>NC_134530.1:65118470-67622220 GCF_050624435.1 Tenrec ecaudatus | reverse complement strand
AAGTAATGACCATCGAATTCTGATTCTCTGTACCCTGATTTGTCAGTTAGACCAATCTTTTGTTTACACCTCTAGTCCATATTGAACCGAAATGAGCAAGCCAAACCCCTCCTCTATTCCTGAACAGTAAAATTCCTTGATAAAATTATTCAATCGCATGGTAATCATTTAAAATTGACCATCAATCACCTGCTTATGCCAGCTCCTACATCAGGTCCTTGCTAAGAGTGTCTCGTTTCACTTTCATTACACACCTCAAAGATAAGTATTATTATACCCGTGTATGTTGAGGTCATTAAATTAAGGAAGCCTACCCAAGAGCACATATCTTATTGTTCAGAACTGGAATTTGACTCCAAGGGATTGTTCTTTATACTTATAGATATTCTGTCCACTCATAATCTTCTCCCTTCTAGTCTTGCTGGGAAAATAAATTAGATCATATGTACAGTGCTCTCTCACACAAGTGTCAGCTGTTCTTTCTGTGGTTGTAAGCTTTCTTCCTGGTCTCTGTGTGGGCACTCAGGGTGACATAGTTTGGACTTTCAGTCCTTTCTAGCTGGTGACAAGCCACTAGAGCAGATTGTAAAATTATCAGAAATGTTATGAACCAGTAGTGAAATACATCATTTTTAAATGTTAAAATGTAAAAATTACAATGAAATAAATTTCATTATGAACCGAGTTATAACCCTGCAACCCTACAACAAGAAAAATGGATAGCCCACTGAGAAGGTGGACAGAAGACCTGAACAGAAGATTCACAAAGGAGAACACCCAAATAAACATATGCGGTGTCCCTGATCATTAGCCATCCAGGAATGCAAGTCAGAACAATTGTGAGATATCACCTTACACCCACAAAGATAGTCGAATTGAAAAAAAAATGCTGAGGAACTCTCATTCGCTGTTGGTGGTCTTGCGGATACATACAGCCACTGTGGAAAATAATTTGGTGATACCTAAAACAGAAATCAAGTTACCTTACAACCCAGCAATCCACTATTGGGCATATATACAGAAGGCATAAGAAACAGAACACAACCAGTTATCTGCTCCCCGGTGTTCATCACTGCTCAGTTCACAAACACAAACAACTGGAAACAGCCTAAATTTCCATCAATAGATGAATGAATTTTAAAACTCTGGCATATACACAAAATGGAATACTATGCATCCCTAAAAAATAATAATGAAAATATGATGAAACACCTCATCTAGTAGAAAGAGTTGGAGGATATTATGTTGAGTGAAGTTATCCAAGCACAAAAGGTCAAGTACAACATGAGTCCACTTAGGTAAGTTCAAACAGCAAAACAGGCATGAGGGGAAAAGCTCTCAATGCACAATTCCCAGGCTGAGGACCAGATGCTGTGGCATGAGCCAGACCAAATGCAATGATTTTTATGTCATCGAACACAGATGCAGAGAGCACCTATGCTGAAAGTCATCTCCTCCCAGCCCTCCCCCTCCCCCCCCCCACAATCCATAAGCCTTTTAGGCCCACAGAGGGGTGGAAAGTGAAAAGTGACAGCAATGCAGGGTCAGGGCACAAACCCACCCAAGGAAAGGCTATTGTTTATAAATACAATGGAAAGGGAGAGCAAGAGTAGAGCTCATTCCGGTGTGCCAGTCCTTGAGGGTGATGTTCCTTCTTGGAACTACAGGGCTGGCCTCTGTGCCAGAAATGATGTCCTCTCCCTAAATGGCAGCGCTACAGAAAACAGCCATGAAGATACAGTTCAGGGAGAGTGGCCGGTCCGACCCACCTACATGAGGACAAACCAAGAGGGGAATGCAAGAGAAAAGTCACAAGTCCCCAAGGAATCCTGATTAGAGACTCTTGACTGGGGGGCGGGGCTGGGGAGCAGTACTTGGGAATCTGAAGTGGTTGGGAGTTACTTACAAGGGGGCCACACTGAAAGTCTAAAAATGTCAGTGAGTTCCAGCAAGATGGCCACTGAATAACACACACCGTAGGGAGTGTGATGAAATCAGCACAGGAGAACCACTGAGAGAGAAATTCAACTCTTCCAGGTCACAGGAGGAGAATCATAAAGATAAGTAGACTTAGATCCACTAGGTTTGAAGAACTGTGGGCTTGTGGCTTACCACTGCGGAGGCCGGCTGGGGCTTAGTTTTAGCCCTTCCACAGTCACTGCCAGCGTCAGCTGACTTTAGCCAGTCTAAGGCCTTTACTTCAACCCAGCCACAGTTACCACTGCCTTTTGGCAGAGTTTAAAGCCCTCCAGCCCCATTGTCAGGCAGTCAGGGTTCATCTATTTCTTTACTTTTTCTTTTTTTCTCTCTCTCTTCTCATTTTTCCATCACTCTTCTGTCTTTCCTGCCACAGTCACAGCTGGCTCAATTTTTGTCTGTTTTCTTTTCTTTTTTTCTTCGCTTTCTTTGCACACACCACTGCCAGCTTCTAGAACACTCCCTTCCATCTAGGGAAACTCCACCTGCACTCCACATAGCTAGTGGAACTCCCGCCCACCTCCCACCACCCTCCAAGGGCCTGGGGAACTCCTGCCCGCCCTCTGATGCCCTCCTAGTGGCTGGGGGAGCTCCGGAACACCTACCATAGCCCTCCAAGTGGCTGGGGGACTCCCGCCATCCTCTTAGTGGCTGGGGTAAGTCCTGCCAACCTCCTGCCCGCCCTCCGCCACACTCCAAGCAGATGGGAGAATTCCCACTGCCCTCCAAATGGCTGGGGGTATCCCATCCGCCTTCCCCCACCACCCCTCCAACAGTTGGGGGAATTCTGCCACTACCCTTCACATAACTGGGGGAACTCGCCCTCCAAGTAGCTGGGGGAACTCCCACCTTCCTCTTAGCAGGTGATGAAACGCCCACCATCATCCAAGTGGCTGGGGAAACCCCTGCCTGCCCTTCAATACCCTCTAAGTGGCTAGGGGAACTCCTGCACACACTTTATGGCACTCCACTCAGCTTAGAGAATCTCTGCCTGCCTTCCACAGAGCTCCACGTGGGTGCGGGAACCCCCTCCCACCCTCTGTGGTGCTACATGTGGCTGAGGGAACTTCCTCCCACCTGCACAGTGCTTCACATGGCCTAAGGCAGACCCTCCAGTCTTCCCCAGTGCTCCCTACTGTTGTGGGAACCTCCACCAGACCCTCACAGCACTCTTGCCTACCAAGGAAATTCCAAGGAAGTTCTGCATGCACACAATAAAGTGTTTTGGAATTCTCATTCCTTGAAGGTGATCATAGTTTGTGAATATCCACACACTTGCATACCTTGGCATAGTCAATAAAATTTAAGTAAAAATCGCTGGTATTCTCAACCTTCAGTCAAGATCCATCAGACATCAGCAATGATAGCCCTTGTTCCATATACTCTTCTGAATCCAACTTGAACCTCCGACAGCTTATTGACAATGTATTGCTGCAATCATCGCTGGAGGATCTGCAGAAAAATTTGCTTGCATGTGATATCAATGATATTATTCTTTAATTTGAGCATTCTGTTAGGTTACTTTTTTGTGGAATGGGTGCAGATATGGATCTCTTCCAGTAAGTTGGCCAAGTAGCTGTCTTCCAGATTTCCTTCACAGATGGGTGAATGCTTCCAGTGTTTCATCGGTTTGTTGAGACATTTCAATGAGTAGTTCACCAATTCCTAGAACCTTGTTTTGGGCTAATGCTTTCAGTGCAGCTTGCACTTCTTCCTTCACTACCATTGGTTCTTGCTCATGCGCTACCTCTTGAAATGATTGAATGTCAGCTAAGTTTTGTGACTCAATGTATTCTTTGCATCTTCTTTTGATGCTTCTGCATCATTCAATATATTGCCCATAGAATCTTTCAATATTGCAACTCAAATCTTGAATTTTTCTTGAGTTCTTTCATTTGAAGATGTGCTGCATGTGTTCTTCCTTTTTGGTTTTCTGACTCTTGTACTTTGCACATTTCATTATATTTTACTTTGTCTTTATATTTTCCTTTGTCTTCTTGAGCTGCCCTTTGAAATTTTCTGTACAATTCATTGACTTCATCATTTCTTCCATGTGCCTTAGCTACTCTACCATCAAGAGCAAGTTTCAGAGTCTCTTCTGACATCCTCTTTCTTTCCTCTCTTTTACTGATCTTTGGCTTTCTTCGTGGATGATGTTCTTTATGTCATTCCACAGCTCATAGACCTTCTGTCATTAGCGCTCAGTGTGTCAAATCTTTCATTTAGATGTTCTAGAAATTCAGATGGGATATACTCAAGGTTGTATTTTGACTTTCATAGATTTGTTTTTATTTTCTTCAGCTTCAAATTGAACCTACATATGAGAAAGTGAAGGTGTTTTCTATAGTCGGGCTCTGGTCTGGTTTTAGCTGAGCTTCTTCAGAGTCTTTTTCCACAGATGTAGTTAATTTAAGTTCTGTGTATTCCAACTGGAGAAGTCCACGTGTATATTCACCATTGTTGTTGTTGAAAGGAGATAATCGTGAAGACATTGTTGGTCTTGCAAATTCTATCATGCAATATCCAGCTTCATTTCTATCACCTAGATCACATTTTCCAACTATTGTTCCTCAATAATACACCAAAACGAAAATCAAAAGACTCAAACTCACTGAGGTTGACTCACTGCCAACTCCTGGCAACCCTATAGGACAGGGTCGAACTAGACCTCTGAATTTCTGAGACTGTAACTGTTTGTGAGAATACAAAGCCCCACTTTTTTCTCCTATAGAGCTGCTGGTGGTTTTGAACTGCAAATTTTGCAAACTGCAGCCCAATGCGTATAGGGATTGCTATAGAAACACACAAGCCACAATACAAGTAGTAGAGTAATTATAATAGCAATAAAAGTAATTTTAAAATATGATCAGGATAGCAAAAACTGAGTGTTATCATTTGCCTTGTACTTTTTTTCTAAATTATTTGCTCAAAATAACCCGTTTGACTCTCAAAATATCCCTATGAAATAGGCAGTATGTCTTTCACATTTTTATCAAATATCAGAGTCACTAAGCATAGGATTAGTCTAGATATTAAAAAGTGGTGTGATATTACATCTCTAATGAGCTGAAGGATAAAAGTTAGATTGAACACTGGTTAAAAGAAGAAACTGACTGAAAACAGTGAATGAGAAGAGATCAGCACAGGGTCCCTGCCAGCAAGGTCATCCTGAGTCAGACAGCAGCAGTTCTGAGCACAAACTACAAAAGGGAACTTCAGGGAATTCCCAGCAGGACAAAGAGTGACTATGTAGACATAAAACTGACTGCCACTGAGTCAATCCAACTCATAGCAGTCCTTTAAGATAGAACAGCATTGCTTCTTAGGGTTTTTGAGACATAGTCTTTACAAAGTCAGACAGCTTCATCTGCTATGTCATCTGCATATCACAGATTAATAAGAAACAAATCTCAAACAAACAAACAAATCTCTCTTGGTAGAAATACAGCCAGAATGGTCCTTAGAAGCAAGGGTGGTGAGACTTTGTCTCAAGTATTTTGGACAGGTTGTCAGGAGGGACTAGTTCCTGGAAACGGGCATCATGTTTGGTAACGTGGAGGGGCAGCAAAAAAGAGGACGGCCTTCCACAAGAGAGCGTGAAGCCATGGCTGCAACAGTGGGCTCCCACATGACCCATGAGGATGCCCAGTATGGGCAGTATTGCATGCTGCGGTACGTAAGGTTGCTGTGAATCAGAACCAACACAATGGCACCTAACAATAGCAGCAACTCCAAGTACCCGGGGACCCAGGTGCTGCTGCCAGGATAAGTGTTGAACTGCTAACTTCTGCTAAGGTCGTCTGTTCAAGCACATCAGCTTTCTCATGGGAGAAAGGTAGGCTAGTCTGCTCCCATAAATATCAGTAGCCTTGGAAACTCTCTATAGCGTTACAGTGAGTTGAAATTGACTCCGTGGGAATGGGTTGGGTTGGGTTTGGGTTAATCCCAAGCACCACCACTTGGCTGTCAGTTTGTCATACTGTAGTGGCTTGTATATTGTTGTGATATTGAAGCTATTTCCCGGGATTTCAGATACCACATGGCTATCCATGATAAACAGGCTTCAGCATAGCTTCTAGACCAACAGTTCTCAACCTGTGGGTCGCCAACACCTTTGGGGGTCAAACAACCCTTTCACAGGAGTCACTCGATTCATTAAAATAGTAGAATTACAGTTATGAAGAGTTATGAAGTTGCAACAAAAATAATTTTATGGTTGGGGGGGGGGTCACCACAACATGAGGAGTTGTATTAAAGGGTCGCGGCATTAGGAAGGTTGAGAACCACTGTTCTAGACTAAGAACAGACTCCGAAGAAGAAATAGGCTGAGAAACTAGCCAATGAAAATCTTATGGATAGCAGCAGAATATTGATAGAGTGGCAGGTAGGAATATGTTCAAAGAAAGAGCTACCTCCTCAAAGTAGAGTCAGCCATAATAATGTGGATGGAGGAAAGCTCACAAGACCATTTTCTAGTGGAACATGACTCAAAAATTAAAAGGAAACCATTGAAATTGCCAAGGAAGTCATTTCACTTGGATTCAGTCAATTCCCATGGAGGAACAGTCAAGAAATCAAATGATGCATTGCATTGGGTAAATCTGCTCTACAAAATCTCTTTAAAGCAAAGATGCCACTTTAAGGATTAAGAGGTGCTGGACCCAAGTTATGGTATTTTCAATACCCTCGTGTATGTGTGAAAGCTAGACAATGAAGACTGAAGACTCGGTGATTTCAAATTATGGTGTTGGTGAAGAATCTGAAATACACGATGTACTGCCAGGAAAGAGAACAAATCTTCCTGGAACGTACAGCTGGAGTGCTTCTTCAAAGTGAGGATGGAGAGACTTGTCTCGCATATTTTGGACATGCTATCAGGAGATGCAAGTCCCTGGAGGAGGACGGCATGCTGGGTAAAATAGTGTCAGTGGAAAAGAGGGAGAACCGCAATGAGATGGATTGGCACAGCGTCTCCAACCATGGTCTCAAATATAGGAACGATTATAAGGATGGTGTAGGACAGGGCAATATTGCATTTGCTGTACCTAGGGCTGGTATATGACTGAAAACTGACTCAACAGCAACTAATAACAACAACACATGCATAACACAGCTGGTAGGGATGACGAGACGGCGTGCTGCTTACAAGGGACAGGGATTCTATTTCAGGTAATGAAATGTCCCATTGTGGCTGCGCGCTCACGAAAAATCCTTGAATTGTTCACTTTAAATGATGAATTGTATAGCATGTCAATTATATCTCAATAAAGCTATTACCACCACCACCCCAACATAAAGAACAGAAAAAGTGAGAGAGCTCTGGCCCTGTGTCTAACGTCTAGCAATTCACCTAGTAACTCCCTATGCGTATTTCCTAGGGCTCTCCCAGAAGCCCTGTGATGGAGTGCTTCCTGCCACTTCACAGAGGGACGCTGCAGTTAGTGTGCTGTTTGCTCTCAAACCTGACCTTGGCTCCAGAGAGAGAGAAGAAAATCAGATTAGGCACCTACCAAGTGCCAGGTGCTATGACCGTTTCCTCATACATTATCTCAGGCATGAAGCACCTGTGAAGAAGGTAGTAATGGTCCATTTTACAGACTTAAAAAGGTAGGCTCCAAAAGCTATAAGCCCTTTGCCCCACGATAAACAGCTAAGACATTACAGAGCAAGGATCGTTCAAACCCAGATCTGTACAATCCCAATGCAACTTCTTTTCCCTGGTTACCTTGGAGCTGGGACTCTCCTGGCTGCTTAGTACACCTGCCTGGGCCCATTCCTTCTCTCTTCCCCAGAACAAGGCCTCAGGTGTGTTGCCAACCCCTCTGCCTTGCTTGTCTGTCCAGCTACACACAGAGAACAATGGGACAGCTTAGCAGCAGAGCAGCTGGCCTCCTCACCCTGAGGAAGGTACCCAGTGCCAGAGAAACCCATCAAGGAAGCCCCGAGGGACCGACTGAGAGGAAGGGGAACAGACGCCTCCCTCTGAAAATGGGCCAAGCCAGAGAGCCTGTGGGTCAGAGGAGCCCGCTGGGCAAGGGGGGCAGGGTGCTTTTTCCATGGGACCTCCTAGCTAGGACCTCTACCTTCGACACACACACCTCTGAGAAGGCTCTGGGACAGCAATGGAAACCAGACTGTTTTCTAATCGGTCCAGCCAAGGGCTTTGATCTGTATTGAAAGCTGACACTGAATTTTTTAAACCAGCCCAGATGTCACCTATCAGTCCTTACTCCTTCCCGGAAAGTTATCTCAGCAGGTTTCAGGGAAAGAGCTGGCCCATACATGACTCCCACCAACTTTCCTTTCCCTTGACACATAGGTACCATTGTTGGGTCTGGGAGAGGAACTTTTCCAAATTGGGGGATGACTCAAGAAGTAGGTAGTGATGTATTTGAGGGCAGACCCAGGGGGCAGGGCTTTCCTGTCAGAGCCGGCCAGTAGGGAGAGGAGCAGTCTGGCTGGATGAGGGCCAGGTACTGGTAGGGTGGGATTGGCTCCTAATAAAAAGATGGAGAGCTACTCAGGACTCAGTGTGGACTGCAGAGCCCTGGCCAAGATGAAGGGTAAGTGAGGTCCCTTCACTGGTTATGAGACAGGATCCTGAAGAAGACACCAAAGCAAGCGGGGAAACTAGATCGGAGGGGGAGGGGGTTAAGACAGCCCAAGGGAACTGAGATGGGTTTGCAGACCTGTCTGGGAATAGAACCCTGAATGAGAAAAGGGACTGGAGCCTGAGATGAGGAATGTGAGCTAGGGCAGGGGCGGGGGGAGTGGGGGTGTAGGGTTGAGTGCTAAAAGTGAGTCAACAGAATGGAAATGGGTTTGACAATAAACTGAGAGGAGAAGAAATCCATTCATGCCTCTACTCTGCACCCAATTGTCCCAAACACAATCTCACATGCAATCACAATGTACAACCACAAACTCACAACCACAGACATTTACATCATAATCCATCTCACACACAAATTGAAACAAAGAGCCACATTTACATATTCATAGGTATTTAATCAAACATCCTGACAGGCAAACACAAATTGCACAAGCTCATGAGTTTAGGATCGCATAAATATTTACAAACTTGAAGTTCCATATTCATAATGACATATCAATCACATCATGAGCAATGAGCACATTACCAACATTCTCACACGCGTTCATACCCCACACCATGTTGATATTGTTGTTAGGTGCTGTCAAGTTGCTTCTAACTCACCGTGGCTCTATGTTTACACAACATGACGCCCACCCGATCCTGGGACCATTGTTGCAGCCATTGTGAAGTCCAAGTTGCTGAGGGTCTTCCTCTTTTTTGCTGCCCTTCTATTTTACCAACCATGATGTCCTCCAGGGACCAGTCTCTCCTGACAACATGTCCAAAGTAGGTGAGATGAAGTCTCACCATCCTTGCTTCTAAGGAACATTCTGGCTGTACTTCCTCCAAAACAGATTTGTTTGTGCTTGCGGCAGTCCATGATCATTTTCATATTCTTCACCGCCACCATAATTCAAATGCATCACTTTTTCTTCATTTTTCCTTATTTAATGCTTCAACTTTAACAGACTAGGAAGCAATTGAAAATACCATGACTTGGGTCAGGTGCACCTTTGTCTCCAAGTAACATCTCTTCTTTTCAACACTCAAAAGAGGTCGTGTGCAGCAGACTGACCCAATGCAATGCATCGGTTGATCTTTTAACTGCTGTTTCTGTGAGGACTGATTGTGGATGCAAGCCAGACAGAATCCTGGATAACCCCACACCATACAATCACGTATTTCTCTACAGAGAGGCACAAAGGCACACATTGACAGCCACACACTCACAAGACTCTGCCCTGACTTTCCATTATGGCCTGACCCACCTGATCACCTTTATTACACAGCCAAGTTCATCTGGACACAATGGGACAGAGAGTCTGGGCTCTAGAGAGCAGTCCTCATTTTTTTCTCTGCCCCAGGAATGCTGATCTTGGGGCTCTTGCTAATCACTCCCAGCTGCTTTGGCTTCTTTGAAGATTTGGCCAAGTGCTTTCAGAACCCCAATTATGAGTCCATCCTCCTCACAGCCCAGAAGGGGCTCCCCACCTCCCCACTGCGGAAGCATGTGGTAGTTGTGGGAGCTGGCATGTCGGGCCTCGTAGCAGCCAAAGCTCTGCAGGACTCTGGTCACCAGGTAAGGAGGCTTTAGAGCAGTGATTCTCATCTTGTGGGTCGCGACCCCTTTGGGGGTAGAACGAACCTTTCACAGGGGTTGCCTGATTCATAACAGTAGCAAAATGACAGTCATGAAGTAGCAATGAAAATCATTTTATGGTTGGAGGGTCAGCACAACATGAGGAATTGTATGAAAGGGTCACGGCATCAGGAAGGTTGAGAACCACTACTTTAGAGGGACCTCAGTCATTTGCCTTTCAACTTCCTTCTTTGGTTGCAAAAACAGTTTGATGGCCACTAACTGCTGGGCATTTATACATACCCCATTGGGCCTCTTAACATTTTCTTATTGTTCCTCAAAAATCTGGGTTTACCCATGAGACTTTCCCTTAATTCTGTCTTGTGTTTTAATGAAAACAAAAGGCAAGAGAAGTTATTAAAGCAGGCAAGGACCAGCAGATGATCTGTATCTTGCCTGTATCTTGCCCGTTACATCTGCAAGACTCCTAAAACATCCCCAGTTTGGTTATTCTGCACACAAGTAGGGGCTGAATGCTCAGAGTTCCAGGCGAGAGAGCATGGGGAGGGGGCAGAGTAAAGGGTAGGGAAAGGGGGAGGATTATTGGGTCTGGGATGACAGTTGCCTCTCTGGATTCCAGGTGACCATCTTGGAAGCCAGTGACCACATTGGTGGTAGAGTGGTCACATACAGAAATAAAGAAGAGGACTGGTACTATGAGCTGGGAGCAATGAGAATTCCAAAATTCCACAAGTAGGTCCGGGGATAGGAAGAGTGTAGAAGGGTCAGTGGGATGGATGGGTCAGGGTAAGACAAGAGCAGCCCGCTGCCATCCTGTCAAAGCCCTTTCAGATTCACTGTTTCATGTGATTCAAACCTTGATGTCAGGGCTGTGACTCATGCTTGTATTTGGCAAAGAAGGTGAAGCTCAGAGCCCAGGTCACACAGAGAGTGGTGGACCCCAAACTAATAGTCCTAATAGTTACTGTTAACTCATGAAATCGGGTTCTTTAAGGCTGCAGAGTCAATTCTTTCACATTAAACAGTAAAATAATAGTAGCGCCCACCATGCCCTACTGCCAAACACAGTACGGACACTGTTTCCATTGATCCTTGCAACCATATAATTTGAAACTCATCTTCTTCCAATGTGCAAATGAAACTGGGCTCAGCAGTGTTAAACAATTCACCCGACATTCTTCTGGAGAAAGTGACAGAACTTCGCTCAAAAGTTCAGGAGGCAAGGGGCACAGAATTGTATGGTAAACCCTAAGCTGTAACTGCCAGATGCAGAAGAACCTAGTTTCTGGTTCTGAGACTTCAAAGGCAAGAGAGAGTCCCACCCTGGCGTCTCACACACTGTCACCATTATGGCTTCTGTCTGTCATAAGTGTAAATTGGAACCAAGACTTCTCCCCAGACACCAACAAAACCAAGTAAGCCAGACCAAATTCGGAATCTGCAGATATTGCCTAGGGCTTACTTAGAAACGGAAAAATGAATTTCAAATATGGGCTGTAACAAAGAGCCCCTGTTTCTACAATTGAATTTGATACAGTGATATTTCCAAAGAATCTTTATTCAATGCCTGGTGAATGCCCACATTCTTTTTGCAGGAGGACCGACCCAAAAAGAAGGCAAAATACTAAGGCGGCAGCAAGAAGAAACTAGAGTAGAGTCAAGGAAACAGTCTGTGTTCCCTGGAGACCGTTTTCCTGGAAATGGTTTCTAGTGTGCAGGCTGCAGGTTGAGGAATCCTCAGGATAGCATTCATGTCTGACCTGTGTATGTTCTAGGCTTGTCCACGCCTATATCCAGAAGCTTGGCTTGAAGCTGAACAAGTTCATCCTGTATGATCCCAATACCTGGTACTTCATCAATGGAAAACGCTATCGTGCCTGGGAGGTCAAGGCCAACCCAGAACTCCTAGGCTACTCTGTGAACCCCAAGGAGAAGGGCAAGAGTGCAATAAATCTCTTCTATCAGTCCATCAACAAGGTACCTCCTGTCTTACTCCTGCCAGGATCAAGAACGAATGGGGTCTGGCCTAAGGTCACCTGGCAGATTAGCAGATGGACTCAATTCAGCCAAATCACTTTTGTGGTTATTGGTGTTCCATCTCTCTCAGACCTTTTAGAATCTACCCATCCCAAGTATTGGCCTCATCCCAACCCGTCTCCCGGCCTTGGATTCGATAGCCTGTTGCTTTTTCAGTGGCAGTAGAAGGAAAGGTAGTCACTAGATAACCCAGTCCTTGGTAATCAGTCAATCACCATTTTCAGTTAAATATTTAGTATCTAGAAAGCTTTTTTTTAAGAGGGAGATACTGTGAAGAAGGCCATCTAGGGGCTTCTAGAACCTCCCTTCCCCCATTCTTCCATCCTCACTTGCCCATGCACCCCATCCTCTTCAAAGCGATAGACAGAGAATTCAAGAGTCCTGACTCTGACACATTGCTCTAACCTAAGACTCCCCCTTCTTCTACAGCTCAAAGAACATCTGAAAACATTCAACTGCAGCCAACTGATGTCCTTATATGATTCTTACTCCACCAAGGTAAGAGGGGCAGAGAAGTTCCAGGTTACAAGTAAAGGGGGTCTGTGTTCAGTCCCCTGGGGTTGTCTTATGCCTACCCATGACTCTTTCTCTCCCCACTGCCAGAGCCTTCATCTCCCTGGAATCCAGCCCTATCCCTTGCCTAGCCTCTTCCCAGGACACTGTTGAAGCCCCTTCCTACAGACTGGGCCCTTCACCTGGCATTTCCACATAGTGTAACCCCATCCCCACAGGCTTACCTGTTAAAGGAAGGGATGCTGAGCCAAGGAGCAGTAGAGATGATCGGTGACTTACTGAATGAAGATGCTGGATACTATAAATCTCTCCTGGAGTCCCTGTGGATTAATATGATTGTCTCCAACAGTGATGGGTGAGACTGGTCTGGAGTCAGGGCTAAGATCTCTCCTAAGTCCCCTCTTCCAAAACTCATCACAGATAAAGCAAACTAAGATCTAGTGAGTCTTTTCTACGTGCCAAGCACAATGCTACGCACTTTCCAAGCATCATCATATTTAATTCTATGATGGATGACAAATAAGGTGAGGTGCATTTATATATTACCCAAAGCCATTTAACAGATTAGGATGGGGAGGCTTGTAGAAGTTTATGTTCTCTGAGCCAATTTTACCCAAACCAGGATTCCAAACGCAGGTCTACGCACACATAACTCTGCATGTCTTCCTTCCTCGTGGGAAGTGGAATTGCATGGTAGCTGATCATGTGGGCCATGGAGTAAGAGTCCTGTGTGATCCTGGGCGAACCATTTCTGCTTTCTGCCTGTCAGGTTTCCAACCATACAGACCTCACAGGGATGAATAAACATGTATAAGAAATCCCCAACAAGGAGAGCAGGAAACGACTCTCCTCCCTTTCAGATCAGGAATGCTTTGGTCCGTTCACAGGTGGATCCAGCTAATGGGCCTCTCACCATTCCCCCCTCTTCTCCTTTCAGCTTCACTGAGATCGCAGGCGGCTTTGACCAGCTCCCCAAGGCCCTAGGTGCCAGCTTGGAGGCGGGCACCATCCAGTTGAGGTCCAAGGTGGAAATGGTCGTGAGAGATGGGCCGGAGGTCCGGATTTCCTACCAAGTTGGCGGACCCAACACCGGCGTGCACACCATCACCGCGGACTATGTCATCATCACAGCCTCAGCCAAAGCCACCCGCCTCATCACCTTCAAACCCCCGCTCTCCTCACGTAAGGCAGACGCTCTCCGCTCCCTGCATTTCACCAGCGCCACCAAAGTCATTTTGGCCTGTAACGAGTCCTTCTGGGAGCGCGATGGCATCCAGGGCGGAGTCTCCGTCACTGACCGCCCCTCACGCGACATCTACTACCCCAGCCACAGCCTGCCCAACGGCAAGGGCATCCTGCTGGCCTCGTACACTTTGGATGACGATTCCATGTTCTTCTTATCCATGCAGCAAGACCAGGTGGTGGACATTGTCCTGGATGACCTGGCAGCCGTGCATCAGATTCCCAAGGAGACCCTGCGGGGCATGTGCCCTTCCTCTGTGGTCAAGCACTGGGCCCTAGACTCTTTCACCATGGGTGCTTTTGCCCAGTTCACGCCGTACCAATTTGTGGACTCTTCACAGCAGCTCTTCCAGCCAGAGGGCCACATCCACTTTGCTGGTGAGCATACCGGCCTGCCCCATGCCTGGATAGACACTGCCATCAAGTCTGGGCTCCTGGCTGCAAGGGACATCCAGGCTGCCGTGGACAAGGAGGCTGCAGCAGGACAGATGCCTCTGTAGAAGACCCTGCCCAGCCCCCAGGAGGGTTCCTGCTTATCTTTAAGGAAATCCTGGTGGAGCCTGGCAGGAGGTAGTCTGGGAGGAAGAGGCAGAGACTTAAGAGGGAAGTCACCACTAGTCCCCCTGGGCCACAAGCAAAACTGCCAGGCCAAGAAACAAGTTGGTAAGCATTAGCTCTGTTCCTGCTTCTCTCCTCGGGCAGCCCCGGGCAAGAAGGGGGCAGCAGGTCGGTGCACCGGAAGGGATTCGGGGGAAATAAAGAACAGGTTTTGCCATCAGCCTTCACTGGGGAAGAATGGTCTTCTGCTGCATTGTGCCAATAAATACAAAATAAGAGTTTCACCGGAATCCTCATTTCTGCTGTCCTGCAACTGCATGTTCCGAAAGGAAAAGACAAACCCCCAAACATGGTAACATTAAAACACGGGTGGACACACATAAGCCCACAGCTCACACACGCCCCATCACGGCATGCCTGAGTTCAACAGCCTCCCATCTTGGCCCAGTATGGAGTCTGGATGTATGGGAAAGAGAAGGACTTTTTTTTTTAAATCCTGCAGCTGTGAGGTCTTGATGGCATAAAGATGTTTCTTGGCCCATACTTTAACATTCTTATCTCACTTCCCTTTGGTCGACCAGAACCGTTGGCGGCTGCCTAAGCCTCCCATGCATCATCCTAGGAGGATGTCAAACTCATTCCATACACCTCTTCTCTACTCTTCTGGCCCTCTCGAAAACCTCACCAGTACTTTTACGCTCTCCAACCTCAATTCCCCTCTTTAATGGCTCTACCCAATCCTCAAAGACCACCGTCTTTGAAAGCTACCAATCTACCTTTTTTAAGATCCCAACTAATTGGAGTGTGGATCTTTCACACGCAAAAACAATCTATTGCCATTGAGTTTTTTCCAGCCATGGTGACCCCGTGGGTTACAGAGTAGAACTTCGCCATAAGGCATTCTGAGCCCTAGTGGTGTAATTGTTACACATTGGGCTGCTGGCCACAAGGTCAGCAGTTTGAAGCCACTAGCCACTCCTCAGAAGATGAGGTTTTCTACTCCCACAAAACGTCACCCACAAGGAAACCCGCAAAGGCAGTTCTAGCTTGTCCTATTGAGTCGCTATGCATGGAAATCAACTCGATGGGAGTGAGATTTTTCATCTTTCCAGAAGATCCCCAGGCCTCTCTCCCATGGTGCCACCAGTCGGTTTGAAACATACAACCTTTAAAAAAAAAAAAGCACTGTTTTACTGGCACTTAATTCACATGTCATATAACTCAATCAAAACAAGAAAAGATGTACAATCAATTCTAGAACATTTTCTTCTTCCTTGTACTCATTGTTATTCATGTAATTATTTTTATAATTGTGGCAAAAATACACCCAACAAAACATTCTCCAATTCAACAACTTCTACATGTACAACAATTCAGTGCCACTGATTGTCCTCTTCAGATCCAACCATTATTGATCTCCTTTTCCAAATTATTCCACCACTATTAAAATAAACTCAGTACCCCCTAAGCAAAAACTCTTCCTCCTTCACCCATGGGCAACCGTTGATCAAGTCTGGTTTCTTTCTTTCTTTTTTCTGGTATTTTTCTTGATATAATATTTCCATAGTTAAATCGCTTTTTTTAAAGTTGTATATACATCATCTCAATCAGTTCTAATGTTCCCTCTCCCCTCCCATATTCATTGTTTGCTCCTCAAATCCCCTCACCCTCTTGATCACCCCCCTACCGCAATGTCCACAATAAACCATTGCATCAGTTACTGGCGCTATGCATCCACTCCTCCTGTGCTTCACAAGCTGGGAAACCCAACAGAAACAATAAGAAACAAAAACAAAACAGCAAAGTGAAAGAATAATAATCTAAAGATAAAATTAAAGAGTAAGAAAAGTCGTGTAACCTATGACAAAATAATAATAATTTATGAATTATGAAGGGTTCATGAGGTAGCGGGAGTGGGGGGAGGGGGGAAATGAGCAGCCAATATTAAGGGCTCAAGTAGAAGGAAAATGTTTTGAGAATGATGATGACAGCAAATGTACATATGTGCTTGACACAATGGATGGATGAATGGACTGTGATGAGAATTGTACGAGCCCCCAAGAAAATGATTTAAAGAAAGAAAGAAAAGTCCACCATAAATATGTTAAAAGCCAAAGAAGAAATTTCTGTCTTGGAACAAGTGAGAAATATTTGAGCCTAGAGCACATCAGGTTAGGTCAAGAGGGAGGTCCCAAGTTCCATCCACCATAATCAAGTTTACAATAATCTCTGTCTGATAGTAAAGCTGTTCAAATCCCTTGCCTGTGGCCAAAAAGAGTCTGTCAGAGGCTTAATCGGACTAGAGATTCTGCAGTGGGATTCAAACCTACAACCTTTAGGCTAGTGGTGCAGCACAAACCATTTGTATACCAAGGGATCTATTTTTGTTCAATTGCTTCATGGAAGTGTATTACCTCCCCAACTAGACTGAGAGCCTCAAGAGTAGGGATTATATTTTGAATGCCTTTTTGTGTTCCCGAGTAACCAGAAAACCGTTTTTGTGCTTCCCTATTAGCCACAAAGCATTTTTTTCTTATCAATAAATACCTACTACACATTTACCATGTGTCAAGTATTTTACTGAATCTTGTGATGAAAACAATGAGCAGTATAATTAACTTAAATCAAGTCTCCACTCCTGCCTATGTCCCCGTAACTCCAATGATCAGGTTCCAAACTTGGCTTGTTTTTCATCCCAAATTCTTGGAAACAGAGGGCCATTCCTATGTATTTGGATTCAATCAGGAAAAGGAGAGAATAAAATAAAGTCATAAGACCTCTCCTTGGAGAACATTCCCATTAGGGAGACTCTGGAAGACTCTGCAGAATAAAGTAGTAGCATAGAGTGTGGAGGATTAGACCTGGCATCTAGAATGAGAAGGAGTGAATATGGAAAGGAAACTAAGGTTTTCTTACAGTGATTTGGTCGATTGGCAAAACGCTGGATAATTTCCATTTCTGCAGTCACAAGTAAATAACCTAGTGTAAGGAATAAAGGACATGTTTTGGCTCATACTATCTGGTAAGTCCAGGGCAAACTGGCTTCACCCGGAGTGAAGAAGGTAAGTAATTGAAAAGTTATCATTAAGGTTTGCTCTCTTTATACCTCTTGGCTCTGCTTTCTCAAACTAAGCTTTTGTACTCAGTTGAATAATGTCCCCTAAAATGCATATCCTCCAGAGCCTGCAAAGGTGATCTTATTTGAAAATAGGGTCTTTGAAAATGTAATCAAATTGATATAATATCACACTAAATTAGAATGGGCCATAAAAATACATAAATTAGAGTGAGCCCCAAACCAATGAGTAAAACTAAAAAACAAACTCACTGCCAGCAAGTTTGTTAAAATAGTTTTATTAGCATGCCATCCACATATCACACAATTCAATCATGCAATCACATCAAGAGTTGTACAATCATCACCACAGTCAATTCTAGGACACTTTCTTCTTCCTTGTGCTCACTGTTATCCGTGTAGTTATTCGTTTCTACTTGTGGCAAAAATACACCCAACAAAACACCCCCCAATCCCACAACTTCTGCATGTATGACTCAGTGTCACTGATTCTACTCTTTGTGCTGTACAGCCACTATTGATACCTTTTTCCAAATTACTCCACCTTATTCCACCACCATTAATGTAAACTCGGTGCTACCTGAGCAACACTTCTTTCTCCTTCACCCATGGTAACCACTAGTCAAATCTGGTTTCTTTCTCTCTCTCTCTCTCTCTCTCTCTCTCTCTCTCTCTCTCTCTCTCTCTCTCTCTCTTAGTTTTCTTCATATAGCATTTACATATCACATACTTCCATAGTTAGATTACTTTTTTAAAAGAGTTGTACATTCATTGTCACAATCCATTTCAATGCTGACTCCTCTTTCCTGAATTTATTGTTTGCACCCCAAAACCCCTCCCCCTCCCCCTCCCCAGCCCCCAACCACTGCCAGCAAGTTGATTCCGATCTGACACATAGAACAGACAGCCTGCTAGGCCTTCTGTGGGGCAGCTGACTGACTTTGCAGTTAGGGGCCAATATGTCACCCACTGCACCACCAGGGTTCAATCCAATGACTACATTCCTTATAATAAGAGGACTTCAACACAATTCCATCAAAATTCCAACAGAGTTCTTTACAGAAATGGAAAAATAAATCTTCAACTTTGTGTGGAATGGCAAGAGGTCTCAAATAGATATTGCAGTGTTGGAAGAGAGCAATAATGTAGGAAGACTAACATTCCCTGACTTTAAAACATATTATATATCTATAGTTATCAAAGCAGACTAGTATTAGTATAACAATAGACATCTACACAAATGGAATAGAGTTGAGAGAGCAGAACTAAATACACACATGAATGATCAACTAGGGTTGTTGTTATTTTATTTTATTTACCTAACCTTTGGATAAGACAGAACTAAGAACAGAACTAGTCCAGGACACAGGCCCTGGTCAAAGGATCGAGACCAGACTGATTAGATATGAGTAAAGCGGGCCTCTCGGGTGCTTGTGGTGATCACATGGCAGTGGAAGTTCTAGATCCATAGATGTTCTGGACAGCAGCATGCGGTCAACAACTTGTCTCAGCAGTCTGGTTCTCAGGGACTCCACAGCCCTGCGACTGTGGCTTCTGTTGGTGCGCACACTAGTGTATTGGACTGCTGCTTCAGCTTTCTGCCTGCCCTTCAGTGTGAGCATTTTCTTCTTCTTCCACTTGGCTCTTATGGTTTGGAGGTTTCTAACAAGATGATGCTAAGGCTAAGAGAGGGTTAGCTGATTTTTGATAAGCATGCTAAGTGTATTTAATGGAGAAAGAAGAGTCTCTTCAATAAATGATGCTGGGAAAACCTGGGGGTGGACAGAAAAATGAAATAGCATATGTACCTCACATCATACACAAAACAAATTCAAACTGGATTAAGTATCTAAATATGAACACTAGAACCATAAAATGCTAGAACAAACAGAGCCAAAGCTGTCAGGACCAGTTTTTTTTTCCATAACACATTATCTAATATGATAACAAAAGCACAAACAGCAGGAGAAAATATAAATCAGTGGGACCAGGTAAACCATTGAAAATTTTGTTTATCAAAAGAGCTTCAAAAAAAAAGTGTAAAGACCAACTACCAAAGGGAAGAATATTGT
This sequence comes from Tenrec ecaudatus, assembly GCF_050624435.1. Taxonomy (NCBI): domain Eukaryota; kingdom Metazoa; phylum Chordata; class Mammalia; order Afrosoricida; family Tenrecidae; genus Tenrec; species Tenrec ecaudatus. The sequence goes on along the minus strand of NC_134530.1, from coordinate 67,602,550 downwards.
TTAGAAACCACAAATCTGACAATCATCTAAAACACATATATACATGTAACATGAACAACTTAATTTTTTGAAAGAGCAAGTAATTCCATTCTAAAAAGATCAAAGGACTAGAACAGGAACTTCTCTAAAGGTGTTCAAATGACCATCAAGCACATGAAAAGATGCTCAAGCCCATTAGCCCTCTGAGAGATACAACTCAAAATGACAATGAGATGCCAATTGACTCCTACTGGATTGGCTAAGATACAAACACAAACAGATCCAAAAAAGCTGCTATGGACCGGGCTCTGGAAACTTTATCCACTGCTGTTGGGAATGCAAAATGGTTACAGTCATGCTACAAAACAGTATGGCAGTTCCTAAAAACATGTCTAACACAACTACCACATGACTTAATCATTCCACTCTTAGGTGTGTACCCGAAGACTTGAAAGCAGAAACTCAAACGAGCCTTTGTACACCAATGTCCATTTCAGCACTATGCTAGCCAAAGGGCACAAACAGCCTGATGCCCATCAATGGGTGAATGGATAAATAAGATGTGGTATCACACATGTACAGTGGAATACTCCACAGTAAGAGAAATGGCATTTTAACACATGCGACCGTGTAGATGGAGCTAGAAGATATTAAGTCAATCACAAAAACGCACAAGAAGAGGCAAATGTTTATTGGTGGTTACCAAGGGCAAGAGGGAGCGGGAAGTGGGATAGTAGGCAGTTGCTTATGGAGTACTACTTTTAGTTTCCAATGACAGAAAAATCACATTGATTAAAAGTCAATTGGCATAGTCATGAGTCAGGTAAAGCCTGTAGGAACAGAGTCTTCAGGATCTACATTTACTCCTGGGGCACTAGTCAAGGTAAGGAGAAACAGCCGGAAATGTCCGGAACTTGGAGTGTCCAAAGAAACATCTGATTGGCTGAGCCTTAGCCTAAGTCTGATTGGCTGAGCCTTAACCTTCCGGGTTAAGGAAGCGCATGTGCTCGTCTACCAGTACCCTTGCTTTGCGATGGGGAGTAAAGCACAAGAAGGGAGTTTTGACAATGTGACACGGTGGGAGTCAGGAGATGGTTAGGTCGCAGGGTCTCTCTGTTACATTAGCCAATTAATTCCTCTCATCTGGACAATAAGGATAACACCCCATCACATCATGGAGGAACAGACAATTAAATATGTAGAGACGATAAGTATATAAAGCAAGCACTAGGGGTTTTTTTTGGTGTTTTGTTGCCCCTGCTGCTGAAATAAAGACAGTGGGATTGAGTGACCTATTGACGTTTCAACAGCAAGGAGGGCAGTGCTGTCTGACTCAAAATTCTAGCTCCTTCCTGCCATACTGCTGCTAGTGTACTTGGAATTAATACTTACTGGCCTAGAAAGAGTTAAGGCAAAATCCAGACCAAACATATGTGGAGGCAGGTGGGGTGGCAAAAGCTCCATGAAGGTCGAAATGAGCACAGGACAGAACTTACCACAAGGGTGGCCCTAGATGGCATGGGTGTCAGAAGTCAGCAATCTCTAAGTCACAGCTACGGAAATGGAGTAGGGAGACCCTGAGTACCTTCCCTTGTTCAGAGAGGACCCTCCACACGGAATGCTCCTGTACTCTGCAACCCTGATTAACCAAGCTCCTTCTTTCTCCCGCCTTCTTTCAACCCCAAGAACCAGGATCACACATGAGGGAGACTGGAACCTCTCTAAAAGTTAATTCCCCTCAATGCTCTATTGGAAAGGGTGTTACCCAAGAGCAAGTCCCAAAATGTGTAGATTAACAGTAGATTCAAAGTTATCCTATAATGTTACACTCCCTCATTTCCCTTCCTACGTGCTTTCCTGAGGTGAAAGGGGGTGTGGGGTGAGGGCTCAACGTTGATAAAATTCACCACCTGTCTATCTTCTACCACAATTTTCAGTTAGTAGCCTTTTTTGAACCTGTCCCCAGAATATTCTCTCTTTAGTTTTCATTCATTTTGAAGGTTTAACTCAGGTAGTCCAAGCTGATGCAGAGTCTAGAAGCATGTAGAATCTCCTTACTTGGAGTTCTGGGCATAAAATCTTTTCTCATTCCCAGGGATCTTTGGAGAATCCATGAGTACATCAAAGGTCAGGTGTCAGAACTCCATATAAGGAAGCAAGCTAGAACTTGGAGCTGGGTGCCTTTGGCTGACACTGACAGTTTCTAGGAAAAGCAGGGATGCAAATGGGGTGGAGAAGGAAGAGGAAGTAGACCCAGACAAGAAAACAGTTCAGCTTTTACTCTCCCTTCTTTCCCGAGCACTTTTATAATTTATCATCAAATTTTAGTCTTCTTGCTTGATAAAAGAGGAATTGAGTTTCTGAAAGGGACATCAACTGGCCTAGAGCTCCCTAGTGTGGAAGTGAAAGAGCCCAGCGTAGATGATGTCAATAATTCCACTGTCATTGGGTTGATTCTAACCTACGGTGACTCTACAAAAAAGACTAGAACTTCCCCTTTGGGCTTCCAAGGCTGTAAACCTTTACTAAAGCAGACAGCCTCCTGGTTCTCCCTTGGAGCCCCTGGTGGCTTCAAATTGCTGACTTTGTAATTAGCAGCCTGACTTGTAAATTACTCCACCATGAGATTGGCTAATCATAATAATAGCCATCATTACTGAGTCTTACTGTGGAGGCATTGGGCTAAAACCATTCAACCATTTTTCTTACTAAATTCCCATCCAACAAAAAGAAACTCAAAAGATACTATTGTTAACTTCATTTCACAAATGAAGGAAGTGAGAACTAAAGAGTTGTTTTACTCTAAGTTACACAGAAAGTGATTCCAAGTTTGACCAGCCAGAGAGCTATGCTATTAACCCTCAAGCATTAAAGAACTCAACTACTCAGCCTACAGCTCAGATAAAATGGCTAAGGTTTTAGAAACCACCTTGTGACCTTGAAATGACATCAACTCAATGTATTAGGAAAACAGTAGCATAAACATATGAAAAGCAAAAGGGCTTAATAACAGCATATTAATTAGAAATAAAATAGCACTCACATTAATAAATAAATCCAAGAACTTTTCATATAAAAATATCAGTGATGTAAGATGTATCTAATTGATATAAAAACCAGGGAAGGATTTCTATACTAGACACACATAAAGCACAAATCATCATATAGGACAGTGAATTTGACTACAAATGAAGTATCCCTACACAACAACTTACTTCAAACATATGTATACTAATGTCCGTTGTAACATTATTCACATGCAGAGACTATAGGGTCCATCAACAGATGAAAAGATAAGTAAACTGTGGTATATGCACTCCCACTGTCATCCAGTCAATTCAGACTCATAGTGACCCTATAGCAGAGGGTAGACTTGTCCCCTGTGGGGTTCTGAGACTGGACTCTTTTCAAGAGTAGAACATCTCCTCTTTCTCTCAGGGATCCACTGGTGGTTTCAAACTGCTGACCTTTTGGGTAGTATCCCAATCCTTAACCTTTATACCACCAGGCTACACAGTATAATAGTATTTAGCCATAAAGAAAAATTAAATTCTGATACATGCTTGTAGCGATCAGTTTTATGTGTCAATTGGCTAGGTTCTTAGTTAGGTTCCCACTCATAGCAACCCTATGTGCAACAGAATGAAACACTGCCTGGTCCTGTGCCATCCTCACAATTGTTTTGTTTTTTTTAAGTCCATCTAAGCAGCCACTATGTCGATGCATCTTGTCAAATGTCTTCCTCTTTTTCACTGTCCCACCAGTGTACCAGGCATGATGTCCTTCACTAGGAACTAGTTTCTCCTGACAACATGTCCAAAGTACAGTAGACAAAGTCTTGTCATCTGTGCTATAATTCTTCCAAAACAGATTTGTTCATTCTTTTGGCAGCCCTTACTAATGTCAGTATTCTTCATCAGCACTATAATTAAAATGCCTTGATTATCCTTAGGTCTTCCTTATTCAATGTCCAACTATCACACGCATATGAAGTGAATGAAAATACCATCCTTGGGTCAGGCGCACCTTAAGTCTCAAAGTAACAACCTTGGTTTTCAACACCTTAAGGAGAGAGAAAGAGGGAGCTTTCCTCTCCAGGATACAGCTACAGTCTCAGAAACTCAATGGGGGCAGTTCTACCCTATCCAATAGGGTTGCTATGAGTCGACATTGACTAAATGGCAGTGAGTTTGGTTTAGGTTCGGTTGTTACTGAGTAGTTATATTTGCTATTATGGAGTACTTCTAAGTGATTAAACATGTTAGCTTTAACTAAAGCTGCTGACCTCTCATAATGTACCTAATATTACATGAGATTACATTGTTTAGATTACAACTCAACAGGTAGTAAACAAAAATCCTCACACATGAACCAATAAGCAATATGATGATGGACAGAAAAAAATTGAAGTTTTCAAGATTTCATTTTATTTGGATCCATAATTAACATCCATGAAGGCAGCAGGTAAGACATCAAATGACTTACTGCATTGATCAAATGCAGTGCAAAAGTTCTCATCACTGTGAGTAGAGCAGTGTGCCTGACCCAACCAAGCTGACATTCTATCACCTCATGTACATATGGAAGCTGGACAATGAATGAGGAAGACCATATAAAAATTGATGCTATTGAATGATGGTGATAGCTAAGGATTCTCAATGTACTGTGGACTAGTAGAAGAATGAATAAATGTCTCAGAAGAAATACAGTCAGACGCTCCTTAGAATTAAGGATGGTGGGAGAGTTTCCATGATGGTGTCCGGGTACTCCTATTGTTAGATCAGAAAAATTAAGAGGTAAGGATGCTAATAGTGGAAGGCGGGGTGCCAGAAATAGAGTTCAAGTGTACTAGGGTCTGTGGATCAGACCCCTCCTGCAATTGTCACCCACAGAATGGTTTGAGGGCTCACTGAAATGCTCTAAATTCACTGCATATGCCCAGGGGCTCTGTTAATCCCTTGTCAGGTCCAGTTGGTGGTGTCTGGCACCGCTTCCTGTGTCCAAGATCCAAGGCACACAGCATGTAGTAGTTTCCCAAGACTGCTGACAAAAGATGGTCATAATCTCGAGCTGGCAGAAAGTCACTGAGAATTAGCCACAAGGGCTCACACCAGAGGTCTCCTCTTTGCAACCCTCTCCTCTCCTGCATTTGTTGGCTCTGCATCTCCTCTCCCCAGCCGGGAAGAGAGCAACTGCATTGGCCATCCCTTTTCTGCCTCTGCTCAGCTCCCCACCTGCCAGCATGGGTAACACATAATCAGACACTGAGTTGCTGCAATTGGAGAGCTCTTGGGATATTTACCCATGGTAGAGCATATATCCCAGGAGCACGGCCTGCGTAGCTGTGCAGGGGAGAGCCAGGGGTGATTCAGGAGGACAGCTGGGGAAATTCAGACCAAGAAATCTTCAGATTGCTACTTGTAGTCATACAGGATATGAGGGAAGCAATACAGAAAAAAGATGAAATGATAAGAAGAGATAAAGGCCACACACCAAAGGGAAATACAAGAGTTAAAGGATGAGGTAACAAAAGCTAATAAAAAATTCACAGATGTTACCAGCAGACTAGAAGAAGCAGAGAATTGTACCAGTGACCTTGAGAGCAACCAAGCAGACTTCAACAAACAGGAAAGATAATATAATCAGAGCAGCTGAAGAAAACCTGAGAAAAATGTCTGATGCCATGAAGAGGAACAAGATTAGAATAACTGGCCTGCCAGAACAAGAAGCAACAAGGAAGTTAATGGAAAATATAGTGAGGGAATACTTAGAGGAAAACTTCCCCAGCTTAATGAATGAAAATCTGTTGCTTCTGAGCAAGATGGCTGCTTGTTTACCTTCAAGCCTTTAAGACCCCAGATGCTATATCTTTTGATAACCAGGCACCATCAATCAGCCTTCTTCACGATATTTGCTTATGCACCTGTTTTGTCTTCAGCGGTCATGTCAGGAAGGTGAGCATCATGGAATGTGAATTTAATAGAACAAGTGTTCTTACACTGAGGGAGTACTTGAGTGGAGGCCCAATGTCCATCCGCTACCTTAATACTAAACCTATAAATACATGCACATAGATCTATTTCCCCATCATATATAAATATATTTACATATGTATATGCCTGTATTTAGACCTCTATAAATGCCCTTTGCCTCCTAGTTCTTTCTTCTATTTCCTTTTACTTTCATCTTGTCCCACTATCATGTTCATCCTTCATTTGGGTTTCATTAATTCCCCTCGGTTACATTGCCCTTGATCAAGCCCTACCAGGTCTCTTAGACCCTCCTCCCCATCAATTTTAGATCACATGTTGTTCCCTTGTCCCTGGGTTTGTTAACAAACTTCCTTTCCAATGCCTCTCCCTCTCCCAAGTCCCCCTAGAACCATTGGTCCTATTGCTTTCTCCGTCAGATTGTTTATCCAGCCTATCTTATATTGATAGACCTGCAGGGATAATAAGATGCACACAAAAAACAAGACAGAGCAAAACAAAGGAACAAAACAACAGCAACAAAACCAACGACCCAAAAAAAGCCTGTAAATAGTTCAAGGTCTGTTTGTTGACCTTCAGGAGTGTTTTCCAGTCAAGTCTGATGGGATGCCATGCCTTGGCCCCAAAGTCTATTTTTGGTATTCCCTGGGGACTTCGTTGCTCTGCTCCCCTTGCTGTTCTGTTGCACACCCATAGTGTTTTGCCTCGGTGTGGTGTAGTCAGATCAGGCACAATTCCCACACGGTGGCTCCAGTGTTGTCCCCCGTAGCTCTATGGTTCAGTGAGGTAAGCCATGTCTCATAGGGGGGCCGGCCCTATGGTCCTCTCTGTGCATGGACTGCTCTGAGCAGGGATATTGTCCTCAGGGCATGCTCCACTCTCTCTTCTTCCCCCTTCATTTGATCCCATGTGCTCTGATCAGACATATCCCCCTCCCTGAGCTGTAGCTTCAGTGCTGTCTTCTGAAGTGAATTCTTCTGTGGGAGGCAGGACTGTCCATGTAGTTGAGATTGAGGTATTACATATTATTTTTAATACATACATAGCTGATAGGAGAATAAAAGCATGGACAGAAAAATGCACAGCAATTTCAGGATAACATTTACTTCTTGGATTGAGACAAATAGAGCAAAATGTTGAAATTTGTTAAATCTGACTGATAGGTCCAAGGATCCTTATTATATTTATATCTGGATTGTTCTGTGTTAAAAAAAACCCTTAGAATTTTGTACATTAAACACACACACACAAAGAAAAAGCAGGTGGAGGCTGGGAAAGACTTCCTTTATTAATGTGAATCAACCTGGCAACTCACTTCTAGCTGCTAACCTTGCAAAATTTAAACCCAAAGCCTGGCTTATGTTTTATTCAAAGTTCCTAGGGGAACTGAGTTCAAGAGCTAATATAGGTTCTGGGAACTATTAAAGAAAGCAATGAGTCTTGTCCCAGGTAACATGTATACCAGGAAGACTCTGGAGTTTCTAGAAATTGAACTAATGATTAGATCAATGACAACACTGGCATGAACACTATTATTAAAACTGGCATATTAATAAAAAGAAAGAAATGGAAGTGAAAAGAAGCTCATATTTATTTAACACCTAGAACTGGCTGTTCAAACTCATCCCGGTTTTCCTAATCACTCCCATTCAACCACTGGATCTTCAAATTTTCTTAAGCGATAGATTTGAGCCTTTTCCAGCCCCCTCTGGGCTTTCAACCTAGAAATTAGTAACTCAATTAAATGGACATAAAAATGTCTTTGACAGGTGAGAGTGTACTGTTTTACAGGCACTTTGCTAAGAATATTAATTCTTATATATTTCATGTATGTGTGAAAATAATCACACATGTATAAGAAATATGTTAGTACTGATAGTCATGAAACACAGCCCCACAATTGTTGCTGTGTCATCCCCACAATTGTTATGTTTAAGTCATTTTTTTTTTCTAGGTACAGTGTACTTTATTGATGGTGCATAACAAGGTCGGGCTCTCTAAGCCCCTCCCCTTCCTTCAGGGGGTTCCGATGTTATATTCTCAGTATGTTAAGGGATTGAATTGGGGGCAAAGACTCCCCAGCAACTGAGAGCCTCTCTTCCTCTAGTGCTGTTGCTGGGGCTGCTGGTCCAGGGGGGCTCTTACTCCTTGGAGGCCATGTGGACCATAAGGTCCACCACCCTGTTGCTGTAGCCAAATTCATTGTCATACCAGGAAATGAGGTTGACAAAGTGGTCGTTGAGGGCAATGCCAGCCCCAGCATCAAAGGTGGAAGAGTGGGTGTCACTGTTGAAGTCACAGGAGACCACCTGGTCCTCGGTGTAGCCCAGGATGCCCTTTAGGGGACCATCGGACGCCTGTTTCACCACCTTCTTGATGTCATCGTACTTGGCAGCTTTCTCCAGACGGCAGGTGAGATCCACGACAGACACATTGGGGGTGGGGACACGGAAGGCCATGCCAGTCAGTTTCCCATTCAGCTCCGGGATAACCTTGCCCACAGCCTTGGCAGCGCCAGTAGATGCAGGGATGATGTTCTGGGCAGCCCCACGGCCATCGCGCCAGAGTTTCCCAGAGGGGCCGTCCACGGTCTTTTGGGTGGCAGTGATGGCATGGACTGTGGTCATGAGTCCTTCCACGATGCCAAAATTGTCATGGATGACCTTGGCCAGGGGGGCTAAGCAGTTGGTGGTGCAGGAGGCATTGCTGACAATCTTGAGGGAGTTGTCGTACTTCTCGTGGTTCACGCCCATCACAAACATGGGGGCATCGGCAGAAGGGGCAGAGATGATCACCCTCTTGGCACCGCCCTTCAGGTGAGCCCCGGCCTTCTCCATGGTGGTGAAGACACCGGTGGACTCCACGACATACTCGGCACCGGCCTCGCCCCACTTGATGTTGGCGGGATCTCGCTCCTGGAAGATGGAGATGGCCTTCCCATTGACAACAAGCTTCCCATTCTCAGCCTTGACGGTGCCCTTGAACTTGCCGTGAGTGGAATCATACTGGAACATGTAGACCATGTAGTTCAGATCAATGAAGGGGTCATTGATGGCAACAATGTCCACTTTGCCAGAATTGAAGGCAGCCCTGGTGACCAGGCGCCCAATGCGGCCGAATCCGTTCACTCCGACCTTCACCATCGTGTCTCGGGGATGCGGCTGGGACTGCACGGGAACGGGAGAGGCGGCTGTCTGTCGCACGAGGAGGAGCAGAGAGCCTGTTTGAGTCATTTTTGTCAATCCATCTTATCCAGGATCTCCCTCGTCTTCAATGACCTTCCACTTTAGCAAGCATGATGTCTTCTTCCACGGACTGCTTTCTCCTCATCACATGTTCAAAGTATGTGAGACAACATCTCACTGTCTTTGTTTCTAAGGAGCATTCTGCTTGTGTGTCTTCCAAGACAGATTTGCTTATTTTTCTGGCAGTTCCTGGTGCTTTCAAAATTCCTTGCCAACACCAAAGTGCAAATGCATCAATTCTTCGTGGGGTTTCCTTAATCGTTGTCTCATTGTCACATGTATATGAGGCGACTGAAAACATCATGACTCGGGTCAGGCGCACCTTAACCCTCAAAGTGACTTCTTTGTTCTTTAAGCTTAAAAGTAGTCTTTTGCCGCTGGTTTGACTAATGCAACACATCCTTCGGTCTCTTGGCTGCTGCTTTCATGAGCATCGATCATGAACCCACGTAGAGCAAAGTCCTTAGTATCGTCAATCTTTTCTGTTTAGCATGATGTTTTCTATTGGTCCAGGTGAGAGGAGCTCTATTTTATTTACATTGAGTTGCAACCTATATTGAAGGTCGCCATCTTTGATTGTCATCAGCAAGTGCTTCAAGCCCTATTCACTTTCGGCCAGCAAAGCTGTGTCATCTGCATGTCATAGGTTGCTAACAGGTCTTCCTCCTACTCTTGAAGCCTCACTCTTCTTCACATGGTTCAGCTTGTTGGACTATTTGCTCAGCATGCAGACTGAATAAGTGTGGTGAAAGGATGCAACCGTGACGCCCACCTTTCTTGCTTTGAAGCCATGCGATATCCTCACCTGCTATTAGAAGGGCTGCCTGTTGGTCTGCGTCCAGGCTCCAAACGAGCACAATAGAACTCACATTCTTCACAATATTAGCCACAATTTGTTATGATCCATGCAGTTGAATGCTTTTGTGTAGTCAATAAAACACAAATAAACATCTTTCTGGCATTCTCTGCTTTCAGCCAAAATCTGACATCACCAGTGATAGCTCTCATTCCATGTGCTTGCCTAAATCTGATTTGAATTGCTGGCCACTCCTTGTCAATTTACTATTGCAGCCATATTTTAATTATCTTCAGCAAAAATGACCCTGCATGTGATTTCAATGATGTGATTTGATGATTCCCACATTCTGTTGGATCTCTTCCTCTCTGTTGGTCAGGTGACCGTTTTCTAAATCCGTTGGCATAGAATAGTGAGTGCTTCCAGGGCTGCATCAGCTTGTTGAAGCATTTCAGTTGGCATTTCATCCATTCCTGGAGCCTGGTTTGCTAATGTCTCCAGTGGACTTCTTCCTTCAGGAACTTGGGTGTTTGGTCATACACTACTTCTTGAAATGGTTGAATGTTGGTGAATTCTTTTTGGTATGGTGATTTTTTTTTCTATTCCTTCCATCATCTTCTGATGCTTCCTACATCATTCACTATTTTGTCCTTAGAATCCTTCAATATTGCAACTTAATATTTAATTTTTTTCTTCTGTCCTTTCAGCTTCAGATATGCTGAATGTGTTCTTCCTTTCTGGCTCTCTAACTTTTTTTTTTCTGAGGTTGTGAATCTTTTTTTAATTGTTTTATTAAGGGTTCATACAACTCTTATTACAATCCATACATATATCAATTGTGTAAAGCACATTGTACATTCATTTTCAAGCATTTGCTCTCCACCTAAGCCCCTGGCATCAGGTCCTCATTTTTCCCCTCCCTCCCCATGTCCCCCTCCCTCATGAACCCTTGATAATTTATAAATTATTATTTTGTCATATCTTGCCCTGTCCGATGTCTCCCTTAGCACACTTTTCTGTTATCCATCCCCCAGTGGGAAGGTCACACAGATCCTTGTAATTGGTTCCCCCTTTCGAATCCACCCTCCCTCTGTCCTCCCAATATTGCCACTCATACCACTGGTCCTGAAGGGATCATCCACCCTGGATTCCCTACGTTTCCAGTTCCTGTCTGTACCAGTGTACATCCTCTGGTCTAACTAGCTCTCTAACTTTGTTGTTCTGTGCATTTCATTATCATTCTTTACTTTGTCTTCCAAAGTTGCCCTTTGAAAATTTCTGATAAGCAATATTGTTTCATTATATCATCATACTTTAGCTACTCTATATTCAAGAGCAAGCTTCCGGATTTCTTCTGTCATCCACTTTGTTCTTTTCTTTATTCCCTGCCTTTAAAAAAATTACTTTCAGTGGAAAAGTAAATTTTATTGATGGATGAAAAACTAACCTGATTTTAAAAAGTATAGATGGTAAACAATAATCACTAAATTCTTCTGGAATTCTGTTTTTCTTCTCACTTTAAGCCAAAAGAACACAAAATTAGAGACTGTCAGTGAGCCAGTCATTTTCACTTCCTTCAACAAAATCTGCATAATTCAGCAGTTGTATAGCATTAAATATTTACTTTTTTTTACAAGACTAGCGTATACTTTAATTAGTGAGCATTTAAGTTTTCAGTTCTCATAGAATACATGTTCCCATAAGACATGCCAAAAGTAAGAAAACAGCAGCTTGTTGCCTCACAATTTTATATTTGTTGAGAGATCAGCAAAGAATATTTACAGGTTAACATTCAGTTGGGACTCAATAAGAAGTTAATAAATCTACAAGGCAACCTCTTCTCTCAATGGAACTTCTCTATATTCAAAATTTCCCCAAGTTGTTACTCTTGGGATTGAGAAATTAATAATGTGAGATTACCAAACTTTTCTAACTTTAAACTCACCCTAGGGCATCAGTAAGAGATTTCAGCACAACAGAGCAGAGTTTTCAACAATTAAGCACAGTTTTAATTTTCTGTTAAATCTTTAAGAGTTAGCAGTCTTGCCCATTTTCCGTCATTGCCTGAACGAACACAGAAGACCTTTAATCATAACGTGCTGATAGTAACCAACCGAATCCTCACTTAGAGACTATCCAATTAAAAGGCAAGGGCTCATATTCCTTTTGTCATACTGTGGGTTTGGGGAGTAGTTAAGAGTTAGTTCCTGTATCATCTCACCAGAAAATGGAACTCGGTCTACTTCATGAATACAATTCTTCTCACACTTTTTCCTAGTCATATGGTTCTCTGCGGGTTTAATCTTTGGACATATCTGTTATTTCCTCCTTATAGACAGGCGAATGGCATAACACAGCAGAGGCAAAGAGGTGTACAATCAATTTTTAGGGTGTGAAGTAAAAAGAGTCAGAGTTTCCATAGCATGGCCACAGCTTTGCAGATGCCGACGTCGTGGTAGGTGAAGTAACAAAGGCCAGCAAAGGTCACGGCTGAGAGTGCCAACAGGCCTGCCTTGGCAGCTTTCTGGGTAGCTTCCCCGTGGAAATAGTCGGTAACAACCTGTCCAGTGCCCCAGTGACTATGAAGCGTGGGGGCTGCTGCCAGGGAGTAGTCCATCGCCGAGCAGGGATTCAAATAAGCAGCTGGGAGCAGGCCCAGGAGCAAAACACTGACCACCCTCTCACCAGTCCAGTGGATTGATGCAGCCTTGGAGCCAGCGTGGTGACTGGGGGACAGGTGGATGTGCTGCACTCCCGGAGTAGAGCGGTCCTGGAGAAATGCTGAGGTAAGTGCAGGTCTGACCACTGGGGCTCGGTGGAACAGAGCTCGGGCTCCCGGGGCACCGCGGAAGACGCTCAGCCTCAAAACCACCGCCATCGCATTTCCTAGGGCTCAAGGTCACCCAGCACCTCAAATATTTACATTTTTTTCTGAAACCCTGAAAGTTTTAACTTTTGTATTGACATCAAAGGCTGATGTAATCACCTACTTTGGATGGATTCAGAGATTATTTTCCCTTTTCTGTTGCCCTGGTATTTGGCTAATTCTACTTGCAGTATTTTCATTTTAGATCTTTCTTGTTCTAATGCAGCATGAAGTGAAGAAACCTGTGTAATTAGTACTTTGCGATCCACCAGCATGCAGGAGTACTTCCGCTTTATCTCTCATTTCACCTTCCTGAAGCATTTTCAATAACTGTGCACTTTTTGCCTTCACTTCTTTAACTTTACCTCCCATCGGGGGATCGCATTTTCCAGCTTCTGGATTTCAGCCCCTTTGCTTTTCAGTTCCAATGCTGGGCTTCCACATCTTCCATATTTCCGAACTACTTCCTCAGACTTTTTACTCATGTGAGCTTCAGATGGAAAATCTCTTAGTGACACTGTGAGCGCTTTGTCTTTCCCCTGATGATTCTCTCATCTTTGTAGTTTATACCTCTTGACTGAATGGAGGCATTTTTCGGATTTTCATACGCCTTGTGGTGCTCTTCAAATTCCAGCTTACTTAGCAACAATGCCTCGTCAAAATTTGCTTCAAACATTTCAGATGTCAGCTGCTCATCTCTCTGTCTCTACTCCTGCCGGTTTTCTTCTCCCGGGTCCTTCTGTACTGGGTTGGACAGTGAAAGCTCATGCTGAGTGCTACGAACAGCATGTAACAATTTCTGGGGAATTTTCTTAAAAGCAAGACTTTGAAGCTATTTGCTTACCTCTGCTGTTGTTTCATCTGTTTCTTCTTTTCTCTCTCTTTTTCTCATTTGTAGTTGATTTACTTCCCAAAGCTTGAGACTTTCCAGTACTGAGACCTTTGCCTTTTTCAGGCTCAGAATGGGACCAGAGCTAAATATTGAAATCGGATTTTCTTCTGGTGACAGTAAAAATTGGTACAACCACTATAGAAAACTATCAGTCAATACTAAGTACCAAGCAGAGAGCTAAGTACTGCTGAGGCCATTGTAAGTATTTTTCTTTTAAAACACTTCTATCAAGAATAATTCTTCATTGGTGGATGAAAGTCAAATTTCTCACATTAGTTGTTAACCAATGTTAAAATACTTCCTCACACAAAGAACACAGCAAACGAAACAGGGCTGAATGGGAGACCCCACCCAAAGCACACTGAGCGTTGACACTGGGCTGGGTCGAGTGCAGAGAGTTGGAGTCGGCTCCCACTGGGTGAGAGTGGATCCTGTGATCGTCTGCATTTGTCATCATTGCATGTGTTTCGTGAGTCTGAAGAGGACTTTATAGATTGGTATCGGACCTATGGACTAACATTGGACTTATGGACTTGATCTGAACTGGCTGGGACGTTTTCTCAACATTCAATTGCTCTTGTATATAAACCTCTTTCTTATTACATATGAATGTGTATGAATTTGTTTCTCTAGTGCACCCGGACTAACACACCATCTATAGGAAACTCTCCCTGTAGTTCTTTTAATGCAAAACCAGAATCAAACTCACCGCCATTGAGGCAATTCCACCTCAAAACAACCCTATGCAGTATCTGGCATACTAATTAAAGAGTCAGTATTCAAACAAAAATGTTGTTGGATAGATGAGCGAGTGAATGGATATCATTTGAAATGGTAACCTGTAGATCTGTGGGGACCGGGGTGGGCGTGGGGGAGGTGGGGCGAGATCTGATCTGATCTAATAGTCTCAGGGGGATTAAATAAAACAAAACAAACAGGAACTCTTTAAAATCATATCTTTGGGATGATCCCAAATGCCTGTCTGTCCAGATGCAAAGCAATAAAGCACATTTATCTACGTCTCTCAAACGCACACAGGCAACACAGGACTGGGACCTTTTTAGATGGGTGCGGCCGGAGTCTCTGAACACGAAGCACAAGGGAAAGGGCTCCGAGTCGTCGTTAGCACTGCTCTGGCCCTGCCTCTGCCCTGTATTTCTTCTCCACTGCTTTTTAAAGTTGAGAGCAAAGGAGAATAAATAGCTTCCTGTGACCCAGAATCTAATGGACAAGGAGGAGCCCCTAATGCCCAGAGAGACTTTTTCAAAGTACATACTCTTTTTCTGAGGCTAGAGTTTGGGACAATTTTGCAGATGCTTGAACATAAACTTTAGTCAAAAAAATAGCTAACGAGGTGTCTATGGACTAGTTAGGCTGCAATCAGACATTACATGGAAACACTAAAGGCAACTCGGGGCAGGAGACACAGCAATGAGTGATCTCAAAGGCCTCTCATCAAAAACCCTCCTCCACACAGGTCTCGTGAAGACAGAGTTTCCTGATGACGATGGAACAGCCGGATTTTACCTTTGCTGCCAACACCTTCATCGGCCCACTTCTCTCCTCTATCAGGTCTCCCTGCCAAATAAGAAAATGCAAAGTAAGTAAATCACATCGATTCTTTAACTGTCAACATGGGTCGACACAGTATTTGATTGACTTGTCCCCATCACGTTTTCTTGAAGATTAAAGTATTAGCCTGCCTTCCAAACCAACACTGCCCTTGAGTCCATTCCAACTCATAGAGATCCTATAGGACAGGGTAGAACAGCCCTTGTGGGTTTTAGACGGCAACTATTGGTGGGAGCAGAAAGTCTCCTCTTTCTCCCGTGGAGTGGCTGGGAGTTCCGAACTGCTGACCGTGCCTTCTGCAGCCCAACTCATAGCCACCACATCACCAGGACTCCTTAAAACACTAGAAGATGGGCTACAGCAAGGCTAATGGTACAGAAACTAATTCTTGGCCACGCTGGTGCATAAGAGTAATAAACTCAAAACAAACAAAAAATTCGGGGCCCTTGAATCAGTTTTGACTCATGGAAACCCGAGTCAGAATTGACTCAGTGGTTGTGAGGAGTTTTTTTGTTTTGTTTTTGACAAAGAGCACCTGAAAGATGACACACAAAGACACCAGCTTTGGAAGACGTGCAAACTCAACGACACTGACTCTCTGGCACTGTCTTCTGATTGCTGAACTGAGCTGAAGCTCCAGCCAGAGAGTTCCACCACGTGAGGCCCTGGACTCAGCTGAACATTGCATAAAACCAGCCAGCGGCTCTCCACCGGCCAAGCAAAACCTTCACTGGTGAAAAGGACTGGTTCCCAAGTTGTGTTACTATTACTAGGCCTGAAGTAATTCCATTTGGAAGTTGGTTTAAAACTCGTCTACTAGGAAAACAGGTTCTGTGTCTCATAGAGGGAGGAACCTGCTCAGAATACCTGAAACTGAAAGGACCCAAGAAAAATATGTCAGCCTTGGGTTGTAATTTTGAAAGATTCCATAAACAAAATATTGAATGATGCAGGAAGCATCAAAATAAGATGGAAAGAGCACGCAGAGTCACTGCACCAAAAAGAATTAGTCGAAAGTACACCATTTCCACATATTAGCAAGAGCCAGTGCTACTGAAGAAAGACGTCCAACTGTCCTGAATGCATTAACCACAAACAGTGGGTTTCATGAAGCTGGAGAAGCACTGGAAGCACTCAGCTATCCTGGGAAATTTGGAAGAGAGCCACTTGGCAATTGCCTGGAAGAGATCCATAGTTGTGCCCATTCCAAAGAAAGGTAACCCAACAGAATGCTCCAACCAGAGAACAATGTCATTGCTGTTGCACCCGAGTAAAACACCATCCAGCAACAGTTGTAGTGGTGCGTTGGCAATGAGCTTCCAGAAAAGACTGAGAAGAGGATGGGGAACAAGGGGTGTCATGGCTGATGTCCGATGGACCTTGGCTCAAAGCAGAGGACCCCAGAAAGATGTTGACATGGGTTTCAATGACTGTGCAAAGGCATTCGGCTGTGTGGATCATAATAAACTGTGGATAATGTTGAGAAGAACGGGAATTCCAGAACATGTCGTTGTGCTCAGGAAGAACTTGTCCATGGATCAAGAGGCAGATCTGTGAAAAGAACAAGGAAATGCTGCCTGGTTTAATCTCAGGAAGGGCGTGTGTCAGGTTTGTATCCTCTCGCTGTACTTGTTCAATCTATATGCTGAGCAAGTCATCGGAGAGGCTGGAGTCTATGTAGAAGAGTGCGGCAGCAGGATTGGGGGAAGGCTTATTAACAGCCTGGATGTGCAGATGACACCACCTTGCTTGCTGAAAGTTAAGAGGACTTGAAACTCTTGCTAACAAAGATTACAGCCTTCAGTATGGATAACAACTCAACGTAAGGAAGATCCAAACCTTCACAACTGGACCCACAGGTAACATCGTGATCAATGGAGGCAAAGTTGAGGTTGTCAAGGATTTTATCATACTTGGATTCAGAATCAATGCTCAGGGAAGCAGCAGTCAAGAGATCGAAAGACGAGTTGCAGTAGGTAAATCTGCTGCACAAGACAGCTCTTTAGAGCCTTGAAGCGCAAGGCTGGCACCTTGAGGATGACGGTGCACCTGACCGGAGCCCTGGTCTTCTCATTGCGTCATTTGCATATGAGAGCTGGACTCTGAAGAAGGAAGGCTGTACTGGAAGAGGTGCGTCTAGAGGGCTCCTTAGAGACAAGGACAGCGAGACTTTGTCTTGCATATTTTGAACATGGTGTCAAAAGAGATCAGTTCTTGGAAAGGGCGTCATGTTTGGTGGATGGGGTGGCAAAAAAGAGGAAGGCCCTCGGCGAGGTGGAGTGACACCGTGGCTGCATCAGTGGCTCAGGCACAAGAATAACCGTGAGGATGGCACACGACCGGGCAGCGTTTCATTCTCTTGTGCATCCAGTCGCTTGGTCGGAGTCAGCTCGATGGCAGTCCTAACAGTAACATTCATGATCTGTAGATTTGCTGAGATAGATGAGGGCTTACTTCCCCAAAAAAAGAGATGAAAGAAGATAAAATGTATTGTTTGTGCAATCAATCCAAAAGTCAACGAAACTTTCCTTTATAATTGTGATAATTCAAAAGTAAGATCCATGTGAATGCAAAGGCAAAAGAGTCGCATTTATTTTAGACCAGACTTACATCAAGGTACAGAAAATAACAGACAAAAACACAACTTGAGGTTGCTCTAGTTTTTAATATTTCCTGTTTTCTCTCAAACTGGAGTTTGTCCCTGCTGTATTTTGTTAGTCTTGGTAGCCTTCTTGGCTCTCTGTTATGTATTTTTCTGGTTTTTGGTATATGAAACCCAGGATGAGTGAATGTTTTGAGACATAACTAGATTGAGTGTTCTGGAGGGAGGGGGGTTGTAGCAGGGTGGAGGGGGGGAAGGGTAGCGTGGATCTAATAACAGAGAGTGCAAGAAGGAAGGGAAGGTTTTGAACTTGATTGAGGTAGCAGCTTCACAACATTTGTTGATGTACCTGAACTATTGAATTGTAGGCCGTCTGGAGCCTGTCCTAATAAAATGGCTTACAAAGAAAGAGTGCATCAGCAATATAAAGCAGTAGGCGTAGGAAAGGTGGAACAAGGAAGAGTTTTAAAACAAACTTCCAAATTGAATTCACTTCTATCCAGAAATTCTCCCAATTAAAGCAGAAGCAACGAGGCTACTAAAGTAAGCCCTTCAATTAAGTTATTTAAAGAAACTCTCCATCTCTGACTGAGACCTCTTCACTTGTCTTCATAGGTTATATTGAAAACCGTATTTGCATTGTACTTGCAATTTTCTTATACAATTTAGCTGATTAATGCCTGTGGACTCTGAGCAAATTCACGAATCAAGATATTGTTCATAATGCTATATAAAAGATAATAATTTGCTAATTTAAATAACTGCCTTCACCAATTTTAAAAAGATCCCAGGCTAATTTTTCCCTCCTTTTTTTTAACTGTAGTCACAATACCTTTTATTTTTTATAAATCATTTTATTGGGGGCTCATACAACTCTTATCACAATCCATCCATCCATGTGTCAAGCACATTTGTACATCTGTTGCCATCATCATTCTCAAAACATTTTCTTTCTGCTTGAGCCCTTGGCATCAGCTCCTCCTTTTTTCCCATGCCTCTCCCACCCTCCCTCCTGAACCCTTGAAAATTTATAAATTATTGGTATTTTTTCATGTCTGATGTCTTTCTTTACCCACTTTTCTGTTGTCCATCCCCCAGGGAGGGGGTTATATGTAGATCATTGCGATTGGTTCCCCTTTTCTCCCCCACCTTCCCCTTACCCTCCTGGTATCACTACTCTCATGATTGGTCCTGAGGGGTTCATCTGTCCTGGATGCCCTGTATTTCCAGCTCTGATCTGTACCTGTGTACATCCTCTGGTCTGCTGGATTTGTAGGGTAGAATTGGAATCATGATGGGAGATGGGGAGGGAAACATTAAAGAACTAGGGGGGAATTATCTGTTTCATTGGTGCTGCACTGCACCCTGACTGGCTCGTCTCCTCCCTGAGACCCTTCTGTAAGGGGATGTCCAATTGCCTGCAGATGGGCTTTGGGTCTCCACTCCTCACTCCTCCTCATTCACAATGGTATGATTCCCAGGCTAATTTTTAAAATGTTCTAGTATTGGCCTTCTTGTTACAAAAAGCAAACACGATTTCAATAATCTATTCCTGTGCACAAATGACTTTAATAGAAGCAGAGTCGCTCCATGGAAACTATGAGCCCCGAAAACATATCTAAAGACTATTTTGAGTATTAGGCGACTCTCAGGAGCCCTGGTGGCACCAAGGTTAGGTGCTCGATTGACATTCACAGGTTAGCAGTTCAAAGCCTCCTGTCACTAGATGGCTGTTGTTGTTAGGTGCCGGTGAGGCCCTTCTGACTCAGAGCGGCCTTACGTACAACACAATGAAACACTGCCCGGTCCCATGCCATCCTTCAGTTTGTTCTCGTGTCCTGGTGTGCCGTCAGTGGAGCCATTGTGCTGATGCATCTCTTTGACAACTCCTCGACTTGACCAAGCAGGAAGTCCTCCAGGGACTGGTCGCTCCTGAAAACATGTCTCTCCATCCTTGCCTCTAAGGAGCATTCTGGCTGTACTTCCTCCCAGACAGAATCGCTTGATCTTTGGCAGTCTGTGTGCTTTCCCAGCACCATCACTCAACTGCATCAGCTCTCCCGTCTTCCTTTTTCAGTGTCCAACTTTCACATGCATGTGAGGCGATGGAGAACACTATGGCTTGGGTCAAGCCCACCTTTGTCCTCAAAGTAACATTTTCACTTGTCAAGACTTGAAGGAGGTCTTGTGCAGCAGACATGCCCAACGCAATTCATCCTGTGAGCATTGACTGTGAATCCATGTAAGACAGTGTCCTTGACCAAGTCAGCCTTTTCTCCATTGATCATGATGGTACCAAGTGTCCAGCGGTGAGGATGTTGGGCTTCGAGCCATTGAGTTGAAATCCATACTGACTGCAATCCTTGATCTTCATCAGCGAGTGCTTCAAGTCCTCTTCACGTTCAGCAAGCAAGGTGGGTGGTCTGATTACCACAGGCTGTTAATAAGCCTTCCTCCAATCCTGATCCTGCACTCTTCTTCATCTACTCCAGCTTCTCTGAGGACTTGCTCAGCGTGTAGACTGAGTATGGTGAGAGGATGCAACCCTGACGCACAGATTACTTTCTGGAAAACCCTGTAGGGCAGTTCGACTGTCCCGTGGGGTTGCTGATAGTCGAAATCAACTTGACTGCACCTGACAACAGCATCCGATGACAATTTCCTGCCCCTTTCTAATAAGACCTTTGGATGAAAAACAAAGGACAAGCACATTAAGATCGTTCTGCAGGGTTCCGAATGTTCTCTCTTGTACCACATCCTTAGCTCTAAAGGAGCAGCATGCCCAGTCTTAAGAGTGTCCAATGAAAAGAAATCTTACAGATCCTAAAAGAGAGGGAAATGAGTGCATCCTCAGAGGGACTCTGCTCCTGGAATTCTCAGACAACACCTCCTTTGTGCAGCACCCGCTGAGCTTCCACTTGTCCTGGGAAGGAGAAGCACCCATGTCCTTCGATGGTGGAAAGACCCAGAGCCCCAGCTGTGGCCAAATGACTGAGGGCCGCAACAGGCAAACCAAGTCAAAGCATCCTCAAAATAATGGGATCATAACCAACCCAAACTCACTGCGATGGCATCGATGTCGACTCACAACAACCCTATAGGACAGAGCAGAACTGCCCTTGTCCAAGAGCGTAATTGTGTGGGAGTAGAAAGTCCTGTCTTTCACCCAGAAAGTGGCTAATGGTCGAAAACTTCAGGCCTAACGGTTAGCAGCCCAACGTGTAGCCACTATACCACCAGAATTCCTGTCAAGCGGGCTAGTAATATATTAACGAAACTGAAGAGGAAACTGAAATTAAGTGAAGATCAGGCAGCCTAATTATGGCCAAGCTCAAACTCTGTCCTAGATCTTTCTAACTCCCCTCGCCATCGGGAGTAGACGAGGAGTTCTGGTGGCACAGAGGGCTACTCGCTGAGCTGGTAACCACACGGTCAGTGGTTTGAACCCACCAGCTGCCCTGTGGGAGAAAGATGAGGATGTCTGCACCTCAAAGTTTTCAAAGCTCAGCAACCCACAGGGGCAGTTCTACCCTGTCCTGCAGGGTCACCGTGAGGGCCATGGCAGTCAGCGTACATTCCGGAGTAGAACCCAGGGGAGAGCTAATGTCAAACCGTTGGCATCTACTCATGTAGTCTGTGGCTCGGGAATCGAGGAAAGAAAACTAGTGGAAACAGCAGTAAGAATGATTTAAAATCCCATAGGATTCAATCAGCCCATATAATACAAGTAGGTAGGAACTCCCTAGGGGGAGGAGAAAAGAAGAGAAGGGGGAAATCACAAAAGACAAGATGCTAGATGGGCCAGGGGCTTCTGGCTTCCCTGACACCTGGCCATAAGAAGACTGGTGGCTTTCCTCTTGCATTTGACTTTCCCCTCTTATAGAGCAGCTCAAGCCTGGGGAGCTGGAAGAGCTACAAGCAGAGAGGGGGCTCTCAGATCTCAGTCCACACAGCACTCCCACCCCAGGAGCTGGGATCTACTGTGCCTGAGATGCCAGCCTTTCTGACTTGCACCTCACACTCCCAGGGTGCATGAGACAAGATCTTCCCTGTCACATCATGCGCTTGATTCAACACCGTTGCTAGCTCCTTCTGGCTCAGCAGGACCAGTCGCTGTTGGAATTCCTAGGATTCCATCTCAGCTTCTCTTTTTATCTTAGTCTGTGCTTTCTGCCTAGGAAATCTCATTTGTCCTCCAGCTTTAATTAGAATAACTTCCCAAACTATATCATCTGCTCATAACTGGGTTTTTTTTTCCGTTTCAGAAATGAAATCCAACTGCCGGACATCTCATTTGAGTGCTTTAACTCAAAATGTCAACAACTGAACGAATCCTGTTTCTACCAACGCTACTGCTCGCTCTAGTCTTTTCTCTTTGTAAAGGCATTCAAGTGGGCCGTCTAGGCTCATCCCCACAGCTGCACATCCATGAACCACCAAGTCCTACTGAGTCCTCTAGCTACCTCGTCATCCCTCTCCTGGGCACCTCAATGACATCCTAGCTGACCTCCCTGAATCTGCGCTTAGTCTACTACCTGGTATTTCCCACACAACAAATTGGTCTTCTTAAAATGCAAATATTCAACGGCTTCTAATTATTCTTGGTGACTAGATACTTTGACCCCAACTTTGTCTCAAGTCATGTCTCCCCTCCTTCCCCACACTGTATCTGCACTGTCATATTTTCAGTCCCTGAACACACTATGCTTCTTCCTACCTTAAGACTGTTTCCATTGACCGGGAGTTGCATTTCCATCTCTTCCCCTGGTCTAGCTAAGGCCTGCGTATCTTTCAAGTCTCCACATTAACTTCCTTTAAAAGACTGTACAGGACATTCAAGTCAGCAGACAACTCACATACTGTCCTCCTCAATCTCTACTCTCACCTCCTACTCGGTTGGTGGTCCCCAAATTAGGTTTAAATTTTAGTACAATCACTCCTCACTTACTGACATGGTTAGGTCCCAAATAGCAAGTTGTTATGTGAAAATAGAAGATAACTACATCATTACTTAAATACCAAACCAGGGGGAGCCCCGGTCCAGCTTCATTGACAGGAATGAGGAGCACGGACTTTAGAGGCACTTGACAGAAGTAAAAGGGCCGACGGGATGTTAGGGCCCGAATCCCATCTTTTCATCCAGCTTTGGCTACAAAAGCATTTGTTTTGAGTACTGGAAGACACGCAGCTTACGAAGTTGTTTTTCTTTGTGGTCACCCCACAAAGCTGGCCTGCCTTCTCTCTGGAGGTGTTTACACAGATGGTTGTTGTATCTCTGGAAATAGCGCATCGTTAGCAACTTATTCCAGCAATCAGTTCTTGGGCTATCTGTTTGTAGTCATCCTGTGACTTCACAGAGATCAACCCAGGAAAAGACATTCACATCTGGGCTATGCGCCTGGGAGTAATAATATGTGAGAGACTTGTCATCGTTCTGTAGCTATTTTGCAATGTTAATCACATCCAGTGGGCTCGGGCACAGGAACAATTGTGAGAATGGCACAGGACTCGGCTGTGGTCCGGAGTGGGGAGGCCCGGCCATTACTTGGAATTTATTAGGACCTGCCCGGAGTGGGGAGGCCGGGCCATGACATGGAATTTATTAGCCTGAGCTCTGGGCATTCTTCTACCCCAGCCTACATGACAGAGCACTGCAGCTGTAAAGCTTGAGCAAACAAGGGGTGATGCTCTTTAGATAAGCACCCGTGTCCTGCATCCCTTGATTGGGCAAAAGATCATCCTCCCCTGTGCTTGATTTGCATATACATGCCATTCCTCAGCGTACCTAATTGAAGACTGTAAGCCCTTACTGACTCACGGGCAGGGCACGCTCCCCTGAACTCCCTGATTGGTCTGTTGCCAAGGTAGCCTAATTTGCATGTGCGGCGGAGGCTTCCCCCCCCCCCCCCTTTGCTGGCCGTTATATGCTGTGACTTTGTTCATTAAAACGAGACTTGTCTCCATTTTCCGTGTCTCTTGTCCCCCCAATTCCCACTCCCTCCTCCAGGATCCACGTTGAATGTTCCACAGGACGGGACAGGCAGTGTTTCGTTCGGTTGGGTATAAGGTTGCTATGGGTCAGAACTGACTCAATGGCATGTAACAACAACCCTAAGCAGATCCTGTGACTGTTCTATTGTCGACTAGTCACTGCAGACCCAGGTACTGCAAGGAAGCCTCTTTGGGAAGCTCCCACCCACTCACCAAGCACCAATCACAAACTTTCCACACTGCTGTTCTTGCTGTTCGGTGGCAGCCAGTCCGTTCCAGTTCATCCTGGCCCTGTGTGTAGCAGAGTGGAACACTGGGCCATGCTCACAAACATCATGCTCGAGCCCTTTTTGGGCAGCCTGTGTTAGTCTGGGTAGACGAGAGAAACAAACTCGTAAACACGCATATGTATATAAGGGAGAGGTTCATATACAAGAGCAATTGAACATTGAGAAAACATCCCAGTCCAGTCCAAGGCCATCAGTCCAATACCAATCTATAAAGTCCTCTTCAGACTCACGAAACACATGCAATGAAGCCAAATGCAGGACGATCACAAGCCAGTGGGTAGAAAGTCTTTGGGTCCAGTGGCGTTGTAAGCATCTCAGTGCTGGAAGGCTCTGTGGCTTCTCCGGCTTCAGAGGTCTGGTTGCATCCATGTGGCTTGTCTTCTGCAATGTCTCCCAGGGAGTAGTAGAGAAAGAGAGGTATCTTCCGCCTCTAAGGAGGAAGTACCAGATTTCCCAGAATTCTTAGGAGAAGGCCATGCCCACACAGAGGCCTCATTGGCTGTCTCCAGATTGACAGCTTAGACTCCACTCCTGCACTCTTAATCCTTAATTGACAGCAGATTAGGCGTCTACCACACGGCCCTGCATCAGTCCATCACATTGAGGGCCCTCCTCTTTTTCACTGAGCCTCTGCTTTCCTAAGTAGAATGTCCTTTTCCTGGGACGGATCCCTCCCGATCACACACCCAAAGTATTCGAGGCAAAGGCTCACTGTTCTCACATCTAAGGAGCATTCTGGGGGGTACTTCCCCCCCAGACAGATGTGTTTGTCTGACAAAGCATGGCGCTTTCAATATTTTCCACCAACTCCATAACTCAAAGACATCAATTATTCTCCAGTCCCCCTGTTTATAGCTCTGCATTCACATCACATGTGAAGGGATTGAATATGTCACGGCTTGGGTCAGGCACACCTTAGTCACCAAAGTGACATTTTGCTCTTCAATACTTTAAAAAGGTCTTGTGCATCAAGTTGCCCTGGGCAATATCACATTGGATTTCTTGATGCTGTTTCCATGAGTGTTGCTTGTAAACTAAAGTAAAATAAAATCCTGATGTGAATCTTTCTCCATCTATCATGATGGTCACGGATCAAGAGGCAGTTGTGTGACCCAAACAAGGAATACTGCATGGTTTAAATTCAAGAAAGTTGTGCATCAGGGTGGCTGAGCAAATCATCAGAGAAGCCGAGCTAATAATCAGAGAAGAATACAGCATCAGGATTGGATGAAGGCTATGAGATCCAGCCTCACACCAGATGGGTGTAATTGAAGGGGAAAAAATTAAGAGACAGACAAACGCTTTGGGGTACTCACCTCTGCCATGACTTCTCGTGGCAGGTCCATGCAGAGAGAGAGATAATGTATTCCCAACTTCAGCTTATATACCCTTGGCGCATGCAGGCCCCCTAATTATAGGTAAACACATACACAACAAAGTGGGCTGTACCCTTAACCCTAGAGGTCCCTGAGTTCATTGAAGGAGTAATCGAACACCAGTGTTGGGGGCAGGTAAGGGGGGTGAGAGCAGTAGCAACATGTCTGCTCCTATAGATAAAGCTGCTGGCTAGATAGCAATCAGCCATGGGCTTGTAAGAGATAACTTTAAGGCAGCACTATTATGGGAAGATATTATGGGGATTATTTTTATCTGAGAATGTGATTGGGACATATCTCTAACCCACAAGTGTGAAGGCCTCCCTCCACCCCGAATCCTGGCCTGCCAGGCTTCCTAAAATATGAGAGTAAAGAATTTGCCTGCCTAGACTCTCTTCCTGTCCTCTGTTTCTCACAGAAGGCTTATAACATCTGTGATCTGCAAACGACACAACCTTGTGTGCTGGAGGTGAGGAGGACTTGAGGCACTTGCTGATGAAGCTCAAGGACTGCAGCCGTCAGTGTGAATTATAACGCAATGTCAAGAAGACCCAAATCCTCACACTGGGCCAAAAGGTAACATTGTGGTAAGTGGAGAAAAGATTGAAGTTGTCAAGGATTTCATCTTGCTTGGATCCTCAATCAATGCTCCTGGAAGCAGCAGTCAGGAGATCAAATGACACATTGCCTTTTGGGTAAATCTGTGGCACAAGACCTTTTGAAGAGTGACCTCA
This sequence comes from Tenrec ecaudatus, assembly GCF_050624435.1. Classification (NCBI taxonomy): domain Eukaryota; kingdom Metazoa; phylum Chordata; class Mammalia; order Afrosoricida; family Tenrecidae; genus Tenrec; species Tenrec ecaudatus. The sequence continues at coordinate 67,576,217 of NC_134530.1, read as the reverse complement.
GCGCTCTCTAAAGTGTTAAAAAGCAAGGATGTTACTTGGAGGACGAAGCTGAGCCTGACCGCACTGTGGCGCTTCAATCCCCTCCTACACATGTGAAAGTTGGACACTGAATGAGAAAGACCACAGAAGAATGGACGCATGTGAATGGTGATGCTGATGAAGAACATTCAATGTGCCATGGACTGCCAAAATAACAAAACAGATCTGCCCTGGAGAAATGCCCACAACCTCCTTAGAAGGGAGGATGGCGACACTGTGTCTCAGTACTTTAGATCCGTTATCAGGAGACCAGTTCCTGGAACGGAACATCATGCTTAGTAAAGTAAACGGGTAGCAGAAAAGAGAGGAAGCCCTCAATAAGATGGATTGACAGGATAGGCCCCGCTGGGCGCTCTCCCCACCTGGGGCTCTGTCACAAGCAGTGTCCGTTTTCTATGGAAATAGGAAAGGATGGAGGCAAGGTTCAGTGCGCTTGCGCTGACGGACCCAAAGCTGGAGGACGGTGGGGAACTGGAGATCGGAAAATCGAGAGAACCTGGCCGCTAGCTGGAGATCCAGAGCAGAGCGGGGATTCAAAGCAGGCCAGAGAGCTGGAGCAGGCAGGAGATCAGAAGCAACGCTCTTGTCTTGGCTTTGGACACTGAGCTGAGTCCGTTTCTGAGAGCATCCTCAGCCGAGGGCAGCAAGGTGGCCAAACTGCCCGCCTTCGCACCCCCTTCTAAACCTCAGAATTCCAACCCTGAAGGTACGTGAAGGGGGCTGGGGCTGGGGGAGAGAGCTGATCGCGTGGGTGACTGTATACCCCCACACGAGGGGAGTGGACAACAGACCCGCTTGCGAATGGATATCGTGGGCGGTGTGAGACACCGCGATAATAAGTAAAGACTTAAACATATGTTGCTGGGGTAGGTGGGGAAGGGAGGGGATAAAGGGGAACTGATATCAAGGCACTCACGAAAAAAGACAATGTTGTTAAACGGATTGTGGTAGCCATTGTGCAATACTGCTTGATGCAACTGCATTACGGAATGTTATGATATCTGCAAGAGCTCCAAATCAAATGATTAATAAAGAAAGGTGGACTGACATCGTGCTGCCCCATTGGAGCGCAAACATAACGAGCATGAGGTAGGCACAGGGCCGGCTGGCGTTCCCTTCTCCGGCATTGGGCGGCGATGAGTCAGGACTGACTCGGTACCTAAAAACACCCGCTTCATGACGCTGTCTCTTGGTCCAGGGGGGAGGATTTCTGTGGCCTTGCCACTGCGCTGTCATCCTTTCTGAAGGCTGTGTCTTTGGTGGTCATCGCAAATGCCTCAAGTCTGCCTTGGAAGCTGCGCTTCCGTCAAGCGAGCTTGTGCCAACTGCGTGTCACGGGTTGTTACTAAGCCTGCCTCCAAGGCTATGCCCCGTTCTTCTCTCTTCCTGTTGTTCAGCCGCGAAGATTGTTTGCTCGGCACACAGACTGAAGAAGCATGGTGTACACTGGTAGCTTCCAGATTTTACCTTCTCTTAAAAACCAAAATCCCATGACTGTAAATCAGAGAGTCTCTAAGTTTTACTTGTGGGGCTGATATGTCCCCCACTCGAGTATTTCTGAAACTTCAAATAAACACACTGACTTTAAATGCCAGCAGAGACTGGTTTTCCCTGATGCCATTTCTTAGCACAGACAGTAGGACTCAAAGGTGCCGGATCATCCGCAAAGCCCAAGGAATCTCGACCCACACCTGCATGATCGTTTCCGCTCTCCTGTCTCCCCCGGCCCTGGCATGCACTTGGGGGTACACACGCTTGGAACGATCCACGGTGGCATGGCCAGAATGACTCTGATGTTGATTTTTTAAAGCATTCTGTTGGAACTTTTTTGTCGGTTCAAGGACTGAGCAATTGTAGAGCTCCTTTGGCAGGACTGCCATCTACTGGTGAGAGATTCCTTTCCTGCTGCAGTTCTTGGTTAACACCCTTTCCCAAGGAGCCCTGGTCAGGGAGTGATGAATTGGGCTGTTGTGTTAGTCAGGGTGGACTAGAGAAACAAACCCAGAGACACTCATATGTGTGTGAGGGAGAGCTTTACATAAAAGAGCAATTTTGTATTGAGGAAACACCCCAGCCTCGTCCAGATCAAGTCTATACATCTGTTATTAGCCTTTTTCTGTCCTATACTCCTCCATAAATTCCTCTTCAGACTCACACAGCACATGCAATGATGCCCAATGCAGGGAGATCACAGGCTGATGGGTAGAAAGTCTTGTGAATCCAGTGGTGGTGGAAGCATCTCAGCACCCGCACCTCCACAGGAAGGTGAAGCAGAGAGAGCTGTGACCCACCTCCAAGGAGAAAGAGGAATTCCCAGGATCCTCATGAGAAGGCCACGCCCACAAGGAGACATCATCAGGCTGTGACCTGATTGACAGGCTAGACTCCATCCCTAGACCTATCTATCAAGCTGATGTGAAATTATGAAACCACCACAGCTGCTAACCACAAGGTCAGCAGTTCAAACCGCCAGCCCCTCCTCAGGAGAACGATGAGGTGGTGTATGCCTGTAAAGAGTTACACTCTCAGAAACCTTTGATAGGACAGCCGTTTAGTGATGGAAATTATCGGGTTTGTCCTGCTTTGTGAACTCAGTTTTCTGTTTTTCTCTCTTAAAAAAAAAAAAAAAAAAAGAGGCCCACCAGGCCGTGAAGATGATGCTCCTGAGTAGAGCACCCAGTCCACAGAGAGAACATGGCTGGCCCCACTTTGAGAAATGATGCCAATCAGTGACTAAGGGCGATACAGGGGACTGCACCGGAGACACAGTGTGGGAATTGCACCTGACCTGATCCCACCACACCGAGGCAAAGCACTGGGGAGTGCAGCAGAACAGCAAGGGAATGGAGTGGCAAGGTCCCCAGGGAATGCTGAAAGTGGACTTTGGGGCCAGGGCGTGGTGCCCCAACAGACTGGACTGGAAAACACTCCTAAGGGCCAACAAATGATCCTTGAACTAACTACAAGCTTTTCTTTTGTGAAGTGTTTTGTTTTGTTCTTTGTCAGTGATTTGTTTTTGTAGCTTTGTTGTCTGGTTGTATACTGTTGTTTTGTTTTCTTCTGTCTTGTTTTCATGCATGTTAGTGTCTCCACAGGTCTGTCTGAATAGGACAGGCTGGATGAACTATCTGGAGGAAAAACAATGGGACCGAAAGTTCCGGGAGGATTTGGGGTGGGGGTGGGGTAAGGGGGTAAGGAAGTGGTGTCAACAAACACAGGTACAAGGGAACAACATGGGACCCAAAATGGTAGAGAGGGGGGAATGGCAGGCCTGGTGGGGAATGATCAAGGGTAAGGTTGCATAGAGAAGAGGTATACTCTAGCCCAGATGGCGACGAAGCATGGTAGTAGGGCAGGAGGAAAGTCAAGGGAGATGGAGGAAAGAGCTAGGAGTCAAAGGGCATTCATGGAGGTCTAGACAAAGACATGTACATGCAAATATATATATGAGGATGGGGAAATAGATCTATGTGTCTATATATATAGGTTAAGTATTAAGGAGGCGGAAGGACCTTGGGCCTCTACTCAAACACTCCCTCAATGCATGAATACTTTCTTTTATTAAATTGGAACTCCATGATGCTCACTCTCCCGACACAACTGCTGAAGCCAAAGTGGGTGAACAAGTAAATGTGGTGAAGAAAGTTGATGGTACTCAGCTATCAAAAGAGATAGTGACTGGGGTCTTAAAGGCTTGAAGATAAACAAGCGGCCATCTAGCTCAGAAGCAACAAAGTCCACATGGAAGAACACACCAGCCTGTGTGATCGAGTGATCCCAAAAGGATCAGTTATCAGGCATCAAAGAACAAAAATTCATATCATTGACTGCACATCTCCATGATAAGATCACTGAAGACAAATGGGTGCATAAGCAAATGTGGCGAAGAAAGCTGATGGTGCCCGGCTATCAAAAGAGATAGTGTCTGGGGTCTTAAAGGCTTGAAGGTGAACAAGCGGCCATCTAGCTCAGAAGCAAAAAAGTCTACATGGAAGAAGCACACCAGCCAGTGCGATCACGAGGTGCCAAAGGGACCAGGTATAAGGCATCATGCAAAAAAAAGATATATGTATATATATGTGTGTGTGTGTGTGTGTATATATATACCATATTGAATGAAGGGGGAAGTGCAGAGTGGAGACCCAAGGCCCAAGTGTCAGCCACTGGAGATCCCCTCACAGAGGGGTTTAGGAGAGGAGATGGGTCGGTCAGGGTGCGAGGTAGTACCGATGAAGAACACGGCTTTCCCCCAGATCCTGGATGCTTCCTCCCCAAAACTACCATGATCCGAATTCTACCTTGCAGGGCTGGATAGGGCAGAGGTTGTACACTGGTTCATATGGGAGCTGGAGGTACAGGGAATCCAGGGTGGATGATACCTTCAGGACCAAGGGTGTGAGGGGCGATGCTGGGAGAGTGGAGGGTGAGTGGGTTGGAAATGGGGAACTGATTACAAGGATCCACATGTGACCTCCTCCCTGGGAGATGGACAGCAGAGAAGGGGGGAAGGGAGACTCCAGATAGGGAAAGATATGACAAAATAACAATGTATAAATTACCAAGGGCACATGAGGGAGGGGGGAGTGGGAAGGGAGGGGAAAAAAAGAGGACCTGATGCAAGGGGCTTAATTGGAGAGCAAATGCTTTGAGAATGATTGGGGCAGGGAATGTATGGATGCGCTTCATACAATTGATGTATGTATATGTATGGATTGTGATAAGAGTTGTATGAGCCCCTAATAAAATGTTTTTTTTTATAAAAAAGAAGAAAGAAAACAACAACAATAAAAAGCCCCAAACTCGCTGCCATTGAGTGGATTCCAACTTACAGTTACCTTTTAAGACAGAAGAGGGAGCCCTGGTGCCACAGTGGGTTATACACTGAGGTGTCAGCTGCGCCAACCCACAGGGGCAGTGCTCCTCTGTCCTAGCTCATGTACTTGGGACTTGCTGTCAGGGGATACCAATCCTTGGAAAGGGGCCTTAGGCTTTGTAAAGTAGAAAGGCAGTGAAAAGCGGGGAGACCCTCTACAGGACTGCCACGGTGGCTGTGACATGGGCTCAATCATGAGAACTAGAGCGAGGCCAACACAGGACCAGGCAGTGTTTCACTCTGGTGCTGGAGCTGACTCCGTAGTACATAACAACAGTAATGTAGAGCACAGTAGAGCTGCCCCTCTGGATTCCCAAAACTCTTTACAGGAGTAGACAGCCTCGTCTTTCTTCCGTGGAGTGGCTGTTGGATTCATACCATTACCTTGCAGCTCAGTGCATAACCCACTGTGCCACCAGAGCACAGCCTCACAATTATGGTTAGAACAGGCAAACTGGAAAATTTCCCCCAAAGAGTTGGCATGAATCACCACAAATTCTGCGGTGGAGTGACTTAAAGCCAGGCAGAAAGGGGGGAAGGAATGATTTGAAGTTTTAGACAAGAGCTTACCCCAAAAAATAGATCAGACAAAAATGTATTCTTGCATCCCAAATAAAGATGAAAGTGTTCATGATTACAAAAATTGCCTATCTAGAAGTTCAGGAGCTTTCCAGAGTCAATCCCTCTGGAGCATGTAATGCGGCTTTTGTGTTTTCTTTTGTCCCTGGTCAGGGCTTCACGCTGATCTAGCAGCCAGTAGTGGCAGTCATGGGACTGGAAGCCTGCACGCATTCCCAGAGCATCCATTTTGCTGATGAGCTGGCTCAAACTGTGGACCCAGAGCAAACCGTCCAATCAAAGAAACCAATGCTGCAGTGACAACTGCAGTGCCCGAATTACAGCAAATCCACGGCTCATAGAGGAAGGAAACCCAAGAGCACTCAGCCAGGTGCACAGGGCGGTTTTTGCTATCATTGTAAAATATATATTTTTTAAAGGGTTGGATGAGATTTAAAGATGAAATAGATTCACCTCATTTCTTAGTTCTCCCACTAAAACAGCATGAGGGGCGTTCTGGGGAGACATTAGATGTTTGTCCAGGAGTGGCATTCAATCTTCAAGGAGAAATTGTTGTCAAAGTTAATCAATTCATAACCGTGTAAATTTCTGATAGATCTAGGTGCCACTCTTTCAGCAACCCCGCAATTTTTACAAAACCCTGACTCCGGAGTACAAAATGTGCTAACGTGGCAAGAATACAAGTTTGCTCCATGTCTTCCAGTATCGTTCCTTCAGGCCCGCAGAAGACGCAATTTATTTTCTTTCTTTTTTCTTTTCTTTAGTCCTTGCTACCACTGCGAAACTTCAAAGGAAGAGATTTCTCTCACTAAGCAGACGTGTCGTGGAAGATACACAATAAGTGGAAGTGTTCTTAGACTCGCTCGGGGAAGCACCGTCTTTGGATATTAACTCTGAGCATGCTTAGCATAAAAAAGAAGCCCTTGTCTGCGATCTTAAAGGCTTGAAGTTAAAGAAGCAGCCACCTAGCAGAAAAGCAACCCCACATGGAAGAAGCACACCAGCCTGTTCAATCATAAAGTGTCCACCGAATCGGGTAACTGGTATCAGAAGACCCAAAACAAACAGACAAACAAAACCATATTATTGAGAATGAGAGGGATTGGAGCAGAGACCCAAAACCCATCTGTAACAATGGGACATCCCCTCACAGAAGGGTTATAAGGAAGGGATGAGTCAACCAGGGTGCAGTATAGCACCGATGAAACACAGAACATTCCTCTGGTTCCTTGAGGCTTCCTCGCTCCCCACTATCATGATCCCAGTGATGCCTTTCACTGTGGGCTAGACCGGAGCATGTACACAGGTACAGATAAGAGATAAGAACTCCAGACACATGGAATCCAGGAACAGGAATGGGAGTAACAGGAGGGGAGGGGGAAGATGAGGGGAGGAGGGGGAAGCCAATCACAATGATCAACATATAACCACACACACACAGGGGAAGAAAAAACAGAAACCCTGGGGGAAGGGAGACAACGGTTGGTGTAAGATATGAAAATAGTAATTTATAATTTACCAAGCAGCCATGAGGGTGGGAGGAGGGGACGGAGAGGGAAAAGAGGAGCTGATACCAAGGGCTCAAAAGGAAAGTAAATGTTTAGAAAATAACGATGGCAACATATTACAAATATGCTTGATACATTTAATGTATGGATTGTTGTAAGAGCTGTAAGAGCCCCCAATAAAGTGATCTTTTAATTTTAAAAAATAAACAGAAAAAAAGAAGCAGCAGCAGCCCTTTGCAATGTGCTTCCCCTGAGCATATCCCCTTGAAACTACAACTCTCTCCCCAGCCTGAGTGCCAGTTTATAGCGGCCACTGTCACTGACCCTGTGGAGGTTCACGTTGACACCTCTAAGCCTCTACTTAAAACCACTCGATATCCATTCAAACGGGAACCTGAAGAAGGATTAACTCCTTTGATTCAATATAGTCTAATCAAAGACCTTATTATTCCTTGAGTCAGTCCTTCCCTGTAGATCCAGTCAAAAACTTAAAATTTAAAAAGCCAAACAATTAGGCTATCTTATAGAAGATAATCGCTTTTTTCTATACTTCATCACACTGCTCTCGAAGGTGCCCTCTGAAACCACTCACTTTTTACATAACAGACTGTGTAAGACAGAGTTCTCTAGAGAAACAAAACCAGAATGCTAATAATTCTATATATACAGATATATAGATATAACATAAGAAATAAACAGTTAAGTAAATTTTAAAGCAGTACAAATGGCTCAGTGTAACTCACTCCCATGAGACAGTTGTGAGACACTGGCAGTCCTTGAAGTCTTGAGGGCCGCCGGGTAGTCCTCTGTAGAGCAATTTAGGCTATCTGGGCTCAGGCAGCAAACAGTAAGGCAGGTCACCAACTGTTAGTCAGATGACAGGGTCTGACAGTCCCCAGCTCAAGAGATGCAAATTCTAATGGTGAAGCAGGTCTTGAAGGAACTTCAAATTACAGCAACACAGTCCACAGGTTAGGTATCCCACAGGTAGTGTAGCTTGCAAATTGAGGCACAGACAAGCAAGGCAGCCGCGCACTGCTCTGATGATCAAAGAGCGAGAGACAAGAAAGGGGGAGGCTCACTGAGCCATTTATCTCTCCGCCCTTCAATTAATCCCACATGTATTTATCGGCCAGGTCGGCACAATAAACTAACTACCTCAACCCACCCCTTGCCAACTTGGCACCTGTACACAATTCTTTAACCATATCTAATTTCCGGACATTAAGAAAATCACACTTATACTTATCATCAAACAGCTATCATACATATAAATGAAAACACACTAAGTCCAATTGCATCTGATATATTATACATGAAAAAATAAAGATATTCAATAAGCACATATAAAGAAAATACAGTGATAATTACAAACCTCTCTTTTGCAATTGATCATGTGGTCATAACTGATAGGTAGAACTACCTTGTTCTACTACCCATTCTGTATTACCTTTGCCCTCAGCAAGCACCTCAGCTGGCTGTGGTTTTTTGCCTGGTGGGGTGACCCAGACCTTCATTCCTGAGGGGTCTGGGTCATATAAGTCCTGTCAGGATTGGGTTGCTGTAACTTACCATTTACTTTAATAACAGGGCATGGTAGCACTAAAAGTCGGCCTATGGGATCTCCTGGATTCCAGACATATTCTTCTTTACCTCCATTATGTAGTACCAGTCCAATTTCTCCTTGGTAATCAGGATCAATCACACCACTTAGTACGGTGACACTCTTCCTTACCTGTTGATCCAAAGGCATGAGAAGTCCAAAGTAGCCGGGGGGCATTCTCAGCTGCCAGTTCAGTGGAATCTGTGCTGTGTTTCCAGGTGGGAGAGTTCCTTCCTTCGGGACCAGGACCTCCAGGCCTGAGGAACACAGGGTTGCTGGGACAGGAAGCAAAAATGCTGCAAGTGGATCACTGGGAGTAATAGTGAGTGGTGCCACTCCAGTTTCCACCCCTTGGTTCCTGGACCCATGAATTCTGGCTATTGGAGACACAGCACCATATATTGGTCGCTGGTTTAGAAAATATACAGCTTCCTGGAGAACGCTGCCCCAGCCCCGCAAGTTGTTGCACCTAGTTGGCGCCTTAACTGTGTCTTTAGGATCCCATTCCTTTGTTGTATCAAGCCGGCAGCTTCAGGATGATGAGGAACATGATACGACCAGTGGATTCCATGGGAATGGGCCCATTGCCGCACTGTATTTGCTGTGAAGTGAGTTCCTTGATCTGAAGCAATGCTATGTGGGATGCCATGCTGGTGGATGAGGCATTCTGTAAGTACACGAATAGTAGTTTTGGCAGAAGCATCACGTGCAGGGAAGGCAAATCCATATCCAGAGTAGGTGTCTATTCCAGTAAGAACAAAACGCTGTCCCCTCCATGATGGAAGTGGTCCTATGTAATCAGCCTGCCACCAAGTTGCTGCTTGATCTCCCCAAGGAATGGTCCCATATCTTGGACTTAATGTTGGTTTCTGCTGCTGGAAAATGGGGCACTCAGCAGTGGCAGTGGTCAAGTCATCCTTGGTGAGTGTAAGTCCATGTTGCTATGCCCATACATAACCTCCATTCCTGCCACCATGTCCACTTTGTTCATGTGCCCATTGGGTGATAACAGGAGTGGCAGAGGAAATAGGAGGACCAGTCTCCACAGCGCATGTCATCTTATCCACTTGATTATAAAAGTTCTCCTCGATCCCCTCATAGAGGGGTTTAGGAGAGGAGATGGGTTAATTAGGGTGTGAGGTAGTATCGATGAAGAACACAGCTTTCCCCCAGATCCTGGACGCTTCCTCCCCCCAACTACCATGATCTGAATTCTACCTTGCAAGGCTGGATAGGACAGAGGCTGTACACTGGTACATATGAGGGTTGGAGGTACAGGGAATCCAGGGTGGATGATACCTTCAGGACCAAGGGTGTGAGGGACGATGCTGGGAGAGTGGAGGGTGAGTGGGTTGGAAAGGGGGAACTGATTACAAGGATCCACATGTGACCTCTTCCCTGGGAGAGGGACAGCAGAGAAGGGGGGAAGGGAGACTCCGGATAGGGCAAGATATGACAAAATAACGAGGTATAAATTACCAAGGGCATATGAGGGAGGGGGGAATGGGGAGGGAGGGGGGGAAAAAAAGAGGACCTGATGCAAGGGGCTTAAGTGGAGAGCAAATGCCTTGAGAATGATTGGGGCAGGGAATGTATGGATGTGCTTTATACAATTGATGTATGTATATGTATGGATTGTGGTAAGAGTTGTTTGAGTCCCTAATAAAATGTAAAAGAAGAAAAGAGAAAAAAATGATTAGGGCAAAGACTGTACAGATGTGCTTTATACAACTGATGTATGTATATGTATGAACTGTGAAAAGAATTGTATCAGCCCCAATAAATTGTTAAAATAAAAAAATTAAAAAAAAAAAAAGTTCTCCTCTTCAGAGGTAATTCTTTGGTGAGCGTTCATGTGAGATACAATTAACTTTACTTTCTTGGCCCATTCAGAGAGGTCTATCCACATACCTCTTCCTCATACCTCCTTGTCACCAATTTTCCAATCATGGTCCTTCCAATTCCCTGACCATCCAGCCAAGCCATTAGCCACAGCCCATGAATCAGTATACAGTCTCACATCTGGCCATTTTTCCTTACATGCAAACTGAACAGCCAGGTGCACTGCTTGAAGTGCTGCCCATTGGGAAGATTTCCCTTCACCACTGTCCTTTAGGGAGATCCCAGAAAGGGGCTGTAGTGCTGCTGCTGTCCACTTACGAGTGGCACCTGCATATCGTGCAGAGCCATCCATAAACCAAGCATGACTTTTTTGGTCTTCAAGTATGGTAAGGAACTCCCCAGGAGGCCATAGGTGCAGACTGGGAGAAAGGAGGCAATGTGACAGGAGTTGAGACTGTGGGCATTTGGGTCACTTCTTCATGCAGCTTACTTGTTCCTTCAGGTCCTGCTTTGGCCCGATCTCGTATATACCACTTCCATTTCACAATGCAGTGTTGCTGCGCACGTCCAACTTTATGATTACGTGGGTCAGACAATACCCAGTTCAAGATGGGTAGTTCAGGCCTCATGGTGACCTGGTGGTCCATGGTGAGGCGTTCAGTCTCCACCAAGGCCCAGTAACAGGCCAACAGCTGTGATTCACTGTGATTCGCCAATAGGGGTCTGCCAAAGACTCCACACTGCATCTTTATCTATAACAGACACCTCTAGCACCATTGGGTCAGCTGGATCATATGGTCCCAGTGGCAAAGCAGCTTGCACGGCAGCCTGAACTTGTTGAAGAGCCTTTTCTTGTTCTGGGCCCCACTCAAAATTGGAGGCTTTTCATGTCACTGGATAAATAGGTCGAAGTAGAACACCCAATTGAGAGATATGTTGCCTCCAAAATCCGAAGAGGCTCACTAGGCGTTGTGCCTCTTTTTAATCGTTGGGGACGCTAAATTCAATAGCTTATCCTTCACTTTAGTAGGAATATCTCGACATGCCCCACACCACTGGACCCCTAGAAATTTTACTGATGTGGAGGGTACCTGAATCTTTGTTGGATTAATTTCTCAACCTCTTCTATGCAGATGTTGTACCAATGAATCTAGAGTCTTTGATACATCCTCCTTAGTGGGTCCAATCAGCATAATATCATCAATATAATGGACCAGTGTGACATTTTGCGGAATAGACAGGTGATCAAGGTCCCTTTGGACTAAATTTTGGCACAGGGAAGAGAGTTGATATACCCCTGGGTGAGAGGTGTGAAAGTGTATTATTGTCCCTGCCAGCTGAAGGCAAACTGCTTCTGGTGTTCTTTCGAGCCTGGTATTGAGAAGAAGGCATTAGCCAGATCAATAGCTGCATACCAGGTACCAGGAGAAGTATTAATATGCTCAAGCAATGAAATCACATCTAGAACAGCAGCTGCAATTGAAGTCACCACTTGGTTAAGTTTACAATAATACACTGTCATTCTCCAGGATCCATCTGTCTTCTTTACAGGCCAAATAGGTGAGTTAAATGGGGATGTAGTAGGAATCACCACCCCTGCATCTTTCAAGTCTTTGATGGTGGCACTGATCTCTGTAATCCCTCCACGAATGCAGTATTGCTTTTGGTTTACTATTTTCCTAGGCAATGGCAGTTCTAATGGTGTCCACTTGGCCTTTCCTACCATGATAGCCCTTATTCCACATTTGAGGGATCCGATATGGGGGTTCTACCAGTTACTAAGTATGTCTATTCCAATGAAGCATTCTTGAACTGGGGAAATAACCACAGGATGGGTCCAGGGGCCCACTGGACCCACAGTGAGGCATACTTGAACTAAAATTCCATTGATAACTTGACCTCCATAAGCCCCCACTCTGACTGGTGGGCCTTCGAAACACTTTGGGTCTCCTGGAATTAGTGTCAGTTCTGAGCCAGTGTCCAGTAATCCCCGAAAAGTTTGATTATTTCCTTTCCCCCAATGAACAGTCCCTCTTGTGAAAGGCCGCAGGTCCCTTTGGGGAAGGTTAGAAGAAAGACTAACAGTATAAACCTTCAGTGATGTAGCAGGATCCTCCTTACAAGGGACCCGGCCTCCCCTTCATTCAAGGGGTTGTGGGTCTGTAAACTGGCTCAGGTCTGGGAATTGATTGAGCGATCGTGACTGTCTATTCTGCTGTTCACCTGATCTACCATTCTTTTGCCTGTACAGATCACGTAAATATTTAGTAGGCATCCCATCTATTTCATTCCTAGGGGCACTGTGGCTAAGTAGCCAATGCCATAATTCCACACGAGACAGGTTGCTTTGATTATTATTGAAAACTTGTTGTCTATTATAACCACGCCCACCCTGTCTCTGTTGATTCAGTGCTGACACCGGCCCTCTACCATCACGGGGACCAATCAGCCCCATTGTGGGAAAATGTTGGAGTTCGCTTAGGGTAGACCCCACTGTTAATCCTGGTGTACATAAAATAGCAATTACAGGAGTCTTAAGAGATGCTGGCACCCACTTCACAAACTTGTTCCTTATGGTTGTGGTGAAGGGTATGTCCTCAGGACACCCCCTTTTTGGGTCTATGGGAATATTCTGGTAGATCCATTCCAACATACCAATTTCCCTAAGCTTTTGGATACCTTCCTCTACAGTGTACCAAGGTAGGTCAGGTACTTCAAGTTGGTCTAATCTAGGCCATCTGGCAGCCCATGCTTCAGGAAACCAACCAAAGAAATAATTAGATCCTCTCTTAGACTCTCTCACAGAGACATTGAAAGAAGAGTCTGTGCTTAGGGGTCCCATATCCAGAAACTCAGAGAAGTCTAATATTACATTTCGTGCACCTGTATCCCACACCCTTAGTAACCATTCCCAGGAATATTCTCCAGGCCTGTGATTGTACGTATTTGAAAACTCGAGCAGATCTTTGTGAGTATAGCGCGCTTCTTCTTGGGTAATCATCTCAACCTCACCTGTAGGAGCTTTCTGAGACTTAATTTTAGTTACAGGTCTAGCGAAAATAATGGTGGTAAGAGGTTCTCTCAGCAATATCTTGTATGGCATCTCCCTCAGGCAATGCTACTGATGCAGCCCCACCTGGCATATCAAACTGTACTTGAACAGTTTGGCTAATCTGCTCAGGTGTGGATTGTTTTATTGATAGTGAATTAATACCTTCAGCTGGGAGGGGTGGATCTATTGACTGGGGTGGCTCAATTGTTTTGGGGGCTCAATATCCTCCTCTTCTGGATCATCAGCCCATATGTTCCCATCCCATGTTTCAGGATCCCAACTTTTTCGGATCAATGCCCTCACTTTGGTATCAGACACTGCTATTGATCTGCAATTCAGCTGATGCTGTAATTCAGCCACTCGTATAATGAGACTCTGGACCTGGTTCTCAGCAATGTCAGCTCTTTTACTAGAGGAGAGAAGGCTCTCCTTTGTAGCACAGATGGAAGTTTTCAAATCCGTTAGTCTGCACCTGAGGCGTGCTTTTGAGGCTATGAGACCATCCCTCTCCTTAATCACACTTTCCATTGTAAGAAAGATCAGCCAACCAGCTTCCCTATACTTGTCATCCTGACAAAACTGGAAAATATCAAAGATACGATCACTCAGAGCCTCTCCTTTAATGAGCAACACATCTATTGGTGGTGCTACTTTAGGTATTAGCTTTGCTAGTTCACACCGTGGATTAGGAAGAGTAGCAGACTTATCCATGCTTTGGGATGTTGAAGTAGCCTCACTAGTGTTAAGACTAGTCAAGCTAGAGAGCCAATTTAAGAAGCCTATATTTATGATTTTATTTCTCTAGAAGCACTCCTGGTACCAAATGTGTTAGACAGGGTTCTCTAGAGAAACAAAATCAGAATGCTAATAATTTTATATATATATTTATGCAGATAGATAGATATATAACATAAGAAATAAATAGTTAAGTAAATTATAAAGCAGTACAAATGGCTCAGTGCAACTCACTCCCATGAGACAGTTGTGAGACACTGGCAGTTCTTCAAGTCTTGAGGGCAGCCAGCTAGTCCTCTGTAGAGCAATTCAGGATATACGGGCATAGGAAGCAAACACCAAGGCAGGTCACCAACAGTCAGCCAGATGACAGGGTCCAACAGTCCCCAGCTGAAGAGGTATAAATTCCAATGGCAAAGCAGGTCTTGAAGGAACTTCAAATTACAGCAACACAGTCCACGGGTTAGGTGTCCCACAGGTAGTGTAGTTTGCAAATTGAGGCAAAGAACAAGCAAAGCAGCCGCACACTGCTCTGATGATCAAAGAGAAAGAGACAAGAGAGGCAAGGCTCGCCGAGCCATTCATCTTTCCGCCCTTCAATTAATACCACATGTGTCTATTGGCCAGGTTGCCACAATAAACTCACAGATCTATGAAGTATTGTTTTTGTTTTTACTAAACCAGTTGAACCCAATAGTCCTTTATGTCAGTGAATTTAGAGGTTGTTTGTTTGTTTCATATTGGGGTAAACAGTATACCTGGGGATAGGGGGGTCAACAATATGCCATAAAGTCTAGTCTCCTACTTATTTTTCTCAAGGTTTGCATGTGGCTTCCCAGCCATTTCAATGTACTCACAGATTTGCCATGTATATGCATGATCTGGTCTATTTGAAATCCTTTCAGACTCCCTGGGGTCCTCAAACTTTTTAAACAGGGGCCAGTTCACTGTCCTTCAGACCATTGGAGGGCCGGACTATTTTTAAAAAAAAAAACTATGAACAAATTCCTATGCACATTGCACATATCTTATTTTGAAGTAAAAAAAGCAAAACAGGCAAAAACACCCGGCGGGCCAGATAAATGTCCTCAGTGGGCTGCATGTGTCTCGCGGGCCATAGTTTGAGGACACCTGCAAGTCTAGACTCTAGACCAGTGGTTCTCAACCTTCCTAATGCTGTGACCCTTGAATACAGTTCCTCATGTTGTGGTGACCCAATCATAAAATTATTTTCGTTGCTACTTCATAATTGTAATTTTGCTAGTTATGAATCATAATCTAAATATCTGATATGCAAGATGTATTTTCATTTTTACAAATTGAACATAATCAAAACATAGTGATTAATCACAAAACAATATGCAATTATATATTATGAAATATTTATTTCTAATGACACATCAATGAAATTTTGTCTTGAAGCATGGTGTAACCTGGGTAACAGTTTTCATGCCTGGTACTCCTATCTGTGAGTATCTGCATGTGGGCAGACCCGCCTGGAGAAGGATAGAGGAGCGGTCTCTCAGTCCCTAAGATCATCGTAAATATGTGTTGTTGTTTTTTAATCGTTTTATTAGGGGCTCATACAACTCTTATCATAATCCATACATACATCAATTGTGCAAAGCACATCTGTACATTCATTGCCGTCATCATTCTCAAAACATTTGCTCTCCACTTAAGCCCTTGGCATCAGGTCCGCATTTTTCCCCTCCCTCATGAGCCCTTGATAATTTATAAATTATTATTTTGTCATATCTTGCCCTGTCCAACATCTCCCTTCACCCACTTTTCTGTTGTCAGTCCCCCAGGGAGGAGGTCACATATAGATCCTTGTAATCGGTTCTCTCTTTCCAACCACTCTCCCTTTACCCTCCCAGTATCGCCACTCACACCGCTGATCCTGAAAGGGTCATCCGCCCTGGATTCCCTGTGTTTCCAGTTCCTGTCTGTACCAGTGTACATCCTCTGGTCTAGCCAGACTTGCAAGGTTGAATTCGGATCATGATAGTGGGGGGGAATATGTGTTTTCTGGTGGTCTTAGGCGACCCCTGTGAAAGGGTCATTCAACCCCAAAGGGGTCGCACCCCTCAGGTTGAGGCACTAGAGGGTAGTATCTTGCTATTTCAACATTTAGCCACAAGAGGGCATAAAGTAGTAAAGAAAAATTAGAGTTGGCCCACACTTCAGTTAAATTGTTAACGCATATAATTCCAGCTAAAGGGGTTGTAACACACAGAAAGAAAGACTTTTAGCTTATCCCATTCCTGTAACTAAGAGTGGCTATGGGGAATTTTAGGATACTCTCACACGTGGACATTATTTTTTTTTCTCTAATGGATCAGCCATTATATCAACACTTCAAAATTCCTGAACCAGATATTTTGTCTATTCATCTTCATAAAACCAAACTCACTCCCACTGACTGGTTTCCAACACACAGAAGCCTTACAGGATGGGACAGAACTTCCCCTGTGGGTATTAGGGACTTTAAATGTTTATGAGAGTAGACAGCTCATTTTTCTCCAGAGCAGCTGGTGGGTTTGAACCACAGATCTTGCTGCTACCCACTCAGGGTGTGGCCTCCTGTGCCACCAGGGCTTCCTGTTCAGCTGAATAAAGAAGATTATAAAACCATCTTTGATTTGAAACAACGTTTACGGACCACTCCGGTTCTAGGATTTCCTAACTATAACCTCGACTTTTCCTTGTCTGTACATGAGGCTGTGGGCAGTGCATTAAGGGTCCTGACCTGAAGTAATCATGCACAACAGAAACCTGTCACTACTGCAGCCTTTACTTAGACCCAGCAGCTCACAGACACCTCCTTGTCTTCCAGCAGTGACTGACAGTCAGCGAGTGGCGATCATACACACACACCTCATTGCCATCAAGTCGATTCCAACTCATAGCGACGCTACAGGACAGGGCAGAACTGCCCCTGTGGGGTTTTGAGACTGTAACTCTTTACAGGAGTGGAAAGCCTCATCTTTCTCCCGTGGGACATGCTGCAGGTCTCACACCCGCTGACCAGCTCATAAGCACTAGTCACCAAGGCCCCAAGTGGAGATCACAGCAGACATGATGCGGGGGGAATTAGCTATTTCTGTACTTCACACTCATGGAAGCAGGAGTCAAGAAGCCAGATGAGATCACACAATGGGCAGCTCTGTGAGCAAGACCTCTTGAACATGCTAGAGAGCAGCGCGGACACTTGGGGGAACTAAAGCGTGTCTGTTTCAGGCCAGGGTGTTTTCAATTGCCTCCTGTGCGCCTGCAAATTGGACAGTCAATTAAAAAATCAGAGGACTGATGCCTTGGAGCTGTGGTCTTGTGAGGAGGATTGAAAATACCATGGACCACAGAAGAACATAGAGTCTACCTTGGAAGGAGTACAGCAAGAATGTGTCTTAGAAGCAAGGAGGGGAAGACTTCGTCTCCCTAGAAAGGGACATCCTGCTGGGTCAAGTGGAGGGTCCGTAAAAAAGGGCAAGGCCCTCAGCGAAATGGACTGACACTGCGGATGCAACAATGAGGTTGAGCATCTCAACAATGGCAAGGATGACGCGGAACTGGGCAATTGTTTTGATTTGTTTGTTTTGTTCTGTGTTGTTGCCCATCAGGTCCCTATGAGTCCAAGCCAACTTGACAGCAACAACCTGTCTAAAGTACGTAACTCAAAGTCCCACCATCCTCGAACATCCTCGGAAGTACTCTGGCCTGACCTCTTCCGAGACAGACCGCTTGTCCTTTTGGCAGTTCGTGGTAGTTCCCGTCGTCGTCACCAGCACCAACATTCAAACACTCTGGTTCTCGGTCACACCAACCACTGCTTGTTAATGCCGACTCGTATTTCAAGTAGAAAGAGATGGTTTAGCTCACACTCTGTATAGTAAAGTAGCATTGCTGGGGAAAAAAAGTTTTGCCTCAAAATTTGGATAAACTTTTTAGTGCTTGAACCTAAAATTGTCATGTATCAGGTCAGAGTACAGATGTCTGCAAGCAGTTAGGTTACACATGCTTCTTGTTGGGACCCATCCGTCAATCAGTGTTGGGATCTCTATAGTAACTGGCCTGTCCGCATTCCACAAACAGCTCTTGTGAGGGAAGTGGATAATACTTAAGAAGTGAATTTAAAACCCAGAAACAAAAGTTTCCATCTACAGACAACTAATTTTCAAGAAATGACTAAAAAAAACAAAAAAACATTAAATGGGAAAGAGATACCCTTTTCAACTAACTGTGTTGGAAAATTGGATCTCCATATGTAGGAGGGTGAAACAGGACCCATACCTCACCCCATGCACAAAAACGAATTCGAGATGGGTTAGAGACATAAATGTGAATCCGGGCTATCAGGATTGTCAGGGAGAAAATGAGGACAAACTGAAAGACCCTATTTCAGGGAATTTATGGATTATTAGATATGAAAGAAATACACACAGTGGAGGACAAAATAGATAGCAGGCATATTAAAAAATAAAACACTTATTTGTATCAAAAGAGTAAAACAAGACCCCAGAGATAGAGAAAAAATCTTTTAAAATGACATAATGCACAAAGAGCTAATTATTAAAATTTAGAAAATTCTGCAACACCTCAATGAGATAAACAAATAACCCAATTAAATGGTGAGCAAAGTCCAGGAGTAGACAATTCACAAAGGACAACACTCAAATGGCTAACAAACACATGAAGAATTGCTCACAATTACTAACCTTTCTGGAGACAAAAATCACAATAATGATGAACTATCATCTTATATCCAGAAGGATAGCCCAATTTACAAAACAAAAGCAAAAAACCAGAGAACAACAAATGCTGGAAAGGATGTGTAAGAGACTGTTACTCTTCTACACAACTGGGGACCTGGTAAATATACATTCATTACAGAAAAAGATATGACAAAGCCTGTAAAAAACTGACAATAGAAATACCATAAACCCAGCAAGACCTTTCCTGGGCATATACCCCGAAGAAATAAGAGACAGAACACAAACAGACATATGCTACTCCATGTTCATCTGAGCACAGTTAACAAGAGCAAGAAGGTGGAAACAGCCCAAATGCCCGTAAGTAGAAGAATGGATAAAAAAAAATTCTGGTACACACTCAAAAAGCAGTGTAAAACCCTGAAACACACCAGGACAAGGAGGTACCTGGAAAGCATTATGCTGAATAAAGCTAATCAATCACAAAAAAGGAACACTATTATGTGGATGTGTTCGTCTGGGGAGACCAGAGAAACAAATCCATGGACTCACAGATGTGTATAAGAAAGAGATTTATATACAAGAGCAACTGAACACTGAGAAAACATTCCAGCCCAGTCCAATCCAAGTCCATCAGTCCGATATTAGCCTGAATGTCTGATACCAATCTATAAAGTCCTCTTCAGACTCACGAAACACAAACAATGATGCCAAATGCAGGACGATCACAGGCCAGTGGGTAGAAAGTCTTTGGATCCAGTGGCATTATAAGCATCTCAGCGCTGGCAGGGGTCTCCACATGACTTCTCTGGCTTCACAGGTCTGGTTACATCAGAGTGGGTCCATGTGTCTTGTCAGCTGCTATGTCTCCCAGGGTGTGGCAGGGACAGAAGTGTCTCCAGCCTCCAAGGAAGAAGTACTAGATTTCCCAGAATCCTTAGGGGAAGGCTATGCCCACACAAAAGTCTCATTGCTATGACCCAAATGACAGAGTAGACTCCACCCTTTCACTCTTAATCCTCAAAATGACAAATGATTATATATCTATCACATACGGGTCCACTGTACAATGAGAAACGCCCAGATGAAGGCAGGTCTCTGCTCCCAGGTAATCTAATCTCCTGACATAGTCTGCCAAGCAGCGCTGTACAGCCTGCCTCATGCCGATGAACCACATAGCACCCCCTCTATACCTTTTTAAAAATCATTTTATTGGGGGATCATACAGCTCTTATCACAATCCATACATACATCCATTGTGTCAAGCACATTTGCACATTTGTTGCGATCATCATTCTCAAAACATTTTGAGCCCTTGGTATCAGCAGCTCATTTTTCCCCTCCCTCCCCAACCTGCCCTCCCTCACAAAACCTTGATAATTTATAAATTATTATTTTTTCATGTCTTATGCTGTCCAATGTCTCCCTTCACCCACTTTTCTGTTGTCTGTCCCCCAGGGAGGGGGCTATATGTAGATCATTGTGATCAGTTCCCCTTTCCTCCCCCACCTTCCGCTTCCCCTCCCGGTATCACTACTCTCATCATTGGTCCTGAGGGGTTTATCTGTCCTGGATTCCCCGCATTCCCAGCTCTGAGCTGTACCAGTGTACATCTTCTGGTCTAGCCAGATTTGTAAGGTAGAATTCCAGGGGTGGGGGGTTGGGGGGGGACTAGATAGTGTGGGGGAGGAAGCATTAACCGCCCTGGCAGTCTAATTATGTCAGTAATTTTGTACCCAAAGCAGTACATTGTTTTGCATAAAATTTGTTGTTTTATATTGTAGGCCTGTAATTCTTAAGAAATTACTCATTTTAATCTGTCTAGTAGACATTCCAGATATGATAAACTTTAATACACCAAATCATAAAATATAATATAATAAATATAAAAATTATATATTTTTCAATTATGTAATCAAATAAAAAACACTGCAATTTTTCAAAAAGAGTGCTAAAGTGACACTTTTGATGCCATGGACAAAAAATTTCCAGGCAAAAACTTTTCCAAATGACAGTAAAAAGGCAGGCAGGCCACTGGAGACTAATCTAGGGACAAATCTGAGGTGATTTGCTTTGACACAATGTAATCCTCACAGGTTACACTGTATCACTGTTTGTGTGTGTAAATGTCTCTTTTAGACTTGCAGTTTTGAATTTCCCACCCAGTTCTTGCTGCGACACTGCACGCAGAGAACAAAAAAGAACGAGGAAGTCAGATCACTCTGAGATCACAGCAGAGGAGACCGCTGAACCAGGGTCTCAAACAACAAAGGCGGGGTGTGGTGAGAATCACATCACCATGAATGGGGGGTAGTGCGTGATGGGGACCCAATGCCCATCTGTAGACAGCTGGGCATCCCTTGCAGAGGGCTAGTGGGGAGGAGATGAGTCACTCAGGGTTCAGTGTAGCAACAATGAAACTCAAAACCTTCCTCTAGTTCTTGAACGCTTCCTCCCCCCCCAGTTATCATGACCCCAATTCTACCTTGAGGACCTAGTTAGACCAGAGGATGCACAGCGGTGCAGTAGGGATCTGGAAACACAGGGAATCTAGGACAGACGAAGCCCTCAACACCCGCGGTAGGAGTGGCGACACCAGGATGGAAGGGGGCGTAGAAAGGGAGAACCGATCTTGGAGATCTATGTGTAACCTCCTCTCTGGGAGATGGGCAATGGGGAGGTGGGTGAGGGGACACGCTGGGGAGTGTAAGATAAGATATAATAATTATTTATAAACTATCAAGGGTCTAGGGGGAAGGGGGGAGCGGGGAGGGAGGGGGAGAGGGAAAAAAGGGAAACTGAGCTGATTCCAAGAATCCAAGTGGAAGGTGAATTTTGAGAATGATGAGTGCAACAAATGTATAAGGGTGCTTTGCTCAATTGATGTATGTACGGATTGTGATAAGAGTTGTATGAGCCCCAATAAAAAGATTTATTAATTTTTTAGAAAAGAACTAGAGGAAAGTTGTATGTGTCATTGGTGCTATACTGCACCCTGACTGGCTCCTCTCCTCCCCTTGACCCTTCTGTAAGGGGAGGTCCAATTGCCTACAGATGGGCTTTAGGTCCCCATTCTGAATGAGGGGGACCTCATTCACAATAATATGATTTTTGTTCTTTGATTCCTGATACCTGATCCCATGGACACCTCATGATCACACAGGCTGGTGTGCTTCTTCCATGTGGGCTTTGTTGCTTCTGAGCTAGATAACCGTTTGTTTACCTTCAAGCCTTTAAGACCCCAGAAGATGCTATATCTTTTGATAGCCGGGAACCATCAGCTTTCTTCACCACATTTGCTTATGCACACATTAGTCTTCAGTGATCGTGTCGGGAAGGTGAGTATCATGGAATGCCAGGTTATTCAAATGAAGTGTTCTTGCATTGAGGGAGTACTTGAGTAGAGGCCCAATGCCCATCCACTACCTTATTAGTAAAACTATAAATATATGCACATAGATTTAGTTCCCATCCTCATATATAAATATATTTACATATGTACATGCCTATATTTAGACCTCTATAAATGCCCTTTGCCTCCTAATTCCTTCCTCTATTTCCTTTAACTTTCTTCTTGCCCCACTATCATGCTCAACCTTCATTTGGGTTTCAGTAATTCCTCTCAGTTACATTACCTTTTGATCAAGCCCTACCAGACCTCCTACACCCTCCTCATTATCAATTTTGGATCACTTGTTCCCTTGTCCCTGGGTTTAACACCCACTTCCTTTCCCCTGCCTCCCCATCTCCCATGTACCTCTGGAACCCCCTCTATATCTTAAAAACCACTTTGACAGTGGAAACTTCACCTCAGCTGGGGTTAGGTTTTCAAGATGGGGCAAGAAGTAAATGAACGTTTAGTTGTTGCCATACAAAATTATGCTAAGGTCAACCTAAATCAACAGACACTCCTACCAGAATGACAACCTTACCTGAACTTGCTTACTAGAAATTGCCCCCACTTGTCTGTCAGTTTGTCATACTGTCGTGGCTTGTGTGTTGCTGTGATTCTGGAGGTTCTGTCACTGGCATTTCAAATGCCAGCAGGGTCCCCAAAAGTGAGCAGGTTTCAGTGGAGCTTCTACTTCCTCCAAGATGGATTGTAAATTCCTTCTTCGTTGTCTAAATTTTTAGTCCAGAAGCTCCACTGAAACCTAAAAATTTAGACAACGAAGAAGGAATTTACTATCCATCTTGGAGGAAGTAGTTGCTGAAACCTTATGCACAGCTTCGAAACATCATCAGAATCACTAGGCGGATGAAATAAAGCCACAGGGGTTGAAGAATCAATGGTGTGCAGTCAGACATTGGAGCCAGCTAAAAGCAGAAGCACATATAATGTTAACCTGCTGCCTGAACTCCGTTGAGTTAAAATTAAATTCAAAATATCAGATACAGTGTAAGGTATGTGTTGTTGGTGGTGTTGTCGTTGTTGTTAAGACCTGTCAAGTTGGTTTGGACTCATAGCAGCCCGATGTACAACAAAACGAAAGCTGCTCAGCCCGGCACCATCCTCACAATTGTTGTGATGCTTGAGCCCATTGTTTCCTCCGCGGTGTCAATCCATTTCGTTGAGGACCTTCCTCTTTTTATGGACCCTCCGCTTGATCGGGCAGGATGTCCTCTTCTAGGGACTGGTCTCTTCTGATAACCTGTCTGGCATATGTGAGGCACATGGTCAGGAGAGACCAGTCCCGGAGAGAGACATCCTGTTTGGTAAAGCAGAGGGACTTTGAAAAAGAGGAAGGCTCTTGACAAGATGGATTGCCACAGTGGCTGCAGCAGGGGGTTCCAGCACAGGGACTGCAATGATGGTGCAGAACTAGGCGGTGCTTGCTTCTGTGGTACATACAGTCGATACGAGTCGGAGCCATCTCAAACGCACCTAGCAAGGACACGAGGATGTTCCTGCCCATGTACCAGTAGATGTAGAAAGAGAATTCCTGCTGGCTCCTTCAGTAGCTTCGGGAGGCAGTGAGGGGATGGGGAATAATAAGATCTACCTTAGGAAGCCCATGGTGGGAATGGAATGTTAAGGAGACTGTGTTAGTCTGGGTACATTAGAGAAACAAATCCACAGAAACTCATATGTAAAAGAGAGTGTTTTATATAAAGAGTAAGTGTACATTAAGAAAGCATCCCAACCCAGTGCTGCCCAAGCCCATCAGTCCAGCATTAGCCCATATGTCCTACACCAATCTACACAGTCCTCCTCCATCTCACAAAACACATGCAATGATGCCCACTGCAGGAAGAAAGCCGAATCAGTGAGCGTGTAACCACCTCAGTGCTGGCAGGGATCTCCACACAGCTGCTCCAGCACCCAGGGCTGCATCGGGGTAGGTCCATGCAGCTTCTTCTTGGGGATGTCTTGCAGAAAGTGAGCCTTGCCAGCTGAAGCAGGGAACTGGTTAAGGCAGCTGCACCCTGGTACGACTATCAGAAAGCAAGAGACCAAAGAACTAGAAAGGTGAGGCTCACTGAGCCATTTATCTCTCCACACTTCAATTAAGCCCACATGTGTTTATCGGCCAGGTTGGCACAATAAACAACTATCTCAGAGACCTAGATTGGAGGCCTTTCTCCTTGGATATGAATGCAGGTCCTTTAAATCTGTGGCTTATCAAAGATCGAGAGAGAGAGAACTCCAGAGTCTATAGACCCAAACCAGTCTATTTTGAAGAAGTACTGCCATAGGGCTTCTTAGCAGCAAGGATGGTGAAACTTGGTCTTCCATACTTTGGATCTGTTGTCAGAAGAGACCAGTCCCTGGAGAAGTGCATCATGCTTGGTCAAGTAGCGGAGCAGCAAACAGTGGAAAGCCCTCAAGGAGATGGACTGACACACTCCATGGTTGTGATGATGGCTCAGGTATAGGAGTGATGGTGAGACCAGCGCAGGACAGGGCAATGTTTCATCTGCTGTGCATAAGGTCACCATGGGCCTAAAGCAGCTTGCTCATACCTAACAACAACAGTGATCCTACCCAAATATCAATTGACTGCTTAGAGTTAACTGCTGGACGTTTTACCCCAAGACCAGATCTAGCTCTTCATTTATATGGGTTATATTTAAAACCTGATCTCACTAGCTGCCATACCTAGAAAGGATATTCCATCATGACTCCGCTTGGGTCTTCGGTAGAGTACCTTCCCTGATGCCACTTCAGCCGAACAAGCTGACTTAATTACACTCAGGGACAACTTACTTCTGAACCATCACTAAACATCGTTACAAATTTAAGGCATACCCTTAGGATTATTTATTATTTGGGGAGGGTATAGACACAAAGAGGGTTCCTGACTTCTTCTGGAACCTAGATTAAAAATAGCCCCTTAGTATATAACCTCTTAAAAGCCTTTCCTACTACCCTCAAAGATGTCAATTTGAGCCCCCATCCCAAAGGGATCCCACAAACTGCGGGAGCGAGGGAGGTAGTGTCGTAGCTGATATGGCAACCAGACGGACTTCCCCTCAAACTCTCCAGAATGTAAAAATAGCACCAAAGAGAGGGGATGAGGAAGACTGTGATATCTATTGCTTGCCAATATTTAATTTTTCTGACATTTTAAATTCACTTGTTAAATATCAGCAATTTGCCTCACAAGAGCCATGTGTGGAATAGGGACAGGCCAGTTGCTATACAGATCCCAACGCTGATTGATGGAGAGTCCCAAACAAGAAGCATGTGCAACCTAACTTCTGTCATCTGGACCTGATACATGACAACTTAGGGTCAAATTCTGCAGCACTTAACCAAATTTGGGAGCAAAACTTTTGAGTAGACTTTTTTTTTCCTTTTGCAGCAATGAACCATGTACTATTTCACCACTTTTACCTCCCTCCAAATATTGAAGCTCCTTTACTTCATGGTATTTTTTGTCATGACCCTTTGAAATGTTTATTGAAGGGTGTGCCTCTATGCAGCCTAACTCCTTACCTCTAAGGAAGAGATTGAGGCTGCAGAAAAGTATGATTTTTCTCAGGAGACCAACTTCAGGAGTACTGAGGGGACCCAATGGCTGCCAGCCATCCCAAAGACACTATCATGACACTAGATATTGTTCTGTGGATTCCCAGTCCTGACAAACCCTACAAGCCTCCACCAGAAAGGTATGCTTCCCCAACCAGGCCAATGTTGGAATGGCAGGTGGATTTTACCCAAATGCCTCCTCCTAATGGCTGCAAACTCAGGTTGGTGGTGGTATGTAGACTCTTGCATAGGGTAGCATGGTCTCTCATAGCCACTAGCTACTATTAGCTTCATGGTTGAAAACATTATCTTTACTTGGGGAAATCCAAAAATCCTCTGCAGTGACAGAGGGACTCATTTTGTGGGACATGTGACAAAGGGGGGTTGTAAAATTTTACCAGTTTCACAACTGCTTCATGATCCTTACCACCGCCATCATCGAACCTGGTAGAAAAAACTATTGTCATAATGGAGCTGAATCACTCGCCTCTGGGTCCGTTTTGTATCCAAGTCCTTCTTGTCATTAAGCTTGATGATCCACTCCCTTTGGACCAAGACAAATTGACCCTCATGAGATTATTACTGGGAGACCTTAATTTTTTTCTTATTGATCAGTTCTAATTGATTCTAATTGGTTTTGTGTGTGTTGTTGTTGTTGTTGTTGTTTTAACTAGACAAAGAACTTTATTAAGCTTTGTTTCCATTTTATCCTCAGGCTTCTTCAGCATAATTGGCTACAAAGAATGAATTCCTATATAAGCAAAACCTTACAAGAGCTGCAGAGCCCAAAAGGCTTGGACTTAAAAATATTAGAGATATCAATTTTATCAGATCCATACACAAACAAATTTTAAAAGCAGTCGATAAGCAATCTGGAGGAGAAAACAATGGGGCTGACAGTTCCGGAGGGAAGGGGGGACATGGAACAGGGGGAGGTGAGGGAAAGGAAGTGGGGGTTAACAAACCCAAGGACAAGGTAACAACAAGTGATCTAAAAATCAGTGGCGAGGAGGATGTAGACGCCTGGTAGGACTTAATCAAGGGCAATGTAACCAAGAGGAATTACTGAAACCCAAATGAAGGCTGAGAATGATAGTGGGACACGAGGAAATAAAAGGAAATAGAGGAAAGAACATGGAGGCAAAGGGCACTTATAGAGGACTGAATGCAGACAGGTAAATATATAAATATATAATGATAGGGGAATAGATCTCTGTACATATATTTATATGCTAAGTATCAAGGTAGCAGACAAACATTGGGCCTCTACTCAAGTGCTCCCTCAATGCAAGAACACTTTGTTCAAATAAACTGGCATTCCATGATGCTCGCCTTCCCAACATGATCACTGAAGACAAATGGGTGCATAAGCAAATGTGGTGAAGAAAACTGATGGTTCCCGGCTATCAAAAGATATAGTGTCTGTGGTCTTAAAGGTTTGAAGATAAACAAGCAGCCATCTAGCTGAGAAACAACAAAGTCCACATGGAAGAAGAACACCAGCCTGTGTGATCACAATGTGTTGATGGGATCAGGTATCAGGCATCAAAGACCCAGAACAAAAAATCATATCAATGTGAATGAGGGGGAGTGCAGAGTGGAGACCCAAAGCCCATCTGTACACAATTGACATCCCCATGCAGAAGGGTCACAAGGAAGAAACGAGCCAGTCAGGGTACAGTACAGCACTGATGAAACATACAACTTTCCTCTAGTTCTTTAATGCTTCCTCCCCCACACTATCATGATCTCCAAGTCGACCTTACAAATCCAGCTAGACTAGAGCATGTACACAGATTCAGATAAGAACTGGAAACACAGGGAATTCAGGACAGATAAACCCCTCAGGGTCAATAATGAGAGTAGCGATACCAGGAAGGGGAGGAAAAAGTTGGGAGAGAAAGAGGAAACTGATCACAAGAATCTACATATAACCCCCCCCCCAGGGGGATGGATGAGAGAGAAGTGGGTGAATGGAGACATCAGTCAGAGTAAGACATGAAAAAATCATAATTCATAAATTATCAAGGGTTCATGAGGGAGGGAAGGAGAGAGGGAGACGGAAAATGAGGAGTTGCTACCAAGGGCTCAAGTAGGGGAGGAAGAAAAAGGTTTTGAAAATGATGATGGCAACAAATGTACAAATGTGCCTGACACAATGGATGAATTATAAGAGCTGTATGAGCCCCCAATACATTGATTTTTTTAAATAAGAAAATAAAATTTTTAAAGCAGTCATGATATAAAATAGCAACTCCAAGTAACTTGCTCAAGTCTTATCTTCTTCAGGAGCTGACTCGAATCAGTTAGCCTCATTCTCCACGAGACCTGGAACCTCACCATCATCATCCTCTGCAAGAGAGTGGTGCTTCTCCATCTGCTGATGGCTTGGGCAGCGCTTCAGCCACTCTGTGAACCGGTCAGACTGTCTGTGCCCAGCTGGTGTAAGATGCTGCCTGGATTCTAGGGTTCTTAAAGTGGACCCCTGTTCCCTGGTTTGTAAGCACAGTCATCTCTTCAACACGAGAGATATTTTGATGCGTAGCTTCTTTAAGGAGGACTGCAGCTTGTTGTCTCTGCTGTGTCCGTTCTGTAAACCACCTCCTGAGTTTGGCGAGTTTCTCTCGATCCATGATCGATTCTTTCATCTGTTGGAATGGAAATAGGGACGAGATGGGGCTGGGACCGGTGTTCAGGCGCTCTTGGGCAAAGCAGCTGCTATGAACTGCACACACGCGGGGAAGCAAGATGGCAGCTGGAGGGAGGCCGGAAGTGACTCTGATTCTAATTTGCATAAGCAAATGTGGTGAAGAAAACTGATGGTTCCTGGCTATCAAAAGATATAGTGTCTGGGGTCTTAAAGGTTTGAAGATAAACAAGCAGCCATCTAGCTGAGAAACAACAAAGTCCACAATGCAGTGTGTTGAAATATGGGC
The DNA here is from genome assembly GCF_050624435.1 of Tenrec ecaudatus. Lineage (NCBI taxonomy): Eukaryota > Metazoa > Chordata > Mammalia > Afrosoricida > Tenrecidae > Tenrec > Tenrec ecaudatus. The sequence goes on along the minus strand of NC_134530.1, from coordinate 67,547,365 downwards.
AGACATGGATTCGAGACTCCCAAGGAGACGGCACTCTGATCAAATAAACTAAAGACTGACTGCCCTAAGTTGCCTTCCAGTCTACCTGGCGAGTATGCCTATTAGAAGAAGAACCAGCCAAGCACTCTAAAAGCTCCAGAGAGAGTCCTCGTGACTCCTTCTTCCCACCGCCTGTGCTGTCACGTAAGGGTGTCAAGACTTGGCTCCACTGAACTCTCCTGAAAACAGCTGCCTTCTTCGGCTCACCTTGGACTCCTGCACCAACTGCAGGACTCAAATGGAAGTCCACACGCCAGAGACTGGAGCTATGGCGAGAGCACACAGCTTTCCCCGCAGCCCAGGCTGCATGCAAATGCGACCGGCGGAGCTCTGTGGATTTGGCCTTCGGAGTGCTGCTGTCATATGGTCTGGGGACGACGGCATCAAGCAGGCCTTCACATTTGGAGGTCTAGGAAAATGGATGTTGGTGAGGTGATTGCTTCTAATCTCTTATTGACTTTGAAATGGCTTTCCTCTATCAACTAGATCCCCTGGGCTGAGAAGCATGAACCCAAGTCCCACCTGATCGTGGTTTTAACTGATCCATTCTCCCCCAGGAGCGTGGGTGGTTCTGACATGTAAGCACTGGACTGCGCATCACAAGATCGGCGGTTCAAACCCCCCAGCTGGTCTGCCAGAAAGCAGCAACGTGGTGACTATCTGCTCCTGTAAGGATTTACAGCCTTGGCAATCCTACACGGGTTGCTATGCATTGCAATCAACTGACAGCAGAGGGTTTCTTGTCCCCACCATGACTTAGTACTGGATTTTTCCGTTATTTCTTCTTTTTTTAAAATGTATTATTATTCATTGGGAATTAATATGCATGTCATGTCATTCCATAGTTCAATCACATCCAACAGAATTGTACATTTGCTATGACAGTAAGTTTCCAAACATTTCTTTTCTACATTTCTGTCATCCCACCCCGCCCACACCCCTATATTATGTAATACCCTAGGCCAAAAGTGCCCTTTTACGGGGCGGGGGCAGGTTGGAGAATGCCTGGTGTTGTTGTGGGGCTGCAACCCCAAAGTCAGTCATTTGAAACCGCCAGCTGCTCTGCGGGGGAAAGATGAGGCTTTCTGCCCCCGGCATGATTGACGTTCACAGGAACCAGCAGAAGCAGTTCCAATCTGTCCTGCCATGTCGCTCTGTGTCCCATTGACACAAAGCCCGTGAGTGTGGTGAGAGTTTGTGGTGTATCTGCTCCTTGCCTTAGCAGGGAGAGTTTCCTCTGAGGGGGTTTTCTCCATTGGGAAACTTAACCTTCAGTTAACCCGAAGGGCATTGTGTTGGTCATGATCATGGCCATGGCCATGGCCATGCCCGCTCAGCATTCAAACTTGTTCCTTTCGAAACAATGGTAGGAGTTTTGTTTCTTAAAAGGGTATCCCTTGCCTTACTAGGATCCCAAGACCCAGAAGCGGCAGCACTTGCTGTGTCACCACCCCACTGGGTTCCCAGAGCTTACCACCCCGCCCAGGCCCAGCAGCCCAGGGGTCCGGCGCCCACGCTTTACAATAGTCTTGAACCTTCGTAGGCTAAAGCAATGTTGACATTAGAAAACGATGGCTGTGGTATCGGGTGTCAAAAGACCCAAAACAAACCGCTACATTGATACAAACAAAGGGACTTGCAGTGGAGGCCCAAAACCCATCTGTAGACAATGGGACATCCCCCACAGAAGGGTTATAAGGAAGGGACGATTCAGCCAAGGTGCAGTACAGCACCTACGCAACACACATCAACCCTCTAGTTCAGTGGGTCTCAACCTTCCTAATGCCATGACCTTTAATACAGTTCCTCAGGTTGTGGTGATCCCCCCCAACCATTAAACTATTTTCATTGCTACTTTGTAACTGGAATTTTGCTACTGTTATGAACCGGGAAACTCCTGTGAAAGGGTCATTCAACCCCCAAAGGGGTCGAGACCCACAGGTTGAGAACCACTGCTCTAGTTCCTGAATATTTTCCTGCCCCAACCCCTACCATGACCCAATTCTACCTTAAAAATCTGGCTAGACTGGAGTAAACACATTGGTATAGATAAGAGCTCTCAGCACATGGAATTCAGGACAGATAAACCCCTCAGGAACAGTAGTGGGAGTAGCGATATCATGAGGGGAGGGGGATAGTGGGGGAGGGTGGGGAAGAGGGAGAAAGGGGAACCCATCACATGGTTGGATATATAGCACCCCCCAAAGGGGACAAATAACAGAAGTATGGGTGAAGTGAGACAACGGAAAGTGTAAGATACGAAATAATAATAGCAATATATAATTGATCAAGGATTCACGAGGGTGGGAGGGAGGGGGAGGTAAAAAGAGGAGCTTATACCAAGGCCTCAAGTAGAAAATGTTTTGGAAATGACGATGGCAACATATGTAGAAATATGCTTGATACGAGTGATGTGTGGAAAGTTATAAGAGCTGTAAGAGCCCCCCAATAAAATGACTTCTAAAAAAAGAAAATGGTGGTGGTGTCGGAAAGCCTGGTGTGCGGTTCCCTTTATGAAAAGAATGCACAACAGCCAGGGCATCTTCGCCTCCTCAAGGCAAAGCAGCAGGCAGACCGGAAGGGGACCATGATGATGGCCAAGAAGGTGCCCAGGAACGTGAAGGAGTCCTCCAAACTCCTGACTCTGAGCACTGGACAACCAGCCACTGACGACCATCACGGAGTTGGCAGGGTACCGGTGACATCTCAACTTCATGCTGTATACCTGGGGTGGTGGGTGGGCAGCCCTGCCACCAGATGGAGTAGGGTGGCGGCGTGGTGGGGACGGTCATGCAGTCGCCTAGCCAGCCTTCAGGTTGTAGGCATGGGGCCGCTCCTGTAGCAGGGGCTTGTGGCTCATGGCCAGCCCTGTTCTGGCCAGTACTGCCACGCTCCCACTAGAGTGGGCAAGCCCAGCCACCAGCATTAAAACATTTTTGTTAAGCTAGCATAATCAGTGGCCACTACTGGTCATCTAACTAATTGTGGACTCTGTCATCAGAATCCAAGACCACACATGACAAATATGATCCCCTAGCATTGCCAGTACTTACAGTGCTGTGCCTACAGCCGTAATAAACACTGGTTCGATAGCGGACAGCCACCCATGTAAGACTATGGCATCTACCCAATTTACATCCCAATCTCCTGGTACCTTGTTTTAATCTCCCTCATGTACACACCCATCTTGGGATTATTTATACTAATTAACAACCCACCCCTTCCATTGATAATAGCTGACATTACATAGCTTTATTGAATTTTCATAATGCTAAGAAAGCCCCCTTGAAGATAAATTAGAATTAGGAGGGTTGTCCATGTTAGTAACTCCATTATTGAAAAGTGACTTGATGAATTAGCTGTCAGAAGACTCTGAAATTTGCTCTTGAAGTAGAGCAGCTGAACAGACGGGAGCAAGGTGAACAGAAAGCTTCAAAGGGCATCTTGAAAAGACAAAGTGAGTTATTGTAATGAAATGCGCAAAGAGTTGGAAAGCCGAAAAAGGAGGAAATTGTTCAGTGTATCTCAAGCTGAAAGATTTGACGGGGAAAAAAATCAAGTTCAAGCTTCATTATTGATGATCCCAGAGGCAAAATATTGAAGATGCAGGAAGCATCAGAAGATGGGAGTGATATGAGTCGCTCACATAAAAGACATGGTTGTGCACATCCACTGGAGAAAAAGATATGGCGCTACCTCAAGCAACTGGGAATAGAAATTCTACACGATTCTGCAATACCTCTGCCGGGTCGACACCCTAAAGAAGTAAGAGCCATCGAATGGACAGACGTAGACGCTCTCAGGTTCATCGCAGCGCTGTTCCCAATAGCAAGAAGTTGGAAACAGCCTGAATGCCCAGCAGCGGGAGAATGGACACCTGAGCCACCTGAGTTGACACAAGTGTAACTGTGCCACTGATGAAGCGATGGGAGCTCTCCCTCACCTATGCCACGAATGTGGAAGACAGCTAACTGTGAGTAAGCCATATGGTGCCCCTTCCACAGAAAGGTGACCCAAGAGAGTGGGGAAATTATCAAGCACTATCACGATCACACGCAAGTAAAATTTTGCCAAAGATAATTGTTACATGGCTGCACTAGTCTATCGACAGGGAGCTGCCAGAAAGTCAATCCAGTTTCAAAAGAGGACGTGAAACAAGGGCTGCCAAGGCTGGTGTCGGATGGATCGTAGCTTCAAAAGGAAGCTCATGTTTTGTTGACTATGCAAAGTCGCCAACTGTGTGGATTATAACAATCTATGGATAAAATGGCAAAGAATTCCAGAACACTTCATTGTGCTTCTGCAGAACCTGTCCCTGGATTAAGACGCAGTTGTTCAAACAGAACAAGGCAGCCACACTGCATGGTTTAAAATCCAGAAAGGTGTGTGTCAGGCGTGTATCCTTTCACCATTCTTATTCAGTCTGTATGCTGCTCGTATCATCTGAGAAGCTGGATCTCTGAAGGGGAGCAGGGCACCAGGACTAGACAAAGGCTTACTAACAACCTTCAGTATGCAGATGACACACCTTGCTTACTGAAAGCAAAAAGGACCTGAAGCACTTGCTGATGACAGTCAAAGACTATATATAGTCTTCAGTATAGATTGCATCTCATTGTAAAGAAAACAAAAATCTTCACAAGTGGATCAATAGGCAACATCATGATAGATGGAGGAAACATTGAAGTTGTTAAGGCTTTCATTGTACTTGAATCTGCAATCAATGCTCATGGAAACAGCAGACAAGAACTCAAATGAAATATTGTATTGGACAAATCTGCACAAAACCTCTTTAACATGTTGGAGAGCAAGCATTTTGAAGACTCAATTGTGCCTGGCCCAAGATACAGTATTTTTAATTGGACAATAAGCGAGATCAAGAAGAATTGATGTATTTGAGAACAACAAGTGATCCAAATTGATGGTGAGGAGGGTGTGGGAGGCCTGGTAGGGCATGATGAAGGGTAATGAATGACAGACAACAGAAAAGTGGGTGTAGGGAGACATCGGACAGGGCAAGATATGACAAATAATAATTTATAAATTATCAAGGGTTCATGAGGGAAGGGCGAGCGGGCAGGGAGGGAAAAAATGAGGACCTGATGGCTTAAGGGGAGAACAAATGTTTTGAGAATGATGAGGGCAATGAATGTACAAACGTGCTTTACACAATTGGTGTATGTATGAATTGTACTAAGAGTTGTATAAAATGATTAAAAAATAAAATAAATAGATAAAAGAATTGATGCATTTGAATTACAGTGTTGGCAGAATATAGTGAAAGTACCATGGACTATAAGAAAAATACACAGACCTTTTGGAGGAAGTCCACCTAGAATGCTTCTTAGAAGCAAGGGTGGCAAGGTGGAGTCTGGCCTCCTGTGACATGCTACCAGGAGACACCAGCCCCTGGAAAAGGACACCATGCCTAGTAAAGTAGAGGGACAGCTAAACAGAAGAATAGCCTCAACTAGATGAACTGACACAGTGGTTGAAACAATGTGAGAGATATAATAGCAATCATTAGAATGCACAGGATCAAGGAGTGTTCCATTCTATCATATATATGATCACCAGACTCAGCAGCACCTAAGAACAATAACATTACAGTAAGATATATTGATGCTCATCAGAAGAACACCCTTCCTAGATCAACTAAATGAGCAAGCCATAAAAAAGTACTGTTGTAAAATCATAGAAATATTTATTAATAAACAAAAATATCAAATATGAAGCTATTGTTTATATATATTTCTGAAGGCAGTGTTTCCATCTTGCTAAACCTTCCCCAGCCTCCAGTCTGACACCTGATCCATGGATTGTGATTTAGAGTCTCCACAAACCTTGTGAGCCATTTCCTGGGTGAGTCATAAATTCATTCAATGAAATGTTGCAGGAAGCTACAGAAAACAAAGGAGGGAAAGTACTGAAGGGAGGAGGGCGAGTTGATGTTAGAGATGATAAAATGGTACAGAAATTTGGGAAAAGTTGAACATTGGCCTTCATCTTATAGGAACCAACTTTGGGCTGATCCTTATTAAAGAATTTATTCATAAGTGTGGAAATTGGAAGAGAAAAGTAAGCTATCCCTACTCACAAATGATATGAACATACACTGAAAACCACAAATAATCATAAAACGAAAACAAATACAAGAATTCAGGAAGGTTTCCAGATACAAGATCTACTAGCTTAAATAAACCTATATTGGACTACAGTCTCCGGGGACATTGGTGTCAATTGGCATCACATAATTCAGAAATAAGATGTTCTACATCCTACTATGCATCTGGTGTCTTAAAACATCGTGAGTAGCCCACTAGCTTCAACTATTGCTCTCTACTCGACCAGATCAATTAAAAGTGGTGAAAATCAAAAGACCTATGGACAATTAATCCAATGGCCCTTGAGAAAAGATATAAGAGAGAGAACCAAAAGGCTGGCAACCTGAAGACTCGGCCCAACGTTTCTGGCTTTTGAAAGTGGAGAATGGGGTCATCAGGCAAAGGCTACAGGTGGAGTCTACAACTAGAAGAGAGAAGGAAATGAAACTCCCTCCGTCTCCAGAGGAAATGCAGCCCTACCGTAGACTCTTGGGGTTTAGGCTAAAAGGGATTCAATCATGTCCACCAAAGAGTCCTGACTCCAGCACCGACAGGCGTGACTTTGTTTGGCGAAAGGGGTTTTCCTGTACAGATGCTGTCAGTCATATTAATATCCAGAGTAGGGTAGGTCCTAATCTCCTCCAAATGGGGGTCTTATGAAAAGAGAGGAAACAAACGTCATGGGACAACAAAGGCAGCTACATGTATGAGGGGCTTCACAACATTTGTGTAAATATTTCATCATTTTTTCATCCCATTTTTTTTCTGTTAAAGACCCCATTGAATTACTCATTAAAATAGTTTCGCATTGAGTGGACGCACACTCACAGTGACCCTATGGGACAGGATCCCAGGGGAGATGAACAACAGAAAAGGGGAAACCCCGCCCCTGCGGGTTTCCAAGTTCTAGCTCTTGACTGGAGTCACAAGCCCTGGCTCTCTCCTGAGGAGGGAGCTAGTGGTCTCCGACTGCTGAGCTTGGGGTCGCAGGCTACCCTGTAACCACGACGCCACCAGAGCTCCCTAAGGAAGTCTAAGACGTGTCTACTCTTGTTCTGCACCAACAGCTTCTTCTGCTTCTGTTTTACAAAATATTATTTCAGCACAAGTTGGAGGGGGAAACAGCTTGATATGAAAACAGATTTTAATAAAATTTGGTCTTTCGGTATAATATCTCAAAAATACGAGATTTTTTTTCTTTAAGATTTTCATTCCTTTAAGACTTTAAAAACCATCGCAGCCTGTTGGTACAGAGCACTTACGCTCTGCCTTCTTGGGTGTTCAGTGACCTGACACTCTTTTAAAATAGTTCTTCTCTGGTGTTTACAAATCTTTGAAGCCCTCTTGTACAAACAGCAACGGAATACCAAGGATTGCTGGAAACTGCCAGAAACTAGGAGAGAGGCATGGGACATTTCCTCCCAGAAGGTCTTAGCATAGCCAAGATCCCGATGTGAACTTGTAACCTCCAGAATTGTAAGAAAACACATTTCTGTTCTTTATAGCCACCCACTTTGTGGTATTTTGTTCTGATGACCCTAGGGAACTAAGACACCCATGAAGAAACATTTTGAACTTCTGACCCCCATAACTGTAAAATAATAAACCTGCGTTGTCTTAAGCCTCAAGTCTTTGTAACTCATTACTCGGCAACAGAAAATTAAGATGTTTTCAAAATGTCATGAGACAAATAACTGCAAAAGAACTCTTCTTCTTTTTATATATTATTTTATTGGGGGCTCTTACAGTTCTTATAAGAATCCACACATCTGCATAAGCAAATGTGGTGAAGAAGGCTGATTGATGGTGCCCGGCTATCAAAAGATATAGCGTCTGGGGTCTTAAAGGCTTGAAGATAAGCAAGCGGCCACATAGCTCAGAAGCAACAAAGCCCACATGGAAGAAGCACACCAGCCTTTGTGACCACAAGGTGTGAAAGGGATAAGGTATTAGGCATCAAAGAACAAAAAATCATATCACTGTAAATGAGGGGGAGTGGAGACCTAAAGCCCATCTGCAGGTAACGGGACACCCCTTACAGAAGGGTCATGGGGAAGAGACGAGCCAGTCAAGGTGCAGTATAACAACAATGAAACATACAACTGTCCTCTAGTTCCTAAATACTTCCCCACCCCACCCCACAACTCTCATGATCCCAATTCTACCTTATAAATCTGGCTAGACCAGAGGATGTACATTGGTACAGTTAGGAACTGGAAACACAGGGAATCCAGGGCAGATGATCCCTTCAGGACCAGTGGTGAGAGTGATGATGCCTGGAGGGTGGAGGGAAGGTGGGATAGAAAGGGGGAACCGACTATAAAGATCTACATATAACCTCCTCCCTGGGGGACGGACAACAGAAAGGTGGGTGAAGGGAGATGTCGGACAGTGCAAGACATGACAAAATACTAATTTATAAATTATCAAGGGCTCAGGAGGGAAGGGGAGCAGGGAGGGAGAGGGAGAAATGAGGAGCTGGTACCAAGGGTTTAAGTGGAGAGCAGATATTTTGAGAATGATGAGGACAATGAATGTACAAATGTGCTTGACACAATTGATGTATGTATGGATTTTGATAAGAGTTGTATGATTCCCCAATAAAATGATTTATTTTTTAAAAGAATCCACACATCCATTGTATCAAGCATATTTGTACGTATGTTGCCATCATCGCTCTCAGAACATTTTCTTTCCACGTGAGCCCTTCTGGATTAAAGGAACCTAAAGGTCTATGGGAGCTGAGTGCGATGCATGAACACAGATTTTAGTTTGCTGTATGGACATTATTGGAACAATTGGCAAAAGCTAAATAAAGTCTGTCAATTAGATAAAGGCATCATATTGGTGCTGATTTCCTGGTTGAAATCAATGCACTGAGATTATAGTCCACATTCAGTTATTAAATGAATAGCCTTGGTTGGAGGTAAGATACACGGACATATCTGGTAACGGGGAATGATATCCACAACGTATTGGAAAAGAAAAGAGAGCGAATGCAGTGCAATATTAACAACTGGTTCTCTGCATTACTGCTACAATTTGTGTGCAACCTTTCTGTAGGTCTTAAATTAAGTCAAAAGGAAGAGTTAAAAGAAATACCCTGTTTTCGTTCCAGCTCGAGCAGAACAAACAGCACTGTGATTTGAAGGTGCGTCGGGTTCATTTCTAATGGATGGAGGAATATTTTCTTTTGGTAGAAGAATTCCAAAGCTTTGTTGCATGCTTAAACCTGATACACTAAATATTGACACTAGCAATCTAAGATCAGTTCGCTTTCAGGGGTCAAATTGTGCATACAAGCATTTCCAAATATCAGAGCTGGGTTTGGCTCTGCTGCAGAGACAGTTTGGGATCATGTCAAGTCTTGTGACCCATAGTCACCCTCAGATCTGACTACATACATTTTATACCAATTCTTGTCAAATTATACCCAGAGTCATAAGGCAAGAATATAATTTTCAAGAATACAGTCTATATTAGGTTTTGCTTAATGGTGTGTCTCTTCTGTTCCAAGAATCCTTCATACTTAGTGCCAGAGAGTCCTAGGTGTGTTGTTAGATGCCATCAAGGAGTTGGATCTGACCCATAGCAACCCTAGGCTCAGCAGAAAGAAATGGCATGTTCCTGGCCATCCTCACAATTGTTCCTATGCTCAAGGCCATTGATGCAGCCACCGTGTCACTCCGCCTCCTTAAGAGCCTTCCCTTCCTTCACTGCCCTTCCACTTTGCCAGGCAGGATGTTCTTCTCCAGGGCAGTCCCTATGTCCCTATGTCCCAAGTATGTGAGACAAAATCTTGACATTCTTGTCTCTAAGGAGCACTCTGACCTTTTACTTCCAATATAGATTGCTTTGTCCTGTTGGTAGACCATGGTCCTTTCAATATTCTTCGCCAGCACCACAATTCAAATGTATCTATTCTTCTTCGGTCTTCCTTATTCAGCATCCAACTTTCACATGCATATGAGGTGATGGAGAATGTGGCTTGGGTTAGGCACACCTTAGTCCTCAAAGTAACACCCTAGCTTTTCGGTACTCTAGAGAGGCCTTGTGAGGCAGATGTACCCAATGTCCTTTCATCTCTTGACTGCTGCTTTCATGAGCACTGGTGTGGATCCAAGCAAAAAAAAAAATCCTTTTTTTTTCTTTTCTTTTAAAAATCATTTTATTGGGGGCTCGTACAACTCTTATCACAATCCTTCCATCCATCCATTGTGTCAAGCACATTTGTACATTTGTTGCCATCATCATTCTCAAAACATTTGCTTTCTGCTTGAGCCCTGGGTATCAGCTCATTTTCCCCCTCCCTCCCTGATGAACCCTTGATAATTTATAAATTATTATTATTATTGTGTCATGTCTTACACGGTTCGACATCTCCCTTCACCTACTTTTCAGTTGTCCGTCCCCCAGGGAGGGGGGTATATGTTGATCCTTGTGATCAGTTCCCTCTTTCTACCCCACCTTCCCCTACTCTCCTGGTATCGCTACTCTCATTATTGGTCCTGAGGGGTTTATCTTTCCTGGATTCCCTGTGTTTCCAGTTCGTGTCTGTACCAGTGTACATCCTCTGGTCTAGCTGGATTTGTAAGGTAGAATTGGCATCATGATAGTGGGGGGAGGAAGCATTAAAGAACTAGAGGAAATGTGTATGTTTCATTGGTGCTATACTGCACCCTGACTGGCTCGTCTCCTCCTAGCGACCCTCCTGTAAGGGGATGTTGAGTGCAAAACAAAATTCTTGACAACTTCAACCTTTTCTCCATTTATCATGACATTTCCAATTAGTCCAAATGTGAAGATTTTGGTCTTCTTTACATTGAACTGAAATCCAGCTGAATGCTACAATCCTTTATTTTTATCAAGAGTGCTTCAAGCCCTCACTTTCAGAAAGCAAGGTTGTGTCATCTGCATATCACAGGTCGTTAATAAGCCTTCCTCCAATGCTGATGCCTCATTCTTCTTCATGTAATCCAGTTTCTCTGATGATTTGTTCAGCATACAGATTGAACAAGTGTGGTGAGAGCAGACAATCATGACACACGCCTTTCCCGATTTGAAACCATGCAGTATTCTCTTGTTCTGTTCACACATCTGCCTCTTGATCCACGTACAAGTTCCTCATGAAGTGTTCTGGAATTCCCACTCTTCTCAGCAATCTCCACAGTGTGTTAAGGTCCACACAGTCTAATGCCTTTGCACAGTCAGTGAAACAAGTGAACATCTTTCTGGTATTCTTTCCTGTGAGCCAAGATCCATCTGACATGTGGCCTGAACCTCTGGCAATCCCCTGTCAATGTGTTACTGTAACCTTTGTTGGATGGTCTTAAGCAAAATTTTACTTGTATGCAATATCGATGATACTGTTCTATACTTTGATCTTTATGTTGGGTCAGATTTTTTTTTGAATGGGCACAATTATGGTTCTCTTCCAGTTAGTTAGCCAAGTAGTTTTCTTCCAAATTTCCTGGCATAGATGAGTGAGTGCGTCCAGTGCTGAAACATTTCCATTGGTAGTCCATCAATTCCTGGAGCCTTGGTTTTGGCTAATGCAGTCAGTGGCGTTTAAACCTCTTCCTTCAGCACCTTTGGTTCCTGCTCACGTGCAACCTCCTGAAAGGGTGGGGTGTCAGCTAGCTGGTTTTGGTGCAGTGACTGTGTTCTTTCCATCTTCTCTTGATGTTTCCCGCACCGTTCCATGTTTCGTTTATACAATCTTTGACGATTGCAACTCACGGCTTGACTTTTTTTCTTGAGTATTTTCAGCATATCTGTGCTGAACAGGTTCTTCCGTTTCAGTTTCCTAATTCTGGGTCTCTGCACATTTGATTATAATATTTGGCTTTGTCTCCTCGAGCTGCCCTTTGAAATGTTCTCCTCCGCCCTTTAATTTCCTCCTTCCTTCCGTTTGCTTTTGCTACTCTATAATTAAGAGCAAGTTTCAGAGTCTCTTCCAACATCTGTTCTGATCTTTACTTTTTTTCCTGCCTTTTTAATGGCCTTTTGCTTTCTTCATGAATGGTGGTCTTGATGTCTCCCACAGCTCATCAAGTTTCTTGTCATTAGTGTTCAAAGCATGAAAACCATTCTTGAGATGGTCTCAAAATTCAGGTGGGACAGACTCGAGGTAATATTTTGGCTTTTTAAATTTTCTTCAGCTTTATCTTGAACTTACATATGAGCAATTGATGGTCTGTTTCCCAGTCAATTCCTGGTCTGGGTTCAGCTGCTGATATTGAGCTTCTCCAGCATGTCTTCCCACTGATGCAGTCAATTTGATTTCTGTGTATGCCATCTGGGAAAGTCCAGGTGCATGGTCACTTTTGTGTTGTTTAAAAAGGGTATTTGCTATGAACAAGTTGTTACTTTTGCAAAATTCTATCATGTGATCATTCCTATCATCAAGACCATATTTTCCAACTACTGTTCCTTCCTCTCTGCTTCCAACTTTTCCACTCCAATAGTCAATAATTATCAATGCATCTTGATTGTATGTTTGATCAATTTCTGAATGAAGCTATTGGTAGGATTCTTTAATGTCTTCGTCACTAACTTTTGTGGTTGGTGCATACATTTGAATAATAGTTGTATTGATTGGATTCCCCTGAAGGTGGATAGATGTATTCCTATCACAGACAGCACTGCACTTTATCATGGATGTTACAAATTCCTTTCAACAACGAATTCCACCCCACTCCTCTTGACTGTGTTATTCCCAGCTTACTAAAGCATATGATTTTCTGATTCAAAATGGCTAACACCAGTCCATTTCAGCTCACTAATGCCTTGTAGATCTACCTCTATACATTCAATTTCATTTTTGAGCACTTCCAATTTTCCTAAATTCATACTTTTCACGTCTCAAGTTCAAATCAATAGCAGGGTTTTGCAGCTATTTCTCCTTGCCTTGAATCATAACCTATCAGCAAATGAAGATCCCAAAGACTCCAATCCCACAGGCTTTACTCATCTCGTGTCCCCATGGTCCACTCCCTCAAAAACAAAAACAAAACAAATCAACCAAAAAACCAGCGTCTCTTCAGTCACATTTTGAGTGCCCTCGGGCCTGAGAGTCCCAGCCTCCAGCACTATCCCCAACAATGTTCTGTTTCTTTGTAACCTTTCAGGATCTGACAATGTTCAAAGCTACGCATAAGGTGTCTCTGCAGTGGGGAGCCCGTCCTTCTTCGTTGTCTATTCTTAGTCTGGAGGCGATGCTGAACCCTGTTGTTAGTTTCCATGATGTCAGATCCAACTCTAGAGATTCTATGTACAACAGAATGAAACCCTGCTCGGTCTGCATCAACCTCACAGTCCCTATAATGTGTTAGCTCCTATTGTAGCCACTGCATCAATCCATCTGGCTGAAGGCCTTCCTCTTTATTCTTGACCTTCTACCAAGTATGATGTCCTTCTGCAGGTACTGGTCCTTCCGGACAACATGTTCAAAATATGTGAAACAAAGTCACCATTCTCATTGTGTATCTTCTAAGACAGATTTGCTCATTCTTCTGGCAATTAATGATCTAATCAACATCCGTTGCTAACACTAAACTTCAAAGGCATTGGTTCTTCTTTAGCCTTCCATAGTCATTGTCCAGTTTTGGTTGTATGTGAGAAACTGAAAATAGCACAGAGTTGCTCAGTTGTACCTTAGCTCTCAAAATGACATCTTTGCTTTATGACACTTTAATGATGTCGTTGGGAGCAGATTTGCCCAATGCAATATGGTATTGTATTTCTTGACTATTTCCATGACGTGCCTGGAGTCCGGGTGGTGTAGTGGTTACATGTTGGGCTATTAACCACAATGTCAGCAGTTCAAAACCACTAGCCTCCACCTTGTGAGAGAAAAATGAGGGTTTTTCTACTCCCAGAAAGAGTTACAGTCTCAGACACTCACCAGCAGCCCCACCCTATCCCAAAAGGTAACTATGAGTCAGAATTCAAAGTTTTGGTTTGGTTTCCATGGACTCATGCCATGGTGGTGCCGTGGGTTAAGTGTCGGACAACTAACCACAAATTTAGGAATGCAAATCCACTAACCACGCCTCTACAGGAGAAAGACGAGGCTGCCCACTCTCACAAAGGGTTACAGCCATGGAAACCCCGTGGAGCAGTCTGTCCTGCCGACATGATAGCTGTGAGTAAGAACTGACTTGGCCAGATGGTGGGTTTTCATGGGAATTGATTGTGGAACTAAGAAAAATCAAATCCTTGTTAACTTTGATATTTTCTCCATTTATTGTGATATTACTTATTGGTCCCACTGTGAGGACTTTGGTCTTTATGTATAATACATACTGAAGGCTGTAGTTTTGATTTGAATCAGGAAGTAGTCCAGTTGATCAGATTAGTTGCTCAGCATAGAGAGTTGTGGGGGAAAGGCCAACCCCCCACAACTAATCGCGGGTTCGATTGGCACAATTGTATGGTTAAAATATATAAAGATCATAGTAAAGTCATAGAGAGCATGAGAGATAGAAGAGAGATTGAAATAATGGAGTCAGATGCATTTCATGGTAGCATGCTCACCTCAGCTCCGCTTGGTGGTCCACGTGGAGATGGGAGACCGGAGGGCAGGAGAGAGGGGGAGGAGAAGGAGGACAAGGGGAAAGGGAACAGGTCAGTGAGGACTGGGGGAGAGAGGACCGGAAGAGCTGAGGGGACAGGAGCGGGAGCCAGAGAGAGCCTCTATTGCTAACCAAGGCTTATATATCTTTGGGGGGAGTGCAAGCCCCCTAATTACAGGTAAAGACATATGTCACAGGAAGGGGTTTCACCATAGGTTATACAGCAATGAGTAGGGGGGCAATCTAGGGAGATATACACAGTAGGAAGAGGAGGGATTAAGGGTATACATGTGACAAGATGAGCAGATCCTAGACTCAGGATGGCAGCCTAACTTTGGATGTCACTGGGCAGGCTTGACCTGTTCTCTGGATCTCCCTAGAAGCCATTATCAGTAGGGTGTAAGTAAACCCCACCTACAGTGTATTGATGGCCACAGCCTTTACGAGAGGAGTAGCCCATTGTCTTTAACAACAGGGAGTGGGCCCTACCTGTGGTGGGACCCAGACAGTAGTCTGGCAACTGACTGCCTTCAGGGAGATAACTTGACAGTCACTTACCTTTAGTTACAAGCAGTGTCCTAAGTCTAACATATATTTGGGGGAGAGAACTTGGGAGAAATCTTTCGGTTTCCCACAGAGAGTGAACAAGTGTGTTGACAGGATACAGCCCTAACATACACCTTTAAATCATGAAGTCTCTTTGCTCTATTCAAATGACTGTTTCTTGGTTTGTATATGGTTTCTATAATTAAGGGTTCTGGAAATCCCATTCTTCACAACATTACCCATAACGTGTTCAGATCCACACAATTGATGCCTTTGCATAGTCAGTAAAACACAAGTCAGTATCTTTCTAGTGCTCTCTAAGTTCAGCCAAGATTCATCTGACATTGGAATGATATCCTCTCTGGATCTGGTTTTCATGTCCAGCCGTTCCCACATGATGTACTATTCCACCTGATTTCTAAATTATTTCAGCAAAATGTTTCTTGGATGTGATAATGGTGACATTGCTTGATAATTTCCACATTCTTTGGAATGAGCACAAATGTTGGTGGGTCAGCAAGCTCGTCTGGCACGTTTCTGGTCATAGGCGGGGCGCCCTTCGAGCCTTCCATTCCTTATGTCGTCCGCCCCTGCCTTGGTGCGCCAGCACCCTGCGAGGAGCTCGGGGCTCTCCCTTCCAGACACGGGGCTCTTGATCAGGAGCTACTGACTGAAATGGCTAAGCAGTCCGCTTAGGACGAGACTCTGTAACCCTTCCATCTTCTTTTGATGTTTCCTGCACCGGCAACTTTTTTGCATATAGAGTCCTTCCAGTAACCCGAGGCTTGATTTTTCCCCCCTCAGTTCTTTCAGCTTAAAAACTGCCACATGCGTTCGTCGCTTTTGTTTTTCTAACTCTAGTTCTTTGCACTTCTTCTCACAATACTTTGTCTTCTCCGGCTATCCTTTGAAATTGACTGTCTCTTTTACATCATTACCTTGTTTGCGGCCATGGAGCCGATCCTTTCGGCTAGGGCAGACTGCCTTTAGGAGTTTCCTTAGTAGAAGCCCTGTCTTTCCCCTGAGGGGCAGTTGGTGGGTTTGAACTACTGGCGTAGCAGTTAGCAGCACAGCCTGGAACCACCACGCCACCAGGGCTCCTCCGGTTTCTTGTGTGCCTCCAGTCCTCTCTACTCGACAACACGCGTCAGAGTTTCTGCTCGCATCCATTTGGGTCTCTTTTTTCCCCCCTTTGTCTTTTTAATGACTTCCGTTTTCTTCCCAGGTGACGTTCCTGGTGTCTTCGTTCAACTCACGTGGTCTTTTAGCCTTGGCATTCAGTGTCAGAGAACGCATGCTATACCAACTCAAATCTGTTCTTGAAATGGTCCCTGCATTCAGGTGGAGTGTGCTGAGGGTCCTACTCTGGCTCTTATGGGCTTGTTTTCTTTTTCTTCCACTTCACTTTGAACTTGCACCTATGCAACTGATGGTCTACTCTGCAGCCAGCCCGTGGCCTTGCACAGATATGGAGCTTTTACATGATCTTTTCCCACAAAAATTGTATTGCTGTGTATTCCATCTGGCAAGGTCCACACGTATTGTCACCATTTATGTTCTTTAAAAAAAAAGGTATTTGAAATGAATTGGACTTGCACAATTCTGTCATTTGAAGTCCATTGTCATTTGTATCACCAAGGCTCTGTTTTCCAGCCACCAATCCATCTTTGCTTCCATGTTTCACAACTCAGTCACCAATAGTTATCAATGCATCTGGATTACGTGTTTGATCAAGTTCAGGCTGCAAAAATAAAAGATGTTCACTTTCTCCGCCTTTGACATGGCTGGCTGCTGCATGAAGTTAAGTAATTGTCCTATTGACTGCTCTTCCTAGGCATGTGGGTGCTATCGTATCACTGAAGCGAAGTATTTCAGGACAGATCCTGAAATGGTCTTTTAAATCATGAAGGCAGTGCCTTCCCTTCCCGGCGTGCCGCTCCTGACATGGGAGCACTGTCCATGGCAAAGCGGCCCGTGTCGGTCCGTTTCAGCTCACCAGGGCCTAGAATATTGCTCTTCAAATGTTGCAGAGCATTTCGACAACTTGTAATGTTCCTTAACTCATGCTTGGCATATTCTAGATTCTATTCACTAATAAGTGTTCACAGAGCTTTCTCTGGCTGTGTCTCTAATTTTGGGTTGGTCTACATCAGTTTAATGGAGGTCCTGAAAGTTTTCCTCCTCACATGTGTAGGGATAACTCTCCTGTGAGCAGACTGCTTTTCCCCAGCCATCTTTTGACTGTCTCTCATCTGAAGGGGCTTGTCATCTGGCACTAAATCAGACAATATTTTGTGGATGTTCATAAGATGGTCATTGTCGAATGTTTTCAGAAATAGATTGGCCAACCTGTTGTAGTTTAGAAGCCGCACTGAAACCTGTTCACTATGGGTGACTCTGCTGGCATCTGAAATACTGGTGGATCATGGAAGACGCACACCAGCCTGGGTGATCATGAGGTGTCGATGGGATCAGGTATCAGGCATCAAAGACCCAGAAAAAAAAAAGCATATGATTGTGATTGAGGGGTAGTGCGGAGTGGAGACCCAAAGCCCATCTGTAGACAATTGGACATCCCCATGCAGAAGGGTCACAAGGAAGAGATGAGTCAGTCAGGATACAGTATAGCACAGATGAAACATACAACTTTCCTCTAATTCTTTAATACTTCAAATCCCTCCCACACACACTCTCTCATGACCCCAATTCTACCTCACAAATCCAGCTAGATCAGAGCACGTACACAGGCACAGATAAGACCTGGAAACACAGGGAATCCAGGACAGATAAACCCCTCAGGACCAATAATAAGAGTAGTGATACCAGGAAGGTAAGGGGAAGGTGGGGATAGAAAGGGGGAATTGATTATAATGATCTACATATAACCCCCTCCCAGGGGGGATGGACAACAAAAAATGGATGAAGGAAGACATCGGTCAGTGTAAGACATGAAAAAAATAATAATAATACATAAATTATCAAGGGTTCATGAGGGAGGGAATGGGAAAAATGAGGAGAAAGTACAATGTTAGAAAATGTTTTGAAAATGATGATGGCAACAGATGTACAAATGTGCTTGACACAATGGATGGATGGATGGATGGATGGATGGATGGATTGTGAGAAGAGCTGTACAAGCTCCTAATAAAATGATTTTAAAATAAAAATAAATAAATACTGGTGGATGTCTACAACCATACCACCCTGAACACACCTACTCTTGACTGAAATCCTGGTTGTGGTAGTTACATAACCTCATGTCAACTGGATAAATAGAGTGAAGGGGTGGAGTTGACCCCCAATCAGGCCACAGGTGAAGGCCTCATTCAGAGGTGCCATGGAGATAAATGACTCTCCAGAGGTGTGCCACTTTCCCTCTGCTTCACATTCCTGTTGACGAGCCAGGCTGGTGGCAGCCAGAGCCCTGGAGTTGCGTCCACCACCATTGGATCTACAAGACTTTGCAGCCACCTGCCTGTGTTCTTCCTGTATTCTGCATCATTGCATGTGACTGTGTGAGTCTGAAGAGTGACTTATCGACAGCATTGGACTGATGGACTGGATCTGGATGAGGCTGGGATGTTTGCTTGATATCTACTTACTTCTTGATATAAAACTCTCTCTTACACACATATGAATGGCAACAAGTCTGTCTCTCAAGTCAACCCAGCCTAACGCAGGGGTGGCACAGTTTCCAGCAGTACAGCCACACACAAAAAGTTTTCATCACACATTTTACTTTCATTATGTACACTGCAAGATTCATTGCTCATCCCTGCCTCCTGCACGAGTCAATTTCTCCATCCTGAGGATACCTGTTCCTACTTATTTTCATTTTGGTAAAACGTTTTCCTCAGGTAGAGTGCAGGTGCGGTAGTCTCTGTGAATGCTACCAAGCCTGAAAATACGTTTCATGCCACATGAAGTGTGTCCTCCTGAGTTTAGCGTTATCGAGTCACCCAGCTCGTCTCCCTCAGCAGGTATTGTTTGGATATCTTTTAATTGTCATTATTATAAAATTACAAAACCAGTCATATTCTTTTTTTTTAATTATAACCTATTCTGTGTATCTGGAAGTTTTAAGATTTTTTTTCTCTATCTTTGAAGTTTAAAAATTTCGAAATCCAAGCAATGGATAGAGGTATAAGCATAGGTGTGTATATATGTAATACATTAATTAATAAAAAGAGAGGTATTGGCCTATGTACTTATATTTATACGGCAATACACTGAGGTAGTAGGTGGACTTTGGGCCTCTGCTCAAGCCCTCCCTCAGTGCAAGAACACCTTGTTCTAACAACCTGGCATCCCGTGATGCTCACCTTCCTGGCACAATTGCTGAAGACAAAATGGGTGCATAAGTAGATGCGGTGAAGAAAGCCAATGGTGCCCCACTATTAAAAGATACAGCATCTGGGGTCTTAAAGGCTTGAAGTTAAACAAGTGGACATCTAGCAGAGAAGCAATAAGCCCACATGGAAGAAAAACACCAGCCTGTGCGATCACGAAGTGTTGATGGGACCGGGTAACAGGCATCATAAGACCAAAAACAAACAAACCAAAAACATATTGTTGAGAACAAGTGAGATCAGAGCAGAGACCCAAAGCCCATCTGTAGACAACTGGACAGCCCCTCACAGAAGGGTCACAAGGAAGGGATGAATCAACCAGGGCACAGTAAAGCACTGATGAAACACAATATTCCTCGGTTCCTTGAGGCTTCCTCACCCCCCACCATCATGACCCCAGTCCTGCCTTTCACTGCAGGCTGGACCAGAGCATGTGCACAGGTACAGATAAGAGATAAGAGCTCACGGCACACAGAATCCAAAAACAGGAATGGGAGTAGCAATACCAGGAGAGTAGGGGGATAGTGGGGATTCGAGGGGAGGAAGGGAGAACCGGTCACAATGATCGACACATAACCACACGCCCCACCAGGGGGGATGAACAACAAAAACTGTGGGGGAAGAGAGACAGCAGTCAGTGTAAGATATGAAAATAATAATAATTTTTAATTTATCGCATGGTCACAAAGGTGGGGTGGGGAGCTGATACCAAGGGCTCAGTAGAAAGTAAATGCTTAAAAAATAATGATGTAACACATGTACAAATATGCTTGAAACAATTGATGCATGGATTGTTATAAGAGCTGCAAGCACCCCCAATAAAATGATCTTTTCATAAAAACATTTTTTTAATTTCAACGTAAATGTGTCTTTCAGTCTTACCGACTGAATCCTGTATTGTCAGAACCATGTCCGTGGCAGGGGCTTGGTGTGGGGTTTGGAGGACCAGTTGATGTCAGCCACTCTGTTAGCATAGTGGTTACATGGTGGCTTGCTAACCATGGTCAGCCCCTCCACAGGAGGGGGAGGAGACTTTTCACTCCTGTAAAGACTTGTAGTCTGTCATTGAAGGGTTGGAATCCATGTCATCTGAAGCTGAAGGAGGGATCGGTATGAGAGCTTCCATGGTGAGAATCCGGTGTGCAGGAGGACATGGAGGACAGTGGGAGCCCGAGATTCGTTTGTGGAACTACCTGGGAAATACGCCTCCGGGGAACTTCGCTATGTACGATTGAGGGACGGGAAGAAAGTGGTCACTGAACAGAGTGCTTGGGAGAGAGGAGTACAGAAGATCGAAGGCATCGATCTGACGAGAACAGTTGAAACTCTGTCCGTGGATCCCCCTATGATGCAGACTGGACCTGATTCGGTTTCCAAAATGTTCTGTAATTTTGGTTTGGAATGCTTTGTTTGGTGTTTGTTTGCACATGTCAGGGTGTATTTCAGAGGTGTATGCCATTGGAGGCCACCCTGTTGAAGTTGTGTTAGATGTTTTCTGGTAGATGAACCCCAGGACTGATGAACCTGTAGGGACAGCAAGTAGAATCAGGGTTCCTGGAGGAGGGGGCACAGTGGGGTGGTGTTTGTTGGGGTAGGGGTGGGGTGGGGGTGTTATTAGTAGGGAGACGATGCCCAGGAGCCCAGGTATTAAAACACTGTTTGGAAACAGACTGTGGTAGCCATTGCACAATTCCACTGGACGTGATGGAACTATGGAAGGATATGATCTGTGTATTAAATCCCAATTAATAATAAATTAATTTTTTAAAAGAAAGGCGGAAAAAAAGAGTTACAGTCTCAGAAACCCACAGGAGCAGTTTGAGCCTGTTCTACAAGATCACTAGGGAGTTAGAATCAATTCAATAGCAGTTAATTTTAAAATATACATACAGTAAATTTTAGAGTTGCATAATAATAAATACCAAAAAAATCATGCAAACATCAATGTTGTAGCACTTAAAGAATAATTTGACAGGGAATCCAGGGCGATGATCCCTTCAGGACCAGTGGTGAGAGTGGCAATACCGGAAGGGTGGAAGGAAGGTGGGGTGGAAAGGAGAAACCGATTACAAGGATCTACATATAACCTCCTCCCTGGGGGACAGACAACAGAAAAGAGGGTGAATGGGGATGTCGGACAGTGTAAGATATGACAAAATAATAATTTATAAATTATCAAGGGTTCATGAAGGAGGGAGCAGGGAAAAATGAGGACCTGATGTCAGGGGCTTAAGTGGAGAGCAAATGTTTTGAGAATGACGAGGGCAATGAATGTACTGATGTACTTTACACAATTGATGTATGTATGGATTGTGATAAGAGTAGTATGAGCCCCTAATAAGAATGATTTTTAAAAAAGAGTAATTTGTGTGCAACAACTTTCTAACTAGCACTCCGATCAGAAGTGACCTGCACCAGAAAGCCCTTCTCGGCGGCCAGTGAGGGTGGAACATTTATGCCTCCAGTAAACTCCTGGGCACGATGTGCACCAACCCTCCCTGAGCCTCTGACACTGCACAGATGAATGGGGATCATTCTGAGCACAGCCCGGTCCACTTCTCTTCCGGGACAGGCAGATTGCTAGGCTCCCCTTCAGGGTAGGATGCGGCTCCAGGCAGAGGATCTCGCTGATGGGACATGTTCCACAGTTCAACACCAGAGGGCAGTAACTCTCCGCAGATGGCGGCGTCAGAGCCCCACTGGAGCTGGACCACAGAGGAATCCTAATCTGCTTCCCTCTTCTCTCTTTCCCTCTCTCCTCTGGCCTGTGCACCCACCGGAAGGTTGCCGGGTGAAGGTCAGGTGCTCTGGCAACAAGGACACGTAGGCTTGAATCATCACGCTGCGCTTACAGCAAACGACCTTGAATGACTGACCTTCCCTTCCCAAGATGCTTTCCTCCATCTGGAAAAAGAGGAACAAGAGTAGTACCTGCTTCATCGGGTTGGCTAGATGATTAAACAAATAAACGTGGGCAAGTGGCAAGGCATGTCCGAACACTAACGGTGCCCGGTCATGACTCTAGTTGATCAAGTTTGACCCTCACCAGGGTCCTAGCAGGCAGGGTCAGAAAACTCTCTCAAGGGCCATCGAGTAAATTCCAAGTCATAGGGTCCCTATAGGACACAGTTCAAGCTGCTCCTGTGGGCATTTGAGACTATGACTCTTTCCTCCAAAGAGCACCTAGTGCTTTCAAACCGCTGACCTTGCGGCTAGCAGCCCCGGGGTCACGCACTATGCCACCAGGCTCCTAGCAGGCAGAGCAGGGAAGCATGATTACCATTTTCAGACGAAGAAGCCGAAGCTCAAAGGAATCATGTTACCTGCAGAAGCATGAGGGTAATGATGGGTTATTTTTAACAAAAGCAGAAGGCTGAGTAAACAAATGAGAGAGGCAGGCAAAGACACTGGGAGGGACACAAGAGTTAAAAGCAACAGAGACATATGCTGTTACAAACTCAACCCTTTGGATTTCCAGGATGTTAAATCTTTACAGGATAGACCTTCTTTCTCCCTGGAAGGGCCTGGTGGGTTTGAACTGCTGACCTTGTGGTAAGCAGGTCAAATGCATAACCCACTACGCCACCAGAGCTCTTCAAGCACACAGTAGGAGGTCTATAAGAAGAACCATCCTGCTAGAGAGGCACACGCTCATTCACCATTTGAGATAAGAAGAGCAGCATGTACCCAAAGACAACGTTCAGGAGGAATAGAAACAGGGCACGGGGAAGAAGTGGCATCAGTGATGTTACTTTGTGGCGACTGCAATCAATGGCATGAAACAAAATGGGTACGGTAGAGGTAAACTCCATGATCTATTCTGTAAATCTTCACCCAATTCACAATTTTAAAAGCTCGAAGAAAGAAAGACGCTCTCATGGCCTTCAAGACTTAGGTATTCTGAGGCCAAGAAAGGTGCCATTGTTTCACCCCAGGCCCCAGTGAGCAGTCCGTACCCCATCCAAGAGGCAGAGAGCCAGCCCACCGGGCTCCAGGCGCTGTGCTGAATCCACTGTCCCCACTGCCTCTTACCGTGCCCCTCCTGCTTATCACAGGATCCCTTCTGTAAGTCTTGTCTCCCGGGCCAGACGGTGAGCTGAAACAGACAAGCAATTTCTCAGAGTATTTACTGATATGGAGAAATACTCATGTGATGTGTTGCCAAATGAAACAAGGGATTTACAAAACCAGTAGGTACAATGTGATCCTAGTATGTACCTGTGTATGGTGACATAGACAAGGACAAAAAGGTCATCCGACACAAGGGTAAATGGCTTATCTCTGGGGAGCGGAGTGCAGTTAAGTTGTGAGTGTTTTCCTTTATGCTTCTGCATGTGTGGTTCTCGATTTCTTCATCAAACATATGTTACTTCTGTGATCAGAGCAGCAAACATGTATGCGTGTGTGCATATTTTAATTGCCCAGTGAAGAAACCACTATTTTAAGAAACAGCCTCTTAACACCCCTGAGCCTCAATTTCTCCTCCAGAAATACAGGGAGAATAATCCTTAACTCCTTCACCTAGGCTCTCGACCCCAGAGGTTTTCTGGTCAGCTACCACAAGTGTTCTCAGCCAAGCTTCTAGGACCTAGGTAGTCATGACGACCTGCCTGTCTCCACTTCCTTTTGTCCCATTAATTAATCCTCCACTTCTCTTCTCCAAACTTTACTTGACAGAGGCCATTGGAGGACTCTTCATTGCCACAATCAGTGATTTTTCTCTCTCTACGGCCCTCTCTTTTTCCCTAGCATGGGGGTCTCTTCGTGAGTCCCTCTTTCTGGAAACACGTTTTTCCTTCTCTGACCACACCTGAGTTTCCACAGCTCCATAACAGCTGCTTCTTCAGAGCTTCTCAGAAGGGGCCCCCCAGGCTCGGAGGGCCTCGCTTTATCTGTCGGATGACCTCACGCACATCTGCAAGCTCCGCCATCTTTCTCACTGGCTCTCGCTCCCACCTCCAGCCCAGCTCCAATAGCAAACCCAGATGGGACCCACAACACGCCCAACAGGGAGCCCATCTCCAGCTCTCCTCCCACCCTCAACGCACGATTCCTCTGCCACTGTCCACTCTGTAGATGGGCATCCAGAGCCAAAGGATCTAGTGTCCAGCTGGACATGGCCCTCACCTCTCCAGTCAGTCGGAACTGTCCTTCATCCTTCAACAACATCTCGCTGGTGTTTGGCTAACTTATGCCTCCTCTCCAAACCCTCACGAAAGCCCCCCACCTCTCTCATGGCTGCTGGTGGTTCTGTTCTCAGTGTCTGCTTCTCATCCACACTCCACAGCCACGCCGTGGTAGGACTCTGCCCACCTTCCTACAGTAATTTAGCCCCTAAAGGGTTATGTAAGGGCTCGGGAGGGAGGGAGGAGAGGGAGGAGGTGAAATGAGCTGATACCAAGGGCTCAGGTAGAAAGAAAATGTTTTGAAAATTATGATGGCAACATATGTACAAAGGTGCTTGACACAATGGATGGATGGATGGATGGATGGATGCATGGATGGATGGATGGATGGATGGTGCTAAGAGCTGTAAGAGCCCCCAAAAAATTTGTTTTAAAAGATTATGCCTGGTTCCCTCATTCCGTCAACTTGCTATTATGAGGTTTATATCTCTCACCCCTCTGACTACCATGAACTCCCCACTGGTCTCCTACCTGCCTAAGGCCCCCACCACACCCCATCCAGATGTGCCCAAAAGATAGATTGCATTGTCTGCAACATCATAACGACTACTGAGTATTTGACTTGTGCTGTCAATCATTCCCCATCACCCCCATCTAAGGGAAGCGCTATTACCATCTACATTTGCAAAGTAAGGAAACCGAGCTACAGAGAATTGAAGTCGCTCACTCATGATTATGTAATTCATTAATATGTTACTAACCTGTGGGTGCCAGGATTTGAATATAAGTATTCTGATCTGAACCACTCTGCTCTGTTGCTAGAAACACCTCTTTAAAAAAGGTGGCCGCTCAGCACCCTCAGCACCCTCCTGCATGCTCCAACACGCCTTTTCAGTCCCCTCACCCACTGGGGCCTCCCAGCCCTCCATCCTGACTGCACCCGGATATGCTCCCACGACTGCACTTACTGCTCATCAGACTGCCTGCCTACCTGTTCCTGTGCGCACGCACGCCACAGGTGGACTTCCTGTCCTTCAAGGCCATCTCAGGTGCTTCTTCCTGCACGCAGGCCAGGCCAGGCTGAAAGGCAAGCTTGATGGGGGGAAGTCCTGTCACTGGGAGACAGGAAACCTGAGAACATTCTGAGGTAACTGGGGGAGACATGGGAGGGGGGCCGGGCGGGCAGGTCTCGGTTTTCCCATCTGTAAGATGAAGGAGGTAGGATTTCATCATCTTTTAGAGACCTATCTTACTCTAACAGTCTAGGATCCCGTGCTTTCGAGATTCCCACATGGGGGGGGGGGTGAACGTGCCCCTTTTTCAACCCCTTCATCGTGCACAAGATGGAGAGGATGGCAGAGCGGAGAAGAACTCCAGAGACAAAAGAAGCCATCCTTCCAGGTTCCCCCAGGGATGCGGAGATACAAGGATGGGTGAAGGCCTGGCTAGCCCTCAGCTGGGGGAGGGGAGGGGCTACTCCCTCTCAGCAGGTCCCCAGTCCTGCAGTGAGAGGGTGTGGGAGGGCCCTGGAGGGCCAAAGCTGGGAATCTGGCTCTGGGCCGGGCTTGGCAGGCCAACACCAGGAGGTCTCGGTAGTTTTCCATGACCTGCAGCCAGCAGTCCAGGCCATGTGCTTCCCTCCCCCTGGCCCCTCACATTCCTCTGCACACTCAGGCAGCAAAGGGGCCTGTGGGGTGGGCACGGGGACCCAAATGCATACCAAGCTGCAGGTCCAGGTACAGCCACAAACACACAGACCCGGGAGATAACGCAGGTCCAGAGGAGGTGAGGATGACCAGATGCCCGGACACTGGCAGATCCAGCCAGAGACCCCCCTCAAAGGCACTCCAAATCAGATAACAGGGCAGGGCCCTGCATCCTGGTCACAGAACACAGGAAGGAGCATGTCCACGAGTCCACAGCAGACGCTGCCCCCAGTCCCACCATCCTCCCTCTTACCCCACCCCACCTCCACATGCCCTGCCTGGACCACCACTCCCTGGTGGTCCAGGAGAGGGGGTGACATCCAAAGGGCCCCAGGCCTGGGAAGTTTGATAGGGGTTAGACCAAGCCCACAAATCAGCCTGCCAAGTCCTGAGAAGGCGCCACATTCTAATTCCAAAGAATCCACTGGACAACCCCCAGCCTGTTCTCAGGAGCCAGGGCGAGATTGGATCTCGGAGCACCACTCAGTGACCCTTTCTCCCACCCCTGGGGGTTCCAGCACCGGCTCTAGCTGAGAGGCCAGAGCAGAGGGCCACTAGCAGCCATTTCCCTGGTTTGTATCCCCTCTGGTGCCCTTTGCAGCCCCACCTGTGCCCTCCATCCCACCTGCGCTGGTAGGTCCTACATCTGTCCTTGGGGAATCCCTGAACACATCACGGATCCACCACACTCAACCCCCAGAAAACTGACACCTTCGATCGGCCAACTCTGTGACTTAGCTCCACACGGGAGCCTCACACTGGGACATGGTCCGTGATGACCTGGTGGCTGTTGGTCACACCTCGGTGGCCGCATGAGCTTGTGTGTATTCCTCAAGCTGGGGCTCCCGCCGCCACCTCTCCTCCCTGCCTGTCTGAGGAGCTGGGGCAAGGGCTCGAACCCTTTGAGGCTCGGTTTCCTTATTTACAAACTCCCCTCCCAACGCCATGGCGAGAAAGTTGGGATAGCATTTGGCTTGGGACCAAATCGCCCTTCTGCCAAGGAAAAGGCTGGTGCTACCTCTGTCTCCTCACCTCCTGTCTGGGAAAGGACGCTCCCCCGTGGGGCATCATAGGGCGCCCCCCCACCCCCACCCCCCCACCCCGCGCACACACACACACACACCCCGCGCCCCTGCCCATTCCCACGCCACCCCAGCACCGCGAGGGCCATCAGCCGGAAGGGATTTGCAACCTGGAGCTGAGATCAGCAGCACAGAGGCCGCCTTGTCCCGCTGCGGCGGGAAGCCGCGGGTGGGGGGGGGAGTGGGGGAGAGGGGGGAGAACCTGCCAGTCACGTTGTTCAGAGGCCCATGGAGCCCGTGTTCCCAGCCCCTGCCCTGGCCCTGCCCCCACCTAACCAGGACCCCTCGCAGAGGGCTCTGCATGCTGTTTGGGGTCGTTCAGTCCCCTGAAGCCCCACAAGAGGGGCTTCCCAGCACTACCGCCTGCCCATTCTCATCCAACCCACCGGCTGCCCAGAGATGAAGCCCACCCTCCTACCTGGGACCCCTGACCCTCCGCACACTGAGCTCCCCGACCTGGCCTCCTTCTACCTCCCCGCAATTTGTAACATCTTGTCGCATGACCACAGACTTCTCCCGAAAAGCTTAGAGCCGCTCAGGATGAGCTGAACGCATCTTGGGTGGGGACGGAGGAGGCGTGGAGTGAGTCACTGCTCGGGGCTGCCACAGGCTCCCTGCTCTGGTCAAGTTGTAGGGATCCTCTCAGGATCTTCTAGACTGGGGCCCACGCCAAGCCTGGTGTAGCTGGTCCAGGTATTGGAATCGTCTTGGAGTTTAAGGTCTGGGGTCGCCGATGGGGGCCTGAATGGATTTATAGGGATCCTCTCAGGCTGTTCCTGGTGCCCGTGGAAGCCGATCTAGTCCAGGTGTTAGGATCCTGTCTCAAGGCCATCTGACACAGGAGCTGTGTCCTACTTCAAGTGGGCTCTATGGGGCATGGAAATCCATCCTGCCCATCCGCACCAGCGTTAGGCTCTACACTGACTGCATCGGCAGGGTCCAGGTTCGGGGAAGTGTGCTCTGTGGACCACATACAGGTGTGGCCAGTCACTCTGGTTTGTGTGGGTCCAGAGCAGCAGTTCTCAACCTGTGGGTCGCGACCTTTTTGTGGGTCGAACCACCCTTTCACAAGGGTCCCCCGATTCATAACAGTAGCAAAATTACAGTGATGAAGTAGCAACGAAAATAATTTTGTGGTTGGCGGGGTCACCACAACATGAGGAACTGTATGAAAGGGTCGAGGCATGAGGAAGGTTGAGACTCACTCAACTAGAGTATCTAGGGACAGGAGCACACTCTGCAGCCTTGACTGTCCCCTTGGTCTGAAGGCAGACAGCACTCAGCACTACTAAGCCTTTGCTTCAGCGACCCAGCTCACCCAGGGAACCAGCAAAAGGAGGGGGTCCGTGTTAGCTTACCTTGATACCCCTCCCCCAGTACATGGGAACTAGGCAGACCCTAGACTCAGAGAGGACCAACCATTACCTCACCCTGACCTGTGGCCTCACTTAATGAAACGAAAGAGTTGGCTTTGATATTCTCCAAAACTCCCTCTACCACGCTCTTTGTCCTCCCCCAACCCCAGCACATAGACACACACACACACACACACGTACTCATTCCATCTCCTTCTATTCTGTCCACACTAATCTCCCTGCCTTGAATGTCTTCATCTCTCCAGATTCCACCAACTGCCCAAGCTCCTTCCTTCCCTTCGAGGAAACCTGGCTGCCCATGTTCAAGACCACAGCCTGCCTCTTCCTATCTCTGCCAGCTGGCTGGGAGTTCTCTGAGGGCAGGAACCTGCCTGCTCCTGGCTCCTACTCCATCCTACTCCAGCGTCTTGTTCTAGATGGGAATGGGGCTGCCTAGAACTCAGCACACCACCATCCCAGACTAGCAGTGGACCCTGTAAGAACCAGAAGAATCTACTTAGTTTCTAATACTTCAGATGAGGGAGAGGCACTCAGCAGATTTGGGAACCTGTCTCCTGCCTGCACCAATCCTCCTTTCCAGGCCACTGCACCCATGTGACCACCAGTCTGGGGCACCAGAAAGGACTCAGGGCCACGTGGGGAGCCGGCAGGCTCCTGGAACACTGCCATTCTACCTCTCTGGGTGGCTGTGGGCCCAGCAGCACACACAGAGCCCAGGAATTCCAAAGGGAAGGAACAATCCAGAGTGTCACCCAGTTCTCTGGAGACAGCCTGTATAGCCAAGCAAATGAGCCTGAGTGAGCACACACACACACACACACACACACACACGTACTTCATCTAAAAATCTAAGAAACAACCGAGCCACATTGTTAATGTCCTTTCAACCCCCTCCTGGCGCAGGAGAAAACTGAGGTTCAGAGGAGAGAAGACACTAAGCTAAGATCACCCAACTCTTAAAAGTAGAAGCAGACCCAAAGCCATGCCCTTTACACAGACTACCGCACACACACACGCATGCATGAATACACACTCACAGATAGACATACTACAGGGTTCCCACACTTGAGCTCACCAAATATCCAGGCATTAAATATCAAAGCTAGAAGGAAATTGAAGAGATCATCTTGACCGATGCCATTACATTCCACAGAGAAGGAAAATGAGGCTTAGACAGAGGGAGGGACTTACTTCAAGTTGAACAGTTAGTTAATGGCAAAGCCAGGACTAGAATTCACATGATTATTACACAAACCCACATGTATGTACATCCCCCTTCCACCCAGCTTGCCCATAGACTCTTACATACAAACCCATGAATGAGTATGTATACTTGTGCCCACCTCACACATATCCACTTGTGCTGTGTGACTGTGCACACACCCAAATGCACACATACATGCATGATCATACAGTCATATCAAATGCACTGTATGTTCATGTATGGTCATACACACAGTCCTTGCACTCACACACACTCTTGTGCACTCTGTTCACATACACACATATTCACGTACCCACCCTCTTGATGCATAAGAGACAGGTTGACCCTTCTCAAGACTTTACACAACTAAAGTGTGACCCAGGGGCAGAAAGTGCAGGCTGAGCCTTTAAGAGGTGATGTGTGGGTGCACCCTGGCATTACCATGAACAGCCCTGGGGAGTTTGCTCTGGCAACAGTTCCCCTACAGGCCCAGGCAACTTGCTCCATGTTGCTTTCCAAACCCAGCAACTAGCCCCCAAAAGTGTCTAGTCATGGGCCAGGGTGCCAGGGCCAGGATGGCGTCGGGGCTGGTTTCAGCTTGTTCGCTGATGTTTGTCTTCTGCCTGGAGCCCTTCGGGAACTCTTCTCTTTCAAAGGGCCAGAACCTGAGTCATGAGGCACCCAATGAAGATGTCGAGCAAGGTGCCAGGCTTTGGAGGCAAAGCATGCAGGCCTGCCTCTTAGAGTTTACCCAAGTTGGTATGCCAGCCACCTCAGGTGCACTTTTAAATGCACCAATTAAGCCTTTTTTGCCAGCTGTACATACAAGCTAATCTCAAAACATGGCCAGTGAAATGGCACAACTGCTACGGAAAATGGCATGGTGACACCTCACAAAGCTAGAAATAGAGGTGCCCTAGGATCCAGCCACCCCCTTTTAAATACATGCCCAGAGTCCTAACCGCAGTGATACAAAAGGACATGCACACAGTTATGTTCTTTGCGGCGTTATTCACAATAGCAAAAGGCTAGAAACAGCCTCGGTGCCCATCTCTGGATGAATGACAGAAATTGTGTTCTTTGTTGTCCTAAGTTAGATTGTGTCCCCATCCAAATATATGTCGGCTTGACTGAGCCATACTTCTCAGTGGTTTGGCAGTCACGTGATGGTGTGATTTGATGTGATCAGCCAATCGGTCATAAGGAACTTAGTATGGAATTCAACATTCTTCTTCCAGGCACTGCCCTGCTCCAACATGAGGGGCTTTCCCTGGACTGCGGCCTGCATCACCTTTTAGCTTACACGAGATGAAAGGACGTGCATGCCCCCCAAAAAGAAGAGTCGTGAGCAAAGCAAGAGCCTTCTCGAGCCAGAGAAAGATGGATGCTAAGAGCCATGAAGATCTCCCAGAGACAGCTGGCCCACAGGAAACAAGGACCCTTCCCCAGCGGTGACACAGAGAAAGCGTTCTCCTGGAGCTGGCACCCAAATTTGACTTCCAGCCTCCTAAACTGAGAGAATAAATTTCTGTTTGTTACAGGCGACCACCTGTGGTATTGCTGTAGTAGCAGGGCTAGATCACGAAGACACATACAGGCCATGGCCTGCCGCACAGCTAAAATGGGGAGCTCGCCAAACAGAACACGGGTTCATCGAGAAGACATTACACTGGGTGAAATAAGCTGATCGTATATGCTCTCGCTTCTGTTTTAAAAATGAGAACAGGTACACAGACAGACAGCAATTTTCTTTGGTGGGTACCAGGAATAAGAGGAGGCAGGGGGAGGGGTCACTTTCCAGACAGAAGACACTTGGCATTTTGGGTGATGAGAAAGACAATACTGGAGCAGATGAAGTCGGTACAGCTTGACCAAAGTAAACGATGACCCTAAGAATAGGGTTGGTTTTAGTAAATGCTGTAACATAGGCCATTTTCCAAGCACAGCAAAATCACAACCCCCAAAAGTCTACGTGTTTATATATGTGGCTATGTGTGGTCGTTACACAATCTGGTGAAGGGGTGGAGTTGATGCTGTCAATCAGGTCGCAGCTTGATGACCTCATTTGGAGGCGCTAAGGAGATAAATAGCTCACTGGAGGCGGGACACACTCAGACTCCCTGGGAGACATCCTGTTGAGAAGACACATGGCAATCAGGGCCTCAGAACTGAAGGAGCCACGTGGAGACCCACAACACCACTGGATGCACAAAACTGCCCACCCACTGGCCTGTGATCTTCTTGCGTTTGCCATCATTGCATGTGTTTCGTGAGTCTGAAAAGGACTCTATCGATTGGTATCAGACATATGGGCTAATATCAGACTGGTGGACTTGATCTGGACTGGGCTTGGATGTTTTTCTTAATGTACAATTACTCTTTATATAAAGCTCCTTCTTATACATATGAGTGTCTCTGGATTTGTTTCTCTAGTCTACCCAGACTAACACGATACATATGCAAATATGTATATGAGACAAATGTGAGTATATGCATGTGTGCATAAAGGTGAATCTGTACACATGTTTATGAGGGGCTTCAAAAGTCTGTGGAAAATTCAGTGATCTTTCGACTCTACTTTTCCGTGAGCTGTGGGAAGCTCCCTGTACATGCTTGTCGTTAGGGGTCGATGTTTTTCTATATAATAGAGCATACAGGAGGCATGGTTCTGTAGGCTTCCTAGATATAACCCAGGGACAATTCAGTTAATTAGCATAATTGATCAAGTTGATGTTCTATATCCTGGTTCGATAAGTGGTGTATGGGGTCTTAAAAGCTTGAGAGCAGCATCTAAGGTCCAACTACGGTTTCTACTCCGGAGCAAAAGGGAAGGAAGGGAAGTGAAAGAGAAGACAAAAGCCTACAAACACCGGCGTCCCACGTGAACGCCTCATCTGCCCTGAGACCGGAAGGACGTGGTGGTGCCCAGCTGTCACCACCAACCCGGATCTGATGAAGAACACCACAGATGGTGCACATGGAAAAGGAGAAAAATTTAGAAGTAATCTCGATTTCTCAAAAAAAGGCCAGGTAAACCAGACCAGTAGAACCTAGAGGAACTTGAGACTGCCACCCTGAGAGATCTTTTAATTTTGCCATTAAAACCCTCTCAGAGGTTAAACATTCACATAACAGTAGAATAATAAAATAAATAATATTCATGAATACTGAGCTCTTTTTTCAAAAAAAAAATCATCGATGTGAGGTCAAATATCCAGGCCAACGTTTACCCGAGAGCAAGGCTGAGAAGGTAAGTGGGAGGGGTGGGGATGGGGAAGGAGAGCGGATCTAGATGATGGGACATGAAACAACCAGCCAGCGTGGAAATAAAGAGCATGTCGACACTTGGTGAAAATTGTAACAAATGTAATTGAACAGCATATTTATAAATTAGTCATCGTGAGCCTAATTTGTTGTATCAATTTTGCCAAAAGCACAATAAAATACTATTTAAAAACAAAACCTAGTCAGAAGTGGTTATGACTATTGAAGTCCTCTAGCACCCTGTGAGTCAGGCAGACCAGACAGGCGGACAAAGCCTTACAGTGCAGGGGATGGAAGCTGTAACGAAGAGAACTGTACAGAGCACTGTGGGAGCACAAGGCAGGGAGCAACCAAGTTAGATTTGAGAGGGGACAACTTGAACTGGGTCTTGAGGGATGAGCAGGAGTTTTCCGGGAAGCTTTCCAGACAGAAGGAGAATTATGTTACAAGTAACATAGAGCAGTTTAAGAATGGGCTCTCAGTACAGATTAGTCAATTGAAGTCAGGCATTCATGTAGTTGACACTTCTTTCTCAGGGACCTATGATGTGCTAGGTTATGACGTATAAAATATACAAGACTGTTTCTCTCGGAGCTTAGACTCAATGGCCCCAAATGCAAATGCTTTCAGGTGCCAGACAAGTGATGTAGGTGAATGAAATGGGTAGATATAAGACAATGTGGCAATGGCAGGGGGGTGGGGGAACACTTGTATCTATTAGCCAGTTCATGCCTAAAAATATTTATATTCAATTTGTCAGTTGAAATGACTAAGGTTTATTGTGCCAACCTGGCCAATGAACACACGTGGGACTAGTTGAAGGGCAGAGAGATAAGGGCTCAGCAAACCTCACTTTCTTGTCTCTTGCTCTTTGATGATCGGACCAGTATGCTTGTTCTGTGTTTCAGTTTGCAAGCTACACTGCCTGTGGGACACCTAACCCGTGGACTGTGTCTCTGTAATTTGAGGTTCCTTCAAGACCTGCTTTGCCACACCATTGGAATTTACATCTCTTGAGCTGGGCACTGTCAGACCCTGTCATCTGGCTGACTGTTGGTGGCCTGCCTTGCTGTTTGCTTCCTGTGCCCGGATAGCCTGAATTGCTCTACAGAGGACTACCCGGCGGCCCTCAAGACTTGAAGGCTGCCAGTGTATTAGCTGTCTCATGGGAGTGAGTTGCACTGAGCCATTTGTACTGCTTTATAATTTAATTAACTGTTTATTTCTTATGCCATCTATCTATATAAATATATATATATATATAATTATTAGTGTCCTGGTTTTGTTTCTCTAGAGAACCCTGTCTAACCTATCAGTCAAAAAATAACGATATGCATAACGATGCATACAAGTAAGAAGAAAATAAATGCTCTAGAATTGGTTGTGGGGGTGACTGTACAAGTCTCTGGTTATGATTGAATTGTATGACAGGTGGATGAAGTGCCAAGGCAATTGTTTTAAAAATGAATCGTATTTGTCATTGTAGAAACTCGACTGCGGCTGCCTCCTTGACCATGAGACAAACAGAGGAGCATGTTGTCCGGACACGAGTGCTGATCGTTTTGACCAAAGATGCTACAGAAGAGCCCAAAGAGGCGAGAAGCACAAAGAAGGTCAGATTCTCGTGAAGCTGGAGCCCCTGGAGTTATCAAAGCTGAACAGGCCCTTGAAACTATCGCCCTGAGGTCATCTCTAAACTGTGGGCCAAAAATGTCCCAGGAGGCCTTCTGAAAAGCATAAAATCATTTACCTTAACTCGGAAAGAAGTTCTGCCGTGAGCATGATACCATGTTTAGGATTATCTAGACACCACTGAATCGACAGCAGCACTTTCAAAGCTTCGACAGGAACCTGAGGGGACAGGAAAATCAAGGGGGGGGGGCTTGCAAGAAATAAGGGTGAGCACGGTTGCAGAACTGGAAGAATGCCATCAATGCCACCATGTGATACATGTAGAAATGATTGAATTGATGCGTGTTTTGCTGGGCATATTCTCAACGATGGCAAAATAAAAATTGTAAAACTCAGTTGTGGGCTAAGTTCAGATGTCGCTTTCCCTGTCACAGAGCAGGGGGTAGGGGGTGGGGGGTGAGGGGGTTGGGGCTGGTCATGGCCAGGCATCCATCACAGACTTCTCACCTCCCTGACACACACGGACCTCAAGGGCTTGTCTGTGGGGCCTGGGAGCTACCCTGGACCCAGACCTACACCCCTAACCCACCCCCACCATCCACAGCTTCCCTCCTGGGAGCCTCATTAAATTGTTCTGCCCCACTGGTTCTAGGGTTGAGTGGCCTTTAGTGTGTGCTTAGCTTAGCTCTTCAGCCAAGACCAGGCCCTCAACACCAGCCTGGACTGATGGGCTCGGACGGCTTCTTCAGGGCCCCAAACAGCACCACACCAACGCCCACACGCACATCCACACAGATACATGCTCAGGCCTCTGCACAGCAAGGATTTCACATGTATACACAAATGTGCATGCGACATGAACACACCTCACCAGTCTCCTCACTGTGGGACACAGACATGTGCATGCTAGCACACGTACATGCACTCAAACACATCCCGGCCTACAGACACATGCACACACCCATACACAGCACTGTCTGCATACAATCACACATTCTCTCACAGCCTAGCATCTGTGGAGTCTTCTTCCCAGCTGTCACACAAGGTCCTCTATACTCTCTGCCCTTTTTCAAACCCAGAAAGTTTGACGTTAGGTTTTTTGGAGTACTCAATGGAGAAGCTGTGTGACTGTGAACAAATTACTTAACCTTTCTGGGCTTCTGTTGCCTTTCCTGTCCAATAGAAACGACGACAGGCCTTCCTCAGGTTACTGTGTGATTTATTAGAGGCTCTCTACTTAAACACTAGAACAGAGCCTGCTTCAGAGCCTGGCACTGAGGTAGTTAGTTTACTGTGCCAACCTGGCTGATAAACACATGTGGGATTAATTGAAGGACAGAGAGATAAATGGCTCTTATCTCTTGCTCTTTGATCATCGACCAGTGTGCGGGTACTTTGCTTGTTCTGTGCCTCAATTTGCAAGCTACACTACCTGTGGAATAGCTAACCCGTGGACTGTGTCGCTGTAACTTGAGGTTCCTTCAAGAACTGCTTCGCCACGCTACTGGAAGATACATCTCTTGAGCTGGGGACTGTGGGACCCTATCATCTGGCTGACTGTTGGTGACCTACCTGTCTTGCTGTTTGCTGCCTGTGCCCGCATAGCCTGGATTGCTCCACAGAGGACTACCCGGCGGCCCTCAAGACTTGAAGGACTGCCAGTGTCTCACAACTGTTTCACGGAGTTGCACTGAGCCATTTGTACTGCTTTATAGATTAATTAACTGTGTATTTCTTATGCTATATATCTATCTGTCTGTATAAGTATACATAAAATTATTAGCATTCTGATGTTGTTTCTCTAGAGATCCCTAACACGGGCACCAATAGGGATTCAACAACTATTTGTTGTCATCTCTTAATATTCTCTGCCTTTTCACATCCGTTGTTTCAGCCATAATAAAACCATATGTTTCCTAAATATGCCAGACTGCCTCTGGTCCACACCTCTGGTCCTTTGCAGATGTTGATCCTCCTACATGGAACGTCTCGTTTCCGCTTCTTCCCCACCCGCTTCTCCCTGGTGAACTCAGAACCCAGACTCCTCGTGTAAAATCCAGCCCAGGGAACTCGGTCTAGACAGTCTCGAGAAATAGACAACTGAGGACAAGCATGAAACACGTTGGTGTCAGAAGTCAGTTGTGCTGGTGGGCCTGGCCCCAGACAGACAAATCAACAAGGACCTGAAGCCTTGGCGAAGCCGTCTCTTGAAACCCTATGCCCAGCACAGGACATGAGTCATGACGGGTATCAGCAGTTATGTAAGGGAAGCAATTTGGTTCCATCATAATTAGGCATAAACAGGAAGTTAGTTCTTGTACAAGTAGTTATTAAATTTCACAGAGTGGCCTGCAGTACTGATATAAATAGCAATAATATATTAGTAATGAAAGATTCCATGGGTAAAATACTAAACAATGCAGGAAGTACCCAAAGAAGATGGAAGAAAAGCACGCAGAGCCACTGCATCAAAAAGAACTGATTGGTGTTCTATCATTGCAGGAGGTATCATATGATCAAGTCAATTGAGAAGTGGGTGTGGAATGAGAAATCTCACTGCGGTAAACCACCAGATGTCCCTCTGTTCAGTTGGGACGACTGCCTCTTAGTCCATGTGCAGGTTCTCCGTGTGTACAACACCGTGCTCTACAGTTCCCACTCTTCTCACTTCTATCCATAGTTTGTTAAGATCCCCACAGACGAGTCTATACAATGCAGCCGCTAAACATAATTCTGCTTCTTCTCTGCTTCCAGCCAAGATCCATCGGACAGCAGAAGTGATGTTCCCCATTCCAGGTCCTCATCCGAATCCAGCTTGATTTCTGGCAGTGCCCTCCCGTGGATCCCTGCAACTGTCTTTGAATGCATGTGGTGTGAGTGATCGCGTCTGATAATTTCTACACGCCGTTCAATCACTTCTCTTTGGAATGGGCACAAATACGGATCGCGTCCAGTCAGGTGGCCAGGTAGGTAACTGCCTTCCAAATCTCTTAGCAAAGATGACTGAGCACTCTAGCAGGGCATCCACCTGCTGACAGATCTCAGTTGGCAGTCTGTCAATTCCTGGAGTTTCGTTTTGCTAACGTATGCGATGAAGCTTGGACTTCTTTCACTCTGATTGGTTCTCCATTACATACGACTTCTAGAAATGGTTGAATATCTACCAATTCTTTTTAGTACAATGACTGTGTATTCCCTCCATTTTCCTTTGATATTTCCTCCATTACTCAATAGTTGGCCCATAGAATCCTTCAATATTCCAGCTGGAGACTTGAGATTTTTTTTTCTTCAATTCTTTCAGCTGGAGAAATGCCCAGCCTGCTCTCCCTATTCGCATTTCATCATAATGCTTCTCTTTGTCTTGTCAAGTCACCTTTGAACTCTTCGGCTCATTCCTCGCACTTCATTTCTTCAATTCGCTTTAGCTACTCTCCATTCAAGGACAAGTTTCAGATTCACCTGACATCCACTTTGGTCTGTTCTTCCTTTCCTGCCTCTGTAGCGACTGCTTGCCTTCTTCAGGTGCCATGTCCTTAATGTCTTCACACAACTCACCTGGTCTTCAAGTCATTAGTGTCTTAAGCTGGTTTCTAAATTCAGGTGGATTATACGAAGGTCATACTTGGGCTCTAATGGATTTGCCTTCATCTTCTTCTGCTTCAACCTGAACTGGCATATTAGAGGGGGGGAATGAGAAAGAAGGCCGAGCTTCAGGGTTTAACTCCTTACTAAATTGCCTTCTACATGGACACAGGATTGATCCCATAACACCTGGGGAACCTGACTCCCTGCCATACAAATGGAGGCCCTTTGGGAATAAGGTTATGGACATACAGAGTCAGTGACTCTCCCTGCTGGGCCCCATGTTCTGATTGGTCTTCTGCAAGGGCCCCTAAGCCTGGGGATGTGGGAGAGGCAGGCTTACTGCCAGCCAGAGTTGAGTGAGCAAATCCCTGCGGGCAAAGACACGATTTGATTCGTCCAGGAGAATCCGGTCCAGGCTGCTCTGCCGAGTCAGCAGGAACACAGAGGTTTGAGGCAAGGTCAGAGCAGCTTGATCCTTTGACCCCAGGAGTGCCTGACCCCTGTCAGTCAAAGGAAGGCTCATTTGGACCAAGGTGCTGGGTCCTGACATTCTATCTGAACCTCCCCCAAAGGCCCCTAAACCTGGGAGATGGGAGAAGCAGCCTCCTTCCCCTTTTCCACTGACAGCTGAGTGAGCAAATCCTGGGGGGAAAGACTCATTAGGCCAGGAGAATCTGTTCCAGCCTGCTCTGCTGAGTCAGCAGGAAATATAGCCCTCAGTCTGCCAGCTACGTGAGCCCCTGCACGCCACTGCTGCCTGCCTATCATCCAGTGTGACTGCCACCATCAGCATGCCCTAGGGCCTCCCCCTGTGAGCCCAGCTCCCCGGAACCCCTCCCTTTCCACCTTCTCAATCCAGACCTCTTTCTCAGTGCTACCTCCATTGACGCCAAGAAGACGGCACTTCCCCCGGCACAGGGACCGCACCCTCTGCAGGACTGCAGCGCGTGGTGATGGGGTCCTTTGAAACAACGGTGGACCTTTCTTTCTGCACACTTGTGGCTCCAGAGAGGAGAGCATATGACCAGCTGTGTCCTCTACATCCAAAGGTGGCAAGCCTATCAGTACTCGCCATCAGTTTGGTCATCATCCCTGTCGCTACCGCCACTGCTAACATCTCCACTCCTCTTGTCAATATCACTGTGGCCACCCCCCACATCGCCACTACCATCAGCCAGTATAATCATGCCATGATCATGTTCATCGTTGACATCAGCCCCAACATCGCTGCCACCTCGGTCACTGCCACCAGTCAAGACAGGCAGTTGTCACCAATGGCATCAAAAGCATTCCCACAGAATGCCTGACACCATCTCCACCATCGTCACCACCAGTCCTAGCGAAGCATCATTAAATCCATTTGTCAGCAGCACCAACACCATCCTTACACCAATCCCTCTGGTGCTGTTACCACCAACCAAGAAAAGGGCGGTTTACCAACAAAAAAATGAGCGTCATTCCAACACCTACTGCCACCATCACTCTGCCCGCTCATGAATATCACCATCATTGTGCCCATCACCATCACGACCAGCACTGCCACTGGTGTAATACCATCACTGTCCCACAACCCATCACCACATTGCTTCCATCATTACCATCATAATAATCAATGCCATTCAACTTGCATTCCAAAGACCATTGCCATGACCCAAATCGTCACCATGACTACAGCCAACACCACTAAACATGGGACTGATATCAACATCCCATCACTATAGTCATCGCAGAGTGGTTGCCAATATCACCTCTACCATAAATGCCAGCACCACCACTGCCAGTTGTCAGCACCTGCATTAGAAAGAAAGTGTTTCCTGCATTTCTATGCCAAGCAAAATGTGAGCATAGCAGATCCAAAAAAAGCAAATGTTTTCCAACTTATTGTTCTGACTACTCAACAATACGCTCATCCGCCTTCTATTAGTCTTCCTCCGCATCGTTATGATTGCTCCACTGAGCTGATGCATTTAGATCCGGGGCTTGCACGTAATTCTAGGCCCAATCTAAAAACAATTCGTTCTTAGATTGGTGAAGAATCTAGATAGTAGTACCCAGCTATCAGAAAGAATAGCATCTGGGGTCTTAAAGGTTTGTTTTCAAACAAGCAGACGTCTAAGTGAGGCGTCCACATGGAAGAAGCACACCTGCCTGTGTTATACAAGGATTGTAAATACTATAACCCAAACCTGGGTGACAGTGAGAGCCCAAAATCCATTTGCAGGGTCCACACATGGATCGGGCTCCAGGGAACCCCTCCAATCACAGGGAAGGGATGGGTAGCGCTCTGTTATCAGACAGCACAGTGAAGCCGGCTACGGCAGACACAGCTAGGCTTACATGGAATACCGTATCATTTGATCTCCCTTCAGACCTATTTTAAAGCTGTCTCCGTTTCAAAGCGGCAGGGTGGGGAGTGGGTGTGGAGTACACGTGGATGAAGCCCCTGGTCAGTCTCCTCTGACCATGGGCAGGGGGTGAGCAGCCTCGCTGTCATGCAGAGCGCACCGGAAAGTGGATCACTGCAGATGCAGGTAGGGTACAATTTAGTACTCTATAATTCCATCTCCTTTATGATCCTTTTAAATTTGGTCTAGTTTTTAATATTTTCTGCTCTCTTTTCAATTGAGGTTTTTATGTTTTACTTTGTTATTCTTCTTAGTGTTTGTTTGCTCTTATATATGAAATGCCAGAGGGGCACATCTATAGAGATAATAACTGAATCAATGATCCCTTGGGGATGTGGCAGGGAGGTTGGGAGGAAATGGGGAGCTAATAACAATGAGGACAAGAATGAAGGAAATGTTCTCAAACTGCTTGTGCTGATGAGAGTACAAATCTGTTGGACGTGACTGAACTATGTAATTGTAAGATGTGAGAACTATATACCAATATAACGGTTAGGAAAAAATTACATAAAATAAGTGTAATAAATTGAACTATCTTTTTGAATACCAGGTGTGAGAGCCAAGCAACTGGGTTAATTATGTGCCCCCAAATATGCAAATGTATATTTTATATGCAATTCAAATGCATATTTCTTTAAGGCTGCAGATAGTTCTTTTGTAAAATAAGTATAATGATAAAATACTGTTTTTATAGTATGTATGTTCTTCAATACTTATTACGTGAAATATTCGCTCCGTTTACCTCTTCACAGAGGAACAGTTGTGCATGCTGCAGAAGAGAGAGGCGGTGACAGGAGTCGAGGCCGGCCGCCCAGGACCTCAAGCAGCCCAGTCCTGAACATGCACACGCATCTCGTTGCCTCTCACCCCTGCCCCAAAAGGTCGGCCCACAGACCCGTCTGCCCTTCCTTCCCATGCGGATGTTCTGCTCTCTTCAAACTTTCACAGCCTCTCGAGCACGACAGTGTGTGAGAAGAGCTGGGCCGAGGGTCTGGGGCCTGGTTCTGCCTCTCCCTCTCGGGGTAGCCTTGAAAAACTCCTTTGCCTTTTTCTGTCTCAATTTTCTTACTTGTAGAGGATGAGGTTCTGACTCCGGTTCCTCACACGTGGTGGTGATGGTGGTGGTTTGGGTTGTTTTTGTTTGGGATGAGACACTCTGAGCCCTTGTCCCGGAAGATCCCTTCCAATAGAAAACTGGAGAATACCAAATCAGTTATCAGTTAGCCCATCGTCTCCGCCTTGACTGCTGACCAGCATGGTGTCCCGGAATCGCCAGATTCCTGGAGCCTTGAGATGCTGCTGCCTCATTAGAGTGGAGCCGGAAGGGTTAAGCGCTCCGGGCCGTGTGTGAACAAGCATCTCAGATGAAAGACTGGTCTGAGAGAGAACGCCATGTGGCTGTTGTGCTTGGCAAGTCTGGGGCAGTGGGACCGGGCTAGGTCCCGAAGGAAACTCCTTCTCTGTCTCACCAGAACAAAGTGGTGTTTTACGAAAGCGCCATTGTTCTTGGGCAAGTCTTTCCCATCTCAACATAAACCAGGAAGCAGGCCTTCCTTTCTCTGGGCGAGACCCCAAGGTCCCCCCACCCCCAGCCCCCGGTGGGAGTGGGGGAGCAGAGCAGTTTCTCCTGCTTTAAGTGATTACCACGGGGATTGATGGAGAGTGGCAGGCGCTGACCAGCTGCCCAAAGGCCCCACCCAGGAGCTCAGTGTCTGCGATGGGATGCCGAAGACCCTCGTTGGCCGAACGTCTTGGGGCAGGAAAGCTCAGTGCTTTGCCTTCAAATAGGACCCTGAAGCCTAAGCCAGATGACGAAAAATACCTGAGTGTCCTTCAGTGTCCCCCTATCCCTGTGGCGGTCTCACCAACATGCCCCTGTGCCTGCCTGTGGGCCTTTGCCTTGGCTGCCCCTCCACCTGGAACTCTCTCCCGCCCTCCTCTTGCTGGTGCCCTCGCATCTGTTTGGTTGAAATAATTAACTCCTAAATTAGTCACTTGGTGTCTGCTTTTCCTGACATTCTGAGCCTGTGTCTGGCTCAGTCATTGCTGCGCTGCATCTCCTAGTACAGAATGTCCCCCACCAGACACACACATACATAGTCTATTTATTGATTTATAAAGAAAACAGATCCCAAGCGCTCATGCAAGGAATTCATTTCCCTTCTCAAACCCCGGAGATCAGAGCTGTCTCAGACACTGGAGTGTCCATTCACCATTCACTCCATTTTTCTGTAGGAGAAACTGAGGCTTGGAGCCTGGGCGAGAGGTGAAAGGTTAACAGTTAGAACCCACACCGAGACAGCACAGGCTTGGCCAACTGCTTCCAAAAGGTTATGGCTTTGAAAACCCTATGGAGCAAAAAAAAATTAAAAAACAAAAAACCCTATGGAGCAGTTGTATTCTGCAGGGGTCAACTTGCCCGGAAGTTCTGCCCAGAGGCCATGGCCGGTCGGCAGACCTGAGCTGGACGCTGGGCCTCCTGACACCAGGCCTCCTGGTCCACTTTGCAAGTTGGGACACAGCCTTGTTCTAAATCTCTTGTCTCACCAGACTGCTACCCTGGAACAGGATTCCCTGCCCCCTCTCCCCATTGTCCGGACCCACTGAAGGCCAAGGGACAGAAGGTCCCTCCCCATAACTCAGCACTTTCCACCCATCACTTTTAAAATAGGTACACAGATACAGAGAAGAGCTATTAAAAAAACCAAAAAGTGCCCCTGGGGCCTCCCTGATGGCCCAAGAACTACAGACAGAGCTTTCTACCCACTGCCCCGACCCTTATTTTTTTCTTTGCAACTGTCAGAGTCTATTTTTTCTACAGATATTTTTGGGGGGTGTTCTTTATCTGAATTTTTAAAATAATTAAATCATTTTATTGGGGGCTTATACAACTCATCATAATCCACACATCCATCCATGTGTCCAGCACTTTTGTGCATTTGTTTCCCTCATCACTCTCAAAACATTAGCTTTCTACTTGAGCCCTTGGTATCGCGTCCGTGTTTTTCCCCTCCCTCCCTGCACCCACCCCCCCATGAACCCTATGTTTCTGAACCGGGAGGTGTCATCTGTAGAAGAGCAAAGAGGTAGGGAGGGGTCTGAACCCAAATCTGCCTGTCTCCCACAGGTGTGGGAGGAGGATGCTCCTGGCAGTGCTGCTGTTGTGCACCTCTGAGCTCTGGAGGGGGGTGGGGTGGGGGGCGTGTTCACGGAGGAAACTCCTGACCCATTTCCAAGACCAGTTGCTGATCAGACCATTGGGGTCTACAGCGTTTTCACTGGCTGACTTTCAGAAGTGCTGCACCAGGCCTTTCTTCCTAGTCTGCCTTTCTCTCGAGCAGTGGGTCTCAACCTTCCTCATGCCACCACCCTGAATACAGTTCCTCATGCTGTGGTGAGCCCCCCACCATAAAATGATTTTTTTTAATTTACATTTTATTAGGGGCTCATACAACTCTTATCACAATCCATACATAAACATATACATACATCAATTGTATAAAGCACATCCGTACATGCTTTGCCCTAATCACATAAAATGACTTTTGTTGCTACTTCATCACTGTCATTTTGCTACTGTAATATTTTCATTGTTACAAATTGAACATAAAGCATAGTGATTAATCGCAAAAACAATACGCAATTATATATTGTGAAATATTTATTTCTAATGACTGATAAATGAAATTTTGTCTTGAAGCATGGTGCAGCATGGGCAACAGTCTTCACGCTGGGTACTCGTATGTGGGCGTATCTGCATGTCAGTGGACCTACCTGGAGACAGATAGAGAATCGGTGTCTCAGTTCCTAAGACCATCAGAAATATGTGTTTTCCGATGGTCTAAGGCGACCCCTGTGAAAGGGTCATTCAACCCCCAAGGGGG
The DNA here is from genome assembly GCF_050624435.1 of Tenrec ecaudatus. Lineage (NCBI taxonomy): Eukaryota > Metazoa > Chordata > Mammalia > Afrosoricida > Tenrecidae > Tenrec > Tenrec ecaudatus. The sequence goes on along the minus strand of NC_134530.1, from coordinate 67,502,487 downwards.
TCAAGACCCATAAGTTGAGAACCACTGCTCTATAAACTAGATGGGTGTTGGCTGTGCATGAGGTGTGCTAGCCAGGAATCAGCCCTAGATATCCTGCCTTGAGAAGGAGAATTCTATCAGTGATCCAACAATGACCCCGGGACCCTTAGGCCCCTCTGAGGAGCCAGAGCTACTGAGCACATACAAGGATCCCTTACTTCCTGGGCAGGGAGTAGGTTAAAATGCTCCCTCTTCCAATGTGTTTGTAGACACTCAGGAAAAGCGGGACAGTCCCTTCTAAGGATTTCTTGAATATTAAGAACTTTAAGAGATTTTCTGAGATTGACTGTTAACTGCTGGGAAGACTGCCTGAGGAAGAGTTTTTTGTTGTTGTTGTTGTTTCATTTTTAATCATTTTATTGGGGGCTCGTACAGCTCTTATCACAATCATGCATCCATCCATGGTGGCAAGCACGTTTGTACATTTATTGCCTGCGGAAGAGTTATCCTTTCCCTAAAAAAAAAAATCACTGACATCCGAGTCGACGGTGACTCATAAGGACCCTATAGGACTGAGTAGACCGCCCACTGTTATTTCCTGAGATTATAACTCTCTTTTTATTACTATTTTATTGGGAGATCTAGCAGATATTATTACAATCCATAATTCAATTAGATCAAGCATAATTTTATGATTGCTGCCACTATCAGTTTCAAAACATTTTCTTGCTTCTTGAGCTCTTTGATAGCAGCTCTCCTTTATCCCCTCCCTCCCCCACCTGGCCCCCAGGAGCCCTTATTTTATATATATGTTCCATAGCTTACACCACCCAGGGTCTCTTCACCTACTATTCCGTTATTCATTCCCCTCGAGTGGGGCTATACAGTCATCACTGCTATCTGTCCCCCCTTCTCCCCTTCCATCGCTTCCCCACCCCACCATCTCTTCCCATACCCTCAGGGAATCATTATTCACATTACTATTTCCGAAGGGTTCTCTATCTTGTATTTCATGCATCGAATGACCTTAATTATACAAATGAACATACACAGGTGTCACAACATTAATGAGGTGAAACTAAAACCATAACAGTTAGAGGAGGAGATATTAAAGAATAAGAGACATTTACGTGTTTATTCAGTGCTATACTGAACCCTGCATGTATCATCCCTTCCATGTAGGGTTTTGGATCAACCCTTCTGTGAGGGTTTTGGGTCTCCACTTTTTCTACACTCAATCACGTCAATTTGATTGCTTGTTTTTGAATTTCTGGTAACTATTGCCATCTACGCCTCATGATCACACAGGCTCGTATGCTTCTTCCATGTGGGCTTTGTTGCTTCCCTGCTAGATAGCTGCTTGTTTAACTTCAAGCCTTTAAGACCTCAGATGCTATATATTTGAATAGCCAGGCACCATCAGCTTTTTTCACCACATTTGCTTATGCACATGCTTTGTCTTCAGCAATCCTGTTGGGAAAGTGAGTATAATACAATGGCACATTATTCAAACAACCTCTTCTGGTACTGAGATAATATTTAAGTAGATGCCCAAAATCCATCTACTTCCTTATTGTATTACATGACATATGTATACAAATATACCTGTATATTTATATATATACATATCTATATTTATACCTATATATATATATAATTTTTACTTTCTCATTCTTTACTCTTTTTCTTTTTTCTTTCCTCCTGCCCCACTATCATGTTTACCCATGGCTCACCTCTCAGTAATTCCTCTCCATATATTCCAATTGATCAGACACAACCAGGAATGCTACCCCCTCCTCACCGTGACTTTTAGATCCCCTGCTATTCCCCTATCCCTGTCACTATTTGCTCACCTCTCCCTTCCTCCTCCTCTCCCATGCCCACCCCCCAGAATCATCAGTCCCCTTGCTGTCCACTTGGGATTGCATATCCTGCCTATCTTGCATAAATAGACACCAAGAGGGGAAAAAGAGACCATCAAATAGTTCCAAGTCTGACTGATGTCCTGACCCAAGCAGATGAGGACCCCGCTGTTGAATAGCCAGCAGGCCATGTTTTAGTCCATCAGCCCAATCCCGTTTCCTTTCAGTGCTGATGAGGTGCCAGCGCTGACCCCCAAGTCAGAAGTCTACCACTGGGATTCCTCTGGGGCCTCCTGGCTTTGGGTCCCCTGCTGGTGTGCTGCACCCCGCCCGACCTTGCAGTCAGCAGTCCTACTGCGACCACTGCCCAACCAGGGCCGGTGCTTCCTAAACTACACTACCCTCCCTGGAAGTGGAAGTGAACGGTAAAGTAGCAGAGTTGATACTAACATCACTTACACTCAAACTCGGTGCCATTACATTGATTTTGATTCGTGGCGACCCTGGGGGACAGTGTGAACTGCTCCTGTGGGTGTCAGAGATTGCAATTCTTTGTGGGCGTTGAAAGCCTCATCTTTCTCCTGTGCAAATACAAGGTTCTGTGTTTTGAGACTCTAACTCTTTATGGGAGTAGAAAGCTTCTCATCTTTCTCTGGCTGAGGGGCTCTGGTTTCTAACTGTTGACCTTTCAGATTGTAGCCAAACTTGTAACTTCCCAAACAGAAACCATCAAAGAGTGGGCTAAATTCCTTTGTTACTCCTGGGTTTCTCTCTTATCTCTGCCAGGAGAGTGGGGCTTGAAGAAGGATTTTGCACCCCCTGGCAGAGCCAGAATAGGGAACAGATAAAATTCCTGCTCGAGAACTTAAGATAATAAGTTGCTAGTTAAGGGATTTAAATAAGAGGGCGTTACTGAGAAGAGCCTGTACTTTGAGCTCTGGAATTCTCTACAAAAGGCAAACAATGGACACAAAGCCCAGGCAATTTGCATGGAGCCAAATCCCCTGCTGCACGCGGGGGTTCATGGTCGGTCTGCCTTGCTTTGGAGATGTAACGGACTCTGGGTGAGAGCTATTCCTTTCCTATCACAAATCCAAGGAGGCAAATTCATTCGCCTCAGCTTCAAACTGGTGGTGTACTCAGTCCTTACTGTGTTGCTGGATCATTCCAATTATGTTATGGGAAGAGTTCTCCCTTCCTTGTTGTTAAGGACGCGTGGGTCAGGTCAGCCTCATAGCAACCATGAGCACAACCGAGGAAACCATGAGCAGTCTCAGGCCGGCTTCACAACTCATGATGGTTGAGCCCATTGGTGCAGCCCGGTCTCAGTCTAGCTCGTTGCCGATCTTCCCCTGTGTCACTCATCTACTTTGTAAGTGAGCTGTTCATTGTGAGCCCACTTCTCTGAGCCTTGAATTGAACTGGCTCAGAAGATCCCGTGGAAGCCACTGTTTGAATTAGACCTCTCTCTCTCTCTCTCTCTCTCTCTCTCTCTCTCTGTTGTTGTTGAAGATCCCCTAATGAATGATGTGTATTACTGAGAGAACTTGTCTGCAAGCCAGTCACGGATGGCAGAGCCCTGGTGTACAGTGGGTTATGTGCGGAGCTGCTCACAGCAAGGTCAGCAATCAAAACCCCAGCTGCTCCGCAGGGGAAAGAGGATGCTGTCTGCTCCTGTGAAGATTTAGTCGTGAGACCCTGTTAGGTTTCTCTCTCCGGCCTAAATCTCAGCCTCGGTCCTTAGCTCCACGCGAGAAAGATTTCACGCCGAAGCCAGCTCGTGATCCAAGTGAATTTAATGAAAGTTCAAAGAAGCATCAGGTTTTACGCAGCACCCATAGGATTCCTTTGACCATGCGGCCTGGCAGAGACTGCTCCGGGACACGCAAGGATCTCTCTCCTCCCATGAAGACGACCAGACCGCACAAGCAAGACAAGACCAAGAGACCAAGCGACCCTCTCCCTTCAGGTCCCTGCCTTTTAAGGGTTCCCAGGGAAGGTGTGGTGAACGACCCCAGGTAGATCCCATTGGCTGAATTGCAGTCACCCGGCCCAGGTGGGCTGCTCCAGATGTAACGCCCATCCAAGCCCACCAGCAGGAAAATCCAGCTTTTGTCTTTTGCTGGCTCTCCTGGGCATGCGTAAATGGACTTCCCAATTCCCTAGGCTAAGCTACCTAACAACCCCACAGGGGCAGTGCCATTCTTCACATAGGGTCGCTATGAGTCAGTTCAACTCAATGGCAGTGAGCACCCAGGAGCCCAGGTAACAGAATAGGTTACACACGGGCCTGCTAACTGCAAGGTCTGCAGTTCAAGACCACCAGTCTCTCAATGGGTGAACGATGAGGTTGTCTACTCCTGTTAGGATTCACAGTCTCAGAAAACTTCAAGGGCAATTTGACCCTATCCTACAGGGTCACAATGAGCCAGAATTGACAAGATGGCAGTGAGTTTGCTTCCTGAGTGTACCTAGGCAGTCTGAGTGGACTTTGTCCATTTGAATCTGCTTCCTTGAGTAAGATGCTAAAGGACATTTTGCAGCCTAGCTTTGGGGGAAGGGGTCTTCTGGTGGAGTCTGGTCTACGAGATTGGGCTTCTGGTTCTCTAAGCTTGGAGTGCTGTACCTGCAGCCCAGCTGCAGGTTTTCTTAGCTGAGTTGTGCCCTTCGGATGGAGATGGATTGATGTTAACACCTCTGCTAGTCTAGACTAGGGACACAAATCCAGGGAGAATATCTCATATGTGCATAAGAAAGAGGTTTTTTGGTGACTATTTTATTATTTTAAAATCATTTTATTGGGGGCTCATACAACTCTTATCACAATCCATGCATACATCCATTGTGTCAAGAACATTTGTTGCCGTCATTCTCAAAATATTTGCTTTTTACTTGAGCCCCTGGCATCAGCTCATTTTTCCTCCTTCCTCCCATGAACCTGTGATAATTTATAAATTATGTTGTCATATCTTTCCCTGTCTGATGTCATCCTTCACCCACTTTTCTGTTGTTTTCCAGGGAAGGGATCACATGTAGATCCTTGAAATCAGTTCCCCCCCTTTCCAACCCACCCTCCTCCTACCTTCCCAGTATCACCACTCACACCACTGGTCCTGAAGGGATCATCCACCCTAGATTCCCTGTGTTTCCAGTTCCTATCTGTATACAAAAGGGACATTGTATATTGAGAAAACATCCTAGCCCAGTCCAGATCAAGTCCATAAGTCCGATATTAGCCCAGATGTCCGATACCAGTCTATAAATTCCTCTTCAGACTCAGTCAACACAGGCAATGACGCTGACTGCAGGAAGATCAAAAGCCACTGGGTGGAAAGTCTTGTGGATCCAGTGGCGGTGGAAGCATATTCGGCACTGGTGTGGGTCTCCATGTGGCTCCTCCAGCTCCAGCGCTCTGGCTACATCAGGGTAGCTTCCTCAGGCTTGTCAACAGGAATGTCTTGCAGGGAGTGAGCGTGTAGCCAGCCTCCAGTGAGCTATTTCTCTCCTCCTCGCCTCCAAATGAGGTCATCAAGCTGTGACCTGATTGACAGACCAGACTCCACCCCTTCTCTCTTAATTGTCTCAAACTGGCAACAGATTATGTAACTACCCCAACACCTCGAGGAGCACAGCAAAGGTTTGTCAGTTCATCATGAATTCTAACAGAATTTCATGATTGAAACAGAAAGAGAGCCAAGTGCAGGATGTCCCAGCAAAATGATGGGCATCAGTGTTTTGGCAGCAGGTTTTATTAATGAGTTCTGTCCTTCCGGTGGAGATGAGCTCATTTTCATTTCTGCCAAAATACAACCTCTCTTCCTTAATGATGCACCATAATTTGGAAGGCTTTCTGTCGCGCCTAGAAACATGGAATGGCCCTTTAACTCCTGGCTGACATCATCCTCTCTGGGGGGCTTATTTGAAAGGCAGACTCTGAGGACCCACAGCAGGACTCCTGAATCAGAGATTCCAGTCTCACACAATTCCCAGATTACATTCTGAGAACTGGGTTCCCAGGGGACCACAGGTAACATTGAAAGCTCAAAATCCATTTGCAGGGTGCCCCCTGGAATTGAGTGACCATCATTTCATTGCTTCTGTGGAGTGTATTCATAGGTGGATTACTAACCCCTGACCTCCAGCCAATCCAAAGAAAAACAATCTCCTTCAGGGGCTGGCGTGGGTGTGTCCTTGATGGTGAACTGCCATATTGGTGTCACATGTTTGGGAGTCTTGCCCTGACTGCTCAGTCGGAAGGTCCTGGACCAATCTTGTAAGCCCTTCTGTTGAACATGTATGTGCCCCGATCACAGTCCCGTTCCCGCTTCGGTAGCCCCTCTAACTGTGATGGTTGGATCCACAGTGCCCTTTGCCCTCCCACATCCTTTGGAAATCTCTGCATCTCAACCTCGTTGCTCACACACAGATGATGTGACTTGTCTTTGTGCTGTTTAAGAATTAGAAATAGTCTCCTGAAATTATATTTGAGATTTAGGGTGCTCTTTGTTCCCTGAAACAATACATATTAATATTTGAGAAGTACTGTAAACCTTACTTCACAATGATCCTTCCTGAGTCCTAAACCCCCATCTCAACATACTGACAGTGCGGTGGCTTCAAGATTGAAGAAGAGCAGGCGCTTTGGGGCCCGGCCCCCTAAGGGAAACCAAGTGGCCATTATTACCCTCTGAGGTCCTCACAACCCTTCCAAGGACAGACAGACCTACTCAGCTTGTCTTTCTGGTTCTTCTCCCAGCTCAGTCCCCTTAAGGAAACTGGGCTGTCCATCAAAAGCCTGAGCAGCCAAACCGGTTGTTTGCCTGAGATTTCTGATTTCACCTATACTCCTGAGGGGCGAGGGGGGAGCCCAGTGACGGAGCTCTGTGCTCAGAATGGAGGATGGGGCAGGCTGGGGCAGAGAAGAAAACCAACCACGCCACACAAACTAACCACTCAAGCCATTCTCTTGCCCTTTAACTCGGGTTCACGATGATACATCTGGATCTGAGGGCACAAAACCCAGGGTAGATGTTATGCTACAGTGTCAATGGACTGGTTTTCATAGGAAAACAAAACAAAAACTGAGTCCCTGAATCCTCAAACCGATTGCTTCTGAGATGCATGGGATGTACTATGTTCCTAGTTTAGGAACTTAACCAAACAAACTTCTTTTTTTTAAAAAAAATCATTTTATTGGGGGCTCTTATCACAATCCTTCCATCCATCCATTGGGTCAAGCACATTTGTACATCTCTTGCCATCAACCTTTTTAAAACATTTTCTTTCAGCTTGAGCCCTTGGTATCAGCTCCTCAATTATTGGTTTTTTGCAAACAAACTTCTTGACCAGCAGAGAAACAAATATTCCTTCCTTCAAAATAAATCATGAGGAGAATCCCATTGGATAAAACAGAAGTGGAGTTGCTTTAGGTATTGGGGCGGGGGTTCATAACAAAATCGACATGGTCTCCCTTCCATCCGATAGCAGTGGCTCGCGAGACCCCGCAAGACTGAGTGGAGCATGGACTAAGAGCCAGGCTCCACTGCACCCCAATCCAGTACTGAACGTCTCTTTCCAGCCTCCTTCCTCTCATTTCTGATCACATTTCCAGAGAGATGCCTCACAGTGGCCCCCAGGGCTGGAAAACACTTCCTGCTGGATGTCCCCCAACTTGCATCCCTGGCACTGTCCCCCAGAAGCCCCAGTTCTGTTTGGAGATTCCATTAAGTAGGCCTATTTCCTCCTTCACAGGGTTTACTGACCTTCCACGTTCCTCCCTAGAAGCTCTTGTCCAGTTGAAATAGGCTGGGAAATGAGTGAAGAGATGATTATCGCCAGAAACAAGGGCCTGGGCTTGTCTGCTACCGTTTTGGCCAAAAGACCAGGCTGATTTGAAAAAACCTCTAAGTTTATCCTGAAAGTGTAAGACAGAAGAAACCAGGGGGCCGGCTACCGCTTCGCTGCTCTGAAAATCACGCAAATGATAGAAAACAAACGATGTGACAAAAAGCAGGTGCTGCGAGGATCACAGGAAACAATGATCTGTTCATACATTCTTCCAAGGTTAGACCAGCATCCCCGGAAGCATTAGGCTCCACGAGTTCTCTAACTAAGGAATGCTTCATGCCTGGCTACCTGCCTTGATGGTCTTGCTAACCACCTTCCTGGGTTAGAAGGCCACCCCTACTAATTAAACGTAAAAGAATTCATTTTTTCTACAAGGAAGAGGCTGTTCTATTTTGGATTTCCAACAACTAAATCTTAAATTATGTTCTATTTCTAGTATGTTTGAGTAACAGGAGGGCAAGCCCACTGTCTCACCGACTCTACCATTCTCAGATGGAGCGGACAAAAGAAGGAAGAACTTCTTTTGAATAAAATGCCCTGCTGACCCTCTCCTGGGCACCCCTGAGCTACAGGGATGGGATGTGTGTCTCAAACTTGCAGCATTTGGAACGGACATAGTAACATCTCGACAGACTCGAACCCTGTGTTCTACCCACTGTAGCGGGTGACTCGTGTGTGTAGTAAAAACCCATTAGCTGTCTCCCAAACAGTATAGAATGAAAAAGAGAAAACGGAACAAAAAATATCATAGCTCAACAGCCCGCCCCTAGAGTAGTAAGAGCTGTTTAGAAAATTCCCTTCCCAGTTTTCTACACATACAAGGATAAGTCAAAAAAGCATGGCTACTGGAGACCCAGGTCTCATACACACCGTGTATTTCAAACAAACGGGGTTCAATGAATCGCAGCCGTCAGTGAATGGCTGCAGTCACGTGCTCCCAGGAATACTCCTGTCTCATTAGAGTGTCTTCAATGAGAAAAGTGGGATCCCAACCAACAAGTGGCTTCTAAGGGAGCTGCGGGGCCAGTTAAATTCAAGGCAGAGAGGTCAGCTCAGATTGATACTGACTATCGGGCTGGGGGGTCCTACGGTGTAATCTTGATAGATTTTCTTGAAGGGTGCAGGACCATCGCTGATCAGGAAGAAGTTTTAAAGAAATGGAAAACTGCATTGGTGAGGTAAAGATCAGGAAAGTTGTGCTGAGATATTTTTTCCACTGGGACAAAGTTCCTGCTCATTCATGGAAGGCAGTAAGAGAGGTCCTGTAAGAATTTTGTTGGGAAGCCTTGCTCATCCAAGTGACAGTCCAAACCTTGTCCCTTCAGGTTTCTTTTTGTCCCCCAAACTCAAAGAACATTTTAAAGAAACATGACTGCGTCCCTCACGGAGGCCAAAACCGCTGTTTGGACACAGTGTAAATTGTAGACTGAAGGACTCTTGGGGAGAGCTTAAAACCCAGCACCATCGGATTGATTCCCACTCATGGTGAGCTCTATAAAGCTTTTCTGAGGTTCCAAATCCTTATGGGGGCAGGTAACCTCCTTTTCTTCTGTGGAGTGGCTGGGGTTTGAACCATTTACCTTGTGGTTAGCAGCCTAATGCTTACATGTTGGCGCTTGGAGAGATGGAAGCTTCACCTTCCAAAGTGTATCGGCCCAGGTAGAGGCTATGTCATGAAACAATAATCTGCATGTTGATACTTTTGTTGAATGAAAGTGTCTATGGTTTGGTAGGAATAGTTTGCCACTTACACTTATATGTATGTGCACGTGATCTGAACATAAAACATATTTCTTACTGTGGGTCAACAGGTCAAAACTGAAAGCTGATGCCGTAGTGCTAGGACGAGACATCATTTCTATGCTCGTTTTCAGAGAAAGAAAATGAGACGCAGCTACATTAAGTAACCTGGCCAACATTACCCAACTAGTGGCAAACAGAGCTGACTAGAATGAGTGTAGTCTAAACCTTGAACCTTCCCGATCCACCATCCCTGGGACAGACACAGCGGTTCCATGGGGACAGGGGAAAGGTAGTGCAAGGCCAATCTCAGGACCGTGGAGGAGCCATGAAGGGTTCTGTCATATATGAGAGAACATCCCATTCTCGTTTCCTCCCATGCATCCACAAACTTCTGAAAGTCATGCTGCGTGAGATCAGGAGCCCAAATAAGATCATTCCTAAGTACCAGCTCTCCCCACGAGACTTGCTCAAAGCAAATACCAGTGAGGGTTTGTACAAGATCGATAGCTTAATGCTCTGGGCCATAAAAAAAGGATGAATCCATTGCCAAAGAGTTAAGTTCACTAATAGAACTGCCCTCACAGGGTTTCTAAGTTTGTAATCTTTACAGAAACCGACCGCTACGTCATTCTTCCGTGGAGTACCTGGTAGATTCAAACCTCTGACCTTTCAGTTAGCAGTAGAGAAGGTCATCACTACACCACCAGCACTCCTTACAGAGGAAGAAGCCAGCCACAGAATCCATCCGGGTCGTCTGCCCTGAGCAGAAAGGTTCAACCAACCATGGGAAGTTGGGACTCTCCAAAGACTGGCTGTACGTTTCTCCACGTACCCTCAAAGATATACGTACGCGAGGCTATGTTGAAAGTCTCATTGATAGCAGATTTCACCTCAGTGCTGCTGAGGCCTCACTAGGAAGTCAGTCCTTCTTGTCATACATTTGAAGAGATATTTGATCTACCTAGACAAACTCAGTGACGCCTTTCTGGATACAAAATGCTTTAATAGATAAATATTATAACCTCTCCAGCCATGTTTTCCATATCACTCAAGGTGTCTCATCTTCCTCGCTGCAGTGCTCCAAGTCCCTCCTCCACGGTTGACCACCGGGCACATTGTGAAAGCCTCCTCGGGGTGACCCGGCTATTACAGGAAGCCCGTCATTTTGATATGTAAGGAGCTGGGTGTAGCAGCTCCCAAGCCTACCTGACGAATGTTCTCCTTTCTTCTCCAGTGCCGTTCCTCTGATCAACAGTCCAAACTGGTTTATAAAGTCAGAGCCTCTGATCCTTTTCCCAAAACATTCCCTACACACCCGTCTTGCAAGAGAAACCTGGAGACCGAGGTATGTCTTGCCTCTGGAAAACCATCTTGGCTCCCAATAATCCCTGCTTAGAAAAGGAATGTCTGGAATTTTGCCTGGGACTGTCACCAAGGTCTCTGCTCCATATTCCCCATGCTGGAATAAAGCAGAGTGGCTCTGGTTTCTTCTCCTGGCATCCACCTCACGAGAACCCCCCAAATGACCCCATCCCTGCCTGGAGCACCTTTCAATGAAGCAACTGAGAATGGCCAGGTCCCAGGCCAACCTGGCTTTAGCTTCCTGTTAGCCGGAGTATTCCATTTCTCTGGTTTGAAGCGCTTTCTCCTTGAGGGATAAGGGAGAATCCCATGAGATATGTTCTGTTCTATCGTCTATAGACCTAAGACCTGCTCTTCTTTCTCCTCCCTCCCTTGACTCGGGATGGGCTTCAGAAAGCCTCTACTATGTTCTCTAAGTCTCAACATTTCAGGGAAATTGGTTCAGCCATACCTGGGAAGGATTTCTCTTTTCCATAGTTGGAGGCATGGGGTTTGGCGGCAGGGTTCTGAAAAACCAGAACAGAGGAGGCGACAGCGAACAGAGCCAGCAGCCCCGGACAACCTATGGCATGCTGGGGTGAGAGTCCGTGTGGAGCCATCAGGCAGTACTAGGGGCAGATAGAGATCTGCAGAAGGCAAGCCTGTGAGCGCTGCAGTCGGGCAGACCAGGCTGGAGAATGTTGGATGACAATGCTGCCTCTCGGGCTGCTGGGAAGATGAAAAGAGATGACTGTTTGTTAGCCATCAGTTTCTGGCATGCAGTAAGGGTTTGACAAATCTTGACAGATAGCATTATCATTACTTCTGCTTTTCTCCCTGGAGTGATAGCCACTCCACATTCTCCAGGAAGCCTCTGGTCTTCCCTGCCATAGCCTCCCTGTTCTCCGGAACTCTTCAAGCCACCCATTTGCCTGCGAGCCAAAGCAGGCCGGCTGGCGCTCACTTTGGCCAGCTCTCCCCATTCACTGTCGATGAATCAGGCTTCTCTGATCTCTAGCCCTGAGGACTAGGGCAGCTGTCCCATCCAGCCCTCCCTGCATGAGGAAGAGCACTGGGCTTAGAGGACGTAGGCTAGGGTTTATCCCAGCCTGCCTCCTGAGTTTTGCTGCCTCAGTTTTCTCATCTGTCGAATGAGAAGAAGAATGTCTCGATGGAATTTTGTAAGGGTTATTGTGACACGGTATAAAAGAGGAATTCAAGAAAATTTGCTTAATCTCAACTCAGGGGCTCAAGTGCCCGGCCTCCTTTTGAGATAAAAAAGGAGGCATGTGTCTTTGCTGGGGAGATTGTTGGGGGGTGGGGGGGGTGGAGATGAGATGCTCTTGGAAACTGAGACTTCTCAATAGTTCATTGGCAGTTGCTGGCGGAGAACCCACGCCAGGAGGATTCTGGTGTGGAGCGAAAAGAAAAAGGCAATAAAGACACGGTGAATATCCGACCTCCTCGGGCCCATTTAATGGGGGAACTGATGCCCAGGGCTGATCTGCACGACCAAGCTAGTGGACCATGTGAACCCAGCCGTGTCTGGTGCCAGGAGCCCTGGTGGCCCAATGATGAAGTGTATGACGGCTAACCCAAAGATGGGCAGTCCTGTCAAGATCACAGCCCTGGACACCCTATGGGATGGTTCCATTCTGTCCTATCAGGTCTCTCTGAGTTGGCAGCAACTCAGCAGCAACGGGTCCGTGTTTACTTCACAGCTTCATAAATAAACTTTCTTCATCTTTTGTAGTCCAAGTTCATAGCACAGAGTCAAATCCAGAGCAACCTCTCGGGAAATACTTATTGAACAAACACATGCCTATCTCTAGTACCTCCGCAGAATGCTTGCCATGAGCTAGACACACGATTGTCGGTACACCACAGTCAAGAGTTTTGTCTCTAGCCTATCAGGAAGGTACCAGGTATGGTGTTCCAGAGATGCTGCAGAACCCTCGAACGTGTCCAGCTGGAGATCAACAAAAACTGCACGCCGCATCTCTTCCTCCAATCACATCTCCAATATCATCAAACCTGACAAATCCTGTGACCCGAGTATCAGCGCCGCTGGCGCTGCAAGTTGGACTGGCTCAAGGAAGCAGGTCTCGGTCCCACGTCAAGTCGAGGACTTTCTCCTTGCCCAGGATCTCAGCTGGAACACTGTTTCAGGTGTGGAACATGGACGGCCAGAACCCAAAGAGGCTTATGTGTATTGTGTGCCTGCTTTATAGAAGCGGGGATAAGGTCCAGCCATTGATCCTTTGCTTTCGATGGGACGGCCTAGCAGACCCCTCCCCTGAATATTTACAAATCTTGGGAAGATCTGCTGCACCAAACCTGGTGAAGGTGTGAAAGAAAGCATCAAGAGGTCACTTTGAGGACTGAGTAGCATCTGAGCCAAGCCTCGGTCTTTTCAGTTCACCCCTTGTGCGTGTGAAAGCTGGCTGAGGCATGTGGGAGACAGGAGACGAAGGGATGCCTTTGACTTCTGGTGTTAGTGAAGAAGAGTGAAAGTGGTGGAAGAACAAACAAATCTATCTTGGAAGAAGTACAGCCAGACGGCTCCATAGCGGTAAGGAGGGTGAGATTCCATCTTTGGGTGCTTTGGGTATGTTAGCAAGAAGGACCACACCAGGAAAGGACATCACGCCTTAGAGGTCGGTGAAACGTGGGAAAACTCTTGGGCTGGACGGGTGGGTAATGGGGCCACGACAAAGGGCTGCATACGAATGGGAAGAGGGTGCAGCACCAAGTCGCGTTTCCTTCTGTCTCTCCGAGTAGAATCCAACTTGATAGCACCGAAAAACAATAAGCATGGATCCTTTATTTGACGTTTCACCTCAAGTGGTGAGGACAGGATTTTGCAGTTCATGTGTGGGGTTCCCGGAAGCGTGGAGTAAGTGGTAGGCTACACCAAATCAAGTTGAAAGGACACATCTGGCGTGGCAGACTGTAGACTATTGCTAACGGCGGAGGGGAGTTTGCATGTAATCTAGTGCATTGATCAGGAGAGAGCCATCGTGGAGTGCTCAGACTCAACAAAACTGACCCACTGCCTGCAAGTCAGTTCTGACTCATCGCAGCCCGATGGCACCACGGCCTCCTGGTGCAGGGCCCAGAGGAAACGTATTTTACCCCGAGGGTGAGGGGAAAATCCTTGAAGAGGGCTGTGGTTTAGATTGTATGTCAGCCTTGATTCCAATTGTCCTGGCTGAATTCAAATACTCAGCCACACTGGATGGAGCCCCAGTGGCACCGTGGGTTAAGCATTGGAGTGCTCACTGAGGTCCGTGTAGTCAAACTGCAGGGATAGATGCGGTGGTCTTATCCCACAAAGATGGACAGCTTTGGCAGTGACATGGGCAGTTCAACGCTGTTCTGTAGGATCCCTACAGTCAGAATACAATCCATGGCACTGGGTTGGGTTTGGTTTGGGTTTATCTGAGATTGGACTGATCGGTCAAGTCCATTCTGACCTATATGACCCTGTCTGTGTACAACAGAATGAACCCTCGTCAGTGTTGCGACATTCTCACAGTGTTATTAGTCTGAGCCCATGCTGCAGCCACGTGTAGCTCATGGAGTAGCCCCCTCTGTTTCGTCGACCCACTACTTGACCAAGCATGATGTCCTTTTTCAGGGACTGGTCTGTCCTGATATCATGTTCCAAAGTCTTGCCATCTTTGTGTCTAAGGAACATTCTGGCTGTTCTTCTTCCAAGGCGGATTAGCTTGTTCTTCTGGCAGGTCATGGTACTTCCCATATTCGTCACCAACACCGTAATTCAAGGGCACCAATTCTTCTATGGTCTTCCTTATTCGGTGTTCAGCGTTCACACGCAGGTTGAAAATACTATGACTTGGGTCAGGTGCACGTTTGTGTTGAAAGTGGCATCGGAGGCCAACTAGTAGCACTTAATCAACAAAGGCAATGGAGGGTATGGTTACTGTACTCAACAGCAAAGTCAAAGCCGATTTCTAGGGCCATGGAGTGTTGGCTGCCTAGTCATGGTGTCCCTAGGAGTAGATAGATTTTTTAAATCTACTAAATATTTCCTGGAGCTCAACAAGCAGAACAATTTTAGGTTAACAGCCATCTAATGTGACTACAGCTAGGATAGTCGCAGTCTCTCAATCAGTCCCCAGACCTGCGCCAGGTTACAGACCCACAACCCCTCGAAGGAAGGAGAGGCTGCGGGGAGCAGAGGACAGAAAGAAAAAAAGAGAGGCGGGGTTCCCTGTTAATATTCCCCAAAGAGCTCTACAGTCTTTTACCAGAATGGTGGGAATAAGCAAGGAAGCAATGAGCCTTTTCAAGGATTAAGGGACACTAATTCCAAAAGGCCCTCCACATCAGAGTAGGGGCATATGGAGGTCAACTTATTAATGGAATATTAGCTCAGGTTATTCTCCCCGTGGTTCAAGTGGGTCCCTGAACTCAGCCGGTAGTGATTTCCGCGATTCCAGAACACATAGGTGACTGGAATAGACAAACTCGGCAGCTGGCAGAACTCCCAGACTAAAGAGCACCCCCAGCATGGCAGAAGGGCCGTTGTGGTGAGAAAGGCCGAGTGGAACTATCAGAACTGTCCTACCTGAGAAAACAGTAAGCCAGAACAGCACGGCATTCCTGGAGGGACTGACAAATATTACTGACGCCATCAAGGACTTGAAGGATGCAGGGATGGTGATTCCTATCACAGTCCTTTAACTGGCCTCTCTGGGCTGCGCATCAAGCGGATGGACCTTCTTGGAGAGTGGCAGTAGATTGCCTTAAGCATAAATCGGTAGTGAGTCCCATTGGAGCTGCTGTTCCAGATGTGATTTCACTGCCTGAGAAAGTGACTACAGGCCCTGGTTCAAGAATACGGCTTAGTCTGACCAGTGTCTTTTTCTCCATCACCATTCCAAAGGAACACAGAAGAAAGAAGTTTGCCTTCAGTGGCAAGACCAGCAATACCTTTCCACTGTCTTACCTCAGAAGTAAATCAACTCTCCATCCCTATATCTTGATATAATCCTCAAGTCCACTGACCATCTTTCCCTGACCCGAAACATCACACTGCCCTGTTACATGGGTGGCACCATGTCCATTATTACTATACCTTACTAGGTATAGGGAGGAAAGCATACCAATGACTATAGACTTATTGGCAAGACCTTAAGCTCAAAAATATCAAACTTGCTGCCACGGAGTCAATTTCAACTCATAAGGATCCTCTGGGACAGAGTGGAAGTGTCCCTGTGAGTTTCTAAGACTGTGACTGTTTATGGGAGTAGAAAGCCCCATCTTTCTCTTTTGGAGCAGCCCCAATGTCTAGCCCACTATGCTCTAAACCAAAAACCAAACTCAATGCCATCAACTTGATGACTACTTATAGTAACCTATAAGAGAGGGTAGAACTGCCCCGGGGTTTCTGAAGCTCTTTACATGCGTGGAAAGCCTCATCTTTCTCCTGCGGTGCAATTGGTGGCTTCGAACTGCTGACCTTGCCAGTAGCAACCCAATCGGTAGCCAGGGCTCCCACTAGGCTCTGAAAAGTAGGAAATCAACCCAACAAAATCAGGAGCCTTCCATTTCAGTGAAAGTTAAAGCTAAAATATCTAATCTGCTACTGCTAAAGAAGAGATACATCTGGCGGACCTCTGGATTTTGAGGCAAAACCCGCTCATTGTGAGTGGGGCCCAGAGGGGAGAAGGCTCTGCAGCAGGTGCCAGCTGCTGTGCAAACCTCTGCTGTGGCAGCACTTGGGCAAGATAACCCGGCAGATGGAGACGTTCTTGAAGTGACTGTGATCCATAGACACAGCGTTTGGAGGCTTTGGCAGGCTGCTATTGGTGAATCATAACACGGACCCTGGGGATTTTGGAGCAAAGCTCAGCTCTCCTCTGCAAATCTCTCTCTTTCTTTAAATCATTTTACTTGGGGCTCATACAACTCTTATCACAGTCTATACATACATCAATTGTATAAAGCACATCTGTACATTCTTTGCCCTCATCATTTTCGAAGCATTTGCTCTCCACTTAAGGCCCTGGCATCGGGTCCTCTTTTTCGTTTGCCCTCCCTCCCTGCTCCCACCTCCCTCATGAGCCCTTGATAATTTATAAATTATTATTTTGTCATATCTTGCCCTGTCCGACATCTCCCTTCACCCACTTTTCTATTGTCCTTCCCCCGGGGAGGAGGTCACATGTAGATCCTTGTAATCAGTTCCTTCTTTCCAGCCCATTCACCCTCTACCCTCCCAGTATCTCCTGGTCTTGAAGGTATCATCCACCCTGGATTCCCTGTGCCTCCAGCTCCTATATGCACCAGTGTACAACCTCTGCTCTATCCAGACTTGCAAGGTAGAATTCGGATCATGGGAGTTGTGGGGGAGGAAGCATTTAGGAACTGGAGGAAAGTTGTATTCTTCATTGGTGCTACACCGCACTCTGACTGACTCATCTCCTCCCCTAGACCGCTCTGCAAGGGGATCTCCAGTGGCCGACAAATGGGCCTTGGGTCTCCACGCTGCACTTCCCCCTTCATTCACTATGGTAAGATTTTTTTTTTCTGGTGATACCTGATCCCTTCAACACCTTGTAATCGCATAGACTGGTGTGCTTCTTCCATGTGGGCTTTGTTGCTTCTGGGCTAGATGGCCGCTTATTTACTGCAGATCTCTTTAAAAAAAAAAAAAGCTTTGGTCTGTCTACTGAGCCTTAGAGAAGACTGAATGCTTAACCATGGACCCCCAAGTCCCTGTGTGGCCTGAGCAGCCCATCATGAACTAGGTGTTGCTGACTTCCAGAATCATAATGGCAGACAGGCACGATAGCACTCCGTTGTTAAATGGAGGTGGTATATTTGAGATCAGGCTCAAACAGAACTTGAAGGTGAAAGTTGGTTACAGAAAGAAGGGACCCAAATGTGACTCCTGTCACATCACCTTCCTTCTCTCACACTGTACCGATGGCCTTCTGAGACGTGCCTAGCAATCAGTTGGCTGAGGAAGAGAAAAACTGTGGCTGGTTGACAGATGGTTCTGTGTGAGATCTAGGCTCCACTCAGAAGCCATACTGCTGTCTCTTCCCAGACTTCCCTGAGAGACAGAGGTGAAGGGAAATCCCCCCAGAATGTCAAACAACGTACCAGGTTGTTCAGTGTGGTTGGAAGGAGAGATGGACAGATGGACAGCGGTGTGCAATTGATGGGCAGTGGCCAGTGGTTTGCATGTTGTGGGACTTGGAAGGAACATTATTAGAAAACTAGTGACAAGGAGGAATGGGAAAAAGACATTATTGATCGGCATATCAGAATGGGCCAAAGACGTGAACACATTTGCATCTCATTTGATTGCTCACCAAAGGGTGGCGTTGGCAGAGGAGGGTTTGGCAACTAGTGTCCTGTGTCCTGTGGACACCAGTCAGCCTCTTTGACTCCTAGACATTCCTCTCATTGCCCACTGGGCTCATGAACAAAGTGACCATGGTGGCAGAAATGGAGGTTTTTCATTGGCTCAGCGACACAGATGTCCACTCACCAAGGCTGGCTTGGCTACAACCTCTGTGACTTTCCAAGCGGCCGGGAGTGATCAGTCAGCTACCTGGTGGCCGGTAGATCATGTTGGACTACTGGTATCCCACATAGCATTGCCTCAGATCAAAGAACCCCTTGCACGGCAAATGAGATGCAGCAATAGACTTCTGCTCTTGGCATTTGCTGGTCTTTACCATGTTCCCCATCATCTTGAAGCAGCTGGCTAGACCGAATGATGGAATTGCCTTCAAAAGGCATATTAAAGTGCCAGCGAGGTGACAATACCTCAGGGGATTGGGGAACTATCTTCCAGGAGTTTGGTACATAGTCTCCACCAACATCCAATGTATGGTGGCGTAGCCCAGATTCATGGGTCCCAGAATCAAGATCTGGAAGTGGAACTGGCACCCTCGCTATCACTCCTGAGTGATCAGCTCCCACTTTTTTTGTTTCTTGTCTCTGCAACCCTATGCTCTTTGGGTGTAGTCTTCATTCAAAGCGAGGAAGGTTCCCACCAAGGGACATTATACTGCATGGCCCCACCAGGAGACCTAGTCCTGGTTCCCGAAAACTGAAAGTTAAGAATGTCACCTGGCCACTTTGGACTACTCTTGCCTCTAGAGCAACAGGCAAAGAAGGGAGTTATCATACTGTTGGGTGTGACTGAGCCTGATTACCAATGAGAAATCAGATTGATATTACATAATGGAGAGAAAGAGACCATCTGGAATGCAGGCGATTCCCTAGAGCCCCTCTTCAGAGTACTATTCTCTGTGATTAAACTATAGCAACCCAATTCTCTCACATGACTACTATGACCCGACCCTTCAGGAAGAAAGGTTTGGGTCATCCCACCTGGCTAAGAGTCACAACCAACTGAGGTGCTTGCGGAGGGCAAAGGGAATGAAGAATAAATAGTGGAAGAAGGTTGTGGTGGTTACATAATCTGGTGTCAATTTGGGACTTGAGAGTATTAAGAGTGAAGGGGTGGAGTCTAGTCTGTCAATCGGGTCATAGCCAATGAGACCTCTGTGTGGGCATGGCCTTCTTTTGAGAATTCTGGAAAATCCGGTATTTCTTCCTTGAAGGAGGCAGACACTCTCTCGGTTCACTCCCTTGGAGACTCTCTACTGACACGACTGATTCCCTTGAGACATCCCTGAGGAGAAGCCACATGGACCTACCCTGATGCAGCCCTGGGTGCTGGAAAAGTCATGTGGCAACACCTGTCAGCGCTGAGATGCTTACAACACTGCTGGATCCAAAGACTGTCTACCCACTGGTCTGTGATCATCCTGTATCCAGCATCATTGCATGTGTTTCATGAGTCTGAAGAGGACTTTATAGACTGATATTGGATGGACATATGGGCTAATATTGGACTTATGGGCTTGGACTGGGCTGGATTGGGATGCTTTCTTATTGTACAATTACCCTTTATATAAAAATATTATACATATATGCATGTTTATGAATTTGTTTCTCTAGGCTACCCAGACTAGGTAGTTCTAAATACCAAATACTCACTATGACCCTGTGACCCGAAATGATGACTGTCATGTGTTTATTATTTCTTCATTGTGTGTCTAGCAAATATCTTAATTTCCTTCTTTCCTTTATTCCATTACTTACTATAGAATATAATCTTTTAACTCAGTGTGCTTTCATTTGTACCCATGTATCACGGTAAGTAAAGTATGACTTTATAATTGTCTTTATTTAGAGATTATGTGAAGTTTAAGGAGACATGTACAGATGCCAAGTTGACAAAGGGTACAGTGTGATGGTTAAGGTTAGGTGTCACTTGCCTAGGCCATGATGCTAGTGTTTTATCAGATACTGTGTAACCATCCTGCACCTTGAAATCTAATGTGTGCAAGCTGTGGAAAAAGGACCTTCCTCAGGAGGGTGGCCTGCATCCACTATGTATGAATATTCTGGTAGAGCTACCCCTTCTCAATCCTGTATCCATGCATCAGTTCTGGGGACACGGGCCAGCAGCCTGCCCTCTCTGACTTGCAGACTTTGGTATTCACCAGCTCTCACGGCTCCATGAGCCAGCAGACTTCCATTGGAATTGCAGATTTTGAATTAGTCTGAGCCTGCAGTAACATGAGTTGGAAGAAGCTTCCAGCCGGTTGCTTCACCCATGAGTTGGATCCTTGCCAGTCTCCATAGCTACCTTTGAATTTCTTAGACATGTCTCTCGAGCGTGCGCTGTTTTGTTTGGGTTAACAAGCTTCAGCTCTACACTAATTCCATTTCCCGTATAGGCACCCTTCCATTCCCCGTATAGACACCCTTCCATTCCCCATATAGGCACCCTTCCATTCCCCATATAGGCACCCTTCCATTCCCCGTATAGACACCCTTCCATTCCCCATATAGGCACCCTTCCATTCCCCATATAGGCACCCTTCCATTCCCCGTATAGACACCCTTCCATTCCCCATATAGGCACCCTTCCATTCCCCGTATAGGCACCCTTCCATTCCCCATATAGACACCCTTCCATTCCCCATATAGGCATCCTTCCATTCCCCATATAGGCATCCTTCCATTCCCCATACAGGCACCCTTCCATTCCCCATATAGGCATCCTTCCCTGTACTTATCAGAGACCTGAGTCATTGCATGGACAGTGTTTTAACTGGAATGATCTCCCAAGTCATGGAAGTTTTAATAATTCACCCGGTACTTTTACCAAGGAATGCCTGTGCCCACATATTGTACGTCAGCTAGCACCGGGGATGGGGCCAACGTTGGTAGCCAGGCAACCAGAAAATAAACCCATCTCAGCTCCCATGATAGCTCTGGAGCCCTTCAGGAAGCAGATGCCTTAATGGAGTTGTTGTTATTGTTGTTGTTAGGGCCCATTGAGTTGGTCTGACCCACAGTAACCCTACGCACAGGAGAAGGAAACACTGCGCGGTCCTGTGCCTGAGCCCACTGTGACAGCCGTGGTGCCCGTCCACCTCCCTGAGGGTGCTCCTCTTCCTAGCATGACGTCCTTCTCCAGGGACTGGTCTGCATGGCTTAAAGCAGGAAAGGTGTGCATCGTGGTTGTGTCCTCTCACCCTGCTTGTTCCATCTGTACGCTGAGCAAATCATCAGAGAAGCTGGAGTATATGAAGAAGAATGTGTCATCAGGATTGGAGGAAGGCTTATCAACAAACTTTGATGTGCAGATATTAGAGTTAGGAATAAAAATTGTTATTGGGGATCATGCCTGTGAACCACCACCCACCTGTCAGCTTGCATGTTGCTATGACTCTGAGATATGCCACCAGCAGGCTTCAGGGGAGCTTCAACACGAGGACAGTGAAAATCTTATGACCACAAAAGAACATTGTTTGACACACCATTCAAGTCAAACCAACCCTGTTGCCATTGAGACGACTGAGACTCATGAAGATTCCATGTGCTACCAAATAGAATCGCTCCAGGGCACCTTCTAGCTGTGGTCGCTACAGAAGCAGTTTTCCAGACCTTTCTAAGTGCTGCTGGGTACGTTTGAACCACCAATCTTTCGATTAACAGGCAAGTGTGAACCCTTTTTTGCCACTCAAGGACTTGAACAAATCATCCAGAGGGATCACTCGCTGGAGATGGGCATCAGTTTGGTGGAGAAGGTCAATAAAGACATAGGCGACTTTCATAGAAGTGGATTGGCAGAAAAGACTCAACAAGAAACTTGAACTTGCCAGTGACTATGCGAACGATCCAGATGAGGCAATATTTCGTTCTGTTGTACATATGGTCATGATGAGACAGAGTCTAGCTACTCAAGAGCAGTTAACAACAAATGCCCGAGAATGGTGCAGGCAGGGCATAGACTTGAGCAGAGAGAGCCTCCCGTCTCTAATGCCAATCTGATCAAGGAAACCCAATGGGGCTGGCACCCCTGCACACCAGCTGTCTGACAGAAAATTATGGTGTTGGTGAAGAAAATCGAATACAAAATGAATGCCGCAAAACAAGAGCAGTCTACCTTGGAAGAAGTACTGCCAGAGGTGTTATCTCTCTCTCTCTCTCTCTCTCTCTCTCTCTCTCTCTCTCTCACTTTCCTGTTACAATCTTTATTAATGGTTAGTAGAAAGCATATAACTTCATCAGCTGGCATAGCCTTTGACAACGTGTGTGAATCAATAGAAAGAACATTTGTCAGGGGGTCTTTTTGTGCTTAGCAGTTTTATCGGCGCTTCGTCCACATACCATACAAGTCCATCATTCAATCATAACAAGGAGAGTTGTCCGATCATTACCACAATCGAGTTTAGAACATATTCTTCTTCCTTGTACTCATTGTTATTCGTGTAATTATTTTTTCATTGTGTCAAAAATATACACGACAAAACATTCTCCAAGTCAACAGCTTCTACGTGTATAATTCAACGCCATTGACTACACTCCTCATGTTGTACAGTCATTACAGAATGTTCTTGAGAAGAGATAGTGTAAGACCTCAACTCACGTACTTTGGACATGTTATCAGGAGCGGCCAGTCCTTATAGATAGCATGCTTGGGAAAGTAAAAAGTCAACAGGAAATAAGAAGCACAGCAATGAAGTGAATCGACACAACGGCTGCAACAGTGGGTTGAGGCAGAAATGATTGTGAGGAAGAAGCAGCCGTCCCTCCGGGTGTGATGGGTCACCACGGTCAGAACCCCTTGATGACAGCTAACAATGATACACCCGTGTGGGTCTTCCAGTCTTCGTGGAACCAGTTGTAACCCTCCATAGGGTCCCTCTTTGATTGAATTGAATGCACATGCTCATTTTAGGTGTGTATGTGCCCAGGAAATTCACACATACTGGGGGACTTTGGCTCTGACCCAAACCCCCTATCTATCCCCTAGAGCCTTACAAAGTTCAGGATGCAGGACTTCTTAGGATCTAGATTGGCCTTTTAAGGTCGCTTGTGTAAAATCTGTAAGAGGAGCAGCACTCCAGATACCAGCATGTAATTCGTCTTTCAGACAGACCAGGAAGAAAGTCCTGGTGGAGCCCTGGTGGCATAATGGTTACTGATGGGGCTGCGAACTGTAGGGTCAGCAGTTCTAAACGGCTGGATTTCTTCTCCCGAAAGCGGTTACAGTCTCGGAAACTCACAGGGACAGTTCTGCCCTGACCTTCGGGGTCACTGGGAGCCCACATCGACTCGATGGCAGTGAATTTGGGAAGAAAGACCTAGCAATGTGCTTCCTGAAATTCGCCGAGAACCTCGTGGATCACAGCAGAACACTGGTCAACGCGCGGCCTTTGCACGCCGTCCGAGGAGCCCCACTGCTGGAAAAGGTCAGCCTGTTTGGTGGACGGAGGATGCGTGAGGCTGGGAGAGCTCCCTAGTGAGCCGGGTTGAGACAATGGCCACGAGGGTGGGTGGGGCCACACTGCGGACCCTAGGAGGAGGCAGAAGGGTCTGTTGTGCGTGAAGTCACAATGACTGGAGCCAACTTTACGGCCGCTCACTATTTTAAAGGGGACGTTCTTTCCCGTTTTATTCTCTAGTTTATTAGTTTTTCCTGCCTTCTTAACAGTACGTCTTGTGTTTTCATAACAAGGGCCCTGAGCATGACTTTGCCTTTAGTGGAAAGGCATGTGCGAGCCAAGGCCACATGGAAGACATTTATTGACACTGTCACCTCCTCAGTCGGCTCTACCTCCCAGGTCAGACTGTAACCCAGCAGGAGAGGAAGGGGCAGGTAGTCTGGGCTCCTTCTTGAACACTTGGCTTCTGATAACAGGAAAGGCTGTTGGTGGTTGCAGCACTGATAAGCTCCGGGGCCTCTCAGGGCGGTGTGAGTCAGACAGTCGGGGGCCTAGGATGAGTGGGCAACTCTGACGTGACTGTGGCCCCACCAACGTCTGAGGGACGCTGCTGTTGGACCCAGCAGATATCCGGCTTGAGTGGAGCCCAAGAGCAGGAAGGAAGTCATCCTGGAAACAGAAGTCTGGATGGTTCCATAGAGCCATGGTCTCCAAACGTCTTTGATCTCACAGCATTAATGGTTAAAAACAATCTCTGCCTATGGCTTCCACGTGTGCATATTTTACTTCTAAATTGTATACGTGGTGATCTCTGTATTAAATGCCATTACGGCTTTTTGACAAGGGTGCTAAGTCCATTTGGTGGAGGAAGAAGAGGCTCTTCACTATACAGTGCTGGGAAGATCAGTTTTCCACATGCAGAAAAGTGAGACAGAATACATGCTAACCATACACACCCCACACAAAATTAAACTCAAACTCAGGGCTTAAGGACTTCAGTGAGCAAACTAAAATGTTTGGAAGAACAAGCAAAGGCCACGGTGTCACGCCTAGCATGTAATAAAGGATTATTTGATATAGAAACAAAAGGACACACTGCACAAGATAGGATAAACAAATAAATAAATGGATTAAAACTTCTATTCGTCAAAAGACTTTATTTGAAAAGTGAAAAGACGGGCCACGGACTGGGAGAATACCTTCAAAAACCACAAATCTAACAAGAACCTAACGACCGCAAGATGCATCTTTCTGTTGTGCATGGGGGGATCACTGTGGGTCAGGATCAACTTGATAGCCCCTAACAATAACAAAAACAGAACGGCAAAGATAAACATTTTCTTTTAAGTAAAAACAAAATAACAAACATTGGCAGGGATGTGGGAAAACTTGTTTGTTGTTGTTGTTTAGGAAAGCTGTTTGCCAGTTCATTATAATTATACATCTGTCCTGGTGATTCACTTCTAAGTAATTACTCCCAAAAAAAAATTTAAAAAGGAATGACCACCAAAGACTTGCCCTGTGTGCTCATTCTTAAAAGTCGAAAGCTGGAGATGCAGGAAAATGTTATCCATTGCTAGTGAGAATGCAAAATGGCCCAGCAGTAAGAGAAATCAGGGTGCTAGTCCCCCCAAAACTAAAACTAGAACCACCATTTGACCTAGCAATTCCAGTCCTAGGTGTGAACCCCAAACACCTGAAAGCAGAGACTCAAAGGGACTGGCACATCAGTGTTCAGTGTAGCACCGTACATGGTAGTCAAAAGATGGAGACACCCAAATGTCCACCGATGGAGGAATGACTGGGTAAACGAGATGCAACCCTACTCATCAAGCGGAGAATGAAGCCTTGCTACAAGCCACAGAATGGACATGATGCTGATCAAAGTAACCCGATCACAAAAAGACAAATATTTTATGGCTTCACTTATATAAAGACAAGAGAAGGTGAATGTGTGGAGACCAGCGTTTGCTAATCACTTCCAGGGGCAGCTAGGGCTTTGGTGGCCATTGGACTAGTCAACGGGAGGTCAGTGATTCAAACCCTCCAGTCCCTGGAGGGGAGAAAGATGAAGTTTTTTGGTCCCTTAAAGATTTACAGCCTCAGACACCTTACCGAGGGTCACTATGAGTTGAAATTGACTCTATGGCAATGGTTTTGTTTTTAGGGGTAAGGAAAATCACATTGATTAAGAATAGAGTTGCATAATCAATTAATGTAATTGCTATTGATGAGTTGTACACTTGTAACAAGTTAGATTCGCGAGAGTTTTGTGACATAAAGTAGCTGCTGGAGCTACTTATATATAAAGAAATACTTCTTGGTGTTTGGTCCCTTGATTTGAAAATGTAGGGTTAGCATCCCATTGGACTTCAGTGTTTGTGTTTTATCTCCTAGTTCATCATTGCAAGGTGCCCGGAGTCTGCAAAGTTTGTGAGCAGCCGTCCAAGCACAATTGCTCTCGATTTACCTGGAGTGAGAAAAACACGAATAACTACCTCCTTTGCTGTGCGCTCAGAACGGGATGGTGCCAGACTGCTGTTACTAAACATTTTGATCAAAGATTCCATAGGAAAATTCTGATCCAATGAGTGGAACCACCAAACAGAGTTTCAGATGCTCATAAAACCCAGGCTTCCTGGGGTGATGGCAACTGGATAAATCCTTGAAACTATTTCCCTGGGATAACTTTTAAATCTGAAACCAAAAATATCCCCTGATCCTTCTTAAACCACATAACAGTTTAGCTCAACTAGTAAAAGAGGTCTGCCGTAGCATTAGGCTGTCTTAAGAACGATCTATCGCAGATGAGATTTGCAACAGTAAATCAGAACACTAGACAGCAGGCGGTGAATTTGTGTTACTGAGGGTGGTGCAACTCAGACACCAAAGCTCAGAGTGGATGTGCAACTCAAGAACGTAAGCGATGACACCAAATGGCAGGTGTAGCAACTGATCAATGAGTGTATGTTTTACTGCGCAGATTAGCAGCAAAATCAATAAAATGCAGGGGAGAAATACCAGGAAAGCTTAATTATTTTTTGACATAATGAAGAAAATGGACAACTTAATGATATACAGATAAACAATCCATTCAAAAACAGGCAAAGGAATTCAATAGTTATTTCATCAAAGAAGATACGCAAAAGGCCAAGCTCATGACACGTTGCTCAATGTCCTTGGATGTTTGTTGCTGTCGTTAGGGACTGTCCGGCGGGATATCAACAACGTGGATCTGAAAGAGGGACTGGGAATGAAGATGGGCAAGGGCGCGGAGAGATGGAGGCAAGACAGGAATCTGATCAAGCCTCATTTATTGAGTTGAGAGCAGAGGTGTAAATAGCCAGCGAGGGGCTGGCACCATTACGTCACATGTAAAATAAGGTACAGCTGAGGTAGCCAATAGTCGTGCATCTCTAAATAAGGAAGAAATGGCAGGCAACTGATCAAACAGGTAAGTATGCTAATGAAGCATTCCTGGTGAGCCTGGGGGGGAGATGCCTTCAGTCATGTATTGACCAATGAGCATAGCAGCTGCTAGTGAAAGAGCACTAATCCTAGCAAAGGTCAAGGCAGCCACCCTCTGGCGGGATTGAGACAAAGGGCAGTAACACCTCAGGGCAGTTTGTATGGCAGGAAATCCAGAGTAAATTCATGGCTAAAATCCAGGGCAGGGAGACACGCAGTTCCCTACAAGGGACCATTGAGTCATTCCTGACTCAGAGAGAACCTGTGTCCAGAGGAGTTGGGACATACAACTTCTTGGTCTACGTACAGGTTCTGCATGAGTACTTGACTCTTTCTTCACCATGTAATCCCTAATGTATGAAGGGTACTTAACCACTGAAGCACCAGGACTCCTAGAGTTCCAGTTAGCCAGCAGTTTCACTCTTGCCTATAGATCCAACGGGACTGAAAGCAGAAATGCTACAGAAACCTAAGTACCAGTGTCCATTGCAGCACAATTCACGATAGCCAAGTGGTGGAAACAGCCTGATGGACACACACATGTGCTATAGACATACAATAGAAAAGAAATTCAAATGGAGTCCTGATACTATGACATGGACACACCTTAGAAAGACTGCTGAGTGAAATGCCAGTCACAAAGAACACATGGTGCATACTCGCATTTGGAAGAGTGAAGTCAAACACCGCAAAAGAACTAGGTGTTTGGTAGAAGGAGAAGCTTCTGCCAAAGATGCAGCCTGACTCCTTTTTTGGGGGTCAGTGTGGGGGTGGAGGTCATGATAACTGCTTAGTCAGAGCTGAGTTTCAAAAGTCAGCTGGCTAACCTACCTCAGGAAGCCTTCAGGGACACTGCCCCCCTTTCCTTTTCCCTCCCCTCACAGCACGCTCCTAGGAAGAACAATTATTCCGGTTCACCTTCCAAATATTCATAGCGTAAGGTTGCAATGAGTCAGACTTTGTTGTGGTTGTGGTTGTTAGGTGCCATCTAGTCATTCCCAGTGACCCTCGTACAACAGAATGAAGTCCTGCCCAGTCCCATGTCATCCTCGCAGCTGTTCCTGTGTTGGGGCCCATCGTTGGAGCCACTGTGTCAATCCATCTTCTCCACCGCATCTCTACTTACCAAGCTGGAGGGCCATCCTAAGGGACTGGTCTCTCTGAAAACCCGTCCCAAGTGTGTGAGATGAAGGCTCCCCAGCTTTGTTTCAAGGGAGCATCGTGGCTGTACTTCTCTCACGACAGAGTTGTTTGTTCTCTCAGCAGTCCAGAGTACATTCACTATCCTTTGAAACACCGTAATTCAAATGCCTGGATTCTTCTTCAGTCTTTCTTTATTCAATATCCAACTTTCACACGCGTATGAGGCAAGTGATAATATCGGGCTTGGGTCAGTCTCACCTTAGCCTTAGTAACATTCTTGCTTTTCAACACTTGAAAGAAATCTTGTGCAGCAGATTGACTCAATGCACTGCTTCATTTGATCTCTTCACTGCGTCCATGAGCATTGATTGAGGACCCAGCGAGATGAAATCTTTGATAATTTCAATCTTTTCTTCATTTACCGTGATGTGACCTATATGGTTGTTTACCTCCTCACTCTCAACAAGCAAGGTCGTGTCATCTGCATATCACAAGCTGTTAATAAACCTTCCTCCAATCGTGATGCCACATTCTTCTTCGTATAAGCCAGCTTCTCTGATAATTGGCTCAGCACACAGAATTTAATAAGCATGGAGGGAAGATGCACCCATCACACACATGCAGTGTTCCTTGTTTTCACACAACTGCCTCTTGATCCAGTACAAGTTCTGCCTAAGCGCAACGAGATGTTCTGGAATTCCCATTCCTATCACGATTATCCATAGTTTGTGATGGTCCTCACAGTCAAATGCCTTTGCGTAGTCAATGAAACACAAGTAAACACCTTTATGGTATTTTTTTGCTTTCAGCCAAGATCCATCCGACATCAGCAATTATATCCTTTGTTCCACGTCCTCTTCTGAATCCGGCCTGAATTTCTGGCAGCTTCCTGTCAAGGGGCTGCTATAGTCATTGTTGAATGATTTCTAGCAAAATTATACTTGCACGTGGTACCAGTGATATTGTTCTCTAGTCTGAGCATTCTATAGGGTCACTTTACTACGGAATGGGTACAAATATGGGTCTCTTCCGATCAGTTGGCCAGGTGGCTGTCTTTCAAATTTCTTGCCATAGATGGCTGAGTGCTTCCCGTGCTTCATCAGCTGTTGAAACATTTCCAGTGGTATCCCGTCAATTCCCGGAGCCTTGTTTTGTCTAATGCCTTCGGTGTAGCTTGGCTTCTTCCTTCAGTTCTACTGGTTCTTGATCATATGTTCCCTCTTGGAATGGTTGAATATGGTCTAGTTCTTTTTGGTACAGCGACTCTCTATAGTCTTTCCATCTTCTTTTGTTACTTCCTGCATCATTCAATATTTCGCCCACAAAATCTTTCAATACTGTAACTTGAGGCTTGAATTTTTTTCAAGTCTTTCAGCTTAAGGTATATTGAGCATGATCTTCCTTTTTGGCTTTCTAACTAAAGATCTCTGCATATTTTGTTGTAACATTTTACTTTGTCTTCTCAAGCTGTGCTCTGAAATTTTTTGTTCAGCTCTTTTAATTTAGACTTTAAGTTATCAAAATAATGCTTAATCTCTTAAAGTGGAGTTTCCTAGTTGCCCACCAATCAGGATTTTCCTGTTTCTAGATTCTCTAGTGTCCATCTTTAAGCTCTGGGAAAATTTCCCTTCACTACAGTACTTTAGGAATATTTACAAGGCACTGTCCAATCTGGATTATTTTGTTCCTTCAATAAACTCTTTATTTTAGCAGACCCTCCAGTTTCCTCTCTGACATAAGAAGTATCTAAAAGAGGCAGGTACATAGAGACTAAGGTTTATTAGTGGGTACCAGGGGTGAAAGGAAGGATCCCTGGTGGCAGAGAGGGTTATGATTTGGACTGTTAACTGTAAGGTCAGCAGTTCGACTCCACCAGGGAGAAAGATGAGGTCTTCTACTTCTGTCAAGAGTTGCACTATCTTCTGATAGCCCCCTGGGACAGTTCTACGCTGCCCTATAGAGTCCCTGTGGGTTGGAATGGACTCAGAGTCGATGGCGATGAGTTGAGAGGGAAAGGGAGGAAGATGTGGGAGGAAAAGGGGAGTTCCTGTTAAGGGTGATGGGAAAATTCAGGAACAGCTAAGAGTGACGGTGGGACAATGTGATGGGCCTAAATCGATGTCCTTGAGCTATACATGTGGAGAATATGGAAATGGCAGACATTTTGGTACCTGAATATTAACCACCCAAACAAAACATGGTAAAGGCACAATAAAAAGACAAGTAAACTGAAGCTCTTCCTTGCAGGCAAGCAAATTGACTTGCATCCCTGCATCCCTGCCTTGAAGATAGCCCATCTCTGGGCACAGGCTCTGGCGGAGGGTGAGTGGTTTTCCGAGCCTGGGTCCCCCATTGGAGAGCCTGGGGCGGCTAAGTCTCCCGTGGACCAGTGTTTCCCATCAGCCTTAAAGAGGGATTATAGGACCTGGTGCTGTCACACTGGCTTTACAGTTCTGACATAAACATCAGATTAAGTGAAAAATGCAAAGAATGATAATTATCTACTGTGGTGCTTCACTTCAGGGAGCCTGGGATGGCTTCTTTGATTTGTTTTTGTTTGGTTTTTAAAATCCGCATACCAAGCCTTCCCGGCCAGAAAGAAAGCCCAGATCTAAACAACAAACACCCCGCCCCCACCCCAAGGATAACACCTGGCCTGCATAAGCTCCCCACAGGGAAGCCACAGCCAACTACTGCAATCAGGTCCTTCCCCTGGAAGCCTGTGCTGAGGGTGAGTGGTGTCCCCTGGAGGGGATAGAGGGATGTAATCAAGCCCTAAAATAAAATAAATGTTGTTCATTGATGTATGGATTGTTATAAGAGCTGTAAGAGCCCCAATAAAATGATTTCTTAAACTACTAAGAAAAAGAAGTAAATAAAAGATAAATGCTGTTGGCTTCTTGATTTGCCTTCAGCAGTACCTAAAACCTAACGCCAAAAATGCAATGGCCGCATTGGTTTAAAGTAACAACACAAACTCCTACATGCGCACCTAATAGCGGCCATTTATGGAGCCTTGGGTAGCACAAATGGCTAAGCATTAGGTTGCAAGTTAAAACTGGGCGGTTTGAGTCGACCCAGAGGCACTTGGGAGGAAAAGTAGGGTGGTCTGCTTCTGGAAAATCAGCCCGGAAAACCCGCGCGGGTCCCATTCTGCAGTGATACACAGGGGGATGCAGTGAGTCAGACTGGCCTTGATAGCATCTAGTACCATCTTTTGAGTACTCGGGATTCGAAGTATTTTCCATGCCTCGTCTCACTGCTGTAGGGTGCCTGCAGTCAGTCCCTCTTCACAGAGGCCCTCTGTACAACCGAAGAAAGCCTGCCTGCGCCATCCTCACCATCACTGCTACCACGCTGTAGGCCCGTGTCGATCCGTCTCACGGAGAATCAGTCTCTTGTTCGCTGACCTTCGGCTTCACCAAGCATGATGTCCTTCCCAGGGACAATCTCACCATATGAGACTGCCCATGGCTAACATACCATGGCTTGGGTCCGGCACACCTTAGTCCTCGTAGTAATATCTTTGCTTTCCCAAACTTCAGGCATCTTTTGCAGCAGATTTGCGCTTTTTATTTTATTTTATTGGCTGCAAGTTCCATGGGTTTTCATTCTGGATCCAAGTAAAATGAAATCATCTCGGTTTATCATGATGTTGCTTACAGGTTCTGTTGTGAGAATTCAGGGTTTTCCGCAATCCAGGTTGTGTGGTCTGCGTATTGCAGGTAGTTAAAACCTTGTCAACCAATCCTGAAGCCAAATTCTTCATACGGTCCAGCTTCTTGGATTATCTGCTTAGCATACAGAATGAACAAGTATGCTGAGAGAATACAGCCCAGATGAAAACCAGGCAGTATCTGACATCAGCAGTGCTATCCTTTGTTTCAGGAATAAAATGATATTATCATCGTTTACATATTTGGGAGTCTGAGACTCAGAGACTTTAAATAAGTTGACCAAAGTCACCTAACCACTAATCGACAGAGCCAAATTTTACACCCAGCTCCATTGGCCTAATGGCTCCCCTTACCACCTCACTCCAACACACCTGCGGGGCACCTCCAGTCTTTGGTGAGAAGAGGAGAAGCCCCACCCCTTTGTCAATCTCCCTTTGGGATGCCTGATGGGGTGGAAGACCAGGCATGCCACCAGCCAGCTGAAGAAGAATCCTAGGGCCAAGAGACTCTACAGCAGCCCTGAGACAAGACTGAGATGAATGCGAGCCAAGCTTGGCACCGTCATTTTAACAGCAGCTCCAACCTAGCAACTGGGAAGCATTGACCAGCAGATATGTCCAGACTCCTGGCCACTACTTCATTTGTTTCTCAAACTACGGCTCACATAGGCGGTACATTCTGCTTAGGTTTGTTAATTCAAGAACATGTCAATATTGCATGTGTTTGGGAATCGATCTGAGGTTTGAATCCTAGCGCTCCTTATCTGCTATTGTGCGTGCGTGCATGCATGCACGCATGCGCGCACACGAGCACCCACCAATTTCACTCCCTGAGTCTTGGTTTTCTTGTCAGTAAACTAACAGCTACCTCATGGTTGCTTGCCAGTTCATTGGTTTATTCATTAAAACGTTACGCCGACTCATTGATTTTTGTTTCTTTTAACTTACAAAAATAGTCGTTTCATAAAGGCTAACTCTCATGTTTCAGGAGTGCTTGCTGTGGGGTAGACACTATTCTAGGTGTTGGGACATTGGCAAGATCAAAGGTGAGAAAGGTATCTACCTTAGCGGGGCTTGTATTCTGGTTGAAAGAGAATGTTCCTGAACAGCATAACAAATAAGTAATTGTGTCGTGTTCCAGGGCAAGACTGGGTCCTGCTTACTTTGAACACATCATCAGGAAAGATCAAGAAACGGAAAACAGGTCAGTTCTCCTGAAAGTCAGTTCTGACTCACGGTGACCCCATGCATGCCAAAGCAGGGCTGTTTCCCCTCGGGCCCTGGTGGCTCTAATCCCACAGAAGTAAATTGTTGGACCCTTCTTCCCAGGAATCTCTGGGGGACTCAAACTGCCAACAGGTTGGTTAGGAACCAAACACGAAACAGTGACACCAAGGGCCTAATGAAAGACCAATCACTAGAAAAGACCTTCATGTTTGGCCAAGCAGAGGGTCCGGGGAGACGAGGGAACCTGTCAGTGGGGTGGATTGACACACTAGCCAAGACACATGGCTCAAACTCACCAACCATCCTGAACAAGGCAGAGGGCCAGGTAACGGTTTGTTCTATTACACGGAAAAGTACAACCAGTAGGAGCCAACTTGATGGCCACGACCAACACCAGCTGTGTTAGAAAATGAAACTTTCTGGCGGTCCGGTGGGCTGGGCGGGGGTGAGCCAGGAAGAGGAGGGCAAAGCAGGGGTGACGAGAGGAGGGCAAAGCAGGGGTGAAAGTTCGGGGCCTGGGGATGGGAGAACACCCCTCAGGATGGTCGGGAAGCCCTCGGCGACAGCCTGAGGAAGGTGAGGGGTTAGCTGGGCGGAGACCTGAGGGAGATCCTTCTGGGCAGAGGGCGCTGTCGGAGTGACGACTGGAAGGCACATGTGTGTCTGATGGCGTCAGGAACTTCCAGCTGCCAGTGTTGCTGAGGGAGAGTGAGTAAGGAGTGCTCGGATATAAATTTGGAGAGATGGTGTAAGGCCTCATAGGAAGAAGCAGTGACATGGGAGGCACCGGCACATCCAGTGACGGCTGTGGGGCTAGCAGAGGGCTGAATTCGGTAGGTAGCAGTCAGCATTCTCATTAGTGACCACGTCCCAGAGCACAGGACAGTGGACTCTGGGTTCAGCACGCCTTCCTTGCGCCTGCTCTTGAATTCGAAGGCCTAGATGGCACATTCACCCTATTCACTGTCAAGGAAGGATTGTTTGGGAGCCAGTGAGCTCCCAGGAGATTCAGCAGCACCTGCCATACAAAGGAGAGGACAAGGGCCCACCAGGAGAGGAGGCCAGGGACATGATGACCTGGGCTGGGCTGGAGAGGAGGTGCCTGGACCAAAGGATTGCTGCCCCCACTAGCATCTCACTCCTGACCTGCCTGCCCCACCCCACCTGCTGCCTGCGCCAGCTTTGTCCCCGGCTTTGTTCCTGAGACTCAAAGTATGCCCCCTCTTCCTGCCCAGCAAAGCCCCGCCACTGCCTGCCGCCCAACAGGCACCTGTGACCTCCGGGCCTGGGAATCAAAGCCTGTTTTGTAAAGGAGGCCCAGTGTTTGGAGAAACACCCATCCCCTGCTGCCCAGCCCTTCAAAGAGTCCGCATTGTTCTGGCCTGAGAAGGCGCCTCCTGACTGGAGGGCAGGGTCTGCGCTGACGCAGTGGGCCTCTGATCTCAGGCCAGGCCCCCCACGCCACCGTGGAGTGGGGGGGTTGGGGACTCGATGGAGGGGCCAAGTTGGGAGCAGTCTGTCCTTGAAGCACCGTGCCCCCTCCCTGTCCTCTGCCCACCTGTGTCTCCATCCTTATTGCCCTGCTGAAGCCTGAACCTGCTACCCTCAGGCCCCCCACCTGCCTCTCGGATGGCAAGGCAGACCTGCAGGGGCACCAGGACAAGAACTGTGACCCCAAGAGGGTGGTCCCAAGGAGCATACTGAGACAAGCGTGCTGGTGGCCCTCAATGAACTCATTGCAAGACTGACGACAGAGGAAAAATGGAACTGAACCCAGAGCCCACCTCAAACTGGGGACAGACTGAGAGTTCACAAACCCGTTCTGTCTGACCCAAAGTTCCCTGCTGTTTAAAAAAAAATGTTTTTTTAATCCTCATTTTCCCACTACAATCTACCTTTGGAAGCAGCCTTCACTGTAGATCATTCCTTGGAGCCAGTATTGAAAGCCACAGGGATTGGCTGCGGGAGCCTGGTGAGTCCTGATTACTCACTCAGCACTCAGAGGCCCCCTTTCCTGTCAAGCTCACAGCCCAGTGTGACAGCGGGGTCTCTTCGATTCAAAACAGACGCCTACAGGGCTACTTCCAGCCTCTTCCACTCCTGAAGCTAGGGCAGGCCAGACCCCTTTGTTCACAGTATCCCCCGGCCCTTATAGTCCAGGTCCAGGAGGAAGAGCAGGGTCCCTACAATCACACCAAATTGGAGTCCAATCCAGGTCCCCTTCCTGGCAAGACCTTCAACAAACTGCCCACCCATTCTAAGCCTCAATGTCCACCTGTCCAACAGGTAGACTTATCGCTGGCAATCTTAGAGACCAGTGTGGGGACTAACGCTGGCAGTAGAGAAAAGGCCCGTAGCCTGATGCCTAGCACATCATAATAAGCCCTCAAGAAATACTATGATAGCTATATGAGTACTCCTACTTTCACTAGGCGGAGTTCAGGGGGAAGGAGGAGTCAGGAAGGCGTGGAACTGTCTCTTTGTGTG
Organism: Tenrec ecaudatus; assembly: GCF_050624435.1. Lineage (NCBI taxonomy): Eukaryota > Metazoa > Chordata > Mammalia > Afrosoricida > Tenrecidae > Tenrec > Tenrec ecaudatus. The sequence continues at coordinate 67,466,917 of NC_134530.1, read as the reverse complement.
AGCTGTTTCCTGAAACAAACAGGTCAAGGAAGAAGGAAGGGCCAGGCCCTCCGGGAAGGAGTGCGCTGGGGGAGGTGCAGAGGGAGACATCTGAGCTCCAGCCTGGGATTCTCCCCTTTAACCTCCTTGGCCTTCTGGACACTGACTGAGTCTGATCTCTAGACAATGAGGAGGTTGCCGTGCTGGTCATCCTCATCAGGCCTCTAATGCCCACTGAGGTCATTTCCAGGCCTGGAATCTTGGACATCTTTACGAGAAGCACGGGGAAGCCGTGTGACAGAATAAGCACGGTAGCGACCCTTGAACAAGGCACGAACCTCCCCGCAACTTGTTGCAGAAGCAACCTAGCGCGCCCGATGGGGGTTTCAGTCCCAGCTGCACTGGGCCGAGCCCCTGACCCTCTGCGGGTCCCAGTCATGTGTGTCTGTTTGCATTAAATGAGGACAATAAGATCCATAAGCCATGACTCACTGCCAGTTGAGGCTGACTCACGGCGACCCTGCAGGACAGGGTAGAACTGCCCCCGTGGGATTCTAAGACTGTAACTGTTCACGGGAGTAGAAACCCAACATTAGAATGTGGGATCTTCCAGGTGCCATGTTTCCGGGACCCTAAGTGGTCCAAGAGGACACTATCCAAAAAGTATGCAAACTGTCTGCTTCGGTGTAATGGTGTGTAACAGAGCCCTAGCAAGTGCCCCTGCCCTCTGAGAGAAGGGGCTGCTGCTGGGTTTCTGGACAAGCAGGCCTTCTCAACTCGTTCCAGCACATACTCGGAGGGTTGCCGTTGGTGGGGGTCCAATGCACAGAACGTAGAGCCCCTCAAGCAATAACTCCCATGTTCCCCACCCCATCCACCTACACCTGGTACCCACTGGTGAAGGTTGGTCTCTCTGTATTTCCCTGTACTGTTGGTCAGCACCATTGAGTCGGTCCCTTCTCAAAGCGACTCTATGGATAGCAGAAGGAAACACCGCCGCCGGTCCTGCACCACCCTCCCCCTTGTTGTCATGTTGCAGCCACTGTGTTGCTCTGCCTGGAGAGCTTCCTCTGGTTCACTGACCTTCACTCTACCAAATGTGATGTCCTTCTCCAGGGACTGGTCTCTCTTGATAACCTGTCCAAAGTGCGTGAGACAAAGTCTCACTGTCCTCGATTCTAAGGAGCACTCTGGCTGGACCTCTTCCAGGACAGAGTTGCTTGTTCTTTGGGCAGTCTGCGGTACTTTCAATAGCTATTTTCCTATTCTAGATATTTCTTATTAGTGGAATCATACAATGTGTGTTCATGTTCAGCAAACTTATTTCATTTAACATAATAGTTTTCAAGGTTCATCCATGCAGTGGCCTGTATCAAAACTTTTTTTTTCTCTTTGTTCTATTAAACTGGCATTCCATGATGCTCACCTTCCTGACATGATTGCTGAAGACAAACTGGGTGCGTAAGCAAATGTGGTGAAGGAAGCTGATGGTGCCCGGCTATCAAAATATATAGTGTCTGGGGTCTTAAAGGCTTAAAGGTAAACAAGCGGCCATCTAGCTCAGAAGCAACAAAGCCCACATGGAAGAAGCACACCAGCCTGTGTGATCACGAGGTGTCGAAGGGATCAGGTATCAGGCATCCAGAAACAAAATATCATATCATTGTGAATGAGGGGGAGTGGGGAGTGGCGACCCAAAGCCCATCTGTAGGCAACTGGACATCCCTTACAAAAGGGTTGCGGGGAGGAGGAGGAGATGAGCCAGTCAGGGTGCAGTGTAGCAACAATGAAACATACAACTTTCCTCTAGTTCCTAAATGCTTCCTCCAATTCCCTAACCCCCCTATCATGATCCCACTTCTACCTTCCAAATCCGGCTAGACCAGAGGATGTACACTGGTACAGATAGGAACTGGAAACACAAGGAATCCAGGATAGATAAACCCCTCAGGACCAGTGGTAAGAGTGGCAATACCTGGAGGGTGGAGGGAAGGTGGGGTAGAAAGGGGGAACTGATTACAAGGATCTATATAACCTCCTCCCTGGGGGACAGACAACAGAAAAGTGGGTGAAGGGAGACATCGGACAGTGTAAGATATGACAAAATAATAATTTATAAATTATCAAGGGTTCATGAGGGAGGAGGGAGTGGGGAGGGAGGGGAAAAATGAGGAGCTGATACCAAGGGCTCAGACAGAAACCAAATGTTTTGAGAATGATGATGGCAACGAATGTACAAATGTGCTTGACACGATGGATGTAAGTATGGATTGTGATAAGGCCCCAATAAAATGATTTTACACACACACACACACAAACATGAAAAATAAGAAAAAAACAAACTTTGTTTCTAGCTATGGCTGAATAAAACTCCATTGTCTGTATGCATCATATTTTGTTTAAACACTCATCTGTTGATGGGCATTTGGGTTATTTTTTTTACCTTGCAGCTATTGCCAATAGTGTTGTAATAATCACTGGTTTTCAACTATTAAGGCATACACTTTTTAAAAAAAATAAATCTTTTTTTGTTTTCATAAGCATACACCTTTTAATGAGTTAAGAAAAAAATCTACCGCCCTGTGGAGTCCGACAGAGTTCAGATTCTTCTACAGTTGTGTCACCAGGCAAGTTACTTCAGCTCTCTGTTCCGAGATTCCTCATGTATGGACCAAAGTTAAAAATACTTTCCTTGCAATACTGATAATAATAGGCTGCATGTGTTGACGATGCCTGGCATTCTCTGTGCTCAGCACTTTTCATACATTAACTCAGGTCACCTGTTTTCTTCTTTCGCTGTGATTGGGCGAGGCTTTCAGAGAGTCAGCCATTCATTCACATTTTGTTGCATCTCATCCATTGCCATTGCCTCACTTGCCATCACTACGCACATAATCTCCTCAACCATTCATAAGGTGTTCTCAGCTTTGTCTTGCACCGAAGGTAACTGAGGTCCAGAGAAGTCATCAAAGTGACATGAGTGAGAGACCAAACCAAAACCAAACTCTCTGCCATCAAGTCGATACTGACTTAGAGTGACCTTATAGGACGGAGGGGACTGCCCCCTGTGAACTTCTGAGTGGATACCATTTGTTGAATTGCTGGCCTTGACAATCGCAGCCCAACACATAACCACTCAGCTACGAGGGCTCCTTATGCCTGAGTGACCAAGCTGGGAACGCAGCTGCAAAACCTGGCTTCAGAGCCTACTGTTGACTCCGAAGTGGATTATTTGATGGTATTTGATTTGTAATTCCCACCGGATGATCAGGTCAGACTATGCAAATGGGAGGTGTCTGCAACTCACCAAGGAGCTCCGACAGCTTGTTCATTATGGAAATGGGATACATGGCCCTCATGTGGGATGTGAGCCTACACATATGGTGGATGGAATCTAGCAAGGAAACTGGTTAGTGTTGTCATTCCACGAAGTTTAAGATGAGTCATCTGAGAAGCAATTTTAGGGATGTCACTACCATCCAGAAAGAAGATCCAGCAGCAGAGACCCAGAGAACCCTCCTTGATCCAAGAGACCGAGATCTGTGACACCAGAGATGGCAGGTGAGGTAGTTAGTTTATTGTGCCAACCTGGCCAATAAACACATGTGGGGTGAATTGAAGGGTGGAGAGATAAATGGCTCAGTGAGCCTCGCCTTTCTAATTCTTAGGTCTCTTGCTTTCTGATGGTCGGATCAAGGTGCAGCTGCCTTAGCCAGTTCCCTGCTTCAGCTGGCAAGACTCACTTCCTGCAAGACATCCCTGAGGAAAAGTCACATGGACCTACCCCGATGCAGCCCTGGGTGCTGGAGCAGCTGTGTGGAGACCCCTGCCAGCGCTGAGATGCTTACACACTGCAGCTTTCCTCCTGCGGTGTGTGTTTTGTGAGATGGAGGAGGACTTTGTGGATTGGTGTCAGACATATGGGCTAATGTTGGACTTGTGGACTTGGGCAGCACTGACTTGGGATGTTGTCTTGATGTGCACTTAACCTTTATATAAAACTCTCTCTTATACATATGAGTTCCTGTGGATTTATTTCTCTAATGTACCCAGACTAGCACAGCAGGGAAAGGGCAAAGAACCAGCAGCAACAGGCAGCAGACCCAAGAACATGAGAGAGTGGTGAGTCTCCTGGCCTAAGGAGTGTCTTTAGGAAGTAGGTGTGCTGGCAGAGTGGCCATTTATCAACAGGGCTGGACTTGCTCGAGCAGGGCAGGAGCCAAGTCGCCACAGGGCTGAGAGACTGCTGATCAGAGAAAGGTGTGACTGGGCTAGGTCCTGATTGAAGAACTGCATCTCAAGTGCTTCTGGTCGTGAATTGTAACTTGGTGGGTTTAGTATTGTCCCTGAATTCTGTGTGGCCAGTGCCCATTCTACGATCAGAACCAGCAGAGCGTTAGAGAGTGCAGTGGGCGGGACAGTTGGTGTCAGAACTGGTGAGGAAGGTTGGAGTGGGGAGGCATGTCCAACTTCTGCCTCAGAGGAACCAGCCTGGGGCTGATGTTGAGTTTGGTTCTCTTTCCACTTTGTGAAGTCAGCGGAGGTCAAACGCTGTCTCCACGACCTTTTTACAAAGGCCTACTATTCTGCTCCTGCACTAAATAATAGTTTTCATATACAGGGACATGGGGCATTGTCATGAATTAATCGTGCTCCCCAAAATATAGATCACGTCGACTGGGCCATGTAATGATGTAATTTGGCAGTTATGCAATGATGTAATCATCCCCCTATGTGATCCCCCAATCGGTGGTAAAGGGATTAGGATGGATGAAACCCCCTTAACCAAGCCACAGCCCTGATCTCATGAAACAGACATTTCCCTGGGGTGTTGCTTGAATCACCTCGTATCTTTCTAGAGAGAGCCAAGGAGAGCGGATGGAGTCTAGAGGGGGGAGGCATGGAAGGCGGAGACTGCCTACCAGCGAGAAAGAAGAGCCAGGTTCCCAGGTTCCCCGCACTGGGAACCTCCTGACCCACAAGAGGACTGATGACCAGGACCTTACAGAGAAAAAGCCGCCTCTCAAGCTGTCAGAGAAGACATTTCTATTGGTTAAAACCACCACTTGCAGCATGAGGGTGAGTCCAAAAGTGTTGCTACAAAATCATAGAAGTTGCCTTAAACAAAAACATTTAAAAGGTGAAGCTATTGTTTTTCAACATATCCTTCATTTAGGTCTCTGGCCTTCCGAAGGTGATGTTTCATCTTTCTAAGCTGTCCTGGAAGAACTTCACACTCTTCAATTGACACCACATCAAAATGGCAGTTCGGGCACCATCAAGGGACACAAGTTGTCTGGCTTTTAGAATATTAAGCTTTAGAAACAAAAAGAAGTCTGAAGGGACAAGATCCATGGGTGGAGTAAGCTTTCCCAGTGAAATGCTCATAAGTCGGCCTTTGCTTCCCTTAAAGAATAAGCAGATGCATTATTGGATTGAGAAACAATTTCTTCTTGGTACAATCTTCCTGGCCTTTTTATCACCAGTTTGCATTTCAGCTTTCTGAAATCTTCTCCATAATTAGCCCCTAAGACCATCCTGTGTCCTTTGAGAACCTCTGACAAGGTTGCCCCTTTGGAATTCCCAAATATAGTTTCCAGCACTTTCTGCGCTGACCTTTCTGCCTTGCATTGAACTGACCTAGAAGATCCCTCCAGACGTCGCAGTTTTGGTTAGACCTTTATTATTATGATTATGAAATGCACCCTAAGGAGACGAAGACTAAGACAAGCGCATTACTAAGAGAACTTGGCTGTCGCCACTGACTGACTGTGGCGACTACTTGGGGAAGAACCTGTGCACGTGTGAAGTGAAACCCTGACAACATTTTTGTCCCTGCCCTGCTATTTCGGTTCCAGCGGCAGGAGACAACAAAGGCCAAACAAAAACCCTCACCGCCAGTGAGTCCATTCCCACTCCTAACAGCCTCGAAGACAGGCACCAGGACATGTTGGTCCCCTTGCAACTCTGTTAAGACCAGTTTAAACCGGGACAACAGGATGGTCGATGCAATTGCTGAGAGTGGTTTTTCATGGTTGCTCTGGAAATGCTAAGAGCCATCATAAAACTCCACCGCTGACATCAGACTCCTGGGAAAAGATCAGAGCTTTGCCCTGCAGATCAGGAACAAGACAAGAATGTCTACTCTCACCGCTGTCCTCTGATATCATTTTGAAAGTCCTAGCAGAGCAATTAAGCTGTAAAACGAAACAAAAATGTGCGTAAATCAGGAAGATGCAGCAAGACTATCCCTTCTCCCAGTTGGCATTACCCTTTATAAAGAAAGCTCCAGAACTAACACGAATTTAGCAAACTGCCGCAGTATAAGGTTAACACGCAGCGATCAGTCAAGTTCCTGACTACTAACAACCCGTCACCTCACAAGGAAAATAAGAGACAATTCCACTGACAAAACATCTAAAACGATCAAGTTGTCAGGGAACTTTAAAGGTTTGCTTATGGAACAGTTACACAAAGATATTCATAATTTAGAAATACTTTAGAAGAATCTCCAATGATACCAAATTATATTCTCAATATTATTATAATAAATTATAATATAAATGATTATAATATTATTAAGTGGGTGGGGGGGCAGTTACCAATATGCCTTAATTCATATTTAAATATGCACCTCTCTAAAGGCTGTCCAGCAACAAGTTGGATAGATCCAGAAAACCATCCCTTTGAAGAAGAGAGAAGTATTTAACACGGGAGGTCAGAGTACCCTCGGGGGCTGGCATTAGACTTTAAAGGATGCACACCTTCTGCCTGACATCTTTTCGGTAGCATTAGTGAACACGAGGAAAAATGAGTCTCTCACTTTTTCATGCTTCATGCAGCACCATCATCCTCAGCGTGGAATGTGTGCAATGGTGGAAAGATTAAGCAGATAAGAGATTATAGAAAGAGAAGGGGTAGCAGGAGGGTAGGGCTTGACAATTTATCGGGCCATAAGAATCAACTCTTCATTCTTCTACTGGAACAAAAGCCCTGCTTCTGAAAACTGAACATCGAAAGACGGCGTGAAGGGGCTGATGGAAGCCATAGGAAGCAAGTTCTTGGTATAAAGAAAGAACTGGAAGTATGTAAATGAGAGGAATCATATTGCTTCATTCAACCAACAGACACTTACAGAACTTCTCTCCTCAGGCAAGTGTTGTACCAGGTGCTGGGGACACAACAGTGAGCAGGGCAGGCCTCTGTCCTGAAGAAATCTAACAGGAGCAGAAGGAGACACAGAGGAAAGACAAAACGCCACTCTTCTGTGTGGCTCCAGATGACAGAATTGGGATTATTGCCTGGGGACTGGGTGAGCCGATAGAGCCCAGAAGGAAGAAACCCTTGCTATAAAACAGAGCTCTTACAAAATGGACAGACTGTCTTGGGGAAGTGGCGCTCAGTGTCTGCAGGGGAAGTGGTGGGACCTGGAGAAGATCTGGAAGCTGACCCTCCAGCCTGAAAGGGCGGCTGGATCCGATCACTTTAGAGAATCCTGCCAGACCTGACTCTGAGTTTCTGTGGAAGCAGAGCACTAGGCGGACCCCACTGGACTGATGCAGGGTGAGAAGCTGGGACTCAGGCAGGTTCACCCATCACTCCCCTCTGTTCTAGGGACTGGAGCTCCACAGATGACCAAAATCCCACGGCTCCCACTCAGAAACACAGCAGCACGTCCATCTAGTTTCCTTATCTGGAAAATGGGCAAGGCACCATCGATTATAGAAAGAACCCTGGTAGTGCCATGGTTGAGCTCCCAGCTGCAAGTCAGAAGGTGAGCAGTTCTAATCTAGTAGCTGCTCCGTGGAAGAAGGATGTGCCAGCCTCCTGCCACAAAGATGTACAGCCTTAGAAGCCCCCTGGGTCCTCCTACTGTGGCCTACAGATCTCTGTGAGTTGGAATCAACACAACGCTAATCGAGCATGGTACATGTCTAATGGTCCTATCTTAATCTGTCTGGTGAACATGTTTGTTGGATGACCTTGGTCACAGGAGTGGTCCAGAGCTGGGTACTTACTCAAGCTGAGCCAATGAAAGTCTGTCTTGGGAGCTTTGCTGTATGCATTAGGGAAGAGATCTTTCTCTGCCGGGGTGCGTAAGCACAAGGAGAATCTTTCTGAAGAGGAAGCCAATCCAGAAGACAGCTGAGCCAAGAGATGGAGAGACAAGTTCCCAGTCACTGTGCAGGAACTTCTGGAGCCAGATGAGCCTGGATCTCAAGTCTGCAAAACGGTGCTTTTTTCTCTTCCTCTTCTTCTTCAGTCAGTTTGGTTTAATTTTGTCATCTGTCATCAAATCAGTTCTAACACACTCACTGCCACTGAGCCGATTCTGGTTCATAGTCGACAGGACAGGGTATAACTGACTCCGGTGGGTTTCTGAGATGTAACTCTTTAAGGGAGTAGAAAGCCTCGTCTTTCTCCCAACTCTAACATAGTGATGATGGAAAGAAGCCATATAAGAAAAGGGCTCACCCTGTATTTGGCCGGAACAAGCACTCCGTCGATAGAAATGATCTTCCTCTTCTTCAGCATCAGCATCAAGTATTTACTGAGTGCAGATTATGTGCTAAGTACTGGGGGCATAAAGACAAATCAGATATAATGGTTATCCTGAAGAAATTTCCAATTTGCAATGAATCAAAGGCACCCAATTCCTATGCTAACCAGAGGAAACAATCGACAGAGCAGGATGAACCACTGGAGTGTGGGCAAGGAGGAACTGCCAGCCGGGGACCCCCATCAGAACTTCCACCATCCCCCTTGCTCCTTCGACCTGTCATTGCCCTTGGTCAGATGCCACGGACATACTCCTCTCTCCTCTCTGGCCCCCCTGCTTCTGACCTGCAGCCATACGCACCCAGGCTGAATAAGGCCAAAGATGATTGAGATTCGAAGACCTGAGGTCAAGCCCTGGGTCTCTTACAGACCAGCCTTGCAACTTCGGGGGCGTCACTTCACGTCTCCAAATCTCACTCTTTCTCCCTGGCAAAGGGAGATGCTCTCGCTGACTCTGGGTCCTCTCAAGCACTAGGGACAGTCAGAGAGGAGTGTGATTTAGAAAGAGGGAACCGATCACAAGGATCTACATTAACCCCCTCCCTGGGGGACGGACAGCAGAAAAGTGGGTGAAGGGAGACATCGGACACTGTAAGACATGACAAAATAATAATTTATAAATTATCGAGGGTGAGGTAGGGAGGGTGTGGGGAGGAGGGAAAAGAGGAGCTGATACCAAGGGCTCAAGTAGAAAGAAAATGTTTTGAGAATGATGATGGCAACAAATGTACCAATGTACTTGACACAGTGGATGGATGGATTGTGATAAGAGTTGTATGAGCCCCCAATAAAATGATTTTTTTAAAAAGAAGAAGCTTAAAAAGCTTGGCAAATACCCAGTGTGCGTGGCTTCCTCGAGGCAACATGAGCACAGAGGAAGAGCCGCCTAAAGGATCTGATTGGCACCTACTAGCTTGGGACGCTGTAGTCATGGTTCAACCTCTCTCCTTGTTTTGTCACTTGGAAAATGGGGGTAGAGTACCAGTACCACCATGATGATGAGAGAGTAGTGATGGAGCAGATGAAGCATGCAACACACAGAAAGTATGTTTAAAATGGGATTTATTTTGAGAATGATGATGGCAACAAATGTACATATGTGCTTGACGCAATGGATGTATGTATGGATTGTGATAAGAATTGTATGAGCCCCCAATAAAATGATTTTTAAGCCAAAAAAATGGAATATTTTTAAACATTTTATTAGGGACTCATACAACTCTTATCACAATCCATACATACATCAATTGTGTAAAGCACATCTGGACATTAAAAGATGGGGTTTAAAATAAATCCTTTTTAGAAGACCAGGTTTCCCCAGTAGCTTCCCTCTGATGTTTCCTGAACAGGATCTGACCAGAGGGCGCCACCAATTCCCACAAAAAAATCCAACCATCTCTTGGCCTCCTCCTCTCTTCCACCCCCACCCCTTGCAAGGTCCAATCAGTTGTCAAATCCTGCCCATTCAAACACGACCCACCATGGTCTTTCCTTTCCATCTTTTGCACGAATCCATCCTGCAACGTCTATCTCAACTCCTCTCCCATAGAATCCATGCTGGAATGGGCAGAAGCTTTCAGGAGCACCCTTCTATGTTGAGCAAACCCCATGTCTCCCCACCGCCTGGTCAATCAACACCAAATATTTAGGAAAGTCAGCATGAGCCCTTTCTACCTTGCCTTTCTATAAGAGATGTTAACTGGTCCCTGATCCTATTCCCTTGGCCTACCCTGAAGGTCACCCACATGTAAATTTGGTGGCCTCTGAGTTCCTGTACTCGCCATCAAGAGTCCTGGGAGTGTGGTGGGTTGGTAACCACAAGGTCAGTAGTTTGAAACCACCAGCAACTGCTTGAGAGAAAGATGAGACGTTCTACTCAATAAAGATTTGCAGTTTCAGAAACCCACAGGGGCAGTGCCACTCTGTTGATGAGTCAGAATCAATTCCATGGCAATGGTTTGGTTTGGGGCTCATTGTGATACATACCAGGGGCTTCCTATCTCAAGCATCCTCACTGTGTGGGGGCTTTTTCTGGTGTTTAAACTTGCTACCTGGAGGCACAGAATTGAACAGCCAAAGAGAGAATGGCCCGGGAGCAATCCTCAGTTAGCGTAGGAGAGGAGTTGGGGACAAACACTACAGAGTTTTGTCCTTTAGGACAAGTCTTGTACAGTGTCCAGTGGGAGGAGCAGAAGCTGACAAGGGATAAGCTGTTTATTTTTATGAACTTGCCTCCGTTTCCTGTCTATATTCCCGAACTCAAACCAAATGCCAGTTTAAAACCAGTGGCCTTCAAATGGATTGCAACTCGGGCGACCCCAGGTGTGTGAGCACAGACGCGTGTTTCGGGGGCTCTTCGATGGCTCCTGTTTCGGAAGTCCGTCGCCAGCACTTTTTCACAGGTTCGTGTGGACTTAAACCTCAAGCCTCTCACTTTGCAGTTGAACGTGCACTCATCCTCTCAGACCAAGTCCCTGGGCCTAAGTCCTTGATTCGGCATCTGCTTTTGGATATCCCCAAATTAGAACATGTTTCACAGCTCCGTGCCTCTCATACCTTTCCATGCACCTGTAGCCCACTTCATGCCCGTGCCACATGCTGCCGACTTTTGTTGTTTCTGTGCCCTTCCCCTGAAAGGCCTTCCTGCTTCCCAAGAACCTCTGCTGTTGTGCTAAGCACCAGGGGCAATCTCTCAATCCTTTGAAATGCCAGAGCAGTTTATGACTTCCTTGTACCCAACCCAGGCCTTGTCCTCCAAGTTTCTTGACGTAGTCATCTCTTGATCCCTGGTCCACTTTTGTTCCACTGTTTACTCCTGTGTCTACAATCAGGCCTTATCACTTGCCTCCAGATCTAGGATCTTGAACGTCAATGCCTGCAGGCCAACTACAGATACCTCTTCTTACCTCTGTGGTCTGTGAGGCAAGCTCCAATAGTCTCCTCCCAGTCTCGCAGCTCCTCCAGGCAGAATCTGCCTACGCACCTCTCAAGTCATCCTCCAAACGCACCAGTCCCTTGGAGCAGTCCCTTGGAGCCATCCACCCTCCAAGTCTACACACTCCAGCTTCGGCTGCTACCTTAGAAGCAGCAGTCTTAGAGATGGCTGAGGACACGTGTAAGATGACCTGGGGGGACTCCTGGCTCCACCATGTATTGCTGAATGACCCTGGGGTAAATTAATCTTTGGTCCACAGGCTCCCCTTCTGTATAAGGGGGAATAAAACCAACACATCCTTCCCAGGTGATAGAGGCCATTTGCAGATGTGAAAGAAGGGCAAACCCTCAACAGCAGATTGTGTTTGTGTTGCTTTTCTTGCTGCCATGCCTACTTGACTGGGTTGGGGGAGGGCTTCATTCACTAATGCATGTAGAGCACTCGGGAGCATGCCCAGTACAAAGCAGGCACTTCATAAATGTGAGCTGCTACCACAGACAATGACTGCATTAGGGTCCTCCAGCTACCATCAGTCACCACCAGCTGGATAGCTGAAAACAAAAGACAGGTAGGTGATAATTGAGGACCGTGGCTAAGAAGGAGGCCAAAGGGAGGGAAAAGCTGGAGGGAGGACTGGGAGTCACACAACGATTTTCTGTTTGTTTTAAACCATGGTAGACACTTGAGATTCCTGGGTAAAGAGAGCAAGAGAGGGACAGAGATGAAAGAAGTTCTAGAAAATATAAGAGAGGTGCAGGGGAGTGTGTCGTCACTCTCAAATGGAGGCTGAAGGGATGAGTCCATAAACTCCAGGATGGTCTAGTCACAGACCAGCAGCAGGCCAAGGAACAAGTTGCAGCAAAGTTCCGTCTCGGGAGGAAAGAAACCGAGCCAAGGAGCCATCGCAGATGAGGGAAAGCACAGCCAATCAAATCTTGGTTGGGAGCGCTTACACCATAACGGGGCTGAGTAAGAGATCATCCTATTGGGTAGTTTACTTTCGCCCTTTAGCCAGGTTCTCACCTGGAGAGCTAAGTGCTGTAGGAAGGTATGAGGGTTATGACTTTCCTTTGTCAGAGAGAAAGGAAAAAAACCTGACTCAGCAAGCCCTTCGGGCTACAGAAGAACACACCAGGAAGTGGAGGTGTTCCTCAGAGCCCCTAAGTCGAGAGGCAGGAGTTCAGGGAGCTTCTAAGATTCTCCGTCTGGCAGATGCTCCCACCCAGAGATGGGCACGTCTTCCCTCTTCTGTGGTCACCTGACGGGGTTGCTTACGTCCTCCTTAGCACACTCCCCCAGAGGCGCCTGGGATTAGATCTTCCCTGGTGTTCCTCTGACCTCTGGAATCTTTCTCAAGACCCTTTCCAGATCTCCCCTTCCTCCTCCAGTTGTCCTCCGGCCCTCCTCTGTGCCGCTAACCTCCCGGAGTGGTGCCAGCAGCCCCAGGGTCCGAGGGAGTCTGCGCTATACCTTCCAACCCTACCCTGCCGTCCGATTCCACAGTCACATGCCCAGCTGCCTGCTCCATTACCCCTCGGGATCCAACAGATCCCAAACCGAATGCGCTTTATTTTACCCCAACCTCCTCCTGCTTTCTGTGTTTCCTATACTGTAATTGGCACCACTGGCCCCAAATGCGTCTGTGTCTGTCACCAGTTACCAAGCGCTGTCCTTTTCCAAAATAAATCGCGACCCTGGCGCCTGCCTTCTGTAAAGAGACCTTGTCAAGCCTGCCTAGCACGACCCTCACAGCAGGTTCCGGCTGGGACTCCCTGCCAACCAGCCTCTGCCGTCCTCCGAAGGGCCACTCCATGATCTTCTTTAAGTACTGAGACGACCCTCTCGCTCATCTGAGTAGACGTATCCCATGCCTCTCTCATCTGTGCTGGGTAAGGTATAAACCAACATTCAAGGTTCTTTCTGATCCAACCCCTGTCACATGCGCCATCACCACCAACCCGGAATGTGTGCTCTCCAGTCACGTCTGGGCTAGCTATTCCTAAGTTCCCTGACTTGGTCCAAGTTGTTCCCACTAGTCTCCCTAGAGCAGTGGCTCTCAACCTTCCTGATGCCGCGACCCTTTCATACAGTTCCTCATGTGGTGGTGACCCCCCCAACCATACGATTATTTTCGTTGCTACTTCATCACTGTCATTTTGCTACTGTGATGAGTCGGGCGACCCCTGTGAGAGGGTCATTTGACCCTCAAAGGGCTCATAATCCACGGGTTGAGAACCTCTGCGAGAGCCAGCCAGAACTCTTTTGACTCATCGACATCCGTGGAATGAATCCCTCATGAGATTTTGCCTCACGCCTGTTGTAACACTTCTTGCACTGGTCCGAGAAATAGCTGGGCTCCCCCTTCGGAGTCCGGGAACTGACACACACTCTGAATTCAGCTCTTGTTCACTGCTTGCCACGGAGTTGTGAGTATGTCCCAAACTATCCCCGAACACCTGATGGGAGCGATCTGACTCAATGACGCCTGACAACAACAACAACCAGTCAGCCATACTTTGCAATTGCCTGAGCCGTTGCTCAGTTTCGATTTCCACTCTTCTCCATGACTCATCGTTGACTTAAAGCGTCTTTATACAAATAACAGTTTTGGTTTTGGGGTTTCCCTTTTCATTATTTACATGGAATATATTCACCCAAGTGGTTTTACTTGGTCAAAGGTTATACTTAAGTACGTAGCACTGATTAGGTATTGCCAGGTACTTCTCTAGAAAGAGCATGCCGGCTTACTGTGAGTGTGCAGGTCTCCTGTCTCATGGCCCTAGTTTCACAACTGTCTTTCCAATTTGCTGCTTGGACTGGTCCTATGGAGGCTACTCTTTGGTAGTGCCAGCTGCTGGTCTTTTTCTACGGGGACTCCTCTGACTGGTCTTAGAGCAGCAATGATGGCAGAGTGTCACAGTGTCCAGTAGAGGACGGCAGAAGATCATGGAAGTCCAGAGGGGTGGGGGGCGTGGTGGGGGGATGAAATCTAATTTGTGGATTCAAGGAAATTTTACTGCACTTTTTCATCGTATGGTCATAGAGGAAATACCACAGACCACTGGCTTAAACCCTCAGTTGCTTCTGACTAATAGTGACCTTACAACTGGTCACTTACAACCTTGCAACCTCTGCACAACTGTGGGCAGATTGGAGCCCATTGTTGTAGCCGCTGTGTGAATCATCTTGTTCACTAATTCCCCCCACCTTTTTTTTTCCTCTGCTAGCCCTCGACTTAATGAAGCAGGATGTCCTTTTCCAGGGACCATCCTTCTTGATAGCATGTTCAAAGTATATAGGACAACGTATTGCCATCCTTGCTTCTAGGGATCGTTCTGGCTGTACTTCTTCCAAGACAGATTTGTTCACTTCCTGGCATCCTATGGTACATTCAACATTCTTCCACATCACATGTAAAAGGCATCCATTCTTTTTCACCCTTCCTTTCTCATTGTCCTGCTGTCCCAAACCTGCCTTTGAGACATCAAAGTGACATCTTTGCTTTTAAGATCCTAAAGAGGTCTCCGAAAGCAGATATTCCCAATGTAATGCATCCTGGATCTTAGACTGCTGCTTCCATGGGCCTTGATTGTGGACCCAAGTAAAATAAAATCCTTGGTAATATCAACATTTGCGCTGTTTGTCATGATATGATGGATCCAGTTGTAAGGATTATTGTTTTCTTTATGTTGAGATCTAATCTTTACATAAGTACTTCTAGTCTTTTTGACTATCAGCAAGCAAATTGTATCTACATAGTATAGATTTTTTCATATTATAGATTGTTAAATGAGTTTTCCAATCCCAATTTCCTGCGGTTCTTCTTCATATAATCCAGGTTCTTGAATAATTTACTCAGCATACATATTGGAAGATTATGCATTTATGAAAAGATAGAACCCTGATACACACCTTCTCTGCTTTAAACTCTAGTATCCCCCTTTAAAATGTTGAAAAGAAAGGATGCTACTTTGAGGACGAAGATGAACCTCACCCAAGCCATGGTATTTCCAATAGCTTCATAGGCATGTGAAAAATGGATAATAAATAAAGAAAGCCAAGGGAAACCTGATGCATTAGAATTGTAGTGCTGGCGTAGACCATTGAAAGTACCATGGACTGCCGAAAGAACAAACATGGCTGCCTTAGAAGAAGGAGAGCCAGCATGGTCCTTACCAGCAAGGATGGCAAACTTCACCTCAAGTACTTTGGACGTGTTATCAAGATCGAGCAATCCCAGAAAGGGAAATGATGCGTGCTAATGCAGAGGGACACTAAAAAAGAGGAAGGCCCTGGACACAGTGGCTACAGCAAGGGACTTAAGCATAGACCATAAGAAGGACGGTGGTGAACATGTCAGATGACGGTGTTTGGTTTTGTTGTACAGAGCGCTCAACAACAATCCCCTTTTTCAGTATGGACTGCCTCTTGGCCTTTGTCCAGGTTCCTCATGAACACCACGAAGTGTTCTCGAATTCCCATTCTTCTCAATGTTATCCATACCTTATTAGGATCCATGCGTAGTCAATGAAACATAGGTAAATATCTTTCTGGTACTCTGAGCTTCCGATTAAGAGCCATCTGATGTCACCAACTTCACGTGTTCCCATGTCCTCTTCTAGATTTGGCTGAATTTCTGGCAGTTCACTTGTTTGAATCATCCTCCGCAAAATTGTACTTGCTTGTGATATTGTTTGATAATTTACATCATCTCTTCATTCTTTGAAATGGGCAGAAGTATGCATCTTTTCCCATTGGTTGGCTAAGTCGCTGGAATTATTTGCCTTTCTGAGCCTTGATTTTCCTCAAGTAGAACTCCAGTCCTTGTCCTCTGGTGCATACCCATCTGCTCAGGCGCACTGGCCGAGCCTGGAAGAGAAACGTGTGGAGGATTGGGGCGCAATCAGGGAATGTGGGGTGGCGGAAAGAGCATTAGAATCCATTGTGATGATGTATAGACAACTCTTTTTTAAAGCAATTTAACTATGGAAGTGTGTGATATTTGAGTATCATATCAAGAAAGCAACTGCTGCTGAGGGAAAGGGAAACCTAACTTGACCATGGCTACTGTGGGTGCGGGGAGAGAGGGTTTGCTTAGGGGCACTGAGTTCATTTTAATGGTGTTGGGACCATTTGGAGAGGGACGTCAATAATGGCTGTATAACACAAAGAGTACAATCAATGACACTGAAATATAGATGTAGACGTTGTAGAATTGGAGAACGTTTTGTTGTGTCTACTTTTGGCACAGTTGAAAAAAATAATTACACGCACAACAATGAGTACAAGGAAGAAGAAAATGTTCTCAAATTGATTGTGGTGATGATTGGCCAACTCTTCTCGATATGGTTGAACTACTGAAGTATATGACATGTGGATGAAGTGCCAATAAAACTGTTAAAGCACAGAGAGAGAGAGAGAGAGAGAGAGAGAGAGAGAGAGAGAGAGAGAGAGAGAGAGAGAGAGAGAGAGAAGAGAGGGGCAAGAAGCATGCCCTGCTGGAACGGCTCCTCCAGAAGGCTGCTGAGTTTTTCACCCCTTTGCCTTTCACCATTTTTTTAACTGAATTTTCTTCTATAGCTTTGTGTTTAATATCTTTTCCTCTTCAGGAGTCAGTTAGCCCCTTCTTGCAGCACAGAGGCAAGTGCGTAGTGGGACTCATACCACTGCCAGTCAGTGTGTTGTGTGAATAAGCACGATGCGGTTTGAGTCTTGGTGCGGCCCAGCTCAGTGCTGGATATCAATGTTGGGTAGTCCGCATGAATGATCTTATTATGCCTGTACAACACTCCTGGAGAAATCCCCTGCATCCAGCCTTAGGGATCGGTACTTCTTGTTGCTTCCCCTCACACAAACTATGAAGAACAATGCTGTCTGTGATAGGGTTATATTTACCTGCCCTCAAGGAAATCCAATCAATACAACTGTTACTCAAATCTATTCAGTAATCACAAAAGCTAGTGATGAAATTGAAGAATTCTACCAACAACATTGGTGGGAAATTGATCAAACATGCAATCAACATGTATTGATAATTTTTAGCAATGGGGATGCAAAAGTTGGACACAAAAAAAGAAGGAACAGTAGTTGGAAAATATGGATTTAGTGATAGAAATTAAGCTGGAAATTGTATGATGGAATTTTGCAAAATCAAGGACTTGTTCATAGCAAATGCCTTTTTTCAACAACACAAAAGACTATACGCAAGGACTTCTGCAGATGGAATATCTAGAAACCAAACAGACTGCATCTGTAGGAAGAGACGTTGGAGAAGCTGCGTATCAGCAGCTAAAACCAGGCCAGGGGCCAACTGTGGAACAGACCATCAGTTGCTCATATGTAAGTTCAGGTTAGAGCTAAAGATAATTAAAACAAGTCCACAAGAGTCCAAATGTGACCATGGATCTATCCCACCCGAATTTTGAGAACATCTGAAGAACATTAATGAGCTGTAGGAGAACATCAAGAACGTTATTCATGAAGAAAGCAGAAAGTAATTGAAAACATAAGAAGGAAAGAAAGATATGATCAACGTGGATGTCAGAAGAGATTCTAAAACTTGCTCTTCACCTTAGCGTAGCTAAAGCAAATTAAAGAGCCGAACAAAAATTTTTAAAGGGCAGCTTGAGAAGATAAAGCCAAATATTATGATTAAATGTGCAAAGACCTAGAAATAGAAAACCAAAAGAGAAAAACATACTTAGCATATCTTAAACTGAAAGAGTTCAATAAAAAACTGAAGCCTCAAGTTGCAATCTTGAGAGAGTCTATAGGCACAAAAGTGAATGATGCAGCAGTACCCGAAGAAGATGGAACAAATAGACAGTCCCTGTACCAAAAATAGTCAACATTTCAGGAGGTAGCACATGGGTGAGAACCAACAAAGCTGAAGGAAGAAGTTCAAGCTGCACTGAAAGCATTAGGAAGGGAAAAAAAACAAGGCTCCAGGAACTGCTGAAATACCAATAGCAATGTTTCAACAAGCTGCAGAAGCACTGGGAACACTTACTCATCAATACCAGGAAATTTGGAAGACAGTTACTTGGCCAATTGACTGAAAGAGGTCCATATTTGCATCCCATTCCAAAGAAAAGTGAACCAACAGAATGTTCAAACTATAGAACAATATCACTGATATCACATGATAGTAAAATTTTGCTAAATATCATCCAGCAACATTTACAGCAGCACATTGACAGAGAGCTATGAGAGGCTTAAGCAGGATTCCGAGAGAGTGTAGAACAAAGGATATGGTTGCTGATGTCAGATGGATCTGGGCTGAAAGTAGATAATACTAGAAAGATGTTCAGTTGAGTTTTATTAACTATGGCAAGGCATTTGACTGTATAGATCATAACAAACTATGGATAACTTTTAGAAGAATGGGAATTCCCGAACACTTTATGGTGCTTGTGCAGAACTTGCACATGGATCAAGAGGCAGTTGTACAAACAGAATAAGGGAACACTGCATGATTTAAAATCAGGAAAGATGTGTGATATGGTTGTATCTTTTCATCATACTTATTCAATCAGTATGCTGAGAGACTCATCAGAGAAACTGGATTATATGAAGAAGCACGTGGCATCAAGATTGGAGGAAGGCCTGTTGACAACCTGTGAGATGCAGACAGTGAGGAGGGCTTGAAGCACTGCTGATGAAGATCAAGGATGACAGCCTTCAGGTTAGACTACAACTCAATGTCAAGAAGACCAAAATCCTCACAACTGGACCAATAGGTAATATCATGATAAATGGAGAAAAGGTTGAAGTTGTCAAGGATTTGCTTTGCTTGGATCCACAATCACTGCTCATGGAGGCACCAGTCAAAAATCAAAAGATGGTTAGAAGCTTGTCAGTTGATTCCCATCTCTGGTGCACATTGGACCTGGTCTGGTTTTCAACATTTCCTGTATTTTTTGTTTGTTCAGATTGGAGTTTATCTCAGATGTACTTTGCTATTGTGAGTGACCTCTTGAATTTGGGCTATATGTTTTTCTGGTTTTCAGTACATGAAACCCAGTTGATGGGCCTCTAGAGACAGCGAACAGAATAAGTGCAGAGTGAGTGGTGGATAAAAGGGAGCTGATGTCAGGGAGTTCAAGAAGGAAGAGGTTATATATGAAGCAGCATAAAATTGGAGTCGTGCTAGTTTTTATAACATCTCTATTTCAATTACCAGTGAGCCCGGCTTTGTACTTCCAGGAAGAGTTACACTCTGGGAAACCCACAGGGCAGTTCTACCTGTGCTATGGGGTCACTATGAGTCTTAATTGACTCGGTAAGAGTGAGTTTGGAGGAATAGAAAGCCCTGTCTTTCTCCCAAGGAGCTGCTGGTGGTTTCAAACCCCTGACATTTCAGATCACAGCCCAACACATAACCACTATGCCACCAGGGGAGGGTGGAGAGAGTGTGGGGTAGAAAGGGGGAATTGATTACAAGAATCTACATATAGCCTCCTCCCTGGAAGAGGGACAGCAGAGAAGAAGGCGGGGGAGTGACATCGGACAGTGTAATATATGACAAAAAAATAATAATTTATGAATGATGAAGGGTTCATGAGGTAAGGGGGAGTGGGGAGGGAGGGGGGAAATGATCAGCAGATATTAAGGGCTCAAGTAGAAGGCAATTGTTTTGAGAATGATGATGGCAACACATGTACATATGTTCTTGACACAAAGGATGGATGGATGGATTGTGATAAGAATTGTATGAGCCCCCAATAAAATGGGAAAAAAGAGTGAGTTTGGTTATTTCACTTACCAGCATATCTTGGGTGTTTTCTGACCTATTTTTTTCCTAGAGTATATTTAATTTCTTCAAATCTATAAATGTGATATAAACTGTTCAACCAATTGCCCAGCATTGAACCCTTAGAGAATTTCCTCTTTCCTCAGTTATTAGTAGGACTGTCATCGATAATCTTTTGTTTTCAGATACATCCCAGGGATAAGCTTGCTAAATCAGAGAGCACAACTCTTGCTGGCACATCTGGTCAAATGTTCCTGCAGAAAAAGTACCATCCACTTAACCTCTTAAACCGTGCGAGATGCTTACTTCCTCCATTCTACCCACATCTGGCGTTTCCGCTATTTTAATCCTGACCGAGTTTATGGGGAGGAAAAGCTGAAACTTCTTTTTCATGTATACTTTGGAATTCCTAACATTTTCTATGGCTATTGTATAGCTTCTGGGGATCTTTCTGTTATCATCACCCTTTGTCCGTTCTATCCAGTTCCTCGTATTGTTAAGGTTTAAGAGCACTTGAAAGGCCTTGGCAGATGGGGGCCCAGAGGTGACTTCCTCCCCGCCCTTCGGACCCTCCTCTTCCCACACCCCCATCACCCAGAACTTCTCTTTGTCCCCCGCAGGAAGTCTTTGCCATGCAAACAAGCTGCGGCTACCCCCTACCCTGGGAAAGCAGCCTCTCCAGGAACTCCCCACCTTCGGCCGCTCTCCCTCCTGAAGCCCTGCATTCCTGCGGCTCTCACCTCCCCTCTCCCCTCGCCCTGCACGCCTCACACGCCCAGCACGCCCTACTCACCCTCCCTCCCTTCCGAAATTCCTCAAAGAGGCCCAAAGCCCCTGGAGACCCAGCCCGAGCCCGGCATCCCAGCCTCGCCCTGCTCTGAATGTGAGCTGGGAGAGGTCTGCTGCCCCCAGGGCAGGCTGGGAGAGAAGGGGCAGCGGTGTGCGGAAGAGGAATAAAAAAATTTTTTAAAAGGGAAATGGGGTGTTTTTTCCGAAGCTAAGCGCCAGGGTCAAGCAGATGAGAGAGATCAGGTGGTGGGGGGTTCCGCTGGAGAGACAAGGGGTGTGTGTGTGAGGTTTGCCCCTGTGATTTAGAGAGAGTGTGTATCAGGCGTGCGTGCGTGCGTGTGTGTGTGGTTTGCCCCGTGACTTGCAGAGCGCAGTTATCAGGCGGGAGCAGCTTGAGCACGGGGCCGAGAATGGCGGGACACGGGCGTACGACAGGCCTCCCGCGGGGGTCCGACCACAGGGAGACTCAGCCACCTGCCCAGGCTCCTGCCTGTCTCCACCATCACTGCTCGCTCAAGCGCACACTGCACACCTGCGTGGCCAGCTTGTGCGAGGCACGGGACTCGGGGGTCTCTGTCCCGGACGCTCACCCTAAGGAGTCCACCCCAGCGCGCCCCGCGGAACGTGACCAGAACCAGGGGCCCGAGGACACTTCCCAGACACAACTTTGGGGTCTTAGTGCGAGTTTGTCGGGCGCTGGGGAGTGGCGAGGCGAGTCGGCGCCAGGGCCTGCGGAGGGTCGCCGGAAGCCAGGCCCGGGGCGGGGGGGGGGGGGGAGCGGCACACCCTGGGGACAGAGCCGAACTAGGCCGCCGGGGCCCGCACCCCACCTGCCCGCGGCGGAATCCCCAGCCGGAGGGAGGGGCCGGGGGAGGAGCCGGCGGGCGCGCCGCGCCCCGCCCCGCAGGCCGGCCGCACGTAGCCCTCGTAGCCCCCGTCGCCCCGCGCGCGCAGGCAGGTTACCTAGCGCCCGTGCGGGCGACGGCGCGGGGAGGGGGCGGGGGCCCCCCCGGCCCTCCCGGCCCTCCCGGGGCCCTCCCGCTACCTGGGGGAGTCCCCGCGGCGGCGGCGGGGAGGAGGGGCTGGCCATCGTCTGCGCCTGCCCAGGCCTTTATCCTAAAGTCTCTCCGCCGCATCCGGTGGAAGCAGCGCCATCGCCCCACTGCCTTCGAGCCGACTCTGACTCCCGGCGACCTTATATGGGAGGCCTGGTGACATACTGGGCACGCTATGTGCTGCTAATCAGCACTTCGAGCCCACGTGCCGTTCCGTGGGAGGAAGGCAAGGCTTTCTGCGCCCTTCAAGAGTTCCAGTCCGGGGAACCCCGAGAGAGAGGGATGTGGGAGGCCCAGAGAAAGGGCCCCACCCAGGGCCCCACAAGTTGGAGCTTCGTGCCCACAAAGGCAGGCCGGGGAGTGTTGGGGGCGGGGATGCAGGAATGAGCCTGTCCTGGCCCTCAAATGGATGCTAGCATCCCAGCCGGACACAAGTCTGGGCTCCACAACGGCTTCTCGGAGAGTTACGAGAAGTCGCCCTGGATCAATAGGTCCCCAAACAGCCTTCGAACAACCGAGGAGTCAATTCTGAAATTCAGGGTTCCTTCTGAAAAAGCAGTCCGGCCTGCCCATTTCAAAGAAAGGGAGAGGAAGATGGAGATTAGAGGGAGCACAAAAGCCTTTGCAAACCCGCCCTGGCGCCACCGCTTATGCACGCACCCAGGTGCTCACAATCATCCATACACCTGGACACACAGGTATGCGGATGCAGCAGTGAGTTGTGCTACACGTCCTCACACGCATGCACTCGTCCGATTGGTGACCCCAAGAGCCACTCAAGATCCTGACGGTCAAGGAGCGCTGGAAAAACAACCTCTTTTTTCCTTAGGGATTCCAACATCGCTATGCTTTCCCAGTGCCTGACCCCTTCAAGCTCCGGCCCTTTGTTCTCCGGCAGTGCAAAGGGGGGGAGGAGGGCAGGAGGCTTAGACCTGGCTCTTTAGAGATCAAAGGCATTGGAAAGGAATGTCCTCTGGCCTGGGGTGAGCAGGAGGGGAGGTGGCAGCCCTTCCCAAGGCCTAGCCTGATTGCTGAGGGGCCCCCCATTCCCCAGCAACGGGTCAAAGAGTAACTAGAGGTGTGGCACGACTCTGGGAACAAACAGCTGCAAACATCCGTTAACCATCAGAATGTGGTAGGCATGGAGTATGGATCTAGGAACACTGGAAGTTGTGGGAAAGCAATGGAAGACTCGAAGGTAGCTCTCTTAGGTATTCCAGAAACTCACTGCCGTCGAGTATTCTAACTCATAATGATCCTACATAGGGTTTCCAACAGTGTAAATCTCTAAGAGCAGCCTCATTTTTCTCCCTCGGCTGGTAGATGTAAACTGCCTACCTTGTGGTTAGCAAGGTACTTTGCTCTGAACTGCCTAACGTGTGCTACATTTTAGGCACGGATGATCTGAAATGGACTGGTATTAGCCATTTTGAATTAGAGAGGAAAGAAAGTAAAAAACCAAAATGATGATCAGAGAAGTCTCTGGAGCTTGCTCTTGAATATCGAATAGCTAAAGCCAATGCAAAACAAAAAACAACCCAGCAGATTTCGAAGGACACCTCCAGAAGACAAAGTATTATAATAAATATGCAAACACCTAGATTCTCAAGCTGAAAGAACTGAAGAAAGAACTCCAAGCCTTAGGTTGCACTATTAAAAAATTCTATGTGCAAAATATTGAATGAAGCAGGAAGCATCAAAAGAAAATGGAAGGTGAAGAGATCACTGAAAAGATGGGGTGCTACACCAGTGTGCCAAGAAAATTAGATGGGGACCAGCTGTCAGAAAGGATAGCATCTGGGGTCTGAAAGGCTTGTCTTACACAGCCATTTTAGTGGTGTGTCAACTAAGTCCACATGGAAGAAGCACACCAGCCTGTAGGATCTAAACATTACAAATAGTAAAATCCAAAGGAGGGGACAGTATCAGAGCTTAAATTGTGAACACGTGGTTTGCAGAAAGCTATGGGTGACAGTGGAAGCCCGAAATCCACTTGCGGGGTCCCCGCACGGATGAAGCCCCTGGTGAATCCCCTCTGACCACAGCTGAGGGGTGTAAGTAGCCCTGCTCTCAGGCAGAGAGTGTTGTGAAGTAGATGTTGGATGCTGTAGAGGGGGTTATTTTGCTGAAGATCATCCAACAATGGTTGCAGCAGTACATTGACAAGGGACTGTCAGCGATTCAGGCAGAATTGAGAAGCAGTCATAGAACAAAGGATATTATTGCTGATGTCAGATGAAGCTTGGGTCAAAGCAGAGAATTCCAGAATGATGTTTACCTGTGCTTTATTGACTATACCACGGCATACAAATATAGACTGGGAATTCCAGAACACTTCATTGTGCTCATGTGGAACTTATACATGGATCAAACGGTAGCTATGCAAACAGAAGAAAGGAATATTGCATGGTTTAAAATCAGGAAAGGTGTGCGTCAGGGTTGTAGGTCTCTTATGCTATATGGTGAGCATACTCACCATTCAATCTGTATGCTGCGCAAATCGTCAGAAAAGATGGGTTATATGAAGAACGTGGCATTAGGCTTATTAACAATCTGCAATATGCAGGTGACACAACCATGCTGATTGAAAGTGAGGAAGAATTGAAACACTTGCTGATGAACTTCAAGGACTGCCGGCTTCAGTATGAATTATGGCTCAATGTCAAGACCAAAATCTTAACAACTGGACAATAAGTGGAGAAAAAGTGGAACTAGTCAAGGATTTTGTTTTGCTTGGATCCACAATCAGTGCTCATGGAAGCAGCAGTCAGGAGACCAAAAGATGGTTGCCTTAGGTGAGTCTGCTGCACAAGGCCTTTGGAATGTTGAAAAGCAAGGATGATCCTTTAGGACTAAGGTGCGCCTGACTCAAGCCAGGGTATTTTCAGTCGCCTCCTATGCACGTGAAAGTTGGACAGTGAATAAGGAAAACCAAAGAAGAATTGATGCGTTTTAATTGTTCTGCTGGAGAAGAATATTGAAAGTACCATGGACTGCTAAAAGGACAGACCCATCTGTCTCGGAAGAAGTACAGCCAGAGTGCTCCTTAGAGGCCAGGATGGCAAGGCTTTGTCTCACATACTGTGGACAATGCCGTCAGTTGAGAACATCACGCTTGGTAAAGTGAAGGGGCATCGAAAAAGAGTAAGCCCTTCAATGAGATGGGTTCACCACTGGGCTGCCACCGCGTGCTCTGGCAGAGGAAGGACTGTGAAGCTGGCACGGGGCCGGGCAGTGTTCCATTCTGCTGTGTGTACGATTGTTGCTATGAATCAGAACTGACTCTGACAGCGAACAGCCACAACTGTCATGTTAAAATGTACACCTTATCATTTTGACCTATTGTAAAGTTGTTTCCGCTTTTAATACTTTCTGCTTTCTTTTTGATTGAAGATTTTCTCTTTTGTCATTGTTGGAATTTTGTTTGTTTCTTGTTTTTGTTTTGCATGATTTTTTGCATAAAACAACGAGGATAGGTAAATCTATAGAGACAGTAATGGATTAATGATTACTTAGGGGCAAAACAGGGGAAGTTAAGGAGCCACATGCAGCTAACAACGAGTTCAAAAAAGAAGAAAATGCCCTGAAGTTGAGTGTGCTGATGGTTCTTAATATGATTGAACTATTGAATTGTATGATGTGTGAATTCTAAGCCAATTACAACTATTAAAAAAGAAGATGGAGAAAACACGCAGTCACTGTACCAAAAAGAATTGGTAGACATTCAACCATTTCAGGAGTTAGCATGAGACACAGTCAATTAATATGACCCTTCAAGCCCACACTGCTTATGTGATGTATTATAATTCTAGAATCTATACCTTTGACATTTTGGAAGGCATTCTGTACTCTAAAAATGGACAAGATTAGGGTGGGATTAAGATGATTTTAATAGACGATGTGAACCAAGCCACACCCTTTGTTTCCTGAGGACATCCTTAAGATTTTACCTGTGGAGAAGGTATGATCCAAGGCACCATCATTCCGTTTACTTAGGAGTATGGTTGCTTAAAAGGCAAGCCACACTGTCATTAAAGATATTCCATGCTGTGTAAGAGCCATGCAGGACACAGAGAAATTCCAGGAACAATGTGGAAAAGCATGTCCAAAATCTCTGTCTGAACAGGTAGAAGTCACCGAGACGAGGCACAGAGACTCAGAGGAGCAGCCCTGAGACTATGGGGACCTTCTCACCTGGCCCAAAATTGTGGAACTGTGGGACAGAACAATTGGTAGGCCGGTTTCCTGGCCCGTGGAGGCAAAGGTCAAGGGACCGCATGGCTGAGAAACTGAGGACCAGAGAGAGATTTAGGTGCTGACTGAGAAGAGGTGTGGCTGCAGACCAATCACTGTATCCTTACTGTTTGCTGATCCTGACGTGTGATAACCTATTAACCTCCCCAATAAAGCTCTTTAATTGTGAATATTGCTTGTGATTTCTGTGTGGCCATTGCAATGCATTCTGGAATCCAGCACAGACTTAGAATATGGGGGAAGAATGGTTGGTGTCCGAATAACTTGAAAAAAAAGGATTGGGTGGGGGGGAGGGGTAAAGGCATGTCTGACCCCTGCCTCATGGCAATAGGGAAGTCCCTGTCTTTCATTGCAACAGACAGTGAAGAGCCAACGGTGATAAAGGAAGAAGCCCATGCTTCATTGTAGTAGATGCTGGGAAAAACAAAGCTCCAGAAATTGCCAGTATCCCAATTGGGATGTTTCAACAAATAGATGCATTGCTGGAAGTGCTCGCTCATCTTTGCTAAGAAATTTAGTAAACAGTAAGCTGACCACTTGATTGGAAGCGACCCATTCCAAAGACCAGTGATAGAACAGAATGTAGAAATTATAGAATAATATTATTCATATCACACACAAATAAAACCTCACGATGAAAAAATGATTGCAATAGTAAATTGACAAGAGAAATGCCAGAAATCCAAGCTGGATTCAGAAAAGAATGTAATACAAGGGATATTCTTGCTGATGTCAGATGGATCTTGGCTGAAAACAGAATACCAGAAAAAAAATGTTTACCTGTGTTTTATTGACTATGCAAAGGCCTTTGACTGTGTGGATCATCACAGATGATGTCTGCAATGTGAAAATGGGCATTCCAGAACGCTTCATTTTGCTCACGCAGAGCCTGTACTTAGATCAGGAGGTGGTTGCTCATAGAGAACAAGGGAATATCACATGGTTTAAAAGCAGGAAAGCCATGTCCAAGTGAAATGAAATCCTTCATGACTTCATCCTTTACTCTGTTTATCATTAATTTATCCTATTACTCTTTTTCGCTGCCCCTTTACCGAGCATGATGTTCTTCTCTAGAGACTGGTCTCTCCTGACAACATCGTCCAAAGTATATAAAACAAAGCCTTGCCATCCATGCCTGTAAGGAGCACTCTGGCTTTACTTCTTTCAAGACAGATAAGCACCATCCTTATTCCATCTGTATCCTGAGCAATAATCCAAGAAGTTGTGTTTCATGAAGAAGAATCCTAAGACATCAGGACTAGAGAAGACTCAATAACAACCTGCAATACACAGATAGCACAGCCTTGCTTGCTGAAAGTGGAAAAGGAAAAAAAAATGAAGCACTTACTCTATGGATTAGATCTCAACATAAAGAAAACAAACATCCTTACTACTAGACCAATAAATCAATGATCAACAGAGGAAAGATTGAAGTCATCAAGGATTTCATTTGACTTGGATCCTCCATCAATACCCATGGAAGCAGCAGTCAAGAAATCAAATGATGTTTTGCGAGGGGAAAAGTTGCTCTCAGAGATCCCTCTAAAATCTTTTGTCATTGTTGTGTTGTTGTTTTTAGCTTGACCTAAACATATTTCTTTGAAAGTAAAACATCATGGTAGGAATTTATTTTTTAAGACAGTGCTATAAATTGACAAATGAAAAATCAAACTTCATTTCTGCAGCTATTAAAATGTAATAATGTTTCCCAAGTCATTATACTGACTGGCAGCAATTCCCCGTTGATCAGTAGTAGTTTCCGGAAGAGAGTGGCAGGAGAGTCCAGGAAGGCAGGCAAACTGAGGCGGAACTTGGGTGCGATCTCGAAGGCCAGGATCACCAGCAAAACTCCAGGGAGAGTCCATGCCAAGCAGCAGGGCTCAAAGAAAGCTGACGGGCATTTCTCTGGAGGAAGGCATCCACTGCGTTGTTGAACTCATTTGCACGATGTAAAGGCAGATTGTGCTTTCCTTCTGTATCAGACGCAATCACGACTCTGATGTGTGTGCGGAGGAAGTCCACCTAGATGCTTGGGGCCACAGGATTCTTCTCCCCAAGCACAATCAAAGTAGGGCGTGGAACCAGGAACAGCAAGCGTCAACAAATATTACTCTCCGACAGATGTCTGGATTATCGAATGCCATCCATGCTTTTTTCACAGGTTTGGGAGAAGTAGTCACACCCATATCGGACTTCTAGAGACTCTCTTGTTCTCTGGCTCCATTTAGAAACATCTCAGGTCCCTGCGAGTGGGCATGGCTGGGGCACAGGATTCCAGGGCTTCTGTGCCTCCAGGAGGAACCCCACCCTCAGGAATGCATGGTCGCCCAGCACCACTGCCATCCTCTTTAAATTCTTAAAACCAAAGGTGATCCTTTGAAGACTAAAGTATGTCTGACCCAAGCAATGGTGTTTTCCAATCATCGCAAAGGGACCGGAAAGCTGGCCAGTGGGAAAGGAAGACTAAAGAATGACTGCATCTCAATAGCCAATTGTGGTGATGTTGAAAAATATCGACTATACCCCAAAATATTGACTATACCATGCATGGACTGTCAGAGACAGGATAAATCAGTCTTGGAAGAAGGATAGCCAAAATGATCCTTAGACTCTGGTAGAATTCATCTCCTTTACTTTGGACATGTCTCATGAGGGAGCAGTCCCTGAAGAAGGACAGTTTGCAACGTAGAAGATCATCAAAAAAGAGAAAGCTTCTCAACAAAATGGATTGACACCATGACTTCAACAGTGGACTGAGACACAGCGATGGTTATGAGGATAGTACAGGACCAGGCCGTGTTTCATTCTCACGTCGCTGTGAGTCAAAACGGACTCAATGACACAGTCATAACCCAGAGCACAGTGGGTTCAAACTGAAAGCTCAGTGGTTCAAATCCCTCAGCTCTTCTGTAGGAGAGAAATGCGGTAGTCAGCTTCCCTGGAGATTCTTGGAAACCCAATGGGCCCATTCTGTTCTGTCCTCCAGGGTCTGTCTGAGTCAGACTGAACTCGACACCAGAGGCTTTTATTTGACAGCTGAGAAAACTGAGGCTCCGATTGTAGAATGGACTGCAGAAGATCATTCATGGAAGTTCTGTTTCTTGGATCTGAACTGAAGTCTCCCTATGGACAGAAAAGGAGGCCCTCCTCCCTCTCACACCTTCCCAGCCTATTTTCATTGGGCCATTCATCCTGAGCCCCACATGGCTCAACTGAGTGTAGACCCAAGAAAAGCCAGTTCTTGGACCTCAGTTTCTTCCCTCCAGTGACTGCCATTCCCAAGAGACCTGCGAGTCATGAATGCATGTGGGTTTCTTGCTGTGAACACTGAGTACGTACCTATGGTGAAGGTGAAGGTGAAGGTGAGGCAGTCACCCACAAGTGCAGTGCAGAGCTGGGACTTTAGCTGGGGCTTTCCTCCTGGAACCAAGGGCAGTGGAAAGAACACGGACCGACTTTGGAACCAGATCATTCTGCCTTTGAAGTTTGGCTGTAACACTCATTAGCCAAGCAATCTTGGGCAAGCTACTTCATCGGTGAGCCTCAGTTTCCTCACGTGTCATAAAGAGATATTAATTCCTACTCAGCAAAATAATTTCAATGAAAATAGAGTTCAAAGCAAAGATGTCCTTCTGATGGCTGAGGTGTGCCTGGCCCCGAGTCATGCCATTTTCAGTTGCTTCACATGCAAGCGAAAGTTGGACAATAAAAAAGATCAAAGAAAAATTGATCCCATTAATTTGTGGTGTTGGTCGAGAATGATGAATGGAATGTGGACTTGGACTCAGAGGCATGAACAAATTAGTCTTGGCAGGACAGCCAGAATGCCCCTTAAAACAAAGATTCCCAGACTGCACCTTGCTTCGTTTGGACATGTCATCAGGGAAGACTAATTGCTGGAAAACGCATCCTGTTTGGGAAAGTAGAGGCTCAGCAACAATGAGAGGAGCTCTCCATGAAAGGGGCCGAGGCAGAGTGGCTGCACCCCTGGGCTCAGACAGCACCCCTGGGCTCAGACAGCACCCCTGGGCTCAGACAGCACCCCTGGGCTCAGACAGCACCCCGGGGCTCAGACAGCACCCCGGGGCTATGTGACCGATGCAAGACCAGACAGCCTTTCCTTCTCTTCCACACAACGTTTCCATGAGTCAGAGCCAACTTGATGGCACTTGACAGCAGCAACCCCTACCTGGCAGTAGAGTTGAGGTGAGTCACTGAAAACATAGGTGGAAGTGCCCAGCTTCAGCAGAAGAGTACTATAAAAGTTCTCTCTGGCCGACTACCTCCAGCCTCCCCCCAACCCACCCCCAAGATACATAAGGAAGGATTCCTGGCCTGCTGCCTCATGTCTTGTGGTCTAGAAGCCATTGGAAGGCAAGTAGTGGTAAGAAATGGGGGCTTGACACCATGGATGGATGGATTTTGATCAGAGTTGTACGAGCCCCCAATAAAATGATTTTTTTTAAATCACTACATACGCATGCACAACAAATATCTAATAAATACAGCTTTATTTATAAGAAGAAGAAAAAAAAGAGATGGTAGGGGATGGGTCTTTGATAGTCTAAAAATTGGTCCCCCCAAAAGAGAAACATATCAAATACCTGGAATCTGGGAATGATACCTGATGTGGCAGAAGATGCAATTACATTTCTTAAGAGGAAGACCTTATCCTGGATTATCCAATCGAGCCATAAATCATAAGAGAGGCACACAGAGGAGAGGGTGATATAAAAACAGATGAAGATTAAAGAAATGTGGCCATAAGCCAAGGAATACTTACAGCCACCAGAAACTGGCCGAGGCAAGGAGCAGACTTCTCCGTACCATCTCTGGAAGGAATACTATGCTGCTGACCCTTGCTTTCAGACTTGTGACTTTCAGAAATGTGAAAGAGTACGTGTCTATTGTTTTAGACCACACAGTTTGTGACAATTAGTTATAAGAGCCTTAAGCCCATTGCTGTCAAGATGATGACAACCCTTTGCAACCTATAGAACAGAGTAGAGCTGCCCCCATGAAGTTTCCGAGGCTGTACATCTTGATGATAGCAGACTGCCTCATCTTTCTCCCTTGGAGTATCTGGTGGGTCCAATCCACCAGCCTTTCAGTTAGTAGCGGAGTGCTTAACCCACTGCACAATCAGTGCTACCTACGGAAACCTTAGGGAACTGATGCAGGTCTACTGGTTCCCACTGCATTTCAACCAGGTTCCTGCCTCCACGCTGCTCCTCTCCTAGTAACCTCTGGACATAGGAGCACCCACTAAGGCCTGAAGCCTGGTCCTGAGCAGCTCATCTGCTACCTCCGACTAGGCAGGTCCTAGCCGCCACTTACTCTTTGGTCCTC
Organism: Tenrec ecaudatus; assembly: GCF_050624435.1. NCBI lineage: Eukaryota > Metazoa > Chordata > Mammalia > Afrosoricida > Tenrecidae > Tenrec > Tenrec ecaudatus. The sequence continues at coordinate 67,435,245 of NC_134530.1, read as the reverse complement.
GATGCCCCCTTTGGACTGGAGTGCCAGTTTCTCTGCCCTATCATTATCTCAGTAGAGGTATGACTTCTGGGGCCAAGGACTGGTTGGTGGGGGAAAACAAACCACTGACGTGGGATAAACAAGATGCCTGTATTTAAAGTTTGCCTGGGTAGTAGCTCACTGTGTTAACTTAGGCAAGCCACTTAACTTCTCTAAGACATAGTTCTCTTGCCAATCAAATTGGAGAATGGAATGCGTGAATTTTCTAGGGTCCTTTGAGTTCTGTGATTCAACAGAGGAAGGGATACAGGGTTTAAGAGGGAGGGAGAATTATCTTTGTCAAGTGATAAGAATGCTACATCTTTCCTACACTTGACCTGAGCGCAAAAAAAAAAAAAAAGAATGCTACATCTTATCAATCGAGTTTGAATTTCTATCTTGGGTTGAAGGGGAAACAAAGAGTTAAGGTAACAGTATGAATTTAAGACTCTGAAGAAGGGAAAGTTTAGAATTGTAGGCTGCATGGGAGTTGTCCATCACCAGGCCTGTCTATCACAGAGCCTGTCTGTTAAACTCCTTTCAAAAAAGACTGTCTCCAACCCTGTCCAAACGGGTACATTTGGACCACGAAAACCTGTCCCCTGTAGACAGAACCCACTGGAAGAAGAGAGAACTTTACCGGAGGGCTGACTGGCAACCCATGACATGGAGAGAAAGAAGCGATTGGCCAACCCAGATTCTCATGCATGGGAAGTTGAACTGGGAAACATGAAAAAGCATGATAGGAGAATGGAGGCAAAAAATTCAAGCTATGGAGTGACTCAGAGACTGAAACTTGTTCTGCCAGTGAGTGAGCAGAGACATTAAAGAAAGTGAGTGAAGAACGTGAAAACGAATGGAATGAACTTGGATGGTAGTCGACTTGTTATGTCATTCTTGAATGACACATGAAGGTAAAAATAGATGCCTTTCTGCTGCTGAAGATTCCCAATGTTTGTGGGGAATAACCATAGACTTAGAATTTCTAAGAACTCAGTTCATAAAAAGTGTACAGCACCCAAGAAGGAGAGCACTCGGTACTAGGCACACATTGGGGTCTGCCACCCTACAGTTTCTTAATGCACTGAGTTTGCAGACATCAATGCTCATGAAAGCAGCAGCCAGCAAATCCAATGACCTATTGCATCGGGCGTATCTGCTACAAAAGATCCCTTCAACGTGTTAGAGAGCAAAGATGTCACTTTGAGGGCATTTTTAATTGCTTTATGCATGCGAAGATGAGACAATGAACCAGGGCAACTGCAGAAGAACTGATGCATTTGCACTATGGTGCTGGTAAAGAATATTGAAAGTCCCACAGACTGCCAAAAGAAGAGAACAGATGTGTCTTGTGGGGAGTACAATCAGAATGCTCCTTAGAATTGAGGATGGTGAGACTTTGGCTCCTGTACCTTGGATATGTCATCAGGAGAGACCAGTCCCTGGAGAAGGACATCATGCTTGGGAAAATAGAAGGTCAGCAGTGGGGTGGGGGTGGGGGGGGAGAAGAAGACCCTCAAGGGGGATAGGTTGACAAGCTGGCTACAAAATGGCATCAATCATAACAATTGTGAAAATGGTGTAGGACAAGGAGAATTTTTATTCTGTTGGCCACAGGATCCCTATCAGTTAGACGCCTGCTTAATTATACCTAATAACAGCAAGTTCCTTATAGGGCCAATGACGGTTAAGTACTTGACTACTACTAGCCCAAACGATGGCAGTTGGATCCTAGTCAGAGATGCCACAGGAGACAGCTAGGGCAATCTGCTTCCAAAAGGTCACAGCCTTTAAACATGCTTGGAGCAGTTCTGGTCTCTGTACCTGGAGTCGCCATCAGTCAGAATCCACAGCAAACAAGAAAAACAAGCTACTTGAGCTCACAGGTGAGTTTAGCAAGATTGCAGAATATATTTCAATTGTATTTCTGTGTGCACTGGAAAAGGCTATGGATTGTTGTTGGATGGAATGTTCTGTATGTGACTGTTAGGGTCAGTTGGTTTATAGTGTAATTTGGGTCTTCTGTTTCTTTATTGATCTTCTTTCTGTGCTATTGCACAAGTAGTGTATTGACTTCTCCGACTATTATTGTAGGGCAGTTTCCTCCTTCAGCTCTATCTGTGTTTGCTTTAGATAGTTAAGGAAACTATTGGGTTACTAACTACGAAACCCGCCATCCAATCTGAGGGAGAAAGATGAAGCTGTCTGCTTCCATAGAGACTTAGAGTCTCAAAAACTTTATATAGAAGACAAACTGGGTGCAAAACAAATGAAGTGAAGAAAGCAGATGGTGCCCAGCTATTACAATATAAAGAGCCTGGGGTCTTAAAAGCTTGAAGTCAAACAAACAGCCATCTAGCAGGAAAGAAGCACCCCAGCCTGTGTGAGCATACGGTGCTGATGGGGACAGGCATCAGAAGTTCAAAAGGATTATCCTCATTGAGGTGATGGAGAGGGGTCAAGGTGGAGACCCAGAGCCCATCCGTGGATAACTGGGCGTTCACACACAGAGATGTGCATGGAGGAGAAAATGTGTCCAGGGGGCAGTTTAGTGCCCACAGAACACACAACATGCCTCCAGTTCTTTAACCCTTCCTCCCCCCACCTCACTTTTATGCTCTCAGTCCTTCCTCTCAAATCCCGCTAGACGGGTGTACATGCAGAGACACAGAGAAGAGCTTTCAGAATACGGAATTCAGGAAAGACAACCCCTCTCAGAATCAGTAATGGTAGTAAGGACTCCAGGAGGGTGGGGGTGGGTGGGAAGGGGGAAGCAGGGGAACGGAGAGCAATGACAGCAGAAGCATCCCCCTCGAGGGGGATGGATACCAGGATAGTGGGTGAAGGGATAGAACGGGCGGTGTAAGAACGTATAAATAATAATAACAATGCATAATATATTAAGGATTTGTGGGGTTGGCAAGGTGGCGGGGGGAGAGGAGCTGATATCAAAGGGCAAAAGAAGAAAGATGATGTTTAGAAATTGTTGACGCCAACACTTGTACATGTCCACCTGATAGAAGGGATATGTGGATTGTTTTGTGGTTTGTTTGGGTTTGGGATTGTTATAAGATATATAAGAGTTCCCAGTAAAACGATTTATTATTTTTTTAAGAAAGAAAGATAGTGAGAGAATAAAAAAATGAAACTTCATATAGGGTTCCTATGCGTTGGAATTGATTTGATGGCAGTGTAATGTTAGTTGCATATATGTTTGGTGAATTGGCCCTTTTATCGATATATAATATCCTCATTTATCTTTTTAATGAGATTTTACTTAAAATCTACTTTATCTGGTATTAAAACCATCACCCCAACTCTCTGTCATTGCACTTTCAGCATATTCATGTCATTGAGGCAAAGATGTGTCTCATATAAACAACATTCTAGTGGGATCAGTTTCTTTTATCTAATCCATTCTTTCGACTGGAGTGTTTGATCCAGGTACACACTCACCAGAATTACCATTCAGGAAAAGTGCATTTCTGCCACGTTCTTATGTGATTTTTGTGTGTTTTATTCCTTTGTTTCCTCTCAAACTGCCAACTTTTGTATGTTATTGCTTTTTTTTTTTGGTAGTGAGTGTTTTACATTTCCGTTTCCTTTGCTTTTGTATGTACCTAGTGGCATAGTGGGTTATATGCTGAACTGTTAACCAAAAGGTCAGAAGTTCAAACCAAACAGTTGACGAGAGGGAGAAGGATCAGACTGTCCACTTCTCTTTTTTTTTTGCAAGGGAAAGCTTGGACACAGTCCCCTGATGTCATCAATTATGCCGTCGAGTACCCACATTTGGGAAACCACAGGGGTTAGCATATCCGGAGTGCAATGGATGAGCCTCGCCCTGGGAAAACCACCTTTGTGATCATGGTGTCTCCCCTGCCAGGTAAGTATGAGACTGTCCACGTCTCTGAAGATTCTAATATCGGATCTGAACGAGCAGTTCTACTCTATCCCAAAGGGTCGCTATGAGTCAGAACCAACTTAAAAGCCATGGTTTTGATTTTCTAGAAGTTTGCTTGGCAATTGTATTTCTTCTACACACTAACAAATGGAAGCTGACATTTAAGAAACACCTTTCAAAATCCCATCAAAAAAATCACATAGTAATAGATTTTAACAAAGTCAGCAGAAAGTGTGTGTATTGGTCATCTACTGCTACATAACAAGTCATCCCAACTCACTGTAAAATAATGGTTACTTATTATCTCACTTTCTGAGGCTCAAAAATTCAGTAGACCCCGCCGGCCGGCGGGCCGCGCGCGCGTCCGCTTCGGTGGGCCGCGCGCGTGCCCCCGCCGCGCGTCGGGACCGGGGTCCGGTGCGGAGTGCCCCTCGTCCCGGGAAACGGGGCGCGGCCGGAAAGGCGGCCGCCCCCTCGCCCGTCACGCACCGCACGTTCGTGGGGAGCCTGGTGCTAAACCATTCGTAGACGACCTGCTTCTGGGTCGGGGTTTCGTACGTAGCAGAGCAGCTCCCTCGCTGCGATCTATTGAAAGTCAGCCCTCGACACAAGGGTTTGTAAAAAAAATAAAATAGAAACAAAAGTAAAAAAAGAAAAAATAAAATAAAGAAACAAACAAAAAAAAAATTCAGTAGAAACTTGGCTGAGGGTTCTGGCTCAGAGACCCTATGAAGCTCCAATCTAGATATTGGCCAGAATGCCAATCATCTGAAGGCTTGATGTGCTATTGACAGAAGGCTTCATCCCCTGGAACTCCCCGTAGCGCTTCTCACAACACGGTAGCTGGCTTCTTTCAGCTTCAAGATACAAGCGAGAAAGAGCAGGCCCGTCAGAAAGCTGCAGTGCCTTGTGATGTCCTGCTATTCGAAGGTGCACACTCTCACTTCTGCTTTAGTCTATCAGTCAGAAGCAAGTCACTAAGTCCAATCCACACTCGAGGGGAGGGAAAGGGGAAGTACTCTTCCTCCACCCATTCAGGGAGGTATATCAAATATTATGTTAACAAAAATTTAAAGCCACTATCACCTGTCTACTGCAAATAAAGCATTGCTGAGAGAAATTGAAAAATGAAAAGGTAATTCATGTTTGTGGATGAGAAGAGCCAACATGTTAATGATGTCTGTTCTCAGACAGATGTATAGATTCAAAGGAATAGCATTCAAAAAATACTAGTAGAACTTTTTTTTAAAAGAAATGAATGCTTATTACAAAGTGTCTACAAAATTGTGAAGTTCCTAGCATAACCAAAATCTTTTTTAAAGGAAGAACAAAGTTTGAGGATGATACTTTATGATTTTAAGATTTACTATGAAGGTGCCGTAGGAGCCCTGGGGGCCTTAGTGGTTATGTGTTGGGATGTGAACCTCGAGGACAGCAGTTCAAAACCACTAGTATCACCATGGGAAAGACATGAGGCGTTCTACTCTGGGGCATTATTGCAGCCTCGCAAACCCATGGGGGCTGTTCTGCTCTGCTCTCTGGGGCTGCTAGGCATCAGAACCAGCTTCCGGTGGTGAGGTAAAGCCACCACAGTTAAGACAGTGCCGTGCGGTGTACAAGTAGGCATGTGAATCAACGGGAGAGGATAGAAATCCCCAGGTAGACGCATAGAGCACATCTATCACTCACTACCATCAAGTCCATTCTGACTCACAGTGACCCTGTGGGACAGGGTAGGACCGCCCCTGTGGGTTTCCAAGACTGCACCTCTTTACAGGAGTAGAAACCCCGGCTCTCTCTCTTGGAACGCCTAGGGGTCACAGCGCTGACCTTCTGGGTTAACAGCCCAATGTGTAACGACCATGCCGTCAGGGCTCCTTTGTCACATACAGAGACAATTATTTTTTTTATTTAATAAATCTTTTTATTGGGGCTCATACAACTCTTATCACAATCCATACATACATCAATTGAGCAAAGCACCCTTATACATTCATTGCCCTCGTCATTCTCAAAATTCGCCTTCCACTTGGGTTCCTGGAATCAGCTCGTTTTCCTTTTTTTCCCTCCCCCTCCCTCCTCACTCCCCCCTCCGACAATTAATGTTTTATGAAGAAACCAAGGCAATTCCATGTGGCAAGAATCGTCTTTTCAACAAATGCCGCTAAAACAATTAGAGATCCATACACAACAAAGTAAAGGCAACCCTAACATCAAATCCCCAAAATTAAAAATATGTCCTAGAAAGCCCAAGAGTTAATACTACAAAAATTTTAGAAGAAATCATTTGTATCTTGGGTTAGATCAATGTGTCTCAACGTCATGTTTCAGTGGATATGGCTGTTAGGTGACATCAAGTTGTTTCCAACCCATAGCGACCTGATCCACAGCAGGACGGAATCCCCACTGCCCAGTCCGTGACCTCCTCACATTGGTTCCTAGGCTCGAGCCTCTTGTTGAAGCGACAGTGTCAATCCATCTCCTTGAGGGACTTCTCCTTTGCTGCCCCTCTACTTCACCAGTCATGATGTCCTTCTCCAAGACCTAGTCTCTCCTGACAAGATGCCAAAAGTAGGTAAGGTGAAGTCCCCACCCTTGCCTAGATTATTGCATAGATTATTCTTCTTCAGTCTTCCTCATGCAGGGTCCAACTCTCACATGCCTATGAGGCAATGGAAAATACCATGGCTTGGGTCAGGCACCCCTTAGTCCTCAACGCGACAGCCTTGCTTTTCAATTCTCTAAAGAGGTCTGGTGAAGCGCACTGGCCTAAGGCAGACTGACCTAATGCCTTTTGATCTCTTGACTGCTGCGTCCATGAGAATTGATTGTGGATCCAAGCCATTTTGGTCTTTTGACATTGAGTTGTCATCCATACTGAAGGCTGCAGTCTCTGATCTTCATCGGCAAGTGTTTCAAGTCTTCCTCAGCCAGCAAGCAAGGTTGTGTCATCTGCATACCACACGTTGTTCATAAGCCTTCCTCTAATCATGATGCTGACTCTTCTTCATGTAACCCAGCTTCTCTGGTCATCTTCTCAGCAAGCAGATTGGATAAGGATGGGGAGAGGATGGACGCCTGAAGCACAGCTTTCCTGAGTGGAAGCTATACAGTATTCCCTGCTATTCACACAGCTGTCTCTTGATCCATGTTCAAGTTCTGCTGGAGCACGAAGAAGTGCTCACGGATTCCCATCCCTCTGAAGGTTATCCACAGTTTATGATCCACACAGGCTCATGCCTTGGTGTAGACAGTAAAGCACACGTGAGCATCGTTCTGGAGTTCTCTGCTCTCGGCCGAGATCCGCCTGACAGAAGCAGTGACATGGCTTGTTCTGCGGCCTCTTCTGAATCCGGCCTGAACCCCTGCCTGCTCCCTGCCAATGCACTCCTGCAATGGTTGCTGGGTGATCTTAAGTAAAATTTTACTGCATGTAGTATCAGTGACATTGTTCTATAGCTTGAACTTTCTGACGATTTTCTTTTCTTTGGAAAGAGTACAAATATGGATCTCTTCCAGTCAATTGGCCAAGTAGCTGTCTTCCACATTTCCTGGCACAGACGAGTGAGCGCTTCCAGTGCTTCCTGGCTGATTGAAACATTTCAGTGGGTGGTCCGTCAATTCCTGGAGCCTTGTTTTGGGCTAATGTTTGCAGCGCAGCTCGAACTTCTTCCTCTAGTGCCATTGGTTCCTGCTCACAGGCTACCTCCTGAAATGGGGAACCGTCAACTAGCTCTCTCGGTACAGTGGGTGTGTAGTCTTTCCATCTTCGTTGGATGTTTCCTGCATCGTGCGCTATTTTAGCCAGAGAATTTTTCAATATTTCAACTCGAGGCTGGAGCTTTCTCTTGAGCTCTTTCAGTTTCAGATGTGCCGAGCACGTTCTCTCTAAGTTTTCCAGTTCGAGGTTTTGCACACGTCTTTATGATATTTGGCTTTGTCTTCTCGAGCTGCCCTTTGAAATTTTCTAGTCAGCTCTTTGACCTCACCATTTCTTTCGCTTGGCAGAGCAGATATCAAGGGATACTCAAGGACTATTTGGCAATGCCCAGAGACCGTTGAAGGAGCTCTGGTGGTGTAATGGTTATGCAGTGGGCTGCTACGCATGAGGTCAGCAGTTGGAAACCACCACATGCTCTGCAGGGGAAAGCTGAGGCTTTCTACTCCTGTAAAAAGTTACAGTCTTGGAAACCCAGAGGGGCCGTTCTACTCTGTCCTATGTTAAATATACACTAATATTACAACCCAACAATCCCACTCCTAGGTATTTCCTGGAGACCTAAGAAAGCGTCTGTTGTGTGAAGACATACAAGGGCACGGTCATCACAAGGTCACTCATGATAACCAAAAGCTGAAGGAAGAAATGCCTACTGCCTGACTGCAGACTAATCATCTCTAGGATATTCATATTATAAAGTTCTACTCAGCAATACAACAGATTACTGATAGTGTACAATAGCACAGTGTAACCTCAAAATTATTATGCTGCGTGAAAGAAGCCAGGTACAGAAGACTGCATATTGTGTGGCTCTATTTGTGAGAAATGCCAGGGAAGCCAAGACTAGACTGGTAGAAAGCAGATCACTAGGTGCTAGGGGCTGGAAGGAGCAGAGGAGGACTGGCGTCCACCTAAGACCAAACCCACTGCCATTGAGTCCACTCTGACTCAGTGGGGTTCTGACACCGTGCATCTTTTACAAGAGCCGAGAGCCTCATCAAATGCCACGGAGCAGTTAGTGGGCTAGAGTCCAATGTTTAGTCCCCATCATTGTCTCACCCTGTCATAAAGTTAGAAGACGTCAGACGCCTCCACCATACCACTGTTATAATGCCATTCATCGTAACTCCAACCTCAGATTATTGCTACTGGATTAATGCAGCTGGATTTTGACCATTGATCTTGGACCCTAAACTCACCTGTTAGTTTTAGTAGCTTTTTTTTTTAAGATTCCACAGAATTTTCTACATAAACAGTCACGCTCCCTGTACATAAAGATAATTCCACTTCTTCCTTCCCATGCTCCGTTGTTTTTCTTTTTCTCGCCTTATTGCACCAGCGCTTAGATGTTTGAAGCTGTCCCACGGTTCACTAACATATGGTTGCTTTTTACTACAGAAACCATCTTTTTTTTCCTGTGTAGATCATTTTGCATAACTACACCTTCCAGTCCACTACTCTTATTCTTCATGTCTTCTGCCATGATTAGCACCCAGTGACTAGCTGGCCAAATGGGGATCTAGGGAGCGTGCCGAGCTCCACGTTACTCCTGGATCTTCATCCTCAGGGGCCAGCCCAATGGCGAGTGCCTTGAAGCATGCTCTTGAAGCACTTGAGTGGCTTGCGTGGACTGAAGCCAGAGCTCATTCCCAACAGGAGCAAGACACATGCAAACTCCCAGGTCTGCAGGCCAGCGTCAGAGAGATCATAGCCGGAGTCAAAAGGATCCGCTGAGTGCTGCAGTGAGAAAACAGCCCAGCTGCCCCGAGTGTCCATTGCCCATCTTTATGCAGTCATCAAAAGGAGGAGGTCACCCACATATGACACCCTTTCTGGCTCATGGGAGCTTTCCCCCAGGACTGGGACCTTGCCCTGATTCCCAAGTCGGGGCAGGGGTCCTACTGCAGCGTTTCCAAACCCTAGACACAGGCTCAGCAGTGTCTGCTGACCTGAAGCTTGGCCAAGCCAGAAACCCACCAGGTCCTGCTTCCTCAGCCTCCCTTTGGCCTCTAGACCTGGAAACATCCAGCTGCCCTCAGTGAGGCCAGCTGTGCAGGCAGCCTGCCCAGTCCTCGCCCAACGTTTAGTGAGGCGCTAACACCTGCGGAGACACCTGCTGCAGGCCCTCCTATCCAGACTTCGTCCCAACTTCCTCACTAGATGATCTGCTTCGTCTCTCCTCCAGCCATATGCCCAACCCAGCTTTCACATGACGGTTCGGAAGTGCAAACTTGATAGCCTTTCTGCTTATGAGCTTCCCTCGGTTCCCATTGCTTATGGCAGAAAGGTGTAGCTTCTTAGCCCAGCACCCAGGGCTTTTGCTGGGCTGCCCCTGCTGAGCTGTCCAGCCTCCACTCCATCGGCTCTTGAGCCTTACTGTGCTCTAGTTGTCGCAACTTTTTTCCACACCTCCGCGCCTTTGCCCTTGCTGTTCCCACTGCTTGGTAGCCTCCGCGTACTGCTCTGCTCACTCTTCAGGAATCAGTCCCCCCTGGTCACTCCCTGGTTTTATAGCACCTTATGTAATCTAACCACTGGCAATAATCTCCCCGTGTCACCGCTGTCTTGTGGACGTCTGCTCACCCAGCTGAGCACACACCACAAGGGACCAGAGTCTACCCTCACCTTTACCCTCCATGTCTAGCATGTGGCACAGTGATGGTTGAATTGCATCCCCTCCCCCAAATGTGTTGGAATCCTAATCCCTTCCTAGCCCCATGGATGTCATCCTGTTTGGAAATAGGATTTCTTCGTAATGTTCATGAGAGCCTGCTAACGTAGGGTGGATCCTAAACCTAATTACTTCTAGTTATAAAAGCAGCAGATTAGACACAGCAGTGAGCCCATACTGGGGAAGACAGGTAGACAGGTGCCAGGGGAGGATCACTAGGAGCCAAGACCTGCCCTGGGTAACCAACAAGGCAGCCAGCCACATGATTACCCCCCTGGTGTGTCCTGTTAGCCACCAGAACTGAAGACATAAACAGAAGTTCTTTAAAGCCACCCATTCAAGGTGCTGTGCCAAGACAGCACCCACGTGTCGAACGAAAGGAATGGGTGGCAAGGAGTCCGAGAGGGGCAGCTATCGCAGCGCCCACCCAGCATGGGAAGGAAAAGAAGGGGGGAAGACCCATCAAAACACCAGGAGTCAACAGCCATTGCCTGCCTTCTCAGCCCCCTCTCTGCATCCGTCTGTCCTGCCACTGCCTCACCAGGGCTCGAGGAAACGAGCCCGGCGGCCTGGTGGGTTGCACACTGGGCTGCTGACCTCCATCTGGGCGGCTCAAAACCACAGTGGCTTCAAGGGAGAAAGATGCGGCTCTCTGCGCCCATCAAGGGTGGCCGTCCCAGAGAGCCACTGGGTCTCCTCTGTCCTGTCGGGTTGCTGCGCACCAGAATGGGCTCCGTGGCGGTGAGTTTGGGTTTGGTGAGTTTGGAGAAGAAATGACCACTGACCCCCGGCCCTTAGACTAGCTATTTGGAACTTATCTAAGGGGGCCAGAGGGAGGGGGTGTGTTCAGCCCACACTCCTCCCTGAGCACCAGCACCCTCCTGGCAGGGGCACCCCAAGCAGAGCCCTGGCCAGATGGACGAGAAGATTGGGCCTGTGGTTGGAGTGGGGCCAGGGAGGCCTGGGGCCTGCTGCTGCTGCAGCGGGGGCTGCTGCGGCTGGGGCTGCAGGCTGCGGGCCTCTGGCTGCTGGGGCTGGAGCTACTGGAACCCTCAGGGGACAGTTCCTGCTTAGCTGGCTGTCCTCAGCACAGGCCTGGTGACAAAAGCCTTCATACTCAGCTGAGATGACAGAGTATGGCGGTGACGGGGTGCAGTGTGTGCTTGCTTCAGCCCCGCGTCTCCCTGACCCAGTGTTGGATGAATGGTGGGGAAGATGAAGGTGTTCTTTCTGGGGGTCACAGGGCCACAGGTAGTAGCAGCATCTTCAGGTACAGGTGGTGGGATTCGGGGTGTGGGGCTGCCCTGGAGACAGGGAGGAAGGCGAGGGGCCACGAGTCTCCTGCATCCCCTCCCCTAGGGCCTCCGTGTTCAAACCATGGAGGTCTGTCCCAGCTTAGAGACCCCCCACTCTTGTCCAGGTCCAGGGGCTCCTTGCTGGGGTGGGTCGAAGAACTTCCTGGGTAGCTGACAAGGATTCCTGGGTCTCATTTCAAAAGATTGCTGGATGGAACCCCGGAATCTCTACGTTTAAAAAGTACCTCAGATGACTCGGCCTTCTAGACAGGTCTGGGGACGCCCAACTTCTGATGGAACATTTAGCCAAGACCTTTGAGAACATGTCCTGACGCCACTGTGCCGCCTCAGGCCTTGCCCCTCCGCCAGGCAGCCAGCCTCGGGAGACCACTGGGCGTTTGCCCGCACTACGTGTCCTCCCACAAGTGGATGGGTCTCCCAGGACCTTCTGCTCGTCGTTCAAGGCCGGACAAAAAGGGCACTTCTTCAGTCGAAGCCTTCCCCCAGCCTTTCCCCAGCCAGTCAGGCAAAGCCCACTTCTCTTTCCCATGCGTCTCAAGGACGTTCACCTGACATCATGGCACCAAGTCACTCTGCTCGGCGAGTCTTCCACCCCTGTGCCACCCGGTCTGTAGCAAGAGCTATCTTGTTGAAGCCTCCCCGGAATCCTTGTAGCTGATGAGGCTGAGCATGAAGACTTAGGAGGTAAAAAGTCTCTCCCTAGCCTTTGACATCGATAGGCCCTTCCATCCTCACCCCAGTCCTGCGAAGCAAGTGCCGGAGGGATCAGGTCCACCTGACAGCGAGGCAAACACAGGCTCAGCGAGGAGACTTCACTGGCCCCAGGTCACAGGGGTGGAGCCCTGCCTGGGACACAGGCAGTTCCTGATACATTGCTCCCCCCCTGTGCCCTTGGCCCTCGTCCAGATGGGGAAGCTGAGGCTCAGAGGGGGTTCTTTCCCCAGACTCACCGTCACCATAAAGAACTGCCATCCTTCGCACCCAGGAGCCCCCGACTCCAGAACCCCCCACTCCCAGGCAGCTCCTTTCAAATTCCCTGCGAAGGGCTCCCGGGCCAAGCCCCATTCCTGATCTTTTCCAGGCCCCCTGTCTCCTCTCCCCACAGCCCTCCAGAGATCTGCCTCTTCCTCCAGGCCTGACCTCCCCGCTGTGCTCACTCCCTGCCCATCCTGCCCCACCTCAGTTCCCTGGAAGGAATGAGTGTCCTTTGCTGAGGTCACAGCTCTGGCTGCTGGGCAGCGGGCCAGCAACGCTGGTAAGTTTCTCCCAGGTCACTCCCCATCCAGCCTGCTGGCGCAGGCCAATGGCTTGGAAGAGAGCACTGGCTCACTGTGAACCCTGAGCAAGCCTCCGCCCCTCCTGGGCCTCAGTTTCTCCATCTGTAAGGCAACGCTCTTTTTGCTCCAACTGCATTCCAAGAGGTTCTGATGAGATATTGGGGCAAAGGGCTTTGGTGGCAAATACTCTGGTGGCCAAACCCGAAAGCCTCACTCCGGTGGGTGAAGTGGTTGAGAGTGAGGGGGATCCCCACCCCAGTTCTGCCACCCTGACAGGCGACCTTAGCCTTCCAGTGACCCATTCTAAAGAACCAGAATCACAAGGTACCTCCAGCCAGGTAACAACTTGCATTGTAGTAACGGAGACTCTTTAACTCACAGAAATTGCGTCCAATCTTTTACAAAATCCGTACAAGGACTTTGCTTGGGCTGTGGACCCAGGACACCTTGAGTCAATCATTTCCAGGCGTTATTTGCTGTGGAATTCCATGCACGGTATTGCCCTTCTCTGGGTCCCATTCTTCCTCATCTGTAAAATGGGTAAGGCACTAGCAACTTTTGAGAGTGGTGGAGATGACCAGGAATCACACAGAGAGGAAGGACGTACTAACCCTTTCTGTTCTATCCATCCCATTTTCCAGTTGAAGGAACTGAGGGTCAGAAAAGCAATAGCACGTGACCTGGGCCGAAGGCTAGGAAGAAGCAGTGTCCAGAACTCTGGTGTCATCCTGAACCGGTGCCTTTCAGCTCAGGAGGTCTTGAGGTCATGAGGAAAGGCTCAAAGCCAAGGCCTGAGATCAGGGTTCTGCTTTATAAGCTTCTTCTTACAACTGTCATTAGGCATAGCCTGGCCAAGTGCAGACCGCAGCATCAGGCTCTTCAGAGTGACCCAGAGAGGACAGCGCCAAGCAGAGACGGGCGTGGCAAGCATGAATGACAAGGCCAGGGGCCCCAGGCGCTCCGGTAGGCTGCTAACCATGGGACAGGAGAGAAGCAGACTGGTCTGGATCAGCCATGGGGCAAAGTGACCTCAGCTCAATGCTGTCAATGGCCCAGCTCGGCTTTGACAGCCCGAGTCAGTGAGATAGAGAAACAGTGCATGACGCTTCCTCCCTGCTGATCTACTGCACAACCTCCAAGTGGGGAGACTGGGAGGGGGGAGCAAGAATTATACTTGAGTATCTGCCTCTGGGCAACTTACCTCTAAACATTATTTATTTCATTTTTGTCACTGCTGGGAATACCCACAGCAGAACATACACCAATCAAGCATGTCTGCACGCAGAGCGTATGTTGATTCTGTTCTTCGTCAACTCTTCTCAGCCTCCGTTCCTGAGTTATTTCATCTCCCGTGACAAAAACTCACTGCCCCCTGATGTTTCTCGATCTTTCCAGTTGTTCATTTGATCGAATTCAAAAAACAAACTAACTAAAAATAACTTGTCATTGAGTGGATTCTGACTCATACTGCCGGAGTGGAGCTGCCCCACCATGTGCACAAAGCTCACAGAAGCGGGATGTAGACTCTTTCTCCCAGAGAGAGGCTGGCGGGTCCAACCCTCGGCCTTCCAGTGGACAGGAAAGCAATTCACCACCACGCCCCCGGAGCTCCTTGATGCCATCGGTTTTGTGGAGCTGTTGTTCGTGTCCTGAGGTCAGTCCTGACCTGTAGCTCAGAGTAGCCAGCCTCTGCCAACCGTGGGGGTCCATGGGCGCAATTGTGCGGCGATAATATATAAAGATGGTAGTAAAGTCATAGAGAATAGGGAAGGTAGGAGAGAAGATAAAACAAAGGAGTCAGACACATTTTTTGGTAGCATGCTCACCACCTCAGCCCTCTTGATGGTCCATGTGGAGGTGGGAGACAGAGGAGGAGAGAGAGAGTATATTTCTAACCAAGGCTTATATATACTTAGGGGCATGCAAGCCCCCCTGATTACAGGTAACCACATACATCACAGGAAGGGGTTGTACCATAGGCAATACAGCAATGGGAGAGGGATGATCTAGGGGTGTATACACAATAGGAAGAGGAGGGATTAGGGGTACACATGTGACAAGACAGGCGGATCCTGGATTCAAGATGGTGGCCTAACCTTGATTGTCCTTGAGTGGGCTTGACTTATTCTGGGCTCTCCTTCTGGAGAGCAATCCACTATCCTTATCAGCTGGGAGTGAGCCCCAGCTACGGTGGGACAGCAATAGTCTGGTTGCTCTAGATGGCTGACGCTCTCAGGGAGATGACTTCTAAGCAGCTTGCTTCCAAGTGTGCCATAGTCATTTACCATGTGCTGCAAGCCGTGTCCTAGGCTGGGCATACAATAAATATGGGGAACAGCCTGGGGCGAAACGTTTTTGTATCCCACACATGGAATCCTCTGCACAACAGAATGACATACAGCTCAGTCCTCGACCAGGCTCACTACGTTTCCTGTCCTTGAGCTTATTGGTGGGGCCACAGTGTCCGTCCATCTCCTTGAGGATCTTCTTCCCTCCCGACGTCCCTCCACTTTCCCAAGCATGATGTCCTTTTCCAGGGACTGGTCTCTCCTAACAACATGTCCAAAGTATATAAGACAGAGTCCCACCATCCTGGCCTCTACGGTGCACTCTGCTCGCACTTCTTTCAAGACGGATTGGTTTGATCTTTTGGCAATTCCTGGTACATGCAGTATTCGTCACCAGCACCACAATTCAAATGCATTGATTCATCTCCAGTCTTCTTTATTCAATATCCAACTTTCACATTCCTATCAGGAGATTGGAAACACCATGGATTGGGGCAAGCGCACTTTAGTCATCCAAGTAGCAACCGTGTTTTTCAATACTCTACAAAGGTCTTATGCTGCAGACTTACCCCTTGTGCTGCCTGGAGCGTTCTGCTGTTTCAAAATCCATCTATATGGAAACGGATTTTCCCCACAAGGCTCAAGGCAAAGTTAAGTGAACTATTGTTTGGTTTTACGAAGACTCCAGGGCATGTTTTTGATTTAGATTTAAAGATTATTTCAGGGCAGTAGTTTCGGGGGTTCATCTAGCTTCTATGAAAATGCCTTTCCATCCATCTGACTAAGATTCTTCTATAAGATCTCTGATCAAACTGCTTAGTAACGGTAGCTGGGCACCATCTAGTTCTTTCTGGTCCCAGGACAACGGAAGTGGTTGCCCATGAGGCAGTAAGACATCTCTCTCCAATTCTTGACTCTTCTTCTTTCTCTGCTGCTCTAGAAACCAATTGTTGCGCCTAGAAAGTTTGAATGACTGTTTGCAAGCTTTTAAGATCCCCAGAGACTACACAACAAATTACGAGTTAGAGCAGAAACACTAAACACTAAATCAGGATCCTAACCCTCCCAACAAAAAACCAAAATCCCATGCGGTAGTTTGTCCTACACAAACAGCTTCCACAGCTAAACATTGTGTGTGTGTCATTATTAGACATCTATCTATAAGGCAACTTTTGGACAACTGACTCTTAAGACAGTAATGAGATCATTTTGATGACTCGTTGGGTTGTCAACAATTGTCATCCTCGTTGCTCTATGAAACTGATAAAAATGTTTGACTTATTCTTCTAGAGCCTATAACTTGGAACTTAAAACCAACCAACAAACACAGTAAGAAAGACTAAAAAGGCAAACCATACCAAATATTTTCCAGAGAGTCTTAAAAAGGTCCCTCGCGGCTGCTAAAAATGCAAGATGCACACGGTGTCGAGAGGCAAAGCCTTGTGCTGCAATCCCTTGCCTACAAGGACACAAAGTTGTCCTTCACGGAGTTGTTTATAACTGCCCCAAATTAGAGACATCTGGTAATGAGTTGAACTGTGTACCCCAAAACATCCTAACCCCTCTACCTGTGAATATCATCCCATTTGGGAACAGGGTTCTCTTTGTTACTTAATGAGCCCTTGTCAGCGTAGGTGTGTCTTACAGCTACTCACTGATGCAATAGAAGAACAGATTCGACACAGAGATTGCAAGCCTGAATTGGAGTGGAGGTGGGAAAAGGCTAGGGCACGAAGATCTCTAAGGGATGCGAAGAGGAACACGAGACAAGTTGCAACAAAGGTTTTCCCCCAAAGAGAGCGCGAAAGAGACAAGTCCTAGAAAGAGTGCCTGGATTCAGGCACGTAGACCCCTAAACTGTGAAACCATGAATCCCGGCTAAAGTCACCCACTTGTTGTATTTAGCTTATGACAGCGATAGCAAACATCTTTTAAATATTCAGCATAAACTCACCATTGATTCGGGTAGAACTGCCCCTGTGGGTTCCAGGACTATTCATTCTTGTTGTTGTTGTTGTTGCTATTAGCAGCCTTATTCATAACCAGCCTGGTTCAAGAAACAACGGGCTACCAGGAGTCAGCATGAAATCATGTTGAGAATGCCTACGAGCACAGAAACGTTCATGATGAATTAAGAGATGAAGCAAGTTATATCCTGAATGACTAGGATTTCCATGGATACGCAGGCTTCATTTGGGACTTTGCTTCCTCGCACGGTCCCTCTGCACACAGAGCCACTATGTGGGAACTCGGACTGCCCCGCTGGGGATCAGAGGCCACGTGGAGGTTGTAACATCACATGGAGAGAATTGTCTGCATCACGGTTCCAGCTGAGTGCAGCTGCATAAGCAACCTTAGCTAAGTCCAGGTGGAGAAGAAATAATAAACAATTGCTGTTAAAAACGGCACCAGCATCTATCTGTCAGTATATCATATTGTGGTGCCTTCAGCCATTATGTGGAAGAAGACAGGGCTTTCTGTTTCCGTAAACAGTTCGTCTCAGAGCCTCATCGAGGTAGTTCTACCCTGTCCTAGAGGGCTGCTATGAGTCAGCATGGCCTCGCTGGTCGTGATGCTGGACGCTATGTTTTCAGCATATCACATGTCAGCAGGACCGCCCATGGTAGACAGGTTTCAGCAGAGCTCCCAGATTAAGACAGACTGGGGAAAAAGGCCTTAAAATCTACTTGTGGAAATAGTCAAGGAAAACGCTATGGATCACAATGGAATCTTATCTCATTCAGCACTGAAAGATGAGCCCGCAAGTCAGATGTCACTCCAAATACGTAATGACCAGCAGGACAGACGTGAGCAGATCAGCAATGATGAAGACGGGACAGGTCCGGTCAACAATTCACTCTCTTGTACCTGGAGTTCCAATTGCTGTGGTTAGTCGCCCCTGCGTTGGTTCTGGCTCATGGTGAGTGGATGTCTTCGAAACTCTGCAGCTCTGTGAGTTAAGAATTATGCATACTTTTGCTTTTAATAGTTAATGTCCACTTACCACAGAAAAATCAGAGAAAGAAAGATGTTACCCAAAAAAACCCTAAACTCACTGTCAGTGAGTCAATTCCAACGATAGGGCAGGGTAGAACTGGCCCCGGGTTTTCCAAGCCCTTAACTCTTTATGGGAGTACAAACCCCCATTTTCCTCCCAGGGAAAAGCTGGTTTTGAACTGCTGACTTCGCTGTTAGCAGCCCAATGTAAAACCACTACACCCCCAAGGCTTCTTTTATGGAAGAAGAAAAGAAAAATTACCCCTAATTCCACCTCCCTTAGGCAATCTCATTGAATTGCCATTTGATATTGCTGTGGATGGGTTGGATCGGGTCAGTTCTGACTCATAGCGAACTCACGTAACAGAGTAGAATTTCCCCATAGGGTTTTCTTGGCTGTAATCTTTCCAGAAGCAGATGACAGTGGGTTTGAATGGCCAACCTTTGAGTTAGCCTCTGAACATTTAATCGCTGTCTAGAAATCCCGATGTATTGCCTATGCATCCTTTAAACTATGAGATAAGCAGACTATTAAGTCACTTAAGTTTAATTCAGAGATATCTTGACTTTCCCTCAGTGTCACTGGATGGACGGCTCTGTCCACCAGCCCTGTGAGTGGAAGCCCCTTGCATGATTGTGTGGCCACATTAGCTTCACATGACCAGTCTCTGGTCCAGCAGTCTTGTTGATGCTCCAGGACCTCATGACCTGGCCACAGCCACAGTCTATGCCCACAGACTTGACATCGGCTTCTCTCAGGTAGAAATTTAGGATTGGGAGCAGGAGACAGTCAAGTCAACTCTTAGGGCTGTTGAAATCGTCCCGTGGAAACTCTCGCGGTGTGGTCATCCTAGTGTCTGCTGTGAGGAGCACAACCAACCTGCCTGTGGAGGAATGAAGAGAGCTAATGAAAATAACTTATATTGATTTTTCTTTCTTTATTATTGTGATCTACTCACAGTAAAACATACAGCAATGCATCAGTTTCAACATGGACTTACCCAAAAATTCAAACTCCCACTCCTGCGGGAAGTCTCGTTTTACTCCCTCAGAGCAGCTGGTGGTTTCAAACTGCTGACCTTGTGGTTAGTAGGCCAGTGTATAATCCACTGTGCCACCAGGGCTCCTCGTCTACATGGACAATTCAGTGATATTGATTATATTTGTCCACGTTGTGCACCCTTTATAAATGTGATTCTGATACTTGCAACCAAACAATTAACCATTTGTTGTAAAGGAAGCAGGGAGGAGGAGACTCAGGGCTATGCGGGGCTAGGCCTCTGGGATCCAGGAGAAAACAGAAACAACCTGAGCTAAGAGAATGTTATAGATTAGATTGTATCCACCCCTGAAATACATGTTGATATCCTAACCTCTGTGGTTGGAATTCCATTTGGGATCAGGGGTTTTGTTAGGTTGGTGAGTCTTATCTGCATTGTAGAGTGTCTTAAACCCTCCTTTGTTTTTTGTTTAGCTATAAAAGAAGCAGATAAGAAGATAAACACCACCTGGAGATGTCCAAAGAATAAAGAAACGCTCACCCAAACCAAATTCACAGCCATGGGGTCGATTCTGATTCATGGCGACCGTGAAGGACAACACAGACCTGCCCCTGTGGGTTTGTGTCTGTAACTGTTTACAGGAGCAGAAAGCCTCATCTTTCCCCCTCTGAGGGTCTGGTGGTTTTGAACCTCTGGCCTTGCTTTTAGCAGCCCAGTATGTAGCCCACTGTCCTACCTGGACTGGGTCTGCTAAAATGGAAAGAACTCTTCCCCCAGAGGTGACACAGAGTCTTCCCTTAGAGCCAGTGCCCTGAATTTGAATTTCTGGCCCCTAATGTGGGAGAAAAGCAGGAACCCTGGTGGCATAGAGCTTATGTACCCCGCTGCTAAATGCACGGTCAGCAGTTCGAAACTGCCATTTGCTCCATGGGAGAACCATGAAGCTTTCCACGCCTGTAAAAAGTTAACAGTCGGAGAACTTCCGGGAAGATGGCGACGGAGTGACACATACCAGAGGGACTCGCAGAATCCAGCCTAGGAGAGTTGCTCAGAGGGAAATTCAACATGCTGGACTGCAGGAGGCGCATCATAAGAATGCTGAAGGTGGACTTTGGGGGCAGGGCGTGGGGCCCCAACAGACTGGACTGGAAAATGCTCCTGAAGGCCAGCAAACGATGCTTGAACGACGGTAACTACATGATTTTCTTTCTTGTGTTTTGTTTTGTTGTCATTGGTTTGTCACTGTTTTGTTGTATTTTGTTGCTTGGTTTTGCTCTGTCTTGTTTTTGTGCATGTTATTATCTCCGCAGGTCTGTTTGAATAAGATAGGCTGGATGAACAATCTGGAGGAGAAAACAATGGGACCGACAGTTCTGGGGGGACATGGGAGAAGGGGAGGTGGGGAGAAAGGAAGTAGTGTTAACAAACCCTGGGACAAGGGAACAACAGGTGATCCAACTTGGTGGTGAGAAGACTGTGGGAGGCCTGGTAGGGAATTATCAAGGGTAATGTAACAAAGAGAAATTGCTGGTAGGGACTGAACATGATAGTGGGACAGGAGGAAAGTCAAGGGAAATAGAGGAAAGAGCTGGGAGGCAAAGGGAATGTATAGAGGTCTAGATAAAGACACGTATATGTGAAAATATATTTATATATGAGGATGGGGAAATAGATCTATGTGCATATATTTATAGGTTTAGTATTAAGGTAGCAGAAGTACATTGGGCCTCCACTCAAGTTCTCCCTCAATGCAACAATACTTTCTTCTATTAAATTGGCATTCTATGATGCTCATCTTCCCAACACAACCACTGAAGACAAAATGGGTGCATAAGCAAATGTGGCAAAGAAAGCTGATGGTGCCCACCTACCAAAAGATATAGCATCTGGGGTCTTAAAGGCTTGAAGGTAAACAAGCAGCCATCTAGCTCAGAAGCAACAAAGCCCACATATAAAAAGAACACCAGCCTGTGTGGTCACAAAGTGCCGAATGGATCAGTTATCAGGCATCAATTAACAAAAAATCATATCATTGTGTGCTCACCTCCATGATACGATCGCTCAAGACAAAAGGGTGCATAAGCAAATGTGGCAAAGAAAGCGGATGGTGCCCGGATATCAAAAGATATAGCATCTGGGGTCTTAAAGGCTTGAAGGTAAACAAGTGGCCATCTAGCTCAGAAGCAACAAAGCCTACATGGAGGAAGCACACCAGCCTGTGTGACCACAAGGTGTCAAAGGGAACAGGTATCAGGCATCATCAGAACAAAAAATCTTACCATAGTGAATGAGGGAGGGAGTGCAGAGTGGAGACCCAAAGCCCATTAGTAGGCCACTGGAGATCCCCTTGCAGAGGCGTCTCGGGGAGGAGACAAGCCAGACAGGGTGTGATGTAGCAATGATGAAAAAAATATAACTTTCCTCTAGTTCCTAAATGCTTCCTCCCCCACCCCCACTATCATGATCCCAATCTACCTTGCAAGTCCGGCTAGACCAGAGGAAGTACACTGGTACAGATAGGAACTGGAAACACAGGGAATCCAGGGAGGATGATCCCTTCAGGACCAGTGGTGTGAGTGGCGATGCTGAGAACATAGAGGGAGGGAGGGTGGGTTGGAAAGAGGGAACCAATTACAAGGGTCTACATGTGACCTCCTCTCTGGGGGACGGACAACAGAAAAGTGGGTGAAGGGAGACATTGGACAGGGCAAGATACGGCAAGATAATAATTTATAAATGATCAAAGGTTCATGAGGGAGGGGGAAAGAGGAGGGAGGGGAAAAATGAGGACCTGATGCCAGGGGCTTAAGTGGAGAAGCAAATGTTTTGAGAATGATGAGGGCAATGAATGTGCAAATGTGCTTTACACAACTGATGTCTGTATGGATTGTGATAAGAGTTGTATGAGCCCCTAATAAAACGATTTTTTTAAAAAAGTTAACAGTCTCAGAGACTCATGGGCCGTCCTACCCTGTCCCACAGGCCTTTATCAATCAGCAGGGATAGGATGGCAGGGAGTTTGGATTTGCTTTTTTAAAGTGTGGGAAAATAAGTTTCTGTTTTATAAAACTACTCATGTGTGCTATTTCTGCGACAGCTGCTCTAGATAATTGAAGAATAATTAAAACAAAGAAGAGCACCTTCTGGAGGCAGAGGCTGTCCAGCCACCTGACAAGACCATGAGCACCTGCAGGCTGGAAGGTGCACCTTGGGAGGCAGGGCTCTGCCTGGCACAGCAGCAAACAATTCTGAGCACCTGCCACGTGCAGGGCACAGGGCTTGGGGCACAGATAAGCAAGGATGCAGCAAACTGGCTGCACAGCTGTGAGCAAGCCACCTCGACCTCTCTAAGCCTCCATTTCCTCTTCTGTCAATGGGGTGAAATGCATCATTCTTTTAAAAAAATGTTAATGCCTAATTCTAAAATCTTACTTCCTCTCACACTTCATAAATCTAAGCCAGGATCCCAGCCCTCCAGGAAGAAAGTATAACGGCATTCCGACTTTCCAACGCTGAGTCCTACCCTTTGTCTCCTGTGATTCTTCCAATAACCCACGCAAGGCAAGTGTAGGAGCCTTGGGAATGGGAGGGGCGAGGTGAAGGAACCCGCCTGAGGGTACCTAGCTGGTGAGTGGAAGAACTGGAACTTAAATCCACATCTGAGACAAATGCCCAGTGGGTGAAGGATCCAATGAACTGCAGCTTTCAAGGTGAGGAGACTGAGGTCTAACAGAATGCAGAGTCAGTGGCCCAGATTTTAGCTTTCTGAGGTCTTCAGACAGGAGATTGGGTTCAATTCTCTGAAGTGCCATTTAGCTTATGTGCACATGACCACCACTTCACCAGGGGCCCCTGACGTCAGATAGGCAAGCATTTAGGTAAACTTAGCTAGATCCATTTAGCTAAATGCTTACCTGTTTGACCACAGGGGGTCCTGGAGACATAGTGCTTACACCCTGGGTGCGAACTGCAAGGTCAGCCATTTCAAATCAGCAGCCACTCCAAGGGAGAAAGATGGGGCTTTCTACTCTGTAGTTATGGTCTCAGAAACCCACAGGGTCTGTTCTGCCCCACCCTGTAGGGTCCCAATAAGTCAGAATTGACTCAATGGTAATGACTTTGATTGGGCCTCAGACAAATGATTCTGAATCGGTGCCTCCTATAGGGTCCCTGTGAGTCAGAATTGACTCGATGGCAGTGAGCTTGGTTCTGGTTTGGCTTGAATCGGTGCCTCCGGTTCCCTCTTTGTGACATGGAGAGAACAGTGGCACAACTCAGCTCCGTCGTGAGAATGACATGTGATCAGTCCACACCAGCCACCTAGCCCAGTGCCCACTACGCAGTCATGACGTGGGCCTGGTTTTTATGATGGGCTTGCACCGCAGGAAGGGCCTGCTAACTCAAACCCACTGCCCTCAAGTCCATTCTGACTCAGCGTGGCCCTCGGGGGACAGAGTCAGACTGCCCTCGCGGGGCTCCGAGACTGTCCATGTTGGCCGGAGCAGGAAACCCGTCCTTCTCATGCAGAGGCTGGTGGTTAGCAGCCCGGACCGGAACCCAGTAGGTCATACGGGCTCCTTGGAAATGGTCAAACAGCCTTGGGGGTGGGGCACCTTTTTTTTTTTTAATCACTTTATTTGGAGCTCTTACAGATATTATAACAACCAATAATTCAATTAGGTCATGCATAATTGTACAATTGCTGCCACCATCAGTTTCAAACCATTTTCTTTCTTCTGGAGTTCTTTGGTGTCAGCTCCCCTTTACCCCTCCCCTTCCCACAGGAACCCTTATTGTTATTTTTTTGGGGGGTGTATCTTACACCATCCAATGTATCCGTTCCCCTATGGTTCTGTTACTGGTTCCTCTCGAGTGGGGTTCTACAGTCATCATTGCTGTCAGCTCCCCCATCCCCTCAACCCGTACCCTCAGGGAACCATTACTCCCATTACTCTTTCTTTCTCTCTCTCTCTCTTTCTTTCTTTCGTTCTTTTTAAATATGGAACGCTTCACGAATTTGCGTGTCATCCTTGCACAGGGGCCATGCTAATCTTCTCTGTGTTGTTCCCATTTTAGTGTATGTGCCGCCATAGCAAGCACCCATTACTGTTTCTTAAGAGTTATCTATCGTGGGTTTTATGCATTGAACTATCTTACTTACAGAAATGAGCATACACGGGTCGAACAAGATTAATGAGGCAAAACAAAGACCATAACAGTAATAGTAAGGGGAAAATATTAAAGAGCTACAGGATAGGTCTACTGCACCCTGGATCTTTCATCCCTTCTGTGGGCCCTTCTGTGAGGGACTGGCCAGTTATCTTACAGATGGATCTTGGGTCTCCTCTTTGTCCACACTTTCTTCACGTCAATTTAATTGCTTGTTTTTGAACTGCTGATGCATATTCCCATCGACACCTCATGATCACATGGGCTGATGTGCTTCTTCCATGTGGGCTTTGTTGCTTCCCTTGAAGGCCAGTTTACCTTCAAGCCTTTAAGACCCCAGATGCTATATCTTTTACTAGCCAGGCACCATCAGCTTTCTTCATCACATTTGCTTATGCACCCGCTTTGTCTTCAGTGATCATGTCAGGAAGGTAAGTTAATTCAGTGCCACATTATAAGAACACACCATTCTTGTACTGAGGTAAGATTTAAGTAGAGGCCCAAAGTCCATCTGTTTCCTTGTCATATATATACACCTACCTTTATATATTTACATATACACTCATCTATGTTTATAAGTATGTATATAAAATTTTAACTTTCTGCTTATTTTCTTTTCCTTTTTTCTTTCTTGGAGGTCACTTTTTGCCAACTTTTTTGCTACAAAGGCAAAGAATCTGAGGTCCAGACAAGGACAGACTTGCCGAAAGTGTTCCAGAGAACCTCGCAGAGAGCCCAGTGTTGAGCTGAATTTCCCATCTCTGAGTCCAGAGAACCTCCTTCTAGCCGGCCTTCCCTTTCTTCCCAGCTGCAGTGCTCCGGCTCTGAGGCATCGGTTCTGAGCTCTCAGCTTGCACTCCCTCTCCTAAGGCGTGAGTCAGCTAAGCCTGACTCAGCTAGTGGGGTGAATCCTCTTGAACACAGGACTGCCAGGTGACAACCAGGCCAGGGCTGGGAGGAGGAGGCACGCCCCACCAGGTACCAACTGGGTCATAGCTGTTCTGCTGCGGTGTGAGGTGTGGGCTTTCTTTCGGATCCCAGTTGCTGCATGGTAATTTCTAGAAGTGGAGACGGCAAGTTTTACTCCCTCACTATGTTTCTGAATTCCTCCAGTGACGTGATCTCAATGCGTGGCTTCCCCTCTCAGCACCTCAGTTTCCTCAGCCCCTCAGTGGATATGTGAGTAAAGCCGGCCTTGCCTTCAGCACCAGGCACAGGCACGACCCAGGAAAGGACACGTGGGAAGGCAGGTGTTTGGCCCAGTTGCAACACTGCACCAGCAGGAGCAATGACTTTCACTTCTCAGGAGGAATGTGGTCCTGAGAACAAAACTGCCAGCTCAGGCTGTTGGCTTATGTTTCCTCACCAGCCCCTGTATTTCTCAGGGGCCCTCGGCCCTCCAGACTCACGGCTCGCCTCCAGGCTTCCAGACACCAGGGGAACTCCTGCAGGACAGCGGCATGGCTCCTCTAGCCACAATCCCTGTAATGCCCACAACTGCCTGTGCAGGACGATGCAAGGTGACGGGTTTGCAGCCCACCAGGAGGACTGGCCAGCTTGCTAATAATGCAAATGAAGTACACAGCACCATGTAGGGTGGCATTGATGTGGGGTGGAACCATGCAAATAGGGTATATGGAACCAATGAGCTATCTCAGAATCTCATTACCATTAAGAAGAGACAAGGATGGAGGGTGTCCTTTGGACCCCAGGATCCTTGGGCTGTGCTGAACCCCCTCACTCCAGGAGACAGAGCGCAGTGATATCGGACCAATGAGAAGTGGTCGAGAAGGGACAGCAGCGGAGGCAGCAGCACCAAGAGCACCAAACAAGGGCTATAACAGATAATTAGTCCACTCAGCAGGACAGAGGACTCAGTTCAACTCACTTTCACGGAACAGTTGATATCCTGAAGGTCCTTCAAGCTTGGGAATCAAACCTGGCCTCATGCATGGAGGGCAAGAAGTGTACCACTGGACCACCATTGCCCTCCTGCAAGTCCTGGAGACCCCCGCCGAGAAATAATGGGGTTTGAGGGCGGCAGAGCACCGCAACCCAGAAGTAAGACTGTGAGAACATACAGCCGGAAGCAATTAAATAATAGCTATCATTTGCCAAGGATTTACTGTATACCAGCAACTTGACAGTTGGATTCTTAATATTCACACAAAGACTTTGAGGGCAGCGCTGGCAGGCTATTCACACTACTGTTGTTAGGGCCCATCAAGTCGGTTCCAACTTAGAGTGCACCTGAGTCCAACAGAAGGAAACGCAGCCCAGTCCTACACCATTCTCGAAGCCACTGCTGTGCGTGAGTCTGTCCTTCCGCCAGTGTCAGCCCATCTTGGTGATGTTCTTTCCCCTTTCCCTAACCCGCTGTGAAACATAATGTCCTTCTCCAGGGACTGGTCTCTCCCGACAACATGTCCAAAGTACAAGAGGTCCTTCCTGCTAAAGAACATTCTGACTACACTTTTTCCCAGACAGATTGTTCCTGCTTCATGCGGTCCATGCATCTTCAGTATTTATCAAAACCCGAATTCAACAGCATCAATTTCTCATCTGTATCCTCTCGTCACTCGCCAGCTGTTTTCAGATGTACCGTAGTCCTCAAAATGGTATCTTTGATTGTCAACACTTTAAAGAGGTCTTTTGCAACAGATTCGCCCAACGAATGACATCATTTGACCTCTTGGAGCTTTTCATCGTGAACTGGGTGAAAGTTTACAGAGCGCATCATCCGTCTGGCGCTCAGCACGCCGCACACATTTGGTTTCATCTCCTTCCCTGCAGCGCAGCGCCCAGCCCGCTTCCTCCTGCGCCCTTTCCATTCCTACTTCTCTCTTAACTCTTCCGAACTCTGCTCTTGGGAAAGGGCGGCCCTTTGATTTTAAACGGCTTATTATTCTAAGGTGTGTGGACCTCAGTAGTGTTTATCCTTCCTCAGCTGTTGTTTGGGAGAACGACCAGGCTCTCTGTTCCAATCAAGACGTACTGTCTCTGAATCCCACAAGGGCTCTGCTCCAAGCTGCAAGGTCACGAGGAGTCCACATGGACGCAATGCCTGTGAATTTGAAGTGTGTGTGTGTGTGTGTGTGTGTTGGGCCTTTTTTTAATGAAAAATTGAGTCCCATGGGGTGAGGGAAGGCAAGAGTTTGGTTCTAAACCAGGAGGGTGACTAAGGGCCACAATCTAGGGGATTCGACCAGTCCGCATAAGGCCAGTAAGCCAGGTCTCTTTTATGAGTTGGAGATTTATCCCATTGTCTCCCACACTTTTCAGGACTTTCAAACCTGTTCCCTTTCAGAACAGTTGGCAGTGGTGGCTGGGCACCGTCTAGTTCTTCTGGATTCCACGTTGGGAAGACTGATCTGTGTTCATGCCCAGGTTTTCAGTCCATTACTCTTCCGACCTCAGAGCAGAGAAAGACCAACAGTTGCTCCTCGGGCGGCTGTGCATGTGCTTGTAAGGCTGCGGTCTCTGCGCATCAAAGTTGGATGCAGAGCATTATCTTTGTGGACGATGCTCCGTCTCGGTGTCCATGGTGACGATGGTCCTGAACGCCCACGACTTGAGACCCTTCCCTCCAAGGTTTTTACTTACGTGTAAAATGTTTTCATAACTGTATGAAATATAGAGCATGGATGCATGTGTGCTCCACCCCATTAATGAGTGTTTGCACCAAAGGTCTATAGCCACATGCATCCTTTAGTAAACCTGTATTTGTGAGCCTCCGCGCACTCTCGCTCCCGCGCCCTTTCGGCCTGCCTCTCTGTATGTTTGCTTGCGGATCGCCAATATTACAAGATCGTCTTTAACTCTCGCACTCTCTCAGTGTCTTCTCCTGCATCCATCCTTTTTCCTACCTCCCTCTGATTGTCTATTGCCTTCGCCATCACCCAAATTAACATGTGACTATTTCTTTCGCCAGTGGCTTACATATCCGCCTCCTTCCACCCCTTCTAACAAAAAGCAAGTTTCTTTTTGTATGAAAACCTTTTCTGGACTTTTTACAGTAGTCCCAGACAACATTTGTCCTTTTGGGATGGACTACTTTCACTCAACACAATGTTCTCCGGTGCGTCCATGTTAGGAAGTGTTTCACAAATGCATCAGGAGTCTTTCATGTTCTGTCTGTAGCCTGTGCGCACACACCACTGTTTATTTATACATTCTTCCACTGATGGGGATTTAGGTTGTTTCCATCTTCTTGCATTTTCTAATAGTGTTACAATGAACATAGGTGTTCATATATCTAGGCGTGTTTCAGTTCTTATTTCTCTAGGATATATATCAGGGAGGTGGATTGTTGGCTCATATGGTTTTTCTATCTCCAACTTCTGGGGAAAGCACCATTCTCTTATCCCGAGTGGCTGTCCTATGTTACCGTCCCATCAGCAGTGTATGAGAGTTCCAATCTCGCCACACACTTAGCAGCATTTACTGTTTTCTATTACTTTGGACTTGTATATTATACTGAGATGAGAGGATATTCTCACTGCTGTTTTGATTTGCAAATGGCAAAGGAACATACACATTTCTTTTTTTAAATCATTTTATTGGGGTCTTGTACAATTCTTATCACAATCCATACATACATCCATTGTGTCAAGCACAGTTGCACATTTGTTGCCATCATCGTTCTTAAAACATTTACTTTCTACTTGAGCCCTTCGTATCAGCTCCTCATTTTTAACTCCTCCTTCCCCCCGCCCCCCTCCCTCATGAACCCTTGATAATTTATAAAGTATTATTATTATTTTGTCATATCTTATACTGTCAGACGTCTCCCTTCACCCACTTTTCTGTTGTCCATCCCCTAGGGAGAAGGTTATATGTAGATCCTTGTAATCGGTTCCCCCTTTCTACCCCACCCTCCCTTCACCCTCCCGGTATCACCATTGACACCACTGGTCCTGAAGGGGTCATCAGTCCTGGATTCCCTGTGTTTCTTGTTCCTATCTGTACCAGTGTACATCCTCTGGTCTAGCCAGATTTGTAAGACAGAATTCGGATTATGATAGTGGGGGGAGGAAGCATTTAAGAAGTAGAGGAAAGTCGTATGTTTCATCATTGCTACCCTGCACCCTGACTGGCTCGTCTCGTCCATGCAACCCTTCAGTAAGGGGGTGTCCAGTTGCCTACAGATGGGCTTTGGGTCTCCACTCTGCACTCACCCTCATTTACAATTATATGATTTTTTGTTCTTTGATGCCTGATACCTGATCCCTTCGACACCTCGTGGTCACACAAGCTGGTGTGCTTCTTCCATGTGGTCTTTGTTGCTTCTAAGCTACATGAACGCTTGTTTACTTTCAAGCCTGTAAGACCCCAGATGCTATATCTTTTGATAGCTGGGCACCATCAGCTTTCTTCACCACATTTGCTTATGCACACATTCGTCTTCAAAAATCGTGTCGGGAAGGTGTGCATCATGGAATTCCAATTTAATAGAGCAAAGTGTACTTGCATTGAGTAAGTACTTGAGTGGAGGTCCAATGTCCACCTGATGCCCCACTACTAAACCTATAAATATATGCACATAGATCCATTTCCCCACCACCCCACACAAATATACTTATATATGTACATGCCTGTATTTAGACCTCTATAAATATCCTTTGTCTCCTAGTGCTTTCCTCTATTTCCTTTTACTTTCCTCTTGTCCCACTATCATGCTCAGCCTTCATTTGGGTTTCAGTAATTTTTCTCAGTTACGTTGCCCTTATCAGGCCTCTCACACGCTCCTTGCCACTAATTTTGGATCACTTGTTGCTCCCTTGTCCCTGGGTTGGTCAATACCACCTACTTACTCCTGCCTCTCCCTCTCCCATGTCCCCTCGGAACCATCGGTCCGTAGTTTTCTCCTCCAGACTGTTTATCCAGCCTATCTTATCTAGATAGATCTGCAGAGATAATAATATGCACCCAAAAAACAAGGCATATCACGACAAAGCAACAAAAGAGGACACAACGATGACAGCAAAAAAAGAAAAACAATGAACCATAAAAGAATAAATTGATTTAAACAAAAATGAAAAAAAATTTAATTTAAAAAAGAAAGAAAAACCTGTAAATAGATCAAGGTCTGGTTGTTGACCTCTAGGCGTGTCCTCCAGTCAAGTCTGATGGGGTGTGATGCTCTGGTCCCTGAGTCTATCCTTTGCACTCCCTCAGGAGCTCCCTGCTCTGCTCCCCCAGTTGCTCTGCCGCTTGCCTTTAGTGTTTTGCCTCAGTGTCACAGGGTCAGTTCTGGCCAATCCTGACACTGAGTCTCCAGTGTTGTCCCCCATAGGGCCATGGGGTCAGCAAGGGACGTCAAAGCATTTCTTCATATGTTTATTGGCTACCTGAATGTCTTATAAGTGTTTGTGCATAGCCTCTGCCCATTTTTTAAATGGATTTTTCTTATTGAGGTGTTGAACTTCCCTGTACACTTTTGAGATTAGTCCCTTATCCAATGTGTCATAGTCAAAAATTTTTCTCAGAAAGAGGGAACTGATCACAATGAGCAACATATAATAATCCATTCACCCCCACACCTGGGGATGAACAACAGAAAAGTGGGTGAAGGGAGACAGTAGTCAGTGTAAGACATGAAAACAAATAATAATTTATAAATTATCAAGGCTTCATGAAGGAAAATGGGAGAGGGAAGGGGGAAATGAGGAGCTGATACCAAGGGCTCAGCTTGGTATCAATTTTCTAAAGGAGAGGAAGTCAGGAGAGGAAATCAAGTATATTTCAAAATAGAATCAATTGTTCTAAATTTGTAGCGAAATTAATAAATTACAGGGCAACCTCAAAGAAAATTGAAAAACCTTCTCAGTAAAGCAAAGAAGCACCAATACATAGATAAAGAAATGAAAAGACATAACCATTTAGAAACCACTAAAGCAATGAAGAAAAATTTTTTTAATTTCACAAATAAATTTAACTCAACACAGAAAAATATGTCAAACAAGGAACTAGCAGCAGCAACACACACAAACACACACACCACAACAAAATGAAAGAAATAAATTCATACCTTTGAAAATATCCTGAATGCAAATGAATTAAATGCATCAAAAGAGACCCACATAAATAGGAGAATACACCAAGGTCCTGGATAGGAAGACCTAACATTGTGAAAATTCAATACTACCAAAAACAATGTATAGATACAACGCAATCTCAATGCAAATTCCAACATAATTTGTTTAAGGCGATGGAAAAACTAATTACCGAAAGGAAAGACATGAAATATACAAAGCACAGCTTCAGGAGAACAAAGTGGAAAACCTCTCACTTTTCCATCTAAAACACAGGCAAAGGGATCAAAACATTCTGGTCATGGTACAATGATTGATACATACACTAACAGAACAGAATTGAGTCTCCAGCAGTAAATCCAACCTCTTATGGACAGTTGATCTTTGACAAAAGACTGAAACAAATTAATTGGGGAAAAGATACTCTTTAACAAATGGTGCTAACAAACTTGCAGAAGAATGAATCAGGACCCCTATTTCATAACATATACAAAAATGAACTCAAGGTGGATCAAAGACTTAAATGTAAAATTTAGAACTATAAAGATCATCAATTAAAAAATAGACACAAACTTGGGGGTCTTAATATATGGCATAAATATACTATCAAAGAACTGAAGATACAAATAGCAGAAGACAAGCTAGATAACAGGGACCTCCTAACTAATAGACCCTTATGGGCATTAAACATTTTCACCAAATAGACAAGAGCTCATGGAATCCAGCTCAGATCAACCCCTCAGGAGCAATAATGAGTATAGTGAGACCAGGAGGGTAGGGGGAAGATGGGGGGAGAAAGAAGAAAGGGGAAAACCGATCACAATGATCACCCCCCTGCCCCCAGGGTGATGAACATCAGAAACATGGGTGAAGGGAGACAGTGGATGGTGTAAGATATGAAAATAATAATCATTTATCATTTATCAAGAGTTCATGAGGGTGAGAGGGTGGGGGAGGGAGGAAAAAATGAGGAGCTGATACCAAGGGTTCAAGTAGAAAGAAATGTTTTGATAAGGGTGATGGCAACGTATGTACAAATGTGCTTGACACAGTGGATGGATGGATGGATGGATGGATGGATGGATGGATGGATGGATGGATGGACTGTTTTAAGAGCTGTAAGAGCCCTCACAAAATGATTTATTAAAATAAAATTTAAAATTCACCAAAAGAATGAAAAGAGAATCCACAGACTGAGAGAAAAAAACTTCTTTTATAAAGCAAATACTTTATTTCTTAGACAAATAATATTAAAAGACATAAACTTTTCTTTAAAATAATGTTTTTTTCCATTAATGTATTATAATTATTTTTTAATCATTTTCCTGGGGGCTCTTACATGTTATTGGGGGTTCTTTTTTTAAATACTTTTATTGTGGGCCCTTACATTTCTTACTACAATCCATACATTCCTCCAGTGTGTCAAGCACATTTGCACATATGCCGCCATCATCATTTTCAAAGCATTCTTTTCCCACTTGAGCCCCTGACATCGCTCCTCCCTCATGAACCTGTGATAAGTTATAGATTATTATTTATTGGGGGCTCTTCCACATCTGGATTAACTTCAGGGTGGGGTTGTCGTGTATGTTAATCTCATTTGTCTATTGGTTTTGGTTGGAATTCCCTTTAGTATTTCTTAATAAAGTTGGTTTGGTTTTATAAATTTCTTTAGTTTCTCTCCATCTAGAAATGACTTCATTTATTTGTCATCAGACTCGAGGGACAATTTTTCTGGGAATATGATTCCTGGTTGGCTTTTTTTTTTTTTTTTAGAGTTTTGTATATGTCATCTATTGCCTTCTTGCCTGCACAATCAAAACTTAATCTTATTGGTTCGCCTTTAAAAAATGAAAGTAAAAGTGCTCACATTAAGAAGCCACGTTGGTTTTGAGAATGATGATGGCAACAAATGTACAAATGAGCTTCACCCAATGTATGTATGTATGTATGGATTGTGATAAGAGTTGTACGAGCCCCAATAAATTTTTTTTTTAAAGAAAAATAAGAAGCTACTTTGGAAGTTATTCAGTACTTATCAGCTAGCAACCAATTCTGACATTCCATCCCAAACTTAGTCTGGCCTTTCTTTTCATTCTTAGAATAATCCTTGTTGCATTCTTGCTCTGAAGATAAGCAAGCACTGAATGTGAGCTTTGAAAAGCAGTGATAGAGTTGGCCATTAAGTCATGGCATATGTGAACATACTATACATGTAGCAGGGAGTAAAACCTAGAACATTCTGCATATAAAAGAATGCTCTCTAGAATGCTGGTTCCAGTTACTCTAATACCACATAACAGACATTATTTTTAAAAACGTAGCACCCCTGTAGTGGGAATGAACACCAAACCAAACCCACGGCCATGGCCACTGAGTCTATTTCAACCCAGAGCAACCCGAGAAAACATGGTAGAGTGACCGCTTTATTGCTTCTCCTTTGTAGGGCAGTTTGTGTTCTTCCCAATCCTTTCTCAGAATTCTGTCCGTGGTTTTGCTTTTAGAAAGTTTTATTACACTCTATCTTCGTGTTCTATTTTGGGGTCTACCCCATGTGGCGCTTACTCAGCTTCTTGAATATATAACCTCTCGTCTTTCATGTTAGGAAAGTTTTCTTCCCACGGCTCTTTGACTGTTTTCTCTGTGCTCTTTGTTATCCAACCTGAATTCCAGGAATAAGTAAGTTATTCCTCCTGCTCCGGCTCTCTTCGGGTTTATGGTTATTTTCCCTGACTGGTCCTTCAGAGCGGCCTTGCGAGGCTTGTCCTCAATCTCACCAACTGAACCTTCCACCGCTTCAGTCCCGCTCCTTGGCTTTCGCTGTTTTCTCGACGTCTGCACGTCCCATAGCAAGCACGGGGCTTCTGCTTGCTGTGCGTGTAGGTTTTCACCTGTCCATCGGTCAGTTTGCTTGTTCCGACAGCGCTCCCCTGAATTCCCCTCATGTTTTTTTATTGTTTATCTTTTATTTCATAATCATAAACTTAACTCTGCTTTCCAGCTGGACTCGGGGGGAGTAAGGAAAGTAGGAAACTCGAAGAACTGGAGTGAGAGCACAAGATGACACGATACTGCAAGCACACTGGGAACAGAAGGGTGGTTTCCCAAGCTACATGAGGAGCGGTCTGGTGCTTACGATAAAACAGAAAATCCTGATCACATTTAGTTAGAGTTGTCCACAGTCAGCAATGGTGATCTTGCTGGTCTTGCCACTTCCACAATGTTCATGCCTTCTTTCACCTGGCCGAAGACCACGTGCTTGCCATCCAACCATTCAGTCTTAGCGGCACAGATAAAAAACTGGGAACCGTTCGTATTGGGTCCAGCATTTGCCATAGACAGGATGCCAGGACCTGTGTGCTTCAGGATGAAGTTCTCACCTTCAAATTTCTCTCCATACATGGACTTGCCACCAGTGCCATTATGGCGTGTGAAGTCACCACCCTGGCACATAAACCCTGGAATAATTCTGTGGAAGCAGGAACCTTTGTAACCAAAACCTTTCTCCCCAGTGCTCAGAGCACGGAAGTTTTCTGCTGTCTTTGGAACTTTGTCTGCAAACAGCTCGAAAGAGACGCGGCCGAGGGGCTCACCTTCGACGGCTATGTCGAAAAACACAGGAGGGTTGACCATGGCTGGGCACAGCAGGACCAGACAAGACTACAGATTCAGGCGGCGGCGTCTGCAAAGCGCCCCTCATGTTTTGTCTGTGCGTTCCTTGATCTCATCAGAAGCCTTCCAGATTTTTCCCCCACTCCATTGAGGGAGTCGAAATATTATTCTTTTGAATTCCTTTTCAGATAATCCCAATGTCTTTTCGGTCTGAGGAAGGACTGTTAGCTCTGTATTTTGATGATCTCTTTAAGCCGCTTGTTCTTGGTTTTGTGTGCGAACGAAACTCGGCAGCCTGCGGGGCAAGATGGAGGCCTGGCAGGTCTTGAAACGTGGGCTGCAGCAGGGCAGTGGTCACAGCAGCCTCCAGGGCTACTGACAAGCTTTCTTCAGAGCAGACGATGTAAGGGTTGGTACATTACTGGGGGAGACAAAATGGGCACAAATACTATGAAGACAAGAAGCAGGTTTGGGCGGTCCCCAGAGGGTCAGGTCTACTAGGGAAGCGCATGGCAGAAACCCCATCTGGGATGTGAATGGGAGCATGGTGCCACCTGAATGGCACCGTTGGCTTCACTGTCGGACTGATAATCCCCCAACCACAAAACCACCTACTGTTGTAAGTCTGTTTGGGTAAACCATAAGTCAACCTGGTGGCACTCCAGAACATATGCTCCTTATTCCACCACCAGGAAGAAGACTCAGGGGTGGCCCCACTGTCAACACCTTACAGGTAATTGATGCAAAAACGTGCTGAAAAAAATCAGCTTTTCGTGTAATTGCACTTTGATTCTTGCTAGCAACGTGATTTAAATTGTTGGACAAAAAAACAAAGAGGAAATTGCCTGTTGTCCTTGAGGTGTTGTAGTGTGGTTGTTTTTGTATTTGCTGATCGCAGGTTGGTGTGCACTTGGCCCTCACTATTAGTCTCCAGGTGGGTTTGATCATGAATGTGAGTTTGTGCACAAATCTCTGTTTTTTTCTATTCTTGTGTCTCAGTTGAGGGTGAGTCTGGTTGGTGTTGGCGGCTTTCTGTTGAGGACAAGGTTGTGCAGGAGTGGGTAGTGTGGGGGCCGTGGGAAGTACAGATGTGCCTGGGCTGTGTCAGCATAGTGCTGCTTACCATTGGGTGAGTCCAGAACACACAAACAACACTAAAGATAAAAGAATTAAGAACAATGCAGGGGAGCAGGCAAACAGCGAGGAGAAACAGGGAAGAGAAAGGATGAGATAAGAAAGGACAATGAGACAAAGGAAGAGAAAAAAGAAAGTGACAAAAACACATTAAATAAAATTGAGGGGAAGAAAAGAACAATGGAAAAAGTAAGAAGGAAAATAGAGTGAAAAACAAGGAAAGGCAAGAAGAGAGAAACTAGAAAAATGAAAGTAGAGAAAGGAAGCACAAAGGCACAGAGGGAAAGAAAAGAAAACCAAAAAGAGGAAAAAGAAAAGAACGGAGAAAACCAGGGATGAGGCAGGAGGCAGAAAGGAGGAAGCTGTGGGGCCGGCACCCAGGATGGGTTCTGCCCTCCTGGCCAAGGAGCTCGTAGGGCGGGGAGGGAGGGAGGGAGGGAGAAGGGCGTCCTTGAAGGAGTCCTTGCCAGCCTAGATCTTGTCAGGCATCGGAGCCCCTGATCTGGAAGTAGTTCCTACTAGTTCAGAATGTGGCTGAGGGCAAGGAACCTCTTTCAGCGTAGAGGGCATCTGAGGGTTGGAACGGCTATGGAAGGTCTTGGGTCTGCCTGAAGTCAGCCCTCCTCTTTCTGCTTGTTTGACGAGGTGCAGTTCTTGAGCCTCCAAACATGAGGGAACTGCTCAGACCTTAGGCAGAGCAGAGGCTGTAAAGGGGAGGGCAGGGGGTTGTCAGAAGCCACTGAGGTGGGGGCTTCCCATAATCACCAAAAGTATGGGAGAACGAGGAAAGATGCAAGCTTTCTCATCACCAGCCCCGTGTGCACTTGTCTTGCGAGGCCGTGGAGGGCTCCATCGAAAGCTCCCTGTAAAAGGTCGAGATGGCTGTGCCACATCACGTCTTCACTGCCAGCGGGTCAATGCTGGCTCATCGGAACCCCACAGGACAGGGGAGAGCTGCCCCCGTCCCAAGACTGTAACTCTCGGTGGGAGTAGAAAGTCCCACCTGGTGGTTCCAAACGGTAACCTTACGGTTAGCAGCAGCCTAGCCACCAGCACTGGCTCTCTCAGCAGGCTAACCAATAATCCACACATCTCCTCTCAGGTCCTTTTGTTTGGCTTCTTCTCTTAGTTGGTCCTCGATCGACGTGGGTAGCCTTTCCTCCAAAGCTCAGGGTTCCCAGATTACCGTCCGAGACCAGTTTCCCTTGTCTCGTGGGCATTTGTTGGCCTGAGCAGCATGTCTATCTGCTCTGCCATCTTACCAGAGGTCGTCCTTTAACTTCTTGAGTGCTGCGTCCATAGCAAATGCCAGGAAACGTGTTCGGCTGTGTTTTATTAACTGTACAAAGACATTTATCTGCTGGGACCATAACAAACGCTGGTTCACATTGCTAAGAATGGGAATCCCCAAACACTTCCTTGTGCTCCTGGGGAGCCTATACTTACACCGAGAGAGCCGATTGAACAGGACAAGGGATACTACCTGGGGATACTTACCTATTAATTAGGTGTGTGTCAGAATTAGTCTTTTACCATTATGTATTCATTCTGTGTGCTGAGCAAGCAATCCAAGAGCTGGGCTGCATGGAGACACACGTAGCATGGGGCTGGAGGGAGACTCCTTAAGAGCCTGCAATACACAGAGGGTCCAATCTTGCTTGCTGAAAGTGCAGAGGGCAGGAGGCACTGACTGGGGATGCTCAAAGACTGCAGCCTTCAGAACAGATTACAGCGCAACACAAAACTCTCAAAAAAGACAAACACACAACCCTCATTGCCGTAGAGCTGATTCTGACTCATAGCAACCATAATAAAGACAAAATTCCATACCACGGGACCAAGATCAACATCATGTTAAAAGGAGGAACTAGTAATGTCAAGAATTACCGAATGACAGTTAGGGAAATTGAGGCTCAGAAAGACTAGGTAATATTGAGCTAGCAGGTCTGGCCACAAAACCTGTGCTGTACTCACCTCATACAACTAACTGTTGGCTTCTTCGTTCATCATGAATTAGTGCGTTCATTTACTAAATAGTTCGAGCCAGTGCCCCGGACCAAGTACTTCTCTGGGCAGAGAGAATATAAGAATGCTTGGACACCTGCCCTGAAATGGGTCATTATCTAGACACGGTGATAATGTTTAATTGTAATCTATGATTAATTGTAACCTAAGATTAATTGTAATCTACGTGATATGAGCAGAGCAAAGCTAGAGCCTGTGCTGGGTTGGGTGCCTGAACTGTTTCCGGTCATGGTTTTTTATTTATCTTTTTTTTTTTAAACTATTTTCTTAAATCTTTAATAAAGATTATATTAGCAATCCTGTATCACTTTTTTCTGATGATATATTCTTTCAAATAAATAAATGTTTAAGGGCATCTAGTTATCATATGGTATGTGTATTTTTTTAAATCATTTTATTAGGGGCTCATACAACTCTTATCACAATCCATATATGTATCAATTGTGTAAAGCACAATTGTACATTCGTTACCCTCGTCATTCTCAAAACATTTGCTCTCCACTTAAGCTCCTGGCATCAGCTCCTCATTTTCCCCTCCCTCCCCGCTCCCCCCTCCCTCGTGACCCCTTGATAATTTATAAAGTATTATTTTGTCATATCTTGCCCTGTCCGACGTCTCCCTTCACCCACTTTTCTGTTGTCTGTCACCCAGGGAGGAGGTCACATGTAGATCCTTGAAATCGGTTCCCCCTTTCCAACCCACCTTCCCTCCACCCTCCCAATATCGCCACTCACACCACTGGTCCTGAGGGAGTCATTTGCCCTGGATTCCCTGTGTTTCCAGTTCCTATCTGTACCAGTGTACATCCTCTGGTCTAGTCAGACTTGCAAGGTAGGATTCAGATCATGACAGTGGGGGTGGGAGTGGGGGGAGGTTGGGGAAGGGAGGAAGCATTTAGGAACTAGAGGAAAGTTGTATTTTTCATCATTGCTACATCGCACCCTGACTGGCTCATCTCCTCCCCAAGACCCTTCTGTAAGGGGATGTCCAGCGGCCTACAAATGGTCTTTGGGTCTCCACTCTGCTCTCCCCCCTCATTTACTATGATAAGACTTTTTGTTCTGATGATGCCTGATACCTGATCCCTTCGACACCTTGTGATTGCACAGGCTGGTGTGCTTCTTCCATGTGGACTTTGTTGCTTCTGGGCCAGATGTCCGCTTGTTTATCTTCAATCTTTAAGACCCCAGACACTATATCTTTTGATAGCTGGGCACCATCAGCTTTCTTCACCACATTTGGTTGTTCACCCTCTTTGTCTTCAGTTTGTGTCAGAAAGGTGAGCATCATAGAATGCCAATTTAATAGAAAAAAGTATTCTTGCATTGAGGGAGTACATAAGTGGAGGCCCAATTATTTATCTTTTTAATGGAGGTGCTAGAAGTCATACCTACCAGCTGTGTGATCTTGGGCAAATCACTTCCCTGATCCTGTCTCCTCCTTTAGAAAATGGAGAGAAGTTTTTGCATAGAACTCCCGTGGGGTCTAAATTAACCTACTTAGATGATGTGTTCACTCATTCAACAAATACACCCAAGTCCCGCTGTGTGCCTAGCACTGTTCTTGGTGATAGAGGAGCTGGGAGAACCTGAAAGGAGACATTTCCTAGAGCTGTGTAAAGATGATTTTTTAAAATTCATTTTACTGGGGGCTCATACAACTCTGATCACAATCTATGCATACATCCATTGTGTCAAGCACAGTTGTTGCCATCATCATTCTCAAAACATTTGCTTTCTACTTGAGCCCTTGGTATCAGCTCATTTTTCCCCCTCCCTCTCCGTATCCCCTCTCTCATGAAGCCTTGATAATTCATTAATTATATTATTTTGTTATATCTTACACTGTCCGGTGTCTCCCTTCACCCACTTTTCTGTTGTCCATCCCCTAGGGAGGAGGTTATATGTAGATCTTTGTAATCGGTTCCACCTTTCCACCCCACCCTCCCTCCACTGGAAAGATGATTTTTTAAGTAAAAAAAAAAAAGTTTTTTTACTTTTAATGGAAGCATAATGGGAATAAACAAAGTGTCAAAATCTTATGTGTTCATAGCTCAATCAATGTTCACAACCAAATACTCCTGACTGTGTAAGCAGTGCCTTGATCAAGAAACAGAATATATATTTTTTAAGAGTCAGAACATTGCCAGCAAGGAAAGGATGAAGGTATAGCAAATAATTCCCCTCTTTCCCACATAAAACTTAACCTGAAACCAAACCCACTACCATCAGTGGATTCTGACTCATCACAGACCTATCTGGAGTTTCCCGGGCTATAAATCTTCATGGGGGCAGAAGGCAGCCTGATCTTGTCCCACAGAGCTGCCGATAGTCCAAACTGCCAACCTTGCAGGGTTCTTCCATAAAATTTAAGGGACATCCAAGAGTTCAAAAATCAAGGTAAGTAATATTTTTAATGATTTGGGGGGGGGAAATGTCAAAGAATCCCCAAAAGTCCATGGTGAAAAAAATATCAGAATTTTAAATAAAGAAGAAACACTGTCATGCTAAATCTTGGGGCAAAGGGAAAACCCCGATTTGTATAACCACTGTGGAAAGTGAGCTGGTGTGACCTTCAAGCAAATGGGAATAGAGATTCTAGACACAGCAATCCCTCTGCTGGATAGATCCTAAAGATGTAACAGTCAGACCAGGAAGTGACTTGTGTACACCCAGTGTAGCGCTGTGCACCAGAGCAGGATGGAAACATGAGCAGACGAGTAGATAAAACACAGCATGCTGGTACATATGCACCATGGAATCCTATGCCTTGCTAGAAACAATGACACCATCAGGAAGCACTTGACCACATGCATGGACCTGGAGACCATTATGCGGAGTGAAGTAAGTCAATGACAAAAGGACAAGCATTGTATGAGGTCACCGTTACAAGAAAAGCAAACACAAACCTAGGATAAAGGGACCAGGCTCTGGATTGTGCCAACGACGACGCAGAGGGAGGGAGAGCAAGCGAGGGCAGGCAGCAGACGTGGGTGAAGTGCAAGATGGTGATATGCGGATGGAGAAGGGAAATCAAGGGGGAAGTTGCCGACAGGGAGGTTGTTTGGTGGTTTACACTATGGAATACGAAGTTAAAGATCTGAAATGTAACCCCCATACACACACATACCTCACCCCCGCCGGCTGAGCGTGTCTCACTTGCCTCACTTGCCTCATCCTAGCTCTGGGCTTGACCACCCCTGGCCATCATAGAAAGCACACTTCTCACTGCCACCCATGGCTGCGTGACAGAAACACCCCCGCGAGTGGCTTTAATGAACAGAATTGTATTCTCTCCCAGGTCAGAGAGAGGCTTTCTCTCTGTATCAGCTCTGGAGAGAGGTCTTGTCTCCTTCCTCATCTGTGGGCCCATCACCCCTTGGAGAGTCTCTGGGTCTGGGCGCCAATCTTCCCCTGGGCCAGGCGGTTTGCAGCGTGGGGGCCTGGTGCTCCCAGCGCTTCTTTCTTGGTGGTGTTGAGGCCCCTCTTTCTCTGCTTATACTGCTCTTTTTTTTTATCTTCTTTGTAATATTTGCGGTGACAGATGCAGGCCATATCCCGCACATAGGATCAAGGCTATGACCTGAGGAAGGGTACTGGCTCCCTCCCTAATTCCCCTACAATTGATTGGCTGATCACCTCAGGTCACCTAAGGGGGGTGGTAACACCATTACCTAAGTGCCAAACCACTGGGAGTGATGGCCCAGTCGAGTCAAGCTCTCCCCAGATCTGGGGAGAACACAGTTCAATCCATGACCCTCACCAAGAACCACCATCCCGACGTTTAAGGCCCTAGATAAATGTGGCTGTGGCTGAAGTTCATTGTATCCACGCACTCACACTCCTTTGCGTAAGACTTTTCACTCAACCTTTTGTCTGTTGGTGCCACAAAAAGACACGTAAACAGGGGAGTGCTGTGCTCTGCTCTGAGTTTGACAGAGCAATGGCAGGTGGTAGAACAAACAGAACAGGGGTGCTGGCCTGCACCCACTCACTCACTCACTGCCGTGGACTCATAGTGCCCCTCTGGGGCAGGGGAGAACTGCCCCTTTGGGCTTCCAACACTGTACTTCCCTGCAGGAGTTGAAAGCCCCATCTTCCTTGGGGCAGCTGGTGCTTTTGAACTGCTGACTTGGTGGTTAGCCTAACCACTACACCACCAGGGCTGCTCCTAGCCGACACTAGAACAATAAAATAAGGACGGAGATGGAGTCGGGTAATATTTTGCAAGAGATTGGCTGGAGATCCGGAATGAGGGAGAAAGGGGGGTTCGGAAAGATGTCAGAACTCTGGCTTGGGCTACTAGGTGGCTGGAGAAAGCTTAGGGTGGGGTGGGGTAAGATTGGTGGGGAGCTATGAGGGGAGGGTTCAACTTGGAGAGTAGGAGATACCTGTAGGATGTGGGCGGGCAGGGGTGGGGGTGCTGGAGGGACTGGGGCAGACACTGTGGGCATCAGGAGCGAATGGAGCAGAGAGCTGTACCAGCATCAATGGGCAGTACACGGTGAGAGGAGACACTTACATAGGGCTGGAGAAGGCTGCGGGGAATGGACCAAAAAGGAATCCCGAAGAGCTTTCTGGGAGCAGGTGGTTCTAGCAGGTGTGCAGAGCAAATGGACACCCTCCCCACCCCACCCCCCCGCCCCCACCTCCTTAGCCCACCTGGCCTACCAGGGGCCCAGCACTATTTACCTGCGTGCCAGGAGGATTTGAATTGCAAAACACGCTGTGGTTTAGGGGGTTGCCCCTCCCGGCCCCCCTTGCATCAGCTGCTGCTGACTCAGTAAAGCCCTTTATCTTGGCTGCCTGGGACGCTTGCCTTTAAAGGCAAAAGCACCCTTGCCAAGCCAGCCTTACTCACTCCTGACTCGAGCGGTGAGACCCGCCCTGGCGGCCTCCCCCCCACCCCCCGCCCCCCACCTCTCCTCCTCGTCCTGCTGCTTGCGTGCTCTCCGGCACGCACCAGGCACCACATTTGCCTGTCTACCAGCCATTGGCTGACCAACCCCGGGAGAGCTCTTTTCCACCCCACCGCCTGGAGCTGGGACTGCTTGGAATTGGACCCAGAAAATCCCAAGTTCCCGCCAGGTCTACAGGCAGCCTCTGGGGAACAAAGCCGCCACTGTAAAGAACAGCTTGGGATGGGGGCACTTGGTGTGAGGTCCTGTCCCTGCTCAGAGCACCGCCTTGTAGACAGCAGAGCTGGGACCCACTAGTCCCAATCCGGAGCTTCACTGTGCCACAGCGACTTCTAATTGTGTCTCAGAGACGCCTTCTGCCCTCCGTGGCCGCCCACAGAGCACTGAAGAAAGTCCTGACTTTTTCCTTTAAATCCTTTTATTAGGGGCTCTTACAGCTCTTATCACCATCCATTGTGTTGGGCACATTTGTACATTTTTTTTCTACTTGAGCCCTTGGTATCAGTTCATTTCCCTACACCCCCCCCCCCCTTGCTCATGAACCCTTGACAATATATTTTAAAAGACAGACCGCCGTCTCTCATTACCCACTTTTCTGTTGTCTGTCCCCCTGGGAAGGGGTTCTATGTTATCCGTTTATGAAGCCCTAACTTATCTGGTCTTTATGGCCTTTTGTGATTCTACCCTTTCAACTTCTCTCCCTCAAATTCCACCCCCGTCCCCTGCTGAGTGGAGTCACTAGTCGAGCATTCCGGCTTCAGCTCCCCTCTAAGCCTCCCCTCCAGGCATCTCTCCATCCACCCCCCACTCCCATCCAAAGGTTCCCAGCCCAGATGTTCCTTCCTCAGGCAATCTCTGGAGCTCCCTCTCGGTCTGGAGTTGAATCCTGCTTCCCAGATTCCACCACCAAAATGCTGAGAATGTTGCCTCTGACCGGTGTCAACAGTATCTGGTGAATTTGCCTGTAAATAGTAGCCTACAGGGATCGTAAAACTTCGGCTTGTGGAATCTCCATCTGGCAGTTCAGGGGTCTGGACTGGGAAGGCAAAGATAAAGCTGTTTTTCCGGCCACTTCTGCTCTTGGACAAAGTAGAGTGGCCAGAAAAGCAGGATCCGGAGCCGGGCAGTGTTCTGTTCTGTTGCACCCAGGGTCCCCAGGAGCCCACTCAACTCAACGGCACTAGACAACAAAACGACTTTATGCCCCCCAAACCAGAGACCAGTCACTGCCACCGAGTCGATGGTAACGCACACTGAGTGACTCCACAGAATGGGGCAGGACTGCTCCTGTGAGTTTCCAAGACTGACTGTCACTCTTCACGGAGCTGCTGATCTTAGAGTCAGTAGCCCAACTTGTAACCACGACGCAGCAC
The DNA here is from genome assembly GCF_050624435.1 of Tenrec ecaudatus. NCBI lineage: Eukaryota > Metazoa > Chordata > Mammalia > Afrosoricida > Tenrecidae > Tenrec > Tenrec ecaudatus. The sequence goes on along the minus strand of NC_134530.1, from coordinate 67,390,789 downwards.
CCCACAACCCCGGGATGGGAATTGGACAGAACTTCTGACATCAAGATTGAGTGCCGTGTATTTGGATAAAACTTTATACCCTTCAGTTATTCCCCGGGATGACCCAGGATAGGATCCTCATGCCCCATTGTACCAAGGTTGGTGTTGAGAAGGGATTTTGTTCAGGGATGTTTGCCAAGGAAATGGCAGGGCTGGGTCCTGGGAGTCCGAATCCAGAACGCTGCCACGCCACCTTGGCCTCTGTGTCCCAGAGAGTCCTTCTTCCCTGGGCCTGTCAAATGCCTTTGCACATACTCTTAACTTCTGATTACACCCCACTTTTCAAATCTTGCCCAGCTCAACCTCTGTCCTCCCTAAAGTTGTCTCTTTCCTTCCTTGTGTCTCCTCTCCTGCATCTCCTTCAGCTTGGGGTTTCAGAAGGCTCCAGGCTGGCAGTGAGCTCACATTCCTCTGCTCTCAGAGATGTCAAACTTCTGAGCGGAGGGTCAGGCTGCCCAGGGCTGGAGGAGGTGAGATCCGAAGAGGGAGAGAAAAAACCACAGACAGCAGGGGAGGGTGGTGGTGTAGAATGTGCAATCGGGGGGGGGGGGGTCCTGGAAGCCCCTCATACTTATATGGAAAGAGAAAGTGAAGGTGCAGGTGGCCGCAGCTTTCCAGGCTAGTATCTAGATAGGTGGCAGAAATAGGAGCCATGCCCAGCAGAAGATAAGCGTGTATCCAAAAGAGATCTCTCTTCCCTTCCAGGGCTCCTTGCCCAGCGGGGGTCCCGTTGGCCGGTGGCCAGCACTACCCACCCAGCACAGCACAGCGACAGAACTCCAGGGGTTAGCTCATCAGCTCAGCTTCCTTTTCCTCCATAAAGTAAGAGCACCCTGGTTCCACTCTTCAGGGAGAAGGTCATGCATGGGCTTAACCTCAAAACTTTGGCCAAAGCTTTGGAAAGGTCTGTTACTGGTCAAGTAAAGCCTTAGTCCAGGCGGGTGAAATCACCCTCATTTGACTGCTGTTCTAAGTTGCTGTGGGGTGCACTTTATTTAACTCAAGGCCACCTTACCTGCATCAGAAGCAAACATCCAGCCCCAACCACCCATGGTTTTCATGGGCTCCAACCCACGGTTGAGGCTATTTGTGTCAAGCCATCTTAATGATGGTTTTCCTCGTTTGGTTGTTTGTTTGTGTGTTTAGTCTTGGTTTTGCTGCTTGTCTACTTTACCAGCAACAACGACAGATGTCCCTTTCTAGCAGTCTTTGGCTGATGCTGTGTCCAAAGTGACCAAGTCAAAATCTGTCCAAGCCTGCTTCTCTAGAGAATTCCCAGTGCATGTCTTTGCAGACTGCTTTGAAATCAGAGAATCCTGCCACCACTTAGACTAGTCCTGCTGTGTACCCAGCACCTAAGCCCTGCACAGGCTTGTTTGGAAAGGCTAGCTCTCACAATGGCTCGTGAGGTTGGTTATGTCGGAAGCCCATTTCCCCTGAGAGAGCAGGCTCAGAGATGAGGAGCGAGCCTGGGACCACACTAGGGTCAGTCTGGGCTCTTACCCATTCCGTTAACCTGTTTCTGGTTTTGGTATCTTTCACTTCGCCATTTGATTGATCCACCTCTCCCGGTTGGTTGGTTTATGGATTTCTACTCCCATTAACAGCAACAGTCTTGGGAACCCACAGGGGCAGTTCTACCCTGTTCTATACAGGGTCACAAGGCATAGGAATTGACTGGATGGTGGTAGTAAGTTTGGTTTTTTAATTTTTTTTTTTTTTTTAGTGGCATGATAGATACACATGTGCCGCTGTCAGGAGTAGAAAAGGAGGGGGGTATTAAAGCCCAGGATTGAGGTAGAATGGATTTCCAGGCAGGGGAACCAAGCATGGACAGGGCTTCTACTTGTGGGAGAACTCTCCAACTGTTTCTTTATTAGCAACTCCGGATTTGGGACACACGCACGAGTTCCAACAATGAGCTCAAACGTAGGCATGATTGTGAGCATGGTCCTGCAGGGGCCAGCGCTTCCTTCCGTTGTACACAGCGACTTGGAGTCGGAACTGACTCCACAGGCACCCAGCAACACAACAAATATCAATTACCAGGTAACACGATGCCCTAGACACTTTATAAATATTAACTCACTTAATCTTCAAAGCAAATTTACTAAAGGAGACCCAGATGGGACAAAGGGTTACTGCATTCCCTACTAACAGTTTTTAGCCCACTCCTGGGTGCTTGCAGGGGCGGATGCCGCGGGAGGAAACCTGGCGATCTTTGATTAAGATCACAGCCAAGAAAATCCTCTAGGGCAGCTCTATTCTGTAACGTGCCATAGCTGTGAGCCGCACCCCACACGCGTTCTTACCATCCTACTTTGCTGAAGTTACCTGGTGGTGGCGTCAGAACCCCCGGGTCCTAGCTCGGCCGCCCTGGCCTTACAACCGGATACCAACACCACCATGTTGCTAAAGGAGGCCGTGAACCTCAGAGAGGTGCACACACTTGGCCGGGGTTACACAGAGAACGCCATTCCCTCGATTCGCGCACTGGGTGCCTCGGAGAGACTGCCAGCCAGAGCGAGGGGGCGACCAGGAGCCCGGTCACCACCAGCAGCGCTAGCGCCCCCATCCTTCCTTTTCCCTGGTCCTCTGAGCCCCGCCCGAGACGCCTTCGTCCCCAAGCCCCGCCTCAGAGTCTGCCCACACCCCTGACACACCCCCCGGCTACCGGAGCCAATGGCAACCCGCAGGCTGGAGGGGTCCTATAAACGCAACGGTCCGCGTGCTCATCCGAGGTGGCACGAGCGAGCTTGTAGGTCGCGATCTTCGGGTCCTCTGAGTGGGAGTACCTGGGAGCGGGAGGACGAGCGAGGGAGTCGGAGTCTCGGAGCCAGAGCGGGAGCCTGAAGCAGGAGCGCGCCACCGTCACCGCTTGCTGCCCGCCCGCCCGCCGCGCACCCGGCGCTGCCCGAGCCACACGCGCTGCCCGGCCATGGATCCCAACAGCAAAGTGAGTGCCGCGATTGTGCGCGCCCGCGGGCGCCCGCGTCCAGAACAAAGGCGCGGACCCCGTCGGGCCCCTGCGCCACCCGGGCCCGGCCGCGACGTGTGTCCCCGGCGGGCGGCGCGCCTCCCGGAGCCTCCCGGGTCCCGAGCTCAGCTCCCGGGCCGCAGGGGCCGGGGGCCGGGAGCGGGGCTCGGGATGGACTCCGGATCGCCCGGCGAGAGGGCGCCGCCTCTGAAATTGGCGCCCTCCCTGCGCACGGCTTCCTTCCGGGGGTGCCGCGCCGTCTCCCGGGCCGGGCGGGGGCCGGGACCGGAGAGCCCGAGCGCTGCACGTCGCGCACGGCCTTCGCAGCTGCGGCGGCGCGCGGGCTCCTCCCGGCGCGGGGGAGGGGGCCCGAGCCCGGCACCCATTGGCCGAGCGGGCCGAGCCCCCGGCCCTTCCCCGGGCCCGGCGTGCGTAGGAGGCGGCACCCGCTTCCCACTCGCTGCCCGCTGGGACCGCCGCCTGCCCCCAGCCCGAGCGCCACACTGTGTGCGCGGCCTTGTTGGGGGGTTTGCGCAGCTTCTCGGCGGCTTTGCGCCTTGCTTCCTGGACACTGGGCGAAAGGACACCTTTATAAGGCCGGCTCGACCCGGAGCCTTCCAGCTCCAGCGGGGAGACGAAAACCCGGCCTCCGAGACCCCCTTTCTCCCCCAAGTCCCAAAGCTGGAATGCAGGGGACATTTGCTAGGAAGTGGCACGTCCCCTGCTCGGGCGGGGCTGTTGAGGGATGGGCGGAGGTAGACCCTAGGGGGCCGGCGCCTTGCCCCCCGTGGGATCGGAGGTTGGGAGGGGGCCTCCGGGCTGGAGTCTGGAGGAGGAACCCATCCCTGGGCGCTGTGGAATGAGGAGAACCCGTCTCCAGGGACCACTGGCTAGAGCACATCTTTGTCCATCGTTCAGTCTTGTGAATCCTGCCCTCTTAGCCGCGGAACCCTGGCCCTTCCGCGGGCTTATTTTTGTCGGCAAATATTTACTAAGCCCTCCGGTGTGCGGGGCTTTGGTGCTGTCCTCCCTCTCTTCGTCCCTCTTGGAAAGGTTCTTTGAAGTCACTCTGTGCTTTTGAAACGCTCCCTCTCATCAACATGGATTTCCCAGTGCGGGGATGCTCTTTCTTTGCCCTGGGAGACCACAGGACTGAACTCTGCTCTGCTCCCCCTGTGGAGGTGTCTAGAGGGGCTGAGCAGGGTCCCTGGCTGGGAAAGTGCGGGGGAGGAGGTGCCTACCGGGAGCCCCACGTTAGCGGGAAAAGGCGCCCTGGGACCCCAGACCACTTGCTTCGCCCAGCCCCGCCCCACTGAATTGAGGCGAAACCCAGAGGAAGTTCTCGGTAGCCTTTCCGACAGTCATGGCCGAGCCGATCCCTCGGGTTTAAACGAAGTAAAAATAACATATGGACTGATTCTAGACAAAGGTTTGGGATCCTGTTGTTACCAGGCTCTGGCCATGGATTGAATCTATCTGGATCGCAGTTTTCTAGGATGAAAATCGTATCTTCCTTAAAACTTGAGTTCTTCCAGGGCCACCTCCATGTCAGTTGATTATGGCGACCCCCCGCGTGCCAGAGTAGAATTGTGCTCCTGCCGGGTTTGATGGCGTTTGAGTATTTGCAACGGGGTGGGCAGTGTAGGTCACCAGACCTTAGTTCCAAGGCATCTCAGAATGACTTGAACTTCCAACCATTAGCAATCAAGTGCATTAATCCTTTGCACTATCCAAGATAAGAACGGAGATGTAGGGCCAAGGTGTTTACTGGGAGAATCAGTGCTTATTCTTACTGAAGCCAGAAAAGCAGGGGGGAAAAGTAGTAAAACCCCTACAGTTTACACTTAAATGTGTAAAATGTGATTCTTTGGAATTTCTGAAACGGGAATCTTTATGGGAATAGATAACCAGCCTCCTCTCTTTCTCCTATGGAATGGTTGTCGGATTCGAACTGCCAACTTGGTGCTTAGCAGCACAAGCCCCAAGGATGCCACCCAGGGAACCTTGAAAGATCAAGGCCCACCAGAAAGGTCTTTCGTTGTCCCTGTTCTGGAAGCCTGCCTTAACATGTGGACTGGACCGGGGAGAGCTTGTCTGTCCCTAAGGGCTGCCCTTGTACTTGCGATGCTTAGACACTATCAGCCGGGTGTTTTTCTCTTATATGATCTTTAAAGATTTCCAATCGCCCAATCGTGATCTATATTTATACATTCATTCATGTGCACTATTATGTGAAAAGATATGTCCACGAAACAGCAATTTAAAAAAGTTAGTACTGTGTGTTTTTGTCACATCCTCACAAGATCATCTTGTATACATTTTTGTGATAAAATTTCTTTGGGAAATTTGATTTAATCAACAGTCCTTTATTGGGGATGGGGGCGGGGGTTAAACTGAAACCTAGAGAGGTTATGTCACTTGCCCTAGGTCTCAAAAAACAGGTTGTGTCTGACTGTAAAGTCCGCTCTTTCTGCTGTGTTCTTCATTTTATTTATTTTATTTTTGTGTCTGCGTTCTTCATTTTATCGCCTGCAAACTGGGAATTTACTCAGCTGACTGCTCTGCTCCTCCGCTTGGCCTCGCCGCTGCCTGAGGAATGGGCTTCGGAATGGGCTTCCTTGAGCAGTGTTAGAGAGGGGCAGGTCTGTTCAGTTCTTCCTCCAGGCAAGGCTGAGCCCAGCCTTTGGTGAAGAACTTGTGGCTGCTTCAAGGATGGTCCACAGACCTCTGCCTTCCAACTTCCCTGCCTTCCACTTCCCGGCAGAAGCCAACTACTGCTTCTGCCACACAGAGGAGACACCCAGAAATCGGCCACTTCAGTAATACAAAGAGCGTAGACTTTTTATTGTGAGTTGAGTGGAGCATAGACTTCAATTTCTAAACTTTTTATTGTGAGTTGAGTGAGCCGTGGTAGTGTAGTTGCTAGGAGAGGGCCTGAGATCCGCAAGGCCAGCATTTCGAAACCACCAGCGGCTCCCCGGGAGAAAGGCGGGGCTTTCTACTCCTGTATTAGAGTTACAGACTACGGTACAGGTTCACGATGAGTCGGCATGGACTGCACGGCAGTGGGGTTAGTTTGGTTTTTGAGTGAAGGTTTCCGTTTTCCACTCAACACTTTAGACACATTTTTATTCCAGCCATTGCTTGCGACCCCGTGCTTCCCACTGCCTCCCCTTGTCTTCTGTTTTATTCCGCCTGATTCCCTAACCCTTCTCTTCTTGGGGGATTGCTACTCCAGAGTGTTACTGCCCCCCTTGTAGACTTGTCTTTTGTTTGGCTGAAGTTATCTGGGGGGGGTGAGTGCATTTTTAGGCGATGGGGTCAGGCTCACCACTTGCTGACCGGTAAGCCTGTTCTTTTTTATGGTTTTGAGTTTTTTTCGTGTTTTTCTCCTGTCCCACTTAACTTCTAATGTGATCCCGTTGGTGGTCGCCAGGTGCCCTCGATTTCACTGTCCCGCAGCTCATGGTGTTAACCCCCTAACAAACTTCAGGAGCCCCACCTGTGAAAAATGATATTGTTTATCAGAGTGGCTGAAAACATTCAGAAAAGAGGAAAAAGAAATACAGGAATCTGTCCCAATTTAAAAAAATGCAAACCCATTGTCATTAAGTGAGTGCTGATGAATGGTAACCAGTATTAGAACTGGGCTCCATGAAGTTCTCAATGACTCATTTCCGGAAGTAGATGACCAGGCCTTTATTCCAAGGGCCCCTATGGTTAGATTTAAACTTTCACTCAGTCTTCAAACGCTTTACCAATCCTGTCGCCCAGGCACGCTGCCTCTCCCTATAGATGCCCCCTTAGTTGTTCCCTCCCTGTCTGGACATCTGCCTGTAAGGCATTGTGCTTACCTGAGCCTGGGGTTGACCTATATGTTTTGTGCTATGGTTTCTAGCACTGTAGGAGTTAGGGGAAGGAAGGGTCCCTGGACAGGGCCTGGGCTGAGAGCCTCACTTGAACCAGTAACCCATGAAAGCTCTCCGCTGCCCAGGTCTCCTAGCAGGAGTTTGTCAGCAAGTGGCTTTTCTTGAGGCCACACACGGATGAGTGGATCCAGCCCTGCCTGGGCCCCTCCTGCTTGCCAGAAGCTCCCGAGGCGCTGGGCTGATCTGAAAGGAACTTTTACTTTACGTCCCCCATCTCCCGGGAGTCCCACAAATGCCTGGGAGCAAGATGCTAGTCCAGATGATAACGTCACAGTCCTGTGGAAAGTGCCTCTTTTAGGCTGCACATGGCCCTGCTTCCCAGCTTCACAAGATTAAAGAAGGAAGTCAGAGCCAGAAGAAGCCTTCCAGCCTCAGGCCCAGCCCTGCGTGTGCCACATGGGGAAACGATCCCCAGGAGGGAAGAGGCAGCTTGAGATGAGACTGTCAGGAAAGATTTGAGGTGTTCAAGCCCTCCGGCCACTCCAAAGGGGTGAGTGTTCATTTGTGCAAAGGGTCAGTCTCGGATGTGCTCGGGAGCAGGTCAGAGAGGACTCCACGGCCGGCGGTGGGTTTGGGTGGTTTATCGTGATATAAAAAAGTTTTGCTGTCCGCTGTTCCAGAAATATCCCTGACAAGGCATTCCTAGACAAACACTTTCCAAGCATTCCCTGGGAACATAAAGAACCAGACTGCTGGAGTAGACACAGACCGGACAGCGGAAATGCTTCTGGGAATGGAAACAATACATGGGGTCTTCCCACCAAAATGACCTTGGGGAAGTGACCTCCTTCAGCTTTCCATGTAAAATGGAGGCTTAGGCTCACAACTGATGCCACAAGACGAGGTGGGCCCGGTCCCCTAAGGCAGGGTGGTGGCCGTTAAAGCAGAGGACCAGACTTAGAGCCAGTTTGGAAGTACAGGTCATGCAAATGGCTCGAGGAGGATCCTTGTCCAATGCTGAGCCATCCAGGGACCCAGCCCACTTGTCCCAGCACTAGGTCAGCCCCAAAGCCTTTGTAATCCGCTTGTGACCACAGTGAGCTCAGCTTTGCCCAGTGCCGGCTGGGCCCAGAGCACTGCTCCAGCACCGAGGGTATAGATACCCCCCACTTGCTCCTATTCCCCAGGCTGGCAGCGCTGGGCAGGCTGGGAACAAAGGGGGAAGTGTGTAGCGTTGGCCTGGGGCCTGCTGCCTCACCCCTTCCCCCACTTCGCCCCAGCATAGAGGTGACAAAGCAACTCAGTCCGGTAACCCGGCGTCCTGAGATGGCAGGGGTTGGGAAGGCTTCTGGTTGGACTCATGAGCTAGGAGAGGCTATGTCCAGGCTGGCAGGCCCAGCCCTGGCCACCAAAACAAGCCTCCAATTGTTCACTGCCCTCTACCACCGTAGAGGTGGAGTGGAGCCCAAGGCCTTGCCAGCCAGCCAGGCCAGGGAGGCGAGGCTGATGCACACACGTTACTTACACCCATGCTGTCACAGAGCAGGCTCTTGGACTTGAACCAGGGCCAAATCAGAGTATATAGTGTTACCCTTCTCAAGAACTGTCCCTCCTGTTGGGGTTTATTTCCTCCCCTTCGCTATAAGGGAGATAGAGGATCCCTACCTTTCTGGGTCAGGGGGTAATTGTGTTTTTTTGTTTATTTGTTTGTTTGAAATTACAGAAGTAACAGACCAACCCTAGAGAAGCACCCATGTAGAAGGGGTGTACCCTCACAGACCTCTTTCTGTGCTTCTGCATATGCATGCTAAAGAGGTCATTTACATATAACTGGATCATTCTTTCCACATAGATCTGCCAGGCTCATCCTGTTCCCGACCCCCCCCTCGAGGCAAATACTTCAGTGCTTCTCTCTGCACTTATACAGGTTTCCTATCCCCCTGCCCCTGCACACAATGTACATTCTCTTCACTGGTTTGTGCCTGGTTGGGGTATTTTTACCCCTCCACCATCTATCCCGGGGTCATTTCTAAAGTATGTGCAGATGTGTTTCAACGCTGTTTACTATCCCATTACAGGCATACCCTTCTCCCCTCCCCGCTCCAGTGGTTAGGAAATAGCTCCCCTCCCATCACTTCTTTCCATACCACTCACTGCCTGATAAATGTATTTATTTTTGGACCCCAGCCCCCAACTAAAATAGCAAGCTCCAAAGAAGGTAGGGATTGTTTTTAGGTCACTGCTGAGTCCCCGGGGACTAGGATGGCATTGAACACAGGCTCAGACATGGCTATCTTCCCTCCGTGATACCCTTACTGGGGGAGGGTCTGGGACTTGTCTCCAGAGAGAGTAACAGGAGGACCTTTGCATATCACTGCTGCTGTCTTCTCAGGACCTCTGGGTGATTCTGACTTAGGGAGACCTCAGAGAGTGTCAAACTGTTCCAGAGGGTTTGCTTGAATCCCAGCGGCCCTGTTGGACTGCTAACCGTAGGGTCCGAAGTTCAAGCCCACCAGCAGCTCTAAAGGAGAAAAGGCGAGGCTCTGCACCTGCAAAGGTTTCCATTCCCAGAAGCCCTCTGGGTTGCTATGCTTTGCAGTGAGTCCATTGCAGGAGGTTTGGTTTTTGTCATAGTTGTTTAATCAAGACGGGGTGGACAGGATTTTCCTTCTGTGGTGTTGCTGGGTGGGGTTGGACCACCAACTGTTCAGTTCACAGTCAAGTGCAAAACGTTGGCAGCACGCAACAACAAACGCATGTCCCCATAGTCTTATCAAATTAAAATAAACCTGGTTGAGTTGGCGCTGGTCTCCCTGTGGGAAATGGGTTCCTCTTCCTCAGGGCCATCAGTCAGCTAAGCCTGGGCTTGATCCCAGATCTTGACCCAGGGCCCAAACCGCCCAGGGAGCCGGTAGCCATTGAGCTTGTGCCGTGGAACAGACAAGTGCTTTCTATTATGTTTAAAGGGTATCCCCTGGAAGGCTGTGAACATGTTGTGCAGTTTGCACCGAGCAGCTCAGGTAACCGAGTCCAGCTCGCAAACGCTTTCTGCGAAGGACCAGACACTCCCTATTCCCAGCTTTGGGGCCATAGGATCACCCTTGGCTGAAAATACTCAGTGCTGTCATTGTCGTGGGGAAGGAGCCATAAATCATATGAATGTGTCTGCTCAAAAAAAAAAACCCTTTATGGGCACGGAAATTTAGATTTGATATTATCAGAGTAGTAGTTTTTGTTTATTTTGTGTATTTTTTTTTAACCACTGAAAAATTGTTGCTGGATTTGGCCTACGGGGGCAATGGTTTCCAACCTCTGGCCCAGATAAAATCCACGCAAGTGGCCAACAGCTGCCTGGGCCCGAACTGTCTCAGCTCATCCTTGACAAGTCTGGGAAATTACTGTAATAACCTATATAGAAACACCACCCTTCAGGGACTAGTCCCTGGAAACGGGGGGGGGGGGGCAAGAGCAGGAAAGGTAAAGAATTTGGCATCATACCACACCCTCAACTAGAAGCTTCACCAAAGTCTAGGGCACTCCTGATTAGCTGCTTGCATTTTCTTCTCCAATAGCAGCAAAGTCCTGGTTCATTTGCCCCACGGGGGCTAAATCAGGCTGTGAGGGTTGCCTTCTGATCTCTGATTTAAAGGTTGACCTCCAGGCCTGCTCAACTGGGTGCGCCTCCTGACCTGGATCCTGAAGGACAGGGCTTAAAGGGGAGGAAAGGACAAAGGTCAGGCCTGGGGCACCTGGCTCATCACTCTTCTTTCTGAAAAGACTTGCAGGTTGTAAGAAGGGTGGAGGGGATAAAACACCAAGCTGGGAATCCAAAGAACTTAGAATCTACCCGAGGCTTTTGTTTACTGTGGGGAGTGGGGTTGGTCTCTGATCTCAGCCCCCATCTGTCACACGAGGGCGGTACAGCAATGCCAAATTTCTTGAGCTTTCCTTTTTAATGCCCAGACCTTTGTTCAATTGAAGTCTTACACACACAAAAACCTCAACCACAATAAAAAGGGGGCCATCCTGGTTCAAGGAAACTTGCATTCATCCTCCACTTCAGAACTGGGGACCCAGCATGTCCCATTTTCTATCACACTGGGGGGAGGTGGGTATAGGGGGGGCGGGAACCATGTGGGAGTAGTAAGAGAAGAGTCAGTTGCATTAAGCTGTGTCCTGGGCCCTTCTGAATGACGAGTAGGGAGTGCCGGGCCCTCCCTCTGACAATATTGACCAAGGGCTTGCTGCAGGCTAAGTGTGAGCCCGGGGTGCTGTGAGGAGGGGACACCTGAGCGTGGGTCAGAAGGCCAGGGTGCCTGGCAAGTGTGTGGGAGGCAAAGTCCTCACCCGATGTAACACTCAACGAGGGCTTCCTGAGATGGGGACAGCTCTCAATGGGCCTCTGAACCCCCAGAACTGGGAGAGCTTCCTCTGTGCTGGACCCTGAACCCAAGCATTTGCAGAACTAAGATGCCCATTACACTGCTGGGAGGTGTTTCCTGTACAGTCCAGGCGGTGTGAGTCTTTCTACCCCCTTGGCCTTCCGACACTTGAGTTCATCTATATATTTGGATGAACCAAGGTGCTGACAATCAGACACGCAAAGAGCCACGTGAGCCTCAAAGCTAAATTGAGATGTGGCTGTGTTTGGCCATCCTTCCGTGCTGGACCTCACCCTGGGCTGCCCGACTGCAGAGCAGAGGGAGACCCCGGGCCTGTGGGTCCCGAGCCTACTGAGAGGGTCACTGATCCCCCCAACTACTTGGACCAGAAGCTGAGGTTGTGGGGCTTATCCGAGAAGAGCATGGGGTGTTCTAGAGGGCAGCCCCATACCCAGGGTGGGGATGGCAGTGGGCTGTTGGGCTTCTCCCTTCTGGGTTCTCCATGGCTCACTCACTCCCCAAATAGGGCTTGCAGCCCTTTGGACTCACTACCATCTACTGTGCCAGTTCAGCCCAGGGGAAACCTCACGCTGAATGAACGAATGAGTGCCAAGGCGGCCCGAGGCCGGCTTCTATGTTCTCAATCCACAAACACTGGGAGCGGGGACTCCGCCGGGCTCCCTGGGGAGCACTTGTGCAGAGCTGGCCAGAAACATCCCCACTCCCCATCTCAGGAGGAAACCAGTCCCGGCCACACAGTCCCAACTCAGCCCGCAGCACGCGGTCTTGGGCCTCCAGGTTCCACCCTGGGTGTGGTGGGACCTTGGGGCGTGTGACACTCCCACCAAGTGGTAGAGGCCCTGCTGGCCCTTTTATCTAGCCTGGAGCCACGCAGCGCACCGCTTCTTACTCCGACTGGTTCTGCCGGCTCCCCTCTCCGCACGCTCTGTGTTCTGTTCTGCTTACCTGGAATGCAGTCTTGCCACTGCTTCCCCTCCTGGCAGGCTTCCTGCATGTTCTTCCTGCCCACCTCCAGTGTCCCCTCCTAAAAGCCCACCTTTGATTGTCCCCAACCCAAATTAGAAAGCTCTCTTTCTCAAAAACCTCCTCACTGCCTCCAGCCCGTTACCCCTCTGGAACCCCGGGCCACACCAGTTTCTCTGCCTGGTGCCTGGATGTCAGGGCAGGCTCTTGTTTCACCTGGGGCCCCAGCTCCCGCCCGGGTCACTGGCCGTGTGGGTGTGTGCTCTCGCCCAGGGTGTGGGGAAGCAGGTTTTTAAAAGCATAGTTTTCCCTTCACCTGCCAGTGGCAAAGTCCAGCAGCGGGATTTGTCCTCGGCCCTCCCTTTGCCGGAGGCTACAGCAGTGCAGCTACCAGTGGGCCCCGAGGGGGCGGGCCTTCAGGGCTTAAAGACCCCTGGACAGCTGCAGAGCCAGACTTACCGAGGGCCTGTGGACACAATCCTGAGTGACGCCCCGCAGAGCCACTGGGCCACAGCGTGAGTTGTGCAGGCTGCACGGTTTCTCACTGTTTTTGCTGCTTGCTTGGCTTCTGTGGAAGGGATGTGAAATCCCAGGGCTGGTCAACATCTGTATCTTGCCTAGGTAGATTGATACATTGACAGGGTTCAGAATGCAAAGACCTGCAAGAGGGAACAGTCCCGCCCTGTTCTTGCAATAAGTGGATGGGTGGCCCCTTAGCCCCAGCCACTTTTGTGAACGCCCATATTCCATGTAGTAATACTCACTGCTCCAAAGCTGGCCTTTGGTGCAGAGCATACCTTGAAGAGTGTCCAAATCAACATGCATGGACAGCAGTTCTCTGAGATGTCCTCCATCATATGGACCTACCATGTTTTCATAAACCGCAGACTTGCATTGCTAGCTTTACATTTATCCTCGTGTGGGTCAGGGTACAGACCTTGTATGCCATTTAAAAATATCCCCCGTGGTGCTGTCAGGTAACCATAAGGTCCGTGGTTCAAACCCACTTGCCGCTCGGAAGGAGAAAGATAAGGCTATCTGCTCCTATGGAGAATTTACAGCCTCGGAAACCCTACGCCAGGTCATTAGGAGTTGGAATTGACTCGTGGCAGTAGGGTTTGGTATTGTACCACATCCTGGACATCGCCAGGCAGAAGTACTGGGCGTGCATGCTCTGGGGTAAACCCAGCCACCGCTGGACTCGAATTCGGCTGGAGAGCCCTGCTACTGGGAGCCCAGCGCTTGGCACAGTTTTGGCAGATGTTCACCACACACCCTGAACTGATGGCCCAGGGTCTGAAGCCCCCAGTGAGGTTGAGAGAAGGGAGACTTGGAGGCCTGTCTTCTGAGTTGGATTTGGAGGGAAGGCAGCTGGAGGGAAGGCAGCCAGGTGGGAGGGAAGCCCCAGCATTAGCCAAGGAGGGGCCAGCTGGGCCTGTGGGAAGGAAACCCAGAGTGCAAGCATGCTGTGGGAGGGGGGGTGTTGCGGGGGCGGTCTTCCTCCCTCCGCCTCTGCTGTGAGAACCGGGGTTTTTGCAACTGCTGCCTGACCGCATCTAGAGAAGACAAAGGCCAGCGACATCTGATGAACAGCTGTACGCAGTGCCAGCTGTGATGATCTTGACAGTCAGGGCCGCCCCTCGGTTGTGTGGGTGTAAACCGAGACCCACGGCAAGGCCCTCCTCGGTGTGTGTCTAGCTTGTGTGATACGCTCAAATAAGGACAGGCCAGTTCTTTGGTGCGCCCCCAGAACGTCCCATTTCTTGGCTGACTTCAAAGCCAAAGAAAGATTTCTTCTCCCTTCCTCTGGCAAGACCTGGCTCACCTCTCCCATCCCTCCCTGCAGCAGCCCCCAGGGGACATGAGCCCGCTGCCTTGTCTCCTCAGAAATTCCTTGGGCCGGACCTCCTTGCTTGCTTCCGGCTTGTGTCATGCTTTTCCAAAGCACATTTCTCGCTGGCACGTCATCTGTGCTGACGGGACCCTGGGGAAATCGTCGTTGTATGGGGATCTTTGCTATGCGGGGCACCGCGTTGGGGAGCCGGGAACCAGAGCCTTACATGATAGGTATTTTATCTCAGCTGCCAGGGCCACACAGGCAGAGGGCCCCCGCATCTCCCCTGCTGACAGCATGACTCAGCCCATTTTGTAGATGCAAAACTGAGGGGAAAGCGGGAGAGGTGCTAAGGAGAATGACTTAGCGTTTTGTAGTTCACAGGTTGGCCGTGGTGGGGGAGAGGTGTTAAGGAGAATGACTTAGCGTTTTGTAGCTCACAAGTTGGCCTTGGGCTAGAATTGGGTGCCAACAAGTCCAGGGCAAACCCCTCCCTTGATGCACAACTACCACATTGTTTGGCTGATGGCGGTCCAATGCATGGGTGGTTTGACTCACGAACCTCCTGGTCAAAAGGTCCAGAACCACTTGGACCCTAAGCATGTTTCCACCAGGAGGAGGAGACACCAGGGTGCTAACATCCCATCCCATTTCTCCCCCCCCCCACACTTTATAGCCAAGACCCTCGCCTCACCCCCTCTCCCCCAGGAAGGCAGCGGCCAGCATCTAGAAATGGGCAGGGCTGGCTCAGGCACCTAAGGTCAGGAGTGGCCAAGTTTCCTGGGAGAAGGACAGGCATGGTGCCAAGAGTCAGGTGAGAGAATCTGAATAGGGGAACCTGCCAGTGCAGGCTCTGCCCTTGAGTAACCTGGGCCCAGACATGCCTTGCCTGCCTGTGACAGTCCTGTTTTTTTGTTTCTCTCCGCAGAAGCTGACAGGTCGCCTCTTGCTGGCTGTGGGAGGGGCAGTACTCGGCTCCCTGCAGTTTGGTTACAATACTGGGGTCATCAATGCCCCCCAGAAGGTGAGTACTACGCCATCCTTTACTAACGGACACCCAGTCTCTCACACCACACACCCACAGGCTCCTGCTACCCCCTGGGTGGCAGTGGTCATTTGCATTAGGTCACTGCCTACCTCACCTTGCCGGCCTCCATCAGGAAGTCAGAAACACTTCTCCTCTGGTCTTGGAGTGTCGATGAAACAATGCTAGACCATCAGGGCCTACAGGTTCCTTAGGGGTCTTCCTCACCCGTCTCCTGCCCAACACAGCCACACCATTGCGTGAGCAGTGCTCGGAGTAGTGACGCCACGTTCCCATGCCGTTCTGGGCCCAACAAAGGGCTTTGGCACTTGCTGCTCCCCGTAGTCCTGGCAGCTGTCATTGTTCCCACTTTGAGATGGAGAAAGTGTCCAGAGGAGACACCTGCCCAGGCTCCTCCTCCATCTGGACATAGCCAGAGTGGGTATCTGATAGCAGGCTGCCTGGGATCCCCACGCCTGCCAGGTGGTCCTGGAAGCGGTGCTCACCGCCACCCAGATGCATCAGCTCTGGCTTGGCAGTGCCTTCTCTCCCCGAAGGCCCTGTGCCAATCAAAGCAAAGATGGCGTCTCGCCGCAGGCCACCACAGTGGTCGGAGATCTCTGATTGACTTCCTTTTCCCAGAGACACATCCTGGATCTGCCCTCACTTGCTCTCGTGAATGTCAGGGCTGGAGGCTCCCAGGCGATCGATCACCTCCATTTCTCTACAGAGCCCGTTTGCTTTCCGGGGAAGAGAAGGGGGAGGGGACAGGACAGGAAACTCACCAGCCCAGCCCCACCTCTGTCGCAGACATTTTACATAGGGCATGCGGCTGGACAGATGTCCAGTATATAGACTTGGGAACCCAAGCTCCGGCAGGCAGAGGGGATGCTCTTGAGAGCTGGTAAACAGGCAGGGTCAGAAGCCAAACTCGGTCTTCCTCACCAGAGTGTCTGATCCTCATCAGATGGAAGAACTAGCCCTTCCCAGGGAGGATGGGGTGAGAGGGGCCGCCCCCGCCCGCCCGCCCTCGTTCACTCCTCGTCCACCGTTGAGGCCAGAGAGTAGTGAGTGTCTGACTCCCCAGGACCGTAGTCTGCTCAGGGGGGCTGGGCAGCATCAGCCAGAGCTGGACCTCCTCCAGATAGGTGGAGGGTGGCTGTGGGAGCCACGCCCACGCCCGGTATTGGAGGGGAAGGCGTGCCGGCTGAGTCATGCTGAGCCACCGTGGCAGCGGCGGCAATGGGACTTTTCCACACTACTCTGAAATGGCAGCTGGGGCCACACTTCCAATGCCTGCTTTTTTACTAAGTGCACTCCACCTCGATCACAGGTGGACACTCTGGATTCCGATCCACTTGGTCTGGGGTTGAATTTTAAAGTGAGTCTAGTGTGCAGCCATGGTTGAGCGACTGGATCCAGCGATATCTTGACAGGGATCACAAGGGAAGTTGCTAAAGACAGACCCAAGACCCTCAGTCAGGATTCATGGCCAGGATAAAACTCAGCTCACTGCTATAGAGCCGATTCGTATCCACAGCAACGCTGTATCGACGGTCCCAGTGGGTTTCTGAGGCTCTAAATCTTGGAACAGAAAGGCTCTTCTTTCTCCTGTGGAGCAGCTGGTTGGTGGGAACTGCTGACCTTGCTGTTAGAGGTTACCACATAACCCCCTTCGCTACCAGGGCTTCTATGGTCAGGATAGAGATTCCTGAGATGGAATCTGGGGGGAGGAGAGTAGGGGGTGTCAACAGATGGGGACAAATGCCAAAAGGGGAGGCAAGCTCACATCCGTAAACAGGGACTGGCTTGGTGTCACTTGAGGAACAGAAGAAAAGGAAGGTTCGGAAGTCCACCCAGGTACTCCAGGGACCTACCAGGAAGGGCCTTGTGAGTGTGGACATCAGCAGACAACAGGAAGCCACCAGGCAAGGACAGACAAGGTCAGATTTGCATCATAGGAAAATGATTCAGCCTAGTGAGGCAGGCTGGGTCTGAGACTGAGAATACAGACAGGCAAAGGAGTGAGAACACCGTGTTGCAACATAAGTGTAAACCCCAAATACAGAAGGACGAATGGACAGGATTTGGTGGTGAGGAAAAGAGAAGGCTGCAGAGCGGGTGGGCTGAGAAAGAGAAGCGGGGGTGGGCCGAGCTGACAGGCCTCTGAAGGGTGCGCAGTAATAGAAGTTGGGTGGGAAGTAGCAACAGGACGCATGATCTTTCTTAGGAGAGCAGCCGGCTAGAGGGAAGGCTTGGGGTTGAGCGCCGGTATCTGAAGAGGTGCGGATGCCAGTGCCTGGGGAGACTGCAATAACGCGGCTGGCTCAAGCCCCAGAGAACACCCCTATTGGGCAAAGGAGGCTAGTAGGCAGGGCCAGAAGAGCTAGACCTCTCAAATCAGAAGTCCAGGACTTTTGGGGGGTGGGGGCTTTTTTAAGACAAAAGGGAGAGTTAAAGCTCTGGAAGGGCAGGGGCTGTCTAGTTTGTTCACTGCTCTATCCTTGGTGGGCGCCCCTGGATGGCGCACATGAACACTCGCGTCTACTCCCTGAAAGGGTGGCAGTTTGAACTCTCATAGCACACACCTCCATTGCACACACCTCCGTAGCACACACCTCCGTAGCACACACCTCCATTGCACACACCTCCGTAGCACACACCTCCATTGCACACACCTCCGTAGCACACACCTCCATTGCACACACCTCCGTAGCACACACCTCCATTGCACACACCTCCGTAGCACACACCTCCATTGCACACACCTCCGTTGCACACACCTCCATTGCACACACCTCCGTAGCACACACCTCCATTGCACACACCTCCGTAGCACACACCTCCATTGCACACACCTCCGTTGCACACACCTCCATTGCACACACCTCCATTGCACACACCTCTGTAGCAGACACCTCTGTAGCAGACACCTCGGAAGGAAAGTCTCATGATCTACTTCTGAAAAGCCCCGTGGGCCCCATTCTACTCCAACGTTCACAGGGTCCCTTCCATGAATCTGAGTCTGTGTCTGCCTGTCAGTAAAGGGAAGGAAGGTGGCCAAATGCCTCCAAGATGGCACGTGACCCACGGATCACAGCGACGTGGCTTAAACCCCCTCCTCCCCAAATGATGTGGTGACCTCAGGGTGGCAAAGTGGAGTCCCGTGGGTGGAGAACATTGCAGCAAGGCTGAGAGGAGAGAGAAATGAGGGATGTGGAACAGGAAGAAAGCATGGTGGTGGCTGACAGGGCAGGTGTCTGTCAGCAGAAGAGGGGAGGCGGCAAGGGAAGAGGCTTCTCACGGAGGCTGGAGTTGGGAAAGGAAAGGTTGGAGTCGGCCAGGAGGGACTTGATCCGCAGATTCAGGTGGGGGATGGATTCAGAATGGCGCAATCAGAAGTAGGTGAGAGTTGGAAGGCTGTAAAAGTGGGTGGGCAGCGCAGAGGGCCCAGCTGAGGTGATAAACGGCATTTATAGGAACACTGGGCACCTGGCCAGAGTCACTTCAGACCCCACCTCTGAGGAGGGAAGCTCCAGAGTGACCAGCATTGATAGCGCTCGAGCGCACACACTGCAATCGAGTGGCGTTTCCGGGGCAAGCACTCGGGCCCCTGGTCTATTTACTTTTGCACTTTCCAAACACTTCTCACTGTAGTTCTTCCAGCGGGAGCAGATTAGAAGCAATAACTGGGAGTGGGAAGAGGGGATCGGAGAAATGGCAGCTCGGAGGACATGTGTAATAGCTGGGCAAGCCGGGTGGTCCACAAGCTGGGTGACACATCACTGACAATGCACACTGAAGACATTGCCTTGTGAGGAACGGGATTCATGGCTGCCAAAACTTTCGTTCACCCAACACTTTCTGATCATCGTGGGGAGAGATGGGTGGTGTGCCCGTGGGTCCATTCTGACTCACAGCCACCCTATAGGACTGGGTCAAACTGCCCCCCCCCAGGTGTGGGGGGGTCAGGATTCCTTTATTTAGAGCAGATCCTCTGGTCTTCTCCCATGGAGCCATTGGTAGATTCAAACCCCCAACCTTTGGGTTAAGAGCCAAGCACCTCACCATTGTAGCCGCAGGGTGTCTTGCGAGAGATGGGGGAGGTAGCCATCACCAGTACAGCCAAATCCTGACCTTTGTGGAACGTAACGTCCAGCAGTCTGCGTCTGGTTCTGGGCTGGGCTCAGGAGGCAGAGGGGGACCAGATTGTCCTCGCCCTCATGTCAGAAGGACCGTGGTAGACAGATGCTTTAGAAAAAGCCCGAGGAGATTCGTAGAAGACCTCACCAAGGAAACCACTAGTTCTGCCTGGGTGGGTGTGAGGGGAGAGATGGGTTCCAAGAAGTTGGCTGCCTTGCTCTAGACCTTGATGAGTGAGTGAGCCTGCTTTTGTGGAGGAGGGGCAGGCACCCCGGCGGTGGGACGAGCTTGCGCAAAGACGCAGCGGCACACCTTGCTCCCCTGATGTAGAATCCCTACCTGGCGGACATCTCATAGCTGCCCAGGTGAACTTGGGCAGTTGCTCTGGGTTGGTCATGGTTTGCCTACTCTGGAGAAGAGACTGCCACCCTGATGTTTAAGATGCAAATCATAACTGTAAATTACAAAAGCTTGGCCTCTTCAATAAACCAGGCCCCACAGCGTTTCCTCCTGGAAGTGGTTAATTAATCATAACATTAACTTAAATGTTTATAGAGCGCCTCCCCATAAATTATCTTGAAGCAGCTTGACGAGGCAGGCAGGTCTAGGGAGGAAACTGAGGTCAGGGGAGCTCACCTGCAGAGGGAGAGGCTGAGCTGGGCTCGAGTTTCATGGCTCCTTCTGCCCTGTGCTTGCCCCCCCGCCCCCATGCCCCCACGCCGCAGTGGTGCGTGAGGACATGCCGCCAGGTATTTCTCTGAGCAAAGTAAGAAGAGATGGGGATGAGCTCAGCCACAGAGGAGGCGAATAAATCCACAGAGGGTATTCTGACCACCATCCAGAGATGACCCAAGGCCTGCCTTACATCCAGCTCCCACCCCACGTGAGCTCATTTGCCAACAGAGATGACTAAAGGTCATTGAGAAACCATGAGGTGTCCTGGCCAAGGGACCGTGTCAGGCATGTCTGGCCGTTTGGCCTGGAAGGAGCAGAGGGCCAGTGGCTTAGCCCTCCTTCTTTGACAGAAGATGGAACCCAGCAGCTAAAAGCGCCCTGCCCACCCTGCCTGGGGCTCCAGTAGCCTTTCTCATCAGCCTTGCTCCAGAGAATCTGTGGTCTTTCTCCACAAGCCCTGTCAGCTTCCTCGCTATGTGCCTGACATGGTCCTAAGCCCTTTAGGGAATAGGAATTTATTGTTGCGCATCATAGTCCGCTTAGGTAGGCACTATCCTCCTTGTTCCCTAAGAAACAGGTACAGGGCTATTAATGGAGTCACAGACACCCGGCCAGTGAGTGATGGGGCAGGGCTCAAACCAGTGAGTCAGACTCCAACCTGAGCCTTGGCCGCTGGGGAAGGGCCGGAGGTTATATGCCAGAGCCAGCCTCTCGCACATACATCCACGCTGGGTAAAGCTCAGCCCTGCTCAGGCATCCCAGTGGGCTCCCACACATAGTTGCACAAGGTCTTAGGCCGTTATATGCACATGCATCTCTGAGAGTCCTTAGTGGACCCCGGGCTTGTTGGTCAGTTAGTAGCAGCTCTCTGCTCCAAGCCCGTGCTGGACAGCAGACACAGGTAAGGTCAGACCTGAGGAGCATCAAATACCAATAGACACCGCGGAAGCCGGGGAAGGGGGAGGTGGAAGGTGCTGGCTCACCGAGCCAAGATTCTCCAGGACCAGCACTATTGCTGGTCTGGCCAAGGTCATTCTTTGGCGGTGGAGCTGTTTGGGGTTTGTAGAATGTTTACCAGCAGCCCCGGCCTCTACTCACCAGTTTCCAGAAGCACTCTGCCAGGGTGACAGCTCAAACGGTTGTGTTGTGCCCACCCCCACCCCCCGACTCCTCCCATCCAACCTAGAACCCCTGCAGTGAAGGGGTGGCTATCAGAATGACCTTCAGAAGCCAGTGCAGGATCAGAAAGGTCATGAACCACTCACCAGGAAGAAGGCACAGCACCCACACGGAGCCCAGAGGTGTGGGTGTCCGGGTAGTCAGAGGAAGGGCGTGAGTCATCGTGTGGGTGGGGAGCTTTATCGTGAGGACAGTCTGGAGCTTAGAAAGGCTTTGAGTAGGGGCAGCCACGGTGAGAGGAAGCTCTCCCTGGCTGCTGGGCACCAGTAACCAGCCAGGAGGCAGCATCAAAGACCTGGCCTTGATTCAGAGAGAAGCCATGTTCAGGGCTCTGGAAGAGAAGTCACCTGGGTGGTCTGGTCTTGGCCTTGGGGCCCAGCTTCTGGCCTGCTAGGCACTGGGGAGAGGCCAGGTCCTCCAGGAGCTTCTGGCTCTCCATTCCCAGCAGGCTCTGGGTGTGGCTATGGGTTGCTATGGAGATGTAGCTCAGCTAGGAGCTGGGGGATGGGGGACAGAAAACAGGGGTCAGGGCCAAGCTGAGGGACTAACTAGGCTGCCCCTTTCCTCCCCCTTTCTGGAGCTCACAGCTTGTCTGGCGGCTGCTTAACCCCTTTGTGCCCACAATAACATCTGAGAGGAGGAAGGCTGAGGTGGTTGGGGAGGTGTATGTCAGGGTGTCTATCTGTCAGGGGCCATCTGGGAGAGCCAGGTTTCCTGGGGTCAAGGGATGTCTACAGGAGCCCATAGGGAGGGATGTTGGGACATGCTGGAGACCCCAAAACACACGCTCCCTCTACTGGCTGGGCCTGTCAGCAGACTAGATTCTAGACCAAGGGTGGGCAGGACGGTTGAATCTGGCTGGCAGTCTGTTATTTTTTTGTTTTGTTTCAACAGCCCATGAGCTAAGAATTTTAAAAGGGTTGTTTAAGAAAAAGGAGGAAGAAAAATACTATCTTAGCCACATGTGACACGTAGACCCTAAAATATGTTCTCTCTGGCCCTGTACAGAAAACATGCCAAAGCCTGCTCTAGATCACCATGACTTGCACCCTCCTGATTGACAGGGAACTCACCACCTTCAGAGGCGGGGCAGGCAGTGTCACTCTCTGGGGCCTAGAAAGCTCTTTCCACGGAGCTATGTCCCTTGAGTCCTGTCCTCTCGGGATTCCACAGATGGGTCTGCTTGGTCCCTCTGCTCTAGATAGCCAGGCAGGGCTCTGCAGACAGGCCTTGGCCCCTGCCCCTGTCAGCCTCTTCCCTGCACTGGACATCCCTCAGGGGGGTGTTATCTGCAGGCAATTAAAAAAAAAAAGGGAAACCCTGTCCTTCATGTCCCCGGAAGGTCACAGGAACCACAGTGACAGTAGTCAGAGCATGCCTATTTACTCCTGGCGATGTGTCAGACAGGGCTCTGCCACCCACCCAGGCCCAGACAGGGCCTGGCACGGAGAGGAAGTGAGCACTTCCTCCCAGACGGGCAGACGTGTGGTCCTCAGCCACAGCTGCCCAGGCTGGACCAGGGGGCACTCCCTCCCAAGGAGCTGTTTAAAGCAGCTCTCCCCTCTTGTGCTCCCCAGGAGAACTGCTGGGGGTGAGGACTTGTTTATATTGGAAACCAGCCAGCCAGCACCCCCCGCCCCGCCCCCACCCCCATCTCCTTAAGCTGACCCTCACACTGATGCTCAGTGGACCCTGGGTCTCTTGGTTCCCCAGGCTCAATGACTGGAGAGAGGTTTCTAATAGCCTCGTAACCCCACAAGCCTTTGCCTCCCGTTCTGCAAGCCCTTACCTGGAGCCCAGGTGGTGAGTGGGCTGGGGAAGGAGCCAGGCAGCAGCTTGGACAGGGTGTGGCTCCTCTGACTTGTGCTTACCCTGGGCTTGACACAGCTTAACCTGGGGCAGGGCTTTGATAACACTGCAGGTTTATCCACTGTCTCCCTATCTCCTGCCAAGTCACTAGAGGAAGAGGGTCCCACCTGAGCTGCCGCTCCTGTAAGCCCTGACTCAGCATTACTCTCCCTTTACTCACTTTCCAGAGGGAAGGGTGCCTTACCCTGAGAACTATGGGATGCAGAGAGCTAGCAGGCGGGGATGGGGTGGAGTGGGGTGTCAGCACAGGGCAAACCCCTCTCCTTGCCTCCCTTAGTGAGTCCCTGGGACTGGTTACCAGGACAGCCAAGCGAGAGTGACAGGAGGGAGAAAGGTCTACACCTGATGTCGGCTCAGAAGAGTTTGGGCCTCCGAGGGACCAGGAGTCGAGCTTACTTATCTGGACCGTTCCCTTGTCCAGGACAGCTTGTTCCCCATGCAGCCTGATAAACAGGCCATCACTGCCCCCGTCCACCCTCCTCTGTGGCCGTGTGTATCTCTTGAAGAACACAGTCACTGCGCTCGGTCTGGGAGCCGGTCCCCCTCTCCTACCCCAGCAGAAGCAGGCTTCTAGGAGGGGAGCGCAGGCCCTTCCCTCACCCAAAGGCCTGGCCTCTGCTCTGGGACAGGCCCTGGCCGATTCCCGCGGGTCAGGGATCACATCCTAGAGAGGTGCCCTGGGGTGGGGAGTGGAATGTGGACAGAAGGTGCCACTGGTGTGCTGGGGGTGGGGCTCGTGGCAGGTACAGGCCGGGCTCAAATTAGGGCTGTAGTAAGAGCATGGGTTTTAAGCAACAGGGTGCTGGATAAAACCAGACTCACTGGATGTCTACTCAGTGCTCTGAGAGTGTCCCAGACTAACTCTGTATGAGAGAAAGAAGCCCCCTCTTTTCCCTCACAGGGGTGGGTGGTTTCGAACTGCTGACCTTGCAGTTAATCCCCCAGCGTGTAACCACTCTGCCATAAGCACTTTCAATACAAGGGGGCTCTAAAAGGCTTGTGGAAATGTGGGATTAAAAAGTAATGGAATTTCCCCAAAGATTCTTGGAAGCCCTCTGCTCTTGCATACGAGAAACTACGTGTCTGTGAATGCTGGGCCCGCGCCCAGCTCCGAGGGTGGCTTGGATGGGTCTGGCCAGTCTCGGGGCACGATGGATGAGTGTGGCCATGCAGCACTGGGGCTGCCCTACTACCTCAACCTGGGATCCGGCCACCCCCTCCCCACCCCCGGGAAAGCGGGCTGTGCTGGGACAGGTGTCTCCAGTTCCTGGACCAGCCGCTGCCTTGTCCTTCAGCTTTCCCTTTGCCGCCCAGCTGGGCGCCTGAAGAGGCAGGAGGCTGGGAGCTGCTTCAGGCTCCCAAGGGAGCCAGGCCTGGAGACAGAAGGTGGCAGTGCCATGTCAGGAGGCTGCCAACTCCCCGTGTCAGAGTCAGGGCCTGACTTTCACTCCTGGCTCCTAGATGGCAAAACCTGTCTGTCCAGCTGTGTCTCCTCCAGCGGGGGATTGGCACAGGGCCCTGGTGGCAGGAACTGAAGTGGAGGAGTACTTCCCTGTGCCTCCCTCTGGTTGTGCTGTCATTGCCACTCATTGGTCATCTGCCACACTATGTTGGGCGCGTGAAGCCACGGGACACTGGAAGGTGGACCGTGAGGGCAGTGTGAAGGCCGACCCTGCTGGACACAGGGCCCCACCCAAGTTCCTCACATGGGGAAAATGAGGCCCATGCACAGGAGGGGCAGGGGGAATCCAGTCAGAAGCATGCAAGTTGGTGACACAGTTAGGCACCGTGGTCGAAGGCCCCTCTTGGAGGGAGGGGCCTGGCCTTGGGTTCACCTGCCAGGCCACTTCTCCCTGCAGGTGATCGAGGACTTCTACAACCAGACATGGATGCACCGCTACAACGAGCCCATCCTGCCCACCACGCTCACCACGCTCTGGTCCCTCTCCGTGGCCATCTTCTCCGTGGGTGGCATGATTGGCTCCTTCTCTGTGGGCCTCTTTGTTAACCGCTTTGGCCGGTGAGCAGAAGGATCCTGGGCTGGCTCTGGGGAGCCCTGGTCTGGGGGAAGGGGAGGTACTGTCCTGCCCACTGAATGCCCGGTTGGACTGGGAGATGGGAGACTGGCCTGCCTGCCTGTCCTGGGTACTACCCCTGCCCTGGGAGTCTTACCCAGGGCACCCCCCTGACCTTGCGGCCCTGCCCACAGGCGGAATTCCATGCTGATGATCAACCTGCTGGCCTTCTTGTCCTCCCTGCTCATGGGCTTCTCGAAGCTGGGCAAGTCCTTCGAGATGCTGATCCTGGGTCGTTTCATCATCGGGGTGTACAGTGGCCTGACCACAGGCTTTGTGCCCATGTATGTGGGGGAGGTGTCCCCCACCGCCCTCCGTGGGGCCCTGGGCACGCTGCACCAGCTGGGCATTGTCGTCGGCATCCTCATCGCCCAGGTATGTGCTGCCCACCTACAGTTTCCGGGGCTCAGCATCCAGACTTGCAGAACTCCCCCAATATAGGCTGCCCCATCTGTCGTCCCTAGCCACCCAACCCCCAACCCTGACCAGAGCAGCCCTGCCAGGCAGGGTAGAACTGTCTCACAGGTTCCTGGAGGCTGTCAGTCTACCCCATGGAGAGGCTGGTGGGTTCACAGGACCCACCTTCAGTTAGCAGGCTCAGCCTCCTACAGCCCTGCAGAGAAAAACACGCGGTACATGAGCTGGGCACCCTGGCCTTAACGACTTGAGCTCTCTGGGCCTTGTGACCACAGCAAACTGTATCCTCTGCAAGCCCCAGGCCTTTGCGCTGACCGCCCTCTCACCAGCAGGGCAGCCCTTCAACCCCCAGCCCTGCCCATGCTGTGGACATTTGTGGGCTGTCTTGCCCTTTGTTCCCCCAGGGAGGCTAGGGGGTGTGGGGGGCCAGTGCTGCAGATCAGCTTAAGCCTCAGGTGGGTCGCGGCGTCGCTCGAAAGGAGCCCCGGTCCCTCGGGCTTCACACGCAGAGCTCTTTCCCTAAAGGAGCAGTGGCCAAGCAGGCGGGAACCACTGGGGGTGAACAGGACTCCACAGCTGCTCCCTCCATCCTTGCTGCTTCTTCCCCTAGGTGTTCGGCCTGGACTCCATCATGGGCAACCAGGAGCTGTGGCCCCTGCTACTGAGTATCATCTTCCTCCCGGCCTTGATTCAGTGCATCCTGCTGCCCTTCTGCCCCGAGAGTCCTCGCTTCCTGCTCATCAACCGCAACGAGGAGAACCGGGCCAAGAGTGGTACGGCCTGGTCCCGGCCCCCCCCCCTTGCCTCCCTTTGTCCCTAAGCCCCCACCCCCCACCCAGCCTTCTTTGCACCCTGTGCCCGCCCTCACCTGCCTGTGGCCCCGGCAGTGCTGAAGAAGCTTCGCGGGACTGCGGACGTGACCCGGGACCTGCAGGAGATGAAGGAAGAGAGCCGGCAGATGCTGCGGGAAAAGAAGGTCACCATCCTGGAGCTTTTCCGCTCCGCCGCCTACCGCCAGCCCATCCTCATCGCCGTGGTGCTGCAGCTGTCCCAGCAGCTGTCGGGCATCAACGCCGTGAGTACCTCGCCCACCGCTTCCTGGGGCCCCAGCCAAGCCTTGGGTCAAGGGTGACCAAACCTCAAACTGCTAAAGTTAAGAGCGAGCCACGGTTGAGGCAGTGGGGTCCCTCGGCGCAGCGTCCACCTCCCCTATTGCCATACTGCTCCCCGGGTGTGTGTCCCGTCCCCCCCCCACTCCCACCTCCCACAGTGGTGCCGAGGTGGGATGGCAGCGGTCCTAAGAGCTTCTTTGCTGGGCAGGTCTTCTACTACTCCACCAGCATCTTTGAGAAGGCAGGTGTGCAGCAGCCCGTGTACGCCACCATCGGCTCCGGCATCGTCAACACGGCCTTCACTGTGGTCTCGGTGAGTCCCCGCTTGCCCGCCCGCCACTTGTAAGTAGCCAGGATGCAGCCCGGGTCCCCAGGGTCTAGTGGGCCGAGAGCCAGGCCTCTGTCTCTGGCTGTCTAGTGCATCTCCTCCCACCCTCAGCAGCACCCAAAGGTCACCACTTCTCATCCAGCTGAGGCCACGCTGCTCAGGGCGAAATGCCTCCCCAAGAGCACAGCCAGGATGCCCGGCTGCCTGGCTTTCTAGGTCCAGCTATCTTGCCTCACTCCACTCCGACCCTGGGCAGAGGGCCACGAGGAGGCAGTGCCGTCTTCCTCCAGGTCTCCCTTGGCAGAGCTGGGTGGCTCTCCGGCTGGAGGACGAGGCTGTGGATGGGAGGATTTCAGGAGGCATCTGGAGGGCTGGGTGCCGGTGCTGACACTCCTTCTCCCCCTAGCTGTTCGTGGTGGAGCGAGCCGGCCGGCGGACCCTGCACCTCATCGGCCTGGCTGGCATGGCGGGCTGTGCCGTGCTCATGACCATCGCCCTGGCACTGTTGGTGAGTCCTCAGTTGGAGGGGAGGCTGCAGCAGCGTGGCAAGCTCACAGTGGGTCTCAGATCCCCTTGGTTTTGATCCAAGGCCCAGCAGAGGCTGCTGAGGGTCCCCTGGCTGAGACCTGTGTCTCTCCACTTGGTGGCTTCTTTGCATAGCCCAAGTCCCCTACTCTCCAGGGAATGAGTTGCTTTGACCAAAAAGAAACCTTTCAAAGTCTTCATTTTTTTGGCCCAGTAGAAAACCACCGTCCCACCATCCATTGCAGTCAAGTCTGACTCAGAGACCCCGTATAGGGTTTCTCAGATGACATCTCTACGGGAGCAGCCAGCCTCATCTTTCTCCCAAGGAAAGGCTGGTGGATTTGAACTGCCAGCCTTGTGGTTTGCAGCCCAGTGCCTTAGCCACAGCACCACCAAGGCTCCTTCAAAACAGCCATAGAGGTTTAGAGACACCCCCCCCCCCGCCCATCTACTGAATTCATGCAACTAGTGTGCACTGCTAGGTGTTACTCCCATTTCACAGGCAAGGAGTCCTGCTAACCCAAGTAAAGGATGAAGCCGGAATCAAATCTGAGCCCTATTGACCACAGGCCCCTGAAGACCCACCGTGAGGCCTGTGCCAGGACCTTAGGCACTAGGACGCCAGTTGTTTGACTACGAGGCTTAGAAAGCCTAGTGAGGGCGAGAAAGCCCCGCATCCTGCGAGAGAAGCAGGTCCGGGATTTGAACTGAAGTCCATTCCCTTTCCTCTGGAGAAAGAAAATCATCCACAGAATGACGAGCCTGGTGCCCCCTCCCCGCAGGCTGAGCTGGGCACCGGACAAGCCTCCCAGCAGGGATCCACCCCCATGCCCAGGAATGTCTCCACATGCGCCTGCCAAGGCCAGGCTGCTCCGCCTCCAGAGCCAGGGGGCCAGAGGCCTCTCCCCCCACACAGCATGTTCCCGTTCCCAAGGTGGGGGGACACAGCCACCCTGCAGGGCTGAAATTGTCTCACAGTGAGAGGGCAGAGCCAGGCTCAGCCCCATGGCTCCTGCAGTCTGCTCAGGCACCTAGCTTTGGCCCTTGTTCCTACAGATTGTTTCTCGCTCTAACGCCCATCTCTCCTCCTCCTCCACAGGAGCAGCTGCCCTGGATGTCCTATCTGAGCATCGTGGCCATCTTTGGCTTCGTGGCCTTCTTTGAAGTGGGGCCTGGCCCCATCCCCTGGTTCATTGTTGCTGAGCTATTTAGCCAGGGTCCCCGTCCAGCTGCCATTGCCGTCGCTGGCTTCTCCAACTGGACCTCGAACTTCATTGTGGGCATGTGCTTCCAGTACGTGGAGGTGAGTACACCCCGTTGCATGCGCTCACCATTT
Source organism: Tenrec ecaudatus (assembly GCF_050624435.1). Taxonomy (NCBI): domain Eukaryota; kingdom Metazoa; phylum Chordata; class Mammalia; order Afrosoricida; family Tenrecidae; genus Tenrec; species Tenrec ecaudatus. The sequence goes on along the minus strand of NC_134530.1, from coordinate 67,362,021 downwards.
CTCACCGGCACTTGTGAACTGGCTGCTCCTGAGCTCTGCCCTCTGGGGTCTGCCTATAAGTGCTTTTCTGTTTGTCAGTCTTGAATGCCGACACGAGGTTAAGGTAGAGCCAGACAAAGCAATTTGTAAATAGACTGCTTCTTCCTCCCTAACTTCCATAACAGAAATGGCTGGGTTTCAGAAGTAAACGGTTTTGATGTGTGCATAGCGCTCCCAGCTTTTCTTACTCACAATCGTGCGGAGGAGGAACTTGAAGCTCAGGAGCCTCGTGGCTCCAAGGTCCCCTGGCTAAGCCGTCTGACCACTCCTGCCCATGTCACAGCATCCTGGCTCATACTGGGTGTGCCCTTTTCCTGATCAGAGTTCACAGGGAAGGTGACTCAGCCAAGGTGATGGGCACCAGCAGGATGCCAACCGCCTGTGTCTTGTGTGTTTCAGCAACTGTGTGGCCCCTACGTCTTCATTATCTTCACTGTGCTCCTGGTCCTGTTCTTCGTCTTCACCTACTTCAAAGTTCCCGAGACTAAAGGCCGGACCTTCGACGAGATTGCTTCTGGATTCCGCCAGGGGGGGCCCAGTCAAAGCGACAAGACCCCCGAGGAGCTCTTCCACCCGCTGGGGGCCGATTCCCAAGTGTGAGGCAGTCAACCCCACGGCCCGGCCTGCTCTCCCAGCAGCCTCCAGGGTTCCTCGGAGCACAGGCAGCTGGACCAGACCTCCACACTGACAGCGGTCAGTCGAGCCCCGGGCCTGGGACGCCTTCCTTCATTCAACAGTGATATCAGAAGAATCTTCAGGAGTTTCATGGTTCCAGGATTTTCACACAAGCAAGACTGTTGCTCCGTCTAGTCAATCAAGCAACAGCTTTTATATTTTTTTTATTATTATTATTACTGGTTTTATTATTTTTTTATCAGCCAGTTTCCTGTACCCACACCCCCTGCTTCACCCTGAATGACTCAGCACCTGAGGACACAGACCAGGCCCTTCTCAGTCACTTCTTCACCAAGCTAATCTGCAGGGCTGGACCTATCACCAAGGACACTTAGACAACAGTGAACTAACTGCCAGAGAAGCAGCCACTTTGTTCTGTGAGCCTGGATCTCCCTACTCCAGGGGGTCAGGCTCCATCAGGATTCACCCATTCCCATCTCTTCCGACCTGACCACTCAGATGAACCTTTCCTCGCCTGAGATCAGTTGGCCACACTGGAGTGCAGAGAGGAGAGGGGAAGGGCCCTGCTGGGCCTCCAGGCTCGAGTGGCCTTTGCACTGAGGCCAGAGGATCAAGAGAAGAAGACGACCCTAGGAGGCTGAGCGCCCCGTTCAAGAAGACATGGATGTTCCTGCTCTGCTGTGTATAGTCAGAAGATATTTATATATATATATTTTTGTTTTGGTTGTCAATATTAAATACAGACACTAAGTTATAGTATATCCGGACAAACCAACCTGTAAATACACCACCTCAACTCCCTCTGTAACTGACTTCAACAGATATAAAAATGGCTGGTTTTTAGAAACGTGGGTTTGAGCTGCTTGTGCTTAAAGGTAAAGGGTTCTGGATGGGAGCCAGAGAAGCATATTGGTTTGTAACCACTTCCCAGGGCTTTATTGACATAGACTCCAACCACCTTGATTAGTGCCCTGTAATGTTCAGAAATCTGTGTGCTTCCTATTTCCCAGAGAAAATCTAAGTGCTCTATCCTGGCCCTCAAGACAACACCATTTTCCTACATGTAATATGTGCTCAGTGTTCAGAAAGAGATAGCCATGCGAAAAGCTTGGTGGCTTGGGCCTTGATAGGCCTTATCTCGAAGGTAAATAAAGTAGGTACTAGATCCACATTTGAGATAATGGGTAATTTTTTCAATACCCACAAGTTTTTCAATGCCAATATATTACATGAAGGAAAATGGTAGTGCCTTGCAGGCCAACATAGGGTTAGGTGTTGTCGGGCTGCTAACACAAGGTTGGCAGTTCAAACCCACCAGCCATTCTGTGGGTGAATGATGAGGCTGTCTGCTCCCTCTCAAAAGCCCACAGAAGTTCTACTCTGCCTTAAAAGACCACTGTGAGTCAGACTTGACTTCTTGACGGTCAGTCTGATCTTAGCAGCACAGTGTGATGTGTAAGTGCTTGGCTGCTAACTGAAAGGTCAATAGTTCAAACCCACCAGCTATGATGTGGAAAAGAGGTACCGATGTGCTTCAGGAAACATTACAATATTGTGAGCCCGGTGGGGCAGTTAACCTCTGTCCTGTGGGGTTGCGATCAATCAGAGCAGCCCACTTGGGTATGACTCGGGTCATGTGCCCGAAGTCTCAAGAGTTAAGTTCCCCGTTTTTAACAATCCTACCACCCAGCCCCTCTCCTCGAGTAAAATGAGCTATTTGGATACCAGGGAGCTGTCAAGCTACCTTCCCCAGTGTGGTTTCTTTTGAAAACCCTCCTCTGGTTCCAGCTTGCCACCTTTGAAGACTTCTGGTCCATCCCTAAATTTCAAGAGTATTTGTGTTTTCACAGCGGCATTATCCCCATCTAGCCTTTGATCACTTGATTCTCATGGAAAGCGTTGCTGATGTGATTACCTGGGTCCTCAGCACCTAGGCTCTTTCTTAGTGACTCAGCTGACAAATCCTCCATCCTGGGGGCTCTTATTGCACACTAGCAAAGGTATTAAAAACTTGTTTTTTTTAAGGGAGGGCATGAGAAGGGAAAACGGATACTTGGTGAAATCCAAGTGCCTTTGGTTTTCAGATCAGGGCTCCTAGTGGCATGGTAGGTCGGTGGGCGCCAACAGCAAGGCCAGTAGTTGGGAACGACCTGCTGCCCTGGAGAGAGGGAGGTAAGGAAGAGGCTGTATACCCAAAGGGGCAGTTCCACTTATGGAATTGATTTGATGGCAGTGAGTTTGCTTTCATAACTCAAGTAGGCAGGGAGGTTTGGAATGAGCCTGGGGAGCCAGGGTGGTTAACTGATGAAGTGCTGTGACGAGGGGGAGTGGCTGAGAATGGAAGACTGAAAAGGTGACTAGTGGGCAGCAGCTCTGAGGAAAGCCATGATCTCGCTAGCTTTACGGACGGACGAGGAAAGACCCCGAGTGCAGAGGGCCAGTGCCTGGGAAAAGAGGGGCCCGGACGGTGAGGAACGCTGCAGCCAGGTCCTCCGGGGTTGGAGCCTAAGGATGGCGCACTGGGGCAGGCTGCCCGCGCGCCGGATGGGGTGGCAGGGCCAGGCTGCATTTCCGGTCCCGCCCCGCGGGCTCCGGGACCCGGCTCTGGGAACCTACATTCTGGACCGCCGCGCGCGGGGCCAGCCTGGGCCGGTCTCTCCGGGAAGCCCTGCTTCCGGGCCCGGAGCCGCGGGGACTTGGGGGGGGGGGGTGACTCCTCAATTCACCCCAGGTTACAACACCTGGGCGCCGGCTCCATCGCGCATTGCCAGGAGCGCCGCGGCCTCTCCATCAGCTAGGGGCGAGCCGAACGGGATGGAGGCTCCCTCCCTCCGCCCATCTCCCCGGGGGGCGGGGCCCCGCGCTCCACCAATCACAGGCCGGCTGCCCACCTGGCGACCGGCCCAGCCTTCCCAGAAGTGGTTTACGAGGGGCGGGCGGGGCTTCATTGTTTCCCGCCGGACGTCCTCGGGGAAGGAGCTCACCTTGGTTACCGATGGCACGCACCGCACGTAAGGTGACGTCTAAGGTTTCTGACGACAAGAGTAAACAGTTACGAGGCTGCTCTCTTTTTTTTCCACCCGTGCTTAAGAGCAGTGACAGTTTTGTGGCCCCTCCTGTCTGAAACCCTAGATGCCAGTCTTCCTGGAAACTAAATGAGGTTTCCCCCTCTGGACTCCACAGCGCCGTCTGTTGAGGGCGCTCTGCCCTGCACCGGAATTGACCGTTTTTTTCCACCCCCAACAGACTTGGGAGGCAATTGCTGGCAGAATATAGGTGCTAAGTCATTCCTTGGTCCCCAGTTTCACCGCAGACTGGTCAGGATTGTAAGAATGAATCGAATTTAGATTCAAAGAAGTCCTGTAATCTCGAGAGGAAACGACAATTTTCTAGAATGTGTATTCAATAGCAGGGAAAGAATCCAGGCAATCCTCGGGTTTGCAACGAGCTCTGTTCCTAAGTGTGTCTTGAAGTGGAATGTGTAGGTAGGTTGGAACAGGTGCATAGCGTTCTTATTTTGCCTTACTTTCGTGCAGTGATTGAAAAGCAGCGTGTGCAGCAAGTGATAGTGATTGTGTGAAGAGTTGGTTGGCTTAAGGACTCAATTGTTTCAAAGTGAGGAAAAATTTATGTGAACATTTGCATTGAAGTGCAAGTAAGGGTTAACCCTAAATCACATGTTAAGTCAGCCGTTGGCAACTGGGGAACTGCTTGTGTTCATTTCCTTCCGTTAGACTACTTTTTCAGAATTGTGTGTTTTTTTTTAACGTTAAAATGGAAAGTGTTTTTTGTCTTATATATACTTACTGCAATAAAAACGTTCTTAAAAGGAAAATACAGACCCTACTTTTTATTGCTTGCTTTCTCTTGATCTGGAACCCCTGGGTCGTGAACATGGTTGTTTGACTGCTAAACATTAGGTTGATGGTTCAAGCCCACTCAGAAGCACTGCGGAAGAAAGGCCTAGCCATCTACTTCTGAAGGGGAGAACAGCCATTGAAAACCCCTATCAGCACAGTGTGCTACTCTGTCAAAATGTGGTTGCCATGAATTAGAACTGACTCCATGGCAATAGAGGTGTGTGTGTGTGTGTGTGTGTGTGTGTGTGTGTGTGTGTGCTCCATGGGTTTCCATTAGCTGGTCTTGGTTTTGGTTTTTGTTTTCCAATAGCTGGTCTTACAAAAGCAGATCACCAATCCTTTCTTCTGAGGCACCTCTGAATGAAATTGACACTCCATCCCTTTGTGTGTTTTGTTTTTGTTATAGTTTTTCAACTTTTTCCTGGGAATTGCATGAAGGTCGACATAGCAAATCAGTTTTCCATTCAACAATCCGTATACATTTTGTTTCATGTCACTGATTGCAGTCCCCACAATGTCATTGCCATAGACAGCATGGAGGCAGGACATACTTCCTCTGGCTTCCCTGTTGCCACAGGCAAGAGTCAGACATACCTCCACACTTCCCTTCATTGCCTACTTGGATACTAACCATTCCTCCCTGGTGCCCTGGGGGCATAGTGTTTACACATTGGGCTGCAACCCAAAAGGTCAGTAGTTTGAAACCACCAGCCACTCCTTGGGAGAATGCCAGACTTTCAACTCCTGCAAAGATATAGTCTCAGAAACCCACAGGGGCAGTTATGCCCTGACCTACAGGGTCGCTATGAATCAGCATCAACTAGATGGCAATGAGTTTCGTTTTTCAGTTCATTGCTCCCACGCTACTCTGCATCTATGCTGGTTCGATAGTTTGTTGCAATGGCCACACAGAACTCACAAACTACTCACAATCAAGGTCTTTATTAGGGAAGTCAGTAGGTTATCCCAAGTCAGGATCAGCAAACTGTAAGGATACAGTCACTGGTCTCAGCCAGCAGCCAAGTGTCAGCCATACAGTTCCTTAGCCTTGGCTTCCATGAGCCAGAAAGCCAACCCACTTGTCACTCTGTCGCATAGTCTCAGGCCAGGTGAGGAAAAGGTGCCCCATCACTGTGGGTTCTGTGCTGTTCCTCAGTGCCACAGTCGGATGGAGCTGGTCTCTGCTTCTTCAGACAGATCTGGAAAGTTCTCTTCCAGTGTCCCTGGGGTTTCTGCTGCTGTTGCAAAAATGGCTCATCCTTATGGGGTTGGGGAGGGAGTTAATGAAAATGGACCAATTATTTGCATAGCCACACCCAGCCATTTTTAGGCGTTAAAGAGACTTGAACGAATCTGTCTTGGAAGAAGTACATCAAGGATGGCAAGACTGTCTCACGCTTTGGATACGTAAAGAGAGATCAGTCTCTGGAGACGGGCAGCATACTTGATAGAGTAGTGCGGCAGTGAGGGAAAAAGCAGGGCCTCAATAAGATGGATGGACACTGGCTGAAACCACGGGCTCAGGCATGGGCACGATGGTGAGGCCAGCGCAGGACTGGGCAGGGTTTCCTTCTGTTGTGTGCGGGGCCGCGACGTGTCCAAGTGACTCTGGCAGCTGACAGCAGCTGCAACAAACAGTTGGGAAAAGAGCCGCCTTGAGAACTTTCACTGCACCCCAGTAACATCATTTACCCCACTCCCTCTCTCTTTGCTCCTCCTCCCGCTGCCAAACATAGTCCTGGAGTAAACATGGCCCATTTGATCTCAAATAGTCGATGACCCTAAGGCGTACATACCTTGTCCCTCTTTAAGGTTATGGTCGCCCTTAGAGAGCTAACTGTTGTTGGCTTGAAAATTGAGTCATGGGGGCGAATTCCTTTCCAGACCTGGAGAGTGACAAAAGGTCATCATTGCAGAGGTTCCACCTTTTTAAAATTTTATTTTATGATTTTGAGCTTTATTTTGAGCAAAGTGGTCTACATTTTAATTATTAGGTGACTAGATTTTAACACTGGTAAAGCGTGACACCATTGATAAAACTCATATCCTGGCGAAATAGCCACATGGCAGCTGAAAACCGTATACTCTAGCTTGTGCATTCTTTCCAAAAATTGGGACTTTTTAAAAACGCCGCAGGATGCAGGGAAAATTGTTAAAAATCGGGACTCTGCTCACCTTATTTTAATCCCACTCTATCGAGGGGCTTCTAATGTGATTCCGAGTAGCTAGTAGTGATAGCCGTTACCGTGTAGTTCTCGCCGTGAGGTCATGGAGGCGGTTGTTCATGAGGTCCATTAGTCCCCTGGACTGATGGTGTCCGTGTGTACATCCTTTTCTTCACTCTTCTACCCTCTGGACCAACAGTTGTCACTCGTGAGCGAAGACCCTCATAGAATGGAGCCCATTGTCTGTGTGTGCCGATTGATACTGGGGTTCCCCGAGACCGTGGTCCAGAGCCCCCGGGCCCAGTTAGTCAATCCTTCCAAGTGTTTGTGAACGTCCTACCTTGGGGTTAGCAATTTTATTTCCGTCTCTTAGAAATTTGACTCTATGTCCAGGCAACTTCAGGCCTGAATGCAGGCTCCTCGCCAGCTATTCAGGATCATTGTCACAACTTCTGTCATTCTCGCTCCTTCCTGTCTCTTTCTCCTTATTCTCCAGACTGCGATCTTGGAGATATTTCTGTCACGCAAGTTTAATTAAGCCTCTCACACACTTAAAACTGCCTCTAGATCCCAATGGCTCCAGGTCCAGCTATTTCTTGACTGCCAACCATATCCTCTAGCCACTGATCCATCTATCCTCTGATCTCTGCATGTTCCTGCCCCTCTCACGGCCAATGAAGTTTGCTCTACCCAGGAGGAATGCCCTCCTCTCCTGTTTCTCACTAGGTGGTCTTACCCCATCTCAATCCAAGGTGTGGGCTGGGAAGCTCATCTTTCTTTGGCTCTCTGCTGCCAGCTATTGGCTATCGTGTGAACATTTCCAGTAGGGCAGTTGTTAAACTTCAACCTCCCAAGGATCAGCGAGAACAGACCGCTGTGAAGACTCGGAGGATTGCAGAAGATCCGCTTGATAACTCTGCCCCAGCTCCCTTGAGTAACCTTCCTAAAGCAACGCTCCGACCGAGCTGTTTTGGTTAGGTGCCAGTAAATCGGATCCAACTCATAATGACCCTTTGACGCCATGAAACAGAACAAAACAAGGCCCGGTGCAGCTTCCCCCGCACAATCTTGCCCTGGTTGAGCTCATGGCTGCAGTCACTGGGTCCGTGCAGTGGAGGGTCTCCCTGACTTAGGCTTTCCTTCTACTTCACCAAGCACACTGCCCTTTTCAGGGTGGGCCTCGCTTGATAGCATGTGCAGAGGACATGAGACAAATGCTGTACTTCTTCCAAGACAGATTTGTTTGTTCTTCTGGAAGTTTATGATATATTCAATCCTCTTTGGCAACACCATAATTCAAATGCATGGATTCTTCTTCACTCTTCCTTAGTCAGTGTCCAACCCTCACGTACATAAGAGACTATTGAGAATAACATGGCTCGGGCCAGGCACACCTGAGTCCTCAAAGCGATTTCCCTGCTTTACGGCACTTTAGTGGTTTTGCACAGCAGTTTGCCCAATGTGACATGTTGTTTGATTTCTTGACTGCTGCTTCCAAGAGCTTTGATTGTGGAGCCAAAAAAATCCTTGATGTCCTCAGTATTTTCCTCCATTTATCACATTGTCCATCGGTCCACTAGTGAGGAGTTTTCTACTCCCATAAAGAGCTAGTCTTAGAAACCCACACGGGTAGGTCTGCCCTGTACTATCTGAGCCAGAATTCACCTGATGGCAGTTAGTTTGATTTCAGTTACAATCCATACGAGGCTGAAGTCTTTGACGTTCATCAGCAAGCCTTCCAGTCCTCCTCACGTAAGTCAAGTTGTGTCATTTGCATCTCACAGGTTAATCAGCCTTCCGATCCTGATGTCAGTTTCTTGGATGATTTGCTTAGCCTGCAGATTAAATACGTGTGACAGCAGGATACAACCCCGGCACACACCTGTCCTCATTTGAAACCATACAGTGTGCCTGTTCTGTTTGAGCCGCAGGCTCTCGGCCCAGGTACACGATGGCGTGTTCTGGAATTTCCATTCTTCTCAGTGCTACCCATACTTCCTTATAACCCACACAGTCAGATGCCACGTGGCTCTGCTTGATGCCCCCACCTCCTGATAAACCCAAATCCCATGAAGTCAGGACCTTTCCCTTTGGAGCCCCTGTGGACCATTTCTCCCCACATTCGATTTTAACACCCTCATCTTCAGCCGAGACAATGTACTCAATAGCTCTCGAATAGCTCCTAACCCTGTCCTGCCCTTAAACTTTTGGTTCAAGCGTCTTTCTCCTGGTCTGCCTTTGTCCCCTCCGTCACTGTCTGATCTCAAAAGGCAACCACCTCTTCCTCCAGGAAGCCTTGCTCAGGCCTTCAGCGGGGACTTCGCGAGCGCTCACTCTTGACCCCTCTGCCAAGCTTTCTGCTAAGGTATGTGGTGTCTTGGGCAGAACATGATTTCAAGAAGCAGAGCTGGTTTCAGATTCCTGGTCTGCCACTTATTAGCTGAGTAACTGGACAAATCAGTTTGGGTCTCTGGTTCCCAGAATCCTCGTCTGTGGTGACGCTAGGAAGAGAAGATACACTGTGTGTAGGACAGAGAGCAGCTGCTCCACCTTCCCCTGCTCATAGATGTCAGGAAGTCTGATTCTCACCTCCAAATTCTCTGCGAATTCCCCAGTTTCCTTCCATCCTGAAGGTCATCTCTGTTTCTGACAGTCTGCAGCTCCTTCCTTCGTGACGTGGTGCAGTCCCCGGCACAGATTGTTTCTTATGGGAGAACTCAGATCTTTAGTCTTACTTCATTCCTTTACTGAGCATTATTCTAATGCTGCGGCTCCAAGAGTAAACAAAACAGCGATGTGTCTTCCTGAAGATTCAAAAGATTTCCCTACAAGGAGGGAAAATGTAAGAACGTGTCAACAGATATATAATAGTGACAGATGGAGATATGTGTTATAAAACCAAAAGACAATGTAAGGCATAGAGGATGGTGGATTATGAGTGTGGTGGGGGGAGAGGATGTTTTAGATGAGTTACTCAGGCCTCCTGGAGGGGGTGACATCCCGAAAGATGGGAGCATATCATACATGGCTTTGGGTAGGGAGAGCCTGATAGGTCAAGGGAACAGCAAGTCCAAAGGGGCTAAAACAGGATCATATCTGGTAACTTCGAAGACCAACAATGAAGCCAGGTGGTCAGAGCAGGGTGGAGTCTTGATGATGTCCTAGAGGTGGCAAGATACCAGACCATATAAGGCCCCCTAAACCACACGAGGGCTTTGGGGCTTATTTCTATGGTATAGGCAGCCATTGGAGGATATCAGCCAGCGTATTGACATGATCTAATTGACACATTTATTTCAAGATGATCTCGCTGCTGGGTGGGGAAGAAATTGTAGCAGAGCAAGAGTGGGAGTAGAAAGATCAATCCAGAGCACCGCAGATGAGCGGTGATGGTGGCTGACGTCCACTGGTCACACCAGCGTGATGTGTTTGGAGCAGGGATGTATTTTGACGTGCTAGCCTCAGGATCTGCTGGTGGGCTTGCTGTGACATTCAAGAAACGGACAGCCAAGGGAACCAGATTGACTGCCGGAAGGGGGTCCAGTTAACTGGGAGAAGAGGCAGCAAGGAATTGAGAATAAGAGTTAAATTGTGGGTGTGTTAAGCTGGTTGCCTATTAAATATTCCCATTAGACAGGGACAGTGAGTCAGTGATTGGGTGCATAAATCTGGTCGTCACATATATCTTCATGGAAAGTTTGATGGAGAAAGAGGAATTTCAATCACAGCAGAAACCTGAATCTGAATTTCAGACCCTGAGAGTCCTTTCAGACACCAAAAGCCTTCCCCAGCATGAGCACTAGACCTCCGCCACCTTTCTGTCTTTTCCTCCGCTCCCCTTTTTTTTTTTTGAGGAGTGGGGGGCAGCTTCCTTTGTATTCTTTGCAGTCTCAAATTTCAACCAGTTCACTCCTGCACACACCCCCCCTTGCTTACTTAAGGATTTGGCTGGTACTCTGGGGTGAGAGATGGCAGGGCGTGTCCACTGAAGCTCTTGGGCTGTCCTCTGACTCAGATTTCACCAGAAGGTAGAGGAGACACCTAAATGAAATATTTGTCACCTCTTGGCCATTCCTTCGCAGCAGGTCAGAAAGCCTCAGAAGCATTCGGTATCAGGGATCGTGGGTTTCCTCTCTTCCCCTCTTGGACTCACTGTTTTTGTCCCATTTGAGAGGGGTGTCCCATCTGTCACACTGCCAGCATTACCCCTTTCCCTCAGTGCCCCAGCCCCTCCATGCGTGGCAGGCCTGACAGAGGGCTGGAGTAGAAGGCTCCAGAGAATGCCCTCGACTGCACCTCTGCTTATCAGTTTTCCTTCTCCCCCTTCAAGGTCTCCAAACAGGTTCCTCTTCTCTTTTTCTCCTAGTTCTGATGTTTTTGTTCACATAGCCCTTAAAGGAATTCTGGGGAAAAAATCTCTTTGTACATTTTTAGATTGATACCCCCCATTTTTTTCATCCTAACTTAATTTATGATTTAAAAAAAAGAAGAAGAAGAAGCCAAGAAAACATAAAAGCCTACTGCCATCAGAGGCTATACATCTTGACCAAAGCAGACAGCCTCGTTATTCTCCTGTGGAGCAACTTGTGGATCTGAACCTGGGACTTTGCGGTTAACAGTCCAACCATGACCCAACGGCACCAGCAGGCCTCCTGCATTTCTAATATGCATGTGAGATGATTATTTTAAAATAAAACCTCACTCCTCTGAATCTATTCAGTAGGAGTACCCCTGGGATGCCCACCGTTGTCCACTTAAGGCACACGGTGGTGCGGAGGGCTAGGGGTTGAGGTGCTAACCATCAGGGGGGTCGTCTCAAGCCGCGAGTCGCTAAGCAGGAGAAAGATGACGTCCTCTTCTCCCGTACAGACTTACTCTCAGAAACCCTGTCCAGGGCTGCTGCAAGAAGGAATGGCCTCCATCGAAGTGAGTCGGATTGGTGAGGTTGGTAGCGCAGTAGTGAAAACCACTTGGTTGCTAACCAGCAGGTTTGTGGTCTGGACCCACCAGCTGCTCCCCCGGAGAAACATGCGTCCATCTGTCTCCAAAGGATTGAAGCCTTGAAACCGTACGGCGGAGGTCTACCCTGCTCTGCCCAACACGGGCACCGAGTTGGCATCAAGAGACCACAGTGGATTTTTTGTTTGTTTTTTTTAATAGTCCTTAAAAAAAAAAAAGGAACAAGCTTTTCAAGAGCCAAAATTTTTACATTGTTCCCTTTTTATCTTCAAACTCATATTTCATTTAACTTCCCACACTTCATAGCACTTCCACCGACGCAGTAACTGTAGGCTTTAAGTTGTTTGTTGAATGCTCTATGGAATTTCTCTGCCACAAAATAAGTAAGTACACACACGTTGACATTTTACAATCTTTCTGGTGAGATGTGACTATAATTACTGTTACCTCACAGTTGTTTGAAATAACAAATATATTTCAAATTTTGATAAGAAATACTTGAACATAAACATTGAAATTCTATCAGAAAGGTGACTCAGCAAGAGCTAAGTGGGGCTTTTCACGTCGCATGGGTCGCTGGCCCAAAGATGGATCTTACCTTTGGCTAGAATCCATAAAGCTTACAAAAGAATATTCATGACTGCATTCAATGTCTTCCTTTCAGTAGAAGATACAGAATATTGTATTCATCTAAATGGCAGGAAAGACGATGGTAGGAAAACCTAAACCAGCAAAGAAATCATCGACAACAAGCAAGAGACAGGCACCCATGTCCACACTGTTGAATCACACTGTAGCCTCCAAAAGAAATCTGGCAAAACTTAATAAATCCATGCCTATGACAAGGGTGACCAAAGGTTTTTGAAAATATAAAACTCAAATTTACCCACGATGCATGTGACTTGTACTTTCAGAGATAACCTTGACCCATTGGAAGTAACCTTGGAACTTTTTAGCCTCCTCTTTGCAATTGCAGCTCCGAACAGGCTGAGACCAGGTGGATCAGAATGGATTCACCAAGCGCCCCTTTCATTACCGAAAACAGTAAAAATGCAGAGGGCATGCTTGGCAGGAACTTTTGAAAAATTTGCCTGATTTTTCAGGAAGCTGATCAGCTGTGGTGGGCACATGCACACTGGTTAAGAGCAAAAGCCTTAGTGTCATCTTGTCACCCGTTAAAGGAAGCTATTAACAGCAGAACAGGGAAGTCCCCAGAGAGTAACAAAAATAGACTTTGGGGTCAGGGTGTAGCACCCCAGCAGACTGGACCGGACAATGGCTCCTAAAGGTCAACAAATAGACCTTGAAATATTTATGGCTATTTTTTGTCATTGTTGTTGTTTTGTTTTGTTGCTTCATTTTGCTCTGTCTTGTTTTTGTGCATATTATTATCTCTGCAGGTCTATCTAGATAAGATAGGCTGGATAAACAATCTGGAGGAGAAAAGAATGGGACCAACGGTTCTGGGGGGACATGGGAGAGGGGGAGGTGGGGGAAAGGAAGTGGTGTTAACAAACCCAGGAACAAGGGAACAACAAGTGATCCAAAATCAGTGCCGAGGAGGGTATAAGAGGTCTGGTAGGGCTTTATCAACGGCAATGTAACCAAGAGGAATTACTAAAACCCAATTGAAGGCTGAGAATGATAATGGGACAAGAGGAAAACAAAAGGAAATAGAGGAAAGAGCTAGGAGGCAAAGGGCATTTATAGAGGTCTAAATACAGGCATATACATATATAAATATATTTATATACGAGGATGGGGAAACAGATCTATGTGCACATATTTATAGGCTTAGTAGTAAGGTCACAGATGGACATTGGGCCTCCACTCAAGTACTCCCTCAATGCAAGAAAACTTTATCTAGTAAACTGGCATTCCAAGATGCTCACTTTCCTGACATGATCAATGAAGACAAAGTGGGTGCATAAGCAAATGTGGTGAAGAAAGCTGGTGGTGCCCAGCTATCAAAAGATATAGCATCTGGGGGTCTTAAAGGCTTGAAGATAAACAAGTGGCCATCTAGCTCAGAAGCAACAAAGCCCACATGGAAGAAGCACACCAGCCTGTGTAACCATGAAGTGTCGAAGGGATCAGGTATCAGGCATCAAAGAACAAAAAATCAAATCATTGTGAATGAGGGAGAGGGTGGAGTGGGGACCCAAGACCCATCTGTAGGCAACTGGACATCCCCTTAGGGAAGGGTCTCAGGGAGGAGACAAGCCAGGCAGGGTGCAGAGTAGCAATGATGAAACAAACAAGTTTCCTTTAATTCTTTAATGCTTCTTCCCCACTGCCACTATCATGGTCCCAATTCTGCCTTACAAATCTGACTAGACCAGATAAGAACTGGAAACACAGGGAATCCAGAACAGATGAACTCCTCAGGACCAGTGGTGAGAGTGGTGATACTGGGAGGGTGGAGGGAAGGTGGGGTAGAAAGGGAGAACTGATTACAAGGATCTACATATAAATTCCTCCCTGGGGATGGGCAACAGAAAAGTGGGTGAAGGGAGACGTCAGACAGTGCAAGATGACAAAATAAAAACAATTTATAAATTATCAAGCGTTCATGAGGGAGGGGGAGCAGGGAAGGAGGGGAAAAATGAGGAGCTGATACCAGGAGCTCAAGTAGAAAGCATATGTTTTGAGAATGATGATGACAACCAATGTACAAATGTTCTTGACACAATGGATGTATGAATTGTGATGAGTTGTGCAAGCTCCCAATAAAATGATTTTTTAAAATTATAAAATAAAATTCTATTTAAAAAAAGTAATTAAGAGGTATATTTACCTTCAACACCCTACCCTTAAGAGTCTTATTCCCATTTGAGGATTATTGCCCATCTTCTTTTTCGCTCAATTTGAGGTGGGAGCTTTCAGGTTATGTCCTAAATAAACTGCCTGTTGTAGCCTGGAAGGGACCCCAGAGGGTCGGTGGGGGTAGGGAGGGTCATAGATGTGCATAAACTAAAGTCCAGAGAAAAGTGTTTTCCACAACCTTCAAAAGTCTACTGATGGCACCTCGAAGAACTTGGCTCTGCTGTGCGGGCCTAGGTTTGTGGTCAAGGTCGAGTCTATGCCACTGGGTCTAGGAAGACGGTGTTAGATGGGTGGCCAACCCGATGAAGTGATCAAATGTGAGGCCCAATGGATCATGTCAGAAATACAACTGCACCCCAGGAACTCGGCCTCGGTTGCCTTACGTGGTGGTCAGGCCTACAGTTATGTGGAGCACACACAGGTCCTGTGCCAGGCCTGGATGGCATTGAGACCTTCCTAAGAGAGAACAAACCTTGTATCAAGTATACCGGACATGACATCATAGCCATGTGACTCTACTCTTTTTTCCCGGGGTGTTTTGGAGTGGATTGCTTCTGTCTGGGACGCACTGGCACGGCAGTAGGAAGGCTGTGGACACTGGCAGGACTTGGGCTTTGGTGGTTTGTGGCCCTTATTTTGCTCATTACTGGAGGGCTGAGGCCAAGTGATGGCAGCAACTGGTGCACTGTTTACTGAAAATTGATGACTTTCCGGCCTTGGGAGGCAAGTGGAATGCTCTCTTCAGAATTCATCTCCATAGGTTCAAAACTCTTCCTTGACGTCAGACTTACTATTTCCCCGTGCTGCAGGGAATGGAATTGGTTGGGGAGGCTGCTTTGGACTTTGGATTTTCAATCCAAATTTTACCTTGCAGACTAGAGGTGACATACTAACTGTGTTAGTGCGGGTATACTAGAGAAACAAATACAGAGAGACTCGTGTGTATTAGCAAGAGCTTTATGTACAAGAGAAATTGAACATTGAGAAAACATACTAACCCAGTCCACATAAAGTCTATAAGTCCAATATTAGTCCATACGTCCAATACCAATCTATAAAGTCCTCTCCAGACTCATGAAACACATGCAGGAAGATCACAGGCCAGTGGGTTGGAAGTCTTCTGGCTCCAGTGGTGTTGTAAGCATCTCAGCACTGGCAGGGGCCTCTATGTGGCCTCTCCGGCTCCAGAGGTCTGGTTGCATCAGGGTAGGTCCATGTGGCTTCTCCAGTTCCCAAGACATAGCGCATGTGTCTTATCAGTAGAGCGTCATCTCAAGAAGTGAGCAGAGAGAAAGAAGTATCTCCACCTTCAAGGAGGAAATAGAAGAGTTCCCAGAATCCTTAGGAAAAGGCCACACCCACACAGAGGCCTCATTGGCTATGACCTGATTGACAGACTAGACCCCACCCCTTCACCTTGATCGGCTCAAGTCCCAAACTGACATTAGATTATGTAACTACCACACCAACCGTGTTATAAGAATCAAGTTTCCACCTTGCCTTGTGTATACAGCATAAAGGGTAGTGACGAACTTACAAGCTACAGAGAAGTTTCCATACTTGCTCTTTCTTCATCTTGCCATGTCTTTGGTCCTGTGGAGCAAGTGAGCCCAATAGGATGAGCAAATGAATGATTTCAGCCAGGTATCTTTTGTGACCCTGAATCTTCATGCAAAAGCGCTCTGAAGGTGAGCCAATGAAAATCATCAGCTCTGTGCATGGATTTCAATTCACACGAAAATTATGACTTTCTGGATATACACTGCAGGGGGTGGGGACATTGCCAGCCAGCAGGATACCAAAAAAAGTGTACTGATAGGACTTGTGTGTTAGTCTAGGTACTTCAGAGAAACAAATCCACAGAAACTCATATGTGTAAGAGAGAGTTTTATATAAAGGGTAAGTGCACATCAAGAAAACATCCCAAGCCAGTGCTGCCCAAGTCCACAAGTCCAACATTAGCCCATATGTCTGACACCAATCCGCAAAGTCCTCCTCTATCTCACAAAACACCCGCAATGATGCTGACTGCAGGCGGAAAGCTGAATCAGTGAAAGTGTAAGCATCTCAGCGCTGGCAGGGGTCTCCACATGGCTGCTCCAGCACCCAGGGTTGCATCAGGGTAGGTCCATGCAGCTTCTCTTCTGGAATGTCTTGTAGGAAGTGAGCCTTGCCAGCTGAAGCAGGGAACTGGCTAAGGCAGCTGCACCCTGGGCCAACTATCACAATGTAAGAGACCTGAGAACTAGAAAGGCGAGGCTCACTGAGCCATTTATCTCTCTGTCCTTCAATTAACCCCACATGTGTTTATCGGCCAGCTTGGCACAATAAACTAACTACCTCAATCCACCCCTTGTGAACTTGGCACCTGTACATCATTTTTTAGCCTCATGATTGCAATTAAGTAATACCTACACTTTAATCTTATAATCCTGTGAATATATTCCCCCACCTATGAAAGTTTGTAAGCCAACCACTTCATGCCTTCATCCCCCCAATTTTGGGTATCCAATTTAGTTTCTCTGTGCTGTGAATATGAAAGCCTTGTTTTAGTTTCAAGCTCTCAGTGAAAGTTTCCCACATTCTGCATATATGGGGCTCTCGGAACCACAATCGAGGGGATGCTTTTGCAAGGACCTGTTATCCTTAAATTGCCTTGTGTATCCACTCTGAGGACAGCAGATGGTTTCTGGCTTATGATATTCTCAATTTTTTTCTTGGCTTTTTCCTAGACACTCTGCCAGCTATTTAGGACCATATAAGTCAAGTCCAGGTATTTTTCTAGAGTCTAGAAGGAAGCTTCTCACCAGTGATGTACTCAGAACACTCAAAGGAATTCTAACCATCCATTGAGGACGTTGTTATTTTATCCCGTTACTTGTAATCCCCATTCGAGAAGTGAGCTGTGTCAGAGAACATGTTGAGCAAACTCTTGAGGTTTTTTTGTTGTTGTTGTTGTTTTCAAACTCTTGTTTTGACTCTTCTTTCAGATAGTCTAAATATTTAACAAGTAAATCCTCCTCCAAAGTTGGGTTCAGAAAACTCACCCCTCCCCACTCAAAGTCAGTCAAGAAAGGCCCGTCTCATAGTACACGTCTTCAGCGTAGAAGGAGTCTTCAAGAAGTTTGAACTATTGAATTGGGTGGTTTGTGAATTATATGCCAATAAAACTGGTTTGTTTGTTTTTTGTTGTTTTTTTCCCTCATGACCATTTTGGTTTTTTGTTTTTTTACATTTTATTAGGGGCTCATACAACTCTTATCACAATCCATACATATACATACATCAATTGTATAAAGCACATCCGTACCTTCTTTGCCCTAATCATTCTCAAAGCATTTGCTCTCTACTCAAGCCCTTTGCATCAGGTCCTCTTTTTTTTCCCCTCCCTCCCCGCTCCCTCCTCCCTCATGAGCCCTTGATATTTTATAGATTGTTATTTTGTCATATCTTGCCCTACCCGGAGTCTCCCTTGCCCCCCTTCTCTGCCGTCCCTCTCCCAGGGAGAAGGTCACATGTGGATCCTTGTAATCAGTTCCCCCTTCCCAACCCACTCACCCTCCACTCTCCCAGCATCGCCCCTCACACCCCTGGTCCTGAAGGTATCATCCACCCTGGATTCCCTGTGCCTCCAGCTCCCATATGCACCAGTGTACAACCTTTGCCCTATCTAGCCCTGCAAGGCAGAATTCGGATCATGGTAGTTGGGGGGAGGAAGCATCCAGGATCTGGGGGAAAGCTGTGTTCTTCATCAGTACTACATCGCACCCTGACTGACCCATCTCCTCTCCTAAACCCCTCTGTGAGGGGATCTCCAGTGGCCAACACTTGGGCCTAGGGTCTCCACTCTGCACTTCCCCCTTCATTCACTATGGTATATATATATTATTTTTTTATTTTTTTGCATGATGCCTTATACCTGGTCCCTTTGGCACCTCATGATCGCACAGGCTGGTGTGCTTCTTTCATGTGGGCTTTATTGCTTCTGAGCTAGATGGCCGCTTGTTCACCTTCAAGCCTTTAAGACCCCAGACACTATCTCTTTCGATAGCCGGGCACCATCAGCTTTCTTCGCCACATTTGCTTATGCACCCGTTTGTCCTCAGTTATAGTATCATGGAGGTGTGCAGCCAATGATATGATTTTTTGTTCTTTGATGCCTGATAACTGATCCCTTCGGGACCATGTGATCACACAGGCTGGTGTGTTCTTCCATGTGGGTTTTGTTGCTTCTGAGCTAGATGGCCACTTGTTTATCTTCAAGCCTTTAAGACCCCAGACACTATCTCTTTTGATAGCTGGGCACCATCAGCTTTCTTCACCACATTTACTTGTTCACCCGCTTTGGCTTCAGCAGTTGTGTCGGCAGGGCGAACATCATAGAGTGCCAATTTAATAAAAGAAGGTATTCATGCATTGAGGGAGTGCTTTAGTAGAGGCCCACAGTCCTTCCACCACCTTAATACTAAACCTATAAATATAGACACATAGACCTATTTCCCCATCCTCATATATATATTTGCATATACATGTCTTTGTCTAGACCTCCATAAATGCCCCTTGACTCCCAGCTCCTTCCTCCATCTCCCTTGACTTTCCTCCTGCCCTACTACCATGCTCCGTCCCCACCTGGGCTACATCTATACCTCTTCTCTACGCAACCTTACCCTTGATCATTCCCCACCAGACCTGCCACTCCCCCCTCACTACCATTTTGGGTCCCATGTTGTTCCCTTGTCCCTGTGTTTGTTAACACCACTTCCTTACCCCCCCCCCCCCCCCGGAACTGTCGGTCCCATTGTTTTTCCTCCATATAGTTAATCCAGCCTGTCCTATTCAGACAGACCTGTGGAGGCACTAACACGCACAAAAACAAGAGGAAAACAAAGCAACAGTATACAACCAGACAACAAAACAACAAAAACAAACCACTGACAAAGAACAAAACAAAACACTTCATGAAAGAAAAGCTTGTGGTTAGTTCAGGGATTGTTTGCTGGCCCTTAGGAGCGTTTTCCAGTCCTGTCTGTTGGGGCACCACGCTCTGGCCCCAAAGTCCACTTTCAGCATTCCCTGGGGACCTTGCCACTCCATTCCCTTGCTGTTCCGCTGCACTCCCCCAGTGCTTTGCCTCGGTGTGGTGGGATCAGGTCAGGTGCAATTCCCACACTGTGTCTCTGGTGCTGTCCCCTGTATTGACCTTAGTCACTGAGGGGCATCATTTCTCATAGTGGGGCCAGCCATGTTCTCTCTGCGGACTGGCTGCTCTACTCAGGAACGTCATCCTCACGGCCTGGTGGGCCAGGATGTGCTCCACTCTCTCCTCCTCCCCCTTCATCTACTCCCGTGTGCTCTGATCAGATATGTCCATCTCCCAGAGCTGCAGAATCAATATCGTCCTTTGAAACAAATTCTTTTCGGGGGAGGGGCACGAATCCACTTAATTTTTGGTGCTGGGGCCAACCTCCCAGACCTCTCCACTGGTTCCCTACTCCACGCCGGGATACTGCATTCACACCTTGCGGCACTGAGTTGAAGTCTGGTCCCACTTTCCCTGTGGAGATATAAACAATACCCTCCCCTTGGGTGGGTTAGTGCCCCATGACCCACTCCCCTTTTCTTCCTTATATTCATCCTTTTGTTTTCCTTTCCCCTCCTCCTCCACCATTGTCTACCATGTGAACTGGGTGGTTTGTGAATTATATGCCAATAAAACTGGTTTGTTTGTTTTTTAAAAAGAAGTTTGTGGAATACATTTCAACATCTTTCATTTCGTTTTTCCACAGACTTTTTGAAGCCCTCTCCTATTAGGCTGCATCATGCAAACAGCCTCCTCTTCCGCCAGCAGTGCCTGGCTCCGTTTGACTCGGCTTCATCTCTGGGAAGGCCTTTCACCCAGGCTTTACAACTTTTTCTTGATCTTTTTCTTCAGTGACTCGTCCGTGTCATTTTATCTGCTTCCTTCTTAAGAGCTGGACCAGGATCTGTCACTTATTTCTAGGTAGTCGCGATATTGATACGTGGTTTTCCCCAAGCACCGTGCTACCTCGCTGCATTCTGCTCCCTGCTCCTGGTCCTCAGAAAGTAAAGCGAAGTCTATCTGTATATGGTCTCTCCCTTCAAAATGTTTATTTTCAATCAGGTGAGAGTTATATATCTTGTCATTGTTTTTGGCATTCAACATAATTAATGATCATCTTTACATTCCTAGGCTTAGGTTTTTAGCCCATCTTGGGTTTACTTCTGTATATGGAGTGAGGTACATGGGTCCTGACTCATTCAAATCCAATTCTGCCAGCACCGTTTGTGGAAGAGACTACTTCTTCCCCTGTTCAATGTGTTTCAGCCTTTTGTCAACAATTAGTTGTCTATAGGTGCTTGGATTGATTTCTGGATTTCCTTGTCTGTTCCCTTGGTCTATGTAGCTCTCATTTTACCTGCGCTAGGTTGTTTTGACTATCACAGTGTGCAGTAGGTTTGGAAATCGAGAAGTGAGAGGCTTCCAGTAGAGCCTTGCTTAACCTGGGCCCCTTTCCTTTCCATAGAAAACTGGTAACTAACGTTCCCATCTCTTTACAGAGTGATGGTGGATTCTGGATCATGACAATAGCCCTATTCATCCTTCCAGGCTACTGAGGGCTGTTTTCAGAGAATTTCACTGGGAAATCTTACCTTATCTACCCTACAGCCTTGATCTTGCCCTTCCAAACTTCTTTTTGTTTTCAAAATTCAAAGAACATTTTTAAAGGAACACATTTGAGCCCTTCGCGGATGACAAAACTGCCATGTTGAAGTCAATGGAAGAGCCCAGAATTCTTTGGGGGTGCTTAGAGAGATGGACATGCGCTGTCTTTAAAGGTGGACGGACCTCGATGGAGGTATGTTGAGAAACAATAGCTTCACCTTTTTAGATTTTTGTTAATACTCATGAAGATATCTATGACTTTGTGGCTAGACTTTTTTACGTACCCTCATACATACTCAAAATAATTATGCTGAATGAAAGAAGCCAGGCCAAAAAAGAGAGAGTACATGCTGTATTATTCCATTTTTATAACCTTCTACAAAATGAAAATTAATCTAGAGTGACCAAAGTGAATGCATTGGCTGTCTGGAACCAAGTGGTGGGTGGGGAAGGTTAAGAGGGAGGGATTGCTAAAGAGTAAAAGGAAACTTTTTTCGGGGGAGGGGGTAATGTGTGTGTTCATCTTGACTACTGTGATGGTTTTACAGGTGCATGCTTCATATCATAACATATCAAATTATATACTTTAAATGTGTGCCGTTCAACAAGCCTAAGCGAATACAAGGTGTTGAATGGACCAGGTAGCAGACACCAAGGAACAAAAACCATCATTGTGTGATCACCTTCCTCACATAAACGCTGAAGATGAATGTGTGCATAAGCAAGTGTGGTGAAGAAGCTGATGGTGCCCGGCTATTGAGAAATATAGCGTCTGGGGACCTAAAGGCTTGAAAGTAAACAAGTGGCCATTTAGCCCAGAAGCAACAAAACCCACATGGAAGCAGCACGCCAACATGTGTGATCATGAAGGGCCGAGAGGATCAGGTTTCAAACAACAAAGGCAGGGGTGGGGGCGTGAATCACATCACCGTGAATGAGGGGAGTACGTGATGGGGACCCAATGCCCATCTGTAGACAGCTGGACATCCCTTGCAGAGGGGTAGTGGGGAGGAGATGAGTCACTCAGGGTTCAGTGTAGCAACAATGAAACTCAAAACTTTCCTCTAGTTCTTGAATGCTTCCTCCCCTCCCAATTATCATGATCCCAATTCTACCTTGCGGACCTGGTTAGACCAGAGGATGCACAGCGGTGCAGTAGGGATCTGGAAACAGAGGGAATGTAGGACGGATGAACCCCTCAGGACCAGCGGTGAGAGTGGTGACACCGGGAGGGAAGGGGTTGTAGAAAGGGAGGACCGATCTTGGGGATTTATGTGTAACCTCCTCTCTGGGGATGGGCAATTGGAAGGTGGGTGAGGGGAGACGCCAGGCAGTGTAAGATAAGATAAAAGAATTATTTATAAACTATCAAGGGTTCAGGGGGGAGGGGGGATGGAGGGAGAGGGAAAAAGGGAAAATGAGCTGATTCCAGGAACCCAAGTGGAAGGCGAAATTTGAGAATGACGAGGGCAACGAATGTATAAGGGTGCTTTACTCAATTGATGTATGTGTGGATTGTGATAAGAGTTGTATGAGCCCCAATAAAAAGATTTATTAAAAAAATAAAATAAAATTTCACTCAAATGAGAAATATGCCAAAGAATAAAATAATATATATAAAAATGTGTGCAGTTCGTTATATGTCAATCATACCCCAATAAACACATCAAAAATGAAGAATCTAACAAAAATGTATTGTTTCTCATGTTCCGCGTCCATCATGAATTGGCTAGTACTATCATCATCCACATTGTGAGGCACAGGGTGATGGAAGAGGCACACTGGACTAGTATTGCTTGCTATGCTGAGGAAAATGAGAGCATACAGGAGCCCTGCTGGCATAATGGGTTATGCATTGAGCTGCGGAACGCAGGGTCAACAGTTTGAACTCACCAGCTGCTCCACAGGAGAAAGATGAGGCTGTCTGGTCCTGATTTAAAGTCTCAGAAACCTAAAGGGACAGTTCTACTCTGTCCTCTCGGTTGCTGGGAGCAAGAATGGAGTCAACTGTCAACTGTAGTGAATTTATTTTTGTTTTTGAAGCAAAGCATACACTAACTCTTAGAACTTCCACCTCAAAGTGACAAGGCTGTACCATTTTTGTATTGTGGTGAGATATATCCATTTATAACAAAAACATTTGCCATATCAAACATTTTTACATGTAATATACTCGCTTCTTAGCCTGTGCTAGGCAATCATCACCAGAATCCCTTTCCAAATCGTTTCTATCAAGTGAAGAGCTCAGTCAGTCTCCATTAAACACTTCCCCACATCCTGCTCCCAACTTTCACATGCTGATGTCCCGGTGTCCCGGGCTTTCTTCTTCCGGGAAACCGGCAAGGTTCTCCTGAGTGACTTTTCGCCACAAAAGACAGCCAGACAGCACACGGCCAAGCAGTGGTCTCTTCTCCCACCCCACCCCCCGACCCTGCCCCAGAAGTCATTTCTTAAGCAGAGATCTACTTATCTAGAGCAACGCGGGTCCCTCAGAGAGCCGAGCGAGACCTAGATAGAAAACAAAGCAAAGCATGCTTCGGTCATGAAGAAGGTCCCCTCACAATCTGAGGAAGCCCCTGTCTGAGGACAAGCACTGATTTTATAGGCTGAGGGATGCTGCAGAATTACATTGGCCAATGTAGGCCCAACTGGGTCCTTTCGTGATCTTAACCTTGGTGTGCTGTTTAGTTGGTGAGGTCCCTGTCACACATCGATCATTGGTCCTTTGGAGAGTTTGAAGCTCAGTCTTTTAGACAGCTGCCTGGACGCCTGGTTGTCATGCTAGGCATCTGGCAGCTCAGGGATGAGTCATCACTTCCTGCCCGGGGCTGCTGGCCAGGGTCTGTGTGAGTCTAGCGTCAACCATTCCCAACAGATAAAAATCACTGCTGCAACAGGGTTGGAGCTGCTGCAATAACCTGTACTTGTCCCTCGGAGCCCAGACCGATCCAATTGTACAAACTCTGCAGCCCAACATCCTGCAAGACCAAGTCCCTTCTACCCACCCTAACGCCAGCCCGATAGTCCAAGAACAATGAGGCTGCCGTCTCCGTCACTATAGCAGAATGGAGAACT
Source organism: Tenrec ecaudatus (assembly GCF_050624435.1). NCBI lineage: Eukaryota > Metazoa > Chordata > Mammalia > Afrosoricida > Tenrecidae > Tenrec > Tenrec ecaudatus. Next base: position 67,337,776 of record NC_134530.1, on the reverse strand, counting down.
AGGGAATGGTAGCTAGTTAGTGCACCTGGCTCACTTAGGAGAGATCAACAGCTGATTTCAGTGTCCAATCAAACTCGTCCCAGTCTCTCCAATATAACCGCTGTTGGATCCGGGGAGGCACCTTTAGCATTCCTAACCTGCCATTTTAACTGCTCTGTGCTTGGGAGCATTCTAAGTTCTATCAGAAACTCTCACAACCCCCTTTCTCCTTCTGCCCATATCAACTTGTTTTATGTTTAAAACATTCTCATTGAGCCAAGGGAAGCCCCTCCTGATCGGCACTGATCAATACCCCCTCCCCCCAGGCCTGTCAGGAGCCTGTCCTCAAGTTGGTGCTTCTGAGCCGGAGGAGAGGAACGCACAACAGAATGAAACGCCGCCCATCCTGGCCCATCCTACACGCTCTGCCATGTTGGAGCCCATGGATGCACCACCGAGTCCACTCATCTCTTCGAGGGCTTTCCTATTTTTTGTGGGTGCTCGACTTCACCAAGCAAGGCGTCCTTCACCAGGGGTGCTCGCTCCGATTAGCAAGTCCATAGCACCTGAGACAAAGTCTCAGTCCTCACCTTCAGGGAGCTGTTGGCTGCGCTTCTTCCAAGATGGATCTGTTTGTTCTCCCAGCAGCCCATGGCACTTCCCATCGTTTCCACCAGCATCGTAATTCAAAGGCACTGACTCTTCTGTCTTCGGGATTCCTTGTCCAGCTTCGACATGCACGTGTAGCGACCGAAAACTCCATGGCTTGAGTCAAGCACATCTTCGTTTCCAAAGTGCTATTCTTGCTCTTTAACCCTTTACAGAGCTCCCGTGCAGCAAATCTGCCCCATGTAATAAGCCATTTCATTTCTTGACAGCTGCTTCCATGAACATTGTCTGTGGATCCAAACAAAATAAAGCCGTTAGTAACTTCAACCTTTTATCCATTTATCATGACATTGTCTATGACCCAGTTGTGAAGATTTTTGTTTTCTTGATATTGAGGTGAAATCCACACTGAAGGCTGGAGCCTTTTTTTTTTTTTTAATCATCAAGTTCTCACTTTCAGCAAGCAAGATTGTATCATCTGCTTGTTAATAAGTCTTGGTCCTCCCCTGGCTTTTATTCATCGAATCCTGCTTCTCAGTTTATTTGCTCAGTATGTAGAATAAGTACGGTAAAAGGATACGACCTTGGCACACATCTTTTCTGATTTTAAACTATGCACGATTCCCTTGTTCTGCTCAAATAGCTGCCTCTTGGTTTGTGTATAGGTTCTGCATAATCACAACGACCTGTTCCGGAATTCCCATTCTTCTCAATGTTATTCATAGTTTGTAATGATCCACACGGTGAAATGTGTGAGTAGTTAACAAAATACAGGGAAACAGCTTTCAGTTATTGACTACTTTCAGCCAAGATCCATCTGATATCAGCAATGGTATCTCGCGTCCCTGGACCTTTTCTGGATCCAGTAAACATTGTTGGCAGTTCTCTGTTCTTGTAGTGCTGCAGCCATTTTTAAATTACCTTCAGCAAAGTTTGCTGCATATGATATGAATGACATGGGTCTCGAACTTGTGCACTAGGTGGGGCCACCTTCCTTTGGGATGGATCCACATATGGACATCTTCCATCAGTTCGCCAGGCAGTCTTCCTAATTCCTTGACCCAGATGAGGGACAGCTTCTAGCACTGCATCTACCTGTTGAAACATTTCAGCTGGCAGTTCATCAATTCTGTGGTCGTGCTTTTAGGCAATCTGTCAGTGTAGCTTGGACTTCTTCTTTTCGTACCAAAGGTTCTTGATCTTACGCTATCTCCTAAAATGATCACATGCCAAGCAATTGCTTTTTCAATCATTTTATTGGGGGTTCTTATAGCATTTCTTACATCAATTGTTATCAAGCATATTTGTACATATGTTGCCATCATCATTTCCAAAACATTTTCTATTTTCATAAGCCCTTGGTATAAGCTCTTCTTTTTTCCCTCCCTCCCCTCCCCTCCCACCATCATGAATCCTTGATCAATTATATATTGTTATTATTATTTTGTATCTTATACTGTCCATTGTCTCCCTTCACCCACATTTTGGTTATTCATCCTCTTGGGGGGGGCTATATATCCAACTTGTGATAGTTCCCCCTTTCTCCCCCTTCCCCCTCCCCGACCAACATCCTATCCTCGTGGTATCGCTGCTCCCACTCGTGTTCACGAGGGGTTTATCTATCCTGAGTTCCATGTTTGAGAGCTCTTATCTGTACCAATGTGTGTCCTCCAGTCTAGGCAGATTTGCAAGGTAGAACTGGGTCATGGTAGTGGGGGGAAAGACGCATTCAGGAAACAGAACAACCAATTCTTTTGGATACAGTGACTGTGTATATCCCTTCCATCTTTTGATGCTTCCTGCATCATTCAACATTTTGCCCATAGAACCCAATATTGAGCCTTCAACCTTGAATTCTTCCTCATTCTGTCCGCTTGGGAACAGTGCACATGTACTTCCCTTTTGATTTTCAGTCCCCACCACCACCACCTGTTTTAGAAGCCTTAGTGGTGTAAGAGAAGGCCTGGTTGACATAGCGGCCACACTTAGCCTGCTAACCATAGGGTCAGCGGTTTGAAACCTTCAGCTGCTCCGTGGGGAGAAGACGGGGCTTCCTACTCCTATAAAGAGTTGCGATCTTGGAGCCTCACAGGGGGAGTTCTGCCCGGTGTTACAGGGTGGCTACGCATTGGGAATTGGTGCCTACTAGATGGCAGTGAGGTTCAAAGTCCCCTTTTTAGAATTTAATATTGAACTGAATAAAAAACATCACTGATAAGGTACATTCCAATGCTGGAGATATTAAAATATGGAGGCAAAGACAGCTGGCAATTGTAAGACACTGTCTACATAGCTGGAGTGTCAGAGTCCTGTCAAAGCCACGTTTCCTTTTTAAAGAGAAACTGAGCAAAGCAGTGGCTTGAAGAATTAAATCGTGCTTTCCTCTTGTGGGGTTTGCCTCCAGGCCAGGGGAGCAGCTTTGCTATATGCTACCTTCAAGAACTCAGAGCCTGCTATCCTGCTGCTCTGCCTTCTACTAGCAAGGCCAAAATCACTACCATGCCTTGTGATTAAAGCCGATGGAAAACTAAATCAATCCAATTCTGACATGGTTATAATGTTAGGTGACCAGATTGCAGCATTGGTAAAGCGGGACACCATTGATAAAACTTATATCCTGGTGAAATAGCCACATGGCAGCCGAAAACCACATACCCTAGCTTCTCGGGTATGCTTTCCAAAAATCGGGACTTTTTTAAACGCTGCGGGAAGCAGGAAAAAGTGTTAAAAATCGGGACTGTCCCACCAAAAGCGGGACGTTGGTCACCTTATTATAATGGCCCAGACTCTTCCAGAAGGAAGATTTGAATCTCACCACCAGGCAAAAACACATGATCAGCTGAGATGCTCGCTGAAGGTAAAAGGAGTACAGAATAGTTGTCAGAAGATACTGCTAAGCATTTGGTAGGACCACTTCACCAGTTGCAGAAATGGTGACTACGATCATTATGAAATTTCTTCCTTGTTCACACGCACATTAAGCTAAGGAAAAGAGAACTGCTATAAAATCATAGCAAACTTTATTTAATTATAATAAAATATATGACAATATTGTTTCCAACATATCATCTAGGTTTAAATATTTCTGAAGGCAGTATTTCCATCTAACTCTTCCGTAAAATTCTACACCCTTCGATGTACATAAGGTCAAATTGTGTTCAATTTTAAACGTTCTTTGAGTTTGAGGACCAAAAAGAAATCTGAAGGGACAACAGCAAGGCCATCGGGCGGACGGGTAAGATTTCCCATAGAAGTTCTCACGGGACCGGTCTTGCCACCCCGAAGAATGAAACTGCCTAGCGAGGCTTTGCTGGCCTTTCTCTGACCACTTCCGTTTCCATGTCCTTGAAGAGTCTTCATTCACAGTGAGCCCCGTCACCATCTTGTGTCTTTGGGGAACAACTGTCAGGCTTGCCCCTTCGGAATTCCAAATGACAGTTACCAGAACCTTCTGAGCTGCCCTTTCTGCCTTGAATTGAACAGAAGCCACTGCTTTGATTTGGCTTCTTCCCCGCCACCCCGCCACCCCCAGCCACCCCCAGTGAAGCACATGCCTTCCTGAGAGAGCGTGTCTCAACCAGCCGAGTGCAGAGACATGCTTAAGCACATTTTGTTTGCAACTGGCAGCAACGTGTTTAGACTCACCATTGTACGTCAATATTTTCTTAGTCAGATATAAGCAACGACTAAAGCGAATGCATTTTCCCACCACTTGTCTGTCGGTTTGTCCGACTGTGGCGGCTTGCGTGTGGCTGGGATGCTGGAAGCTGTGCCGCTGGTATCTCCAGTGCCAGCAGGGTCACCCAGAGTGACCAAGCTTCAGTGCAGCTTCCACACTCACAACAATGAAGAGGGAACCGACTGCCCACTTCAGAGGAAGCAGCTGCTGCGAACCTTATGCATACCTTTGAAACTTTGCAGATTTTGAAGGCCTAATGGATGGACGCAGAAAATGTAAGCTGAGATGGTGCTGGGGGATGGGCCCCTGCGGCGGAGCTGCCTTTCTGACGTGGATGCGACCACAGTGCTAGAAGCGGGGTGATACCTGTGGGACCTTCATTTGCTAAGGGGGCATGAATGAAGGTAAGGAGAACCAGCTGCCAACATTTGCTAATGATCTGGATGTGGAATGTGGAAAAATATGAATTTAGGAAAATTGGAAGTCATCAAAAATGAACTGAAAGCATAAAGATCAATTTCCTAGGTACTAATGAGCTGAAATGGTCCGGTATTGGCCATTTTGAATCAGAAAAATCAGATGTTTTATTCTGCTGAGAATGTGACACATTCATTGTCAAATAGGATATTTAAGACTCAGTCTTGAAGTACAACTAGTGATAAAGAAACTGAAGAATTCTACCAATGTCTTCAGTTAGAAATTGATCAAACATGCAATCAAGACACATTGATAATTAAGGGCAGTTAGAATGCAAAAGTTGGAAACAAAGAGGAAAGAACAGAAGTTGGAAAATATGGACTTGGTGACTGAAACTAAGTTGGAGATTGCATGATAGAACTTTGCAAGACTAGTGACTTGTTCATAGAAAATACCTATTTTCAACAACACAAAAGGCAGCTATACACATGTACTTCTTTAGATGGAATACACAGAAATGAAATTGACTACATTTGGAGGAAGATATAGAAGAAAGACTAGGCTTTCTACTCCTATAAATATAGTCTCAGAAACTCTTAGGGGCAGTTCTACACTACCCTATACAGTTGCTTAGACTAGGTATATACTCAATGGGAGTGAGTTTGTTGGGTTTTCGTTTTGTTTGGGTGAGAAAAGACGATGGAGAAGTTCAATATCAGCAGCTAAAACCAGGCCAGTGTCTGACTGTGGAACAGACCATCAATTGTGAAGATGTAAGTTCAGGATGAGCTGAAGAAAATTAAAGCAAGTCCACTAGAGCCAAAATACGAGGTTGACTCTATCCCCCCTGAGTTTTTAGTGCACTTCAAGAATAGATTTCATACATTGAGCACTATTGACAGAAGACCTAACCAGCGTCAACAATATCACACATGAAGAAAGCAAAAGATCAGTAAAAAGACAGGAAAGAAAGAACAGATCAAAATAGATATCAGAAGAGACTGAAAGTTGCTCTTAACCTTCGAGCAGCTGAGGCACATGGGAAAATATGAGGTCAAAGAGCTGAATAGAAAATTTCAAGGGGTAACGCAAGACAAAGTCAAATATTATAATGAAATGTGCAAAGATCTAGGATTTGAAAACCAAAAAGGAAGAACACATCCAGAATATTTTAAACTGAAAGAACTTAAGAAACAACTCAAGCCTCGAGTTGCAAACTTGAACAAACTAGTGAATGATGCAGGAAGTATCAAAAAGACATGGAAAGAACACACAGAGTCATTGTAACCAAAGGATTAGTTGACATCAGGCCATTTTAGGAGGCAGCATGTGAGTAAAAACCAATGGTACTGAATGAAGACATTCAAGCTGCACTGAAAGCATCAGCTAAAAACAAGGCTTCAGGAATTGATAGGATGCCAACGGAAATGTTTCAACAAGCTGGTGAAGCACTGGACGCACTCTTTCGTCTATACCAGGAAATTTGGGATATAGCTACTTGGCTCACTGATGGGAAGAGAGCCCCATTGTGCCCAGTCCAAAGAAAGGTGAGCCAACAGAATACTCAAATTACAGGACCTCATTAATATCACATGCAAGTAAATCTTGCTGAAGACCATCCCACTACCGTTGTAGCAGTCCATTGACAGGCGACCTGCCAGAAGCTCAGGCTGGATTCAATAGACGATCTGGAACAAGGTTATCATTGCTGATGTTAGTTAGATGGATCTTGGCTCAAAGCAGAGAACACCAAAAAGATGTTTACTTGTGTTTTATTGACTATGCCAAGGAATTAAATTGTATCATAGCAAACCAGGGATAACCTTGAGGAGAATGGGAATTCCGGAACACTTCATTGTTCTCATGTAGAACTTGTCCATGGACCAAGTACATTTTCAGTTGTATGCAGGCTACTTATATCATGTTAAACACACCTATAACTCTACAATTACTTGTCTTTATGTAGAGATGTGGACCTTGGTGGCAGTTGGGTTAGTATTGGATAACTGCAAGGTTAGTGGTTCATAACCACCTACTCTGTAAGAGACAAATGAAGCTATTTGCATCCTTAAAATATTTACAGACTCAAAAAACCCTTGATATGTTACTATGAGTCAGAATTTACTCAGTAGAGTGGGTTTGTTTGCTTGGTTTATGCATGTGCCAACTTGACAAGGGGTGTACTGTGGTGGTTGTGTTATGTGTCACCTGGCTAGGCCATGATTCCCAATATTGTGTGGTTGCCTTTCACATTGTGAATATGATGTAATTATCCTCCATTTTATAACATATAATTATTTTCCACTGTAAACTCTACATGGTAACTAGGCAGAATTAGTACAAGGTTTATCTTGAATCATCACCCTATAAAGCAGCATGGATTAAAAAAAAAAGAGGGCAAGTTACTCAAGTTATTCAAATTACTCCCTTACTCAAGTTATACCCATATGATTTCAGTAGGGACGTGCCTCTAATACACATATGCATGCATGCTCTGACAAGACTTTCCTTTGCTTGGACCCTGCATCCCACTCATCATCATCATCTGCTCTTAGGCTTTGGGGCCTAGGGCTGGCAGCCTGTTGCCTGCCAAGCCAATTCTGGAACTCACCAGCTTTTGCAGCCCCAGAGTCAGTACCCCACTATGCTGACCTGCCAATTGAAGCTCCTGTAACCCCTATACCACCTGATGCCTGATGCCTGCCCCACATGGATTTGGGACTCATCAGCCTCCAAACCTTGTGAATGGTGTCCTTGAAATGAATCTCACCTCTTTCTCTCCGTGTATGCATATAAATGAGGGGACCTCAAAGGGTGATGGAAAAATGGAATTCAAATTAATGGAATTTTTCAATAAACTTTCTGAATCCCCCTTGCATATGTATATAAGTGCAAAGATATGTGTGCATGCATGTATTCTCTTTGAATGGTGGATGATATCACACTTCTGCTTCAAGTTCGCTACAGAGCTGCGTGTGACTGCCTCAGAGAGTCTTGCTGTTAGTCTAGGTTCTCTAGAGAAGCAAACCAACGACGCATATTCATATCTGTAAGTTTAGCAAGTCCCAACTGGTATGTAGCTTATACCTACAGCATTCTCCGTACTTTAGCCCTTGACTTTATCCTCCACTATAACCCACGTATTCGTTTTGAAAGGTGAATTAATATACCATGTCACTCTCCTGCTTTCAATGATCGATTGTCCAAACAACATTTCTCTTGATCTTGACCGTCACCCTACCAGCCTCACCTCCTCCCACATAGCACAGGACACTGTCCATCTAATGTTTCACTATTTCCTAGGAGATTACGTTTTGCCTTCCATCTTTCTCTTTACCTGGTAAACAACCACGAATTCTTCAAGATCAAATTCAAATATTAGATTTCCCTCCTCTCCAAAGAGTTAGCCATCCCACCAGTGTTCCTCTAGCACCCCTTTTCACAAGGGAATTTCTCTTCCACTACGAGTTCCTTTTTTTAAAATTTTACTCTGAGTTCCTTTTTTTTTTAAATTTTACTATGAGTTCCTTGTAAGAGGCCACGTCTTATTTCTTTCTGGGCTCTCCCCTAGTCTTTTACAGGAAGCGCCTGTATACAAATGTAATGACAATTACACTGTAACTTCCTGTTTACGTGCCAATCTCCTACACTCAATACAGGAGCAATATCTTCTTCATGTCAGTATTATGAGGGAGGGAAGAAAGAGAAAATAAAAATTAAAATGGAAACACACGCACCAACTAGAAATTAAGTGTGGTGGTTGCATAATCTGTTATCTTGAGACTTTGAGGGTGGAATTCAGTCTGCCAATCAGGTTGCACATTGATAGTCTCATGTGGAGGCAACAAGGAGAGAAATAGTTTGCTGGAGGCTGGGCACTCACATTCCCTGAGAGACATTTGTGGCGAGAAGACACATGGGGCTATGCTAGAACCCTGCAAGTGAAGGAGTCATGTGGAGACCCCTGCCAATGCTGAGATGCTTCCACTGGCCCTGGATCCACAAGACTTCCCACCTACTGGCTTGTGATCTTCCTGAATTCAGCATCATTGCATGTGTTTCGTGAGTCTGAAGAGGACTTTATAGATTAGTATTAGACATATGGGCTAATATCAAACTGATGGACTTGATCTGGACTGGGCTGGGCTGTTTTCTCAATGTTCAATTGTTCTTGTGTATAAAGCTCTTTCTCACACATATTTGCATGCTTCTGGATGTGTTTCTCTAGTCAACCCAGACTGACACATTGAGTAAGTAAGTGGACTAGTGTGGACTCAAAGGCCTGGACAAACTCAGAAACCCTAGCCTATGAGCTTGGTCAGAAAGGCTGGAATAAGATTGGTCAGGGAATCATGTCCCAAGATAAAGCAGACGCATTCGTCCTGGATCTTCCTGGGAGCAGAGTCGGGTTCTAGTTCAAGAAAGATCACAGAAAGCTACCCAGAGAAGACCAGCAGACCGACTGGTGTGCACAATGAAAAGAGGTCCACATTGGATCAGACATCCCTGATTTTCAGTTTTGCGATTTGAACAGGTCGTCTAACCTCTCCAAATTTGACCTTGACAATGAAATGCCACCTTGCAGAATACAGAGAATATAGTTAATACATGTGCAGTCACTGGAACCAGTAGGTGTTTGAGGTTTGGCGGCTTTTATTACTACTAGGCACTAACTCACATTTGTGAGTTTGGGTGACTGTAGGCTTAAAATATTCTATATGGATAATTTCAAGAAGCAGGAAAATGTATATGAAATAAAAGTGCTTTGTAGGCAGTCCTGCTGCGCCCTCAGATTGCAGTGCCACTCCCAGGTAGGGAGGCGACACCGTGGGTAGGTCAGAAGGGGGCGAGGTGTCCCTGAACTCTGGATCTTTACTGAACTTGTGAGTGAGTGTGTCTCCACGCTGAGAGGAGAGGCTGGGCAGTCCCCGGTCAGTGGTATGATTTTCTAGCTCTTTAGTGGAAAGGCAAGATGGTCGGCCCCTCACTCCCAGAGAATCTGCAAAATTCATTGCAGAAAGCAGTCAGGATGTGTTCATCGCCGGCGCAGGCGTGCGGAGTGTGGCAGGGCTGCTGCTCCTGAAGGCCAGAGAACCGGAGCTGCAAGCGGAGGCACGTAAGACCCTCCACGAGCTGAACCTACAGGCGGCCGATGAGGCAGTGGTCAAATGGGTGTTCCTGATAGAGATGCTGAACTTCTCCTTTCAGTGGGAGAGCAATGAGCACAAGTGTCTGGTGGGTATGAAGGAACAACGTACAGTGGACTCTGGTCTCTGTGCGCCACAGTCAACCGAGCCCTCGACAAGGGGTACCAATCACTAGTGCCTCCTATATGCCAGTGACCTTGGGGCAGGTGCATCACATATTCCGATCTGACACAGATGTTCCCATGCCTTTGATAGAAGAGAGGCATCAGCTTCTCAATGAAATCGAGAAAATTCTACTTGAGAAGTTTGGAGGCTCATTTCTTGTGTTAAAAAAATGTGAAAAGAATGAACAAAAATTACTGCACTTGGTAGTTAAGAATTTTCCTTCTTACAGAGATGTGATGAGCTTTATTGGGAAACAGATTTCTCTTTTATAAACAGGCCCAGAGCCTTGTGGCAGATACCTGGGGCGTGTGAGAAGGAAGAGGAGATGGCTGCTTTAAGGGCATCTCCAGTGTTACCATGTTTGCTGGCTGCAGATGACCTCAGGGGCTTGCTCATCTTGGGGCCCCGAGATACTCCGGTGAGCTAGTGAAGAAGCTTCTTAAAGGAGAAATGCTCTCACACGGGGATAAGCAAGAGGTGGAAATCCGAGGATGCTCACTTTGGTGGGTGGAACTGATCAGGGATTATCTTCTGGTGCTTATTGAAAAAAAGGTGCCACAACTAGCGGAGAGATCAGTTCTGTCCTTGGGGATTATTTCTTATGGGACGAGGCCCGTGATCATAGGGCTGACATGAAAGGAATTCCATTTCATCGCACACGTTGCATACACTATTGACCCAAAGTGTGAACTGATCAAAGAGATCTCCCCTTCCCTTTCTCGGGCATATAGTAAATACAGCTTTTATTTGATATTAGAAGATAATACAGATGACAGGAACAAGTAGATGGATGATCCAGCCCAGCTTAATTTCTTTGGTGACATGCCAGTGTATCCTGAATTTTATCCTTTGCTATGTTGTTCTGACTGTATTTCCTCTATGAATACAAAGTGATAAAATTATAAAGGAATTATGCTTTCACCTTTGAGATCTCAGATTTCTTAAAACTAATCAACCTTATAAAATCTGATGAAATCATCATGAGAATAATTTAGCCATTCAATTGGTATTTAAAGAGAGTAGTTGGGTCATGAATATTATGAATGCCAATGCTCTTATAAAATCAACCTTAGGTCCATCTCCCGGAGCTCCAGAGTCAATGTCGTCCTTTGGAACAAATTATTTTTGGGGGAGGGGCAGGAATCCACTTAATTTATGGTGCTGGGGCCAGCCTCCCAGACCTCTCCACTGGTTCCCTACTCCACGCCGGGATATTGCATTCACACCTTGCGGCACTGAGTTGAAGTCTGGTCCCACTTTCCCTGTGGAGATATAAACAATACCCTCCCCTTGGGCGGATTAATGCCCCATGCCCCCACTTCCCTTTTCTTCCTTATATTCATCCTTTTGTTTTCCTTTCCCCTCCTCCTCCACCATTGTCTACCATGTGCATCCCTGGTTTTGGTTGGGGCCAGGGCGTGGTGCCCCAACAGTCTGGACTGGAAAACGCTCCTAAGGGCCAGCAAACGATCCCTGAACTAACTACAAGCTTTTCTCTTGGGGGAAAACAAAAAATCAACCTTGACCGTGCATTTTAAACTTTTTTTACTGGTAATTATTGTGGGTTTTGTATATGATGACTTTCAATTTTGGATATGGTTTCTGAGAATTTTTCTCAGAATACGTACATTGGATTTAAATAAAGATTTTCTAAAAATTGTGGTTTGTGGTAAAAGTTTACCGAGCAAATAAATTAGTTTCCCATTCACCAAAAAAAAAAAGTGCTTTGTAAACTGTAAAGTGTCAGATAGGTACAAGGACAGTCTTCTATAGTTGAAAGATATGGTAAGAGGTTCAGTTCCTGGTGCTGTCATTACTTACTGGGTAATCTTGGGCAAGTTTCTGACCTCTCTCATCTGTCAAATGAGGATAATTCTTCAGTGTTGTGAGAACTCAGTAAGATGATGAGTGTGAAGTTCTGGGACATCCCTCCCTTCCTAGGCAGGCAGTCCTATCTGATAAGTCAGCAGGGACTGTTAGCACAGAATGCCATCATAATCCCTGCCAAGATGCTCTAGTCTTGGGGACTGAATTATTTATTATATGTGCCCAGAGATTTTCACTATGGGTTGACTATCTTTCGTATTCTCCCATGCCTCACCCCCCACTCCTCTGCACTACCGTTTTTCCTGTGCAGAGTAAGAGCTCAATCACCATGTAAAGTTGAACTGGTTCTGGTATGTGGTAATAACCTCCCACAGACCTAGTGGCTCAGGGTTCTATTAAAATACCACCAGGTTCACATCTTCCATGCCAGATCCCCCTGTGACCCATCCTTCAGAAACCAGCAGGATGAATGTAGTCAAGAGCATCCGCATGGACTCGAGGAAGGTCTGAAGTTTGAATTCTGACTCCACAGCAAGTAACTTCAACTTTCCTCATTTCTGTGTCCTCTCTATTCCTTTGAGAGCTGATGGGAAAATGAAGTAAGATCACAGTTGCAAAGGGTAGGATTTAAGTCATGTAGTAGACACTCCATTGGTTCCTTTCCTCTAGCACTCCTCCTCCAAAGCCCCTAGAGACTCGGGCTTTCTTTCGCTTTTAAGAGTGGCTATCTCATTCTTTCTGGGAGTTTGACGCCCTCCCAAGTGACCTCAGTAGAACAATCTCCCCAAATAAGTACACAAGTTCTTTTCATTGAAGGGCTTTACTGCTAATCTCAGAGGAAACAGGTTCAGGTTGGAATGGGGAGGAACATGTTCATAAACATGTGGGAGCATGAAAGTTCCTGGTTCCTGGCTCCTTGAGGACTTCCCTTTAACTCCTAAGGCAGGACCTCAAATTTCTTCTCCAAGAGGCTCCGTCCACTGGAAAGGCCCTTCTTGCCAGCCCAGAGACCTAGATCAAAGTTGAGGGCACAGCAGGGGAAGCTGGAAGCCACTGTGATGTGCCCCAATCTCAAGGAGTTCACATAGAATATGAAGGCCCCTTAGACAGTGACACCCAAGGTAGGGCCTCAAAGGCCAGGGGGCTATCGCCCTAAGAACATGAGTACATTCTGACCCACCCAGGAGTCAAGTCAAGACGGGGTCCTTCCTCCAGCACCCTAAGGCAAGAAACTGGCCTGGAATGAGAAAGATTTTTCCCTCAGAGTCCCCTTTTCAGGACTTCTTAGAGATTCTGACCTCAGAGGCAACAAGCAACTACTCTCCAAAGAGGGGTGTGCGGCTTAAGGTCCAGGGGAACAGCAGCAGATCCTAAAGGACTTCTCAGGGTAGGCTGGGAAGCCTCTCCTTCAGCTGGGATCCTTCCCAGTCTGCTCTCCCATGTGAGTTTTCTGGTGTCGGATGAGATTTGAGCTCCGGGAGAAATGTTTCCCGCACAGGGTGCACCTGTAGGGCTTCTCCCCTCTGTGGGTCCTCTGATGTGCCCCAAAGTTGGAGATGTCACTGAAGGTCCGCCCACACTCTGTGCATTCGTAAGGCCGCTCGCCCGTGTGGGTGCGGTGGTGCACACCGAAGCTGGAACTGTTGCTGAAGCTCTTGCCGCACTCGCAGCAGATGTAGGGCGCCGGCTCCAGGTGGGTGCGGTGATGCACCGCGAGCGTGGCACTCTGGCCGAAGCTCTTGCCGCAGACGTCACAGCGGTAGGGCCGCTTGCCCAGGTGATCTTGCTGGTGCGTGGTGAGGTCCGAGCGCCGCCGGAAGCTCTCCTGACACTCGGGGCACTGGTAGTGCTTCTCTTCCAGGTGGATCCGCTCGTGCCGGATGCGGTTGGAACTTCTGGAGAAGCTCTTGCCACATTCAGAACACTTGTAAGGCTTCTCGCCGGTGTGGACCCGCTGGTGTGTTCTTAGGTTGGAGGTATTATGGAAAGTTCTGCCACACTGGCCACATATAAAGGGCTTCTCGTCTACCTCGGGCATTGGGCCAGCAATGGGGCTCTCTGACTCGCCAACTGGAGCAGCTGTCCCCAAGAGCTTTTTGTGCTGAGTTCCTTGGGGCCTCTTCTGCTGGTGTTCTTTCTCCCCATCCCAGTCAACCGCTCTCCACGGCTTACCCAGTTCCCCTTCCTCAGGCAGGTGCTGCTCCGGTTTCGGCTCCTTTTCACTGCCCATCTCTGAACCCTGAGAATGAACACAAACGGCCAACATCCTTATTTGGGGGACCAGGCCAGACCACAGGAAATTGCTTGTTTTGTTTCAAAGGGGTATTCGGAACCACCATCAGGATAAAACAAGAACAACCCTCAACTACTTGGAATGCTTGGACAGAATCCCTTCACTTACAAACTTTCAAGTGACACACTTACACAGGTCTTTAAAGCCACCCACCAGCAAGACAACAAAAGGCTTGATGCCCACCACCACCAGATGCTTGTAACGTCTGAAAGGTACTTTCCTAAATGGTGTCACTGTTAGGTGCCATCAAGGTGCTCCTACTGCCCATCCCCTGCAGAGGGGTAGTGGGGAGATGAGTCACTCAGGGTTCAGTGTAGCAACAATGAAACTCAAAACCTTCCTCTAGTTCTTGAATGCTTCCTCCCCTTCCAATCATCATGACCCCAATTCTACCTTGCGGACCTGGTTAGACCAGAGGATGTACAGCGGTGCAGTAGGGATCTGGAAACACAGGGAATCTAGGACGGATGAACCCCTCAACACCAGCGGTGGGAGTGGCGACACCGGGATCGAAGTGGGTATAGAAAGGGAGAACCGATCTTGGAGATCTATGTGTAACCTCCTCTCTGGGGGATGGGCAACAGGAAGGTGGTGAGGGGAGATGCCCGGCAGTATAAGATAAAATAATTATTTATAAACTATTAAGGGAGCAGGGGGAAGGGGGAGCGGGGAGGGAGGGGTAGGGGGAAAAAATGGAAACCGAGCTGATTCCAGGAACCCAAGTGGAAAGCAAATTTTGAGAATGACGAGTGCAGCGAATGTATAAGGGTGCTTTGCTCAATTGATATATGTACGGATTGTGATAAGAGCTGTATGAGCCCCAATAAAAATACTTATTAAAAATAATAATAAAATAAAAGGTGGTCCTACTGCCTATCAACCCTACATGCAACAGAACAAAACACTGCCCAGTGCTGCCCCAGTCTCTTAGCTTAGCCCGCTGTCCTCCCACAGACATGCACCTACATATACCCAGTGCCCAAGACATCAGAAAACACTTACCAAGCTGCACCAACTTGTTTTCTAGAGCCATGGACAGGGAATTTGGAGAGGAACGTCCTCCTGAGATGAGAAGAGGGGGTGTCTCTCCCAGGTCTTGAAGGAAAATACCATTTCCAAAGCAGAGCAGGCAAGTGGAGGCATTGGTCAGAGTGACATGCACAAAGGGATGTGGGAGGGGACACAGAATTATGAGAGGGTATTGCTGAGAGAAAATAAAAGGCTGGGGGGAAAAAATGAGTACCCGATGCAAGGGCCTTAAGTGAAGAGCAAATGTGTTGAGAATGATGAATGTACAAATGTGCTTTACCCAATTGATGGATGGATGGATTGTGATGAGAGTTGTATGAGCCCCTAATAAAGCGATTAAAAAGAAAAGGCTGACACTTCCTTCATGTCAGCAAGTATTTTTGGAAAATGGCAAGAGTCATGGAAAAGACACCGAACAGGACAGATTGAGAGTTGAATCTCAATGGTTTGAGATTATCTTTATAACTCTGGGAACTTTATTTAACCACTCTGAGCCTCAACTCCCTCACCACTGAAACGGTGACAGCTCCCTACACAGCAGGGCTTTGTACTAGAGCAAACACCTGTAATATGCTGAGTGTGGTGTGTGGTACACACTAGCCATTCAGCAAGTGGCAGCTGTTACTACAACTGCTAAATGGATCACGTCCTAGCTCCCTGAAGAGCACAAGAAGGAAATAGAGCCCTTATCTTGTTAATATTATAATGCTCTAATTGAACATGTATACAAGACTGTATATAATCTTCTGAAATGTGACAGGCAATAGAGCCTCACATCTTTAAGAAGCAAAGATCAGCAAACTTCTTCTGTAAAGCACCAGAGAGCGGCTATGTTCCAACAAAACTTTATTTAAAAAGAAAAACAGGAGGTGAGCTGTAGTTTACCCATTCTTGCTGGTGTTTCTTGAAGAATTTTGTTAAGCAATATGAAATATTATAGGCTGGCTTCACTTTAAAAAAAGATGCAATATGAGAAACATTTTTTAAAACAATTTATTCTTAATGCAATTCCCTGACCGTGCTTTTTTAAAATAACTAGCCACCCACATTCAGTCTTCCAGCCCCGAAACCTGTTTTCACTGTTTAATATTCTATTAATTTATGATTATAACTTACTATCCAACTCAGGATTGTTGTTTTATTTACCAATGCAACCCCAACACCTAAAGGCATGACAGGCATGTATTAAGGCAGCTGCCAAGGAGGCAGCCCAGTGTGAGTCAGAGTAGAATTGTACCCGGTAAGGTTTTCAATGGTTGATTTCTCATCAGGAGATTGCCAGGCTTTGCTTTGGAGAGACCTCTTGGGGGACGGGTAGATTTGAGGCTCCAACTTTTTGGTTAGCGGTTGAGCTTTTTAACCATTTGCACCACCCAGGGGGTTCAGGCCTCTATAAACCAAACCCACTGCCATCGAGTCGATTCCAACTCACAACGATCCTAGGTGTGGTTTCCAAGGCTATAAATCTTTACAGGCACAAAAAGCCTCGTCTTTCCCCTGAGGAGTCGCTGGTGGGTCTGATGAGCCAACTTTGCAGCTAGCATTCCGGCGCTCACCTGACTGCCACCGGAGCTCCTGTAACAGATATTCAGTGTCTGTCGAGTGAATTAAAGACGTGACAGCCAGGCCTCTGTCTCCAAAACCCCTTTCATACTCACCTGTCTTTTCTGACCCATAATTCTTCAGTAATTTCCTGGTTCCTATCCATTTCCTCCCCATGTACCCACGGAATCAAAAGTATGCTTGTTTTACAGGAAGGTGCAATTTACCTGTTAACACTTATGCTTCTGCTAATAGTCAACGAACAACTGTGTGCAGGGGCTGTTCTCCAGCACACGGCCTGGTCCTCAGTGTTTGTTGAATGACTGAATGAATGTGATCTTAATTTCTTACAACACCCACCCCACCGAGGATGCCAGTCTCTCTAGGTAATGAGCTACCCACTTTCACCCACTTCCAATTTGGCTCTGCTGAGAATCTACAGTGTACCAAGCACGCACTCCCCCGTGGACTGCAGTCGCGGTCGAAGTAAAGCAAAACGATTCAGGATTATGGTGCCCTCCTTAGACAGTCTCTCATCCGGTGCGTGAGACAAGCCCGCAGCTCCAGAAACTGCCACTGAGCGCAGAAAGTTAAGTGTTCATAGGATAGAGACTGAGTTCTTAATCTTCACGACCTTTGTACCCATGCCCCAGTGCCTGGCACATTGCATAGACACAGATCATAATAATTAACATCTCGTTTAACTACCAAGTGCTAGATCCTAAGCACTACCTGTGAATCATCTCATTTCGCCTCTAAAATCATCCGCATTTTAGAGACGAGGAAACTGAGACTCAGAAATTGTGAGATTTGTTCCAGGGAAAACTGGGCAGTCCTTTTCACCCCTAGACTAGTATGGGGGTGGGGTAGGGGGTAGCGGAAGGAAGAGAGAGAGAGGATAGGTAGATAAACAGATTTTTTAAATTCCCTGATAAGATCGGGGTGGGCAGCTTATGGAAGAGGCAGCACCTGAGCTGGAATTTATGGGGTGGGGTGAGGAGGTTGAGCAAGACTGGGTTGCAGACGGAGGGTCCCTGTCCACTGAGGACTGTGGCAGCTAAATAGAGGCACTGCCCTATCACATTTCTGATCTCAGGGTCTTCCTGGGGTGGAGGGGGGGCGCTTCAAGGGGCAACGGCGCCATGTTTAGGAGCCAAGAGGATGGGGCTGCAGAGCACAGATGATAAAGGCTGGGGGTCTGAGTTAGAAGGAGGGGAAGGAGATTCCACGAGCCAAAGCTAGAGTGATTCGAGGCCAAAGTTCAGGGTCTCTAGGTCCAGGTGCAGCGCTGGGGTGACGGGATTAGGAGAGAGACAGCCTGGAGAGGTCAGCGGAGCTGGGTGTTGGGTGGGCCGGAGATAGGGAGGGCCATGGAGTCGGAGGCCCAGTGCAGAGGCTGTATATTGCGGGCAGGAAAATCCCAAGGCGGAGTCCAAGGGAACTGGGTGCTGAAATGCGGGCGGGCTTGTGAGGGAGGGGAGGCGAACCCCAAAGGTATGGTCGGTCAGTGGCTAGATGCCTGGGGTACTCAACGGCACGCAGGAGAAGAGCCCACGGGCAGAGGCCTCGAACGGCAGACCTCCGACAGGGGCACGGGTCGAGATGGAGGGGCCGCAGGCCCCCGTTTGCTCCCCGTTGGGTCCGGGGAGCAAAGCAACGGCCTCCAACTCCTCTGTGGGAAGGCAAAGGGCCGTGCTCAGAGTTCTCTGCAAAGCCCCGTGTGCCTCCCCCAGACCCACGGCCTCGGGCCGCCCCCAGACCCACCTGGCCGCCGCCGCTCCGTCAGGGACAGTGCAGCTGCGGCCGGCCTCGGAAGGAGCCGGAGACGGAACTCAGGAGGGATCCGCCCTACTTCGCCGCGATTGGCTTCAGGAGCTGATTCTTCATTGTCATTGGGTGGAGCGGTTGTCATAAATCAAACTGCCAGACGGAACTACCAATCAACTTTGGCCCCTCTCGTGGTACGCTGGGAGTTGTAGTTTTGAGAGAAGAACTGTATAAAGTTTAGAACCAAACGCGGGCTATCGGATTCCCTTTCAAGGGCTTTAGAGTTGCTTGCGCGCTCAGGTTTTCAGTCCAGATCACTCAGGGCGGAACCGCATGCCTCGGAATTTGTAGAATATGTAAAGCTAAGCCTCAAGGTGCCAGGAAAGCACAAGTTTCTTCTTTAGTTTGCATTGGTGACCCTTGACTATCCTGATAATACAGCAGAACTTGGCATGTGCCTCTCACACAAAAAATGTATGATGTATTTGTTTGGTTCGGCTTACAAGAAGATAATTGAAAGCAGTCATTGGTAGAGGCCGACGGGTGATGTGGAAAGGGATAGAGGTGACAGCTCAACCCACCCCTCAGGTGACCAGACGACCCGCTTTCGGGGAACAGTCCCGATTTTTAACAATTTGTCCCGTATCCCGCGGCGTTTTAAAAAAATATCCTCAATTTTGGAAAGAATGCACGACAAGCTAGGGTAGACGGTTTTCCGCTGCCATGTGGCTATTTTGCCAGGATACGAGTTTTATCAATGGTGTCTGTCCCGCTTTACCAATGTTAAAATCTGGTCACCTACACGCAGGGGTCCCATTTCCCCCTGTGGCCCAGAGGTGGATGTGTAGTGCAGTAAATGTCTGGCACTTGCACCTCTGGACCACATCCTGTTCAGCCGTGGCGGTGTACTATGAAGGTTCATGTTGGTCAGGCTTCATGTTCAGCCTCACTAGTAACAGGGCGGATGGCTTCCTTGCCAGAGATCAGTGACCTGGAAAAAGGTGACCTTGAAGAATGTTTTTTTTAAAAAAAGAAACAACACAGAAAAAATCCTTGCAGACACTGAAGACCTGCTCTCCCTTCTTCTCCTTCCCCCTTGGGGAAGAAATGTGCCAACGCCTCCTATATCTCCAGACTTTGCCGTCAAAAAGAAGCAAGGCTTATAATTGCAAACATTCAAATTGTAGAATTGGATAGAAATGGAAAGATAAACTAATCAATCTCGTCATTCAATGAACCTATGTGTACTGGGTCCAAATAAGCACCTCCAGTTTTCCCAAGGCCCCTGTGCAGGCATTTTCTGGGTCCCACACGTGGCCCTCGTTAAACCTACCACTTGTGTATTAAACCAGACATAATAGGACCACTAAAATCTCTCAGGGGTCAGGATTTTATTTTCCAGTTTTAGGTTTGTTTTTTTAAGATGAATTGATTGTTTAAGTTAGACTTGTACATGTGTCTCCTATCTGCATGCCATCTCAGCGCAGAGAAAACAGCATTCCCTTTAGAGGTAGAAAAACCAGGTTCATAATCCCAGCTCAGTCATTTAGAGTACCATTTTCCTCCTCTATAAAACCCCCAGTAAACAGGAAGGATTAAATGAGAGAACCTCTGGGTCCACACACATTCGTCCTTATTCCTGCTGGTAAATCCTCTCATTGGGTGAGCTGAGTGTGAGCAATGTGAGCAGGTTTTAAGATTGGTATCTTCAGGAAAGTAGATTTGAAATGGACTGTAAGTGAGAGAAATGATACATATCTCATGTACACCATTAGCAGCCACCACAGTGGGCTCAGCCACGGCAGCTATTGGGAGAATGGCGCAGGACCTGGCAGCGTTTCATTCTGCGGGACCTTAGGTCGCAGCCAATTCTATGACACCTGATAAGAGCATGTACATTATGAGTTTACATGTTGACATAAACGTACTGAGAAGGCCCACTGAGGAAGAACACTGTGGGCTGATTAACTGTGCTTCGAGCATGCTTGGGTAGACTCAGGGCAGTTTGGCAACCAATTCCATGCTTGTCCTTCGCAGCCCCAAGTCTTCCTTCACTGCTTGTCATTCACAGGGAGAAGAGCGGCACGTCAAACAATGAAAAAGAAAGCTTTTATTGAAGAACTGTACAAAAGCGACGACAACAACACACTGCGCTCGAGCCCTAACAGAGCATTTCTGTCACGGAGAAAGAACTAGTTTCCTGTGGGTGGAACTGTGTCCCCTTCTGCAAGCTGATGGTAGTAAGTTCCCAGCAGGCCAGGTGGAACACGTGGTGTGACTTCAAAGTAACAAGCTCTCTTTCGGCAAGCCACACTCAAAAAACCAGGCTCGGTATTTTCTCCTTACTACTTCGTATTTGCCAGCAAGACTATTGGACCTAAGAGGCTGCGTACAAGACAAAAGCTTGTGAAAGAGGCGCCTAGTTGGCAGGTAAAACTGTCACTTTTTCTGACTGGGCCTCCCTGAATCTGAGAGGCCTGAAGCCTTTGTGTGAAAAGGCCGGCATGCCAGGGCGGCTCATCTGCCACGGCTTTTCAGGGCCACAAGCAGTGGAGCTGCCCTTTGTGACATTGTCCTTCTCAACTCCGGCTGTGCTCCTGAGGCTCTTAAGGATTCTAGCTTCTGCATTTAAAATCCCGGTGCGTGGTCATCCATGGTGTGTAGATTGGCTATTAAAAACATGGGCATTCGCTGTGGGTGGGGCAAATGGGTAGCATACTCGGGTTGACAGTTCAAGTCCACCCAGAGGAACCTTGGCAGTTCCCTTCCCCCAAATCAGCCGTGGACAGCTCTGTGGAGAGCGGTTCTCCTGAAGTCCGAGCGTGAGAATCCATAGCAACTATTGGGCGGAGGGGAGACGTTCTTTGAAGGGAGAAGTCAAAAGCAGAGTAAGAAGCAGTCCGGGCCTAAAAGCCCAAGGGCAGGATGAGGTAGAGAGAAGTTCTCTGGGAGAGAGCGCCCATTCCCCTGATCAGTGCTGCAGCTCAGGGACCCGCAGCCAGCCTCTCCACTCAGACCCTTCTGCATCTGCGCATCAAGAATTCTCCGGTGGTCCTCAGCAGGAAGGAGGGGCTCAGAAGTAAGTCCTGAGAGAAGGGTGGCACACGCAGAAAACACAATAAAGGGTCTGGGTGTGAGGTAAGGAGATGAGATCTTCCAGAATCCTCCATTGGGCCCGGTCACTGCCACCGAGGGCCTGGGTCTGCGCCGCGCAGGTAGGGAGCAGGACCTGAGGCATGCTCCTAAAGGAATGGTGCCCTGAACCCCTGCAGAGCAGGTCCGAGGTCCGAGGGCCAGGACTCCACGGCTTGAGGGGGCAGTAAGGAAGGGTCCACGTTAAAGGACACATCTCCATTCGCATGGCCTTTCCCTTTGGGTTCCTCTGAAGTCTGGAGTTGGGAACAAATGACCAGCGGGGCCGTGTTTTTCCCTCCATCGTGCAGGCAAGGCTCGAAGAACGGACGCAGAGGGCCCGAGAATGTGTGCGTGAAGGTGAAGAGGTGGGAGCTGTCGGTCACGTTGAAGAAGGACAGGACGCCGGCATCGTAGTCCAAGAAGATGCCCACGCACCGTGGGGGCTCTTTCAGGCGGAAGGAGATCTGCGGGGACGTGAGCGCTTCGTACTGGGTGCCCTGACTCTGCCGCAGCAGCCAGTGTCCGTTGGAGGGCGACGCGGTGACCTTCCCCTTCCTGCTCACCGACTCGCTGCACGCGCCCAGGATCCACTTGGTCTTGTCTTGCACACGCACCTCCCAGTAGTGGCAGCCGGCCGTGAAGCGCTCGGAGCCCAGCACGCTGACGACGAAGTCAAACCTCTGCGGGTTGTCGGCCACCGGCTGCCTCCGCTCTCCGAGCCGCACACACCTCCGGTCCGCCGACAGGACCAGTTTGGGATGCGCTGTGTCCGGGTCGAGGGTCACGGCCACTGCGGAGAGTGGGTCACAGAGGGGTGAGGGGTGAGGTTTAGGACTAAAACGACTGTCGCTGGTCCATTTGGGCTCATGGGTCCCACCCACACAGGTAGGGACAGAACGCTAAAACCAAAGAATGAACGCTTCTTGGTTTGTCCACATGGCTGCCTTAATCCCGAGGAAGTGCTGCCTTTGCCTTCTATGGTCCAATGGAACTTAACCCGGTGACTGTAAGCGCAGGCTTCCATGTTCGACTCGGGTTGGCCACTACTTGCTAGTTATGTGACCTTGGACAAGTTCCTCCTCTCTACCTTAGTATCCTCCACCTTAAAACGGGTTAACACCTGCACCTACAGTACAAGAGTTGATGCGCTAATGCGGTCAACAGTGCCCCGTTCATAAAATGAGAATTGTGGACTAAAATCATGGCTTATAATGGTCATTTTAAAATATTAGTGTAGAGAGAAGGATTTTTTTTCCCTTAAAATTGTGTATTATAGGGATCACAATGTACTCCTTCCCCCAAATCTGGGAAGTAGGTTATTCTGCATGGCAAGTGAAACGAAGTGTGTGTTGCTGGAGGTGGCCCAGGTGACCTGCTAATCTTCCTGACCTGCATCTCTCTAGTGACCAGTGAATCAGTCTTGTTGCACCCAGTCTGCAGGGAGATAGTGTGAATGGGAAGGAGATGCACAGCCCAGAAAATAGATAAAGACTTTCCGAGAGTTAAAAACAACAACAACAACAAAACCCAAATGTCATGCAAGCAGCAGCAAAAAACCCCCACAAATTCTTTAGAAATAAATCCAAAAAGTACAAATGTTTCACAATAAACCAGAAACCTCCCTGGGACTATCGACATTGTTAAGGCCTCTAACTCAATGCCTTCATCTTTGAGACTGCGCCCTATCCCCCACCAAGAAAGCCGGCTGTCGAGAAAGAGAGTGTGGCCGCTGTGACGTAGAGTGGCCAGCTGCCCAGTCTTGGGGTGGGGAAGTTCCCTGAACATGAAGGCGTGGAAGAGGTCACAGAGGAAAAGATGAGTGTGCTCAAAACACTGATCCCACGGAGCAAGCACTTTAAAACATACAATAAAGAAACGGAGCATCAGGAAAATCATTAGTTAATAGACTTCATGTGGAAAGACTCTTCACAAATAAAAGTAGCCAGAATAGGACCCCCGCACAGACAATTCATCAAAAAGAAATAGAAATAACCAGTTAATGTAACTACAAATCTCAAATATCCGAGTAGAGAAAAACCATAAGGAAATTAAACCAATCCGAGTGTTCAAAGAGGAAAGCCTTCCTAAATCTAAATGTGATTCCCCTCCAAAATATGACAAAGGGGAATGGCTATTCAAAATCCAAACCCTCGCTGCGCACTTGGTTAAAATCCGACCCTGTATTCCAAAGGCACACGGAGTAGACAGCAGCTCCGGAGCTTCCTGGGACACCCACCAGGGCAGTTTGAGTAACTTACCGAAGTGCAGGCGGGCCCTTCTCCAGCCTGAAAGGCATAAAGGGGCGGGGTTAAAGCAATGGAGAAATTGAAAAACCCCAGCGCTGGGGTCAGGCACGGGGTAAAAGGCATCTCACCACTATTGGCATCAGAGTTCAATCACCAACAGCCCAAATTTCCTTGAATCAATTCAAGGGTGGAAAGATTTTAAAAGCCCTATTCTCGGGAGTAAACTTTCACACTGGGTTGGTGGTTCACTTTAAAAAAGGGGAAAAAATGAATTAACCAATAACCCAAAGCTTTGTCTTGAATCATGGGATTCATCATTAGATCAGTTTTTGACATCGTGCAAATTGCATCTAGAGTTACATTGTAAACGTTTTAGGCAAGTGTCAGATTCCTGTGAAAACTTGGTTTAAATGTAAATGCCATGCTCTGTGCTGTCAGGTTGTATTTTAATGAAACTCTACAGATTTATAAAAAATAATTTTTAACAAGGCACCTCACCTGAGTCTGCTGCAGCTCTCTTCAACTCTAGAAAAGAAGAAGTGGGATGAGCTCCCAATCACCAGAAACACAGGGTCAACGGGAGGTAAGTCGGGATGGAAGGTAAGAACACAGGAAACTTACTCAGTTCACTCCGGAGTTTCTCTGGAGAACAAAAACAGTTGGACAAATCAGAATATGGGCTTCTAGATTCACATAGTGTCCCAGCCCCATCCTGACTACACGCTCAGCACAGACCCTCATTAGCAAGGTCCCAGAATGCCCCTGTAACCTAGAATGCCCCCAGGGCAATGGCCATAGTCTAGCATGGACCATGGGTCCCCAGTTACTTACCACACAGTCAACACAACCTGCTATGAGCCCATCCCTGGCTGCACACTGACGCACTAGCATGTCTCCACATAGACATAATGAGTCCGTGAGTGCAGGCAGGGGGGCGGGTGCATGAAATAGAAGTCTATTCGAAGCTATTCCCGAATTGCTATTTGATTTTTTAAATTGTGGTAAAATCAACAAGACAGGTGCCACTTTAAACCATTGCTAAGTGTGCAATTCAGGGACATCTGTTACTTTTCCCATGCTCTGCACAGGCACTGCCATTGTGAGTTGGCACAAGTCGATCTGGCCACCTTGAGTGTGCAGTGTAGCAATCCAATAGAGCATGGCCATTTCAAAGATCTCCACGCCTTCTTCTAAGGGGCCCTCCGGTGGGTCCAGGCAGCCAGTTGGACACGTTTTGCAGCACCCAGGGCTCTGTGGCTACTTTCCTATGCAATTTGGTTATGTAAATGTTGTCAATGTAAATTAAAATAGGCCTGTCACTGGCCTGGACTTCTAATGTTAAAAAAGAGAGTCCTTTACATGAAACTGAGAAGTACTAGCCCCAAACCTCAGTTTAATGAGGATCTAGCCAGCTGAGGGAATACCATGGCTGAGTATGAAAGGGGACGTCCAGATTGGCCTCACCTGTGAGAGCTACGCCTCTTTTTTGACATATATATATATATATATATCCTATTTTGAACGAAATAATAGTTGTATAAGAGAAGCAGAAGATACTTGAGGAAAGAGGTCCTTAAGACACACACACACACACACACAATCTCCATTCTTCTGGCTTGAAGTACCCTTGCCTCCTCCCTTCTGTCCTGGGCAGAAAGTGTCAGTGAAACTGAGGCCCTTATCCTGAGGCAGGCAAGGATGCCCACCGAGGAGGGCTGTGCACGAGGACCGGGACTTACTGAGGCCTTTGTGGAGTCTTCCTGGAAGGAAAAAAAGAGAGAGAGAGAGAGAGAGATGTGAGCAAGGGTCCCGGAAAGTGGGCTCATGCTGGCATCTAGGAGACGGTAAGGAAGGAGACTCTCCATCGGTCATGTGACCCGGAGGTCTGACCTCCAGCCTCCCCTGGGTTGGTACCACTCTGCTGTTGATCCTGGCTGCCCAAAACCTGGCGTCTTCCTTCCTCTTCCCTTCCTTTTTGTCTGTCTGGTCTCCTTTCCGTTCCGCTGTGTGCTGGGTCCCCATCTGGGCCTGAGCCTGTTCTTTGCTGCCATTTCACAAGCCACAGTTGGTGTATGCTAGCGCTGTGTGCCACTGAGTCGGTGGTGACTCGGCGGAACCCCACAGGATGGAGCAGAACTGCCCCACTGGGAGCACTAGAGGAGTAGTGGTTACATTACCAACTACAATGTCAGCAGTTCAAAGCCACCAGCCACTCTGCAGGAGAAAGACAAGATTTTCTACTCCAGTAAAGAGCTACCGCCTCAGAAACGCCCAGGGCAAGTTCTATCCTGTCCTACAGGGTGGCTCTGGGTCAGAATCAACTCCACCGCAGTGAGTGGGCGAGAGTGGACCCTTTAAGGAAGCAGGTCGCCTGGTCTTCTCTCTCCTGGAGCAGCTGGTGGGTGTGAATCACAGACCTCTCTGCTATCAGCTGAGCACCCAACCGCTGCACCACCAGGGCTCCTCCAGTTAGTGTATCATCTATAGACATTCAATCATCATGACCATTATTGCGTCAATAATAATGGTTGCCATGTAACCACATTCCCCGCAGGCACTGTGCAAGGTATTGGCATACACTACTTTACGTTTCAAACCTCGTCTCCCATGATGAACTGGGGGGTGGGAGGAGGATGGAATCTAGAGCATATCGCATGGCCATACGGTATAAACATAGGGTGTGTATCTTTAGAGTGTGTTTTATCTCAAAAATCATAATGATTCTGAATTTTGCCCCATAACATACTATTGTTTGCTTTCACATAAAACAATGTTAAGTGACAACACTGCCCCCAAGCTATTTTAAAGGACAATTCTTGCTCTAAGAAAATGTGTCATCTTTTGTGTATACCCTGGTTCATCTGGCAGAAGCACAGATTTTAATAAGGGCTTTCAAACCCGAAGTGAGAGGGGATGCCAACCTATGGATTGGCATCAGCTCAGTGGCCAGGAACTGGTTTGATGATGAGCCAGGCACTGAATCATCTCACACACTTATCTTACAGAGGGGAGCCTGGGGCTCAGAGGAACATGGAAATTTGCCCAAGATCATCCAGCTAGGAAGTGGCCAAAGAGGCAGGATTTAGACTCAAGTCTGTCTGACTCCCGAGTCGGAGCTGCTCCATGACACCTGACCTCCTGGACAGAGTAGCCATAGGGTCCCTGCAGTGAGCAGCCCACACATTCACCAGCTCGAGGAAGAGGGAGATGTGGAAATCACAGAGCGCCACTTCAGAGCCAATGACTGTCTTCCTAGCTAGACTGCAAAGGGCAGAAGCCCTGCTGTCTCGCAAACATGGCCTCCATCCTCCCCCAGAGCAAACATTTAGTGACTGATGGGATACCAGTAAGGGACAAGAGCCCTCTCTGCTCCAGCCAGGGGCTAGGAGTTCTTGAAAGACAGTCCTTTTGGATATTCAAACAACAGTCACGTGCGAGGGTTTGTATCTCCATTTAATGGATGAACCTGGGGCTCAGGTGGCGAAGTGCCAGTACCTGGCAGGCAGAGCTGTGACCAGAGCCAGGGGCAGCTCATGCAGGGCCGGGAGCCCCCCGCCGCACCACGCCCCTTCTCTCGATGCAGAGGACATGTGGAGCCCCGAGAGAGGATCATGTGCGCCACACTGTCATATGAATATCCTTTTAAAAATAGCTATGGACTTGCTTTGGACATCGTTGGTGGAAAGGTTGATGGAGGGGATTGGTGATCTTCCAGAGCTATGTACCTGGGCCCTGGGCACACTGCTCCCTCTGCCACCCGTCCCACGGTTCTTGGCCATTGGAAACTAACCCCCGTGATTATCAATGCTGGCGAATGTTAGTGGCTGCCGAGTCGAACCCTCTGAGTGCAGAGAAGAGCAGCTCCCTAGGGTGTTCTAGGCTGGGACCTTTCCAGAATCAGACCACCACGCCTTCCAAGGGGCCGCTGGACAGGTTTGTACCTCCCCTCCTTTCCACTAGCCAGATTAGCCATCTCAATGGAGGGGCATTCAGGAAGTTCATGGAAACGTGGAATGAAAAGATAATAGTATTTTTCATATCTAAAATGTATATTTAATAAGAGACTCATCGTTTATGTAGGAAGAGGGGAAAAAATATGTCATTTGTCCCCAGGCCCTTACTCTGGACAGATAGTTACCTTTTTCTTTTGCATGATCCGAGAGAAGATTCTCTGAAAGAAGAAAAGGGGGAGAACATGAGATCCTCGGGTGGTGCCTTGCGAGTCCCTCATTCCTGCTGCCGTGACCTGCTTTCAAGCCCGACCCCGTGTGCTATTCTGCCTCCTCCACCTTGAATCGGGAGGCCAGCAATGCCCTCTGCAGCTGCCCTCTCGTCCCTCTCTTGCTCTCTGGTCTTTCCCAACACGAAAATCAGCAAGCGCTCCTCGGAACACAACTCTAATCACTGCGCTTCACCACTGCTTTCAGGAAAAGAGCTCAGCTCTTTAGCAAGACTGACAAAGCGGGCTCACGCCAGCGGCCATTAGGTCAATCCTGTCCTGGCAGCTCATGTGTGGCAGAAGAGTTTCTTGCTGGCTGATTTTTCACAAGTAGCTTGTCAGGCCTTTCCTTCAAATCTGGTTAGATTCAAACTTTCCTCTCTTCCTTCAACAGTAGAGGGTGTTAACCCTTTGCACCACCCAGCGATTCAGATGGTCTAGCCTCTGTCTGCCTAACTCCCAGCCTCCGCACCTTGGCACCTTTTCAACTCCTTGGATGAGCACTGCTCTGTCCTGGCCACATGTCTTCACTCAAGCTGAACCTCTCTGCTGCACATGGCTCTCTGTCCCTCTTCCAGTCAGTCATGCCTGCCCATCTTTCAGCTCAAGTTCGCTTCCTGGAGGAAGTCTTCTTGGTCCCGCAACCTTGATTGGATTTTTCTGGTCATCATTTCCGGACCAAACACTAACGCAAACTCACCGTCATCGAGTCAATGCTGACTCATAGTGTGGAAGTTACATCATCTCCTGTTGAGTTCAGCCTGTCAACCAAGCCACAGCTTGATGACCTCATTTGGAGGCTCAATGGAGATAAATAGCTCACTGGAGGTCAGACCCACTCTCTCTGCCGTCCCCTTCCTGCCATTGAGACACTCAGAGCTGGAACAGACATGTGGAGACCCGTGCCAGCGTTGAGAGGCTTCCACTGCCACTGGATCCACAAGGCTTTCTACCCACCAGCCTGTGGTCTTCCGGCACTTGGCATCACTGCATGTGCTGCGTGAGTCTAAAGAGGAATTTTTGGACTAGTACAGGACATATGGGCTAATATCAGACTTATGGACTTGATCTGAACTGGGCTGGAATGTTTTCTCAATGTACAATTGCTCTTTTGTATAAAGCTCTTTGTTATACACATGGGTGTCTATGAATTTGTTTCTCTAGTCAACCCAGACTAACACACATAGCAACACTATAGGACAGTGTAGAACTGCCCCTGTGCGTTTCTGAGACTACACCTCTTCATAGGAGTAGAAAGCCTAATCTTTCTCCAAAGGAACTGATGGCGGTTTTGAACTGAAGAC
Organism: Tenrec ecaudatus; assembly: GCF_050624435.1. Classification (NCBI taxonomy): domain Eukaryota; kingdom Metazoa; phylum Chordata; class Mammalia; order Afrosoricida; family Tenrecidae; genus Tenrec; species Tenrec ecaudatus. Next base: position 67,308,418 of record NC_134530.1, on the reverse strand, counting down.
CTTTTGGATCGCAGCCCAATGCATCACCACATTATGCCACCAGAACTCTGGATTTCCATTCCTGGTACTTATCATACTTGAAGTTCTACATTTGTTTGTTATTTAATTTCTAAATACCTTCCTGGCAAGGCAGAAAGCTCCAGGGGGCAAGCACTTCCATTTGGACTCACCATTGTCATCCCAGCACCTCATGGGATCAGGGGCATTTCGTAGACAATGATCAACTATTTGTTGAATGAATAACAACGTCCCTCACATTAGATCTTCATAAGTCTCACAGAACAAGGTCAAACAATGAGCACAGACTCAAAAACTCACCAAACATGCTGGAAGGCAAGCGTTTACAAGCAAGAGTTGTCAAACTGTAAAGAACATATTTAAACCCTCAACTCCACTGCCAAAGACTGCAGAGGTTGGAATTAAATCAGGTGAGTGAGCAGTAAGAATACAGAAATGAGCGAAACAGAGAAGTGTTCTCACCCAGCCCAGGACACTCACCTACCTCCGTCGCCTGTTCATAAAGAAGCTTCTCTGGAAGCAGGGGAGAGGGGGGAGGAAAGAGAGAGAGATGTCAGGTCACTTTAAGGAAGGGTAGAATTGTCCAGGGAGAGGTCAATCCCAGAGATGCCCCAGCTGCACCAGCAGGACTTTGCTGTGCAGCCCTGCGGCAATGGGAGCATTCGAAGGATTGCCAGCTCCCCATTGCTGGAAGGGCAGCCCTGACTCCCAGGGATTCTGTGTAGCCGAGTAGACCTGTGCTCCATGGGTGTCTAATGACCATGTCCTTTTGGAAGCACATGACCAAACCTTTCTTCTATGGCACCTCTGGGTGCATTTGAATCACCAATCCCAAGTTAGCAGCCAGGCACTAACCATCTAAGCTACCAGGGACTCCTTTGCGAGAATTAGAGAATCTCCAAATTGTCAGATTGAAGAAGGAATACTGGGTCACATGCCTTTCAAAATCCTTTCCAAACCTAAGATGCTGTGAAATTCAAATACGTTTATGAGGATTTTATTCAATTGATGTCATTGGATTTCTCAATTAATTAGATGACTGGCATGACAAATCAAAACCAAACCCTTTGCCACCGAGTCAATTCTGACTCATAGAGACCCTAGAAGACAGAGTGGAACAGCTCCTTGAAGTTCGCATGTGTTCCAGACAACCTCATCTTGCTCCTGCAGAGTAGACTGGCAGGTTTGAACCACTAACCTTGTGGTTAGCAGGCCTACACTCAACCCAAGCACCACCAGGGCTCATTGACTGGCAAGATGAAACTCTCTACAACTGAGTGAGTTCTGACTCTTAGGACAGGATAGAACTGCCCCTGTGGGTTCCCAACATGGTAACTCGTGACGAGAGTAGAAAGCCTCATCTTGCTCCCGAGCCTGGCAAGATGGAAAGGGTGATTTCCTTCTTGCTCAAAGGACGAGGGCACAGCTCTGCTGTTTCTGTAAGTCCCTCTTCAATGTGAGTGACCAGTGCATGGCTGTACCAGTTTTCTCCCAGCCAACTTGCCGGGTCTCCGTCCAAGGGACAAGTGTCATATCCACCCCTACTTCCTCCTTGGCTCTCCCCAGAGAAGCTCCAGCCCTGGGCTCCCTGGCCAGCACCTGCCAGCCTGGGCTCCCTCTCCACTCGGTTACCTTTTGTTCTTCTTTGCTTCCAGATGAGATAAATGCCTGCCACGAGGAGTAGGGCCAGGACAGACAGAACCACAGCAAGTGCCACCATGGAGGAGGAGACTCTCCCCAGAGATGGAGCTGAAACAGAAACCATCAACGCCTACTCTTAGGGAGGTGTCTGGGAATCACTCTCACGCCCTGGGCCCCGTCTCAGATACAGAATTTAGAAGGTCTTCCCTGGACATACGGAGCTTCTGACTCACCCCTTCCCCTGCCCTATAGTTCAATGGGAAAATCACCCAGAGATGGCTGAGAATGTAGGTGCTCTTCCCAGAGATCAGGCCTGACTTCCCCTTTGCCCTGGAGCAGCCCTGAGCACTATCAGCAGGAGCAACATGCTTTCTCTCATGCTACAGTCTCAAGCCTGTGGCCGAGGCAGGCAGGAAAAGAGCAAGGAAGGAAGTAATAGATAAGAGACAAAAAGAACAGAAGAGGCATTGTGACCAGTGATAAGAGCATAAGCTATGAGTCCCAGTTCAACTACTGGGTGACAAGGGACCAAGTCTGGGCAAGGAACCAAGCCTCTGTGAGTCTGGTTCGCCTCAGCTGGAACACAAAATGATGACCTTATTGATCTCGTTGGGTTGCAGCGAGATTTAAAGGAATCAGACATATAAAACAGGAATCCCTCAGTGAGGGGCAATGGCAGTGTAAGAGAAGAGGAAGAGGACAGAGGCAGGAGAAGGAGGGGGTTCATGGAAGCCCATGATCCCTTCCCTCGGGCCCCCAGGCCACAGACTACCTTCCTTGGATGTAAAACCACCTTTCTCGGCCACAGAACTCCACACATCAGAAAAACAAACTCACCGCCGATGAGTCCATCCCAGCCCTATAGGACAGGGTAGAACCGCCTCTGTGAGCTCCAGACTGTAACTCTTGATGGGGATAGAAATTCTTGTCTTTCTCCCAAGGAGTGGCTGGTGGTTTCCAGCCACTGACCTTGCAGTACACACCCCAGTGCATAGCCATGACACCTCCAAGGCAAGGGTCTCTCAAATGTGCACACCCTTTGGCCCATTCATTCCAAGAAATGATAAGAAAATGCTTAGAATCTTAGAATCATTCCCAAAGTACGTGTAAGTGATTGCACCATTCGTTACAATATGAGGGAAAATTGGCAACCATCCAGAGAGCCAGAGATAGGACGGGGATACATTTTGCGTGTTATAGCCACACAGCGAGATATTCTGCGGCCCTTAAAAAGATATTGCAGAGAATGACTTAAGGGTGATGGCAACAAACGATTATGACAAAGATGTAAGTGTCGTGATGCCATACATGGAGTGTGAAAACAGGCATGAGAATACATGTGTATGAGCATACACACTCAAAGATACAGAAGGAAATGAAGCAAATGTTAGCTCTCATTCTCTGCCCTTTTTTAAAATTTTGTTTTCTTTAAAGTTTTTCTGTATTCTTCCCAAGTTTTTGACACTAAACATGTTTTATTCAGAATTTTCAAAAATCCTTAAGGTTATTTGTATCCTAAAGTTTCTGCTACAATAGGTGTTATCTCGTTGGGCCTCCACTCAAGTACTCCCTCAATGCAAGAACACTGTTCTACTAACAGGACACTCTGTGATGTTCACCTTCCCTGACACGATCGCTGAAGACAAATCAGGTGCATAAGCAAGTGTGGTGAAGAAAGCTGATGGTGCCCGGCTATCAAAAGAGATAGCATCTGGGGTCTTTGAGGCTTGAGGATAAATAAGCAGTCATCTAGCTCAGAAGCCCACATGGTAGAAACACACCAGCCTGTGTGATCATGAGGTGTAGATGGGATCAGGTATCAGGCATCAAAGACCCAAAACAAAACAAACAGAAAAATCATATCAATGGGAATGAGGGGGAGGGGAGAGTGGAGACCTAAAGTCCATTAGTAGTCAATTGGACACCCCCTGTAAGAAGGGCCACAAGGAAGAGATGAGCCAGTCAGGGTGCAGTATAGCACCAACAAAACATACAACCTTCCTCTAGTTCTTTAATGCTTCCTCCCCCCGCCTCCAACTATCATGACCCCAATTCTATCTTACAAATCTGGCTAGACCAGAGGATGTATATGGTACAAATAAGAGCCCACATCACAGGAAATCCAGAACAGATAACCTCCCCCCATGACCAATAAGGGGAGCAACGATCATAGGAGGGTAAGGGAAGGGGGAGCGTGAGGGGGAACCAATCACAATAATAGGCATATGCCCCCCCCAGGGGAACAGACAGCAGAAAAGTGGGTGAAAGGAGACAGCTGTCAGTGTAATACATTTTAAAAAAAGAATAATTTATAAATTATCAAGGGGACATGGGGGAGGGAGTAGGGGGGAGAATGAGCCGATACCAAGGGCTCAAATAGCAAGAAAATGTTTAGAAAAAGATGATGACAATATATGTACAGATGTGTTTGACACAGTGGATAGATGTATGGATTGTGATAAGGCCTGTAAGACCCCCCCCCCCAATAAAATTAAATTTTAAAAAATAGGTGTTGTCTCTGAAACTACCAGGTGCTTCAAACCTAACTTCTGGCTCAGCTTTTACCTGCAATGACCATGACCGCTGTTTTGCCTTGACCCAGGGCTGCGTTGTGGATGACACAGGACACATTTCCCAGAGTGCTGTCCCTGACTCTGCTGGACACTGCTGTTCGGAATAGTCCTGCTTCTTCCAGAGTGTGGGCCTCTGACAGGGATGGAAGCACTCTGTCTTGAGGGCCCCTCCACTCGGCCCAAGGCTTTGGGTACCATCCCACCGACCTGCACACCAGCTGGATCCATCCAGCGTCGTAGCCCTTCACGTGGATGTAAGGGTCAGAACCTAGAACTGAAGAGGAGAGAACGCCTGCCTGAACCCATCCAGGAGTGGATGGGCAGGGTCTAGTCAAGGGAGGTGGCCCCCCCGCACCCCCCAGCTTCCAGGAGTGAACATGAAAGGCACATTATGTAACTGCAACGGGCTCCTCCCAGTGCGGCTTCATCCCCCAAACTCCAAACACGTTGCAACTTGATTCCAACTCATAGTAACTCTATAGGACACCTAGACCTGCCCTCGTGGGTTTCCAAGAGTGGAACTTCTTACAGGAGTAGAAACTGAAGAACCAAACTTACTGCTATCGAGTCATGCTGACTCATGAGACCCCCTGGCGTGTCTGAGACTATAACTGTGAATAGGAGTAGAAGGTCTAGTCTTTCTCCTGCAGAGCGCTGGTGGCTTCGAACTGCCGACCATGAGGATCGAAGCCCAATGAGTAACCACTACCCCACCAGGGTTCCTACCAGGAAGAGAAAGCCTCCTCTTTCTCCCGATGGGCAGTGGGGTTTCAAACAGCTGACCTTGTGGTTAGCAGATCAATACATAACCATCCACTCATACAAAGACATGCATAGTTTGGGGTGACCAACATTTAAAATAATATTGAATGTAGTTGAAGAAACCCTCATCTCTACTTTCATGACCCTTCCGTACTCAGCACAGGAACCATTCATTAGAAGTAAACTTTTATTGTAACTGGGGATTCTGGTGCCTGGGGCTATGTTCTTACAGTCACTGTGAGCTCCCAGATAACGGGCGAAGGAAGAAGAGCTGCAGACAGAAAAGCCAGGGACAGAGCCACCACGTTGTAAAGGTCACGAATGGTCCTTAGTCGTGTTTAATTATCTGTGTGCTCCAAAAGTCAGGTTCCTGCCTTATCAGAAACACTGGGACCAGGGCCCTGGCTGCACCAGCCGGGCAAGTTGAAAGTGTGCATTGCCGATGAAAGAAAAGTCTAGACATGGAAAGACAAGGAAGGTTCTGACTAGGCTCATCCCATCACCCACACATGGCTTGAGACCCCTTGACCTCATCCTCACCTGCCACCTGCAGGCTCACGCTGCCCTCTCGGCTCAGGTTGCTGATCTGGACCTGACAGTAGTATTGTCCTCGGTCTTCTAGCCGGACGTCTCGGATCTTCAAAGTGACACCTCCCTCGCGGGCATCTCTCACCAGCTCGGTCCTGCCCTTATATTCGGGCAGCAGACCTTCATCCCAGTCTCTCCCATTCCGGAAGATGTGGACAGCCTGGGAGAGCTGGGGGGGTGGAGATCGCTGCCATCTCACCTCCGTGGGCTCCAGGGTTGGCCAGAGAGAGAGGGGGCAGAGCAGCTCGGCTGTGCCCCCTAGGGGGGCAAGGTGGAACTTGCTGGCGTCCCCTGTGCGGTGAGGACGAAAAAGAAAGCATCACTTGGGAAGGGTGGGAAATCGCACTTGAGAGGGCAGGAGGAAAGGGATGAGGAAGGAAGGGCTCCGTGGGGAGAACAAAGCTCACGGGGGGCTTTGGAAAGACCTAGGAAGAACTGAAGCCAAGAAGAAATAAGGTCACAGGCCCGGTCTTCATCATCAGGTGTCTCAGACTGGGGGGAGGGGGGGGGGAAGGGGGACAAACATAAAACCAAACCCTGTCATCAAGTTGATGCCGACGCATAGCAACCCCTAGGACAGAGTAGGACTCCATTTGTGAGTTTCAGAGACTCCAAGGAGATTCAAACAGCTGACCTTGCCATCAGTTGCCAGTGTGCACTCTCTATGTCACCAGGGCCCCTTCAGACAGGGAAAGCTTTAGGTTCAGAAACCCTTACCTGATCCTTGCGCCAGCATTTGCAGGCAGACCAGTGTGATGAAGCAGCAGGACAGTGAGGAGCCAGGGGACCTTGCCATTTTCATCTGAACTAGGCCAGACGCAGGGAGGCCAGGGGAGGGTTGGCGGCTTGTTGTGAGAAGGGCATCCCATACAGGCACTCTGGAATCAGACAGACCTGTGACTTCACTGCTCTGTAAATGAGGATGATGGTGACATGAAAGTGATAGGCAAATCTGAGAGCGAGACCCTGAGTATGGTTCAGTAGGCATAAGGAAGAGGCTTGGAGAAGAACTTCTATCCAGAAGTAGCCAAATCAACATTAGGAAGGTGGCCTCTTTTTCCCTTTAGAATGCCCAAGACCACACTTCAGACATGCCTGGATCTACCACAAAACCTGGGGGCGGAAATCAGGCAACGGGATCCTGCATTTCATCTTTTCTCTCCTCCCTTTGCCCTCTTCCTCAACCCCTGGCAACCACTAATCGAGTTCCTTTCTCTCTCTACTTGCCTCGTGTGGTCCCCTAAAGATGCGACCTTTAACGTCTGATTCTGTTCACTTTGCAAGCTATGCCCAAAGCTGGTACATGGTAGCGGGGGCCAGCAACACTGCATTCCTTCTCTAGCTGGAGAATCCACCATTGCATGGTTCGGTTTCGCTTGGTTTCACCCTCCTCAGTCGATGAGCGTGAGATTGCTTCCACTATTGTGACCAGTATGAACAGCGTAGCTGTAAGCATCTAGGTCCGAGTGTTGTGTGGACAGGTTTCATTTCTCTCGGGTTAATACCGAGGAGGGGGGCGGGCCATGTGGCAACTTCCTCCATTTCACCTTGAAGGCACCCCTCCTCCAAAGTCAGGGTCTAGAGTCAAAGGAGGGAGCCCTAGCAGTGCGACAGTCTAGTGTTTGGCTGTCAACGCAGGACCGACCGCTCAAACCCAGCCAGGCGCTGTGCGGGAGAAGGCCTTCCCCGCAGGGATCAGCTCTTGTAAGGGTCACAGCCAGAAAACTCTCTGCGCAGTTCTACTGTGTCACGTGGAGTCACTCTGAGCCCACATGTAGCTCGACAGTACCTGAAGCAACAGTTATAAGAACCTGGGTGTATGGCTGAGTTCTGCTTGCTCTCCAACACCTAATCCCTCACTGCCAAATTCAAGTTCACTACTGTTGAATCAGTGCTGACTCACAGTCACTCTGTAACGGTGACTTCACTACTTCTGAGACTGTAACTGTTTAACGGAGTAGAAAGCCCTGTCTTCTCCTGAAGAGCATCTGGCAGTTTCGAATTGCTGATCTTACGGTTAGCAGCCCAACATGTAACCACCATGTCACCAGGGCGCCAAGTCCCAAGGACAGTTCTGTCATATCTCTGGGCCTCAGGTTCTTAATCTGTCTAGCGGAGACCTTCACCGGCTGACGGTGAGTATTGGAAGATAATGCAGGGGCAACTACTCCTGTCTCACCCCCAGGAGGAAAGAAGAGGGAAGAGACTGAAGATGTACAGCGGCAATTAGTCCCAGGCACTCACAGACCACATGGGCCTCAGCCTCCACGCCCCTGAGCCTGGAAGATCGAGACCAGTGGTTCCCAACCTTCCTAACGTCACCACCCTTGAATACAGTTCCTCGTGTGGTGGTGACCCCCCCCCCAACCACATTATTTTGCTGCTACTTCATCACTGTAATTTTGCTACGGTTATGAATCAGGTGACCCCTGTGCAAGGGTTGTTCGATCCCTCCCAAAGGGGTCGCGACCCACAGGTTGAGAACTGCTGGTCTAGATGGTGCCCCGTTATCACGACCAACTACTCTGAAAAAAAAATCACATTAGAAGGTCCTGGGTAGTGGGGGGTGGTGGTGAGGGGAATGTGGCATACAGTCAAAATCATTAAAAAGTCCATAGCAGAAAACTGTGGATGACAGGGAAAGCCCAACGTGTATCTTCAGGGTCCCGCAAAGATTCAGCCTCCATCGGGGTCGCTTGGGTCATTGACTAGGGGTATAGCTGGCTTATCCTCAGAGTGTATGGAAAGGAGGTCACTGCCGACCTCACTCACTGTTATCAAGTCAATTCCAACTCAGAATGCACAGATAGGACGGGGTAGAATTCCCAGACTGTGAATCTACTCCTGTCAGGGAGTAGAAAGCTCCAGCTCTCTCCCTCAGAGCAGTGGATGGTTTCAAACTGCTGACTGTGGTCAGCAAAGTGCCTTACTGCAGATGTAGTTAGGTTAAATGGAACATGTTATCATTTGTTTTTCCTTTGGAATCATTTGTTACTTATTCTAGTTTTTATTATTCTCTTTCTTCTGGATTAAAGGCTTTTCTGTGTTTTATTTTGCTGTCACTGTTGGGGCTTGGGGGGATGATAGTCTTTATATGAAATCCAGCACAGGGTAATCTAAGAGAGGAACTTGATTTATTAGGTATATCACAGGGGAGCTTAAGGGGAAGTGGTGAACTAATAACAATGGGTACAAGAATGACGAAAATGTTCTAAAATTGATTGTGGTGATGACTGTACAACAATTTAATATATTTAAACAATTGAATTATATGATACATGAGTTCTATGTCAAAACTTTTCTAAAAGTAAAATAAAGACATGATGAAATCTCCATTGTTTGGAGATATTACCTGTGGGAAACCGTCACTGAGGGAAATGGGGCGAGGACTGCGTTCCCTAACTTGCAACAGAGGGAATCTGGAAAGCCAGTATTCCACGGCAGGAAAGCCTCCACTTCGGTAAGTTAAAGTCCAAGTACATTGTCCTGCTTTAACCTCATTCCCACCGATTCTCCCCTAGGAGCTGTGCTGCTGAAAGCGCGCACAGGGTTGATTTTCTCTCCCTACGGAAGCAGCCACCCTGTTGCTGTCTCCTCCCGCTGTGTCACCAGCCCCCTCATCTCTTCCCCCAGTGCAGGTAGAGGTTTCCTCACCTGTGGGCTCAGGGCCCTACTGTAGACTTCCCTCACCTTGTGACCTATGTAACTGCTGAATATGCATGTCTTGTGGCTACCTATAAATATCCCAAGATAGTAAAGACGCCTCTTCTCCCTTCTCCCACCTCCACGTGACCACCAAGAGAGGCTGAGGTGAGCATGCTACCGTAAAATGTGTCTTTATTCTCTCTGACTTCCCTATGATCTTTTTTTTTTTTAAAGAAAATATATTATAGTTTATTAATTTTTCATTTATGAAATAATCAATATATCAAGATGCCGATTTTTCCAGGATTCAGCCCTAGGATGTGATGTTTGCTGGTGCTTAGCAGACATCCACATTCAGTACAATAAAATACTTTATTGAGTGTAAATACAATATCAAAGTAAATTCTTTCTTTAAAAATATTATTTTAAAGTTCTATTTAAGCCGATGACATATATAGTAAAGGTAGGTATAGTAGTTTACCTGACTGGTTACATATGGCACTTATATCTTTTAGTCCATAAGTATAGTATTAAGTGACAAAGCACATCCAATACAACTATTTCTACAAAACTGCAACATAAGTATCTACTATAAATACTTATATCCAACACCAACAATCTAATTCCAGAGGGAAAAACAAGTGATTTCCTCACATGAGATCATGACTTAAAGTTTCATGTTCCTATCAAAATGTGTATTTCTGATTTTCTTTTTAATCATTTTATTGGGGGCTCGTACAACTCATCACAATCCATGCATACATCAATTGTATAAAGCACATTTGTATATCCGTTACCCTCATCATTCTCAAAACATTTGCTCTCCAAATAAGCCCCTGGCATCAGCTCATTTTTCCCCTCCCTCCTCCTCCCCTCTCCCTCTCTGCTTATTCCCCCTCATTAACCTGGAGGAGAAAACAATGGGACCAACACTTCCGGTGGGGGGCAGGGGAGAGGGGAGAGTGGGGGGAAAAGAAGTGGTGCCAACAAACCCAGGGACAAGGGAACAAGTGATCCAAATTAGTGGTGAGGAGGGTGTAGGAAGCCTGGTAGGGCATGATCAAGGGTAATGTAACCAAAAGGAATTACTGAAACCCAAATGAAGGCTGAGCATGATTTCCGATCTTTGGTGAGCATCGAGACAAGCTTCGAATGTGACCTCGCAAAAATCCCAGTGTGTGTTATGACCACCAACTCAGCAGCAGGGATCACTGCATTCAGAACGATCTCATCCCAGGAACTCAGTGACATCAGCTACCATCACCAGCACTTCTTCCGTGTCCTGTTGCAGACGTCTCCAAGTCACAGAGGATCGCTTGTCTGTCATTTATTTTCAAATTATTCTTCTTTTTAAAGATTCTCAATGTGAGTTCGGTGAAGGTCTACAGAGTGGATCAGTTTTCCATTCAACAATCATACACATTTGGCTTCATCTCATTCACCGTCATCCCCACAGCTGCTGCATGTGATTCCTCTTTCAAAATTTGTGCAGGCCACTGGTCCTTTCCATGGCCAGTGTTTCCTTCTGCACTGGCTTTTGAAATGGAGCTCAGGAGCCTTCAGATGACTTCCAGCATCACGGTGAGCCTCCAGGCAAAGAACAGTACAACCTCAGCTCCTCCTGATGGACCTCGCAGAACTGAGCACGTTGGAGAACTGGGAGAAGTGAGAGCGAGTCTTTACTATCTTGGGATCTTTATCGGCAAGCTTACAGGTGTCAGATAGAGCCGTGGCGCACGCCAAGAAGCTGGAAAAGGAAAGGGCGCACACAGAGGTCTTGGGTGCGCGGTGCGTGGCCGGCCCGCGCTTCGGATGATCCCAGTATAAGGGTGTGGCCGGTGGAGGCTGCAAGGGCCTGAGACCACCCCAAATGCCAGCGGCACGCTGGCCGGCACCGTGCCAACCACCGCGGCCTGGAGTCAGGAAGCGGGAGCGGCCAACAGGGCCTCAGACCCCCAAACGGTTTCCTTTCCCCGCGGGCCCGAGGACACACCCAGAGGGGTCGTCGGAGCGCCCAGGGGCCACGGGAAGGAAGGAGCGCAGCTTCCACGTTCCCGGGAGCCAGGCACCGCCCCTAGGTGGGGTCCGGAGGGCGCCCAAGCCCCCCTATGATCTTTATATGTTATTGCCGTACAATTGCGCCTAGGGATTTCTGGTTGTTAGGGGCTGTTCTCCTCTGAGAGTCACACGTTTTGGGTTTATTTGTAATACAATCAACTTACTCTAAATTGAAAGAGAGAGGGGGAGGGAGGGAGAGGGAGGGAGAGGGGGAGGGGGAGGGAGGGAGGGAGGGAGAAAAGGAACTAAAGGCCAGGCTTATTCTCGTGAAGAGATTGTTGGAGTCCTGAGCCTGTGCTGTTTGTCAGCCTGAAATGGAACTTAGCCCTTGGCTCAATTTTCAGCCTAACAATAGATCTACAAAGGAAACAATAGCACCTGGGACATTTGCATGCCTTAGAATAAACAACCATTTGATAGCAAAAGGGGAGCATTTGCCCGAAGACAACTTTCAAAAAGCAGAGAGGGCTAGGAAAGACTTAGGAGTGAAAAGGGGGTTGGGGAGGAAGCTAGAGCGGTGATACGGCATTGTGGGGGCTGCAGTCTTGATGTGGAGTCAAATGGGTATGAAGTGTTGCCTAGAAAACTAATGTGCTCTGTAACAGTTCACCTAATTCATTCTTAAACTTTTTTTTAATAACGAAAAAAAGAAATAAAAGAGGTCAAACATGTATAGCGCTTGCTGGAGATGCTTGACAGAACAAGTGTTCGATCACTGTAATGTTGTTGTTAAACTGAGAGGTCATTGTGTGCTTTACACTGAGTGGAAATCCATGCTGTAGGCTACCGCCCACCCATGCTCACCAGCAAGTGCTTCAAGCCCTCCTCACCGGAAGTAGTGTCCTCTGCGTAAGGCAAGCTTTTTAAAACTTTTATCAACACATCATTCACATAGAACACAATTGAATAACTCAGTCATCTTAGGAAGAGTTGTGCAATCATTACCACAGTAAATTTCAGAAACTTCCTTCTAGGACTCATTGGTGCTAGCTCCCCATCTCCTCCCAACCAGCCCTGCCAGGCCCCATCTACTGTCTCTGTACATCTACCTAGTCTGGATTTCATATACAGAAGATCATCTAAAACACACAGACACACACTACACGACAAAATAAAACGGAGAAAAACCCCAATCGAAAACAAAGACGAAAAGATTAAAAACTGAAACAACTTTAAAATGCATCGAAAGGGAGCTCAAATGATAAAGCGTTACATTTTAACCTAACTGCATCTGCCGTAATCACTTTACCGTGTTCTCTGTCTGAGAGCAAGGCTGCTCACATGCCTGCTCACATGCTCACATACCTGCTCACATGCCTGCGGTCAGAGGAGAGGCACTGGAGGCTTAGTCCATGCGGGGAGCCTGCAAATGGATCCTGAGCTTCCACCATCCTCTACAGCCTAGTGAAGACCAGGTGTTCCGAATTCTAGCTCTGATACCGTTCCCTCCTTCGCATTTGGATTTTATTATATACCATCCTTGGATCACACAGGTGGGTCTGCTTCTTCCATGTGAACTTAGTTGCTGCCTCACTTCGATGGCTGGCTGTTTTAAGACGAGTCTTTAAGACCCCAGATGTTACTCTTTCGGATAACCAGGCACCATCTGGTTTCTTCACTGCATTTCATATCACAAGTTAATAAATAAGCCTTCCTTCCATCCCAATGCCATGTTCTTCTTCATATCGTCTAGCTTCATTTATATTAAACTCTCTACAAGATTTCCAACCCTCCCAAAGAGGAGTTTTTAGTAAAGTTATCAGGCCAGAGTCCCTTCAGGACTTTAGTAGGGCAGAGATGAGTCTCGGAGGGAGTAGGATTTCACCAAAGGAGTTCGGGAAACTGGAGAGAAACTTTAGTTTTGAATAAATTTCCAAATGGATTAGTCTCGTGGCAGAAAACGCTGTGGCTTAGTTGGTTTGTTTGTGTTGTTTTATCATGCTGCAAACAATACACCCCTCTAATCTAGTGCTGCAAATGGTAACATAACATAAGAGCTAAGCTTACAGTTAGGACAGATTCCTTTGCCTCTATTTCATCCACTTTCCTACAGGTTACCAGCGGCTCAGAAGCTGGACAGGAGAAGCTGCATAAATGAGGTGGGCTCTCCATTCTCTCAGTTATGATTGACTGTAGAAGTAGTCAGGGCTAGCGTCTCTTATAGTTAATCACATTCCCAAAGACCTTAACCAAAAAATTTTGAAACATATTCTGGAGTGACTGGAATTCCAAGCTGAAATTGGGCTGCCTGAAGTCAAAGATGCCCTATGATGCCACCATGCTAAGTTCAGACCACTTATGAAGTAGATAAATATAAAGGAGCCTCTCCGCAGGGCCAGCCCCACCACAAGACACTGCCTCCCCTCACTGACCATAGAGCTACGGGGACAACACACGGTGCGGGAATTGTGCCCAGTTTAACACCCCCAGCGCAAACCAGGAAGGGAGCGAGCACAAGAGAGCAGCAAGGGGGACAAAGCAATGAAGTCTCCGATAAATCCAAACAAATAGACTTCAGGGGCCGGGCTTGGCACCTCATCAGATTCACTCAGAAAACATTCATTCATAAAGGTCAACAGACAACCTTGGAATTATGTCTAGGTGGGGTTTTGTTGTTGTTTTATTTTTTCATATCTATCTATGTAAGATAGGCAGGATGAACAATCCCAAGGAGAAAACAGCGGGACCAACAGTTCAGGGGGACAGAGGAGAAGGGAAGGTGGGGAAAAGGAAGGAGGAAGCCACCAAACCAAAGGGCAAGGGCACAAAAAGTGAACTAAAATCAATGGCGAGGAGGGCATAGAATGCCTGGTGGGGTTTGATCAAATGCAATATAGCCAATAAGAACTACTGAAAGCCCAATGAAGGCCAAACATGATAGTGGGACAAGAGGAAAGTAAAAGGAAGTAGAGGAAAGAACATTTATAGAGGTATAAATACAGGCACATACGTGGCAATATATTTAAATAAAACGATAGGGACATAGATCTATGTACATATATTTATATATTAAGCATTAAGGTAGCAGACAGACATTGGGCTTCTACTCAAGTACTCCCTCAACTCAAGAACACTTTGTTCTAATAACCCATCATTCTGTGATGCTCACCTTCCCTGACATGATAGCTGAAGACAAAATGGGTCCATAAACAAATGTGGTGAAGAAAGCTGATAGTGCCTGGCTATCAAAAGATATAGCATCTGGGGTCTTAAAGGCTTGAAGATAAATAAGTGGCCATCTAGCTGAGAAACAACAAAGCTCACATGGAAGAGGCACACCAGGCTGTGTGATCATGAGATGTCAACAAGAACAGGTATCGGGCGGGCATCAGAAGACCCAAAACAAACAATCATATCAATGCAAATGGGAGGGGTCAGAGTGGAGACCCAAAGCCCATCTGTAGCCAATTGGACATCCCCTCAAAGAAGGGTCACAAGGAAGGCAGGAGCCAGCCACAGTGCAGTATAGCACTGAAGAAATATACAACATTCCTCTGGTTTTTTAATGCTTCTTCCCCCCCAACTGTCATGACCCCAGTTCTACCTTACAAATCTGGCTAGACCAGAGCATGTGCACTGGTACAGATGAGAGCTCTCGACACACAGAATCCAGGACAGATAAATCCCTTAGGAACAATAACGGGAGTAGTGATACCATGAGGGTAGGAGGAAGGTGGAGGGAGAAAGGGGGAATTGATCGTAGTGATGGGCATATAACCCTCCCCATCCAGGGTGATGAACAACAGAAACATGGGAGACAGCAGATGATGTAAGATATAAAAATAATCATTTATAATTTATCAAAGGTTCATGAAGTTGGGGGGGTGGAAGAAAAAAATGAGGAGTTGATACCAAGGGCTCAAAGAGAAAGAAAATGTTTTGAAAAGGATGGTGGCAACATATATACAAATGTGCTTGTCTCAATGGATGTATGAATTGTTTAAGAGCTGTAAGAACCCCCAATAAAATGATTTTTTTAATAGCTTAAGGGTTAAAAAAAAAGGAGACTCTAGAGTTCAAGTCCTGGCTCTGCCCTTTCCTCAGTGTGAGACCTTTTCACTGTCATTGAGTCAATTCCAACTCATAGTAACCTTACAGGACAGAGCAGCGCTGCCCTGTGCAGTTCTTTACAGGGGCCGAAAGCCTCGTCTTCTTCTGAGGAGCAGCTGGTGGCCTCGAACTGCCAGTTTGTGGCTAGCAGCCTAATGTCTAATCCACAGTGCCGCTAGGGCTCCTTGTGCGACCTTAGATAGGCCACTTCACTTCTCCAAGCCTCCTTTAGCCCAGACAGAAAAGGAAGTCAGTAACAGTCCCCCCGGAAGACAGGGCTAGCATGAAGACTCAGTGGAAATACAGGTGATGCGATTTGCACCAGATGCTGGGAATCCAAGAACAAGTGCAGGCCTTCCATCAGATTGCTCCTTTAATTAGGACACCTGAGGTGGCCTCAAGAGGAAAGCGTCCCCAAAGCACATCGCCAAGTTGCTGAGTAATGGAAAACAGCTGGAGGAGCCGACCAAGCTCGGGGAGGACGACATCAGAAGCGCCCTCTGCTCCTCAAAGAGATGCAAAGTTCGCTGTTGGACATCGTTTTCTTCCTTCAAATCATTAGGAACGAGCAAGAGAAGCAACCCTCAATCATCAACGATATTGATAGAGGGGATGAAAGAGTTAACCGGAAACGTCACATCCTTTGGGGCTTGGTCTGTTGAGATGTAGCTTGTTAAGAGGGACCCGGGATGTAACAAGCCCTTGCCTGATAATAAAAAATTATTTTCAAACGAAATCATTGAAGATGTTCTAATTCAGGAAGGGGGAAGCAGGGCCATTAGCTCAGCGGGGAGCCTGACTTCTTAGGGAACACTGGTCTGACAGCCCCTGGAGTAATGAAGATACCAATTGATAATCCCTTGTGGAAGCGTAGACTATTTCCCATGGGCCTTGCTCCCTGTGCCCCAATGTCTGAAGGTCCTCTGATCAATATTAAACTTGTTTATGATCTCTTGCACCTGTTACAAAATGTGTTCACTATTTTTCCCCCACAACCTGGCACGAAGTTTGGGGAATATAACTTGTCTGATTTCCACTGAATCAGGGAAGCAGTTTTGGCAGGTTTCAAACCCCCTGTTTCCTCTGCCAAGCGCCTGCAGAAATAAACTTAGAATTTCTCAAATCAACCTGGTCTCTGCCTTAGGCTGAAACCGTGGTGGGCATCTTGGGCCTTATCTGCTATTTGATTAAAATAACTCTTGGTCATTGCTGAACAACTTGCATAAGGACAATTTATGAAGTGAATGATTTACAAATATGCACTCATTTTAGTCTAGTAATTTCACTTCCAGAGAAAAATCCAAAGGATGGCAACATGTGTACAAATGTGCTAGACACAACATGCTGGACACAATGGATTGTGGTAAGAGCCCCCAATAAAATGATTAAAAAGAAAAATAAATTGCAAACAAATTGTAAAATAAAAATCCAAAGGAAATAAATAAGATTTTGATGGTAAGGATGCTCAGCGTACAGTTGTTTATAAACAAAGTGGGAAAAGACAGAAAAACACCAGAAAAGGCCATTAAGATGGGGATAAATAACTTTTATGGTGCACCCTTAAAGTGCAGTACGATGCATTTCATAGCCACAGGGTTGAACCATCTTAAAGAGCATTAAGATATCGTCGCTATAAACCAAAGTCGGCAAACCTAGTCACGATATGGTACAAGATGCTGAGAAAAGAGATGGGAATGCAGGTCTCCACGTGTTACCGTCTACTTCTGGAGGGACCACATTGTATACGGTCTTTGTGATTTTCCATATGTTCTTCTGTCTCTCCCAAATGCTCTCCCCTGACACATGTAAGCCTCCAGTCAACAGCAAAGATATGAGCAGGAAGAGGAAAGGAGGAGACGAGTCCACTTCGGCCAAAGCTATCACCGAACCAGGTTGGCACCAGAGCAGGACAGGAAGTGCCCAGCAGTGCTATCAAACAGAAGCGGCTGCCTCGGTGCCTCACGATGGACCACCCTCCCTCCGAGCCTGCAGTGGAAAATTGAAAAGCGCTGCCAAAGCTTTCATATTTTCTTAAGTTGGTGGAAGAACCATCTGCTCCCATATCTCCGGGGTTTATTATTCTTACCTAGTTGGCAGGATGGCTCCTTCCTCCATTCGGATACCTGGCCCCACGTGTTACTATTGGAATACTAATAGGGCAGTGTGTGGTTCCGGGGAAAATTCTCCCCTGCCATGGCGCTTCCAGGTTTGAGTCCTGTGATAGCCACCACCCATCTTCCTGGGGGGCGAGCTGCTGGGGTGCCAAACAGGTTTCAGAGAAGCTTCCGGACCCTGGCGGACTGAGAACAAACTCCTGGCAACCTCACCGTGTCTTTCGAATAGTAGACGCTCTTAATTTTCGTCAAGTCCAATGATGTAGATAGTCTCTAGGCGCTGTGCTGCTGGTGTAGCGAAGGACTCCTTGCCTAGCCCCAGGTCACAAAGGTTGCTCACCTACTTGTACAGTTCTGGGTTTTCCAGGTGGGTCGACAGTTTGCAAGGCGTTGGGGGGGGGTCCAAAGTCATTTGTTGGCTAATCCCTTCTTCCAGCACTGCTTGTTGAAGAGTGTCCATTCTCTTTTGAGTCACCTCTGCACTTCTGGCAACAATCCGTTGCATATAAGCATCAGGGTCTATTTCTGATCTATCTGTAACATTGGTCAGGATGGCTGTCTTTGTACCAGTATCACAACTGTCTTAGTTTCTGTGGCTTGCTATCAAGGGTGTGGAGCCTCCACGTTTGTTCTTTTTCCAAATGATCGTGGCTATCAGATGAATGTTTGTGGGGAGAAAAGGGAGGTGTTCGAGTCTGTGCTTCGTTTTCTTTTCTCTTTATTTTTCACCGAGATATATAATCCACATACCATAAAATCCCCTTTCAAAGTGTACAATTCTGCGTAAAACATGTATTCCCGAGTTGCACACCCATCTCAGCCATCTAATGCCAAAACATTTACATTACCTTAAAACAAACCTCCCGCCAGTCACTCCCCCTTCTCCCTACCCCGGGAGTCCGGACAGCTGTGAGTGGACTTCTGCCTGTCGGAATTTGCCTGTGCCGAACATTCCCGACCCACAGTTCCTCTATGGTGTCAGGCTTGTTTCACCTGGCAAGTTTCCAAGGTTCATCCATGCTGCAGCACGCTGCAGAATTTCATTCCTTTTTGCAGGGAGGCGAATGTATTACTGTGTTTTTGTGAACCCACTGAATCTGAAAATAAGCTTTGTTTACACACACACACATGCATGCAGGGATGAACTGTTTTAGGAATTGCATTGAATCTCTATAAATGTTAAAACATGAGACAGTAATAATACGGAATATTCAATCCCTCCACCTACTTAGTTTTCTCATTTCTCCTGGCGAAGTTTCATAATTGTTATTGTAGAGGTCGTGCGTATCTTCGGTTAGATGTGTGCCTCGGTAGCTTGTGTGTGGGTGCTGCTGGAAATGGCCCTGATGCAGTGATTTCCACTTCTGAGTGTTGCTTGTTGCTGGGAAGTGCCGCCAGTCGACTCTCTAGGGGCCAACAGAACAGCTGTAACCGTTAAGGGAGCAGATGGCCGGGGCTTGTCTCCTCCTGGTGAGTTCAAACGGCTGACCTTGCTGGCAGCCTAGTACACACACTAGCCCCTGCACCCCCCAGGACTCCTTTGTTGCGAGTGTACAACATATAACTGATTTTTATCGATTGACTTTAAGTCCTGTGACCTTGCTTGTTGCTTGCCGTCAAGTCCGTTTTGATTCGTGGCAATTTTTGTGCAGAGCACAACTGCTCCATGGGGTTTTCCTGGCTGTCTCCTTAATGGAAACAGATCACCAGGACTTTTCTTCCGCGGTACTGCTTGGTGGGTTTAAACTACCAACCTTTAGGGTAGCAGTTGAGCACACACTGCATTACCTAGGGCTTTTGTGTACTTTCTAAACTCAACAGATTCCTTCTAGTAACATTACTGGAGAGGCCATAGAATATTCTACATAGATAATCTCATTATCTGTGAATGAAGGATAGCTAACTTCTTTTTTAATCTGGATGCCTTTTATTTTTCTTCGTGACCCATTGCACTACCTAGAACTTAGGGTAAAATACTCTGTTTCATCATTCAATTTAATATTAATTAATAGTTTTTTCAACCCTTAATCGGGTTGAAAAAAATCCCTTCAATTCCTGATTTTCTGAGCATCTGTATCAGAAGCCCACAAAGGTGGTTCTCGTTGGGCCATTAGGGTTCCTGTGTGTTGGAGTTGACGCAGTGGCAGTGAGCTTTCAGGAATGGCTGCTAGATGCTGTCAGGTGTTGTTTTTATTTTTTTCCTGCAACTACTGAAATGGTCTTATGTTTGGGCTCATTAATATTGGGCAGACTAGCAAAAGAAACCCCATTTTAAATAAATAGATAAAACAAAATGTTTGAAACTCAGGTTAAAAAAAAAAAAAAGAAAGTCCATTTTTGAGCAGCTGAACGACCTGCCTCCTTCCCCGTCCCATCTCGGAAAGTCCCACTAGTAGCTGATTTTAGAATGCATTCTCATGTTCCCAGGTTCTGGACACTACAGTTAGTTTAGACAATTCTTCAATATATCATTTAATATTGTTCCTTTTGATGTCATCTGAATGGTGCAGTTAATCTTGTTATGGTAACCTGGGTGTTATAGTCAATGTTGGTATTGTTTCTTTTATGATAAGGAATTAACCTGGTAATGCATGCTTGCTCTTCTTGAAGTACCAGAATGTTGTAATCAATGCTGTGCCCTGTAACGCCCCCTAACCCTAAAGCAGTGGTTCTCAACCTTCCTAATGCCACGGCCCTTTCATACAGTTCCTCATGTTGTGGTGACCCCCCACCAACCGTAAAATCATTTTCGTTGCTGCTTCATGAGTGTAATTTTGTACTGTTATGAATCAGGTGACCCCTATGAAAGGGTCATTTGACCCCCCCAAATGGGTCATGACCCACAGTTTAAGAACCACTGCCCTAAAGAATAATAATATTAATTTTGCTTTCTCCTTCTGTCCATGCTTGCTTAACTCTTGGAGAAGGATAAATGAGTTTTTCGCCTTTAAAGATGGACTGACATGTGGACTCGGGACTGCAATCAAAGAATCCTTTTAGATTCTAGCAGTCCGGTTATAACTGAATAAAGGCTCTTCTAAATTATCCAGACATTACAGTGGCTGTCATTCGAACCCACAACACTTTGGTCTCCTGACTGGGAAAGCCACTGTGCCTTGATGCCTCCACCTAGCAGCTGCTCCTGGAAGTGTGGAACCACGAGAGAGGTTCCCCCTGGTTTCACCAGGGCCCAGGACTCCTACCTTCCCAATTGAAAGGCTGCCTGGGAACGCTGGAATTTTGGAATTCAGCCGGAGTCTCCTGTTTCTCTGGAAGTCGGTTTAACTGTGGGAGCAGCCTTCAGGTTTACCTTGGGAAGGGACTGGGCTCTGTCTGAACTCTTCCCAGCTGCTTCTCACGAGGATGCGGGCTGAGAGGTCGGGTAACCTGTTGAGAAGTCTTATCTTTTCAGAGCATCACTTAAGAACTTTGGTGCCTTGAATTGGCAACAGGTTTGGTAGCTTGTTGAATTGACAACAAGTTCAATGACTCTTAAGTTGGCGGCTTGTCTTTTCAGATTGTCACTTAACAAGTTTGGTACTCTGGTCTGGCAACCATGGCTGTTGGTCTCTGTGTAACTTGGTCGGTCTAGTTACTGCCCTCTCTGTGTGTAAATGTTTTCATGTTTCTCCCTCCCGGTGACTGGGTTGCTGGTTGTTAGCCTCGCAATCACAGACCTGACTGACTAGATGTCTGGATAAACCAAAAAAATTTCTTTGGGTTGTTATTTTTGTGCTTTTATTGGTAGGTTTAAATTGTTGGCTAAAGTAAATGAATTTTAGTCAGGACCAAACTTTTTGTTTGTTTGTTTTATAAATTTAAAGCTTGGTGTGGTATTTTTTTAAGAGCATGGAGTGGTTTGTTTGATCCACAAGCCTGGGACTTGGACAGACTGAATGAATATTAATTTAATCTGCCAGGGAACTTGGCAAAAGTTTAAGCCTTGGAAGGTGAATTTCTTTGTGTTTGTGCTTTTGTTTTTCTTGTAAAAATAAATAACAATTTTAAACAGCTTATACAGGAACAGGTCTGGTTTGGTTTTCAGTTCTCCTAGTTTAATTTTTGTACTATCCTTTCATGTTGCCTCCGAAGAACTTTTGCTTTCCTACAGTTTTCGTTTATCTGCTTTGCCGTGTTGTCAAAACAGATAACCCGTCTGGCCCTGTGTCTTTGCTGAAGGACTCGGAGCAGTTTCACCCAGAGGTTTGGGAACCTCCTAGAAGTTTGCGAATGTGTTTCTAATGGGTAAGTCATTTTTGCTCCCAAGAAACACTTTGTAAGTTCAGTCCGTAAAAGGAGTTGTTCTTTACTTTTGTGTATTTTTCTTCCCTGGCAACTGTCTGTTTATATTTTCTCATCTTCGGAAGGGAATGGATGGTTTTTAATTTAAAACAATTATGTGGGTGTGTGTTTGCATCTAATTAAAGCTCAGACCGAAGGGCCAGGGGAGCACCTGAATGCTCCCCCTCCTATTTGTCTGCCTCGCACTGAGACGGTTGAAACCTAGCTGTCACAGCCTTACCAGCTGAAGACCAAGAGGCCTTGAAGCCTTTACTGATGAGGATTAAAGACTATATACTTCAGTGGGGATTGTATCTCAATGCTAAGAAAACAACACTTTTCACAACTACACCAATCAACAAGAACACGGCAAATGGAGAAAAAAATGACATTGCCAAGGGTTTCATTTTACTTTGATCCACAATATACATCCATGGAAGCAACGGTCCAGAATGAAATGACGTGGCACATTAAGAAAGTCTGTTTCACCTCTTTCATGAGGACGCTTTAGTTTGAAGATTAAAGTACACCTGACACAACCCATGATATTTCAGTAGCCTCAGACACGTGTGAAAACTGGACAATAAATAAGAAAGACCAGAGAAGGATAGATGCTTTTTTAATTATGGTGTTGGCAAAGGATATTGAATATATTATGAATTGCCAGAAGAATTAACAAATTTGTTTTGGAAGAAGTATAATCAGTATGCCCCTTAGAAATGAAGATGGGGAGATTTTTGTCCGGAGCCCCAATAAAATGATTTTAAAAATAATAATAAAATTAAAAAATAATTTAAAAATAAAAACTAGCTCAACCGCCCTTTAAAGCGTTTGTCCCGTGGAAGGCGGCCTCAGTCATCTTCCGTTAATTCTCCTGTTATCTTTTGGGTCACACGTTTTGGCTGCTTGGTGTCTTCAACTTTCCGCACAAGAGCTTTCTGCGGCTATAAAGCGCTCTCTCTGCACTGGGCAGCTTAGGGTGTTCTCTCTAACGCCCCTGGCTCCACCTGTACTCCAGAATCTCTTTGTAAAATGAAAATTTCTCTGCGGGGGCTCCAAGCCCTGTCCAGCTGTGACTTCCTGGGCAGAGCCCCCCTGCCTTGCCTGAATCTGTTTGCTGTGGCCTCTGTCCCTAGCCCTCCGCAGGCCGCAGCCACCCGCTTCCTCACCCGTGCACAGTAAAGAGCTGCCACAGACGCTGACCGCCTGCTCTCGCCTGTGAAGAGCAGACACCGACTCCCTGCTCTGCAGAACTCGGCACAGTCCCTGGTTTTGTTTGGTTTTCAACATCGCCCCACTTGAAATGACGCCAGCACGTAATGGTTGTGCTTTTCAGGTCAAAGGACCACTGTCATATTCGCCACGAGACCCCAAAAGCTGCGTGGAGCTTCAGCAGGGGTGGGACATGAAAGAAAATAGAAACTAAAATTTTTTTTGGGGGGGGAGTAATAGGAATTGCTCAAAGGTTTTACAATGCCTGGAGAAACTAGCGAAAGGGCTGTGGTCCGACCTGTAGCAGCAGCCTTCAAAGAAGCAGTCAGACCCCTCAGAAGCCTGTAAACCAGACTGAGGTCAGATGCAGGACAGGTGACCCTCAGGAAAGAACCAATGCACATTTAAAAAGAAGAAACGCATTAATAATAATAATAATAAAACCCTTTCTCACTCAAGGGAAAAGCGGTATTTCAACAGATAAAAAAAGTATGCGCTTCTCTGATGTGTCCACCTTGAGCAGGCTGTGTTGGGGAGCCCTGCAAGGGCCATCTCCGTCGGAGACCAGGTACTGTCTCCTGAGACTCCTGAACGCATGTGCCTGGCCGAGCGGGCAGTGCCTGCTACTTCCTCTAAAGTAAGTGCTGACCACTCCTGTTGAGCTTACATGCCTCATACAAATTGTCAAATAGCAATGCCAGGACCTGCGGTTTCCACCAATGACACTCACTGGACTCCAGGACCACGTGAAGACGGGGGCGGGGGGGTGGGGTGGAGAAGAAGCTGCTTTCTCAACAAGAAAGGATGTGCTTTGAGCTTCACTTGGACTATAGCACTTATTCAGTGTGTGGGATCCGCAAAAGGTTGACTTACAGCTTAAATGCAAGTGTAAATGTCTTGGTTATCTCTTATCAGACGCAGTATAGACTTTTCTCCTTAGCAGGAGTAACTTTAGCTAAGTATAAGAATACTGCACAGCTTGGGGGAGAAAATAATAAATTTTGTAAAGTTTTAAAATTGTATAAAAAGAGTGGCGTTAATTAGGCTGTCAAAGGCCATATTAAATATATATAGTTAATCTGTTACTATTGTTAATTGGCGTTCTCATAGAAATTGTTCTAAAGGTATAAATGGAACTATTGGTAATGATGTAAACAATGGCATGTGGAATTATACAGAATCTTTTTATTGGGCTAATACTCCATCTTTTGTTCCCCTGAACAGTGAGACTTCTAAAAGTTGCTTGTAGCTACACAGCCACACTATTTATTCAATTGTTCTGGAAAGAGCAGGGAACATTAAAGTTTTAATTCCTAAAAGTTATCTTTGGTTAATCCTGTCTAAGATGGCTAAATAAACAATTATCATCAATATAAGTTTAAGCTAAGGGGGCAACAGGCTCCTTAAACCTCTCTGGCAGAAACCGTGCTGCTTGACCACAGTGGCTGACGGAAAGTCCAGGTGGCTGACAGAGGGCCCTGCCCTGGCTTAAGTCAGTCAAAAGCCTGAGGCCAGAGTTCATGTCAATACAAGTGTTTAAGTAAAATTTAAAATAAAATAAATAAAAATTAAATTTGTTTTAAAAATTGAGTTTAAAATCTGGCTTTGCTAGGTCTACACTGTTTTATTTTAACTATTATCAATACCGTAATTGAGCAAACTGATCATTGAAGAAGTAAAAGAATAGAAAGTTTGTGAGCCTACTGGCTTTCAGCCATCAATTTGAAACTTGAAATGGGTAGAGGCCCCGTCTGAAAAGAGGCTCTGAAGAGGTCAGCCCCGCCCAGCGCGCTGCATGCTCTGGGCACTTGCAGACACTGGTGGCTTGCTGCTGGTGAGCAAAAAAGGAACCCTTTGGTTTTCTTTTAAACTTTAAACTAGTGGTTTGCGCCTAAGGCTGGAAAAAAAAATGTTTTAAGGCCATGAAGAAACTCTTCTCCCCAGGACTAAATGTTAAAAGGAGCCTGGAAACAGCCTGAAAGGCTTGCAGGGTGACCAACTGGGCCCACTTGTTGCATGGCAGTGGAAAGAAATGTAGCAATAAGAATAGGGGTTCTGTCTGGTCACTAACACCTGAGAACCTGGTTCCCAGGAACTAAAGAAGATGAAAGCAGGTTGGCTGAAGCTCATGGCCTAAACCAAGGGACTAAAGTTGTTTAAAAAAAAATGTGACTAGGCCCATGGTCAAAGGAAAGGCGATCAATGGGCACCCTGGTGGAGCCAAATGAGGTAGCCTACATTGAGTTAACCCAAACCCTACCAGATGAAAAGACACTATTTGAGGCTGTGAACTGGTGCATATTGCTGCTGACTTTATGGGGGCCTGTCCTAATTTGACTTTGCTTATGGATGCAGACTCACAAGTTTCCAATCAGAATGAAGATTCTTCACAGCAAAGAACTTGCTTGTCTTCTCAAAGCACTAGGTTAATATAAGTAGACAGTATAAAAATTGGATGCCTCTCAGAAGCAACAAAGCCCACATGGAAGAAGCACACAAGTCTGTGTGATCATGAGGTATCGAAAGGATCAAGTATCAGGCATCAAAAAACAATCATATCATTGTGTGCTCACCTTCCCCATATAAACGCTAAAGACAAATGTGTGCATAAGCAAGTGTGGTGAAAAAGGATGATGGTGCCCAGCTATCAAGAGATATAGTGTCTGGAGTCTTAAAGGCTTAAAGGTAAACAAGCAGCCATATAACTCAGAAGCAAGGAAGCACATGTGGAAGAAGCACACCAGCCTGTGTGATCATGAGGTGTCAAAGGGATCAGTTATCAGGCATCAAAGAACAAAAAATCATATCATTGTATGAGAGAAAGTGCAGATTGGGGACCCAAAGCTCGTCTGTAGGCAACTGGACATCCCTTTGCAGATGGGTGGTGGGAAGGAGATGAGCCAGTCAAGATGCAGTGTAGCATCGATGAAACACACAACAACTTCCTCTAGTTCTTAAATGTTGCCTCCCCCCACTATCAGGATCCCAATTCTACCTTACAAATCTGGCTAGACCAGAGGAGGTACACTAATACAGATAGGAACTGGAAACAGAGAATCC
Source organism: Tenrec ecaudatus (assembly GCF_050624435.1). NCBI lineage: Eukaryota > Metazoa > Chordata > Mammalia > Afrosoricida > Tenrecidae > Tenrec > Tenrec ecaudatus. Next base: position 67,282,416 of record NC_134530.1, on the reverse strand, counting down.
AAGACAGATGATTCCTTCAGACCAGTGGTGAGAGTGGTGATACTGGGAGGGTGGAGGGAAGGTGGGGTAGAAAGGGAGAACTGATTACAAGGATCTACATATAACCTCCTCCCTGGGGATGGGCAACAGAAAAGTGGGTGAAGGGAGACGTCAGGCAGTGTAAGATATGACAAAATAATAATAATTTATAAATTATCAAGGGTTCATGAGGGAGGGGGGAAATGGGGAGGGAGGTGGGAAGTGAGGAGCTGATACCAAGGGCTCAAATAGAAAGAAAATATTTTGAGAATGATGATGGCAACAAATGTACAAATGCACTTGACACAATGGATGGGTGGATGGATTAGGATGAGTTGTACGAGGTCCCAATAAAATGATTTTTAGAAAGGGGCAGTCATGTTGATCCCACACCAGCCCTTTGACTGTTCATACCCACTGGACTGACGCCACATTGATAAAGGCCTTTACCAACATGCTCACAGCTCTGGCCACGGTCAAGGTGAATGGACTTGTTACTTGAGCTCACCACTCGCATCGCAAGGCTTCACCCCCCGACGCAGAATGAAAGATTCATTCTTCTGTTCAAGACCCCTTAACCCAAGACTATCTCGGTTTTCTTAATACTGTTAGCTCAGTCTAGGTTTTCTGCGGATTGTAATCAAACTATTAAAATGTGTTACAAGAGGTCATACGTGTATTTTATGGCTTTCCCAGAAACGTGGTCTTCTTGCTCTTTTTGCCTTGCCCCCTGCTTGCCTACTTGCATGATTAACATCCAGGTGTTGCAGGCGCTGCCGCCACAGCTGTCTCTGCACTCAGCACCCAGGGCCACGTCTTGAAAGACCTCTCTAGTGTCATTCACATAAATATTAACTGATTAAAAGCCATTATTTAAAAATGGTCAGAACAAATTCTTTAGGAGAGATCATCAAAAACCATATGGAAACTGTAAGTTTATGACATTGAGAACCCAGGATACCAATCTAAGTGCAGAAATTGTGTACTGGTGAATCAATTATTTGATTCCCAAATCAAAAAAGGTAGGAAATGAGGCAGACTAGCAAAAGAAACTCCATTTTTAGCTGCTGAATGGCCTGCCTCCTTCCCCCTCCCATCTCGGAAAGTCCCACTGGTGACTGATTTTAGAATGTACTGTTATGTACCCAGGTTCTGGACATTACATTAGTTTTTTAGACTATTCTTCAATATATCATTTTTTCTGATCCAATATTGTTCCCTTTGATGTTGTAATCCGATGGCCTAGTTAATCTTGTTATGGTAACCGGGATGTTAGAGTTAATTTTGGTATTGTTTCTTTTATGATCAGGAATGAACCTTGTAATGCGTGCTTGCTCTTCTCGAAGTTACCTTTATGTTGTAATCAGTGCTGTACCCTGTAACACTCCCTAACCCTAAAGAATAAAAACATCATTTTGCTTTCTGCTCTGTCCACGCCGGCTTAAGTCTTGGACAAAGGATAGGTGAGCTTTTCGCCTTTAAAGATGGACTGACATGTGGACTCGGGACTGCAATCAAAGAATCGCTTTTAGATTCTAGCAGTCCGGTTATAACTGAATAAAGACTCTTCTAAATTATCCAGACATTACAGTGGCTGCCGTTCATTCGAACCCGCAACACTGTAGCAACTATTTTGGTACTAGATGTTTTAGCCAAGCACTAAAATATTCTTTCACTGACTTCACAATATCCTATCATGTAGCTATATAAAAATTGTCAATGTGATTCTATATTGTAGATATTTAGGTTGCTTCCCAGTGCACTATTATAAGTATTGCCAAAATTGATTGTGATCGAGGACAAGAGTCAAAAGGCCTAGCCGTACTCTTAGTCTTGGCTTGCTCCCTAACTAGTCGCTCTCTAACTTCATCACTTGGAGGAACACAATTTAAACTCTTGGGCCCTAAGTCTCCCCCACCCTTTTTAACGGGGAGACTTTTAATCTGAATTGCCAGATGCAGAAATATGTCCCTTCACAGAAGCATAGTGAGGGAAGGGTCTCTACAACTGTCCCATCACCGGATAGGACCGTTTTTAGTCTTTGTCAATTTGATGAACAATGGAGTGGTATTTTCTTTTGTAAAATGTTTGATGGTGTTTAATTTTACCTTATATTTCTTTGACTCACTTGTCATTTAAACTGTGTTAGTTACCTGTCCATTGTGCTACTGGGGTAAATAGAAAGGTTTATAAACAGAGTAGTTATGAAATTTTTGGTATAACAACAAAAGGGTTTTGCTACACAGTTTGGAAAACCATTTTCTCCAGGCAGTCATTTTACAGTTTAAGTCTGAAACCATTTAATTTTGAAATATTCTAAATCGGCAAAAAACAGTGCCCCAGAAGTTCCCCTGATAACCTCAATAGTTTGCTAGACCCTGCAAATCTACACCAGCCGTTCTGAAATCCCACAGCACGGGACCTGGCAAGCATTAAGGACTAACTAAGTATCCACTGTAATAAATGATTAATAACGAGGACCATAATAATTAAACAAGAGTCTTTAGACAAAGCCCACCCACCCCTCACCACTTTATCCTCTCTTGTGCTGCTGAAATGACATCTGACCGTTGCCCCGTTTCGCCTTGTAGTTTAAACGGTTCTGTGGGAAAGGATCCCCTGAGCCTGAGGATCCTGGGCATTTGAAGGACTGATGATGAGAGTGTGGGAAGTGAAGAGTACTCACCCCACCACCTTTGGAGCCAGGAGCCGTTTGTCCCTCACCACAGAGCTGGAAAAGCTCCCTCTCCACACAGGGATGCTAGGACCCAGGCAGGAGAATCAGGAAGGGCTCGAAAGGTGGGGCTCTATTAACCAACAAGCCGCGCCCTGCCTGCGGTCCCCTGATAAAGGAACTGTGCGAGAAGGAGGGTCCCTAAAAGCGAGGGAACCACCAAGCGCCATTTCTGGGAGGGACCTGTAGCTCTAAGTGGCCTTTTCCTCCCCTGCTGACCGCAGGCACAGTGGTCCTTGATGTGCTTGCACCCCACCGCACTCCCCTGAAAAGCTCTCTCCCCGTTAGCCTTCAAATCAAAGCAACTTGGAAGATAGCCTTCAAGGACATCCACCAATTTGCCACTTTCTTCAAACTCACTGCTTTTAGCTTCAGGCACCCCTGACTTGTGCTTTTTGACTTGCAAACCTGTTTCCTGTTCCCCAACATGCAATGGCCCTGCCCTGCCCGTCTAACTTTACAAGCTCTTACCTCTGTCTTTGGAGTATTCAAAATTGCATTCTCAACCATGCATTCTATACTGTTCAGGATTTTTTTCAGTTGCTTATAACTTTTAAAAAACATTTTATTGGGAGCTCTTACAGATAATATTGCAATCCATAGTTTCATTATTTTTCAGTGGATTTGAGCTTTATTGAGGGTAGCACACTGTTCCTAATTCTCTAAGATCCTTTTTTCTGGAAATATTTCTGAGGCTAGCAGACACCTGCGGTGACCCACATCTTGTCCCCTCAGTCCATGCAGTCTCAGTACAGCTGGGCCGGGCGCTTGCAGACACCCTGCCAGCACGCTGCCTCAAAGACCATGGCACTTCCTTGCTTTTCTGTTACAGGGCTCGCTACAAATTAAAACTTTAGAAAACGCTTGAACCTGATTATTGTTGTTGCCGCTGTGAGGTGTCATCGCACTGGTTCTGACCCAGAGAGACCCTCTGCACACCAGAACAAAACACCGTCTGGTCCTGTGTCACCTTCACAATTGTCCCTATGTTTGAGCCCATTGCTGCAGCCAGTGTGTCAATCCATCCCTTTTATGTTGTCCCTTTACCAAGCATGATGTGCATCTGTAGTAACTAGTCTCTCCTGACAACATATGTGAAGTATGTGTGATGGAGTCTAGTCATCCTTGCCTCTAAGGAGCATTGGCCATGCTTCCTCCAAGACAGATTTGCTTGTGCTTTGACCAGACCACTGTACGTTCAAGATTCTTTGCCAGCACTGCTGTTCAAACACATTGATTCTTCTCTGGTCTTCCTTAGTCAATGTCCAACTCTCACATGCTTATGAGGCAATAGAGAAGCCCATGACTTGGGTGAGGCACACCTTAGTCCTCAAAGTACCATCCTTGCTCTAGGATACCACAAAGAGGTCTTGTGCAGCAGATTAACCTAATACAATGTGCCTTTTGATCTCTTGACTACTCTTCCATGAGCATTGATTGTGGATTCATGCAAATCTTTAACAACTTCAACCTTTTATCCATTTTTCATGATGTAACCTGTTGGTCCAGTTATGAGGACGGTACTCCACACTGAAGGCTACAGTCCTTGATCTTCATCAAGTGCTTCAAGTCCTCCTCACTTTCAGCAAGCAAGTGTCAGAGAGTTTTCTGACATTGATTTTGGCTTTTTAAAAAAAATAAATCATTTTATTGGGACTCATACAACTCTTATCACAATCCATACATACATCAATTGAGTAAAGCACCTTTATACATTCATTGCCCTCATCATTCTCAAAATTCGCCTTCCACTTGGGTTCCTGGAATCAGCTCATTTTCCTTTTTCCCTCCCTCTTCCTCCCCGCTTCCCCCTCCCTCACAAACCCTTAATAACTTATAAATTATTACTCTATCCTATCTTACACTGCCCGGCGTCTCCCTTCACCCACTTTCCTATTGCCCATCTCCCAGAGAGGAGGTGACATGTAGATCCCCAATATTGGTTCCCTCTTTCTACACCCCCTTCCCTCCCGGTGTCACCACTCTCACTTCTGGTCCTGAGGGGTTCATCCGCCCTAGATTTCCTGTCTTTTCAGATTCCTACTGCACCGCTGTGCATCCTCTGGTCTAACCAGGTCCGCAAGGTAGAATTGGGACCATGATAATTGGCGGGGAGGAAGCATTCAAAAACTAGAGGAAGGTTTTGAGTTTCATTGTTGCTACACTGAACCCTGAGTGACTCATCTCCTCCCCACTACCCTTCTGCAAGGGATGTCCAGCTGTCTACAGATGGGCATTGGGTCCCCATCACGCACTCCCCTCATTCACGGTGATATGATTTTTCCCCCGCCTTTGTTGTTTGAAACCTGGTCCCCTCGGCCCTTCATGATCACACATGTTGGTGTGCTGCTGCCATGTGGGCTTTGTTGCTTCTGGGCTAGATGGCCACTTGTTTACTTTCAAGCCTTTAAGTCCCCAGACGTTATATCTCTCAATAGCCGGGCACCATCAGCCTTCTTCACCACACTTACTTATGCACACATTCATCTTCAGCATTTATGTGGGGAAGGTGATCACACAATGATGGTTTTTGTTCTTTGGTGTCTGCTACCTGGTCCCTTCAACACCTTGTATTCACTTAGGCTTGTGTGCTTCTTCTCTGTGGGCTTTGTTGCTTCTGAGTTAGATGACCGCTTGCTTGCCATCAAGCCCTTAAGACCCCAGACGCTATATCTTTTTGATAGCCGGGCACCATCATCTTTCTTCACCACGTTTGCTTATACACACGTCTGTCTTCAGCGATCATTTCGGGAGGGTGGGTATCATGGAATGACCGTTTAGCTGAGCAAGGTGCTATTGTATTGAGGGAGTGTGTGCGAGGAGGCCCAATGTCCACCTGCTTCCCTACTACTGAGCCTATAAATACATGCACCTAGGTCTATTTCCCCCATAATCATAAATATATTTACATATGGACATGTCTGTATTTAGGCTTCTCTGTATGCCCTTTGCCTCCTACTCCTTTCCTCTATTTCCCTATGCTTTCCTCCCGTCCCACTTTGGCTTTTTCTTTAGTCTTTCTCATTACTTTTTGCTTTCTTCCACAATGATGGATGTTAAAAAGACTTTTCAGAAACTGGGATGGTCTTGTTATAGTATCAGAAAGGAGTAGCCACATTCATTTGAAAATATTACTGAATTGCCCCTCCCTTTTCCAATGAAACATTTGTGTGATGCTAAATTTTTCACCCACACTTTAACCAGACAGCATATTGGAACAGATTGAATTAAATAGCAGATATGAGAATCCAGCTATCTTCTATAAAGCCAGACATTTAAAACATTTTCTTTTTGACTGGCTTCTTTTTTAAAAATCATTTTATTAGGGGTCCATACAACTCTTATCACAATCCAAACATACATCAATTGTGTAAAGCACATTTGGACATTCATTGTCCTCATCATTCTCAAAACATTTGCTCTCCACCTAAGCCCCTGGCATCAGCTCCTCATTTTTCCCCTCCCTCCCTGCTCCCGCCTCCCTCATGAGCCCTTGATAATTTATAAATTATTATTAGTTTGTCATATCTTGCACTGCCCGACGCCTCTCTTCATCCACTTTTCTGTTGTCCATCCCCCAGGGAGGAGGTTATATGTAGATCCTTGTAATGAGTTTCCCCTTTCCACCCTCCCTCCCTCCAACCCCCCAGTATCGCCACTCACACCACTGGTCCTGAAGGAGTCATCCGCCCTGGATTCCCTGTGTTTCCCACTCCTATCTGGACCAGTGTCCATCCTCTGGTCTAGCCAGATTTGTAAGGTAGAACTGGGATCATGATAGTGCGGGGGTGGGGTGGGGGTAGAGAAAGCATTTAGGAACTAGAGGAAAGTTGTATGTTTCATTGTTGCTACACTGCACCCTGGCTGCCTCGTCTCCTCCCTGAGACCCTTCTGTAAGGGGATGTCCAGTAGCCTACAAATGGGCTTTAGGTCTCCACTCCACACATACCCCCTTTCACAATGATATGATTTTTTGTTCTGATGATGCCTAATACCTGATCCCTTCAACACCTCATGATCGCATAGGCTGGTGTGCTTCTTCAATGTGGACTTTTTTGGTTCTGAGCTAGATGGCCGCTTATTTACCTTCCAGCCTTTAAGACCCCAGACTCTATTTTTTTTAATAAATCATTTTATTAGGGCTCCTACAACTCTTATCACAATCCATACATACATCAATTGAGTAAAGCACCCTTATGTATTCGTTGCCCTCGTCATTCTCAAAATTCACCTTCCACTTGGGTTCCTGGAATCAGCTCGTTTTCCTTTTTTTCCCTCCCCCTCCCTTCCCGCTCCCCTCTCCCCCATGAACCCTTAATAGTTTACAAATTATTATTTTATCTTATCTTACACTGCCCAGCATCTCCCCTCACCCACCTTCCTGTTGCCCATCCCCCAGAGAGGAGGTTACACGTAGATCCCCGAGATTGGTTCTCCCTTTCTATACCCCCTTCCCTCCAGGTGTCACCACTCTCACCTCTGGTCCTGAGGGGTTCATCTGCCCTAGATTCCCTGTGTTTCCAGATCCCTGCTGCACCACTGTGCATCCTCTGGTCTAACCAGGTCCGCAAGACAGAATTGGGATCATGATAATTGGGGGGAGGAGGAAGCGTTCAAGAACTAGAGGAAGGTTTTGAGTCTCATTGTTGCTACACTGAACCCTGAGTGACTCATCTCCTCCCCACTACCCTTCTGCAAGGGATGTCCAGCTGCTTACAGATGGGCATTTCTATGTCTTTTGATAGCACCATCAGCTGTCTTCACCACATTTGCTTATGCACCCATTTGTCTTCAGTGATCATATCAGGGAGGTGAGCACACAATGATATTATTTTTTATTCTTTGATGCCTGATACCTGATCCCTTCAACACCTCGTGATCAGGCAGGCTGGTGTGTTTCTTCCACATGGGCTTTGTTGCTTCTGAGCTAGATGGCCGCTTGTTTACCTTCAAGCCTTTAAGACCCCAGATGCTATATCTTTTGATAGCTGGGCACCATCAACTTTCTTCACCACATTTGCTTGTTCATCCGCTTTGTCTTCAGTGATTGTGTCGGGAAGGTGAACATCACAGAATGCCAGTTTAATAGAACAAAGTGTTCCTGCATTGATGGAGTCCTTGAGTGGAGGCCAAATGTCCATCTGCTACCTTAATACTAAACCTATAAATATAATAGCATAGATCTATTTCCCAATCCTTATATATAAATATATGTACATGTCTTTATTTAGACCTCTATATATGCTCTTTGCCTCCTAGCTACATTTAAAACATTTTCAAAGAAGGGAGACAGTGGACAGTGCAAAATATAAAAATAATTTATAAATTATCAAGGGTTCATGTGGGTGGGAAGGTGGAGGAGAGAGGGGGAAAAAGAAGAGCTGATACCAAGGGCTCAAGTATAAAGAAAATGTTTCAGAAATGATGATGACAACAGTATGTACAAATGTGCTTGATACAGTTGATGTGTGGATTGTTTTACGAGGTGTAAGAGCAGGTCTGAGGGGCAGGCCACAATCCCAACTATGTGGACAGCCTCCCCTCCCCTCAGAAGAATTTACTTCAGAGGACAGAACTGAAGCTACAGTTCAGGAAGAGGGACATGTCTGATCAGAGCACAGGAGCAAATGAAGGGGGAAGAAGAGAGAGTGGAGCACATCCTGGCCCACCAACCCTTGAGGACGATATTCCTGCTCAGAGCAGCCAATGATCAGAGAGGACCATATGGCCGGCCCCACTACGTGACAGGACACCCCTCACTGACTCATAGCCCTACAGGGAACAACACTGGAGACAGTGTGAGAATTGCACCCGATCTGACCCCACCACACTAAGGAAAACACGAAGGGCGTGCAACAGAACAGCAAGGGGAACAGAGCAAGGAAGTCCCAGGGAGTACAAGGATAGACTTTGGGGCCAGGGCGTGGTCAGGAAACAGACCTTGAACGATTTACAGGCTTTTCTCTCTTTTTTGTCATTGGTTTGTTGTTGTTGTTGTTTTGATTTGTTTTTGCTCTGTCTTGTTTTTGTGCATATTATTGTCTCTGCAGGTCTCTCTAGATGAGATAAGCTGGATAAACAACCTGGAGGAGAAAACAAGGGGACTGATGGTTTCAAGTGGACATGGGAGAGGGGAGGTGGGAGAAAGGAAGTGGTGTTGACAATCCCAGGGACAAGGGAACAACAAGTGATCCAGGGTTGGTGGCAGGGAAGGTGTGGGAGGCCTGGTGGGGCTTGATTGGGGCAATGTAACTGAGAGGAATTACTGAAACCCAAGTGAAGGCTGAGCATGATAGTGGGACAAGAGGGAAGTAAAAGGAAATAGAGGAAAGAACTAACAGGCAAAAGGCATTTTTGGAAGTCTAAATACAGGCATTTACATATGTAAATATATATATGATGGGGAGATAGATCTATGTGCATATATTTATAGGTTTAGTATTACGGTAGCAGATGGACATTGGGCCTCCACTCAAGTACTCCCTCAATGCAAGAACATTTTGTTCTATTACTTTGGCATTCCATGATGCTCACCTTCCCAACACGATCGCTGAAGACGAATGTATGCATAAGCAAACGTGGTGAAGAAAGCTGATGGTGCCTGGCTATCAAAAGATATAACGTCTGAGGTCTTAAAGGCTTGAAGGTAAACAAGCGGCCATCTAGCTCAGAAGCAACAAAGCCCACGTAGAAGAAGCACACCAGCCTGCATGATCACGAGGTGTCAAAGGGATCAGGTATCAGGCATCAAAGAACAAAAAATCATATCATTGTGAATGAGGGGTAGTGCAGATTGGGAACACAGAGCCCATCTGTAGGCAACTGGATTCCCCTTATGGAAGGGTCATGGGAGGAGACAAGCCAGACAGAATGCAATATAGCAACAATGAAACATACAACTTTCCTTCTTAAATGCTTCCTTCCCACCCCCTCTCCCACCAATACCATGATCCCATTTCTACCTTACAAGTCGGGCTAAACCAGAGGATGTACACTGGTGCAGATGGGAGCTGGAAACATAGGGAATCCAGGACAGATGATCCCTTCAGGACAAGTGGTGAGAGTGATGGGGGGATACTGGGAGGGTGGAGGGAAGGTGGGGTGGAGGTGGGGAACTGATTACAAGGATCTGCATGTAGCCTCCTCCCTGGGGAACAGACAGCAGGGTGGGGGTGTGTGTGAAGGGAGACGTCAGACAGTGTAAGACATGACAAAGTGGTGATGATTTGTAAATTATCAAGGGTTTGTGAGGGAAGGGGTGGAGGGGAGGGAGGGAAAAAATGAGGAGCTGATACTAAGGGCCCAAGTAGAAAGCAAATGTTTCGAGAATGATGATGGCAACAAATGTACAAATGTGCTTGACACAATGGATGGATGTATGAATTGTAATAAGAGTTGTACAAGCCCCCAGTAAAATGTTTTTTTAAAAAAGCTGTAAGAGCACCAATAAAATTATTTATTAAAAATTTTTAAAGATTTGCCAAATATAACACAGTGCCCCCAAATGCCAGCCTTCCCACTGTTTTTTGTTTCACAAAATATTGTATTTCATAAAAATAAGTGGTTTATGCTAATACATATTGTGATTGTTAGTTTTATAAAATGGACTTCTATGCTGAAGTTTTCTTTTTTGAATTGCTAATCCTATCAGTGGGATAGATAGGCATGATTAAACATAGATGTAGATATCGCTATCACTCATAATCCCAGCTCTCATAGTAATTTCTGTTAACAATTACAATACCCATATTTAAATCTTTTGTTGTTATTGTTGCAAATATACACCCTAAGACGTCACAAATGCAACAATTTCCACAGGTCCTGTTCAGTGACGTTGGGTACATTCTTCACGTGCCACGGCCAGTCTTGCCCTTCTTTTCTGAGTTGTTCCTCTCATTAACATACACACACCGCGTAAGCTTCCTATCTACACTTCTGAGCTGCTGCTACCAAGGTGAACATGTAGAGACAGGTCCTAAAAGAGTGCAAAGCTCCAGGCAGACATTCTTTACTAATTAAGCTAAACTTGTTGGTTTTAGAACTTCAGGGGATATTTTTCTTATTAAAGGTGTCAAGATGATCTCAAGGCAACAGTTTCAGGAGTTCATCCGCCCCCCATGGCTCCAGAAGCCAGAATTCCTCTGTTGCTCCAGGTGATGAGAGACCAATTGGTATACCTTGGATGGCCACTCAGGTTTTTAAGATCCCAAAGAGTGCACAGTGAACGAGGAGGCAGGACAGCAGCACTGAGTGTCCCATGCAACCATGACCTAGATCGCCATTTGATTAAAGACTCAAATCCCATGAGGGATCTCTGCAAGTGCATTTGCTTTTGGTTGCTGTGAATGCATCTGTCTCACAACTTTTGTCAATTCAGCTTCTTGCCGATCTATTAACATTTTTGGTCTGTATGCTCCCAGAGTTTTTTCTTAATTTGGCATGTTGCACAAAACAATGAATACTGTATTTGTACTTAGGCATACTGATAATAGTTTCCATCTCAGTGGCTGTTTTTTGTTCTTGTGCTTAGATATTTGGGCATATTTGGAGGGTAAGCCTGTAACCCTTTTTTTTATTAACCCACAATATAAGCACAGGTCGTCCTGATTTATGACAAGGTCCCATTCTGACAACCCTGTCCTAACTGGGTTGGGACATAAGTTGGATATCTTTCTCTTTTGTAAATTTTCATTACTATGGACTTTTATTATCAGTGTCTTTATCAATTCACTTATCATTTGTCTTTGGGGGTTGAAATATTACATATAAACTTACAACAGGTAAGTTTTAATATATACATGCATTAAAAATGCCCACGTAAGAAAAATTTCCTCCCCCCCAACTACCATGATCCGAATTCTACCTTGCAAGTCTGGATAGAACAGAGGTTGTACACTGGTGCAGATAGGAGCTGGAGGCACAGGGAATCCAGGGTGGGTGATGTCTTCAGAACCAGGGGGTGAGGGGCAATACTGGGAGGGTAGAGGGTGAGTGGTTTGGAAAGGGGGAACTGATTACAAGGATCTACATGTGACCTCCTCCCTGGGGGACGAACAACAGAGAAGGGTGAAGGGAAATGCCAGATAGGGCAAGATATGACAAAATAATAATCTATAAATTATCAAGGGCTCATGAGGGAGGGGGGAGCGGAGAGGGAGGGGGAAAAAAAGAAAAAGAAAGAGGACCTGATGCAAAGGGCTTAAGTGGAGAGCAAACGCTTTGAAAATGATTAGGGCAAAGAATGTATGGATGTGCTTTATACAATTGATGTATGTATATGTATGGATTGTGATAAGAGTTGTATGAGCCCCTAATAAAATGTTTTAAAAAAAAAAAAGAAAAATTTCCTCTGACAATGAGGTTGAGTTGGATAATGTTGGCCTTTATCAGCTCTGGTAGTAACTTCACTTGGATCACCTGGACTTTCCCTGGGAGGGGGCTGCTGCCGTCCCTTTTGTCCTTGAGAGCTGCCGGCAATTTGGATTCAACTCTTAGCAACCCTTTGGACAACTGCACAAAACACTGCCCCGTCCTGGATCATCCTCCCGATTATTGTAATGTGTTTGTTTTCAGAGAAAGAAGTTGAGGTCGTTCGTTTATTGTGCCAGCCTGGCTGATAAACACATGTGGGATTAATGAAGGGCAGAGAGATAAATGGTTTGGCGAGCCTCGCCTTTCTTGTCTCTCGCTCTTTGATCATCGGACCAGTGTGCGGCTGCCTTGCTTGTTCTGTGCCTCAATTTGCAAGCTACACTACCTGTGGGACGCCTAACCCGTGGACTGTGTCGCTGGAATTTGAGGTTCCTTCAAGACCTGCTTCGCCACACCATTGGAATTTACATCTTTTGAGCTGGGGACTGACTGTTGGTGACCTGACTGTTGGTGACCTGGCTGACTGTTGGTGACCTGCCTTGCTGTTTGCCAGGATAGCCTGAATCTCTCTACAGAGGACTATCTGGTGGCCCTGAAGACTTGAAGGACTGCCAGTGTCTCATAACTCTCTCACAGGAGTGAGTTGCACTCAGCCATTTGTACTGCTTTATAATTTAACTGTTCAGTTTTTGTGTTATACATCTATTTGTATAAATATATATAGAATTATTAGCAATCTGGTTTTGACATTCTAGAGAACCTTAACACAGAAGTATTTTTAAAAAGAGAAGTATTGACATAAGAGATAAGCCCCTTTACCTCGAAAAAGCCGCCAGTGCCTGTACTTTCCCCATACAAAGAAAAAAAATAAAACCATAAGAGAACCTAACAATATCCCCATTGTCAAGTGTTCAGGTTTCTCTCAGTGACATTTGAACTTCTCCAAATAGTGCCCAGGGTGGACAGAGCCCTCCAGCCAGCAAGGCCCGGGGGTTTCTCAGCTGGGCTACATCAGTGGGGTGGGGCAATTTGAACATGCTGGGACAGTGGCTCTTAGAACGGGGATGTGAAGTTCCTCAAGCTGTTGGCCAGGGCCGCGTTGTCCAGCCTGCAGTGCCTTGCTCGCCCCCGGGTCGGGAGGGGGAGTCGGGCCCCTTCTGCAGTCTTGGAGAAGGCACTGCTGCGTGGCCGTCTGAGGCTGGGAGGCCCAGGTTCCTCACGGTGTAGCAAGCCGAGGACAGGATGTCCTCAGAGTTGTTTGGTGTTCCAGTGTGGCTGCTGAGGAGCCTGGCCACCTCTGGGAACACTTGGCTCCCATCACTCTGTGCAGCTCCAGATGTCGGGACATGTTGCTCAGGAGGGCGGCTCCAGACGGCAGGAGATGCAGAATCTTGGGCAAACCCTTCTCCTTCAGCCCAGTCATCTGACTCATGCCACTGGACATCAGCCCTTGCTGGCAGTCAGGTTCTGCGGGGCACAGGCCCCCAGGGTGGCATCCTTCTTGCTCTTTCCCATGAGATTCAGGCAGGTGCGGATGGCATGGCCAGCTGCTGCCCTTCAGGTTGGTCTCTTCCCCAGGAAGGGTGCAGTCAAATTGTTCATCATGTGGCCGCTCCTGGCTGACGAGGCAGTGGAGGGCTTCTCCCTGTAAGCATTGTGAGCGGTGTACTCACCTGGCCATAGCGGTGGGCACCTCCCCGCCCAGGTGGTAGGAGAGGTTGTGCAGGATACACACACCATTCTCAGATCTGTCATAGCGGCTGGCCACCATGCAGTTCCAGAGCAGAGAATCAGTGAGGACCGTGTAGTGACACATGGTCTGCCAGCCTAGGTCAGCTGAGTTCAAGTTCTTTGGGGACAGATCAGAGAGAGAGAGGAAAATGGGGAGGGCAGAAGGGGAGGGGGAGGGCAGAGGGGGAGGGAGCGTGAGGAGGGCAGAGGACAGAGAGGGGCCTATTGCTACATTTGAGCCAATTGCTACAAGCAGTGAGTCCACTGAACTTGCTGAGGGCCTTCCTCTTTTGCACTGACCCTCTGCTTGACCAAACATGACATCCTCTTCCAAGGATGGGTCTCTCCTGATGTCCAAAGTACATGAGACAAAGCCTTGCCATTCTTGGTTCTAAAGACCGCTTTAGCTGTCCTTCCTCCGGACAGGTCCATTGTTAATCCGGCAAGGGCCTGGATTCTTCGGTGCGCCTCCTTATTCACTGTCCAGGTTTCAGATGCATTCGGGGTGACTGGCAATACCATGGCTTGGGTCAAAGCACACCTACGTCTTCAGCGTTACCTCCCTGCTTGTCATCAGCGCCCCCTCTGGTCTCCTGGCAGCTGCTTCATGAGCACTGACTGTGGATCCAAGCAAGACGAGATCCCTGACAACTTCCGTCTTTTCTCCATTTTTGACGATGGGACCCGGGTGTGGGGATTTCTTGCTTTCTTTACATTAAGTTGTCCTTCAGACTGAAGGCTGCAATCCCAGGTCTTCGTCACCAAGTGCTTCAAGTCCGCCTCAGCATCAACAAGCAAGTTTGTGTCATCAGCAGATTGCAGACAGCCTTTCTCCAACCCGGAGGCGCTGTTCTTCTTCAAGCCTTCCAGCGTCTCAAATCACTTGCTTAGCATGTACGTTGGATAAGTAGGGAGCAAGGCTCGAACCCTGACGTCTACCTTTCCTTATTTGAATGACGGCCTCTGTGTCTGTGGACAGGCCCCACGAGACTACAATGAAGTGCTCTGGGATGCTCAGTCTCCACAAGGTCCCAGGTAGTTGGTGGTGACCCTCCCAGTCGGATGCCTTCGCAGAGTCTGTCAAACACAAGCAGGCACCCCTCTCAGTCTCTGCTCTTGGCTTCATCCAATGCTTTGCCTGCACAAAGCTTCAGATTGCAACTGGAGGCTGGAATTGTTTGCTCGCAGCTGGAGCTGTGCCGCACGCACGTGTTTTTCCTTTTCATCTTTATAAGTTCAGGTCTGTGCACATCGTAGTGTCATTTGTTTTCATGGGCTGGCCTTTGAAGCTTTCTCTTCAGCTTTTTCACTCGTGTTTCTAGTCGGAAAATTAGTGCGAGTTGTCTGACTGGTTATTTCTCTTTTTCTTCCTATATTTTGAGACAATCTCTAACTGCTTCTTAAATCTGCCTACTAGCTTACCAATGCAATTAGCACTTGGGTCCGTGTCTTCAAGCAATTAAGGTCCCTGATTTAGCCTAGAAAAAAACTTCCTTTTTTTCTATTAGTTCTTTCACTGTAAAAAGTTTCTCCCCCTTTTCTTCCATCTTGCCTAGCCCATCCTTAAAAAAAATTTTTTTGGCAGATTCAATGCCAGCACTTCGTATTTCTCCGGGTGTCTGAAGTGATAAAACCAGTCCTTGTTAAAATCACAGTGCTCAGAAAGTCGTCTCTTGGCTGTTCCCTCGAATTTTCAGAAAGACTGCACGCCTTCATTTGACTTCTCAGCCAGTGTATGGGATCCCTCAGACGTCTGCATTTGGTCTTCCTTCCAAACCAGCCCTTTGCTGCTTCTCTGTTACGGTTGCCCACGTTATGCCAATCACTGCTTTCACTGTCTCCAAAATCCCATTCTCATTGTTTAGGATTGCTCAACTGGCTCAACAAGGCAGTCCTTCCTCGTGCACGTTTCCCTGGACTTTCTTTCCAATGTCACAGGCCTTCGTGAGCCTCATCTTTATCGCTCTGTCCAGAGCTTTCCTTGCCTTCTTTTTTGGACTAGAACTTTTGGTGGCATGACTTCTTCAGCTAGACATAAATATAATCATTGGAGGTAAAAGCAGGACAGGTGTCCCAGTTAGATACATTAGAATAAACAACTGATATAGCTAATAATGTGAAATGCTGAATAAGATCATGCTATAGGTCTGGCCCATCTACAACAACGTTGGCACCAGTGTCAGTCGGAGACATAGTGGCTGTCAGCCAGTTCAAGTGTTCTGTCATTACAGTGGACGATTATCCAACTATCCAACTCCCAACACCGCGCCTGCCTTCAGTGCAGACCAGGCCAGACAGAGCTTGCTAAACAACAGTACTTTGAACAGGAAGTCACGCAACTGAACATCTGTGTGCGAACCTCTGAGAATGGCGACATTAGCACATTAAACACGCCAGTACTTGTGGGAAACAGAACGATTTCTCCCAGGTCGTCTCCCCCAAATAGATGTTAGACTTAGGACACTGCTTGCAGCTAATGGTAAATGATTGTCCAGTCACCTCCCTGAAGGCAGTCAGCTAACAGACTACTGTCTGGTCCCACCACAGGTAGGGCCCACACCCTGCTGTTAGGGACAATGGGCTACTTCTCCCTAAAGGCTTGTGGCCATCAGTTTGGCCCCTGCAGGGTGGGTTCATACCGTACTGTACTGATAATGGTTTTTATAGTGAGCCAGAGAACAGGTCAAACCAACTCAGTGACATCCAAAGTTAGGCTGCCATTTTGAATCTAGGATCTGCCCATCTTGTCACATGTGTACCCCTATTACCTCCCCTTCCTATTACGTGGATACCCCTAAATCACCCCCTCCCATTACTGTATTCCTGATAGCACAACCCCTTCCTGTGACATATGTCTTCCCCTATAATTAGGGGGCTTGCTCGTCCCCAGAGAATATAAAAGCCTTGGTTAGCAATAAATCTCTCTCTCCACGTGGACCACCAAGCGGGGCTGAGGTGAGCATGCCTCCATGAAATGTGTCTGACTCCATTATTTTAATCTCTCTTCTATCTCTCATGCTCTTGATGACTTTACCATAATCTGTATCTATTATTTCTGTACAATTGCACCTACCGAACCTGTAATGATGTGGTAGGGCTAGTGCTCTGACAAATACTGTCTGTAGTGGTATTACTAACAATAGGGTGTCCACAAACAACAAAAGAAAATGTCGTTAATCATGACTCAAAGTCAAATTGCTTACTGTTTCTTATATTTCAGAAACTACTTGCATTAACCCATGCTTGGCTTTAAAGACTCTGAACTTCCAGTTAAAGAAACATAATGTTGTTTATTGAAAACAAATCCTTATCTCCATCATCTCCCAAATCCCACTAAACGAATGGAAGGGGAGGGGAAAGAAAGCCTAAAAGAAAGCAGCTGGTCAGAAGCAAAAAAGCCCACATGGAAGAAGCACACCGGCCAGTGCGATCACGAGGTGTCAAAGGGACCAGGTATAAGGCATCATGCAAAAAAAAAAATATGTGTGTGTATGTGTATATATATATATGTATATATATATACCACATTGAATGAAGGGGGAAGTGCAGAGTGGAGACCCAAGGCCCAAGAGTCGGCCACTGGAGATCCCCTCATAGAGGGGCTTAGGAGAAGAGATGGGTCAGTCAGGGTGCAAGGTAGTACCGACGAAGAGCACAGCTTTCCCCCAGATCCTGGATGCCTCCTCCCCCCAACTACCATGACCTGAATTCTACCTTGCAGGGCTGGATAGGGCAGAGGTGGTACACTGGTACATATGAGGGCTGGAGGCACAGGGAACCCAGGGTGGACGATACCTTCAGGACCAAGGGTGTGAGGGGCGATGCTGGGAGAGCGTAAGGTGAGTGGGTTGGAAAGGGGGAACTGATTACAGGGATCCACTTGTGACCTCCTCCCTGGGAGAGGGACGACAGAGAAGGGGGGGGTGGGGATGGGAGACTCCGGATAGAGCAAGATATGACAAAATAACGATGTATAAATTACAAAGGGCACATGAGGGAGGGGAGAGCAGGGAGGGAGGGGGGGAAAAAAAGGACCTGATGCAAAGGGTTTAAGTGGAGAGCAAATGCTTTGAGAATGATTGGGGCGGGGAATGCATGGATGTGCTTTATACAATTGATGTATGTATATGTATGGATTGTGATAAGAGTTGTATGAGTCCCTAATAAAATGTAAAAAAAGAAAAGGGAAAAGAAAATGATTAGGGCAAAGAATGTACAGATGTGCTTTATACAATTGATGTATGTATATGTATGGACTGTGATAAGAGTTGTATGAGCCCCTAATAAAACGTTTAAAAAAAAAAAAAGCAGCTGGATGAGTAGTCCCCAACTTAGTGAGAACAAATCCCGGACAGCAAGAAGCCGACTCACAAAGGACGGCCTTCCACACTCGGGATGGGTGGCCTGGAGCACAGACACCTCAGTCCTCTACGCTGCTGCCTTCGCTGAACAATCCGGAATCGTTCTCTCCCTGCTCGGGAGAAGTCTGAAGGTTAACTTTCAGGTTCTCTGACCCAAGAGGCCTCAGGGGTAGGGATAGAAAGTGAGGTAGTTAGTTTATTGTGGCTGATAAACACATGTGGGGTTAATTGAAGGGTGGAGAGATAAATGGCTCAGTGAGCCTCGCCTTTTCAGTTCTCAGGTCTCTTGCTTTCTGATGGTCGGACCAGGGTACAGCTGCCTTAGCCAGTTCCCTGCTGGCAAGGCTCACTTCCTGCAAGACATTCCTGAGGAGAAGCCACATGGACTTACCCTGATGCAGCCCTGGTGACTCCTGCCAGCGCTGAGAGGCTTACACGTTCACTGATTCAGCTTTCCTTCTGCAGTTGGCGTCATTGCATCTGTTTTGTGAGATGGAGGAGGACCTTGTGGATTTGTGTTGGCCATATGGGTTAATGTTGGGCTTGTGGGCTTGGGCAGCACTGGGTTGGAATGTTTTCTTGATGCGCACTTAACCTTTATATAAAACTCTCTCTTATACACGAGTTTCTGTGGATTTGTTTCTCTAAAGTGCCCAGACTCATACAGAGAGCATGTTGGGAAGCCAGGTGAGAGGGGATCAGTTGACGAGGCACCACTGTAAGAACCGAAGAGTAAAACTCCCCAGTGAACAGGGAAGCCCCTCCTGCTCTGGGCTCACAGAACAGACAAACTGCTTCTCCCCAGAAGAGAGGGGCCTTTTCTGGAGAAACTAGACGGCTGAAAAGACAAAAAAAGAAACCACCAATACTGATATTTGAAGTTTCCCCAGGAGGCAGCAGGGCCCTGTCCTTGTATGTTATCTGCCAATAAAGCCAGACCAGCCACGCGCTAAAAACTCCACTTAGATGTTCAGTGCCTTGGTCTTTTAATTCCATTTTCCCACAAAATTTTAGAAACTCCCTTGTACATATACAAATATATGCCTATATATTATTTTTAAACATTTACTGTGAAAATGTCAAATTCACACGAATGTGGAATGAAACCGCTTGTACCCACCACGCAGCTTCCCTCGTTACTGATGTGTGGCTCCCTCTCATTTCACTCTTTTCCCGAGATTTTTTAAAAATCATTTTATTGGGGGCTCATACAATTCTTATCACAATCCGTACATCCATCCATTGCGTCAAGAACATCTGTATATTTGTTGCCATCATCATTCTCAAAACATTTGCCTTCTACTTGAGCCCTTAATATCTGCTGCTCATTTTCCCCCTCCTTCCCCACTCCACCTGCCTCATGAACCCTTCATCATTCATAAATTACTATTATTTTGTCATATATTACACTGTCGATGTCTCCCCCCATTTTCTTCTATGCTGCCCCTCCCCCAGGGAGGAGGCCATACATAGATTCTTGTAATCAGTTCCCCCTTTCTACCCCACATTCTCTCCACCCTCCAGGCATCGCCACTCTCACCGCTGGTCCTGGAGGAGTCATCTGTCCTGGATTCCCTGTGTTTTCTATTGCTCTCTGTAACTATGTACATCCCCTGGTCTAGCCAGATTTGTAAGGTAGAATTGGGATCATGATAGTGGGGGGTTGGGAGAGAGGAAGCATTTAAGAACTAGAGGAAAGTTATATGTTTCATCATTGCTACTCTGCACCCTGACTGGTCCATCTCCCCACAACCCTTCAGTAAGGGGTGTCCAGTTAGCTGCCAATGGGCTTTGAGTCTCCACTCTGCACTCACCTACAGTTTCAATGGTATGATTATTTTTTCCTTGATGCTTGATACCTGATCGCTTTGACAGCTCGTGGTCACACAGGCTGGTGTGTTTCTTCCATGTGGGCTTTATTGCTTCTGAGATAGATGGCCACTTGTTTATCTTTGAGCCTTTTAAGACCCCAGATGCTATATCTTTTGATAGCCGGCAACCATCAGCTTTCTTCACCACATTTGCTTATGCACACATTTTTCTTCAGAAATCGTGTCAGGAAGGTTTGCATCCTGGAATGCCAATTTAATAGAACAAAGTGTTCTTGCATGGAGTAAGTGCTTGAGTGGGAGGTCCAATGTCCATCTGCTGCTTTAGTACTTAACCTATAAATATATGCACATAGATCTGTTTCCCTACACTCATATAAATAATCGAGAGAAATGACTGAAACCCAAATGAAGGCTGAGCATGATAGTGGGACAAGAGGAAAGTAAAAGGAAATAGAGGAAAGAACTAGGAGACAAGGGGTATTTACAGAGGTCCAAAAACTAGAATGTACATATGTAAATATATTCCTGGAATATTTTAAAGCAAATCCCAGGTATTACAGAATTTAAATTATAAAGTCATCAGAATGCCTTTATAACTGATACTTAAATGCACATCCTAAAATACCATACCCCTTTCACACCTATCCAAATTAATCATTTCTTGATATGGTTTCATATCCACTCGATCAGTGTAGATATTTTAGATGGTATCAAACCTAGCTTCTCCCTTGATGTTTTCATTGTGAGTTAGGGGAAGGTGTACAGAGCAGGTCATCAGTCTTACGTTCAACAATTGGTGCACATGTTGTTACAATCCCCTCCATGCAGCACGATTTGACCTGCTTCCCCGAGTCCTGTTTTCATTCCCCCTCCTTTCCTCACCCTCTGAACTTGGTCTTTTTGTTGTTGTGGTTGTTGTTGTTGTTGAAGTTGGTCTTTGGGCAAATGCTGCCCTTTTGTTTTTTTCTTCCAGGCCTTCCTCTTAAGGCACCCCTTGGTAAACTCAAAACACCTCCCTTTTTTTTCAGGTAGCAGCCAAGCACCTTAACCATTTAGACCACCGAGGAGCTCCCCCAAGCCAAGGGGCAGACACCTAAAAAAAATGAGTCACAGAAAGGAGCTCCTGGTCTTGACCAGAACAGGACTGGGACACAGAAAAATGGCCTGCACCATTTTTGAAAGCCCCTCTCTGGAGGACACTCCTGGATGGATGGTTGGAACACTGCCTGCTCATTCTGCACCGGCCCTGTGTGGCCGACAAGCCCTATGCTTCTACTCACCAATCACCACTATGGCAGGGTGGTGTAGATGATGAAATATTTGCTTCTGTTGCCTTGAACTCTTGCAAATCTCCCAATATCTTGCCCTGCCTCCATCTGTGTGTTGCTTGCCAGCCTCTCTCTTGCTGTGGATCGTCTTCCCCTTCCCCCAAGTTAACACCTGTGCACCTTCTAGTCTCTGACTTTCCCTCCTTCCCTTCCCCCGCCAGGTGACTTCTTCTAATCAGGATCCAAACAAGGTCCATGTGTTGCGTTTTGTTATTAAAGTTTCCCACGGACCTAGATTCAAGCTGGGTCTGAAGAGGATATAGAATGAAGCAAATCGTTGCTAATACCACTTGAATCTTGCCAGAACGCCAATGATACCAGAAAGATGCTTATTTGTGTTTTATTGACTGTGTGAACCAAGAAATTATAGACATATTACAAAGACAGAGACTTCCAGAACACTTATTTATGCACATGTAAAGCCTGTACATTATCCAACGGCAGTTATCAAAGCAGGACAGGAGGTTACTCCGTGGTTCAAATCAGGAAAAGTGTGTGTCGAGAGTTCCATGTTTTCACGATACTTCTTCGATCCCTATGCTGAGCACGTGCCACTGTTCGGCGCTGTCATGATGACAGCACCTCCTAACGAGCCCACGAAGAGAGAGCAACCCGTGCTGGCCCTGCGCCAGCCTCACAGTTATTGTTCTAATGTTAGAGCCCATGGTTGTATCCAGGATCAACCCATCGTGTTAGGGACCTTCCTCACTTTCGCTGCCCCTCTACTTTGCCGAGCATGATGTCCTTCTGCAGGGACTCATCTCCCCTGAAATAAAGTCATGCTTCCAAATAAAGTCATGCTTCCAAAGAGCCTTCAGGCTGTACTTCTGCAGAGGCAGATTGCTTGTTCTGTTGGCTGTCCATGATACTTCCAATATTCTTCTCACCGGCGCCATAATTCAAATGTTTCACTTCCTCTTCAGTCTTCTTTTTCAGAGTCCAACTGTCACAGGCATTTGAGGCAATGGAGAATGCCATGGCTTGGGTCAGGAACACCTCATCCTGCAAAGCAAACTCTTTCCTTGTAAATACTTTTGCAGGATGAGGTGTTCATGAGGTGTATGAGCCCCTGATAAAATGATTTTTTTTAAAGAAAAAAATACTTCAAAGAGATCTCGTGCAGCAGATTTACATAATGCAACTCATCTTTTGATCTCTTGACCGTGGCTTCCATGAGCACTGATTGTGGATCCAATCAAAACAAAATCCTTAACAACTTCAATCTTTTTCTCCATTGATCATGATATGGCCTATTGGTCCAGTTGTGAGGTTTCTTGACATTGAGTTGTAGTCCATAGTGAAGGCCGTAGTCTTTGATCTTCATCAGCAGGTGCTTCAAGTACCCCTCACTTTCATCAAGCAAGGTTTGTGTCATCTCCATATCACAGGTTGTTAATAAACTGTCCTCCAAAACCCAAACCACATTCTGCTTCATATAAACCAGCTTCTCTGATTATTTTCTCAGCATACAGATTTAATAAGTATGGCGAAAGGATACAACCCTGACACACACCTTTTAAAAATATTTAAACCATGCAGTGTGCCCTAGTTCTGTTCACACAATCGCCTCTTGGTCCATGGACATGTTCTGCAGGAGCACAATGAAGTGTTCTAGAATTGGAA
Organism: Tenrec ecaudatus; assembly: GCF_050624435.1. NCBI lineage: Eukaryota > Metazoa > Chordata > Mammalia > Afrosoricida > Tenrecidae > Tenrec > Tenrec ecaudatus. Next base: position 67,259,417 of record NC_134530.1, on the reverse strand, counting down.
TTCCCATTCTTCTCAAGGCTGTCCACAGTTTGTTATGAGCAACATGGTCAAATGCCTTTGCAAATGCCCTGGGGTGGCGTAGTGGGTTACACCACAGGCAAGGTCAGCAATTCGAAACCACCAGCCATTGCGCAGGAGAAAGATGAGGCTTTCTTCAGCCATCAAGATCTACCATCCTGGAAACCCACAGTTCTACCCTGTCCTACAAGGTGACTCTGAGAGAGAATTAACTCAAAGGCAGTGAGATGCTGAGCAAAGAGTCTGAGAAACTGGAATGTGAAGAAACGGAAGAAGCACGCAACGTCAGGATTGGAGGCAACGTCAGGATTGGAGGAAGACTCATTAAGGGGCCTCAAAATGCAGATGTAAACGTGCTTGCAAGTCAGGAGGACTGAAAGCACCGTCTGATGAAGATCAAAGACCACGCATTCAGGATGGACTCCATTTCCACATGTTGAGAAAATCAAAATACTCACAACTGGATCAATAAGCATCATCATGATCAATGGAAGAAAAAACTGAAGTTGCCAAGGATTTCATTTTACTTGGCTCCACAATCCAGGCCCACAGAAGCAGCAGTCAGGAATCAAAAAAAAACATCTTGCCTGGAGTAGTTTCTGTGAAAAAAAGACCTCTCAACAGTGCCAAGATGTCCATTTGGAAACCAAGGCAACAACACAAGCCATGATGAAAATGTGTCGTCTTTTAGTTATGGGGATGTTGAAGGAGATTGGAGATGACAAGGCCCACCAGAAGAATGAAAACCTCAAGTCTTGGAAGAAGTAGAGTCAAAATACTCCTTAGAAGCAAGTATGGTGAGACTTCATCACACAAACTTTGGGCATGTCATCAGGAGGGACCGATCTCTGGACACAGACACGTTGCTTCATAAGGTAGAGGGTCCGTAAAGGAGGGAGCCCTTCAAGATGAGAGAGATGGCCCCAGGGCCTTGAGCAACGCAACAATTGTGAGGATGACAAAGGCCCGGGCCGCGTTCTATTCTGTAGTCCACAGGGTTGCCATGAGTCAGCAGCTCACAGCAGCAATATGCTTATCACCAGAGCAAAGCCTGCAGGGTAAGAACCAGACACTTCTGACCCTTCAAAAAACAGAGACAATCCAGAAAGCAGAAGGAAACAACAGAAAGTTCTGATGAAGATGAAGTAAGAGAAGATCTTGGATCTAGGACATAAGAGCTAGAGGTTATCTAAACGGAAATTCCAGGAACAAGAAGAAATTCTTGGAAATTAAAATCTTAATAATAGAAATCGTTTTAAAAAGATAAAGTTCAGGAAGATCTCGTCAAAGAAGAATAAGCAAAACAAAGAAATGTTAGATGAGAGCAAACATTTTAAAATGAGGACGTTGAGACTGGAGACCAGAACTAAATGGTTCCGGGCTACTACTGGGGACCCCCTGAAGAGGATCACAATTGGAGCCGTAGACAGAAAGGAAGAAACGCGTAGAACAAAACTTAAAATAGTTGAAGGAAAAAAAAAAAGACCAGGCTTACAGATCTGATTGGTGGAAACCCTCCCCCCCAAGATGATGACCCTTAAAGACCCCTCAGGCCCAGAACTGCACTCATCCCTCCCCCCACCCCCCCCACCTCCCCCCCCCCCCCCCCCCCCCCGTCTCCACCCTCAGCCAAACAGCAGACAGCCCTGTAAAATAAACAGTGTCAACAGGGAGGTATGCACTCCTGAGAGCAGTAAACCACACTGGGTCAAAGGAGGACCCCTTGTCCTGGGCTAAACCCAGGAGGCAGGGATGGATAGGAAAGAAGGGTGGATGAACATGGTCAAGGTGGGAAGGATGCTGCTGCATTGTGGGGCTGCAGTCAATGCCCCAGACGAAATGTGCAGGGATTGAAGGGGAGTCCGATTTGCTCTGTGCACATGCATCCAAATCACTAAGAAGAGTTAAACCACACCAAAACAAAAAAATGAAAGAAATCAGTCACAGAGAAAGCTTCCCGGAAGTGAAAATGATCCGTTTCCTGACTGAAAAAATGTCACCACGTATCTGTTGCTATTCGTTGACTTCATGCAAACAACCACTCACAGTGACCGTGTGCACAACAGCAACAGAGACTGCCCGATCTGGGCTGTCTCACACTTACTGTCTGAGCTCACTGTTGCAGCCCCTTGTCACTCCATCGCCTTGATGTTTGTCTCCAGGGACTGAGCTCTCCTGATAACATGACCAAAGTTCAAAGTCTTGCCATCTTTGTTTCCAAGAAGCATTCTGCCTGTACGTCTTTGTTCTTCTGGGAGACCACGGCACTTTCAATATTCCTCACCAACATAACTGAAATGTTTGTATGTGTATGAGTGTCCATTTGGGCTACATCGTCACCGCTTGCTTGGTGGCTGTCATTTGCTTCAATTCTTGCCGAATTGATAGAAGGACAAAGGTAGTGGCCCTGTTAATGCTGGCTGAAACCCTTGCTCTGAAACTTAATCGTTACATAACCATAGACAGAAGCCCTCCTGGTGCCGCGTTTAATTGCTCTGCTGCTAACTGAAAGGTCAGTGGTTCAAACCCACTGGTGCTTCACAGAAGAACGATGGGACCATCTGCCTTTGTAAAGATTTCCACCATGGGAAACCCTCCTGGGCAGTTCTCATCCATCCATCCTATAGTCTCACTGATGCAGAATCAGCTCAATGGCAGTGAGTTTCACTTTTCATTGTTGGTGTTGTCAGGGTCTTGACTGTAAGTGGGGATAGTCCTTCAGGCATTGGTAGCTCAGTGGTGGAATTCTCGACATGTCCTCAATCTGGAAGACTTAGTTTTAGGATCTGGCTAACGCACCTTGTGCACAACCAACTGTCTGTCCGTGAAGACGTGTGTTGGTAGCATGCTGAACCAGTTGCAGTGGTTCCGGGCTGAGACAGACTAGGAAGAAGTGCCTGTCCATCCATTCCTAAAAATCAGAACATAAAACCCAGTGGTTCAGCATGATCATAGCCCCACCCCATCACGGGGCTGGTACAGGATCAGGCAGTCTTTCTATTGTGTGTGGGGTCACCAAGCATCCAGGGTAAACAACACCGCTAACCAATATGTACGTTATGCAGTTATGACCAGGAGCAAAAGTGCCAGAAGCGTCTACACCCATAAGAGAATCTGTTATTATTATTATTAAACTGAATAGCCTTTGTTGTCCAAGAGCTTTTTAACTATTGTTTTTGTCCATCCTTGCGACACTAATAAGAGAAGAATGATGGGCAGTTGGTTTCATTTACACGCCTTTTGTTATTCATAGACTTGAACGCCTTTTCTGTTAATTGGCCATTGTACTCTGTCAACATTTCCCTTTTCCAAGCACTCAGGCAAACAGGATCTCGCTCCATTCTCTTCATTCATCAGGCGGACATCACCCCATCCCACTTTTCAAATTAGGAAAATTTGGTTCCGAAAGTTAAAACTCCGGTCCCAGGTTTCACATATTGCCCTTTAAAGCCCAGCAGCTGTTCCAGAGCTTCTTTTTGCTGCTCTTTGTTACCAGCCTCGCCCCGACACCGGTTCCCAGACATCCTCTCTGCGCACGCGCCGCCGGCCCGGGAGTAGGGGCGGAGGGTGGGGGCGGAGCCTCCCCAGCCCTGCGCCAGGCTCCGCCCTCGGCCCCGCCCAGTCCCGGGATCGGCCGGCTCCGAACGCTGGATCCCGAGGTAGGGAGGAGGCCTAGAATTCCGAGCTCCGGATTGAAGGTCGGCGTGGGGAGGTGTCAGGGACGCCGCGGGGACCCCGCCGTCCCCAAGTCCGGTAGGGAGCCCCATGGTCCCGAGCCCTGGGATCGGAGGGGCCGCTCGGGCAGCCCAGCCGGGCCGCCATTCCCCCGGAGGAGGGCGGGCCGGGCCGCGCTGGGAGGACCCGCGCGTGGACCACGTCTGGTCCCGGGGTCCTGCGGCAAGTTTGTCCGCGTCACGCTGCACCGTGGTGGGAAAGCCCCGGCCCGGAGGCCAGAGATGGGGTGCGAGGCCCTGGCCGGCCGGCGTGCCCTTCTTGGGCCTCCGTGACCGCCTGTCATCAGCCTAGCGCTGCGTTAGCACTCTGCTGAGAGTGCAACAAGCTCCCATCGGATTGTCTCCTGGATTTGTACCCAGCAGCGCCAAAGGGAGAAAACCCCTGAGCCCGGGGATTTGATTTTCCCGTCGCCCATCGAGTCCGTGGCGGTGGGACTGGAGCCTTCTCCCATTGCCCCCTGGCCACATTGCGTTCCACCTGTCAAAGGATGGGCCTGCCCCGGGCTTGGTTAGAGGAGGGACTAGCATTTGTCGCTTTCCCCTTTTCTTTAAAGTTGAGCCTCTTTCCGCACCACTCAGATCAGAGCTGACCTTAGAAGTGTTGGAAGCCCAGCCATGGATCCACCGGCCCGGAAAGAAAAGTCCAAAGTGAAAGAACCCGTCAGCAGGGTGGAGAAGGCCAAGCAGAAATCGGCCCAGCAGGAGCTGAAACAAAGACAAAGAGCAGAGGTGAGGAGATTGTGTCTGGTGGGGGATGGCCTTCCTCTAGCAGTGGCGGAAGGTGGGAGATGATCTTGGAGTAAGGGGCGCGAGAGAGGCCAGTGATGGGGAGCATTACCTAGCTCCAGGCAAGGCAGGCGTTCTCCTGGGCACAGCCACAGAATTGATTCCCACGCATCGTGCACCTGTACAGGGCTTCAGAAAGTTTGTGGAGACATCCCATTATCTTTACATTCCATTTTTCCCTGAATTTTTGAAGCTTGCCTCATACACGGGACCGACTTGACTTTCTCCCACAGAGGGACTGGGGGGCTCAAACTGCCCACCTTTTTATTAGCAGCCCAGTGGCCCCTTTTTCTCCGTTTTAGAGGTGCAACGTGATGAAGTGCCAGCCTGATTTCCATGCCCACTTAGTGTCAGATTGGAGATGGGAGCCCTGTCCCCAGGTGACTCTGGCTTAGAGATTTTGTAGTTGAGCCTTGGGGCAATGAGATAAGAATGAGACTCTTCTGTGCCAGAGAAAAGCTTTATGATCTCCTGTCCTCTTCTTGTCCCCCCTCTTTAATGTTGCTGTTATTGTTTATTCCCTTTTGTGAAAATTTTAGAAATACAGAAATAGAAAATATTGTAACAAGTAAGTGGCGACGTCCAAGCCTAGATTGGTAGTGGTTAGCATTTTGTCCTATTTGCCTGAAGCCTTTTTAAAAGAAGATAAAACTTTGTATGTAAATATGAAGTCCCCTTTGTTCATTCAGAGGAGCCCCATTGGACTGCTCTCTGCAAGTTAGGAGTTTGAAACCACCAGCTGCTCCACAGGAGAAAGATGAGGCTTTCCACCCCTCGGGGTTTGAGGCCACCCCCAAGGGCAGTTCTGCTGTCCTGTAGGGTTGCCATGAGTGAGAATCGACTTGCTGGCAGTACGTTTGGTTTGACTTTTCCCATTCCCTGGCCTACATCCCTTTCCCTTCTCTGTGGGCACCCATTCTTTACAATTTTGAAAATATCCTTACGTTCCAATATGTTTTAAAGTGCCTTAAACTGCTACTATGTGACAAGGACTGTTCTAGAACTTTAACTATGCAGCTAGACAAAGCAGACAAAAACCCCGCGTCCTCGCATTCTAGTGAGGAGCGGTAGACAGTACACATAAGTAATAATGAGTTTGATAGTAAGTTCATCCATACACGGAGATTCCCAGGTGGACTGGGACCACCTGAGAGCTATTCTCGCCTCTCCATCACGTCCCCACCTCATCTGACCTCGGCTCCCAATTCTGCTGTCGCTTGACGCCCGCTTAGAGTCATGGTTACATGTTGGACGCTGACGATGAGGTCAGCAGTTCAAAACCGCCAGCTGCTCCGCAGGGGAAAGAAGAGGCTCTCTACTCCCATAGCTGTAGTCGGAAACCCACAGGAGCAGTTCCACCCCGCCCTGTAAGGTCACTGTGAGTCTGAATCAACACAATGGCAGTGAGTTAGGTGAGGCTTTATGGGGGGGTGGGGGCGGGGAGGTGCTTTGGTGTGTGTGTGTGTGTGTGTGTGTGTGTGTGTGCGCACGCGTGTGTGTGGTTTGGTGGCCAGTTAAAGGACTGCTCTAAGACACTAGTCATTGTGCAAATTAAGCGTGGCCAGTGTTGAGGACAATGTTCGTGTCGTTATTGACACCCTCCCTGTGCAGTTCTAACAGGTCCGTTTGTCTGATTTCAAATCCCAGCTCAGCCACAAATCCCAGTTCTGCGTGTGTGACTTTGGACCAGTAGCTTAACCTCTCTGACCCTCAGTTTCTCCATTCTGCCTTTGTAAAATGAGAACGATGGTATCTGCCTCCTGGTGGGTAGAAGGGCTCAAGATCGCCTCGTGAAGCCCTGAGCGCTGTCCCGGCCCATAAAACCAGCCAGCAGCAGTGATTGCTCTTAGGCATCACTGGCTTTTATTCTGTAAACTCTAAATTGAGCGACTGATCAGGTTTCTGGCGAGTCACTGAATGGTAATGCATTTCCATTTACTGTAAATTCTTGCTGGAACGAGATGGGGATATCAGTAAGGAATATGTGACCCCGTGAGGTCAGGGTAATAGCCTCGCTTTATAGTGAGGTCATAGGACTTGAGCCCTCCAGTTCCCGAGGGACACACGGGGATCTAGAGGCAGAAATGCCGACCGGCCCTGGTCAGAGCAGCTGCTTGCCGCCGTCTCTATCTGTGTAGCCTGGAATGTAACCTCCTAAAATAGGAATGAAGCCCAGACAGCCCCTTTGCCGACGGCAGGGACACCATTTCCATCCAGCTCTGGGAAAAGGTCGCATTGCAGGGCGTGAGCCGCGAGGGAACCAACCCAGTGCTGCCCAAGCCCACAAGTCCAGCGTTAACCCATTAGCCCTTATGTCCAACATCAGTCCACAAAGTCCTCCATCTCACAAAACAGACGCAATGATGCTGAATGCAGGGGGAAAGCCGAGTCAGTGAATGTGTAAGCATCTCAGCGCTGGCAGGGGTCTCCACACGGCCGCTCCAGCACCCAGGGCTGCATTGGGGTAGGTCCATGTGGCTTCTCCTTGGGGATGACTTGTAGGAAGTCAGTTTTGTCAGCTGAAGCAGGGAACTTCTAAGGCAGCTGCACCCTGGCTGACCATCACAAAGCAAGAGACCCAAGAGGTAGAAAGGCTAGGCTCACCGAGCCATTTATCCCTCCACCCTTCAATTAATCACATGTGTTTATCGGCCAGGTTGACAAAATAAACTAACTCACCCCCCACCCCCAAAAAAAGAATTCCTTTGTGTATTACTTAATCACACCCATCCCCCTCTCTGTCTGTTCAGATCCTCCCAATCCTTTAAAGGCCAAACCAGCCAGCCCACTGCTTTTTTCCTAACTGTCCACACAGAATTTCTACCACCTTTCCGTTCTCCTATCAGGACCCCTGCAGGTCTGGAATTGTCCAGATGACAAAACTTACCTGTGTCTAAAGATCTCTTGAGCACCTGCCTCCACTGCTAGCATTTCTTCTTCCCGCTCAGATCTATGCGCTCAACAGAGTCATGACGGAGCTGGAGCAGCAGCAGTTTGATGAGTTCTGTAAGCAGATGCAGTCTCCTGGGGAGTGAGTCTCCTGGGGAGTGAGTCTCCTGGGGAGTGAGTCTCCTGCGTGGTCAAGCAAGCCGGGACCCGGATCCTGTCTGCAAGCCTCGTTGCCCATGTTAAGCTGAGCTGCCTCCTCTGGAGCCTTCCAGAAAGACATCTGTGCTGCTCCTGAAGCTGGGTGAACCTGAACTTGCTTCCCCACCTAACTTCTGCTTCAGCGCTTCCTCCGATCTGAAACTGCCCGATCCGCCCTGAAGAGACTTGTTTTCTTCTTCCGAGGCGATTGAGATTTTGAAAACCTTTTTTTAATTGTTTGAGAAAATGAATGTTTCTTGTGAAACTGTATCTTTATCAAAATGCAAATAAATTATCAATAAAATGTTCACTTGTTTGTACTAGACTGGGTGCCTGGTTGTAGAAAGTGGAGCCCGCATAGTGTAACAGGTAAGCAACGCTGGGTGAGCAGAGGAAAAGACATGGCCACTTCAGACCCCGCCGATCGGAGTCTGCGAGCCTCGAGAGATGTCCGCGTGGCTCTTCACTTCCAGGTGGGCAGCTCCTCAGACCTCGCACCCTCCTGAGCCTGGCCATCACGGCTCTGGGTAGCAGGCTGTCCCCACGGAAGAAGGGCCTGCGGGTGCCTTTTCTGTTCTTGAGTTGGAGGGATACTTTGTTGGGCCTTTGAAGAAGACGTGATGAGCGTGTTCAGACTTGCCTCCTCAGGAACCAGTCACCCGTGCACCTACCTGCTATTTTGAGGTCTAGAAATGTGAATTCTGCTTCAGGTATTTGTGTTTTGATGTTAAGGAACGGTTTGGGGATATTTTACTTCTAGGAGTTGCTGGGGAAGGATTTCAGCGGGCGAGGTGACCAGGGAAGTGCAGTAGGTCCTTCCGGGTAAGAGGCAAGCACTGCCGCTTTCTCTGCTCAGTCAGAGATGCTTCGTTTCCTTTCTGACCTGGTCAGCTTCTCAAGCTGTTGCCATGTCCCTTTGCTGCCCCAGACTCGCTGGGAAGGTTGTTGTCGTTACTTAGGCTTCTTCGAACAGCCAGCTAAGGAACTTGCTGCCTCTATTTTCGAGAGGCCAGGTTATAATTAAAGACAAGCTCTACTTGTGGGGGGGGGGGGCTTCAAAAGATTTGTGGGAAAACTTCATTATCATCTTCGTTCTGTTTTTCCCATGAGCTAAGCCCCCTCATAGCCTCAGAAGTGGGCATTCGATTTCATAGTGCCCTGCTAAATTTGGGTTGAATGAGCTTTTTATTTACTTAGGCTAGGGTCAGAGGAAGCTATTCTGATAAACGTTAGGAAATGTGGTGTGCTAGAAAGCACAATTTCTGGAGCCAAATTATCTACCCCAGTTCTGTTTCAGATAGAGCATCAACTTCTCTAAGACTCACTCTTCTCATCTATATGATGAAGTAATTCCTTCTTAGATCATTGTTGAGAATTTCATACGTTATTGTATATATTCCTCAAACCACTGCCATTGAATTGATTCCAATTTAGTGAACCCATAGGAGAGGAGAACTGCCCCTGTGGCTTTCTAAGCATATACTTTTTTAATTGTTTTATTAGGGGTTCATACAACTCTGATCACAATCCATACATACATCAGTTGTGTAAAGCACATTTGTACATTCATTGCCCTCATCATTCTCAAAACATTTGCTCTCCACTTAAGCCCTAGGCATCAGCTCCTCATTTTTCCCATCCCTCCCTGCTCCCCACTCCCTCATGAGCCCTTGATAATTTATCAATTATTTTGTCATATTTTGCCCTGCCTGACGTCTCCCTTCACCCACTTTTCTATTGTCCGTACCCCAGGGAGGAGGTCACTGTAGATCCTTGTAATCAGTTACCTCTTTCCAACCCACCCTCCCTCTACACTCCCAGAATCACCACTCACACCCCTGGTCCTGAAGGTATCATCCGTCCTCGATTCCCTGTGTTACCAGTTCCTATCTGTACCAGTGTACATCCTTTGGTCTAGCCAGACTTGCAAGGTAGAATTGGGATCATAATAGTGGGGGTGGGGGGTTGGGAAGCATTTAGGAACTAGAGGAAAGTTGTATTTTTCATCATTGCTACATCACACCCTGTATAGCTTGTCTCCTCCCAAGATCCCTCTGCAAGGGGATCTCCAGTGGCCTACAAATGGGCTTTGGGTCTCCACTCCACACTCCCCGCCTCCCTCATTCACTATGGTAAGATTTTTTCTTCTGATGATGCCTGACACCTGATCCCTTCGACACCTCGTGATCGCACAGGCTGGTGTGTTTCTTCCATGTGGGCTTTGTTGTGTGCTAGATGGCCGCTTGTTCACCTTCAAGCCTGCCGGGCACCGTCCGCTTTCTTCAGCATATAAATCTTTATAGTTGCAGAAGCCTCATTTTTCTTCCATAAGAACAGCCGGTGGGTTCAAACTACTGACCTTGCAGTTAGCCCAGCTCGTAACCCACTATGCTACCAGGGCCCGCACTGTGGACTAATGATCCTCAGCAAAAGCACTTCCTCCTAGCTAGCTTTCAGATTGACCCATAAGAAATGTTTCCATTTCAAATAACCAAGTAATACATGAGCAGGTAATACCCATTGTTTCTCAACAGGTGCCAGGAACACCTCAAGTTGTCCCCGTGTCCTCCCTCCCTCCATGTGGGCTGTTGGAACGTCAGTGTTGAACCGATTCTGATCATTGGCTGGGGAAGTGTTTGGATTACGTCTCAGCCATGGATATCTTTTCATAGCAACTGTCCCAGTAGGGCAAAGATTCTCAAACTTCACATGGTTGTGAAGTCAGATTAATGGATCATGAATCATGATCAATGTTTTAGATTAGAAAATGTTATAAAGATATTTCATATTTCAGTCTTAACCTTGTAAATGTATACAATGAGTTTAATGTAAACATGACTAATTCTTCATTATAAGTTGTGGTCAAAGATTTTTGAGATACAAGAATATTCTTGAGCCAAGACAGGAACCGGTTATCTTTTCATTCACAGTTTAAAGAAGGAAACAAATTTTATGAGAAATACCAGGTAAGAGCGCCAGAGCCCTTGGCATCATGCGTTTAACAGCATCGACCGCCACAGCTCATACAGGCACAGTCTATGGAAATTGGGAACACATTTTTTGTGGACCTTCTAGACTCCCCTAACCTTAACATGATCCCTTTCCCAGTTCCTGATAGAAATACAAGGAGGCATTTTAGAAGCCCTGAATCAAAATTAATGAGCCCATTAAACTTTGGAAGATTGGCTACTTGGGTTTGACTCGGGTCCGATGCTTACTAATTGTGTGAACTTTGGGCAAGTTTTAATCTCCCAAGTCTGTGATCCTTTCTATTTGTCCAGCTAGAGTTCAAGAAGTGATTGCGATGGCCATACACAACTCAAAGACAATATTCTTGATTAAAGGGTTTATTCAAGGAAGTTAGCATGTTATAGCACAAGTGAGAAATGCTCAGAATATAGTTGTTCAGTCAGGAGCTGATACAAAGTCCCGGGCTGTTAATTAATGCCCAAAGGGTGCGCCACTCCAGCGTCAGCCTCAACTCACAGGCACTTGACTCTACTTACTCTGGGGGCTGGGAAGCCCACCACTCTGTCTTATGCTCTGTCTCCTGATTCTGCTGCTCCTGTGATGTCACAGCTATCTTCTGACCAATGAAGTTCACTGTACAGGGATCTCAGGGTCCAGAGGATACACTACACTCCTAGCTCTTGCTGGACATGAGATTCCTTCAACCCACCCAGTCCAGCTCACTTCATACCCAGAAGGATGGCAACGACAATGTGTCCTGTTAACCGTTGCTCCTGGATGAATTCTATCCATCTCTTCCCCAACTTTCTTACCCAGAGCCGGACAGGAAAAGGTGGTTTGGTGGGCAATACAGACACTCAGGCTGCAAGAAACACATTAAAGAATCCACTGCCCCTTCAGGTCCTCAACACCTTTTTATCTCATGACCTCTTTACACTCTAAAAGTAACTGAAGGCCCCAATAATGTTTATGTGGGATATCATATTTGCTATGTTAAAAGTTAAAACAGACAAGTTTTTAAAAATCATTTTATTGGGGGCTCGTACAGTTCTTATCACAATCCATACATACATCCATTGTGTCAAGAACATATGTACATTTGTTGCCATCATCATTCTCAAAACATTTGCCTTCTACTTGAGCCCTTAATATCTGAACAGAAAAGTTTTTAAATATTTATGATAACAAGATTCTATCGTAAGTCAATATAATAATGTTTTTCATGCAAGAAAACTATTTGCCAAAATACAGAATCATTTGGTGTTTATGTGTTGTAAACCTCTCTCATATATGGCTTTAATAGAAGGCAACAGGGTTCTTAATCCACATCTGCATTCTGGGTCCTTAGCCTGTCAATGAAGTCAATGAAGGACATCCAGTGTTACTCAGATACATCATCAGGAAAGGAAGGAGTGTTTTAATACTTAGATAATATTTAGCTATTTGATATGTCCTTCTTTGATGTTACACCAAAACCCAGCAAGTGGTCATTTCCTAAAGACAACATGGCATCTAATAACCGGCCGTATCAGTGAACATTTTGTATGGCTACAGGAAACCATCCGTGTCCACTGTATCTTCTACCAGGGCACAATGTAGTAACACCACTGGCTGGTCATTTAGAAATAGTGCTGCAAGGATCGTCTCAATACTGACTCATTTTTGATATAATTTCAAAAGTACATATTCATTAACATCCCCACCAATCCCATCAGAAATGTCAAGCTCATGGTGTATACAAGTTTCCCAAACTTCTAAATTTCCCTTGAAAGCCAAAATGTTATCCTTGACAACAAAAATGTAGACAACAGTCTATATTCCATCCCAAGCTGAGGACTAGCAGAGCTCCTAGAATCAAGAGCCAGTCCCCTCTGACTTCACTTATTCCTTTGAGAAGTATGTTTTTAATGTCTTCGTCTTTTTCCCTTGTTACTAAGAGAAAGTTCAAGAAGAGCCCATGTGTTTCAGAAAACACCAGAAGTAAAGGCCTGGGAATGATGAGCGTGAGCCTCCTGAGACCCTGGGGCCGGTGCCAGGTGTGGCCCGCTTTCCATATAGTTACGAGGGGACCACTGAGTTGATTCTGACTCACAGCGACCCCACAGGCCCACGTAGACCTGCCCCTGTGGGTTTCTGAGATTGTAAATCTTTATGGGAGTAGAAAGCCTCTTCTTTATCCCATGAGCAGCTGGTGGCTTTGAACTGCCGACCTGGTGGGAAACAGTCCAACGCATAACCCACTGCACAACCACATAGGGAGAAGGAGAGATTTAGTAAGGATAAGGCAAGCAAGCCTCAGCCCAGTATGCTGGCACGCCCTCCTCTCCCCCGCACACACCACCCCCACAGGCCAGAGGGAGCAGGTGGAGCTGTTCAGTGTCCTCGGGGCCGTGGTCGTCTGAGACAGCTTGTCTTGCCCCACAGAGCGTCAGGAAAGAAGATGTAGGAGATGGCCCAGATCAGGCAGTAAAAGGGAGTCAGAGAGAACGGAGACACAAACAGCATGGTGACACCTGCAGGGGGAGCAAACAGGCGCACACAGTTTGTACGAAGCTTTCTCGTGTGTGTGTGTGTGTGTGTGTGTGTGTGTGTGTGTGTGTGTGTGTCCCCACCCTTCCGACCCCCGGCACCCTACTATCCCTGCCGCTTGAGATGCCGCCTTGTCTCTAAGAAACTCAGCTAAAAACGGCTAAGGCACTCGCTTAACAAGACTGCAGGTCCCAGTGCACCCGGTCGCATCTTGGACGAGGGGTCCCGTCCTCTTGAAACTCGATGACTATGACCTCCCTGACACTGTGCATTGACATCAGCTTGGTGGCAATCGGTCAGTCGGCAGGCAGCTAGACGAGTGTAATGTGACCCAAACCCCACTGCACTGTCAGACTCAGGACAGAAATCAGTCCCGACCAAGAACTAAACCAGAATTTACCCAGCTACCCCTTACTAGAAACACAAAGTTAAAATCCTCATTGTTTCTCATTCAACATGTCTGAACGGCCAATGCAATAGGACTGGCTGCAGAAAAGAGTCCGGCATGAGCATCCCTGCACTGCTGTCTTCACAAGGCCTGCTCAACTCCTGGCTGGCGACTGGACACGTGCCTGGCAAACAGTCCCCCACACGAATGCCAAACCTTTCCTAACTGGTAAGCAGCCCTCTGTGCCCACTCTCTACAAAGGAGTGTGTGCTGGACAGCCACGTTCCTTCTGGGAGTCTAGATTTGGGGTACATGTTGAGCTTTGGGGTTTGGGTGGTGTTGTTAGGTGCTGTCAAGCCAGTTCAGCTCAAAGCGACCCTGCGCAGAATGAAATACACGCTGGGCAGAGAGGGTAGCTATGTGACCAGGCCTCAATAAAAGCCCGGAGCACTGAGCATCTCCGGAGCTTCCCTGGTGGCCCGCACTCACATGCATTGCTACAGCTCCGGGCTGGAGGCATGAAGCTTGGCCTGCACTCCCCCGGGGGAGAGGTCCTCGGGAAGCTGGTGACTGGTTTTCGCTGCCATTGGTTCCAAGCACCTTGTCCCTGAGCTGACTTCGCTATGTGTTCTGGCTGTCATAGACCTTAGCCATGAGGACAACTGTCTACTGAGCCCTGGGAGTCCTACCAAGCCACCACAGCTGGGGGTGAGCCCCGAACACAATTTGAACCTCTTCAATGCCAAAAGGGAAAAGGGCCCTAATATTTGTAGGGTATCTGTGGATATGTGCTAGATATTCTGTGAGTATATTACATATGCTATGTCTTTTCCTTTAAGGTTCTTTGATTTAGAAGAATTATAACTCTTTCTAACCTTTCCTTTTTTTCTTTCCCGTCCAAAGCAGGTGGTGCGTGTGCTAGGGGAACAGTTCGTAACTTCCAACCAATACTGATTGGGCATCTACTCTGTGACCGCCATTACTCCCGACCCAGGGGTTACAGCACCAGTCAGAGGGCCCCTGTCCTCACGGGGTTTATGCTCTGGGGGAGGGAAGTGTAGAGTTTGTAGACAAGAACTGAGAACCTACGTATTCTCTCATGTGGCAATAAGTTCTTTGGCGAGCAATGAGGCAGAGCCAGTTAGGGAACTCCAGGTGACGGGAGGTGAGTGAGCCCATCGCTGGAAGCATGTGAGAGCACTTACCCGCCAGATAAACGATTTTTTTCCAGTTCTCAGACTCGAGGATTTCCTCATGGGGATAGTAGGTCTGGTCCATCATGAACAGAATCATGAGCGAGGCCACGCAGGAGAGAATGAACGTGTTGCCTCTGGTCACAAGGGAGGTGGAGGCCAAGACACAGGAAGCGTAGGAGCTGGGTAGGCCCTTGTAGATGAAGGGGACTCCTGCCAGGGAAAGAGACCACCAGGGCTGGCTGCTGCTCTCCCTGCTCCAAAGCAAACAAGCAAAGCCGAACCCCACAAGAAAAGCTTTCAGCTCCAGCTCCCAGCTCCCCCAGGCAAAGCCTCAAGGAAGAGACCTGAGCTCCCTGGGGCATTCTGGGCTGGAATCTCTATGGAGGCAGATCACCAGGCCTTTCTTCCGCAGCACTGCTGGGTGGGTTCAGACCCACCAACCTTGTGGTAAATAGCCAAGCAGAAACCATCGGGGCTATCCAGAGACCTGTCTACAGCTACAAAGGTGTCTAAATGAAGCAAGCCTCTCTCTTTGGGGGGCTTCCCCTCCCTAGACTACAAAAAAAAGGCACAAACACTGGCATTGGGTCAATACCAACTCATGGCGACATTATAGGACAGGGTAGAGCTGCCCCCGTGAGTCTCTGAGGCTGTGACTCTTTACAGGAGTAGAAAGCCCATACTTCCATTAAATCCGAGGTGGGGGCAGCTGTGAGGCACCAACAGAAGTGGTACCCTGGGTTGCATTTTGCATTGGTTTTCCAAAGCCAAAGCAGGCAGCCAGCTAGGACAAGGTTGTGCCCTGGCCCACAGAGTGGCTGTACTTGAGATCTACCTTCCCGTCTAGAGGCTAGGCTGCAGCTGCCCCACCCCCTTCCTCTGGGGCCTGAGGCAAGACACCTGGCCTCTGCTGAGCAGAGGCTCTCCAGTTTGTGGGGACTGGAGAAAGCCCTCCAGGTCTAGTCACTCAGTGAGACAGGGGGAGAGCTGACCCAGGAACCGGGGCCCTCAGTCACTCAGCCCAGGGCAGCCTGGAGCGGAGCCTCCAGAGAGGCTGGGGTGGGGCGTGGGAGAAAGGAGAAAGGGGCATCCCCAAAAGAAAAAACGGACTGAATCACTGCATCCAGTGACTCCACCCCCACCCACCCACCACCCCTAACACACACACACACACACACACACACACACACCACCCCTAACACACACACCACCCCTAACACACACACACACACACCACCCCTAACACACACACACACACCACCCCTAACACACACATACACACACCATCCCTAACACACACACACACACCACCCCTAACACACACACTACCCCTAACACACACACACAGACCCACCCACCACCCCTAACACACACACACACCACCCCTAATACACACACACACACACCACCCCTAACACACACACACACCACTCCTAACACACACACACACACACACACACAAACACACACCATGGTTCCCTGCCCTTAGCCCCAAGGCTGCCCCGGCTCCACTCACCGGTTGAGAAAAAGCACAGGCGGAAAGAAGTCGCTAGCATATACATGATGGCCAGGAGCCCACTGAGAGGCCCATCCAGGCCTAGGAGCAGGGCTGAGGCCAGGCCAAAGGAGGTGAAGACAGCAAAGTCGTTCAGCTCCACTCCTGCTCCAGAAGGCCCAAGGTTAGAAGATCCAACAACCCCGGCCCTTGCATCTTAGCCCCCTCTGGAGGGGGAGCTGGAGAGGTTAGCGGGGACTAGTGGGGGTTCTGGTAACAACAGCTGCTCCACGGGTGGTCTCAGGCTAAGGACTCCTCCCAGCTCTGCTGTAACAGACCCCACAACCCCATCTTTCTTTCCCCAGCCAGGATTGCATTAAAATGAGAGATCACTCATGGGCAAGGAAACTCATTTATCACGCAAAATCTTACATAGAGATGTTCTGAACCAGTTGCTCCCTCTGGGGGAGTTTCGCATCTCCCAGATCCCCTGCCTTCTCACCTGCCCTCCACGCCCACCCCGACAACACCCACCACCCACCACCAGCACCTGGGGTGGCCCTGAGCAGGGAGGCAGGACAGATAAGGACGCGTAGGAGCTGGCAGAGGGATAAGGAGCTCCCTAAGGCCAGCTCTGACGGGAAGTGACAGGCCTATGGGTTGTTGGAGGGTGGAGCTGGTGACCTGACATGATCCTCTGCTTCGGAGTGCAGGGACTGGGGGTCTGAGACCCGGATTTACCTGATTTGGTAAAGATGCTGAGGTGCCTGTTCATGGTCCCGACTGCCATGTCTAAGAAGAAGCTGATGAGAAGCAGCCAGGAGGCACAGTGGGGTTTCCTAGGACGCAGCCCCGTCAGTCACAGTGTCCCACAGACAACCACTCCATGTCCCCAGGACAACACACTTATCACACCACTCTTACACTCCTTACACACGCAACTCCACACATCGTCCACTCAACAGCCTTTCTGACTCACAGACACACGAAACACACCCTCACACATGGCTACCACCTTCCAATACCCTACACACAGAGCTCTGCAGGGAGTCCTCGGAGCCCGTGGAGATCCCTGCAGTACCCCCTAGTGCTCAATTCCAGGCATATTCCACAGGACAGGGGGCCTGGGTCCAGCCCAGTCCCTGCTACCAAGTCTGAGAATTCTCCGATAAATGACTCTCCCCTCCAGGCCTCCCCCCATCTGTACCACGGGGCACTGAGGTTCCTCCAAATCCTCCCTGTCCCTGGCCAGAGCCCAGGAGGCCTTTTCCCAAGACGGCCCTGGGTTACTCAGTGGCCCGGGAGAGAGCCTGCCCCACCCAGGCCTGCAGTCCTCCACGCACTCCTTTCTGGGCACCCACACCTATGGCTCTAACCTATAGGAGCTGAGATGAACTCGGCATCCTGGACTCCTCTGGGTGGGAGAAACCGCACCCCCACCATGTGCCGAGAGAGCGTCCCCGCTGCAGGCCTGTCCCAGGCTTAGGTCAAAGCATCTTAGTTTTAGGATGAGAAACAGATCCTGGGAAAGCCGCTTGCTGAAGGTCAGGGAGACCCAGAGTCAAAGGATGTTATTTGCAGTCGGAGGATTTGTCTTTGAAGAGCAGTTTCCCAGGGGCGTTGAAATATGACGACAGGGATACAATTCAGCCCCAGTCTGATGGGCAGAGACATATATCTATGTATATATGTCTGTGTATGTAGATATATGTCTCAGATTTTCCGGGGCATGCTTATTCCAAACATCCTGCCAGACCATATGTTCTCATTTAAGAATTGGAAAGTATGAATCAGAGCTCACCCCACGGTGGGGGTAAATCCAGAGGAACAGAATTTCTTGATTTTCTCATAAAAACAATTTTAACCAGGACTGGAAGGAACCACAGAGATCAGAGAGCGAGCTCCTCATTTTACAGATAGAGAAACTGAGGCCCAGGAAGGGGATGTGACCTAGCCAAGGTCACACACCAGATTGGTGGCAGAACTGAGGCTAGGATCTTGGCCCTTTGGCTCCCAAACCTGCTCCCAGTTGACCCTGTGCTTCAGTGTCTGGCTCTAACTCCCTGCTCCCCTTGTCCTTCTCTGGGCTCCAGCACTGGCCTGAGAGCTCTCGGGGGCCCACGCCTACCTGTAGAAGCTGCAGAAGATGGAGGAGAATCCCAGGATCATGTTGACCAAGGACAAGGTATTGACAATATCCTTGCAGGAAGATTCATCCAGCTGGGGGCGGCTCTGGTCATGGGCCGGAAGAAATTGGTGTACTGATTCAAATCTGGGGCCCAAAAGGAGAGGGGCAAGGAGTTCCCAAGATCAAAGAGTCCCAAAAGGGACTCCTGGGGACTTGGTAGCTCCTGCTCTTTTAAACATCACCACTGAGTGGCACCCACCCAATATATTGCTCCTTGTCTCACTGGCTGCACTAAGGCAGCAGGAGTTGGCCCAGACTGAGGATGGGGAGTTGAGGAGGGGAGGGTCTTGGGAGATGCACAATAGTAAAGTAGAAGAAGGCACACAAACACACCGCCTCTGACTCTGCCCTTGTCCCCTGGCACAGACCTCCTGTACGGTGGCCCTCCTGGCTCAGGCTGCAGGGGTCCAGGGCCCTTCCCATCTGAGAGATGAACTCTTTGTCACAGACTCTTAAGTTGGCTTCAGGGAGAAGTAGAGTCAGAAAGCCACTCTGTCCTACAGGCCAAAGGCACTCCCAGAGAACTGGCTGTGCCCCCCCCCCCCAATCCATCGCCCCCACCACCACCAGAACAACCGGCCTGGCCCTGTTATTGTATCAGTGAACACGTGTAGCATCAGGGAGTTCACAAAACACTTTGTATCTCTCTCCTGGGGGGTGGGGGTGCTATATAATTCCCCCAATTTCATTCCTGAGGAAACCGAAGGTTAGAAGAATGGAGAGACAGGCTCCAAGTCACATTTGGAGGTGGGAAGGGCCAGCCCAGGCTGCGAACTCAGAATGGGTGGGTCTTCTGCCAGGAGCACCTAGAACTGCAGGATGGGTGAGGGCAAGAAGGAGGGGGTGCTGGGAGAGGGGAAGCAGCCATTGCCTCTGCATTTGGCCAGGCTTACTGGGACACCCTGGCAGCCTACCCAGGCAGGAGGAGCTATGCCTGGTTGCCTCACCTCTCCTGCCTCTCCCATCTAATTGGCTTGTCTGGTCTCATTCTTATGCTCAAATCACCCATGCTTAGTCCTTGCAAATACTCATGAACTGCTTAAGAAACAGTCTTTGTGTGTGTGTGGGGGGGGGGAAGCCCCAGCCCTTTCTGAAACAGAGAAACCCCACTGATTGGGGCAGATGTACCTGCCCCACAGAGTCATCCTGCCCTTGAATTCAATACTGCACTGCCAGCAGGCTCTCACAGTCATTCTCGCACTTGGTCCTCACCACTCCATCTTAGCCTGGGGGAGCTGGGGCTCCTCTCAGTGGGGCTCCAGGCCCTCCTGTCCCAGGGCAGCAAGAATTGAGACCAAACGTGTTCCTTTTTCACTAATTTTGCCACCAAAATGTTAGAGGCTGGAAGGGTGGGCTGGATCTGCGATGGGGAGCATCAGGGAGCAGCCCGGGAGTCTGATGGGCCAGCTCATTCCATTCACCAAGAGGCACAGGTTCTTATGCCTCCTTGCAAAGTCAGCTTACAAACAGCAGCAGAACTCAAAGGAAGGAACGAGTTTTGCTCAAAGTCACAAAAGAAGTGGCAGAAGGAGATGCACGGCTTCACTTAACCGTTTTTTGCCCTCTACTCTGCTGTCTGCCAACCCACAGGCCTCTGCTCAGCCAGAGCCAGGTGCTGGGAGAACACTGGGGTCGTGTTTGCATGGCACTTTAGAGTCTGCCCAGGGAAGCAGGGCTCGCTTAGGCACATGGGGACTCACAAAGTCTGTTCTTGGGGACCCCTCATCTCACAGAGGAGGGAACTGAGGTTCCAGGAGAGTTGAGTGACTTGTCCCAGTCAATGGTGAGTCAGGGTTGGGATCACATCTCCTCTTCCCCAATAAAATGTGCTTTGCAGCAGAATGCACAACAGCCAGGTGAGATTAAGGGCTGTAGAAATTCAGAGAGCAAGAGTAATCCATTCTTCCAGCAAACTCATCAGGAGCCAGGCTCCGTGTTTATCCCTCAAGTTGCTCAGCGTAACTGGGGCACCAGGACAAGGAGGGCCAGGGCTCCTGGGGGAGCACAGCAGAGGGGTCCAACCTGGCAGGGGTCAGTGAAGGATGAGGAGGCAGGGGCAGAGTCCAGACAGTCTGCAGTGTGGTCTGCAGGAGCTGGTCCCTCCCCCAACTTTCTGCAAGCCTTCAGAGCTCCCCAATGCACCCAGGATGCAGTCCACCCCTTTGCCTGGTCTACTAGCTCCACCTCCAGCCTCCGACCTCTATTCTCCCTGAAGCCCCCTTGTCTCTGCCTCTGTACCTCTCTGTTGTTGTCTGGTGGGGAGGAGGGTACTTCTTCACACCCCCACCCCCAGCCTGCTATCTGCGAGGATCCTCCTCCGCCAGGGAACACCTCCTTGTGCTCACGTGTGACACATGGCACTCTGTTTATCAGTGCCTACCTTGTCTTCCTTGCCTACTGCTGGGTAAGTGACTTGAGTGCAGACCCGGGTCCCCCTTGACCAGCATGAGGCCTGACAATAGAAATGGTTCAGGTGTTAAATGGCTAGAGTGCGTGCGTCCCTCAGGTCTGCTCCCTGCACCAAATCACATCTCCACTCTGCTGCAAACCTCGTTCCATAGGTGTCCCCAAGAAGGCTTCCCAGGGGGGACATCAACAATGCAACCCTTCCAAACCAAACGCACTGCCATCGAGTCCATGCTGACTCTGAGTGACCCTACAGGGCAGGGTGGAACTGCCCTGTGAATTTCCGAGACTGTCACTCTTCACGGGAGTAGAAAGTCTGGTCTTTCTCCAGTGGTGGTTTCAAACTGCTGACCTTGCAGTTACCAGCCCAATGAATAACCATTACGCCATCAGGGGCCCGTCATTGACTCTTACCATCTTTCTTTCATTAAAAAATATCTTATCCCGTGCCCTGCACATGAGGCAGGATTGCACGCAGACAGCTCCCAGCACCCTGCTCGGCGTGGCGCTGGGGCCCAAGGTGAGTGGTGCTGCGGGGCGCACAGGGGTGCGTGTTCACAGGCAAACATGAATGGGTGACAACGGAAAACAGAGTTGGAACCGTGGGGATGAGCTATTTTGCACAGGAAGCTTTGAGAGAGGTTGTTGACTGTCATCCTCCTGAAGTTTGGATGAAACTGAACAGCAAAATGAGCCTGGGGCTTTGGGAAGTGTCAACTCTCCGTTTTTCAGGAGGAGCCACAGAACTCAGTGACGCACCTGACTAAGCCAGCGCCCAACAACCAACCTCAGCAGAGCAGGCTTACAGCACTGGTGCAAAGAGTTAGAGCCGTTCTCCGCAGTCCCCCGGGAAAGAGAAGCTAGTCATGGTAACTGCGTTAATGGGAGAAAGTACTCCTGTGGTTTTCAGGTGAGGATCTAGTTCAGAAGTCATGAAGTGATCTGTGGTGAGAATAGTTATAAAACTTAAGCCACTCAAAAGATACATTGTTATCTTCGGCCTCCTAGGATATTGTAGCTACTGCGATATCCACACCTGGGTTTGGGCCAAGACACTTACTTCTCTCACCACTGGGAATGACCAGGAGTGGGGGTGTTTTTGTTAGTTGTACAGAATCAGCTGAAGAACAACACTATTTTAAGTTTGTAATCCACTTGCCTTTGCTGGTGCTCTTTTTATACAATGAAGCAACAGCCTGGCAGCAACATAAGAAACCATTTAATAAAACTTTCAGCTTCTTCAAAGAGAAAAAGTAACTTACTGCTCGGTTGGCACCAGGGCTCCTGTGGCCTGGGTCACCGGGAAGAGCCAGC
Organism: Tenrec ecaudatus; assembly: GCF_050624435.1. Taxonomy (NCBI): domain Eukaryota; kingdom Metazoa; phylum Chordata; class Mammalia; order Afrosoricida; family Tenrecidae; genus Tenrec; species Tenrec ecaudatus. The sequence continues at coordinate 67,237,306 of NC_134530.1, read as the reverse complement.
GGCAGGCGGGGACTGTCCGCATGGCCAATGTCCTGGTGCAGAGGCCGAAGAGAATCGCCTGGGGTGTGGGCCAGGAGACATTCTCAATGAAACTGCCACTTACTGAACTCTTGAAGGAGACCCGGAGTAGGGGCCCTCCCCTGGGGAACTCCTGAGAAAGGGAATTACCAACGCGAGGAGGAGAGAGGTGAAGTGGCCGCACTGCGGTTGGAGGAGAACATGTGCGGTGTGACCTGCTGTGAAGTCTGATCTTCGAAGGGCAGTGGGGAGGTGGGGTGAAGTTTGGTAAGACTGCCTGGGGTGGGGGGGTAGGGGAGAGACCGAGGGGGTGGGGTGCTATGAGGAAAGGCAGGGCAAGGGGTGAAGTGAAGATGCACACCATCCCCGCTGAGCTGGCCTGCCAGCTGGGGCGCAACGCAGAGGAGACCCCACTCCCGTCGGGCACCCACTCCACTTAGACACCTTTCTCTGACCCGGCCCTCACCCCACCCTGCCTGCCCTCTTCCCTAGAGGCCAACAGCCCCAATGAGCGCCTCTTCCAGGACTCTGCACCCCCAGACCGCGCTCCCTGACCCTGGCCCTACGCTGCCATGGTCCCCTGGGCTACAGGAGCCAAGGACCGGCCAGTGGCCATCTCTTTCTTCCCAGAGCCTGGTCGCTGCTAGCACCCCGGGAAGACTCATTGCTCGTCCTTGCGGCCTCGTAGCTTACCTGGGGACAAGGCATTGCTAGATGGTGGGTAGGGGTCTGCACTCCGCCCCCACTTCCTGTGCGGAGGAAGGCCCGGCCTAGGCCAGGTGGTCCCGCACCAGCGCCTAGCCGCCTACCGGACTCTTAGCTCACAATCCGGGAGGCGGGGGAGGGGCTGTGGCTCTTTCATTAGGGCGGAGGAGCCTCAATTTCCAGGGACCTCTGTCCTAGGTCTTGTAGCTGGAGGGCGAGGGTGGAGGGAGGGGGAGGAATACAATCTCCGTGTTGGCGTGTGGAAAATACTCCGCAGGTGACAGCAAGGTGATTTGCTAGGGGCAGAGCCTGGCTTCTGTCACAGGCTGTAAAGGGATAGGGGGGGTGGGGGGGGGCAGGCTGTGATGCGCCTTCTAATGTAAGCGCAGCGTGGGCAGGGGGTTGGTTCCCCGGCTCTATCCGTGGGCTTCTCTAAGAACGTCCAGACTCCTGGTAAGAGCATTCTTCCTTGCTTCAGTATTGGTTGGCTGAGTTGCCCTATAAATAATTTGGCCTCAATCCTGAAGGAGAGACTTAGTAATATAGAAGGGTTGTGGTCAGGTTGCTTTAGAGATTATTCTGACAATTAGCCTCCCTGGGGGTCTAATTATGTCAGTAATTTTGTACCCAAAACGGTACATTGTTTTGCATAAAATTTGTTGTTTTATATTGTAGGCCTGTAATTCTTAAGAAATTACTCACTTTAAGCTCTCTAGCAGACATTCCAGGTATGATAAACTTTAATACACAGTTAACATTTACCCTGAGGTTAGTGTGAAAGAGGGATCTGTAATCCCTAGGGATAATGAGGGGGACGGAGGAATGACAATAATTATTGGGCAGAGACAGAGGGCATGGGAGGAAGTGGCCAGGCTCAGGCGGAGTCATTGATTCGGAATGCCAAGGGTGAGGAAGGGGTGTGATTGCCTCTGAGGTGTGCAGACTTAGCTTGATGGCTACTGAGCTGTGGAAGGGAAGGCCGTGGGAGGCTTTGTATTAAATTGGACGTTCTAAGTGAAATCTCCCAGACACTACTGAAGTGTTGGTGATGTAGCAGGCACTATTTTGTTGTTGTGAGGTGCCATCGAGCTGTTTCTGACCACAGAGACCTTATGCACAATGGAACACAATGCGGCCTGGTCCTGCACCTGTTGCACAATTGTTCTATCCTTGAGACTATTGTTACAGCCACGGTGTCAATCCATCTCCCTGGGACCTTCCTCTTTTTTGCTGGCCCTCTAGTTCACCGAACATGATGTTGGTCTCCAGGGACTGGTCTCTCCTGGCAACATAGCCAAAGTATGTAAGATAAAATCTCCCCAACCTTGCCTCTAAGGAGCCCTCTGGCCTTACTTCTTCCAAGACAGATCAGTTTGTACTTGTAGCAGTCTTGGTACTTTCAATATTCTTCTCCAGCACCACCATTCAAATGTATCGGTTCTTCTCCGGGCTTCCATATTCATTGTCCAACTTTCATATACATATGAGGTCAGATTGAAAATACCAGGGTTTCTGTCCAGAGCACCTTAGCAAGTAACATCCTTGCTTTTCAATATAAAGAGATCTTATGCAGCAGATTTACCCAATGCATCCTTCGATCTCTTGACTGTTGCTTCCATGAGCATTGATTATGGATCTAAGCAAGATGACATCATCCTTGATAACTTCAACCTTCTATTTATCATAATGTTACCTAATGGTCCAGTTTGAGGATTTTGGCCTTCTTTACATTGAGTTGAAATCCATAGTGAAGGCTGCAATCCTTGATCTTCATCAGCAAGTGCTTCAAGTCCTTACTTTCAGCAAGGATATGTCATCTGCATATCTCAGATTGTTAATAAGCCTTCCTCCTATCCTGATATCACGTTTTTTTTCAGTCCTTTTGTGATTAACTATCATTTTATTTTTTTACTTCCTCTCTTATCTTTTTTTAATCATTATATTGGCAGGTTATGGCCATTACATAATCTTCTGTCAACGAGCAAAGGGGTGGAGTCTGCCTGTTGTGCAAGGTAAGGTTTATTGTGCCAGCCTGGCCGATAAACACAAGTGGGATTAATTGAAGGGCAGAGAGATAAATGGCTGGGTGAGCCTCACCTTTCTAGTTCTCTGGTCTCTTGCTCTCTAATGGTCAGACCAGTGTGCAGCTGCCTTACCCAGTTCTTTGCCTCAGCTGGCAAGGCTCACTTCCTGCAAGACATCCCTGAGGAGAAGCCACATGGACCTGCCCTGAGGCAGCCCTGGGCGCTGGAACAACCGTGTAGAGACCCCTGACAGTGCTGAGGTGCTTACACATTCACTGACTCGGCTTTCCTCCTGCAGTCAGCATCATTGCATGTGTTTTGTGAGATGGAGGAGGACTTTGTGGATTGGTGTTGGACATATGGGTTAATGGGTTAATGTTGGACTTGTGGGCTTGGGCAGCACTGGGTTGGGATGTTTTCTTGATGAGCACTTACCTTTTATAAAACTCTCTCTTATACATATGAGTTTCTGTGGATTTGTTTCTCTAGTCTACCCGGATTAACACACCTGTCAATCAGGTCATAGCCAATGGTGCCTCTGTGTGGGCATTGCCCTCTCCTGAGGATTCTGGGAACTCCTGCCTTCCTCCCTAGAGGTGGGACACAGACATACTCTCTGCTTCATCTTCCTGCTAACAAGATGCTGATCCTAGCCAGAGCTAGAGGAGCCACATGGAGACCCACACCAGCACTGAGATGCTTCCACTGCCCCTGGATCAACAAAACTTTCCACTCAGTCCTGTGATTTCCTGCATCCAGCATTATTGCATGTGTGTGTGAGTCTCAAGAGGAATTGAAGACTGGTATCAGACATATGGGCTAATATCAGACTTACGGACTTGATCTGAACTGGGCTGGGATGTTTTCTTAATATACAATTACTCTTTGATATAAAGCTCTTTCTTATTACATATGAATGACTCTGGATTTGTTTCTCTAGTCCACTTGAACTAACACAGAGCTCTTACAGTTACAACATTCAACCACATCAAGCAGTGTTGTACAATTTCTAGCACAATCAGTTTCCAAACATTTCTTTCTTTGTGAACTCCTTGATATCAGCTCCCCTTTATCCCCCTCTCCCCCCACCCAGGAACCCTTATTCTATGTTTTTTTCTATAATAGTGTGGGGATTTTGTTTTGTTTTGCCATATCTTTTTTTTAATGTTTTGCCATATCTTACACATTCCAATCACATACAATTCTTTTGTTTGATCCTGAGTGGGGTTATACAGTCATCCATGCTATCAGCTCCCCCTTCCCCCCACATTCTTCTTTGTATAAGACAGCTTCTTTGTAGATTTTCTCAGCATACACATTGAGTAATTATGGTGACCGGGTACAACCATGTGGTACACCTGTCCTGGTTTTAGACCATGCAGCACGCCTTTGTTCTGTTTGCACAACTACCAAGTAAAATCTTTCCATGGACAGTTAATAAATGCCTGGAGCCTTGTTTGTCGCTAGTATCTTCAGTGCCGCTTGGACTTTTTTCCATACCATACGTGCGGGTGAAGTACTGGAAGCACTTACTGCCTGTGCCAGGAAATTGGGAAGACAACTACTTGGCCAATTCCCTGGAAGAGATTCGTATTTGTACCCATTCCCAAGAAAGGTGACCCATCAGAATGCGCAAACTATGAACAATATCATTGACAGCCCATGCAAGTAACTTTGCTGAAGGTCATCATCCAGCAGCAGTTGCAGCGGTACCCGGACAGGTCCAGGCTGGATTCAGAAGAGGACAAAGAATAGGATACCATTGCTGATGTCAGACGGACCTTGGCTCAGCAGAGAGAATCCAGATATACTTGCGTTGTTTGGACACTGCTAAGGCATTTGACTGTGTGGATCACAACAAACCATGGAGAGCCTTGAGAAGATCGGGACTTCCAAAGCCCTCCACGGGAACTTGTCCATGGAGCCCGAGGCAGTTGGGCAAACAGAACAAGGGGACACTGCGCAGTTTAAAATCAGGAGAGGTGTGCATCACGGTTGTAGCCTTTCAGTGTACTTATTCAATCTGTGTCCTAAGCACATAATCAGAGAAACTGATTATATAAAGAAGAACGTCGCATCAGGTTTGGAGGACTGAGTGGGTCGGGCTATGCAAATACACATAGAAGCCTCTAACTTAGGAGTTGTTTTGCCATTCTCTGTAGGCGTGCCATCTTAGAAGCAGGAAGAGGGGGACTCCTGTCCTGGGGCCATCAAAAAGGAACAGCCACCAGTGGAGCTTGTGCGAGATCCGTTCCGAAGTGGTGAAGGCACCAGAGGCTGCAGCGCTAAGCGCACAGGGCTTCCTGGCCCACAGAACAAGGCAGAGGCCAAAGGACCATGTGGCCAAAGACATACAACTGCTGGCTGCATTGAGGTGCTGCTGTGGATCAAAGACTATCTCCCTCCTGTTTTCTGAGCCTGGCTTCTGGCAGCCCACCAAATCCCCTAATACATCCCTAGATGTCAGGGGAAACCAGCCCCTAACACATCATTACGGGTCCAGTAGGTGCAATTGAACAACAATAATAAGTAAAGATCATAGTAAAGTTATAGAGAGCATGAGAGATAGAAGAGAAATACTGAAATAAATGGAGTCTGACACGATTCATTGTAGCATGCTCACCTCAGCCCTGCCTGATGGTCCAAGTGGAGGAAGAGACCTTTAATGCTAGCCCAGGCTTTTTATCTTCTCTGGGGACATGCAAGCCCCCTAATTATAGGTGAGGATATACATCACAGGAAGGGGCTGTGCTATAGGTAATACAGTAATGAGAGGGGGTGGTCTAGAGACATACACGCAATAGGAAGAGGGATTGGGGATATACATGTGACACGATGCGCGGATCCTAGGTTTAGGATGGTGGCTTAACTTTGACCTGTTCTCTGGATCTCCATAGGAACCATCATCAGTAGGGTGTAAACTCCACCTACTGGAACCAAATAGATGACTGCAGGCATCCATTGTCTTTTTTTTTTTTTTCATCCATTGTCTTTAACAGCAGGGAGTGGGGCCCACTGCAGTCTGGCAACTGATGATGCTTAGGGAGGATGTCTGTGAGCATCTGACCTCCCCCCACACCTAGACCTGTAAGCACTGTCTGTGTGTTTGTGCAGCCATTACAACAGACAGCCGAACCCAACAGAGAAGTGTGTGCCATCGATGGAAAGGTTGGTGTCAGAATAAGGTAAAAGAAGGATGGAAGGGGAGGCTGCAACGTGACAATAGAGGGCTACATCTGACCTCCTCTGACTTCCCCAAAGCCGCGAGGCAGAGCAGGAAGCCTCCCTGGTTCATCCTTCTTTACCTAGTCTGACACCAGTCATGCCTCCCACAACCCTCTACATCTAAGCTGGGTTTGAAAAGCCATTGTAATGGTCACACAGAACTCAAAAGACAGTATTTACAATGAAGGGGGTTTATTAGGGAGGGTAATAGGTTACCACAAGTCAGTATTAGCAAACAATAAGAATATAGTCACTGGGAAATGGGTGCATAAGCAAATGTGGTGAAGAAAGCTGATGGTGCCCAGCTATCAAAAAATATAGTGTGTAGGGTCTTAAAGGCTTGAAGATAAACAAGCAGCCATCTAGCTGAGAAGCAACAAAGCCCACATGGAAGAAGCACACCAGCCTGTGTGACCATGAGGTGTCAATTGAATAAGGTATTGGGCATCTAAGACCCAGAATAAAACCATACCCAAGGTGAATGGGGGTGGGGGGTGGGGACATGGAGTGGAGACCTGTGGTAGTCACCTAATCTAGTGTCAGTTTAAGGAATAAGAGTGTAGAGGTGGAGTCTAGGCTGTCAATCTGAAGACAGCCAAAGAGACTTCTGTGTGGGCATGGCCTTCTCCTGAGAATTCTGGGAAATCTTGTACTTCCTTCTTGGAGGCAGAAGACACTTCCCTCTCTGCTCACTTCCTGGGAGACATTGCAGAAGAGAAGCCACATAGACGCAACCAGACCTCGGAAGTCAGAGAAGCCAGAGAGAGACAGACCCCTGCCAGTGCTGAGATATTTCCAATGACTCTGGATCCAAAGACTTTCTACCCACTGGCCTGTAATCCTCTGCATTCAGAGTCATTGCATGTGTTTCATGGGTCTGAAGAGGACTTTATAGATTGACATCAGAAATATGGGCTAATTTCGGACTATGGACTTGATCTAAACTAGGCTGGGATGTTTCCTCAATGTTTAATTGCTCTAGTATATAAATCTCTTTCTTATACCCATATGTGTATCCATGGATTTCTTAGTCTACCCAGACAAACACAAGACCCAATGCCCATCTGTAAACAATTGGACATCCCCTCACAGAGGGGTCACAGGGAAGAGATGAGCCAGTCAGGGTGCAGTATAGCACCAATGAAACACACAACTTTCCTCTAGTGCTTCCTCCCCGCCCCACTATCATGACCTCAATTCTCCCTTACAGATAGGATTAGACCAGAGCATGCACCCTGCTACAGACAAGAGTCCGCAACACAGGGAATTCAGGATAGATAAACCTCTCAGGGCCAACAAGGAGAGTAGAGATACCAGGAGGATTAGGGGAGGGTGGGGGGAGAAACGGGGAATCAATCACAAGGATCAACCTAGAACCCCTTCCCAGGGGGACAAATAATGGAAAAGTAGGTGAGGGGCAATGGAGGATGATGTAAGATATGGAAATAATAATCTATAAATTATCAAGGGTCTGTGAGGGAGGGCGAGCGAGGAAAGGAGGGGTAAGAAATGGGGAGCTATTATCAGAGGCTCAAGTGGGAAGAGAATGCTTTGAAAATGATGATGGCGGCATGTGTGCAAATGTGCTTGACACATTGGAGGAATGTATGGATTGTGATAAGAGACGTAAGAGCCCGCAATAAGTTTTTTTTTTTTATTTAAAAAGAATAGTCACTGGGTTCTCAGGCTCTCAGCCACATGCTAGCCAGGTCTCTCCAGTTCACAGTCCCTCGCCATGTGTTCCCTTGGTCTTGGCCTCCATGAGCTAGGAAACCAGCCCAGTTTCAGTCTTGAGCCTGATAGAAGAAAGTACCCCTTAATCTCAGCGCAGCTCCTCTGAGTCTCCGTGCCACAATCGCAGCTCATGTGGTCGCGCTGGCCTCTGCCACTTCACACAGAGAGCTGGCAGGCGCTCTTCCCAAGTCGCAGGGATTCCCTCCTCTCTGCTATCCGCAAGGCTACTCATCTGTACAGTCACCAAGGGGCACCCCAAACAAACCAATCCCCTCTCTTCGTGTGACATACACTCTCTTGGCATAGGCCTCTCCAGTCCTCCGCTGCGAGTTACAGATATAGGCACAGAAGAGCCATGTCAAGAGATCGCACTCCACCTGAGGGGCACAACTGACCTCAACCTCAGGCACGGGCCTTGGGCTGTGGGGGTAGGGGGGTTGGCTTCCCCTCTCCCTCTGGAAGCCAGAGTAGCTGCTCAGATGTGGCCTCCACGCCATTTCTTCATGGGCAGACTCCAGTCAAACAGGTCTGTGTTTGAATCCCCTGTCACTCACTTTCTGGATAATTGTGGGCAAATGATCTCAGCTCTTTGAGCATAGATTCCTACTCTGGAAAACTATGCACCTCCGAGATCGCGGGTTGTATGAAGATTAAATAAGACCGTGGATATGCGTGGCACACCTTAAAAGCTCCATAAAAGTACCCATCATCTTTGTGTTTGCACGGCTGCCGCTGTCGATGTGGGTGAGCGGGTACCAGTAACCTGAGGAGGTAAGGACAGACACAGTGAGTTTTCTTTCCCCCCTTCTAGACTGTCAGGGCGGGAAAAGAGTGCGGCAGTTTACTGTCACCTCTACCCAGTGAACCTGAGAAGAGGCAACAAGGTGGATCACTGAAATAACGCCAGGTTCCTATTCTGGAAAACACCATGTCGGCCTTCTTCCTATTTTGTTGGATGGATTTCTACCATCCAGTCAGTGAAAGCCAGAAACCTCGAAGCATTGTCCGAGGTTCTTTTCTCTCACCAACATCATGTTGCTAACCAGATGAGAGAGCTATCACCCCTTCCAAATGCCCTATTTCATCAAGTATGTCATTTTGTGTCTCTAATCATGCTAATAAAAGACATGTGAAAACAATTAGTCCTATAGAGTAACGGACCTTGTAAACATCAGAAGAACTAGCGAGTGCTCAGCTACCACTACCAACTGCTCAGAAAAGCGTCATATTAGAAGGCTCTGGATAAAGTTGGAGAAAGCTATGGGAAAAAACTCAAAATCATAGAGACCAGGCTTACTGGTCAGAGACTGGTGGGCCCACTCAAACGATGGGCCTCTAGTCACCATTCAGGTCTGGAAATGAACTTGCCCTGTGTTAGAATAACCAACCATTTAAGATCAAGGGGGCAGGATTTACCCAGGGACAAAAGTCCAGAGGGCCATGGAAGGTGGAGGAATAGACCCAGAAAACACACGAGTGGGCAATGTTATGGGACGATGTGGGGTTGCACTGGGTGAGTTGAAATGAGTATGAACTTTGGATCTGCTCTGTAAACTTTCACCTCATTCACATTGAAATGTTTTCTAAATGCTGCCAACTGAACTATGACAGACCAGTGACCATTAGAAATACCCCCCTTTCTGTGCCATTAATATGAGGTCCTCTCCCAAGTATCAGAATAGCATCTGGGGTCTTTAAGGCTTATTTCCAAAGCAGCCATCTAGTGAGATCTCAACAAGGCCCACATGGGCGAAGCACATCAACATCCATGATGCAAGGATTGTAAACTGTATCATCCAAATCCGGAGGGCATAGTACAGGAGCTTACAGTGTGAGCCTCTGCTGTGCCGATGGCTGTGGAAGCCCAAAATACATCTGCAGGGGCTGCACAAGGAATAGGCCCCTGGAGAGTTCCCTCTAGCCGGAACTGAGTGGCGGGAATAACCTGATGATCGACAGAGTAGTGGAGAGATGACTGGAGTCAATTAAAATCATCAATCTGGCATGACCGGCTAAAACCTTGTCCCTTAATACTTTGGGCTTGATCTGGTTTGTAATATTTTAGGAGTTTTTTCATATTGGGATTTAGTTTTTGTTTTGTTTTTTGTCATTATTGGTAACCTTCTTGACTCTGGTAAGAGTTTTTCTGTTTGCCAGTGTATGAAATCCAGAAGTGATTCTATAGAAATAACTAGAATAAGGGTTCCTGGTAGATACAGCTGGGGGGAGGGTTTCAAGGAGAAAAATGTTTGAAACTGTGATTTTGGTAGCAATACTTCAACAGTTTGATATGCTTGAACTATGGAATGGTGTGATGTCTGAATTAGCTCCTAATAAAATGGCTTGGAAAATAAAAATGGAACGATATATATATTGAATTTTTGGATGAACGGATGTTTGGTTGAATGAAAAGTGGTTGGAAATTGGTTATATGAAATCTCTGGATTCTAATCCCCAGAGATGTTAGCTCCGAAATCACCTCACAGGGCCACAAAATGACCTTAGATGTAGTAATTTGCTTAACGAAGGACAATGGCCCTGCGCCCCCTGGCGGTCAGTGCAGGGAGCACACCCTACAGAAGAGCGTTTCATTTGAATCACAACCCCAAGTTAGGAACGGTGTTGGGGGGTTGGCATTTTTCAGAAGATTGAGCTGATGACCACGTGCAGAGGGGAAGGGAGGAGAATGCAGGGGCACCAATCGGGAGCTTATTTCAGCAGACGGAAACTAAGCCTCACTTCAGCCCCAACTAGCCTAACCACTCAGTGCTTTTTCCTGGGGGTTTTCAGTTTAGCACTGTGGCAGAAACATTCTAAGATGTTCAATGGTCCAATCATTCCTGCCCTTATGCAATACTGCTACCTGGAAGTAGCTCAAGGTTTCGAACCTCTCCACACTTCAGTTCTTGTTACACGCCCCCCGCCCCCCAAAAAAAAGAGAGTTCGGGAAAGGGATAAAATGCAGACCAGTCAGAGAAAAAGGATGAACAGAAAGGGCAAGTTTATTGAAGGGGAAAGCCCAAAGGGCCCTTAGTTAGTCTCTAAGGCTGGGTAAACTGTATCTAATGGTGGACCTCCACCACTGGCAGTTCTCTGTAGTGTACCTCTTCTTTCCAGGTATGTGCATTCCAGAACCCCAAACCTTCTTTCTTCCTCCCCACCAGCCTTTTCCAGGTCTCTTCCATGGATGAAGAAATGTGCCTTGTCTGCCCTTCCCCTTCCTTTGAACTGGAGAAGTATGTGGGGGACAGGTATCCCACTCTCTCCCGCCTGCCAGATCCCTGCCATCACCCCCTCTCCTCCCTTTGCCCACTTCTGACTAACTAGCTCCTCCCTCAAGTGAGGGCTGACCCACTGACTTGCTTCTCCTAGAATGGGGCTGGTCTGACAGGATGCCATGTCCATGATTGTGGCTTTTAGGCTTCTCCCTTGTTGACTTTGGTGATGGAAGGAAGTTGCCAAGTGGGGGCCAATATATTATACGTGGGCAAGGAACGAGCACAGCCTCTGCCTAATGGCAAACGGAGTCCCTCAGGCCAACCCTTGAGGAAATGAAACCCTACAACATGAGTTTGGAAGTCGGTCCTTCTCCAGAGTCTTCAATGACAGCAAATAAAGCAGAGCACGCTTGCAGAGAGGAGTGGGCCTGTGGGCCCTTCACCGGGGAAGCTGAACTCACTGATCCACAGAAGTGAAGTTGAGTGCCTTTGGGCTGAGGCTTCCGTGAGGGGGGTGCCTTTGGGTGCTTAATTCAGGGAGCTGGGTTTTCTGACCCACAGTTTCAGCTGATTATCTTCAAGTTGCGGTTTATAGCAGAGTGGGATGCCCTTTGGCAGGGGGGCATTTCCTAGCAGACGTGACAGAACTTTGCAATAGCTCTTGATCAACGACTCAACCCTGAGCATTTCTCACTGGCATCACGACTCGTGAACTTCCTTAAACCCATTAATCATGATTGTTTGCCTGTGAGTTCTGTGTAGCTATTGCCATGAGTATTCGAAGTTGGAGATCCAGTAGAGAAGTAAAACAGAGAACATGATTACATAAGACGACACACTAGGCCTTAGCGAATCATTTACAATCCACGGAGGCAGATTACAAGGAAAGGCCATGAGCACAAGAGGGAGATTAGTACAAGCAGCTCGTGAGAGACGCATGGCACTGAAGAAAGCGCGGCACGCTGGGCTCCACCGATGGCACGTTCCTGCCGAAGAGGGAAATGAGGTAGCGTCCCTGTCAGAATGAGAATCACTGAGCAAAAACCCTGTTCAGACCCTGAGTCAGGTAGGCCAGAATGTTGTTTTAATGAGTTAACTCATCACAGATGAGAGGGTTTTCTCATTTCTCACTCTCCCTGCCTTAGGGTCTCTTCCACAGTCTTTCAAAGCTGCCATTTCAATGACCTTCTTTCACTGAGTCCTGTTCTCCAGGGGGTTTCATACAATAGTCAGTGGCTCTAAAATTCAACTGCCAAGTTGACCCCCACCCCAAGCCCTGCTTTTGCTGCCACCTTGTTATCTCCAGTCACTCGAGCTGGGCACAAGGGACAAGCAACCCCACACCCCGAGTGAAGCGCTACCAGAACTACCCTTTCTCTAGTCCAGTGGTGTGGCCCCTCCATTCCCAACCTTCCTGTTCTCAAACTCAACTCGCTACCCTGGAGTCGATGCAGTCACAGTGACCCAATCAGACAAGTAGAACTGTCTCTGTGGGTTTGTGAGACAGCAACTCTTTATAAGAGTAGAAAGCCCCACCTTCCTCCCATGGAGCAGCTAGTGGTTTTGAACTGCTGACCTTGTGGCTAGCAGCCCAACAGGTAACAACTGCAGCACCATGTTACACAGACAGCTGTCAAATAAGCACAGTCCCAGTCTTCAACACTTCTAGCCACAGAGAGACTGCAACGGTCCTCTCTGGAAAACAATACAGACTCCATCTTTTTGTGGGAAGAATGCACTTCTTTCTTCAAGGCTCTGACTTATGGGACAGACAGATGGTACTGAAGGAGGGAGAAAGGACAATGGCCAATACCCTGAAACTAACTGATGGAATGTCTGGGAGGATCCCAAAACACAGCAAGGCAATTCATCACCATCCCAACTAACAGCAGGAATGACAGCATTCACAGGCACACAGTCTCCTTCCGAGTTCAGTGATTCACCTATACCCGCTCAATGCTCATGGAACTTCCCACCAAGGCAGAGATGGGAGGCAACAAGAAGACAGTCCATCCCTTGCCCTGAGCGGTCCCACTCAATGAGTCAGTCCCTGCAAGCTGGGGTCAGTGCATGGAGGCAGGGCCATTGGTTGGCCTAGCAAGTTGTCCATCATGCCGATCTTAGCATCTTGCTTCTCAATGTCCTCAAACGGAGTCCAGGACAAGTCATGCTGTAGCTTGTAGGCACCAAGGAAGTCGTGTGGACAACTTGTCCCCCATTCCTAGAGAAGGCAAGAGAGTCAGGTCTGATCAGGGTGGGACGGGAATAGCCAGAGCCCGTTTCTCACTCATGCCACACCTTCGACTGAGGGCAGGCTGGTCAGGACCGTGTGTACACAGCTGTTATGTTTCACATCAGATTGCCCTTACCAGAAATCAGGTACCTTCCTTAATAGAGTCACTGTGAAATAATTTAAGCACACCAGTTGCTAGTCTAAAGGTTTCAAATCAAACTCATTCTGTCACTCTGCAGAAGCAAGTCCTGGTGAACTGCTTCCAGAAAGATTACAGCAAAGGAAACCTGATGGGGCACAAGTTTCTGTCATACATAAGGTTGCCAGGAGTCACACCAGCCCCAATATTCTAGAAAATCAACCCCCATGCCCACATTTTCATAAACACATGCCAAGAGCTCTCAAAGGGTTTTTGAGTCAAGAATAAATGTTCCTACCTTTGGAGAAATGATGGAAAAATACTGCTGACCACTCTCTCGTTTATAAAGGTAGTAAATGTTGCCCGGTTTTTTCACAATATTACAAGCTATGTGGTGCAAGTTGGCATCCCGGTGAGCATCTTCTAGTATCTAAGAATCATAGAGATGTGGCCAATGAGGCAGTTGAGGTGGCAGGCACTCAGCATCAGCGATCATATCCCAACTGAACTCTGGGAGCTGCTCACTGCTTGGGCTCTTGCCTCTAACCCCAGAGCAATGAGAGCCCCTCAGGAACCCAGACGATTCTGAAGAAACCGCGCTTGGACTTCGCAGCTAGGATGCAAACTGGCCTTTACAGTAGTATATTGCGATGTTAGCCATTATTACCTGGTTCATTTCTTTCACATTTTTCTATAATGAGCACATTTCTCATTTCTTATGTAACTGAAAACATCTCCCCCCTTTTGAAATGCTGTATTTCTGAACTTCCGGCCCATGGGGGACAAACACACTTCACCCCTCCCTCTCAGGCTTTTCACTCAACACCTCTACCAGGAGGTTACGACAAGTTACAATGCTTATAAAACAGCACCGCCTGCGAGCTAAGTGAAGGTTCTAAGAACCTTCCTGAAGTCATCGCTTACCTTCCTGGCTTGTTCTTGCAGATGCTGGATTTGCTCAGCTATGACGGTTAGCTTATTGGTGGCATTGGCTCGGATGAATTCATCAGCCTGCAAGAGAAAGGAGGAGACCTCACTGTGGGCTGAAAAAGGATGATGTTCTCATTTAACATGTCCTATGAACTTCCATGCATCCCAGGCCTACCTCAAATAGCACCGCTTATTAAAAGCTTAACCTGACATCCCCCCACAGTACAGAAGAGAGGGCTCCTTCCCTATTTCCTTAGCTGCCCACCCTCCTTTTTATTCGATAATCTAGACCGGGAGTAGGGAACACCTGGCCCGTGGGCTCCATAAGGCCTGCAACATCATCAATACCAGCAAACATCACATCACATGCCTCAAAGAGAAGGCGTTCCAGCCTTCACACACCAAAGTTGCTGCCATCCAATCAATTCCGACTTAGGTGACCCAAGAGGACAGGGAAGAACGGCCCTTGTGGGTTTCCAAAACTAACTCTCTATGGGGGCCCCATCTTTGTCCTCCAGGAGCGGCTAGTGTTTTTGAACTGCTGACCTTGCAGTTAGCAGCCCAATGTATAACCAAATATAGCAAGCTACTTTTTCAGTTGATAATTGTGGAAACCCTAAAAATGAGGTTATAAACACACGGAACTCCAGTCCCCGATATTCCCGGTCTTGTTTACTAGCAAGCACTTGACTACGTGCTCATGTGCTCTCTCCTCTGGCCCATTCTTCCCTTTCCCTTGGCCACACTCACACTACTCATTCTTCAGGTCTCCATTTATTTCCTCCTGTGTACGCACTTCTGAGATCAGGGATGAGTCTTTACAATGAAAATTACATTGATAATTGCACTAAGGTTCTTCTCATCTGCCCATGTCCGAGCCCAGTTATAAGTACTGGTTAAGAGCATGCACACTGCTACACACAAGAGCCCAAAACACAGGGAAGACAGGATAGATCAACCCCGCAGGGCTATCAAGGAGAGTAGAGATACCAGGAGCATTAGGGGAGAGTGGAGGGAGAGAGAGGGAATCAATCACAAGGATCAATCTAGAACCCCCACCCTGGGGCACGAACAACGGAAATGTGGGTGAGGGGCAACAGAGAATGATGTAAGATATGAAAACAATAATCTGTAACTCATTAAGGGTTCGTGTGGGAGGGCGGGTGGGAGAGGGAAGAAATGGGGAGCTGATATCAGGGGCTCAAGTGGGAAGAGAATGCTTTGAAAATGATGAGTACAAATGTGCTTGACACACTGGAGGGATGTATGGATTGTGATAAGAGATGTAAGAGCCCCCAATAAAAGTATTTTTTTTAAGTACTGGTTAATCTGATATTATCTCAGCTGAATTATTTACATTACTTCTAGTTAGAATTTATGTCTGTATCCATGTTTCTTTAGTGTTATTTATGAAATGGACTATGATACAAATCTGCAACAAAGTTACAATGTTCACCGAACACTGTCATTTACCAGGAGACAGTGCAACGGAAGGCAATGGAAACTGCTCAACAACCCATCCAGAAATTCAGAAAGCCAGGTGACTGGGGCAACCAAGACATGTGGGGAAGGACTGATCCCGCAGGTAGCTGAAATCTGTCAAAAACTGCCAGCTTACTATGCAGAAAAGCTGACTAACTTCCAGGGGTACACAAGGAAGAAAAAGAAATGAAGAGGTTAAACTTGAACATGAACTAGGAACTATTAAGAGAATTTGCTGGTTAAAGAAACTCAAGGTCAAAGGTTGGCAGGGTCAGGCCTGAACCCATGTTGTGAGTGAACAGAATGTGCACAAGTGAAGCAGGTCAATCACGTCTTCGTTTCAGAGATAAATGAAGCAACTACTGTGGGTCAGACATCATGTTTGGCCCTAAGCACACTGACCTTCCTCAGCCTAGTGCACCTGGCCATTAAAACTATCCAGCAAGCCAGGTAGCAATTGTACAATACTACTTGATGTGATTGACCTATGGAATGATATATCTGTGTTAGCTCCCAATAAAATGGCTTTGGGGGGTAAGGGGGGGAAGGCAAAACACTTGCAATCATGTATCTTATTTAACATAAGAAAAATTAGTGCTATTTCCACATGTAATCAACACAAAGGGTTACTGTTAGGATGCTTTACATTTCACATCATGTGAAACCCTATAAACATCTTATATTTAGAACATGTCTCAATTTGTACAAAAAATTTTTATCCAAAATACTTGACCTATATTGAGACTTTGTAAAACTTACAGTTCAAAATGTCAGCTCAATACTCAGTGTTCGCAATACTTTTGCTTCCCATGATTGATGGATCCATTATCAAATGTTTAATTTAAATTAAATGAAATAAAACTAAAAATTCCATTCCTGACACCAGCCACACATCCCAATGCTCAATCGTCACACATTGCTAGCATATTAGCTCGCAGCTCAGAAACAACAAAATATGAGTCATTAAAAGTAGTATGACAGGTACTCAGTTTAATGATGCACTATTATGGAGAAAAAAGAACCAGAGTTAGAAGGCAGGAGCAGGTTAAAGATAACAAAGTAACTGGTTTAATAAAGGGGAACAGTGAGGGGACTGCAGGAATTGGAATGTGAGTAGTAAGTGGCTGAAAGGCATTCAAATTCTTTAGCCAAGAAGGCCTGCCTCGCTGGGATGTCACATTTGCCAGAAGGGAATGCTAGCAAGGGCCGACACACCTTGCTGCTCCCCAAAAGGTTGGCAGTTAAGAAAATCATGAATATTGAGAGGGCTACGTGGGGTGGGAAAACAGGAGCTGGTACTAAGGGCTCAAGGAGAAAGACGATGTTTTGAAAATGACGATGGCAACATGTACAAGTATGCTTGATATAACTGATTCGTGGATTGTTATATCTGTAAGAGCCTCCAATAAAATGGGTTTTTTTAAGTGCTACTCAAACCTTCCACGAAGGCAGATTATGACACTCAAGTGTCGGTCGAAGGAGCCGTTGATCTTGGATCTATTTGGAGCCCATCGGCTTTCCTGGCCTGTAAAATGGGCACGGTAACAAATGCTACCCCCACCCTAAATAGTTGTGAGGCGGGACAAAACGTGAACCAAGATGGTTATTAACCTCCTCCCCGGCCGCGCTCCTCACCTTCTGCACTTGCTGGGCGAGCGCCACGAGGTCTAAGGGGTCGCCGGCCCGGTGAGTGTGGTAGGGGCTCACCAGGGCCAGGCCGCCGGGGGTCGCGGAGAGCTCCACCAGGGCTCCTGCGACACACACCCAGGAACACAGGCTGTGAGCGCCGCCTCGGCCCCCGCGGAGCCCCGGGGCCCACCTGCTCCGTGAGGGCTTCGCCTCCCCTTCCGACTCCCGCCCCGGGCCCGTCCCTCACCTGTCGCCGACTGAACCCGTTGATTTTCAGAGGCTCCCTCCGTGGCCGCCGGCGTCGGCGTTCCAGCGGCCTCCATGACAGAGTCCAGCTTCCCAACGACCGGGGCGGCGCAAACAGAGCACGCGCGGAGAGGCTGGTGGGCGGAGCGTTGGTGCTCGCTGGCCATTGGGCATCAGAGTGGCGGAGCCCCGCCTGAGCTCGGAGGCGGGGCTCCGGCTGAGGGGCGGAGTCCGGGCTCGTCGAAAGCCTGAGACCATGCGAGCCCGTCCCGCCCCCCGACTCCCGGCTCGGAGGCGGGGCTCCGGCTGAGGGGCGGAGTCCGGGCTCGTTCAAAGCCTGAGACCATGCGAGCCCGTCCCGCCCCCCGACCCCCCCCCGGCTCGGAAGGCGGGGCTCCAGCTGAGGGGCGGAGTCCGGGCTCGTCGAAAGTCGGAGACTGTGCGAGCCTCTCCCGCCCCGCCGGCTTGGAAAGCGGGACATCACTGGGGGCGGGGCGACATGGGGCGGGGCTTTTCCGGGGGTGGGACTCTGGTCTCCGTGGCCGGTGGCGAGTGCCGAGTGTCTACCCTTTCCGTTAGGTTTGCTGAAGCGATGGCGGCGCGCGTGTTGGGGCTGCTGACCACTCTGCTGGCTGCCGCCCTCCCCGCCTCCACGTCCGAGGTCGGGTCCGAGGCGGGATGGGACTTAGAGGCTCCTGATCTGCTCTTTGCCGCGGGGACCGCGGCCTATGCGCGCGCCGACTGGGCCGGGGTGGTACTGAACATGGAGCGGGCGCTGCGCTCGCGGGCAGCCCTGCGCGCCCTCCGCCTGCGCTGCCGCACCCAGTGTGCCACCGACCTCCCGTGGGACCCGGACCTGCACTCGTCTCCCAGCCCGGGCGAGGCCTCGAGCGCCACCGCCCTGCACGACCTGCGCTTCTTCGGGGGCCTGCTGCGCCGGGCCGCCTGTCTGCGCCGCTGCCTCGGGCCGCCGGGCGCCCACTCGCTCAGCGAGGAGCTGGAGTTCGAGTTCCGTAAGCGGAGCCCCTACAACTACCTGCAGGTCGCCTACTTCAAGGTGCAGCCCTGTCCCGGCGGGATCTGTCTGGGGAGAGGCGTGATTACAGGTTATTTAGGGGCGCTCTTAGGGGCCCAGGAAAGTGTCTGCCAAGAGGGAAGGTGGCCTCTTGCTGGGGAGCATCTTCTGACTTCTTTTCTTCCTGGACACAGGGAAAGCAGGACCTTGCCTCCCTGTGTTCGTAGAAGCAGATGCTAACCCCAGAGGTTCAGCCTGGGGTTAAGGCAAGGGCCGTGCAAAAGTTGGCCTTCTGTTGCCCGGGAGGCCTCCGACTGGGAACCCAGCTTGGGGCTCCTCCTGAATTCCTTGCAGTGTGTTAAGTGTGAAGCCAGGACCTTTCTACAGTATCTTCCTTCCGGTTCGTTGTTCCACGAGGCTTTTCCTACTGCCTGAGCCTGGCAGCGCTCATTCCAGGACGGGAGTTTGCCACGTCGCCAGCAGGGGCTGCCCGGCCCCTCCCTGTGGGCGACCCTCTGGCTGGTCTGTCAGGTTTCCAAAGGAAATGAGTATGTTTAGGAATGCCTGGGTGAGTTGACATGTACCCACGGACCTGAGCTCTCCTGCCTGCCCGCGTGAGGATGGTGAGAGGGCGCCTGTCTGTCTCTGTGTGATGTCCCAGCCTCCTAAAACCACAGGAGGCAGTTCTACTTCTGTCCGCTAGGGTCTCTCCCTGGTGGAATTGACTTGACCTACGGCGAGTTTGACTTTTGGAGCTTTGGTCATGCATTGGAAAGAACTTTCTAAATTGGAAAACATTTCTTGAAAACCTTCTACATCTTTGTTCTTGTACAACCCCCCCCCCCCAAATATCTCCTTGCCCTTTCATTGATTCAGACTCATCATGACTCTATGGGGTACAGTCGTACTGCCCCTGTGGGTTTAAGCAGCTGTAAATCTTTTTATTTAATTGGACTTGGTTTTTTAAAATCACTTTATTAGGGGCTCATACTACTCTTATCACAATCCATACATACGTCATTTGTGTAGAGCACAATTGTACATTCATTGCCCTCATCATTCTTAAAACATTTACTCTCCACTTAAGCCCCTGGCATCAGCTCCTCATTTTTTCCCTCTCCTTGCACCTCCCTTCCTCATGAACCCCAGATAATTTATAAATTATTATTTTGTCATATCTTGCACTGTCCAACGTCTTCCTTCACCCATTTTTCTGTTGTCCGTCCCCCAGGGAGGAGGTTATATGTAGATCCTTGTAATCGGTTCACTCTTTCCACCCCACGTTCCCTCCACCCTCCCGGTATTGCTACTTTCACCACTGGTCTTGAAGGGATCATCTGCCCTAGATTCCCTGTGTTTCCAGCTCCTATCTGTACCAATGTACATCCTCTGGTCTAGCCAGATTTGTAAGGTAGAATTAGTATCATGATAGTGGGTGGGGAGGAAGCATTTAGGAACTAGAGGAAAGTTGTGTGTTTCATTGTTGCTACACTGCACCCTGACTGGCTCATCTCCTCCCCTCAACCCTTCTGTAAAGGGTTGTCCAATTGCCTACAGATGGACTTTGGGTCTCCACCCCGTACTCCCCCTTATTCACAATATGATTTTTTTGTTCTGATGATGCCTGATACCTGATCCCTGAGACACCTCATGATCACACAGGCTGATGTGCATCTTCCATGTGGGGTTGGTTGTTTCTGCAGCTGTAAATCTTCAGATTTACAAAAAAACTTCATATTTCCTGGGAAGAGCTGGTTGGTTTGAACTGCTGACCTTGCAGTCAGCAAGACATAGTATCAGGGGCAACTGGTCCCTGGAAAAGGACATCATGCTTCGTAAAGCAGAGGGGCAACAAGAAAGAGGAAGGCCTCAGTGAAGTGGACTCACCGTGGCTGCAACAGTGGCTCACAACATAACAATTGTGAGGCTGACTCAGGGCCAGCCAGGGCTTTGTTCTGTTGTGCACAGGGGCGCTCTGGAAGGGACTTAACAGCAGCATGACCCCACGGCTCCTTAGTTCTTGACTGAGATATGAAAATGGGTGTCTTTGATACCTTTTGTTTTGCCTTGCTGTTAGAAAACCCTGTAGTAAAGAAACTAAAGTCGAATGTTCTCAGGACTATGAGGGCCAGGGAGGGGAGACCTTGAGAGATGAGAGGGGCTTGAACTTAGAGGTGACAATTGAAGGCCATCCTACATATTATGAGGAAGAGAAAAAGGACAGAAGGCCCTTCTAGATCAAGGGAAAAGTGGAACCAAAGTAGAAGTATTCAGGAAATCAGTCCCTTTTGTTTTGTCCAGGGTCTCAGGTGTATGAGGGAGTTGCAGCACAGTAGTCAAGAAAAGTAAGTGAGATTTTACCACTTTACTCTGTTTCTGTTTTGTATTGTTTCTGTTGGGTTTTCCAGTTTGTGAAGCACAAAAGGAGTAGATACACAGAGATGATAACTGAAGCAAGGGTTTATCTTGGAGATAGAGGTGGGGAGTGGGAGAGAAGGAGGAGGGGGAGGGGCCTGGGGGACCAAATCATGTATGTGGTAGGGGAGGGAGCACTAGAACTGATTGTGATTACACAACCCATTTTAAAAGCGATTTAACCACGAGAAGAAAATGTTCTGAAAGTCATTTGGGGGTAATGATTGTATAATTCTTCTTGATAAGATTGAACTATTGAATTGTATGATATGTGGATTATGTGCCAATAAAACTGTAGACAAAGAAGTGGGGCCAGATTGGGAGGCGTCTGCAGGCTCCAAGAATGGCAATCCGAGTTGGGTTTTAGCTTGTTCATCCTGGAAGCCACGTGGGAAAGACCTGGCAGAAAGCACGGGGCGTCGCAGCAACAGTTGTCCCCATGAGAGAAGGACTTCAGGTGATCGGGCTGAGCCAGGGCTGGGCTGGGCAGAGGGGTGAGTAGATGAGACAATGCTGATCGATATGGGACAGAGAATACAGCCTCGAAACGGATTCCTGTCCTGATGGAATGCCAGGCTGGATCAGGTTTGGGCGAAACTCTAATTCATAGCTAAAGAAACTGAGATGGGAATCCCCGACCCACCTCCCCATTCCGCCCATAGACAATACAGTGACAGGGGGTTATTGGGGTGGTGAATGGAGTGCACAAGTCAAGCTCTGTAGACGGTGTGGAGACAGTCACCGGGTCACAGCAGCACTGCCCAGCCTCTCTCCGCCCCTCAGCCACACAGCCCCTCAGCCCCGGCCTCCAAGGACCAGGGAGAGGAGAAATGACAGCTTCAGTCACCCAGTGATTTAAGGTCTGATCCATGACTGGCAGCTTCTTCAGTGTGTATTTATTAGATACTACTAAGATCATAAGAAAAAGAACTATGATAATACCAGCTGACATTTATTGAGTCTTTTATATAGGTCAAGCATTATGTACTAAGACACACACACACGTAAGTCAAAAAGCACTGCAGTGCAATCCCAGAAACCTGCATTGAACAAACCTGCTCAAATGGGAGCTGGTGGTTCACACAGCCGCTCACTCTCGAGGGAAGGCATTGTTTCCAGCGTGCCCGTCCTCAAAGAGTTCCGACCTAGTTTCTTGGCACCACATTGAACTGGCAGTGTGGGTGTCCTCACGGGACTCAAAGTGTGTGTCTTGGGAATGTTCTTTTAGTTTGGGGAACAAAAGGATGTCTGAAGGGGCCAGATCAGGACTGTAGAGTGGATGGAGCAAGGCTTCCCAATGAAGTTATTGGGTTTTTTTTTCTGGCTGAGAATTTTTTTCTGGGACCGGGGGTGGGGGGTGGGGGGTGGTTTGGAAAATGCTATTTTTATTTTTTGATTTTTAATCATTTTATTGGAAGCTAATACAGATAGTATCATATTTCACTGTTCAATCACTTCAAGCAGTGTTGTACAATTGCTACTACAATCAATTTGGACACATTTTCTTTCTTCTTGAACTCCTTGATGTCAGTTCCCTTTCATACCCTCCCTCCCACACCCTGCCCCCCCCCCCCCGAACACTTATTGTTTTTTTTCCCCTATAGTAGTTTGCTTTTGCCATATCTTACATAATCCATTCACGTGCAATTCTGGCGTTGGATCCCACCAAGTGGGGTTATACAGTTCTGAATACTATGGGCTCTCTATCCCCCCCCCCCCCAATGAAATTCTTGATTCTTGTAGTAAGGAAACACTTTACGACCCTCAAAGAATGAGCAAGGGCATGGTCACGACAGCAAAGATCCCAGGGTCAACTTTCCTGGCCTTTTTCTCACCCATGCAGTTTTCAGTTGTCTTAAAGCTTCTTCCGAATAAGCCCCTACAATCACCCTGTGTCCGAGAAAATCTATCACGGTGACCCTTTGGCATCCTAAAGAAGAGAGACTGTAACCTTCTGAAATGACCTCTCTGTCTCGAATTGACCTGGCCCAGCAGATCCCCTGGGAAACCACTGTTTGGATTGGACCTTTTTTTAAGGCACCTCAATGTGCCTGAGACAGGGGTATGCCCGGGAGATCCGGCTGCAGCCATCTGCTGTTCTCAGAGGCACGTTTAAGCACGTTTGTTTCAGACTAAACCTGTGTGTGTGTACAAACTGGACCCCTGGGAGCAATACTTTTTGACTGGCCCGCATTACGTTTTCTTTGACCTTCCCAACAATCCTATCAGGTAGATAGTGCTGTCTGCAGGAGACAGATAAGGGAACTGAGTTTAAAGATAAACTTCAACACATCTCGTCTAAAGCTCCCAGTAAATAAATAATAAAACCTAGATCTCCCACCACCGCCTGTCTGACACCAAAGCAGCAGACAGGCGATTGGTTTGGGGTTCCATAGATGAACCCGTGATCCTTGCTTTGCTAAGTGGGCATCACTGTAGCCCGTCATCAATTGTCGCTCCGTCTCCCAGACCCTTGTTTTCTCCTAATAGAGCCGCAGATGCTGTCTGCAGTATAGACAGGACTTCAGGGATGTCTTAGCCTCGCACCTGTTGGTTTTCTTGTAAAAACAGGAGGGTGAACGATTATTACGGACCGTTTAATGGTTACCGTCCTTTCTCTCCCACCCCTCCATTTCGAAACTGTAGACTTTTCTCCAGCTCAGTCACTACATCTGAGGCTCGAAACATGTTATTTGGCAGCCAGCCTTCCATCATATACCCCACAGTACGACCTTTGTTTATAAAACGGGAGGCTTATGCTGTTGACGCTCCTGTCATTTGGGAAGTCCCTGAGCCAGACTGGGAAAACCGGCAAATCTGCACAGGCGGCCGTATTTCGAGTTTCGGGTCTGTAGCCCCTTCAGCCGAGGGGTTTTCTGAAGCGGGCAGAGCCGGGTGCTCGGGCTGCCAGGGAGGCCCCACCCCGCCACCCACTCTTCTGTTCTGGCTGGCTCCCCAGCGAAGGAAGGCAAGCTGCTGTGAGAATGACGGTCCTGTGCTTACTTCCCAGATAAACAAGCTGGAGAAAGCCGTCGCGGCCGCTCACACCTTCTTCGTGGGCAACCCGGAGCACATGGAGATGCGCCAGAACCTGGACTATTACCAAACCATGTCTGGGGTCAAGGAGGGCGACTTCAAGGACCTCGAGGCCAAACCCCACATGGTAAAAAGTGTCTAGTCTCTTTTCTTTCAACACCACATTGATTGCGGTTGTTTTCGGGTGCCAGAAGTAACACGTGGCCCTTGCATAGCTGTGAAAATGCAGATAAGACCAAGTCACCACTTGTATTCCTGTCATCGTGAGGAAGCCCTAGTGGATATTTTCACACACACACACACACACACACACACACACACACACACACACACACTTTTTTTAATGCATCCATATTTTTGTATCTCTAACCAAGCTTGATGTCTTTTTGCCAATACCTTTCCCCACTTTTCCATCTTTTTTTTTTTTTTGGCAAATATAAAGGGACTTCAGAAAGTTCGTGGAAAGATGGAGTCGAAAGAAAATGACGTTTTCTCACAAACCTTTTGAAGCCCTCTCATGTACAGAACAAAGCACCCGCCATTTCCGCATTCCCTGTCTGTACAACTCAGTGAGGCTAGTTGTGTTTATCATGTAATCCAACCAGCACTGTTCCAGCTTCCAACAACACCCACGGGCCCTACGTCTGGGCTGTGTTGACCTTGCACTTTCCTACTGCTTCCAATCTCCTCTGCGCGTGTCATCACAGCTTAGCCACTCACGGTGTTTTGTCCTCGTGGGCTCTCGCTGGAGTAAGTGGGTCCGCATTCCTCAGTGTTCCTCCGCTGTTTATTTAACCAAAGCCTGTGGTCTACGCGGTATTGTTTCAAACATAGTCCTTTTATAAAGAGTGACATTCTCCCAACGTTCAAGCTTAGAAAGAAGACATTAGCAACGGTATCAGAATGCTTTACAAGGCAAGTGGATATCTAATACATTCCAGGATTGAACCGATTATCCACAGAGGCTGTGATCCGGTGGCCCCGTGGGCTGGCTGTTAGCCTGCTTACCGCAAAGCCGCTCGATCAAACCCACCAGCCGCTCCACAGGAAAAAGATGAGGCTTTTGTCTCAGAAACCCAGTGTTTGTTTGTTTTTTAAGAGTGACAATCAGCTCAATGGCAGTAGGGGTTTTTTTTTTTGTGGGGTGACAAATGAAAATGGTCCCTGAGCCTGAAAATGAGCTGTCCCACGGACATCAGCCTCAGAGCCCACATCACCCCTTGTAACTAGGCAGATTGCCAGCTTCTGAAAACCACATGCCAGCACTTTAAGAGACTGAGGTGCTCGTTTATTTATTAGTATGATGATTAAACTTTTATTTTGAAAGCTCTTAGCCCTACAGTAACATAACAAGATAATTGCAATCTCTCACCTTCTAGATCCAGAGTTAAATGTGTTTGGTTTATTTCTAAGGCAACACATCAAGACTGATTCCACACGGCCTCTAGTGTGGACCAGCCACCGGGCTACAGCCCACAGCCGCCCCGTGGGAACTGCAGAGTCTTGACGGCAAGGCAGGGCAGGGAGCGAGGGTGCCGGCCTGCGTCTGAGTGCTCCTTTCTCCCAGTAGCAGGAGTTTCGACTGGGCGTGCGACTGTACTCCGAGGAGCAGCCGCAGGAAGCCGTGCCCCACCTCGAGGCCGCGCTGCAGGAGTACTTCGTGGCGGACGAGGAGTGCCGCGCGCTCTGCGAGGGGCCCTATGACTACGATGGCTACAACTACCTCGAGTACAATGCCGACCTCTTCCAAGCCATCGCAGGTGCGCCCAGCCCAGCCCAGCCCAGGCTGCAGGCCACCCGAGGGCTCTGAGGTCAATGTCATGGCCATGCAGACACAGTGTTTGTCTTCAGCCTCATTCCTACGGTGCTGAAACCTGGGCACCTGACTGAAAATGGCTGTTGGTTACGTGCCCACATCATAGTCACACTTGGGCTCCCCAAAGCCAATGTGCTCACCGCCCCCATCCCCCCACTTGATGCCTTTCAGATCACTACCTCCAGGTCCTCAGCTGTAAGCAGAACTGCGTCACCGAGCTTGCCACCCACCCGAGTCGAGAGAAGCCCTTTGAAGACTTCCTGCCGTCCCACTATAATTACCTGCAGTTTGCCTACTATAACAGTAAGGCCGTCTGTCCTCTTTCTCTGCTGCCTTTGACTCCAGTGCTAAAAGCAGGGGAGGCAGGGATCACGGACGCTGTATGTCCTCAACATGTCTGGCTTCTTTTGGTGGCTGTCGGCGGCTCCAGGCTACATAATCCGTGGGTACTTTGTTCTTGTACAAGCCACTGGCCGGCACCAGCAGTGAAAACTGAAGGGAGTTTCTGGGGGCCTCTAACTCTTACCTGATCTTTAGCTTTCGTATTAAATGCATCTGAAGGAAAAGTAATAGCAGAGGTAGGTAAGGCTGTCAGACTTGCTCACAGGATACAGCACTGCTGTGTGTCCTTCCAAGACCAAATCAGCAGGTCTTCACGGAGTCCCTGTTGTACACTCAGCATTCCAGCACATTCCAGAGGACAAGGCCCCGCTCTGTCAGTTCAAGTCCTGGTGGCACAGTGGGCTGCTAGCCGAAAGGTCAGCAGCATGAGCCCACCCAACACCATAAAAGAAAAGGCTCATTGGGCTGCTCCCTAAAGATAGCAGCCTGGAAAACCCTTTGGAGCAGTTCCACTGTGTCCCATGGGATCACTGTCAGAATCAAATCAACGGCCCACAATGACATCCATCATCAAGTTGAGATGTCCTAACACAGGTGACCAAGAACCACTCCTCCCAATCTGCTCTTGTAGTGTCTCCCCTCTGCAGATAAGGACAAGAAGATAGGGAGGCAAGGGGGGTGTTCCATAAGTTGATCCAATGGCTGGGATGCCAGGGATTTTGAAGATCTGGATGTTACCCTTCCCTGCACCCCAAAAAAGACCAAACCCACTGCCACTGAGTGAATTCTGGGCAGTGTCCCTATAGGACAGAGCAGAATGGTTCCCAGGGGTCTCTGATAGTGTAATCCTTCCAGGGTCAGCTGGGGGGTTCAAACTGCTGCTGTAACCAGCAGCGCAACTTACAGCCCCCCCCCTCCACCAGGGCTCTTCTGTGAGCTACAAGAGGCCCCGAGTCTCTTCCTTTTCAATATTAGGCAACCCCGCGGTCATCAGATGCTCAATACATCCTTTACCTTCTCTCAGAGAAATTAGGCAGGAACGTTACTTAACATGGCCGCCTTGGTCATGCCATTGCCTTCAAGTGTTGCTGAGAGTAAGTGGGGCCTGGTCCACAGTGCGGCCCCTTCTTCTAAGCCGTTCTTCCTCCTCTTTGCAGTTGGGAATTACACACAGGCTATTGAATGCGCCCAGACCTATCTCCTCTTCTTCCCCCACGATGAGGTGATGAACCAGAATCTGGCCTACTACATAGCTATGCTTGGAGAGGGACAAGCTGCAACCCTTGGTCCCCGTAAGGTGAGAGGCCTGTGTTAGACCGGGAGGCGGGGGGAGGGGGCAGGAGAGGGAGGCGAGAGAAGGGAGGCAGGCTGTGGGGAGATGGAAGGCAGCCTTCACTCGCTTATGAACCATGGAAATACGTTCTCTGCTTGCGTGTTCTTGTCCCTCTTTGGCGCCTGATATCACGAGGCCAAGAGTTGTCATTTCTTAGCAGTTTGTATTCCATGACGGTGACTGTCCTTGTCTGTTCTCTCCCATTGTTCAGCATTTGTTCCCATCTCACCCAAAGCTAGAGAAAATCTGTACACCCCAAGACTGGGCTGCAAGGGGTTGTTTCTGGGAAACGCCTGCATGCTGCTCGGTTAGAGTTTATAACTCGCTGTGCAGTGAATGAGTCTGGCTTCTCTAATGGGACGCTCTCTGTTTGGGACTTGCTGAGGTTTGAGGCCCTTGCCTTTTCCAGACTTTTCACCCTCTGCTTGGAGACCAGAGCAATGTGGGGATTTGAGGCCACTGTTCTGGGCTTCTGGGCTGGCTCCCTCACGCACTGGCGGCAGCACTTTCAGCCCACCGTACGTGATCTTAGGCCCACTGCAGCCCCTTTCTGAGTCTCGGTTTCCCCTTCTCTACAGTGGGCTAAGGATTCTTGCTCTGTGTTCAGCACACTCTTGGTGCTAGGGTCAAATGTGCGAGTGATTATAGACCGGCCGGCACTGTGCCAGTGTCCCGATGGACATGTAGCAGAGCTTCCTGATGGGCCACATGGAGGAGACAGCCAGGGTCTCCCTCCCTGTGTGGATCCTGCTCACCTGTGTCCTGCTGGTCTCGCCCAAACCCGTCAACACTCAGTAGACTGGGCCTTTGCACACATTTTTAACTCTGTCAGAGAAAAAGCACCAATCACACCAGAGGCCGTTCACTTGTTTCTCCAACACGTACATTGTACAGAGAGAGAGAGAGAGAGAGTGAAGCTGGGCACACTTACTTGTGCACAATGGGTAGGGCTGTTGGTGTAACCCAACCATCCCAATGCAAGGCTCCATCCCACCGCTGGACAGGTGCAAGCGTGCAAAAGTAACCCCACAGAATGTCCACTGGCACGCTGATGCAAAAGGCAAACAAACCCTGGAGAGAGCTCAGTGCTGTCCATGTGGGGACTGCTCGCAGAAAGTGCAGTACATTGATTCCGTGACAAGCTGACAACTATGAAATTGTATGAGCTCACCGCAAAGTCACTGTTCAAAACCACTAGCCACTCTGCAGGAGGAACACGAGGCTTTCTACTTCCATATAGAGTTACAGTCTGGGGAACCCACGGGGCAGTCCCACTCTGTCCTCTCGGGTTGCTCTGAGTCAGAATGGACTTAATGGCAGTGAGTTTGGTTTGATTTTGTGTTCAAAACACTGTTAGGGCTTATAAGTCAGGAGTGAAGCGGGAGAGTCAAACATGTCTACTTATGTCTCCTCACCTGTCAGTTTGTCATCTGGGGGGGTGGGGAGGGGGTGGTCTCCTGAGTCTCTGTGATGCTGGAAGCTATGCCACTAGTCTTTCAAACACCTGCAGGGTCAACCATAGTGGACAGCTTTCAGTAGGGTTTTCAGACTCAGAGATGAGGAAGAAAGGTTTGGTGATTAACTTCCCCTACACCAGAACACGGTCTGATGTAGTGCCAGAGAGAGGATAGGCCCCCCAGGTGGAGTGCATGCCAGATACACAGTGGCCACAGTGGGTGGACTCAAGCACACCAGTGACCTTGAAGATGGTGCAGGACCAAGCCATGGGTTGTTCCATTGGACATGGGGTAACTGTGCATTGGGGCCAACTTGACAGCAACTCAACCAGCAGCCACAACACTGACACCTATCTGTACTCTGTGAAGTGGCCCTGATGGGTAAGCATTGGGCTGCTAACTGCAAGGTGGACGGTTCAAACCCTCCCACCACTCTGTAGGGGAGAGATAAGGGTGTCTGCTCCTGTAAAGAGTTACAGCTTGGGAGACCCTCTATAGGGTCATTATGAGTTGACGCCACTTGATGGCTGTGGGTTGTCTGGTTATACTTCAAGTAAACCTTGGATTGCTTACTGCAAGATGAGCGGTTCAAACCCACCAGCTGCTCCACAGGAGAAAGATGCAGCTATCTGCTCCCAGACGATTGACAGTTTCAGAAGCCTTATGTAAGCTCGTGATGAGTCAGAATCAGTTGAGCCAATGGCAGTAGGTTGTATGTATGTGTTCTGTATCTTTTTTCGTATCATCACACACCTAAGTCACAGAACAGAGTAAGCCCTTGGAAAAGGCAGGTATGCAAACCAAACTCGAAAGCTTCCTGGTGCGACCGTGATGATAGAGATGTGTGTAAGCTGCAGCGGAATCCTAGAGAAGCAAGTCAGAGAAAGCGAGGTTCTAAATTGGGGTTAAAAGCCTTTAGTAGATGTGTGAGTCTGGGTACTTCAGAGAAACAAATCTACAGAAACTCATATATAAGAGAGAGTTTTATATAAAGGTTAAGTGTGCATCAAGAAAACATCCCAACCCAGTGCTGCCCAGGCTCACAAGCCCAACATTAACCCATATGTCCAACACCAATCCACAAAGTCCTCCTCCATCTCACAAAACAGACACAATGATGCCGACTGCGGAGGAAAGTCAAGTCAGTAAATGTGTAAGCATCTCAATGCTGGCAGGGGTCTCCACACAAGTGCTCCAGCACCCAGGGCTTCATTGGGGTAGGTCTATGTGGCTTCTCCTCAGGGATGTCTTGCTGGAAGTGAGCTTTGCCAGCTAAAGCAGGGAACTGGCTAAGACAGCTGCACCCTGGTCTGACCATCATAAAGCAAGAGACCTGTGAACTAGAAAGGCGAGGCTCACCAATCCACTTATCTCTCTGCCCTTCAACTAACCCCACATGTGTTTATTGGCCAGGTTGGCACAATAAACGAACTAACTCAGTAGACAACCGAGGCAAGGAAGAGCTTCCTAGACAAGGAACAGTGTGTTCAAACAACCTGGGCATCTGTCCCTTTTAGGTGGACTGTGATTCTGGAGCAAGACGAGAGGACTGTGAGTGGGGTGGGGGACAAAGGGAAAATGTAAACCCAGAGCTGTTACATTGTGGAGCTCACAACCAATGGTACAAAACTAAACATGTATAGATTGTTGATTGGTAAACTTTTCCCCCTGAATCACGATTTAAAAAACAACATGATGGCAGATGGATCAGAAGAGGAAGGCGTTGTGGGGTGGGGAGCTTACCTGGGAACCCAGGGAAGATGCTGGGAGAAGCAGGTAGACAATGATGTGGCGGCAACAGACTCCTGTTCTTCCTGAGCTGACTCTGTTACGAGGGATCACCAGCCCTCCAGTGAATTCGTGTTTCAGCGTCTACAGAATGCTCCCACAGCCATTCTTTCATTGGATTCCCAGTGAGAACCCATGCTCTGAAAACACAGAACCAAGGTCCTTCCATCCAGCTCTGGAGTTGTGGGTCTCCAGTAGACAGAAATAGGCCTTCTTCCTTGCCCTCCTCTCCCACGTGCTTTTGTTTCTGTGGCCACTAGATGGCGACCATCTATTAGGAACTCGATGGCAGGCCCAGCCTCGGTCATTGTCTTGATGGGACAGTACCTACCTCTTTCCCCTCCCCACCCCCCTCTCCTTTTCCTGGCCCCGTGAACGAATCTGCTGTGCACCTGTCTCCATTCAGTTGAGTCCTCACAGCCACCCCGTGAGTGAGGTGGCCACAGATCGCCCCGCTTTAGAAAAGAGCACGATAAGCCCCCGAGCGCCCAGGAACTTGCCACTAGACAGTGGCAACCAGACCACTTTTCCTGCCTGGTGCCGGCCTCTGGCATCGTTCCTGGCACAGGTTCCTGTGTGCTTCTGGGGGGCAGCAGAGAGAGGCGTGGCTGTGTGTCTGCTTGAAGCCCCGTGGAGCTGTTAAGTGAGGTGACACACCTCAGCTGGCGCCTAGCACTTAGTTATGGAAACCAATCATTTCCGTCCCCTGGGGGAGAACTGTCACTTTCCCCGTGGGTACATCCAAGGGAGCTTCAAAAAGTTTGTGGAGAAATGGAATGTAAAGATGGAGTTTGTGAAGCCCCCTTGTCTAATTGGCGATAGAAAGCTCTGGGCCTGTTTGCCCCTTGAACACGTTGCTCCGTGAACTCTTGTTTTGCTTCTGGCTGACTGGGTCTCTTTCTCTCCCCTCTGCTGCGCAGTCTGGCAGGGCTCCATTGACAGGTATGTGCCCCCACCCCCACCCCCGGAAGCCCGGCAGGGAGCATGCACGGGAGGGCCCAGGGCCCAGACCAGGCTGCTCCCACGGAAGAAGGAGGCCCATGAGGGGAAGCAGGCATCATAGCCTGCAGGGCAGGGGCTTGAGGATGGGGAAGACCTGGCTTTGACTCTAGGTCCCTGGTCTACTGGTTCCTACAGTGCCTCCTTGAACAAGTCACGCATCTGCTCCACACCTCAGTTTAGTTATTCCTTGGTAAAATAAGACAGTCGTTAGTACTGACCTGGGAGGCCTGGTGGTGCAGTGGTCACAAGTTGAGTTGCCAAGCTGAGAGGTCAGCAGTTTGAAGCAACCAGCCGCTCTGTGGGAGGAAGGCGAGGCTTTCCACTGCGTGAAGGTCTACACTCTCAGAAACCCACAGGGGCAGCTCTACCCCGTCCTGCAGGGTCACCGCGAGTCAGAATCGACTTGACGGCTGTGAGCGTTGAGCAGGAGGTGGTTGTAAAGACTGAATGAACACCGTGAGATTTCCTAACACCTAGGACCCTTCTTGAGTTTTGAAGCCCTGTGGAAGTCAAGAAGGAATTCACCTTTGCACTGTCTGCCCCCAGCAGGCGATTTGCCTACAAGAAGAGTCTGGTGTGGAGGGCTTTCACCCCCTCAGGGGAGTCTGGGCCTCTACCCTCACAGGGACTGCATCTGTTGAATAAGAGCCAGAGAAACCTTTGAACACGGAAGCGAAACTTTTGTCCCCACCCAGGGATCAGGCATACTAGTGATGGAGGGGAGACCTCAGGTCACCTAGGGCAACCCCGGGGCTAAGGGCAGGGCAGCATTCCTCCATTGTGTTTCCTCAGCGAGCCCAGGAGTACCGACAGCGGAGTCTGATGGAAAAAGAAATGCTCTTCTTTGCTTACGATGCCTTTGGGATTCCCTTCGTTGACCCGGTGAGCCAAGGCGCAGGAGCGGGAGGGTAGGGAAGTGGGTAGGTGAGCCTGGTACCCTGTGACTGGGGAGAGGACCAATGCAGGGCTGGGGAAACAGCGGCATCTTCAAGGAGCGACAGAAAGATAACAGGGAGATTCGGATCTACACAGCATCAGCCTGCTTTCCTTTATAACCCGTTTGCTTAACTTGATGTGTCCCTGACCTTAAGTTTCTTTTAAGAAGGGAGATGATAGACGATGTAAGATATGAAAATAATAATCTAAAATTTATCAAGGGTTCATGAGGGAGGGAGAGGAGGGAAGGAAAAATGAGCTGATACCAAGAAAAAATATTTTGAAAATGATGACAACAATAAATAAAATGATTTTTAAAAGAAAATTAAAATAAAAAAATTAGATAACAAGGGAGTTCTGGTAGCTGGAAGAGGCTTAGAACTCTCCCAGGTCAGCTCCTGAAAGAGGCCAGGGTGACATTCAGGTCTCTCCTGTCATGCCTTGTTTATGCACCGAGACCTGGTCGGTGAAGAAGGCTGGACCGTTTCTCCCAACCTGCTTTTAGGATTCGTGGACGCCCCAAGAGGTGATGCCCAAGAGACTGCAAGAGAAGCAGAAGTGAGGGCTTGAAGACACTGCATGGTGGATGGTCATGAGGCGCCCACCGGCTGGTCCCCGGCCGGCCAGATGCACACTCCTGGCGGGGTGGGCAGGGGCAGTCTGGGTAGTCGGGGCAGGAGCTCAGGGCTGGCCTTGGCATGCAGACCTGTGCGCGCCTCTGCCCACAGGTCCGAACGGGAGACGGCCGTCCGCATCTCCCAGGAAATCGGAAACCTGATGAAGGAAATTGAGACCCTGGTGGAAGAGAAGACGAAGGAGTCAGTGGATGTGAGCATGCTGGTTCGGGAAGGTGAGCTGGCGTTTGGGGGTGTCTGCACCAGCGAGGCAGCACCCCTGCAGCTGAAAGCTTCCGGTGACCCTCTCTGTCCTTCCTTACTCACCAAAGGGATGGTCACCTGGAAAAAGGACCCGCTGAGAACTCGCCTTTGGTTGAGGTCTAAGACTCCGGTCCACACTAACCCGAGCTTAGTTCCCGTCGGGAAGTATTACTACTTCCTGTCCCTCCTCCCGAACTGTTCCCTTCCAGCTCCCAGCCTTCTGATAACCAGACTCAATGCCTCGAGGTCATCTTTGCCTCCTCTCTTCCCTTGCCTGTCCCTCCGGTCCACTGGGAAGCCCACCAGTGATGGTTCCGCTCCCACCTCACCCTCAAGGCCAGGCCGTTCCCACTGCACGCAGACCAGCTCCTGGCTCCTCCTCTCTCCTATGCCCACCCCTTTCACCCCTGGCTGCCAGCCTCCCTGCCCACCCTTTCACTGTGTGGGCTACTTACCCAGCATCCGCTCTCAGCTGCTCCCTGCGCCTCGCTCCTGGCCAGCTTTCTGTGGGTGAGTCTGCTCATGCCTCTCCTACTCCCAACGTGGGGCCCCTCCCCTGTGCCCACGAAGGCAGCTCAGCTACACCCCGCCAAGACTTTCTTACGTCCTGGCCAGTTGGGGTCCCTCCCTCTTTCTTTTAAAAGCCCAAGGCATCTTGTGGGTCTGGGGTGGTACCTCCTTTCATGTGTGGTCCGCCCTGGGCTGGGTGTTAGAGAATGGGTACTGAGCATTTCCCCACGCGCCCAGTTGGGCGGTGTTTGTGCCTCCTGCTCAGTCCCTGGAGGTAGATGCTGGGATGCCCGGCAGTCCTGGCTGACTCTGGAGCTCTGGTTCTGGGACTATCTTTAGGATGTGGTAGGAGTCGGTGAGCTCTGCCCTGGGCTGCTAAACCACAAGGTCCGGAGCACCAACCCGATGCACCACCTGCTTCACGGGAGAAGAAACAGGCTGTCCTGTCTGCCAGGACTGACACTCTTGGAAGCCCTGAGAAGTGCTGCTCTCCCCGAGGGGGTCACCAGGGTCAGCGTGGACTAAATGACTTTGGGTTTTGATGTGAGGCTCATGAGGCAGCAGCTGTGAGGTCAGACAGGAACTGAGAGGAAGACTGGGGCCTCTTGTCTCTCCGCTCCAGGGCCCTCCTCTTTGGCAGTGACCGGGCGGGAAGTTCCACTGCCGATTCTCTCTCTTACACAGAGAGGCCTCCACGGAGCAGAGCGCCTCGGGCTGAGCTGCGCTGATTCTGGCCTTGCTTTGCAGGAGGCTCCCTGCTCTATGAAGGGATCCGCCTCACCATGAACTCCAAGCTCCTGAACGGCTCCCAGCGGGTGGTGATGGACGGCGTGATCTCAGATGATGAGTGTCGCGAGCTGCAGAAGCTGACCAATGTAAGGGACAGGCAGCCCCGTGCTTGTCTCGTCCCCTCCCCTCCCGCGGTTCAGGCTCACCTCGCCTTGCTTTCCCGCCCCCACAGGCCGCAGCCACCGCTGGAGACGGCTACCGGGGTCACACCTCCCCGCACACGCCCCACGAGAGGTTCTACGGTATCACGGTCTTCAGAGCGCTCAAGGTAGACGGGGTGCCCAGCGTTCGCGGGTGTGCAGAGGGAAGAGGAGGCTGAGGCTCCGAGGAGACGGGCGTTAGGGACAGTGGCCTAGCGTCGTGCCTGTTACCATGGAGGGAGGGTGACTTGGGGTGAGTGCGTCCAGCTTTGGGATCCGAACGCAGAGACCAGCCGTAGTAAAACGGGTGTGAGCCGGACAAGACAGATGGCAGTTATACGAGGTTCCAGTCCTTCAGGTCGAGCAGCACTGAGGAGGGAGAAAGGGGGATGGGAGGGTGGCGCTCTCTCCATGGGTGCGTGTGCACCCGCACACTCAGAACTGCACCAGAAGTGGGGTGCAGGGCCTCAGTGGTCCCTGTCAGCCTGGAGGGGGCAGTCAGAGGCCTCTGACCGCTGGTCTCCTTGGCAGCTGGGACAGGAAGGGAAAGTCCCCCTCCAGAGTGCCCACCTGTACTACAACGTGACGGAGAAGGTGAGGCGGGTCATGGAGTCCTACTTCCGCCTGGACACGCCCCTGTACTTCTCCTACTCCCACCTGGTGTGCCGCACTGCCATCGAAGGTGAGCCTCGGCGCAGCGTCACCACTGCCCGCCTCTGCACGCTGCTGGGACTGGAGGGGCAGGAGCCCGCCTGGGGCAGCCGGTCACAAACGGGCCGTCACAGTCAATCCGCCGGGGTGGCGAGGAGGCTTCCGAGAGGCGGTGAGGGCAGTTTTGCAGGATGCATAGGAGTTTGCAGCACGCGCAGGGGCAGCATTCCCTTAGACTGACACATTTTGGAAGTCACTGGCCGCCATGCCAGCGGGAGGGGGCTGCAGGGTGTCGTGAGGCACCGGAGCACTGACCCGTGGTTACCCTGGCCCCAGAGGCACAGGCTGAGAGGAAGGACAGCAGCCACCCGGTGCACGTGGACAACTGCATCCTGAACGCTGAGGCCCTGGAGTGCGTCAAGGAGCCCCCTGCCTACACCTTCCGAGACTACAGGTGCCGCCTCCCTGAGGCCCCGCCCCCGCCCCACACATACCCAGGTTGGAACCCAGCTGCTCCCCGGGCCAGGCCCTCCTTTAGGAAGCGAGACCAGAAGGGCGTCCTTCTATCGCAGCAGCGGGGTCGGTCCCGTGGGGCAGAAGCCCCGAGGGGGTGGGGAAAGGCGGGAGCGCTGCAGGCCATGCTGAGGTGCCCTCTGCTCTGCCCAGCGCTATTCTCTACCTAAATGGGGACTTCGACGGAGGACACTTCTACTTCACGGAGCTCGATGCCCAGACCGTGACGGTGAGTACTGCCTCGCCCCCAGCCACGGAGCAGGCCGCCTGTGTTCTGGGGCTCGCGTCGGTGGGTAGAATGGCCGTTTGGCTTCCTGGTGGCCAGTCCCCCTCCCTGAACCAGATGATGAGTCCGTGACTCCTGACTGGTCACCATTTCTCTTGGGCTCGGGGCATTGGGAAGCCAAGCTGCACAGACCCTCATGAACTCATATCTCTTCTGAGGATGGTTAGTCCGTGTCCCGTGACAGACAGACACACACCTCTCCTTGTTCATGTAGGCGGAGGTGCAGCCCCAGTGTGGCAGGGCAGTGGGGTTCTCTTCTGGCACGCAGAACCCGCATGGAGTGAAGGCTGTCACCAGGGGGCAACGCTGCGCCATTGCCCTGTGGTTCACCCTGGACCCTCGGCACAGTGAGCGGGTGAGTCTGGGGCCATGTGATGTGTTGCAAGAAGGCCTGTCCTGCTCTGCTTAGTCCTTCCCCAAACTGCTGCCTGGCGTCCAGAGAGACTCCTAGCTCTAACTGTATCCCCTTGGGCCACTGAATCCTCCTCTATGGGCCTCCTTCGCCCTTCCTTGTCAGTGCAGGTGGGTTAAGGCCCTGAGATGCAAAACAAGCCTGGCCTCTTGGTCCTTGACTGGGCCGCACTTCAGCTGGCTGCCCAGGGAGTAGGCTCTGCCCCGAGAAGAAGCGGGGCTCAGGGTTAGTCCCACGCCCCAGGACGCAGCCACCCGGCAGACAGAGGCCCCGGTGGTGAGGCCACCCTGAGCGGGCAGGGCTTTGTGTTTGCAGGACAGAGTGCAGGCTGACGACCTGGTGAAGATGCTCTTTAACCCTGAGGAGATGGACCTCCCCCAGGAGCAGCCCCTGGGAGTCCAGCAGGAGCCCCCTCAGCCTGCCAAAGAGCCTCTCTCAGGCAGCAAGTCAGAAGACAAGGATGAGCTATGACAGTGTCCACGTCCTTCATGGGTGTATGGAAAGACTGGAGGAGAGGTGTTTTGTCCTGCGCCCAGGGCTGGCCAGCCCCTCAGGACCTCAGAACAGCGGGGATTGCTGGCCTGCTCGCCGCCATCTTCAAGGTGCTTCTGCTCTGGGAATGGACGTATCAGGATAGCCCGTCCACCCTCCAGGGACCTGGCTAGGGCTCGGGTCACAGATCCAGAGCCCCTGGGGGCCTCATAGGCAGCCCCGTGACAGTGGTGCTGTGGTCACGTGTCGGAGAGAGATAACCCCCAAATAAAGGATCTGCAGGGGTTATTTTCTTTGTGGTTTGTTCTAAGAGCGGCAAGGTGCTCTCTGCATCAGCACCCCCTGACAAAAAGTCATCTGGGCAGCATGTGGGTGCAACGTGAGGGTGCTGCTGCATGGCCCAGCCCTGCCAGACCTTGAGCCTTCGGGCTTCATCTGCACAGGGGAGGGGGAGGTCACCATCCTTGCTCAGTCCTCCTGGGTGAAGGCGGGCACTTGTGTTGCCCAGTTTCAGGATTGGATGTGCCAGCACTTTGGAAGCTGGAAAGCTCTAGATAAATGGTGGGGATTACCACTAATCCTTTTCAGCAGGGTTTAGGAATATTCCCCGCCACCCCCATCCCCAATCAGCCACATGCTTTTGCCCTGCTGTCTGACCACTAAACCTCCATGTCCAGACACACACCCGAGGAAGCCAAAAGGGCCGACTGGGGCTCCCCATCCACGGTGCCTGACCCCTGCCATCCTGGAGATGCTTCTGCGAAGTGAGTTCAGGAATCTACGTGCTGGACAGATGTGGCACATTTACTTTTCAACTGATATTTCTTTATTCAACACAAGCTTAGTACCAGGGGCCAGGATTATGGAGAGTAGCAAACAAAGTAATCCCCCCCTTGTTGGCTGCCGACCATTGGATCGGTTCCGACTCAAAGCAACCCTGTTTACAACTGAAGGAAAGACTGCCCGGTCCCGAGCCAGCTCAGAATTGTGACGCCGGAAGTTGGGACTGCCGTGTCAACCCACCTTTCTGAGGGTTTTCCTCTTGACACTGACCCTCCACTCTACTGAGCATGCGGCCCATCCCCAGACACTGATCTCTCCTGATAACATCCTGAATGCATGAGACAAAGTCTCCCCATCCTCGCTTCTTGCTGTATAAACCTATCCATATATACAGTGAGAAGAAATATAACAGCTAATCAGTCCATACAGCAGTCCAGAGGGCTCAGGCTCAGTTCAACTCACTTTCGTGGGAGAGTTTGTATACTGAAGGTTCAACTCACTCAGGCTGCAGTCCAAGGTCAAGAAAGCAGACAGTGGAGTCTTCCCTTAGGCAAGACAGGCATGTCAGCCAGTAGGCAGCAGACGACAGGGTGGGGCAGCAACAGACAGTGGCATGGAGCAAAGCAAAGTAGTTCCTGGTGGGGTCTGGAGCTCTAGGGAGGTACACACTGACACAATCCACCAGCGTGGTAAAGCAGGTCTGGAAGCAGCCTCAAACTAGGGATGCATAGCAAGGGAACATGGTCCATGGGTTGGCTTGACCCACAGGTAGTGCAGCACACAGTTGCGCTAAAGGACTCGTTCAAGGAGCAGCAATCACCAGGGAGAAAGGATGCCAGCCTCAGAAAGCATTTATTTCAGTCGCCCGTCAATGAAACTACGACCTGATTAAACTCCGCCCACAGGTACCTATGGAGGCCTAGTTGGCACAATGAACCTATCACATTTACACTGAGTTACTGTCAATAGCCTTCACTTCTGGCACCATGATTCACATGTATCAATTCTTCTGTGGTCCTCA
The DNA here is from genome assembly GCF_050624435.1 of Tenrec ecaudatus. Lineage (NCBI taxonomy): Eukaryota > Metazoa > Chordata > Mammalia > Afrosoricida > Tenrecidae > Tenrec > Tenrec ecaudatus. The sequence goes on along the minus strand of NC_134530.1, from coordinate 67,198,108 downwards.
TTCATTGTCTAACTTTCATATGCATATGACCAAAAAACAAGCTGAAATTCACTACCATGGAGTTGAACTTACTCCTCTATGACTGGGTAGAACTACCCTGTGAGAATGCGGAGTAGAAGGCCCTGTCTTGTAACCACTGCATGACAGGCCATGGAAAATACCGTGGCTTGGGTCAGGTGTGCCTTGTTCCTGAAAGTGACGTCTTTGTTCTTCAACGCGTTAGCGGTCTTGTGCACATTAGCCCAAAGCCATATGCCATTTGAACTCTTGACAACATCCTGAGAGGCAGAGAAAAGACTGACATTGTCAAGCAATTTCATTTTGCTTAGATCCGCAGCCAGCGCTCACATAGCAGCAGTCGGAAACCGCCCGCATAAAGCTTTTTATCACGATAGGGCAGACAGAGTAAATGCATGTGTGTGTGTGACAGAGTAAAAAGTGCTACGAATAGTAGAGATAAGAGAGTGTGAATAGCAGAGAGTAGTTGTTGGGGGAGGGGGCTCAGTAGTGGAATCCTCCCCCTTCATCCAAGAGACCCAGGTGTGATTCTCAGCCAATGCACCTCAAGGGTAGCTACCACCCACCCATCTGTCAGTGGAAGCTTGTATGCAGTGATCGTGCTGAATGGGTCTCAGTGGAGCTTCCAGACCAAGACAGACTAAGAAGAAAAGTTCGACAATCTTCCAAAACCCAGCCAATGAGAGCCCTGTGGACTGCAATAGATCCGAGGCTGACAAGTACTGAGGGCGCCTCCAGAGCATCTAACAATCCCAACAAAGACCACCAACAGGAGCGTTATAGCAGAGCCTGAAGACGCTGAGGACAAGAAAGTAACAGAGGTCCCGAGGTGGGAGGAACGGCAAGACGGCCAGCGTGGAGGGACAGGGTGGGCAAGGGGGAGCGGCAGATGAAGTCAGGCCCATGGGCCTTGGCCCCCATTGCGAGAAGCTGGGCTTTTGCTCTGAATAAGAAAGCAGCCTAAGCGTTTGAGCCGAGGAGGGAGGCTTCATGTGGTCAAAGCTCACTGAGCAACTCGGATGAAGACTGGGCTCTGAGGGTCTGCCCCGAGGTCAGGAGACAGTGAAGAGCGAGATGAAGACAGTTCCGGGCAGCCGATGGCCACAGAACCAACAGGAGCTGCTGGTGGAGGGAGAAAAGAAATATCAAGAATGACTCCAGCCTAAGGGGCTGGGAAATACCGCGCCCCCTTTGATGGGGACGACTGCGGGGCGTGGGGAGATGTTGGTCGGTGTTCTGTTTAAGTCTGAGAAGCCTATTGGGCATCGGCATGGAAGTACTAAACAGTCAAGTATATGAGTCTGATGCTCAGGCAGAGAGGTCCAGGTAGAAGATGGAACCAAGGGATTTCTCTTCAGGATGTAGATGGTGCTGAAAGTCACATAGAGCCAAGGGCAGACTTGGGATGAGTCAGAAGACTGAACCAAGCTGAGCCAACACAGGGCCAGAAGAGTGGGACTCAACAGGAGAGACTGGGACCAGCGGCCACGAGGGAAGGTGAACCAAGAGGGAGTGGAGTCCAGGAAGCCCATGAGAGTGTTCCAAGCAGGGAGGGAACCACTGTGTCAGAAGCTGCTGAGAGACAGGGCAGGATGAGAACTGGTCAGTTTGGGCAGTATGGTGGCTCCTGGGAGCTATGTCAAGAGATGTTCTGCCATCGGGTCAAGCCTGACTCACTGACCCTACAGGACAGGGTTGAACTGCCCCTGTGAGTTTCTGCGGCTATAACTGGTTACGGAAGTAGAAATCCCCGTCCTTCCCCCAAGGAGCGGCTGGTGGTTTTGAACAGCACACCTTTTGCCTTGCAGCTACCAGTGTAACCACAAGGCCACCAAGGTTCCTTCTGGCAAGGCAGTGTGCAGGATAGGGAGGGAGTCAGGAGTGATGCCCCCTGAGAATGGACGGAGTGTATGAGGTGGGGGTGAGTCTGGACTACTCTCTTCAGTGGCTTTACCTCCAAAGGAGAGCAGAAAAATGAGAAGTTGGAGGGAGATACGAAGCCAAGGGATTTTGTTTCGTTCCAACTGGGAGATAGTGCAGCATGTCGAGGGGTCACAGGGAGTGGTCCAATCAAGGTGGCTATAACCAAACCAAACTCACTGCCACCTTTTCAGACTCAGAGCAACACGACAGGAAAACGGAAGGCTGCCTGCTGCATGGGGTTTCCAACGCTGCCGATCTTTATGGAAGCAGACTGCCGCATCTTCCACCTATGGAGTGGCTGGTGGGTTTGAACCAATGATCTTGTGGTTAGTAGTTTTAACTACTACACCATGAGGGCTCCTTTCACTCCGTGGTAGTTCCATAATCTGTTGTCAATTTGAGACTTAAGAGTGGAGTTTAGCTTGTCAGTCACAGTTGATGACTTCATTTGGAGGCACTAAGGAGATAAATAGCTCGCTGGAGGTGGGACACGCACACACTCCCTGCAAGACATCCCTGTTGAGAAGACACATGGAGCTACACTAGAGCTGGAGCTGAAGGAGCCACGTGGAGACCCCTGCCAGCACTGAGATGTTTCCACTGCCACTGGACCCGCAAGACTTTCCACCTACTGGCCTGTGATCTTCCAGCATTCGGCATCATTCCATGTATTTCATAAGTCTGAAGAGAAATTTATAGATTGGTATCAGACATATGGGCTAATATTGGACTTTAGGACTTGATCTGGTCTGGGCTCGCTGGAATGTTTTCTCAATATTCAATTGTTCTTATATATGAAGCTCTTTCTCATTTATTTATTTTTATACACATAGAAGTGTCCATGAATTTGACTCTAGTCTACCCAGACTAACATACTCCCTTTAATATTTCTGATCTCCCATGTTCTGTCTGGTGACTCATCCAATATACGAGTGGATTACCCCCCTCCCATCCCCCGCCAAAAAAAAAACACCAAAAAAAGCTCTACTGGGTGGAGATGTGGAGTACACATTTTCCCCATTAGGCGAACATCCAGAAAATTGCTCTGAGTTAGTGCACCCAGTGGCAACACCTGGGAAGGCTCTCTCTCTGGTCACAGTGAATTTTTTGTGATAGCAGTTTTACTCAAAGCTCATTTTTTGTGAAGGCCAATTTAACAGAACAGTGTGTACCTGTGAAACAAACTGTTGGTGATGTTGACACAGCTTACAAGGACAGTGCTATGTTCTTGGGAACATTTTTCAAACTCATCTCCCTTGATTATTTTTCTTCACCTCTTGTACGTCATCATATCGCTGTCCCTTCATGTCCCTCTTGATTCATGGAAACAAAAAGAAGTCTCAGAGAATGAGGTCATGTTGAGTCAGGTGTGTGGGCAAGAGAGGCATGTTGTTTTTTGCCAAAAACTGGTGCACCGAGATGGCTGTGTGAGCAGGTGCATTGTTGTGGTGGCAAAACCAGTCCCCCGTCCGCCACAAATCAGGCCTTTTTTTGTGGCACACTGTTACGCAGAACCTCTAAATCAGCGGTTCTCAACCTGTGGGTTTTGACCCCTTTGGGGCTCAAATGACCCTTTCACAGGGGTCACCTGATTCATAACAATAGCAAAATTATAGTTAGGATGTAGCAACAAAAATAATTTTATAGTTGGGGGGTCACCACTACATGAGGAACTATATTAAAAGGTCATGACATTAGGAAGGTTGAGAACCACTGCTCTAAATAGAAAAGTTGATTAGCAGTCTCACCTGGTAGAACAAACTCCAAATGCACAATGAGTTGACATTTTTGTCCCTTTGGGAAGTTGATGGATGTCCAGAACAAGGTTTTTCATCAATTGACATTTCACCCTTTTTGAAACAAGAAAACCACATGTACACTTGAGTTTTTCCCATAGGGCTGTCCTTGTAAGCTGTGTTCAACATCACAACAGTTTCTGAGGCATTTTTCCAGAGCAGGAAACAAAGTTTCACAGCCAAGTGTTGTTCTCGGAAATTGAGGTTTGAGCGAAACTACTTTCACAAAAATAATTCACTGTGACCAACGAAAATCTTCCTAGGCGATGCCACCAGGTGCACTAACTCAGCTAGTTGGGTATTCGCCTAGCAGGAAAAATGTGTGCTACAAAGCTCAGCTCTACCCAGTGCAATTTCTGTGTGAGTGTGTGGGTGTGTACCTCCTAGTACGTAGACCCTGGCAAAGCCGGCTTGCTTTTTTTTGGATCTGGCTTTTCATTTGAATGCTCAAGTCCAAGTTCTTTGGACTTGAGCCAGCAGCCTGTTGTATAGCTGATCCTGGGAATCAGCGGCAGCCTGCCATCTTACTTGCTGGTCTTGGATTGACTCAACTTACAGCAAGAAACTGGTTTTCTGATCTACTGACCTTGGGTTCATCAGCTACTACAACTACCTGAGTCAGGAGAAGCCTCTGGTCTGACCCACACACTTGGAACTTGCTAACTTGTAAAATGGTGTGAGCCTTTTCTGTAAGATGACTCTTTCTGTATGTGTACACAAATAAGCTTCACCGGCTCTGTTTTTTTTTTAGAGAGCCCAGCCTAGTTCCTACATCACAGGAAACAGACTGTGAGAAGCTAAAGAGCTGGGGAATGTCACACAGTTTTTCCGTGGCAGGGCCAAAACTACAACCCTTGGCTTCTTGAATGTGAAAGCACTTTTCAGTGAAGTGTGACAGCCCAGGGCAGTTTAGTTAGCTCTGACAGGAAGTTGGGACTGACCTGGCCCTTCTTGCTCTTCCTGCATGCCTGGAAGTCACTGGGTTGCAAGGCTGCCACCAGGGCTGGGAGGTGCCCTGGGTGGAGATACTTTAGCAGGCTAGGGAGCTGCAGGGAGAGGGGACAGATCTAAATTCTACAAGGCTTTGGAACACTGGTGAGGGAAGGACAGAGAGTCAGACGATGTGGACAGAAGAGACTGGGAACCTCAAATCTCAGAGAAGGGATGAGCATGAGCCTCAGAGGGAGTATAAGCACTGTTCTGGACCACAAAGGGACAGGATGGAGGAACCCAGAGCCTTGGTCCCCAGGAGGCTGTGCCCCTGTAAGCAGTACACTTCCTCTCTTGTCCACAGAGGGGGATGCAACCTGAGACCTCTGAGGGCCTGTGGGACCCTGACCCTTGGTTTCTGGGTGGTGCTGAGGATACTGGAACTCCAGAGCAGATAGCTGACCTGATGACCCCTGCAGAAGCTGGCAGGGGAGGACCATCTTGTGCAGGGACCCTGCCCTCCAAGGACGACGATGAGCGTGTCAGGGTGTCATCACATCCGGAGAAGCAATGGTCTCTGTTGCAGAGACCCCACAGTCCAGCCAGCTCAGCCTGACCTCTAGCACACACCTGTGGCTGCCACTGCCCTATCCCTGCCCCCTCTCCTGCACTTCCCGGCTGGGGCTGCCTTGAGGACTGGATGAATTCACAGGTAAAAAGCAGCCTAGGCTTGAAGTCCTAACTGGGCGGACAGGGGTCCCTGTCCTTCAGTCTCCTCCCTCCCCCGCTCCCAGCTGGCTTCTCTGCTGCCCCAGAGCACACAGCAGAAGAATTTGAACTCAGAACTGACTTCTCTACACCTACTCTAGACTCCAGAGCCCTGGTGGTGGTGTGGTTACACCTCCTCTGCGAGGTCAGCAGTTTGAAACCACCAGCAACTCCACTGGAGAAAGAGGAGGCGTTCTACTCCAGTTCTACTCTGCCCTACAGGGCCCCTACCAGTCGCCATCAACTTAACGGCAGTGGTTTGGATTTGGCTCTAGACCCTATTTGCTTTTGGGGACCCCAAGACCTTCCAGGAAACCTGTATGTCCACAGATCCACGTGGCTGCGATCATCCTTCCCTCAGAGGGGTTCAGGGTGCAGAACTGGGGGACCCAAGTGCAAGCAGCTCCCAGCCTGGCCCTTCAGAGGGCAGCCCACTCCCCACCCCCCCGCAGGAGCTGCAGGCCATACCAGCAGCCCACGCCTAGAGCTGGCACACAGGCCAGCCATTGTCTGCACAGTGCCTGGCACTCTCTCGTTTGCATAGCCACGTGAAGAATGCTTAGGGACTTGTCCCAGCAGAGAGGGCCAGGCTGTGGGGGGAGGGAGGCTGGTTGGGGTCCTGGCTGGACCCACCCTGCCTTCCCCAGTGCTGCAGGGGATGGCGGGGGAGGCCCTGGTGGGGCCAGCGGGAGGCAGTGGGAGCAGGATTGTAGCATTCCTCCTGCACCCACACCAGGAGCCCATGGGGCTGGACGTGAGGGGACTGCTAATGAGGCCGAGGACAGTTAAACATTCCCCTGTACCCAAGGGCTGCGCTGGGGTCAGGGAGAGGGGGTGGTGGGAGCTAAGAGGGGGCAGCAGGAACCCCAGGAATGTGTGGAGGCTGCCACTTCCCTCCAGGCTACAGCCTCCGGTTCCCAGGTCTCAGCAGGAGCAGCTAAACCAGTCAGCAAGGGGATTAAGAAGCTTTGTGCCTTCAGGTTAATGCCAGGTCTGGGCTGTCTCCACCTCCCCACCAGGCCCCCTGTGGGCCTGCAGCCAGTATGGCAACTGCCTTGGGGGGGGGGCCCAGATCACAAACAGACCCCCACAGTTGTCTCCAGCTTGACCTGCCCTGTTCATGATATACACAGCCCCCTGGGGCCCAGGGACCCCTCCTCCCCAGCCCCCCAACTCCCAGCCCCACCCCTCAACTCGGTCTCCAGAACTGGTCTCAGACCCCCTGCTAAAAAGTCCTCCCTGATGCCTGTCACTACCCTTACCTGCTGCAAACTGCGATCCCTTCTCCTTTCTGTCCCAAAGCCCCGGTGGACAGAGCCCACAAGGGTCAGATCAGCCGGGAAAGAGTCAAGTCCACTATCCCAGGCTGGCACTTGGGGCGGGATGAGAATTTCAGGGCTTGTGAATCAGGTGCCTAATGGGGTTTTCCTGGGCACAGAGGCTCTGAGGTCATGTAGGGTCACTCCTCCCCACCCCTCCCTCCTCTGTCCCTGAAAGCTGGGACAGGGTTGCCCACCTGGGCTACGAGTGAGTCCCGCCTCCCACCCCCAGGGGGCTGGGTCTGAGCCCTGCTGGGGACCCAGCAGGGCTGGGACTGCTGCTGTGGGCGGGCCCCTGGCCTTTTCCAGCCCCTAGGCCTCCCCCTGCATTCTGGAACCCAGAGAGGCTGCTGCTGCTGCTACTGCTGCTCCCCTGCTCTGCCTCTGATCAGCCCCATCCCCCTGGCCTTGCACCTGTCATGAGCTCAGCCCTCTCAGGGACCCTGGACCAGCTCTGAGCCCTGGGACCCCTAGCCCCCTCCCCTGGGCCATGGCCAACTCGGGACTCCAGCTCCTGGGCTACTTCCTGGCCCTGGGGGGCTGGGTGGGCATCATCGCCAGCACGGCCCTGCCGCAGTGGAAGCAGTCGTCGTATGCCGGCGATGCCATCATCACGGCCGTGGGCCTCTACGAGGGGCTCTGGATGTCCTGCGCCTCCCAGAGCACCGGGCAAGTGCAGTGCAAGCTCTACGACTCGCTGCTCGCCCTGGACGGTAGGCCGCGGGGCCAGGGTCTGGGGGCGCCAGCCACCCCAAATGGTGGGCTCTGCTGACTGCGAGTGGGTGGGACACCGGTACAAGGAAGTCTGGAAAGAGCTCTCCCCACAGCGTGCGGCAGCTCCAGGCTCCGCCCCTGCACTAACACCTTCGTGTAGATTCCAAACCCAGGCCAGCTTGGCACCCATGGGCCTGGCAGCCATCAGCTGAATCCCTGCTCTGTGGCTCTAACCTGGTCAGGTCCCTAAGCCTCTTTGTGTCCCCTGCCCCATCTGTGAGGGGCACGAAGACTTTCCCAACACAGGGGGAGGTTGAATGAGAAGAGTGTTTGGCACTGAGTGAAGACGCTGTCTTTTGCCTCTCCGGATGCAGACACACACATGGATACACAGTCCTGTCGGCCGACAGACAGACACACACACACACACACACACACACACACACAGACACAGCTTCTCACCAGTCCTGTCGGCTGGGACACACGCGCGCGCACACACACACCCCACCCCACCCCTGGTCTGGGGAGGCTGAGCCCTCCATCCTGCCCATGGGCCTAGTGGACTCTGAAGCCAGGGCTGCTGTCACATGCCCCGGGCACACCACATGGCTCACGGGCAGGCGTGTGGCAGGCTGGACTAGGTACCGCAAGGAGAAGCGGGGAAGGGGATGGGAGTCAGCTGGGCCTATGGAGGAGTGGGCCCAGCTACTTGGGGCAGGGGGTGGGTGGAGAGAGCAAGCCAGCCCCTGAGGGAGCCGCTAGGCCAGAAGGCATCCGAAGAGAGAGCTGACACGGCCGGCACTTGTCTTCACTTGGGAGGGAGGGAGATTGTGAAGGGGACCCTCACCTCTCCTACACACACACACACACATAGGTCTGTCCTCCCAGGACAGGACTGCACACCCAGGGGCCCTCACACCTGCTGGCTGGGATCCTGCTCAGGGGCTGTGTGTGTGTGTGTGTGTGTGGGGTGGCTGCTCAAACCAAGACCCTCAGGTGCCCCCCCACTCCCGTCCCAGGTCACATCCAGTCCGCACGGGCACTGATGGTGGTGGCCGTGCTCCTGGGCTTCGTGGCCATGGTGCTTAGTGTGGTCGGCATGAAGTGCACTCGGGTCGGAGACAGCAACCCCATCGCCAAGGGCCGCGTGGCGGTCTCCGGGGGCGCCCTCTTCCTCCTGGCTGGTGAGTGGCCCTGACTCCTCCCCTGGGGCCATGGCAGGGGGCCAGGGCAGAGCAGAGCTGAGCCCCCACCCCACCTCCCCTGTCCTTAGGCCTCTGCACCCTGACTGCCGTCTCCTGGTATGCCACCCTGGTGACCCAGGAGTTCTTCAACCCGAGCACACCTGTCAATGCCAGGTGGGTGCCAGGGCTTGGCTTGGGCTGGGGGGCGGCGGGGACAGGGGAAACCTCCGCTGTGCCTTGTCCGGCTGCCCTCTAAGAGCCAGCCCGGCACAGGACAATTGCAGGGCTGTGAGCAGCTAACTCTGCAAGGCGGAGGCCCGCAGTGGGCACGCAGGAGCGGCAGGAGCTCCCCGAGGGCTTGAGAGGTGAGGGGGAGGCACCCTGGTTCGGCAGGTCCTAGCTGTGGAGCCTGGGCAAGTTCCTTCAGCTTTCTGTGCCAGCAGGGGAGATGCATTGGGCACTCCGCTCAGTGCCTTCCCCCCCCCACCCACCCCGTGGCTTCCTGCAGGGGGCAGCAGTCACTGCTGAAGGTGACAGGTTGCAGCCACCAGAGCCCAGGGCGCCTGGGGAAGAACCCAGCCCAGGGAGGCCATGGGTTGTTCCTGGGTGGAAAGCAGTCTGCAGCCCCTCGGGGCCGTGCTGTGCAGCAGCAGGAGGGGAGGGACAAGCCCAGTCAGGGCAGAAGTCTCCACTTGTGAGAGGGCATGGGGCCAGGCAGGGAAGTGGAGGAACGGGTTGAGATACTCCTCTGGGCCCTGCAAGGAGCAGAGGGTGGAAGAGCCCCAGCCCGGCATCCCAGCAGGGCCAGGGGTGGAGAGGCGGACAGGAAAGAGGCTGGCCTGTGGCCGCAGGATGGGGAGAGCAGCAGGAACCCTCCCCTGTGCAGGGCGCCCAGGAGTCAGGAGCTCCCCACGGAGCCAGAGAAGCCAGGCAGCGCCTGAGTGTGAGCATTCTGGGGCCAGCACAGAGGAGGAGTCTGGGGGTGGGGTTATCACAGACAGAGAGCCCTCAAGAGATATCATTTGAACTAGGTCCTGAAGGTGAAGGAGCTCAGCAGATGTACAAATGAGGAGACACCCCCGAAGGGAGGCAGTGGGCTGGAGTAGTCAGAAGAAGGAGAGCCAGGGAGGGGCAAAGGTGCCAGGAAGGCCAGCAGGACCCTGGGAGCAAGAGCCCGGAGTACAGATTGAGGCGGGCAGGGGGTGAGGGGTGAGGGCCTTCAGGGAGCCTTGAGAGGAGGAGGATGCAGGGAGTTCTCTGCACCTCCCTGGCCAGATTTCACCTCTCCCTGCCCGCCACCAGCCTGATGAGGTGTTCCCAGACTGGGGCAAGGGTAGACAAGGAGCAGGGCCTCCTGGGCCTGCGTCACTGTGAGGTGTCGCTAGGCCGGGGCAGGGAGAGGAAGAGGGCTGAGCCCTCCCCCGGACATAGCTAGAGGCTGGAGAAGCCCCCATCCCCAGTACCCCTCTTACCCTGCCCGCCCTCCTGAATGAGGAACAGGACCCTGAGGGGACCAGAGAGGGAGGACTGGTGTACCTTCCCCTCAGAGCAGCCATACCTGACGGCATCCTCCCCACCCTTCCAGGTACGAATTTGGCCCGGCCCTGTTCGTGGGATGGGCCTCTGCTGGCCTGGCCATGCTCGGGGGCTCCTTTCTCTGCTGCACGTGTCCGGAGCCCGAGCGATCCAACAGCAGCCCACAGCCCTACCGGCCAGGGCCCTCGGCTGCTGCCCGAGAGTACGTCTGAGCCCCGCCTGTCTGGGTCTCCCGCTCAGTGGCCTGCTCGCCCAGCACTCAGCTGGAGCCAGTGGGGTGCAGGGTGAACACCCCTCTCCGCCCAAGCACAGCCTGAGGCTCTGAGTAGCTGTCTCCCACACAGACTCCCGCCCTGAAAGCCAAAACCCAGCCCCAGACCCTCAGAGATGGCAAGTGGCATGAGCCCAGGTGCATGCAGGTCATTACCCCTGCCCACTCAGGGCACCATGTGGACAGGCTCACTCGCATGGCATCAGCCCAGGGGCCATCCCCATCTCCCCATATACTTGCTCACTTACAGGATAGCATGAGCATCTGCTAGGTGCCAGCCTGGGGACACACTAGACGACCAGAGGGCCTTTAGTGTCCAGCACCTTGTGGTGAACAGAGCCTTACCTCCTTGGTCCTCACCGATCCATGCTCAGCAACCCAGGGAGAAGGCAATGAGGGGGTGTGTGAATGTCTCTACATTTTTTTTTTTTTGAATGTCTCTACATTGAAGACGGCCAAGAGACTTGCCCTGGTCCCTCAGGTTCAGAGTTCAGGTTCAGTCCCTCCAGTATGCTCTGCACTGCCATGCACACCAGAGGGCTAGGGCAGACCACATCACCTAGGAATGAGCCCCAGGCAGGGCAGGGTCAAGATGGACCTAGCTGGCCAGCCTGTGTCTGGGACTGGGTGCCAAAGCCCTGCCTCCCCCCCAGGGCCGCTGTTGCTCACCCCACTAACCAGCTCTCTCTCTTTTGACTTTCAGACCAGTTGTTAAATTGTCTGCTCCCGTCAAGGGCCCCCTGGGTGTGTAAGGTCCTGGCCCTGTCCCCCTGCCACACCTAGACTGTTTGGTCTCTGGTGGAAAGAGAAGCGAGCATCCAGCGAGTGTATCTGGTGTCCTGTGGTCTGTCCACATGGTGTGGGCCCTTGGGCATAATGATGGGGAGACTGTGGTGGGGGTGAGTGGGCTTCAGCGAACACTCAAATCTCAGCCAGGAGAAGCTACTTGGCTTTGAACTGGAACTCCTGGCCTGCTCCAAGGCCCAGCGCAGCCCTGGGAGCAAGCGGCCTGGAGACACAGCCCTGTCCCAGCTCCTTGGGTCTGCTCTTGGGAGACCTGCTAAAGGGTGAGGCCATCCTTGGGCGAACTTCCAGCCACGGGCTCGGGGCCAAAGTTGACTGCAGTTGGATATCAAACTCATTGACATCCAATCTATCCAACTCCATGGAGGAGCTTACTAAGGGGAGATAGGACTGGAGAAAGTTCGTTAGGATTCTCAGACATCAGGACTGCCCTGTCAAGGTCTGACACACCCAGCTCTGCCCCTACCACTGCCCACCTCGCCACCCTGGCTGATTTTATCAGACCCTGAGCAAGAGTGGAGAGGAAAAGGTCTAAGCAGTGTGCTAGGGCTTGAAATTCAGGCTCCAGCCCCTAAAGAGAGAAGGGGAAAAGGCCCCAGGCAGCCCAAGACCAGGACCCTTCATTCTCTGTCTCCCCCAACCAGAGCTACAGGCCTTTCCACACATGCCAGTCTGCTCCCATCCCAATGTCCTCTCCGGAGTCTCTGCTCCCCCACCCCCACCCAACTGCACAACAAAACTCCTGGAACGAGCTGTCCACACTGGCCCTCTTCCCTGGGCCCCCTCACCCTCCTCTGCCCCTTCTAGTGACTGTATCACACTCCAAGTCACCAGTCTGCAGGCCACAGCTCAGCCTTGTCCCTCAGCTTGACTCTGAGAGGGGATGTGGCCGTGATAAAGTCAGGCAAGAAAAAGTCTGTAGACTCCGAGGCCAGGAGGGGAGGAGAGAAGCAAGCAGAGCCAGCTGCTGTTGGACTGGCCCCTGGGTCCCATGACCTGCCAGGCTCAGGACATCTGCAAGGGCACCCAGACACCGTCATCTGGCCTCTGGCCTTAGGGCTTGGTTCAAAATAGTGCTATCAGAGACTTGACCCTGGAATCATGAACGGAAAAGCAAATAGAAGCCTCTATGGGTCCCCAGGGCTAAATTGCAGTGCATCTCAATGCTGGTTGTCCATTAGAATCACCTGGGTACTCATGCCAGGCTCTCCCCAGACGAGGATTCTGACTTAGCTGGTGGGGGAATTGGCCTGGGCCCCTGCATTCCTGGAAGCTCCCCGAGTGACTGTACTGGTGGTCTATATGGAGGCTAGCCCCATGAAGCCTAAAGCCCACGGCTATGGGGAACCTCTTCTTTTCCTAGTCTGAGGGAGTCTGTATACAAGGGATGTCTGTATACTTCTTGCCGCTGCGGAGACCAGGCTGTTCTGAGGTGACCTCATCTGTCCTTCCAATAAATGTCCCTTTTGCTTAAACAGTGTTGAACTTGAGTCCTGTCATAACACACCCCCAACAGAAGCCTAGTGTGTAGAGTTTGGAACCAAAACACTGTATGCGGCAGAGATAGCCTCTGCTCCACGGTCCTGGTCAAGTAGGAGTGAGACAATGGGGCCAGGAGGATCTTCCCAGCGTCGGCTGGGTACCACACGCCCTGCCATTTGGTCTCAAAGCAGTTGGCTAGGAAACCATCCACTGTCTGTCTGCTGGGCTTCCGGCTCCACTAGAAGCTTGGGACTTGGTAGAAAAAAAGAAACCATCAGGATAGAATGTGTTGGCATCTTCCTGTGGACTCCAGTAAGGAACGGAGGACCAAGGGTTGCCTGTCCCTCTGTTCAAGGAAGCCCTTCTGACTGTACCCAGAGACTGGAGACACAGCGAGTCAGAGAACCACACACCTTGCTGAGCTGCGTAGCCCAACCCACAGGCTGGGGTAAACAGGAGTAAGTCACAATAGGAACGCAGTTAGACAGCATCGCGCCTCGTGACGTCAGTCCGGTGCAAAAGGGCAGAGCGACTGTAAGGGTCTTTCTGATGTATATAAGATTAGGAGGGAGAAAATGTAACAGAAAGCCATCGTTGTTAGTAGCTAAGGGGGGTAGTCTCTGCTTAGGAGGCATGTGAGTTTTCATGAATGGCAGAGGGTGATTGGGGAAAGGGATATTGGGAAGGGTTGTGTCCCTTGAATAGTGTAGCACGTTCACTGAATTGTACACGTAGAAATGGCTGGAGAGGCGGCTGCTTTGTTTTGCATGTTCTCACTACAATGAAAAAAGCAGTGAGATATTGGAATTAGGAAGATGTCTGTCTGGTCCCCCATAGGCCTCCCCTTGAGAACACACACACACACACACACACACACACACACACACACACACACACAGGCCTCCCCTTGAAAACACACACACACACACGCACACGCACACACACACCACCCCACTCTCTTAAATGTCTACATCAAGGTCACCTGGGCTGCCAACCAGAGGCAGGGCCAATTTTCCAGAACCCCTGGCCAGGCGCTTGTTTATTGTCCCGGCCTTGGGCAGAGATGCAGGAAGGTAGGGCTCAGACTCAAAGGGCATGTTTTTAGAGCTTTGGTCATTGTTTGTTAGCAAACAGAATTCCCCAAGACTGAGATGAGCGGCCCACAGCACGAGTTTTAGGAAATGCCCTCAGTTCCAGAGGAAAGCCCCAGCCCCCCAGCAGACAGCCACAGGGGGGGTGGGGTGAAGTGGACTGAATCTGCCCTGGGGTAGCTGGGTGGGGAGCACATTTACTGCCTAGGAAGATCAGAGCATGTTATCTCAGAGAAAGGTGTAAAGGTTGAGTATTAGATGATATCAAGGAAGTACGGTTATCTGTTCTGAGGTGCACCTTGAAATTACAGAACGGGCGTCCTTTCAAATGCTTTAAGAACAGAAAGTTTGGGGCCAGGGCAAGTTATAAAAAAAGGGTGGCAAAATGCCTATGGTGTCCGGGAGGAGGGGGGGTTGTTTATTCTACTCTTCATTCTGTGTGGATGTTTGCAACGGGGAAAAACTCACAAGATTGAAACATACCTCTAAGAGCAGCAGGTGGTATCATTTAATATTACCCCACCCCCAGCTCAATGCTATCACAAACTTCAAAGAATGAGCAATGCCTTAAGGAATGCCTTCCAATTCTATCTCCTCATGTTGTCAGGTTGAACTCATGGTGTAGTTGTAACTCACATGCATGACGACGCTCCCTGTCATCAATACTGACTCGTAGCACCCTGTAGTGCATTTCTGAGACTCTTCGCTGAAAGCCGTGTTTCTTCTGGTCCCTCAACAGGAGGTCTGCTTTAGCCCATTGTTGCCATTTCACTGAGGGTCTTCCTCGTTTTGCTGACCCGCTGGAAGATATTATCAAGGAGAATATCCTTCTCCAGACACTGGCCCTCCTGGGAACACACTTCACTCACTTCCCAGTAGTATGCTGGCTGTGCTTCTAAGAGACTTGTTAGTGGCTCTGGCGGTCCTCCAACAACACAATCCATCAATTCTTCCTTGATCTTCCTTTTTCACTGTCTAGCTTTTGCATGGAGATTCCAAGACTGAAAAGACTGTGTCTTGGTTCCGGTGCACACAATTTTGCTCTCCAAGTGACCTATTTTTAACCCTTTAGAGATCCTTTGCAACTTATTGGTCTAAAACCATCTGATTCCTTGACTGCTGCTTCCATGGGCACTGATGGTGGATCCAAGCAGAACAAAGCCCTTAACAGCTGCAGTGTTTTCTCCAATGATCATTAGTCAATTATGGGTCATAGAATATGTTAATATTTTGTTCAATTTAAGATAACATTGCAGGCAATTTTACTCTATCTAACCCTGAGAAACAGGGAATGAACAAATGGCTGCTGGGAAGGCGAATACTAGTGCAGACACCCTTGTATTCACTTTCACCACTGGTTTCTCTTCCTCTCTTGAACCCACCTGGCAAAACCCTGCCTTGAAGCAGTATCATGGTGCCAAATGGGCCACCAAGCAACCTGGCAATTCAATCGGATTTCCTTACTACATTCATTTATGCTTTCTCCAAAACAATTATTTTATGATCTTAAACTACCAACATCTTTCCCCTTTTCGTTTGCATTTCAAGAACCACCCAAAATGTCTTTTTAAAACTGACATTTTATCAAATCAATGAACGGTTTTTGAGAGAACTGGTGTTATTGGATTGAGACTTAATATCCACAAACACAAAAGACTCCCTCCACCTTCATCCACATCTTTCAGTACAATTTTGCCAACTTCCTCCACATTTGTTAGATGTATCCCTAAAGACTTTCCTTGAAACTACCACAGAAAGATAATAGTTGTACCATGGCATAGTCTATTATTGTTATAATACATAACTGCAACTATCAGTCAGTTACCATGAGTTACTCTTCCCTGATTCTTGTCTTTATTGATTTATACTTGTATCTGACAGCACTGCTCAAGCCACCAGTACGCTGTGCACTAGAAACCACGACAGTCATTCCAGTTGTTCCTCATTGTCAAAGGGACACAAAGGTGGGACGCAATGCGGTCCCAGTCCTGACCACTCTCTCCTTTACCTAGTTGGCTTCAGTCACACGGCTCTTCTTATCACGGAACATACATAAGCTCAAAGAACCAGCTTCAAGGTTAAGCATCAGAAACCAGATGAACAAACCCTGGCTACTGCTGCTACTGTGCTCTAAAGCAGTGCGCCTGTACAGTAGTGACATCAACATGGGCACAGTTCATTGTCAACCTCAGCTCTAAACCTGCATCCTGGCTACAAGAACTTCCTGGGTTGCCTACTCCTCCCAACTGCAGAGCAACAGAACCTAAGACAAGCTGTTTTTTAGTGTATATGCAGTCTTGCTGCTAGGAATAGCGGCAAGACTAGCGGAAGAACACAGCCGTCTAATCAAAAGCTGTGGCCTAGAACTTTCTCTGCTAGTGGAGGCTGGTAGCGGAGTTTCCCTCCCTGGCCTGAGTACACCATACCTTTAGCTGTTCTACTCACCCGTGGGCACAATGTGGCACTTGACTGTGTCTGTCCCTAAGGAGGGATTGGAGTCTCAGCTGTGCCTCAGGGGCGGTGCATGCAGAACACCTTGTGTTGGCTACAGGAAATGACTTGCTGGCCACCTGCTGGTGAAGGCGACCTTGCTTGCCTGTGTATGTGGCTTTCGTTGTTGACCTCAGCCCCTGACTCGACAGCTTGGTGCAGAAAGCAGGGTTGCTTAACAGGTGATACCATGGTCTGGAGCTGAGCTCAGGTCCCTTTACTCAAGAGGGGCATAAATGGCATATGAACGCCCTCCCTGCTCCCTGAAATGAGCTGGTGTGGTGGGTGAAGGCAGAGACTTGAGTCTTAAGAGGTGCGGAAACTACACCCTAGCTACTGGCTGTTCTCACGTCCTCCCCTCTCCCCTTACACACAGTGCCTCAGGGGTTATGGAAGTTGGAGACTGCATGCAGGAAGCTCTACCCAGTCGGGGTTACTTGTAGGCTCCAAAGCAGACCGACATTCACTCAAAATAGAACACATGGTGGCATTGCGGAATGTGAAACTGTTAGATGGGGCTCTTTTCCTGAAATAAGCTGAAAAACAGATTTGGGCAAAAGCAGAATTTCATGCCTAGTGCCAGACCCAGATGTCTCAAGTTTAACGGCATAGTCTGGAGACGCTTACTACGGACTTGTACTGCTTTAGATGTCTGGAAACAAGAAAACTGCATTTCCAACTGTTAGGAATTTCCCCCTGAAAAACTGCTCAAGAAACTCCCAGGAAAGGACGTAGGCACCTGGCTTTGTGATCCTGTGCCCACCAATAAGCCATCTACAATCCTGTCTCCACTGGCCCTGGAAGCTTTCATTCCTCAAAGAAATCCACCTCCCTTCCCATTTTGTCTAAGCTGTTGTTTCCTGGCCTATCAAGGAGAGCAGTACAGAGAATCTACTGCACCATGCCACTTTGGGGTTAAGTGACAAGGTGGTGCCAGCAACTCCTACTGACAAAGGCCCAGGAGACAGAAACCTGGTCATGGAAATGTGCACCCAAAGGGAAGTGGGACCAACCCAAAAGCACGTTCTCCGGTTGCTGAAATAGGAGTGGAGACCGAAACTGATGGTCTTATTCCTTTTAAAAAGGGAGATAGATTACAGTCGATTCAAGATTTTCATCTACTTCAAAGGCAAGAGGATCTAACACTACATCCAGTGTCTCAGGAAGAGTAGATTGCTAGATTCTAAGACCCAAGTGACCATTACCTTGCATCTTACTGATGTACAAAATTGGTTTTGAGACCTGATGGCCTATTGACCAAGAGTGGCCTTTAAAAACATAATGGAAAAAACGAAATCTAAAAGATAATGTAACTTTTCCATGAACTCTTATGAAGTTCCTTTCCCATACATGGGAAAGTCAATAAGTACCACTATAAAATCGAGTTATTGTTTATCAATATTACCCTCTACCTAGATCTTCTGTAATCCTATCTGGGGGAATTCTGCACTCTTCAGTTTATACCACATCAAAACAGCAGTTTAGGCAACCTCAAGAAATCAAGTTGTGTTTCTATTTGCGTTTGTAGAGTCAAAAGAAATCTGAAGACACAAATTCAGGGCTGTATGATTCATGGGTTAGTTTCCCAATGAAATTTCTTGTAGGCAGTTCTTACAACTCTCAATGGTTGCCGTCTCACCAATATAGTTTCAGAACCAAACACCGCCCAAGTCCCACATCATCTCCACAGTTGTAGCTACATTAGAGCTCATTGTTGCAGCCACCTTAATCAATCTATCTCCTAAGTCTTCCCTCTCCTTCTAATTTACCAAGCATGATGTCATTTTCCAGAGGCAGGTCTTCCTGATAACATGTCTAAAGTCCTTGAGATGAGGCCTTGCTATCCCAGCTTTTTGGTTAAATCATAATAAAGTAACGAACTGTATTGACTGAACTATGCCATGTATACTTTTGTATTATTAAAGCTATTATATATATGTATATATATATTTAAAATCATTTTATTGGGGGTTCGTACAACTCATCAAAATCCATCCCTTGTGTCAAACCCATTTGTACATTTGTTGCCATCATTCTCAAAACATTTGCTTTCTACTTGAGCCTTTGCTATTAGCTTTTCCCCTCCCCCTACATGAACCCTTGGAAATTTATAAATTCCTTTGTCATGTCTTACACTGTCTGAAGTTTCCCTTCACCCACTTTTCTGTTTCCCGTCCCCCAGGGAGGAGGTAGAGCCTTGTGATCAGTTCCCCTTCTACCCCCTTCCCTCCACTCTCCCAGTATCATCACTCTCACCACTGGTCCTGATTCCCTGTTTCCAGTTCTCATCTGTACCAGTGTACATGCTCTGGTCTAGCTGTATTTGTAAGTTAGAATTGGGATCATGATAGTGGGGGGCAAGAAAGCATTTAGGAACTAGAGGAAAGTTGTATGTTTCATCAGTGCTACGCTGCACCTTGGCTGCCTCGGCATCCCCACGACCCTTCTGTAAGCGGAACTCCAGTTGCCTAAAGATGGGCTTTGGGTCCCCATTCCGCACTCCTCCCACCCTTCACAATGTAGATGATGTTTCGTTCTTTGATGCCTGATACCTGATCCCATCGACACCGTGTGATCACAGGCTGGTGTGTTTCTTCCATGTGGGCTTTGTTGCTTCTGAGCTAGATGGCCACTTGTTTATCTTCAAGCTTTTAAGACCCCAGACACTATATGTTTTGGTTACCCTATCTTCTAATGAGAACCCTGACTGTACTTTTTCTAATACAGACTTGTTCTTCTGGCAGTCTATATTTTCAGTATTCTTCACCAGCACCTTTATTCAAATGCATCAATTCTTCAGTCTTCCTTTTTCAATCGCCAAGGTTTTCCATGGCCAGCATCTCACTTAATGGAGAGAAAATGAAAACATTCCCTGTTTTCAACAGGAAACAGACAGGGCTTCCCTTTATCACCACTCTTGTTTAATATTGTCCTGAAGTCTGCCAGAAATATAATAAAGGCATCTACAGGAAAGAAACAAAACTATTTGCAGATATGATCCTATATATAGTAAACTCCAAAGATGCCATAATTTGGCAGCATAGCAAGCAAGCTATAAGATTAACAGACAGAAATCAGTTGGATTTTTGTATACTGAAGATAACACTGAAAAAGTTCTTAAAAGAACAATACCATTTACAATAATGAGACAAATTATTTAGGAATAAATCTTACCAGACAAGTAAAAGATTTATTTATACAAAGAAAACAGTGAAGGGAGACGTCAGACAGGGCAAGATATGACAAAATAATAATTTATAAATTATCAAGGGTTTATGAGGAAGGGGAAAACAGGGAGGGAAGTGGGAAAATGAGGAGCTGATGCCAGGGGCTTAAGTGGAGAGCAAATGTTTTGAGAATGATAATAAGGGCAATGAATGTACAGATGTGCTTTACAAACTGATATATGTATAGATTGTGATAAGAGTTGTATGAGCCCCTAATAAAATGTTTTTTAAAAAAGAAAAGAAAACCACATTGCATGCCTACAAGAAATCCAGACTTACACAAATGGAACAATTTGTGTAAGTTACCAGGATCCAATAGGAAACTAAATATAATGAAAATGCCATTACCATAAACACATTATAAATTCAATGCAATTCTGATCCAAATCCAGCATAATTCTTTACAAAGATGGAAGAACTAATCAACAACTTTATCTGAATAGAAAGGAAAGCAAATCAGAGTAAATAAAACACCATTAAAGAACAAAAACAAAGCAGGAGACCTTTTACTCTAAGATTTACAACTTACTACACATCCAGGGTAATCAGAGCAGCTTAATGCTGGTACAGGAGACACGAAGAGCAATGGATCACAACTGAGAACCCACAAGTACAACTAAGTCTCTACATACAGCCCTTTTTTTTCCCCCCACAACCCCTCCAGTTTTTTTTCTCCTCCTTTCTTTTTTTACATTTTATTAGGGACTCATACAACTCTTATCACAATCCACACATATACATACATCAATTGTATAAAGCACATCCATACATTCCCTGCCCCAATCATTCTCAAGGCATTTGCTCTCCACTGAAGCCCTTTGCATCAGGTCCTCTTTGTTTTTCCCCTCCCTCCCCGCTCCCCCCTCCCTCATGTGCCCTTGGTAATTTATACATCGTTATTTTGTCATATCTTGCCCTATCCGGAGTCTCCCTTCCCCCCCTTCTCTGCCGTGCGTCTCCCAGGGAAGAGGTCACATGTGGATCCTTATAATCAGTTCCCCCTTTCCAACCCACTCACCCTCCACTCACAGCCCATTTTTTGATAAAGGACTAAAACACAGTAAGTGGGAGCAAAGAGATAGTTTTTAATAAATGGTGCTGGAAAAATAGGATCTTCATTTGCTATAGAATAATACATGACCTATGCCTGTTCACACCATGTACAAAAACACTCAAAATGGATCAAAGACCTTCACTCCAGAACCATAAAGACCACCGACAACAAAAACATAGGGACAAACCTCAAGGGCCTATTACAAGATGCAAATACACAACATACTGAAACACATACACAAGTCAAAATAAGGAACCGGGGACCTTCTAAAATGAAGATTTCATCAAGAGTTAAAAAAAAACCCTTTTAATAAGAAAATATATTGAATGATGATGATGCACAGAGCTAATATAAAAAAATCTATATAAAACTCTTAACACCTCAATAAAAAAGCACAAATAACCCAATTAAAAAAATGGGCACAAAAGGCAATTTACTAAAGATGACATCCGGGTGGCCAACAACCATATGAAGAAATGCTCATATTCATTAGCAGTATGAGAAATACAAATGAAAACAACATGGGATAGGGTAACACCTCACACCGACACTCTTCACTTGATCTTATCCAAAAGGCCAAGAAGCTGAACATACTGACACCTAGCAAAACCCCAAAGTAGTAATTGCTGGCAAAGATGTGGAGAATGAAATGCTCTGACAGTGCTGGTGGGACCGTAGAACTGGACTACCACAGTGGAAATCACTATGGTACTTCCTCAAACAAATGCAAACACAACTTACCTCTGATCCTGCGATTAGGTATAGCTCCCAAAGAACCCAACATGAGCAGACATAAGCAAACATGTTTATTGCGCCATTTTCCTTAAGAGGAAAAACATGGAAGCAACCACAAGTAGATGAAATTCTTGACTTCCATCTTCCCTGATAGCTCAGCTGTGAATATCTGGGTTGCAATCCAGATGGAAGGTCTCAGTGCTTGCTATCATTTTGGAAATCTCAAAAAATGGTCTCCCACAACCTTCTGAGCGGACATTTTGGCTTGGAATGAACATGTCGAGCAGATACCCTCGGGCGCCGCTGCTGTGCTGGGGCTGTTCTCTAGACCCTACTGGTAAACCCAAGACTCAGGCCTGCCTACAGTGTTTCATGAAATCATCGTTAGCATTGCCCTTGCTTAACAGCCTGATAGATTCGTTCTGGGACCTAGCTATCTTCATGCAATTATTTTGGCACCAAAATAGAAAATACTCAAACACACGAGACCATCACATCAGTAGCTATTGCACCAATGATAATTCTATGGTCTTCCACCTATTTCCAGACTTTAATTATAGTTTCATTTGTCATGGTCAACAACATGGTTCCTCTTCTTGGCTCATTTGTGAGATCATCTGGCCCTTCCCTAAGACATTTTACATGAGACATGATTCCTGAAAACTTGCTGCGAGGCTTCAAAGATTTGGTAAGACAACCATTTGAGTTTTGTTAAAACCGTTTTATTAACCTGGACCTTAAAATCATTCCCCCACATGGTACCAAATCAGTTGTGAAAGATGGGAGAACATTTTGAACACTTGTGCAGGGATGAACCTGGAATCCTGGTTGCGGGGCTTTTTGACTTACGTAGTACACTTGCGTCATCTAGGACACCATTCATCATGGTTCCTACTACTGGATGCATCACAGGTGTTGACATTTTAGCTGTATATAACACAAATTATCACTACTGCCTGGGGAGACATCCCTCACAGCAAAACAGCAGTGCCCAGTGGGCCATGTCCGCTCCCCAATTATTTCAGGGCCACTGAATTATTCAACAAAAACAATACTGAGAAGCAAACTTCAAGGTTGGAAGTTCAAACCCACCAGGCAATGTTCAAGAGAAAGATGAAACTTTTACTCCCATAAAGATTTATAGCCCTGGAAATCTGAAGGAGCAGTTCTACGACCGAGTTGCTGAGTGAAAATCAAGCCAATGGCAGTGAGTCAGGAGTGCCATATCACTTTGTCAGTTTATTTAACTGTTTTTTCATGTCAGTTTAGCAGCACAATCTAGCCTGTGAAAAAGACCAGGAAGCTTAAGTCTCTACTACCAGACTAGTGAGGTGCTACGTACATTACTTGTGACGTACATTACTGCTGTCAACAAGGCAGTGAGCAGGCCACACAGGAGACTGATATTCAAGCTATGAACCTTTCTCTCGACCACTTTGGGATGCTCAGAAGCAATTTGTATCCACAAGGGATAACCTACAAGGTCACCAGTGCATAGGGGCAGATTTTTATAAGCGATTACTCCTAAAAGGTCTGGTCATCTATTATGCTGGTGGCATCTTCATTACAGGCCCTACGTAAGACCATGACAAATGCAGGAAGGCTGGGCCATTAAGCCGGAGTACAGTTAAGAGACATGCTTGACTAGTGTAGTTCCTGGGAGCCGCCTAGGCTGGTTGTCAAGTCACTGTTCTTGCGGCCCTGACCAATAAAAAAGGCCATTTAGTGGACCTGTTTGACTACTGCAGAGATGTGCCACATTTTGACATTCCCCTGGGGGCCACTAGTCGAGGCTATCTACAACAGGGGATGACACGAAGAGCTCCCCAGTGTGTGGTGCCAACAACTGACCACGGCATGCTAAGACACTTCATCATTCACTTTGAAGCCCATACAAGAGAATTGTGTCAATCAAGTTGCCATTATTTACTGCCACTGAGCCCATTACCATATAGTCCACCCCAATAAAGAATGGACCACTTCACAAGACTTGCTTTCTCAAATTCTGGTAATGCTCAGTCCCTCGTCAAACCTTTGCTAGAGCTGCCAATCAGACCAGCTGGGACTCCTGGATTTGAACAGAAATGACAGCGCTCTCGCCACTCCATTTCCAGCTACCAGTCAACACTGAAGACAATGCCAACAACACACTTCATGATCCTCCAAAACCAGTGTTGGAAATGCTAATGGCAGTCTGAGGGTACATGGGCCTGTTTAGGAGAAAAATGCCACCCCACTTAAGCTCCATTTTGTTGGCTTGGGTTAAGAATTACTAGGGTAGCCAAGCAGGATTGATCACCCTGCTAACATTAGATGCTATCAGGAACCAATTTTCTATTCAGTGACCCCATATAACAGACCTGCCTCATAGGGTTTTTCTCTGGAAATAGACCATCAGGCCTGTTTCCCCTGAAGTCACCAGGTGAGTTTGGACCCTTTAAGCCAGCACCTGGGAATTGTGCCACCAACAGACATTCTGTAAGTAAACATCATCGGTCAGAGCTGTGCACCATTTACTTCAGCTGTGCAGACAGGGTAGGAAGCTAGAGCGTTTCTCCCAGTGTCTTCTATCTGGGAGTCATTCTAGCCAAGTACTCCGTAACTTCCCCTGTTCTGCTAACACACGAGCACCACGCGATGCCTAACAAACTTCATTCATCTATTCCTGCTGGCTGGGAATGAAGTCCTTGACCTGAAGTATAAGAAGGGTACGACCAACTTTCATCTACAGTGCAAAGTGACTTGCTGGCCACAGTGGAACAGTGACAATATTGTCCTTTGTGCTAAATCTTAGTCAGGTTTAGGCTGGACAGAGACCATGTCACAAAAACTCTCCTCACATTTTCCTAATCACAGTTGTAAACAATTAACCTAAATTGTTGGTCTTATCATTGCCAAGGTACATATACCCCTAGCATGTGTATTTATAAATGGCATTTGTACCACAAGGGCAAGCAATGGTCTATCTATTCCATTGCACTCACCCAACTACCATATATACTCTACTACAGGCTGACCAGCCTATCAGCAAAGGCACCAAATTTTACCACAAAACTGCCTAAATGATGTGGAAAAACTCATACATGAGTATATACGGTAATTTCGAAGTCCCTAACTCTGGAGCAAAAGAGGTTAATTGGTAACATAAAAGTTGGTATTCTCAGTTCAGAAACACCTCAGAAGGCATAGCAATTTCATGGAAAATTTCCAAAACGAATCTTTGTTTACCATTTAAAGTTCTCTTGTAGTTAACCGCTATACTACTAGCTGATAGATTGCAGAGCAAAGTAAGGTCTGGTAGTCTGCTTCTGAAATGTGACAGCCTTGAAAGGCCCGTCCCGATGTACTTCACATGGGGCCATCCACAACTGCAGTCCACTCAATAACCCAGCTCCCTGGATGTGCCATCTTAGCTTACTTTACATGCTTACTGTACTTTCAGGATGATCGAGAATGGGTCTGGGGCAACACCTTCAACACATGACCATGTGCAGTGTAGATACTGTTCAGACCACGGCAATAAAGCAAACATTGCAATTAAATGACGTACATTTCCTTTGGTTTCCTAGTGCATGTTACATTTAAAGTTATGTATACACTCAAAGTTATATATATGGCCTGTATCTGTGTGCTTGGAATCATAAGGCATTTGTCAGAAGGATGCAGCCTACAGAGGTCTACTACCACTCAACCTTCCCACAGTCCAAACACTGCCTTGTACTTTACAGACGTTTCTGGCAACTGACGCTGCCTAGGTGACCGGGACAAGTTCTGGAGAATCATAAAGTGACACATTCCATGTCCCTGATAAATTTGGGAAGGCGCAGAGCTTGCCAATGGGAATGACACCCAGGTCAACTGGAGCAGACCCACTTGAAGGACTGTGGAGATTGGTTTAGGGGTGGTTCCCCAGAACTAAGCCAGGAAAACAAGTATGAGGATGGTCTTGTATTGTTCTTGAGTCATGGCAGTGTCTGCTCCCCACCTTTCTCCTCTTTGCTGCCTACGCCAAATAAAATTGGTTTGTCTATTAGAAATGTGTGATAATTTCCCCCACAACATCTGTAAGTGTGCAATCGCATTAAGTTCCTGAAACCCTGTGAATACAAAAAAACGTGACAGGGACATGAAGTGAGCACACGCTGCTGGCAAAAGGGGGCCAATCGATTTGAACAACGCGGGGTTGCTGTCCAACTTCAATTTATAAAAAAGCTTCTGCAAAGCACAAAACAAGGTGTGCATGTATTTCATAAAGACCTAAACCTCACCAAACACAGAGTTTAGCACAGGCTAAATTGCCCCTGTGAACTGAGACTAAAAGCCCCATCTTTTCTCACAAGACAACTGGTGGTTTTGAACTGTTCAACACAACCACCATGCCACCAGGGCTCCTACACAGCTCACAAGGTTAAAAATACCCTCACTAACCTCATCTTCTCTAGCAGTCTGTCACCATCTCTTTACCTTTAGTTGGCAAGAGGTTGAGCCCATGCTGACAGAGCGGAACAATTCAGCCTCCAGGAGAGACTACATGCTCTCCTCTCCACGGCTGCATCCTTAACATGAGCAACACTTTATAAACATGGGCAAATTCTTCCAATGATCTCCACAGGAACCAACACCAATTAGATGGAAACCGACAAAATCGGTTAAAAACTGCTGTCTCTGCTTAATTCTAGAATGTCACTCTCCAGGTACAGGCAGGACATAGGAATTTACTCTCAATTTAGAATT
This sequence comes from Tenrec ecaudatus, assembly GCF_050624435.1. Classification (NCBI taxonomy): domain Eukaryota; kingdom Metazoa; phylum Chordata; class Mammalia; order Afrosoricida; family Tenrecidae; genus Tenrec; species Tenrec ecaudatus. The sequence continues at coordinate 67,172,032 of NC_134530.1, read as the reverse complement.
AAAATTGAAGATAAAAAATTTAGTTTAAAAAACAGAAAATAAAAATTTTCTTCCACTCAGTTCTGCAGTGAAAGATAAACCAACCTTCCAAATCAATTTGGCATGACTGAGAACGAAGCAGTGATAATGGGCAGTTTTTCTGACGAAAATTTGTCTAATTTATCATGACAGGCAAGAAAAGATAGAAACTACTGCACTTCATTTTGCTCAGATGATTATTAAGTGGACTCAGCCTGTTAACAAATTCATGCTGACTTGTAAAGATGGATTCAGAGCACCTGATAAAAATTACCTGTGTTTTTCATACATCTTCCCATTTGCCATACCCAAACCACTTAACATGCTAGTATAGATAGGACCTGACTGACGGTCAGTTCCATGCCAACAACTCTAAACTGCTTCTGACACAAGCCCCCTTTTGTTCTCATAATTACTACCTCTTACTATCTTTATAAAATTACATTGAACAGGTACAAATGAACATTTGAGAGCACCAGCAAATACTGTGCAGTACTTGTTAAAATATGGAAAAACCCAGACCGTCACCCCAAGGCAGATGGGTATAGCTCTATTATGCTGGGGACCCCTACACTTCAGGGCTCTCCTCAACAAAGATCCCGGGGAGGCTAGTTGATCCTTCGGGTGAACACACACGAGAGGTCAGGGTATATTTACAAAAACACCCTAGAGCACTGACTGCTAGGTAAGTCCTCTTTAAATGAACAAAGGTCAAAGTATCAGTGAAAATGTCCTGGATTTTAATATGAACCCCAGTTGTGTCATGCAATAATAGATTATATTGTAAGAAGATGTTCCATGAGAAATGATTACGAAGTCTCATCTATTTGCAAACTGCTTAAGCCGCAGGTCGCACATCAGCTAGTGACACAAAAGAAAACAAGTCAGAAATATACACAAACACAATTATTTAAGACCTTTATTAACAGGTGCTTGCAGTTTGTTGACTTTTTTTTGAAAAAATCAAGCTGTAAACTTTTATTACAAATTAAAAATGAGGTTCTTAAAAATCTCAACTTGACCAGATATGAAACAATTTAAAAACCTTTAAAGGTGTATTGAGAAAAACCAGGCTTTTTAAAAAACACGTTTGTTATTACCAAAAAGAGACAGCTTCAGGTAAAAATAATAAAAACCCCATGCTGCATAGATAATGCAGAGAGTTCTAGTTATCTGGTCAATGGGCAAAAAGCAAGCACTTAAGGTCTTCAGCTCCAATGTTTTGTTCATTTCTTATTGCTGGAATTTCATATTCATTTCTTCTTGTTGGATGACTAAACTGCAAAAAAACAAAATATCCACCTCATTTACAATACTAATTGCTCCATATTACATTGGCTAAATGTAGGACGGCCTCAACATATTTCATCCTCGCTTAGCCCAAGACACAATAGGGATGGAAATCACTATGTTGTTACTTTGGGGTTGTGGAAGGCCTTAGGCAAACACACAGTACAGAGGAAAGAAAAAACAAAAGTACCTCTCATTCGGAAAAATTCCTGAGCCAGAAATGACGCTCAGTATGAAGTAAAAAGCTGAACGCCAAGTAATACCTTAATTTGGAGAACTGAGGGGTAAAGAGCCAGTGAGCCAATAAAGCTGTAGCAGCCAGTGCAAAACGGAATCACCTGAATTGCAAGTATTTTAAATAGGCCATAAGCAGCAGTTTCCTAGAAGCAGATTCTGTATTTTAGGAACCTAAGGCCTTATCAATCTTTCCCAAAAGCAAATAAAATAAATACAAACCCTTAAAAGATGGTATGATGTAGCTAATGAGAACAAGAAAATGTCCCAAAATTGATTGTGGTGATGACTGCACAACTCTTCTTAAAATGACTGAGTGAATAATTTATATGTGAAGTATGTAATGCAATAAAACAAAAGATGGTAGGGATGTGAAAGCTACCACTTTCTCCAAATACTAGTTGTTATCTTGATTAGTCGCTATCACCTTGCTTTTTGAAAGTGACATGTAAGCAACACAAACAGTATTATAACTGCTTAGAGGGGGGGAAAAAGACCTTCATTAGCATATTTGATATGGTGAAAAGAATGGCAAAATCCATTCAGAAATGTCGGCAAGAAGCTCTAATATTAAAGATACATCATGACAGAGGTAGGCCTCCCGGTGTTAGAACTGAAGGGGCTGAAATGGGTGAAGCACGGTTCTGATGCTAACCGTTAGGTTAAGATTAAAATTATTACGATTAATGGTATGGATCTTTTAATTTTTAGCATTAATAAAATGAGACGGACCAGACTTAGGCCATGCAGGCGCCTCACTCACCCGGATGATGGTAAAGATGGTAAGCCGGCATTTACTCAGCCCCGCCCTGCTCAGCCTCGGGAGCGGACGAATTCTCAGCTGGTGGATCGGCTGCTTTTGTCTCTTTGCCATCTTGTGGTTTAGGGTTATCTGGGCGTCTACGTCGGTAATTGAAGTTGCGGCGGTACCGACGTTGAGGTGGCTGCTGACCTTGGGTTTCATCTTGATTTTCCTTATCCTCTTCATTGCCATCCTCCCTTGGCTGTCGTTGGCGAGGAGGGCCCCTGGAACCAGCATTGCACACAACTGTAATGGAACATTCTGTAGCCGTTCCTCTGGGGTTCCTGACAATACGCACAGCTTTACCCAGCTAAAAGGCCAAGTCTGGCCACCCTTTCAACCGTCAAGTGGCCCTGCGAGCACTCCAGTAGTTCACACACTGATGATTTTGCACAAGGACATGAAAATCTATATTAGAAGACAGGTATTTTAAAACTAGTTTTAAAGCATCAGGGTTTTTTTTGGTCCATAGTATATCTATGACAAAATTAACTGCAGTGTAAGCAATAGCAAACCACACAAGTCGACACTTTATAAATGTCACTTGCAAATATTTCAAACGAACCTTCTTGAAGGCAGGCCTGTGACTAGTATTAATCTTTACAGACTGAATGAGATGAACATTTGCTGAAATCGGCAGCCAATCAAAACTACAGCTGTCACACCTTCATACAAATAAAGCCAACTTTCAGTCCTTAGAAGAGGCAAAAAACTACAATGAGATAATACTTCACAACCATCAGGATCGAAGTCCTCAACACTGACAATGTGGGTAGGAATGGTAAAATGGGGCAGATTCTCCAATTCCACTTCCAAAACAGCACATTTTAAATGCAGTTTTTGTGGTAAAATCAGGTGCCTCAGTTGATTATTTGGGTGGGCTTACACTCGAATATATATGGTCCTTTGAAGTTGATAAGACTGTTTTATAAATAAAATTAAATACAGTGGTTTTTCTGGTATGCCCCCTAGTATATAACCATATGATAAAAAAATCCTCAAATAGTCTTCCATTTCTCCAAGAGTCAAAGCTAAATTTCTTAAAAGGCTGGTAAGACACAGCACGACCTGTATTTACACACAGCACAGTCTTCCTGGACTGGAATGCAAATATAAGCCCACTTGGTTCCATGAGATGGCAAACATTTTCTATAGAAGGATAGAAATAAATATTCTAAGCTTATATACATTCATATACACAAATTTCCAGGCCAGGGATACTGTAAGTGCTCAGATCCCAGTACTTTTCTGATTTAGCCCCCCAAAGAAGGTAAAACACTGGACCTAAAGCTAATTATTATTTATAGTAACTGAAGTGCAAAGATTCTAAACTAATATTCACACCTACAGCTGGGGTCAATTCAAAGGTGTTTATCCAGGGTGGCTTTCATGTTAACAACAAGAGCAGCAATCACTTCATTTACTATGTATTTGGATAAAGAATTCCCAGGTACAGTAACAATCACACAGCTCCACAGCAGCATGACAAAAGGATAAAACACTAAGGATTCCGTATTAGCACCCATCGACTTATGAATATAAATGTAGAATATAACTAGCTTCCCAAACAATCTTGACTCAAGTGATTCTAAGGACAACCTGCCAGTGAACTGTGAAGGCTTCTTTCTCCCAGCACCTCGAGAGCACATGGCCAACACACCCTCTGGGTGCGCTGATATTCAAACATGTTCCTGAAGTCAGGATTATCTTGGGGCTCCAGAGTTCACTTTCACAAATTAAAAACTGAGTACAAGAGTTGGGTGCCTGCAGTAAATACTTAAAATGTCTATTTGCAAACAACATCAGGTAATGCAAGACAGGTTACGGCCCTACCCACATGACTTCTCAGGTTTTAGGAGATGCTTTCGCGGGACCTTTGAAACAAACAAGGAACTACATCATCCCATCCCACCTAGGGAATTGAAACCATCTCAAAATGAACAGAAGCATGTGTTAACTAAAACATGTTTGGTACTTGGAGCTTATTTCCACCTCGTGGCTTTATATCTTAATATTTAAACATGTAATTTCCACTGTCCAAATAGGTAATGTGGTTGCTCATTGTTCATGCTAGTCTGGGACTAGGTAGGGTTTCAAGAAAATGTCTTAAAAATAACCAAAACGGATTTTTAAATTTTGGAATATTTTGAACTTTTTATTCTGAAAAGCTGAGAATTCCCATGTGCCTTTTATCCAAACTCTTAATTTTTCACATTTTACCACTATTGTCCAATTACCTTGGCCCTTTTCTCCTCCTGGACAATTTTAAGATAAAATTGCAAAACAATTTTATCCATAAGGAGTCCTGGTAGTGCTGTGGATTAAGTGCGAACCCTAATGCTGGCAATTTAAACACACCAACTGCTCCTCAGAAGTTAAGGCTGTCTTGCTTCCATAGAGATTTAACAAATCCTGACCATTCATCCTATTGCGCAGTTTGTTCAGGTAAATACAGATTCACCTCTTTGATAAGTATTATTAGCAGGTGACTCAAGGGAAGCAGGTTGTCACCGATTTCCATGGTGGCAACCATGACATACACTTGAGAAATTTTTAGTACATGCAGGTTAATGTGAACCATACCTGCGAAATCTTGGTCTATAACCTCGATACATATTCTGTCTCACTGGTCTACCTTGTTCTCCTGCACCCTGGTTGTCAGCACCCTGAAAAGACAACACAAATCAAATCTATAGGACTGTTAAGGAATAGGAGAGAAAAACACAACCAGATAAATCCAAGTCTGGACACATGGGAGGCCCTAGGCAAAGACCCAAAACATTCTATGAGTTTTGATTACACTGTAATTATTGTTTGGCTTTTATTAGGAATCAAAAACTGCTTTGCATACTAGTCTTTTGACAAAAAGCTAGTCTTTATTTAATCTATTTAGTTAATCTTCCAATTTTCAGATGACCCTTATCACTCATTGATAGCTTAAACAAATAATGAAAGCTATTATGTATTTCAAATTCCAGGGGAAAATGTCCACATTCATTTTATAGTACTATTAGAAACTATGTTCATGAAAATAAAATAGCCCTGTAGGAGAACCTCTAGATTTTGGTTAGTACAGTGTCACTAAAAGCTAACAGAATAGTACTGTTGATCTCTCTTGGGGAAACGTACCTCCATCACTTCTCCTTGCACAGGAGGGTTGGAATACTGTGGTCGACGCCCATAGGGTCTCCGCATGTAGTAAGGTGGGAACCGTCGCCTGCGGTAGGGCCGGCGCTGTTGGGCCTGGCCTTCGGGAGCGCTCTCCGATCCCTCGTTCTTTTCCCCACTCTCACTATTCTGGTAATTCTGCTGGTAATTGCGTGGAGGACCCCTACGACGTGGGTAACGCCTGTAATGGTTACGGTCTGCTGCATATTTACTGCCTTGTACTGGAACGCCACCAGGACCTGTAACATTTGCTGCCTCCGCACCCTAAAAAAGTCATTATACATTGGTAGTCACAAAAGAAATTTGCATATTCCCCACAAAATTCACATTAAGCAAATTTAAAAGTCTGCATAGTCAGCAACACAAAAATCAGTCCATATCCATTCCTTGTGATTTTGAAGAGATTGCCCTCTCACTGCAGCCAGCACAGTGGGCTTGATGCACCTGTGTTCGTGTGGTCACCTGACCCATCATCCATCCACATTAGGGCCACCATCCGAACGGATGAGATCTCCAAAATATTTCTGTACTGAAGTCAAACCTTTTACACAAAAAGCATCCTCACCTTTTCTCCTTCAACAACATCAAACTCCACAGTCTCTCCATCTCCTACACTGCGAAGGTACTTCCTGGGGTTATTCTTCTTTATGGCAGTCTAGTAATATCACATTCCAAAAATAGATTAATAGGGGAGAATAACGGTTTTCTTTTCATTTAAAATGTACCAGAGTCAATGTTATTTTAGGTTGGATATAAACTTTTTCTTAAATTAGCTTACAATTAGACCAGACTGTCAATAAATTAAGGAAAGCAGGGACCAATGCTACCCCAACCTCAATCAAAATACTCTATCTTACAAAGCCCCGACATTATACCACTATTTTCAAAACAATCAATTTAACACTCTAGAAGAAGAGTGTATTTACTTAAAAAAAAATATGCTTTTAGCAAAAGCATTATATATATCTTTGTCAAAATGAAGATATCCATCCAGCCCCTAAGGATTGCACTTAAAGATAGATGTTAGCCCCACACAGGGTCAGTTTAGATGACAGGTGAGTTTGGTTTTGCATGCTTCAAAAGTTGACCAAACCAACTTTGTCCCTGAGGTTATCATTATCAAATTCAATTACAAATGTCAATCAAAAAATCACTTCCAAACTATCTGTGATAACAAACACTTCAATGGAAATGCAATTCACATGTATTAACTATGCCACTTTTTATATTATCTGACTGCACTTGGCATTTGGTTATTATCCCTCCAGAATATAAATCTCCTATTATGGATATATTACTTATATTTCCTCCAGACTCTTTGGGAAAAGCAAAAGGGGGAGACTAACACCTCACATTTTTATGTAATAGTTTTATAAAGTTTCTTTCACGCATTACCAACTCAAATCATCAGTACAACAGACTGCATGAGGTATTAGCACTCCTTTGTTTACAGATAATACGAGCTTTAAAAAATTAGGTGACTCGCCCAAAGTCTCACAGCGAATCAGTGGTAGCATGGAGACTATTCCAACTCCAAGTCCTGGGACTCCAAATCCCATGCTCATACCCAACTCCCTCACAGCGCTATCTGCTACAGCACCGCTCTCTACTACAGCACCACTCATGCATTTCCAGTCTAGGAGGCAGGACAAGCAGCCAATCTGAGGGCAATTAGACCACAGTCCCTTTGATCCACAGCTAAAACCTGCGCAGTCAGCAACAGTCCTGAGAAACAACTTGAAACCACTTCCCAAAGAAAGAGAACATTGGTGACACCCTATGAATCAATACAACTGGGTGACACGGTTCAGTCAAATAAATGAACTCAACTGTCATCTGAACTGTACCACAGTTTTCTTATCTTTAATATATACAACCAACACTTAAATTACTTGCAAATCATGAAGGACAGCATAGTACGGACAAATGAAATTCCAAATTCTAAATTTTAGTCAGCACCCTTAATGTCCCCAACCCCAAAACCATTGATTGGTTGCTCATAGGTAGCAAACTGCTAAGCTTTGCACTCTTGTTCCCAAGCTTGTACATCTCTTGAACAGGTATGAGAGAAGTTGTCTACCCAAAGCAAAAGGAATATAAATTTTATAAACAAACATGTTTTTTTTTAAAAGCTTGTTCTGAGTATCTTACATTCAGCTAGAATTGAAGTGTTTTCATACACATTTTACCTGTGATTATCTGCTATGGTTCTGCATATACTAATAATTAGCCTGGCTTTCTACTTGATTGCCACTAAATGCTGTATAAGATACTCCAGAGAGCTACAGAGCCCCAAGTCTTTCCTAAAAAGCACAGTACCTTTTATCACAGCACCTGGAGAGGTGTGAGGAGTGAGTGAGGTGTGGAAAGTGCTGTCACATCTTCTGGATCACAGTAGGAAACTAGTACTTTAGGAACGAGCTCCAGATGGGGCACTTGTCCTAGAGTGCTCTTCCCTCAAACTAACAAAGTGAAAGTACAACTTTGTCACACTGTCTCTTCAGTTAACCTCTAACAAAGTTTAAAATTTTCTAAGCCAGTCAAAGCTCTCAAAAAAGGCTCTATATGTAATTTAAAGTGCTTCAGAATAAAGAGAAGGGCCTATATTGAATTTGGAAACCCAGAATGGTAAACTGTTAATGAGTTTGACTGTAACCAAAATAGAGGATCTGTCCACCCTGCAGTGCCTCAGGCCGAATGATCTACTAACAAAAACCCCAGTCATCAAACACTCCATGCAACACTGTGCTGCTCTGACACACTGGGGCCTTCAATGAGTCAATCAATTCAGGAGCAACTTGCTTTCCTATGTTGACTTACTAGTGTTTGAGTGTTTTTTTTCAAATTTATATGCCAGGTAGCTTTGCCTTATTCCTCCCATGATAATTGTGATTTGTCCTTGCCACACAAGTAGACCTAACTAACAGGTCTGAGCCTTGCCAGTTTGTATGTTCAGAACAACTTTATTAGTTTAATTAGACTCACGGAGATTCTTATTATCTGAAATTTAGGTTTGAGAATTTCATGCAGAGAAAAGGCAGCTTCAACATTAAAAAGAAAAACTACAGCTATTAACAAAACATTAATTTGAAGCACCTGTTTTTTATTAAGCTAATGATGAACACAGTATTTCAACATGTAAGCACACTACTATTCTTGCTGAAGGAACTCTGAAACTGTTCAGTAGTTAAGACTTATAAAGGCACCCACCACACTACTTTGCTCATGTCCAGAGGCAGGTCTAGGTATCTAAACAAGCACTCACCTGGTGTACAAACACATCTTCCTTGGTGTCATTCCTGCAAGATAACACCAAGAGGAGCATGTTAGAGACGGAAAATACTAATTGCTTATGTATTTCCCCATTTCTCCCACTATTTCAGAGACTTCTGGTTGACAAGCAGTGTGTGTGTGTACACACACGCAAGCCACCATGATTTAGACAGTTTAAAAAAAATCCCCTCCCCTGGCGAGGGCATAAACAAGAAATGTCTGAGAAACAATGTTATAACCTAAACTGGCCATTCTCAATAGAGTAGAAATAATTAACTATATCGGCTGCCACTCCTTATCTTATTAAATATTAACAGTGTTCCAGCACACCCCACCCTTGTCTCTGACGGTAGTTAGTCACTTCAGCCTCAGATTGGTGAACCCAAGTATACAGAGTAAAACGCTTCACAGGGTTTTTAAAGCTGTGACCTTTCAGAAGCAGAGCGTCAGGTCTGTCTTAGCCATCAAGTGGGCCTGAATTGCCAACTTTTGGCTTAATATCGAGCACTTAACTGTTTGTGTCCTATATCTCTGGCACAAGATTTGCCTAAGAAACAAGAAATAGGTTTTTCCATGAATTGTTTGCTTCCTCCCCTCACAGTTCAACTAATTTCATCTTCCCTATTTCCATTGCCCAACTTTGATCATAAAAATGACCACAACTGAATAAAAAACACACCTACCACCATTGTGTCACAATATTCCTACCACCATTGTGTCACAAATTAACCAAGGAGATAGACAAAAAAAAAATTTTAAGAGATCTACACCAAATGAAGAATATACCATGTTCATGGACAAAAAAGTGGCAGTATCACCCCTAGCAATCTAAAGATATAATGCAATTCTGAAAGATTTCAACCTCACAACGTCAAACCACTTAAAACCCAACATTCCAAATCAGCAAACCACCACTGTGGGGGGGGGGGCGCGGGGGAACAAACCCTCCATTCAAGTATTCCCTCAACACAAGAACACTTTGTTCTAATATCCAAGCATTCCATGATGCTCACCTCAAATGGGTGCATAAGCAAATGTGGTGAAGAAAGCTGATGGTGGCTGGCTATCAAAAGATAGACCATCTGGGGTCTTAAAAAACATCTACACCGGCAAAAATGACAGACATAAAGATAAAGACCAATTAAACTGAATGGAGGCCCAGAATGAAATCCATTCACCTGAAGACAGCTGATTTTGACAGAAGTTGTTAATTTCATCAAAGGTAGCAAAAGGCAGAAAAACTGGTAACCAGTTGCAGAAAAATGAAACAGAACCCTTACCTCACAAAATATAAAATGTCCTTTGAGCAAATGAGGAGGGAAGGAGAGAGTGGAACACTTCCTGGCCCACCAAGCCCTGAGGCCCAGATTCCACCTGGGAGCAGCCAATGCATGGAGAAGACCATAAGGCCAGCCCCACCATGAGACAGTGTGGCAACTGTGCCCAACCTGACCCCACCACACCAGGGCAAAACCCTAAGGGCGTGCAACAGAGCAGCGAGGGAAACAAAACAATGAAGTCGTCCCCTAGAAACACCAAAAATAGATGGGGCCAGGGCTGGCACCCTATCAGACTGGAAAACACTCATAAGGTCAATAGAAAGACCTGAACGATTATTTTTAAACATTTTGTTAGGGTTTCATTCAACTCTTATCACAATCCATACATATACATACATCAATTGTATAAAGCACATTTGTACATTCTTTGCCCTAATCATTTTCAAAGCATTTGCTCTCCACTTAAGCCCTTTGCATCAGGTCCTCCTTTTTCCCCTCACCCCTCATGATTTCTTTTTTTGTTTTTTTCCAGTTATGTTTCGCTTTGTCTTGTTTGTGCTCATTATTTTCGCTGCATGTCTATCGAAATAAGATAGGCGGATAAACAATCTTCAGGAGAAAACAATGAGACTAACAATGGGGGAATGTCCTGGGAGAGGGGGAGGTGGGGGAAAGGAAGGAGGGTGCCAACAAGCCCAGGGACAAGAGATGGGCAAGGGATCAACAAGTGATCTAAAATCGAAGGCGAGGAGGACACAGGATGCTTGATGGGGCTTGATCAAGGGCAATGTAGCCAAGAATTATCGAAACCCAAATGACAGTTGAACATGGTGAGACAAGAGGAAAGTAAAAGGAAGTAAGAGGAAAGAACTAGGAGGCAAAGGACATTTATAGAGATCTAAATACAGGAATGTACATATGTAAATATATTTATATATGACGATGGGGCAATAGTTCTATGTACATATATTTAAGTATCAAGGCAGCAGATGGACATTGGGTCTCCATTCAAGTAGTCCCTCAACACAAGAACACTTTGTTCTAATATCCCAGCATTCCATGATGCTCACCTTCCCAACTCAAATGGGTGCACAAGCAAATGTGGTGAAGAAAGCTGATGGTGGCTGGCTATCAAAAGATAGACCGTCTGGGGTCTTAAAAGCTTTAAGATAAACAAGCACCATCTAGTTGGGAGGTAACAAAGTCCACATGAAAGAAGCACAGCAGCCTGTGTGACCATGAGGTGTCAATGGGATCAGGTATCAAGAATCAAAGAACAAAAAAATCTTATTGTGAATGAGGGGGAATGCAGAGTAGAGACCCAAAACTCATCTGTAGCCAACTGGACACCTTACAGAAGGGGCACAAGGAAGACACGAGTTAGTCAGGGTGCAGTACAGCACCGATGAAACATACAACTCTCCTCTAGTTATTTAATGCTACCTGCCCCGTCATGACCCCAATTCTACCTTACAAATCTAGCTAGATCATAAGATGTACACTGTACAGACAAGAGCAATCCACAACAGATAAACCCCTCAGGACCAATAATGAGAGTAGCAATACCAGGAGGGTATGAGTAAGGTGGAGGGAGAAAGGAGGAACCGATCATCTACATATAACCGCCAACACCCCACCCGACGGGCAACAGAAAAGTGGATGAAGGGTGACAGTGGTCCGTGTAAGATATGAAAAAAAACCTTATAAATTATCAAGGGTTCATAAGGGAGAGAGGATGGGGGAGGGGGACTAAAGCTTATACCAAGGGCTCAAGTAGAAAGAAAATGTTTTGAAAATGAAGGCAACATATGTACAAATGTGCTGGACAATGGATAAATGTATGGATTGTGATAAGAGCTTTAAGAGCCCCAAATAAAATGATTAAAAAAAAAGTCCTTGATGAATACTAACATTCTTCCTCCTGAATCTATCATTGCCAGCGTAGTAAGCCTTATGATTTTCTGACTCAAAAGGCCAATACCAATCTATTTCAGCTCACTAATGCCTAGGATATTGATCTTGATTCATTCCATCTCATTTTGAATTTCAATTGTGTAAGATTCATACTTCATACATGCCAAATTCCAATTATTAATGGACATTTTTTAAAAATCAGACAGGAGCAAACAGGAATGTTGCAAGTCCTGCTCACAGGGAGACGCTTATCACGTATCAATTAATGGACAATTTTTGTAGCTGTTTCTTCTCATTTTGAGGCATGCCCCATCCATCAGCAAGTGAAGGTCCCAAAGGTTTTACTCCATCGACACCAGTCAAAACACTTCCTCAGTCAGATATTGAGTGCCTTCCAACCTGAGGGGCTCATCTTGGGCTCGGTACCTGACAATGTTCTGTGTTATTCACAAGATTTTCAGTGGTCAATTCATCTTTTTCCTTTTTCGTAGTCTGTACTTAATCTGGAAGCTCTGCTGCAATCTGGTCACTATGGGTGACCCTGGCTACTGGCACGTGAAGTACCAGTGACACAGCTTTTGGCCACACAGCAACACACAAGCTATCACAGTACTGACAGACACATTTTGAGTGAGATTAGTCACTTACTAAAGGACAAACACTGCTGAGACCACTATTGTAATTAAAAAAGAAGAAAAATGGTTATAAACCAAAAGTAACATTCTTTGATAATGAGCAAGGGTAGCCCCTGGGAAGAGTACGTGAGTTTTAGGTGACTGTTGTTTGCCTGCAATGGTGATTTCTAAGAAAATGCATACATACACGTGTAGGATGAATTGGTGTGGCAAGGAGTGGGACTAGACCCATTATTATATATTTGCTTGACACAGGATATTTGTACCTGGGAATTTTACTTTTGCTGTAAATATATGGTATTCCTGGCTCATGGAGCATAAAGGAGGCCAAATTATCCACAGTATTCTATTATTCTGTTATGGTGAGTACGTACACACTTAAAATCTCTGAGAGGACATCTAAGGTACAATTATTAGTCTTTGTCCAGAAGACAGCCAACTGAAGAAACACAAAAACAATTAGTCTATCAATCGCCATGACTTAAGATCAGAAGAACTAGTTGGTGCCTGGTTATCATGACCAAGAGTGTAAGAAAGTGAAAATGTTGGGCTCAAGGAGAAAGAAAATATTTTGTTTTTTTAAAAAGAAAATGTTTTGAGGATGATGGCAACAAATGTACAAATGTACTTGACACAATGGTTGTATGCATGGATTGTAATGAGTTCTATGAGCCCCAATAAAATGATTTTAAAAAAGAAAAGAAAGTGGAACCAACCCCAAAATACACAGAAGACCAAACTTACACATCAGGCAGAGACCGAGACCCCTGAGACCATGGTCCTTAGTCACTCTTAAGGTCTACCCCATGTTATCCCCTGTAGACTCAATTTATAGTCAATAATATAAAACTTTTATATACAGTCAATAATGTAAAACAACAAAGTATGCAGCCCTACAGGTCAATAATACACTAGTGAGGTACTACTACCTTAGAATTAACCATTTGAGACCAAAAGGGCAGCATTTACTCAAGTACATAATGCAGAAGTTAAGGAAGGATGAACGGATACAGAAACACAGTAAAGTGGGATAACTGAAGTTATATTGCTAGGACTGTCATCAGATTAAATTTTTATTAATTGTTGAATGAGAAACTGAACTGCTGTCAACATTTACCTAATTCACATAGTTTTAAAAAAGACTGATTTTAATAATAGAAACAATACCCTTTCTTACTAAGTAAACTTTCAGGGAGTTTGTACAATCATGAGTGTAGTGTAGATATACCATGTGATTAACACTATTAAGAATTTACTTTATAAAAAAAGTAAAAAAAAAAAAAAAGAAAGAATTTACTTTAGGCAACTATTCAAAGTATTGTCCCTTTGTTGTTTATTCTATCATGACCCCATTATTCTAGTCTCCTACAAACCACTAAGCTTACAAAAAGAGGATACCAAGTGCAAAGGTCTTGTTTATTCCTTTAATAAAGGTAATTATTGATAACACCAGAAGAATGGGAATTCCAAAATATTTCATTGTGCTCATGAGGAAGTTAGTGGCCATTCGAACAAACCGGGAGGTAACAGCATGGTTTAAAAATCAGGGAAGGTGTGTGACAGGTGTGTTCTTGCAGCATTACTTATTTGCTAAGATATGCTGAATAAATAAGACGTTCTATACTATAGGTAGAATGTAAAGACAGGATTGGCAGAAAGCTCATTAACAGCCCGATACGCAAATGACACAACCAAAGAGGACCTTGTGGTTACCAGCCCAAAGTTAGCTAACTCAAGGACCCACCAGGGATCCTTCAGGAAGGGCTAGCCCTTTCTTAAGGGAAAGAGTAAGAAGGAAGACAACCCTCAACACGATGGATTGACAGAGGCTGTAACAAAAGCTCAAGCATGGCACAACTCTTAAGGATGGAGGACCAGGCAGTGTGTTATGTTATAATAGGGTCATTATGAGCTAAAACCCACCTAAGGCATTTAAGTTACTAGACACTGCTTCAGTGCCCAAAATAAGCAAAATGCAGCTCTATCTTCAAGGACTTCAATCTAGAAAGTACTGTTCAGTCCAATACAGCAGATAAATTTATTATCAAATTTGGGTTGAGGCATGTTATCTTGAATTACGTTCAATAACATTTAAACCTGCTAAGAGAATTCTATGAAAGTGGAAATTCGCCTGATCACCCTTAAATTCTCTATCTCCACAACTCTTCTGTAGCACAAGATACAAGTGCCTTGATATCCATTTTTAAGAGAGGTGATCAGGTAAGAAGCAGAGAGCACAAAGGTTATGGATTTAATTGGAACCAAAGCACCTATATCCAAATCCTGGCTATCATATACCTGCTCTTGGGTGTTAAGTCAATTACAAGTCACAGCAACTCCATGTGACAAAGTATAACAGCCACGCCCAGCACTTTCCCCTTCAGAGCTGCAGGGTATGTTTGAACATTAGCTTCTATGGCTATGCCACGACTACAAAACCTTGGGCAAATCCCCTCATTGGTAAGGTGGGGATTTAAGAGGTGTGAAATTAATTTTAGCAGTTCATTTAACCCCAAAATACTCTCATTTCAACACGTAAAACTAAAGTACTTTATGCTTAGAGAACATAATGGAACTTCCATTTCCAGTGCTCAATAGCCACACATGGCTAAGTCTATCATATATTAGAGACAGCATAGGCCTAGAACATCCAACATCGTGCTTTTCCCATGGAGCAGCTGGTGGGTTTGAGCCATCAACCTTGTGGTTAGCAGTCCAATGCTTATACCTTACAGTGCCACCAGGGAACCTATTGAGACTCCTGCTTGGATGCTAAAGAAAATGGTAGCTCACCCTCTTCTAAGTCCCAACAATATAATCAACTCTAAACTCAGACAAGTCTTGTTCGGAATACAGATCTTGAAAGCAACAAACTCTAGGGGGAGGGGTAACTGCAAGTATGCTATAAACTGGCGCAGTTAAGTACCTGACTACTAGCTGAAAAGCTGCCTGTTCGAACACACCCAGTAGAACTGTGTTAGAAAGGTCAGCGTTCTGCTGGCACACGATTAGTTTCCCCTCCTCCAGCCCCTCCTCCAGGTGGGGACAGGGCGGGGTAGGGGCAGGGGCTTCTTCTGGAGCTCTCCTCTAAACAAAAGGATTGCCATGAGCTGGAATCAGGTAAACTACACATCAAACCATACTTGCTTGTCTAACCATTAAGGAGAGGGAGCAAAAATTAAAGTTCTAGAAACTGGAAACTTCATCCATTGCTGTAGCAATAGTCCTGTGGCCCCTCAAAAAGGTTAAGACAATTTAATTGTTAGCTGGCCTAGAGCTGATTCTGAATCCGTGCGCAGCGCAGGTTTTGTTTTTTTTTTCAAGGCTGTCACCTTCAGAAGCAGATCACCAGGTCTTACTCCCAAGGAGCCTCAGGGTGGTATATGAATCATTACACTTTGATCAGAACTTCAACTGGCTACTCGGAAAACTCTAACATTACTTTATGATCCAGCAACTCCACTTCTATGTATGTACATTAAAAAAAGTAATACATGTATACTCATGTTTATAGCAGAACTACTCAATAACTACATGGGGTAACCAAAATGGTAAGAGAAAATCTTGGTATTTATGACAACATGAATAAGCTCTGAAAGTATTATGCTGACATAATTACCATATATACTCATGTGTAAGCCGAGTTTTTCAGCACATTTTTAATGCAGTTTTTGTGGTAAAATTAGGTGTCTTGGCTGATATTCGGGTTGGCTTATACTGGAGCATATATGGTATAGTCAGTCACAGGAGGAATAAAATCATGATGCCATGATGAGAACTTGAATAGTTAAGCGATTAAGATGTGTTTTACCAGGGGCAGGCTCCTATTTAGAAGTACGGATGGAAAATGATGGAGGTTGGCATCCATGGTGGGCCCTAAATGCGCCGCCCCTAACAAAACAAACAACAACAACAAAACAAAACCCACTGCCACCCTACATAGGGTTTTAGAAACTATGTGAGCAGACAACCTCACCTTTCTCCCGCAGAAGGGCTGGTAGGTTTGAACCAACCACCAATCTCGCAGTTACCATTCCAACACCTAACTCACCAGAACTCCTGTCTGTTAGAGGTGATGGGAAAGTTCTAAATGGTTAATGGTGGCAGATGAGCTACACAATGAACATGTTTATGTAAATGAATATTTAAAGATCACTGAAATGGCAAATGTTTTACCTTTGGGGTTTTAAAGTTTGGAAAACTAGAAAGAAATGAAATGATTATTTTCCCAGTAACTTTTTGAAGTCCCCTATGTACATCACAGACAGACATACAATTATAAAATACGTAGAGGTAAATAAAATTGCATGGTCCACCAGTGAACTAAGAATAGGGTAATGAAAATTTTTTACATGATTTAAGATTCTTGAAAAGTTATAAAACAAGAAAGTTGTTTAAACACAGCTTGCCTAAAGTTTAAGTTTATTGGGCAGAATTGCTGCTAGCTATTCTACAGCACCTTAACGAGGTGCTCACTAAACATCACTGGATGAATAAATTCTCTTACCCATAACTATCGGGGGTCCTCAAACTTTTAAACAGGGGGCCAGTTCACTGTCCCTCAGACCCGTTGGAGAGCTGGACTATAATTAAAAAAAACTACGAACAAATTCCTGTGCACACTGCACATCTTATTTTGAAGTAAAAAACAAAACAAGGCAAAAACTACCCAGCGGCTTGGAGAAATATCCTTGGCGGGCCACATGTGGCCCTTGGGTCGCAGTTTGATGACCCCTGATCTAAGTGGTCTAGTAATGTGTTGGGTTAAATGTTCATCAGAAAATAAGATTAAAATCTCCCTTCTTAAAGCCCTCTATTAGAGAAAATTTTCTATTTGTAAAGCTAATCCATGTTAGAACATTTAGCAATCCAATCCCTTCCTTACAAGGAATAGGCAGTGAAAAGATAGATGTTCCACAAGTTAGGTCACTAGCTGCAAAGTCAGGAGGTCCAAACCACTCAGTACTTCTTGGGAGATGAGGCTTTCTTTCTCCTCTGAAGAGTTGGCTTAGCAGTCCTAACTGTGCTGTTATGTTTTTCAATGAATAGTTGTCCCAAGTAATCTGTAGCTAGGTGGATATTCAATTTGAATAGGATTAGGCTCTATTTTTATAGTTATAGTTCAGCAGTTAATAAACACAAATGTAAAAAAAGTGATGTAAGTAAGTACTGGCTTCACTTACTAGCTGAGGCAAGTTCCTATCTTGGAATAACCTGTGCCTCAAAGGTTCTGAGGATTAAGTGGATTAGCATTTACAAATAATGGCTGGCATTTAGTACCAGTTGTTGCTGAATACATTCTTACTCACAATGAACGGAAGTGTGGCAGAGCAGATCTGTTTGTCACAGGGTCTCCCACGGTCGCATTTTCAGAGATAACCCAGCCTTTCCCCTGAGATTCTGTTCCTTCAGTTCAAAAACCTCCAACCTTCCCATTAACAGTTTGCACAATCAAGGACTCCATGGTATTGCAAAGGTTTGATAAACTTGAGTTTACTTACTCTACCACTATGCCATTTGTGTGAAAGTCAGTTATAGACACATGGAATTCCAAAAAGGGATTAGCGTCAAGGAAGTCTGAGCATGACTGCCATGATGAAGTATTATTTTAAGGTTATAAATTTCCCTGGCTTAGTTTATTATTCAGCTTCCTAGATAGAGGATGAGACCTAGTAGTAAATGCTTGTAGACAAGACTCATAGTGACCCTATAGGACAGGGCATACCTGTCCTGGCAGTTTACTACAATGAACCGTTTACAGGAGTAAAGAGACCCGTCTTTCTCCTGCAGAGCAGCTGGTAGGAGTTTCAAACTTCTGACTGTGCTTTAACAGCCCAACTTGTAAGCACAATGTCACCAGAGCTTCTCCTTTAAATGAACTCCACACTTCTGTCCTGTGGAGAACATTCAAGTATTCCAATTCCAGTAACTAGTAAAAAACCTTTACCTGACAATCTGAAACGTGGATAAAACTGGATGCAAAAAACTAAAAATCTACAAATGTAAATGGCAGACTTGAACTCTGAACTACTAAAGCAACCCTCTAATATCTTACATTTTAACGGTTTTAGAAGAAATGCCCTTTCATCATAAAATTGGAGGTAGGAAAGGAGTATAGGGGAAAGTCTCCAAGTCACATATATCAATCTAATTCCCTATTTTGCATACAACAAAGGATTAACTCAAAGCATTCATCAAACGTCCTATATTTAAACTTTAATGTTGTTGCTAAGAATTTTTTTATAGAAGGCATTTCAACAGCTTTGACATACAATTCACTGAAATTATGTAAATTATGTTGCTCAGCACACCACCCTTATTCCTTTCCAAAAAGCACATTCTCTAAGCCTGTATCTTGTCTTCCTTCCCACCTAATTCACTCCCTTATTACTAAGAACTGAAGACACAACTATTTCAAAAGTCCTATGTCCCTCCTTTGGTCCCTCCTCTATTTAAATAATGTCGCATCATCTTCATGCATGTGTCCCTTGGTGTTTTCTGACAGAACCTTATCTTCAATCATTAAGTGTTTACTGTGTCAAACCTACTCTTGAAATGGTGTCAATTCAGGGTTGTATTCTGCCCAGTGTGGATGTGCTTTGTCCCTAAGCATAAACCCAAATTTGCTTATGAGCAATCAATGATCTGGATCCAGTCTCTTGCTTGTCTTTATTGATAATACACATATGTAGGCAATTGGTTCCCCAGTGTAGACCATCTGGTGATGGCGATGTACATAGTAGTTTGTTATTAAAAAAAAAAAAGTATTGCCAATAAAGTTTTTGGCCTTACAGAAGTATAGCACACACGCAATCTACAGCTTTGTTTCGATCACAAAGGCCACATTTTCCAGCTACAGGTGCTTGTTCTTTTTCTTCAACCATTAACGTTACAGTCACTGGTAATCATCAATGCATCCTATTTTGCAAGTATGACTGATTTCAGACTGCAGTCATCTGTAGAAATTTTCTATCTCTTCATCGTTGCCACTAACAGTTGGTGTACAAACGGGAAAAATGGTCATATTAACTGGTTTTTCTTGTAGATGTATGGGTATTAACATTCACCCCGTTGTACCTCAAGATAAATCATGAAGAAAAAAAAAAAGAGACACTGAATGCAACAGTATTTCTCCTCAATCTGCACCCAGAATACAGCATGACTGCCAGATTCAAAATGCACAGGACCAGCCCATTCCAGCTTACTAATATCCAAGGTATCAACACTGATGCTTTCCATTTCTTTTCTGGCCGAAATTGTGAACACCCACCCCATTTGCAGAAAGCTATGGAGGGCAGTGGGAGCTCAAAAACAATACGTAGCGCATCTAGTCCCATGAAGCCTCTAGTGGATTCTCTCTAGCCCACAGGCAGGGTCTCGAGCAGCTTTCTGATCAGATAGGGAGCATTGTAATCTTGATTATGCTGGACTAAACTTGATACTCATTGACCTTCATTCTTGACTCAACCAGAATTTGCCCCAGGCTCAAGTATTTCTTGCTTGTCCCACGACGAAATTTCTTCCCTGGCTTTTAAAATATTAAATATTGATGGTGGGCTTTTCTTTTACTCATTATTTGTATTTTTATCTTTATAATATTTTATCCTTACCACTTTATTTCTGCTGGGCTTCCCAGTTTGTACAACACAAAAGGAGCAGATGCAGAGATAGTAAATGATGCAACAATTTATACGGGATGCAGGGATGGGAGAGGGAAGACAAGGGAATTTGGGGGAGCAAGCAATGAATGCAAAACACATACACACACACACCAAAACTGACCAATGGGTGCCGTAGGAAGGTCAGAGTTGCTGCGTAGGGCGCTGAGTTGATGTCGATGGTGGGAGAATAATTTGGAAAAGGCTAACAATAGTGGCGGCACAGCACAGAGTAGTACCAATGACACTGAATTATCGGAGTAGAAGTTGTGAAACTGGAGAATAATCTATTGTGTATTACGTGAATAATAAGGACTACAAGGAAGAAAATGTTCTAGAATATGATAATTGTACAGCTTGTCTTGATATGATTGAATTTTATTACATGTGGATAAAGTGCTAATGAAACTTTAAGGAAAAAAAAGTGTAAGTACCACAGGGCAAGAATTAAGAAAGCCATGGAGAAGAACATGACTGGCCCTTCCCAGGATCAAAGTGAAGAGAATTCAAGCCTCAAGTTGCATTACAAAGAACTACAAAGACAAAAAAGATGAACGATGCAGAAGCATTACAAGACAAAAGGAATATGCAGGCATTTAACAAAAAATAATTGATCAGCACTAACCATTTTAAAAAGTAGCATGATAAAGAATATTTGTGCTAAATAAAGGAAGCCAAGACGTACTGAAGGAATTGGTGAAAAACAGCTCCAGGAACTGAGATCAATTGAGATGTTCAACAATTGAGGAGATGCTAGAAACATTTGTCTACGGAAGACAAGAACCTGGCCAACTGAAAGGATCCATATTTGTGCCCATTTCAAAGGTCAATATGAAACGCAGAAATTGCCAAATACAACCATCAGTATCTCACCCTAGCAACACTAATGTTGAACGGGCAGCTCAAGTTGGACTCAGAAGGGGATGTGGAATGAGGTTTATGGTTGATACCAAATAGATCTTGGTTAAAAGCAGAGAATTACTAGAAAAATATGTAATAGTATTTTATCTGTGGATCATAAAGTTATATATAAGAATGTGCATTCTAAACATTGCAAAGGTGCTCATGTGAAGCCTGCACCTGAATGAACAAGGATACTGCTGGTTCCAAGCTGGAAAAAGGTGCACAGCAGAGTTGCTTACCCTCTCAACCTAAGGTAGTCAACCTGCATACTGAGCAAATTATCAGAGAAGCTGTACTATATGAAGAACACGCTATCATGGTTGGAAGAAGTCTCATGAATAAATAGCAATAAACCTTGCTTCCAGAAAGTCAAGAGTACTGGTATGGGTAGACATCAACATAAAGGAAAAAAACCCACCTTTTACAAACATAATATATGGAGAAATAACTGACTTGTCAAGAATTCTGTTCTAGTTGGATCAACAATGGCGATGGGAGAACCAACCAAGAAATCAAATGTTTTAAAGTAGGCAAATAGTGGTAAAAGACACTTCTTAAAAGCTAACACTTTTAAGCAAAGTGAGGTCTTTTCAATTATATACATGCAAAAATTGGGAAATGCAAACAGAAGAAATCATGCATGCTGTAATCTGGACTGCCAGAAGCAGTCTTTGAATACAAATCGGAGTGCCCCTGGGAAGTGAGGACACGAAGACTTCAGTAACTGCTAACTTCGGACATGTTTTCAGGAAAGATCAAAAGCTGGAAAAGAATGCCATTCGCGTAAGAGCCGAATGCCGAAGGACTAGTAAAGAAACCAGCAATGAGATGGAGTGGTGATGACAGACCCTCAACAATGGACGCAAACGTACTATGTCATAAGCATTAGGGCTGGAAAGCATGTCATACTGACTGATACATAAGACCACCATGTATCAGTTGAGTCGAAAGCACTAACAAGTGCCCTTTATTGCATAACTATGCTGTGAGCATTTTTGGTTAGTTTGTTGCATCTTCTCCATCAACCCTAACAGTTAAATGTTATCCACTGACCCACCTTCATGCTCACTGCATGTCTGAGTCCACTGTTGAGCATCTATGGCCATCAACCTGTCTCATTGTCGGTTTCTTTATTTTCACTGGCCCACAACAGAGTTGCTGTGAGTTAGAACAACTGTCAGTAAATTTGGGGTTTCTGGATGCAATAAAATCACCAAGAACATGATTTACCTTAGGAAGATATAATTCTAATAAAGTTGTGATAGTTTATTACTGCTAGTTACTGAGTCAGCTCTCTCCTGATAACACCCAAAGTACATGTGATGAAGTCTCCAGAGCCTAGCTGTACTTCTTTAAGACAGATTTATTTGTTCTTCTGCCAGTCCATGAGATTGTTTATAATATTCACCAGTGTAATTCAAATCCATCCACCCTTTGTCTTCTTTAGTCAAAATACAACTTCCACATGCATGAGTTGATTAAAATTATCACGGCTTGGGTGTAACATATGACAAAATAATAATTTATAAATTATGAAGGGTTCATGAGGGAGGGGGGGAGTGGAGAAGGAGGGAGAAAAATGAGGAGCTGATATTAAGGGGCCAAGTAAAAGGCAAATGTTTTGAGAATGATGATGGCAACAAATGTACAAATGTGCTCGACACAGTGGATGGATGTATGGACTGTGATAAGAATGGTAGGAGCCCCCAGTAAAATGATTTAAGTATATACATCATGGCTTGGGTCAGGTGTACCCTAGTGCTCTCCAACTGTCTGGCTTTGATCTTCATAGCGCTATGTGTGGTTGTTAAGATTTCTTATCTCCATGAGCATCGTGGATCCAAAAAGACAAGGTATCAAAAGAGACCAATTTCTGGAAAAGGACATCAAACCAAGCTAGGTAAGGTAGAAAGGAACCAAGAGAGAAAGAATCTTGAGACAGACTGGCACAGTGGAGGCAACAATGGGCTCCAACCTAACAAGTTTAAGGACAAGGCAGTTTCACTCTGTTGTTGCTAACCAGTTAGCTACAACCCAAGGTGACATCAGTATGTGAAGGAAACGTTGCTTAGCCCTGTGCCATCCATTATTTCACACACTGTGCCAACTACGCTCATCAAGGCTTTCTCACTTGTTTTTGCTGGCTCTGCATTTTACCCAACAGCATGTCCTTTCCCAGAAAGGTACCCTGAGGAAGCTTTGCTATTCTTGTTTCTAAGGAAAATTCCGGTTGTATTTAAGGATAATCCCCAGCCCCTGATTCTTCAGTTTTCCCATTGCATTACCCAATCTCACACAGAAGGCTTGACAAAACAGGCACACCAGACATCAGAGATTGGGTAATTTGCAGCCCCTATCTGTGGTTAATTTTTTAAGACATTTACAATTTTAGCATGTACCTTCTGTTTTGTTGCAGCTTGTTATATTGATACAATATTCAATATGCCTACAATGATACATACATTTTATATTAAGATTCTTTAGGTAATTCTTTAAATATCTGCTTGATTAGTAATCAACTTGACACATCATCTTTCAGGACAAATTAAATCCAAGTTGGCTTTTCAAGATACTTCTACAACTGGCCAGAATACCTTGACCAAGATATTATAAAATCTGACTTCAGTTGAATTTGGAGGTTTGGCTTAAGAAAAATGGGTGTCTTTAGTATAGTTGGTTCTACATAGGGATTTCAAACAGACTCATTCCTGTTTGACAGGCTGTCAAAATTTAATACTAAATCAGAAGCCCCATCCCTTCTGATTTAGATTCTTATATAGATTCCTCAGGTATTTCTCACATAGGTGCACAGGAGGATCCTGTTAAAATCTTGATTCAGTGGGAGAGCTTCAAAATCAAGTACCACACAATAAGGGGAGTCAAATCAGTATATAGTAAAGATATGTTCACGCTAAAGTTAATCACAAGGTTAGAAGTTCAAAACTATCAGCCTCTCCTAGGGAGAAAGACAAGGTTTTCTACTCCTGTAGATAGTCTCAAAAAACCTACAGGGATAGTTCTGTTTTACCCTGTCCTGTACTATGGAGTCACCAAAAGGTGAGATTTACTCAATGGCAGTGAGGTGTGTGTGAAATAGCATTAAGAAAACGTTTTAGTGAGAATTCCCCAAACATGACAGAGACAAGTAGTGTGTACATACTGCTGATGAGGTATGAACACAGTCCAAACAAAACGCCCATCAAAAGATCCAGGGAATGGCAAACCGAGTTGATTTATTAGCCAGAGTAAAATATTCAAGAGTGGTTATCTTGTGGAATAAAGATTTTTAACATGTAAATGACTATTTTGGATATAAATGGTTTACTCAAGATATCATAACTTGTGTCCATTTAACTGCAGCAAAACAGAACATGCTATTAATTTTTGAAACACACACAAAAAAATGACAATCTAACCACAGAAAAGGCTACAAATTAGTCACCTGTGCACAGCAGCAATCATTAAGTGGGGTCAAGGGTTTCGGCTCTAAAGGAGGAACTTTGCAATTTAAAACACCTTTCTAAGATAAGAACATTTAAACTGAAAAGTGACTCAGCAACAGTTCTCAACCTGTGGGTCCTGACCCCACCCCTTTAGGGGGAGGGGTCAAACGACCCTTTCCTAGGGGTCACCCAATTATTAACAGTAGCAAAATTACAGTTATGAAGTAGCAACGAAAACAATTTTATGGTTAGGGGTCACCACAACATAAGGAACTGTATTAAAGGGTCAAGGCATTAGGAAGGTATTCATGAGAATCCAGCGCAAGATGGAAACAGTTTAAAAAAAAAAAAAATCAAGAGATGAATGAACCCCTATATGGTCAGTAAACCAGCCATGTACAAACACCAAAGAATCCCATTCTGTCTCCATTCATAAATGTAGCTTTGGGCCAAGCAGACAATGTAGCATAAATAGATTTCTTAAGAATGAAAATATTTCCCCACCATTGCAACTCTAAGAACCATCAATACTGACAATCTTCTTAGTACTTCACTGCTAATTCTATGAATGAGTTTTCACCCAATTCTGTCTGATCTGCCCATCCCTTCAGTACATTTCATTCATTGTCCATTTCACATGCTATGTTATGCTCAGATTTTCTTTAAAACATCTAGCTGTTTAATGCCTTTTAAAAGAGCAGAACAGAAAATGCTAAACTGACTGAAGTATCATACCTGTAAGCCCAAGATTCCTATTAACATAATCGTGAGCTATTAACATATTCCATGTAACTGCACTACCAGCCTTGGCAGCCATCTTGAAAATGATGCCTGCCTCACAAGAGAGAGGTAAGGAGAGCACTGTGTGTAAACTGCATTTTGGTCACGATTGCTAAGGAGAATTTTGGGCTGCCTTGCAGTGGCTTGTAGCTTCACCTATTACAAGATCAATCTTTCAATTGGTCCCAAGCCAGTTCAAGGCCACTCTTGTTAAGCAACCCTAGGTTTTTAAAAAAATGGATTTCATTAGTATGGTTTTGGGACCAGGGAAGTCAAGATTAATAGGCCGTTTACTTCCAAATATGGGACTTATTCTGTGAACACACAAGAAACCCTACCGTTCTTGTGGCCAAAGCATGCAAACATAAATCCCCTCCTCCCCCGACAGTATAGTCAAAAGACAGCATCTATTGCAACGTTCAACAAAGGCAATACAGCCCTCCGTTACAGGTGCCCCAGCTCTCGGATCCTTGACACCTTACTGCACTCTCCCTAACCGTTGAGGTACCCCATTTATTCGGCCTGCCTTTTTAAGTTGCTTTGTACCCTAGAAATCTTGGAAGATATTGACTCCTCATTTAGCTGCAAAACAAAGAAAATACAACACATTCGGTCCACCAAGCCTTTTCAGCCATCAAAGAAAACCAAAAATCACACCAGCGCCCCTCAGAACCTGCTCGGCATGCCGAATCCAATCACCCCCAAACCACGAAGAACCCAGAGATGGAGACATGCAAGAGGTGGGATAGAAGCTTCACTGGGGTCAGCTCACCTGTTGATGAAACCATATCCGTTTCTTACATTGAACCATTTTACTGTTCCCAAAACCTTCGTTGCTGGGGGGTGGAAAGAAACCCAGGATTACCAGACAGCCCTTTCGGAAGCACAGCCACGCTGCAGCACCCGGCCCCTCACGGGCTTCCCAGCCACCCGCCCACCCCCCGCGGGCGAGGCCGCCTGACAGCCGTTCCCAGGGCCGCCGCCGCCTTTAACGGTACACGTGGGTGGATTCGAAGGCGCGGGGCGCACGCGGGACGGCCCGGGACGCGGGCCCCAGATGGGTGTGCGCGAGGCCGGCGCGGGCGCGGCGGGGAGCACGTGAGGGAAGGGGAAGCCGCCGGGCCCACTCCAGCCTGCGTAGGCGGCGCGCCGCGCCCTCGGGGCACACGCGGAAGGGAGCTGGGTGGGGGGCCGGGAACAACGGCGTGCGGCCCCGGCCGAGCTCGCCGGGCCACCCTGCCACCCACGCGGCCCGCCGCACGCCGCCGGAGGAGGGGACGGGCGCAGGGGGCGTGCGGGGCGCGCGGCCGCGGCGCCGAGGGTCTACAGGGGGCGCGGGAGGCCGCGGCGCGCCTGCCGGGCACGCGGAGCAGCTCCCGTGGAGGGTGCCCGGAGAGGGGGGGGGAGGGGCAGCCGCGCGCACCCCGGCTCGCCCCGCTTCGAGTAACGGTCCCGCTGCCAGGCTTCACCCACGGCTCCACCCACGGCCCTCACCGATGACCTTCTTGTCCCCGCCGGCAGGCGCCGCCGATGTGAGGCCGCCCGGGCCGCCGCTCCCTGCGCCGCTGCCCGTGGTGCCGGGCTTGGTGTCGGCGGCGCTGAGGGCGGGGGCGGCGGGGGGGGCGGCGGGCGGCTGCTGGGTCTCGGCCTCGCTGCTCATAGTTGCGGTGATGGTGACTGGGGCCGGCTGTGGCAGCTGCGGCTCCTCCCGGGGTGTGATGGTAACTAGGCCGGCGGCGGCGGTGGGGCTGCTCAGGGCTCTCTGGGGTCCGCTCTCCGCTCCCGCTACCGATCGAACTAGCGAGAATGGCGGGACAGGCGGGATAAACCCTGCGAACGACCCGCCCTACGTGCCGCTCATTGGCCAAAGCTCTTGTCAATCCCGCCACCTGACCCCAATACCTGCCTGCTATAGGCGAATGCTTTTTCACTCGCCTCTTCTCATTGGCTCTTAGGCGCCTAATTCGGTCGACCTACTACCGCTCCTGCCGCCACCGCCGCCATAGAGACCGGAACTAGAATTAGAGTGGAGCCGCCACGAGAACCATAGAGTGCCCGAGACGGCGGCCAGAAGGAACGTGGTTGTCGCGAGGCGGCTTCGGGTGCGGGCTAGCCCCGCTGTCAGGGTTGTGCCCCGGCAGAAGGCACGGGAAGACGGAAACCCTTGGCTCGGGTTTACCTGGCTTGCCCCAGCGCTTGGAAGAAGGCTCCATACCTTAGCCCTTTGTGAAGGGATGGCCTCCCGCCCTGTTCCAAAGAACGGTCCTTGTGCTGCCTGCACACCCGTTTCTGGGATAGCGCAGTGTTTCAATGGCCGTGTACTCGCTGCACAGCCGAGGGTTTCTGGACCAGCACTAGTATGTATGCCTTAGAGGAGCGTGCGCTTTCGGCGAAGCAGTCACCTTGGAGCGACAAGGTGGGATCTCAGACACTCTGTCCCCGCCTTCCCCCCCCACCCCCCCCCACCCCGTTCAACAAGAGGAGCGGGGGACGGTAATACTCCAAGGGGGCCGACCCTCGGTTCCATTTTACCATGTATATTTAGGAGTGTGCCTTGTTAAGTATTCACATCCTCTCGCATTGGTCACGAGTCAGATTTAATCTCAACTCACGTTTTTTGGCGCAAACTAGACATGTTTCTTGTATTTTATCCTTACAAGAGTCAGGTGGAATAAGGATTGCTATTCGTTTCACAAATGGTAACATTGAGGCGAGCGCTGATGTTAAAACTACCGTCATTCGTTCTTTAGGCTTCTATCAGCTGGGGGAGTCCGTTTTTGCCTTCTGGAATTCAATCTAGGGATGGAGGTAGAAATTTAAGCACCCAATTCCAGAGCCATGAAAGCACAAAGCACTTGGGAGTTGGGAGGTGGGAAAAGGAAGAATGCAGCCTTTCCAGGCAGATTTACGCTGCGGCTAGGAGAAACTGTTTCACACCAAGCCTCACTGCCCCCATCGCATGGATGCCTATGCATACACTAAATATATGACAGAGTAAAACTGCCCTGTGGGGTTTCTGAGTCTAAATATGGGAGACAACCTTGCCCGTCAGCAGCTCAACTCAACCCACAATGCCACTAAGATTCCTAGGAAATGCAAATAAATTAGTTCAATACGAGTAAGGGGGGGGCAGGCATAGGGTAGGCAGGATCAAATATGCAATGATTGAAGTGAAATTGCGTGTCAGGGCAATACAGAGAAAGGTCATTTTAGAATTGAACCTTAGGAAGTGACATCATGCTCAATGGGGCCGGGCTGTGTATGGGTTCGGAATAGAGGTGGGGGTGGGCAAGAATTAAGTAGGCAAGCCAGTGAGGAAGCTAGGGCAGGAATCCTTGATTCCATTAGTACCACCTAGGCTTGTCATTTCCACTTTGACCTCCCAGAGTCTCTTCATGCCTACTGCTTTTGCCCAGTAGGGTGACCAGATTTCAACCTTGGTAAAGCGGGACACCATTGATAAAACTCATCTCCTGGCGAAATAGCCACATGGCAGCCGTATACCCTAGCTTGTCGTGCATTCTTTCCAAAAATTGAGACTTTTAAAAATCGCCGCAGGACACAGAATAAATTGTTAAAAATCGGGACGTCTGGTCACCTTACATAGAGGCCAATATCATTTATTGCCTAGAACTGGGGTCACTCATTGCTAGAGACAATTCTGACTCATCGCAACCCTATAGGACAGTGCAGAGCTGCTCCCGTGGGTTTCCAAGTTAGCTGTTTATGGAAGTAGAAAACCCTGGTGGGGTAATGGTTTGCACATTGGTATGCAGATGGACACCACCAGCCACTCTGTGGGAAAGATGGGGCTTCTTTTCTCCTCCATAAACAGTCTCAGAAACTCACAGGGGCAGTCCTGTAAGGTCGCTGAGTTGGCATCAGACCTGATGGCAGTGAACTTGGTTACAACAGTTGTTTGTTTTGGTTTATTTCCCGCCTCTTCCTTTCTTGAAAGGACCAGATAGTAAATAGGCTTAGTGGGCCTCACAATAGCCTGAAAGCATCATAAACAACATGCAAACAAGTGTAGCTATGCTACAACTTCATGTACATACACCGAGCTTCTCATTTCATGTAGTTTTCACATCAACTATTCAAAAATGAGAAAACCATTCTTAGCGCACTAACCACACTAAAATGGAGTGGAATCTGGGCTGCCAGCCATAGTTCACTGACCCTTGACTTCGAACACTTGCTGTGGGCTTCTAATGGTCTCTTCACCTTATTCCAGGGCTGTCAAACTGGCGGCCCGCCGGCCACATGCTGCCAAGGTAATTTTTTTGTGGCCCACGATACTCTGAAATAAAATGTAACGAGGGAATCCTGTGTACGGTATTGCCTCGATCCCCCCTAAGCGCTATTTTCTTCATAACATTTTTTTTCTATTTTCATTTTATTTCTGAAATAAAATGTAAGGAGGGAACTATGTGTATGATATTGCCTCGATCTCCCCTAAGCGTTATTTTCTTCATAACATTTTTTTTCTATTTTCATTTTATTTCAGAGCATTGTGGGCCACAAAAAATTACCTCGGGGGCTGCATGTGGCCCATGGGCCACCAGCTTGACACACTTGCCTTATTCTGTTAATATTCCTCACAACTGCCAGAATGCGCTATTGAAAACACCTGATCTACTAATCATTAGTTTTATTTAAACCCTTCCAGTTACAGCCATTACCTGTTCTACAGTGCGTTCCTTAATGTGGTCATAGGACTGTTTACCTTCTCTAAGCCCTTACCTCCCCAATCTTCTCTCAGAGCCTTTCCTTCCCTTGTCAGACTAGTCCCTTCTGCCGACAGCATCCACCCCTGCCGTGTGCAGTTACACGTCACCTTAGGATCGATCCCACAGGATCGGGTACTCATTCCATCCGAACACACGCACGAGCTTTCTCAAATCCTTGCCTTGAGCACCCAGCACAGTACTTGAACACATCACCTTAGCAAGGCCAGAGAAGGCAGTGGCAGAAGGGTCAAGTGGGCAGCTGCAGCAGCAGTGTGGATGGAGAGCTCGTTGCAAGCTGCAGCTAAGCTGCAGGTCATCTATTCCAGCTCCAGGTGATTTCTGATGGAAAACCTTTCCTCAAAGGATAGTTCATTCTGTCAAGCACTAGTACATTTTAAAACACCCCTTACAGGCTTGAAAGTGTTTTCCCAGTGTGCAGTTACAGAGATGATGGCAGCGGCCTATCTGAGGATAAGTGAGCAATCTACTTGTGGCACTGTTTTGAGGGGATAGTTTTGCAAACGGAAAATGTAAGTTCTGGAGCATGTCTTTTAAAATGTTACTTAAGGTATCTTTTTTTTTTTTACTTATGCAATTATTTCAACCTTGCGTGTTCAACTTCTCAAATACATAGAACAATTAAAGAAAGGTGTTTCTTTTTAGCTGCCTTGTTACTGCTGCTCTTACAGAAGCACTGGACCATAATCCTCATTCATGTGGAAATTCATCTCCTGGTCCAAAGTGTATGTTAGTCCCCTAACAGTCCCCCTGTGGTCTTGAGCGCTCGCCCACTTGGTCCTCAGGACAGGTGACCACAGTACACAACCCTAGTGCCTAGCTGTCATTGAGGGGCAAGGGAATTTATTCAGCTAAAGAATCACTTTTACGAAATAATGTTTGCCTTATTCCCCATCTCTAATAGATTTTGGCCTGTGAATGAGTGCCTTTTCTAGACTTTCCCACTCTCATCTCCTGGCTACTTCCAATCCGTCTCTCAATACTCACCTCCACTGTTACCTCCTCCCAGGAATCTTTGTTTAATCTCTTCTTCTCTCCACGCTGCTCATTTCGTCTCGTACATCCCAAGATCTTTCAGTCATGCAAATACATTGACTCAGTAGGTACCAAAGCATTCCTGGTGGCAGTTACCATTCGGCTGCTGAAAGGTTAGTGCTTAAACCCACCAGTACTCCGTGGGATAACCAGTGACAGACTACAGCACTGGAAGCCCTGTGGGACAGTCCCCCCTCTACCCCATATGGCAGCTGAGGCAGAATTGACTAATGGCGACCAGTTTGCTACAGTGACAAAAGCACGGCTGTAAATAAAACGAGTTTTCTGCCACCATAATGGCTCGCCTTCTCCTATTCACCACCTTGAATTGAATCTGTGCTCACCCAGTGTCTACATTTCACTCATCTTTGCAGCTCCAGTGTCTAGGACAGAGACTGCGACAGAATGCGGATGGAAGGGGTTAAAACGCCGGCGCAGGCCCACTCTGTGCAGGGACGCGTGTGCAGAGCAGAGGAGCTGCAAAGGGCTTCCGTCCGCTGCGGTGGAGCGTCCACCACAGATTGCCATGTCTGTCTTCTGAGGCCTCTCGGTGGCATCAAGCCACGAATCTTTCCACTCTTCAAGCTTAACCGTTTGTGCTAACAAGGGCTCTAGGGCTGCTAAGTTACACTATAGAGCCCAGTGACGAATGGACTGAAAGGACACCATCCAGCTTCTATTCGGTCATAGAATTCCGCACCCTGCCACTACTGCAGTCTAGAGAAGCTAAGACGGACTGGAGAGCAGAGGCAAGGCAATGTAGCGCCCAAAGGGCCCCAGCATACTTACACTCTATTCGGCAGCATCTTTGTATGTTGGAGTACTTCCTACCAAAAGCCACTCATATTCTCATATTTTGATCCTTTCAAGTGTCATGGGTGAACTGGGAGGTCCTGGGTGGTGTGACCACCGGATCATCACAAGGTTGAAGGCTTACTTCTCTAGAGGCCCACCAGGAGAAACACGATTTTCCAGAAAGTTAGCTATTGAAAGCCTACAGTGGTCACTGGGAGTCAGGGCTGACTTGATGATGACTAGCTTTGAGCTTAATCATTTAAAAATGATCCCCATTTTTTTTAATCAGCAAAACCCCTCAACAACTTTGAGACTGCAATAGGGAACATGAGTTTCTCCTCCAGAAGCAAACTGAGATTTTTGACTAAATTATCCCTACTGCATTGTGATTGGGACACTTTCTACCAAATGGCCACCCGTGTCCGGAGAACATCTCAAGTCAGTGACTTGCTCCCCCACCCGCGCCCCCAATTGGTTTCTGAAGAAACCAGTGAACCCAGTGGGAACATCCTTGCAACAAACATTGCAAACATTTACTTTCAAAGAAGAACTAAGCCCTTCTATGTAAAAGGAGGCTGCAACAACTGCTTGCAATTCCAAAGATCAAGCATCCATAGGAAGGGCCGGGCTCTGATCTGTGCTGGCCTCTGACACTAAGCCCCTGGAGGCTGTCATTACAGTCAGTTCACAACACATATACTAAAAGCCAAACAACAAAACAAAAACAAAACCAAGCAAACAAATTAAAAAAACAAACAAAAAAGTTTATTTACAGCCAAACACTTAAAACTGAAAATCTGTATCCTGGATTTCTGATACTTCCACAGTCTCTTGCTCAAATGCAGCAGCAGCAGCAAGCAGGGAGGCCAATCCAGGGGCCAGTCCAGATGATTTTACCAAGCGCCTCAGCCAGGAGGAAGGCCTACAATGAGGGAGATGTGAAGACTGGTGAGGGAGGGAAGCAGCAGCTCACAGCCAGGACGCTGCTGGAGGGCCAATGCGCCCAGCATTCCTTTACCCTCCCAGTCCTCTCCCAGAGAGCGCGGGTCTGATTCTTGCCACCCCCAAGACCTTTGTCCCCAGAGAAGGGTGGCGCAATGTGCGGCACAGGAATCAAGGAAGGAAAAAGAATACGGGAAGAAGGAAGCTAACATTTATGGAGTTCTGGCCATGCCCAGTACCTGGTTGGACATTTACTCTCCACCATTGCCTCTAAGCCCCGAAGCGTGCAAAGACTGCTAGATGGTGGAGGGATTTTTCTGGTCTACTTGGCTCCAGAGCCTGTGTCCTTTTTGCCAGACCTTGGTGGCTCCGTGGAGCTTAAGAAAAATCTTTCTTCCTCGAAGGCCAGGCCTTGGTCACCAGGGGAAAGAGAAAGCAAAAGCCACATCCCTTGTTTATGGCCACGGAGTTAGCTGCACTAAGACACACGTGAGTACATTGCCACACATCCATGTGGCCACACCTCTCCTCCTCCCGGATGTCATACTGCAGGAAGTCTCACCCTGGGTTTTCTAAGTGTGTCAAAGAATTACACAGTGCCCCAGGGCCTGAGCTCTCTCGCAGGCCAGGCATTGTGCTGGTCGGTCAGCATAGTCTCCACTCCAGCAGGTCTCAGTCTCTTGGAAGACAGATCAACACATTTGTGTTAAATGTAATGGAGAGAGGAACCAGGTGGGTGGTAGCCCCTAGGACTGGAGAAGGAAGAAGAGGGACCAGGGCAAGTTTCCCAAAGTGATGGCAGTCACAGCTATGGGCAGGTTCCCAGGAGGAAGTAGGATTAATTAAAACAACATATATACAATCTGTATTATGCGAACACACACACATATGTAGGTAGATAGGTAGAAATGCCAGAAAACAAAGTCTCTGCTATTTTCACTCTGCAGAGTTAAAAAGAACAAGCACGAACCTCCATGCCATGGGTCGATGCTGACTCATTGCAACCCTCGAGGATTCTGGGCTTCTAAGACTGTCAACTCTTCACAGGAGTAGAAAGCCTCGCCTTTGTCCTGCTGAGCGGCTGGTGGTTTTGCATTGCTGACCTTGTGGTGAGCAGCCCATAAGGACATAGCCCCAATGACACCAAGGCAGAGGACGATCATTTACAGTATGTGTTACTGAAGAAATTTCTAAAGCAGTAACTTGGAATGCCTAGACCATAGTGTACACCTCGACACTGTCACTGATTTACCTTAGACACACAGGGCTCTCCCTTTCTTCGGGTTAGGGCCCGCTGGTATCCACTGACAGGTGGTCCGATGGGTTATTCTGCAGTGCACTTTGCTGCGACACTAACTAGCCCGGACTGCAATGGAGCCATTCTCTCCTCCCTTCCCCTTTCAGCTGGCAGGGCTGCTGACTTTGGGGGCAGGGAGTGCCACACACCCAGCACACATGTACATTTGCTGCCAAATCTCTGGGTTCCCTACACACCTTCACATAATCACGTGGAACCGCTCCTCCCTGGCTGGGACTCCTCTCTGGTCTCCAGCCCACCCAGATTACAGTTTACCATAAGATCGTTCCAGCCCAATACGGCTCCTGTTGCCCCTGGAGACTGGGTATCTCCTTCAAGACCTACAGAAGCGCCACAGACTCTCCTGGACCAGGAGGGGAAATATACATACTGCCCGATGCCCTGCCCAGCCCATCCCTCAGGTAACTTTTGAATTTCTTAGAGCAAAGGCCTCCCCCAAGGCTCCTCTCATGCCTTTTCAAACCTTCCTGCTTCGGCCACACAGACTCATGTGTTGTTTCATCCGTCACTGCTCTGGCCTTTGTGCACGCTGGTCCCCATGCCTGGAATACCCTCCCTAGGTTTAGCCACCTGCCAAGCTCCAGTCTTTCTCAGACTCAGCTGAAGCATCACCTCTTCTGCCCGCTTTCCCAACCACTTCAGGCAGATACGGACACTCATCTTTCCTGTATCTTGTCTTAAAACCTCTAATCCAGTGCTTTATTGTACTGTAACTGTCAGCTTCCCCACAAGACTGTGAGCCTCTCGAACTTATATGCCACACAAGCCACGGTTGTGGAATGAAGGATGGAATCAGCTCACTAGAATAGAGGCTATATTTACCATCCATAAGAACAATTCATTTTTCAACCTACCCACTTTTTGACCTTGAAATTTGCCTTTTCCTAAGCTATAGCATCTGCCCGTTCCTATATGTTGTGCTAGCAACATATTTTTTTCTAAGATGTAACATTAAAGATATTTGTCCCAGTACCACCTAAAGCATCTAAATGCTTATAGCATACATAGCTTTCTAGTTCCACTAAATCAAAATCTCTAAGGGAGGAACAATGAACTGAAGAAAGCTCGCCATCATATTTTACAGTACAGATAAGACATTTCCATTATTGCTGGAAGGATTGTCAGTTGGATGTTTGTTTTCTGGGGAGCCTCTGGAATGCTGAATGGCCACCCAAGAACTATCTGCTGGGGTGCAGGCTGAAAAGAAGGGCTCCCATGGGCCAAAGCTCGTAGAAGCTGCTGATGCTGGCGAGAAAGAGGGAAGGGTTGAGTATTCCCCTCCTCATAAATAAACTGCCCAAAAGGATTTGAAGTAACTTCACTTGCAGAAAAATACAATAAAGATCACACATCAAAAAAGTTTCTAATAAATGTTATCCATTTGATCATCTTCTGCCTCTGGCAGTGATCAGTGGTCAATCTTTAGATGGAAAAGGACGGGAGGTCAACCTTAGTGACATTACAGCAGAGAAAAGAATGAGAGAGGGGAGTGGCGGGCAGGTACTGAAGGGAGAGAGCAAGCTGACTGCTGGAAGCCGCCGGTACTGGCTACAGGAGAGCTCAGGGTGTCAGCTGGGCCTGAGAAGGGACCTGTGGCTGACGATAGAGGCTCGTGTGCAGTTCCTAGCACACATGTGTGCATTCCAGCCTCAGCATGTGTTCACACCAGCTCCCTGCTGAAAATGCCTGGCATTCTCCCTCCCACGTCGTTCATGTATTAAATGTTTGCTGAATGCCTGTCAGTGCAGATGTTGAACACAAAGTAAGTCACGGACATCTGCACAGTCATTAAAATGGCATTGCATTCGACGGGATCTCCCTTTGGGAAAAGGGCAGAGTCCTATTTTATAGTCTACAGAAACAAATTCTATATAACTTTAACAATAACACCTAGCAATATTAGAAAACTGTATAAATGACATAAGACTATAATAAAAACAAACTAGGAGCCCTGGTGGTGTCGTGACTAGGCGTTGGACTGCTATCTGCACGGTCGGCAGTTCAAAACCACCAGCTGCTCTCTGGGAGAAAAACTGGGCTTTCTATCCCTGTAAACAGTTACAGTCTTGGGAACCCACAGGGGTCTCAGCACGGACTCATGGCAGTGAGTTTGCCTTTTGGTTTTCTATAAAAGACATCATGAGTTGAGATAATAAAGACCTTCTTAAATGAGATACAAATTTTGACCGCATCAGAATTTAAAACTCCTATTTAATAAAGAATATCATCAAAGTTAAGACAGGCAACACATTGCCAATTTTTCTTCAACTATATTCTGGAGAGAGCAGTTATAATATATTTTAAAAGTATTATTCATAACTACAAATGAAAATAATTTATACCATTTTCTACCCTAAGAGCAAGAATTTTTCCTAATATATTGTATACTGGTATTAATTATACTGGCATATTTTATGATAATATCAAGATGAAAAAGGCACTTACATGGAAATGTGAACTGCCAAATACAATTTGGATGTATTAAAAGAAAAAGTGCAAAAAATAAACTTAAAAGTGTATATGCACTTTAACCCATAAGTCTACTTTTGGATAGCTAAAGATATATTGGCATATTTACACAAAGAAACTCTTATTTCACTGTAACATTGGTGATAAAAAGAGAACCATCTTATCAACCAGAGAGGGGTAAAATAAACTGTGACATAACCACCCTGTAGAATTTTATATACTAATCCCAAACCCACTGCCTCATCTTTCTCCTACAGAGCAGCTGATGGGTTTGAACTGTTGATTTAATGGGTAGCAGGCCAATACTTAATCAACCGTGCTACCAGGGCTCATCAAATATTATAGAAACAAGCATAGCACAAGAAAAACAGAACACACTGCCACTGAGTTGACACTGACTCCCAGCACACTACTACAGCACTGGGGCCGGGGAAGAACTTTACACAAACGGAAAGGAAAATCCCCACGGCATGATACACAGAGGTGAGGGGGAGAGGAGGATTTCAGCACGATGTCACTTTAACAGAACACAACCACTCCCAGAGCTGGACAGGCTGGACAGCTGGACATTTCCCAACCGGATAAACGGGACCTCGGAGGGGAAGCGAGGCATGTTGCCACGGGGGCTCTCACTTGATCTAGTTTGTATGAAAATGTTCACAATGCAATCATACTCTTCATACATATAAATACGTAAACCTTGATGGGATCATGGTGTGTCTTGTGTGTGTGTGTGTGTCTTCCTTAAAAGCTCTAGTCACTTTGGGGATCAAAAAGGAGGCAGGGAAGCGGGGAAGAGGGACAATTACAAGGGAAGGAAGAGGGAAAGAAAAACAAGGATCAAAGGAAAATGATAAAACAAGAATATTAATAGTGAATCTAACTGCATTTGGGTATCAATGTACTATTCTGCCAAGTTTCTGCAGGCTTTAAAATATTAAAAAGTTTTAATATCTTTTGCTGCGCTCGAAGTTCTGATCTGTTTTCCATGTTATTGTAGTTAATTAAAAACCATCCTGCATGAAACCCAGGGTAGGTACGTGTATGGAGAGTAACTGGGAGCTAATGATGATGAGTACAAGAATGAAGAAATGTCCTCACACCGATTATGCTGATGACCGTACACCTCTGCTTGATGTGGCCAACTACTGAATGAGGCGAATTATAGAACAATAAAACTGTTTATATATAAATGAAAACAATTGACAACATTTTCTACCCTAATAGCAAGAAGTTCTTCTTATTATTTCTCACATATCTAATAGTGGTCAAAAACAATAAAGGTGGTCCCCTCTGAGAGTCATCTGATTGATCATATCCTCCTGAAAGGTTGTAAAATCGCTCAATTCTTGGTCCCTCCCCCTCCTCCAGGCCTACTTATCACACTCAGAACCTAGCAGTATGATTGGAAGTGCGTTTATGTGAACTGAGATGTGTGACATGTACATATGAGGTTGACAAACACAAAACCAGGGTCTGGAATTACAGCATTAATTGTAGTAAAAGGCATGCCAGGCGCATCTGTCTCCTGGTCTTCTTAGTGGCACCTACTGAGTGGGGAGTATTGTCGACCTGCCAGAGCGGTCTTCAAACAGGTAGGCTATAAACTACAAAGTGATACAAAACCAAAGTCCTCTCCTGTCTGTTTCTCTTTTGATCCTGACAATGACCTTAGAAGATAATACCACGATTAGACTATGCGGAAACTGAGGCTCAGAAAGGGGGATGAATTCTTCAAAGCCATGCAAGGAAATGGTCTCAATCCCATGTCTTCAAACCTAAATTTCTTTGCACGAGACCATGCTGCATTCTTTGGGGTATGATGCCTAAGCAAGGGAAGAAAGACAGACTCACCTAATACAGTTCACATCTCCCCACACTGTGAGATCACCACAGGCAGCTTGGGCTTATTGTTGGGGCCCGTAGGGACATTCTAGAAAACAAAGCACAATGAACATTCATTCCTTCACACATGCATGCATTCATCACACACTTACTGATTCCTGCCAGACCCTGTGCTGAGGATGGAGGACTGAGATCGAAATGACAAGCCACAGCCCAGCAAACAGATAAAGCACATGGGACAGATCAAAGAGAAAATGGAGAACATTTGTAAAATATCTAGCCTATGGTATGTAATGATATAATTAAGCTACAAAAGGGAATTTCATCACTGTAAAGTGCCAAATTGTTAGGTGCCATCTAGTCACGGCGACCCTCTGCACAGCAGAATGAAACACTGCCCGGTCTTGCACAGCCCTTGCTAGGTTTGAGCCCACTGGTGCAGCCCCTGTGTCAATCCACCTCTTCGAGAGTCTTCCTCTTTTTGTGCAGGTGCCAAGCGTCAATGTCCTTCTCCAGGGAAGGGTGTCTCCTGGTCAGATAGATGTTTACAGTATGTGAGTTGAAGTCTTGCCATTCTCACTTGTAAAGAGCATTCCTGGCCGTACTCCTCCGACCCAGGCTTGCTCGTTCACCACACCAAAATTCAAAGGCATCAGTTCTTCGACGGTCTTCCTTCATTCATTGACTAGCAGTAACATACATGCCAAAGGGTCGTGGAAGGATTCACAGGAGGTGACAGCTGAAGAGGGCCTAGAGGATGAATGAGTCTCCAAGAGGAAGAGCGGAAAGGAGCGCAGCCTTCTCGGAAGAGGAAACAGCACGAGCAAAGGCAAGGGTGTGGATCGCACCCTGCAAACAAGCTGTGCATATTGTATTTAAAGAAGAGCTGGTCGCATAATGGGATTAGAACATAGGGCGGCACACAGGTAGAAGGGGCCACAGAGAGGCGGGCAGGGACACCAGATCATTAAGGACCTTGATATAATGCTGAGCAGTAGGACTTTATCAAGCATGTGAAGAGGCCAGCATGGGACAACGTGAGTGGGGGCATGAGAGACCAATTTGGGGAGGCATCTCTGCTCTGCATTCCAGGGAGTCTATGTCAGGGAGCCAGGAAGAGTGGGCCTAAGGACTAGAGCCCATTGGCCCTTCTCTAGCACCTCCACACCGCTCAGGTACCACCAGACCAGAAAGGAAGGACTCACCTCGATTTTTCTCATCACCAGAAGTCCGTCGATGATTTTTCCTGTAGGAAGAGTATGAGCTGGACTTCATTCTCATTTGCATACATTCTCCATCTCCCCACGCCCCTTCTCAGTCATGATCCTCTCTCACCTGACCTTCTGACTAGATTCAGGACACCGAGGTTCAGAGGGGGGGGAAGTGTTTTGCGCAACAAAGTCACATCTAGTTAAGTAGCAGAGGTGGGCCCAAGCCCAAGCCTGAGTGATAGCAAAGCCCCCTGAGCCCTGCTGGCTGTGTGTGGCATTTCTTTAGCGTTCCCCCCACCAACACAATGTACCCTCAGTCATCACACAAAACATCAGCCGGGCCCTTTGTTCCTGCTACCAGTCTCTAAGCCCACGCCTCCCCACCTTCCCACTACTACTCAGAGCAGTGAAATCAGAGACTCTGGGGACTGACTCCCATGGGAGCCTCCCTAGGGTGAACAGGGCCTGGAACAACGGAACAGGAGAGGGCTCACCAAACACCACGTGCTTCCCATCCAGCCAATCGCATTTAGAGCAAGTGATGAAGAACTGGCAGCCATTTGTACTGGGACCACTGTTTGCCTGATGGAAACCAAATATATTGGCAGTGAATTTTCCCCGCTAGTCTAGCTGACGGGTAACACATCCGAAAATCTCATGGCACTGAGGCTGGGAGAGCAAAATAGGCCCTGATTGGTCCGGTTTCCTTTCAGCAAACCTTCTTTGAATAACTACTTTGAGGAAGACCTCAGGCCAGGGCCCACGGACACAGACAGGAACAAAATATACACCCCCCGTCTACGAAGAGCTGGAGCCATAACAAATGCATGGGCATTTCTCCTACCACTGAGCTTTTATGATGGGAGCAAACAGAGGGTACAATTTGCTATTTTAGTCTAATACTAACTATAATTAGAGTACAGTTGCATCTTACCCACCAGCCAGCCACACAATAAAGACGCTTTGTCCAAACAGCTTTGCACTAGACCATAAAAATGGTAACAAATGTTCATGATAATCTTAAGAGGGCACAGGAAGCAGTTATGTTAGCGCTCTGCCAGGAAGGAGTCTGTGCCTCAGTAATGATGTTGATGCTTGACAAGGACACATACTTAGATAGCTATGCACAAACCCTTAATTACTGAACTGTACAGGAAAAAGTAGTATTTAGATCGAGCCTCCAGAACTCTGCAGCCTCATTCCTTCTCTTTCCTCCCTTGAAACCGTTTTTCTATTGCGGTGTTTCTCCATGCCCTACAAAAGAGCAGGCTGCAGCTACAACGTGGAGTGACCGATACATTGTACAGGGGCTTTCCTCCGAGGGTACTTTTGGACGTTATACACTGATCTACCCAGACTTCCTTTAATATGTTGCAGTCAGACTTTTGCAAGCTGAGTTTAATCAGCATTGCCTCACAACAGTATGAGCACAATTATAATAGTTGTATTGCATGCTTCCCCATTAAAAAAAAAGTTTTTCGTTTTTTTGAGTAGACAATGGAAAAAGTTTAATAGGAAGCATAGGCCTCATACAAGTCATGCCGCTGAGACAAAACTGAGTTAGCAGCTAGCCTTGATCAGAGGCTCAATGGATTTCAACTGGTGGCTTTCCATGCAAACAGCAGCGCGTACGAAATACTGGAAGTGTTTCAAGCTACTGTCGAAGGATGCGCTCTAATTAGGGGTTTTAGATTCTATTTCTGAACTCTCCCTTTAAGTTATTTTTGTTTTCTGTTAATGTGCTCAGGAGACTTTCCTCAGTGAAAGCAAGGGATGGCCTGAGGCTGCCAGAGTAGGCTTTGTTGGAATGGAGGGATGGAATGCTCAGGGAATTCCATTCCATTCTACTGACCGATTGTTGGTCTCTTTGCTGCTCCGTGCACCAACATTTATTAGTAATCAGGCACAAAAACAACGATCCAACATGCCTACAGCGCACACACTGCTCTCAAGCATCCATCGGTTCAGCCTCCCAGCACTATGGTTTCCTGGGTAAGAACACACTCTGGACCTATGGGGCCCCACGGCCAGGCCCCACTCCCCGCTGCCCCTCCCCCACCTGTGTGGTCAGTCCTAGGTTAGTCACAACCTCTCCTTGCCTCAGTTTCCTCATCTGTACCAGACTCAGAGGGGCAAGGAGAGGATCACAACGAATGAATGTCAACAGAGCGCGTAGGAGTAAAAGTCACGGCCGGCCGCCATTGTTCTGACCGTGCTTCTGTCATTTGGCCGGCGTTGCACTCAGGAGCCTGTGGTGAGGCCAGGAGAGGCCTGCCGGAGGAGGCACGCTGCAGCCTTCTGAGACAGAGTATGTGGCTGCACAACCAGCGCCGGTCTAAGAGGGGAGAGGCCAGGGCCACCCACACAGCGGCACAGGTCACTGCCAAGTCCAAACAGATGTGCTGGCAGCAGGGACACCACTCGGCACCCTTCCCCTTGCTTGCCAGCTGTGCTGTCCAAAGGGGGCTTGGACACTGCTGGCTGGACTGGCCCCACTCCGCCTCCCAGTTGCCTTCTCTGCCCTAGCCTCTCCGTTCTGATCTGCCACACACACTGCAGGCAGGGTCTTTTTCTGCAACAGTGACATGGCACCCCCAAAATGATAAGGTTCTCCAGAGTCTATGAAGGGAAGTCCACAAGTGGCCTTCCTCGGGCATTTAAAGCTCTTTCTGCGCCAGACGCAGCCGTCTCTACTGGCCATGTCCACCCTCATCCGCTCGCAGCAACCCGCTCACTCTCTCTCCGGTCCGTGCGAACGCCCTGCCTTTTCATGAGCACAGAGCGCCGCGTGCGCTGTTACCTGCACTTGAAATGGCTTCCCTTCCCTTGTCACTGGTATCAAGTCCTTCATGAGCTCTACCAAGCCTGCCCCAGGCCTCAGCTGCTAAGATGCGCACACCTGTGGGCTCCCCCGGAGCTTACGCTCCAGAGCTTCTTTCCCGTCCACCCACTGACAGCGCGGACTGCAATCTACGGGGCTGTCCTTTCGCACGTGTGACCGTCCTATAAAATGTAACATCTCGAGGGCGGAGGCCACGTTGGGATGCTCATGACTTACGAAAGGCCGAAGCCAAGTGGAAGAGCTATCAGGACAGACTGCATGTGGGGTCAAGAGGTGGAGACTGGGACACTGACAGAGGAGGGAAAGGGAACAGAGAAGGAGGTAAGGGGAGGGGTGACCAGAAAGCGAAGGGCTGTGTGGCGAGGGGGTAATAAGGGGTCTAAGTGAGGAGAGCTGTCAATCTAATCCCAAACGTTGAATTCGACCTCATCACTTACCATGGACAGCAGGCCTGGGGCTGAGTGTCTGAGTTTAAAATTTTCATCTGCAAATGGTCCTCGGTAAATACTGGCAACTCCAGTACCATCTCCCTGAGCAGAGAGGAAGGGGAGAAGTGTTATTGACTTGGGGTGATTGGTCCCCAGGAGCCCATAGAAAGACTATTACTGGACTTAATCCCTAGCTTCTCAAAGATCTACTTGCTGGTCAGCTAGCGCTTCATTGCCTTCACCCTATCCTAGAGTCAAAGCAAGCCCATCCAAACCCATCACAGCACACAAGTGGTAAAACTGCTCACAGCTGAGCCTCCAGAAAGATACACTGAGACAGAGGCAAAGTAAAAAGCAAGTTTCGTGATCACACATCTATCCTTGCCATTCCTAGATTTTTCTGCCCAAGTTGGATAGAACTGCTGACTGCCACTCCCTGCCCAAAACTATACAGGAGGGTGGGTGAGCTCCTGGTAGTTCAAACTGTGCAGCATGGCATCACCGTCCCAGCCAAAGGAAGACACCTAACTCACGCTGGACCAATCAGAGTTCCTTCTCTGGGAACCTAGAAGTGGTCTAGCTAATATCCTGGGGGTTACAATCGTAACATCGACTCTGGAAGCTGGAGCTGACTATCTTCCACAGCTGGAGCAGAGATGGGAAAGAAGACAACAGATGTGTAGGGAGCACTGGAGAGAGACAAAAGACAGCTTGGTTCTATGTGCTTTTCCAGTTCCCATTCTATGTCTTCCTCTGGGTAAGGCACATGAAACACCTCGTTAACCTTACCATAAATCCAAATTTCTTTCCGAAAAAGCTTTGCTTGCATTCTCTCTTTGTTCTTCCAACAGCCCATGGAATGAGCATTAATATCATGCTCTCCATTTGTCCAGTGTGCAAGCTGAAGTCAGTCTCACCAAGCAACCTGACCACAGCCCTAGCAGTAGCTAGAGCAGTTCCTGGGCTGTCTGTCCCCATCCATGCTCTTCCGTGCCTCTGAGCCATCTGTCCCTGCTGTTCCTTCTGTTTAGAACACCCATCGCTTGCTTGCCTCTTTCCCTTGCGGAAGTCCCCTATGAATTCAGGACCTTCCCTCACCCCCACACGAGGCCACAGCTCCCTCCTCCTTCTTTTATAAGATCCTGAGCTCACTATAAGCCTCTCTACTTACTCTAAATATCTAGATTGAGAGGCAATGTAAAAATCTCTATTTTATGGGTTCTGAAATCTGAATCCTGCCCTGCATCACATAAAAGTTAGGTATGAACTTAAGCAAGTTATTATTCCTCTTTATGCTCCAGGTTCCTCATCTGCAAATAAGAATGAGTCCTACCTCATTGAAGATTCAGAATACTAAAGGAGCTTCTTTTCATGCTGGTTGAACTTCATAAACATTATTAATGTTCCAAGAACCTGCCGGACTCTCTGTAAGGAGTGTGGCAAACCCCAAGCCCACAAAGTGACACAGTACAAGAAGGGCAGTGACTCTGTGTGCCCAGGGGAGCGACAATGGGACAGGAAGCGGAGTGGCTATATGGTGGGCAGACTACGTCGGTTTTCAAGAAAAGCTAAAACTACACAGAAGAGTGTTTTAGATGTGACTGCGATGGTCCCCACTGCAGAGCGCAGAGAATGGCGCCTATTAAGAGAGGGCAGCATCTGAACTGGGAGGAGACAAGAGGAGAAAGGCCCAGGTGATCCAGTTCTAAGCTTCATCATGGTTTGTTGACAAAGCAATAAAATGCTGATGTTACGTTAAAAAAATAGTAATGGGTAAATTTGAAAAACAGCTGTCCGATGCTTCAAGTTACTATTGATGACATTTCAATCACCAGCCGTG
Organism: Tenrec ecaudatus; assembly: GCF_050624435.1. Lineage (NCBI taxonomy): Eukaryota > Metazoa > Chordata > Mammalia > Afrosoricida > Tenrecidae > Tenrec > Tenrec ecaudatus. The sequence continues at coordinate 67,127,161 of NC_134530.1, read as the reverse complement.
CTTGCTACGAGTGGCTCTCAAGCCGAGACAGGCACCAGATTCGGCTGAGGGCTTTCCAAGCACAAACACACGCAGCTTCTGCAGTGATCCCGAGGTGAAGCCCTGGTTAAGAACGATGGCATTAGACTATGCTGAGGCTCCTTGGAGGCAGAGCGTACCTTTTCTCGGTATTGCTGGGCAGACTAGATCAGAGGCTGGCAAATTGTGAGCGCATCTGGTGGGCTGCCGTCCTTTGTAAGTAAAGTGTTAGCTGAACAGGCATACCCCTTCATTGACGAGTTACCTAAGGCGGCTTTGGGGAGTCTGTGTTTCAAAACCAAAGCAAAGATGCTCCCTGAGAGAACAATGAGGCCAGAAATATGTCGGGCCAGAGAACCCGTGTTGGCAGTTGCTGTGGGCAGGCACCGACTCCATGGTAGCAGCTGGCTTTCAAGCTAAACGTGCAGTTAAGAGGCTGAGTCAGCTTATGAGCCTGGAACTCACTGGACAAGATGAATAAATGAATGTGAAGCAAATTTATTCACATTAACTAAATGGTAGAGGATTACTGTTCATAAGCCCACGTGTGTATCACTATGTGTGAGCTTTCTACTGACAAGGCCAGCATGGAAAACCTTATGGGGAAGGCATTCGACAAGCCCTCACCCTCATGAAAAGCCGCTCAACATCATTAGCCATCAGAGATGCAGCTCACAGGCATGATGAGATACCCTTCACTCCCACCAGGAGGGCTAGGATTAAGAGAGAGAGCACGTAGCAGGTGTTGATGAGACGCGGGGAAACCGGACCCTCTATCCGTTGCTCATGGGAGTGCACAATGGCATAGCTCTTGTGGGAAATCATGTGGTGATGCCTCAAGAAACGAAAAAACAGAACTGCCATGTGACCAAGTAATTCCACTCGTGGGTATGTAGCTCCCCAAGACTTGAAGGCAGGGCTCAAAGAGACCCGTCCACCAACGTAAACTGCAGCACTAGTCACAGTAGCCAAAAGTGGAAACAACTTCAATGCCCATCAACAGATGAACAGAGAAAAAGGTGGCACAGCCATCCAGTGAATACTATCCTGCCAGCAGGATAGCTGAAGTCTTGAAGCATGTTAGTGTGTATGGAGCTGTAAGGTATTACAATAAATGAAATAAGCCAATCACAAAAGGACCATGATTGTATGACCTCACCTTATATAAGAAGACAAGAAACGTCAATGGTATAGAGACCACACTTATCAGTGTTTATCTGGGGCAGGAGCCAATGGAATCAGGTCATTCCACTGACAGTAACCTGTAGGGCGGAGTTGGGTTTCTGGGCTGTAAATCTTGACAGGAGCAGACAGGCTCACCTTTAGCCTATGGAGCAACTGGTGGTCAGCAACACAACACACAACCCACAACACCATCAGGGCTCCCTGCAGGATAAGGGGGTGAATAGTGATGGCGGGAAAGGCACTCATTAAGGCGTTGTACGAAGTGGAACTGAGAAAAATCACATGATACAGCTACTACACCAACAAGGGGGAGAAAAAGAAAAAACAAGGAGCCGCTAGGGCTGCTTACACACAACCAAACACCCCACAAGAACCGGTTTCTTGGTTTGGAGATTTAGGGTAAGTTTCCAGGGACTCCCTAATCAATGAGCTAATCATGTGTTTATGGGGCCCTGGGGGTATAGCGGTGAGTCTTTGGGCTGCAATTGACATGGTCCGCAGTTCGAAACCACTAGCAGATCCAAGGGAGAACGACTGGGATTTCTACTCTCGTAAATAGTTACAAGTCTCAGAAACTCAGAGGGAGTTACAATGAATCAGCACCAACTCCATTACAGTGAGATAATCTTTAAATCTTAAACCAAAGTATCCTCTGAAGTCTTCTCAAAAACGAACATGAACTTCTCTAGTAAAAAAGGTCCACCTCACGGGTTAGGCTGCTTTAGGAATTCTCTACATGGGTCCAAACCAACAGCAGCAATTCAAAAGATCATATGGGAACCTCACGGGGCAGTTGAGTTCATGTTAATAAGGGAGGAAGAATGATGATTATACAACGAAAGAATATAAAAATGTTACTAAATTATACATGTGGAAAACTATTGTCTTGGTCTATGTTTTGCTGTGTATATTCTCAATAACAAATAAAATTTAAGAAAAAAATTTAAACATTTGGAGCATAGTTCTATGCTGACTTGCACGGGACAGTGGTGTCGCGGTTACACGTGGGCTGCAGCTCCCGTTCAGCAGCAGCTCAGTGGGAAAAAGACCGGGCTCTACTCCCATAAACAGACACCCACAGGGGCCGCTACGAGTCAGCATTGACTCCCTGGCAGTGAGTTTGGTGTTTGGTATGGTTATAAGTCAGAATCAACTTAATGGCAACTGAGTATTATTATTATTTTACCTTTACATACTGGAAACTTAATGGTAACTAAGAACATATATATAAGGGATAGAAAAAAACTTCATTTTCAATTCCCCAATGAATCTAGAAATTCATTAGTTGCTGAAATTAGGGAAAGAACAAAATTTATTATTTTGAGAAAACAACAGAAAGCAACTTAACTCCTCAATACTCCTGGAATGACAGCCTCATGGGACAGTTAATGATAATGTTCTACAACGTCATTTGGTGAGTAGCACTGGGGTCTTAAATGCTTGCAAGCAGCCATCCAAGATACAAATATTGGTCTCTTCCTGTCTGCAGGAAACAAAAAACTCAAGGAAGAAATGAATCCACAGGACTTAACGAATGGTCCATCCAAACCACAGCCTCTTCTAACCTAAGACCACAAGAACTAGATGGTACCTGAACACCACTACCATCCAAACCAAAGATACAATAAAACGTATCACTGATGATGGGAGAAATGTGTAGACCAAAAGGCAAAGTCATTAAAAAAAAAAAAGACCTGATTTATTGATTAGTGTTTCCCAAAATGCGCAATGCCCTACCACCACCCCTCTGGGGAGGCGGGTGGCACTAGGCTGACCAAGGGAGGCTGAAACAGACACCTATACTTATCCTGGATTATAAATTATAGTACAAACATTTTTAACTGTTAGGGATATGGGCTGAATAAATCTGAGAACACATTGTCTAGAGGAAACCTCAAGACTATTGCCACAAGATACTCTTTAACTGATAAGATTTATAGGTCACCTATCAGCCAAATAATAGATTGGCCTTAAAATAAACACTAATAACCCTGAGGAATGCTCCTTTAAACAATCAACTGCACAAGAACAAACGGTCAATATTTACACAAAAGCAAAAGTGAGAAGGGAAGATGGGGTGAAAAATCAGATGAATAAATGACAGGTGGGATAAAATTGCTGAGTGCTGACACACTACTGGGATTGTAACCAATGTCACGGATCATCTTGTCTCTGAAATGATGAATGGGAATCTAATGTGCTGTGTAAATTTTCACTTAATACACTATTAAAAACAACAACACATACTGGATTGATCAAATAAATTAGTTGATAATGGAGTATTAGACAGTTGTTAGAAGACATTTACAAAAAAAAAAAGACATTTACAAGACTTTAGGACATGGAAAAATGCTGACAAGTACAAAAATGTTAGAAAATATATGTGCTCATAAGTCTGTTAAAAATTATATACAGACACACATATATGCAAAAGTAATATAAATGATTATCATCCCAAATGCCAATAATATATTACCTGACAGGTGAAATTGAGGGTGATTTTCCTTTTTTTATTGGCACATAACCTACGTATCATAAAGTCAACAGCTCAATCATATGAAGAAGAGTTGTACATAGTGCATAAGCAAATGTGGTGAAGAAAGCTGATGGTGCCCGGCTATCAAAAGGTAGCATCTGGGGTCTTAAAGACTTGAAGGTAAACAAGCGGCCATCTGGCTCAGAAGCAACAAAGCCCACATGGAAGAAGCACACCAGCCTGTGTGATCATGAAGTGTCAAAGGGATCAGGTATCAGGCATCATCAGAACAAAAAAATCAAATCATTGTGAAGAGGGAAGAGCAAATTGGGGACCCAAGACCCATCTGTAGGCAACTGGACATCCCCTTACATAAGGGTCACAGACGAGCCAGTCAGGGTGCAGTGTAGCAATGATGAAACTTTCCTCTAGTTCCTAAATGCTTCCCCCTCCCCCCCACTATTATGATCCCAATTCTGCCTTACAAATCTGGCCAGACCAGAGGATGTACATTGGTACAGATGGGAACTGGAAACACAGGGAATCCAGGGCAGATGATCCCTTCAGGACCAGTACTGAGAGTGGCGATACCGAGAAGATGGAGGGAGGGTGGGGTTGGAAAGGGGGAACCGATTACAGGGATCTAAATATAACCTCCTCCCTAAGGGACGGACAACAGAAAAGTGGGTGAAGGGAAACATTGGACAATGTAAGATATGACAAAATAATAATTTATAAATTATCAAGAGTTCATGAGGGAGGGGCAGGGGAAGGGAGGGAAAAAATGAGGAGCTGATGCCAAGGGCTTAAGTGGAGAGCAAATGTTTTGAGAGTGTTGAGGGCAACGAATGTACAGATGTGCTTTGCACAATGGATGGATGGAACGTGATAAGAGTGTATGAGCCCCCAATAAAATGGTTACAGTCATCACCACAACCAATTTTAGAGTAGTTTCTTCTTTCTTGCACTCATTGCTTTTAGCTTCCCACTTCCCCCAAACCATCAATCCAGTACTCTCTCTTTAGATTTACCAATCCTGGGTCTCATTGTGTAGAAAAACATACTTTAAAAAACAACAACAGCCAATAACCAAGTTATACAGGAAAGCCGCAATCAAAAAGAAAGTAGAAAATATTAAAAACTAAAACAACCTTAAAATAGGTCAAAAGGGAGATCAAATGATAAGGTATTAAATTTTAACCTAACTACATCTGTCTTAACCCACTTTGCCATGCAGCGTGCATGCAGGACAGCAAGCGCAGTCAGTGATTCTCTTCTTTGCACTAGTCTTTCCAAGCAGTAACTAATGTCTAGCCCTGGAACCATCAGCAAGTGAGCGGATATACGTGGGTCAAACCCCAGGAACCTATGGAGAGAAAGGAAAGAAGGCAGCCTTTCTCACTACCAACAAAAAAGAATGTAGTCACAAGCCCTGCTTCCTTCCACATGGCTAGGAGTGGTCTACCGGGGCAGGCAGTATAAATAAGGAAAGTGGGCGTCCGGAGATGGGAGGAGGTAAGGGCAGGGCAGGCCAGTCTAAAGGAATCGTTAACCTCTAAAGGGAGTCGTTATCGAAGTCCAGCTAATGGGCACTATACAGAAAATGAACCCGAACGATGTGCCCATCTACTATTGCCTAAAGAGAAATCAAAAGGACAGAATTTTGTGGTTAAACTTCTCAACTTTCAACATCATGCCTATGAAAACCTGATTTGTGCTAAAACCTGCAGGTTTGTAACCCTATAGAGGCTGGGAAAGAGAGGCATCTTAAAACCTCATGAATAATAAAAGTAAAACAAGAAACATGGACAAAGGATGTTTCTTGGAGTCAAGAAAATACCAACACAACTACATAATAACCAAATATTACTGAGTAAATCAGAGTGCTGCACAGAAATGAATGGGCAACGAGAACAGCAGCTGTGATTTTCAAAAAGTGCCTTATTTGGCACCATCTGAGGTGGAAGGGTGGTGGGCTATAAAGCTTACCATGGGGACACATTCTGGAGAAACATGCTTGTCTGTGAAGGAATATTCCACTAGGTCCTTGGAGAACAGAGGAAGTACCCCCTTTAGGTATCTACCTTTCTTCCTGATTGCTTCCTGAATCAACTTCTGATGAAAAACACAGCTTTTCAGGCTCTGGGATACCAGCAGTGGGTGTGGGGGAGCATTTGTACCTAAATTCTAAGTATTTTTCATGTAATTTTAATAAGTGTGGGTCTGTCGGCAGAGCCAAGCATCTTATGGCACAAATTCCAGTTTCTGGCTGCGGTTTGCACCATGAATACTGGTGAATGAATTAAAATGCAGATGTTTGTCACCTGGTGGTAAATAGTAGCTAACATTCCTAAATGGTCTCCCTACCACTACCCTCCAAACTCCATCAAACTGGATTGTTCTCCAACCTGAAGACTGGGACCTGTAGCAAAAACAGCAGCCATGGTAGCAATAACAACAAACCTACAAGTCTCTGATAAGAAAGGATTAGAACTTACATTTACAAAGTCTCCACCCTGGATCATGAAATCCTTTATGACCCTGCCAAAGAGAGAGCAAAGAATTCTGAGAGAAAGAAATATCTATGCTTTAGAAACACAGTAGTGTTAGATTAACTTGGATTTCAAATTTTATCACTTTGGCTGCCCATGTGATTATTCTCTTCTGTGGTGAGTGAACTGACGGGACAACTGCCCATACAAGGGGCTTCTTCATTTATGAGCTGGTACAGGAACAGAACTAGGAGGGACTGAAGCCCTGCAGGAAGAACTCCCAAAATAGCTACCAAAACAAATGGCAACTCAAGGGCTCGATGACAATTTTGGGGAAAGCACCACAGAGAAAGTCTGTAAGATGCTACCCAGGATCTGCTACACACACAAGGGTTGAAAAAGTGCTGGTTATGTTATCTTTGCAGGGTTCTTAATCTTTCCCAGCCTCCTTTTCCAAACTGTAGAATGTAAATAACACCTACCAACTCACAGGAATGGTAGGAGGGCTAGAGACCATAACTTAAAGTCAACTTGCAAGTGGCCTGTTAATTATTGTTTTTAATTTCAATGAGGCCTTTGAGGCAGACTCTGAATGGAAACAATGCTACCTGGAGATTGCCACTGTCATTATCATGAAAAATTATCAACCTAGGATAATAATAATCCAGGGCACTTCAATAAAAATGCCTGGGAAAATCCCTTAAATTATCTTGGAATTCTATTTTCCCCGGAACTTTTTAAAGCCCCTGTGTGTCTATTTTAAGAAGGAGGTATAAATGGCATCAGGATGTAAGGTGCATACACTTATGAGTGCAACTATACTGAAAAATAATCTGCATTTACCCACACAAGGTAATGAAAAAAAACAGAATGTGGGAATCATGGGTAATTTCTATTCTGAATAGCTAAAAGGAATTCGTGGAAGAGTATAAGCAGTTACAACACTTTAATAAGTTTTCAAATGAGTTACTGAATCCATAAAAAATGTTCTTCCTAAGATCTAAGACTTACTCTCTGGTTTTCTCTTTCTAATCCTCCAAGGTGCAATCCTGAAAGCTCCCAGGGGGAGCTGCCAAAAGCTTACCTGTGGAAGGTGCTTCCTTTGTATCCTATGGGAACCCCATCTTTTCTACAACCAGAAGAGAGATTTGGAATGAAAACCGGCAATCATAGAACTTTCCAGGGTAACACACACCCGACTCAAAAGGGCTTTTCTAAAAATAGCTGAGAGCAGAGGTGAGAAGTGAAAAGAAACTGCAGCGACACCTCTCCCTGGGGTGTAACGCCCTAACCCAGTGTCCAAACGCTGCTGTGCGTCCCAGCTGGCTCAAGATCCCCAACAAGAACAGGCAGTAAAGGCAACCGTGTCGGAGACTGACCTGAATTCTCCCGTGCAGAATTGCCTGAAAGGAAGAGGGAACGATTCAATCATCATGACACCAAGGCTGTGCAAGCCTCTCCTCTGGGGAGGGGTGGGCACAGGCATTAAAGCCAGCTACTCTAGAGCCAGGTAGCCCCCAACCCCGACCCCCACCCGCCAAACCAATGTCCCGACACCCAGTCACACAGACCCTCAACAGAAATTGGCACAGGAGCAAACAAAACGGGAACGATCTGCACAGAGCGATCCCCAGAGGTAGGAGACGTCTCAAGGGCAGGCAGTGAGTGGACAGCGGCGGGGGATGGTCAACGATGCCGCAGGCGGACTGGGCCTGGGTTCCGGCCCGGTGGATCCGGCAGCGCTGGAGCATCTCCTTACCTAAAGTTCTCCGCCGTTTTCGGCACGACGTCTGCAAAGAGCTCGATCTTCATGCGGCCAACTTCCTGCAACCCGTAGGAGACAGTCGGAAAAGCCCGGGCCGAGCGCGGCAAGGCCCGGCCAGGAGTGGGAATGCCTGGCCCACCCTCCCCTCCCACGCCGCGCGCAACCTCCCTCCACTGCCTTTCGGTCTTCGGCCCAATCCTTCCATCATCGGGCGCCAGACGCGGCAAGAACCCGCCTCCTCCCCGTCCCGCCGCCAACCGGTCTGCAGGTGGCGGCCCATCTTCCCTCTCGGCCTCCCGGGCTCGCCACGCCCAGGTTTGTGAGTTCCCGCTGCGGCCCCGCGCAGGCCCCCGTCGGCGCCGGGCCGGGGGGCTGCCTGCCCCTCACCTGGCCGCCGATGCTGACATCAAAGAACACCACAGGGTTGACGGGGCTTGAATTTGCCACCGCCATGGCTCCGACCCGGAAGCAGAAGGAAGGAGAGCGGGAGGGTCACACACAAAAATTGAATCCCAGCCCTGCGGCGCAGGCGCAAAGTTGGCCAAGGCCGGACCCCGCCCCGACGCCCCGCCCCGACGCCCCGACGCCCCGACGCCCCGCCCCCGACGCCCCGACGCCCCGACGCCCCGACGCCCCGCCCCCGACGCGGTGGGCTCTTGACCGCAGTCCTCGCGAGGGACTCCGGCGGCTGCAGTGTTTCCCGGGCCTGGGTAACCCCGGTGTTCACGGGCGGCTCGCGCTACGAACGAGGGAGAAAGCCTTTCCATGCTATTGTTCAAGGTCTGTGAGCATCCAGTTCCCGCAGCTGTACCAAGTACCCACTGCCACTCGATTCCGATTCAGCGGCGCCAACTACAGGACGCGGTAGAGCTGCCCCTGTGGGTTTCCAGGACTGTCACTCGTCTTTCTTCTACAGAGCAGCTGGCGGTTTTGAACTGCTGACCTTGTGCGTCTCGGCCCACTGCGTAGCCCACTGCTTAACCACTACGCCACCAGGTCTCCTTGTACCCAGTGCAGGCACGCGTTGTGCTCACTCAGACTTGGACAGTTTCCAAGGTGTTTATCAGCTCTTCCAGCTAAGGCCTTGAAGTTCACACATGGTGTTTCTTCTTTAGTCTGTGAGGTTCAGGAAGGAAAGGACTCTGGTTTGCACATTTTCAACATTGAAGACAGTCTGGTTCATGGGGTACCAATAGCCAATAGCCAAACCTTCCCTGAAGTCAGGACATTAGAATTTTAGTTCTGGTTCTGCCACAGAGCTTCCACTTAAAAAAAAATCATTTGTATTGAAGGCTCTTACTGATATTATAACAATCCATAAATCAATTATATCAAGCAAACTTGAGCATATGTTGCCAGCATCATTTTTAAGACATTATCTTTCTACTTGAGCCCTTAGTATCAGCTCTTTTATCCCTCCCTTTCCCACCCTTGTGAACCCTTGATAAATTTTTTCATAATTTACACTGCTGTATCCCTTCGCCCACATTTCTGTTGTTTGTCCCCCTGGTGGGGGTGTTATACACCCATCATTGCTATCTGTCCCCCTTTCCTTGCCCCACGCCCCCTTCCTTCATGGTATTGCTATTCCCATTACTCTTTCGGAGGGGCTTATCTGTCCTGGCTTCTGTGTGTTGAAAGCTCTTATCTGTACTGATGTACACACTCTTGTCTAGCAGTATTTGCAAGGTAAAACTGGGGTTATGAGATTAGGGGAGAGGAAGCATTAAAGAACCAGAGGAATGTTGTGTTTCCTCAGTGCTATACTGCACCCTGACTGAATAGTCCTTTCTGTGTGACCCTTCTGTGAGGGGATGTCCATTGTCTACAGTTGAGTCTTGGGTCTCCACTCTGACCTCTCTCCTTCACATTGACCTAATTGTTTGTTTTTGATTTTTAATCGTTTTATTAGGGGCTCATACAACTCTTATCACAATCCATACATACATCAATTGTATAAAGCACATTCATACATTCATTGCCCTTATCATTCTCAAAACATTTTCTCTCCACCTAAGCCCCTGGCATCAGCTCCTCATTTTCCCCCTCCCTCCTTGCTCCCCCTCCCTATGAACCCTTGATACTTTATAAATTATTATTGTGTCATATCTTGCCCTATCTGACGTCTCCCTTCACCCACTTTTCTGTTGTCTGTCCCCCAGGGAGGAGGTTATATGTAGATCCTTGTAATCGGTTCCCTCTTTCCAATCCACCCTCTCTCCACCCTCCCAGTATCGCCACTGACACCAATGGTCCTGAAGGGATCATCTGTCCTGGATTCCCTGTGTTTCCAGTTCCTATCTGTACCAGTGTACATCCTCTGGTCTAGCCATATTTGTAAGGCAGAATTGGGATCATGATAGTGTGGGGGTGGGGGAGGAAGCATTTAGGAACTAGAGAAAAGTTGTATGTTTGATCATTGCTACATATCACCCTGACTGGCTCATCTCCTCCTTCTGCAAGGGGATCTCCAGTGGCCTACCAATGGGCTTTGGGTCTCCACTCCACACTCCCCATTTCATTCACTATGATATTATTTTTTTTGTTCTGATGATGCCTGATACCTCATCCCTTTGACATATTGTGATCACACAGGCTGGTGTGTTTCTTCCATATGGGCTTTGTTGCTTCTGAGCTCGATGGCAGCTTATTTACCTTCAAGGCTTTAGAATCCCAGATGCTATATCTTTTGATAACCGGGCACCATCAGCTTTCTTCGCCACATTTGCTTATGCACCCATTTGTCTTCAGCGACCGTATCATGGAGGTGAGCACACAATGATATGATTTTTTGTTCTTTGATGCCTGACAACTGATCCCTTCGGTACCTCGTGATCACACAGGCTGGTGTGCTTCTTCCATGTGGGCTTCGTTGCTTCTGAGCTAGATGGCTGCTTGTTTACCTTCAAGTCTTTAAAACCCCAGACATTATATCTTTTAATGGCTGGACACCATCAGCTTTCTTCATCACATTTGCTTATTCACCCGCTTTGTCTTCAGTGGTTGTGTCAGGAAGGTGAGCATCATAAAATGTCAATTTAATAGAAGAAAGGATTCTTGCGTTGATGGAGTACTTGAGTGGAGGTCCAATGTCCTTCTGCTACCTTAATACTAAACCTATAAATATATGCACATAGATCTGTTTCCCCATCCTCATATATAAATATATTTGCATATGTACATGCCTTTATTTAGACCTTTAGAAATGCCCTTTGCCTCCTAACTCCTTCCTCGATTTCCTTCGACTTTCCTCTTGTCCCACTATCACGCTCAGTCTTCATTTGGGTTGCAGTAATTCCTCTTGGAATTACCCTTGATCACGCCCTACCAGACCTCCCACACCCTCCTCACCCCCGATTTGGATCACTTGTTGATCCCTTGTCCCTGGGTTTGTTAATACCACTACCTTTCCCCCACCTCCCCTTCTCCCATGTCCCCCTGGAACTGTCGGTCTCGTTGTTTTCTCCTCCAGATGATTCATCCAGGCTATCTTATTTAGACAGACCTGTGGAGATAATAATATGCACAAAAACAAGACAGAGCAAAACCAAGCAACAATATACAACAAAACAACAACGACAAACCAATGACAAAACAAAACAAAACACAGAAAAGAAAAGCTTGTAGTTAGTTCAAGGGCTGATTGTTGGCCTTTAGGAGTGTTTTCCAGTCCAGTCTGTTGGGCAACATGCCCTGGCCCCAAAGTCCACCTTCAGCACATTCCCTGGGGACCACGCCGCTCTGTTCCCTTGCTATTCTGTTGCACCCCCTTAGTATTTTGCCTTGGTGTGGCAGGATCAGATCGGGTGCAATTCCCACACTGTGTCTCTGGTGTTGTCCTCTACAGGGATATGAGTCAGTGAGGGACGTTGTGGTCTTCTCTGTGGACTGGCTGCTGTAATTGGGAACATCGTCCTCAAGGCCTGGTGGACCAGGATGTGCTTCACTCTCTCCTCCAACCCCTTTCATCTGCTCCCGTGTGCTCTGATCAGATATGTCCCTCTCCTGGAGCTGCAGACTCAGTGCCGTCCTTTGAAATAAATTCTTCGGGGCCAGGGGGAGCAGGTGTCCACATAATAGTTGGGATTGGGGCTGGCCCCTCAGACCTCTCCACTGGTTCCCTACTGTTTTTGATTTTCTGATACCTGATCCCAGCAACACCTTGTGATCACACAGGCTGGTGTGCTTCTTCCATGTGGGCTTTGTTGCTTCCCTGCTAGATGGCTGCTTGTTTACCTTCAAGTCTTTTTTTTTTTTTTGAAGGGAGGGACAGCCGCGCACATGGAACCTTCAAGTCTTTAAAACCCCAGAGATTATATCTTTTAATAGCTGGACACCATCAGCGTTCTTCATCACATTTGCTTATGCACCCATTTGTTATCAGCGATTATGTTGGAAAGGTGAGCATTAGAGAATGCCAGGTTATTAGAACAAGCATTCTTGTGTTGAAGGAAGACTTAAGTAGAGGCCCAATGTCTGTCTACTACCTTAATAATTTATCATATAAATATATTACATATATCAATATCCTTATATTTTTTCATATATATATGCCTATATTTATACCTCTCTCTATGGCTTTTGCCTCCTAGGTCTTTCTTCGGTTTCCTTTTACTTTCCTCATGTCCCACTATCATGTTCACCCTTCATTCAGTTCTCAGGAATTCCTCTCAGCTACATTACAATTGTTCAAATCTCACTAGGCATTCTATACTCTACTTGCTGTCGATTTTAGATCCCTTGGTGTTTCCTTGTCCCTGAGTTTGTTGGCTTCCCGCTCTTTTTCTCCGTATCCTCTTCTCCCGCAACTCTCAGAACCATTGGTACCGTTGCTTTCTCTCAGGATTATATATCCTGTCTAACTCAGATAGGTAGACATATTAAATAAATGAATGAATGAATGAGTGAATAAATTAATGAAAAAGGGCAAAAATCCTTTAAGTAGCTTCAGGTCTATCTGGTGACTTTTGTGGATATCTTCCAACCAGGTCCGATGAGGTGCCAAGTACTGCCCCCGGGTCAGAAGTCTAATTTGGGGTTCCTCAGGGACTTTGTGACTTTGCTCCCTTGTTTCCCTGTTGTGATCCCATCATGATTCACCCACAAGCTTCCACTTTTGTTCTCTCCAGCTCATTTTCCACAGAGCAGCATGAGCTTTTAAAATACTCGTCTGCTTGTTAACGTTTCTTGCCTTCGAATAAAACCCGATGGCTTTTTAAAAAGGCCTACATTATCTGTACCTACTTCACCTCATCCTGCACTTGCCCTCAATTCTCTGGATTGTCTGTGCCCGGGCATCATTGAGATTGCCACTCTCTTGGGGCCTTGCACTAGCAGGTAACAGTGAGATACTCTTCCATGTCTTAGTGGGGTGTAAATAGGGTGTCTTTATCTTTCAGGGCTCATCTCAGGTGTCACCTGTACAAAGGGAAAGTAAGTGTAAATTAGTTCTCAGTTATTCTTTCGACGCGGATTTATTTTCTTCATGCCACTCATCATCTTGTCATTGCTGCACCTTGCCTTCACCACACAGACTCTTTCCCAAATAAAACATTAAGTCATGGAATCCGGCTGCCTTTGTCTTCTTCACAATTGTATTTGCAGTGCCTCCTATTGTCTATGGGTACAAAAAGACCCTAGTCTCAAATATACTTTAAGGAAAACATTTATTAAGTCTTAAATGGGACAAAGACAAGATAAAGACAAAGACACCTCTTCCAGGTGAAGGAGACCACTAGAGTGAAGTTATAATGAGAATTCCTAGCCACACAGGAAGCTGTAATAAATTCATGATTGGTGGCAGTTACTGGTGGGAATGCAGAAGTAGGAACTAGGCTATGATTGGAAAACATACATTATGTCAGACAGAAGCTCTTACAGGATTGGTCCAGGACCATCGATGGTAGTTACATAATCTGTTGCCAATTTGAAGCTTAAGAGTGAAGGGGTGGAGTTTAGCCTGCCAATCAGGTAGCAGCTCGATGACCTCATTTGGAGGCGCTAAGAAGATAAATAGCTCACTGGAGATGAGAGCTTTCGACTCTCTATTGACAAGACACACGGAGCTGTCTATACTGATGGCAGCCAGAGCCCTGGAGTTGCAGGAGCCATGTGGAGACCCACACCAACACTGAGATACTTCCACTGCCACTGGATCCACAAGACTTTCCACCCACTTGCCTGTGATCTTCCTGCATTAGGCATCTGAAGAAGACTTTATAGATTGGTATTAGACATATGAGTTAATATCGGACTTATGGACTTGTTCTGGATTGGGCTGGGATGTTTTCTCAATATTCAACTGCTCTTGGAGATAAAGCTCTTTCTTATACACATGAGAGTCTCTGGATTTGGTCCTCTAGTCCACCCAGACAAACACACCATCCCATCAGAGTGCCCAGGGCACAGAGGCTAGAAGGAGTCCCTAAGTGAGACTGCCCTCCCTGCCCTGACTGGAGAGGGGTGGAGATGATCTACTTTCCAATGTATTCTGCCTGAGGGCAAGATTGGTATCATCCTTAGTTACAGGTCAGAAGGCATTCGATGGAGGCCTAATCCACATGGGGACTCTGAAAAGAGATGTTGGGGTTTCACGGTCATCCATGGCTTTCTGCAAACTGGATATTCACAACTTAAGCACTAATACACTATTGAATAGTACAAAGTAGGTAGTCTTTGTTGTTATTGTCAGGTGCCATCAAGTCAGTTCTGACTCATAGAGACCCTGTGAATAAACACTGCCCAGTCCTGTGCCACCCTCACAATTGTTGTGAGGTTTGAGGCCATTGTTGCTCTTTTCCACTGCCCTCTACCAAGCACGATGAGCTTCTCCACGACCTGGTCCCTGCAGGATCGGCTCTCACATTTTCAAGGTATATGAAATGAAATATCACCATCCTTGCCTCTAAGGAGCACTCTGGTCTTACTTTGTCCAAGTCAGATTTTTTTTAAATCATTATATTTGGGGCTCGTACAACTATTATCACAATCCATATATCCATCCATTGTGTCAAGCACATTTGTACATTGGTTGTCATCATCATTCTCAAAACATTTGCTTTCTACTTGAGCCCATGGTATCAGCTCCTCATTTTCTCCCTCCCTCCCCACTCTCCTCTCCCTCATGAATCCTTGATAATTTATAAATTATTATTATTTGATATATTTGTTTGTTCTTACAGCAGTCCATGGGACTTCCAATATTCTTTACCAGTACCGTAATTTAAATGCATCAATTCTTCGGCCTTCCTTATCCAATGTCCAACTTTCACATGCAGGGGAGGCGATTGAAAATACCATGGCTTGAGGTACTTTGAGACATAGTAGTCCTCAAAGTATCATTTCTGTTTTCAACACTTTAAAGAGATCTTATGCAGCATATTTGCCCAATGCAAAACATAGTTTGATCTTTTATTGCTGTTTCCACGAGCATTGATTATGGATCCAAGCAAAATGAAACCCTTGACAACTTCAATCTTTTCTCCATTTAATGTGATGTTGCCTAGCAGTCTGTCCAGTTGTAAGGACTTGGAGATATTTTTACCCTGAGTTGTAATCAAGACTGAAGGCTACAATCCTTGATCTTCATCAGCAAGTCCTCCTCCCTGTCAGCAAGCCAGGTGTATCATGTGCAGATGACAGGTTGGTAAGAGGCCTTCCTCCAACCCTGACGCCATGTTCTTCGGATTGCCCACTTCTGATGAGTTGCTCAGCACACAGGTCAAATAATTATGGCGAGAGGCTGCAACCCTGATGCGCACCTGTCCTGCTTTTAAACCATGCAGCATGCCCCTGTTCTGTTCACACAACTGCCCCTGGAATGCATGTATAAGTTCTCCATGAGCACAATGCAGGGTTCTGGAATTCCCATGCTGCTCAAGGCTATGTATAGTTGTTCTGATCCACACAATCACATGCCTTGGCATAGTCAAGGAGTCACAAGTAAATATCTTCCTGGTAGTCTCTGCTTTCAGCCAAGGTCCCCCTGACACTGGGAATGATATCCCTTTTTCCGCTGTCCTCTTCTCAATCCAGCCTGAATTTCTGACAACTCTCAGTGTATAGACTGCTGCAACTCTTGTTAGATGATCTGTAGCAAAATGTTACTCGCATGTGATATTAATAACATTGGTCTATAATTTGTGTGTTCTGTTGGGTCACCTTTCTTTGGAAGGGGTATAAATATGGAGCTCTTCCAGTCAGTTGGCCAAGGAGCTATCTCCCAAATCTCCTGGCACAAGAGTCCTTCAGTGCTTCAGTCATTAAATTGAGTGAACAATTATTATTTCAGGCAAGGTTCAGAATCAGAGGATGCAGTCAAGATCATGGTTGGTATTTTCTGTATCTTTGGATTATTCTTCCTAATGCCATGGTCTAGGGAAGCAAGAGTTGCACATAAAAATTCGCAATTGACGTATGTATGGATTGTGATAAGAGTTGTATAAGCCCCTAATAAAACGTTTCAAACAATTCATTATGTCTCAAGTTGAGAGACCTTCTTTTATTTCTGATTACTCCCTCTCTACCTGATTCCCATCTCCTGTTTAAAAAAAGAAGAGCAGGCTGGACGGTGTAGCAGCAGTTGCTTGGCTGCATAGCTTTATACCAAAAAAAAAAAAATCGGCAACATTTCATGTTGATGAGGTTGTGTGAGAATTAGCACACAGACACTGTTGGTGCAAAATAAACAATGACGATTAAAGGAAAAAGCCAAAAGCTCATTGCCATGAGTCGATTTGATTCAGAGCAACTTTACAGAATAGAACTGGTCCTCGGGGTTCTGAGACTGTAAATCTTTACGGGAAGCTCTCCCTCAGAGGGACTGGTGGCTGGGAACCCAGACTTTGAGGTTAGCGGCTCAATATTTAACCCACTGCAGCACCAGGGCTGTGATGATCCAAACCACTCACTGCCATCCAGGGGATTACCACCTGATCCTCTAGATCAGGCAGACCTGTCCCTGTGGGTTACTGAGATGGTAACTGTTTATAGGAGTAGGCAGCCCCATCTTTCTCCCAAGGAGCATCCAGTGATTTTGAACTGACAACCTTAAGGGGAGCAGCGTAATGCATAACCCACTACATTATCAGGAGTCCTAACAGTGACGATAGGTGGCATTTATTAAGCAGGACCCCTGATGGTGTCGTGGGTGAAATGTTGGGTTGCTAACTGCGGGATCTATAATTCAAGCCCACTAGTCGCTACACGGAAGAAAGAGGCGGTGTTCTGCTCCTGTAAAGCTTTACAACCTCAGAAACCTAAAGACACAGTTCGATTCCTCCAATAGTGCCTACTGTGTCCGAGAGTCAGAAGTGACTCAATGGCAGTGAGTGATTCAAGTGCTAAGTACCTTCTGCAGCGCTTCATGTCATTCTCACACCATAAGCTACGTCCTATTATTGTCCACTTGATGGGACAAGAAATGGAGGCTTAAAGAGGTTGAATAACTCCATTAGGAAAACAGTATGTTTCCTGAAGCATCAACAAAAATAGACAAGTGATATGCTAAAAGCCATATTAGCATTTACATGCTTTGACCCAATTATTGTGAACTTACGTTCTAGAGTAATTGAAGAGAAGAAAAAGAACTATATGTACAAATATTTTCACTATGGCATCATCTTAAATGGGAACGAGTCAAACAACAAAATTTAAAAAAACAAGATACTAAGTAAGTAATTGATAGCACCTGCACTTGAAGGGCTATTCTGTGGCTAATGAAAGCATAATTATGAAGACGGTTGCGAAGTGAGAAAATGGCTGGAAACTGGGAACATATTGTAGGATGTCTTAAACTAGATTTCAGAGTATGGAAATGAACATACTAAATAACTGTAACCTCTTGAAACGCGCATTTGAAAGGAAGAAAATAACACTAAGTGGAAAATAGTAAGGAACATGGGGTCGTGAGTTTTTATATTTAAAGAGTTGCTTTAATATTACATTATTTTTATACGTTTTTAAATGAGAAAAATAACCTGTGATAGTGGGCAGGTGTATATGCCCATGTGGTCACAAGTTGAGCAGATCAAAACCACCCGCTGTCCCATGGGATAACGAGGTGCTTTCTGCTCCTGTGAAGTTACAGCCTTGGATACTCACTCATAGGGGCAGTTCTACCTCGTCCTGTAGGGTCTCTGAGAGTCAGAATCGACTCAGTGGCAGTGAGCTTGGTTTTGTCCTTCATGAAACAGAAAATTAATAAACCATTCTATTGAAGTCACTATGTTGGTATTGCTTAGCGGACTGGGATAGCAGATTGCGCGGCTGGCCTGAGAGCAGAAACCTGCCTTTACCTTGACGTTTATATTTATCATAGTGGACTAAAAAAAGGTGTTCTTTTGTGATTGACTAACTTCATCCAGCATAGTAGTTTCCAGGTCACGAATTTTTTCATGGTTTGATCGCTGTTTTTTAGGGATGTGTAGTGTTCCATTGTGTGTGTGTGTGTGTGTGTGTGTGTACCAGAGTTTGTTTTTTTTTAATCCATTATTCTGATGGGGATTTGAGCTGTTTTCAGCTTCTGGCTATTGTGAACCGTGCTGCAATGATCCTGGGAGATCATACATCTGTTCGTGTTCTGTCTCTTGTTTCTTTGGGGTAGATGCCCAGCAAAGGTATTGCTGGTCTGGGATATTTTCTTAATACACAATAACTCTTTATATAAATCTCTTTCTTATACACATATATGAGTGTCAATGAATTTGTTTCTCTGGTCTACCCGGACTAACATACCAATTGAAATGTTTTAACACTCTGATGAAGCAATAGAAGTACTTACTCATCTATGCCAGGAAATTTGGAAGACAGTTACATGGTCAGCTGACTGGAAGAGATCAATATTTGTACTCATTCCAAAGAAACATGACCCCACGGAATGCATACGTTCTGGAACAATATCATTAACATCACATTTTGCTGAAGATAGATCATCCACCCGCAGTTACAGCAGTACATTGAGGGAACTACTGCCGGGACTGTTCGCGCTGGACTTGGAACAAGGGACATGAGATGAATCTTGACTGAAAGTAGAAAATGCCAGAAAGATATGTACTTGTGTTTTACTGACTATGCCAAAGCACTGGACTGTTGGATCATAATAAACTGTGGATGACCTTGAGAAGTATGGGCATTCGGAACACTTCATTGTGCTCATGAACTTATACCTGTATCAATTGGCAACGGTTTGAAAAGAACAACGGCAGTATGTATGGCATGATCCAAAGTCAAGAAAGGTGTGCATCGGCGTGGTATCTGCCTGGTCTTGGCACGAGGAACTCCATTTTGAATCCAGCACCTCCATCTTAGCTCTCAAACTCACCCCTTGCTGCCCTTCCCCTCCCTCGGTGAACACACTTCTCGGAATAATGACCGCGGTCAGCACGGAATGTACCCAGAACACCAGGTGCCCCAGGCAGCCTGCCAGCTGCACCTGCTAATAGGAACCTCCCCACCCCCTCCCTCTCTCAGCCATATAAACATTTCGCCTCCGCACCTGTAGGGCGCGGCTTCAATAGCTCAATACCCTGAGTTGCTGAAACCGCCCACAAGCTTCTCAATAAAGCCTGCTTCTAAAACTTTGCCAATTGCATCTTTAGTTCTGTTTCGTGCCCCAATAAACCTAACAGTATCCCCTCACCGTATTTAGTCTATCTGTATGCTGAGCAATTCATCAGAGAAGCTGGATTATACAAAGGAGAATGTGGCATCAGGCCTGGAGGAAGGCTGATGAACAACCTGAGATCTACAGATGGCGCCTTGCTTGCTGAGGGTGAGGAGGACTTTAAGCACTTGCTGATGAAGCTGGCTCCTGTGGGAAACAGAAGGATTTCTCCCAAGCTGTCTCCCCCAAATATATGCCAAACTTAGCTGCTTGCGAAGGACTATACACTTGTCATCAGGAGTAGGTCAGGGGTCATTCTCCCTAAGAGCTATCAGCCATCTAGAGCAAGCAGACACCACTGTTTATCCCACAACAAGTAGGGCCCACTCCCTTCTGATAAGGATAGTAGTTGTCTGTTTCCTTGTAGGAGACTCCAGAGAGGTCAAACCTGTCCAAGAATGACCCAGGTTAGGCTGCCATCTTGAATCTACGGTCCGCCCATCTTGTCACATGTATACCCCTAGACCTTCCCATTCCTATGGGCACACCCCTAGCTCATCCCCTTCCTGTCACGCTTACGCCTATCATACATCCCCTTCCTATGATGTGTGTGCCTATGATGTGTACAGCCCCTTCCTGTAATGTGTGGTTACCTGTAATCATGCCCCCGAAGGAGATATAACCCTTGGTTAGCAACAGAGTTGGGGCTCTCCTGCTCTCCCTCCAGAGGCTCTCTCCTGCTCTAGTGGCTGGGCTCCCCCCACGAGGACCACTAAGTGGGGCTGAGGTGAGCATGCTACCATGCTACCATGACTCCATTATTCCAATCTCTCCTCTACTTCACATGCTCTCTATAATTTTACTATAATCTTTACTTATTATCGCTGTACAATTGCTCCTACCGGACCTGTGATGATTTGTTGGGGACCCTCTTCTCCCCACACTGGAGGAATTCAGCTTTCAGTGTGGATTATGACTCAAGGTAAAGAACACCAAAATCCTCACAACTGGACTAGTAGGTAACATCATAATAAATGGAGAAAAGATTGAAGATGCTAGTGATTTTGCCATGCTTGGATCCACAATTAATGCTCATAGAAACATCTGTTAAGAGATCAAAAGATAGGTTGTATTGGGTAAATGTGCTGTATAAGACCTCTTCAAAGTCTTTAGAAAACAAAGATGTTACTTTGAGGACTAAGGAGCTCTTGGACCAGTCCATGGCATTTTCAATTGCCGTATGTGCAAGTGAAAGTTGGACATTGAACAGGAAGGCCAAATAATTGTGTCTTTAGGAGGCCATTGCATCATTCTATCAAGCCAGCTGCGAAACCTGGGCAACCAGTGGATCCCATGGGCCTGGGCCCATTGCCGCACTGCATTTGCTGTGAAGTGAGTTCCTTGATCTGAAGCAATGCTATGTGGGATGCCATGCCGGTGGGCGAGGCATTCTGTAAGTCCACGAATGGTAGTTTTGGCAGAAGCATCACGTGCAGGGAAGGCAAATCCATATCCAGTAAGAACAAAATACTGCCTCCTCCATGACAGAACTGGTCCTATGTAAACACCTGCCACCAGGTTGCTGGTTGATTTTCCTGAGTCGTTGTCCCATATCTTGGGCTAAAGGTTGGCTTCTGCTGCTGGCAGACTGGGCACTCAGCAGTGGCAGTGGCCAAGTCAGCCTTGGTAATCCTAAGCCCATGTTGCTGCACCCATGCATAACCTCTATCCCTGCACCATGTCCACTTTGTTCATGTGCCCGTTGGGCAATGGCAGGGGTGGCAGAGGAAAGAGGAGGACTGGTCTCCACAGCGCGTGTCATCTTATCCACTTGATTGTTAAAGTCCTTTTCTTCATGTGAGCGTTCACATGGGACACGGTTATTTTTACTTTCTTGGCCCATTCAGAGAGGTCTATCCACGTACCTCTTCCCCACACCTCCTTGTCATCAATTTTCCAAGCACGTTCCTTCTGACTCTCCAGCCAAACCATTAGCCACAGCCCATGAATCAATATACAGTGGCACATTTGGCCATTTCTTCTTCCAGACAAACAATGGCCAGGTGCATTGCTTGAAGTTCTGCCCATTGAGAAGATTTCCCTTCACCGCTGTCCTTCAGGGAGACCATAGAAAGGGGCTGTAGTGCTGCTGCTGTCCATTTATGAGTGGCACCTGCATATCGTGCAGAGCCATCCGTAAACCAAGCATGACTTTTCCTGTTTTTCATTCAACTCACCATAAAGAACTCCCCAGGAGGCCATAGGTGCAGACTGGGAGAAGGAAGGTACTGAGACAGGAGTGGAGACTGTGGGCATTTGGGCCACTTCTTCATGCAGCTCACTTGTC
This sequence comes from Tenrec ecaudatus, assembly GCF_050624435.1. NCBI lineage: Eukaryota > Metazoa > Chordata > Mammalia > Afrosoricida > Tenrecidae > Tenrec > Tenrec ecaudatus. The sequence continues at coordinate 67,105,276 of NC_134530.1, read as the reverse complement.
CCTTTCTGTCACGTTGTGGCCCGTTCTCACACATACCGCTTTCATTCAACCACGGAGCGTGTGATTTAACTGCATGGTGGGATCTCTGTGAGGCAGCTACACAGTTGTGGGAGGAATAGGGTGGTGAACTACCTCCTTGATACAACGAAAGGGAGGTTCCATTTGAAGAATAGCCTACTCTTACAGACTGACACAGTGGGAAATGTAGTGCATTATGCGACCAGGATCCTGCACGTGGCTCGTCAGTCTCCTGCTGATGCTACAAGCCATCAGTGGACTGGACTGCCAAATTTGGATTCAAGCCGATCGGAATCCACTAGCAAACTAGAACAGGTCAAAAAGTGTTGTCACCAAAATTCTAATTCATACATCGTTTTATTCCAAACAAAAAAGTGCTCAGACATGTCTGCAATCAGCGCGTGGCTGTAGATCAATTCTCTCAGTAATACACTTGTTTTGGTGGCCTTAAGCTGCCTTCAAAAAAGGATGCAAGCAAAACAAGTGTTTCCACAAGAATCTGCTGGGCCAGTTCAATTCATGGCACAGGAGCGAGCTGGGAAGCTCAGAGATTATGTCGACTAGACAGGCTTGGGTAAAGGCAGAGGCAGAAATCACCGTATCGATTGCATTGTAGCCCAATGACACCTCCTTGGTGTCATGTCTTTCCATATAAGACAGACAAGGCACAGGTGAATCCTTTTTGGCCCTTCACCTTCTCCCAGAGGTGGACCTTGTATCTGGTTCCTGGATCTCCTGTTCTGTCGCGTGCTAATCCCAGGAGCCACCGGCGGATGGTGGATTCATTTGGCCAACTTCAGATTTCTGCATTTCACCAGCCTGCATCCCCTGCTGTTTCTGCTTCATCAACCTGCTTCCTATTCGTCTTTCCTGATTCGGGAGAACCCTGACTCAAACCGGACTGGATTGACCTCTTTCTACACCTGCATGAGCCTTTCTTGATATCAATCTCTTTCTATAGACAACACATTCAAGTGCCCCTGGTTTTACTTCCCCAAAGAACCTAACCCAACACATCAGCTCGGAAAGGTCTTGTGACTTTAGGGATTCTAAAGGGTCATTGTGACATTTTCTTGAAGGATTCAAGAAGCCATGGGGGCTTATTAGGAAGAAGTCTTTTAAAAACTGCATCCAGATAAAGGTCAGGAAAGTTGTGCAGAGAAAAAAAATTTCCCCATCACAATACACACGCTCATTCTTTTTTTTAAAAAAATGTTTCACAAATTCATCTTTATTCATTTAAAAATTTTTATATTATACTTACCTGCCAGGGGAGATACCATGATCACGAAGGTGGTTTTCCCAGGGCGAAGCTTATCCATTGCACTCCGGATGTGCTGACCCCTGCGATTTCCCCAAATGTGGGAAACTCGACTGCATAATTTGTGGTAGTGGGGGACTGCGTTCGCGCTCTCCCCTGAAAAAAAAATTTATATTTTGTTTTATTGGGGACTCTTACAGCTCTTATCACAATCCATACATATATCCATTGTGTCAAACACATCTGCACATATGTTGTCGTCTTTTTCAAAACACTTTATTTCTACTTTAGCCCTTGGTATCAGCTCATTTTTTATTTTCACTTCCTCCCCACCCTCCATCCCCTATGTCCCCTGGATAATTTATAAATTCTTTTTTTGTTTTTCTGTGTATTATACCAACTGCTGTCTCCTTTCACCCACTTTTCTGCTGTCTGTTCCCCTTGGAGGGGGGCCATATGCCTATTATTGTGATTGGTTCCCCCTCACCCCCCCTTCCCTTACCCTGCTAGGATCATTGCTCCCCATATTGGTCATGGGAGGTTTATCTGCTCTGGATTTCCTGTGTTGCGAACTCTTATCTATAGAGTGTACATGTTCTGGTCTAGCCAGATTTGTAAGATAGAATTGGGGTAGTGATGGGAGGGGAAGGGGAAGGGAGCAGTAAAGAACGAGAGGAAGGTGTGTGTTTCGTCAGGACTGTACTGCACCCTGATTCTTTGAGAACAGCAAAGGCGGTTCTCTGAGAACATCCGCTTGACAGCCCTCACCTACTCCTGCAGCCTTTTGGCTCGAAAAACTCAAAAGAGCACTTAAAAGGAACACGAGCTGCGTCTCTCCAGGGTGACAAAGTGCTGTTTGGACATGGTGCAAATTGAAAAGCACGGTATTTTTTTGCGGGGGGGGGGGGGTAGTGAGATGAAAACACCACCCCCAGAAGTATATAGTCTTTGATGAAGGATGTGTCAAGAAGAGCTTCACATTTTGATAGTTTTGTCTAGTAAAAGTGATAGGTTTGTGTGCATTTGGCTGGTCTAGGATTCGCAGTGGTTTGGCCTTACGACCATGACGTGATCTGACATAAAGCGATCACCTACATAGTGGGGTCTGCTATGGGCAGCCCAAACCAAGAGAGTCAAGCTCAGTGCCGACTCACGATGACCCGATCGGGCAGGGCAGAACTGCCCCTGTGAGTTTCAGAGAGTGTAACTGTTCCCAGGAGTAGAAAGCCCCATCCTCCTCCTGTGGATACGAGCCCTGGTGGTTACACGTGGGACTGTGAGCCTCACAGTCAGCAGTTCAAAACCACTAGCATCTCTATGGGAGAAAGACTGAACTTTCGACTCCTATAAACAATTACAACCGTGGAAACCCGCAGGGGTCTCTATGAGTTAGCACTGACTCAAGGGCAGCAAGTTTGGTTTTCCCTCAGAGCTGCTGGTAGTCTCAAACTGCTGACCTTATGGGTTACAGCTCAATTCCTAGCCACTATGTTACCACGGCTCCTGCTTATGAGCAGCCAATCAGCTGTAAAAAGATTGTTATTGTTGTTGGGTGCCATCAATTTGGTTCCAACTCATAGCAACTCTATGAAGAAGAGAGTGAAACACTGCTTGGTCCTGCGCCCTCCTCACAATTGTTCTTCTGTTTGAGCCCATTGTTGCGGCCACTGTGTCCTCAGTCATATTTTGAGTGCCTTCTGATCACCTTCTGGCACTTTCTCTGATAAATTTTTTTTATTCATTAGGCCTTCAGTATCTGACAATGTTTCAATGCTATGCATAAGGTTTTCAGAAACTATTTCCTCGGAAGTGGACAGCCGATTCCTCTTCATAGACTGTTCTGAGTCTGAAAGCTCTGTTGAAATTCGTTCGCTTGGGTGGCCCCTGCCTTTTGACCAGGGACATAGCTTTGGCTTCACAGCAGTACATAAGCCACCATTGTACAACAAAAAGATTAAGGTGGGATATAACACCCATACTCAGATGCAAATTCATAGAAAGGATGTTTGCTTGTGGGCATGGCACGCTTCCAACAGAAGTACTTGCTTTTTGCTGGTCTGGATCCTACAGAGTAAGGATCCCTGGTGGCATACTGGCTACACGTTGAGCTGTTAACCACAAGATGCGTGGTTTGAAACTACCAGGGCTCAATGGGCTAAAAATGGGGCTCTCTACTCCCTTGAAGGAGTTAGTCTTGGAAATTCACAGGGGCGGGTCTACTCTATCCTACAGGCTTGTTGAATTGGAATTGATTCAGCCTGAGTCTGAATCTGAATCCTACATCCAACTCATTGACCTCTGACTTTCCAGACTTGAGCCAATGGCCTGCCATATTGCCTGGAGATCCTGGGAGTTGTCAATGGCCTACCATCTGACCTGCCCGCCTTGGATTCGTTCACCTCTGCACCCATAGCCCTGACGTGTTGACTATGGATGATTTTGCCTCTGCAGCCCCAAGCCTGTTGTTTCTCTGCTGACTTGGATTCATCAACCCTTGCAGTTACTCAAGAGAAGCCCCCAGTTTAACATCTGACCCACAGACTAGGAACTTGCCAGGATTCAAGGCTTGCCACTTCTACAACTGTGTGCACCATTTTCTTGATGGGGAGTTCTCTCTGCATACTTACAAGCTTCTACAAAATCTTCTGATTTTGCTTCTACAGAAAACCAAGCTTAAAACAAAAATGTTCTGTTATTTTGTAGCAGTACTTTGCTTTAAAAAAAATTCAGTCCTAAAATGTACTGTACACAAGTCACCAATACATAGTGCTTTTAGGCTATGACATATGACAGCCTGACAATTAAATGTATTTATAATTTAGGCCCCACTCCCTCATCCCTTCCTTCGTGGCACACCACCAAGTGTGTAAACCTCCCCTAGTGCCACACTCTTTGGTCAGTTATTATGAACTCATAACTTCTCTGGTTTATAAATAGATGTACTTGGATTAGAGATTTGGCTATCCAGAAATCTACAAACTTTTCCTATTAAATTCCCACAGTTAAACATTTTAGGCTTTGCAAGTAACATGTGGACTCAGCTGAATCTTAAAAAAAATCCTTTCAAAAAATGTAAAAACCTTTCTTGCAGTTATTTGAAAATAGGATAAAAGGGGTCTTAGAAGTGATATATGAAGTCCAAGTTACTCAACTTTAATTGCTTCTTTTGGCAGCGGGGGGGGGGGGGCGTCGGAGGGGTGTTGATTTGAATGTATCTTTTGTTAATACTGGCATTTGTAAGGATTTTGTATTTCAATGGACCTTTACAATGTAAAAAGTTCCAATTTTGCATTAATTATTTCTCTTCTGGGTAAAACATTCTCCCCCCTCCCTTTGCATTTCTAGGAGTTATTTTACTTTATTCTTCCTTGGAGACATTATTCAGGTACTTATTATTTTTTCTAATTGTGACAAAAATATAAACAGAACATTCTCCAATTCCACTTCTACTTGTAGAATTGTGTCATTGATTATACTCTTCATTTTGTACAACCATTAATGATATCTTTTCCCAAATTATTCTACCACCATTTATATAAACTCAGGGCCCCCTATACAACAATATTTCCCCTTCAGCTATGGTAACTATTGGTCAAGTTTGGTTTCTTTTTTATTTTTCATGGTTTTCTTGATAGAGTACTCACATATCATATACTTCCATGGTTAAATCGCTTTAAAAATGTGTGTAAATCATAACCAGTTTAGTGCTCCCTCCCCCTCCCACATTGTTTGCTCCCCAAATCCCCTCACTCTCCCTATCTCCCACCCCCATACCCCACATCGCTTACAAACCATTGCATCAGTTATTTTCTCTATGTATTGACTGCTTTGGTGCTTCATAAACTGGGAAATCCAAGAGAGATAATTTTAAACAATTAAATGGTAAATATAAAATAATAATACAGAGATAAAAATACCAATAATTAGTAAAAGAGAAAAGACCACCAGCAATATTTTAAAAACCAGGAAGATGGTGTGAGTGGTGATACTGGGAGGGGATAGGGAGGGTGGGTTGGAAAGGGGAAACTGATTTCAAGGATCTGCATGTGATCTCCTCCCTGGGGGACAGACAACAGAAAAGTGGGTGAAGACAGACAGAACAAGATATGACAAAATGACAATTTATAAATTATCAAGGGTTCATGGGGGGCGGAGTGGAAAATGAGGAACTGATGCCAGGGGCTTCAGTGGAGAGCAAATGTTTTGAGAATGATGAGGGCAATGATTGTACAAACGTGCTTTACACAATTGATGTATGTATGGATTGTGAAAAGAGTTGTATGAGCCCCTAATAAAATGATTTTAAATAAATAAATAAAAACCAGGAAGAAATTTTTGTCATGGAACAAAGAAGGACAACTTGAGCCTAGAAGAAATTCAGGTTGGGTCAATAAGGATGTCAACTGACCAAGTATTGAGTTTGGTCCAGCATCATCGAGTTTACAATGTTCTGGGAGTAAAGCTGTTTGAGACTCCTGCCTGCGGCCAGAGGGGATCCTCAAGACTCCAGAGCAGTGGTTCCCAACCTTCCTCATGTGCAACCCTTTCATACAGTTCATGTTGTGGTGACCCCACCCAACCATAACATTATTTTCGTTGCTACTTCATAAATGTAATTTTGCTACTATTATGAATCAGGCGACCCCTGTGAAAGGGTCGTTTGCCCCCGCCCCAAGGGGTCAGGACCCACAGGTTGAGAACCACCAGTCTAGAGGCTTAATCTGACTAGATGCTCTGCAGACGAGTTTTGGGCTTCCACTGTCCTCCACAGCCTTCTACAAATTGGGTGTCCACAATTTAAGCTCTGATATTTTTCCCTTTGTCATATTTGGATTTTGTCGTCATCTTTGGATCCCACAGGCTGGTGTGCTTCTTCCATGTGGACTTAGTTGACTCTTCACTTAGATGGCTGCTTGTTTGAATACAAGCCTTTAAGACCCCAGACACTATTTGGATTGGTAGCCGGGCACCATCTGCATTTTACACCACACTTTGGTGTAGTATCCTTGTCTTCAGTGGTCATTCTAGGAAGGTGAGTGTGGAGCAGGGCCATGTTATTTGACCTGAAAGCTCTTGGGTTGGGGCTAGGGTTAAGTGGGAGCCCAGAATCCATCTGTTTGTCTACAGGTTATGCCCAACTCTGCTTTATTGTGGTTTTCTGTATTATGACAAAATCAAACCCCCTTAAGACCTACTACAATCGCAGCAAACCAACCATCAAACACACAAACAAAACAAATAAAAGGCAAGTAAACAAACCTCCTTAGAAACAAAAAATAAAAACATTGTCAATCATCCCCTTGGAGTAAAAGGAGATTGGTTGCCTTGATAACATCAACCCTTTCTGCACGGCGGATGCTTGTTGGTATGAGAAGTCTCACCGTGAGCCACAGACCATGAGTTGATGGCCTGTACATTTCCATCTCCCAATCAATTGAGCTGTTTACCCTAAGGATGGGGATTGGTGCCAGCGGAAAACTTCCTTCATCAATTCTCCCAAGTGCAGATCCCTGCCCAACAGATCAAAACCTTGAGTATCAATGCAAGGGGGCATTGAGGTACTAAATATATGGTGATTTTGGGTTCTTTTCCATTGGACACCCACCAAGCCAGGGGTCACCACCCTCGGTCCAATGACCACCACTTCCACAGCCCCAGGCTGACCACTCTCTGCTTCCTCTCCCATCAGAGTACCCCAGTTCTCAGTCCAAGGGTACAGGCAGCTTTGAGGCAGGGCTCAGTTCAGTCAGATGCCTTTAATTGTTTAACACTAGCTATGAAACAAGTTTATTAATACAGCTGACCTACTGCTGAGCTAGAACTTTCAGCCATTTCTATTTCCATGGACGAGGCAGTGAAAAACAGCAAGCTCCACATTTAGGGAACTAGCAGTTAAGTCAGCATACAAACATTCTAATGATCCGCTAGAGCGCTCTCTCTCGCTCTCTCTCTCTCTCTCTCTCTCTCTCTCACTCACACACACACCCATGATGTCTAGGAATATCAGAAGACACTTTCTGTAGCTGCGTAGGTAACCAACGTGAAGAGGACGAGGTTTAAGGGGTGTCGGGGGTAGGTCTGAATCCAAATGCACTTCATGGCGGTGAGTTTGGTTTGGTGTTTTGGAGGGCCTATTCTCAACGGGGGAACTCTGGTGGCATAGTGATTGCACATTGAGCTGCTAACTGCAAGGTCAGCAGTTCAAACCACCAGCTACTATTCCAGAGAAAAATGAGGTTTCCTAATCGTGTAGTCTCAGAAATCCATAAGGGCAGATTTACTGTCCTAGAAGGTCACTGTGAGTCAGAATCGGTTCAATGGAAACGAGCTTTGTGGATTCTAGTTTAGCCATCTCAGAATAACTACATATCGCTCAAGCCTCAAACTCCCAAACTCGCCACCAGCAAGTCAAAGCACTCACAGAGACCCTATATGACAGAGTAGAACTGCCTTTCAGTTTTGGAGACTGTAGCTCTTTCCAGTAGTAGAAAGCTTAGTCTTTCTTCTGCGGAGAGGCTGGCAGTTTTCAACTGCTGACCCTGCAGGTAGCAGTCCTATGTATAACTACCATCAAGGCTTCATCGCTCAAGTCTAGGATTAGTTAATTTAAAGCATTTACAGTGTTTGACATATACAATGAGGCTTCAGAATCATGGAAAAATAGAATGAAAATAGAACTTTTCCACAAAATTTATGATGCCTATTATTATTTTAAAAGGATTCTGACTCATGGTGACCTTGTAGGTTATCAGAGCAGAACTGTGCTCCATCGGGTTTTCACAAAGATGGATTTTTCCGACATAGATCACGCCTTTCTTCTGAGAGGACTCGGGGTAGAGTCAAGCCTCCAATCAGCAGTTTGCAAAGCAGGACTCCCGGCATTAACTCCGTTCTACCTTCACCATTGTGTGAAGGAAGCCACTTAGTTACGTACACAGGAAACTCCAAAGGGAATCTAACCTGCTGGCCCTGAATTAGTGTTTTTGGAGAATTTCCCTGGCTTGGTTTCTAATTTCCTAGATCACAAGTAATGAACTCAAACTCATGCATAAACTAGACAAGGGAGGGAAGTCTGCTACCAGACAACTCAGCCTGACCAACCGTAGTAAACCGGAACCAAAATCAAGTCAACTGCATTACCACCAAGATTCCACAAAGCTACCCTATGCGAGGGTAGAGCCACCCCACAGGGTTTTGGTGTGTGCATGTGGCTATCTATCTCTATGGAAGCAGAGGGTCATTTTTCTCCCTCTGGGCAGTTGGTGGGTTTGAACCACTAATCTTCTTGTTAGCAGCTCAGTACACTACTTATCCAGCCATTAGCACCATCCCACTCTGCTTCATCTAGAGGTGATATTTATGAGCTGCTGAATTTGAACTTATATAAGTACAATGCCAACACTAAGGTATACTTCAGATTTAAAAGTGATAGTCTGGTTTCTATCTCCTAAACGTTGTTAGATTTCTAATTCTTTTGAAGATATAAAAGTCAAACAAAATGAAAGGTCAATTTGATTCCTTTGGGCCTAAATTCCTTACTCACTCCCAAGTTGAGCACGGTTTCACCTTTTTTAGTTCTGTGAACACAAATGTATTACTATTCAGATCACTAAAAAAGATGCACATCCCACTGAGAAAGAAATTGTTATTCAGAACAATCTCTCATGAGTTTGGCAAACATGGGTAAATCTTAAATAATTGATGTATGTATATGTATAGATTGTGATAAGAGTTGTATGAGCCCCTAATAAAATATTTTAAAAATATTAAAGTAGCTGGGAAAAAAGATAAAATTGTGACAAACTTTAATGGCAGGCTCCAACTGCACTGACCACTGTTGTATCCTTTTATTGATCCCTTTCTTCAGTATTCTTTTTCTTTTGTTAATATTATCTTTCATACTAAAATGATATAATTTTGGAAGAGAGGGTGAGGGTAATAATTCCAACTATCATATAACCCAATTTTTTTGCAAACATAACACACAAAGGAATAACTCCATGAATGAATCAGAATTCCTAGATTACAGCCTAATAATTTGAAAGCTACATTTTAATTTTCTTTTATTGCAGTAAATATATAAAACAAAACATTAGTCATTTCAACACTCTTGACAAGTAGGTAGGTTTGTATTGTTTAAACATCACCCTTATCTATTTCCAAAATTTTCATCACCAATAACAGATGCTGTGTTCTCTGAGCCTTTGGTCTGCCTTTCCTCTCACTAAAACGAAAGATCTTGCTATTTTAGAAGTTTTATGTCCATTCTCTTTCTTTTTGTTTAAATGACATTTAATTTTTCATGTATGCATTCCTTGATGTTAACTTTTCTTGACTTTAGTCCTTAGTGTTCACTGCGCCCAATCTACTTCTGAGGTGGGGTCAGGTCAGGCGGGATGCGTTCAGGTCCAAACTTAGGTCCTTGTGGATTTGGCTTGTTTTCTTTAGCATTAGCCCAAATTTACACATGAGCAATTTATGTTCTGTTCCACAGATGGCCCCAGGTCTTGTCTTGACTGATGCCATTAAACATTTCCATCGTCTCCCTCCCCAGAGACAGGCCATTTGATCCGTGTGTAGTCCATGTGGTGAGGCCCATGTGCACAGTCGTCGCTTATGTTGTTGAAAAAAAGGATTTCCGATGAATAAGTCATTGGCCTTACAGAATTCTACCATTCGATCTCCAGCTTCATTTCTTTCACCAAGGCCGAACTTTCCAGCTACTGGTTGCTCTTCTTTCTCCCCAACTTTTGCATTCCAGTCACCTGTAATCAACAATGCATCTTTCTTACAAGTCTGATCAACTTCAGATTGCAGTAGTTTGTAGAAATCGTCCATTTCTTCTTCTTTGGCATTAGGGGTTGGTGCGCAGACGTGAATGATAGTTGTGGTAGTAACTGGTTTTCCTTGTAGGGGTATGGACATCAACCTATCACTGACAGCTTGGTAACGCAGGATAGACCTTGAAACGTTCTATTTGATGAGGAAAGCAACACTGCTCTTCTTTAACGTGTCATACCCAGAATAGTAGACCATATGATTGCCAGATCAAAGATGTCCAGTACCAGCCCATTCCAGTCCACTAATGCCTAGAATATCGACATTAATGCATTCCATTTCTTTTTTGACAACTTCCAATTTTCCTCCACTCATACTTTGTACGTTCCATGCTCCGATGACTAATGGATATCCTGGAGTCGGTTTCCCATGACATTATCAAGGTCACTTCTAGCTTGAGGCAGCTCCTTCCCAGTCACATTCTGATGTAGGGACTGCATCTTCTGATACAACGCTAGGAACATAGGAAAGAAGAGGGGAAATAAATCAATGTAAGGAGAGACCCTGAACCTGGCTCTAAAGCGAAGAATAGCTAAAGCAAACTAACGATACTTAAGCCATTGAACTGTATGGCACACAAATGATAAGCCAGTAAGATGGTTAAAATAGCATGATAATGAAGCAACCCAAAGACATGATGAAGTAATTGAACAGAATCATCCCGAGTTGGCTTGAAAAGACAAGGTGCAGTACTATGACAAAATATGCAAGTGTCCAGGGTTAGGAAACCACTAGTGAAGCACACTGTGCCATTTCCCATGCTAATCGGCCTGAAGAGGAAATTCAAGCCTCCATCCCTGTACTCACGCATTCATTAGCAGACGAATTTGAATGAGGCAGGGTGCATCACAGACAGATGGAACATCATGCAGTCACTGTACAAACAAGAACGGTCGACATTTGCCCATGTGACAAGGCAGCATGATCATTCCAAAGACAGACGAATAAAGTGAAGGACTCCACACAGCACACAGCATCGCTCTGTCAAGTTTGCTACCAGCTCAGCCTGATTCAGACGAGGATATGAAACGAGGGTTATTGTTATCGGATGTATATTGGCTGAAAACACAGAATGCCAGAAAGATGGTTACCTGTTTTATTGTCTAGGCAGGCCTTTTGTGGTATGGTTCATAAATATGACCAACATTACAAAGAAGGAGAATTCCAGAACATTTCATTGTGCTCAGGTGGAACCAACACATGGATGGAGGCAACTGTTTAAACAGAACATGGGGGGCACTATTGGCTCAAAGTTGGCAGAAAGTATATGCATGGTAGGGTGTTGTACACTTTATCTAATTAATCTGCAAGTGGTGCAAATAATCTCAGAAGTGAGGCTGTAGGCAGAAGGTGTTTATCATTAACACTGGCAATATATAGATCAGCAGTTCTCAACCTGTGAGCTGTGACCCTTCACAGGGGTCGCCCGATTCATAACAGTAGCAAAATTAGTTATGAAGTAGCAATGAAAATCATTTTATGGTTGGGGGTCACCACAACATGAGGAACTCTATTAAAGGGTTGCGGCATTAGGAAGGTTGAGAACTACTGATGCAGATGAACCAACCTTGCCTGCTGAAAGTGGACTTGAAGAAAGATGGTAAAAAACTAACGGTTTTAATATGGATTAAATGTCTACAGCAATACACAAAACCCAGCACGACTGGAACATCAAAACATCTGGCGCATGGAGGAGAACTTGCCCTCAAAGATTTCATATAGTCGCATCAACAAAGAAAGCATCAAATGACTTGCTGCATTGGGCAAATCTTCTGGACAAGACCTCTTTCAAGTTTAAAGCCCACAACCAAGGAGCACATTTTGATGGCTCAGGTTACGGGCTTTGTAAGGCTTCAGAGGCTTGTGAACGCTGGATAAAGAACAAGAACTGATGCCTTTGAAATGTGGCGCTGGCAACGGAGTGCTGCCAGCTCACCACGGTGTTGGTGAGGAACCCTTGCTATTCTGCAGACTACCAGAGAATGAACAACGAGGAGGAGGACTCAGAGGACAACCAGCATGCCCCTTGGACCAAGGGCAAGACTGCTATGAGCACATTTGGGCACATCGTCAGGAAAGATCAATCACCAGATAAGGAAACGTTTGATAACAGACGAGCAATGGAAATAAGGAGATCATCATTGAGATGGGTTGAGGACGCAATAGCTGTAAACAAACCTCCCACCACAATCATGACTATGGAATAGGGGCGGGGCAACTTTTAATTCTCTTACACATAGATCATCATGTTTCAAATGACAAAAGCTGACCCCCAAATGTCATTTGTTATTTTGTACCTTTTAGGCAAAAAGAAAACTCCCGGGGGGAAAATGCTTCATGTTTCTGAGGCATAAATATAACAGAAGTGCTGCGAGGAGCCATGGCAGCTCGGATTCGTGGCAACCTTGTCCCAACAGCATACACTGTGAGCTGCTTCTGGACCATCAGCTGGTGTGTACGTAAGAACCGTGGGAGGATCTTCTTAATTTGTCGATTCGTATTCACGATGTCAGGGGTACAGAAGGCAATTCTCAGCAGGGGTGCAACAGAACTCCTGGGGTTTTCAGGCATAACTCATATCGTGGCAAGAACAGTGGGCTGGCCTGGCTCTCCGAGACACAGTGGCTCAGGGCGGGAGGCGCGCGCGCCGGCAGGGCGAGCGGACCAGATCCCGGCAGGAGGGCGAGGAGCCTGGCAGCCGCGCGTCCCGTCCCCCAGCCCGCTTCGGGTGACGGCCTTCTGCCAAGCTCCCGCTGACCCCAGCCCGCGGCCGTGGCCAGCCCTCTCCGGGCACTTTCTTGTCCCCCCCTTTCAGAAGGCACCTCCGCGGTGCGGCCGCAGGTGGCGGTGCCTGGCGAGGCGTCCTGGACGCAAGGGCGGGGGAGGGGGCGGGCAGCTGCTGGGTCTCGGCCTCGCCGTCCGTGGTGGCAGCGATGGTGTCTGCCGAAGGTGACCGTGACCAGCTCGGCGGCAGGATCTCCAGCGTCCCCCTCGGCTCCTGATCAAATTAGCGCGAACGGCAGAAGAGGCGGGCTGAATCTGGCGCTCGACCCGCGCTGTACTGCGCTCAGTGGTCAGCACCGTTGTCCATCTCACCACTTGACCCAGTATCTGGTTCCTATTGGCCAGTACTGTTAACTCCTTCATTCTAATTGGCTCTTCGGTGCCTCATTCCGTCGATTTACAATTCCTGCCTCCGCAGCCGCTTGAGAGACCGGAACTGGAACTAGAGTAGCGCTGTCCCGGGATCCAGACGGGCATGGAGAAGGCGGCCGAAGGAACTTAGGTTTCCCGGGGCTTCTTCGCGGGCGAACCAGCCTCACTTATCAAGGTTGTGCTCAGGCCAGAGGGAGGACATGATTGAACCCCTCGGTAGTGATTACCTGGCTTGGAAGGGGGCTGTGACCAGTAGCCCCCTCCCGCGCTCCGTTGCAAACCCCCGTCTTTGCCTCCGCAGACGCTTGTCTCTGGGATGGCGCAGCCTTTTCCATAATGGCCGTTGTGCTCGCAGCACAGCCGAGGGTTTCTGGAGTGACACTCGCCCGCTTAGAGGAGTGTCCCTTTGGCGAAACCGAACCTTGAAGGGACAAAGTGGGACGTCTGAGCGTCCCTGATCAGCATGGGGGAGCGGAGGGGCGGGCCTTCAGCTCCATCTTACCATGGCTCTTTGGAATGTACCTTGTTTAGTATTCCCATCTCGCATTGTCCTCAAGTGAGATTTAAGCTCAAACCACGTTTAATGGAATAAGCCTGGCATGTTTCTTGCATTTTATCCTTAGAGAAACTAGGTGAAAGAGGGATTACCATTCAGGTTTCAAAATCTTCATGGGAGTTGACCTACTTGAAGTTAGTAGCCCAATGCTTAACCTACAGTGAGTGCCACCAGAGCTGCGTCTCCAAACAAAACCCGCCAGCTGTTTGATACTGACTCAGGACTCGTGTAGGCTTTCCAAGACTCTCAGTCTTTACTGGATCAGAGAGCTTCCATTTCTCCCACTGAGTGCCTCTTCTGGTAGCAGGCCAATGCCTGACCCACACCGCCACCAAGGCCCCTCATGGTGATCCACAGGAAGCACAAAGTTGTTCATGAAGGCTAGGATGAACACACGGGGCTCTAGAAGTAGCTCTTTTTGTTAGGTGCTGTCCAGGTGTCTCGGGCTTAAAGGGAAACTTACTGGAAGCCACTATGGACAACTGAACAAAGTTGACCTCACAATTGCTGGGGCTCCGTGCTGCAGCCGCTGAGTCTCTCATCAAGGATCTTCCTCTTTTTCTGCTGACCCTCTTCTTGACCAAGCATGATGTCCTTTTCCACAGATTTGGTTCTTCTTGATAAGAAAGACATTGCCTTGCCAATGTCATTTCTAAGGAGCATTCAGTATCTTCACGTGCACCATAATTTAAATGCATCTGATATTATTGTTAGGTGTTGTGGAGAGAACTCAGACTCATGACCTCCTTCTATGCATACAGCAGAATCAAACATGACCTGGCCCTGTGCTGGCTTCACAATCGTTACATTTGAGCTCCTTGTCCATCTGTCTCCTGGAAGGTCTTCCTTTTTTACTGACCCTCAACTTTACCGAGCCTGATGAACTTTTCCAGGGACTGGACTCTCCTGATAACATGTCCAAAGTAAGATAAAGTCTTGACATCTTCCATTCTAAGCAGATTTCTGACTATATTTCCTCCAAGATGGATCTGTTTGTTCTTCTGGTAGTTCTTGGTACAAACCATCTTCTTCCCCAACAGCAAAATCCAAATGCCTTGGTCAATTCATCTTCCAAAATCAAACTCCCTGCCATCAAGTCAATTATGACTTACAGCAACCCTATGGGACAGTGTAGAATTGCCCCTGTGGGCTTCTGAGAGTCTCTTTACAGAAGTAGGAAGCTTCATCTTCCAATTCATGTTAGGTCTTCGTCCAGTTTTCACATGCAAAGGAAGCAATGAAAACACGGTGCCTTGAGTCAAATGCACCTTAGTCCTCAAAGGCAGATCTTGACTCTTCAACACTTTACAGCAGCCTTGGGCAGCAGGTTTATTCAGGGCAATATGTCCTTTGATTTCTTGACTGCTGTCTCCATGAGCAAGGAGCCCTGGTGGCTCAACTTTCAAAACCAAAGTTTTTCTGTAGGAGAGCGGTGGAACTTCCTGCTCCCATAAAATTACAATCTCAAAAACCAATGGAGGCAGTTTTACCACGTCCTATGGGGTCATGTCCTATACAGTTGGAATCAACTTGATGCCAGTGAGGTTGGTTTTGAGATTTGGAATTTCATGAGCCCTGCTTGTGGATCCAAGCAAGATGAGATCCTTGATAGCTTGATCCTTATTTATTGTTAAGTTCTCTATTGGTTTAGTTGTGAGAATTTGGGCTAGCTTTACATTGAGTTATAACACATATCCTTTATCTTCATCAGCAAGTACTTCAAGTCTTCCTCACTTTCAGCAAGCAAAGTTGTGTTACCTGCACATCTCAGGTTGATGCCAAGTTCTTCAAATAGTCCAGTTTCTCAGATTATTTGATCACTACCCAGATAAAATAAATGTGGTAAAAGGATACAACTGTGACACACACACCTTTCCTGCTTTTAAACCATGCTGTATTCCCTTGTTCTGTTTCAAAGATCCAGGTACAGGTTCTGCTGGGGTGCAGGCTGAAAAGAAGGGCTCTCATGCGGACAAAGGTCATATAAACATTGCTAATACTGGTGAGAAAGAAAGAAAGGTTGATTGTCCTAGCCGCAGAAATGAAACTCCTAACAAGGATTTCTAGTAACTTTCTGTAAAGAACTCAGAAACATACAAAAACAGGTCCTCAATGTGAGGAATGTGATAAACTTTATCCACTTTGTCATCTTCTGCCCTCCCGTAGTGATCGGTGGTCAATGTTGAGAAGGTGAAATACTTAATAACTTAACCTAAGTTACAGCACAGCAGGGAGTGGGAAATGGCAGCGGTGGGCAGCTATTGAAGGGCCACCAAACAGGTTGAGTCCTAGAGACTGCCGGTACTGGCTACAAGGAGAGCCCAGGGTGTCAGCTGGGCCTGAGAAGGGACCTGTGGTTGACGAGAGAGGATCATGTGCAGTTCCTATGACACACGTGTGCATTCCAGCCTTAGCATGTGTTCATACCAGCTCCCTGCTGAAAATGCCTGGCATTCTCCCTCCCACGTCGTTGATGTATTAAATGTTTGCTGAATGCCTGTCAGTGCTGATGTTGAACACAAAGTAAGTCACAGATGTGTGCACAGTCGTTAAAATGGTGTGCTATTTGACGGGATCTCCCTTTGGGAAAAGGGCAGAGTCCTATTTTATAGTCTACAGAAACAAATTCTATATAACTTTAAAAATAACACCTAGAAATATTTGAAAACTAAGGGAGTAAAGACCTTTTAAATGAGATATAACATAAAGGTCATACGAGATTATTAATTTTGACCTTACCAGAATTTAAAAAACTTCTGTTTAACAAAATATATCATCAAAGTTAGGATAGGAGACAAATCACCAATTTTTCTTAAACTTAATTTTGGAGAAAACAGTCACAACTTGTACAATAATTAACATGTAATTATTTCAAACATTAAGAAAAAAACTAGCACCTGAAAAGAAAAGTGGATTAAGACATTGACAGCTTGGCCAATAAACATATGCAAGTGTGCTCAACCTTCTCAGATATTAAGCAGTACTATAAACTCAAATAATTTTCTACTTGAATGGGGAGTGTTTGTTTTTTCCCCCTGAATATATTTGCTATTGACCTATCTATACTGACATATTATATTGACAATATCAAGAGGAAACAGGTACTCTTATTTGGGACTATAAAGTAGTATCACCTTTCAATTAAGTATAAATTGAAAATATGTACTAAAATTAAAAATGTATATATTTTTTGATATAGGAATTCCACTTCTGGATATAGATTCACTAATATATTTATATATTTACATGAAGAAGCAAATTTATTTAGAAATAGCATTGTTTATGATAATAAAGAATTATTATTCATGAATAAGAAAAAAGCAAAATGAACTAAATATAAAATACTAAAAGAATGATTAAGGAATTTATGGACCATCAACTTGATAGACAATCATGTATCTAATGAAATAATAGGATCCCTGGCTGCGTAGTGGTTACATGTTGGGCTGCTAACTGCAAGGTCAGCCTATCTGAGGGAGAAAGGGCTTTCTATTCCCATAAAGAATTATAGTCTGGGAAACTCACAGGGGCAGTTCTATCCTGTCCTATAGGGTTAGAGTTAGAATTAGGTCATGAGTTAGAGTTAGAATTAGAATTACTCGATGGCATTGAGTGAGTGTGAAAGGGGATGAAAGAATAATTATGAAGACTACTGAAATATGAGAAAATGTCATATATTACAGTAAAAATAAGATGGCGAAAATAACGATACTTGGTGATAACCACTGTAGTTAAGATTTGCGTCAACTCTCCAGGATCATGATTCTCTATGGTTTGGCAGTTGTGGTTTAGTCATTGCCCATAATGAGAACTGATATAACATAATCGCCTCCATGAGGAGATCTGAAATGAGCCACCAGTGTTTCCTCAGCAGTGTGACCTGCTACCAATATACATGGATTCTGCAGCTGGCTCATTGTCTGAAGGCTGGTTCTTTGGGCTTGAGCCAGCAGCCTGCCATATTCCCGGATGTTCCTGGGATTTGTTAGCTTCTGCAGCCTGTAAGGTGGCAGCCTGCCATATTACCTCCCGACCTTGGATTCCTCCACTTCTGGAGTCCTCAGCCTGCTGTCTGATATGTAGATATTGGGTTCATCAGCCCTGCATCCATGTAGTCAGGAGAAGTTTCCGGTTTGACACCTCACCCATGGACATGAAACTTGCCAAACTTTATAACCATGTGAGCCATCTCCTTGAGATAAACCGCTCTTTCTCTATGTATATATGTAATCATATAAATTTTACTGATTTTTCTCTAAAGAATCCAACCTCAGACAATCACTTAAAATATATACATTTGAATAATGAGAAAGGAATAACTCCAAAATTAAAACAGTTATGCTAAGAATGTGGTATTATAAGAGGTTAGAGAAAAACTAGCTTTAATTTTAGTATTATTTTTACAATTAATAGGTAAACAAGAAAAATGCCTGTCAAAGGGTAAGAATCCTGAATTAATCATATATGTTTTCTACTAATCAGAAACTTAATGAAATAATACACGTCACTGTATTGATCAATATAAGGCACTTGAGGATATCAAACAAAATTGAGAAATCTATTTTTAGAACTGGTTTAATGGCTCTATCAGAAATACCCAGATGTCTAGTTGATAGGCAGTGGGGATCCATAGCAGCCCTTCCCCATGTCAGGCCCCTCCTCTTGCCCAAGCTTCTGTGCAGTCTATGAAATCAGGGATTTTATAGTTCTGCCTTTTGATTTCGTTTTTGGACTCTGTGCGCCCCTTTCAAAGAAGCCATGTTCATGTATCCGATTCTAGAACGCCGTGCACATAGAAGACGCTCAGGGGACATTGGGCTCGCTTTTGCCTCTTCTGACTTTCGTTCTTCAATCTCTTGCAGACTTCCAATAGATTCCACCATCCTTGTTTCTGAGGAACTAGGAAATGCCACATGTAAACATATCACAGGACTGAATTTATCTGGAAGTTTGAGGCTCTGAGGAAAATATCAATAAACTTTTAGTTGTTAACAATCAGTAACTACAAAGAAAACTTGTCTTAAATTTATGTTTCTGGGTTACCTCAATATTCTTTGAGTTATGGAGGTAAAGGAATGGGGAGGGGAGAAATAATTAGGAGAAGATTCAAGTAATACAAGTAGATAAAACTTATGCCGAACGCTACGCTTTCTCAAGCCAGCAGTTCAGGATAGTCAGGCAGCCTTGCCTTCTGAGTGTGAAGATGATTCTCTTAACTTTACTAACCTGGAATTTGGTAAAGGCATCTTACTCAATACTTGAAACTCAGGGATTTCACTAATTGTTGTTTCCTAAAAGGAAAGAAAGGTAAATATTGAAAACCATAATGATAAGCCATTAGCAATATGATCCCAGCAGTGTGCTTTGGGAACCCCTGGTGGTGTAATGGGTTATGTATTGGGCTGCTAGCCACAAGGTCAACAGTTCAGAGCCACCAACTTCCACGAGAGAAAAAGGAGGCGTTCTACTCCTGAAGAGTTATGGTCTTGGAAACCTATTGAAAACAGGTCTATCGTGTCCTGTAGGGCTACTATGAGCCACAACCAACTCGATGGTAGTGAGTTTGGAGTGGAGGCTCCAAAAAGTCTGTGAAAAAATAGATTAAAGGATAATGGAATTTATCCATAGACCTTTAAAAGTACTTTTGTGTGTGTGTGTGTGTGAGTGTGTATGTGTGCTGTTCTTGTTAAAAATGTAATGGCCTAAAAAACAATGTAATGGCCTTTCTCCGTAGAAAATTCAGAAATTACCGTATGTCATAGTTTGTACATTAGTACTTTCACTGGTAGCTGACCTTTATATCTATTTTTATATATGAATTAGCATCTAATAGTCTATATAGCAATGGTTCTCAATCTTCCTAATGCCACGGCTCTTTCATATAGTTCCTCATGTTGTGGTGATCTCCCAACCATAAAATTATTTTCATTGCTACCTCATCACTGTCATTTTGCTACTGTTATGAATTGGGGGATCCCTGTGAAAGGGTTATTCGACTTTCAAAGGGGCCGTGACCCACAGGCTGAGAACTGCTGCTATATAACACCCTATTTACTTACAGTTTTGCTTAATACTATGATGAGCATTTTCTCTTAGATCATGAAAAAGGCACCTGATTTTTGGTGTTTATGCATCTGCTATTTACGATGACATAAAAGCCAAATACTCAAAACAAAACAAAATGCCAAATACTTTTTCCCAGGAAAATGTCAGCCCACATCGACCCAATTTTATGTACAATTACAAGGAGTCCCTGGATAATGTAAACTGTTCATATTCTTGGCTGTTAACCTAAAGGTTGGACTTTTATATTTATGCAGAGTCATCTTAGAATAAAGGCCTGGTGCTCTAATTCCAAAAATCAGCCATTGAAATGTGTATGGAGCACAGTTGTACTCTGAGACCCAGGGTGTTGGCATGAGTCAAAGGGATCCAATGATAATGATTTCAACATGAACAAGTAGCTCAATAAGTAGCTTAAATAAGAAGAAAATCCACGTGCACTGTGAAGAAGAAGCTATCAATCTTAAATGCCAGTTATTTGGTAAGAATTATACGGTTGCTAGGTGCTGCCAGTCTGTTTTGACACACCGCGACCCCATCTCCAACAGAATGAAATGCTGCCCTGTCCTGCATCATCCCTACAATCCCTGCTGTCTTTGCGCTCATTTCACAGCCCTCGTGTTAACTCATGTTGTTGAGGGTCTTCTCTTTTTTCTCTCAACCGCTGTTTACCAAGCATGATATCCTTCTTCAGGGGCTTGTTAACGTGTCCAAAGTGTCATGTCCATGAAAACATATCCAAAGCATGTGAGATGTAGTCTTGCCATCCTCACTTTCATGATACCTTCTAGCTTCTTCCAGGATGGTTTTGTTATTTCTTCTTGCTGTTTGTGTAATATTTTTTATGAACACCATAAATCAAAAGAATCAAGTTTCTGCAATATGCCTTATTCATTGTCCAGTTTTTGCATGAATACGAGATTATTAAAAACACCATGGCTTGGGTCAGGTGCACTTTAGTCCTCAAAAGGATATATTTGCTATTTTTTAACAGTTTCATTGGCATCTAATTTACATACCCTCTCTTTCAATTGTTTAAATATATTTAAAAAGACTTGCACAATCATCACTACAATCAGTTTTAGAACATTTTCTTTATTCGTGTGATATCTTTGCTTTGTAACACTTTAAAGAGGTCTTTTGCAACAGATTTGACCAATGCAAAACTGCATTTGCTTTCTGGACTGCTGCTACCATGGGTGTTCATTGTGGATTCAAGTAGAGTAAAATCTTTGGCAACCTCAATATTTTCTCACTTTATCATGATACTTTTTGGTCCAGTTGTAACAATTTATTTCTTTAAACTGAAGTGCAATCTATGAAGACTATAAACTTAGATCTCTGACAGTTAGTGCTTTAAGTTCTCTTCATTTTCAGCAAGCAAGGTTGTGTCATGTGCATATCTTAGGTTGTTAATCAGTTTTCTTCCAGTCCTGAGGCTGTATTCTTCTTCCTAAGGTTCTCGGATTATTTGCTTTGCACAAAGACAATATAAGGATGTTGAAAGGATGCAATTCTGATGCATACCTTTTCTGATTTTAAACTCACAGTGTTCCCTTGCTTAGTTTGAATGATTGCCTCTTTGTTCCAAGTACACATGTGCATGAGGAAAATTAAGTGTCCTGGAATGCCCACTATTCCCTATGTTGTTCCTAATTTGTTATGATCTACTTAGTTGGTTGCCTTTGCATAGCAACAAAAACAGGTAAACATCTTCTGTTTTCAGATAAGAGTCATCTGACATCAGCCATGATATCCCTTGTTCTAAGTCCTCTTCTGAATAAGTTAATCATTTATGTGCATTGAAGTATTCTGCTTTCTCCTAATAGTATTTATTTGTAATAGTTTTATGGAGATATAATTTATATACCAATTCACCCACTTAAGGTGCACAAATCAAGGAATTTTAGTGTATCCACAGAGTTGTATTACTATTACCACAATCAATTTTAGAATATTTTCAAAAGTCATCTCATGCCTTTTAGCTATCACCCCGTCTTGCCATCAACCTCAAAACTCAGTACCTCAGTACTATGGTACTTACTTATGCAAGTCCTTCTGTAATACATTGAAGGTCTTTAAAATAATGGACTGTCCATGTATTTCTAGGGTTTAGCATAGTTTCTAGTATTGATAAATGTTTATTGAGTGCAAGTGTAAGAATGAATGACTGCACAATTGAGAACAGTTGTGACTCAAGCATGAATATAAACTATTGGACATCAGCCCACACAATGTAATGGTTCTACTTCTGACAAAAGCTTATATAGTTTAGAAGGGGCTGGGGAAATCACCTTTCTGAGTGTGAAAAAAGATACAAGTATTTGCTCATAGAAATATCTTTGAAAGAAATATCTAGTAGAAGGCACACAGCAGGAGAGAAAAGATGTCAACCAGGATTGCTGAGAATGACACATACACATGAAAACATGCTGCATTCATTCATTCTCACATATGTGTGCAACACACAAACCCTTCTACCTTAGATCCAGAGTGTCACTCTGCTTGCTAACTTGTCTGCCAGCCAGGTTCTGGACCTTGACTGAAACCGTATCATTGACCACATCTCTTTGGACTTGGCTATTTATACGTTTGAATTTTTTAAAACCTAAATACATCTGCCATAAACGACATTACAATGCTCTCTGTCTGATAACACGGCTATCCACATCCCTCAACAATGGTCAGAGGGAATTCGTCAGATGCTTAATCCACGTAAAGACCTTGCGAGTGGACTTTGGGCTTCCACTGGCATCCAGTCTTTCGCAAACCAGTTGCTCACAATTTAAGTTCTGATACCTTTCTCTTCTTTGGATTTTGATTTTATTGTTTACGTTCCTTGGATCACACATGCTGGTGTGCTTCTTCCATGTGGACTTAATTGATGTCTCGCTTAGACGGCTGCTTGTTGAAGATAAGCTTTTAAGATCCCAGGTGCTATTCTTCCTGATAGCTGCTCTCACCTCGTTTCTGCACCACATTTTGCTATAGCACCCATCTCTTCAGCGAGCTCTTCATGTGATGGGCACCAAGCAGGTCGTGTCATAAGAACAAATTGTTCTTGGATTAGGGCTAGAACTAAGTTTGAGCCCCAAATCCACTCATGCATGTATAGTTTAAAAACATATCTGGCTCACCTTACAGACATCATTGGCATTTTATGTTAGAGAACATGATCGATCATCCCCCTGAGGCATAAGGTAATTCTATTGACAGCGTCATTAATTTAGCCAATGATCTAGAATTTAAAACACTACTGAGAAAAGGAAATCATACGAGTACAGGCCAGCTATGAATTATTGACTTGTACAGATTAAACACTTAGGTGACTGGACACTATTTACACAAACAATGGGGATTGATGATAGGGCTAAACTTTCAATATTATTCACCAACAATGGAAAAACCAGGCCTGCCAGATTAATACATGTCATAATAAAGCCCGGAGACCATTAAAATCATAATTATATGGTAGTTCCAGGCCACTGTTCATTAGGCTCCCTCAAGGCAAGAGATTTGCAACAAAGTCCAATGACCATCAGTCTATGCTCTTGGGATAGCAGTCAGCTGCTTCTCACACTACGGAGTTATAGCCGGAAGCTCAAGGGCTGCAGGTGAGTTTCAGGGGAAGCCCAGCTCACTTAGTAGGGTTTCCACATTGAGTCCTTCTGGTGTGGCCTATGAAAGTCTGCTTGAATTTTTAAAATACATGATTGTTTTCTTCTGACTTACATGCTCTCCTTTGCTTGGTTCCTGGCCAGGCCAGACCAGCTTTACTCTGAAATTACTAGGCTTACCTCTGTGAGCCTCAGATTTGCTCCTCAGATGGTGACATGATGATACATTTTATAAACCAGAAGTGAGGAAAATTCAGCCCACAGGCTGTATAAAGTCCACTAAATTATCAATACCAAAAACAAAGAACCATCAATACCAGCTAGCATCACACATCTCACCAAGGAAAAGCAGCTCCTACCATAACATTAGGGGTGAGTTAATTAAAGATCTGACCAGTGTGGCCAGAGAATGATGTGCATATCCAACTGGCCCTCGGCAGAAAAAAGGGCCCCTACTCCTGTTATAAACAGAACTAAGTCTCCCCAAAAATGCATGTCATAAATCTTCAGTCCTTTATCTTTAGCTATAATTCCATTTGGGAATGGGCTTTATTTGTTGTGCTAAATAACAGTATTAATGTAGTGTGTTTTAAGTCAATATCTCTTTAGTATAAAAGAATGACGGGGAAAGCAAGCATAAATAGAAGGGAAGATATATGCCACATTGCTGCCAAGGAACCTAGGGACAGAAGCTGGAAAGAGACAAAGACCATATCCAGAGTGACAGAGAGACGCAATGAGAAAGAGAGAGAGAGAATGAGAACCTGCTTTCCCTTAAAGCTAGTGCTCAGAATTTCCATCTGACAGCCAGGCACCATCTAGTTTCTTCACCACACTTTGCTGTGGCACTCATATCTTCAGTGACCTCCTCGTGTGGGTGAACATCAGCAGGCCATGTCATAAGAACTAACTGTTCCTAGATTGGGGCTAGACTTAAATGTGAGCTCAAAATCCATAGCTTCTTAAACTGTGAAAAATTTAATTTATTTGTTAGAACCACCCATTTGTGGTATTTTAGAGGAGTGCTAGGTAACTAAGAGAACACGTGTCTACCTGGATCGCTGAGAATGAGACATACACAGGAAACCATGTGCCATTCACCCATTCTCATACTCATGCAACACTTTCATGAGCAATAATCCTTGCTATGTAAGGACTCACGGCTTAGTTGATGAGACAGAGAAGTCAAAGGACAATGACAATGTAGCTGCGAAGAGAGAAGCTAGGAGGCACATAGCAATCTCTTTGGCATCACATGTTGCTGTGCTAGGTGCTCTGAAGTTGGTTCTGCCTCTCCGCAACCCTATGTACAACAGAACTTAACACCGCCCAGTCCTGTGCCATCCTCACGATTGTTCCTATGCTTGAGCCCATTGATGCAACCACCTCGGAGAGGAGTCTTGAATAGCAGTTGGCCCAATGGGGAGGAAAACTAGCCAACAGCAGTCTCCGCGTCTGCTGCCTTGGTGTGCAACTGATGTGCCTGGCTGCCTTAGACCACTACGCAAGAGCAGGGTTAGAGCTGCCTAAAGACGGTGAAGAGCAGAGAGCACAGCAGCCTTGGCTAGCCAAACTCCGATTAAGGACCTGATAGGAATCAAACATCTTACCTCTCCTCCGTGGCTCTGGATACTTCTTATAACGTGCTCTAAAAGGCTGACTTGGTGTGTGAGCCGGATGCTGTTTTCCTGTAATTGCATATTTTCTTTATCCAGGAAAACTACTCTAGAATGATATAAATCAGAAGCATAACAAGCAATTTCTGTATCATTCGTAAAAATCTAAAACGACAGCAAACTTCCCGTTAGGTTTTAGCCTTCTGTCCAGAGTTTGGGATCAAGTATGGCAGAATAATTCCCACCATATTCAAGACTGAGTGAAAATTAATCAGATTCTGGCCAGGACATGGTGTTTAAATACACACAGAGAATATGGGTATAGTGTATGAAAGAAAAGTGCTATCCTGGACCTTGAGAAGCTTAAACAAGCTCCATCACCTCGAACATGCTGGCTACCCAGCCTGTATCTGATGCTGAGCTCAGGCAGTCATCCTGTACGCTGCCGCTGTCGTCGTGGTGTAGTTGAAGGAAATAAGAAAGTCAACAGCGCAAAGAGAATAGGACTGGGGAAAGGAGGACAGCTCCCCCTGTGCTTAGTTGTAGCCGACCTAAACAGAAAGAACTTTCCACGCAATAGCACGCTTTATTCGCGCAAACCCTCATAGCATACCTGCTGCTACAAAGCCCATGCGCTCCCCGTGGAAACCGAGGCGCAGAGAGAAAGTAACTTGTTTGAGGACATCAATCTAGAAAGTATGGGCGTAGCATGCCAACTCAAATCTTTCCGACATCCAAGCTCAAGCTTTTCACCACTGTATTAGGCTCCCTCTCCAGGGCCACAATTTATTTGAGAGACTTGCCGTAAAACAGTTATGAACAGAGACTTGTGTTTTGAGTTCGACTTTTCCCACTATTACTAGCTGTGCGACCCTTAGAAAATCGCTCAATTGGAGCCATGCTATACCAGGAATGTAAGGAAAATACCCAAGTTCAGCTCAGGTGACAAGTGTTTTTAGGGAGGCAAGATAGAAATGTTATTATGTTAAAGAAAAAGTACCACATCAATTCTATTGGACTCTGGATGCCTGAAGCGATCCCATAGTTTGAAAACAGCAATGGTTTAATATAGACTATATAAAAGATGAGCCCTGGTGGGGCAGTGCGTGAACTGCTGGGCTACTATCCACAAAGTCAACAGTTCCAGTCCACTAACTGCTGTAAGGCATTCAGATTCAGCTGTCTGCTCCTGTACAGACTGACAGCCTCTGAAGCCTTAGGGTTCTATAGGGTTGCTATGAGTCAGACACGACTTAGTGGTAGCTGGTTGCATAAAAGAGGAGGCATAGACACTAGAAGATCAGTGTATCGCCACGCATGCTTAGAGCAGACAGGAGAGTTTCAGTCTATTTGGTAGGTCCCGCACTAGACAAGGGGAACTATTTTTTTTCTGCCAAGATCTATTTGAATATTTATATCATTCTCACACCATACAAAATAATCAACTTCTCCAGAGACTGGTCTCTCCTGACAGTATGTCCAAAGTACATAAGACGAAGTCTTGCCATCCTTGCCTCTAAGAAGTTTGTCTTTTTAGCAATCCATACTACTTTCAATACTCTCTCGAGTACCACAATTCGAATGCATCTACTTATCTACAGTCTTCCTTACTCTATGTCCAACTTTCATATGAATGTGATGCAATGGAGAATACCATCACTTGGGTCAGGCACACTTTAGTTCTCAAAGTAACATCCTTGCTTTCACCCTTGAATATTCTAAAGAGGTCTTCTGCAACAGATTGACCTAATACCATAGGCCTTTTGATCTCTTGACTCTGCTTCCAGGAGCATTGATTGGGGATCCAAGTAAGATGGAATCCTTGACAACTTCAAACTTTTCTCCATTTAACATGATGTTACCTCTTGGTCCAGTTGTGAGAATTTTGGTATCCCTTACTGTCAGAGGAAGCCAGCCTCTATCAACCAAAGGGTCAGTAGGCACAACTGTACAGTTATAATATATAAAGATCATAGTAAAGTCAGTGAGACACATGGCACTATGCTCACCTCAGCCCTCTTGGTGGTCCACGTGGAGGTGGGAGGAGAGAGAGGGAGGGCATCTTTACTAACTTGGGATGTTGATAGGTAGCCAGAAGACATGCAAATTCAGTCACAAGGTGGGTGATAACTGCAGTAAGGTCCCTGAGCTCGCAGGTCAGGAAACCTAATACCTGCATTGGGGTACAGTATGAGGGGGGCTGGATGGCCCAGCGGAAGGAGACAGCAAAAGGATGTCTGCTTCTATAGGGAGATAAAATCAATCATGTGCTCACTTTCAGGCAGCATAACTGTTAGGGGAGAAACTGTGGGAATGAGATTTAAAGCAGGATAATGTACTTGGACTTTATCGCTAACTTACTAACGTGGTGGCTTTCCTACCGTGGAATACTGGCTTTCCAGATTCCCTCTGTTATAAGTTAGGGAATACAGTCCTCGTCCTATTTCCCTCAGTGGCGGTTTCCCACGCCTTACATTGAGTTGTAATACAAACTGAAGGCTACTATCCCGGCTCTTCATCAGCAAGCGCTTCACATCCTCCTCACTTTCAACAAGGCTGTGTCATCTGCATACCGCAGGTTGTTAATAAGCCTTCCTCCTATCCTGATGTCACACTCTTCTTCATATAATCCAGTTTCTCTGGTGATTTGCTCAGACTACAGATTGGACAAGCATGATGAGAAGGTACAACCTCAATGCATACCTTCTCTGATCTTAAACCATGCGTTTGCCTGGTTCGGTTCTCACAGCTGCCTCTTGATCCGTGTACAAAATGCTCCTGTGCCCAAGGAAGGGTTCCAGAATTCCAGTTCTTCTCAAGGTCATCCACAGTTCACTGTGGTCCACACAGCCAAATGCCTTTGCTGAGTCAGCACAGGGAAACATCTTTGTGATCGTCGCTGCTTTAAGCCAAGATCCATCTGACATCAGCCACGTTATCCCGTCCTCGTTCCACGTCCTCTTCTGAATCCGGCCTGAACTTCTGGCTTTGCCCTGTCAATGTACTGCTGCAGCTGTTGTTGGATGATCTTCAGCAAGATGTCACATGTGCACATTATCAAGGATATCATTCTATAGTTTGAGCGTCCTGTTGGGTCACCTTTCTTTGGAACACATATTCATATTTGGGCACAACTATGAATCTCTTCCAGTCAGTTGGCCAGGTAGTTTGTCTTCCACATTTCTTAGCAGAGATGAGTGAGAACTTCTTTGGCTTTCTGAAGCACTTCAATGGGTATTCCATCAATTCATGGAGGCCTGTTTTTGGTTAATTCAGTGCAGTTTGAACTTCTTCCTTCAGCACCATTGGTGCTTGCTCATATGCTAGTTATGCTCATTGGTAGATATAGATTCATCTTATTTGGTCCTCCTTCTGCCCCATTTAAAAGTTGTATTTGTTTTAAAAAAAAAAAAGAAAGGGAAATACATGTGGATTAAGTCTCCCTGAATCTTCTCTGACCACAGACCAGCAATGCAAGTAGCCTTTGATATCATGCCGGTTGCATCGGAAAGTGGATTTTGGCAGATATGGTTAGGTTAAAATTTAACACCTGATCATTCGATCTCCCTTTTGACCCATTTTAAAGTTGTTCCAGTGTTTAGTATTTTCTGCTTTCTTTTTAAGTGAGGTTTCCCCTCTATTTTATTTTGTTATTGTTGTTAGCTATTTTGTTTGTTAGTGCATGTGTTTTGGCATATAAAATCCAGGCTGGGTGAATCTGTAGAAAGAGTAACTGGATTAATGATTACTTGGGGGTATTGCAGAGGAGGCTGGAGGAAAATAGAGAGCTAATAACAAGGAATACAAGAAAGAAGAAAATGTACTAAAATTATGGTAATTACTATACAATTCTTTCTGGATATGAATTCACTACTGAATTGTATGATCTGTGGACTATACCTTAATAAAACTTGTTTTAAAGGGAGCAGAAGATATAGACAGTATTCATGATAAACGATAACACACGTGGCTAACAAACACATGGAAAAATGTTCCAATCACTAGCCATTCAGGAGATGCAGATTGAAACTATGATGAGATACCACCTCACACCCATAACGATAGGCCAACTGAAACAGAAAACAACAGATGCTGAAGGTGATGTGGAAACATTGAAATGTGTGCACACTGCGGGTGGCCTTGTGAACACATACAGCCACCATGAAAAGTGACATGGTGTCTGGGAAGGACACGCTCCGTTCTCTGGGCATTCCAGGCTGCGACAGCTGGCCTCGCCCCAGTGGGGAAGAGAAATCAGGGATTTTCATAAGACAGCTGTCCAAAATGGAGCTGGGGGAGCCTTCTTTGTAGACAGAGATACTCCTGAGAACAACCCAGATGCTCCACTTGATTTCACACTGGAAAACTGTAAGAGAACAGAGGCAACTGTAAAGAACTAGCAGAAGGCCGTACAGCAGCAGCTGCACTTCTGGCCCTGGATTTAGCACAGAGACAGAATAGAGGGTTGTGCATCTCTGCTGTGAGCGAGGTGGCAGAAGCTTTAGAAACACCTCCAACGACCAGAGTACATGAACTAGTAACTTTTTATACAATGTGTAACCAACCTGTTGGAAAGCGCCACATTCAGGTGTGCACTACCGCACCTTGCGTGGCTTCGAGATTCTCACCGCATATACTGGAGGCCATTCAAAGAAAGCGTGGAATAAAAGTCGGGGAGACTACACCTGATGGGCTTCTTACAGAGATGGAATGTATAGGTGCCTGTGTGAATGCACCAACGGTTCAAATAAATGACTGCTACTCTGAGGATTTAATACCTAAGGATATTGAAAAAATTATTGATGCGCTCAAGGCTGGAAAAATTCCAAAACCTGGGCTAAGACATGGACGTTTCTCTTGTGAGCCAGCTGGTGGTCTCACCCCTTTGAATGAACCACCCAAAGGGCCTGGCTTTGGTATACAAGCTGGCCTTTAATCTATACTCATCTGTACATATGTTATGTGTCCTAGAGAAATACAATCTCCTTCTTTAATCCAAACAAAGAAAAACGAAAGTGATGTGGCACTACCTAAAAGAACTGGGAACTAGCACACGAGAGAAAACTAGCACACTAGCACCCAAAGAAATGAGAGATGGAACATGAATGAATATATGCTCTCTCATGTTTATTGCAACACAGTTCATCAAGAAGCTGGAAACAGCTCAAGTGCCCAACAGTAGAAGAGTGGATAAAGAAATGATAATACATACACACAAGGCATTCCTAAAAGCATCAGTGATGAGCATGAAACGTCTCAGGACCTGGAAGGACCTGGAAACCATTATGCTGAATGAAGTTAGTCAATCACAAAAGGACAAGTACTGCATGAGTCCACCATTAAAAGGGAGAACACCGAGATATCGGCAGGCTTCTGCTCTCAGGCCATGGAAACTTCTGATCCAAACAGAGGTATAGAGAGCCATATATACATCACCCCCCTTTAGATGCCCATTTGAGAACCACTTCGATAGAGTAGACCTCACCTCAGCTGGGGACACTCATTCAAGAAGTGGGAAAAGGGAGAAAACTATACACTTGATGCCACACCACACTGGGATAAGGTTGTGCCAAATCAAGAGATCCTCCCACCAGAGTGATAAGGAAACCTTACTGGAAAGTCTAGATTGGGAGATGGGAGCATCCGTTTGGGAGGCAGCATCTACATTTCTGATGGTGAGTAAATGGGAACAGCAACTTCACATTGGGAAAGGAAACACAACAATAATGATACAGAATCTAAGGGGGAGAATAAGCCTGGTACTATGTTCCTAGTTAGACACTTTTGACCTCATTTCTATGGTGGCCGGGCCATGCATTCTGAAATACGGTGACCTTAGACTGTGTCCTTTTGGGAACATGGCATCCTTCAGAGACCACATCAGAAAGACTCGATGTGGAAACCCCACTGAATGAACTGGGCTTTACCTCAAAGCCCTTGGAATAAAGACCCAAACTTCCTAGTGTGGAAAGAAACAATGCCATCTCAAGGCTACAGAAATGGTGGTCACTAGACTTTGCTTAGGATCCCTTGCTTTGTGCGTGTATGAAAGGTGGCCCGAAACCACCGTATATTGACTCTTTAAGTGCCTTCCTATGGCATGCATTAATCTGATAGGTAAGGTTCTACCCTTGTGAATGAATGTTACTGGACAATTTCCCTAATCACCAACCCCATGGTCAATACAAACAGAGCTCCACCAGTTTAAGAGTTTAACCCTGTACAAATCTACATGGATTGCAGTTCATAACCAGTCTATACTTGTATAACTTTCTTTTTCCCAATAGTATGTTAAATTCTATACTACAAGATAAATTAATGACACTATCAATAGAATTACCTTGTAGCCCAGGGGACGATTGAAAATGTTCCCTGTCATAAAATAACAATGAGAGGTCTCTAAAGTAAACCAGAGACAATATATAAACCAAAACAAATGGATTTGGGGCTTAATTAACTTAATTCTAGCCCCAATCCAAGAACAATTAGCTCTTATGACATGGCCCTGCTCAATGCTTGCCCTCATGAAGAAATCACTGAAGATATGGGTGCAATAACTAAGTGTGGTTAAGAAAGCAGATGGTTCCCAACTATCACAAAGAATAATGCCTTGGGTCTTAAAGTACCTTAGTGCCTTGTATTCAAATCAGCAGCCATCTAAGTGAAGCATCAATGTAGGTCTACATGAAAGAAGCACCCAGGCCTATGTGATCCAAGGATGGTAAGTAATAAAATCCAAATCGGAAGGAGGGAATGGTATTAGATCTCAAATTGGGAAAACCAGGTTTGAGGAGCCTATGGATGACAGTGAGAACCCCAAATCCATTTGCAGGGTCCCCACATGGATCAAGCCTCAGAAGAATCCCCTCTGATCATAGTGGATGGATATGAATAAACTTGCTATCAGAGACTATTATAAACTCAATTATGATAGAAATGATTAGCCAAATATAAAGAGACAGTCGTTTAAGGTTTTTATTGGTTTTACTTTGTCATTGTTAGTTTAAAAAATTTTTTTCATGTTTTGTTGCATATGAAATTCAGGATACATAAATCGATACAGTAACTGGATTAATGGTCCCCTGCAGGCATGGTAAGGGAGGTTGAGGTGACATGGAGAGCTAATGATGATGGCTACAAAAATGAAGGAAATGTTCTAAAACTGAATGTCGTGATTATACAACTCTTCTTGATGTGATTGAACTATGGAATTGTAGGATATGTGAAGAGTATGCCAATCAAACTGTTTTTGTTTTGTTTTTTTTTAAAGAACAGGCTCTGAGACGACCTCTTGGCTGAGATGGCAACATTCTCTTTATGGGGCTCATGGCTTCTCAGCAGGGCTGCACCTTACCTGCTCTGCACGGAAGATATTGTCCATTTGTTTTCACGGATCAGTTTCTCTTGGCTTGTGAGCTTCTCCAGAAGTTTTCTTTTCTCGAGGAGCAAGGTATTGTTTTGCGTGATTACCTGGTCCTGGAACGACTTCTCCTGCAGATAAGAAAATCCCTTAGCACAACAGCAGAACAATTTATAGATGCAAGACTACTACCCTTGTTTCTGAACTCTAATGGTAAATTGCATCAGTTCATTTTTTCTCTCTCCTGCTCTCTCGTCTGTTTTCATCCACTTGCTGATCCTTCATTCATGACAGCTAGAGTGTTCTGTTTATCTGGGTTATTTTTATGTTGTGTGTTTTGTTTGGCACTTTGGGGACTTGGGGGCACAATGGTCAAGTGCTCTACTGCCAAGTGGAAGTTTGGTCGTTTGAACCCATTGGTAGCTCTGCAGGAGAATAATCTGGTGACCAGGCTAGAAAATTTTAGGACGCAGTTCCATTCTGTCCCATGAGGTCATTAGGAGGATGACACGGAAGAACATTTTATTTTGGAATTTGATAATTTGGTGGGGAGGTTAATATTTTCAAATACAGTTTACCTTTAACAACACGAGTTCAACTGCACAGAGCCACTTATATGCAAAATGTCCCCTTTTTTCCCCTGCAGTGAGCCAAGAGTTGGATCACCTTTAACTGCCATGTGACACTAACCATCCCCCCACAACCATTGGTGAGAGGGACACAGAGATAATTGGAGTCACATAACGCTTAAGCCCATGGTTCTCCACCTTCCTAATGTCACAACCCTTTCATACAGTTCCTCATGTTGTGGTGACCCCCAACCATAACATTATTTCCGTTGCTACACTTCATAATTGTAATTTTGTTACTGCTATGAATCGTCATGTAAATATATCTGATATGCAGGATGTATTTTCATTGTTACAAATTGAACATAATTAAAGCATAGTGATTAATCACAAAACAATATGTAATTATATGTTCTGAGATGTTTATTTTTAATGACAAATGAATGAAATTTGATCTTGAAGCATGGTGTAGCATGGATAACAGTCTTCACGCTGGTACTCATAGGTGGGCGTGTCTGCATGTGGGCGGACTGACCCACCTGAAGACGGATAGAGGATCGGTGTCTGGGTTCCTAAGACCATCAGAAATATGTTTTTTCTGATGGTCTTAGGCGACCCCTGTGAAAGGGTTGTTCAACCCCCAAAGGGGTCGCGACCCACAGGTCGAGAACCGCTGCTTTAAGCAGAGATGTGCAAGAGTTGGGTTTGCTGTAGTAGCATCAGGACAGAGAAATCTGCCAACGGTGGGCCTGGGTGGGTCATACTTGGATTGTTGAAGGGTCAACTATGTCTGTATATGCAACTTCTAATAAGGTCCTCATTCTCTCAAATATCATTAAAAGCTACAGGTAGCAAGCCAGCAACAAAGCCCCCTCTGAATTCTCTGAAGTTTCATATTGAAAAATTTCCCATCTCTATTTACTTTGTAGTTATATTATTTTTAAGGCAAAAAAAGGGGAAGATGGGAATTTTGTCACCTCACTTGGTAATCAGTGCCAGGATCACCGTTTGCGGTGACAAGTCAGTCATGTAAGCTGGGCATTAAGGATGTGCTTGTGGAGATGATGCTGAAATGGTTTCTAGCTTGACACCATGTTTCATTTTCCAACAGGGACTTCCCTCAAAGTAATAATTAGGGAAGCTATTGCTAAAATGTTACAGGTATGCATTTAGTGAAAAACACGCATGCATATACACATGCCACTATCCTGTATTGAAAAATGAAGTAGGTATTAGTGAACATCCGCCCCAGTAAGGGAATCTGAAGCTCGAAAAGACGGAACTGCTATCCTTCCATCAGCAATGGCTTGCTGACGTCACTGGTGCATTCAAGTCCCAGCACCTTTTGTGTGTTTGTTCCTCTCCCATCAGTGGTGGGAGGGAGTCGCAGTGTGGAGAGTAACAGCATTTTGGCAGATGGGAGGCTCACAGGCTCAGGAAGGGGAGCTTTCTTTCTTTTAAATAAGGCATAAATCGAATCAGCCCCCAAAAGAATTCTATTGTCAAAGAATTATAGAAGGGAGATGACAACATCTTCAGTAACAAATCACTTCACAATTTCAGGCTCTTTACCCTTTAATATCTAACAATACTCATATCTACTAGCATTTAAATATATTTATAGCAAAGATTAAGATTTGAAGCAGCTATTCCACAAATAATACCCTGTAAGCTATAATTGGATTAAAAAAGCTACTGGTAAACTATAGAAACTCCATCCTTTGGAAATACATTATTTTTTGAACCAAGAATCAGGAGCAAAATGTGGTTTGGATGACCACAGTAAGAGGACCCAAAGGACTTGCTGCATAAAGATTTTTAAAGCATCTATATAAAAAGAGGGGTGAGGGGATGAAGTCAAAGTAATTGCCATTATTCTTATGATTTGAGACTGGGCACCTAGAAGAGGGGTCCAGCTTTTTTATGCTTGTGTGCTGGTCCACCCGCCCAGGCCTGTACTAATGTGGCAGCGAAAGCTTTGGTGTCGCTCTCTAGCTAAGAACTTCTAATTCTATGAACAATTTCTCTGTGCACTACTATGTGCCCACAGATTAACATGCTTCTAAGAGATTATATGTCCAAAAGAAAGAAAATGATGTCAATTAAAATCTAGGTCTGCCAAGTGCCTTTTTTTCTTTTTTGTATTTTAATCTCCATAAGAGCCTTGTGAGGTGGGAATTATTTCTTCCATTTCACAGATGAGAAAATGATATGCAAATAGTTGTCCAAGGTCACAGAACTATTAAGTGACAGGGTTAGAAGTTGAATCCAAGCCTATCTACAGACAAACCCATAATAACTTTCAAAGACAGTAACCAAAAGAGGCAACAATTCTGTCTTGCTTCTGCTTATAAATGATCTCCAGTGTATTTCTGGAGATCTGTGGTTCTTTGGAGAGGTAGATTAGTTTCCCAAGATGCTCTGCCAAATCACTGCACATGAAGTGGCTCTAAAACAATAGACATGTATTCTCTCACAGTTCTGGAGACTCACAGTCTGAAACAAAGGTGTGTTCAGGGGCAGTTCCTTCTGGAGGCTCTGAGGGAAGATCTGTTCCAAGGCTTCGAGTTTGGTGATTACTGGCATTCCTTGACTTGGAGCTCATTATTCCAATAGCTTTCTCCATTGTTACGTAGCTTTCTTCCTGCTTGCACACACGTGTGTGTTTATGTGTGTGTGTGTCCCCTCTTCTTTTTTTTGTTAAACATTTTATTAGGGCTCATACAACTCTCATCACAATCCATACATACATCAATTGTGTAAAGCACATCTGTACATTCTTTGCCCTCATCATTTTCAAAGCATTTGCTCTCCACTTAAGCCCTTTGCATCAGGTCCTCTTTTTTTCCCTTCCCTCCCCGCTAACCCCTCCCTCATAAGCCCTTGATAACTTATAAATTATTATTTTGTCATATCTTGCCCTATCCGACGTCTCCCTTCAACCCCTTTTCTGTTTTGTCCGTCCCCCAGGGAGGAGGTCACTCGTAGATCCTTGTAATTGGTTCCCTCTTTCCAACCCACTCTCCCTCTACCCTCCCAGTATTGCCACTCACACCCTTGGTCCTGAAGGTATCATCCGCCCTGGATTCCCTGTGCCTCCAGCTCCTATCTGCACCAGTGTACATCCTCTGCTCTATCCAGACTTGCAAGGTAGAATTCAGATCATGATAGTGGGTGGGTGGGGTAGAGGAAGCATTTAGGAAATGGAGGAAAGCTGTATTCTTCATCGGTGCTACATTGCACCCTGACTGACTCATTTCCTCCCCTAGACCCCTCTGCAAGGGGATCTCCAGTGGCCGACAAATGAGCTTTGGGTCTCCACTCTGCACTTCCCCCTTCATTCCCTCGGGTAAGTTTTTTTTTTCTCCTGATGATGCCTTATACCTGATCCCTTCGACACCTTGTGATCGCAGAGGTGGGTGTGCTTCTTCCATGTGGGCTTTGTTGCTTCTGAGATAGATGGCCACTTGTTTAGCTTCAAGCCTTTAAGATTCCAGACGCTATCTCTTTTGATAGCTGGACACCATCAGCTTTCTTCGCTACATTTGCTTGTGCACCCATTTGTCTTCAGCAATCGTATCCTGGAGGTGTACACCCAATGATATGATTTTTTGTTCACTGATGCCTAATAACTGATTCCTTCAGAACTACGTGATCACACAAGCTGGTGTGTTCTTCCATGTGGGCTTTGTTGCTTCTGAGCTAGATGGCTGCTTGTTTACCTTCAGGCCTTTAAGACCCCAGATGCTATATCTTTTGATAGCCAGGCACCATCAGCTTTCTTCACCACATTTGGCTGTTCACCCTCTTTGTCTTAAGCGGTTGTGTCAGGATGGTGAGCATCACAGAATGCCAATTTAATAGAAGAAAGTATTCTTGCATTGAGAGAATACTTGAGTGGAGGCCCAATGTCCTTCCGCCACCTTAATACTAGACCTATAATTATAAGCACATAGATCTAGTTCCCCAACCTCATATATATATGTGCATATGTACATGTCTTTGTCTAGACCTCAGTAAATGCCCTTTGCCTCCCAGCACTTTCCTCTATTTCCTTTGACTTTCTTCCTGTCCCACTATCATGCTCCTTCTCTACCTGGGTTCTTCTCTTCTTCTAAGGACATCAGTCATACTGGATTTAGGGCCCATCCTAATCTAGTATGACCATATCTTAACTAATTACACCTTCAGATACCCTATATTTTCAAATAAGGTCACATTCTAAAGTTCTGAAAGTATGGGCTACGACAAGGCCACACATAAATGAAAAATAAGCAGGCATTTTCATCACCCTTTATTTATTTTTCTCACCTTTTCCACTTGTTGTCGCAGTAAAACAACTTCATTTTCCAGTTGTTTAATTCTCTCATCTCGTTGGTATACTTCTTGATCTAAAAGATCCTTGAGTTTATGATTCTTGATTTTTTGGTGGTGATGCTTCTCATTATGCTGTCTGTAAAAATCAATTTGAGTATGTAAAGGTAGACCTGGACACAGTTAAATTTTACTTTGCCTCCTTAATCTGCACCTTTCTTGGCTTTCCTCTTCTCGCTTAAGGGTCTGGCATGAGATGCAGACATTCATTCTGCCTCTTAACTGTATGTAGGTCTTATTACCCCCACCACCACACCCAGGAATGGATAAAGGATAAAAGGAAATCAGCCTAAGTCATCCCCATGGGTCAAGTCTCTGGATTACCTTGGTCTTGATG
Organism: Tenrec ecaudatus; assembly: GCF_050624435.1. Lineage (NCBI taxonomy): Eukaryota > Metazoa > Chordata > Mammalia > Afrosoricida > Tenrecidae > Tenrec > Tenrec ecaudatus. The sequence goes on along the minus strand of NC_134530.1, from coordinate 67,067,511 downwards.
GATGATGGTATATCAGTGTTTACTTTAGAAAAAAATCTTGAATTCTAATCCATTTTAGCTTTTAAAATTTCATTTATTTTATTGTTGTTATTAAGACTCCTTGGCTTCTGATACCTCAAGTCTAAATTCTGAATCTGACTTAACTACTGCAGTTATTGATTTTAAGTGTCCTAATCTGATATTAAAGGAGCTCCTGTGGTGCTGCCAAGCAAGCATTGGGCTGCTGATCTTAAGGTTGGTGGTTCAAACCCACCAACAACTTTCTTTTACCAGGGAGAAAGATGAGGTTGTCTGCTCCCATAAAGATTTACCGTCTCAGAAGCCCGGTAAAGGATCTATATGAGTTGGAATAGACTCAGTGGTATTGAGTGGGAGGTTAATATCCAGATAACTGGGCCTGCTCTCAATCCTTGTTTGAGTCTGGACCTCTAACCACCAACTCTATGTAAGTCTTTACTCTGATTCTAACCTAGATCTAAGTTATTCCAATCAATACATGGAAAAGTGCTGGCTACCATTAATCATTAAGGAAATGCCAGTTAAAAATCACAGTGAGATACCACTTAGGCCTACTAGGATGGCTAGAATAAAAAAGACAGATAATATCAGGTATTGTTGGATGTTTCATGATCATATGTCTGGCTTCTAAAAAAACCTTAGATACCAAGGCATGGGTGAGTTTTCTTAGTTGGTAATACTTTACAGGTGTGGCCAAAAATTACTGCTGGGAAAATAAGTATTATCTGCACAACTCCATTGGGATACAACTGGGAGCTTGCTTGTACCTTGTCTCCTGGACCCGCCCCCTGTGACCTGTATATATGTTAATTTTTATCAGTATCCTCTCTGTAAGAGACTGTAAGTGGATATATTAGCCTTCCTAAATTCTGTAAGCTCTCACGACATTGAACCTGAAAGTCGTCTTTGGGACCCCTGACATAAAGGCCTATAAAAAAGAACTTTCCAAGGCTGTACAACTAAGAAGGGACAGAAATGAGATTGAAATAGAATGAATTTGAGTCCAGATTTTGTGATATTGCCACTAAAGATTACTGCTTTGACTTGAACCCATGAGAAAGATATTTCCATTTTACGCATGTTCAGATTTTTCATTTTCCTAGGAATAGCTTAGTATAAACTAGTACCAGGTTTCAGCTTCTTCTCGGTTCAGTTTAGAAGCGTAAAGTCTAGCAGTATACAAATAACCTATCTGTTACCTTTGCGTTTCCCCGCTACTCCTAAGGTTTTCACTGGGAAATTAAAAAAAATACTTTCATTGGGGACTCTTACATCTCTTATCACAATCCATACATTCATCCAGTGTGTCAAGCACATTTACACATATGTTGCCAACATCATTCTGAAAGCATTCTCTTCCCACTTGAGCCCCTGATATCAGCTCCCTGTTTCTTCTACCTCCCTCCCCTGCCCGCCCTACCTCAGGAATGTTGATAAGTTACAGATTATCATTTTCGTATCTTACATAGTCCTCTGTCACCCCTCACCCACTTTTCCATTGTTCATCTCCCTGAGAGGGGGGTATAGGTTGATCCTTGTGATCGATTACCCCTTTCTCCCCCCACCCTCCCCTAATCCTCCTGGTATCTCTACTCTCCTAGTTGGCCCTGAGGGGATTATCTATCCTGGATTCCCTGTGTTGTGGGCACTTATCTGTAGCAGTGTTCATGTTCTGGACTAATCCAATTTTTAAGATAGAATTGAGGTCATGATAGTGGGGTAAAGGAAGCACCAAAGAGCTAGAGGAAAGTTGTGAGTTTCATTAATGCTATACTGCACGCTGACTGGCTCATCTCTTCCCTGTGACCCCTCTATGAGGGGATGTCCAATTATCTACAGATGGGCATTGGATCTCCACTCCATGCAACCACCACCCATTCACATTGGGTAAGATTTTGTTCTGGGTCTGAGATGACTGACACATGATCCCATTGATACCTCATGATCACACAGGCTGGTGTGCTTCTTATGTGTGGGCTTTGTTGCTTCTCAGCTAAATGGCTGCTTGTTTATCTTCAAGCCTTTAAGACCCCAGACACTCTATCATTTGATAGCTGGACACCATCAGCTTTCTTCACCACATTTACTTATGCACCCATTTTATCTTCAGCGATCATGTCAGGCTTGAATGTGTTCTTGTGTTGAAGGAATAATCAAGTCGCAGCCCAATGTCCACCTGCAATCTTAATTCTTAACATATAGATATGAATATATAGTTCTATTCCCATATATATATTTACATATATACATGCCTGCATTTAGATCTCTATAAATGTCCTTTGCCTCCTGGTTCTTTCCTCTATTTCCTTTTACTTTCCTCTTGTCCCACCATCATGTTCAGCCTTCATTCAGGTTTAGTAATTCCTCACTGCTACATTGGGCAATTTTTTTCAGGGGTAGATCACCAGGTCATTTTCCTATCTGTCTGAATCTGGAAGGTCCACCGAAATCTGTCAACCCTGGGTGGTCCTGCTGGTATTTAAAATATTGGTGGATAGCTTCTAGCATCATGCCAATGTGCAAGCCATGATGTATAGGGGTGGAGGGAAAGTTTTAATAATTCCTTCTCCCCTAAATCTCTAGTCTTCAACCCTGGATATACAATAGAATCATATGAGGAGCTTTTCTGAAAAATATTGATTTTCAGATCTTATCCCCACAGAATCTATTTTAACTAATCCATGTTGGGGCCTAAGGCAGGTACAGCTAGGGTTAGGAGGCACTGCCCTGAAAGTATGGGCAAAACTCACTGCCATCCAACTGACTGAAACGCACAGCAATCCTGTAGGACAGGGTAGAACTGTCCCCGTGGGTTTCAGAGACTGAAACCCCACCTCCGGGGGGTGGAGGTGGGAGTGTACAAAGCTTCATCTTTTCCCTGAAAAGTATAGACAAATAACCTAAAAATATATACCGTCTCACTAGCCCTCAAACTAAAATAACTGTAACTGAACAATAAAAACAATAGACTGTATTGAGCATTGAAGCCAGACATAAAAGAGCCTATGCAGTGTACTTCATTTAAATGAAATTCTAAGAGGCACAAGTCAGAACAGTGGTTGATTTGTGTTTGTGCTTGAGCTGTGGGTGGAGAATTATTGGGAGGGAGAGCAGGATGTGCACATTGATTGCAAAATGACAGAACAGAATTTTTAGGATAATGGAAACGTTCTATCTCTCTGTAGCAAACTCACTGGCATCAAGTCGATGTCAACTCAGTCAGCCCATACGCAGTGAAAACTATGAGGCTCTACCCTGTGTAAGGTGCAAACCTGTCAGAGCAGGAAAAGGAACATATTCCCCACTGAAACGAGCAACAAAAAGTGATAAAACTGCATCCTGTTAAAGTGGGAAGCTTGTGGGATTCCAATATAAGGTGACCCCTTGAGTTCTGGATCTCAGAGATTTCACTGTGTCTACACACACACACACACACACACACACACACACACACACCCTCTCCCATGGTTTCTACGTTTCTCCATGATATGATGACCAAAGCAAGATAGTAAACACTGAGAAACATTTTGAAAAACATTTTTCCTATGAAACATAAACAAAGGTTTTAAAATCATCATAGACACCACTATTATAGTAGATATGTGCATGCATAGATGTGTATATGCATATAGTAGAACATATAAGGACAAGAAACTTGAAACAATAGTAGGAATGGAACAGAAGACTAGAGAGCTAGGAGTGTGGGGGTGGATTGCAGAGAAAAAGCTAAAAATAATTCAAATAAATAAATAATATGATACATTGAGGCAGTGGAGGAACTCTGGCCCTCTACTTAAGTATTCCCTCAACACAAGAGTACGTTGTTATAATAATGTGCCACTGGGCAATGCCCACCTCCCCAACATGATCGGTGAAGACAAACTGGGAGCATAAGCAAATGTAGTGAAGGAAGCAGATGGTGCCCTGCTATTAAACGATACAGCATCTGGGGTTTTAAAAGCTTGAAGCTAAACAAGCGGCTATCTAGCAAGGAAGCAACAAAGTCCACATGGAAGAAGCACATCAGCATGTGTTATCATGAGGTATAGAAAGGAACAGACATCAGAATTCTAAAAAAAAACACCCAGCCTCATTGAGGTGATGGAGAGGGGTTAAGCTAGAGACCCAGAGCCCATCCGTGGATGATTGGATGTCTCCGGGCAGAGGGACTGCATGGAGGAGAAAGTATACTCAGGGGGCAGCTTAGCAGTGATGAAATATACAACAGTCCTCTAGTTCTTTAATACTTCCTCTGCCCACTATTTTGATCTCAGTCCAATCCTGAAATTCCTGCTAGACCAGTGTAATGACAGTGGCACAGACAAGAGCTATCAATACATGGCATTCAGGAAAGACAAAACCCCTCAGAAACAGAATGGGAGTAATGATTCCAGGAGGAAGGATAGGGGAAGGGAAAGGGGAGGAAGGGAGGGAAGGGGGCATAGAGAGCAATGACTCCTCAGGAGATGAATGCCAGGACAGTGGGTGAAGGGATAGAATGGGTGGTATAAGATATGTATAAATAATCCTAACACTACACAATCTATTAAGGGTTTGTGGTAGTGGCAGGGTAGGGGAGGAAGGGGAAAAAAAGAGGAGCTGATATCAAAGGGCTCAAGAAGAAAGATAATGTTTAGAAATTGTTGATGCCAACAATTGTACATGTCCATTTGAGATAATGGATGGTTTGTTATAATATATGTAAGAGTCCCCATTAAAATGATTTCTTTAAAAATAATAAAATAAAATTTACATCTGCATAAAATAATATCTCTTAATGGGTGCCAGACACTGTCTTCAGGGTTTTTTACCTACATGAATTCACTGACCCCTCCCATCTGCCTTATAAGAGATGTACTGTTATTTTGCCCATTTTAAAGATGAGAGACCTGAGGCAATCCTAAGTTAAATCATTTTCCCAAGGTTATGCAACTAGTTTCTAGTAGAATCAGGATTTGTACTCAGGCAGTGGGGCTTCAGAGTTCAGATTTGAACAATCAGGCTACAGTCTGGAGAGGAGAGGCAGAGAAATACAGCAGAATGAAGAGCAGAGAATCGAAGAAGAAACCAGGAAGAGCTCAGAAACATCCATTTCAATTGAATACTGTTAGATCACACTGGATGCTGAGTAGCCAACCCCCAACAGAAAGTGATGACTCTTCTCTGAGCTGCCCACTGCCTAGAATGATAATCAGGGGTTCAGGCAGTTATCCAAAGGATTGATCATCAGATGCTGCCCAAAGGACTGATGATCCAATGTGCGCCAGAAGACCTCACTGACTAATCAGAACACTCAGGTCAAGATAACGAAAGAATTCGGTTGGTGTCTAACCTAGCCACTAGCGTCCTACCACCTGGTCCCTATAGAATTTGATATCATACCCCTAGACGGGCATCACCCTCTATTATGAGGGCTCCCACTTTGTGGTTGAAGCATTCTGTGCTTTTGGTTTCATTCAACTCAAGAGGGGGCCTGCTTCACTCTAGAGAACCGTCTCCCTGTTTAATAGACCACTGCTTGGCCCGGCACGTGTCTGGCTATCTCTATCGTTTGGACAAGCTATTCAGGAGAACTTGCTAGTTCATTCTGAAGCAGAAAGTGATTGGCATGTAACAAATGCTGTATGCCACAGCCTGTGGATAAAAAGATGCATAAGATCTCTGGTTCATGCTCTATAAGTTGATGAGGAAGGCAGGTAGTAACATTTCAAAACAACGTGGCCAGTTCTGAGTTAAGTACAAAGAATGAGCACCTCACACAACCCAGACTAAGAGGGTCAAGAAAAGTTTCTAAGAGGAAGGAGATGACTCCTGAGCTCAGAAAAAGGGATTGGGAGAGAGTAGTTCAGGCTGAGAAAAGCGTTGAAGGGGGAAAATGTCTGAAGGCAAGTGAGAAGGGAACACAGCAAAGCTCAACAAGTATTGACTCCCTTCCCTCTCTTTCTCTTAGAAGAATCCTGTGGATAGAACTTCTGGGAACAAGAGAAATGATGTCGGCCCTCTTAAAAGTTGCTGCAGTGAGCATCTCACTACTTGGTCCTGGAGCGGGCTCAGTAAACATCGCTATTGCACACGTTCGCTTACCTCATATGGGTATCAAGTTGGTTCAACAGTTTCCCACATTCTTTATGTAGAGCGTCCTTCTCTTGCTGCAAAGCAGACAACTTCTCCGACAGTTCCTGGTTGCTCTTGAGATGCTGAAAAACATTATTTTTAGAATGAGACTATTCTGGGCTGGTAAAGGCATTAGGTTTGAGGGAATGTAAACTGGTAAAGTCTTTGTACTAAACTAGGCTTACTGTGGTTCCACTTTGTGAGAGCATACTTCCGGATTTCCAGAAAGCCTTTTCCCTCGGCCTTTCCAATGGTTTTTGTGAGCATAGAATTCCCTGCATTAACCATCTTTCAGCTTGAAAGGCACACAGTGTAATCCGTTCTTCTGACTTTGCCCTGAATGATCAAGTGCTTGATTTCGGAAGTGACCCCAGTGGTCAGAGCCTCAAATGTGAGGATGGGAGGTTAGATACCTGAGTATGGTTAGACTTGAAGGCAGTGTGATCTTATCGACAGTACTGAAAATCTATGGCAAAAGTGGACTTTTTCTCAGAAAATTGCGTGTGATGCAGTGCTTCGGGAGACAAAGTGACAGGTATAGAGAGTGTCACAGTGAAACCGAGCACTACAAGGGTACTGTCTGGCCACATCTTACCATACGCTCACAAGGAGAAAATAGCTGCGCTAGCAGGCTTGGAAGGGTTCAATTATTGAGCAGACGCTGTCAGAGATCCAGAAAGGTTTTATGTGCACCCTAAAAGAACCTCATGTCTTATAGCTAGCAGGCCAATGTACAAAAATACCCCACAAATTTAAAATTTCATCCAGTATATTTAAGGCACTACAAAGTGTCAGAAGTCAAAAGTGACAGCATTTAATCCCCAGACACAAAATGAACATGATTAATGTAATTAAGCAATAGGGCCAGAGAGGAAATTAAAATGGTTTAGTGTCAGAAATCTTTGGTGATAGTTAATTAATCACAGTGGTTCTAGAACTAAAATAGAGCAGACTATTAAAGTATTACTTGAGTTTCATTTTTAAAACAAGAAGGTTACAGACACTGAAGTAACTTTGCATGTTCTCTTTTTCAGAGATTAACTATATCTTCAGTTACATAAGTCAAACTTGATCATATTCTCTGGAAGCATAACACTCTTCTTTGAGGGTTAAATATGTATAAAACCTTGAGCTTGGGATTTGGATGGGTATGGAGCGTCCAAAGTGGACTACGGCGGTACTCAACACGAGCCCTGCTTTTTACAGTTCCCTCCTATGCTGGAGATCAGAAAAGTAGATTCCCAGTCTCCCTTGGCAGCCAGGCTCGTTTCATTTCTGAAAATGAGAGACACTTGCACAGAATTTGGAAAGCAAAGCAGTGCTGTTCTAGTTGTTCAGTCAGGTTCCTCTTGTGCTCATCCCATGTCTGTCAGAAGAGGCCCTGCCCACCCACCCACCACCAATAGCTTTCTTTAAGGCGCCTCTGGGTGGACTCAAACTTCCGACCTTTCCGCTATCAGAGAAACATGCTAACCTTTGACACTATCCAGGGACTCCAGTATTAGTACAGGAGAAAGGAGAGACGTTGTTGTCTTCTATCACTGATGGATAGTTAACAAGTGGACACCAGAGGAAGCATTTGTAGGAGCTTCGGTAAGTTCCTATGAATCTCAGACTGGTTACTGGAGCTGATTTCCTTATCACTTCTGAATTTGTTAAAATCAGCAGTCATTACTTCTGGTTTTCTACTCATTTCCATTCCTCCCTTCTAATAGTTTTATAAGTGTTCTATTCCTTATTAAATCTTTTATTGTTTGACATCTTTAGGGTGGATCTGGTTTTACTGCTTGGACCCTGAGATTAATATGTAAAATAAATGCTGACTAAAATCAAACTCACTGCCATCCAGTCCATGCTGACTGCCCACGTGAGCTTCTGAGACTGTCACTGCTTATGGACGTAGAAAGCCCTATGTTTCTCCTGAGTGGTAGCTGGTAGTTTTGAACTGTCAACCTTGCAGTTAGTCTAACTCACAACCTCTATGGCACTAGGGCTCCTAGCCACTGTTAGCTAGCATTCAGGCCTATAGAAATAGGAAAATTGAGAAGCATCTCTTCTTACCTCATCAGATTTTCTTTTTTCATTTTCCAGAAGGGTCTCTTGTTGTTGAATTTTTAATTGTTGCTGCGAACTGGTCACTTCCAATCGACTATCTTTATCCTGTAAGGCTATCACTTGCCTTTGGAGCTCATTTATATTCTGCTCTAGGAGCTTCCTGAAGCCAATTAATGGAATTAAGTTACAAAGCAAACTACAAAGTTTTACAAAGGGAAGTCTTAGACTGAAGGTTTTTTTTCTCACTATCACAAGGAATTTCCCACCTGCCAACCCCAGGTGTGTGCGTATGGAGGGCGCTGGGGGTGAGATGTGTGTCTGTAAGGTAAAGAGACCAATGTGGTGAACCTCCTCTGAGACATATGCTTTCTTAGTCTCCCTCTCTCCTCAAAACAACCTTGTAAGTAGGGAATCATTTTTCTTATTCCACAGAAGAGGCAGCAGTGGCACTGACAGGTTTAATCAACTGGTTGAAGTTGGAACAGGTAGGACTCAAATCCCAAAGCCCTTATTATTTTATACTTTTTGAGTTGCTTTCCGAGTGGAGTCCTTTCATTTGGATTCAATAGAGTTGATACTAATGTAAACATGCTACCACGACTGCAGCTGAGTGATAAATGAAGCTGCATTTGATGAGGAAATGCATCCTTTCCCAAAGGACCATCAGAAGGGATGTCATCAGACAGACCGTAGTTCAGGAAAGCCGTTTCCGAGGAGCTCAGACTAACTCATGTGGAAGGCAATTGGCCCAGCAGAAGACGGCAATGGAAGGAGCCTGGTAGGAAGGCACCAGCCAAGGCACTAATTCTGAACAGAAGAGTTTGCTTTCGATTGAATCCAAGATTCACATTAAGCCAATAATAGAAATAGATTGCTGGTTACTTAACAAACTTTGTGCAAATCCTGGTAGCATTTTGACGAGGGAGTCAAAATGTTCCAAAGCTGAGCATCCCTGAAAAGGTTCTTATTCTCCCTCTTGTCTACACTGCCAGGAAGAAGGACTGGGAGAGTGTTTACAAAGACCCTGGATCTTCTTGACTCTGACCGCATTAGATAGCTCTAAAATATAAGCACAGCACCCCAGACAAATAACACTTAACAATACTATTGTTTGCATTGTGCTCCTGCTGGTATTTGAGCAGGTTTCAGAGGAGCTTCCAGACTAAGGAGCAGACGATGAAGAAGGAACAGGCTGTGCACTTTTGAGGAATCAGCCACTGGCCACCTTATGGATAACATGGGAACGTTCTCAGATACTGAGACATCATGAAGAGAAGCAGAATGTTGTCAGCGGCAGTGCCAGAAGATGAGCCCCGTGGGGCAGGCAGAAGGCATTCAAAAGATGACAGAATAAAACCCATTTTTTCTTAAAATATATGTGAACCAGGCTTAGCTCCATATAAATAAGAACCATCAGTTACTAACATTTAAAAATAAACACAAAAGGCGTAGGGAATCCCACAGGAAGCACTAATAAGAACCCTAATAATCATCACAACACAGGGCAGCCGTCCTAGGCACTAGTAGTACTTGGTTGATGGTGATTAAGATTCTCCGAAGTACTTGGAGCTGCTTGGAAGAAAACCAGCTGTCACTTAATTACAAAATACAAATTTTATTCTAGTCTGAATCTAGTGCCAATTGTAAGAGAGAGTGGGAAAAGCAAATGCTACAATGTAATTTTTCTCAGGAAATCCTTTCATTCAAAAACATTTTACGGGTGTATCAGTTCTGTGTCAGAGCTGGAGAAAACACTCTGCCCTTAAGTATCCAACTCTCACACAAGAGACAAAGGAGCACGGAGCAGTCAGAACACAGCATAGGTCCAGAGCAATCAGCACACAGATGAGAAACTGTGACAGTGTGTCTCAGTGGGGACAGAGACAAAAATACCACATTCTTCAATTCACACTGCTGGGGACGTGATCCCCGTCCACTCAGGGCAAGGGAAGATGGCCGCTCCTCTTACCTCCTCTGCTGTTCTTCCTGACATTGCTGCTTTGCTTTTGCTTCATTGTCTAGCGCTTCTTTGATTTTTAACTCTTGTTGTTTCTTCTCCAAAATATATGTGTCTGTGACATTAACCTTCTGAACATTTTCTGATTTCTGCTTCAGATTCAAAATCTTGAATAAAGATATTTTGTGAGAAAAACATTAAGAAGAGCGTGACGTTTTCTTCATTTGAGAGAAATACCCTGTGCACAACAAAAGTGAAAGGACTAGCATAGAAACTGGATTTTAGTAAAGCCCTTGACTAGATTACGCTTAATGGAAATGACTTAATTTTTGCAATACATACTGTATATACTCAAGTATCAGCCAACCCAAATATAAGCCGAAGCACCTAATTATACCACAAAATACTGGGAAAATTATTGGCTTGAGTATAAACCTAGGGTGGGAAATGAAGCAGCTACTGGTAAATTTCAAAATAAAAATAGATGCCTATAAAAATACATTAATTGAGGCATCAGTAGGTTAAATGTTTTTGAACATTTATTTCAAAGAAAAACAGTAAACTAACTCAGCAAGTGGAAAAGAGGGTCAACAAACAATATGGTGTCAACAGTAACCATACTCACTGTGTTACTGTGTGGCTGCATTACTACACACACTGCCTTACCGCATGTACACAACGCAGCTTGTACAGTTTGAGGCCTAATGCAGGATGATGATATTCCAGAATGTGATGACATGACTGTTTGCCAGAGCAGCCTGTGTTAGGGTCATAATATACACGCCGCGCTGTGTATGCGCTGTGTTACTGCATGTGCTGCGTTACTGCATGCGCAACGTTACCACACATGTATGGGAAGTGCTAACGCAACACATGCAGTAACACAGTGTGTGCACAGTGCAGCATGTATATGATGAGCCCTAACACAGGCTGCTCTATGCAAGCATAGTCAACACTGGGTCCAGATAAGGGTTAATAAGAAAATAGAAAATAAAATATAGCAGACTAAGTACTTAAATAAACATACTGTATATCCAAGACCAGAGATATACCTGTACTTGCATTCAGCAATGCTTGGGTGGAGTGAGGGGGCGTGACCAAGCACGGGTAAGACTGTAAAGGCTACGTCATTGGTCACAGCCCTGGGGAAGAGCGGGAGAAGAGTGGCCTCATCTGACGTTCATCTGACAAGGATGCGGTGCACCCCAGGTACCAGCACACAGAGGCGGCAGGTTCTTGCCAAGTACGGCACAGACAACACAGAGGCTGCGAGTGTGCAGGAGAAAAGAGGAGCGGTGACCTCAGCAGTCCTCGGACCACCCACAGAGGCTGCAGGCGCCCGCAGATGAGCCGGAGAACACCCGCAATGCACCGGAGAAAAGGTAAGTGGGACCCTCACTCGAGTATAAGCTGAAGGGAGCTTTTTCAGCATAAAAATGGGCTGAAAATTTTGGCTTATACATGAGTAAAAATGGTAATACATCAATGTAGTTCAAAATATGTGTGCAAAAGTAGCCTTATGAGGAAAGCCTTCTTCCCCTCCCTGCACTTTCATCTTCTACTTTAAAAACTCTAAAAACTCACTGCCATTGAGCTAATTCTGATTCATAGTAACCCTTGAGGACAGGATACAGGGCCCCTGTGCATTTCCCTTAATGGAAATAGAAAGTGTTGTTTTTCTCCCTGGTGGTTTTGAACTACTGCCCTTGAGGTTAGTAGCCTAACTCATAACCCACTACATGACCAGGGCTCTTCTAGTTATCTCCCACCAAATAGGCAACCACTGCTATTGGTTCTTCTTATGCCTTCTAAAGATACACATCCATCAGCAAGCTCAATGGGCCTCAACAAAGCAATTGTGAGGATGGCACACTCCTGGGTAGGGTTTTGTTGTGTTGTCGAGTCCCTATGAGTCAGAACTGACTTGACTGGCACCTTAGAACAAAACAAGTCAAAGCGCTGAGCTCAAACACACCAACCGCTTCTTGATCCTTGCAAGGAGGATGTGTGAGGTCCTTGGTTTATTGTGTCAACCTGGCCGATAAATCCATGTGGGATTAACTGAAGGGCAGCGAGATAAATGGCTTGATAAGCCTTGCCTTTTTTGTCTCTTGCTCTTTGATCATCAGACCAGTGTGCAGTTGCCTTGCTTGTTCTTTGCCTCAATTTGCAAACTACACTACCTGTGGGACACCTAACCCATGGAGTGTGTCGCTGTAATTTGAGGTTCCTTCAAGACCTGCTTCACCATACCATTGGAATTTACATCTCTTGAGCTGGGGACTGTCAGACCCTGTCATCTAGCTGACTGTTGGTGACCTGTCTTGCTGTTTGCTGCCTGTGCCCGGATAGCCTGAATTGCTCTACAGAGGACTACCCAGCGGCCCTCAAGACTTGAAGGACTGCCAGTGTCTCACACCTGTCTAACACATTTGAATTGTACTGAGCCATTTGTACTGCTTTATAGTTTAATTAGCTATTTATTTCTTATGTTATACATCTATCTATTTGTATAAGTACATATAAAATTATTAGCATTCTGGTTTTGGTTTCTCTAGAGAACGCTGTCTAGCACAATGTACGTTTGCTTCTGTAAGATCTCAGCCTGGGAAACCCTGTGGGGCAGTTCTACACTATCTGGCAGGGTTGCTATGACTTGGCATTAACTTGATGACAACGAGTTTGATTTTGGTGTCAGCAAATATGACTGCGTAGTTCTTCCCCATATAGACATTTAAAAACACCAGAAATAAGAGTATCACATCTACACTTATGTGCCTTACTTTTATGAGCAAATAATACATCATGGTGATTTTTCCTTATTACATGTACATATAGAGTTGTCATCTTTTACAATGGCATACGATACCACTGTAAGAATATATCATCATTTATGTAACTATCCTCTGATTGATGGACATTTTCATGGATACCTATCTTTTCTTATTACAAAAAAAGTGATACAAATTAATCCCCCTAAAGAAACTGCCTAACGATTAAAAGATTCAATCATGGCGTGGCTAAAGCTTTAAATGTTCAGCACAGCCTTGTGATGGAGTAAAATTTCTTAATACTGTCCTTTGTCCCATCTCTGTAGATCCCACCCAATGACTGGGTGGGCCTGTGCAAAGAGGGTGTGAATGACACTAAGCGAGAGGACCCGTCCGTTTTGTTACCAACCCCGCCCTGGCTGTGAGGATGCGCCAGCTTTGAAGTAGCAACAGAGAGAGAAGCCCTGAGGACCTTGGAAGGGTAAGTCCAAGATCTCTGAAGAGGTGGAGGCCAAGACCAAGTGCATCACAGACCACGGCATGGACACTCAGAGGAGCAACATCAAGACGATGGAGTCTTCTCTTTTTCTGACCTGGAACTATGAAAATGGGTAGAATGGCAGGGGGCTGACTTCCTGGCCCATGGAGGCAAAGCCAAGGGACCACACAGCTGAGAGACTAACAGCCGGAGAAAGGCTTGATGCCAACATAGCTGAGAGACTGAGAATCAGAGAGAGCTTGTCTGCTGGCTGAAGAGACCATTGATTGGATCCTTACTGTTTTCTGATCCTGACTTGTGGGAACCTCATTATGTACTTCCCTAAGAAGTTCACTTAATTGTGAGTATTGTCTATGAGTTCTGTATGGCCTTTGCAATGGATTATCAAACCCAGAATAGATGCAGAGTGGTGTGGGAGAAGCAGCCAGGGTCAGAATAGATCAAGGGTGGACAAATGGAGGCTTGTCTGTCAATAGGGAATATTCTCCTCAGCACTCGGGAAGCCAGAGGAGGGCAGCTATTGCTGTTCTCGGTTGTCATGTATTGCAAGTCATACAAACTATCTGTACATCCCACCATTTGTTTTCTCCAGTTCAATCCATCCAAATTCAGAGGCTCCTTCAGCAGGTTCACAGTGTAAGACTACCCTCCCAATTCAGAAATTTCACTCTATCACAAGACTGTGCTGAGTTTTACGCACGCTGTAATTAAGTGTTTGAATTGTTAGAAAGCTTCTACCCTCTCACCCCTTAAATGACAACTATCTTGACTTGCATGTTTTCATAACTGTATATAAGAATATATATTACTATAAGAACGTATCAATTTGTTTAACTGACTTCCTCATGATGGGTATTTATATTGATTCCAATATCTTGTTATTATGAACAATAGTATTACAAGCAATATCTGTAGAATAAATCACTAGATGTAGATTATGTTAAAGGTAATTTTGTTGTTGTTAGATAATGCTGCTACAAATCTGCTTTAACTTCCTGTCTCACCATATGTACATGCAGTAACATAGTTTCTCTAATGTTTATGCCTAGTAGTAGAAATACTATGTTGTACAGTACATATACATTTCAACTTGACTGGATAATGCCAAATTGATTTTCAATGTTTATACTGATTCACTCTTCCAGTTACAGTCAGCATATAAGACTTCTTGTTGTACCATATCCTTGTCAGTATGTAATTTTCTAAATTATAACAAAAAACAAAAACTTTTTACCAAGCTCTACCAATTTTACCATTAAAAAGTTTTGCCAATGACCTTTTATGGAGTAATAAAAATTTTATATCTGTCTTAAGTATACATCTCAATGAAGTTTTACCTGTGTGAGGGTAAGTAAAGAACTGCTACTAAGTTTCCAGTGCATTCGTGCAGTTTATTTCAAGACATGTTTACACCTGTCTCTGAGATCAGTAGATGGCTGTAGACAAGTGCTCTCCATTATACACTTGTCTTAGTCTCATCAGAGTACCTTCCAAAAAAGGCCCAATCAAAGCAAAGCAGTGGTTTCCAAGAGGATCTGTGGGGCAGTTTAATTTAAGGCAGAGAGGTCATCCTTGACTGGAGGCTTACTCCATGTGGGGACCCTTCATGTGGATTTTCGGCCTCCACTGTCATCCACAGCCTTCTGAAAACCAGATGTTCAGAATTGAAGCTCTGCTACCGTTCCCTCCTTTGGGTTTAGATTTTTATTATTTCCACTCCTTAGATCACACAAACTGTGTGCTTCTTCCATGTTAGTTGACACCTAACTTAGATGGCTGCTTGTTTGAAGATAAGCCTTTAAAACCTCAAACTCTATTCTTTCTGATGCCCAGACACTATCTGACTTCATCATCACACGTTGCAAAGGCTATGGTACTTTCAATCATCTCATCTGCACATGAAAGTTGGACATTAAATCATGAAAACCAAAGAAGCATTGATGTAGTTGAATTGGTGGTGAAGAATATTGTAAGTACTCTGGACTGCCAGAAGGACAAACAAATCTTTCTTTGGAGAAGTATAGCCAAAATACTCCTTAGGAGCGAGGATGGAGAGGGGAGGAGGCAGTGGAAGGTGAGCAGTGAGTCAATAAGGATGGGGGCTGGGGGATATTAAGGGTTCCAAAATTGATGGCAAGGAGGACGTAGCTTTTATGGTCATGCTTGATCAAATTGTAAGAGGTATTATGGACAGGTGAACAATGGGTAAACATGATAATGGGGCAGGAGGAAAGGAAAAATAAAAAGAAGAAATAATAGGTGTGTATACATATATATGTAAATATATAAATATAGGTGTATTTGTTTATATATGTATATATATGTAAATACAGCAAGGAACCAGATGGACTTTGGGCATCTGCTTAAATATTATCTAAGTCCAAGAATGATTTGTTCTAACAATGTGGCATTGCATGATATTCACCTTTCCAACAGGATAGCTATAGACAAAATGATTACATAAGTAAATGTGGCGAAGAAAGCTGATGGTGCCTGGCTATTAAAAGATACAGCATCTGGGATCTTAAAAGCTTGTAGTTAAACAACCGGCCATCTACCAGGGATGCAACAAAACCCACATGGAAAAAGCACATCAGCCTGTGTGATAATGAGGTGTTGGCAGGAATATGTATCAAAAGTTCAAAAACAAGCAACCAAATTGATGTGAAGGAGTATGGATGTAGTGGAGACCCAAAACCCACCTGTAAGATAACTGGAGAGTTCCTCTCAGAAGGGTCACATGGAAGGGATGATAAATCCAGGGTGAACCACATAACTATCTTCTAGTTCTTTAATATTTCCTCCTCTTACTACTATGGTTTTTATTTGCTTTACCTCAATTATGCTAGACTTGCGTTTGTTCATTTGTAAAATTAAGATCGTTCAATACATGAAAGCCAAGATAGATTACTTTTCAGAAACAGTAACAGGAGTAATGATTCCCTGAGTGTATGGGGAGACAGGCAGGGTCGTCCATCCATAGCATTGATGACTGTACAACGCCACTCAAGGTGAATAACAGAATTGTATGTGAATGGACACATTGGATGGTGTAAGACATGGCAAAATAATGGATAGATAGATAGATAGATAGATAGATAGATAGATAGATAGATAGATAGATATATAAAGGGTTTCTGGGGGGTACAGTGAGGGAGGGAGGGGATAGAGGGTTGCTGGTGTCAGGAGTTCAAGAAGAAAGAAAATGTTTTGAAACTGATTATGATAAATACTGCTTGATGTGATTGAACTATGGAATGTTAAGATATCTGTAAGAGCTCCTAATAAAATTATTTTAAAAAAGCAGTGAGGATAGAAAGACTTGGTCTCATGTACTTTGGACATGCTATCAGGAGAGACCAGTCCCTGGAAAAACATATCATGCTTGGGCAGTGGACAAGGGCAGTGGACAAGAGGAAGTGGACAAGAGGAAGACCTTCCATGAGCTAGACTGACCCAGTGGCTTCAACAACGGGTTCCAACATAGCAACAGTTGTGAGGACAGTGCAGGTCTGGGCAGTGTTTCGTTCCGCTCTGCTGTACATGGGGTCTCAATAAGTCAGAATTGACATGATGGACCCTAACAACAACTATGTAGGGTGGTTTCTGAGGCTGTAAATTGTTAAGGGGGCAGACAGCTTTATATTTCTCCTGGGAAGGGGATGGTGTGTCTGAACTGCTGAGCTTCCTGTTATTAGCCAAAGACTTACTTAACAGCACCACCAGGAGTTAGGGATATGTAAACACTGCTTTCAGAAACGTATAGACCTAGATAGAGGATATACTGAGAAACAACAGTTTTGCATTTGGGTATTTTTAATAAATGTTTCTATCATTTTGTAGCAAAATTTGTTTATTTGCCCTGTGTGACTAAGATGGAGAATATGTCCAGCAGGACTTTGATGGCTACCTTCAAATCCATACTCCAATTCAGGTAATCCTGTCCTAAACTCATAGCTCAATATATCAGTTCTTTAACTTCATTTTTGACTCAACATTAGGCTTCTGATATCACTCAGGTTGCTGTTGTCTACTTTTGGGTGCTTCGTAATGTGATTTATGTTTCTGTAAGATTTGATGCCAAGGCGCTGATAACATTCTGTAACTGTTGCCTATGATGACTGCCACCTGGTGTTATCTAACTGAAATGCAGAGAGCATTGCAAAATGATTTATTGCACAACACAAATCTAAAAAATCTCCCATCCAATGAGAGAAGAATAACATTTTTTTTTTAAAGAAAGAGCTCACTGCCATAAACTCAATGTCTACTCACAGTCACCCTAAAGGGCTGGGTAGAACCGTCCCTGTGAGTTTCCAAGACTTAACTGTTTCTGAGAGCAAAGTCCTATCTTTCTCCTGAGGAGTGGCTAGTGGTTTTGAACCGCCAACTTTGAGGATTATAGCCCAACAAGTAACCACTACATCAGGGATCCCGAGACGAGGACAAACCCCTTGAAATGAGACAGTGTAAAACAGAAGTGATCTGGTACTAGCCAGTTCATACTAATGCTTTAATGTAATTTATTTCTAGGTTCCTAAAGTATTAAAAATCAAAACAATCAAAGAAACAAAAACTTCTTAAGCTTTACTAGAATTGCATGAGGAAGTTAGGTCAAAGGAGAGGGCAGCACGGGGAGAGTAAAGAATGAACCCAGAAATCGACCTGGTTAGTTCTATCTTTGCTTCGTGAATCCTGGGGAAACAGGGCTGCAGTGGTGATGCCCACCAGGATGTTCTGTTTGCTATGCACATGAGCGTATACAAGCACGCTACCTTCTCCTCGGCATCAGCAACTTTAGCCTTCTCCTGAGCCAGCAGCTTGTCCTGTGACCGCATGCTCTGAGCCTGTGTGCGTACTTCCAGCTCCAGTTCCTTGATCTTCCGCTGACAGTGCTCCCGCTCTGCCGTGAGAGAAGAGCACATCTCTGTGCTGTCTAGTGACTTCTGCTGGGCCTGCTGGAGCTCAATTTTCAGCTAAAGATGGAGAGCAAATAAGGGTGACAAAAAATATGCATGAGCTGAATGTCAATGTGAGTCAGAAAAAACAGCTTTCAGAGGAAGCAGGATAGTTCCAAAAGTCGGCAACTACCAATGTCACATGGTGGATTCTATCCCTGGTACTGCCATGAATTAGTAAAGTTTACCCCGTCAGCAGGAAGCTTATTTAGGAAGCTTCTGAAGCATCTATACCGGCTTTCATTCCCTTTACTCCACTGAGAGTGTTTTTGCTAAGTGCAGCCTGGCCTCCTGCTGTCCATACACATCGAATGGACAAGTGACCTTTCAGTAGCAGCCATTTCTCCATCCTCGGTAGCTCTCCTCTCTACGAGTCTACACTACCAGGCTCTCCTGGTTTTTGCTCATCTTTCTGCTCCTCCTTCTTGGTCCCTTTAGTAGAATCATCTAATGCTATCCAACCTCTAAATCGTAGCAGATGATTGTGGGCCTTTAGGGAAGCTCTTTCCAAACCTAGAGTGATTCCCATGGTTTTAAATACAATCTTTATGTCAACACTGCCAAAATAAAACTCCCTGAGTCTATATTTCTGAAATGATTCTTCTTAATGACTTATTGCTTTCAATAAGTGATCCCAACATCCAGCCTTTCATTCAGGTCAATCATCGCAGAGGCCTGCTTTCCATCACAAGCCAATTCTAGTCAGTCATTTGGCTCTCCCTCCACAATAAATTACATATCCATCCTATCTGGCCTATGTCATCCTTGCTTGTCTAATTTATTAACTACATCTATTTATTATTGCTCTACCAAGAATACAATGGATTACAAAGCTAAGTTTGTTCTTTAAAAGGTCCGTTATAAACAATCTCATGAAAGTAAAAACAATCATTTTATTTAAAAAAACTAATAAGAGTGCATGATGGATAATGTCATGTAAAAATTAAAATTAACTGAAAAATGTTCTGAAAGAATAAAGTACATCAGAATTTGATACCAGAAGAGATAAGGGATTTGACTTCTCTTATAATTACTTAGGGAATTGCACCTGCACTTGGAAACTTTTCCACAAAGAAACTTTAGAATCAGAATGCCTCAAGGATGAGTTCTTCTAAAACATTTGAGAGGGTTTTGATTCATTTATCACCGAGACCCTCTGCTGAAATGAGTTCTGTCCGTGGCTTTTTGCAAAAGGGAGAGAAAGCAATAGCTTGGGAGTTTCCCCCGGCCCTGAGGAGTGGTTACATTGACCTAACCCTTTGAAGAAGCATTTTACTTTTGCTCAGGGAAGAAGCCAGTTCCTGTCATCAGAAAATGTTTGTTATTATGCAAATAGAGCCACGTACAAGGCGATTGGTGCCTACGAGGCAAATAGGGTATGTACACTGAGAATTACCTAGACTCAGGAACCTAAGAAAGTTGTAACACTGGAAACATCCCACAGTGGTGAGAGATGGGACTGCAGACCCAGGAGACTGGCATGAGCTGGCACAGAGGGCTTCTGGGCCTGTGGCGTTGGAAAACTAACTACATGCCAACCCATGGGGGCCGTGAGAGCTGTGCTCCTGTTCTTGCAGGAGTCTTGCTGGTGGAGTGTGGGTCTCTGGGCACTTCCCGGCAGAGCTAAAAGGGCTGTAACACCTTTTCTAGCAAAGCAGGGGATGAGAGGAGATCTCTTCTCAGCGGGGTGTGCCCAGCCAAGAGGAAGAGAGAGAGAACAGGCGTGGCCTTACTCTGAAGAAGTCCTGGTCCAGAGTGCTTCCTGTCTCACACGGTGAGAGCCTTCTCGGCCTTACCTGTCTGCTTACTGATGGTGATCCTGCTCGGTTACTTCCAAGTTCATCCTGATATCCTGTTGCTTCCCTAAGAAACCATATATCTGGGAGTATAGTCTGTGAGTTCTAGGAGGCCACTGGTAGAGAGGGAAGCAGAGAGGGTTGTGGGCAGGATGGCTGGTGTCAGGATTGGTAACAGGTGGAGAGTGGAGGCATGTCTGACCTCTACTTTACCGGAGTCAGCTTGGGCTGATCCTGAGGGTGGTTCCCATTCTCTCAGAAGTTACACAAGGTCTCACACTCCCACCACCACATCACAGCCCCTTCACTAAATAACCCGTCTAGGAGAACTACCTTAATGTTTTCTTCCTGAAGTAAGCTATTATGTTGCTTTAAGTCCAAGTTCTTTCCTCGTTCATATCGAAGCTCTTTTTCTGCTGAGTTACACAGATTCTGGACGCGGTGCAAATTCTGGCGAAGTTGTTGCAGTTCCTCTTGCTGTTGCACTTTAAAATTTTCTCTAGGCGATGAATACTAGAGCAAATGTGTTTTAAAAGAGAAACACGGAAAACTTGAAGAGTGTCAAACATGGGTTCAAATGGTCAAAACCAGAACTGCCAGACTGAGATTATTTCCATGTACATTTTTGTTTGTTTTCATTTGCTCAGAACAAATCATGCTTCTATGTTTATGGCTAGTTAGAACATGTTTCTGTAATTTAATTCCTGCTATCTTTGAGTCAAAGTGTCAGGAAAACTATTTGAACAAAAGGAGTTAATCACAGACAATCACCTTTTAAAAAATTCTTCACATCAATGACGGGGAATTGAAGAATGGATAGTTTGAGAATAAAACATGTTTAAAATGGGGATCTCCAAGACACCCCGGATAAATGTGGTAGTTACACAATCTGGTGTCAACTTGTGGAGGGATGGAATCTATCCTGTCAATTGGGTCGCAGCTTGATGACCTCATTTGGAAGCCCTAAAGAGATAAATAGCTCACTGGTGGTGGGGCACTCACTCACTCCCTGCAAGACATTCCTGTTGACAAGTCACATGGAGCTATGCAGATGGAGCTAGAGCCAGGGAGCTGAAGGAGTCATGTGGAGACCCCTGCCAGCATGTAGATGCTTCCACCTCCACTGGATCCACAAAACTTTCCACCCAATGGCCTGTGATTTTCCTGCACTCCGTGTCATTGTATGTGTTGCATGAGTCTGAAGAGGAATTGATAGATTGGTATAGAACGTATGGGCTAATATCGGACTTACGTACTTGAACTGCACTGGGTTAGGATGTACAATTGCTCTTTGATATACAGTTCTCTCTTACACAAACACAAGGGTTTATGAATTTGTTTCTCTAGTCAACTCAGACGAAAAAAAAGTAGTATTCTGTGGTTGTGTGTGTGTGTGTATACGTCTATGTAATTCAGCAAGAGGACTTAGGTTTCTATTCTTAGCTTTCACCATCACTCTCCATTTACTTCCTAACTATTCTTCTCTAGTTAGTACTCAACAATACACTCTCACCTCAGGTCTTTCCACTGCAATAAAATGGCCTCAGCCAAGGTATGAGCATTTTAGATTTTCTACAAAAAGGTAGGCACACACAGTACAGTGTGTGGGGTGGATAAAGAAGTCAACTCTTTCCAGTGAAATAGAGAAGATTCTTAGAACTTCCACCGTCCTGGTCCAGTGTGTTTCCTGTCCATGACTCTCTATAGCTATTCCTTTATTCTCCCGGCTCTATTTAACTTCTGTTCCTGAAACAACAGAGAACTTCCCAAGTCCTAATAGCTCTTCAGTTCCTATCCTGGCTTAATCAGAAAGGCAATTTCAACCCACTTTATTGGATCAAAGATCCCTATAGAAAATTATTGAATGGAATTATAATGATTAAGAGCTTTAGCTTTGGCAGTAGGGGCTGCAAGCCTGATTCTACCACTTGCTCATTGGGTGATCGTGGAAAAGTGACTTCGTCGCTTTCCATTTCCTCATTTCAACATAGGGGCAGTAATATCTGCTAGATACAGTGACAAGGGCCTAAAATAGCACATGCAGTCACTTAGCACAGCTACTGGCCACTCAGTTGCACTACCTACTAATGCTTCTGCCACTTAACTGTCCCTGAGCTTTCTTCTTTCAGCTGAATAGAAGAGTTTTCCTGAGGCCTAGAACCCTGCATCCAGCACTCCGGCTTATTTAACCCCGTGCAACAGTGTTTAACAACTCATTCTTAATCAGCTTCCTGTATAACTGTTTATCATATCAAAGCAGAGCTCTACAGAAACAGCATCGTGCTTGTACCCGTGGGAAAAAGGCACAGAATATTTTAGCCTGTTTTGAAGAAGGGAAAGCCAGAACAGTAGTTCATCCTGCCTACATTGTAGGTCAAGTCACTTTGCCAAAGAATTGCAAATTATTGCTCAAAGAAACTATCAGTCAGCCAGTCTAGGGGTCAAGGTAAAATCTTTTGCCCCCAACCTGGTACAATGCTTTTACTTGATAATGAACCAGGAAAGAGCTACTGGGAACCAGGAAAGAGCACGAAGTTAAATACTCAGAGGTTCTTTTTGGATTCATCAGCAATTTGATTAAGCAAATTACTTTCTCTGAGTCTCACTTTACTCATTTGCAAATTAAAGGCATAAAACCAGATGATGCCTAAGGCCTCTTCCATGTTAGGAATTTATAAAAGCAATTGTTAAACATGCATTAAATTCATATACTGGTCCCAATGGCAAGACTAAACTATTGGGGAAATAGAGTTCCAGGCTATGACTGGCTTTCTTGGTGAATGGGGATACAACAACCTGGCGTTACTAACGTGATGCATCAATCTAAGTCTACTTGTTCTGGTGTCCTACTCACTACACATCCTTCTGATTCCAATTTGTCCTTCTTAGTTCTCTAGAGGAGAGAGAGAGAGAGAGAGAGAGAGAGAGAGAGAGAGAGAGAGAGAGAGAGAGAGAGAGAGAGAGAACTATTCATACAAACATTTTAATGTAACATTTGTAATTACTTATTACAGAAGAATAACTAGTTGACATTCTGATTTTACTCAGTTTGGTTAACATGAGCTTGTCCTTGAGACACAGATGTATTCTGGGTGGACTAATACAGCAAGCTTGGAGCCTGCAAATCTGAGGGCCAGATAGTGAATAAATTCACCACGCTCACCCGGGTCACCCTGGCAGGACTTTGGGGAGTTAACCGTCCACTCTACCAGGAAATCAGCTGGATGTGAGGCATGTGTCTGCTTTCTTGCACTTCTCAGGGAAAAGAAGCACGTTAGGTAGCAGTAGAAAGGTCACACTCTGCAGGAGAAAGACTCGGGTTCCATCAATGTGTCATTCCGGGCAAATTGACCTTTCTAAAGCCTCAGTTTCCTCCCCTATAAAGTGGCAGCAAAATATTCCTGCCTCGTTGGACTATTTAATATATAAAACTCACTGCTATCAAATCTATGTTGATTAACAGTGACCCTATAGGACCAGGGTAGGAACTACCCCTGTGAGTTTCCCAGACCTTAACTCATTGTGGGAATAGAAAGCCTCATCTTTCTCCTGAGGAGTGGCTGGTGGTTTCGAAAAACTGACCTTAAAGATCGCAACCCAAACATGTAACCACTATGCCACCAGGTCTCCCCGATAAATAGAAAGGGCACATTTACAATAGAGGGCCTAAAGCGCAGGAACTACTCAACAGCATTAGGAAGAAGTAGGAAGTGAGGTTTTAGTCTTATAAAATACAGATAATACTGGTTGCAACTTGTTTCCAGAATACAGGGAAAGTAAAATGTAGAATTCAGCTCTCCGAAAACTTCACCTTGAATACGGTTTTATTTTTATTTATTTTTTTTAAAGAGACGGGGTCTCGCTATGTTGCCCAGGCTGGAGTACAGTGACTATTCACAGGCGCGATCCCACTACTGATCAGCACGGGAGTTTTGACCTGCTCCGTTTCCGACCTGGGCCGGTTCACCCCTCCTTAGGCAACCTGGTGGCCCCCCGCTCCCGGGAGGTCACCATATTGATGCCGAACTTAGTGCGGACACCCGATCGGCATAGTGCACTGCAGCCCAGAACTCCTGGACTCAAGCGATCCTCCAGCCTCAGCCTCCCGAGTAGCTGGGACTACAGGCGTGCGCCACCACGCCCGGCTTGAATACTATTTTAATAGCAGACATTAAGCTCCCAAATGTCCCCAGAAGCCACAAATGCATAGAGCAATACAAAAGTCATTCACCAAAGAAGCTTTCACAGTTCTTTTTCTAAGTATTTACCATGCATAAGCTTTCTTAAAAGCTTGGTTTCTTCTCTGAGCCGATAGCTGTTTAAATATGCCCATATGGCAATTAAGAAGATGCAGTACACATGGATAGCAGTAGGTACTAGAAACTATAATTTGGCTGCGGGAGAAAAGAGCCAAACACAACAGAACACAACACAGACAAGCAGTAAAAAGCGGAGTATTCATTAGCCACTAGTGGGTCAAAGAGCCTTGCACACAAAAAGAGGCTCTTAAATTATCACTGCACTTCCATGTACATCACACCATTTTGGAAAATGTAAAGTTCAAAATACAAGTATGTTTTTTGGTTTTGCTTTTTTCATGAAGCCTACCTTTGTCTTGTTGGTTGCTGTTTTTGCCTGAACACAGGGCTGGGCACACCACAGGTATTCCATTAATATTGGTTAAGATATTAGTGACAACAATTTAAACTTACTTCACTAATGCATGAAAGCACAGACATGTGCCAGAATTCAGCCAAAAGTTAGGAGGCTGTATGGCAATATAGGACTCTTTGCCCTTCAAAAAAATAACTATTATACTCCATCTTCCTTGGGTTTTTTCTTTATTTAATTGCTTTCCCATCTCTTTCCTGGCTGTTGCAAAATGGTTTTTGAAAGGAAAGAGTAATTTAATGAAAATCGATAAATTAGCCAGCGTGTGTTACTTTTCATGCTTTCAATCTCATCCTCAGAGCACAGTGCTAAGTTCCTAAACACAGACTACGGACCGTGGCGGCACAGCAGTTCCCTGCCGGACTGCTGCTACACACTCAGCAGTTTGAGACCATCAGCTGCTCCATGAGCAGACGAGGGGCTTTCTCCTCCTGTAAAGTTACACTCTCGGAAACACACGGAAGCAGTTAGTTCCACCTTACCCTATAGGATCCCTACGCGTCAGCATCCATTCAAAGGCAGTGTGCTATTTTAAAAAATCATTTTATTGGGGGCTCGTACAACTCTTATCATAACCTATACATACATCGATCGTCTCAAGCACATTTGTAAATATGTTGCCATCATCATTTTCAAACCATTTTCTTTCTACTTGAGCCCTTGGTATCAGCTCATTTTTTCCCCTCCCTCCCTCCTTCCCTCACCAACCCTTGATAATTACAAATTATTGTTTTTTTCATGTCTTGCACTGTCCGGTGTCTCCCCCCACTCCTTGTCTGTTGCCCTTCCCCCCTGGGAGGAGGTTATAGGTAGGTCATTGTGATTGGTTCCCCCTTTCTTCCGCCCCCCCACCTTCCTCTTATCCTCCTGGGGCAGTGCGTTATTTTAAGCAAAGATTTTTATAAACTCTCTGACCACAGTGTCAGCTGCTGCATAACCCAAAAGAGTAGGACCAATGTCCAATAAAATATATGGAAAAAATAATCTGTAACTTATCAAGGGTTCGTCAGGGAAGATGGGTGGGTAAGGGAGGGATAAGAAATGGGGAACTGATATCGGGCTCAAGTGGAAAGAGAATGCTTTGCAAATGATGATGGCGGCATATATGCAAATGTGCTTGACACACTGGCTGGATGTGTGCATTGTGCTAAGATATACAAGAACCCCCAATAAAAGTATTTTTTAAAAGCCCATAGCATTAAATGTGAATTCAGTGGTAAAAGGCCTACCTGGAAGATGTCTATGTACGCTCTTTTTGGATCATTACGGTCTTCTTCTCTCTGTTGTCTGAACAAACCTAAAGGGGGTCTCAATCTCCGTCCAGGCCTTGATTTTGCCTCTCTGCTGTGACTTTAATCTGTGTATCCGAATCCCTTCTCAAATATATTTTTTTACTATTATATTTTAAAAATGTGTACCTGAATCACTTTTCAAACATAGAATGTCATCCTTGAAATGTGTTTACTTATGAATTGAAGTGCTTCCTTCTCTCTGAAGCTCAAAGTAACTTCTGGGAAGAGTGGTAGGAAGCGCTTGGGTTACATAAGAGAGACCTTGTGACCCTGAGGTAGAAGAGCTGAGGCCTGGCTGGTAGATCTGTCCCACCACCTCATTTCTCCTGGAAGTAGCGCTCCTGTAAGGACAGTAGCATCTGTGGTTTTTCCCCCTGTAAGATAAGGCACTTTGTACATTGAGACTACAGGCCACGAATAGAAATTTGGCATGTTTGCTTGCATTCCCTATTCCACCTGCCGATGGCAGGCATTGGCAATCAGTGATCACATTTTTCCCTGCTGAGCCTACGTGGAGCCTAGAAGAATCCTTTTAAATAAAGTATGTAAACTGTTGAGTTTAGTTCATATTTTGTTGCTATTTTAGAACTCCTCAAACCATGCTGACTGTATCCACCAAAAATATATTAATGATAATATACAAATTGTGCTTATACTCATTCATGCCTGATCCTAGGAAATTACCCAGGTGGAGCTCCTGTTTACAGCACCTACCTGGGCACTACTGCCATGTGAACTATCCCCAGAGCTCTGAGAGTGGAGCAGGCTTTCATTCATACAGCCCAGCTCTTCTCTAAGTTCCACAGCTTCCTCAGGCTTTATGCTGCACTGCTGTTCTCCATCGTTCATAGTTCGATCCTGTTGTGAGCGCTCTTCCGTCTGCCCTTCACTTGAAACAGTGACCTCCTTCACTGACTCCTCTGGGATTTCCTCCTGCTTAGTTTCTCCTAATTTGGGACTTGGTACAAATGTAACAATAAAAAAGAAAGTATCAAAATGCTCACTAGAGTAACAGGTTATGGTGAGAAAACAAAAAGCTATAGATCAAGAAAGTGCTGTTGATGGCACAACTCTTTTTAATATAGTCAGACAATTGAATTGTATGAGGGTGTACCCGCCCCCCCAAAATGGGGAAAAGCTCCACTTGACAGAGCCTTCATAGTGCGCATTTTTCACGATAGGCGAGCATCAAGCACCTTTCTCTGACTTCGTGCACCCAATGGCATCGCCTGGGGAAGTTCTCTCTGGCCACAGTGAATTTTTTTGTGGTGACCGATTTAACAGAACAGCTTTGAAATTTTGTTTCCTGCTTGGGAAAAATGCTGCAGAAACACAGCTTACAAAGACAGTGCTATGGGAAAAACTCAAGTGTACGAGTGGCTTTCTTGTTTCAAAAAAGGTGCAATGTGTATTGATGACAAGCCTCATTCTGGATGTCCATCAACTTCCCAAACAGACGAAGATGTTGACAAAATTTGTGCACTTGTGCTCGAAGACTGACGATGGACCACTGAAGAGACAGGAAATTATCTGGACTCTCTTGGAGCTTGGTTCAGCAAACTTTAATGGAAGATTTGGGAATGAGAAGGGTCACTATGAAATTTGTGCCTTGGCTTCTGACTGACCAGGAAAGAGTGTCAAGTGGAAACATGCCTGCTTTGAAGATTTGAAAGAACAGCTCTGAACTGACCCAGACATTTTTTCCAAGGTCATTACTGGTGATGAGTCATGGCACAATTCTTACAACCCCCAAAGCAAACATCAACCAAGCCAGTGGAAGATGCCATTGTCACCTTGCCCCCCCAAAAGCTTGTCAAGTAAAATCAAAGTCAAGAAAATGCTTGTTTTATTTTTTTTAATGTGAGGGGGTTAGTGTATTTGGAATTTGTTCCACCAGGTCAGACTGTTAATCAAGTTTTCTATTTAAAGGTTCTGAAAAGATTACATAACAGTATGCAACAAAAAAAGTCCTGATTGTGGCAGATGACAGTGCACCTGCTCACGCAGCCATCTCAGTGTGCCCGTTTTGGGCAAAAAAACAGCATGCCTATCTTGCTCCATTGCACCTTACTCACCTGACCTTACTCTGTGCAACTTCTTTTTGTTTGTGTGAATGAAGAGGGACATAAATGGACAGTGATTTGACAACATAGAAGAGGTGAAGCAAAAAATGAGGGAAGTGCTGTCAGCCATCCAAACACATGATTTGAAAAATGTTTCCAAGAATGGAATCACAGATTTGACAAATGTATTAAGTATAATGGAGAGTACTTTGAAAGTGATATGGTTGCTTTATAAAAAAAAAATTAAATACAAAGCTTTGAAAAACAATTCTTTTTGGGGGAGGGGCATCTCCTCATATGGTGTGTGAATTATGTGTCAATTAAAAATTTTTTAATGTACTATAAGTGAGATTTTCAACTTGAATTCAGTAGCACAGCAGTCATCTTACTCTTTTAGGTAAACTTTTTAAAAAGAAATGAGTCATCAAGTGTGAGAAGATGAGGTGTGTATTATTTAATATGGCTCTTTAGCCATTGACTTTGCTGCTCCCACCCAACAACCTTGGTTTTCTTGATGGGTCCTATTTCACTTCACTTCTTGGCAGCACTTTTCCCGACTGCCCATTTTTTGTTTTTTCCTTGGAGCATTCTTTAATCTGGTTCCTGTGACATACACTTTCCAGGTTTTTCTTCCATTTCACCCTTGGGGGTGGAGCATTCTTTTTGTTATGTAAACAGAGGTTTTCTTTAGGTTTCTGCCAACAGATACTATTATCAAGCAACATATGGGGCTACTTAATCCATTCACAAGGTCTTTGTAGCTTCTACTTGTTGATGACTCTCAAATTTATCCCCAGCCCAGACCTTTCTCCTGAGCTCCAAATCCATAAATCCAACTGTCTGTTGCATCATCTGCACTTGGCTACTCCAATGACACTTTAAAATCAATGACCCAAAAGTTGAATTCATCTCTTTCTCCTTCAAAAGCAAGTTCCTTAACTTAATGAATGACACCATCAAAGTTAAAAGTCATCTTTAACCTCTTCACATACCTAAGCCTTGGCCTACCATATCCACTTCCTCAATCTCCCCAAATCCATCAACTCCTGAGTCCTGTTGATTTTATTCTTCTCTGTACTTCATGTACTTTTCTTCATTCCCACAAACACTATCATTTCTCACTTAGCTTACTTTAACATTCTCCTAACTGAGCTTCATTCTTGTGCCAACAGTCTATCTTTACACAGAAGACAGAGGGATTTTTCTAAAGCAAAAATCTGTTCTTGTCCCTCCCATTGCCCAAGCTCTGTAACATAAGCATTCATATCCTTTAATAATCAAAAGGACCTGAAATAAGGAGAGGTTGCGAAGTGGGCACAGAAGATAAGCAAGAAAACGACGAAAAACAGGAGAAGGGGAAAGCATACAATAGCCCATAAACTTCTCACAACCGTAACCATGGGAAGCCGTTTGGAACAAGTCATGAAACTAGATGGCATCACAGAGTTCTTTCAAGGGAGGCATCACTCTGATGGCCAGGCACCCGCCCCTACCAAGCCACCCCCTCCCTCCCGACCCCGGGTAAATCAAACCCACTGCCTTGCTCCTTGTGACAAGTATCCCTGCCAGTTGTTCCAAGTTAGCTGGGCAGTTTTTCCTGAGTTTAGGTAATTAATGTCAATTATTTCTCTGAAGAACAACTCTCAGACTGGCAGTTTTCATCTCCAGTGCCACTTACTCACTCTAGGTCACTGTCACCTCTTCCCATCTGAGGCTCATATCTAGATTAACTGGTCTGTCCTTAGTTTCCAACTAATCCGATATAGAGATAGTAGGGGGCTTCAAAAAGTTCACAGAAAATTTTCCATTATCTTTTATTTTCATTTTACTCAAATGTTTTGAAGATGCTGGTATGAGAGCAATCTCAATGCTGTGACCAAACTTCTTGCTTTTATGAACATTAGCATACCACATTTGCAATATGTTCTTACTTATGCAACTATGTGTTATGATTTTGAATCTTGGACTTAGTGACTTTCACTGTAAACTTACACAGCATCTTTTAAGAGGAAAAATCAAAACTGGTTAAAAAAAAAAGTTCATCTCTCCTAAAACATGTAGTTTACTTGACTGTGTTTCCCCAGCTCATTGATGAGTATATCCTTTAGTGTAATATATAATCCCAAACAAGCATCTGTTGTTTCCTTTTGGTTAGATAGTTCTCGGTGTTTTCCCAAACAATATTCGTTTTTGTACCAAAGCACAGTAATTCATTTTCTCAAAGCTTCAATAATTTCAGTGAAAGAACGTTTTATTTAAAAAATAGTAGCAATAATTACTGTAAAAAAAAAAAGTCTGGGAACAAGAATATCCAAAGAGAAAGAAGAACAAAGTAAAGGAAAATTCTTAAAACTTTATAGGATGTAATATTAAATAAAAGCTGAAAAAACAAATTGCTTCAAAACATGGTTTTAATTATGTAAAAAGTGTGTGTGTACGTGCAAAGAAAGCCCAGAAAGAAAAAAATTTGGATGTTAATATGTGTCAGTAGTAGGAATTGTAGGTTATTAAAATCTATCTCTTTGGGAAGAAAGCCTAGAGATCTCCTTCCCCCAATCAGCCCGTTAAAATCTCCTAGATCCCAGTGTTTTGATCCTGCTGTGCACTGAGTGGTCTTGAGTTGGGGGTTGACTCAATACCAGCTGACAACAACAACGTCTCATTATTTTCCTTGAAATCTTAAAATTCTCAATAGAAGGCACACATTTATCTTAAAAGTCAGAATAAAGATTTTAAAATACCTTTATACTAAAAGAGAAACTCTTTGGTTGATGCTAATAACTAATTTTTCCATACATGTCATTTGACAATGAATGTCAAATTCTTATAATGACCAAGTCAAATAAAAATACTGCTCAGGTAATTAACGTGATGTTAAATTCTCTCAATTTACCAGAGTTCCTCTTTCTCTTCCTTTGAGCTTTGAGTCTCTACTTCCAAGACTGATACTTTAGGCACCAGATCTTTACAGATCTTTTCACTTATATTTACATTAGTTGCTCCCCCTAGAGTAAATTGATTGAATTGTTCAAATTCCTGTGAAAGCTTCAAGACCTGTGGAGGGAAGTAAAACAAAACAAAACAAATAATCTGTTTTCGTATGTATGGCTTTTTTGTATAGCTGTGAAGATATATTGGTGCTATTAAATGCTCAAATAATTATTTGCATAAACCCCCCTAATATATAAATTGATATCCTCATTGAAGTCTTCTTCCTATCTAATTTACTATTTGGTAAGTGCTCTGTAACTGAAACCATTGATATCATCGACATGAACAAGTGTTGGTTTGTTTGAAGTGTTTTTGGATGGGGGTTGCTTTCTCAGCGCTGGTTCAGGGTTTTGATCTATCTTTTCACAAGTGAACAGATGTGCGCCAGCAAGTTTTTCATTACTGTCACCGTGCTTGTTCTCAAGTCGCGGTTTCAATGTACTTCAGGAGTCATGAAGACAATACGTTGCTGGAAAACTCATTAGCTAGAACATGAACCACATAGAACAGAGGATGAATTTCTTCCTGCTGGACCCTACTTCAACTTGCAAAGGGCTTCAGATTATGGTGGCAGCTTTCAGACTGTAATGAATATAGTACATCACCATGGACATTTATTAAAAATGCAGAATCCCAAACTCCTCCCATTCTCACCCCGTGGGGTCAGAATCAATGCTCTGAGGTAGGAAATGAGAAGAGGCTCTTTAAATTAGTAGTCCCGGTAATTATGATTAAGTGGATTCTTTGGTAATCACTGCTGTGTTGTATGATCTCCCAAAACATTTCTTTGTTTTCGACAGATTCTAAAGACTTCCTTTTTAAGAAAAGTTACTCTTTTTATCTTTGTATAAAATTAAAACACCCTGAGGAATAAGGAAAGCATGGGTGGAAATGATTTTAGGGGTGGAAGACTTCATCTCTGACTCATATTTCTAAGTCTCTCCAAATTAAAAAAAAAAGGTAAATTTCTATACTAATTATGTTTGATTGTTGAAACAAAATGGACTTAATTCTAAATAAAAATATAACTTTATGTGATCCCTTCATGTGGTTTAAATTATCTAAGAGAAATTCAGTGTGTGATATGACCATTATAATCTCATACTAGTTGAGGAAGAAACTGGAGTGACCAAAGAAAAATGGCTGACCTTTAATTGGGCCATGGGGATGGAAAGACATGGATGAGTGAAGAACATAGAGCACTTTAAGCACCAAACCAAAGAAACCAACCTCGCTGCCATTGAGTTTACACAGACTCATAGCGACCCTAGAGGACAGTCAGAGATGGCATCTCTCTCTAAACATAATTCACAAATCACACAGTTAAATAGTCCAATCATATTAAGAAGAGTTGTACAATCACCACCACAGTCAATCAAGGCTACAACTCTTTAAGGGAACAGAAAGTCCTGTCTTTCTCCTACGGAGCAGCTGGCTGCTTGGAACTGCTGACCTTGCAGTTGGCATAACCACCACAGCACGAGGGTTCCCCACAGGGAGCAATGTAACCAAAGGCACGAGTGAAGAACGGAGCACAGATGATTTATGGAGAAGTGGCAGGCTGGTCTGACTTTAAAGGAAGTTACAAGATGAGAAATTGAGGAAATAAGGCGAGACCAGTGAGGAGAGAATCAGATTATGAAGGGCTCAGAATGAGAAAAAAAATTAATGAGTCTGCATTACTTTCTTAAGTAGAAAAAAAATCCCAAATGCTATCTAATCACTTATTTTTATAGCAATTATGAAAATTTAAGCACTACAGCACTTGACATTACACAGGCTTGATATTATAGCAAATTGAGAACTGCTGACGTCTCTGAAAAGGAAGGTGATTTTACTACTAAGCATTTTCTAGTTAGTCTGAATTGTCACATGACAAAGTATATATTTAAGAAGTTTACCTCTTATTATGAAGAAAGCTAAATCCACAGGACATTTCATGGAGCAGATATAGAACAAGACTAATTCTGTTCCTCATACTTCACCCTATTGATATTTTATCTTAGTGACGTAGCTGATTTTGAAGCTCAATTATGTTTAAGAGGGAACTTGAAGAAGTTTGTGGGAAAATATAATGAAAAGATAACGAAATGTTCCCATAAACCTTCGAAGTCTCTTGTATTTAGCTTCCACTTTCCGACTGAGTCCTTAGGTTAGAAGAGCCAGATCTGGAGCTGGGAATCAACATGTAACTTTGGAAGTAATTTAATATCTTTGGGGCTCAGTGTTCAGGAACCTTGGTGGCATAGTGGTTACATATTGGGCTGCTAAACATAAGGTCAGCAGTTCAAAATCACCTGGAATCAGGACTGGGGAATGGCTTACTAACAACCTGCAACATGCCAACGACATAACCTTGCTTGCTGAAAGTGAGCAGAACTTGAAGCACTTGCAGATGAAGATCAAGGACTGCAGGCTTCACTATGGATTACAACTCAATGTAAAATCATCACAACTGGACCAAAAGGTAAGTAACCTCATGAGAAATAGAGAAAAGGTTAAAGTTGTCAAGGATAATATTTTGCTTGGATCCATAATCAATGCTCATGGAAACAGCAGATGTCAAAAGACATGTTGCATTAGGTAAATCTGCTGCACAAGACAGTTTTAGAGTATTGGAAAGCAAGCCTGTTACTTTGAGGATCAGCGTATGCCTAACTCAAGACACGGTATTCTCCATTGCCTCATCTGCATGTGAAAGTTGGACAGTGAATAAGGAAGACTGAGGAACAATTGATACATCTGAATTGTGGTGCTGGAGAATAATATTGAAAGAACCCTGGGTTGCTAAACGGACAAACCAAACGGTATTGGAAGAAGTAAGGTCAGAGTACTTCTTAGAGGTAAGGATGGCAAGACTTGGTCTTAAAATCCCTGGAGAAGGACACCATGCTTGGTAAGTGGAGGGGCAGCAAAAAGAGGAAGACCCTCAATGAGATGGACTGACACTGTGACTACATCAACGGGCTCAGGCATAGTGAGCAATGGTGAGCATGGCACAGGACTGTGCAGTGTTTTGTTCTGTTGTGCATAGGGGGTTGCTTTCAATGGAACTAACATAACAGCACCACGAGGAGACTGAAAATACCATAGTTTGGGTCAGGTGCACCTTAATCCTTAAGGCAAACTTCTTGC
Source organism: Tenrec ecaudatus (assembly GCF_050624435.1). NCBI lineage: Eukaryota > Metazoa > Chordata > Mammalia > Afrosoricida > Tenrecidae > Tenrec > Tenrec ecaudatus. The sequence goes on along the minus strand of NC_134530.1, from coordinate 67,033,191 downwards.
TTTTCAACACTTTAAAGAGATCTAGTACAGCAGATTTACCCAATGCAATTTATCCTTTGATCTCTTGACTGCTTCCATGAGAATTGTGGAACCAAGCAAGACAAAATCCTTGACTACTTCAATCTTTTCTCCATTTTGTTATCTATTAGTCCAGTTGTGAGGACTTTGGTCTTTTTTTACATTGGGTCATAATCCATAATGAAGGTTGCAATCCTTGATCTTCATCAAGTACTTAAGTTCAGCAAGCAAGGTTGTGTCATCTGCATATTGCAGGTTGTTAATAAGATTTCTTTTGATCCTGCTGCACTTTTCTTCATATAATCCAGCTTCTATAACCATTTGCTCAGTCCACATGAGGAAGTATGGTGAGAGGATACAACCTGATGAAAACTTTTCCTGATTTTAAACCATGAAGCATGCCCTGGTTCTTTGGCACAACTGCCTCTTGATCCATGAGCAAGTTCCACATTAGCACAGTGACGTGTTCTGGAATTCCTTTTCTTCTTCAGGCTATACGTAGTTTGTTATGATCTACATAGTCAGTCAATAAAGCACAAATACACATCTTTCTGATATTCTATGTTTTCAGCCAAGCTCCAGCTGACATCAGCAAGGATATCACATTCTCTTCTGAATCCTGCCTGATTCTCTGGCAGGTCCCTGTCAATGTTCTACTGCAACCATTGATGGATGATCTTCAGTAAAATTTTACTTGTGTGTTATATGAATTATATTTCTCTATAATCTGAGCATTTTGTTGGCTTACCTTTCTCTGGAATGGGTAAAAATATCTCTTCTAGTCAGTTGGACAAGTAACTGTTTTCCAAATTTCATGGAATAGATGACTGAGTGCTTCCAGTGCTTCATCAGCTTGTTGAAACATTTCTATCGGTATTCCATCACTTCCTGGAGCCTTGTTTTTGGCTTGTGCTTTCACTGCAGTTTGAACTTCTTCCTTCAGCACCATTGGTTCTTGCTCATATGCTGCCTCCTGAAATGGGGAAATGTCGACTAGTTCTTTTTGGTATGGTGACTGTGTATTCTTTCCAATTTCTTCTGATGTTACTTCATCGGTCAGTCAATATTTTGCTGAAAGAATCTTTCAATATTGCTACTTGAGGCTTGAATTTTTTCTTGAGTTCTTTCAGTTTAAGATATGCTGCATGTGTTCTTCCTTTTTGCTTTTCTACTTCTAGGTCTTTGCACATTTCATTATTTGACCCTGTCCTCGAGGTGCCCTTTGGAATTTTCTATTCAGCTCATTGATGTCATCATTTCTTTAGCTACTCTATGATTAGCTGAAAGCTTCAGAGTCTCTTCTGACATCGACTTTAATCTTTTCTTTCTTTCCTCTTTAATGACTTTTTGCTTTCCTCATGAATGATGTTCTTGATAACCTTCCACAGATCATCAGGTCTCCTGTCATTCGTGTTCAGTGCATCAACTCTCTTCTTGAGATGTTCTCAACGTTCAGGTGGAATAGACTCAAGGTTGTATTTTGGCTCTTGTTGACATACTTTAATTATTCTTTTTAGCTTACTTACATATGAGCAATTGTTCATCATTATCAGCCACTGGCCTAATTTTAGCTGCTGATATTGAACATCTCCATCATCTCTTCTCAAAGATATAGTCAATTTGATTTCTCTGTATTCCAACTGAAGAAGTCTGTGTGCATAATTCTCTTTTGTTTTGTTGAAAAAAACGTATTTGCTATGAACAAGTAATTAATCTTACAAAATTCTGTCATGTGACCTACAGTGTCATTTACCCATCTAGGCCACATTTCCAACTACTGGTCTTTCCTCTTTGTTTCCAACCTTTGGCATTCCAATTGCCAATAATTATCAATACATCTTGGTTCCATGTTGAATCAATTTCAGAGTGAAGATGTTGGAAGAGCCCTAATTTTTTTATCAGTAGCTTTGGTGGTTTGAGCATATATTTGAAGAGTAATTGTATTTATTGGATTTCCTTGAATGCAGATAGATATAATCCTGTCACAGACAACACCACACTTTTAGATCTTGAAATGTCTTTGTTGTCGATGAATGCAATACCATTTTCCTGATGGTGTCATCCCAGCATAGTAAACCATGTGCTTTTGATTCAAAATGGCCACTACCAGCCCCTTTCAGCTCACTAACATCCAGGATATCAATCTTTATGTGTTCCATTTCATTTTTTACAATTTCCCGTTTTCCTAGATTCATTCTTTGTACATTCCAACTTCTGATTACTAGATTTTTTAAGCCATTTCTTCTCATTTTGAGTCATGCTCTATCAGTAAGCGAAGGTTCTAAAGGCTTCACTCCCACAGGTTTTATCCAGTCACAGAATTATGGTCACCTCTACTTGGAAAAGGCAGCACATATTTTGCGTGCCTTCCAACCTGAGGAGCTCATTTCTGGCACAATCTCTGGCAACATTCTGATTTTTTTTTTCGTTAGCCTTTGAGGATATAACAATGTCTCCATACTATCCACTAAGTTTTCAGTGGCCAAGTCCTCAGAAGTGGACTGCCAATTTCTTCTTCATAGTCCGTTCTTAGTCTGGAAGCTCTGATGAAAATTGCTCACTTTGGGTGACCCTGCTGGTGTTTGAATTACCTGTGACATATCTTCTAGCAACACAGAGCCAAATAAACATTAAGGAGCAAAGATGCCCGCTTTGAGGACAAGGGTCTACCTGACCCAAGCCAGGACATTTTCAATGGCCTCAAAGACATGTGAAGGCTGGACAATGCCTAAGGAACACCAGTGAAGCATTGATTCATCTGCATTATGGTGTTATTGAAAAATACATAAATTACCATGGAGTACCAGAATAACAAAGATATCTGTCTTTGAAGAAATACAACCAGAATGTTCCTTAGAAGCATAGATAGCAAATCTTGTCAGGAGAGACCAGTCTCTGGAAAAGGACGCCATAATTGGAAAAATAGAGGGTCAGCAAAAAGAGAAAGACCCTGGATAAGATGGATTGACTCAAGGACTACACCGATGGGCTCAAACATAACAATTACGAGGATGGTGCAGGATCAGACAGTGTTTTGTTTTGTTGCTATGAGTCAGAATTGACTCAATGTCATCTAGCAATGTAACAGTAATATACATATTATGATTCAGTATAAATTCAGTGTATACAATTCAGTGTAAATTAAAAAGAGGCATTAGTTTTAAGTTTTTAAGTCAAAGACGTTTAAGTAAATTTTTTAATATGTACTCCAATAATTAAGTTGGCTGGAATTCAGTTTAAAGTAAATAATTCATAGATTAATCCTAAGTCAAAGTACTGGTAGAAATCTGAATGTTTTACCTAAAATAGAGATTGACTTATAACCCATGCTATATGGCAGCCTTGTTATCTAACAACAAAAAAATTAATTTATAGGAAACTCTTACTAAAAATTTATTTCCTCTTATTTGCTTCTCATAAAAGATGCATCAAATGGTGAACTTATATTTATTTAATCTCACCTTTGTTTCTAATTCAGAGTTCTCTCTCTGAAGTAGGTCATAAGCTATTAAAAAATAGCCTCTGTCTTCTGTTGTTCCTCTAAGATTTTGAATTTCATTATAAAGGCATATAAGTTCTGACTTTGATCTTTGCAATTCCTGATTAAGAAATGAAGATATTTATTAGAATCAAATAAAACTGTTTGCCCACAAAAGATAAAGTCTTTCTAAACAGATCTGGAAATCAAAACTCAAACTCACCGCCATTAAGTCAATTCTAACTCATAGCGATCCTATAGGGCAGGGTTGAACTGCCCTCCTTGGGTTTCCAAAACTGTAACTCTTTATGGGAATAGAAAGCCTTGTCTTTCTCTCTTAGAGCAGCTGGTGGTTTCAAACAGCTGATCTTGTTGTTAGCAGCCCAACTTGCAACCACCACACCACCATGGCTCCTAAACAGATCCTGAGATGGTCCTGACAAGTTTTCTTTTGCTTGCAATATTCAAATCTATTCTCTGGCAGAGTTCTTTCGGCCACTCCATTACTATTATTTCTAAGCACAAGGTCCTACAGCTCCAATTTATTTTCAAGGTAAGATAATTGGTGATGTTAATTAGGAATGTCTGAGTGACAAAATACCTCACTTTCAAATTGCACAGCCTTCGGCACATTATTAAGGTCAGGCGACAGCTGCTTTCTCCTCTCTTTCTCTTCTGACAACTCATTTTCAAGTATTTCAATTTTTTCTTGGCTCATTTTCAATATCTATGAAAAGTAGTTTAGGTAATTAATTCCATATACAAAAAGCATTTTCTATATATTCTGATAACATCCATTTTCTAACTCAATTATAAAGTTCCCTAGGGGACAGGAGACCCGGGTGAAACTAGGTCATGCTACACTAGCTTATATCTGTAATGCACGTGCCCTACCTACATTATAGCCATCACAATGGAAGTAAACTGTGACCTTGTAAAGCATTTTTTTCCGTATTTCATTTTGCCTTCCCAAGACCTCTGTAAGACTGTAGCTGTTACTACATATTTTTCACAGAGGAGCTAGGTGAGGCGTCCCAGATATGATAAGCAATTTGTCTGAGGTCTTACCATCAACACTGGGATTCAAACCCACATCTAATTTAAAAGCCTTTAATATTTACATTATATAGCCTTACTCTTGAGTACCAAAACCTATTAGGAAACGAAACTGAGGTAAAAATGCAGTCAGGTAAACAGAGTGAGAATCAAGCCAATTCCCTTCCTACTGTTATCAAGCTATAGGCCCTTATTCCTGTAAGAACATACCTGTCAAGGGCACTAGCTACATATCTGGTGAAAAAGGAAGGAAGTGGAATCCAGCTGACACTTCTGTCCCCTCTAATTTGGACAATGTAGATTGGTATACTGGAGAAGAGCACTACTAGTCCTGCGCTATTATTCACCAAATATGGGACCCAGCCCGTCACTCTCTTTGCTTCAGTTTCCAATCTGGGCAACTAACTCACAGAGTGTTCTGTAAATGGAAGTACATGGTATTATTTCTATATTATAGGATTATTCTCAATTTTCATCTTTGCTCTGTAATGAGACAATATCTTTAAATCCACACACTATTTAAACATCAATACATTTTTTATTGGCCTGATTCCAGATTCCTGGGGGTACATTTTATAACCACTAACCAGAGTGCTTATTTTAAGTAATTCTTAAGTGTCCTTATGGGGTCTGCTTCATCTCTAGTAGGAGATGTAACTGAAAATCATCTCCTTTATTTCTTACCTCTTTCAAATACTGTACTTTTACTGCCTCTTGACTTTTCATACTGGTCACTCATCTGTCTTCCTATGTTACTGATGATCCAGGTTATGGATGGAAATCTTAATCCAAATAAAACACCAGTGAGAATACATACACATGTTTAAAAATACTGAGAGGATAAGCTACATTGTAAAAATCTCCTTTCCTGAGGCTATCCTGGTGAAATGTTTCCACTACCAATAACTCTCACCTCTGATCTGGCCTCGGATCCTTTGGAGATCTGCTTTCTTAATGTGTTTGATCCCCTGCTGTTATTTCACAGTGGAACCAAAAGGAACACACGTTAGGAAAACACTACAGCATCCCAGCTGACTTTAATTGGTCAAACTGCTTATTTGCCTTCCTCATATTCGGTATCAACACATCTACAGCAATTCCAAGCTGATGAATTGGGAAGAGCCGGGGAATGCTACTAGATGCAAAAACAAAGCGCAACTTTTACAAGCATTCCTGCCATAGGTTTGGACAAGAAGTCTAGTTAAGAATCAGGTTAACCTCCTAGCAGTACTGCACAACAACAGGGGAAGGATGTATTCCCACCCACCCTCAAGCAGATTCTCCCCTTGCACCTGCCACGCCCACACTCACCAAGGATCTTTGCACATCTACATGTGTGGATGCATGCGGATGCACTCAACAGCAGGTTAAGAGTCCTCGACTAGCTGGACCCTCGCACCACTGGAAATGTTTTAGTAGGAAGTGAAGCACTTAAGCCCTCAAAATGGAATGCTCTCTTCATGTTGTTTTCTCAATATCAGGATGTCATAGATTTGAATATAGCACTTTTTAAGAGCTAACACTTCAGAAATGAATATATTTGGAATTCTCTATAGTTTGTCTGTGGCATTTCAAATACAGTTATGCACCCAGGCCATTTGTGAACTTCACGAGCCCAGTGACAAAAGTTCAGAGCAGAAACAGGAAGGAAAGGGTCAGTAAAGTAAAGTGAGAAATGAACAGTGAGATATGGAGATCTCTGGCAGTGGAAGGAGCCCACCTCACCTGTCTGCCAGCAGTAAACAAAAAGGAAGGCTCATGGGCCCGGTAGAGGAAGAACTCAGCAGAGGCGGCTGCCAACGGCTCTGGCCAACAGTGTAACAGCTCAGAACTCTCCACTGCCAGTGTTCTATCTGGGGCGTGGAGACCATTTAATGCTTTGACTAAACTGTGCCTCCCAAGTATGTGGGATCAGCTGTATGTCCTTTGTCCTGTGTGCTCTTGTTGTGCTGGGCCCTCTCACTCAAAAACTCACTGCCACCGAGCTGATGCCAACTCAGAGTGACCCTATAGGACAGGGTAGAACTGCCCCCTGTGAGCTTCGGAGACTGTAGATCTTTTGGAGCAGCAAGTGTTTTGGAGCTGCTGGCTTTGCTGTCAGCAGCCCTACGTGTAACTGCTATGCTATCAGGGCTCCTCGCGCTCTCCCAGGCAGAGTCAGCGGGGAGGAAACACTGCATCATCATCACCTGGAGGAGGAGGAAGTTTGTGTGCTCACTGACAGGCTTGCTGCAGGTGCCCTACAATTCCCCACAGGGCCAGTATGGCGTAGAAGATAAACTTTCGGGCCAGGCAAACTTGGACCAAATCTTGACTCTGTCTGTGGACTTTGGTTACATTTCTTTTGGTTCTCAAATATGAAATGGGAATACTATTACTTACCTACCCTCTCATTCACACACTTCCTTCAAGTCAATTCTGACTCACAATCGCCCTGTAAGACAGGGTAGAACTGACCCCGTGGCTTTCCAAGACTGGAAACCTTTACAAAGTAAAAAGCCTCATCTTTCTCCTGTAGAGTGGCTGGTGGTTTCAAACTGCTGACCTGATGATTAGCAGCCCAATGTAAAACCTATTATGCCACCAGAGCTTCTACTACTGGTACATCTGCTACTTACCTCCACTAAAAATACTCACTGCCATGGAGTCAACACTGGTCTATGGTCATCCTTATTCAGTGTCCGACTTTCATATCCATAGGAAGCAATGGCAAATACCATGGCTTTGGTCAGGCAAAGTAGAAAAACATCCTTGCTTTTCAATACTCTATAAAAGTCTTGTGCAGAAGATTTACCTAATGCAACAAGTCTTTTGATCTCCAGACTGCTACTGCTGCTTTCACGAGCATTGATAGGATTTCTATTAACCTTAAATGAAGGATGTCAAATCTCTAGTAATTATTACAACACATTGTAGACACTCAATACATCTTCATTTATATGCTTTTACTCCCCTTTTTTTGTAGGAAGCAGAAAATACTCAGAGAAGAGAATAGAGTTTAATTCTTCAGGAATCTAAATAAGGGAGTTTTTGAACTTGAGGTGACCCACGCCCTCAAAGCCCTGGTGGCAGAGTGGGTTAGCAACACTTTGGGCTGCAATGCCCTGGGCACTCCAAACCAAACCATACCAACTGCTATAGAATCGATTCCAACTCAGTGACCCTATAGTGACCATATGCCACAGACTAGAACTGCCACGCTGGGTTTCCAAGACTGTAAATCTTTGCCACTGCAAACTGCCACATTTTCTTCCGTAGAATGGCTGGTGGATTGGAACTGCTGACCTTCCAGTAGTAGACACACACTTCAACCACTCATCCACCAGGGACCCCCGTTAGCTGTTATGCAGATGCAAAGCAAAAGCACAGAGAGATACCAGTTCCCCTTCATTAGGATGACAAGCTATCAAAAGTACAGAAAACATCAGTTATCCATAAGAATATAGAGAAATTGGAAGGCTCGTCCACTGCTGTTAAAGAACTGAAATATGACTATTAAAATAGCTAAAATGAAAAAGATTAGCAATAGTAATGTTGCTAAGAATGTGTAACAATTGCAACTTAGATGCCCTTACTAGTAGGAATGTAAAATAGGGTTTTGAAAAAGTAACCAGGATGTTTCTTATAAAACTAAATTTACATTTATGCCATGATCCACCAGTTCTATACCTGTGCATTTCCCCCAGGTTGGGGAAAAAATCCACAAAGACTTGTATGTGAATATCAACAGCTGCTTTATTTATAAATAGTCAAAACCTAAAATCTACCTGAATGCTCATCAACCAGTAAGTGGAGAAATAATTTATGGTAGGTCCCTCTAGGGGAATATTACTCAGCAATTAAAGACGCAAAACAAAACGTGAACAGGCAACGGCATGAATGAATCACAAAAGTGTGACACTAAGTTAAGAATACATACTGGAGGGGTCTATTGATGTGAAATTCTAGAGGAGGTTTTGTAATAGAAAGCGATGAAGGTGTCAATAATAAAGGGAGAGGAAAGTTTTGGGGGTAATGAGATGTTTTGTTTCTTAATTGTGATGATTGTGGCTACACAGATGTATGCATTTGTCAAAATTCATGGACTGCTGCTCTTAGTGGTACACTGAGGGATCGAATTATATCTCAGTTGGATTAAACAATCTCATTAAAATTACTTACAAAATATAAAAAACAAACATGAAAATTCAATTCCATTATAATAAGAGAAATAAAAATTAAAGTATACTGAGGTAATAATTTCACCTAGTGTATAGTAAAAATACAAAAGTTTGACAGTATATTCTATTGGTGATATTTTTAGAAAATTGACATTATGATGGGATAGGAAAATGGGACATCCCACTTAGGGATCTTCTGGCACTATCTACCAAAAGACACTTGTGCTTACCTTCTGCCCACATAATCCCTCTTTTGTAACTCTATCCTTTAACAGAGAATCTCTCGTGAGATAGTGTGCTATCTGTGAAGCTGCGAACTACAGGACCAGCGGTTCAAACCCACTGACTTCTCCACAGGAGAGAGATGAGACTATCTGCCCCTGAAAAGATTGACAGCCTTGCAGACTCAAAGGGGCTGTTCTACCCTGTCCTAGGGTCTCGATGGCAGTGAGTCTGAGTTTGGGGTTCTATAGAAACACGTAAATATGTATTCAAAAGACTGGGGAGAAGCAAGTGTCCATCCGCAGGGAGCTGGTTTAGAGAGTTATAGCATATCCATCCTCACAACAGAATGCGAGGCTTCGCTCAGTAAGAATGAGAAAGATCTCTGTATGATATGGAAGCATCTCCAGGTGCATTATCATTTTTATAACAAGATGCTACAGAGAGGTAGAAGGTTGAATAAATATTCAAATTTCTTGTCTGTGAATAAAGAAATATTGAAAAGACAAGTAAGAAACGTAATAAAAGTGGTTACTAACAAGGGATGAGAGAGGAGGCAAGAGACGGTGGGGCAGGGCTGTGAAACAAGACTTCTCTGTGTATATCTTTATCATTCTTTTGACTTTTACACTGCGGGGCTGTTAGATTGTATGTCACTTGCACTTGTGTAGGGGTAGAATCCACCCTGGCAATCAGGTCACAGCCTGATGATGCCTCTTAGGTGGTGTGGTCTTTTTATAGGAGAGAGGGACACTGGGAACCCCTCCTCTCCTCTGCCCCTTCACCTTCCTGCTTGCTTGGACTCTGTGCCTGCCTCCAGAGGCAACCCCATGCGGGCTGCCAGACCCGGAGAGCTGTTGGCACCCAGCTATTTCCACTGACCTTGGATCCACTCTATTCTGCACCTACTCTGCATCCTGCTTCACCTTTCTGCATCATTGGCCTATGGCTAGGTGAGTCTGAAGAGGGAGGGCTACAACTAGCATCAGACCCATGAACGTAAGTTGGACTGGGTTGGGTTACCCTCTTGATATAAGATTACTAGATTACTTCTTGAATAAGGATATATATATAAATATATGAAAGAGAGAGACTGAGTCACTGGCTTTATTGCTCTAGACAATCCAGCCTAACACACTGTGTAAATATATAGTCTTCAGTCAACCTTTGCATCTTTAATATTTTTACCTATGGATTCAACCAACTGATGACCAAAAATATTAGCGTGGGTAGGCAATTAAGCAGTCAAAGAAATCCCTCTAAGGCTTAAAGGGAGCATATTATTAGGGCTAAAAGTAATCTAGAAATGGCTAAGGATATGGCAGGCCGTGTATAGGTAGTGTGCATATTCTCCACAATTTTATATAAGGAATTTGAGCATCTGTGGATTTTAGGAGTGGGAGGGTGAGGAAGGGGCCATGGAACCAAAACACTGCAGATTCCAAAGAATGACTGTATTCAAGAGATCAGCATTTAAAAAAATGCTCTAAATTTATTTGATTTTGTAAAATGGACAGTGCCCTAGCTCTATCATGACTGTGCTATGATTATTTACATGAAAAGACTTGGAATAATAATAAGTCACAAGATGATGATGTAATTTTGTACTCAAAACACAACTTAAAATGAAGACAATAACTATTTTATTTGAAGCAGTTCCATTTGATGTCATTGGTCCATTTGGCCCAGGATGGGAAAATCAGTAATAATTCAAATAACTCACCACCATTTGAGTCAATTCCAACTCACAGAGACCCTTTAGCACAGGGTACAACTGTCCCTTTTAAGTTCCGGAGATGGCAATTCTTTTTTTTAATAAATCATTTTATTGGGGCTCATACAACTCTTATCATAATCCATACATACATCAATTGAGTAAAGCACCCTTATACATTCGTTGCCCTCATCATTCTCAAAATTCACCTTCTACTTGGGTTCCTGGAATCAGCTCATTTTCCTTTTTTCCCTCCCCCTCCCTCCCCACTCTCCCCTCCCTCACAAACCCTTAATAACTTATAAATTATTACTCTCCTATCTTACACTGCCAAGCGTCTCCCCTCACCCACTTTCCCATTGCCCATCCCCCAGAGAGGAGGTTACATGTAGATCCCCGAGATTGGTTCCCCCTTTCTACACCCCCTTCCCTCCCGGTGTCACCACTCTCACTGCAGGTCCTGAGAGGTTCATCCGTCCTAGATTCCCTGTGTTTCTAGATCCCTACTGCACCGCTGTGCATCCTCTGGTCTAACCAGGTCCGCAAGGTAGAATTGGAATCATGATAATTGGTGGGGGGGAGATGGCAATTATTTATGGGACTATAAAGCCTCATCTTTCTCCCGAGGAGCAACTGGTGGTTTCAAACTGCTGATATTGGATTTAGCAGCTCACATGTAACTACTATGTCACCATTAGAAGTTTGAAAAATCTAGACCCAAATGTATTCTTAACTGTATGTTCTTAGAATTAGTATTTTTTAATCAGGCACTTCTACTATACCATTCTTCATACAAGTTGTTGTGAGTCAGAAAAAAGGATCTAAACTACCGTACATACTCGTGTATAAGCTGAGTTTTTCAGCACAAAAAATGTGCTGAAAAACTGGGGCTTGGCTTATACACTGGTCAATGGTACCCCAGCAAGGTGTAACATCTCGCTTGCCCCCCTCGCCCCCTCCCCCCCGTAATGGGAAGTGTACCCGTTATCTCGCGGTGATTGCCATTTCTCCGCTGTTCATTCAAAGCCCCGCTGACACTGCAGGAGTCTGAATGTTTGTTTACTCACATCTAACCAATCAGAGCCATCCTAGGACGCGTATCTTTGAATAAGCCTTTTAAAGACCGTGTGTGAAGGATGTGGCATGAATGGATGTCATCTGGTCAAACCAGACTAACAAAAGGAGGAAATCTCATGAAGCCAGACATACATTAATAGCAAAGTGGGTTCGAGATGCATGGGAAGACATTCCAGAAGCCATGGTGCGACGTGCCTTCCAGAAATGTAGCATTAGTAATGCTATGGATGGCAGTGAAGACTGCGCTCTGTATGAAAATGACAGCAGTGATGGTGAAGACGGCGATCTCAGTGAGGACAGCGTCTATGATGACCTCACACCAGCTGAAGCTCTGCATTAGGATATGGATGATGATGAGGAATCCAGTTTTGAAGGATTTTAACTCTTTACATTTTAGCTTGGTTGCTGATTGAGCTCAGGGAATAGTACTCTTAAGGTATCATTGTTGATACCTTATTGTTTGTGTTGAACGTATTTTCCACTTACTGTGCTGGTTTACTAATGTTAAATGACTTGTCCTTTTATTTATGTTTTTTTTTTTAAAGCATAATATGCAAGTATTTTATTTTAATTACTCCTATCTGAAGGTCCTTATTTCTGGAGAACAGCAAGGCATTTGACTATCCACTCTTTCCATTCCTTGAAGACTGCCATCCGTTCTGGCCAATTCGCAGCCTCCTCACGGGCAGGCTTTGGTGTTCTTCCAGGGACGTCGGCAGGTTCCTCTTCAATCCACCTCAACAAGGCCGTCTGTCAAGGAGGCTTGTCCGAAGACAAAATTCCAGGAGTCTCTTGGGTAAAGATCGATCATTGTGACCCCCACAACACAGAAAGCATTTCTGGGTTTTTTCCTTTTTAAGAACTTCAGGATGTCCCCAGCATGGATTTGTAGGTTTTGGGTGTTCTCAGTGACTCTAAAGGAACATCTCGTTGCTGAAACAGGGATGGGTTCCAGGAGTTTCACTGTCAAGCCATAGAAAAATGCTTCACAGTAGCCCTTAAGCCACTTAATATATTCATCACTGATGAGTCTGGTGTTCCCAAGAGACCCGATAGACTGTATGTAGATGCTGCACTTCTCTGGCGACGGTATCTTTCTTTTGGGATCATTGAAGAACTGTTCAAAGTCTTGGGGGACCTCGGGGTGGGAGGTCATCCAGTCTGACTCCGAGTGCAAGGTAATGGGTTCAAAGAGCACACTGTTGGGCTGAAAGGTTTCATTCATGAGGCGCAGCTCCCCGGCATCGAAGCTCTCGTACTGCGCCACCAGCTCGGGGGTCTTGGAAATGAGGGCTGTTCTCAGGGTCTGTTCAGAGTGCCGGATGGTTCGCATCGTGGCAGGTCTCTTCCATTCACGCCGCGCTCCTATGCAAAACTTTCATCCTTCCCTTTGAATGGGCCCAACAGCTGTTCCACCAGGCAGCTTTGGGAAACAGACTCCCACTGGCACGTGTGTCTTGCAAAGGGTGGCATGTCTGGGAATGACTTCACCCTGCCCGCCGGCCGCCGCGGCGCGTGCGCGCCCCGCCCCCTTATTTATGTTTTTTTAATTTAAAATAAGTATTTAAATACATTACCCCGCTGATGTCTCAATTTTTAGTAATTTTATTTTCATTTGTTTTGATTATTGAAACTCCCCAATAGCTTCTGCATTTTCCACCCTAGGCTTATACTCGAGTCAATCAGTTTTTCTGGTTTCCCAGGTAATAATTAGGTATGTCGGCTTATACTCGGGTCGGCTTATATTCGAGTATATACGGTACTTTAAATGAGAGTATCACTGGGTCCTTTGGGAGTAACTTTGTACAAATTATTGAAAATGCTCTCTCAATTTTTTATTTGCTGCTTGTTTGCACCTTTTTTTACACAAATACATTGTTGACTTGCTTGTTTGTTTTGGGATACAGAATGAGACTTGTTTTTTAAGTGGGGATCCAAGAAATTTAGCAGTTGTTGTTTTCTTGATACTTAAGAGGTCTGGGCTATAGGGTCCAACTAAAGAGTTACAACGAGAATAAGCTATTGTGTGGGACATGCCCTCAGAAATACTGGGATGGCACTCATTACAGGTATGTAAGAGGAAAGGTAGCCCCAAAGCTGAATAGCCTTATGATCTGCATGTCTTAAAATGTCTTAACACATTTGCACTTCTTTCCAACTATCTTGCATTTGACCCCTTTGCCAATCACTTCAGATGTTAATCACACTGAAGAGACTAGACACTGTACATATCGGAACCACAACACTATTATTCTTGAAGGTCTTTGCCACACTCATTGTGGTTGTCACTCCTCTCCACATTGCTGCGGTCTATAAATTAACTCTTTGATAATTAAAAATGCTTAGATTGGTTGCATCTTTGTAAGATTCTCTTTTATTTAAACAATTCCATTCTAATGTCTCTCTCCTCCGCCCTCCAGAGTAGAGGGGAACAGAAATAGACTCTCTGTGCTCCAGTTACTTCCTCTATTCTCATTGGCTCATAGAAGACAGTTTAATAAGAAGAGAGAAGCAAATGATGATTACCAAGTGTTATGTGTGCTCTGTAAAAGTATAGTTCCTTTAAGAGAAATCAGAAAGAACAGAACTTTAAAATACCTGTACTTCCTGTTCAGCACCCACAATTTTTCTAGGGGAGTAGTTTCCAACTTGCTCATTCTTTTGAGAGTCATGAATCTTTCCTTTAAGCCTTTCAACCTTGAAAAAAAAAAGTAAGCACCTTATAGACGTCTCAGTTTTGTTTGTTATATTTTGGAGGAGGGAGATTGCTTTGCTTTTAAACTACACAAGCAATACCTGAATCCATTCTCCTTATAAAAGTCAAACATGCAAGTATTCTTGAGACCCAAAAGTGCTACTTTCTTTCACATACCCTTACCCCACAATATCTTTCCTTTATAGAAATAATATGATTTGGAATGTATCCTTCACCCATGTATATGTGTACATATGTAATAGACTTGTAAAAATTTAATAAATATGCACTAAGTATATACATTTGCAAGGTCTAAGACAATTCAGTCTTCATTTATTCACATTTAAAACAATTTCTTGAGCACCTTGTACATACCAGACATTATTCTAGACACTAGAAATATGAATGCAAAATCGGTATAAACTAAAATTAGAGGAATACATCATTTAACCAGAACTTGGAAATGCTTATTAAACTTTTTTTTGTTAAGAAGAAATTGCTATGAACTGTAACATAATTAAGGGTTTTAGTACTAGTGATTTCAAACTTATTCAATGTAATAATAATTTCTATTTGGTAAATGTGCTAAGTATAAACTACTTACATAAACCATTATTAAAAGGAAAAGTTCCTAAATCAACACAATAGCCATATATTAGCATAAATATTCAAAATGTATAAAATATAAAAACATACAAAATCCAGTTAAGTCCAAGTGTGGCTAGTAAAACCATTCTGTTTGGAATGCTATGGCCACTAGTGTCAATCCTCATTGATGACCAACTTCTGTGATGTGCAGCTATGTGTAGCCTAGTGGCTGAACGTCACCACATGCACACTGAAAGAAATGCTAACAAATACACTCAATATCTTACCTCTGCCCCAAGCATTTTTTTTTCTAAGTTAAGTGATCGAACCCGGTTTCTTAAGGCCAGAATTTCTTCATTCAGTCTCTGATTATGTTCCTTTGCTTTCTGTAGTTCAGCCGACCCTAAATCAGAGGAGGAAACAGTTTATTCAACTGAATTAAAGTTCTTATTTGGAGGCATTAGTTCTACAAACTTCCCCTGGGATCGAGTCAATTCCAACTCATAGCAACCTTATAGGACATAGTAGAATTTATGCCTGTGGGTTTCTGGGGCTGTAATTCCACAAGAGCAGAAAGCCTCATCTTTTTCCTGCAAAGCACCTCGTGGATTTGAACAGCTGGCCTTAAGGTTAGCAGTCCAATGTGTAATGCACTATGCCATCAGGGCTCTTTTCTCTAAAACTGAAGGGAGTGCTGTTCCCTGCCCTTCTTGTCAGTCCTACCATGTCTCTCACATGTGCTACTTTGTACAGTGGAGTCTCTGTACAGTGGTGTCACTAGATTTTGAAGCCCAGCTCTAGAATATTCTACTAATTGATCAAAACAGATTTTAAATTTGTATTTTCCCTCACCAGAGTAATGGAATAGGCATTTTCAGTGTTGGGTTTCTACCAATAATGGCTCTTCCAGGATCTGGAACTTTAAAATAGTTTAGCCTGTCTTCTTACTCTGGGCCTAAAATCAACTCCAAGACCCCTAATAACAATAATCTTTTAAAATCTTATAAAATAATCCTTAAAATATATTTTTTTCTTTTTTATGTGTGTATGGTGTTCGGGGCCCCTCTCTGGGCTGCTGGCCCGGTGTCTCTGCAGCTGGTGACAGGTATCCTGCCTCTCGGTGCTCCCCCACCCCGAAACCCTCACTGCCTAGGGCCAGCTGGCCCAACCAGCCAGTGCCGGTGGGTGTTGGGTGTCTGGTTCCGGGCTGTTCCCTGGGGGAACTGTGATCTGGAAAGAATGAGAGTGACCGATCTGGCACCTGCCCAGGGCCGGGCCATGTCACTCAGACCTGGCCTGGGCTCCCCCTGCTGCCTTCCTGCCCACTGGGCCACAAGCAGTTAGTTACCTGGGCGGTGGGCGTAGGTGGTGAGTTCTCTCAGTTCACTCACCACTCCTCCCCAGCACACACTTGGGCTGGGCCATGGGGGACAGAGATGGATGAGACAAGTTCCTGCCCTTCCAGGGGTTCCTGGACTGGGACCAGATGGGGAACTACACAGACATACCCAAGAGAGACGCAAGACGGACATAGGGCCCATGTTGGAAGAACAAGAAAGGGAAAGAGAGGGAGGGATTTTTCTTTCTTTCTTTCAATGGCTGTGTGGAGGGGCAGGAGACGGGGGCGGGGGGCGGGGTAGTGGAAAGAAGGACTGCAGACAACCTTCTCCAGGGGGTTTTCCAGAGGAACCTAGCCTCCCCCTCTCAGCAGCCCTAGAGGACAGAGTAGAACTGCTCCCTGCGGTTCCCAGGCTGTGGATCAATGTTTAAAATTTAAACATTTAAATGTTTAAAATTTGTGAGAACTAGCTTCCTTCTACCACTGTCTCCCTTGCTCACTTTACACACTCTAAGACACTGCCTTCAACTCATTGGCAACAAGGCCCATACATGACCAAACTGGTGTTGTGAACAGAATTTTGGAGTTAAAGTTAAAACCATCACCCGGCTATCAAAAGATATAGTGTCTGGGGTCTTAAAGGCTTAAAGATAAACAAGCGGCCATCTAGCTGAGAAACAACAAAGTCCACATGGAAGAAGCACACCAGCCTATGTGATCACGAGGTGTCGATGAGATCAGGTATCAGGCATTAAATCCAGAACAAAAAATCCTATCCATGTGAATGAGGGGGAGTGCAGAATGGAGACCCAAAGATCATCTGTTGACTATTGAACATCCCCTTGCAGAAGGGCCACAGGAAGAGACGAGCCAGTCAGGATACCGTACAGCACTGATGAAACATACAACTTTCCTCTAGTTTCTTTTTTTTTTTTTTTTTGGCCAAAATGACAAAGACTGTATGAGTGGCTCGCTGCCCACCTCACCCCATGGGAAGGTCTGACCTCCAGGGCCAACATTCTATTAAATCATCTTTCTTTGGAAATGAGAAGAGCGTAAGCTCCCTTCGGGTCCTCCGATGCTACCACTGCTGGCTGGTGAGGACTGACCCCTTCCTCTCAGTGGGAAGCTTTGTCCCCCTTTGGATCCAGCTGCCAAACCATCTTCTCACTGTTCAATTAGCACATCAGGGCCGCAGGATAGGCAGACACCTTCATCTGACACCTTTCCCCTGCTGAGGACCTGAGGCCAGCCGCCTTGCTGACTTGTCTTTTCTAGAAAATTCCATTTCCAAGAGCTTTCTCATGATCGGTGGTCCTGGCCGGAGGTCTGGCAGCGATACCTACAGAGAAAACCTCTCCCCATCTCTCTCGTCTATGAGGCTGTGGCTGGATTCTTAGCAGCATAAAACCTATCAGGTAAATGAAAACTTAAGAGAGGCCAGAGAATGGGATCTAGCTGCCACCAACTGCTTGATTGGATCCTAGAACCCGCCTCAGTGGAATCAAACACACAGCCCTTGGTGGGCCAGAACTGGTAATGGAGGTAAGCGTGCGCGGGTCATTGCTTCAGTAACTCAGCTCATGTGCTCTTTCTTTCTGTTTCTTCTTCGGACACAACACCGAACAGAATTCTTAGCAAGGCAAAATTCTAAGTTTAGCCAAGAAGGGACCAGGAGCCATTGGGAAATCGGTGTCCCGGCTGCCCCCAGGGGCAGCCCCCTGTGGGCCAGGGGCCCCCCTGGCTCTGCTGGGACCCAGTCAGCTGTCCGGACTCTTCTCTGCCTCTTTGGAATGGATAATGTACATGAAGGTCTGCTCGATGGTTAAGTCCGGGGGAAGGCTGCCTTTGTGCACGCCGACGTGCTTGCTCATGAGGTTGAGGGTGGAGCTGTAATGACCGCAGGCGGTGCAGCGGTACATGAGGGCCCCGGAGTGCGTCTTCAGGTGGCACTTGATGGTCGAGCGGCCTCGGAAGAACTTGTGGCACACCTTACACTGGTAGGGCTTCTCGCCCGTGTGGATCCGCCGGTGGTAGTTGAACTCGCTGGTGTGGGCAAACCTCTTGCCACAGACCTTGCAGCTGTACTTGCTGTTGCCGGGTTGGCCCGGCAGAGCTAGCTCCTCACTCAGGAACTCCTCAGCCGGCAGCTTCCGTTTCTGGAGAGCTGAGTGCTGCAGGCCCAGGCCGGGCCGCACGTCCAGGACACTGTTACATTTGTGCTGGCTGACGTGATAGCGGTAGGCCGCCTCCGACTTGAAGCTCTGGCTGCACCGCTGGCAGCGGAAGAGGGCATCTTCCAGGCTTTGGTGGACGGCCATGTGCTTCTCCAGGAGGTGCCAGTCCACAAAGCTATTAGCACAGATGGAGCAGGAGAAGACCGAAATGCCAAGGTGGGAGAGCGTGTGCCACATAAGGCTGCAGAGGTTGAGATGACGCTGGTCACAGACGCAGCAAGCCTGGCCCTTCAAGTTTAGATGGTCAAGGATGTGGCCCCGGACCACGTGGAAATCTTTGGCCAATCCCCTCCCGCAGGCAGCACATTTCAAGTCTGGGGAGGCCGCCCCTGCAAAGAGGCCCAGCTTTCCAGGGAGTGGGTCATTGGGGTGGACAATGATGTTGTTCTCAAAGATGCCATCCTGCCGGTGGAGGGTCAGCTGCCACTGGGTAAAGAACTTGGTTTCACACATGTCGCAGGAGAAGAGGAAAATACCAATGTGGGACAGGACGTGGGTCACGCGGGAGTTTCGGTCCTGGAAGTGGGTCTCACACACCTTGCAGTTGCCCGTCAGCAGGTCCACATGGTCACGAGCATGCTGCCGGATCAGCTGGATGTTGGGCTCCAGCACTTTCTTGCACACTTGGCAGGGCATGGCCTTGTTCTCCTGGCTCTCACTCTCACCAAAGGCCAGCTCGTCCTCACTGTCATCACTCAGCTTGATCACCTCCTCGGCGGTGCCAATCTCCTCATTGGCGTCTTCGAACTGCAAGTCATCATCCCCCAGGTCCTCCAGCTGGAACTCCGCCATCTGCCCACAGCTCGGCTCTTTGCACAGCTCGTTGTTGCTAACGCAGTTGCTCCCCGTGGTCACGTCTACTGCGTTGTCAGCAGCGAAGAAGCTGCTTTTACTGAAGTCTTCATTGCTCTGAACTTTGTATGGCGGGCAGGAGCTCATGCTGGTCTGCATGCCCATGCTGACAGTGCCCAGGCCCAGCGGGGTCACTGTGCTGGGGGCGGATGTGAAGGGAGCTGGGGCCTCGACACGGTCTTCTGTCTTTGGTGGCGGCGGCGGTGGCAGGCCATGGTTAGTGTCACTGGCAACAGCTTTCTCTTCCTCTTTGTAGCTTGCTCCAGCATCATTGAGCGGCACATAGGTTCTATCAGGACCCAAGTGCTCCACACCACCTCGGAGTTCTCCAAGGGGGTGGGGGGGCTCTGCGGAGGTACAACTCAGGGTACCCGCATGGCTCTCACTGGTGCTGGTCAGGGGCTTGGCCCCTGCGGTGCTCTCCAGGTCAGGGAAGGTGGAGTGACAGGCCCGGAGGAGGTCTTCCATGCCCAGACGCTCAGCCACTTCGTAGATGACCCCAACATTGATCAGGTCTGTAAAGAGCTCTGACGTGTAGACAAAGCTCAGAATCTTCTCAAAGTTGGCCGGAGTGATGAAGTCCACCACGTACGTCCTGACGGCATCAAGCCCAGTGTTCAGGAAGAGGTTCTGGAAGTAGCCCGCTGCACAGGCCAGCACAGCCTTGTGGGCTGGGAAGGAGCGGCTCCCCACCACAATGGTGACATCGCACATGGTCTCCGAGAGCCGGCACTTGTTGAGCTCCTTCAGCAGGTTGCTGGGGTGGTTGGTGCTTTGCAGCTTGATCCTCATGCCCATCTTAGCAGCTCCTACGAAGTTGCCTCCGTATCCGCACGTTTCATCTCACCAAGGAATCTGTTTTTCTCCTCCCAGCGCCAAGCGTCATACACGTACTCCACGACAATCACCAGGCTGCTGGATCCCGGCTCCGCGGGGCCCCGAGCACCATCGCCGCCGCCTCACACAAAGGCCCCGGCCCGCAGCGCCCCCCGCCGTCCCCTCCTCTAGTTTCTTAATGCTTCCTCCTCCTACTATCATGACCCCAGTTCTACCTTACAAATCTGGCTAGACCGGAACATGTACATGGGTACAGATAAGAGCTGGAAACACAGGGAATCCAGGACAGATAAACCCTCAGGACCAATATTGAGAGGTGCACTTCCAGGAGGGTAAGGGGAAACTGGGGGGAGAAAGAGGGAACTGATCACAATGATCTACACATAACCCCCTCCCAGGGGAATAGACAGCAGAAAAGTGGGTGAAGGGAGACATCGATCAGTGTAAGACATGGGGAAAAAATTATCAAAGGTTTATGAGGGAGGGAGGGTCAGGGAGGAAGGGGAAAAATAAGAAGCCAATATCAAGGGCTCAAGTGGAAAGCAAATGTTTTGAGAATGATAATGGCAACAAATGTACAAATGTGCTTGACACAATGGATGGATTGTGATAAGAGCTGTAATGAGCCCCCAATAAAATGATTTTAAAATAAAAAATAAAGTTAAAACCATCCTCCTGTCTGTACCATTGACCATTAAATGATGATCTGCTCTCAGGGGCTCACATGAAGATCTGCTGTTTCCAGATCTAACCAATGTCTCAATGATACAGATTTTCTGCCTGTAATTTCCCTGAATCTGTAGCTGTTTCTTGGTAAAGGTATAGATTTGGCTTCAGACTACTGAAACAATACATATGCCACAAGAAAGTTAGTCACAAGGTTTTTTGTTTGTTTCTCAATGCATGTAAAGGTATGTTTACACTACACTATGGTGCCAATAGTGAGTTACAGGTTGGGCTGCTAACCTCAAGGTGAGCAGTTCAAATCCATCAGACACTGCACGAGAAAGATGAAGCTAGCTGCTTCTGTACAGATCCATAGCCTTGGAGACCCAATGTAGGGGTACTGTGAGTTACAATCAACTCATTGGCAGTAGTTGGGTTTGGGCTGGGTAATATGCTAGTAAATGTGTAAAAGCACTAAGCGAATGCTTGAGATCTTGTGAACACGACACGGAGACATAAGTTAGCACATGCTTTGAAAAAATGGGTCTCACACAGGGTTATCGAAAACCTTCAATTTGTAAAACGCATACTGTCTGCAAGTACATTGTAAAAATATGCGCTTCCATCTTCACAACCTTGAGACCAGAAGAACTACATGGCGCTTGGTTACCACTACCAATTTGCTCTGAAAGGGACTGCATAGAGTGGGAGAAAAATGTGGAACAGAATTCAAAATCATGGAGGAGACTAGGCTTGCTGGTCAAATAAAGACTGGTAAGACCCTCAAGACTGTGGTCCTTGGTCGCCCTTTGGGCCTGGAATTGCTAACCCTGTGGCTCAATTTTCAGCTAAATAATAGACGGGTCTTGAAGGGGGCAATAGCACTTGATGTGCGCACATCTTAGAATGGTTGGCCACTGGGATCAAGGCAACATTGTTTACTAAAGGAAAAAGTTCAGAAGCATTTGAAAATGAGACAAAAAGGGGATATGAGTATAGGAAACAGAAGAAGTAAGGATGGATGATATTACACTGAGGGGATTACAATGAATGAGATAAAACAGAATATGTATGAATAGTTGAATATCAAACTGCGAGTCTGCTCTGTAAATCTTCATCTAATTTACACTAAAAGGGTTTTATTTTTAATTTTTCCTCAGCAGCTTTATTGGCATATAATTTACAAATAATATGATTCAATAGCAATCACATCCAGAAAGTTGTACAATCGTCACCACAAACAGTTTTAGAGCATTTTCTTCATTGACCTACTCATCATTATCAGCTCCCATTTCCCAGCAACCTCCCTGCCAGACCTCCAAGGAACCATTAATCCAGTTACTTTCTCTATAGATTTACCTATCCTGGATTTTACACTGAAGAACATTAAAAACAAACATAAAAAAAACTTTTTAAAAACTAAAAAAATGAGGTCTGGTTGTATCCTTTTTAGCCACTTTTTCACCTTTTATCTATTTTTTTTGTTATGTTAACATTTCATCTTTTCTTTATTGTTTGTTTTTAGCTTATATTAATTTTCTTCTCATCTTTTTTCTCTCATTATAACCTCCATTTCATTCTTTTTTGTATTTAAAGTTTAATATTTTGAACCATACTGAAATACACATACATAAATCACCCCAAATCTCACTAAATATATATATCCTTTTCCCTATCTAATCCTATGCTTATATAGATAGATACATACATATATAACATTAAAATTTAAAAATTATGCTATATAGAGGAAAGAACCAGGAGGCAAAGGACATTTATAGAGGCCTAAATACAGGCATGTGCATATATAGAGAGGGGAATAGAACTATGTGCTCCCATCTATATTTTTAAAATTAAGGTTTCAGATGGACATTGGGCCTCAACTCAAGTACTCTCTTAACACAGCACACTTTGTTTTAACAATCTGGCATTCTCTGATGCTTGCCTTCTCTACACAATCACTGAAGATAAAGCAGGTGCATAAGCAAATGTGGTGAAGAAAGCTGATGGTGCACAGCTATCAAAAGATATAGTGTCTGGGTTCTTAAAGGCTTAAAGATAAACAAGCAGCCATCTAGCTGAGAAGCAACAAAGCCCACTTGAAAGAAGCACACCAGCCTGTGTGATCATGAGGTGTTGATAGGATCGGGTATCAAGCATCTAAGACCCAGAATAAAACCATACCCATGTGAATGGGGGACAGGAGGGCATGGAGTGGAGACCCAATGTCCATCTATAGACAATTGTACATCCCCTCATAGAGGGGTCACAGGAAAGAGATGAGCCCATCAGGGTGCAGTATAGCACCGATAAAACGCACAGTTTTCCTCTAACTCTTTGGTGCTTCCTTCACCCCACTATCATGACCTCAATTCCACCTTACAAATCAGATTAGACCAGAGCAGGCACACTGCTACCGATAAGAGCCTGCAACACAGGGAATCCAGGATAGATAAACCCCTCAGGGCCAATGAGGAGAGTAGAGATACCAGGAGGATTAGGCGAGGGTGGGGGAAAAGGGTGATTGATCACAAGGATCAACTAGAACCCCCTCCCAGGGGGATGAATAATGGAAAAGTGGGTGAGGGGCGACAGAGGACAATGTAAGATAAGGAAAAAATAATCTATAACTTATCAAGCATTCGTGAGGAATGGTGGGCAGAGGAGGGAGGGGGAAGAAATAGGGAGCTGATATCAGATGCTCAAGTGGGAAGAGAATGCTTGGAAAATGATGATGGCAGCATATGGGCAAATGTGCTTGACACATTGGAGGAATGTATGGATTGTGATGAGATGTAAGAGCCGCCAATAAAAGTATTTTAAAAATTATGCCATATACTATTATCTTTTTAATTGATAAATTTATATAAAATATAATGCATATAAGGGTTCAGTTCAATGAACTCTAACATATTTATATACCTGTGAACTTTTCTTCTAAAAAGAACATTTTTTAATCATTTTATTGGGGCTCATACAACTCTTTCTTTTATAGTTTCTTTTTTTTTAAACAATTTATTAGGGGTTCAAACAACTCTTATCACAGTCCATACATATACATACATCAATTGTATAAAGCACATCTGTACAGTCTTTGCCCTAATCATTTTTTTCCTCCTCTTTTCTTTTTTTGCATTTTATTAGGGACTCATACAACTCTTATCACAATCCATACAGACATCAATTGTGTAAAGCACACTTATACATTTGTTTCCCTCATCATTCTCAAAACTCACATTCCTCTTGGGTTTTTGGAATCAGCTCATTTTCCTTCCCCCACCTCCCCCACCCCCTCCCTCATGAACCCTAATAACTTATAAATTATTTTATCTAATCTTACACTGCCCGGCATCTCCCTTCACCCACTTTTCTGTTGCCCACCCCCCAGAGAGGAGGTTAAATGTAGATCCCCGTGATCGGTTCCCCCTTTCTACCACCCCTTCCCTCCCAGTACCACCACTCTCACTGTTGGTCCTGAAGGGTTCATCTGTCCTGGGGCTCTTACAGCTCTTATAACAATCCATACATCAATTTTATCAAGCACATTTGTATGTATGTTTCCGAGATAGTTAAGATTTATTGTGCCAACCTAGCTGATAAACACATGTGGGATTAATTGAAGGGCGGAGAGATAAATGACTCGGTGAGCCTTGCCTTTCTAGTTTTCTTGTCTCTTGCTTTCTGATGGTGGGACCTGTGTGAGGCTACCTTAGCTAGTTCTCTGCCTCAGCTGGCAAGGTCCACATCCTGCAGGACATCCCTGAGGAGAAGCCACATGTACCTACCCTGATGCAGCCCTGGAGCTGGAGAAGCCGCGTGGAGACCCCTGCCAGCACTGAGATGCTTACACTGCCCGTGGAGTGAAAGACTTTTGACCCACTGGGTTGTGATCCACCTGCAGTCGGCATCATTGTGTGTGTTTTGTGAATTTGAGGAGGACTTTGCTGATCGCTGTCGGACATATGGGCTAAGTTGGACTTATGAGCTTGGACTGGATGGGGTTGGGATGGTTTCTGAAAGTACACGTACTCTGTATATAAAACGCTCTGTTATACACATATGAGTTTCTGTGGAGTTGTTTCTCTAGTTTACCTATACTAACACATGTTGCCATCATAATTTTCAAAACATTTTCTACTTGAGCGCTTGGTATCAGCTCATCTTTTTTCCCTCCCTCCCCACAAAAGAACATTTTCATCATTCCAGAATAGTGCCCTCATGTCCTTTCCAGTCAATTCTTTATTCCTACCTGTCCTCCATCCCTGTAGCCACTTTCTAATTTCTATCACCATAGATAAATGCCCACAGTTTTCCTTATATATACATTCATATACTCTCATATGGCCGCCCACACCTATATAGCAGACATATTTACCTATGTAAGCACTCACAAACTTTGGCTACTATTACTGTTGCTGTGGAATTGTATATGCTATAGCATCTGTGTCAGGCAGGGTTCTCTAGAGAAACAAAACCAGGACATTTATTATTATATACAGTGAGAAGGAATGTTACAGCTAATTAGTCCATGCAGCTGTACAGAGGGCTCATTTCAACTCACTTTCAAGGAAAGGTCCTTCAACTGATGCAGGTTGCTGGTTCAAGGTCAAGGAACCAGACAAAGGAGTTTGTCCTCGAGCAAGGCAGGCAGAGTCAGCCCACAGATATCAGACAGCAGGGTCGGGAAGCAACAGACAGTAGCTCTGGAGCATAGAGATCCCAGGTCCTCAAACTCTAGCGAGGTATGCATAGCAACACAATCCACCAGCAGAGTCGCAAAGCAGGTCTTTAAGGAGCCTCAAGCTCTAGCGATGCATGGCAAGGCGACAAGATCCATGGGTTGGCTCAGGGCACAGGTAGTGCAGCACACAGTTGAGGCAAAGAATTAGCTTCAGCAGCAGCACACTGGTGGGATCGCCAGGGAGAAGGAGTAGGAAGTAGGCCTCAGAAAGCATGAACCTTGGTCACACTCCAATCAAGCTGCGTCCTGATTAAACTTCTCCCTATGGAGGCCTAGTTGGCACAATAAACCTATCTATCACTTTCAAAATCCTTCACCTCTGGTACCGTAATTCACATGTATCAATTCTTATGAGTTTGGGGCAATGAAGAATGTCATGGCCAGACTAATGGTTGGCCTGTGCGGGTGAATCATATCGACAAAGATGGAAAGAATCATTGGGTGTTGGTGACCAGAAAGGCAGCCTCTCCAGAAAGCAAAACTGTTTCGGAAACTGAATCAAGCATTTTGGGATTTGGGGTTAGGATTTATTACATGTCCAGTGCTGTGGGTGATATTTGTCTCCAGTGCTCTCTTCTTCCAAGTAAAATGGCAGGCAGTGGCTCTCATGGGTGTGTGCTGCAAGGTGCCCACCTGTATGGCTAGATCAGGTGTAGAGTAAACATCAGCAAGAATTTAACCAGAATGGCTACCTCTTATCTTGGGAAGCAGTTTTTAAGACAAAACCTGGAAGAAGATCGGACGTCCTAAAGAGAGAAAGCTGAAGTGGCCTGTAACACTGGGGGACAACAGAAATCATTCTTGACTCATGGAGCTTTGAGAGTTCAGTACATGTTGCAAAGAACAGTTTGGGGTTTGCTTTTTCACATGTGATTGTTTTTAAAGTAGTGTTAATGCTAAGTTTTTCTTTGCTTTCTAGAAGTTGAGGACTGAAGACCTAGTACCACTAGAAACACGTCAGCATTTACTTCCTGGTGTGTTTGTGCATGCACATGGTCTTCTACTATCCATATATCCCACACGAATGTGGCTGCTGGTGTTCATATGCACATGCAGAGGAAACCTTGGCATTTTGATTCATATTTATTTGTAGAAGGATGTTCTTACTCTACAGTATCTCTGAATATTATTTACCTTGATTATCTTTAGAAGAAAGAAACACTTCCATGGAGAATAATCACTTTGGTTTGACTGTATGTTAGTAATCATTCATATCCTAAAAGTACACAAGAAGGTAAAAACCCTATTTGGGGCAGTGGTGTTAACTGGAGTTTCCAACATTTCATTTTTAATTGTAATATGTCTGAAGGCCTAATTCATATCGATGGAATTATCATAGCTTTTATTTAAGGGATTTGTCGGGATTGCTGCTGTTCTATTTATTTCCATGGAAAGGCTAGCCACATTTTACCTTGGAATTTCTTAGAAGCTCTTCCGTGGTCCTTGGCTAAAGGAAATTTATCTTTTCCACTCAGAGAATTATTCATACATCATAGTGAGAATAGTCGTGGAAATACTTGGCATAGTAAATGCTTAAAGACATTCTGTTTAATGAATCTTTTCTTCTTGCTATAATGGGATCTTGCAAACCATGTGTTTGTACTAATGATATTTCTTAAAGCAAAGCAATATATTTAACTGTAAACTAAACTAATATGCACAAACTGTTATAGGAATCAAAATTCTGTTGTAGGTACTATAAATTTTGTTGGAATCTTTTAATTAACAGATTATTTTGTGATTTTTTATATCTTGTTAAAAATGTTTTAAAGAGATTTTTTGTTTAATTGAATAAATGGCTACTGCAGTGTTGCAGTGATTGCTTTGAAGGTGCCTAGCTTTATATTTGTATAAAACTCTACTGCTTAACAAAAAATATATTAGTCTTGGAAATCCACAGGGGCATTCTACTTTGTCCTAGAGGATCACTATAAGCGGGAATTGACTCAATGGCTGTAAATTTTGTTTTATGAATGCTTCACGTTATAAGTGTATTCATAGGTTGTGAAAAGGGGTATACCTAGTTTTAGAATTATTTAAAGCTTGTTAATGTAGTTCTCATCATTTTTGTGGCTGTTGCCATTGTGCCACACAATTTTATTATAATATTATTAATAGTAGACTGAAAATTTCATAGTCAGTCTACGGCAAGTTTAACCGATTCATCATTACTTCCAAGAACATTGCCACACAGTGACTAAATATGTATGAGGTATTGCTAAATGCATGATAAGGTGTCTGGGTCCTAGTAAAATATGTACCACTTCTGTTAGCACAGGTTCTGGAGTTTGACCTAATGGAACTGAGATAATGACACGGGTGATGGAATGAAGCCTTCATCTGCTTTACTTCCTGATGCAGTGTCCAACTTTCACATGCCTATGTGTGTTGTAAAGGAGCCTGCATTTCTTATGATAAGCCATTGTATATATATTGAATTTTTAATACGATAGGCTTTACAAGGGTTAGTTTATTACTACAGGTTGTATGTAATGGGACATTCATAACCCCAGTCTGCCTGTACATGGAATTGTAGGATTAGAAATAATGCATGTAAAGTGCCTGGTAGGATATCTGTTCATTAGTAAGTATTAGTGGCAGTACCAGTTATAGTAGTAATATTAATAAATACAGTAAATGTTATTAAAATACATAATTTTTAATATACTGTATGTTAGAAATTGGGTTGCTAATCACAAAGTAAGAACTCACCAGAGCATTAATGGTTAGGCATTGGGCTGCTATTCACAAAGTCAGCAGTTCAAAACCACCAGCTGCTTTGAGGGAGAAAGAAGAGACATTCTCCTCTTGTAAAGATTTATAGTCTTGGAAGGCCACAAGGGCAGTTCTAGTCTGTGCTATAGGGTCACTATGAGTTAGAATTGACTTGATGGCAGTGAGTTGAGTTAAATGACAAAATTGTTTCAAGACCATTAGCTTCTCCATGGGAGGAAGATGAAGCCCTCTGTATTTCTTTATAAAAATATACAATTTGGGGGGGAGAAAAGGGGAACCGACCGATCACAATGACCTACATATAACCCCCTTCCTGGGGAATGGACAATAGAAAAGTGGGTGAAGGGAGACATTGGACAATGTAAGACATGGAAAAATAATAATAATATAATTTATAAATTATCAAGGGTCTTTAAGGGAGGGAGGGAGGGCACAGGAAAGAGGAGAAAAAAAATGAGGAGCTGATACCAAGTAGAAAGCACATATTTTGAGAACGATGAGGGAAACAAATGTACAAATGTGCTTGACACAATGGAGGTATATAGAAATTGTGATGAGTTGTATGAGCCCCCAATAAAATTATTTATTAAAAAAATAAAGATATACAATCTTATAAAGCTCTAAAGGATTTTTTACTGACTCAATGACAGTGGATCTTGTTTGGGTTTTATATTATTATTTATGTTATTATTAAATGTTTTATCTTCTAAAATGACTCACCATTTTCTTTGAGTTTTATCAAATTTCCTTTCAATGCTTCTATTTCTAGTTGCGCCATCTGAAGTGCAGCATCTAAAAGAAAAAGAAACAAAATACTTGTCTAAGAATAAAAATATTAGTTTAATAATAACATTTCAAATCTCCTTGAAACACTTTGTCACCTGGGTAATTGATCCTTATCCTCAAGATTTCTGCATAGCCTGCATTTCTCCTACCACTGATAGTCTGATCTTGATTGTTGCTTCCTGTTTTCCCAAACAGATTTCATGCTGCAGAATGAGCTCTGGTAAACAATGGGAGTAACTGAGATTTTGTAAAGCTGGAACTCAGATTTAATCTCCATGTAACCTACCGGCATCACCTAATAACAGGACCTTTCCCACTGTTGCTACCAGCAGCAGCAGCAGGAACAAGGGTCAGAGATGGTCATCATTTTTCAAATTTAAACTAATCATTTCAATAGGGGCTCTTACAGCTCTTATCACAATCTATACAGCCATCCATTGTGTCAAGCACATTTGAACGTATGTTGCCATCATTTTCAAAACATTTTCTTTCTACTTGAGCCCGTGATATCAGCTCCTCATTTCCCCTTCCCCACCCTCCCTCCCTCATGAACCCTTGATAATTTATAAATACTTTTCCCCCAGGTCTTATACTGACCACTGCCTCCCTTCACCCACTTTTCTGTTGTCCACCCCCTAGGAAGGGGTTATATGTAGATCACTGTGAATGATTCCCTCTTTCTCCCTCCACTTCCCCTCCTGGTATCTCTATTCTCATTATTGGTCATTAGGGGTTTATCTGTCCTGTGTTTCGAGCTCTTATCTGTACCAGTGTACATGCTCTGGTCTAGCCGGATTTGTAAGGTAGTATTGAGGTCATGATAGTGCGGAGTGGGTGGGAGGGGGAAGCATTAAAGAACTAGAGAAAAATTGTACATTTCATCAGTGCTATTCTGCACTCCGACTGGCTCGTCTCTTCCTTGTGACCCTTCGTAAGGGATGTCCAGTTGTCGACAGATGGCCTTTGGGTCTCCATTCTGCACTCCCCCTCATTCACATTGATATGATTTTTTGTTCTGGGTCTTTGATGCCTGACACCTGATCCCATCAACACCTCATGATCACTTTTTCCATGTGGGCTTTGTTGCTTCTCAGCTGGATGGCTGCTTGTTTATCTCCAAGCCTTTAAGACCCCAGACACTATGTCTTTTAATAACTGGGTTATCAGTTTTTTTCACATTTGCATATGCACCCACTTTGTCTTCAGCGATCATGTCAGGAAGGTGAGCATTAAGGAATACCAGGTTATTAGAAGAAAGTGTTCTTGTGTTGAGGGAGTACTTGAGTAGAGGCTTAATACCCATCTGCTATCTTTTTTTCCCCCCATCTGCTATCTTAATACTTACATATAAATATATGTACACAGATCTATTTCCCTTTCATTATATATAAATATATCTACCTATGTATGTGCCTGTATTTAGACCTCTATAAATGTCCTTTGCCTCCTAGTTCTTTGCTCTATTTCTTTATGCTTTCCTCTTGTCCCATTATCATGTTCAGCCTTCATTCAGGCTTAGTAATTCCTTGCTGTTATATTGCCCTTGATCAAGCCCCACCAGGCATCATACACCCTTTTTGCCATCAATTTTAATTCACTTGTGGTTCCCTTGTCCCTGGATTGGTTGCCTCCCACTTCCTTTCTCCCCACTCCCCTTTCTCCCGTACTCCCCAGAACCATCGAATGCGTTGTTTTCGTCTCTGAGTTGTTTATCCCGCCTATCCTATCTAGATAGACATGCAGAGGCATTAATGAGCGCAAAGCCAAACAAAACAAAGGAAGACAAAACCAACAACAAAATAACAACAACAGAAAGAAAGCCACTGACAAAAAAGGAAAAGCCTATAAATAGTTCCAGGTCTGTTTGTTGACCTTTAGGAGTGCTTTCCAGTCGATTCTGATGGGGTGCCACGCTGTCTCCAAAGTCTATTTTTGCTATTCCCTGGGAATTTCATCACTTTGCTCCCCTTGCTGCTCTTAATGTTTCCCCCCAGCATGATGGGGTCAGATTGGGCACAGTTCCTGCACTGTCTCCAGTGTTGTCCCTCATAGCGCTATAGGACAGTGAGGGACGTTGTGTCTCATCGTGGGGCTGGCCCTGTGGTCCTCTCTTTGCATTGGGTGCTCTGAGCAGGAATACCATCATCGGGGCTTGGTGGGCCAGGATATAATCCAGCTTTTAAACTTATGGGACATTTTGTTTCATTACACCTTTACATCTTTAATAGATGTCTACTGTTGAGTCATAAATTACCACAAACTTAGTGGCTTAAAACAACACAGCCAGCCCCCACAGCATCTCAGCTCCCTGCTTTCAAATGTGAAATCCTTTGAAGTTAAATGTGGAAAGTGTGAGTGGAAAGGAACAACGTGGTGCAGTTCCCTCACCTGCTTATGTTGCTGAATGTGTGAAACAAGTAGAGGCACTTAAATAAAGATATGAATAAGTGAAAAGTAAAAGAAAACAAACAAAACCCCAACACATCCAGTTAGCAGTTCTGCAATTCACAGTAGGCCTTTCTAACGCTAGCCTTTAAGACTACCATGCTAACTCTTCTGCCGAGCATGACGATGGCATAACGGTTACGGTTACGGGCTGGGCTGCTCACTGAAAGGCAAGCAGCTGGAAACCATTAAAGCTCCATGAGAAAAAGAGGCTCTCTGCTCTTGTCTAGAGTTACAGTCTAGGAAACCCAAAAGGGCAGTTCTGCCCTGGCCTGTATGCTTGTTGTGAGTTAGAATCGACTCAGTAGCAGAAATCTTGTTTGTTTTCTTTTTGGTTTATGACGATACCACATTTTGTCTATTCATTCAATTGATGAACAATTGATTGTTACTTTTTTGGCTAACATGATAATGTTGCTGTGAACATTCACATACAAGTCTTTAAGTGGACATATGTTTTCTTTTACACTGGGTAGGTACTTGAAATGCAATAAATTATTTAATATAGCTCTCACTACGCCTGAGTCGATTCCAACTCATAGCAACCCTATAGGGTAGAGTAGAACTGCCCTGCATATTTCCAAGGCTAAATCTAAATCTTTGCAAGCGTTTAAAGGCTCATCTTTCTCCAGTGATGCAGCTGGTGGGTATGGATTCCTGGCCTTCCAGTTAGCCGCTCAATGTGTAACTCACTGTGCCACCAGGGCGCCTTCTAGCTCTTCCAGCCATAGCCTCTGTTAGCCCCACCCACGGACCAAGAGAGAGGTGTGCGTGGAAGGTTGGGGATTAGGTGATTCAGCTGTAATTGACTGTTAAGAGTTTATTGTGGTTGCCATATCCTGTTGGCCATAAAACCAGGCATCTCAGAAGCAGGAAGAGGGCAGAAGGAAGATCCTACCACCAGCAAGGGAGAAGAGCCAGAAGTGGAGTGCATCCGTCGGACCCTGAGATCACTGCACAATGACCCTCCTTGGTTCAGAGAAGTGAAAGCTGCAGCGCCAAGAGCCAGATCATGAGGCTCCGTAGACCTCCCTAGACCATAGAGTAAGTAAAGCTCAGTGTCTTCGGGCAGGAGGCTGACTTGGGAAGTGGGGTACCTCTAGGAGCTTGATCGAGGGAGCTAGATTTGCTGATCCATGGAGCTAGAGTTGAGTGCCTTTGGGCTGAGGTTTATGGCAGAAGGGCAGGCCCTTTGGGGATTTATTGGCAGCCTTAAAAGAGCTATGTAACATTGCCCAAGCAGGACAGCAGACAGACCAAGTGGGTGAGGGCCGTACTGAGGTTTGTCTGCAAGCACAGCAGAGAAGAATCTGTCCTGACTAAACAACCATATCCTGAATATTGCTCACCTGAATTGCAACCTGTCCATTTCCTAACAAAGCCTTGAGCATCCTCTGTGAGTTCTGTGAGGCCATTGAATGAACCATCCAAATGAGCCACAGAAGTAGAGTGCCATGGGAGGGAAGGCTGCTGTCACAATAAGGTCAAAAGGGATGGAGGTGGAGGCACATCCAACCCCTGCCTGATGACAATCAGCTAAGGATGCTAGAAGCGGTCACATGGTTCGAGTGGAATTGCTGAGTTTGCTTAACACTGTGAGAGACTCTCCACAGTCACCGTTTTCCAAGTCATTGCATCATTTTGCACTCTCATAATTTTCCTACACCCTCAACACTCGTCATTATCTATTTGGTTATTTTTAATGGATGTAAAATGGTATCCCGTTGTGATTTTGCCTTGTATTTCCCTAATGACTAATTAAATTGACTGTCTTTTTATGAGTCTATTGGCTACTCATATCTCTCTGGAGAAATGTTTATTAAAATCTTTGGAGACTTGTTTTTAAGCTCCACTTTTTTATTGAGCTGTAAGACTTCTTCATACATTTTAGATATAAACCTCTTCTCAGACATATAGTTTACAAGCTCCGCCCAGTCTATAGGTTATCTTTTTACTTTCTTGGTAATGTCTTTTAAAATGTTGTTACTAGGTATCATCAAGTTGATTTCAACCATAGTAATTTCATGTGACAAAGTACAACTGCCCCTTAGGCTTTTCTAGGCCAAAATATATTTTTTTAATAAGTCATTTTATTGGGGCTCATACAACTCTTATCACAATCCATACATACATCCATTGTGTAAAGCACCCTTATACATTCGTTGCCCTCATCATTCTCAAAATTTGCCTCCCACTTGGGTTCCTGGAATCACCTCATTTTCCTTTTTTACCTCTCCCTCCCTCCCCGCTTCCCCCTCCCTCATGAACCCTTAATAATTAATTAATTATTATTTTATCTTATTTTACACTGCCCAGCATCTTCCCTCACCCACTTTCCTGCTGCCCATCCCCCAGAGAGAAGGTTACATGTAGATCCCTGAGATCGGTTCCCCCTTTCTACACCCCCTTCCCTCTCGGTGTCACCATGCTCACTGCTGGTCCTGAGGGGTTCATCCGTCCTAGATTCCCTGTGTTTCCAGATCCCTACTGCACCGCTGTACATCCTCTGGTATAACCAGGTCCACAAGGTAGAATTGGGCTCATGATAATTGGGAGAGGAGGAAGTGTTCAAGAACTAGAGGAAGGTTTTGAGTTTCATTGTTGCTACACTTAACCCTGAGTGACTCATCTTCTCCCCACTACCCCTCTGCAAGGGATGTCCAGCTGTCTACAGATGGGCATTGGGTCCCCATCACGCACTCCCCTCATTCATGGTGATAAGATTTTGAAACTGGACCCCTCAGCCCTCCATGATCACACATGTTGGTGTGCTGCTTCCATGTGAGCTTTGTTGCTTCTGGGCTAGATGACTGCTTATTTACTTTCAAGCCTTTAAGTCCCCAGATGCTATATCTCTCCATAGCGGGGCACTATCAGCCTTCTTCACCACACTTACTTATGCACACATTCGTCTTCAGTGTTTATGTGAGGAAGGTGATCACACAATGATGGTTTTTGTTCCTTGGTGTCTGCTACCTGGTCCCTTCGACACCTTGCATTCACTTACTAAGCCATAATCTTTATGGGAACAGATTGTCATGTCTTTCTCATGTGGAACCACTGCTGGGTTTGAATAACCAGCCTTTTGGTTAGCAACCATCATACCTCCTTTTTTGAAGTATACAAGTATTTTTACAATTTTGAAATCATAAAGTATATTTTTCTTATTAAGGAATATGTGACTAAGGAAAAATAAAAATAAATCATACAAATATGCAAATTTTCTTATTGCCTCACAAATGTCAACAATTTGTTTGAATCAGGGTCACATAAGGTCTGTGTGTAAGAACTGGTTACATTTTAAAAAACAACAAAAAAAGAAGTGAACTTTTCAATCTTGTAGTGAAGTAAAAAAAGATTTACTAAGCGTAACATGAAAGTCTAGAAGCCTTAAGGAATAACTTTGTTAAACTTGCCAAGATGAATATTAGTATATCTGTATGACAACACAATCAAACAAAAATTCATAATGCTTATAACAAAATGCTAATATCCAAAATATATAAAGAACTCCTGCAAATGAACAAAATAAAAATTGAACTCAATATAAAAATGTACACAAAACTGGAGCAAGAACTTCATAAAATTGTATATTCAATGCAAAAATAAGTGGAAGGAATTTTAATGTCATTAGCCATCACAGAATTGAAAAATAAATCCAGAATTTAAATAAAGACACTGCAGTGCTGGTCAGATATTATGTCAACTAGACACTTCTAGGCAGGGGTGGAGTTTGACCAGTTAGTCAGGTGGTAGGTCAGCAGATTCCTCCTTGCAGGTGTGGCCTTTTTATGAGCATGAAGACACTGAGAACTTTCTTCTCTTTCTGACCCTCTCCCTTCCTGCCTCCTGGAACTCTGCTTGCCTCGAGGAGTGGCCCCAGGTGGGCTGCCTAACCTTGAGAGCTGCCAGCACCCTGCCAGGTTCCCACCAGCCTTGGATCCCTGTGAATCTGCACCCACTGGCCTGTGATTTCACTGCTTCCCGTACACCGTTCTGCATCACTGGCCACTACAATGGCCTGAAGAGAGACTTATGGACTAGCCTTGAACTTAGGGGCTTGAGTTGGACTGATATATAACTACTTTATATATATTTAACTACTTCTTAATATAAAGCTCTTACACATCGATGGGTGTCACTGGATTTGTTTCCCTGGACAACCGGGCCTAACATAACTACATACTGGAAAAAGTAAAATTAATAGCACTGGGAAAACTAAATATTGACCAAGTAATGTGCAACCAAAACCTGTTAATTATGTTGATGGGAGCTTAAATTAATGCAATTACCAATAGAGGATGCAGAGAGAACAAAGAGGTTTCTGGGATGCGAGGAGTTTTCTGTCCTGGTAAGTGTCCACTTAACAAGTTGGGTACTTTTTGATAGGTATGTTGTGCTAGTGCAAACATTTAGATACTCCAAAAATGCTTTTAATCCAACTTTTATATATTTATCTTGAGCACTCATGCTTCAATCACACCAAGAGGATGCACTTCAAATATGGTAATAAATGTTCATCTATAAGCATAACTCACCTAACTTACTCTGCTCTTTCTCCTTCACTTGTACTTCATCAGTGAGCCTCCGGAACTCTTCCAGGGCCATCCCTGTCATTGTCGCCGGTTCCATGTTTCTCTCTAGGCTGTTGTATGGTGGTTTATCTGTTTCTAGGTCTTTATTGTGAGACTAAAATAAAACTACTGTTAGTCATCAAACAAAAAGAAAATGTACTTTTATGACATTATATAATTTCATATAAATGTTTCAAAGTCAGAAGTCACAAAATAATATTTCATTTATGTGCATTTCCTTTAGTAGATTGAATCACATGAACTTGGTGATATTTTATTGTTTTTGTCCTATAAACATGTAATTTCATATGTTTTAATCTAATACATTTAACATTATAATGAAATGATTGTATAAAAACAAGAACTTAACCATAAAAATACATATAATCTCTCAAAAGAAAGCATACTCCTCCTTGATAGCACACTTTAAATATAGTTTATAAGGTGATTTTACATGAAGTAATTTCATTTCATTTCAAGATACATACATGTTTACTCAAGTTCAAATCATGTTTGAAGCTTTTCTTCTAAAATTATTTTCAACGTCATTTTAAAAGTTAAGCACGAAATTAAGTCTCAATTAAATTAAAACCAAAAAAATAACATCAATTTTATGTCCTGTACCCATCAAGTTGATTCTGACTCATAAAGGTTTCTATGGTGGTACATTTTTATGGAGCAGATAAGCTCATCTTTCTCCTGTTATATCAATATAGACATACACTGATTGTCTAAAAGATAAGGAAACAATAAAAATATCTATACAGAGGGTGGAGGGAGGGTGGGGTGGAAAGGAGGAACCAATTACAAGGATCTACATATAACCTCCTCCCTGGGAGAGGAACCTGATAGTGACTAAATAGATTGCATCATTCCAAGACTTTATGTTCCTCATGGTTAGTTTTAAACTCTCTATTTCCTAGTTAATCTTCTCGTCTCCATTTACACTGCAAGCCTTGGTTTTGGTTGTTTTCTTTGATATTTTACTGTAAATTCGTCTGTAGGTCTCCAGCTTTCAGTCTGGTTCCATATCCAACCCATCCCTCTACTGCTTCCAGAGTTATGTTTCTAAGACACAAATTAGATCTTGTTACTCCCCCCTTAGTGACTCTACAAGCATTCTGTAACCAATGAATAGTTTAAAATTATTTTTATGTGGCTTATGTAGTTTGCTTTTGACTGCTAACTTACAGGTTGAGAGTTCAAAGGGACCCACAGTACACTGGGAAATAACCTAGTAATCTGCTTCCATTAAGACTATGACTAAGAAAACCCTATTTGGGCAGTTCTGTTTTGTCACACATGAGGTACCATGAGTCAGAATTGACTTGCGAGCCACTAACAACATTAACAACAGTCTAGCTCAAGAACCAAGTTAGATGCTGAGTCCAAACTCCTTAATTTGGCACTGATATAGTTCTTGAAGATATCTCCAGCCACATTTCCCGGCATGTACACCCAGCCTATATCACATACCCTCAGTTCCCGCTGCCAGAATGTCTCTCCTAGCTTCATCACTAGATAACACCTGTTCAGTTGTTCAAACACTACTCAACACCACCTCCTTTGGGAAACCGTTCTGACCGTCATCCTGTGTGACTTAGCTTTCCTGGAGCGTTTTCAGCCCTTTGTCTTCCTTTGCAGGGTCCTCACACTTTTTAAACAAGGGCCAGTTCACTGTCCCTCAGACCGTTGGAGGGCCAGACTATAGTTTAAAAAAAAATGATGAACAAATTCCTATGCACGCTGGACAAGTCAGCTGCTAAGCAAGACAGGCAGTGGCGGCAAAAACGCGCTGCTGGCCGGATAAATGTCCTCGGCGGGGTGCGTGTAGCCTGCAGGCAGTAGTTTGAGGACCCATTTCTAGAGCTATAACTATTGGCTCCCCCCCACTCCCCCCCACCATTATAAAGCTCCTTGTGAGTCCAGATTTTGTCTAATTTTACTGTGTTCCATCTCCACTAGTACAAAGCAACAAATAGAGAAGGCAACAGAGCTAATTAATAAGCGCCAGTCACTGTTATGGAGCTTTATATACAGTGAATGATTTCAATTTCATCATCATCTTGTAGAACAGTAGAATCAATCCCAGATTGTATACTTGTCCTCATGCAACTGAGGCTCAGAAAAGGTAACTAACTTGTTCCAGGCCATATGAGTAGCAGAGAAAGTCCATCCAACTCCAAACTCTGTGTTCAGAAGCACTGTTAAACTTGGCTTCCTAATGTTTTCATAAGCAAATGATTAAATGATGGAATGTATTCTTAAAGTGCACTAGCTCTTACTCAATTATCTAGTTAATTTAGGAATACCTGTGGAAATTCTTTCTGTAGGTTACTGTTCATAGATCTGTGTGCCTCTGGCTTGGGGTCTGTAAGTTCCAGTTTCCTTAAGAGTGTGCGTCTCTCTGCCAGCAAATAGGCAATTTGTTCATTGGGGCTGCTCCGTGCTATTTCAGACAAGCCTTCTTGCCACAACATTTCTTCAACCTCTTTCAGTTGGGCTTCTGTTAGAAATAACAAACAAACAGGTCAAAGAAATGAAGACAAATAACAGCAGTAAGTATTCTCTTGGCTACATAACTTTTGAATTTTAATAAAGGAATATTTTTTGAAATTTTTATGTTACATATGGCCATACTTCCTGTGGTTTTATTGGAAGAGATGATTGAATGCTTGATCAGGAAGAAGATACAGTTATTGGTAATGACAAAATCTTTGGAATTACTATGGAACGATGACTAAGGTAGGGTAGAAGATTAGATCTTTGGAAATTAGCTAGGGAAGAAACTGAGAAGTCAGAACATTAAAATAATATCATGGAAATGCACTCCCTAGAACAAGCAACCATATAAGATCAAA
This sequence comes from Tenrec ecaudatus, assembly GCF_050624435.1. Taxonomy (NCBI): domain Eukaryota; kingdom Metazoa; phylum Chordata; class Mammalia; order Afrosoricida; family Tenrecidae; genus Tenrec; species Tenrec ecaudatus. Next base: position 66,994,112 of record NC_134530.1, on the reverse strand, counting down.
AGGACAATTGCTCAGAGATCCACTTGAGTATTGAAATTAACAAGAATATTGATAGGTTGAGCTGAGTTACCCTGGCAGAGTAATTGTCTTCTTGGTGCCTTAATCCTCACCTTAAAAAAACAAGGATAATAACGGTTCCTTCTTCATAGGGTTATTGTAAAGATTAAATGAGATGGCATTTCTGTTTTTGTTTTTTATTTTGGCAATATCATCAGTCAGATTGAAGTCATGGGCTTCAACTTGAAGTTGGAGAAAATGAAAACAAGTTCATGTAAGACTTTGAAATGACCCTACCTAAATTTAGAGACCACTTGAAGAAGAGATTTGATGCAGGTTTGACGAATAGGTGTTCACACTGATGACCAAAGACCAGATGAGTTGTAGAAAGATACCAAGGACGTCATACATGAAGAAAGCAAAGGTCATCAAAAAGATAAGCAAAAAAATTGCAATGGATGTCAGAAAAGACTCAAACTTACTCTTGGATAAAGAATAGCTACCATGAATGGGAAAACAGAGGATGTAAAAGAGCCGAAGAGAAGATTTCAAAGGGCAGCTCAAGAAGACAAAGTAAAAAAATAAAATGAACTATACAAAGATTTAGAGCTAGAAAGGCAAAGGGAAGGCATGCACAGTGTTCTCAAGCCGAAAGAAACCAGGAAAAGAAGGCCCGAGTTGCAACATTCAACGAGTCTACTGCAAAATATTGAACGACACAAGACATCAAAAGAAGATGGAAGAAAGAGTTGTATGAGCCCCTAATAAAATGTTCAATAAATAAATAAAGTAAGAGAAAAAAAAGAAGAAGATGGAAGGAACAGAGCTCTATAGTAAAAACCACTGGTCAGTGTCAAGCATCTGATCAAGAAGCAATGGTACCAAAGGAAGGAGTTCAAGCTGCACTGAAAGCATTGGTTGTAAAAAGTCTCCAGGAATACACACAATACCAACCAAGATGTTTCAACAGACCGATGCAAGGTGAAAATGCTCCTTTATGCCAAGTAAATTAAAAGACAGCTACCCAGGCAACTGATGGGAAAAGACCCATATTTGTGTGCATTTGGAAGGGAAGTGACTCAATGGAGTGAGGAAGAGAGTATCACATACAAGTAAAAGTTTGCTGAAAATAATTTAAAACTGGTTGCAGCAGTACATTGACAAAGCTGCCAGAAATTCCAGCCAGATTCAGAAGAGGATGTGGAAAAGGGTTATCACTGCTGATGTCTGATGACTCTTGGCTAGAAGCAGAAAATGCCAGCCAGATGATTGTTACTGTTGTTGGGTACCGTCAAGCAGGTCTGGCTCACAGCAATCTGTGCCCAACAGAATCTTTTAAACTACCCGATATGCATGCGAAAACTGGGCAATTAATAAGAAAGACAGAAGAAGAATTTATGCCTTTGAATTATGGTGTTCGAGAAGAACATTGACTGTGCTGATGAGAATTAACAGATCTGTCCTGGGGGAAATAGCATCAGAACACTCTAGCAGTGAAGATGGACAGGCTTTGTCTCACATACTTTGGACATGTTATCAGGAGGGACTCATTCCTGGAGAAGTAAAGGAATATTCGTTAACATGTGGTAAAATTCATTAATATTCATTCACATTTGGGAGAGGAGAGGCTCAGAGAAAACGAAGACCCGCATCCAGATGGATTGACACGGTGGCTGCAACAATGGCTCAAACCTAGCAGTGACTGTGGGGACCGGGCAGGACTGGATAATGTTCTATTCTGTTCACCCTGGCTCACTATGAGTTGGAACCAAGTCGATGGCACCTAGTAACAATAACAGTCTGCACTAAATTTCAGATTTAGATACACAACTGTTCATTTGACATTTCATTTGAATTCCTAATATTTACCTCAAACTTTGCAGGTCTTCTCTGACCTGGACCTTCCTGTCTCTCCCCATCTGAAAGAAGACCAATTCTTAATATTCCAATTGCTCAGGCCAAACAGCTTTGGATCACCTGTGACTGCTCTCCTTTTCTCCTACTCAACATTAAATCCATTATTACATTATGTGTCCCTGCTTTCAAAATGTGTCCTTTATGTCTATAGAAATTTCTGATATGATTTTATGTATATTCCTGGGGGGAAATTTGTTTGTTCACTTAAAAAAAAGCAGAGATATTGAAAAAAAGGGGGGCTGAGTAGACCACTCAAAACCTTTATAATTTTGTAACTAGAGTACTATAAAAACACTGAAATCCTAATAACTATAGAGATGCATTCTTTTTTAAAAACATTTTATTAGGGGTTTATACAACCCTTATCACAATCCATACATATACATACATCAATTGTATAAAGCACATCCATACATTCTTTGCCCTAATCATTTTCAAAGCATCTGCTCTCCACTTAAGAGAGATGCATTCTTAAATGTGTTAATATTTTTATTTCTAAAAAAAAAATAAAGCAGTAGTATAGGAAATACAAGGAACCCTGCTGGTGTTGTGTGCTAGGCCTTGGTCTGCTAACCCCAAGACAGCAATCAAGTCCATCAGCCACTCTTCAGGAAGAAGTCAAAGCTTGCACACCCTTTCGACTGTCACACACCCTTTCGACTGTCTTGTACACCCTTTATACTGTCACACCAAGTCACATTGATGGCAGTGGATTTGTTTTGATTTGGTTTATAGTAAATTCAGGATTTTATATCTATATTTCAAAATCAGGCAAGATGTAAAGAGACTGCAGTTATGGAAACAAAGGGAAAATGCACATAGATTAGGAAGATAGTGGAATGAGCTTTCCAAGGAAAAATACATAGGTGAACTGAGCTCCAAGAAGAATATAGGATAAATGAGTAACACGAACAAGCTTAATGGTTAGTGCATCATAAATCATTACCTCGTTAAAAAAATTTGTATATGAATTTCCACACTATAATGATTTGTTTCCCTACTTACTAAAAAGTCATGATGTGATTTCTGTTATAAAAATACATGTTGCACTCTTTTTACCCTGCTCCTGGTCAGAGCCCACCTGTCTCCCATCTCCATGTGGACCACCAAGCGGGGCTGAGATGCACGTGAAAGTCGGACACTGAATAAGGAAGACCGAAGAAGTGATGCATTTGAATTGTGCTGCTCGAGAAGAATATGGACAGTACGATGGAGGATGGAGCGTTAAAAGGACAAGCCAATCTATCCTGGAAGACGTACAGCCAGAAAGCTCCTTCGAGCACAGGGAAGACGGAGCCACAGAGCACCCCCCTACTTTCCGCACTCTTTGGACTCACCCAACAAAGCCTCTAGCCTGGAGCTGCGCAATTCTGCCTGAGCCTCACCTGCTGCCTCTGGGCAATGAGAACAGAAGATCGAAGCCACAAATGAAATGGACCACCAGTTCTTGAGAATACCACCAAGGACAGTCGATCCAGAATGAGGGTTATGTGCTCAGACCTCAGTACTCAGGCAACCTGGACTAGACCTGACTGTGATGGGATGGCCGCAGACTCCACCTAGTTTGAGTTGAGTGTGGATTCAAACATGTATTTCAGTAGGCTGCTGAGAAGACCAAATAAAGCAGTATAAAGTGTGCTTAAAAAAAAAAATACATGTTGCAGCACAGTATTTTCTGAAGGATGGCAGATCAGACTCATAGTGACCCTACAGGACAAAGAACAAACTGTAACACTTTATGGGAGTAGAAAGCCTCAACTTTCTCCCTCAGAGCTGCTGCTAGTTTGAATTGTTGCCTTTGAGGTTAGCAGCCCAATATATGTAACCCACAATGCCAGTGGTTCCCTTTCACAGTGGTGGCCTGATTCATAACAGTAGCAAAATTACAGTTATGAACTAGCAACAAAAATACTTTTATAGTTGGGGAGTCACGACAACACGAGGAACTGTATTAAAGGGTTGCAGCATGAGGAAGGTGGAGAACCACCGTACTAGGCCATGCTATTAATCAGCACAGACGTGATGGGAGTGAGTTTTAGTTTGGGGGGGTTGGGCAGATCAGAGCCCTGAATAAGCCAGCTGCTGAGAATATCAACAAACATTAGAAGAATTCAAAGAAAATGATTTTGTAATGTAATTTCCAAATGAACAAAAATAGAATGCATAATTTTTAAACCAGCTCAACATATCCAGTGGAAATCAAAAAAGGTGAAAAACAAAATGAATGAGAGCACAATATATGATGTATGTCTTACAACCAACTCAACCTTCTCCCACCTGAGGGTCTAAACAAGGTTTCCACGTTTCCACTAACAGATCCTCGTAAAAGGACGTTCTAAATGGAAAATGATCTCAAGTGGATTACCTAAGATACAAGGAAGGATGGTGAAGAAAGAAAAGGTACATATGAGTATCAGTGAGCATGTACAATAATCATATCTAATCTGTTGAATTAAAACAAGGTAGAACTAAACTGGACAATAATGTGGCGCAAACTGGGAACGCTGATCAGAGTTCAGGTGTTTTAAAGCTTCTATTGTGAGTAGGAGGAGGAGAATTTTATTGATGAGCATTAGATTTTGATAAATTTACATATCAAACAATTGAGGTAACCATTGCAGTATGGACACAGAAAGTATAGCTTCCAGATTATTAGGGAGGAAAAAGGAAAAGATAAGAATTCATTACAAAGGCAAAAGCAGGGAGAAAAAGCAATGGTTCAAACAGAAAAACAAGTCATATACACAAAAGAATGGTGAAAGAGAGGGAAGAATCCAGTGCAAATAAAAAGGGAAAGATGATAGAAACAAAATAAGCAGAAAAATAAACAGGTCAAGTAGCACAAAGTAATTGTTCAAATGATCCACCCATTTCTCCGCAGCTCCACTGTTACCACCCTCATCCAGTCGTTACCATTTCTGCAGAGGACTATCACCAACACCCTCCTAACTGGCCTTCCTACCTCTGACCTTGACCATCAACAGCTAGAGAGGTTCTGTTAAAATAAGGCAGATCAAGCCGACAATCTTCTCAAACCCCTCCCATGACTTTGCAGAACACAATCCCGTCATTACTGTAGCTCATTACACAATCTCTGATCTGCTTTAATTCTAATTATCTGTCCATCAATTCTTGGCCTTCTTCCAACATCTCCACACACCAAGCACATGGGCGTTGACATTTGCTGTTGCCTATTTCCTCGTATTTCCACATAATCTACATGTTCGCTTCCTTCAAGTCTCTGCTCGCTCGAATGTCACCTTGTCAGTCTTTCCTGACAGCATACATAAACTAGCATCTCTATTCCCTTCCTGACCCCTAATCCTGCCTTATTCTGTTTTAGTAACACTTCTTCTTACACATACGTTTGCTTATTAATTGACTGTCTGTCTCCCCCTCATAAGCCTCCTGAAAGCAGGGTCCTGGTGTCCTCATGGCTGCATTCCCACGTCTTCCCACAGTGCCTGGCATCGCGAGCATGGAGTAATGCCTGTGGAATGAAGGCGTGGCTGGCACTGTCATCAATTGAATTCTCCGATGCAGGATCTGGGGTCATCATTAAAGGAGTCCTGTGTGTAGCTTTCCTTGCAGCTTTGTGGGGATTAGTCGATGTGCTCTGAGTCTTTCATGTGTTAGAGACCTAACAAGGCAGGTGCCAGGGATCAAAGAGACCACAAAGATCTGGTTTCTTCCCCAGGAGAGCTGATACAGGCAATTACAATGCAATACAGCAATATAATGGACACGGGCATTATATTTTTATTATACAGTATAATTATACAGTGATATAATGGATAAGGGCAGAAATAAGTACTCTGGGCACACTTCAGAATGTGTACGAGAAGATAGACAGGCTATCAGTCTAAAACATCCTAAGTACTTTTCTTATAGAGGAAGACAGACAGTAATTGTTCCCTTCCTCCTCCTCTTATGCACCTCCTGAATTTTCTGATAATTGTCACATACTGCTTTCTTGACTTGAGGATGAAATTTAAGTTTTAAAGGAAAAAAAGAAGAAAATTACCCTGTTGGAGCTGGAGCACTTTGAGCGCATGTCTAAGCTGTTCATTTTCCTTTTCATAATCCTGAGAAAACTTTTCCCCTTCCTCTTTTAAGTCCCAGTCGTGGTTCACATAATTTTCCTCCTGAAAAGAAAATAAGACATATTCTTATTCTTAAGATATGGCATATGTTTTAACATATATTAAAAATTCAGTAGGTAAAATTGCCATTAGGATACCACTATACCAAATCTAAGACATACATAGAAAAGAGTGCGTGGATCTCTCTCCCTAAACTTCCTTCCACTTGTCTTGTTTTCAGAAACTCTTCCCCACAGATGTGACGATGCAAATTTCTGTGACAGTTGCAATCTCTAGGCACTCTATAAAGGCACCACATATCCAATTTTCACCACAGCCCGATGGGGCCATTATCTTCCCACCTCAAAGATGACCAGGCTTAAGGAGGCTAAGAGACTGGCCTACAGGCAGACAATGCATAAGGAGAGAAGACAGAATTCACACTCAGACGACTTAGAAGCAGACTATCAGTACTGAATTGCAGTGTGCCGAATTGTTCCGAAACCTACTGGACAACTAAAGGCTACTTCAGACTTTCAGAACGTGGACAAGAAGTGGAAAGCGTAGAAAGAGGAACACTAACAGGAGCAGTCCAACTTTGTCGCTTCCTGACTAGCTTCAGTCCCTCCTCTGCAAACTGACCGAAACAGCCGAGTTTCCACTAGTAACAGTAGCTATAACCTACTGATGCAGCGGCTGCCACATGGGCTCATGCAGAACTACTCTTGTGAGGATGGTGCCAGGCAGGGCAGTGCTTCGCTCTGTTGGGTATAGGTTTGCTATGAGTCAGAACGGGCTCAATGGTACCTCACTATAACATAATTGACTGAGCACCCCCTGGGAGCCAAGAACTTGCACAAAATGTTTTACACATAGTAACTTGGGTAACACTCACAAGGACCATTAAAGAAGTGAACATCATCCCCATCTAACAGCTAAGGAATCTGGAACTCAAGAAGAAACTGGTCCAAGGTTACACAGAGGCAGGGCCAAAGGTTGCTTTTGTTTGTTTTTTCTCATTCTTTTTTAATCATTTTATTAGGGGCTCATACAACTTTTATCACAATCCACACATACATCAATTGTGTAAAGCACATTTGTACATTCACTGCCCTCATCATTCTGAAAACATTTTCTCTCCACTTAAGCCCCTGGCATCAGCTCATTTTTCCCCTCTCTCCCTGCTCCCCCCTTATCTGTCTCATATTTTTAATCAATCATCTTATTGGAGAGCTCTTACAAACCTTATGACAAGCCATCATTCAATTGTATTACGCACACTTATACATATGTTGCTATCAACCTTTCCAAAACGTTTTCTTTCTACTGGAGCCCTTGATATCAAGGCTCTCTCTCTCCCACCCTCCCACCGTGGTGGATCCTTGATCAATTATATACCTGGACATGTGCCACATTCCCTCTCTCTGGGTATTTTTCCCAAATCTCTGAGAGGTGATTCTCGTGCAGTCCCCTGAGATGGCCTCTGCCTCAACATGTTCTGCCATAAAAATGGAGTGCTTTAACAGAAACAAATGAAGGGGTAGGAAGAGAGAGTGGAGCACATCCTGGCCCACCAAGCCTTAAGAATGATATCCCTGCTCAGAGCAGCCAATCCACAGAGAAGACCACTTGGTCAACCCCACTACCAGACACAACATCCCTCACTGACCCATAGCCCTATGGGGGACAACACTGGAGACACAATGTGGGAATTGCACCCAATCTGACCCCAACACACCAAGGCAAAACACTAAGGACGTGCAACAGAACAGTAAGGGGAGTAGACCAAGGAAGTCCAGAAAGAATACCAAAAATAGACTTTGGGGCCAGGGCATGGCACCCCATCAGACTTGACCAAAAACCACTCCTGAAGGTCAAAAAACAGACCTCGAACTATTTACAGGCTTTTCTTTTTCTTGTCATGGCTTTTTGTTGGTGGTGGTAGTGGTGTTTTCTTTTGTTGTTTTTTTCTCTCTCTGTCTTCTTTTTGTGCATTGTATTATCGCTGCAGGTCTACCTAGATAAGACAGGTAGGATAAACAATCTGGAGGAGAAAACAGCGGGACCAATGGTCCCTGGGGGTCATGGGAGAGGGGGAGGCAGGGGAAGTGGGTGTTAACAAACCCAGGGACAAGGAACAACAAGTGATCCAAAATCGATGGCGAGGAGAGTATAAGAGAGCTGGTAGGGCTTGATCAAGGGCAATGTAAGCAAAAAAATTACTGAAACACAAATGAAGGCTGAACATGATAGTGGGACAAGAGGAAAGTAAAAGGAAATAGAGGAAAGAACTAGGAGGCAGAGGGCATTTACAGAAGTCTAAATATATTTATATATATTTATAAAAATATATTTATATATGTTGGGGAAATAGAACTATGTGCATAAATTTATAGGTTTAGTATTAAGGTAGCAGATGGACATTGGGCCTCCACTCAAGTACACCCTCAATGCAAGAACACTTTGTTCTATTAAACTGGCATTTCATGATGCTCACCTTCCCGACACAATTGCTGAAGACAAAATGGGTACATAAGAAAATGTGGTGAAGAAAGCTGGTGGCTCCCAGCTATGAAAAGATATAGCACCTGGGGTCTTAAAGGCTTGAAGATAAACAAGCAGTCATCTAGCTGAGAAGAAACTAAGCCCACATGGAAGAAGCACACAAGCCTGTGTCGATGGGATCAGGTATCAGGCATCAAAGAACAAAAAATCACATCATTGTGAATGAGGGGGAGTGCAGAGTGGGGACCCATCTGTAGGCAACTGGATATCCCCTTACAGAAGGGTTGTGGGGAGGAGATAAGCCAGTCAGGGCGCAGTATAGCAATGATGAAACATAAAACTTTCCTCTAGTTCCTCCCCCCTACTATCATGATCCCAAGTCTACCTTACAAATCTGTCTAGACCAGAGGATGTACACTGGTACAGTTAGGAACTGGAAACACAGGGAATCCAGGACAGATGACCCCTTTAGGACCAGTGGTAAGAGTGGCAATACTGGGAGGATGGAGGGAAGGTAGGGTAGAAAGGGGGAACTGATCACAAGGATCTACATATAACCCATTCCGTAGGGGATAGACAACAGAAAATTGGGTGAAGAGAGATGTCGGACAGTGTAGAACATGACAAAATAATAATAATAATCTGTAAATCATCAAAGGTTCTTGAGGGAGGGTGGCGGGGAAGGAGAGGGAAAAATGAGGAGCTGATACCAAGGGCTCAAATAGAATGAAAATGTTTTGAGAATGATGATGGCAACAAATGTACAAATGCTTGACACAATAGAGGTAAGGCTGGATTGTGATAAGAGTTGTATGAGCCCCCAATAAAATGATTTTTTTAAAAAACATGAAGTGCTTTACACCACTGGGTAGTAATCGTGGGAAATGAGCATGTACCTCGCAGAATTTGAGAATGGGTAAACCACTTCTCATGTAGAATTTTGCCTAATTGCTTCCTCCCCCAAGCTTTAGCCCTTCGCATGCAACCTTCTAAGGGACCTCCCTCCTGCTCAAATGAACAGCCTCCGGGTGCTACCCCAGAGGGAGAAGTGGTGCACCGGGGCATCACACCACTGGGGGGCAGATGGGCAGCAGAGAAGGCGCTTCAGTCTTCTGCTTTCTCTTACATGTGCTCTCCTGATTTCTCCCACTTCCTCATGGTGCACGTCCCTGCTACCTCAGAATGCAGATACAAGGTTCACATTCCTTTTTTACCTTTGCCACTAAATACTTCCTGAGTATTTAAAAACTGTATTTACTTTTTCCCCCATGGTATTTTAAGAATAGATTTTTTTTAAAACTTTAGTTACCACCAAAGGTCATTTTTTAACTTCCATCTGCTTAATGTTGAGGTAGATGCTCTGTGTTGTGGCACGCTACTTGCCCTGCTTTTTTTGTTTCAGAGGGGCTACATTCTTCTTTTGGAATTTGAAAATCAAATTGAGAATGAAATTCAAAAATCTACAAGTCCCCTATTTGAGCTTAGATGTGGCAGCAGAGTACAGTGATCCCAGGTAACCTGAGAGAACTTACTGAATCATTTAAAGAAAGAATATGCCAGAAAGTAAGTTGATCAGCCCTGGAAGCATAACAAAACGAGTGATAAATTAAAAGTTAATATTACCTAACCTTGTTACTAGAAACCCTCGCTCTCATCCAAAAGTGAGGGCAAGTATCCCTATTGTGGAAATCTCTTAGCCTGTGCTATAAAAACATTAGACTCATTTGTTCACCAAGTAAACATGTGGCTAAGATTTTATTTCCCATGTATTGTGACCATAGGGATAGAATGCATCAGCCAGAGCACATATATGTCTGGCTCCCTGCCAATTATATTTCTTATTGTCAATTAATGTGCTAGTGTCTGTTTTTCTACATACATCTCCATGATCTAAGAAGCAGATTCACTTTCAGTACACTGACTAGTCAGGTACAGATGAGCTTTATACAATTGATATTTGTATATGCATAGATTGTGATAAGAGTTGTATGAGCCCCTAATAAAATGTTTTGTTAAAAAGTCAGCCCCTGAGACAGGCGTGATCATTAAAGCCACCTCGAGCAGGCCTGTCTGGGTGTTCATCTCTGTGGAACATCTTGTACACGCACTCTATTAAAAATCAAGACAGAGAACTAACAGATTTCATGAAAACAATGCACATGTGAGTACTTTGCAAACTGTACAGTGATATTTAAGTGTTGGCTTTTAACGTGTCTATTTGATGAAAGACAATGAATAAAACCATGGATATATTTAACTTTTTGTTATTAGCTCTTACTTCTTTCACTTCTTCCATGCGCTTTACTGTGAGCACTCCTAAATGTCTGGTAGTAGCCTCCCACCTTTCTCCACTCCACAGGGATACGGTCCAGATAAAACAGAACTGTGCCTCCGTAGCAGCAAGTGATAGCTTCTTTCATGGGATGATGAAGTCCTTCTTCTAACTGGAGGTTTTCCTTGAGAGAAGAGATAAGCACATGTGTTTGTGCATGCATGGAGGATGCAAGAAATATGATGTATGCATATACCTGGAATGAGGCTCTTTACAAATAATCATTTAGTTTTCCTATGAACTATAATTGTTATAACTACACATTACACGTGTTATATTGCCCTAGGGCCCTGGTGGTGCAGCAGTCGAAGCCTTCAGTTGCTGACCAGAAGGTCAGGTTTCCAAACTCACCCACTGCTCCAAGGAAGATATATGGCAGTCTGCATCGCTACAGTAATCCCAGGGGCAGTTCCACTCTGTCCTATAGGGTTGCTAGGAAGGATCTGGTTTTGGTAGTTCAGTTCTCTCTCTCTTTCTCTCTCTGTCTGTCTGGCATCAAATCAATGCTGATCCATGATGACCCTGTTGGACAGGGTAGAACTGTCCCTGTGAATTTCCTTAAGGGAGTAGAAAGTCCTGTCTTTCACCCTCGCAAAGGCTGGTGGTTTCAAACTGTTGACCTTTCAAACCACAGCCCAACGTGTAACCACTATGACACCTCAGTAATAATAGGTATTTAAAGAAAGAGCTGACAATATCAAAATATGAAAGCTTTGAGCAGTTGGATATCTTCTGAAAATAAGAAGATATGATATACATATTGAAAATTATATATGGTATTGTAAAAACAAAAAAAACACATGCTTTTCTATCTGTCCAGTTCTGAAGTTTAAAACTTAATCATTTAAATAAAGGCCTTTTGCAATGATACTATTCTAGCCAAAGAAGCCTTTGTTCCTCCTAATAAACATTAGACGTAAAAGAGGACTTTTTGGAACTAGAGTCTTCATTTATCATTGAGCAAGGATATTTTACTCACAGAATCTGTCTTATATGTTGAATTATATACATATATATAATTGAATTCTAAGCCATTGAGTTCTCTTATAAATCTTGACCCAAGTCTGCCATCAATATATATTTTTTTCAGTTGAAAATAATCATGCTACATAACAATTTGCACTACAACAATGGGTAAAAGATAAATACTTGTTTACTGATGAAGTGATTATACTGATGAAGTGTCACCAAAATCACTATGAATAGGAATTGGTGTTAAGACCAAATGGATAATAGAATCTTACACAAACTGTAATGGTATGCATAATTATTAGTGTATTTCTGATAGTCCATAGAATTATAGTCAATTTTATTTTTCTAACACAAAACTTTATTTTTACTGTTTTCTCCTTTGATTTACTGAGTAGCACAGTCTTAACATTATTCACATGAAATCTGGAATTTTAATAATAAGCACATTGAAAGAAAATTGACCTAGGTCTGAATTCTTACTCCCCTAAGGAGCCTCCCCATAAGTCACAGTTAAAAATGTCCTCACTCTCCCTTATCATCTGGTCCCTACTCATATCTTCCTTCTTCCCACAGGACCTCTGAGCGTCACAATGTTCATTATAGTTTTAGTATTCGGGTACCAGAGAGCCTGAGACAATCGGGGGAAGAGAGATCCCATGAAATCTTCATAGCAAACTGGAAAACTGTTCTAATGAGAACAGCACAGGGAATAGCAGAACACAAAAGTATTAGTATTACTAGTCTATGAAGACCACACACACTAGGAAATAATTCAGAAGCAAAACCACCAAATGGTTCAAAGCCGTTCTGATAAATTGGTGAGATTTTGAGTGAGGATTAGAAAATCAGTGTTTGCGTTGCTACAAGTCCTGAACTGTGGGTGTGTGCTCTGTGTAATTCTAATGTACGGTGGAGTGGGAGAGTGAGGCTAGAGAAAGTGACAAAGGAAAACATTGGGGCAGATTAACAACATCGTTGGGTCCTTTGCATTTGAGAGATGGAAATAGAGAAGAAGAAGCTCAGATGTAGGCAGAGGGGGCTTGTTGGTGATGAGGACAGAGTAGGTTTCAGATAATATCCAAGTGCATGATTCATCCAGTCTCTTTAACCACCCTCCTCCCAAAGGCAGTGTGTTAGACAGGGTTCTCTAGAGAGACAAAACCAGATCGCTAGTAATTAGATAGATCGATAGATAGATAGATAGAGATATATAACACAATAAATAAATAGTTAAATTATAAAGCAGTACAAATGGCTCAGTACAATTCAAATGTGTTAGACAGGTGTGAGACACTGGCAGTCCTTCAAGTCTTGAGGGCCGCCGGGTAGTCCTCTGTAGAGAAATTCAGGCTATCCGGGCACAGGCAGCAAACAGCAAGACAGGTCACCAACAGTCAGCCAGATGACAGGGTCCGACAGTCCCCAGCTCAAGAGATGTAAATTCCAATTGTGTGGCGAAGCAGGTCTTAAAAGAACCTCAAATTACAGCGACACAGTCCACGGGTTAGGTGTCCCATGGTTAGTGTAGCTTGCAAATTGAGGCACAGAACAAGCAAGGCAGCTGCCCACTGGTCTGATGATCCAAGAACGAGACAAGAAAGACAAGGCTTGCTGAGCCATTTACCTCTCCGCCCTTCAATTAATCGCACACGTGTTTATCGGCCAGGCTAGCACAATAAACTATCTCAGTCAGTGATTATCAATCTCCACTCTAGGTACCTATTGCTATGGCTATACCAGCGCCCTTGTTCTAACCTGAACCCCTGTGGGAACTCAGCAATCTTAACTCCAATTGTCCTACTCATGATACTGCTGTGTACATTCCCCGCTCCCTGAAATTTGGCCAAGGAGAAGCATCCATGAGCCCTCCTTACTCATTAGTTACTCTACACTAAGTACTTGAGTCCCTGGACCATTATGTCCCCTTTCAAACTTTCAGTCACTCTTCTGACTTCACTCATTTCCTTCTCAAGAACAGATATGGCATTCAGCATGTCAACCCATTGTTTATCAATGTCCTTAAATATCTTGTCCCTTGTTCCACTTTCCTCATAAACTCCAGCCCTGAATAACGTCAAGCATAGGACTATTCTCTGCCGACTCTAGGTTGCTGCGTCCTGGTGGAGAAACATCACACAAGCACGCGGACAGGATCCACTGCAAATTCATGGTCTTCAGCCTGAGTCGCGCTTCCTCTGCTGAGATTTTATGCATTCGTTGCCAACTTCTGGCCTTCACTTAGCAGTGAGTCTAAACTTTCCGTTCTAAGAATTTAAATCTCACTTCTCTCATTCTTGGCAGATGAATTTGTCTCCCACGGCACTAGTAAAATGAAGGTCATAATCAAATTGTCACCAACACATTAACCTTCATCTTCAGACATCTCTTTTCAGTGAGGAAGATAGCACCTTCCTGATCAAGGTTAATTCATTTATCTGTGTTCCACATATTACTCCTTGGAGAACTTGTCCTCTTTCCTTTCTCGTTGCTTATTCCTTCCCTCTTTACTGATGTCTTGCCCTTCGCTCGAGATATCTCCCATCTTACCAGTAAAGACACAGAAACAACCCTTCTTTGATCCCACCACATCCCTCTCAAACTATTGTTCTCTTTCTAGTTTGCACCAAATCACTGCATTTCAGCCTCTGCTCTTAGCTTTAGACATTGTCCAGCCTCAAGACACCAAATTCCAACCAGGCATATTTTCTATTCTTTATACACGTGTTCTCGCTGAGGTATGGCTATTCTTTTCTTGAAACGTCTTCTCTCGTCTGTTCTTTGGTATCACGGGCTACTTTCTTACTTCTAGATCCAGCCATGGCACTTAATTTTGAGGCAAAAATGCGCATGCCAGTTCTAAGAAGTGTTCTTAAAAGAACAAGATGCTCCCTTCCCCCTTACTCCCTGAGAACTAACTTAGGACAAGATTGCTAAAGCATGAACAGCTGTCATGGGCACCATGAGGTGCAAGCTACCTGGGAGGATAACAGAAGAGGAATCCAAGTCGCTGACAATTTTAAGGTGATGCCACAACAGTTCTGGATTGCTTTCTACAGAGGTTTGTTTTTCTCCCCCAAAACCATTTTATTGGGAGTTAATACAGATATCATATCATTTCATAATCCAATCACACCAAACAGTATCATACAATTGCTACCACGATCAGTTTCAAAACATTGTTTTCCTTCTTGAACTTCTTGGCATCAGCTCCCTTTGACCCGCCCCCCACCATCACTGTATCCCCCAGAAACCCTTATTCTACTCGACGTCCCTGTAGGTTCATCAATCCTGGGTTTCACATAAAGGTTTTTATGAGGGAATCTTTTTCAAGTCATGACTATTATGGAGGTATGTCACAGACAACCAATTATAACTCTATGGGACAGTTACTAAAAGGGTGTTTTAAAAATCAATTTATTTATTTCTTTTACATTTTATTAGGGGCTCATACAACTCTTATCACAATCCATACATACACATACATCAATTGTCTAAAGCACATCCATACATTCCTTGCCCTAATCATTTTCAAAGCATTTGCTCTCCACTTAAGCCCTTTGCATCAGGTCCTCATTTTTTTCCCCTCTCTCCCCGCTCCCCCCTCCCTCATGAGCCCTTGATAATTTATAAATTGTTATTTTGTCATATCTTGCCCTATCCGGAGTCTCCCTTCCCCCACTTCTCTGCCGTCCGTCTCCCAGGGAGGAGGTCATATGTGGATCCTTGTAATCAGTTCCCCCTTTCCAACCCACTCACCCTCTACTCTCCCAGTATCGCCCCTCACACCCCTGGTCCTGAAGGTATCGTCCACCCTGGATTCCCTGTGCCTCCAGCTCCCATATGCACCAGTGTACAACCTCTGCCCTATCCAGTCCTGCAAGGTAGAATTCGGATCATGGTAGTTTGGGGGAGGAAGCATCCAGGATCTGGGGGAAAGCTGTGTTCTTGATTGGTACTACATCGTACCCTGACTGACCCATCTCCTCTCCTAAACCCCTCTGTGAGGGGATCTCCAGTGGCCGACAAATGGGCTTTGGGTCTCCACTCTGCACTTCCCCCTTCATTCACTATGGTGTATATATATATATTTTTGCATGATGCCTTATACCTGGTCCCTTTGGCACCTCATGATCACACAGGCTGGTGTGCTTCTTCCATGTGGGCTTTATTGCTTCTGAGCTAGATGGCCGCTTGTTCACCTTCAAGCCTTTAAGACCCCAGACACTATCTCTTTTGATAGCCGGGCATAAAGGGTATATTTTAGAAACTAAACAGGTTATGTAGCAAATAGATACCCAACAGGGTAGCTATTAATAGTCTCTATCTCTGAGTTTCCCTCAAATTCTTCTCCATTTATTTGCTTCTCTGAGAGGGTCTTTCTTTGTTTGCTTCAAAAGCAAGGCTGAAAATAGCTACTTGTATCCTAAACTTGAGTAGCAAATTTCGCTCTCTTTACTTCTAAGTTCAAATTGTTGAGAGGCAATTAGTTGTTGCTGACTCAGTGAATTATACCCCCTCTCTGAAGTCAGATGTTTATCATTTAGTCAGTTTAGACTGGAAAGGGTTAGAGGCAGGGTCTAAGCCTACTCTTAAGCAAGGATCAATAGAGAGAGGTAAGTGCTGAAGATGATGGTGTAATATAGAAGGGAGATACCCCATTATCATTTAATTCTATTTTTCCATGGACTTTTTGAAGTACTTTCATATATAATCACCTGCTGAGCAACTAATTCAGTTTAAATGATCCATGTATCTTCCTTTAAAGAAAATTTTCCATGGATGTTTTGAAGTTTAATATGTATGGATGAGGAACCCTGGTGGCAGTGATTACTGAAAACCACAAGGTTAGCAGTTTAAAACTACCAGCAGCTCTGAAGAAAAGACCAGGTTTTCGATTCCCATAAAAAGTTAGTCTTGGAAATCTGTAGGGGCAGTTCTAACCTGTCCTTATAGGGTCACTGTGAGTCAGAATTGACTCAGTGACAGTGAGTTTATCTTTTCTCTTGCACTTGCTCTTCTGGTCTCCCAAGTCAGAAGCCTGGGAGTCATCCTTGACCTCTCCTTATTCACCCTAATCCCAAAGTACCAATACGAATTTGTCGATATTCTCTATCATTTTCTCACTTAATTTGTCCACATGTAGGGTGCTGCCTAAGTTTAGGTGCTCCTCACTTCTTGGCCAACTTAGTATAATTGCATCTTTAACTGAGTTCCCTGCTGCCAGGCTGGCCCTCATCCAATCAGTGCTCCACAAAGCTGCCAGACTCATCTTCATGAGATCAAATCTCTTACTGTTTAGCATTCCCATTGCTTTCAGAGTACTCTTTGACATCAGACCTTCATGCACGCATGCTTTTGATTCCCATCATGCTGCATATATTTCTGTAACTTTGAATATTTAGCTCCCTCCACCCAGAGCGATGTTATGACATTACAGTACCATAATTTTATGGCAGATTTGAGTAACTTGAAAATTCTAAAAAGGTGTCTCTTGAGGCAATAGAAACCTATGCTTTGGCTTACAAACACGCTAGCATTTAAACAGCCCACACAACAAAGTACATGAGACTATTGTTCTCACTTTCCTAATGGTCATTAAGTAATTGAAAAATTAAGTAATTAAAAAAATCCACTTGGGAATAAATGTACCCTGTACCCTGTAAGCCTCCAACATTTTCTAGCTATAATGATCTGGCAAAGCTGTCAGTGCAAACTAAGGCAGAGATAAAAGAAAATCAAATAGAAAGGGGGCAAAGAAAACAGGTGCAGAGTCATTTATATTTATTCCCCTATCAACTGGGCTTGATTCAGCCAGTGGGGTCAACCAGTACTTGGACCACACCTCCCCAGCCCTAGGTCTAAATACCTTGGTGGCAGAACCGTGGCCTTTTTTTTTTTTCCTCCGCCCTTCAGCTCCTCTGCCTTCTGCCCTTGACCCTGCTCCTGCACCTCCCAAGGTTTTTAGTCTCTTTTGAAACATTGTCTGTCCTTTATAAAAAAAACCCACTTGGATCGATCACAAACCAGACTTCAGTGTGAATTCTTTCTTGTGCAAAGTTAAGAACTGAGGTATAAAAAATTTTAAAAAGAACTGAGGTATTTCCAGAGAAATCTAACAGAACCACACCTCCCATCTCCTGACTCCGGGCAGAGGCTGAGCTTTGGATCCCATAGTTAAGGTATTTAGGGGACAAACACCACTAGACTAGAATTATCTACCGAGGTGGCCTTTCACCCTAGCACACTTTTCTTTCTCCTATACAAATATAATGTCAAAACTCACAGCGATCTTGAAATACATGTTATACACCAACTGTTTACCTTTTCAATTTCCCAATCAGGTGAGAAAAATTCTTTGTAAATATGCAAACAAAAAGAAGTAATGTGGGGACTATTTAAAATATAAAATTTAGTGAAAAGGAAGACAAAATGTGTATAGATTTTAACTCTGAAATTCACATTTATGTATGGAATGAAACAGGAAAAATAAAAAGGGAACGGCTTTTCCCCTTCAGCATGACTGGCATCTTGGCCTGTATAGTTTTGTTGTGGGGAACTATCCTGTGTATTTCAGGATATCTAGTGGCATCCTGACCTTTATCAACTAGACAGATGGCACTACCACCTTGCAAAATGTCTCCATACATCACCACATGGAACCACCACCTTCGACTCCCATTTTAGACCTGCTGTATTAGGGTAATAGGAAACATTTTTGATGAGAACATTGTTACCATGATGTTTGCTAAGTAAATACAAATAGGAGGGGAAAGGGAAACTCCTTAAAAAGAAAGCTCCTGACAGCCCCTTCCTTTTTTTCCAGAGTTAATATTTATTGTTCCCATTTAATGGCTTCAATTGGTCCCCCCAAATCAAGATATCCAAATCGTGCTAGCTTCAAAATTACCTGTTAAAAATGTACACTTCGTTTATCCTCAAAATAGGCTGAAGCCTCTAATAAAATGTAAAAAAAAATAGGCTGAAGATTTGATAAGGAACATAGTTTTCCAAGCGAGTGTCTAAAATTGCACTGTTTGTAAATTAATCTTACTCTGAATCTACAGCTCTCAGATGCAATCTTCCTAGCACTGTTGAACTTGCTCCCTCCTCCAAAATGTTTCTTTTCAGCAACTCCTACCTGTTCCCCTTGTTTCTTGGCTCACACGTCACGAAGACGGTTTCCGATTAAAAAATGACAGGAGGCGGAGGGACAAGAATTGTTTCAAGCATCTCCGGAAAATTCCATCACATTCCTGGTTAATCTGGCTTACAACTGAAATTCTCTGTAACATGACCATTTTAAATGATCTTTTTCAAATGCATAAACACATCACTAAAATTTACGCCGAACATTTTTATTCACCCATTTTAAAGAAAGAGCATCCTTCGATAGTTTAACTACCTCCAAAATGGGCTGGGGAAAAGCCATCCCCCACGCCCTCTCCGTTTTCAAATTTCACTAGGCATGCATGTTTATTTACCACAGTGCATTTCTCCACTCTAGTTTACCCAACACAGCATGCTCGCCAGAGTGCAGAGAAAATCTTCCAAATGATTCTAGGGCTGGAGAATGTAAGAAGAAAGCAGACGACAGGGGAAGAAACAAGAGGGCGCTCAGTAATGTGCAGCGTGCACAGGGAAGGTGCAAAGGGCTGAGGCAGGAGGCGGCAGAGGAAACCGGCGCTCGGGATGGTGGGAGAGATGGATGAGGCTGTGGCGTGAAAGGCAGAAGGGAACTGACTTGATGGCGTCTGACGCTGCAGATACCAAAGGCCTCCACAACGTCACCGGGCAGCCGAGGGTCTGCATGACGGACGTCGACCACAGAGGGCCCACAGCCCGGAGAAAGCCGTGCTGGGTGGACTCGGCAGGCCTGCACTTCCAGCGGCGGCCGTCGGTCCTGGGGGGAGTCTCTTCACAGGCACCAAGAGCGAATCAACGCCCTCCCTGGTATGCGCACTGTACGGCCACTATATAGGAGCGGCGACCTAAAGTCCACCGCGGCGGCTGGGTACGGGGACGTGGGCAAGACCTTTGTCCAGCAGAATCACTCCGGCCCGGGGTTCAGCCAGGAAGGGTTCTCCCGGGGCTTCAGGCCACACAGAGAGGTGGAAGGATCTGGAATGCCGATGCCGAGAGGGATAGGCGCTTATCTTCCTCGAGGCTGAAGCGGGCGCCTCAGAAACCGAGCCGGAGTCTCTTTCGTAGTCTCCGCGCCGCTAGGGCCCCGCGGTCGCCCCCCTCTACCGCGGCTGCACCGCAAGGAGCAGGTGCAGAACACGCGCCGGCGCCATAGCAACCGCTCCCGCCGCAGGAAAGCGCGGCTCGCCTTTCCGTCCGGAGCCGTCGATACGTCGCACACCATTGGCTGTAGAGTTGGCTCTTCCAAGGGAGTATCTTGTTACAGTGCTTGCCATTGGCCGTTGGGTCATGGGGCGGAGCTCTTCCGGCAATAAGGTTAGTACGGCCTATTCCATTGGCTTTGGAGACCAGGGGGAAAAAATCCCGGAAGTAGTAACCATGGCAACGATACGGCGCGCAGTAAGACACTCGAGTTAAAACCCCAAACCATTTACTACTGTCAATTCCCAGTCACTTCTAACTTGTCACGAGCCTACAAGGACAGGATTGAACTGCCCCTGTGAGTTTCCAAGCGAATTCTTTACGGGAGTAGAAACTTCATCTTTCTCCCAAGGAGTGGCTGCTAGGTTGGAACCATTTTGTGGTTTGCAGCGCTACCATAATCCACCAGGGCTCCTTGAGTTAAGCATTCGCAATTCTGAGGATAAGGTCTTGTTTGTTTGCTTGTTTTTTGACACGGGGCAGCATAGTTCTCTATTTCTTACCTACAGTCACTTCCTACTACCCTTGCATTGATTTCTCTAGACATAATTTCTAGAAAAAGTAACACATTTTGTAAGGCTTCTGAATCAGTCATTTTTAATTTTAGTCCTAGATCTGCCCCTATCTACTTGGGACACCTTTTTCACAACGTTTGTTTGTAAAACTAAATAAATAGGGGGAGTGGGGAGCTAGGAGGGAAGGGAAAAATGAGGAGCTGATACCAAGGACTCAAGTAGAAGGCAAATGTTTTGAGAATGAGGGAAACAAATGTACAAACATGCTTGACACCATGGATGTATGTGTGGATTGTGATAAGAGTTGTACGATCCCCCAATAAAATTATTTAAAATAAATAAAATAAGAAGTAGTAAGTTCTCCTTCGTAGAATTATCCCTAAGGCTAGTTGATGGCCTTTAGAGGTCCCAAGCATTGCAAATTTGGTTTTGATGAACCATGTCCCCTGCCTCTTGCCCACGCAGTTTGAGACATCAAAACAATGAAAAGACACAAAATTCAAACAAATTGGTAACATTTTCACCTACATCTTATTACAAGATTCTAGGTTTATGAAGGCTCAATTTTGTTTCTGTATTGGAGGTCCTGTAACTCATTAAACGTACTAGCCTAGAGTCGATGCTGACCCGTAGTGACCCTCTAGGGCAAGATAGAACTGCCTCTATGGGTTTCCAAGACTGTGACTCTTTATGGGCGTAGAAATCCCATCTTTCTCTCCAGACAGTTAGTGGTTTTATACTGCTGACCTTGTGGACCACAGCCCAATGCATAACCACTACACCACCAGGGCTGCTTGGAGGTTCTGTCTTAGAGCTTAAATTCTGAGTACTAGGTTTGTTGTGCGCTACAGACAACATCAGATAAGATTAATTACATTAAGAAGAATGTGCTATCAGGATTGGAGGAAGGCTTATTAACAACCTATAATATGAAGATAACACAACCTTGCATGCTGAAAGTGAGGAAGATTTGAAGTGCTTGATGAAGATCAAGGATTGCAGTCTTTAGTGGGGATTACAACTCAATATGCAGAAGACCAAAATACAACTGGACCAATAGGTAACATCACAATAAATGGAGAAAAGAATGAAGTTAAAGATTTTGGATCCACATGAGGAACATCAGTCAAAAGGTTGAAAGGTGCATTGAATTGGGTAAATCTGAGGCAAAAGGCTTCTTTAGAGTATTGAGAAGCAGGGATGTTTCTTTGAGGACTAAGCCATGCCTGACCCAAGCCATGGCCACATATGCATGTGAATAAGGAACACTGAAGAAGAATCAGTGCTTTTGAATTGTGCTGGTGAAGAATATTGAAAGCATCATGGGCTGAAAAAGAACATGGGAGAAGTATGGCCAGAGTGCTCCATAGAGGCAAGGATGGCAAGACTTCATTTTACATACTTTGGACATGTTGTCAAGAAAGACTAGTTCCTGGAGAAGGTAAAGTGGAGGGGCAGTGAAAAAAGAGGAAGGCCTTCCGTGAGCTGGATTGACACGGTGGATGCAGCAATGGGCTCAAACATAGCAATTGTGAGGATTGTGCCAGACTGGGCCGTGGTTCTCTCTACTTAGATATAGGGTGGCTATGAGTTGGAGCCCACTCGGTGGCACCTAACACCAGAGTTGGAACTGACTAGATCTGGTAATCTTCATCAAGAACATGTTCAGGCTAGTCTCTAAGGGAAACTGCCCTCCCTGGTGTGGCTGGAGAGGGGTAGAGGTAATCCACTTTCCAATGGACTCTGAGGTCAGTTATCTACATCTTTGCTTAATGATCAGAAGGAATTCAATGGAAGCTTAATGTGGGGGCTCTACAAATAAGTTTTGGATTTTCACTTTGTATCTATAGCCTTCTGCAAACCAAGTAGTCAGAATTGAAATCACCTCCCAATTCAAATCTCTGCAAATCCTACAATGCCATTGTGAACTTGTGCTAATGCTCTCCCTCATCTGGATGATAGAGCTTTGTCTTTATCTTGTTTTGTTTCTCCCTCCCCCGACCCTCTCTAAGATTTAATAAATGTCCTCCTTCAATTTTGTGAGATTTGGGGTCTCCTTTGTACCTTAAAATAGCCCTGGCTTTGCTGGTGTTCTTTACACTTTCTTGCATTTCTTGGTCTGATTTAAGTTCTCTAAGATATTATTTTCCAAAGTTTTGCTGGTTCTGCCTGCAGTGCATATGGGCCATCCTCAAAACAGCTTCCATTTAAATTTATATTTCTAGAAATGCTTCAATCTCTCATCCTGGTCCTAGAGTCTGTGCAAATGTTTTTCCTCCCATCTCACAACTTCCAGCCCATGTTAGTGGTTACCCTTTGGGCTGCTAACCACGAGGTCAGCAATTCAAACCCACCTGCCACAGAGAGAGAGAGAGAGAGAGAGAGACTTTTTACTCGCATTGAGAGTTGTAGCCTCAGACACTCACAAGGACAGTTCTAATCTGTCCATGAGCAGTGAGCTTTGGTTACCAGTTCCAAGTGTCACTTCCTGGAGAAGCCTTCCTTCCTCAATTTAGACTAGACTCTTTATTTGCTCTCTTTGACTTACTTCTTTCTTTAGTATTAGAGCTTAAATGCTGAGCACCACGGTTTGCAAAAATGCTATGGACAGACAGACCAAAATCCATTTCCTGAATCCCCCACATAGATGGAGCCAGAATACTTTCTGATCATTAACCAAGGATGCAGATAATCTTGCCCTCGGGCAGAATCTCTTGGCAGAGTGAATTGCCACCCCAGAAGGACAGTCCTCTCTGGGGGCTTGCCTAGGTGCATTCTTGATGAAGATCACCATACTAGGGATGGTACAAGGGGTCGAACCTTCTTGATGCCCTATCAGTCTCATGCTGACTGCATTGGTTGGACCAATCTTGTAAACCCTTCTAACAATGTACATGTCATAATCACTGTCCCAACCCGGCTTCTCTAGTCCCACCTGTAATTGTGATTTGTTGATTTGCCACCAATCATGCTTTTGTGAGTTTTTTTGCTCTTTGCCCTTCCTTTCCCCCATGTCCTATTTATCTTGCTTCCCAATTGTGAATCCTCGGACATTTCAACCTCTTCCCTAGTCTTGATCATGTGTTGGGTCTTTATGTTGTCTCTTTGAGGCTTAATGATCTTTTAAACAATCTTATTGGCACTTAATCCACATAGTATACAATTAAATAGTTCAATCATATCAAGAAGAGTTGTACAATCATCACCACCATAAATTTTAGAACATTTTCTTCTTCCTTGTACTTATTATTAGTCAAGTTATTTAATTAATTTTTTTCAAGTTATTTTTTAATTGATATAAAATATATGCAACAAAACATTCTCCAACAGCTTCTCTATATATAATTCATTGCCAATGATTATACTCTGTTGTACAAACATTATTGATACCCTTTTCCAAATTATTTCACCACCATTAAAATGAATTCAATGTCCCCTAAGCAAAAACAACTTCTCCTTCACCTATGGTAACCATTAGTCAACATTGGTTATTGTTTTTGTTGTAGTAGTTTTCTTGAGATAAAATTCACATATCGTTCACTTCTACAGTTAAGTCACTTTCCAAAAGGATTGTCTACATCTCTGTTGTTTTTGTTGTTAGGTGCCATCTTATTGGGTCTGACCCATAACGACCTTATGCACAGCAGAGGGAACCCTGCCTGGTCTTGCACCACTCTCATAAATGTTCCTGTGTCAACCTATCTTGTCCAGAGCCTTCCTTTTTATCACTGCCCCTCTCCTTTACAAAACACGTCCTTCTCCAGGGATTGGTCCCTCTTGACATGTCCAAATATGTAAGTTGAAGTAGGACCATCCTTGCCATGAAGGAGCACTCTGGTCATACTTCTTCCAAAACATCTGGTTTGTAGTCCTGGGCTCTGTAACCTGCGTCTGTAGTTCCACTTATAACTGTGATGTGTTGATCTGCCACCAATCATGAATTTTTGACATTTCCCTTTGTTCTATGCCCCATTTAACTAGCATCCTGTGAATCCTCAGGTGCCATTGTGACCTCATGCTAATGGCCTTTCTCATCCAAATGATGTGTCTGTCTTTGTGGTGTCCCTTTTTTTTAAAGACGTACTAAATGTACTTTTCAATTGTGTTTGAGATTAGTATCTCTTATACCCTAGAACAAAGCAGTAATATGAAATCGTTCTCAAGGAAGTAATAATTGTTTTAAAACAACCAATGTTAGAATCGCTTTCAGTTTTAACTGTATCTCCATTTTTTCATTATCCACATGAAACTATGGATGCAAAGAAGAAAATCTCTCACTTCCCTACCCTTCAGTACTACTTTGGGTGTTGACAAGAGCCTGCTGCTTTGGTGGGTTTAGAAAATAGACTTGGAGTTAACTTAGGACTTTTGTTCAAGGGGACTCCTACAAGAGTCTCTTTTCCTCTGCACAAGGGCACACTTCCTGATTGAATGAAACCTTTCAGTGCATCTCGGCACCTCTGCTTAAATCTTTTCTACTAAAGCTTATTGCACCTTTATTATAGTCAAGTGTGTTGGGATGCCCTTCCCACTTCATCCCATGGAATTTGATGAGCTGCATTTTAAATGTTTAGCTGAAACAGTGTCTGCCTTCTTGGTTATCACTGGTAGTTTTAAAAATTGCACTCTGGATCATCCTGTAGGTCATTTTGATTGTTTTGGGCTACATTCCTTGTGCACTCAGCCCCAAACCCAAAAAATGTGAGAAAAAATTTAAAAGCTCCTGAAGGACTTAGCAGGGCACTGGCATAACTAACACCACCAAACTCAAAAACTCAGACTCTCTGCCATCAAGTCAATGTAGACTCATGGTGCCCCTACAAGACAGCATAGAATGATTCCTGTGAGTTTGACACTGTAACTTTTATGGGAATAGAAAGTCCTGTCTTGCTTCTGAGGAGCAGTAACCATTGTCAATGATATAACAGGCAGACTAATGCTTTATCTTTACAGTCTTATTTAATCCTTACACCAAATGGATTTATTTGCTTTGTAGAGGAAGGAGCAGATTTAGCCTTGAACCGAAGTTTACAAAGCTAATAGATAATATCTCAAAATCTATATCATTGCCAGAGTCAATACAGTGACCTGATTGAGCAGGGTAGAATTTTCCCCAAGATTTTAGAAAACTCTTTACACTGGTCCCTCCTGGCAGCCATCCAGGGGCCCAGGGCCTAATGTTACCACAGCAAGTTTGATCGCCTGCGGCTGGGGGCACCCAGCACCAATACCTGGGTCCCCTCCACCTCCTGTGTAGTTGCGTCTGCTGTGTCAACGGGGCACAGCCCTGCCACTTCCAGGGTGCCTCAGCTCATCACAGCCCAGGCCTCTTTCTGTCCACATGAGTTGTGCCCACATTTCCTGCCCACCATTTCCCTGGCACTGCTAATTCTGGTAGCGCCAGGCCTCCCAACCTGGTGCATTGTGCCACACCCTACCTTGGCCTGAGCCACCGGGAGTCAGAGTTGTATATCAGGTCCTTTCAGGCCCACCTGGCGTGTGCCCAGGCCCCAGGGCCTTGAATAGGTACTGCCTGAGTCTATCCCAGCTCAGGCATAATCGCCGCCCCATCTCCTCCCAGGCCACATACGTGGGACAGTGGAGAGTACATATCTAGTACAGAGGGCATCCTTCCCCCAAATCTAGCCTAGCTCCACAACCCAGGGGACCAGCAACCTGGTTCTGGGAGCTCCCCAGCTCATGCTGGTCACATCACCTTGGACACCAAGGGGGCCATCACCCGCCCATTGGCCCCCTAAAGTTCACTGTACTGGAAGCTATCCACCAATCAAACTGAGTTCCCCACAGCTGTCCCCACCAGTGCTCATAACCTCTCATCACTGTTAACCACTGAGTTTCCATGGCACCTACCTACACAGCAGCCTGACCCACCTTCATAGTAGGCCACAGGCAGCCCTTGAAAACACCATTGCCGGGCTTTACACAATTGATGTAAGTATGGATTGTGATAAGAATTGTATGAGCCCCTAATAAAACGATTTTAAAAAACAAACAAAACAGTTACCTTGGGTGGGGGGGAAGAAAACACCATTGCCAATTACACAGAAAGAACGCAGGGCCTCTTGGTCTCCCAGAATTATGGTGCCCAGCTCTTTGAAATCATCATGTAAACAACAGCATACCGCAACAATCCCAACAAGAAAACAAGACAAACCACCACAGTAGAGTTAACAACACTCATGAAAGAATCTGATGTGGATCTACCACAAAAAGAAATTTTCAGAAGGCTGCTTGGAGCAATACAGGAGATGATGGAAGCAACACAGAATAAGGACACAGTTATAGAGGGTATGAAGTCCATGCACCAAAGGGAAATACAGGAGCTAACAGATGAAGCAGCAGAAGCTGCACACAAGATCACAGATCGCCAAACAGACTAGAGGAGGCTGAGAACCGTATCAGTGATCTTGCAGATAATCAGGTAGACCTCAGTAAACGAGAAAGACATTCAAACAAGATCATAAAAAAGATGAAAGAAAACCTGAGATCAATGACAGATGCTATGAATAGGAACAACATCCGAATTATTGGCCTAATGGAACAAGACACAGAAGTCAACAGCTAGACTAACAAGGGGATTCCTGGAAGAAAACTTCCCCACCCTAATGAATGAGAATCAGTCACTCATACAGGGAGCAGAGAGGACATCAACTAGACTAAAGCCCAGGAACTACTCACCAAGGCATGTAATAGTTAAACTATCCAACTTTGAGGAAAAAGAGAAAATCCAAAGAGCGGCAAGAGAAAGGAAGACAGTCACATACAATGCCTCTCAGGTAAGACTATGCTAAGACCTATCAACAGAAACAATGAAGAAGAGGAGACAGTGGAGTAACATCTACCAGAAGCTGAAAGAAAAAAAGCCTCCCCTGGGATCCTTTACCCTGCCAAATTATCTATTAAGATAGAAGAAAAGATAAGGGTCTTCAGGACAAGGAAAAACTTAAAGAATTCGCTGCAAGACACCCAACCCTGAGGGACATCCTTGCCGACTCACTGTGGCCAGAAGACCAACATCCACCAAGCACAAACAGGAGGACATCACATAGCCCAACTCCAACAGAAGCCAATGAGCCAATAACAATCACCAAGATAACATGGCCTCAGAGGGGAAAGAAGGCAATAAAGCAGCCCCCACAAAGACGTGACATAGTGATAAGAAGGGTGATAGGAAAACACCCAAAACAAAAGGCTCAAGGTGTCAGCAATGGTGCTCGCTTCGGCAGCACATATACTAAAATTGGAACAACACAGAGAAGATTAGCATGGCCCCTGCACAAGGATGACACGCAAATTCATGAAGCATTCCATATTTTAATATTATTATCACTACAAATTTATCTAGATAAGATAGATTGGATGAATAGTCTGGAGAAAACAATGGGACCAATGGTTCCGGGGGACTTGGGAGAGGGGGAGGAGGGGGCAAGGAGGTGGTGCAGACCAACCCAGGGACAGGGGAGCAATAAGTGATCCAAAATCAGTAGCAAGGAGGGTGTGAGTTGGCCTGGTAGGGATTCAGCAAGGGCAAGTTAACCGAGAGAAATTACTGAAACCCAAATGAAGGCTGAGCATGATAGTGGGACAAGAAGAAAGTAAAAGGAAATCGAGGAAATAATTAGGTGATAAAGGGTATTTATAGAGGTCTATAGACTGGAATGTACATATGTAAATATATTTATATGAGTGTAGGGAAACAGATCTATGTGCACATATTTATAGGTTTAGTACTAAGGCAGTAGATGGACATTGGGCCTCCACTCAAGCACTTACTCAATGCAAGAACACTTTGTTCTATTAAATTGGCATTCCAGGATGCACACCTTCCTGACATGATTGCTGAAGAAAAATGTGTGCATAAGCACATGTGGTGAAGAAAGCTGACAGTGCTCAGCTATCAAAAGATATAACATCTGGGATCTTAAAGGCTCGAAGATAAACAAGCGGCCATCTAGCTGAGAAGCATCAAAGCCCACGTGGAAGAAGCACACCAGCCTGTCTGACCACAAGGTGCAGAAGGGATCAATTATCAGACATCAAAGAACTAAAAATCATATCAATGGGTGCCCACCTCTCTGATATGATCAATGAAGACAAACGTGTACATAAGCAAATGTGGTGAAGAAAGCTGATGGTGCCCAGCTATCAAAAGATATAGCATCTGGGGTCTTAAAGGGTTGAAGATAAACAAGTGGCCATCTAGTTCAGAAGCAACAAAGCCCACATGAAAGAAATACACCAGCCTGTGTGACCACGAGCTGTCGAAGGGATCAGGTATCAAGCATCAAGGAACAAAAAAGCATATCATTGAAAATGTGGGTGTGTGCAGAGTGGAGACTCTAAGCCCACTGGTAGCCAACCGGACACCCCCTTACTGAAGGGTTGTGGGGAGGAGATAAGCCAGTTAGGGAGCAGGGTAGCAATGATGAAACATATAACTTTCTTCTAGTTCTTAAATGCTTCCTCCACCCCATCCCCCCACTGTCATGATCCCAAGTCTACCTTACAAATCTGGCTAGACCAGAGAATTTACATAGGTACAGATAGCAACTGGAAACACAGGGGTGGAGAGAATGTGGGGTAGAAAGGGGGAACTTATTACAAGAATCTATGTATAGCCTCCTCCCTGGGGGATGGACAGCAGAGAAGGCGGCGGGCGGAGACACCGGACAGTGTAATACATGACAAAATAATAATAATATATTAATGATGAAGGGTTCATGAGGTAGGGGGGATGGGGAGGGAGGGGGAAAATGAGCAGCAGATATTAAGGGCTCAAGTAGAAGGCAAATGTTTTGAGAATGGTGATGGCAACAAATGTACATATGTTCTTGACACAATGGATATATGTATGGATTGTGATAAGAATTGTACGAGCCCCCAATAAAATGATTTTTTAAAAAGATGTCAGCAATGAATCCACAGACCATGATAATAACTTTGAATAACAGCCTTAACTCCTACACTACAATAAAAAGGCTTGCAGACTGGCTTGGAAAACATAACCCATCTATCTGTTGCCTGCAGGAAATACATAGTAAGCTCACAGACAAGAATAAACTAATAATAAACAGCATGTCCACATGGAAGAATACATGAAAAGAGAAAGCTACAGGCTGGCCCCAACCAGGGCTAAATTGACCCCCTCCCTAGAAGTGAGTGTGGCAGAGTGACACTGAACCTACAGGTTGGGGAGAGGGGCCAGCATGCCACACCCACAGGGAAGCAGACCTGGAGGAAGACAGAGCCGGATTGGACCCCATGCTGGGATCAGGCTGGAGGATGTCTTTGTGGGGAGTTAATGGGACACAGAGGGGACTGGGCAGCTGACAACACGTGTCACATCATCCCCTTACTGGAGCAGACTGCGACAGAGAACATTTCTGGGGCCACATGGTGGGGAGGTAGTGTAGTCTGAACCCCCACAGCAGAGCAAACTAAGAAGGGAGCATACCAGAGCAGAAGTTGGAGCTATGGAGCCCCTGAGGAACCCCCAAGGGGTGCTCCAGGCTGAGAGGGACAGCATGAAGTACAGTGTTTTTTGTATATTTATTTTTTCTTTTCTCCCTTTTCTTATTCTTGTTTCTTCTCCTTTTCTCTTTTCAATCTTAAAAAAAAATTATTTTAAATCAGTTTGGGCTATGTCATAGTCAGTGTACCTACCTATATAGGATAGGCATATAGGCTCGGGAGGCATGCCTGAGAAGAGAGCGGCAGTGGGACCAACAGTCTTGAGGAGATCTGGGGGGCGGGGGGTGAGGGTGGTGGGGGAAGGGAGAGGTGAGCCGGCAGCACCATGGACAGGGGAACAGCTGGTGTGGTGGAATCAATAACAAGGAGGAGATAGGGATCCGGGTGGGGTGTGTGTGTCAGAGCAACAGTAAACTAGCTAAGAGGAGGTACCAAGAGGCGGAAATATGGGGAAAGTGATGGTGGGCAGGAAGAAGGTTAAAGGAAACAGAGGAAGGACCTAGGAAGCAAAGCAATGGAAAGAAGTATAAAGACAGCAGTGTACATATATAAACACATTAATCTACAAAAATAGAAGTATTGGCCTATGTACATATATTTATATGGCAATACAATGAGATAGGAGATAAACTTTGAGTCTCTCTGTTCATACCCTCACTCAATACAAGAACACTTTTCTAACAAATCCACAGTCTGAGATGTTTACCCTCCTGACACAATCGCTGAAGACAAAGTGAGTGCATAAGCAAATGTGGTGAAGGTGGATGGTGTCCGGCTATTAAAAGATATAGCATCTGGGGTCTTAAAGGCTTGAAGTTACACAAGCCACCATTCAGCCTAGAAGCAACAAGTCCACATGGAAGAAGCACACAGCCGGTGTAATCATGAACCGTCATGGGGACGAGGTAATAGGCATCAGCAGGCACATAACAAACAAAAACATATTTTTGAGAACAAAGGGGGCTGGAGATCCAAAACCCATCTGTACGCAATGGAACAATCTCCCCACAGAGGGGCCATAGGGATGAGTCAACCAGGATGCAGTAAACATAATGAAACATGCTATATTCCTCTGGCTCCTTGAGGCTTTCTCATCCCCCACTATCATGGCCCCAGTGCTGCTTCTCAATTCAGAATACACCTGAACATGTACACAGGTAGAAATGAGAGATGGGAGCTCACGACACATAGAATTCAGGAACAGGAGTGGGAATAGTGATACCAGAGGGGCAGGAAGAAGTAGGGGGAAGGGAGAAAGGGAGAACAGATTGTAATGATCAACATGTAACCATACACCCTCCAGGAGGAAGAACAGAAAGCAGTCAGTGTGATATGAAAATAACAATCTATAATCTATCAAGAGGTTGAGGGTGGGGGGAGGGAATGGGAAAAAAAAGAGGAGCTGATACCAAGAGCTCAATAGAAAGTAAATGTCTGGAAAAGCATGATGCAAGTGATGTATGGACTGTGATAAGGGTTGTAGAGTCCCCAATAAAATGAAAAAAATTATAAATAAAACCAAAGGTTAAAAAACTCTTTACAGTAGAAAGCTGTATCTTTCTCTCTGGAGTGGCTGGTGGTTTTGAACTGCTGACCTTGCAGTTAGCGGCCCAACACATAACCACTTCACATCAGGGCTTCTGTAACAGATGCCAGTTGGGCTCAAATATGACATTAAAGCAGTGCTTTGAACCATCAAACTGTTGGCCAACATAGCAAAATAGGAACAGACTGAAATTTGAAACTTTTGAGTGAAGTCAAATAATAATCATAATAATTTTTTTTCAGTCTCAGTTTCATAATAATAATTTTTTAAAATTATACTTGGAAAAGGAATCCGAGCCCTTTGAGAATCCTGATGGGGAAAATTGTACTGCTGGCTGGACTGTGGAGTGTGACAAAGCTGCACAATTCACTCCCATTTGAGTGAAGCACAGTAGTTTTTGTCTACTGGTCACAATTTGCCTATTTAATCCACATACTACTTCTATTTTCTAAGTGGGGGATTAAGTTTCTTCTGGGCATTGGCCCAGTTCACCCACATTTTACAATTCTGAGTCTGTTCGTTTCACTTCATTAGGCCATGACCCAAGTGGAAGCAGTTTAAAGCCCTGCTCCAAAGCCCATTCCTTGCTTAACACTATAATGCCTGCCTGGAATAGGAAGACTGGGTTCAATTTATCCAGAGGTAAACGATTTGGAAAGTTAACTGCTACTCAAATATGGGATGACTCTAGGATGAGACAAAAAATGTAAATTTGGTGGGAAGCTGACTATTCTACTCAAACCAAACTCACTGCCGAGTCAGCTCCAGCGCATAGCGACCCTACAGGGCAGAGCAGAAATGCCCCTGAGCATCTCCAAGGCTGTAAATCTGTACAGGAGTAGACAGTCACGTCTTTCTCCTGCAGAGTAGCTGGTGGTTTTGAACTGCTGGCCTTGTGGTTAGCAACTCAACTCATATTACATGACACCAGGGCTGCTTCATCAAGCTACAAGCAATAGAAAGGTGTTGGTTTTTCTGTTTTCATCTTTAAAACATTTTAAAAACAAAAACACCCTTACCATTGTGTTGACTTTTGGGTACACACTTTATTGCACTTGTGTACAATCCATTTTCCAATCTACATTTTTATTCATCTTTTTAATCCTCAAAATTTAGCATGGGCCTGGCACATAATATGCACTCACCACCACATATGTATGCATAATTCTTCTCTTCTAGTATGAAGAAGTCTGGCAGTCAGGCTCCCATGTGTATCTTGACGGACAGAATATAATCTTCAATATATTTTCTTTAAGATGAGAAATGGCTATTAGGTCCATTTTCAAAATCGTGATGACATCCAAGTGAGTGTATCAGGTAGTTTGGTCACAGTTGCTTTACCTTTGTTTAATTTTTAACGATTATTAAATGACCTTTAAAAGACAAATACCAACTTATGTTCTTCTTCACACTACTGCTTTTCACACTCTCTTCACTTTTCTCCGGTCTTATGAAAGCAAAGGATTAAATTCTAGTTCTCACCATTATGCTCTGTAAGAGTTCTGGTCCACTGAACGTATTTCCCTCCCTAAAATGGCTTTTTAATTTAGTTTTTGTTAGATATAAAATCTGTGTGTTGAGACTGAAGATTATCCACTATCTTCTGTTCTATATCTATGCCCCTCTCTACTTCTTCCTCAGACAACAGGAGCTTGGTTTCCGAGTCTTTTCTAACGATAACTACAAAGGACCGCCGAGAATCAAGGACATTGGCCACCACCACTTGATGTCGATAAACTTCCAAAGCAGTATGTGCACGATCAATCACAATGGACGGGTCAGTCTCCAACTTAAAGGAAATTATAAAGGCTCTCGGAGCCCAGTCTTTAACCAACGGAGAAAGCATTTTTGGCACCATCTTCATTGTTATCTGTATTGGAAAAGAAAAGCTTAGTAAATAAAGGTCACTCTCGAGCAGCTCAACTATTATTTCTGCCGAGCGAGCCAATGCTAATTTTAATGAGGGGGCTCTCACTGTCAAACTTCAGAGCACATTATAAACATTTCGTTTAAAAAAACCTTTGTTCTGTAAGGCCCACAAGTCTAATTCCAAGGCTTCGCACATATTCTGGAACAAACCGTGTTTTCTACATTAGCCATCTGCTCTGCCACACTCGTCCCCACTCATGTAACTCTAAAGAACAACACTGTATTTCCTCAAACAATTCTCCTTATTTTTCTAGGCAAATACTCAAGTAAATAAATGCAAACAATCTGTTCATGCAAAGCGATAGAGATGTTGCACCCCAAACCTCTCAAATTAAAATATTTTTTTGCATTGGTGGAGTCCTTGCTTGATTCACATTTAAAATTGAACTTGTGACCTCATGAGACATGTAACACAGCTTAGCACCGAAGAAATGGATTTTAACACTTCATCAAAACTACTACTCCTTCCTCAAGCCCTTTTAGGAGGAATGTGGAATTAATTTTTGTCCTTTCCAGATAAAACTAAAATGTAAGCTTCCAGACTTTAATCATTCTAAGATAATCATTAAGACTGCCACTTGTTAGCGTGATGCAGATCAAATATGTGTGTGCATGTGTTTCTCCTTAGCATTTTGAAGTACTTGGTTGTATGTTGGGATGCTAACCACAACGTCAGCAGTTCAAACACACCAGCAGCTCCTTGGGAAGAAGAGAAGCCTTTCTGCTCCTGTAAAGAGTAAACCTACAAGGTCACAATCTGTTGGAATCAACTAGACGGTATTGAGGATATTTTTTAGTTAATAAAGTTAGAGGAGCCCCAGTGGTGCTGTGGGATGAGCTGGTTACCACAAGGTCAGCGGTTCAAACTCACTAGCCACTGCATGGGGGAACTGACTCCACTCAGTAGAATACATAGTTTCTATTTATTTCTGAATGTCTCCCATGTAGAATGAATGCAATTCAAGAGAAAGGTATGTTTCTTTTCACTGCTTCATCTCTAGGTCCTACAGATGCACCCAGCACATGGTAGGTTTTCAATACCAATTTGTTGAAAGAATGAACAAATGAATTATTCCACAGAGCCAGCAAGCACTATACAGGGAAAGTTTTTTACTTAAATTCTATTTGTCTTATTCATTAAATATCTCTCAGGTTCCAAGAAGTCAAATCACCTCCACCACTCGAGTTCAACCTTCCTTAGACTACAGTAATACTTTCAAAGTAATCTCCTGTCTTCAATCCATCTTTCTAATGCCAGAATGTTCTTCTCCAACAAGAATTTTGTCACCTTCTCTTACAATTTGTCTCTCCTGGGTCACATAAAAGTTCAAGCTCCTTAACAAGGAATAATTTTGCATGGACTAAGTAAATGTGGTTTCTCTAGTCAGCCCTCCACCCCTACTTCCTCCCTGGGATTGTTTCAGACTTCCAGCAACTCCCATAGACAGAGTAGGGCTGCCCACAGGGTTTGTCTAGCGTGGACTCTTTATTACCAACTTAAAAATCAGCAGCAAAGCGCTTAATTGTTTAGCCCCCAGGGCTCCTGCACCAGCAGTAACCAAACCAGAGTGCTCTTTCCCGTGTGGTCTGGCAATCTTTCTGCTAATCTACTCAGACCCAGCTCTAAAGTCACCTTGTACTGGGAGGGTGACTGACTCCAAGTAGTCAGAGCCACTGTGTGCACTTTGTACAGACTTCTACTAGCGCATTTATCTCCCTGAATTCTGTCTGTGCGCAGCTCCCTCAAGATCACAAGGGCCTGAAGGGAAGGAGGTGCCTCACTCATCTCTGTATCCAAAGTGCCTACCAGGACACACAGAAAGGCCATTTCCAGATCAAGAGGAAATTAGCTCAAGGATGGTTCTAGGGAGCCAGGTCTCTGGAAGAAATGCGCCTATCACCTGCAGTGGGCCCCCAGATGACTGGATCTTGTGTTCAGGCATTTCAGAAACAGGAACATAGAAATCTGACACGGCCGCAGCCAAGTAGAACATCGCAGAAGGGCCTGTAACGAGAAGGACAGGGTATAACAGCCATCCGGGAGGTGTATGGGCTCTGTTCCTTTCCAGCTCAACTCGAATTCCGGGATTGTGAGATTTACACTTATCTGGGGGGAAGTGATTAAGTGGCTGGGGAGAAAGGCGCGGCGTGCCTCCAGCACCCCGTGGACTTCTAAGGGGCACACACCTACTGGGTTGAGCGCCTGGGCCGCAGCCTGCAGCAGATGCAAATAGTCCGTCAAAGTGGTGAACTCGACGGCGAGGAAAGTGCCGGCAACCACGGCCTCTTGGTAGTTGAGCAAGGCTGCAGCGAAGCCCGGGAGCGCCTTCTCCTCGGCCTCCAAGGGCAGCGTCCCCGCACGGGCTGGGCCGGAGGGCCGCAGAGCCGACAGCCAGGTCTGAGGCGGGAAGCGGTGGGCAAAGGGGAAAGCGGAGCGAGCGCGGTACAAGAAGATGACCCCGTACCCCGCGGCCAGGAAGGCCTCGGCCGAGGCAGCTCCGCGCCGCCCGCTGCTGAAGTTGTCTAGGAAGCGCACGGCTCGCACTTCCAGCGGGACCTTGGTGCCGCCTGACGTGACCAGCACCACCCGCCGGCCCTGCGCGCCCAGCCTGGCCGCAAAGCGAGCCATAGCCTCGGCCCAGCGCGCGACACCGGCCGGCTGCGGGAACTCGGAGGTCAGAGTCGCTTCCGCCATGAGTGCCGCGGCACACTTCCCGGCGCCGGCGCCCAGCTCTACCGGCGCCACGCCCCCTGCCGGGGGGCCTCGTCCCTGCGCAGCCGCAATCGCGAGTGGGCGGGCCGCGGCGAGACTCCACCTCCGCTGCCGAGCGCTCCGAGGAGAGCGCCGCCCAGGCTGGCAACCTCGCTGCGGCGCATTCTCCACCGGACGGGCATCTGTTGGTTTCCGACTCGGGTGGGGGCGGGGCGGGGCGGGGCGGTCCATTGGTCCTTAGCGGCCACCGTAGAGCTCTTTTCTTTTTCCGGCTCTGGATTCCTTCCATTGGACTGCCCGGCCATTAAACCTTTAGGCGAGGCCCTGAGAGCGGCGCTGCGGCGTGACTGTCACGTGACGCAGGACCCCGCGTAGCCTCGCCCAGCAACCGTCCTGCGTTCCTGCACGACGCTGGGCAACATGAACGTCATCTACCCTCTGGCCGTGCCCAAGGGGCGCAAGCTGCGCTGTGAGGTGTGCGAAGCCCCGGCCGAGCGGATGTGCACGGCCTGCACTGTCACTTACTACTGGTAGGCCCTGGAAGGGCGCCCGGGAGCCCCGGCTCCTGCCTCCCTTCGCCGCGGCTCTGGCCTCTGCGTGCCCCGCGGACGCCCAACCCTTAGGTTCTGCCCAAGACCCTTTCGGGCGGCTTCAGAAAGGTCCACAGGCCCCTTAAATCCCTGTGGCGTCTTTTGTCTCCCATCGCCAAATGTTCATTGAAGTTCTGCAGGCTAGCGATTCTGGACCGGGCTCTCCGAAGAGGCACCATTCTAATAGGGCAAGATAGAAAACAAGATCGTTTCCGTGAGAAATGTCAAAGGTAAAGGAAGTGCCGTCAGAGGTTGGGCAGACTGCTTTTCTGATGCTATGAAAATAAAGTAGGAAGTCATCATGGAAGTAAAAGAAAGTTCTGAAAAGGAAATAACTAAGATCTGAACACCTTTGTGTTTGAAGAAAACAAGAAAGCTAGTATTGAAGCTCATTCAACGTGGGGAAGTCTTAGGGAGGGTAGTACAAGAGGAGGCTAAGTTTGCATTTATTTAGCAAAACATTGTCCGACTTCTGCTTCATACAAAACCCAGTTTTGGTACTGAGATAAAGCAACTAGGTTGCTGCCTTCCAGAAACCTAGTCCAGATTTTTTTTTTTTAAGTCATCGCTCTAAATGACAAGTATAGGAACCCTGGTGGCAGAGTAGAAAACATGTTGAACTGCTACCAGCAAGGTTAGCAATTTGAAACCAGCAGCTCTGCAGGAGAAAGATGAGGCTTTCTACTTCTGTAAAGATTTATAGTTTGGGAAAGCCAAAAGGCCAGTTTTAATCCTGTCACTTTGGTCTCTGATTGGCTCAGTAGCAATGAGTTTCAGTTTGTGCAATGACAAATACTGTCACACTAGGTGTATTGATCCCTGGGACCACTAAATTTGGATCCATGGTGACTGGGGCACTATCTAGAAAGATTCTCAAAGGAACATTTGCCCTGAGTCTTGAAAAGTCAGAAGGAACTTGTTTTCTGAACAGTGCAGAGGGGCAGAGTGTTTTCCTGGGGTCCAGGACTGCTTGAGCAAAGGGTAGCGGAGAAGATGGAAGAGGAGAGGAGTAGTCAGTGATTTCCGAATAGCAGACCAGGTTATATTTTCAGGTC
Organism: Tenrec ecaudatus; assembly: GCF_050624435.1. Classification (NCBI taxonomy): domain Eukaryota; kingdom Metazoa; phylum Chordata; class Mammalia; order Afrosoricida; family Tenrecidae; genus Tenrec; species Tenrec ecaudatus. The sequence goes on along the minus strand of NC_134530.1, from coordinate 66,956,124 downwards.
ATGAATAAGTCACAACCAGCATTTCAAACAAACAAATTCTATTCTAAGATAGAATAGAATTTACCAGTTGTACTTGAATTGTGTGTTGTGACTTGTTTCAGTTTTTTGTGTGGATCTGTCCAGGTGTGCTGAGAAGAAGTATTTCTTACTGTGGATTAAGCCCAAAAAGTTTGGAAATGATTTTGATAGATAGTGGTAGGGCGTTAAACTAAGAAGATCTAGGTCAGGCCCAAATGGTGGTAAGAAATCAAAGATAAAGAGTTTGGAATCTGTCCTCTGGACAGCCACATATAGTTTTGATTCGAGGAATGCCATACCGTCATTTGTGTTGAAGACAGGAGACAATAGTGTGGAAGATGGATTGGAGGGAGACATTGAAAGCTGCTTGACTAATTAAACTGTTTCAGCAGCCCAGATGTAGCATGATGGGACTTGAATTAAGACAGTGACACAGGAATAGGAGAAACGCTTCAGAGATATGATTTTGGGAACCTGGTCAGCAAAGGAAAAGTTAGAGTCAATGTCAAAGGAAAAGAATGACTACCTTCCAACAGTTCCTGACTGCTCTCAGGAGAAAAACGAAATACATGAAAAGGCTCTTCATGATGGGTCACTGTCCCTGGCTCTCCTGTTGTATGCATTTGTCACCCTGAGTGTTCATCTCTCTCACAGTGTTTTCTGTTCGGTATCACCCTTGTACACCCTGTCCCCTCTTCCTGGAACACCCTTCTCTATCCACCCGGATGACTTCTGTTCCTCCTGCAGGGCTCACAGTAGGTGTCATTTTCTGCAGGAGCCCTTCCCTATCCACTGCCCTTAGAGAAGAGTCCCTGGGTGATGCAAATGGGTAAGCATTTGACGACTGACTGAAAGGTTGTCTGTGTGAAACCACCCAGAAGTACCTTGGAAGAAAGGCCACCACCTTGATGGCCATGTGGAGGTCATTCTACTCTGCAACATAAAAGGTCACCAGGAGCTGGAATGAATTTGATGGCGACTGGATGGGTGGTTTTCTACCCTGTGTACGTCTTTCTGAATGGACTAGGTATCCCTCGAAACTGTATACTTCCCCAGTCCTAACACTTGGAATCTGTTGTTTACGTGTATCCCATTAGGTTGCATGTCCCACGAGGGCACAGGCAGCAGTTCTGTTTTCATCTGATGACTTCATTGCATTTAGAATATAGTTCTCGAATTTGAACAGGACCTATAAAGCCCTGCACAACTGGGCCCTGGTAACCTTTCTGCCTTCAGCTCCTACCACCCTTTTCCTTTTCCCTGTTACAGGACTTTCTTTCCATTCCAGTCTCTAAGTTCTTTCCTCCCTTTGTTTCTTCGCCAAGGCTGTTCTCTCTGCTAAGGACCTCTCCTTCAACCATAACCTTCCTAGCTCCCTTCAATCCCTCAGGTCTCAATTGAAGTCATTTTTTCAGAAAGGCCGTTCTGAGAACCCCCATCTAAACACCCTCTTCCATTATCTCTCTCAAAGATGCTTTGTTATTTTTGTGTTTACTTGTTTATACCTGTCTTTCATCAGGCTTAGCCACAGCACATAACACACATTCAGTGCATATTTGTGGAATAAACCAACTTCTAAATGGATAAAGTGGAACCCTGGTGGCATAGTTGTGCATTAGACTGTTAACCACAGGGTTGGCAGTTCCAAACCACAAGCTGCTCCTAAGGAGACAAATGAGGCTTTCTACTCCCATACAGAGTTGCAGTCCCCGAAACCCATAGGGGCAGTTCTGCCCTGTCCTATAGGATTGGGTCACCATGAGTAGAAATTGACTCGATTACTGAGTTTTGTCTTTTTAAATGGATAGTAAACCCATGAGCTAAAGCAGAAACACGGGGAAAGAGGTGGTAGGTGATATATCTGGTTGGGGACACAGTATTTGAGAGACCTTCATGGTACCTTAGGAACATTGCTAAGTAAGCAATTATAAGTGCCGGCCTAGCACTTGGGAGAGATTGAGGTACTTTGCCTGGTGTGATGAAAGTGCTGTGATAAATTTTAAAAACCCAAATAGATTGTCATGATGCAACCTTTCTTCCTCAGAACACCCTTCCCCTTCAGCTCTCCAGCCAGACCCCTAACTCCTTCTCCCTCTCAACTCTAGTTACTCTACACCTGCCACATGACAGGCTTGTTTCCGTTTTAATTGATGGCAAGTGTGTTATTCCCTGATTTGTTAATATTCTGTTTGGGACAATTATGTTGGATGTGTGGGGAGGATGTCATACCCATATCTTTTGATCTGTATCACACCTGTCTCTGCCCATGAGCTCCAGCAAAGTGTGTTAAAATGGTTGGCACTAGATATTTGAGACTGTATGAATAAATGATCATTTTCTTTGCCTTTTATCTTCTTCCCCCACCCTCTCTTTCACTTGCCTTTAACCCTGCTTAAGCTTTTTCTCTTATTATTTCTGATTTTTCCTCTAAATTTCTTTGTCTTTGTGTCCTGGAGTTTTACTGCTATTTTTTTTAAACCTCTATCTCAAAATCAGGGAGTTTTATATTTTATTTTATTTGATTAGCGGGGAATTTTATATGAGCCTTCTCTGCAATGTTTTTGGTGGTTAAATGTTGTAAACCTCTAGCATCCCCGAGACAATGATGACACTCAGTAAATATGCATTCTCTTTCCTCACCCCAAATTTAAGGATTAGGGAGGACAGTCCATTTGAATTAACAAAGTTTCTTTGCTGCAAAAATTTGTTTATTCCCCTGGTTGTAAGTGTACTTCATGCTCACTGCATCAAACTTGAAAATAACAATAGTAGAGAAGAGAAAGAACCATCGTCCCACAACTCAAGAGATTGGAACCTGATATTTTAGTGAATTTCCTTGTATTTTTGTGTAAACATAATCTCTATACTCTGGGTAATTTTGTGCATAGCTACTTTCTTTAGATTATGAATATATTCCCAGGTAATATAACAGTTGTAAAAGATGATTTCATTAAAGAACACACTGAAACATCACTAGCAGGTGTATAGCATATAGATACTTAATTGCAGTAAGGGGAAGGGTTGGGCTGCTAACTACAAGATCGGTGGCTTATACACATCCGCTGCTCTGAGGGAGAAAGATGAGGCTGCCCATTCCCGTAAAGATACACGAAATGCTACAGAGCAGTGGTTCTCAACCTTCTTAATGCCGTGGCCCTTTACTACATGTGTGACCCCAGCCATAAAATTCTTTGTTGCTATTTCATAACTGTACTTTTGCTACTGTTATGAATCTGGTGACCCCTGTGGAAGGTCGTTCAACCCCCAGAGGGGTCGCGACCCACAGTTTGAGAACCACTGCTATAGACGGTTGCTATGAGTTGTAATCGACTTAAATGAAGTGGATTTTTTTTAAACCATTTGTGTGTTAGAGAGAGAGAGGGGTAGAGGTTTACATTTCAGATCGCCAATTTTGTATTCACCAATTCACCTATCGAGCCTATCAAAGTTTGGGGTTTTGGAGTTGTGTAGTAAGTACTCTTTTTGAGGAGGTTAACCTATGGGCACAAGTTAAAGTCCCTTCACACTGTCCAGGAGGGGAAAATAAATGAAGTCTTCTGCTGTGATGGGAAGCAGCAATAGGGTCTGCAGGAACTAGAGACTAAATGCCCAGCTAAAGGCATTTTACAGTCAGCGAAGAAAAAGCCACTCGAAACATGAGTGGTTTGCAAGCTTCTCAATTATGACTACCACATTGAAAACATTTCTCACTCCTTTAAATTAAGGAGTGCTAAGGGTGAGATAAGAATAAGAGGGAGCTCACAAACTTATAATGAAGTGACAGGTGAGATACTGGCTATGTCAGGTATCCTCCGCAGAAGGATATGCTCAGGGAGCATAAGGAAGTTAAACTGCCATTGTTCACACAATTACTCAACAAGCTCCTATTTGAGATCCTGTAGAACTGAACTAGTTCTATATTGTAGCTAAGTGCTTTTATTGATCTATTTACAATTGTTTCTGCCCCCCCCAAAAAAAAACTGAATGCTTTCTGTCATTCCTGTGATAGAATTTAAGAAGAAAATACTTTATCACATTTTGTTCCTTTTTGTTCTTTTGTCCTTGGAGTGGGAGAAGATGCTTTGGTACAGCCTTGTTCACCCATTTATCTATTTTCTGTGGCTGCCTTGGTAACATAGATTGATGGCTCTCCAAGTCTAAAATACTTCCTATCCGGTCCTTTGAGAAAAATGCTTTCACCCTTACCCAGATTATCATTGTCTGCACTGAAATATATATAAAGTAAAACCAAGACAGTTAACTCCCTCACATTCCTATTGCGTGTATACCCCTAGACCAACCCCCTCCCATTACTGTATTACCTATAGCACAGCACTTTCCTGTGACGTATGTCTTCACGTGTTATTAGGGGGCTTGCATGTCCCCAGAGAAGATAAAAGCCTTGGTTAGCATTTACTATCTCTCTCCACGTGGACCACCAAGTAAAGCTGAGGTGAGCATTGCTACCATAAAATGTGTCTGACTCCATTATTTCTATCTCTTCTCTCTCTCATGCCCTCTATGACTTTACTATAATCTTTATTTATTATCGCTGTACAATTGTGCCTCCCGGACCCGTGATGATGTGTTTAGGGGCTGGATTTACCCTTGCACTATTATACAGGGCACATTGTGGGGAATGATTTTTAATTATGAAAATGTGACTGGGATTAATCTCCATCTCTCAGATGTGAAGGCCTTCCTCCACCAGAGTCTTGGCCTTTCAGAACCTTTATTATGAGCATAGGGAATTTGTCCACCCACACTCACTTCCCAGCCCTCCATTTCCCACTAGGGGAGCTGGTGACATAATAGTGATATGTCTGACTGCTAACTAAAAAGATGGTTTGAACCTGCTGTGGCTCTTCAGGAAAAAACCTAGAACACCCTCTCGGGCAGTTCTACTCTTATATAGGGTCACTGTGGTGGTGCTGTCAGATCAACTGCAGTTCAAGTCCACCAGCCAGCAAAAGTTAAGCCTATCTTACTATACAGATTACAGCTTTAGAAACCCTATATGAAGTTGGAATTGACTCAGTGGCAGCAGGTTTGGTTTTTTTGGATTTGATAAGCCAGAATTGACTGAAAGAAACAAACCACCTCCATGAAAAATGTACTATTAAAGTACTTAGTAGTGAAAGGCTAAAAGCTTTCCACTTAGGATCGACCAGTAACAAGACAAGGATGTCTACCTTTGCCACTTCTCCTCAACATTGGACCAGTTATTTCTTGGCAAGATAGACAAGAATACGAAGAGCTTTCAAATTTGAAGAGTGAAACTATCCCTATTTGCAATTACATGATTACATATGTGTATCTATCTCAACTTTGAAAAACCACCAAAAATATTAGAGCTGATAAAGTTTTCAAGATACAAGATTAACATGCTGTTAAATGCCATTGAGTTGGTGCCAATCCATAGCCACCCTATGCACTACAGAAGGAAACACCTCAAGGTCCCACGCCATCAGCACGGTGGTTCCTATGTCTGGGGCACGGTTGCAGCCACTGTGTCATTCCATCCCATTGAGGGCCTTCCTTTTCCCCCTGCCCATCTACCAAGTATGATGTCCTTCTCCAGAGACTGTTCTCTCCTGACAACATGGTCAAAGTATGTAGGACAAAGGCTTTCCATTCTTGCCTCTAAGGAGCACTCTGGCTATATTTCTTCTAAAACAGACTTCTTTGTCCTCCAGCACCACAATTCAAATTCACAGATTCTTCTTTGGTCTTCTTTATTTGATATCCAACTTCCACATTGTAGCAGTTACATAATCTGTTGTCAATTTGAAACTTAGGAGTGAAGAGGTGGAGTTTAGCCTGTCAGTCAGGTTGCAGCTTGATGACCTATTTGGAGACACTAAGGAGATAAATAGCTCGTTGGAGGTGGGTGCACATTTACTCCCTGCGAGACATTCTGGTTGGCAAGACCCATGGAGCTGCGCTAGAGCCCTGGAGCTGAAGGAGCCACATGGAGACCCTTCCCAGTGCTGAGATACTTATACCACCAATGGATCCACAAGACTTTGCACCCACTGGCCTGTGATCTTCCTGTACTTGGTGCCATTGCATGTGTTTCATGAGTCTAAGGAAGAATTTATGGACTAGTATTGACATATGGTGTAATATCAGACTTATGGACTTGATCTGGGCTAGGATGTTCTCTCAGTATTCAATTGTTCTTATATATAAAGTTCTCTCACACACATATGAGTATCTATGAATTTGTTTCTCTAGATTACGTGGACTAACATGCTTATGCATCAATTGAAAATACCATGGCTGGAGTCAGGTGGACCTTAGTTCTCAAAGTAACATCCTTGCTTTTCAGTACTCTAAAGAGGTTTGTGTAGCAGATGTACCTAGTGCAATGCATCATTTGATCTCTTGACTGCTGCTTCCATGTGCATTGATTGTGGATTCAAGCAAGAAAAATCCTCAGCAACTTCAATCTTTTCTGCATTTACCATGATGTCACCTACTGGTCCATTTTGAAGAATCTGGTTTTCTTTGCATAGAGTTGTAATCTATACGAAAGGCTGCAGTCCTCGATAGTCATCAGCAAGTGCTTCACGTCTTCCTGACGTTTAAGTTTTTAAATTTTTGAAGATTTTTAATAAGCCTTTCTCTAATCCTGATGCTGCCTTCTTTTTATGTAATCCAGTTCCTCTGATTATTTGCTCAACATACAGATAGAAAAAGTTACAATCCTGACACACACCTTTCCTGATTTAAACCATGCAGTATGCCTTAGGTCTGTTCACACAACGGCCTCTTGATCCACGTACAAGTTCCACAGGAGCACAGTGACATGTGCTCGTTCTTCTCAAGGCTCTCCAGGGTTTGTTATGATCCACACAGTCTAATTCCTTGGCAGAGTCAACAAAACACCAGCATCTTTCTAGGATTCTCTGCTTTCAGCCAAGATCCATGTGATATCCTTCGTTCCAGGTTCTCTCCTGAATCTGGCCTGACCTGGCAACTCCCTGTCAATGTAAGGCTGCAACTGTTGCTGGGTGATCTTCAGCAAAAATGTACTTGCATGTGATATCACTGATACTGTTCCTATAATTTGAGTATTCTAGTGGGTCACCTTTCTTTGGAATGAGTACAATTATGGGTCTCTTGTAGTCAGTTGGCCCAATAGCTGTCTGCTAAATTTACTGGGATAGTTTAAAAAGTGTCACTCATTAGTAAGGATCAATCTGAAAATGAAATTAAGAAGGCTAATCTGTTTATGGTAGCATCAAAATAAAAATACTTAGTAATAAATTAGCCAAAGTGTAATACTTGTGCACTGAAAATATCAAACTGGTAAATGAAAAAGACCTGAATAAAGAGAAAAAGATTGTCATGAATTAGAAGACTTAATGTTAAGATGGAAGTATCCCTCCCCCCAAATGATGTACAGAATCAGTACCATCCCTTAAAAATTATAACTGCTTTTTTATCTGAAATTAACAAGATGATCATAAAATTCATTTGGTATTTCAAGGCATTTCAATGGCCATAGGACCCCTGATGGTACCACAGGTTTTGTGTTCAGCTGCTGATAGAAACATGGGCAGTTCAAGGCACCAGCAGCTCTGTGGCAGAAAAGGCCTTGTGATCTATAAAGATTACAGCCTAGGGATACTTACGGGGCAGTTCTATCTTGCCCTGTAGGGTCACTTTTGAGTTGGAATAGACCGCACACAACAACTGCAACAGAATAGATAGCCAAAGCAATCTTGAGAAAGAGCAAAGTTGGACGACTCACACCTTCAGATTTATAAACATTGGAAAACTAATGATGAAGAATATGCTATACTAATAGAAGAATAAATGTATAGAAATTGAGAGTGAAAAACTAAACCCATACAGCCAAGATTTTCAACAGGAATGCTAAGGGAATTCAATGGGGGAAAGAATCATTTCCGAAATAAGTAGTACTGAAACTACTGGGTATCAAAAGAATGGAGTTAAAAGACTTGACATCATTAAAAAACACCTCAGACTGGATCAAAGACCTGGTATGTTTCTGAAACTAACTGGTTATGGCAGTAAGAAACCCAATCTTTCTCCCCCAGAACTGCTGGTAGTTTCGAACTGCTGACCATGAGGATCACAGCCCAATTTGGAACCACTACACCACCAGGGTGCCTCAAAGACCTAAATATAAAACTAAACTAAAATTATAAAACTCTGAGAAGCATGGGTGTCAATCTGCATGACTAGATTAGGCAATGGGTTCTTAGATCCAATACCAAAGGAACAAGCAGCAAAAGAAGAAATAGATAAATTGGAGTTTATTAAGTTTAAAAACTTTTGTGCATCAGAGGACATGACCATGGTGAAAAAGCAGCTCATTTAATGGGAGAGTATTTGGAAATGTATGTCTGATAAGGGTCTAGTATCCAGAATATATAAAAAAGTAAAACTTCCATGCAGAAAAAGAATGTTTGGAAACGGATTGTGGTAGCGATTGTACATTGTACTTGACGTGAATTGAAATATGGAATTATATGATGTGTGAAATGCCAGCTTAAAACCGAACAATAAAAAGACAGAGGGCCCAGTTAAAAATGGACAGAGGATTTGAGTAGATATTTTTATAAAGAAGATATGCTAATGACAGATAAACCAAACCCCAATTTATAAACCCCATTGCCAACTCATAATAACCCTGCAGGTCAGAGTATAATTGCCCCCGTGAATTCACAAGACTATAACTCTTTACGGAAGTAGAAAAACCATCCCTCTCTCGGAGCAGCTGGTGGTTTTGAACTGCTGACCTTGTAGTTAGCAGTCCAACATGTAACCTCTACACCACCAGGGTTCCTAAATGACCAGTAAACACATGAAAAGATGCTGAAGATTACCAGTCCCATACTACCATCAAGTTAATTCTGATTCATAACGGCTCCTTTATCCGGAGGAGTGGTTAGTGCAGTGTTTGTCAACCTTCCTAAGGCCGCGACCCTTTCATGTGTGGTGACCCCCCCAACCATAACATTTTCATTGCTACTTCATCACATTACTATCATTGCTACTTCATCACTGTCATTTTGCTATGTTATGAATTGGGTGACCCCTGTGGTTAGTGGGTTAGTGGGTTCGAACTGCTCATCTTGTTGTTTAGCAGCCCAACACATAACTCACTATGCCACCAAGGCCCCTTTCACTAGTCACTGGGGCAGCGGTTCTCAACCTATGGGTCATGACCCCTTTGGGGGTTGAACGACCCTTTCACAGGAGTCGCCTAAGACCATCGGAAAACATGTATTTCTCATGGTCTTAGGAACTGAAACACCACTGTTCAATCCATCTCCGGGCGGGTCTGCCCACATGCAGATATGCCCCATACAAGTGCCTGGCATGAAGACTGTTACCCATGCTACACCATACTTCAAAACAAAATTTCGTTTATCATTAGATATATTTCACAATATATAATTTCTGATTAATCACTGTGCTTTAATTGTGTTCAGTTTATAACAATGAAAATACATCCTGCAGATCAGATATTTACATGGTGATTAATTACAGTTAGGAAGTAGCAATGAAAATGATTTTATGGTTGGGAGTCACTACAACATGAGGACCTGTATGAAAGTGTCACAGCGTTAGTAAGGTTGAGAGTCACTGCGTTAGGGAAATGCAAAACACAACCAGAAGAAGATTTCATTGCACACCTATCAGATGACTAGAACTAAACCAAAACACACCAGAAACTACAAAGGACTTATGGTCTAGAACCAAGCCAGGCAATACCATGGCCCCAGTTACAGCAAAACCTGTTTGTAATGTATCTCGGAGCTGCTCATCAAATCCAAAATCTTTTCCTTTTCCAAGAAAATGATCCTCAGGCTCACCAGCTTCTAGCTTTGCACATTTTGAAAATAAATGACCTTAAAGCAGTACAGAGTTACAGTTGGCTTTGTTATAACTAAGCAAGAAAGCTATAGCATCCTCGTGTGTCCTTGGACCTTGAACATCTTCCTTCAGAAACAGTATCATCCCCTACATCTGTCCAACTCTAGCAGAATTCCTACATCTTTGTAATCACACGAAAGAAGAGATTTGTGTCTCAGAAAGGGATTTGGCTTCTTATCTGGTTTGCAAGGGGCTTAGCTTCTCTGGTGTCTAGAGCTAAGCCAATAGTATGGCCGAGAGCAGTGGTTCTCCACTTTCCTAATGCTGCCACCCTTTCATACAGTTCCTCATGTGGTGACCCCCAACCATAACATTATTTTCGTTGCTCTTTCACAACTGTAACTTTGCTACTGTTATGAATTTGGCGACCCCTGTGAAAGGGTCGTTTGACCCCCAAAGGGGTCATGACCCACAGGTTGAGAACCGCTGGCCTAGAGGCTCTGAGGCTTGGGAGTAGGCCAAAGAAAGATACCGAAGGGACGTCACCCGTCTTTATTGCAGTGGTGTGGTGCACCAGAGAGCTGACTGGGACAGCATCCATGAGAAGATATGTCAGCTCCTCATCCCACTGCGCACGACTATGCCCTTCTACAATTCAGAGGAAGAGCGTCAGCATGGCCTGCAGCAGCTGCAGCAGCGGCAGGTAAGCCCGATGGGCCTAGGACAGGGTTGCCTCCTGGCTGCTGGGAAGCAGCCCAGAGCAAGAGTTGTGCTGTGTTGGAATCATTACGTTGTAAGTTCCTTGAGGGTAGACACTATTTTGGTGTTTATATCCTTGGTCCCATTTGTAGTATGTGTGTGTATTTTCCAAATATTTATGTGTGTTAACTGCAATACAAGGAAATGGCCTTTTTTTCTCTCCTCCTTCCACAGAAACATTTGATTGAGTTCTGCTACACGGTAGCTCAAAAATATTTATTTGAAGGAAAATATGCAGAAGCTGTTCCAGCAGCCTTGCATTCTCTCCGGTTCCGCATGAACATGCACGGCCTGAGCTCAGTAGAGCTCGTGCCTGCTTACCTGCTCTTGTCGGAGGCTAGCCTTGGTAAGTGAGACGGACGAGACACCCTGGGTCCCTCGCAGAAGTGCTATGGTGGGTTAGATGAGTGGCCAGAGGCCAGCCTTAGCAGTGATACCGTTGGCATTCTGGGATGCTATCGTTGTGAGGTGCCATCAAGTCCGTTCTGATGCAAAGCAATCCCATGTACAGCGGAGCGAAACTCAGCCTGTGCTATCCCCACGATTGAGCTGAGGTTTGAGCCCATTATTGTAACCACTGTGTCAGTTTATCTTGTCCAGGGACTTCCTCTTCCTCGCTGGTCCTCTACTTTACCAAGCATCCTGCCCTTCTCCAGGGACTGGTTTCCCTGGACAGCATGTCCAAAGTGTCATCCTTGCCTCTGAGGAGCATTCCGGTTGTATTTCTTCCAAGGCAGATTTATTTGTTCTTTTGGCAGCCCGTGGTACTTTCAATATTCTTTGCCAGCACGTATTCTTCTTCATTCTTCCTTATTCAATTTTCAATTTTCATATATTGAAAGTATCATGGCTTAGGGCAGGTGTACATTAATCCTCAAAATAACTTCCCTGAATATCAGCATTCTAAAGAGGTCTTGCGCAGCAGATGTACCCAATGCAATGTGTTTTTTGATCTTTTGGCTGCTGCTTCCATGTGCATTGATTGTGGATCCAACCAAGATGAAATCTGTGACAACTTCCATCTCTTCTTCATTTAGCATGATAATACTTATTAGTCCACTTGTGAAGATTTTTATCTTTTTTACATGGAGTTGTAATCCCTACTGAAGGCTACAAACCTTGTTCTTCATCTACCAATGCTTCAAGGCCTCCTCACTTTTAGCAAGCAAGGTTGTATCATCTGCAAATGACAGGTTAACCAGCCTTCCTCCAATCCTGATGTCACATTCTTCTTCATATATTCCAGTTGGCAGTTCCCTGTCAATGTAATGCTGCAAGCATTGTTATGTCAGTCCAGGTGGACAAGAGAACAAATCCAGAGGCACTCCTATGTGTGTGAGGGAGAGCTTCTTATCGAAGAGCAGTTGTCCATTGAGAAAACATCCCAGCCCAGTCCAGATCAAGTCCGTAAGTCTGATATTATCCCATATGTCTGATACCAGTCTATAAATTCCTCTTCAGACTCATGCAATACATGTATGGCACTGAATGCAGGAAGATCACAGGCCAGTGGGCGAAAGGTCTTGTGGATCCAGTGGCGGTAAAAGCATCTCATTGTCTCAGTGCTGACGTGGGTCTCCACGTGGCTCCTTCAGCTCCAGGGCTTTGGCTGTATCAGTGTAGCTCCATCTGGCCTGCCAACAGGAATGTCTCACAGAGAGACAAGGAGAGAGTAGTATCTGGCTTCCAGTGAGCTATTTATCTCCTTGGCACCTCCAAATGAGGTCATCAAGCTGCGAACTGATTGACAGGGTAGATTCCACCCCTTCTCAAGTTGACAGGATATTACGTAACTGCCACAATTGTTGAATCATCTTCCACAAAATTTTACTTGCATGTGATATTAATGATATTGTTCTATATTTTGAGCATTCTTTGGGTCCCCTTTCTTTGAAATGGGTTCAAGTATGGATCTCTTCCAGTCAGTTAGACAAGTAGCTTTCTTCCAAACTTCCTCACATAGATGGGTGTTTCCAGTGCTTCATCAGCTTATTGAAACCTTTCGTAGGATTTCCCATTAATGTTTGGAATCTTTTCTTCAGATGAGTGCTGGTGGCATAGTGGTTATGGCGTGGGCTGCAATCCAAAAGCTCAGAAGTTTGAGACCACCAGCCAATCCACAGGAGAAAGATGGGGCTTTATATCCTGTAAAGTGTTCTGGTTTTGGAAACCCACAGGGGCAGTTCTGCTCGGTCCTACAGGATCTTTATGAGTTGGCATAGACTCGATGGCAGTGAGTTTCTTTTTAGTTTGCTTTCAGTTAATGCTTTCAGTGCAGATTGAACTTCTTCCTTCAGGACCATTAGTCCTTGCTCATATGCTACCTCCTAAAATGGTATACTATCAACCAGTTCTTTTTGGTACACAGTGACTCTGTATTCTTTCAATGCTCTTTGGTACTTCTTGCATATTTTTGTCCAGGTTGACTAGAGAAACAAATTCAGTGACATTCATATATGTATAAGAAAGACTTTATGCCAAGAAGTAATCATGCATCAATAAAGCACCCAGTCCAACTCAATCCCATAAGTTCCACACTAGATCATAAGTCCCTCTTCAGACTCACATAGCCACATACAGTGATGCAGAATACAGGAAGATCTCGTCAGTGGGTGCAAAGTCTTGTTGATCCCATGGTGATGGATGCCTCTCCAGGGCTCTGACAGGTCTCAGAGTAGCTTGCCAGCAGGAAGGGGAAGGCCAAGAGATAGGGGAGATTCTCAGGGCTCTCCTTATGAGAAGGCCACGCCCACAGGAGGCACCGTCAGGCTGTGACCTGATTGACAGTTTGGACGACTCCTACACTTTTATATATCAAGTTGACACGAAATTTTGTAACTACCACATTGCGTCATTCAATATTTTACCCATAGAATCTTTCCATATTGCAACTCCAGGCTTGAATTGTACTTGAGTTCTTTCAGTTTAAGGCATGCTAAGCATGTCCCCTTTTGGGTGTTCTAACTCTAGGTCGTGCACATTTCATTATAGTAACTTCCTTTGTGTTCTAGAGCTGCCCTTTGCAATTTTGTATCCAGCTCTTTCACTTCCTCGTTTTTTCCATTGCCTTAGCTACTCTATGATTAAGAGCAATTTCCAGAGTTTCTTTTGATGTTCATTTTGTTCCTCAATATCGCCATGATTTCATGACTGACACTTTTGAAGATTTGGAGAATTTTATAGAATGTCTCTCTATTTGTTTTGATGAAGGTCTCGCCCTGACTAGATTCAGGTTGAAGGATTTTGACAGGAATTATCACAGACGTGTTCCTGCGTTCTTCACATCCCATCCTCTCAGTGGACACCACTCCTAACACGATCGAAGCAGCCTGCTTTGTCCAGCCCGGGTCAAATGCTCTCATCTCATAAGACATTGGCTGTGCTGTCTCCCAGTTGCACTGACGGGAGCCCTAGAGGTGTAGTGGTCACACTAGCGGTCACACACTAGCACTTACTCTCTCCCCTCCACTAGACTGCAAGTCCAGGAGGAACTGGGACTGTGTCTTTTCTTACCATTGTGTCTTCAGGGGGCCTCATGGCACAGTGTTGCATGTTGGCCTGCTAACTGTGAGCTCGGCAGTTCAAAACCACCAGCAACTCCGTGGGAGAAAGACAGGCTTTCTCCTCTGAAAAAGCCACAGTCTTGGAAACCCACAGGGGCAGTTCTACTCAGCCCCATGGGGTCACTATGAGTCGGAATTGACTCAGCGGCAGTGAATTTTTATAGGATCTACAGCACCCAGCAAGGTCCAGGTGCGAAGGTACTCAACAGATGAACTTGCAGCGACTGACACCTAGTGGGCATTTGCTGAATTTGAATCACAGGATTGTTTTAAGGATTCAAGTGTCAAGTCAAGTGTCATGAGCATGAGAGTGTTCTGAAAGATGTGAAATGCTGTCCAAATGGAAGGTTTCATTCCACCTCCCATAGGCATTGCTCTAAACTATTGTCAACCATTTGAAAGTCTAAATAAATCACATTTCTTCTTCCCCATTTTAGAGATCTTTCAGACTTTGGATATTCAACTTTAAAAGAAAAATAAAACAATGAAATTTCCATCAACTCGAAAGGACATTTTAAACAATATCTCACAGATAGAGGAACTACCCTATTCCTTGTCCCCACTGTTCTTACAGTGTGGAACCAGGAGAAGCTGATCTGGAATCTAGCTCTTTTTGTCCTGGTGAGGTGACCTTACACACCAAGCCTTAGGGATCTAGAAGCTCAGCATCAGGGCACTGGCTCCAGGGGCAGGCTTTCTCTCTGTGTCCTCTCTGGAGGTCATAACCCAAGGCACAGAAGTAGGAACGACAACTCATACTAATGGGGACACACACAATTTCATCCATAGCACAATTCAGCCTTCGTTTGCCAGTTCTTCATGTTCACTCGCCTGTACGCTCCTTGAGTCAGGGATCGCATCGGGTTTACCCACACCAGTTCCTGAGCATCTCGCAGAGTTGTAGAGACTCGGTGCATCAGATGAATATATGGTTGAATGAATGACATTTCCTTCTCTTCTGTTGCCTTCAAAAGCTCTCGGCAGTCTTAAAGGACAGGTGCCAATGCCCTAGCACTGTGTGGCAAACAGCAGACGCTCAGTGAATTGTGATTCCCTTCTCGCCCCCCCCCTCCGCCCCGGTGCCTCACTGCTTCAACCTCTTCATCATGTGTGGCAGTTTTATCCCAGGTACATTTACTTTCATACCTGAGTCCTGCCGATTCTTCCTCCACAATGTCTTTCAGATCTGCCACGGACCCAAGGTAAGCTCAGACAGTTCACCCTTCAATCAGCGACCACTCCCACTACCTGGCTTTCCTTTCTTTGTTCCCTCCAGGAAAGCCTTGCTTTCTTGAGCAGTGTGTTCTCGGCCACCTCCCCTCACTCCTGCATGTCTCTGGCTGGCACAGCTGCGCTTCTGACCATCACAGTCCTCGCTCTGACCTCCCGAAGCAGCCCCCTCCTCTCTCCCGCCCCTCGCCCAGGTAGGCCTTTCCCCTCGAGACTGGGGCTTGTCTTATCTGCTGCTTTAGCTTGACTCCGAGGCCTCCTTGCGTTGGCACAGCTTACTTGAGTGCGAATTAGACAGTGAAAACTTCAACTTTCCAGTGTATCCAGTGTACGCCAATGCCCTCTTCCAGATGTTTCTCCTATCCAAATAAGCTTAGCTAAGTATCATTTGCTTCTTCAATGAGCTGGGCGCTTCAAGCTCACTCAGTCTGAACTTATTTTATAGGCATGGAAGATGTGACCTGGCTTGTGCATGTGAGCCAGGATGATGGGCTCGGGCCTTTGCTTCTAACAGTGTCTTTCCCATTTTGGTTTGGAGTATCAGCCAGGCAGAGTCACTCGCTTCCTGTTGTGGGCTGCTTCTCCTTCCCTTCTCCTTTAACCAGTGAGGTGTGATTACAACTAGAACCCAGCACACTTCCATATGAATGGGGACTGGGAGCAAGGACAAAGGAGAACAGATAGTTGACTTATGAGGGGTTTGCATCCCTGCCTCTTGAACCTTTCTTGGGTACCCTTTCGGCTGCAGCATCCATCGCAGGGCATACTTCCTGTCCAGAGCATGCCTTCCGCTCTGCAGAACACTACCGTCATTTTCTGTTCCGTTCTGCCAACCTCTCTTGAAGGCAGGCAGCCAATATGGCTAAACACAAAGCTTTTAATGTCAACTCTTCCATTCTACATCAATTAGTAACCACATGCTATCCATTCATTCTTCTAAATGTCCCTTTATTCCACATCATCCCCATTCATTGCCTGAGTTCAGGCTGCTCTCAGTGTTTGCCTGAACGATTTCACAACTCTTCTTATTAGTCTCCCCCGCCCCCTCCCATCCTCTCCCCTCTGCTGCTTCTTCCACGATGGTGCCAGCAGCTCTTCCTCAAATCTAAAGCCAGGTCTCTTGTTCTTTCTTAAAATCCTCACGTTTTCCTCCATCACACATCAAGCCCCTTAGTATGACTTACTTAGCCGCCAACCTCTTTAACCTCATTTACTGCCACTCTGTCCTCCAGCCACTCTGTGGTCCTGGGTCACTATATTAATAGAGTCATATCTTCCTGGCTTTCTCTGGGATGTCTCCCCTTTCTAATCTATGTAGGAAACTTCTATTCATCCTCAAAACCCAGCTCAGACTTCCCTGGACAGTCCTCTCCCTACTCCATTGTCCCTCCCCACCCACCCCCATCCAAATAATTAAACACTTTTGACCCTCTGCTACTTCCAAGCCTTCGCACGGTGCTGTTGTTGCACGAGTACTAAGCCCAAAGCCCAAACCCACGCCTCTCGGACTCGGAATGACTGGATAGCGCAGAAAAGCGCCATCCCATAGGGTTTCCGGGACCAGATCTTTCCAGAAACAGACTGCCACATCGTTCTCCTAAGGAATGCCTGCTGGGTTTGAACCTACGTCTTTTTGTCAACAGCTGAGCGTGTCCCCAACACAACTGTGAGTTTTTGTTTTAACGGGGCTCATACAGCTCTTATCACAATCCATACAAACATCCATGCATCAAGCACATTTATACATTTGTTGCCATCATTTTCAAAACATTTTCTTTCTACTTGAGTCCTTGGTATCAACTTCTCATTTTTTCCCTCCCTCCCCCATTCTCCCTCCCTCACAAACCCTTGATAAATTATAAATTGTTATTATTTTGTCATGTCTTACACTGACTGATGTCTCCATCCACTTTTCTGTTGTCCTTACCCCAGGGAGGGGGTTATATGTAGATCATTGTGATGGGTTCCCCCTTTGTCCTCCCCCACCTTCCCCTTCCCCTCCTGGTATCGCTACTCTCATTATTGGTCCTGAGGGGTTTATCTGTCCTGGATTTCCTGTGTTTCCAGCCTCTTATCTGTACCCATGTACATGCTCTGGTCTAGCCAGATTTGTAAGGTAGAATTGGGATCATGATAATGGGAGGGAGGAAGCATTAAAAGGCTAGAGGACGTGTGTATGTTTCATCAGTGCTATACTGCACCCTACTGACTCATATCTTCCTTGTGACCCTTCTGGAAAGGGATGTCCAATTGTCTACAGATGGGCTTTGAGTCTCAACTCTGCGCTCCCCCTCATTCACATTGATATGATTTTTTTCTTCTGAGTCTTTGATGCCTGATACCTGATCCCATCGACACCTTGTGATCACACAGGCTGGTATGCTTCTTCCATGTGAGCTTTGTTGATTCTCAGCTAGATGGCCATTTGTTTATCTTCAAGCCTTTAAGCCCCCAGACGCTATGTCTTTTGGTAACCGGGAACCATCATCTTTCTTCACCACATTTACTTATGCACACATTTTGTCTTCAGTGATCGTGTCGGGAAGGTGAGGATCAGAGAATTCCAGGTTATTAGAACAAAGTGTTCTTGCATTGAGGGAGTAATTAAGTAGAGACCCATTGTCTGTCAGCTACCTTGATACTTAACATATAAATATATTACACAGATCTATTTCCCTATTGTTAGATATAAATATATTTACAATGTGCATGCCTGTATTTAGACTTCTCTAAATGCCCTTTGCCTCCAAGTTCTTTCCTGTTTCCTTTTACTTTCCTCTTGTCCCACTATCATGGTCAGTCTTCATTTGGGTTTCAGTAATTCCTCTCGGTTACATTGCCCTTGATCAAGCCCTACCAGGCATCCTGTGTCCTCCTTGCCATTGATTTTAGATCACTTGCTGTTCCCTTGTCCCTGGGTTTGTTAACACCCACTTCCTTTCCCCACCTCCCCTCTCCTGTGTCGGTCACCTGCCTACCCCCACCCCAGAAGCATTGGTTCCCTTGTTTTCTCCTCAGGATTGTTTATCTTACCTATCTTATCTAGATAGACACGAAGAGACAATAATAAGCACAAAAACAAGGTGGAGCAAGATAAGACAACCAGAACAAAAAACCAAACAGCAACAAAACAAAAAGTCTATAAAAATTCCTGGTCTTAAGGGTGTGAGGGGCGATGCTGGGAGAGTGGAGGGTGAGTGGGTTGGAAAGGGGGAACTGATTACAAGGATCCACATGTGACCTCCTCCCTGGGAGATGGGTGGCAGAGAAGGGGGGGGGAAGGGAGACTCCGGATAGGGCAAGATATGACAAAATAACAATGTATAAATTACCAAGGGCACATGAAAGAGGGGGGAGTGGGGAGGGAGGGGAAAAAAAAAGAGGACCTAATGCAAAGGGCTTAAGTGGAGAGCAAATGCTATGTGAATGATTGGGACAGGGAATGTGCGGATGTGCTTTATACAATTGATGTATGTATAGGTATGGATTGTGGTAAGAGTTGTATGAGCCCCTAATAAAATGTAAAAAAAGAAAAGAGAAAAAAAAAGAAAATGATTAGGGCAAAGAATGTACAGATGTGCTTTATACAATTGATGTATGTATATGTAGGGATTGTGATAAGAGTTGTATGAGCCCCTAATAAAATGTTTTAAAAAAATTCCTGGTCTTTTTGTTGACCTTTAGGAGTGTTTTCCAGCCGAGTGTGTTCGGGTGCCACGCTCCGGCCCAACAGTCTATTTTTGGTATCCCCCAGGTTTTCTTTGCTTTGCTTCCGTTGCTGCTCTGTTGCACACCCTTAGCATTTTGTCAAGGTGTGGTGGGGTCAGATCGGGCACAATTCCCTCACTGTGCCTCCAGTGTTGTCCCTCATAGTGATATGGGTCAGTGAGGGATGTCTTGTCTTGTGGTGGGGCCAGCCCTATGGTCCTCTCTGTGTATTGGCTGCTCTGAGCAGGAATGTCGACCTTGAGGCTTGGTGGGCCAGGATGTGCTCCACTCTCTCTCCTTCCCTCTTTGTTTGCCCCTGTGTGCTCTGATCAGAAGCACCCCTCTCCCTGAGCTGGAACTTCAGTGCTGTTCTCTGTAATACATTCTTCTGGGTGGAGGTAGGGGTGTCCACATAGTTGGGATTGGACCAACTGTGAGTTTTTAAAGGTTACTGGATTTTGCAAATTTCCCACTTCTTTAGTTGTTGTAGTTGGGAATATGCACAGCAAAACATACAGCAATTCAGCAGTTTCTACATGTTCAATCAGTGTTTGACAGCAATTAGTACTTTCTTTGAGTTGTACAACCATTCTCACCTCCTTTTTGAGTTCTTCCTCTCCTCCTGACATGACTCATTGCTCCCTCAGGTTCCCAGCTCATCTTTCTAGTCTCTGTTATCAGTTTGATACCATATAGACAGTTCTTGAGCATAATGCTAAGAAGCAGGCATTTTGTACTAGTTAAGCTAATCTATTGTTTGTTTTTAAGAAGAGGGAATTCAACAAACCCAGGGACAAGGTAACAACAAGAGAACTAAAATTGAGGGGGAAGTGGGTTTAGAATGCCTGGTGGGGTTTGCTCAAGTGCAGTGTAGCCAAGAGGAATTACTGGGAGCCAAATGAAGGTCGACCATGATAGTGGGACAGGAAGCAAGTGAAAGGAAATAGAGGAAAGAACTAGCAGGCAAAAGACATCTATAGAGGTATAAATATAGGCATGTGTAGATGTAAATATATTAATATATAATGATAGGGATAAAGGTCCGTGTACATATGTGTTAAATATCAAGGTAACAGACAGATTTAAGTCCTCCCTCAACGCAAGAACACTTAGTTCTAATAACTTGGCATTTTGTGACGCTCACCTTCCTGACATGATCACTGAAATTAAAATGGGTGCATAAGCAAATGTGGTGAAGAAAGCTGATAGTGCCCAGCTATGGAGTCTGGGGTCTTAAAGGTTTGAAGTTAAACAAGTGGTCATCTAGCAGGGAAGCAACAAAGCCCACATGGAAGAAGCACATCAGCCTGTATGATCATAAGGTGTCAACAGGATCAGGTATCAGGCATCAGAAGACCCAAAACAAACAGTCATATTGATGAGAATGAGTAGAGTCGAAATGGAGACTCAAAGCCCATCTGTAGACAATTGGACATCCCCTCACAGAAGGGTCACACAGAAGGGACAAGCCAGCCAGGGTGCAGTATGGTACCCATGAAACACAACATTCCTCTAGTTCCTTAATGCTTCCTCCCCACTGCGCCCCCATATCATAGCCCCAGTTCTACCTTACAAATCTGGCTAGACCAGAGCATGTACACTGGTACAGATAAGAGCTTTCGACACAGGGAATCCAGGACAGATAAACTCCTCAGGCACAGTGATGGGAGTAGCGATGCTGTGAGGGTGGGGGGTAGGGGATTGATTGATTGATTGATATATAACAGAAATCTGGGTGAAGGGAGACAACAGACAGTGTAAGATATGAAAATAATAATTTATAAATTATCAAGGGGTCATGAGGGTGGAAGAGTGGGGGAAGGAGGGACAAAGGGGGAGCTGATACCAAGGGCTTGAGTAGAAAGAAAATGTTTTGAAAATGATGATGGCAACATATGTGCCAATGTGCTTGATACAATTGATGTATGAATTGTTGTAAGAGCTGTAAGAGCCCCCAGTAAAATTATTTATTTTTTTTAAAAAGAGGGCACTAACTTTGACTTATCTTTGAATATCCTTCACTCAATAGAAGTCTTGGCAGCAAAAGGCATTCAACATATACATATTTAATTGAGATTCATTGGCATACCATACATTTACCCTTTTAAAATACAGTACACTCAGTGGTTTTTCATATATCCACAAAGTTATTAAATCATCACTATATCTCATTCCAGAAACAGCTTAACATGAGGTACCATCCTCATTAGCAATCCCATCCCATCCCATCCTCTCAACCTCCAGCCCTCCCAGGCCAGAGCCATCTATTTTCTGTCTCTATGGATTTACCTCTTCTAGACCCTTGATAGATTATAGAATAAGTCCTACTATATGAGGTCTTTGTGTCTTATTTCTTTCATTAGCATAATGTTTTCATGGTTCATCCATGTCATTGCCTGTGTCACTGCTTCATTCGCATTAGTGGCTGAATAAGATTTCTTTGTCAGGCTATACCACATTTGGTTCATCTGTGTATCAGTGGATGGTGAGTTCTGTTGCTTCTCTCTTTTGGCTATGAAGAATGCTGGTGCCGTGAACATTGGTGTACACACCTTTGTGCGTCAGTAAATATTTGAGCCAGTAAATAAATGAGTGAGGAGTTGGAGGTCTGTGTTTCATTATATGTTCTCTGGTCAGCTTATGAATGTTAACCTTGATTTCGTTCGGGCAGGTCTGGGTCGGATCATCCAGGCTGAGGAATATCTATCCCAAGCGCAGTGGACAGTCCTCAAGTCAACTGACTGCAGCCATGCCACCTACTCTTTATTACACCGGAACCTGGGACTTCTCTATGTGGCTAAGGGAAACTGCGAGGAAGCCCGTTATCATCTAGCCAATGACGTAAATATGCTAAATGAGAATATCTGGATGCTTCAAGAACAGCTCTGCTTATGTTTTTTGTTGTTACCTGAACATTTCTCTAAAAGTTTCTGTTTACAACTAATCACTGCGGGACATTAAAAAGAACAAAGTTCTAACAACCTCTTGAGGTGGACCCTTTCCCCTTTCCTGGCTGTGCAACCTTGACATCTCTTCCCAGAGTGCATGTGCTCCGAGGATAATAACGGGAAGCACAACAGCTTGCTGGTTAAGAGAAAACCTTTGCTCTAAGGCCAGCCCTGCCTGTTTGCACATAGACTGTGCCAGTGCTGTGGGCCTGCTTTCAGTGCCTGTCCTCAATGGAGACAGAAATAGTGAGATAGTCCCTGACTTACCAGATCACTGTGAAGATGAACAGCCAGACAAGACTCAGAGATAACTGGGCTATTAAATTTTAGTGTGCTGGTATATATAAAATGCTTTATAAATGATAAAACTGTGCAAATATTAGATAGAATGTAGAGGTTATGACTGGGTGGGTCATCCAAAATGTATGAGGTTTCTACTAGGATATCAGTATTGGACAATGTTACCAGCTTGAAATTTGGTTTAAGTTCAAGTCTAGACTCTCCATGTAGGTCGGTTCATTCTTCAGGCTTTCCAATGGCCAACTCTCTGGTTTCCCGCCAGGGTGCCATTTCCAAAAATTTATCAGAAACACCCTTGTGCTGGTTCTTTATATTCTCTTGCCCCAAATCCATCTTCTGCCTGCTCCGAACCTTGGGAGGCTGACCTCTATAAATCACAGACCGTGAACTCCCGCGGGTTTGGAGAGTGGGAGACGTATGTGGGGAGACGAAAGGTTGGGGGATTCATTCTCGGCAATGGCACTCACTGTTCCTTCATGGTCACAGCTCTCGCAGTTCCAGCTCTTGCTGGGCCCTGGCCCTGGTCATGTTTCCTCTCCCTGCCTGTGAGGAGTGGGCATGGCAATCGTTTCCTGCCATTCAGTCTTTAGCTGTTGGTTCCCGAGCCCCTTCCATGGCTGTGTAAAGAATCCTTTCATTGCATTAGCTTCATCTAACCCTTTGAGCGTGCTGCTTTCCCCCTGAGACCCTGACTGTGCCCCAGCTGTGTTCCTGTCCTGTGAGCTACACCCTCCAGCCACCGAGGCAGAGGCACCTCCTGTCTTGAGCTAGGCCACACAGCTCAGAGTTTGGTCAAGTACAAATCCCTCAGCCTAGCTTTAAAAAGCAGAAACAGTTTTAGTGATACAAACCATTCACCTGTTTTGAATACATAATTCAAAACTTAAAAAAATCATTTTATTGGGGCTCATACAACTCTTATCACAATCCGTACATACATCCATTGTGTAAAGCACACTTACACATTTGTTGCCCTCATCATTCTCAAAATTCGCCTTCCACTTGGGTTCCTGGAATCAGCTCATTTTCCTTTTTTCTCTCCCCCTCCCCCTCCCTCATGAACCCTTAATAATTTATAAATTATTATTTTATCTTATACTGCCCGGCGGCTCCCTTCACCCACTTTTCTGTTGCCCATCCCCCAGAGAGGAGGTTATATGTAGATCCCCGAGATCGGTTCCCCCTTTCTACTCCCCCTTCCCTCCCAGTATTGCCACTCTCACCGTTGGTCCTGAGAGGTTCATCCGTCCTAGATTCCCTGTGTTTCCAGGCCCAACTGTACTGCTGTGCATCCTTTCGTCTAACCAGGTTTGCAAGGTAGAATTGGGATCATGATAGTTGAGGGGAAGGAAGCATTTAAGAACTAGAGGAAGGTTGTGAGTTTCATTATTGCTACACTGAACCCTGAGTGACTCATCTCCTCCCCACTACCCCTCTGCAAGGGATGTTCAGTTGTCTACAGATGGGCATTGGGTCCCCATCATGCACTCCCCTCATTCACGATGATATGATTTCCCCCCCCCGCCTTTGTTGCTTGAAACCTGGTCCCCTCGGCCCTTCATGATCACACATGTTGGTGTGCTGCTTCCATGTGGGCTTTGTTGCTTCTGGGCTAGATGACCACTTGTTTACTTTCAAGCCTTTAAGTCCCCAGACGTTATATCTCTCAATAGCCGGCACCATCAGCATTCTTCACCACACTTACTTATGAACACATTCGTCTTCAGCGTTTATGTGGGGAAGGTGATCACACAATGATGGTTTTTGTTCTTTGGTGTCTGCTACCTGGTCCCTTCAATACCTCATGTTCACTTAGGCTTGTATGCTTCTTCCATGTGGGCTTTGTTGCTTCCGAGCTAGATGGCTGCTTGTTTGCCTTCAAGCCTTTAAGACCCCAGACGCTATATCTTTTTGATAGCCAGGAACCATCATCTTTCTTCACCATGTTTGCTTATGCACACGTCTGTCTTCAGCAATCATGTCGGGAAGGTCGGTATCATGAAATGACCGTTTAGCTGACCAAGGTGCTACTGTATTGAGGGAGTGCATGCGTGAGGAGGCCTAATGTCCACCTGCTACCCTAATACTGAACCTATAAATATATGCACATAAGTCTATTTCCACCATGATCATAAATATATTTACATATGGACATGTCTGTATTTAGGCTTCTCTGTATGCCCTTTGCCTCCTACTCCTTTCCTCTATTTCCTTACGCTTTCCTCCCGTCCCACTACCATGTTCAGCCTTCACTCTGGTTTCAGTAATTCCTCTCAGTTACCTTGCCCTTGGTCACTCCCTACTAGTCCTCCCTTCCCCTCCCTCCACTGGTTTGAACCACTCGTTGTTCCCTTGTCCCTGGGTTGGCCAACACCTCCTCCCTTCCCCTACCTCCCACGCTCTCATGTCCCTCCAGGACCGTTGGTCCCGTTATTTTCTTCTCACATTGTTTGTCCAGCCTATCTTATCTAGGTGGACCTGCAGATATAGTAATATGTGCATAAAAATGCGGATGGCTTTGACAGCACCAAAGTGTCACATAAGAACGTGGCGTCAACAGCAGCAACACTGACATGCTAATAAACAAAAAATCCACTGACATACAACATTTAAAAGAAGAGGAAAAAAAAAAGGAAAAAGCAAAAATAAACCCAAAAAACTGTTAGTAGTTTGAGGTCTGTTTGTTGACTTTTAGGAATGTTTTCCCGACGAGTCTGATGGAGTGCCACGTCCTGGCCCCAAAGTCCATCCTTTATACTCCCTCAGGACCTCCTTGCTCTGCTTCCCTCGCTGCTCCATTGCACACCCCCAGTGTTTTGCCTCAGTGTGGTGGGGTCAGCTCAGTCGCACATCCCCCACTGTGTCTCAGGTGCTGTCCCATGTGGGGCCATGGGTCGGTGCAGGATGTCGCATCTCGCCGTGGGGCCAGCTGTATGGTCCTCTCTATACATTGGGCCCCCCGAGCCGGGCTATCGTCCTCTGAGCTTGGTGCGCCCAGGTGTGCTCCGCTCCGTTCTTCCTCCTTCCTTTGCTTCAGCTTCCTTCTGGGTGTGGTGTGGTAGGTCAGTTCCTTTCCCACATCAGACAATCTATTTTCATTTTCTGTGGTACTCCCTTCCATGGTGGGGTTGGGCTAATTCTGTTTGGGGCTGGCATTTGGTCAGTCTGTGGATTCCTCCGCGTGTTACGTTGCCCTCCTGGTTTGGCGTGTCATGGTGGGGTCCCTATGCATGTTCCAGTTCTGTGGGGACACAACCGATACTCTCCCCGGGGTGGGTTAGTGCCCTGTTCCCCCCATGCCATCCACTCGGATTCTCCCCATCCCTAATTCAAAACTTTGAAGTACATTTGTAGAGTTCTGCAACCATTAGTACAATCAGTTCAAAGCATTGCCGTTGCCCTGGACAGACCCCTTATATTTATTTGCAGCCATTTCCCATTCCTTACCCTTAGCCACCTTCTGTCTTTATAGGTTTATTATATTTCTGAACATTTTCTATAAATAATATCATACAATACATGACCTTTTGCTTCTGGATTTTCACTTAATATAATTTTTTTGAGAACCATCTATGTTGTTAACTATATAAATAGCCCGTTCCTATTTTGTGCAGAATCATATCCCATCATCTTAATATACTAGTCTGTTTATCAATGGATTTTGGGTTGCTTCCACTTTGGGACTACTGTGAACATTTTCTTTTACAAGTCTTTGTGTGGATGCATGTTTTCGTTTCTCAGGTAAGTAACTAGGTATGGAATTGCTGAATTATATAGAACTGAATATTGGAGCCCTGGTGGCATATTGGTTACACAGTGGGCTCTTATCCACACGGTTAGCAATTTGAAATAGCCAAGGGCTCCATAGGCAGAGGAAGTGGCTTCTTACCCAGTGAGAGTTACAGTTTGGGACATACACAGGGGAAGCTATACCCCGCCCCATAGGGTCAGTATGAATTGGAATCAATTTGATGGCAGTGATTTTTTAATCAAATTTTTTTTAGTATAGAACCAGGCACTGTTGTTTATTTGGTTGTCCATAGGGTTGCTTTGAGTCTCCTTAACAGCTCCTGACAACAGCAACATGGTAGCTCTCGGTTTAACTCTTGGAGGAACTACCAAACTGCTTCCCAATGTGATTGCACCAGCAGTAGACGATGGTTCCAGTTTCTCCACATCCTCACCAACCCCTGCCATTTTCCACCTCTATGTATTTTGGCTATCCTACTGAGTGTAAAGTGGTATCTCACTGGAGATTTAGTTTACATTTTACTAATGTATAACAATGCTTAGCACCTTTTCTTAGGTCTATTATCCATTTGCATATCTTCTCTTGGAGAAATGCCTATTCAGATCCTTTGCCCATTTTATAAAAACTAGGCTGCTGGTGTTCTTGTTATTGAGTTGTAAAAGTTCTTTATACATTCTAGATTCAAGTCCTTTAATGGATTTGCGATTTGCAAAGGGAGCTGAAGCACTCTCCTTCTTCCTCTGCTTAGATCTATTTTGCCAGTAGTGCGTTTGGAACAGACGACGTCAGGACTTCAGGTGGCTACTTCCAACTGGCTAATGTCTTCCAAAGCCTTAACAAGTTGGACGTGGCAGACACGCTGTACACAAAGGTGAGTGGGGAATGTGGGAGCTGAGCTGATAGGACACCTGACCTTGTAAAACTGGTACCAGACCATTCGCGAGGAAATTGAGGCACGGAGAGATGTGGTGACTTGTCCAAAGTCATATAGCTGATCCTTGGCATGCTTAATTTCTTTCCTTTTGTTTCTCCACTACCAAAATAGACTCGAACAGCTATTGCTTAAAAAATAACAAATAATAATCCCGGAACCTTGGTGGCACTCGCGGCTAAGTGTTGGACTGCTAACCAAAAGGTTGGTGGTGCTTCAAAGCCACCAGCTCTGCTGTGGGACAGATGAGGCTGTCCACGTATTTCCACCAAGACATACAGTCTTAGAAGCCTTATACACCAGGGTCTCTAGTTGGCATTGACTAATGGTCAATAAAACCAAACCCCTCCAAATAGACAGCCTGTTCTTGGTCACACCCCTAGGAACTAACTAATGGTGGCATACTGGGGTATGTGTAGGGAAGGAGAAATTTTCATGAGAAATTCATTGATGAAAGGTCTTATCAAGGGATCAAAGAACTGGAGGATACTTGAAAATCTCCATCTTTCATATGAGATTTAAAACCATTTCTCCAACATGTTAAAGCTTTACTTTATGTGGTAACCGCTAACGTATCTGCCAGGAAGTCACTTAGCTGTTTGTATGTGGTGCAGGCTCTCCTGCTATGATCGCTGAATCTTGTCTTGGACCCAATTTTCAGGAAGAGGCATTAAGGTATCACTGAAAATCAACGGGCTTTGGACCTAGGCAAATCTGAGTTTAAATCCTGTTTGTGCCAACAGACCAGTTCCTAAGAAGACTCTTCAGTCCTCTGAGCTTTAAATTATTTATCTGCAAAGTGGAAACAATTAGAAATGTTAACCGCAGCTGTGAAGTTGTAATTCGGGCAGGTGGGTAAAGGGTTAGCACTGCACGTGCTCAGCAGTTGGTAACCACTGCCACTGAGTCAATTCTGACTCACTGCAACCCTGTGTAGGACGTACAAGGCTGTGCATCTTTACACGCGCAGATACTGTCGTCTGTCTCTTGCAGAGCAGCTGGTGGGTTTGAACTACGGACCTTTGGCTTAGCAGCCCAGTCCTTACCCAACAGCGACACCTGGATGCCTCCAGATCCACCTGGCACATCCCTTTTGAAGTCATGACTGCTCACATTCCCTTTGGCCAGGCCTTTCCTGGGCTCCTGAAGCTCCCTCTGCCTCCCCGCCCAGTGAGAGAGGGAGGCCAAGCACTGCTCTTGCTGCTCTTCTGATTGCCATCTCCTCTCCCAACAGGTCACTGATATTTGGCATAACTATCTGAATAGTCACTACCAAGCCCTCTTGCAGTCTCGCCTGCAACAAGTAGATTTGCTGGGCAAACAACTTGAGAATGACACTGGCTTGGGTAAGTGGCAGCTCTCCCTCAGAAATGAAGCAATGACTTCATCCCCTCAGAGGGAGGGCAGCTGTCCTTGGCACAAGGCCATCTTCCGCATTTTGCTGGCAGAGAAAATTGGGACGTGGAAACCAGCATGACTTTACAAGTGTTGGGCAGAATTCAGATCTCTATCATGAGACCCAGCCTTCCGATGTGTGGATGAGGGAGAGATCTGGAGAGGAAAAGACCCTGTCAGTGCTGCCTTTGATCTCAGCAGCGTCTCCATTCCTGCCCGGTCATCTCCTTGGGTCCCCGAGCCACAGAAGATGAGGTGTAAGCTCTCCACAGCCATGCAGTGCAGTTAGTGAGACCGAAGCTCTGTGCACTGAGAAAAGAACGTTTCTACAGGTACCAATGAGATTACAAGATGAGTCCCAGAAGGAAGAGGACTGTTGGTTGGCATCAAAGAAAAAAGGACTTCTTAGAGAAGAGATTTTGACCCAAGATTTTAAAAACAAAACAAAACAAAAAACCCGAAGGAAAAAAAAAGCTATTGGTGTTCTTTCTTTTCTTTTCCTTTTGAATCGTTTTATTAGGGGCTCATACAACTCTTATCACAATCCATCCATACATCCATTGTGTCACGCACATTTGTACATTCATTGCCCTCACCATTCTCAAAACATTTGCTCTCCACTATTGGTGTTACTTTCATAACAAAAGTGGTTCATGTTAAAGCAGAAAACTTACAAAGAAAAGCACAAAAGCAGGAAGCCTTTCATCTGCAGATAGCCAGAAGGAGTGCTGGTAGCATGGTGGTCACACATGGGTTGCTAACCACGATGTTCAAAACCACCAGCCACTCCAGGGAAGAAAGACAAGGCTTTCTACTCCTGCAAATAGTCACAGCCTGGGGACCCACAGGGGCAGATCTCGCCTGCTCTGGACGGTCTCTATGAGTTGGTATCAACTCAATGACAATGAGTTTGGTTGTTTTTGTTTTGAGTTTAGCTATCCAAAGATGGCCAAATTTAACATGATGATGTATGCCCTTTGTATATTATGCTGCCTACTTGGGAGCATAGTGGCTTATGCTTAGGGCTGCTAACCACAAGGCCAGCAGTTCAAGCCCACCAGCTTCTCCCAGTATAAGATGAGGCTGTCAGCTCCTGTAAAGATTTACAGTATCAGAAACCCTAGGGGGTAGTTCTACTCTGCCCTAGAGTCTACAATGAGTTGGAATTAATTCTATGGCAGTGTTTTCATTTAAGATTAGAACTAAACCAAGCCTGTCCCCTTGGAGTGGTCTATAGGACAGACTAAAACCTGCCCCCTGGTGTATCCTAGCTGTGTCATCTTCACAGACGCTGACTGGTATGTTTTTCTCCGTGTAGAGAAATTGGTGGCATCAAACCATGAGCCTTCTGGTTAGAAACCGACCAGGACTCCTTTCTTTAAGCTTAGTATTTATAGGCATGTTTTAAAATATCCTGGCCCTAGAGGGTGAAATACAGGCATATACATATGTAAATATATTTATATATGATGTTGGGGAAATAGATCTATGTGCATATATTTATAGGTTTAGTATGAAGGTAGCAGATGGACATTGGGCCTTCACTCAAGTACTCCCTTAATGTAAGAACACCTTGTGCTATTAAATTGGCATTCCATGATGCTCACCTTTCCGACATGACCGCTGAAGACAAAATGGGTGTATAAGCAAATGTGGTGAAGAAAGCTGACTGTGCCCGTCTAGCATCTGGGGTCTTGAAGGCTTGAAGTTAAAAAAGTGACTATCTAGCTCAGAAGCAACAAAACCCACATGGAAGAAGCACACCAGCCTGTGTCATCACAAGATGTCGAAGGGATCAGGAATCATGCATCAAAGAACAAAAAATCATATCATTGTGAATGATGGAGAGTGTGAAGTGGGAACCGAACGCCCATCTGTAGGCAACTGGACATCCCCTTACAGAAGGGTCTCAGGGAGAAGACGAGCCAGTCAGGGTGCAGTGTAGCAATGATGAAACATACAACTTTCCTCTAGTTCTTAAATACTTCCTTCCCCCCACTATCATGATCCCAATTCTACTTTACAAATCCGGCTAGACCAGAGGAGGTACACTGGTACAGATAGGAACTGGAAACACAGGGAATCCAGGACAGATAAACCCCTCAGGACCAGTGGTGACAGTGGTGATACCAGGAGGGTGGAGGGAAGGTGGGATAGAAACGGGAAACCGATTACAAGGATCTACATATAACCCCCTCCCTGGGGGACAGACAACATAAAAGTGGGTAAAAGGAGACGTCGGACAGTGTAAGACATAACAAAATAATAATAATTTATAAATTATCAAGGGTTCGTGAGAGAGGGGGCGGGGAGGGGGGAGTGAGCTGATACCAAGGGCTCAAGTAGAAAGCAAATGTTTTGAGAATGATGATGGCAACAAATATACAATGTGTTTAACACAATGGATGGATGGATTGTGATAAGAGTTGTACAAGCCCCCAATAAAATGATTTTTTTAAAAAATATGCTGGCTCTTAAAAGTGAGAGAAAGATGATACTTTCTTCTCTCATTAAAAAATATGTAGTCTCAGAAACCCACAGGGGAAGTTCTACCTTGACTTCTAGGGTCTCTGTGAGTTGGAATTGACTTGGTGGCAATGAGATTTTTGAGCCCTTAATAATTTCTCAGTAATGGTAACTGAAAACCATACCCACTCCCATCAAGCTGAGTCTGACTCATAGTGACCCTATTCAGGATTTTTGAACTTGTAAATCTTTCTGTAAGCAGCCAGCCTCATCTCTCTCCTGAGGAATGGCTGATAGGTTTGAACCATTGATCATGTGTTTAGCAGTCAAATGTTTATTCAACAGCACCACCAGGTCTCCTAATAGGTAACTAAAGTAGGAACAAACACTGTGTGTGTGGGAAAACAGTAAACAGATCCACAGAGAAGCAGAAAAGATATTGTTTCAGCACCTTTGAGTCCCTAGGTTATGCAAATGATTACTTATTAACCAAAAGTCTGGCAGTTTTCATCCAATTAGAGGTGCTTGGAAGAAAGACCTGGCTATCTACTTGTGAAAAATGAGCCTCTGAAAACCCGGTGGGGCCTTGTTCTCAACTGACATGCGTGAGGTTGTCCTGAGTAGACATTGACTTCATGGCAGCTGGTCCTGGGAAGCATGTTTGGATTTGGGGAGAATTAAATTGCTGCAGCTGCAGGCAAGCCCAGGCTGCACATTCTCCACCATAGAATGGAGGCTGAAAAGTAGAACCCACGGAATTCTGATGTGGCAAGTTCCCTGCATGGGGCGCCTGGATATGGAGAGCTTAGGGCCTTTGAAAAAGAGAGGCCTTATCACCAGGGCTTCACAGCTGTGCACATACCTGACACAGGGCCTGTTTCTCACCCATCCCTCTTCAATGCAGATGAAGCCCAGGAAGCAGAAGCCATTCAGATCCTGACTTCAATCTTGAACTTTCAACAAGTTACATCTAACAAAGCCCCAGGAAAAATAGTCTTTGTCCTGAAGACCCTGGTCATGCTTCACTTCCTGATGATGAATTATTCAAAGGCAAGTTTCCCTCGAAGAGCCGGAAGTCTAAGCTAGAGATGGAAGTTCCTCTAGTTGAGTTCCTGTTTTATAAATGTATCTTGTTTATTGTCTCCCTCCACTTCCCACTAGAATGTGAGTCCCACGAGGGCAGGAGTCTTAGTCTGTCATCCCTGTGTCTGGGACACATTGTAGACACTCAGTACATATTTACAGGAAGGCACAAAGAGAGAGGATGAGAGCCAGGGTCTGCCCCAAGGCGTCCTACGGAGCCAATGTCCCAGTCAAAGCCCTGAGTTACATGGGCTCAGGACTGCCCCAGGGTGTAATCTTAATGGTGGCACATCTCACCTCTACACTGCCACTATTGGCCTACTGGCCACGGTGAAAATCCGGCAAAGATCCAGCTTCTCTTGGAAGGTGTACTTTTCTGGTGCCTCTCTTGCCCCCCCCCTCCCCCCAGCACACATTTGGCCAGTTGTTCACAAGTTTCCTATCAAGAAGTTATTTGGTTTGAGCTCAGGGGCTAGGCTAGGGTGAGAAGTTGGGGGTCTCTCTTATTTCTGGGGTCTCATTTAGGTGGAGTTCTCAGTGTTATGGTTTCGTTTTATTATTGAAATTCTTTTTCAGGCCGAGGAATGTGCCATGAGAGCCTTCAGCATAGCCAGAGAACAGCTCAGTGTGCAGGAGCAAAACGACATTGAGGAGTTATTGAATCTCATCTCAGCCGAAGACTCTCATTCTCGTTGACCGGGGAGCACAACATCAGGGGTCGGCGAAGGGGCTATTGGATGTCTTGGATCCTCCAGCCTTGCACACCCTGGATGTATGTGGGTTGCGAGGATGTCCCCCTTCTGCCCCTTAGCGCTGCACACTTAGCTGTGATTCTTCATAGAAATTAGTAAAACTTACTTAGCGATGCTGAGGTGTCCGGGTGTTGTTTTCCATCTGTATCCTTACTCGGTGTTAAAGAATGTTCTGTCAGGTCACTAAAATGGTCATTATCATTAAACTGCGTATTTCCCAGAAGTCTCCGGTGATACATGTTTCATAGGTCTTTACCCAAGGTAAGGCTAGAACTGTATTGGAGTTAAGTTTCTCTATTCTGCTGGAATTGAGTTACCATTAATCTGAAGTACATTGTGATTTTTTAAAAGTGCTCATTATAATTCTTAGAGCAATCACTAAGAACTTAACCACCCTCCACAATAATCTAAATCAGAGCATTAAGATGGGACACGAGGACATATCTACTTCATGCCAGAGAAGCCAGTAAGAGCGGAACCGAGGAACATCAGACACATGGGCTATACAGACTTGAGTTATCTGGGTCTTTGCTAGAAAAGGTCTCTGGGCCTCACACGAAGTCCAGGGACGATCATGGACTAGCTGATGTCTTTCTTTTCTCAATAATTTGAAACACATGAACTATTGATGCCCAAGGTCCCCAAATTAATTTGGCTTACTGCCCCTTTTTAAAGAAAAAAAATTACTCAGCGCTCCCCCCCCCCGACAATGAAAAACATTGTGTTACCATCCATAATCGAGGGTCAAACATAAGCATCTGCCTTTGCAGCCCTCCCAGGATCCTTCCAGCCAGGGGACGGTTTTCCCACTTCGGCAAACACGATCTGTACCGTCTCGGGAGTAAACACTCTGCAAGGTGGTAAGATGCAGAATGCAGAACTTGGAGTCAGACACCCGGAGGTTCAAATCCCAACCCTCTTGTGACCTTGATCCCTGCACCCCAGAGTCTCATTAATCCTTAATAATTACTACTGCCAATGGCCCCAAAGTGACCACAGCTGTATGGTCATCCCATTGTGATGACTGGCCATATAGCATGTCCTTCCCTCAGACTCCTTCCACACATTGGGACATTGAGACGCTTCGCTGAGATCACCATGAAAGTCTCGGGTTTGCTTTGTTCCAGCCGGCACTGCTCCTCATTTTCCACTTCAAGTGAATCCTTACTCTAGACTCTATCTCAAATATAATTCAAAGAGAACATTTATGAAGTCTTAAAAGAGGCAAAGGCAGACCGAAGACACAGACTCATCATCCGGTGAGGGACCCCATCAACAAGTTGAAATGGCATCTGACGGTTCCAATGAAGTGCAAATATGGGGGGTGTGGTGAGGAAATGCTCACAAAAGCATGATTGGTGATCAATACATCCAGTTACAGGTGGGACTGGAGAAGCAGGGACAGGACCATGATTGGGACACGTATACTGTTAGATAGAAGGGCTTACAAGATTGGTCCAGGGCCTTTCAACCAAGGCAGTCAGGGCAAAATGGATAAGACACTACTCCTGACTATGTGACCCCCTGTACCATGCCCAGCATGGTGACACACCTAGACAAGCCCCCAAGAGGAAGACCGCACCTCCCTGGGCTGGCTGGAGAGGGGTGGAGGCCATACACTAAGACATCCACCCAAGGGCAAGAGTATCTACATCCTTGATTGAAAGATCAGAAAGCATTCAGTGGGGACTCTGCAAATGGATTTGGGCGCTCTGCCATCCATAGCCTCTGCAAACCAGGGTGCTCAGCATTTACGCTCTAATGCACTCTGCCCTCGGCCTCTTGTAGCTGTTTCTTCATCTTACGTGCATGGCTCCCTGATTTCCACCTCCCTACCCAAAGTTTGGAGCCACTCTTTCAAATAGGCTTTAATGAAGATGGGCGGGAAGGTATCAAACACACTTCAGATAAATTCAAAAGGGGAAAGTAGAACTTCTCTACTTGGAATTTTAAAAATCCCTTAAATGTTCATTGTATGCTGCGGGCGTGTGCAGGGGAGCAGCAAGGGGAGCGTAGCAGTGAAGTCCCCGGGAGTCCCACAAATAGACTTTGGGGCCAGAGTGTGGAACCCCCTCAGACTCAACTGGAAAACTTTCCTAGAGGTCAACAAACGGACCTGGAACTATTCATAGGCTTTTCTTTCTTTTTGGTCATTGATTTTTGTTGTTGTTGCTGCCTAGCTTCCTGGCTTTCTTTTGTTGTTTTGTTATGCTCTGCTTTGTTTTTGTGCTTATTATTGTCTCTACATGTCTGTCTAGATAAGATAGGCAGGATAAACAATCTGGAGGAGAAAACAATTGACCAAGGGTTGGGGGGCACATTGGAGAGGGAAGGTGGGGAAAAGAAGCGGTGTTAACAAACCCAGGGACAAGGAACAACAAGTGATCTAAAATCAATGGCAAGGAGGGTGTAGGATGCCTGGTAGGACTTGATCAAGGGCAATATTACTGAAACCCAAATGAAGGCCGAACATGGTAGTGGGACAAGAGGAAAGTAAAAGGAAAAAGAGGAAAGAAGTAGGAGGCAAAGGGCATTTATAGAGGTCTAAATACAGGCATGTACATATGTAAATATATTTATATATGATGGGGAAATAGAACTATGTGCATATATGTAGAGATTTAGTATTAAGGTAGCAGATGGACATTGGGCCTCCACTCAAGTACTCCCTCAATGCAAGAATACTTTGTTCTATTAAACTGGCATTCCATGATGCTCACTTTCCCAACATGATCGCTGAAGACAAAGTGGGTGCATAAGCAAATGTGGTGAAGAAAGGTGATAGTTTCTGGCTATCAAAAGATAAAGTGTCTGGGGTCTTAATGGCTTGAAGGTAAACAAGTGGGCATCTAGCTAAAAAGCAACAAAGTCCACATGAAAGAAGCACACCAGCCTGCGTGCTCACGAGGTGCAGAAGGGATCAATTATCAGGCATCAAAGAACAAAAAATCCTATCATTGTGTGCTCACCTCCCTGATACGATCACTGAAGACAAATGAGTGCATAAGCAAAGGTGATGAAGAATGCTAATGGTGCCCAGCTATCAAAAGATGTAGATAGCATCGAGCCCACTCCATCGCAACCGCCGAGCCCGCTGCTACCGCCTCCAAGCAGAGGATGGCTGTCCTTCCCACATACATTGACCTTGGCAAACCTGCTAGGGATGTCTTCACCAAGGGCTACGGGTTTGGCCTCATAAAACTGGATTTGAAAACAAAATCTGAGAATGGACTGGAATTTACCAGCTCCAGCTCAGCCAACACCGAGACCAACAAAGTCACGGGCAGGCTGGAAACCAAGTACCGGTGGACCGAGTATGGGCTGACGTTCACAGAGAAGTGGAGCACGGACAACACCCTCGGCACTGAGATCACCGTGGAAGACCAGCTGACCTGTGGGCTGAAGTGACCTTCGACTCGTCCTTCTCCCGGAACGCTGGGAAAAATAACGCCAAAATCAAGACGGCGTACAAGCGGGAGCACGTCAACCTGGGCTGCGACGTGGATTTTGACATCGCCAGGCCTGCCATCCGTGGGGCTCTGGTGCTGGGCTACGAAGGCTGACTGGCCGGCTACCAGATGAACTTTGAGACCGCCAAGCCCCGGGTGACCCAGAGCAACTTTGCGGTTGGCTACAAGACGGAGGAATTCCAGCTTCACACCAATGTGAATGACGGGACAGAGTTTGGCGGCTCCATTTTCCAGAAGGTGAACAAGAAGTTGGAGACTGCGGTCAATCTCGCCTAGACAGCTGGGATAGCAACACCTGCTTTGGAATAGCAGCCAAGTACCAGCTCGACCCTGACGCCTGCTTCTCGGCCAAGGTGAACAACTCCAGCCTGATCAGCTTAGGCTACACCCAGACCCTAAAGCCAGGCATCAAACTGACGCCGTCTGCTCTGCTGGACAGCAAGAACGTCAACGCCGGTGGCCACAAGCTTGGCCTAGGACTGGAATTCCAAGCTTAAATGAATACTGTACAATCATCTAATTTTAAACTAGTTTGCAGCATAGCTACCTTCAGAATTCTAGTGTGCCTGTTACTGTTGTATGTCTGGGATGCAAGCATTGCTCAATATCCTGTTAGACCTCCAGGTAACAGCTGACTCAGCTTTAACGTGTTCCCCTCTCTGAGGTACAGAAGAGACCCAGCTCCAAAAGGTCTTTCAGCTGTAGACTTTGGGGGGCGGGGTGGTGGACTAGATGACCCCTTCTAGAGATGTCAGGTTTCTTTTTTATCTAGAAATGACTGCAAGTGGAAGCTGATCATGTGTAGGCACTTTGTAACTTCACAGTGAGTCAGGAATGAAATTGTGACTTCCTGAGAATCAAACCTTGCTTTCCTAACCTGAGTGCTCACTGCTTGATGGTGTGGGCACACCCAGCCGAAAGGGGCTTTTGAAGACCCACCTTCATGACCTGTTTCCACCCGGGTCCATCAGCTCTTCACACCAAAAGTCCTCTGCTGGTGTGGTAGCTGATTTGTGTATGTGCGTGTGCCATTTTGGGGTGAAGAAGGTAGATGTGATGAAGCCAATAACTCAGGACTTTTAACCCCTCTCGAGTTGTGGTTTTGTGTCCTTGCCCCGGAGTGTGGACTAGCTTCCAACACCAACAGCACCCCGGCTGGCCGCGTCAGTAACCGGAACCACCTGGGGACACCACCCAGCATCTTAATCGGGCTGGTGGTGTCTTCACCACTCAATTTGTTTTTTAGCCGTTTCATGGGTACATTTTAGAGTCTTCCATTTTGTGTGGAATTAGATCCTCCCCCATCAAATGCTGTAATTAACATCACTTAAATTAAAACTTGAATAAAATATTGAAACCTAAAAAAAAGATAAAGCATCTAGGGTCTTAAAGGCTTGAAGGTAGACAAGCGGCCATCTAGCTCAGAAGCAGCAAAGCCCACATGGAAGAAGCACATCAGCTTGTGTGATCACGAGGTGTCGAAGGGATGAGGTATCAGGTATCATCAGAACAAAAATTTATATCATTGTGAATGCGGGGAAGTGCAGACTGGAGACCCAAAGCCCATCTGTAGGCAATTGGACATCCCCTTACGGAAGGGTCACGGGAGGAGACGAGCCAGTCAGGGTGCAGTGTAGCAACGATGAAACATAACTTTCCTCTAGTTCCTAAATGCTTCCTCCCCCACCACTATCATGATCCCAATTCTACCTTACAAATCTGGCTAGACCAGAGGATGTACACTGGTACAGATAGCAACTGGAAACACAGGGAATCCAGGACGTATGATCCCTTCAGGACCAGCGGTGAGAGTAGAGGTACCCGGAGGGTAGAGGGAAGGTGGAGTGGAAAGGGAGAACCGATTATAAGGATCTACATATACCTCCTCCCTGGGGGACGGACAACAGAAAGTGGGTGAAGGGAGACGTCAGACAGTGCAAGATATGACAAAATAATAATTTATAAATTATCAAGGGTTCATGAGGAAGGGGGGAGCGGTGAGAGAGGGGAGAAATGAGCTGATGCCAGGGGCTTAAGTGAGAGCAAATGTTTTGAGAATGATGAGGGCAAGAGTTGTATGAACCCCTAATAATATGATTCTTTTAAAAAAGAAAAAATTATGAGGGCAACAAATGTACAAATGTGCCTGACACAATGGAGGTGTGTATGGATGGTGTGTGTGAGCCCCAATTAAAATGATTTTTAAAAGAGAAAAAAAAATTCATTCATTTAACTGTTTTTACTCTCTCACTACTAAACGCATGGGCCCTTTTCTCTTTTTGCCTTCTTATCTTGTCTCTGCTCTCTCCACCCCTGAAGTTCTGCTCAGAAATACATCTGCATGGAGTACATTTATAATGTAGATTATTTCTATTGACCGGTTTTCATCCTGGTTAAGGGTCATACATTTTGGCTTTTTCAGATGTCTAGTGAATGTCTAGGAGCCCTGGTGGCAGAGTGGTTACGTGTTGTGCTGCTGGCTGGCAGGGCAGCTGTTTGAACATACCCGTCAGCTCTGAGGGCGCAGCACTTGGCTTTCTGCTCCGGTGAAGAGTGACAGCCGGGAAACCCACAGGAGCAGTTCCACCCTGTGTCTAGGGCCACTCAGAGTCCACATCAGCTCCATGGCGCTGAGCATGATGTTTGGAGTAAATTTTGTAATGTTTTTGAAAATGTTACCTTGTTGAGTGTTTGCATTTTTTCCTTCCTTTACAGGGTAGTGTTGTAGTTGGTTTTCTCAGGCAGCTCGGTTACTTGTGAATGAGTCGCATTTTGTCAAGGCTTATTTTGACGCTTTATAGGGTGAATTTGCAGTACTTTTATCGCTGGCTGTGGCTCTCCAAGTGAGGTTCAGGGATCCCCCGACCCTTTCAGAGGGTTCTGCAGCTCTTTCATTTTCCAGCTACGCATCTGCATAATGCCAGAGTTTCTTCGTCTACTTTGACCCAACAACAGATCATAGCATTTGAATGCTATGGAGAATGCAGATAGGAAAATTCAGTTGCCTTCCCTTAAGCTCGACATTAAATAAATTTGCAAGCAGTTTTCATCTGTAGATAATCTTATAATGATTTAGAATGCACCAAGCCCCCAGTTTTTTCCTGGCACTGTTAATATCACCAGGGCCATATTTTTAAACTATTGATTTTTTCTTTTAAGTTTTATTAGCACTTGATCCATATTTCATATAATTCAATCATATCAAGAAGTGTACAACTGTCATATTCAATTCTAGAACATTTTACTCTTCCTTGTAGTCATTATTATTCATGGTTTTTTTTTTCTAATTGTGGCAAAAAAATATACACAACAGAACATTTTCCAACCCCACAACTTCTACTGGTATAACTCAGTCATTGATTTTACTCTTCATTATGAAGGCCATTATTGATATCTGTTTCCAAAATCTTTTTTTAAATCATTTTATTGGGGTTCATCTCATATAACTCTTATCACAATCCATACATATGTCAATTGTGTAAAGCACATTTGTACATTCATTGCCCTTATTGATTCTTTTTCATTTCCAACTTTCAAGTTTGTTTCCATGTTATTAAGCATGTATATATGTAAATACTGTTATATTTTTCCTAGCAAATGGAATATTTTTTAAATTGTGAAGTGACTGTATTTCTTTTCTTTTCATTTAAAAATTTTATTGTATTAGGGGGTCTTACAGCTCTTATCACAATCCATTTATATATCCATTTTGTCAAACACATCTTTAATGTTGTCATCATCTTTTCCAAAACATTTTCTTTCTACTTGCGCCCCTGACTGCCTTTATTGCTAGTAATACTTTTCCCCTTCTAGGTTAGCTGCTTTGCTGCTAGAACAGCGGTTTCCATTGCCTTTGTGTTGACATCGTGTGGTCTGCTGGATTGCCCGTTATCGACTAGGCATTTATCTCTGCTTTGAAGGAGAAGCCTGACAGAGAAGTTCCTAGTCTTTTTCCTCTTTAAGATTTTGGATTCAATCTGAGGAACGACCACTGAGGAACTTTGGAAGCTAGATGAGATTGAGCAGGCATCAGTCCTCTGGAGAACTACCTGTGGTTATTTTACCGGAACTACATTCCCTCTCAAAGCCAGTGACTGAACCTCAACTCCCTGATTTTTATTGCCCAGACCTCCCAATAGCTGTGTACGTCTTTAATCCCCTGTATTAAACCACACCAAACCCGCTGCCATCGAGTCAATGCTGACTCACTGCCACCCCCCCGTGGGCTTGCGGAACTAGCTGTTTAGGGACTAGGAAGCCCACTCTCTCCCACGGAGCTGCTGGTATTTTCAACCTGCCAACCATGCAGACCACAGGCCTGTGCGCAACCACGGTGCTACCAGGCACCTGCATTAAACACACCTGCATTATTCAAAATGTCTAGCTGGGCTGTTCTTTTCTAGACGAAACACTTGCTATGTCTTCTTACGATCTTTTCCTTTGAAACAATCCGCATACTTATGTTTTAGATGTCTCATAATTTTATATATATATATATATATATATATATATATATATATATATATATATATATATATATATATATATATATATATGGAGAAGAATGAGGCTTTCTACTCCCATAAAGAGTTACAGTCTTGGAAGCGCACAGGGGTAGTACTACCTTGTCCTATAGGGTCGTTGTGAGTCGACATCGACTCGATGGCAGTGAGTTTGGATTTTTTGTTATAGGCATGTTATAGACTCACTTAGTCCGTTTACATTCTGTTTATTCCACTACAGCATGGTCTTTAATGGATTCAACTTGCCCCACATGCTCTCTTTCCTTCCCCTCTTCTTCCTTTTGGATGGATTGTCTGTGTCTTCTCATTCCATTCTCTGACCCTCCTTTGTTGGTGATTGCTCCAGAGATGAAACCATACATTTCTGAACAATCACAATGTAAAGTTTTTCAGGATATTTACTCTTTTCCTGGAAAATGCAGGGTCTTTAGAAACTTTGAACTCCATTTACCTCTTCCCAATTTATATATAAGGAGCTCTGGTAGTGCAGTGGTTATGCGTTGGGCTGCAATCCTCGTGGTCGGCAGTTCAAAACCACTGGGCTTTCGACTGCCATACACAGTTACAGTCTCAGAAACCCATTGACCTGATGGCAGTGAGCTTGGTCTTGTTCTTTAACTTACGTATGCATATGCAGTTGTTGTTCGGTGCCATCGGATCAGGTCTAGCTCAGAGCTATCCTATGCACAACAGGACAAAGCAATACCCAGGCCCGCGCCCTTCTCACACCGGGCTCGTGTATGAGCCTCTTGTTGCAGCCAGCGTGCCAAGCCTTCGTGTGGAGGGCCTTCCTCGCTGTCTGTACCCCTCCACTTTACCCAGCCTGCTGTCTTTCTCCAGGGACTGGTCTCGCTTGACATGTCCAAACCAAGGAAAAGTCTCACCACCCTTTCCTCTTAGGAGTATTCTGGCTGTACTTCTTCCAAGACAGGTTTGATATAGATCCCCAACTGACCATGAGCCCAGCCAAGGTACGTAACTCCCAGGAGGCCTCATTCTGTCTCACTACAGATGCGCATGATGCAAGCATGGCATCTCAAAGCACAGCAGGTGACAATCACACAAACACTGGAAAAGTAGTTCAGATGGTTCAATACAAGATGGCGTTGCTTGAATGATAGCACCATAGCATCGTTTAGGTTGACGAAAAAAATGTCTTATCGTCATTAAGACTGAAGGAACGTGATGGGGATATTTTCTTTAATATTCCATCAAATCCTATGATTTGGGATTCCTCATTTGCAAATCCACCTCATCACCTCTTTGTAGCCCCCAGGTCATCATTGGAAGTTTTTTTGCAGTCCTTTGTGGGCATGTTCTAAGGGTAAGTGCACATGTAAAAGAAAATTAGAAAAAGAGACAGGGAGGCTTAATTCTCCCTTTTGACAAAAATGAAAGTGACTTACTGCCCCCAACGTGCCTCCCCCCCGTTTCCCAGAGCATTTACTTTGGAAGACAGGTAAGTTATTTTTCTGCCTCTTTGAAAACATAAATGCTAAAAAGAAAGAAAACTAAGCCTTTGCCAGTTATACAATCCAGGAATGCTTCCTCAAGGACTTGGATGCCGTGGTCTTGAAATCTAGTCCATTAAGGAAGATAGAGCCCCTAGCTCACCTGGCACGGGGCTCTGAGAGGCAAGCCTGTTTAGGTGAGGAAGATATGAGAAATGTTGTTTTTCTTTGGGTCCCGGTAATGAGCAGACACAGGTGGCTATCCCAATTTTTAGGCTGCAGTCGGTCTGACAAGGGCTGTCAAATCCTCTGTCCTCAGGACTAGTTCGCAGCTGCCTCCAGACCATGTCTGAAATGGGTTGCACCTGCTCTGCTGTGGAAAGAAGAACTTCTTTGCTGTCGCATTCTCTGAAGCAGATTCCTGTGAAATGCATCACCTTCTGATTTAATGCTTCTTCAACAATAAAACTATTTTCTTTCTCTTCTACTTTGGTGAAGAGTTTGTTTTGGCCAGCATGACATTTTTTAAATTATGCTCAACAATTTTAAATTATTCTCAACAATGTGCAGAGCAGCAAAAACTTTGCATTTTCTGATTGATGCACAAGCTCCCAGCTAAGATTGGACGTGGTGATTGTCCACCTTCTTGCTTCAGTTCTTAGAGTGTTTTTTTGGTGGTTTACTGAGCACCACATTTTTAGCATCTTCATGTTTCTTTGCGTGGTAACTTTTTAATGTTCAAAGTGGACCCAAAGAATAATGTCGAATTGTGTCTAATTGTCCTAGGATGTGGTTTTAGAGAGAAAATACATGTGTCAGGTATGGCTCACACAGGCAAGAACTTGAATGCTGTCAGCTGTGAGTTCAATATTAATGAGTCAGCATTTTATATATTTAAACAAACACAAAAAACCAAGATTGTGCACTGATTGGTTGATGAAAATGTATGGCGAGAGGCTCACAGAACCTACCCCTGTGTTTCTCCTAGAGCAGTAGTTTGGTGTTCCCTAAGTCGGTATTCATAGCGACTTTGTAGAACTTAATTATGGTGTATACAAAGACTCAACTGTAAATGAATACAAAGAACTGAATTGATATGCTCCTACAAATACAAACTTTCATTAGCAAATAGGTACTTAAACAGTAACAGTGTTTAGAATAGAATTAACTAACCATTGGGACCAGGATATAAAACCAGGATTACATATTAGAAATATTATTCCGCTGACCCCACCACACTGAGGCAAACACTAAGGGCGTGCAATGGAGCAGCGGGGGAAGCAGAGCAAAGAGATCCCAAGGGAGTATAAAGGATGGACTTTGGGGCCAGGATGTGGCACCCCACAAGACTCATCCAGAAAACACTCCTAAAGGCCAACAAACAGACCTCGAACTACTAACAGATTTTTAAAAAAATTTTTGTTGTCTTTTTGTTTTGTCTTTTCTTTTTTACCTTGTAAAATTTGTATGTTAGTGTTTTCTTTGCCTATCAGCGTGTCGGTGTTGCTGCTGTTGACGCCATGTTCTTATGTGCCACTTGGGCACTGTCAAAGCCATCCGCATTTTTATGCACATATTACTATATCTGCAGGTCCACCTAGACAAGATATGCTGGACAAACAATAAGAGAAGAAAATAACGGGACCAATGGTCCCAGAGGGACAAGACAGCGTGGGAGGTAGGGGAAGGGAGGAGGTGTTGGTCAACCCAGGGACCAGGGAAAAGCGAGTGGTTCAAAACCAGTGGAGGGAGGGTAAGGGAGGACTGGTAGGGAGTGACCAAGGGCAAGGTAACTGAGAGGAATTACTAAAACTAGAATGAAGGTTGAACATGGTAGTGGAAAGCATAAGAAAATAGAGGAAAGGAGTAGGAAGCAAAGGGCATACATAGAAGCCTAAATACAAACATGTACATATGTAAATATATTTATGATCATGGGGGAAATAGACTTATGTGCATATATTTACAGGTTCAGTAGTAGGGTAGCAGGTGGACATTGGGCCTCCTCACGCACACTTCCTCAATACAATAGCGCCTTGCCCAGCTAAACCGTCATTCCATGATACCCACCTTCCTGACATGATCACTGAAGACAGATGTGTGTATAAGCAAACATGGTGAAGAAAGCTGATGGTGCCCGGCTATCAAAAAGATATAGCGTCTGGGG
Organism: Tenrec ecaudatus; assembly: GCF_050624435.1. NCBI lineage: Eukaryota > Metazoa > Chordata > Mammalia > Afrosoricida > Tenrecidae > Tenrec > Tenrec ecaudatus. Next base: position 66,911,754 of record NC_134530.1, on the reverse strand, counting down.
TCTTAAAGGCTTGAAGGCAAACAAGGAGCCATCTAGCTCGGAAGCAACAAAGCCCACAGAGAAGAAGCACACAGCCTAAGCAAATACAAGGTGTCGAACAGACCAGGTAGCAGACACCAAAGAACAAAAACCTTCATTGTGTGATCACCTTCCTCACATAAACGCTGAAGACGAATGTGTGCATAAGCAAGTGTGGTGAAGAAGGCTGCTGGTGCCCGACTATTGAGAGATATAGCATCCCGGGACTTAAAGGCTTGAAAGTAAACAAGTGGCCATCTAGCCCAGAAGCAACAAAGCCCACACGGAAGCAGCACAGCAACATGTGTGATCATGAAGGGCTAAAGGGACCAGGTTTCAAACAACAAAGGCAGGGGGAAAAAAATCACATCACCGTGAATGAGGGGAGTGTGTGATGGGGACCCAATGCCCATCTGTAGACAGCTGGACATCCCTTGCAGAAGGGTAGTGGGGAGGAGATGAGTCACTCAGGGTTCAGTGTAGCAACAATGAAACTCAAAACCTTCCTCTAGTTCTTGAATGCTTCCTCCCCTCCCAATTATCATGATCCCAATTCTACCTTGCGGACCTGGTTAGACCAGAGGATGCACAATGGTGCAGTAGGGATCTGGAAACACAGGGAATCTAGGACGGATGAACCCCTCAGAACCAGCGGTGTGAGTGGTGACACCGGGAGGGAAGGGGGTATAGAAAGAGAGAACCGATATTGGGGATCTATGTGTAACCTCCTCTCTGGGGGATGGGCAATGGGAAGGTGGGTGAGGGGAGACGCCAGGCAGTGTAAGATAAGATAAAATAATTATTTATGAACTACTAAGGGTTCAGGGGGAAGGAGGGAGAGGGGAGGGAGGGGAAGGGAAAAAAAGGAAAATGAGCTGATTCCAGGAACCCAAATGGAAAGCAAATTTTGAGAATGAGGAGGACAACGAATGTATAAGGGTGCTTTACTCAATTGATGTATGTATGGATTGTGGTAAGAGTTGTATGAGCCCCAATAAAAAGATTAATTAAATTTTAAAAAAAGAAATATTCCTTGCTTGCAAACCTTTGTCAGGACTATAGATTTCACAGATTAAAAAAAATCATTTTATTGGGGTCTCATAAAATTCTTATCACAATCCATGCATCCATCCATGTATCATTCTCAAAACATTTGCTTTCTACTTGAGCCGTTGGTATCAGCTCCTCATTTTCCCCTCCCTCCTCACCCTCCTTTCCCTCATGAACTCTTGATAATTTATAAATTACTATTATTTTTGTCATGTCTTACACTGTCCGACATCTCCCTTCACCCCCTTTTCTGTTGTCCATCCCCCAGGGAGGGTGTTATATGAAGATCCTTGTAATCGGTTCCCCCTTTCCACCCCACCTTCCCTCGACCCTCCCGGTGTTGCCCCTCTCAGCACTGGTCTTGAAGGGATCATCTGTCCTGGAGGATTTAACAGATCTTAATGAACAATGCCTCCAACGCGTTTGTATGCCCGCACACACGCAACACACACACACACACACGACCATAATTTTAAGGCCAAGTGCTACCACAGCAAAAAAATTGGATGTGGGGACTGAGAAGGCCATAACCCAAATGACCGCTCCAGGTTTGTTTGTTTTTGTCTTGGCTTTCTGGCTTGAACCACCGGCTTTTGCTGAGCCTGGGAGCGGAGCATGTTTGCGGGGGAGAGCTCAGAAGACAGGAGTTTCACTGTGGGCATGTTGAGTTTGAGACACTTATGAGACATTGGGGGAGATAGGAAAGGCAGACGGCTAGGTATTCAATCTGCTATTGAGGAAAGAAATTGGCTTCAAGTGATCAACCTGAGAGTGTCCTGGAGATGATCATCAATGGCTGGAGACGGGAGAGACAACAGGGAAGCCATGAGTGGACAAGGCAGCGCTTCAGGAAAGCTGCACTGACTGGAGAATGGGGAGGCTGGAAGGGAGTGGCAAAAACTGGAAGGAAAACCGGGAAATATTGTCCCCAGGGGCAGGTGTAGCCAAGCATGTTGAATGTTATGGGGACTTGTGTAAACTGAGACCAAAATGTCAGCTGGAGTTAAGGATCCATTGGTCGCAGTAAAATAGAACAAAAAACGCATTCACTTGAATGCAGTCCATTCTGCTTCGCAGGGACCCTGTAGTACAGAGTAGCACTGCCCCAGTGGGTTTCCGAGACTGTGTCTTTCCAGAAAGCCTCGTCTTTCAGTCACCACCAGCACAAGGGGTTATTTCCGTTTCCCCCAGGCTCCTACGGGCCACGTGGAGGGCATGCCGGACAAGGTCTTGTGCAATAGGAATGCCCGAGCGGTGGGCCCCAGGACTTCGAATCCTGGGAATTTGTCAGGAAAGCAGGGACCTCTGCTAAGCACAAGGGGACTTGCCAGGAAAAGGAGACGAGGAAGCAAAGCGGAACAGAGGAACCAGGTGGTAGCTGGAGGAAGATGGCAGTCCTGCGAGAGCCGGTAGTGCTTGGGGTTGAAGGAACAAGAACATAGGAGAGACTGAGAGCCGGAGCCCAGGGCCAGGGTGGGCCTTCCAGCACTGAGGGGTTGGATTGATAGGAAGGAGATACGTGGAACTGAGGGCAAGCTGACGTCATGACCACTGATAGTTTCATTTTCTCTCTGAAGCAGAGCAGTGGGTGTGAGGCCCGGGCTGCAGAGCGCCGACAAAGGCAATCAGAGAGAGGGAGAGCAAGTGGATGAACCATGTAGTAGTCTCGGTGGGTCCTGTTCAGGTTAGAGCAAGGGATAAAAAGTGGAAAAGTCCTAGCTAAGGACCTGTCCATTAGCTTAACTGTCACATCTCTATTTCCCGTCACCACTTGCTTACCTTCTTCTGTCGATCCCTAGAGTCTTTCTCACGTTTAGTATTCATTTACTTATTTATTTACAGTATTTTAATGCTTACATTTCAGACTCACTCAGCCTATTCCTACAAAGAATCTCCAGACATCTTCCACATAGATTCCCTGTATGTTAATAGTTTACATTTGCCCTGTCATTTTCTTTCAGTATGTATCATTTCTCCCCAATTGTAAACATGTTCTCCTTATCCCCCAATATGTATTTTTTCAAGACAGGAACCATCTCTTACACGTTCTCCAGGGTACAATAATCAAACTCAGGGAATTAACATCAGACAATGCAATTCGGACCTTACTTCAATATCTCCAATTGCATCGCTAGGGCTCTTCATGTTGCTGTCAGCTGCTGTGGAGTCCACAGTGACACCATGTGGCAGAGAGCAACAGTCTTGGAGGGTTTTCTTGCCTGTAATATTTATGAAACCATATGGTTCAACTGCCAGCCTTTTAGTTCGCAGCCAAGCGCTTAACCACTGTGTCACCAACCAAAACCCAAATTCACCGCCACCGAGTCAATGCCAGCTCATAGTGATGGGGTAGAACTGCCCCTGTGAGTTTCCATAGCTTAAAAAAAATCATTTTATTGGGGGCGCATACAACTCTTTTCACAATCCATCCATCCATCCATTCTGTCAAGCACATGTCTGTACATTTGTTGAAATCACTATTTTCTAAATATTTTTTTTTACTGGAGCCCTCGGTATCAGCTTCTCACTTTTCCCCTTCCTCTCCCCACCTTCCTCCCTCATGAACCCTTGATCATTTATAACTTATTATTTTTCATGTCTTACATTGACCAATGTCTCCCTTCACCCACTTTTCTGCTATCCATCCCCCTGGGAGGGGGTTATGGGTAGATCATTGTGATTGGTTCCCCCTTTCCCACCGCCCCACCTTCCCCTTACTCTCCTGGCATGGTTATTCTCAATATTGGTCCTCAGGGGTTTATCTGTCCTGAGTTCCCTGTGTTTCCAGCTCTTATCTGTAGCAGTGTACATCCTCTAGTCTAGCCAGGTTTGTAAGGTAGAATTGGAGTCAGGATAGTAGGGGGGGCGGGTAGGAAGCATTAAATAACTAGAGGAAAGTTGTATGTTTCACCCTGACTGGCCTGTTCCCCACCCCCACCCCACGACCCTTCTGTAAGGGGATGTCCAATTGCCTATAGGTGGGCTTTGGGTCTCCACTCTACACTCCCTCTAATTCACAATGATATGATTTTTTGTTTGGGGTCTTTGATGCCTGACACCTGATCCCATCGACACCTCGTGATCACACAGGCTGGTGTGCTTCTTCCATGTGGGTTTTGTTGCTTCTGAGCTAGATGGCTGCTTGTTTATCTTCAAGCCTTTAAGACCCCAGCTGTTCTATCTTTGGTAGCCAGGCACCATCAGCTTTCTTCACCACATTTGCTTATGTACCTGAGACTATAACTTTTTATGGGAGTTGAAAGTCCCATCTTTCTCCGATGCGTGGCTGCTGGTTTCAACTGCTGACCGTGCATAACCACTCTGGACAGAGAATCTTTAATATCTTTTATAATAAAAGAAAACGGTTTGGCTTTGCAGACGCCGCCACCTGAATCTGTAGTCTTGTCTGGTCCTGCAGTGCCCAGCCATGGTCAACCCTACTGTGTTTTTCGACATAGCCGCCGAAGGTGAGCCCTTCGGCCGCGTTTCTTTCGAGCTGTTTGCAGACAAAGTTCCAAAGACAGCAGAAAACTTCCGCGCTCTGAGCACTGGGGAGAAAGGTTTTGGTTACAAAGGTTCCTGCTTCCACAGAATCATTCCAGGGTTTATGTGCCAGGGTGGTGACTTCACACGCCATAATGGCACTGGTTGCAAGTCCATGTATGGAGAGAAATTTGAAGATGAGAACTTCATCCTGAAGCACACAGGTCCTGGCATCCTGTCTATGGCAAATGCTGGACCCAATACGAACGGTTCCCAGTTTTTTATCTGCACCGCTAAGACTGAATGGTTGGATGGCAAGCACGTGGTCTTCGGCCAGGTGAAAGAAGGCATGAACATTGTGGAAGCCGTGGAGCGTTGTGGTTCCAAGAATGGCAAGACCAGCAAGAAGATTACCATTGCTGACTGTGGACAACTCTAATTAAATGTGATCAGAATTTTCTGTTTTATCGTAAGCACCAGACCGCTCCTTGTGTAGCTTGGGAAACCACCCTTCTATTCCCAATGTGCTTGCAGTATCGTGTCATCTTGTGCTCTCACCCCAGTTCTTCGAGTTTCCTACTTTCCTTACTCCCCCCAGTCCAGCTGGAAAGCAGAGTTAAGTTTATGATTATGAAATAAAAGATAAATAATAAAAAAAAGAAAATGGTTTGTCAAGCAACGCATTCTGGGAAGTGCTTTGAGATGAGACACAAAGTGCTGCTACTCAAGTGTTCTCGAGAAATTGAGCTATTTTTATTTTTCTATCAAAGGAAGAAGCCAAGGCCCCTGGAGAGACCTAAAGAGTGCTGATGCCCTGGGAGAACGGTGAATGTAAGGCTTGTGCAAGAGCAGTCGTCTTTCCCTGAGGACATCCCTGCCGTGAAAGCAGCCGCTGCCGGGAGAGCAGTTGGGTCCAAACATCAATGACACAGAACATAAGAGCCAGACGGGTGCCAACAGCATGGAGCGGGGACAGTTGAAGGGGAAGCACAACTGGGACCTAGGAAAATAAAAGGGGGACGCTACATAGGCTTAATCCTTGAGAGGAATCCACAACACTCCACTGTGCTGCCTCAAATTCTTGTGAGGTTACCTGTAACCAGCCTGCAAATCTCCTCTCTGGTGCCCCTTCGGCTGTGCTTCTGCCACGAGCTGGGGCAGCTATCACCATCCTTTCCAAAGTATCCCCTGCCCGCCAAACTCATTGGTCTGGCACGGGGCAGTGGTTAAGTTGGGAGCCTACCAACCCCCCAGCTGCCCCACAGGAGAAAGTTGTGGCCACCTGTGTGTGTTGCCCACAAATATCGGTCCTGGCCCTGAAGTAATTGGGCCCGATCGATGAGTGCTCTCAGCGGAACCGAGAACGGGAAGCCTGTTTTCTTATTAGGAGGCTATCTATCCACCGGAGCATCTTTCCGGCACTTTGGCTGTGTGGTGGGTGCTCAAAGAATCCCAACTGCCTACATGATTTTTATACGGATTTCTTCTAGCAATAAAAAGCCGCAGAGCACAGTGAGTACATAAAACACAGGGAGTGTGTGAAAGAAAAACTGTACAATCTATTACGTTAACATTTCATTTCCAACTGACTGGTCCTTACCAACCAGACATAATGACCTAAGGGGGTCAGCTTGACTCCCAGTAGGGTCCAGATAGCAATCAACATTCCAAACTCGTGTTCGATACTTCCTTCTCTCACTGCCATCCAGTTGATTGTGACCCTGGAGGGCAGAGTAGAACTTCCCCAGTGGGTTTCTGAGACGAAGAAAGACTTGTCTTTCTCCTATGGAGTAGCTGGTGGTTTCAAACTACTGACCTTGCAGTCATCAGACCAATGGGAATGTTTCCTTGGAAACCGTCAGAGCGCACTATTACAAATAAACAACACCGATGATACTAAAACAAATCAAAATGGTGAGTCCTGCTCACAACTCACATTTTCACCCAGATTATGGACCTGGGAACGGTGTGACGCACAAATAACGCTGGCCTGGTGGCATTCGGTTTGGTGAATGGTGGAGCTCAGTGCAGTGCTTTGAGGTACTGGGGGGAATTTGTACGTGGTCTAGCACTTAGATGACATCAAGGCTTTATCCATTTCATTGTGTTTGGTAAAGTCATAAGGAAAAGACACCTTTTTTTTAAAAAAAAAAAAGGCTACTGAAGTGTATTGGAAGGAGAAATGGTGTCTGTGGTTGGCTTTAAAATGCTTCAGGAAAGGAAATGGATGGGTAAAGAAAGAAAAAATAGAAAATGCGGCTATTTTAGAATTTGGGGAACATGTTAAACAATTGTCCCTGTTTTTGTGTAACTTGAGGAATTTCCAATAAAAGAAAGAAAAAAAACCACAGGCCACATTCCCCAGTGTTTGGGTCAAAAGACACCATGAACAGTAGTACGACCTAGGATCACACCCCCAAATCATCCCTAACTTTAGCAATCATGCACCAGTCATCCTTTTTGATCTTTTTGGCTCCTTGATCCTCGGAGACTGGTATACGTCTACTTATTTCAAGGTGTTCAGGCATGGTACGGACCATAAGCTAGTTCCCCAAAGTCTTATAGCTTTTTCCAGGAAGGTCCTGTGAATGTTATGCAAATGCAGGTCCTGTTGGCCCAGCCTGACCCACCAGGGTTCCTGTCCCCCCTCGGGCCCTTGCTGCCTCACACAGGCGCTGCTAGTGGTGGTCACCTCTCACTTGCTGCTGGGATCTTGATTCGGGCATCAGTGCAGGGAGCATGCTGAGGGGCCCATGCCAAGCTGACAGCATCAGCATCAGTATTTTCCTCCGTCACCTGGACAGCTGAGGGCTGGCACTATGACAATTCAGAGGGCACTCTGAGTCTGAAAGGGAAATTATGGTTTTTCAGAACGCAGCTGATGTGTGAGTGAATAAGATGGCGTTTTCAATGAAGCATTCTTGTTTTGTGATATGAAGATAATAAAATGCAGATTTAGCATGCGATTCTTATTTTAAAAGAACAACCCAAAGACACAAGAATTTGGAGACACAAACAACGCATTGTTTTAATAAAAAAAGCAAAACAATAATTTACAAATGATTTCTGTTGGGAGAAGTTAACATTGTTATTGCTGCAGAAGCCACTTGGAAATGAGCTATTATGGTGCCTAGTTAAGATACATTCTTTACGGCACATTTTCATTTCGCCATTGGACAGAAAAAGCAACAACTCGCCTTCCTGGAGGAAACTTAGCTGAGGTATAGCGCACAGGTACAGTCTGTATCTGTACGGGTAAACTAACCAGATTTCTCCCAGAGAAACAAGAGGAACCACGGAGAGCAGCATGGTGCTTTCCAGTGTGCTTTCTCTTCACTCCAGCACAGAGCAGTGTGTGACTCCTGGACTGTGACATACTTCCTATGTGTATCAATGCTTGTGTGTATCAATTTATGTTCTCTGGCCAAGTGACAGTGGTGTGTTGGTAAGTGTTTAGCAACTAGCTCTCCCAGGGGCTGAAGTGGGTGGGGGCTTGATATGAAAGGTTTGCCATTTCCTGTGGTGTAAATAGTCCCACCTCAGCGGATTTCAAATGACCAAATGTGAGATGCGCACACCATGAGATCGTATTTCCTCCATACAAATGCCATAGATGTAACTCACCTCAAAAGCAGAGGTAATGGTAAAGCTAAATTTTAAAATATTAGAAAGTGATGTTTAGAGTATTGCCTTTCTTTTTAATATATTTTATTTAATTGCACGTTCAGACAATTTAACGTTTAATGATGGCTGTTTAATATGTGTTTAACATTTCAAAATTCCTGAGAATTTAACAATCAATTCTCATCAACAGCTTTGGTTGGGTCAATTCTGACTCGCAGGGAGCCTGTACGACAGTGTAGGCATAGAACCGCTCCCTGGGGTTTCGAAGACGGTACATCTTGAAAGGAGCAGAAAGCCGCATTCTTCTCAGAGAAGTTGCAGGGGGTTTGAACTGCTGAGCTTGCCCTTAGCATTTCCACGGAAACCACTACCCGCCCAAGCTCTTCCATCAGCCCTTGTGGACAGTACAAGCCAGCTCAAGCCCACCACTGGTGCTCTGAGGGCGGGGGTTAAATAGACCCAGCTGCCTGGCCTGCTACCTGAAGAGCTGTACCAACATTATGCAGAGGGATGCTTTAAGGGCCTTGTCTCTCCCTTGTAGGGCATCAGTGTTCTTTCTAAATAGGAATTCGGGGTGTCCCACCCGGGACGGGATAGAACCACAACAGAATTTTAGCTTCGGATGGCTAGTTCCTCACCCAATCTCTGGGTCATCAGTCCTGCCAAGTTCACAGCCGACCAGGGTTCCCCGCAGACTTTTGGATCTCCGCACTCCCCTCAAGCCTCTGTTTGATGGGCTTCATTGAATTCCCTGGCACCTCCTTTTTCCATTTGATGCAAAGCCAGTAGGACCCATACAGGAAGAGAGGGGGGGCGGAAACAAAACAAACAAGCCACACCCAAACCAAGTGCTAAATCACCCAATGTCGGGGCCTGCTCAGGGGCCTCCGGGCCTCCCAGCTGTCCAAGGCATTCTTCAGGATTTTTCTAAGTTAGATGCAACTCTTATAACATCTTAGAATCTCAGGAATGAACCCCCCAAACAAAACTTATAACATCTTAGAATCTCAGGAATGAACCCCCCAAACAAAACAGCCCACATCCATCAAGTGGATTCAGACTCCCCGGGACCTGAGAGGCCCCCTCCAGTCCTTGTGCGCATCTCAGCACAGCGTGCTTGAGGCGCCACCCGTGCCAGACGGGCACCTCTTTCCCCCAGCTGCAAAGCTGCTGCCTTTTGTTCCTGGGCCCCAAGCCCTGATCACCGGGAGAGTGGTTGGTGCCTGCTGACCATGGAGAAAGCAAGCGGAAAGGAACCTGCTAGAAGCCAGACCTGCGGTTGAGTGCTTCCCATTCAAACTAGTTTCATGAGCTTGAGTGGCTTTCCCCAGGCCAGACACCTGAGCGCTGTCTGCGTGGGGATTTGAAGCCGGTGCAGATGCTGGGGTACAAGAGGACGTCCACAGACTCGTTTGTTCCAAAGAAGGGGGTAGGAACTCGGGGTGGGGTACACAGAGGGTGAAGCTTCCCCTGGAGTGGGTCCGAGGGGCAGCTCATGAATGGGAGCGCCGCGTGTGCACGGGTGCCAGGTCTTGTTTCCTCCCACGTCACGGAAACCCACAGGCAGTGGCTCATTGGTACTGGGGCTTGTAGGAATGAGGGACGCAGGGCGCTTCGTGTCTGGGCTGATGCCGGGCAGAGCTGCGGCAGCACTTGCTTAAAATGGAGCCACAGTCAGCAGTGAGTGCCGAACACAAGTGGCTGGAAACCACGGGACCCCAAAGGCTCCGCACCAGCGCACGGAGTTGGCAAGCCTGCCCGGAGAGTCCTCGGCTGACCCGGACCACAAGAGGGAAGAATCTGAGTTGCAAGACTGGCCGCAGGGGGGGCTCGCTGAGGAACTGGAAGTGAGGGGCAAGTTTGGACCTTGATGCCGATCACAAGTGGAACCTAGGAGTCAACCAGGACTGGCCCTCAGATGCGTCTGAGGGGGACATTTGGAAAGCTCCCACCGCTGGCCTCCAAGACATTTGGCAGAGGGAAAATCAGCCAGATTGAGAGTCGAGAGGCCCAAGTCCATTGGTTTGGGGCTTCTCCTTCACAGCCCCGCACTGATGACGGGGAGAGCGCGGCCTGCTTTGGGTGACACAGCGGGAGAAGCCACGCCCTGGGGTGATGGAATGATCCCCGGGCTGTAAAGCAGACACTTACACTTTATCCTGGATGACAGGTTTGGTGTACAAAAGTTTTCAATTGTCAGGGGCGCTGAGTGTGTCTGGGCCAAATCCATTTGGGAACCTGTGGTCTAAAGAAAGCCTGGGCAGCGCCACCCTGCACCATGGGGAATCCCATCGTCCCCAAGCCATCCGATAACCAAACCCTTGGTAGCTGGCACATCAGGCAGATCAAGAGCAGGGGCTCAGAAGGGGAATAGGTAGCAATTGTTAGGCACTGTAGGAAAACAGAGCCACCTGCACGGGACAGGAGTAAGATGGTCTGGGTCTGCATCCCAGCCATGACGCTGACGAAGGTTGAGTACCCCTGGCCCCCTGGGACTCCAAGTGCCCATCTGAAGAATCTAATTTCCTAAGTGCTGATATTCTTCTGTGCCCCCTAAATAATGCACCTTGGTGTGGCTTCAGAGTCTGCAAGAACACGAAAAGGCAGAAGGAGTCACCAGATGGAGCTGGGGTACCAGCACCAGGCCCGGGGCCATGCTGCCTGCCAGCCTGGGAACTTCAAAAGCAGGAGAAAATGGACTAGCTTGAAGGAAGAGTCCTGCTCTCAGCTGGCAGGGTTTTAGAAGGGAGGCTGCCTTCCACAGATTGGGAATAGAGGCAAAATCTATTTCTAGAAAAGGATTTAGGAATATCTATATTGGGGAAGGATGGTTCTCTAGGTTAAAAAAATAAAGCCACGAACTTTACTAATCTTGAGTCTCAGAGACAAGTCAAAAACAGCATCTAGTTTTCTGTAAGACTGCAGTCTGAACACTAACTTCAGGAACCATGATGGCTGTCCCCAAACAGCAAATAAACCTCCCCTCCAGGTACAGGGAGGACACTAAGCTGATGTGACTTACTTGGCTAAGGATTCACTCTCCAGCCTGGCTCCCGGCTTACCCGGGTGTGGTACTCTGGCCCATGCTCTTCCGGAAGGATGAGCTGGTATTTAGGCAATCCTGGAACACCCAGCCTAGCTGCTTCCCCCTTGCCTGGAGTTTCTTTCTGTGTTCTCAAGGTAAGAATTCTTCAGGACTTGAAAGGGGGCCGGGATGAGGCATGGTCCTCTTCTCCATGGGGAATGGGAATATATGTGTCTCAGAATCTTTATACAATATGTCGCTTCAAAGGCCCTCCCTGTAATCAACAGATATTCCTGATTCTTTCACTCAAACAACCCACAGAAGTAATTTCTTCCTCCTTCCTATCAGAATGCCCAATGATCCCAATTTCTTATCTTCATGAAATGGAACAAAACTTCCCTAGACCTTTCTTATGCCCTTTCCTCCTGGTCCCACCCGTTATCGTAGAATTCCCACTTAGGGAGACCCATGGCTTCTGGTCCACAGGGAGGCCTGTGAGAGCCAGAACTTGGCGAGTCCACCTTGTTTTTCCAGGTCTCACAAGGTTTGTCTTTCATACGGTGTGGTCAGGCCACTTCTCTACCACTCGTTTTAGTGGAAAATATTTGCGTGGTCCTTGTCTGCCAGGTTTCCACCTTGCACAAGTTCTGGCTCCTTGCAGGATTTAAGGCAACGCTTATCATATCCTAAGTCCCCTCATCCACACTCTAGCAACTCCGTAGCCCCTTGTAATTGGACAGATGGCGGGAAGACATTTTTCCCAGATGCAAAATCAGGTATATATTGCCGTGACTGAGCTACTGGTATTCGAGCTTTGACTGGACTAAAAATGCTACTTCCAGACCATAGGAAACCATTTTTGGACAGTACCATCTATATTACATAGGGAAGACTTTGCTAGTTGGCACGGGAGGGAAGGGTTTGGGGTTAGCTATACCACATCAGAAACCTGTTTGAATATATAAACAGCCTTATTCCTCTCAGGTCTGAAGTTTCCTTAGCTAGATGCAAGACCTCTAAGAAGCTGCATTCTTATTTCAGGGCCCCTCTCCACTGCTTAAAATGCTTAAGCCAAGAATTCACCGCCTCTTTCTTTCGTAAGCCCCTCAAAGGAGGGATGATAGCAAACATGGAGGCCAGGAGCACAAGGTCTTCTGCAGCCACTTTTCAGAGTGCACCTGCCTTTATTTCTACTTTCGTGCACTCTCAAGAGGTAGTACCAGCTGCTACGGAGTCAATTCCACTTCAAGGTGACTCCTGTGTCAGAGTGGAACTGGGCTCAACAGGGTTTTCAATGACTGATTTTCCAAAGTAGAGCAACAGGTCTTTCTTTGTAGGCACCTCTGGTTCTTCTTGAACTTCCAACCAAAAGGTATGTGGAGCACATTAACCATTTGTACCACCCAGCGATTCCCTACCCAAAAAATGGTCAGATGGGGGCAGAGTACATGTCTGTATAATATTAATGAACTCTGTAGGAGAATAAGCTGAACCAGTACCTGGCTAACGCTGTACTCCACGACTTTCTTGCAGACCTTGTGGGAAGCTATGCCAAGTGTGTTTCAGCTACCTGGCCAAGGTTCACTAGGCCCGTGGCCAAACTACAGTAAGGGCAGCCCTAGAGAGAGGAGATGACCCAGCCATCATCATCGAGCTCTTTTCAGATTCCAGGTGGCAACCCCAGCCGCTGGAAAACAGACTCCATTAGCAACGGAAGCTGGAAGCACGTTCTGGTTGCGCTGGGACTCTGCTAGCATCCTTTTAGATGAAGAGGGCGAGGCTTGGCTACACTATGCAATAGAAGTGATGGATGCAGCTCTTAGAGGTCATCCCTTGGTTCAAAAGTTTAGGCAGAGAGCATCTGGCCGTGTCAAGATCAGACCCAAACTTATCCTGCTTCTCAGCCCTCCTCAAGTGGTAACGATAGGTACATGTCTTCACCTGTGTAAAAGAAGAGCATTACCATTTTTCAAAGTACAAGATAGATTGTTGGTTATAGGTCAATGATGTGTGCATGATGCTGGACTGCCTCTGAGCTATCACTGTGTAGCATGACCTCTCTGTTACACGTACCAAACATTTCCCAGACATGCATAGCTGGTCCTTGGTGCAGTTGGTCTTAGTCACAGTATTAAAAAAGTAAAATACCATTTGAATGTATTGTACAAAAAATGCCATTATTTGGTTTATACATGTTTCACATTTCCAGAAGAATAAATATAAGATGTGACTGTGAGACAGTGTACAAGAATTGCCATATCCAAATGACTGTTGTTGCCTCAGGAAGATGTGTGTTTAGTCCAGGAAGACATTTCTAGAACCTTCTTGGGAAACTGCCCATTTATAAGCTTCTTTAATGTTAGCAAATCTTTCTCCTTTAAGCACAGGCTCATTTTTTGAGGGGTGAATTGAGAGGGGGAAAAACAGCCAAAGACTCCTAGGCAGGAAGCCTGATAGACGAAATGGATGGGGATGTTTGGGATGACGTCTAGTGGTGGGGAGGGAGCAAGTATCAAAGAACGATGTCTGACTGTAAAGCTGTGGGGCTTCTTCCTTTGCATGGCTTCCACGATTTTGCCAAGGACAAGTTCGAGATGTTCTGTTACATGCAATATCACAGGTCAAGAGCATAGTCTCCCAGGAAAAGAACTCCAATGATGGTAACTCCGAAGTGCATATGTGGTGGTGGTGGTGGGGGGCTTACTTATTGACAGGAATACTCTATAAACAACGTGGAAAATGCCATTTCCAGGAGTAGTCCCAAGGGAAGGACCATCATCTCCTGCTTAAGGAGTTAAACCAAAAAGCACTTGGTGTGAGTTCCACATTAGGCCCCACCCCACCCAGCAAAAAAAAAAAAAGTACAATGAGTAATTAATTCCTGATACCTGAGTCTCTTCAGGTTGGAAAACTTGGTAAAGGCAGGTCTATGGAGCCTGGATAAGACTAGGCTGTCAAGCAGAGTGCAGTGTGCTTGCAATGGCTCTATCAACACAAACATACAATATAAATAAACCAATACATACAGTAAACACAACACAACTTCACACACTAAAACCTCTTACAGCGATGTTATATGCAAAATTTCGGAAGAACAATGATCTTCCAGTAGCTTTCTGAGTCCACTGAAAAAGAAGTCTATGGGGCTGGATCCTACTACACGCTCAAGAAGTAAAGTGTGGCCGCTAGCTCACTGGAGCACATTTCCAGCGGAGGCCAAAGGCAGCAAAGGTTCAAGAGCCGCCGGGGCTGGCATTCGTTGAAGCAGGATCTACACACGGGAGTGGAATCAGAGCAGTTTGTAGAAAGCTCCCTTTATAAAGCAGGACATGTGCCAAGCAGTGCTACTCAATCTCACTTTCTACAAAGTGCTTCATGGAAATGTTCGCCAGGAAGCGCCTTGAAACACCATATCCTGAGTATCAGAGAACTATGGTCAAGAGGGTGATGGGGGAGGAGCCGGGATGGTCTTCTCCTAGTGTTTGAGTTGTGACTTCTCCAAGCACCCCCCTCTCCCTCCCTCTCCCTCTCTCTCTCTCTCTCTCTCTCTCTCTCTCTCTCTCTCTCTCTCTCTCTCTCTCTCACACACACACACACACACACACACACACACACACACACACACACACTGATTAGGACGTTACTGTAGTCACCACCCCCACCCCACCCCACCAGCCCACCCCACCTCTTTAGTGTTCAGAGGACAGTATCCCCAGGAGCCACTCTGAGGTCATGGGCTCTTCTCCTCAAAGTCAGAAGCAGCAGCAAGACAGAGTCAGTGCCGGAAAGTCAGCCGCGGGTTCCAAGGGCTTGCAGCAGACATGGGCTCAAATCGATCAGGCAGGATGTTGGTTTTTTGGTGCATGTTTTTATCTTGGTCTTTGTAAAAAAAAAAAAAACCCAACAGAGCCACACAGCTTGGCTGTTTGCTTAAATCATCGTTGGAAAGACAGCTGCATGCCCAGATGGGATTTCTAGTTTTGGTGCAAATGAAATCACGTGTGTCCAGATTTTATTCTCTCAAAACTACCAGGGAAGCAGTAGGATTTGGTTCAAATGCTGCCGGAAAAAAGCAAATAGGAATTCACTTCAGTTTTAATTCAGAAGCAATCCTGTGGTTCATGTTGTAGCCAGGCTCAGGGAGCGCGGGCGGCGGGGCCCCGGGTGTGCTGACGGAGGGAGCTTGGATCTCGCCCAGTTCGGGCTCACTCTCACTCGAGGTAGACCCATTATTGACGGTGTAGACGCTCCCTGGGACCCCCTGAGCTGCAGCACAGCCGTCTGCCTCCTTGAGCTCCATGGGACCAGACAGTCCTGGGAGGAGGGCCATCTTCCCAGTCTGCCTGCTTGGCAGCAGGGACAGGGTGTAGTCTGCAATGATCCCACCCACATCTAAGTTGCACGCCTGGTCGAAGGCTAGAAAACCCACGTTGGCGTTGGCCTCGCACACCACGAAGGAGCCATCATCCATGATAAGGAGGTCAATGCCACAGAAGTCCATGCCCAGGATATTGGACACTTGAATGGCCAACTGCTTGCCTTGCTCCGTCAGCGGGCACATGACGCCCACACCACCTGTGGGGAAAGCACAGGGCCGTGACCGTGACAAATAACACTGACAAGGAGTCAAAGGGCTCTTCGAAGGAGAGATGAGGGAATGCAGATGAGCAGGCAGTGAGACAGGCATTTGAATGATCGGTAACCAAGTCTGGATCTAGATCCCATGGGAGAGTAGCATGGTTACCTCTTGTCAAGAATCCTAAAAGCATTTACCTTTCGACCCAGTCATCTTCCCACTACCTAGAAACCCTAAAGAAATGATCTTTTGTACAGGAAAACGAAAGGCTTTTACACAAATATGTTGGTTGCAGTATTATTTAAAATATCAAAAAATGTAGTGTCTGATAGATCAGATAGTAAGTCTTCAACAAGCATTTGTACAATAAATAGCTGAAATGTCTGGCAAAACAGGAAAACAGGGTACAACCATTAATGATAAAGCTCATAGAGAGTGTATCCTCTCATGGGGCAAACACTGAGAAGGATTAAAGACTATAATATGACCACAGCTATGACAACAGATATGTTCAGGAAAAAATTCTGGGGAAAATATTAAAATAATAACTGTGGAAATAAAAAGGGAAAGAAATAAAAAAGAAACTATCAGCCGTGGTTCTTCCTAAGGAGCCCTGGCAGTGCAGTGGTTATACGCCGGGCTGCGGTCCATTTGGTCAACAACTACTAACCACCAGCACTGCCGCAGGACAAAGCCGGGCTCCCTAGCCCTGTAACAGCAGGAGTCTCAGAAATCCACAGGGGCCAGCTATAAGTCAGCATTGACTCTGGCAGCCATTTGCCTGGCTTTGGTGGTTATTTCTAGATGAGATTTTTTTTAAATCATTTTATTGGGGGCTCGTACAATTCTTATCACAATCCATACATCCATCCATTGTGTCAAGAACATCTGTACATTTGTTGCCATCATCATTCTCAAAACATTTGCCTTCTGCTTGAGCCCTTAATATCTGCTGCTCATTTTCCCCCTCCCTCCCCACTCCCCCCTACCTCATGAACCCTTCATCATTCATATATTATTATTATTTTGTCATATATTACACTGTCCGATGCCTCCCCCTGCCTTGTTCTCTGCTGTCCCTCCCCCAGGGAGGAGACTATATGTAGATTCCTGTAATCAGTTCCCCCTTTCTACCCCACATTCTCTCCACCCTCCAGGCATCGCCACTCTCATCACTGGTTCTGGAGGAGTCATCTGTCCTGATTCCCTGTGTTTCCAGTTGCTCTCTGTACCTATGTACATCCTCTGGTCTAGCCAGATTTGTAAGGTAGAATTGGGATCATGATAGTGTGTGTGCGTGGGAGGGGGAGGAAGTATTTAAGAACTAGAGGAAAGTTGTATGTTTCATCGTTGCTACCCTGCACCCTGACTGGTTCATCTCCTCTCTACAACCCCTCAGCAAGGTGTGTCCGGTTGGCTACCATTGGGCTTTGAGTCTGCTCTAGATCAGATTTATGATAAATATCTTTTTTAATTTGGCTTTCTCATATTTTCCAAATTTTCAGCATTAATTTTTTTCGGAAGAAAGCGATAGAAAAGACTTATAAGTCAAAATTCTGCCCCAAGGAGAGAAAAATTCTGATTTCCTTGACTTGCTAAGAAGATTGCATCGCTTCTCTTTCACCCCGTTGCAGAGTTAAGTTTGGATTCTCAGGAGCAGTGACTAATGTCTTTACCTTCATACTGCTCTGCCCACCTATCACATTGTGAAAGGAAGAGGTGATA
Source organism: Tenrec ecaudatus (assembly GCF_050624435.1). Taxonomy (NCBI): domain Eukaryota; kingdom Metazoa; phylum Chordata; class Mammalia; order Afrosoricida; family Tenrecidae; genus Tenrec; species Tenrec ecaudatus. Next base: position 66,894,253 of record NC_134530.1, on the reverse strand, counting down.
AAACAGTTTCAAAAGAGCTAACCAAGATAACCCACATGAATACAGTATTAGTTTCTGAAGTTGCTGGATGAAAAATTGGTTTTGTCAAGTGATTAAGAAAGACAAAATAATAATACATATTGTTCAATACTGCAGCACTACGCATGAATACCATGAAAATTAAATGAGAGTCACAATGACCATAAGGCGGAAACCCCTGAATTGTCCATCCACAGACAAAAATGGATTAACAACATGTGGTACGTCCATAGACCGGCATACAGCAGTAAAGAGAAATGAGGTTCCCATGCAAGACACCACAAGGATGAACCTTACAGAAATCACGCAGACTGACTCAAAAATGAGTCAGTGGCAAAAGGATAAATCCTGCGGGGTCTCACTTATAGCCCATAAACAAGTGTGCTGCTGCTGTTCTTAGTTGCTATCAAGAGTTATTTCCGACTCTGACGACCCCATGGCACCATGTAGAACTGCTGCTGCCAAGATGTCAAGGCTGTCAGCTTCAGAAGCCCATCTCCAGACCTTGTCTTCAGAGGTGCCTCTGCGTGGGTTCAAACCATTAACCCTTCAACTAGTAGCCAAGTGCTTACCGTATATACTCAAGTAAAAGCCGACATTTCCAGCACATTTTCATGAAGTTTTTGTGGTTAAATTAGGTGCCTCGGCTGATATTCAGGTTGGCGTATACTCGAGTATATACAGTAATCACTGGTGCCACCCAAGGACTGAGAAGCAAGTACATATAAACCAAAATTAATATTAGTTACCAGGCGGAACCCCCTAGAGCTGGACCTAAAGGTCAGAGGCTTGAACTCAATCTGCCCCCACCAGATGCTGCTTGGGAGAAAGATGAGGCAGTCTGCTTCCATCCAGATTTAGAGTCTTGGACACCTTGTTGGGCAGTCACGTCAACTCCATGGGAGGTTTTGTTCGTTTGTTTGACTGGAGGTGAGATTAAGGGGCAAAAGGCACTTTTGCTCAGAAGATAGTGCATTTACATTAATGGCGTATATTTTCATCATAAGAGTAAAATAAATCTTAAGGTAACATGTCAATGTGAATAAGATAACTGTGTTGATCTACAGCTCACATTTGCCTCTTTCACACTAAATAACAAGAATATTTTACAAGGATTTTAAATGGACTCTCCTTTATCTCTGTTACTACAGTTTATGGCTGTTGAGTCAATTCCTCTTCGCACACAGTGCCACGTGGGCAGACTGGAACTGCGCCCTGGGCTTTCAAGGTGGTGTGACCGTTCACAAACAGACCAGCCTGCCTCGGAGCCTCTGGGCGTGATCAAACCCCCACACTCTCCCTCACTAGTCACTGAGTCCTGCACGGTTTGCACTCTTCCCTGCTCCCAACACTCCCAGAATCCACTACAGTGTTTGCTCAGGACAACTGCTCCATGATTTTTTTTTTAATATTCCAACATATCAATTCAGGTAACGAGGTTGACAATGGTTTTCTGTGATAGGGACAAGAATTGAGCCCATTTCTGTACACCATATATCAACCCCAGGAGAATGGGATGGAGTCATGCACTAAACCCAAACTGACTGCGTCTTCCTAATTATATCTAATACATAAAATAAAAACAAAAAATTAAAGTGAAAATACAAAAGCTGTGGGCCTCTACTCAAGTACTCCCTCAACACAAGAACACTTTGTTCTAATAATCTGGCACTCTGAGTTTCTCGCCTTCCGGCACAATAGCTGAAGACAAAGTGGGTGCATATGCAAATTTGGTGAAGAAAGCTGATGGTACCTGGCTGTCAAAAGATACAGCATCTTGGGTCTGAAAGGCTTTAAGATAAGCAAGTGGCCAGCTAGCTGAGAAACAAAGAAGGCCACATGGAAGAGGCATGCCAGCCTGTGTGATCATGAGGTGTCAATGGGATTAGATGTTGGGCATCAAAGACCTCCTCAAAGCAAAAAATCATAATGTGAATGAGGGGGGGGGGAAGAGTGCGGAGTAGAGGTCCAAAGCCAATCTGTAAACAACTGGACATCCCCTTGCAGAAGGGTCATGGGGAGAAGACGGGCCAGTCAGGGTGCAGTATAGAACCAATGAAACACTATCATGACCCTAATTCTACCTTACAAGTCTGGCTAGACCAGAGGCTGTACACTGGTACAGATAAGAGCTGGAAACACAAGGATACAGGATAGATAAACTCCTCGGGACCAATACTGAGAGTAACCATACCAGGAGGGGAAGGGGAAAGGGGGAGAGAAAGGGGGAACCTATCACAATGATCTACCTATAACCCCCTCCCAGGGGGATGGACAACAGACAAGGGGGAAGACATCAGACAGTGCAAGACATTAAAAAGTAAGAATAATTTATAAATTATCAAGGGTTCATGAGGGAGGGAGGCAAAAATAAGGAGCTGATACCAAGGGCCCAAGTAGAAAGAGAAAGTTTTGAAAATGATGATGGCAGCATATGCACAAATGTGCTTGACACACTGGATGTGTGTATGGATTGTGGTAAGAGTTGTACGAGCCCCCAATAAAATGATTTAAAACAAAGAAGGAGAAAATACAAAAGCTGAAGACTCCTTCCACGGCCTTAGCTTGTTGATAGTTGTCATCAAGGTGGCCCTGGCTCACGGGACCCCCATGAGCTACAAGATCAGAGCGCTCTGACCCCTAGGGGTTTCATTGGCTGTTTTGTTTTGTTTCAGAAGTTCCGAGTCCACCTACTTTCGGAAGCTCCAGGATTAGGTAAGTGTAAGTAACTGAACTGAAAACTGTTCAGCGTCATAGCAACCTGCACGCCTCAGTGACAGATGAATGGTACCGAGCACCCCTTGAGGGGCCCTGGCCAGGAAACCAACCCAGGATTCCTGCAGGGAAGCAAGATCCTTGTCTGAGAGAGCCTAGTCTGAGCTGGTCTGGAGAGTTCAGCCTGCCTCCCCTCTGGGCCTGCAATCCATGCTCTACCCACATGCCAGCTTTTCTGAAACACGAGTCTTCGTGCCACAACCTTGCTTAATTCAGCCCAGCTGCTACAGCCTAACAGAACAGGGCTCAAACCCTGGTGTCCTGACACCCCTGCCCTGGCCTCCCAGCACTTAGACCGTCTACCTCCTGCTGGACGGTTGCTGTTATTAGATGAGCCTGTTCAGTTCATCTCTGAGGACTCAGCAGGGGATACCCAGCAGAGGGTGTGACTAGACAGTCGGATTGATACCCATTTGCTGAATGGGTCCAGACATCTCAGTGAAATACCCTGGCGCCTTCCCTGACTACCAGCGGACTGTGAGCTTTGATACTGTACCGAGAGAGCAGTTGCTCTGCATCCGTCCATCCGTGGAGCAGCGGAGCATCGAGCCTATCACTTGGCCCCCTACGACAACCACCCGGATATCTTTTCCATGCGATTCTTTCACATACTTCTGGAACAGGTAGGGCACATCATGGCGGATCAAATGGCAGATGTCTGAAAGATGATGCTTATCTCTTGCAAGAAAAACAGCTTTCCCTTTAAGAAGAAAGACAATGAATGAGTAAAAGCATAGGAGAAACCTCTGAACCCCAACCGGCCATCCCCCCTTCCTGGCCCATAGAACGTCCCATCCCATTCTTTTCCAACTTGCCATGCTTTAGCCACTTTTATGTCTCTCTGACTTTAGACTCTGGCTTCTTATCAAAAGGCCAGTCAACCTCATGCTCTCTTCATTTTCCTCAGGTCGCCATAGGTTGACCCTCTCCCCACAAAAGCCCTGTATTTCCCAGAGGCAATAATGGTATACAATATTCTAGAAACGTAGAAAGCGGGCCAAAATACAGCCCTAAGGATCTTGGCAACTCAGCTCCAAAAACACCCCATTAGGCCCCAAGGTTGCTGATTAGGTGGGGTCGAGTTCTAATTGATTTAAACCCTAGGCTTGGCACACAGGGAAGGTGACAAGGTTTATAGAACAGAATGTACTGAGCACATGCTAGGAGGACTTCAAGTCAGAGAGAGAGGCCCACAGAGGGAGCTACAACATGCCGTAGATTTAAGAAAGATTTGTGGAAACCAAATGGGGCTCAAGGAAGGGAGCCCTTGACAGACATCCTTCTTCCTTTTACACACAGAGATTTCTTATTGAGTATACTTATGCAATTGCTCAAAGAATGATCCACACTTCTACTGATCCCTGGAGAAAGTATTCCTTGATCCCAAATTCTTTATATTCTGCTTGAATCACCCATGCTTTTGCAATTGTTTAGCCCCCGCTTTTCTAGTTGCATGAGGATCCCCCTAGTGGCCATGTGGGTTAGGTGGTGGCTGCTAACCGAGAGCTGCTCCTTGAGAGAAATGTGACACAGCTCCCTTAAAGATTTACAGCCGCAGAAACCCCCTCTGGAGTCACTGCGAGTCAGGATCCACTTAATGGCAGTGGGGCTGGTTTCTAGCTGCACTTCCAATCACACACGAGCTGACAGATATGCGCAGGGGTACCCGATACATTTGCTCTGCAAGTCTGACATGGGCAGATCCAGTCTGAGCATTCTTTCGGCAAGTCTGCAGCAATGTGAAGGAGCCATGAAAGGAGGGCTGTGTCTCATCTCATGTATCTGTCTAGGACAGTGCGCAAATGTCTGTCCTAGCTGGTTCTCATAAACTGCTTCCTTCCTGCAAACGGTAAGGAATTTGGGGGAGCAGCTGCAAACAGCGTTCCCTGTTAGAATGTAAACAAAAATGGTATGGACCGAGATACCGAACTCACTCTCAAGGCTATGAGAAATTCAAGTGTGGGAATAGCAAACTTGTCTGGGAACACTGCCAGTATTTAGTACATAAAAATAAAGCACTGCAGTCCGTCAAGGCTACAGTTTGTACCGTCTCTGTCTGTGTCTACTTTGTGCTGCAGTCCTGTATTGTGTGTGTGTGTGTGTGTGTGTGTGTCTGCTTGGTTCCATGTCCATTCTCCCTGCTCAAGAAACCACGGCATCACACGTGATGGTTTTCTTTAGTTTTGTGTGACTTCCTTAAAAGGAGTGGAACCATCCTAATAAGAAAGAGTGGTGAGCACCAGCCCCTGGATGCATGTAAGACTGAAAAATCACATGGCAACCATGTCATAACCAGAGCTCAATCATTCCTGCCAGGGTTAGAAGAACCTAGCGACTTACCAGGCCTGGAGAAAAAGGCAAGCGATTTGAAGATGTCCAAGTGGTGGTCAACAGAGGCTGAACAATCAATGAGTCATCAGTGTCCAGAAAGTGCAGGCTGAGGACTAGGAAAACCCTGCCAAGTAGGCAAGTCCCAAACCTCGATCAGTGACTACAGGAGCAAGGCACTGGACATCTGGCATCAGGATCTCTGAAAACAGATGGCTGGGATTCCATCATAGGCACTAGGGATCCTCTAAGTCTTAAGTAGGACTTTCAGCAGAGATGAGAGCCAGGGCTAGGGACTTGGTTCCTTGCTCCATAGCAAAGATGTTGCATTAAGTATGGGGTGTAGTCCGTGGTTAATAAAGGAGCTACCTTTTTAAGGCAAGGGGAGTGAAAACCAGGAAAGGGCATACTATGTGTCAAGCACTTTGGCTCTTTAATAATTTTATGGATACTTCACACTCGTCATGTGAAACAGGGATTTAGCCCTATTTTATAAATAAAGGAAATAAGGGTCCGTGGAATTAGCAATAGCTTGTTCCATCTGCTGCCTTTTTCAGATTTATCCCTACATACCAGACACAACATTTAATTTAACCGCATATCTGAAGGAACAAAGTCAAGCCTCGAGTAGCAATACTGAAAGGTTCTACGGGCAGCATATTGAATGATGAAGCAACAAAAGAAGATGGGAAGAATGGAAGAGTCACTGGACCCAAAAGAACCAGTTGACAGTCCACCATTTCAGGAGGTAGCATATGAGCAAGAACCAATCGTGCTGAAGGAAAAGGTCCAAGCCGCACTGAAAGCCTAGCCAACACCTGGGGTCCAGGACTTGGTGGGCTATCAATTGAAATGTCTCAACAAGCCGACGAAGCGCTGGAAGCACGCCCTCATCTATGCCAGGGAATTTGGAAGACAGCTACTTGGCCAACTGACCGAAAGAGATCCATGTTTGTACTCATTCCAAAGAAAGGTGACCCAACAGAATGCTCAAACCATAGAACAGTAGCACTGATACCACATGCATGAACAATTTTGCTGAAGATCATCCTACAAAGGTTGCAGCAGTACACTGATAGGGAGCTGCCAGAGGTTCAAGCCAGATTCTGAAGGGATATCATTGCTGATGTCAGAAGGATTTGGGGATGAAAGCAGAGACTATCAGAAAGAGGTCTACTTGTGTTTCGTTGACTATGCCAAGGCATTCAACTGTGTAGGTCAATGACAAACTGTGGATAGCCTTGAGAAGAATGGGAATCCCAGAACACTTCAATGTGTTTATGTGGATCTTGTCCATGGACCAAGAGGCAGTTATGTGAACAGAACAAGGGAACACTGCATGGTTTAAATCAGGAATGGTGTGTGTCAGGGTTGTAGCGTCTCCTCATACTTACTCAATTGGCATGTTGAGCAAATCATCAGAGAAGCTGGATTCTATGAAGAAGAATGTGGCAGCAGGATTGGAGGGACGCTAATTAACAACCCGCAATATGCAGATGACACAACTTTCTTTACTGAAAGTGGGGAGGCGTTGAAGCGCTTGCTGTTGAAGATAGGATTTTAGTCTTCAATATCAATTATGACTCACCGTGAAGAAGATCACTATTCTCACAGCTGGACGAATAGGTAACATAGTGGTAAATGGAGAAAAGTTTGAAGCTGTCAAGGATGTTGTCTTGGTTGCATCCACAATCAGTGCTCATGGAAACAGCAGTCAAGATATAAAAAGATGCATTGCATTAGGTAAACCTGCTGCACAAGACTTCTCTAGAGCACTGAAAAGCAAGGACGTTACTTTGAGGACTAGGTGTGCCATGGTATTTTCAATTGCATCATCTGCATGTGAAAGTTGAGCATGGAATAAGGAAGACCGGAGAAGAATTGATGCACTTGAGTTGTGCTGGAGAACACTATTGAATGTACCCAGGACCGCTGAAAGGACAAACCTATTTCTGTTGGAAGAAATGCAGCCAGAGTGGCTCCTTAGCAGCCAAGAATTGCCTTATCACAAGCACTTGTCTTACATACTTTGGACATATTGCCAAGAGAGACCAGTCACTAGAGAAGGATATCATGTTTGGGAAAGTAAAGGGGCAAAGATAGAGAGGAAGGCCCTCGACGAGTAGATTGACACAGTGGCTGCCACCATGGCTTTGAGCACAGGAGCAATTCTGGGGATGGCACAAGACAGGGCAGAGTTTTGTTGTGCTGTGTAGAGGGCCACTATTTGTTGGAGCTGCGTCAATGACAAACAACAACAACAGCAGCAGCAGAAATTTTCAAATGTGTAAAGGGTTGGAATAGGCATTCCTTTCCAAAGAAAATATACAAATGGCCAATGTACGTGAGATGCGGCTCAACATCATCTTCCTTGAAAAGCGCACATCGAGACCAAGCTTAGACAGCATTTCACACCACGAGGATGACTAATGAAGGAAACGAGAGAGAAATGGAAAACAACAAGTGTTGGTGAGGATGCAGTTTGGCAGTTCCTCAAAAAATTATACCGATTCGCCACAGAACCTAGTCATTCCACTCGTAGGTACCTCCCCAAGAGACATGTCCACACAAAACATGTACCTGAATGTTTATAAGTCTTATTCATTTATAACCCCCAAAGTGGAAGCAACCCAATTGCTCATGACTGAAAATCTGATAAACAAAATGTGATGTAGTCCTATAATAGAATGCTATCTCTTCAAAAAAGGAATGAAACACTGTTCGCGAGGATGACTGTTGAAAACATTATGCTGAAGGAGAGAAGCCAGGTATAAAAGCCTATGTATAAAAAAGTCTATCTCCTGTACGATTCCATTTATATGAAATACCCAAAGCAGATAAGCCAACAGTTGGAGCGGGAGGGGGGAAACGGGATCCGCCGCTAATGGGTGCAAGGGCTGGTTTGTCTCTCTGAGAGTCGAGAGTACTCTGGAATGACACCGAGGTGACAGTTCCACCACAAAACCTAAAAACCACTGAAGTGTGCACTTGAAAATGGCACGTGAATTATATCGTAATTTTTAAAAACTTTAAATAGATATTATGTAGCCTTTTGAATTTCTGTCGATGATCTGTCTTCCTTTTCCGGAATGTAAACTCCTCAGGGACAGGAGTTTTTGTTGCGTCCCCTTCTGTCTCCCCAGCGCCTAGAACAGCGCCTGACATCACAGGTCCTCAGGACATCTGAGTGGCTGACTAACGCCAGCACTGGCGCCTCTCCAAATCCTTCAGTGAAGCCCGCCCTCACGGCCCAGACTCCTTTCCTTCCTCCTCAGTGGGATTCCTCAACTCCAAATTAAGTCTGCTTCTGTATGCTTTCTCCCGAATGCCGCCATCTCGAATTCCACACTCCAGCTCCAGTTTCTTTTCCTTCCACTGGAGCCTTCGGGGCCCTGTGGCAGTGATAGTCTCCCGCTCCATTAGGCTCACACAGGCCAGGCGTCATGCGTGTTGTGATGCGCATCATGCTGCTGCACGTACACTTATCTCTGCACATTTGAACTTCCTGGAAGTAGTGAATGTGCCTGGTGGTTTCTATTTCACAGACTCTAAAATTACAGCAATCGCAACTTACACATTTCTTACACACTTCTCCCCACTCAGGATATCCTGGGCAAGTTAGCGTGCCATCTGAGTACCTGCTTATGTGCTCCCGCAGGACTCTGCTCTGCTATACACATCCTACCCAACAATGTCCTTGCTCCCAGTCCGTACTGAGCACTAGGTTAGGCTGTGCAGGGACGGAGAGACACAGGACTTGGTTTCAACCCTGGGCCAGCTCAAATTTTGCTACATACAGCTGTATGCGTCTTAGTTGCTCACTAGCTACGGAAACAAAGGAGACAACAATTAATTTGTCTGGAAGAGAGGGAGGCAATCCATTGAGCTTGCCATAAAGGATAATCAACAGGTGGGCAGAAGATGGAATTCTAAGCAAAGGAAAAGGGCAGATGTTCAAGGAGAGGGAAAGACACGGTGTGTTGGGTGATCAAGAAGCAGATTCTGGTGTTCCAGAATGACTGTTATGGAAGGCTCAGTTAGGGACTGCGGGCAGACAAGGCTTCAAAGGAAGGTTGGGACGGTAAGTGTAGGGTCTTCGGGGCCATGATGGGGGTAGGGACTTTGTCTATCAACACCACCAGCTTCTGGAGAGACACAAATACATATGTTTCTGAGAAATGGTTCTAAAAAAGGAGAGGGTGCTCTAGGAGTAGAAGGAGCCCTAGTGGCATGGTAGTTATGTGTTGGGCTGTGATCCACAAGGTCAGTAGTTCAAAACCACCAGCCACTCCTAGTGAAAGATGGCACTTTCTATTCCCCTAGAGAGTCACAGTCTCAAAAACTCCCAGGGGAAGCTCTACTCTACCCTCCAGGGTCTCTATGAATCGGCATCAACTCGATGGCACTGAGTTTGGTTCTTTGGTTCTAGAAGTGGAGTTTGGCAAACCTGGGTCAAGCCAGGAATTGGATGCAATTGTCCAGGAGCGACTCTAAGGGCCTGAAGAACGCAAGGACAGGTGAGAAACGACACTGAGAGCTTTCATGGATGCCTTCCTTCCCTCCAAGCAGCACTGCTGCCGATCTGGTGCGCCTTGCCCAGAAGGGCTGCAAAAGGCCCAGGGCGCAGCACTCACCCTGGTGTCCTCGAGTGCTCTTCACCACCACCGGGTAGCCCAGGGGCTCGGCCTCGTCAATCATTTTTGAAAAGTCTTCATGCCCACCTGCCAAGAGAAGGTGAAGGTCAGTGCTGGTGAGGTTGATGGTCAGCGGAGCACTCCTGTGGAAATTCTTACGAGGCTAGTGCCTCTCTGATGAAAGCTATTAAAATCCCACACCATGCACCACACACCTCTAATGGAAAAGGTTGGGCTAGAGAGAGAAAAGGAACCAATATTTATCAGGTATCTCCTACGTGGTGAACACGTCACATGGTCAAGCACTCCTCATAACCTTCCACTAAGTAGGTATTCCGCACCCCCAAACCCACCCCCCGCCCACCCCCCAGCCCTTTTAAAGATCATGGTAAGTAGAATTCTAAGATGGCTCCAAGATTCCTAGCCCCGGGTGCCTCTCACTTCTACAAAGTTGGAATCACAGTAGGACAGAACAGAACTGCCCCCTAGGGTTTCCGTGTCTGTAATCTTTCCAGAAGCAGATTTCGACATCTTTCTCCCTCAGAGCAGCTGGTGGATTTGAAGTATCAATCTTTCAATTAACAGCTGAGCACTTAATTACTGCACCACAAGGGGTCCCCTGGTGTATATACTTTATGGCTCCCTCCCTTGAGTGTGGGAAGAACCAGTGACTAAGATGAGATAGCATTCCCATGATTAAAATGTTAACTTAAAATGAATATTTATCAGTTGACTTTGAGTTTATCAAAAGGGAGGTTGTCCTAGGTAAGCCTGACCTAACCAGGAAAACTTTTTACAAGGTGATGCAGCAAAGAGACTGGTCTGGAAGGAGCAAACTGCCATGGTGGAGAGCAAGTGTTGAGAATGATGAGTTGTCTCTGCAAATTCAAAAGCATTCCAACTCATGGCGACCCTGTAGGGCCGAGGAGAACTGCCCCTGTGGTGTCCGAGACTGTCACTCTTTACAAGAGTAGAAAGCCTCAACTTTCGCCCAAGGAGCAGTTAGTAGTTTTGAACTACTTACCGTGTGGTCCACAGTCTAATGTATAAACACTATTCTGCCCATGGTTCCTCCAGGAGCTAAAAATGAACTATATGTAGATATAGATATAGATGATATACATATAAATGATATAGATACAGATATATTTAAAGTCTTCATGCTAATCTACCAAAAAACAGTGCATGATGGCAAGGTTGATGGTCAGGGTGTAGTCAGCTGACAACCAAAAGCAAAGTAGGAATCTCAGTGCCATAGCCATGAGGACGGAATTCTGCCAACAGGGCGCTTGAAAGACGACTGACCAGGTGTTGGATAGGACTGCAGTCCCAGCTTAGTGAGACCTGAGCAGAGAACCCATGACGAGACTTCGGACCTACTGCAATTGTGCGACATAGAAGGGTGTTTGTTCTAAGCTGCCAAGTTTGGGGTAACTTGTGATGCAGCAATAGGACATGAACATAGAAAGAAACCGAGCCCGGAGATTTGTCTCATTGAAAGTGAAGGTAGGACCCTGAAGTGAAGGTATGGTGCCAAAGTTTTAAACGGCCCCATATATCCCTTTAAAGCACTCATTTAAAAGCTATGAGGGGGGTTCAAGAAATCTGAGGAAAAAACCTATTATCTTTCTATTGTCTTTTTTCATGAACTTATTGAAGGCCCTTCGTATAAACAGGCGGATGAAAATCTTTCTAAATCATTTTACAGACTTCCTTGGTTTCCTAAGCATAATGTGTTGAATATAATCTTTCCTTGATATTTTTGGGTCAATGGCAGAGACCCCAATGACTATGGCGATGCCCTCCGACCCACTGTGCGGCATCATACCAGGGCGCTTTTTGGCTCATGGACCTGGCTTGGATGGCTTGCCATCTCCCTTGCTGTCAGTATGCCAACAAGTTCTTCTCCCTGTTGTCAGGATGGAGAGGAGCCTGCCTTCCTGCTTCTCCCTGCCCTGGGCTCAGAATGACGGGCAGAACTCGCTTGTGAAATGATTCCAAACGAGAGTCAGAGGACTTGTGTACCCATCGCGTGATTGAGGTTTGATGTGTGTTGGGGTTTTGACACGTTATTTGGGTTACTTTCGGTCTACTTGCTAGTTCTCAAATATAGCCTGGGTGAGTTTTGTACACAGTGGGATGAACCAGTGTTCTATTGCTGTTCTCAGGAATTTCCACCAATTTGGTGTCTTATTCTAAAGTTCTGTAGGTGAGACACAGATCTCCAGAGGCTAAAATCCAAGTCTCAGCACGTCTGCATTCCTTTCTGAAGACTCTGTTTCCTTGCCTCTTCCAGCTTCTAGGGGCTCCCTGTATTCCTTGGCTCATAGCCCCTTCCCTCTACCCCCAAAGTCAGGAATGCAAGTGTCACCCTTGTCACCCTCACCACTTTGACCTTTGCTAACCACATCTCACTCTGACTCTCTTCTGCCTGTCTCCCACTTTTAAGGACTCTTGTGGCCACACAGATAATTCAGAATAAGTTTTCTATTTTTAAGCTCTGATCAGATTACCTCCTTGCTTATAGCCCTCAATAACTTCCTCTCACTCCCAGGACTAATTAACATCCTTTAAATGATGTCGAAGGGTCCTCCTCGTCTTTCCAGCCTTATATCCTAATTCTTTCCCCTCACGTTTTACAAACTGCTTGGATTACCATCCTTTTTTGCCTCTCAAAAACCAAACCAAACCAAAAAATGTGCTGTAATTGAGTTGATTCCTATTCATAGTGATCCTATAGGGTAGAATAGAATTGCCCCTGTGGAACAAAGGATGCTTATAGAATTTAGTAGAACTGACTCTTTGGGTTTCTAAACGTATAAATCTTTAAGAGAGCAGAAAGCCTCTTTCTTCTCCCAAAGAGTGGTGGGTGGTTTTGAACTGCTGGTCTTTCAGATATCAGCCCGACACATAATCCATTATGGTACCAGGACTCCTCTTGCTTTGTAAGATTTTGTATGTGTTGCTTTCTGCTTAGACTGCCCTCTCTCCCCTTACGTATCTGGATAGTTTCAGTTAGTCTGGATAGTATCTCTTTTTGGAAGACTCCCTCTATTGACTATTTTCTAAACTGTGTTGTACCCTGACCACCATGCACTAACTCTCCCAGGGCATTTACTACACTGCACTGAAATGGCCTGGCTGTTTGCTGTGTTCTGCACCTACTGAACTGGGACTACCTTGAGTGTAGGGTTTCCTTATTATACTAGTAAGATACCCAAAGGCTAGTATGGTGATTGGTACGCGGTGTCTGCCTGATAAATAGTTATTGATTGAAAGAAACAGGAATGGAAATAGCAATACCAGAGGGTAGGGGAAAGGGAGAGGGAGGAGGGGAGGAAGGAGGAACTCATCACAACGATCGACACATAACTACTACCACCACCACCACCCCTTTCAGGGGGATGAACAACAGAAACCATGGGGAAGGGAGACCAAGGTCAGTGTATTATATTAAAAAAATAATAATAATTCATAATTTATCAAGGGGTCACGGGGGGCGGGGAAGGGAGGGGAAAAAAGAAGAGCTGATACCAAGGGCTCAATAGAAAGTAAATGTCAAGAAAAGAATGATGGCAACATATGTACAAATATGCTAGAAACAATTGATGCATAAAGTGTTATACGAACTATAAGAGCCCCCAATAAAATGATTTTAAAATATTAAAAAGAAAGAAAGAACCAAAGGCATTTCAGATAGAGATAATGGCCATGGGGTAGACTCAAGATGCTGACTCATCTAAGATGAACAGAGTTTTATTAAAAAACAATGAGATGCTAAATGGTTTCTGGTGTGAGAAAACAGATGCAGGAGACTGGGAGCAGTAATTGATAACCTTATTTCAAGGAGACTTACCATAGGAGAATGTGTCTGGCATGGGGACCCCGTGTCCAGCCAGCTCTTGGAATGTCCAGAATTTGTTGATACAGTTTAAAATACTCTGTGGGCGGTTGACTAAGCGGCAGCCCAGCTTCTCCAGGTGTCTCAAGACGGTGATGTCACTGTCTGATTGCACCGAGGGTGTGGATACCCGTACCAGCACCACATCTGGGAAAGTGGTGAGGGCCTTCTGGTTCAGCTGCAGTCCTGCAACCGAATGACAGACGTGAGATCTGGGCTTGCCCATTCCTCAAGAACAAGCCCATCCTGTTGTCACACGAATACTGTCAACCATGCTCACCAAACAAATGTGCCCAGCATGATCCTGAGGAAACAGAAAGGACTGAATAAGTGGGGGTGGTGACAGTAGCATGTCAAGGCTAAACCACACTAGAAGAATCCGCAGGAGATAATACAGGCTAGCACCTTCCTTCTATGTAGATCAGGAGGCTAAAGATTTAACTAAAAGGATATAGTATAGATCACTGAAGAATCTGTTAGACCCTTTAATGTCATAACCTTAGAAAGCCTATCTAACTGAAATTATGTAACCATTTTATAAGGTTGTTATACCCACAAACTGATAAATTATGCATTATGATCTCAGTGATCCAAGTAGAAATGGATTAGAAAAGGTTAGAAGGAAATCTATGAATATTTTAATTGTGGATAAAGGATTATAGGTACTTCCTTTTCTATATTTTCAACTTGTTTGTATTTAAAAACAAATTAACTTTACAATAATAACAAAATTTAAAATTCATATAACAAAAACAAATTCATTAATCAGTAAAATTAGAATGCATACAAAGACAGGTGGCCATGGGGTCTGTATTATACTTGGTGACCTGGGAGTAGAAGCTTGAAATAACACTCAGAGGAACAGGAGTACAGTCTCCAAATATCTGATGGGCTTCGTAGCCGAATTATTTGATTTGTCCTCTCCGGGAGATAGAGCTATCTGTAAGAGCAAGATTTTGCCTGTCTTAGTCACTGCTCCATCCCCAGCACGTACAGCAGAGTCTGGTGTGAGAGAAGCCCTTGTTAGTTTTGAATGGAATCCACAGGGAGCTAGATGTGGATTCAGCAAAAGTGAAACTTTTCTACTGCCTTAGGATAGAATGGGTCAAGGCTCATTAATCACTTGATAATTGTTCAGAAGCATTCATATCTCAAGTGGGTTCACAGCAACCGACTTGGCCCTTTTCAACCGTACACTGGATGATTCATATTACTCTAGGCATCTAAGATGCCCTCAGCATTTGGAGATGGACTGACAGAAACCGAGAAGAGGGTGAGGATGGCAATGAGAAGAGAATTCAGAGGGTTACATGGTCTGTGTTACCTAACTTGTAGCTGTTACTTGCCATCAAGTCAATTCCAACCCAGGGCAATTTCAAGGCTGTGAATTTTTTTAAAACTAGATCAACAGGCTTGTTTTCAGAGGTGCATCTGAGTGGGTTCAAACTACCAACCTTTTGGCTAGTAGTTGGGCATTTAACCATTTGCATTGAGTGAATTTACATCCAGGGAATCTCTAAATGCTCTAAAGAAACCTTTTAAATCCCAATTTACAGAACCACCTTTTTTCAGTCCTTAATCTAAATCATCTCCTGTTTCATACCTGATACATCATATAATCACTGAATTCCAAGAAGCAAAACAAAATACTAATGAAGTTACAATCTCCCCACTGGGGAGAGATACTATCAGTAGAAAAGTGCTGAAAGTGAACAAGCAAAACAAAACAAAAAACATGCTCTCCTGATTCTAAGAGATGCTTCACTGATTTAAAAAAGGACGGTGGGCCGAGGGGCCGCCGTGACCACTGGGATGCTTCTGTGGGGAACCTGAGGAGCAGGTACATCACTCTTATCTTCACGTTGCCTTTAGAAAATGGTGTCATTTGTATATGCTTTAATTGTTTTTGAGAAATGCTATCATTACTCACAATCCCCCGGAGAAAAAAGCCCTTAAAGGTTGTAAAAAAGATGTCCTATACAGTATCCTCAAAATTGCTAAGAAAGAAAGAGAAAATCATCAGTTGTTGACAATTGTGAGTAAATACAGAACACTGGGCGGGGCGAGGGAGGGAAGCAATAGCTTAGGACATTACATAATGAGGCCGTGTAGGCAGCGATGCTTTGACAACCACACCCCCCCACACACATTTGTGAGGCACTGGCACTTGTCTTGCACGAGCATGCCACTGAGCAAGGTAAGGTAATTCATGGAGGTTTTTATTTTACCACGGGATGAGGTAAATGGCAGTGCGACCGAACAGTGACCTTGAGAAATGAGAAGGAGCTTTCATATCCCAATGTAAGACCCCAGACAGACAGTTAAACTTCTACACGGGGAAAACACAAAGAAATCAATCATTTCTGGAAATACCAACAACAAGGGGACGGAGACAGTTCAGCCTCAACAAGCGGATTCACAGAGACCTAGAGAATCTTACCGGGACTGCGTCTCTCTTCTCCAAAGGTAAATCTTTGGGCCGGTTCATTCCGACTGAGCCCTCTGATAAATGAAGAATGGAATGGGTTAAAGGGCAGCCTGAGAGGCTCCATCCAGCAGTTAGACAGATTGGTCCCTGGCGTTTGGCTGCCTGTCCAGCCTTGTGCAGGCAGATTCAGAGAAACATCTGCAGGATTGATTGCACCTTTCCCCACCAACATTGCTGTGAGGAGCATCTTGACTTGCCTGGTAATTCCTGTTCCTCATCCCCCCCGCTGCACTTCCAGAAACAGTAGGCAAGAAGTTGCCACTCACCATGCATGACCTTAGTGGCCATTCCACACAGCCATGGTCAAGAACTTGGGTCTGCTGCTGATCCCTGGCAAACTTGTCTGTGAATTCGGGGGGCCTTGAACCATGGAAATAATCTGTATTCCCTATCCCCATTTGCATCTCCTGTCAGGAAAGGACCTGATAAACAAGGATGGAGTGTGATGGTGTCACTCTTCCCAGGAGGCTTAACATCTCCATTACAATCAACAGACCTCAAGCCAAGGGAAGAGTGGGTGGAGGGATGGCAGAAGGAGGGCAGGGTTGAAAGCCCACAACTAGGGGCTCTTGCCCTCAAATAACAAGGAACTTCCTGTCCTCATGGGCAATGCCTTGAGCAGAAAACAAAAAATTCAAAGCACATCTTCCTGTTTTTCAGCAAGGAGAGAAAATCTGGTAAGTGCAATTCTGTTATGAAAGAGAGCAGGAGGGACAGAGGATGGAGACAGAGTGGGAAGGTGGGAGGGAGAGTGAGATATGAAAGAGAGGGAGAAAAACAGAGGGGCAGAAGAAGGAAGAAAGAAGCACAAAACACCTTCCCAGACTACTGGATTGGGATGTATGTTTATTCACAAACATTTTTTTTAGACTATAATGACCAGGCAAGTCAACAGTAGACAGCAGTGGGGAAAAGACCAATAGGTGGCCTTCACGGAATCCATGTCGGGAAGCCAAAACACTATTTTCAGTAGATTACTTAAAAAGGAATCATCTATTTTCATGGCTAATTGTGTTCTGATTTCTTTCGGAACTTACTGTTTGTATTTGGGGACATTTTATTGCATTAAAACCAAGATAGAGAAATGGGACAACTTTCCCCATCCCCCAACATTGTCTTCCCCACTTGCTATTGGTGGTTGTCAGGTGCCGGGAGATTGGGTCCCATTCATAGCAGCCCTGTGAACAGCAGGAGGAAGCCCTGCCGGTTGGTTCTGTGCTAGTCTCACAAGTGTTGCTTTGGGTGAGTCCAGTGTTGCAGCCCCTGGATCAGCCCATCTGGTGGCGGGTCTTCCTCTTTTTCACTTCCGTCACTTTCCAGAGCACGATGTCCTTCTCTAGAAACCGGGCCCTCCTGAGAACAAGGTCCGTAGTACCTGAGATAAAAGTGTGCTAGCCTCACTGTGATGGAGCATGCTGGCTGTACGGCTTTCGAGCTAGATTGACTTGTTGTTCTGGCACTTCAAGGTAGAGTCCATATTCCTTGCCAACCCCAGAACCCAAAGGCCTCGATTTTGCGTCCGTCTTCCTTATCCACTGGGCAGCTTTGACACGCATCTGCGGTGGGCGGAAACAGCATGGCGTGGATTCAGTGAAGGGAAAGGCTATGGCACTCCAGCTGAGTGCTTGTGCATGAAGCAGCTGAGCTATGCACTTCATAAGAAAGGGCAGAGAAACAGCTTCCAAAAATGTTGTAAAGTTTTAAAAAGTACGCACTGCTTGCAGTCAACACACCAATGGATGGAACCAAACGCGTGGATAATACAGAAGTGGGCTGAATTCAGGTTTGAGTCAGCAAGCCTTCTTAATGAGCAGCTGCCATGTTGTAGGTGCTTTGCTGAGGAAGTTTCACACACACTAGTCCACTGAAATCAGCAGCACCATACGGAGCCCTGCACAGACTTGCGTGTAAATGTCTCTGCATTTACACGAAGCTGATGTGCAACACGATCACCCTCCCAACTTGGGTGCACAAGTGCACACATCTCACCCTGATTTCGCAGCCACAACAGAACTTCAACACAAAACGGGTTTCAAAACTCCTGAGAAAAACCTTCACGTACAAAGAAAGTGGCAGACAGAGGAAACAGCAAGCAGGCGTAGCGTGATAGCAGAGAAAGAGCTCGCGTTGGCAGCTTTGAAATGCATTCTATTATAGCAGGCTCATGTCACTGTGGCTGTACTGAGCTCTCAAAGTTGTCAGAAAGGAATCAATACCATAAATACAGTAAGTGGATAGCCCGTTTGGCGCTTCACATTATCACGCGGTGTTGAGAGACGTGCTCTCTGAAACAGGATCTGGCTCCGAGTTTACCCTAGTTTCCCTCCACCCTGCCTGCTCCCTCTCGGTTTTTTTTATAAGGATGTTATCAGTCTTAGCAAGGAGATGCTGTTGCCACTCCTCGCCCTTTCCAAGTCCTTTGCTATCGTGCCCAGAGACATCTCACCATGGCCTCTTTAAAAGCCACAGTCATGATGTGGTCACCTTCTCTTTTCACCAGCTGTTATTTTGAGGCGATTTCATTCAAGTCAACTGTATTGAACTTTTGGTATCTGCAGTACAGTTAGACACCCGATTAGACCGGAGAGACAACTAGGAAGTCTCTGCCCTCCAGGAGCTTAAAGTCTCCTTATGGAGAAAGAGAAACACACAGTCTCATATCCATTCACTCAACGCACTTATTTTTAACATTTTTAAAGTTGTTGTTAGTTGCCATCAACTCAGCTCTGACCCATAGCTGACTATGCACAGCAGAACGAAACCCTGCAGGATCCTTCCTGGACCATCCTCACAATTGTTCCTGTGCCTGAGCCCATTGATACAGCCGCTGTGTCAGTCCATCTCATGGAAGGTTTTCCTCTTCTGCTGCCCTCCCACTTTACCAATTGTGATGTCCTTTTCTAGGGACGGGTCTCTCCTGAAAATATGGACAAAGTATGTAAGACGAAGTCTTGCCTCTGAGGAGCACTCTGGCCTTACTTTTTCCAACACGGATTTGTTTGTCCTTTGGCAGTCCGTGGTACTTTCAATGTTCTTCTTCAGCAACATCATTCAAATGCATCCATTCTTCTTCGTCTTCCTTATTCAATGTCCAAGTTTCCTATGTGACGCGATGGAGAATACCTTGGCTTGGGTCGAGAACACTTTAGTCCTCACAGGAACATCCTTGCTTTTCAAAACTCTAACGAGACCTTGTGCAGCAGATTTACCAAATGCAGCTCATCTTTTCTCTCTTGACGGCTGCTTCATGAGCATTGATGGTGGATTCAAGCAAGACAAAATCCTTGACAACTTTAATCTCTTCTCCATTTATCATGACGGTATGGAATTTGTTTTCATTACATGAAGTTGTAATCTATACTGAAGGCAAGCAAGGTTGTATCATCTGCATATTGCAGTTTGGTAATAAACCTTCCTTCAATCCTGATGCCACATTCTTCTTCATATAGGCCAGCCTCTCTGATGATTTGCTCAGCATATAGACTGAATAATATGGTGAGAGAATACAACCCTGACGCACACCTCTCCCGATTTTAAATCATGCAGTGTGCCCTTGTTCTGTTCACACAACTACCTCTTGATCCACGTACAAGTTCCTACTGAGCACAGTGAAGTGTTCTGGAATGCCCATTCTTCTCAAGGTCATCCATGGTTTATTATGGTCCACACAGTCTAATGCCTTTGCATAGTCAGTGAAACACAAGTACACATTCTGGTGTTCTCTGCTTTGATCCTAGAGCCATCTGACATCAGCAATGATATCCCTTGTTCCATGCCCTCTTCTGAATCTGGCCTGAACCTCTTGTAGCTCCCTGTCAATGTACTACTGTACTACAGTGTACTACTGCCACCATTGTGGGATGCTCTTCAGCAAAATTTTACTTGTGTGCACTATCAATGATATTGCTCTATATTTGAGCATTCTGTTGGGTCAGTTGTCTTTGGAATGGGCACAAATATGGATCTCTTCCAGACAGTTTTCCAAGTAGCTCTCTCCCAAATTTCCTGTCATAAACGAGTGAATGCTTCCAGTGTTTCTTCAGCTTACTAAAACATTTCCTGAAGCTTGCTTTCAGCCTATGCATTCAGTGTAGTTTGAATGTCTTCTTTCAGTACCATTGGTTCTTGCTCATATGCTGCCTCCTGAAACGGTGGAATGCCGACTAGTTCATTTTGGTCCAGTGACTCTGTGTCTTCTTTCCATCTTCTCTTGATGCGACCTGCATCATTCAGTGTTTTGCCCATAGAATCCTTCAAGATTGCAACTTTAGGCTGGGACCTTTTTTCCCCTTCAGTCCTTTCGGTTTCCAGTATGCTGAGCATATTCTTCCCTTTGGGTTTTCTCTCTAGGTCTTCACGTGTCATATATTTGGCTTTGTCTTCTCCTGCTGCCCTTTGAAAATTTCTCTTCTGATGTCATAGTTTCTTCCATTTGCTTTAGCTACTCAACAACTTAGAGCAATTTTTCAATGTTTCTTCTGATATCCAGCTTGATCTTTTCTTTTCTTTCCTTCAATTTTCTCTTCAGTGACCCTTACTTTCTTCATGAATGATGGTCTTGATGCCCTCCAACAGCCCATCAGGTCTCTGTCATGAGTGCTCAATGTGCCAAACTTGTTCTTGAGGTTTTCTTAAAATTCAGAGGGGATAGACTGCTTTTAGTAACTTTACAAGTTTCTTTAGAATTCAGAACACCACTTGATCCATATTTGTACCCATTTCAAAGAAAGGTGGCCCAACAGAATGCTCAAATGATAGACAATCTCATTAATATCGCATGCCAGTAAAATTTTGCTGAAGAGCATCCAACAATGGTGGCAGTAGTACACTGTAGTACAGTAGTACATTGACAGGGAGCTACAAGAGGTTCAGGCCAGATTCAGAAGAGGACATGGAACAAGGGATATCATTGCTGATGTCAGATGGCTCTAGGATCAAAGCAGAGAACACCAGAAGAATGTGTACTCGTGTTTCACTGACTATGCAAAGGCATTAGACTGTGTGGACCATAATAAACCATGGATGACCTTGAGAAGAATGGGCATTCCAGAACACTTCACTGTGCTCAGGAGGAACTTGTACGTGGATCAAGAGGCAGTTGTGTGAACAGAACAAGGGCACACTGCATGGTTTAAAATCGGGAGAGGTGTGCGTCAGGGTTGTATTCTCTCACCATATTATTCAGTCTATATGCTGAGCAGATCATCAGAGAAGTTGGCTTATATGAAGAAGAAATGTGGCATCAGGATTGGAAGAAGCCTTATGAATAACTGCAATATGCAGGTGATATGACCTTTGCCGAAAGCAACGAGACTTGAAACACTTATGAAAATCACACCACAGCTTTCCATGTTTCCACCTTAACAAACAAAAATCTTCACAACTGGACCAGTAAACATCATAACACAGGCAGAAAAGAATGAAGTTATTAACTATTTCATTTTACTTGGATCCACCATCAATGCCTATGAAAACAGCAGTCAAGAAATCAAATGCTGATCTCCCTTGTTTTTTTAAAAATAATTTTATTGGGGGCTCGTATAGCTCTTATCATAATCCATTGTCAAGCACATTTGTACATATGCTGCCATCATAATTTTAAAGCATTTTCTTTCTACTTGAGTCCTTAGTATCAGCTCATCTCCCCCCACCCCCTTCCTGCCCCTTCATGAACCCTGGACAACTTAAAAAAATTATTTTTCATGTCTTATATGGACCGCTGTTTCACTTCACCCATTTTTCTTTTGTCCCGCCCCCTGGGCGGGACGTTATATGTAGAACTGATCTTTTTGACCCGTTTAAAAGTTGTTTCAATTTTTTAAAAAAGCAAAGGGGAAATACATGTGGAATTTGCCTTGGGTAAATCCACTCTGATCGTAGACCAAGGATATGAACAGCTTTGCTATCATACGGAGCTCACTGGAAAGTAAATCACTGCAGATACCAAATAAATAGCTTAAGTTTTAACCTAATTTTTGACCCCTAGTGAATTTATTCTATTTTTTAATATTATCTGCTTTCTTTTCTATTGAAGTTTTTTTGTCTATTTTGCTATTGTTGTTTTTGTTTGTTTTTCTGTTTATGAAATACAGGGCAGGTAAATGTATAGAGATAGTAACTGGATTAATGGTTTCTTGGGGAGAGGTTGGGGGAAATGGGGCGCTAATAACAATGAGTACAACAATGAAGAAAATGTATAATTGACTGTGGTAATGATTGTTCACATCTGATTGATATGATTAAACTACTGAATTATATGATATGTGGGCTATATGGCAATAAAACTTAAAAAAAAGAAATCAAATGCCATATTGCATTTGGCAAAGCTGCTAAAAAAGACCTCTTTAAAGTGCTAAAAAGTGAAGATGTCACTTGTAGGGCAAAGCTACCCAAGCCTTAATATTTTCAGTCATCTCACATACATGCAAAAGCTGAACAATGAATACAGAAGACCAAAGAAGAATGAATGTCTTCGAACTGTGGTGTTGGGGAAGAATGTTGAATATAACATGGACCTGACAAATGATGGAACAAATCTGTCTTGGAAGAAATACAGCCAGATTCTGCTCCTTAGGAGTGAGGACAGCAAGACGGCACCTCACTGTGTTTGCTCAGGAAACGGTATCAGGAGGCGGCAGCTCCTGGAGGAGATCATGCTTGGGAGAGCATGACCTTTCCCTGCCTGGGTCTGCTGAGAAGGTGCGGGAAGATACGAAGAGGATTCCCCTGTAAGTAATTGTGAGCAGGCTTCCCTGCAATGTCATCCTGCTGCAGATAAATGGGCGGGTGAGTGAAAGAGGGGAATCTCAGTACGCTGGATGGACAGAGTGGCCGTAGCAATCGGCTCAAGGAGAGCACAGTTAGGGGATGGTGCCAGACTGGGCAGTGTCTCGTTCAGGTGTACCCCAGGTCCCACGAGGCAGAATTGACCTGGAGACACCTAACAACAAGAGCAAGTTTGCCCTCCCTTTGAAATCACTGAACCATCCCCAACTTGCCAACAAGTCGTCATCACAGTCACTTTCATTTGCAGCATGTGCAGGTTTTAAATCACTGAAAGTGTCCAGCTTTTGTTTACACTAAAGTCAGGCCATCCAGTGCTTGACACACTGGATGGATAGATGGATTATGATAAGAGTTATACGAGCCCCCAACAAAATGATTTTTTAAAAAGAACTGTACAAGTGTCCAGCAGTCGTGACTTTTCTATAAATCTCACTCAAAGACACACAGGAATAGTCTCATTAGTAACTCAGGGCCTGCCTTTATTTGGAAGGGTATTTCACTGAACCATCCCCAACTAATCCTATTGGAAAAAGGGTTTTTCTTTTAAATTAATGATATGGTACAAGTGAGGGGTGGAAAAGGAGCAGAAGAGAAACAGAGAGACACGTACTATGAAGAGAGAAGCCACGTGGGCATCCTCAGAGCCAGGGCACAGGAAGGAACCTAGGAACACCTGGGCATCCCACACGGAAGGAACTGACAGGGCTTCATTCCGACTTTTAACCTTCAGAACGGTACAAGACCAACGGCTGGGATTTGGGGGTATTTGTGGTATTTGTGTTGCAACAGCACTACACAACTAGGACAGCAAGGCACAACATCTCTCTGCACCTCAATTTCTTCTTCTGCACAATGAGAGGACTTCAGAACTTTGCAAATGTTCCCTCTTTCCCACTTGCCACACCAGCATGATCTATCTTGCAACTAGCAACACAAAACTCCACCTGTCCTTTATCCCTGTTCACACCAGTCGTATGAGTTCAGGCTCCAATGGCACACAATTCCCCTGGTCTCTAGATCCCATAGAGCTCTGGCACAGCCCGTTCCAGTTCCACCATCTACTCCTTCCACCTCTACTGGGCCCACTGGAGCTCGCATTCAATGGGGAGCCAATCCCCCAAGCCTTTTCTTTCCCATTTCCCTCTGATCCAACTGAATCCTGGTTCTCTCCATACGGCTTCATTTTCCCATTGTGGCTGTTTTCTCTGCCTCACAACTTGGATGATAGGACACCGGCATAGAAAAGACATCCTCCTTGCTCTCAGTGCTCCGTGAAGACTCTTTCCCCCTCTCTTCCCCCTACAACGCTCAGCTTTGACTCGCAGGTCATCCGCCTACACTCCACTCCCAGTGCAAGTCATGTGGGGGCCCAGAATCACTCTGCTTCTGTCCTGAACTCCTTAAGCTTTAGTTCCTGCCTCATTGATTCTCTCTCATGGCGTCATGAACAAAAGTGATTTCAACACCTTTATTTATTATCCTCCCAAAGCCCTGGCCTCTCCATTTCTTAATCTTTCTTCTAACGATCTTGCCCACCACCCCAATCAGTGATTTTCTGGACATTATGCAATTGGCATAATTTCATTCTCCACCCATCATCTCCTATATGTCCACTTCCTCCTCTGATACCCTAAATCCAACAGTACTTTGATCTCACCAGGAATTACCATGAGTTAGACTCAATCAACAGGGCCTTCCCAGCCATAATCCCTTATGAAATAATGTTGGATTTCACATGCCTGGGCTTGTGGTCCTATTATGGAGGACATTATCTGCTAACAGGAATGGGATGAGATTGAGTTATGACCTTAGTAGAGGGTATGAATTGGACCACACTCTTTGTTTAATGATTGTCTTAGTTACTATTACTTACAATGGCTGTAAGGAATTATATGCTACAGCTGAGAGAACGAAAACTTTCTGGAGTGGCCTGGGGCAAAGCCTGACTAATTCAAAATAGTAGGAAGCCAATGCCCACTGGAAACATCAGAGGCCCCAGATCAAATATATAAGATACAGTCTAAGGGTAGAGAACAGATTTTAACATGTAGGTGAAATCTGATTGCACCATGTGCCTCCCACCAAATGGCCTTTCCCTGGCAGGGGTCTGGTGAGAAGGTGGGGGAACACACTGATCAGATTCGGCTGGGAGTAACTGTGAACAGGATTCCCTGCAATACCATCTTGCTGTATATCAAATGAGTCCACGGGGGAGCTGGGTGGTGTGATCTCATCACCAGCCAAGAGTCAGGAGTGGAGTGGATCCTCTGGCCCCAGCATCTGGCTTACCCCTGACTGGCCTTTGGGTTTTGGACTGAGTAGCACCCACCACTGCATGAGACTTTTCCTCAGGCTTTCGTGAGTTTGGTGGGACACTGCAGCGACTCCCAGAACCCAGAGATGTCAAGGACTGTACTCAAGGAGGAATGGGTGGAGGGTGGAGTAGATTGATACCTTTTGAGAGGTGGATTAAAAAAAAAAAACTTTTATTGGAGGCTCTTACATCTCCCATCACAATCCATACATTCATCCATTGCGTCTAGCACATTTGTTCATATGCTACCATCATTTTCAAAGCATTTTCTTTCTACTTGAGCCCTTGATATCAGCTCCTTTCCCCCTCCCTCCTCGCCTCCTCCCTCATGAACCCTTGATAAGTTATAAATTATTATTTTCATATCCCACATGGTCCTGTTGCCCTTTACCCACTTTTCTGTTGTTCCTCCCCCTGGAAGGGGGTTATACATTGATCTTTGTGATCAATTCCCCCTTTTTCCCCCCACCCTCCCCTAATCCTCTTGGTATCTCTATTGTTGTTGTTGGCCCTGAGG
Organism: Tenrec ecaudatus; assembly: GCF_050624435.1. Taxonomy (NCBI): domain Eukaryota; kingdom Metazoa; phylum Chordata; class Mammalia; order Afrosoricida; family Tenrecidae; genus Tenrec; species Tenrec ecaudatus. The sequence goes on along the minus strand of NC_134530.1, from coordinate 66,868,492 downwards.
GGTTTATCTATCCTGGATTCCCTGTGTTGTGGGCTCTTATCTGTATCTATCAGGGTGCATGTTTTGGTCTAATCCGATTTGTAAGGTAGAATTGAGGTCATGCTAGTGGGGGGAAGGAAGCATTAAAGATCTAGAGGAAAGTTGTTTGTTTCATCAGTGCTATCCTGCACCCTGACTGGCCCATCTCTTCCTTATGACCCTTCTGTGAGGGGATGTCCAATTGTCTACAGATCGGCTTTGGGTCTCCACTCCATGCCTGATACCTGATCCCATCGACACCTCATGATTACACAGGTTGGTGTGCTTCTTCCATGTGGGCTTTGTTGCTTCTCAGCTAGATGGCTGCTTGTTGCTTGTTTATCTTCAAGCCTTTAAGACCCCAGGCGCTAAATCTTTTGATAGCCAGGCACTATCAGTTTTCTTCACCACATTTGCTTATGCACACATTTTTTTCTTCAGCAATCATGTCAGGAAGATGAGCATCACAGAATGCCGGATTATTACACTAAAGTGTCCTTGTGTTGAGGGAGTACTTGAGTGGAAGCCCAATGTCCATCTACAACCTTAATTCTTAACATATAGATTATAATTACATAGATCTAGTCCCCTCTCATTATATATAAATATATTTACATATGTATATGCCTGTCTTAGGTCTCTATAAATGTCCTTTGCCTCCTGGTTCTTTCCTCTATTTCCTTTTACTTTCCAGGAGAGGTGGATTTTTGAGACTTTTTCAATCTCCAACTCCTTAGGACTAGTCTGTATCAATTCTTATAAAAGAAAGTATTACCACACCATACATTGATCCTTCCATCTTTTCACTGTCACCAACGCCCTTCAGACCCTCGCTTCCCTTCTTATTTAAACTTATTTAAACTTCATGCTCAAGCACTCAATCACTCCCGTGCATGTAGATACACCTTCAAATCCCTGCACCTGGATTGTTGCATCATATTCATTTGGCTAAACCACAACCCTGGTGAAAGATCCAATTCGCTGCCTATTTTATGTGCCCTCCTGTACAATGCACATGTGTGAAGAAAAAACGCGAACCTGCAGATTTGTCTCAAAAGCCCTTTCAATGCTACCTGGCAATCGGATTATATTTCTCTGGTCTATTCACTGAACCTCAAACCCAGACAACTATTGTGTATTTTCTCTTCCCACCTCAAATCTTTACTACTTCCTCCTGTATTCCTACTCTCCCTCTGCCTGTTTCAATAAGAAAAATTAAAGCCATCAGAAAGAACGTCTGTGAGCTCTTCCTGTCACATCTACTCACCTGCACTATCCAGGTAATCTATCTTATTGTAATGATTCAACTGTCCACTGTTCAACTGCTCAGTGCTGCATCAGCCCTGTGGTCCATTGTGAGTCAGACCATTGTCACCCATAGGACTTTTACTGGCTTAGCCTGCTACAAGTCTGCTTGGCCTGGACACCAAGTCTTCCTTCCTAGCCCATCTTAGCCTGGAAACTCCACCGAAACCTATTCAGTGCCAGCAATACACCAACTTCTACATCATAGCAACACTCAAGATTGGTTCTGGCTGTACATGAGATACAGTGACTGAGCAGAGACCCCACACCTCCCCCAGGGAAAGTGAGAGTTCTAACACTGGGTCACCAATGCTGCATAAAGCCAGACTAAGGTGAAGCTGCTCAGGTAATAGGAGAGGTGTGCAGGGAAGGGACTGGGATAGGCAGGCGTAAGATAGTATGAAGAACATGGATGTTATTGAACTCCTCGGTAGTAAGAGAAGTGACCAGGGCATATGGAACGGGTAGAGATGACATGAAAAATGCCTGTGTGATGGCTGTACTCTTCCTACCAGGCAACTCTAACAAATATGGTGGAATTGTCATGGCAGCATCAACACATGGTTCAGAAATCTATGAGCAGGGCTTAGAGATGCTCTGAGGACCCCAATCCATGTGTTCTAGAACGCTACTTAACAAAGTGCATGAGGTGGCTCTAAACTAATGCTGAAAGCACAAATGAAACCTCCCACCCATCCTCAATGTCAGGCCAGTCTCGAGCTTTCATTCAGTGGGCCTGTGTGACGGAGTAGCCAGTCAGCAGTCATTCATTTGGAAGGATCATATGGCAGGTCCTAATACTGTCTCTCTGACCTTGCTACTCGTGCCGTATAACAGTGTTATTAGGAACCCAAGGTGTCACACACTGGTCTTTGGAAGAACAAGGTTAAAAACCTCTGAGACCAAGGTTAGTGTGGTACGTCTTCCTGCCAGGGCTTTCTTCCAAGTAGACTCTGTGAGAACTACTGTCTTGTAGCAGGCTCAGGTAGATTATTTCATCACGGAGACTTAGTAAAGGTCCTCCCCCACCAAAAAAATAGAAAACCTCTCCACCCAACACACACACACTTAAAAAATCCTATTCACCTCACCATGGCTGAAAAAAAACAAAAAGCAAATAAAAGGATTTCAGAACTTGGTGATTGAAAGAACCTGACCTAGAAACTACCGGATATACATGGTCACCAAGGTCTAGCTGTGACATGAAGGAAGGAGTGCTGAATCATTCTTCTCCTAAGAGGCCAATATAACACCTTCGTTTCCAGGTCAGGCTCATCTTATCTGAGTTTGTGACTATACAATTAAGTCAGTTAATTGTACAGGTTTGTGGCCGGTTAAAGGATTTCATTCTCACTAGGGAATCTATCCTCAGATAATGGCTCATCACAGACATTCACACATGCAGTCATGAGCTCCCAAGTACAGAAATCAATTATAAAAGTCTCATATGCATATTTTAATTAACCTTACATTTTAATGTTTTTTTTTCTCTTTTCTGGGTTGAATTCTTGACTCTTAGTGAACTCTTGACTCATAGTGACCCTACATGACAGAGTAGAATTTAAAAAAAAATCATTTCACCGGGGGCTCATACAGCTCTTGTCACAATCCATATATACATCCATTGTGTCAAGCACATTAGTACATATGAAACATTTTCTTTCTACTTGAGCCCTTGGTATCACCTCCTCTTCCACCCCTTCTCTCCACCATCCTCTCTCCCTTATGAACCCTTGATAATTTATAAATTATCGGGGTATTTTTTTATGTCTACTGCTATCTCCTTCACCCACTTTTCTGTTGTTTGTCCTTGTGGGAGGGGGTTATATGTCAATCACTGTGATTGGTTCTCCCCTACTTCTCCCAGCCCCCACCAATTTAATAGGAACAGACTACCCTGTATTTCTCCTGCACAGTGGCTGGTGGGTTTGAACTGGTGTATTAGAGCTTAAATTCTGAGCGTTCTGTTTTCAGGGGGTTATGGAGGACAGTGAAACCCCAGAATCCATTAGTAGAACATCACACAGATGAGCCTTCATTGAATTCCTTCAGATCCGTAACTAAGGATATAGATAATCCTGCCCATATGGCAAAAGGCATTTGGAAAGTTGATTACCTCCAGCCCTATCTAGCCAGGGGGCTTCCCTGGGTATGTTCTTGATGTACAGTACTGGGGGTGGGGGGGTGTCTCTGCATAGTCGTGAGTCATGCTCTATTAATTGTAGCCTGACTGCCTGATGGGAAGGCCCTGGACCAATCTTGTTAGCTCTATCTAATACATGGCTCCTTCTCACTTCGCGAGACCCGCCCACTTGTAGCAGTTGGAAATGTGTGACCATATCCTTGGTTCTGTGCTTTTATTGAACTAATCTCCTGACTGTGACTCCTGGGACGACATTGTGACCTTGCACTAATGGCCTCCTCAGCCTGATGATGTGCCCCTGTCTTTGTCCCTCTTACAACTTAATAAAGGCTCTCTTTACATTCTATTTGAGATTGAGTGCTCCTTTGCACCCTTCAAGTTTGGTTAGCAGGACTGACCCACTGTGCCACCTAGGGATTGTGACACAGGTGACCCACTGTGCCACCTAGGGTTCTAGGGATTGTGGTTAGTGACCTCAAAAAAGTCACTGTGAACTCACTGCCGACAGGTTGATTCCGACTTGTATATGACAGATTAGTGCTGCCCAAAGCGGTCCACTCTTTAATCTACCTTGCCACTTGCAGATCAAGATGAACACAATATAACAGATCATCACACATGAGTATGGTACTGAAACACAGACTCTTAGAGCGAGAGGACACTTCACCCCTAGTTTTACAAATGAGAAACGAGATTCAAAGCCACCGATCGAGTGACTTACCCAAAACAAAGCCAAAATATTTGTTAGCAGCAAAGAATCCAAATCTTTAGATTCTCAGAGACACCCTAAAGAACTCAGTTCTACAGCAACTAACTGTGAGGGGTTTTTGTCAATCAAGGATAGTAAAGATGGTCCTCTTCAGCTGGAAAGATACTGTTTTAGATTAAATGCAAGACACTAATGGTTATATGTCTACAACAGATACACAGTCTGATAGTCCCTTGGGAGGGTTTAGAAATAGTTATGGATGGAAGATCTGTAACTGAAACATTTAACCTGAAAACAGGTTGAAATCAAAACTTCATTTGTAAGTAGTTTATTCAGAATTTGGAGCCCCTTCCCCCACCAAAGAAAATGAACATATTGTTGAAATATTACGAATGGCGCACCCTAAACCAAATGCCTTGAAAGGCTAGATACGGGCAGGGGAGAAAGTACTGGGGAGGATTCAAAGAGCAAGGCAGGGGAGGAGTCCCAAATCATGAATCCCTGAGTCAGATTGCAGATTAAGGACAACTAAGAATCTTTAAAAACCACATTTAACCTGTTGAGATCAGGGTGACAGATGATAGCTAGGTCTTAGCTGTACGAGTTTCTTGGCTATAGCAGAGGACAGCTCAGTGAGGTCAGAGTGGTTTGTACCTGGAACCTTGGCTTCTCTGAGATGAGAAGTCAACTCTTTTCAAAGGACGAGGACACGTTAAAGAAACCCCACTCAAGGTTCAGTCTCGCACCAAAGACTTGACAGGGGATTCCAATGTGGTCAGATGTGTGCTCGCTTGTGGGCTGCTAGTTGTGCATTACTGATGCTTACACATTCCTGGAAGAGTGCTTTAAACGTTAGGTCTTAGTGGCAATTTTGTAGATTTTGTGGGGATTTCCTTAAATTCAAGAGTCTGATATGACAGGTTGGTTATCAATACAAGCAGACTTGACAAATTTGGGGGGGGGGGCAGTTGATTTTCCAGGTACATCCAGGTGACTTCAGGTAAATTTGAGTTTCTCACGAAACAAAGTGCCCTAAGTAAATCAAGTCACCTCTAGCAACGTGATCAGCTTTAGGTTTCCCCAACCTAAAGGGCAAACTGCTGGTACAAAGGGATGGCTAAGGGAGACCGGGGTGAGCGTGCCACTCGGTCGCCTCTCCGGGACGCTGGCACCCCTGTCCGCCCTCCGGGGCCTACCTCGCTCACCTAGGTGGCCTCCCACGACAGTGACGGCGATCTGGTCCATGAGCACGGCTCGGAAGCGCACGTCCTGCTCCGAGCAGCGCTGCCGGAGGGCGCGCAGGATCTGCACCTGCGGGTAGTCCTCGCGGATCCGGCGGTCCGTCAGGAACCACAGCTGGGAGCACATGGCGGCCGCTGGCTGCTCGGGGCCCCTCAGCGGCGCCCCCCGCGTCCTCCGGGGCCGCTCGCTCGCGCGCGCGGGCCGGCCAGCCGGCGACCCCGGCGAGCGCGCCGCTGCTCCGCTCGCGCCGTCCGCCCGCCGGGCGCCTCTGCAGCCCTGACCCAGCGAATCTGCCCGGCCGCCCCGCGCCGCCGCCCCGGGCCAGCCAATCAGCGCGCGGCAGCGGGCACGGGCGACCGCGCGGCCAGCTGCAGAGGTGGCTCCGCGGGCGGGCGGGCGGCGCCCAGGCGGGGCGGCGGGGCCGGGCCTGCTGCAGCCGGGGCACGCGGAGGGCCTCGGGGCCGCGGGCGCTGCAGGCCGGCAGCGGGGAGACTGAAGGCCACCCCACCCCGCCCCACGGCTTGGACCCCCCCGGGGGCGTGGCGCTGCCCGCCAGGGCGGAGCGGGAGGGGCCAGGGCCGCGGTCCAGAGGGATGGAAAGGATGCCAGGAGCAGACAGACTGTCCGCCGTGGGCAGCGCGGAGCGTCCCCATGATGGTCCAGAGCGATCGGAGGCTGGAGGCAGGGCCAGTGTCGGGACTCGGGGACATCCTAAGGTGGACCCCAGAAGATCTTGTGATTCGGGGCCCCTTGGTGGAAGAGGAGCGGTTTCGCTGCTCAACTCTTAGTCTGAAGCCTGGGCGGGGATGGTGCGGTGTTTCAGCGCCTCCCATTCAGATCACTTGAAGGTGCATCTCTGAGGGTCTGAGGGTTTCTTATGCCCGGTCTCTTGGCTTGCAGTTGTTCTGGGTCTCCAGAACATGGACCTGATAAAAACGACCTAATAGCTCTTTTCCAACACCACAGACTGAGCCTCCCCCGCCTCGCTCCCGCCACTCCCAGGACATACAACTGAGTCATCTTTTCACACCATCCAATTGCAAACCCTGTCTGCAAAGTACAGTATATTGTTTAAAGCCAGGTTTTTCTTCCTAACCAATTGAAGGGCTGAAGCCATTTTGGGAGATTGCGTTTGATTTATCAGTTCACTGAAATCTTTTAATATTATTATTATTTTGGCATGTGGTGGAGCTTAAATTCTGAGTTTACAGTGGGAAACCTAAATGCATTTTGAACATAAATTTAGCCTCCCTTGAGTTCTGTTCGACCATTGGCTAGCAATGTAAAAGCTTTGTCTCTAGAGTGTGTTTGAACATGGATTGCTGGGACTCCCGTAGCCAGTATGGGGAGCTAGGGTCTCATGAATGAGTCATACTTCCACCAAGGGAGGGGGGGGGGGAGGGCTGGTGCCAGTGTTGTACAGTTTTCTTTCTTTCTTTTTAAACAGTTTTATTGGCACTTACTCCACCTATCACACAATTCAGTTCCATCATATCATGAAGAATTGTACAGCCATTACCACACTCAATTTCAGAACATATTTCCCCCCATGGTTAAATTGCCTTAGCAGTTCTCTAATCTGCAGGAATGCATGCATCCCAGTCATGGCCTTTCTTCTGTAGCCCCACCTGCAACTATGACAAACTGCTCTCCCACCAATCATGGCTATGTGACAAGTTCCTTTGTTTTCCAGATTCTGTTCAGGGAGCTGTGTGGCTGTGAATCCTTCAAATACAAGCCGATGATCTCCGTCATTCGGATTTTTTAAAAATCTTTGTCCTGTGCAATTAGGTGCCCTGGTGGTGCAGTGGTTAGGCACTGGGATGCTAACCACGAGGTCAGTAGTTTTGAGTGCTAACCATTGTGTAGGAGAAAGATGAGGCTTTCTCCTTTTGTGAATAGAAACCCGCTGGAGTGGACCCTGTCCTACAGAGTTGCTGTGAATTGGAATCACCTCAACGTCAGTGAGGATTTTGAGTTGTCCTGATTCAGGCATAATAAAACCCAGACCAAAAGCCACTGCCAAGGAGCTGATTCTGACTCACAGGAGCCCTAAGAAGGGTTTCCACGGCTGCAACTCATTACAGGAGGAGACAGTGTCATCGTTGTCCTGCAGAAAGGCGGTGGGCTTGAACCCCTCACCTTGTGGCTAGCTCACCTGACAGAAGCACCAGGGCTCTCTATAAAATACATTTAAATTTGTGATCTCTCTCCCCCCTAAAATAGGCTATGGGGAGCAAGGGTAGTTTTAAGGTAGGGGCTGCTATGAAAGCTTAAATATGGAGGATGTCTCAGGTAGGCCCAGGTTTCATTGTAAGAATGAGGCAGAAAAATGCATTGCCCTGCCAGTGCATTTGGAAAAGTTTCATACAAATTGAATTTCACAATTTCACTTCTTTTTCAGCCAACCCTAAATAAGTGTCTGTGTGGCGAACCATGTCTGCCTAATGTATTTCCTTAACACAGGTAACAGTCATCTATGTCCCTATAACAACTTTGAACTGCCTTCTAACCGCGGTTTAATTTGTGTCCAGTTAGGAGATGACTACATTGTGTAGGTGTGATACTTTGCTCTAGCATTGAAAGTCCCCAACAACAGTGGTAGTTGCCCCAGGAATAGGATACATTTCTAAGATGTATTACTTTTGTTAATATTTCTCCATAAATGACTCTCAAATTCAAATCCACCTCTAGAATATCCTACCTTCAACTTTATAAAAGAATGCTATCATGCAATCACCTGATACTCAGTGTAAAGCCATTCTTTTTGTCTCCAGCTTTGATCTGACTAACTGAGACAGTTATAAAAATCTGTTTTCTCAAGTAGCAAGAAATCTGGAAGTCGGGCATCGGTACTACCAGCTAGTTTAACAGCTCAATGCATCAGCAGGGGCCTGGTGTTTTCACTCTGACCTTCTCAGGCCAGTGCTATTAAACGTCTGCCAGAGTTGCGGCCAACACATACAGACACAATGTTGAGCAAAAGTAGAGAGGATCACGGGAAAAAAAAAAGAGGACCTGATGCGAGGGGCTTAAGTGGAGAGCAAATGCCTTGAGAATGATTGGGGCAGGAAATGTATGGATGTGCTTTATACAATTGATGTATGTATATGTATGGACTGTGATAAGAATTGGATGAGCCCCAACAAATTGTTAAAAATAAAATAAATACAAAAAAAAGTAGAGAGGATCTCTCTTTTTTTGTCTTTATACAAACCATTTTATTAGGACATAATTCAGACATCACACCATTCAGTAGTTCCATCATATCAAGCAGTATTGTACAATTGCTATCACAGTTTCAAAACATTTTTTCCCTCTTGTACTCCTTGATGTCAATTCCCCATCCCCCCTGCCCCACTTCCCCTGCGGTACCCCAGGAACCTTTAATATAGTCTTGTCTATGTAGATTCATCCATCCTGGGTTTCATATACCAAAATACAGTAAAATACTTAACAGAGTGTCAAGAAGGCTACAAACAATAACAAAATACAACAGAAATAAACCCCAGTTTAAAAACAAAACAAAATACTAAAAACCAGATTAAGCTCAGAATGTATCAAAAGAGATCAAATGACAAGTGTTTTTTTGTTTGTTTTAAACATTTTATTAGGGACTCATACAATCTTATCACAATCCATACATACATCAATTGTGTAAAGCACATCTGTACATTCTTTGCCCTCATCATTTTCAAAACATTTGCTCTCCACTTAAGCCCTTTGCATCAGGTCCTCTTTTTCCCCCCTCCCTCCCCCCTCCCTCCCCGCTCCCCCCTCCCTCATGAGCCCTTGATAATTTATAAATTGTTATTTTATCATATCTTGCCCTGTCAGACGTCTCCCTTTACCCACTTTTCTGTTGTCCATCCCCCAGGGAGGATGTCACATGAAGATCCTTCTAATCGGTTCCCTCTTTCCAACCCACTCACCCTCTACCCTCCCAGTATTGCCCCTCACACCCCTGGTCCTGAAGGCATCATCCATCCTGGATTCCCTGCGCCTCCGGCTCCTATCTGCACCAGTGTACATCCTCTGCTCTATCCAGACTTGCAAGGTAGAATTCGGATCATGATAGCTGGGAGAGAGGAAGTATTTAGGAACTGGAGGAAAGCTGTATTCTTCATCGGTGCTACATCGCACCCTGACTCATCTACTCCCTTAGACCCCTCTGCAAGGGGATCTCCAGTGGCCGACAAATGGGCTTTGGGTCTCCACTCTGCACTTCCCCCTTCATTCACTATGGTAAGATTTTTTTTTTTTTTTGTTCTGATGATGCCTGATACCTGATCCCTTCAACACCTCGTGATCACACAGGCTGGTGTGCTTCTTCCATGTGGGTTTTGTTGCTTCTGAGCTAGATTGCCGCTTGTTTACCTTCAAGCCTTAAAACCCCAGACACTATCTCTTTTGATAGCCGGGCACCATCAGCTTTCTTCACCACATTTGCTTATGCACCCGTTTGTCCTCAGCGATCGTATCATGGAGGTGTGCACCCAATGATATGATTTTTTGTTCTTTGATGCCTGATAACTGATCCCTTCGGAACCACGTGATCACACAGGCTGGTGTGTTCTTCCATGTGGGCTTTGTTGCTTCTGAGCTAGATGGCCACTTGTTTATCTTCAAGCCTTTAAGACCCCAGACACTATATCTTTTGATAGCCAGGCACCATCAGCTTTCTTCACCACATTTGCTTGTTCACCTGCTTTGGTTTCAGCGGTTGTGTTGGGAGGGTGAGCATCATAGAATGCCAATTTAATAGAAGAAAGTATTCATGCATTGAGGGAGTACTTGAGTAGAGGCCCAAGGCAAATGACAAGGTTTTTTTTTTAACCATTTGAGTCAGATATTTCATTTTAATCTACTATAATCATCTCTACAATACTCTGTCTGATAGCCAGGTTATCCCATCCCACAATTATGGTTAGAGGGAAATCACTGGAGCCTTATTCCATATGTAGATCCTACAAATGTATTTTGGGCTTCCACTGTCACCTATACAATTCTGCCAACCAGAACTTCACAACTTAAACTCTGAAACCACTTACTCCTTTGGGTTTGTATTATATTATGGATCATGAAGGTTGAGTTTCTTCCATGTGGGCTGAGTTGACATCTCATTTAGATGGCTGCTGTTTTGAAAACAAGCACAGTTTCTATTCTTTCTGATAGCCAGGCACCATCTAGTTTCTTCACATCTCTGGTATGACCTTTAGAGTATGTTGTCTGCCTCAAAGATCCAGGGTTTAATGTCCCAGGGAAAATGTGTCTCTTATTATAAACAAGAAAGGGCTTTCTAAGAAGCTCTCAAGCAGATTTACGATAGTCTTGTTGGCTAGGGTTGCATCCTATGCCCCTGTGAAGTCAAAGGGCAGAACAGAACATTTCAAAGGGCAGCTCAAGAAGACAAAGTGAAATACTGAAATGTGCAAAGATCTAGAGTTAGGAAGAACACAGTTAAGAAAAACCTTAATCTGAGAGAAGTCAATAAAAACATCTAAGCCATGAGGTGCAATATTGAAAGATTCTATGGGCAAAATAATGAGGCAGGAAGCGTCAAAAGGAGGTAGAAGAAATACACAGAGTCACTGCACCAAAGGGAACTAGTCAACATCCCCCCATCCCAGGAACTAGCAAATGAGCAAGAACCAAATGGTATTGAAGGAAGAACTTCAAGCTGCACTGAAAGAATTAATCAAAAACAAGGCTCTAGGAATTGATAGAAAAGCCAATGAAATGTTTCAATAAGTTGATGAAGCTCTGGAAGCACTTACTCATCAATGCTAGGAAATTTGGAAGATGGCTACTTGGTCAACTGACTATAAAAGAGATTTATATTTGTACCCAACCCAGAAAGAGAATGTTCAAAGTACAGAATCATATCATTAATATAACAGGCAAGTAAAATTTTGCTTAAGATCATCGAATAATGGTAATAGGAATACATTGACAGGGAGCTGCCAGAGCTTCAGGCCAGATTCAGAAAAGGACATGGAAGAAGGGATATCATTGCTGATGTCAAATGGATCTTGGTTCAAAGCAGAGAATAACAGAAAGGTGTTCCCTTGTGTTTCATTGACTATACAAAGGCATTTGACTACGTGGATCATAACCAACTATGGATGACCTTAAGAAGGGGAATTCCAGACCCTTTCTTGTGCTCATGAGGAACTTGTCCATGGACCATGAGGCAGTTGTGTGAACAGAACAAGGCATACTGCATGGTTTAAGGTCAGTAAAGGTGTGTCAGGGTTGTATCCTCTCACCATATTTATTCAATCTGTGTGCTGAACATCAGAGAAGCTGGATTCTATGAAGAAGAATATGAAATCAGGATTTGAGGAAGACTTATTTACACCCTGCGATATACACATGACACAATCTTGCTTGCTGAAACTGAGAACTTGAGGCACTTGATGAAGTTCAAGGATTGCAGCCTTCAATATGGATTATGACTCAATGCCAAGAAAACCCAAATCCTTACACCTGGACCAATAGGTGGCATCATGATAAATGGCACATGGGGTCATTAGAAAGTTGCCAAGGATTTCATCTTGCTTGGATCCACAATTAATGTTCATGGAAGCAGCAGTCAAGAGATCAAAAGATACGAGGGGAACCCCCCCACCAAAAAAGTGGGGGAAAAGCTCCACCTTCATAGTACACATTTTACCACTAAGTGATCAACCAGCAACTTGCTCTGAGTTAGTGTGCCCAGTGGTGTTGCCTGGGAAGGTTCTCTCTGGTCACGGTGAATTTTTTTCATGAGTTTCACTTGAACTTCGTTTTTTTGTGATGGCTGATTAAAGAGAACAGTGTGCAACTGTGAAATTTTGTTTCTTGCTCTGGAAAAATGCCACAGAAACTGTTGTGATGTTGAACACAGCTTACAAGGACAGTGCTATGGGAAAAACTCAAGTGTACATGTGGTTTTCTCATTTCAAAAAGGGTGAAGTGTTGATTGGTGACAAACCTTGCTCTGGACATCTGTCAACTTCCCAAATGGACGGAGATGTCAACTCACAGTGGAGTTCGTTCCACCAGGTCAGACTGTTAATCAAGCTTTCTATTTAGAGGTTTGCAAAAGCTTGCATAACAGTGTGACAAAAAAGGCCTGATTTGTGGCAGATGGGGGACTGGTTTTGCCACCACGGCAATGCACCTGCTCACTCCATCTCAGTGGGTCAGTTTTTGGCAAAAAACAGCATGACTCACCTGACCTTGCTCCATGTGACGTTTTATTTCTGAGAATGCAGAGGGACATGAAAGAACAGGGATTTGATGATGCAGAAGCGGTGAAGAAAAAACAAGGGAGGTGCTGTCAGCCATCCAAACAGATAAGTTTGAAAAATGTTTCCAAGAATGGAATCTCTGATTTGACAAATGTATTAAGTGTAATGGAGAGTACTCTGAAGGTGATAAGGTTGTTTTCTAAAAAAAGAAAAAAAGTTTAAATACATAGCTTTGAAAAAAAATCTGTTTCGAGGGGATGCACCCCCTTGTACATTACAGTGGGTACAACTGCTGCACAAGTGCTGAAAAGCAAGGTGGTGACTTTGAGAACTAAGGTGTGCCTGACCCAAGCCCTGGAATTTTTTAATTGCCTCCTAGGTATGTGAAAGTTGGACACTGAATAAGGAAGCCCCAAAAAGAAATAATGCATTTGAATTATGGGGCTGGAGAAAACTGCAAGTACCATGGGCTGCCAAAAGAACAAACACATCTGTCTTAGAAGTACAGTCAGAGTGCTTCTTAGAGGCAAGGATGGTGAGAGTTCGTCTCATGTGATTTGAACATGTCGTCACGAGAGACCAGGTCCTGCAGAAGGACACCATCGTCATAGCGTAGACTGGCAGTGAAAAAGAGGAAGGAGCTCGATGAAGTGGCCTGACTCAGTGGTGCATCAGCGAGCTCAGACATGAGAACGTTGTGAGAATGGCGCAGGACTGGGCTCCGCTTCCCTCTGTGGTGCATGGCGTCATGGCGAGTTGCAACCATGTGGTTGCAATGAATAACAACCACAGACGGGCTGTGAATCAGTTCATTCTAGTTCAACTTCCTACTGAGAATTTGCATTTCCATCCCAGACATCCTGAACCAGAATCTACATTTTACAAGATAGTATGCATACAGAAAGGAGCCCCGGTGGCACTGTCGGATAAGCATTTGACTGTTAATTGCAAGGTTTGCAGTTCAAACCCACCAGCCACTCCAGGGGAGAACCATGAGGCTATATGTTCCCTTCAAAATGTACAGGCTCAACCCCCGCCTATGGGCAAAGAGACTCCTGATTGGTGGTGGTGGTATTCTTAATGAGTCAGCGGCCGAGCAGCCGTGTAGTCAGTCCTTAGTTCATCCTAGCTTGATGCCTGCCTTGTGGCCAGAGGTGTTTTATGCTTACGGCACATAAAATTCTAATGGTCAACTCTTAATTTCTGGGCAAAGGTAATCAAAGAATTATTGGTAGAATCCCATTCTAGGGTCCTTGTGTCCATAGTCCTTACCTGTCACCTGGCTCCAGTTCTGTGCCTAAGGAGCAGTGGATTGTGGATATGTATAAGACTATACTGGGAGGTGACAGTGGATTGCAAGTGGTTTCCAGGACGTTTAATGCATGGGTTCGACTCCTCTCTGGAGGACGAAATCATCTATGTTGGTAGCTTTTCTTCGAGAAGCAATATTTTGAACCAGCAGTCAGACTGAGTTTATGTTGTTTCTGCCCTATTTTATTGCCAGTATGATCTGCAAGGGATTTAATGTTCCACTTTTCCTCTGTAAACTGTTTAAGTGGTATTTATCTCAGTGTTGTTAGGAGGAGTACAGTAAACCTGGCACAGTTATGGTTAGTAAACACACACACACACATACTTATAGCCTTGGAAATCCTACATAGGATCACTATGTGTCAGAATGGACTTGAATACAGTGGTGAGTTTGGGTGGATATGCAAATTCTCAGCAGGGGATCAAAGCCCTGGTCTAACCTTAATCCTTGTCAAGGGGTAAACTGCCATCAAAATGGCCTAAATTAATTATGATTCCCCCCTTGTGGATGAGAATTGGCTTCTCTTCCTCCAAACAGATGATCACGTAGAAGTGTTCAAACTTGGGGCTCTCTTAGGAGGAAAGGAGCCCTGGTGACATAGTGGTTATGTGTTGACTGCTAACCACAAGGTCAGCTGTTCAAAACCACCATATGGGGCTTTCTACTCCTGTAAAGAGTAACAGTCTCAGAAACCCACATGGGCAATTCTACCCTGTCCTTCAGGGTCCGCTATGAGTCAGCATCAACTCAGTGGCAGTGAGTCTTACAAGGAATGCAGGAACTAATAGGTGTTGGGTGGACAAACAGTGGTGTTTGATCCAGATCATAATAAGGCAGGTGTAAGCCCTGTTAAATTGGGTTAGACTGTGCTAACACATGATCCCCCAGTGGCTTACAACAACAAAGGTATCAACACAACCTAGGTCCCAACGCACCATACATATCCATGGCAGGCCAGCCTGGCTCTCCTATGGGCTGTCTCCATCCTGAGCCCAGGCTAATACAGAAACCTCTCCCTGGACAATGCCAGTCTCATTGAGGAATAGCAAAGATCTTGGTGAACCACATGCTGGCTCTTAATGCTTTCCCCCGCAAGTTGTACATGCTAATCTAGCCACGGTTTCTTGGTCAGAACAATCTCACCTGGCTGAGATTGACGTCAAGAGACTGCTTTGATTGTTGTGCGTTGCTATTGAGTTGACGCTACTTCACGGTGCCCTTCAGGTGTTTATTTGTGTTTCCTCGAGTAGGTGACGGCATCTGTGATGTGGATAATCGCCCGTTACAGGTAAACTTTCCAAGACCGGGAATTGCCAAGCCCTTCGGGGTGCTCACGCAGAACCTTTGGCAGCGCTTCAGACTGCTTGAAAGGCAGCCTCTCAGCCAGAACAAGGGGCACGTGTGTGACTCAGAATTGGAACAGGTGTAATGTAGGGCTGTTTCTTTTCACATTGTGTGTTCCATCTGCATAGAGAACAAATCATCCGAGAGGCTGGATTGTATGAAGAAGAACATGGCATTAGGACCAGGGAGAAGACTCACGAACAACCTGCAATATGCAGCCAATACAGCCTTGCTTGCCAAAAATAAAGCTAAGTGGAATAAGGAAGAATAATGCTTCCTTAGGAAGGGCACTGAGAACAAATGGACAACTGTATATCCTGTCAAATCTTGCTCTGCCAATTCCCCCTCCTCTCCCTAGGGCTCCCAAGGGAATTATGGACAAGCGTGGGACTGGTAGAGTAACCAGAGGATCATATTATTCTTAAACGAGCTAGTACCTAAAAACCACAGAGCACAGCTTTGCCAAAAGATGAGTTGATTCATAGGACTCAGGTTTGAAGTTGAAGAGTAGCTTTCTGGTTCTGTGCTCCCCAATCCAAATCTTGGGGCCAGCATGCTTAGGCAAGGCATGCCTGCAGAAAGAGAGAGCATGAGTCTTTTAAGCTTGTGCTGAAGGGAGACTGGGCTGAGCCTACACGTAGGAAATGGGGACCATGAGTATCACACAAGAGCATATGACCTCTTAGCACACTGTAAAAGGTGGACTAATATATATCTGGACACTGACCAATCAACACAGCAACTTCTCTTTCAGAAAGTAAGCAGGGCAGAGGAGGACTTTCTTTGCAGTGTTCCCACATTTTTGCTTTCATGCCGAGTCCCTTGGGGAGGTGGGCGGGAAAGCCCTCTATTCAACAAAGAGCGTGTGCAGTGACTAAGCACCTCCTCAGCTACACAACGAGCTCTCCAAGAACGGGAACCACTGCAGCTTGACTGTTGCTGTACACCTCTTACTGTCCAAAAGTCACTGCCACCAAGTCGGTTTTGACTCATTGTGACCCTGTAGGACAGAGTAAAATGGGTTCTGAGATTTCATTCATTTCAGGAGAAGATAACCTCATCTTTCACCCATGGAGAGACTTGTGGGTTCCAACCACTGGCCTTTTGGTTAGCAACTCAATGTATACCCCACCATGTCACCATGGAAACTCTGTACGCTCAGTAGCTACTAAAATCAAGTAAAAGGAAAAACCAAACCAAACCAAAGAGCAGCCACAGAGTCAGTTGTGTCTCATAGCAACCCAATAGGCTAGAGTAGAACTTTGGCCACGGGTTCCTGAGGAGACCAGCTCATCTCTCTCCTCCACAGTGACTGGTCGTTTCCAACTCTTCCATTCGCAGCCTAATGTGTAACCAACTCTGTAGCCAGCACTCAGCATGTAAAGAAGAGGAGACATCATTGACATCACATCGCCTGCAGCAATATACTTGGAAATATGCTTTGAAACCTTTGCAGTAGAATTTTGTGACACAGTGAGCTACAGGCCAAAGTGGAACTGCTCCACGAGGTTTGCTAGGTGAAAGCTCTATGAAAACAGACATCTCACGAGGGCAGCTGGGACGCTAGAATGCCGACCTCAGAGTTAGCAGCCAAGCACTTCAGCACAGCACCATCAGGGCCCCGCATCACTTCCCCCACCGGACACAACTCTGATCCACCGAGCTCTCTATAGCGCTGCCTTTAGGGAGCCTTTTCCACTTTCTGCCTCCTTGCTCCCTCTAGTTTTGTTGCTTTCACTTTTAGTAAGATGCAGGATCTCAGTGCGTTTAACTCCTACAACCAGATCCCTAGAATTAGAAAATCAAAAGGGAAGAATACACTCAGAATATCGGAAAATGAAAGAACTCAAGAAAAAACTCAAGCCTTGAGCTGAAATCATGAAAGATTAAAATCTTGGAGATTATATATATATTCATATAATGATATATTATATATGTAATAAGGAAATCTTGAAAGAGTCTATGGGCAAAATATTTCATGATGCAGGATGCCTTGCTAGAAGATGGAAGGACTACACAGTCACTGAAGAACTGAAAAGAACTAGTTGACAGGAGGTAGCATATGAACAAGAACCAATGGTACTGAATGCATTAGCCAAAAACAAGGCTCCAGAAATTAATGGCCCAGCCACTGAAATGTTTAAGCAAGATGAAGAAGCAGTGGAGGTACTGGCTTGTCTATGCCAGGAAATTTGGAAGACAGCTACTTCTCCAAGTGACTGGAAGAGATCCATATGTGTACCCATTCCAAAGAAAGGTGGCCCAACAGAATGCACAAATTATAGAACAATATCACTGATAATCACACACAAGTAAAATTTTGCTTAAGTTCATCCAACAATGGTGGCAGTAATACATTGCCAGAGAACTGCCAGAAGTTCAGGCTGGATTCAGAAGAGGATGTGGAACAAGGGCTGTCATTGCTGCTGTTAGATGGATCTAGGCTCAAAGCAGAGAACACCAGAAAGATGTTTGCTTGTGTTTCATTGATTATGCAAAGGCATTCAACTGTGTGGACCATAATCAACTGGATAACCTTGAGAAGAATGTAATTCCAGAGCACATCAGTGTGCTCATGAGGAACTTATACATGGATGAAGAGGAAGTTGTATGAACAGAACAAGGACATTGTGGTAGTTACACAATCTGGTGTCAACTTGGGACTTGCGAGGATTAAGAGTGAAGGGCTGGAGTTTAGTCCGTCAATTAGGTTATAGCCATCATTATGCCTCTGTGTGGGCATGGACTTCCCCTGAAGATTCTGGGATTTCCTGTATTTTCCCTCCTTGGAGGTGACAGATACATTCTTTCTGCTCACTCCCTGTGACATTTCTGAGGAGAAACCACATGAAGCTACCCTGAGGCAGTCAGAGTTTGGGAACTGAATGAACCATGTGGAGACCCCTACAGGCGCTGAGATGCTTATGCCACTGGATCCACAAGACTTCCCACCCACTGGCCTGTGATCTTCCTGCATTCGGCATCATTGCATGTGTTTCGTGCGTCTGAAGAGGACTTTATAGATTGGTATTGGACATATGAGCTAATATCGGACTTATGGATTTGATCTGGACTAGGCTGGGATGTGTTCTCAATAATCAATTGCTCTTGTATATAAACCTCTTTCTTATATACATATAAGCGTCTATGAATTTGTTTCTCTAGTCTACCTGGACTAATACAGACATACTACAGGGTTTAAAATCATAAAAGGTGTATGTCACAGCTGCATCCTATCACTGTATTTGTTTAACCTGTATGCTGGGCAAATCATCAAGGACGCTGGCTTATATGAAGAAGAATGTGGCATCAGGATTGGAGGAAGGCTTATTAACCTGTGGTAGACAGATGACACAATTTTTCTTGCTGGAAGTGAGGAGGGCTTGATGCACTTGCTGATAAAGATCAAGGATTGTGACCTTCAGTATGGATTGCTCAATGTAAAGAAGACCAAAACCCTCACAATTGGACCAGTAAGTAACATGATAAGTGGCAAAAAGATTGAAGTCAAGAATTTTTTCTTGCTTGGATCCATAATCAATGCTCATGCAAGCAACAATTAAGAGATCAAACAATGCATTACATAGAGTAAATCTGCCGCACAAGACCTCTTTAAAGTGTCGAAGAGCAAGGATGTTACTTTGAGGACTTAGGTGTGCCTGAAACAAGCGACAGTATATTCAATTGCCACATATGCATGAGAAAGTTGGACATCAAATAAGGAAATGGAAGACAATCAATGCATTTGAATCATGGTGCTGGTGAAGAACACTGAAAGTACCGTGGACTGCCTAAAGAACAAACAAATCTGTCTTAGAAGTACAGCCAGAAGGATCCTTAGATCATTAGAGACTTTGGACGCATTGTCAGCAGAGACCAGTCCATCATGCTTGGTAAAGCCGAGGAGCAGGGAAAAAGGGACCCTCAACAAGATTGATGGGCACAGTGGCTGCAACCATGGGTTCAAACCTAAGAAGAATGGTGATGACGGTTCAGCGCTGGCCAGTGCTTCGTTCTGTTGTGCAAATGGTTGCTGTGAGTTGCAACTGACTCAATGCTTCCTAACAACAACAGTATTAAAAACTCCAAACTTACTACTGTCAAATTACTTCTGACTTGTAGTGATTCTATAGGGGAGATTTCAATTGCCCTTTTGAGTTTCCAAGTCTGTAAATCTTTTTCTTTCCTTTTTTCAATTAGAAAAAAAAAAAAAGAAGTCAGAAGCCAAATACATGCTTTCTTCTGTCAGGCCTAAGTAAAGTGTTGACCTTGGTTATGTCATTGTCATGGAGCTTCTTCACAGTCTGTCTGATCTTGTTGACCTTGACACCCACAGTGAACACACGTGTGCTGTAATCTTCACTCTTGTTCATGGCTGACGCAGTGGACAGGGAACTTGATGATGGCATAGTGGTCAAGGTTGTTTGTCTTCTGAGGATGTTTAGGCTGCCCTCTTAGCCTCAGCGTCTTGGGCCATCAATAGGTGGGTGATGTGTGGATCTTCTGTTTTATGTAACCGTGGATACCTTTCAGCACAGCCTTCTTGGCCTTCAAGGCCTTTGCTTTGACTGTGGTTTTGGGAGGGGAGGGGTCTTCCTTCTTTGTTTTCAGTTCCATAGGTGAGGCTGTAAATCCTTATGGAAGCAGAAAACCTCATCGCTCTCTCTCACAGCAGCTGGTGGGTTCAAATTACTGACCTTGGTAGCAGGTCAACATGTAACCCACTACAACAGCAAGGCTCCTCAATAGGACATTAATAATAAGGGAAGTGGGTGCTGGGAATGTAGGAACTTTGTATTATCTGTATATCGAAAAGTGTTCTACAAATACATTTTAAAAAGGAGCCCTAGTGTCTGATATAGCATTCCTTATGAGAACAAACCAAAGACAAGCAAGCCATTAGTTTTGTATCTCTAGAGAAGTGCACAGGGTTAACGCACTCAACTGCTAATCGAAAGATTTGGAGGTTCAAGCCTTTACAAGACACAGAGGCATTACAAAAGAAGAGCCTACTGATTTACATGGGGGGGAAACGCCATTGAAAACCCTAGGGGGCGCAGTTCTGCTCTGATACACGTGGGCCTGCCATGAGTAGAAGCTGACTATTCAAACACTCCCTTCTGGGAAGGTCCTTAGAATACAGTTCCTGTGGAAACTGGGGAAGAGAGCGTTTGTTGACAAATTCTCTACACTCACATCGTTAAGAGTCTGGGAGGTAGACTGATGGAGGGAGGCCTTCACATTTGTGAGCTGGAAATGAATCCCAGTCAGTCTCCTGCCTAAAATTATTCCCCACAATGTCCCCTCATAATGATGCCAACTTTAAGATGATCTTATCAAGCACATGGCTGCTCTCTAGTACAGACCGAGGTTATCAGAGCAATCAGACCCTATTGTCCGCCCAACTGAGGCACAGCTAACTCCCTTCTGATAAGGATCATGGATTGTTATCCTGGATAAGAGGTCAGGACACCTGAGGACAAGTCAGCTCAGGGATGGCCAAGGTTAAGCCACCATCTTAACTTCAGAACCGGCCTACCTTGTTATGCACGTGCTTTCCTGTCATGTGTGTACCCCTAGTACCTCCCATTCCTGTTACATATGTGCTTCCAGGACTTGCTAGCCCAAGACTATATTAGTGTGTTGGAGAATACGTTGGCCATCTCGCTTTGGTTCCAGTCTCCATGGGAGAGGTGAGCCCTTGCATGTCTTGTCTGATGTTTCTTTAATTTACCCTTCAATTACACAACCACCGCTTGGGACCCATTAGGTGTGGAGGCTGGTCCCCCACAATTTCAGTGAATAACTAACTCAATATGGCCCTTCTCACTGTACTCTACTGGCTGCAACAATGGGCTCTCCAACCCAACAACTATGTGGATGGTCCAGGACTGGGCAGTGTTTCACTATGTTGTACAAAGGGTCAGTACGAGTCAGAACCAACTCAATGGCACCTAACGACAGCAGCTATAGTCTTTGTAATTGCCACCAAATGACTGGTATGTTCAGCCAGGTTGCGTAGAGAAACAAATCTAGCGACACTCAGATATATATAAGGAAGACCTTTTATCAAGAAGGCACCCCAGTCCAGTCCGACCTAAGCCCATAAATCTGATGTTAGCCCATACGGCTCTCTTCAAGCTCACGTAGCGCAGGCCAGTGATGCAGAAAAGTGAGGCAGGAAGATCACGGGACTGTGATTGCAAAGCCGAATGGATCCAAGGTTGGTCAACCATGACAAGACACAGGCAGCTCTCAGTCTCAGTGGCTGAGTGCCAGCAAGCAGGAAAATGAAGTTACAGAGAGGTAGTTTCTCAGTCTCCTCTCCCAGCCCCACCCCTGCTTACAAGAAGGTTACACCCTCCAAGTAGCATCATCTGACCAGGTGGGATTCCACCCCTACACTTTCATACATCTTCATGTTGACACAAAATCATCTATCACAACTGGGTAGGACTATGTAACTGTGAGGTGTTGATAGCCTTCCAAAGGGACTGGATAGCTTGCTAATCATGTAAATCAGGTACATGACATTCTTGTGAGGTGTTCCAATCAACAGCAGTTCCATATACAACAGAAGGAAGCACTGCCAGGTCCTGCACCACTGTCACAACTGTTGTAGTTGTGTCCACGGTTGTGGTCATAGTATCAATCTATATCATCAAGGGTCTTCCTCTTTTTCCTTGATCTTCCACTTTACCAGGTTTGAGGTCCTCTCCAGGGACTGGTCTCTCCTGATGACATGATCAGAGGATGTGAGACAAAGTTTCATCATCTTAGATTCTAAGTAGCATTCTGGTTGTACTGCTTCTAAGACATTAATTTGTTATTTTGGAAGTCCATGGTGCTTTCAATACTCTTTGCCACACCATTAATTCAAAGGCATGAGTTGTTTATTTTTTCTAGGTCTTCCTTATTCAATGTCCAACTTTCACAATCATATAAGGTGATTGATTGAAACTACCATGACTTGGGTCAGTTGCACATTAGTCCTTGCTGTTCAACACATTAAAGAGGTTTTGTGCAGCAGATTTATTTACTGCCATACATTGTTTGCTTTCTTGACTGCTGCTTCTGTGAGCATTTATTGGGGACCCAAGTAAGGTGCAATCCATGACGACTTCAATGTTTTCTCCATCCATCACCATGTTACTTACTGGCCCATTTATGAGGATTTCTATTTTCTTTACACTGAGTCGTATTCCATACTGAAGTTTATAATCCTTGATTGTCATCAATAAGTATCTCAATTCCTCCTCATTTTCAGCATGAAAGGTTGTGTCATCTGCATACCACAGGTGGTTAATAAGCCTTCTGCCAATCCCGAGGCCACGCTCTTTTTCATATACGCTAGCTTCCCTAGTGATTTGTGCAGCATACAGATTGAATAAGCATGCGGAGAGGATACAACCCTGATGCACACCTTTCCCGATTTTAAACCATGCAATATCCTCTTGATCTGTTTGCACAACTGCTTCCTGATTGATAGGAAGGTTCCACGTGAGCACAATGAAGTGTTCTGGGACTCTCATCCTTCTCAAGGCTATCCATAATTTATCATGATCTACAGCCAGATGCCTTTGCATAAACATCCTTCAGGTGTTCTCTTCTTTGAGCCAAGATCTGTCTGACATCAGCAATGATATCCCTTGTTCCACGTCCTCTTCTGACTCTGACCTGAACTTCTGGCAGCTTTCATAAATATAGCATACAAAATATCTTAATAATTGTGCACATTATTGGTAAAGCTTCTGGGCTACCTTCTTGTTGTTAGGTTCCGTGGAGTTGGCTCCAAAGCATTTCTACTCTTTGTACAACAGAACAAAAACACTGCCTGCTTCTGTGCCATCCCCGCAATGGTTTCTGTCTTGTAAACATGCCTAAAGTATGTGAGATGAAGTCTCCCAATACTCATTTCTAAGGAGCATTCTGGTTGTACTTCCTCCCAAACAGATTGACCTGTTCTTCTAACAGTCCAACACTATAATTCAAATACATTCATTCGTCTCTGGTCTAGAATTTGTTACGTTTTGCAGGAGTCAACCATGGATGTCAGACTGTGCAGGGAGTGGGTGTCCAAACCCCCACATTGTAACGAGGTCAACCACACTCCAGGGCTTATTCCCTAGAGATCAGAGAGCAGACAAACACACACGCAGTCTCCAAAGTAACCCAAACCTAGATGGAATGGGTAGTTTAGTGAACCCACGACAAAATTACTTCCCCAGGACTACTTGTCAATGACCTTGGGTTCAATCCGTTGTGGAAAATAAATACACACTTTATAGCTGTTCCTCTGGCTTTTACCGGCTAGGGCCTGTTGCCTCTTAGTTTGGGGCTCATTTTGGCTCATTTGTGCTTGGCTCCTGCTGTGAGTCTGAGTTTCTTGAATAGCCTATTGACATTTCCAAGGAGACTGTGCAATCACAGCATTTGAGAGCAGTCTTAGAGGGTATCAACACAAAGCCTTCCTTTTTCAGACAAGGCTAGTGAAAGCTGTGTGATTTGCCTGAAGTCACATTGTTAGCTAATTAGGAGTTATAGGCAGGGCAAGTATGAGTCTCAGTTCTGTGCTCTTTCACTCCTTTTGCTGCCTCATATTTTCCACATGTTGCATGCACTGCACTCTCTGCTGCTGTCTGTGACTATGTCACCTGATGGCGCCTAACAATTCTGCTTAGGAGCCCCTAGCTGGCTTCCTGATTTAAACACACACAAAATACTCTAGTAGGACAAGGCAAAATAAACATATAATACTGACGATATGTTGTCAGATTTCCAGGAAAGGAGGGGCAGAACTAAACCCAAACTAAACCCATTGCTATTCACTTAATTCGGACAGAGGAATTTTCAGGTGCCGTTCAGTTGGTCTGACTCACAGTGACCTTCATGATGTGCAACTAAGGAAACACTGCCTGATTTAGCCCATTGAGGCAGCCACTGTGTGAGTGGCTTTTGCTGAGCCCCTTCCTCCTTTACATTGCCCCTTTACTTTACGGAGCATGATGTCCTTCCTCCGCCAGGGCTTAGGTTTCTGGGGTGGTTTAGCTTGGTTCTTGCTTCGCAGCGCTGAAAAAATTCACATGACACAAGCACTTTTGTAAGTCCAAGTAAATGTTATGAGGGAAAGGGAAGTTTCTGGTATCAGAGTCTCAAAAAGTACACGCTATCTCTGAAAAGGTAATGCCGGGACCACAAAAGAGTTTGTGTGTGAAGCTGATCACTTCAGGGGAGCGCGGAAAAACTAGGGCAGCAAGCGGGCACGCAGGTGCATGTGTGCCCCCATGCAAGGCTCTCTCCTTGCACCTGCAAGAACACATCCAAACAAGAGAGGAGAACACGGCCTGCCCACAGCCTGCTTTCCCCTTCTGTCCCCACTGGCTGGGAGGCGTGGTTGAGGGTGTTGGCTGATCTAATTGGCTGCGTTGAGGTGCACCTGTGGGATGTCGTGTTGCTGGTGCTTAGTCTGTGTGCCCAGGTGGACCTCTCACCTGGGCCTGGGTGACTTGGGTCTGAGCATACTCAGTTCTGGATTTTCCCACAGGTGTCTCATTAATGTGCCTGATTTCTTTCCAACTCTTTCATTAAGGCATGGACAGCTAATTTTCATTTAGCGTGGGCCTTTCGGGGAGACAGCCCCCTTTATCCCGAGTCTGGCTCCCTTTCACAGGGAGTGGTCTCTCTCAACATGTTCACAGTAAGTGAGATGAAGTTTTGCCATCCTTGCGTCTCAGCAGCGTTCTTGCTGGACTTCTTCCAAGACACATTTGTTAGTGCTTTTGGCGGTCCCTGTGACAAAATGAATATGACATATTCTCATTTTACTTTTTTTCTCATTAGAACTGACTCCTGGATGGCCAGTTTGAATTAGTCAACACTTCTATTATTGAAATTCTCTTTCATTCATCATTTTTTTTCCTCATCAACACAGTCAGATTTAAGGTTCCAAGGTTAGGGTAATCTATTGTTCTCATGCTATCTCTAGCTAAATTCTTTAAATCCTCTTTGCTTTATTCAGTAAACCTCCAGAACTTCCTCTTATGATTACCCTACCCTTGGCTGTAACCCATAGGACCCAGTTTTATTGAGGATCGATAACCCAAGAGAAAAACAAGACTGTCTCTGGATGGCAGCTATGAAGCATTTCTACCTAAATTTCAAGCCTGTGATATTTAGGTTTTGTGTCAACTTGGCTGGGCCAGCCTTCTCAGTTAAGGTATAGTAACCCCCCATGACATCACTCATCTGTCAGTTTGTCTGACTGTGGTAGCTTGTGTGGTGCTGTGATGCTGGAAGTCATGTCACGGGTATTTGAAATAAAACACAGATTCATCGAATGTGAAGGAGTTTTAACAGAGCTTTCAGAGTGAGAGCAGACTATAAAGAAGGAATCAGCTGTCCGCTTCTGAGGAATTAACCACTGAAAACCTTACAGACCACATCAGAACATGGTCCGATAAAAATAAAAACCCCCTAATGAATAGAAGCAGAGCTAGTGTCAGATGATGAGCCCCTCGTGTTGAAAGGCTCGCAACATATGACTGAGGAAATGCTGCCTTCTCCCAGGAGAGTTGTCAAAACTGACACGGATGGAGTTACGCCTGTGGGAGTAAAGCCTTTGGGTCCTCCATTTGCTGATGGGGCAAAATTAAAAGACACAGCTGCGAACATCGGTTAATAATTGGATCGTGGAATATACAAACTATGAATGCAGGAGAATGGGAAGTCATCAAAAATGAACTGGAATCCATAATGGACCAGAACTGACCGTTTCAAATTAGAAGCTCATATGGTTTGCTTGCTAGGAATAACATACTGAAGTGGAATGGCGTTGCATTCATCAACAAGGACACTTCAGATCTACCTTGACGCACAACGCTGTCTGTGGTACCTATCAACATACAGGGAACCCAGTCAATTCAACTAGCATTCAAATCATGCGTCAACCACTAAAGCCAGTGATGCAGACATGGAGTAATTCTACCAACATCTTCAGTCTGAGATTGATCAAATATGTGATTAAGATGCATCGAAAACACTTTTTTTGTGTGTCTTGGTTTTTAGGCCTGTTCCTGGGGTTACTTGGGGCGCTGATTCAGAAAATTGCTTTGGATAGACCACATCAGCTCTAGCTTCTTAGATGGTGTTCTATTATATGTACAGCTGCTGAGTTATACTACCTTATCATCCTCATTTTAAAGATGAGGAGAAGTCAGACCCACAAATTACAGGACAAGATCAAAAAAAGATTAGAAATACTTGAGAAAATTAGATAATAAGGGACATGCAAGAAAGTTGCATAGGAACCTTTGTGGCAAGTTGGGTACACATTGAACTACCAATCATAAAGTTACTGGTTTGAACCCAGCAGTCGCTCTACAGTTTTTAAAAGATTTAAAGGTTCGGAAAGCCAATGGACAGTTCTTCTCTGCCCTGAGTTACAATAGATGAGAGGGCAGAGTGTGTACTTTTGGTGTGGGAGGCTGTGCGGTATGTACAGAGTCTACAAGTGGGATCCTGCAAAGCCAGAACACAGCTTGAGACGCGAGGAAGACTGCAAAGGCACACATGGAATGCCTGAGGGCATCTAAGAGCATCAAAAAGGTAAGACTTCATAGCAATTTTCAAAAATGATGTGAAGATCTAAATTTTTCTTCAAGTCATGCAGTAAAGATTTCAGAGCATATTTTAATAAGTAGAAGTCAGTAGATAATTCATGTTAAATGTTTCAGAGGTGAGGTTGACTTCAAATTTCTTTTTAAAAAATCATTATATTGGGGACTCGTACAACTCTTATCACAATCCATCCATCCATCCATTGTGTCAAGTGCATTTGTACATTTGTTGCCATCATAATTCTCAAAACATTTGCTTTCTACTTGAGCCCTTGATATCAGCTCCTCATATTTCCCCACCCTCCCTGCCCACCCATCCCTCATGAACCCTTGATAATTTATAAACTATTATTATTTTGTCATGTCTTACACTGTCTGCTGTCTCCCTTCACCCACTGTTCTGTTGTCCTTCCCCCTGGGAGGGAGTTATATGTAGATCCTTGTAATCAGTACCCCCTTTCTACCCCACCTTCCCTCCACCCTCCCAGTATTGCCACTTTCACAACTGGTCTTGAGGGGTTTATCTGTCCTGGATTCCCTGTGTTTCCATTTCCTATCTGTACTAGTGTACATCCTCTGGTCTAGCCGGATTTGTACAGTAGTATTGGGATCATGATAGTGGGTGGGGAGGAAGCCTTTAAGAACTAGAGGAAGGTCGTATGTTTCACTGTTGCTACACTACACCCTGACAGGCTCATTTCCTTCACGCAACCTTTCTGTAAGGGGATGTCCAGTTACCTACAGATGGGTTTTGGGTCCCCACTCCACCCTTCCCTCTCATTCATAATGCTATGATTTTTTGTTCTTTGATGCCTGATACCTGATCCCTTTAACACCTCATGATCACAGGCTGGTGTGCTTCTTCCATGTGGGCTTTGTTGCTTCTGAACTAGTAGCCGCTTGTTTACCTTCAAGTCTTTAAGACCCCAGATGCTATATCTTTTGATAGCCGGCCACCATCAGCTTTCTTCACCACATTTGCTTATGTACCTGCTTTGTCTTCAGCGATTGTGTTGGGTAGGTGAGCATCATGGAATGCCAGGTTATTAGAGCAAAGTGTTCTTGCATTGAGGGAGTACTTACTTGAGTGGAGACCCAATGTCCATCTGCTACCTTAACACTGTGGGGAGAGGAGAGTCCCCACCAAATCATCACAGGTCCGGTAGGTGCAATTGTACAGTGATAAGTAAATATTATAGTAAAGCCATAGGGAGCATGAGAAGTAGAGGAGAGATTGGAATAATGGAGTCAGACACAATTCATGGTAGCATGCTCACCTCAGCCCCACTTGGTGGTCCTCATGGGGGGAGCCCAGCCGCGAGAGCAGGAGAGAGCCCCCACTTTATTGCTAGCCAAGGGTTATACCTCCTTAGGGGGTATGATTGCAGGTAACCACATGTCACAGGAAGGGGCAGTACAATAGGCACACACATCATAGGAAGGGGATGTATGATAGGCATAATGCATGACAGGAAGGGGATGAGCTAGGGGTGTACCCATAGGAATGGGAAGGTCTAGGGGTTTACATGTGACAAGATGGGCGGACCCTAGATTCATGATGGCAGCCTAACCTTGGTCATCCTAGGGCAGGTTTGACCTCTCTGGGGTCTCCTACAAGGAAACAGACAACTACTATCCTTATCAGAAGGGAGTGGGCCCTACTTGTTGTGGGATAAACAGTGGAGTCTTCTTGCTCTAGATGGCTGATAGCTCTTAGGGAGAATGACCCCCTGATCTACTCCTGATGACCTCCAAGTGTATAATCATTTGCAAGCAGCTAAGTTTGGCATATATTTGGGGGAGACAACTTGGGAGAAATCCTTCTGTTTCCTACATAATACTAAACCTAGAAATAAATGCACATAGATCAATTTCCCTATCATCATATATAAATATATTTACATATGTACATGCCTGTATTTAGACCTCTGTAAATGCCCTTTGGATCCTAGTTCTTTCCTCTATTTCCTTTTACTTTCCTCTTGCCCACTATCATGCTTAGCCTTCATTTGGGTTTCAGTAATTTCTCTCGGTTACATTGCCCTTGATCAAGTCCTACCAGGCCTCTCACACCCTCCTTGCCACTAATTTTGGATCACTTGTTGTTCCTTTGTTTCTGGGTTTGTTACTACCACTCCCTTTCTTCTACCTCCCCCTCCCCTTCTCCCATGTGCCCCCGGAACCATTGGTCTCCTTGTTTTCTCTTCCAGATAGTTTATCCAGCCTATCTTATCTACATAGACCTGCAGTGATAATAATATGCACAAAAACAAGACAGAGAAAAAAGAAGCAACCAAAGAAAACAACAACAAACCAATGACCAAAAAAAAACAAAAAAACAACCCTGCAAATAGTTTAAGGTCTGTTTGTTGACCTTTAGGAGTGTTTTCTGCTTGAGTCTGATGGGGAGCCAAGTCTGGTCCCAAAGTCTATTTTGGTATTCCCTTGGGACTTCCTTGGTCTGCTCCCCTTGCTGTTCTGTTGCACACCCTTAGTGTTTTGCTTCAGTGTGATGGGGCCAGATCGGGCACAATTCCCATACTGTGTCTCCAGTAGCACCTGTAGTGCTATGGGTCAGTGAGGGATGTCGTGTCTCATAGTGGGCCAGCTCTGAGTGGGAATATCATCCTCAAGGGTTGGTGGGTCAGGATGTGCTCCACTCTCTCTTCCTCCCCCTTCATTTGCTCTTGTGTGCTCTGATTAGACATGTCCCTCTCCCTGAGCTGTAGCGTCAGTACTGTCCTCAGAAGTAAATTCTTCTAGGGGGAGGAGTGGCTGTCCATAGACTCCAAATTTCTTTATGGAAAACTACTTTTTCTTTTAAGAGTTCTGTGTTTAGGTGGAGAAGTTGGGCCATCTTATATTAAAAACAAAAGACTGCAACTTTTTAATTTTACTAAAAGAATTCAAAGCCTGACAAACCCATTTTGGGTCTTGGAACATTGAAATCTCTATTTATCGTACCAAACTGACTACCAGTCAGTTGGTTACGACTCATGTTGTTGTTCGGTGTGATGGAGCCAGCTCTGACCCTTAGTGACCCCATGCACAACAGAATGAAGCAGTTCCCAGGCTTGCACCAGCCTCTCCATTATCCTGTCTGAACCCATGGATACAGCCACGGTGTCAGTCCATCTTGTGGAGGGCCTTCCTCTTTTTCGCTGTCCTTCCACTTTACCAAGCATGATGCCCTTCTCCGGGGAATTGGTCTCTTCTGACAAGATGTCCAAAGAATGTTAAGACAGCCTGTCATCCTGGCCTCTAAGAAGCACTCTAGCCATACCTCTTCCAAGACAGATGTTTGTCCTTTGAAGAACCATGATATTGTCAGTAGTCTTTACTGTGGGATACTAGCACTGTAGGGGAATAAAACTCGGACTTATTCCCTGACTCGAACGGAGGGAATCCGGAAGACTAGAATTCCACGGCTGGAAGACCGCCACTCTGGTAGTTGGGGATATAGTCCAGGTACACGTTCCTGCGGGTGTCTAAGTTTTCCACAGTTTCTCCCTTAAAGATGTGCTACAGAGTGAGCACATGGTTGATTCATTCTCCCTATGGAAGCAGACATTCCTATATGGCTCTATTTTCTTCCCGCAGCGGCATCCAGCCCCTCTCATACCTTCCTCCAATAGCAGATGGACATAGGGGGACTTTATCCTCCATGCCTGGGTTCAAAATGTTTGCTGTAAGCCTGAATTTTGGGCTATATTAATTGGATCATGAAGTTTTGCCTTGACAGCTTTTAATGTATAGAAAATAACCATATCGCCCATGTGGCTTTTGAATTTTATATATAAAACAAAAGGGGGACTTGTGGGGGGAGGTCAGATGCTTACAGACATCCTCCCTGAGGGCAGTTAGTCACCACACTATATGGCAGGCCTCACTCCCTGCTACTGGGGACAATAAACTATTCCTCCCTGAGGCCTGTGACCAAGTGTTCTAACCCTACCCATAATGATCTCTATCAGTTGAGTCAGGGAACAGGCCAAACTGACTCTGTGACATCCAAAGTTAAGTTATCCACCCATTTTATCACATGTATCCCCCCAATCCCTCCTCTTACTATTGCATGTATGTCCCTAGACCACCCCCTCTCATTACTGTATTACCTATGGCACAACCCCTTCCTGTGATGTATGTACTCACCTGTAATTAGGGGGCTTGCATGTCCCCAGAGAATATAAAAAGCCTGGGCTAGCATTAAAGACTCTCTCTCCCTCCACACGGACCACCAAGTGGGGCTGAGGTGAGCATGCTACTATGAAACGTGTCTGACTCCATTTATTTCTATATTTCTCTTCTATTTCTCATGCTCTCTATAACTTCGCTATGATCTTTACTTATTATCGCTGCAAATTGCGCCTACCGGACACGTAGTGATGTGTTAGGGGCTGGCTTCCCCTGACACTTTACCAGCACCAGAATTCAAATACATTGATTCCTCTTCAGTTTTCTTTATTCAACTTCTAACTTTCATTTGCAGTTGAAGCAATGGGGAATACCGTGGCTTGGGTCAAGGGCACCTTCTTCCTCAAAGTAACAACCTTGCTTTTCAATACTCTTAAGGGATCTTTATGCAGTAGATTTACCTAATGCAACTTGTCTTTGAGCTCTTGACTGCTGCTTCCAGGAGCACTGATTGTGGATCCAAGTGAGACAAAACCCTTGACAACTTCAACCTTTCCTCATTTTTATCATGATGTTACCTATTGGTCCAGTTGTGAGGATTTTGGTCTTCTTTGCATTGAGTTGTAATCTATACTGAAACCTGAAATTTTTGATCTTTATCAGCAAGTGCTTCAAGTCCACAGAACTTCTCCTGTGGGTTTCTGAGATTATAAATCTTTATAAAAGCAGAAAGTCTCATCTTTCTCTTGCAGAGCAGTTAGTGGGCTCGAATAGCTGACCTTGTGTTAGCAGTCAAACACATACTCACTACACCAGTGGCTCTCAACCTTCCTAATGCTGCGACCCTTTAATACAGTTTCTCATGTTGTGGTGACACCACCACCCCCAACCATAAAATTATTTTCATTGCTACTTCCTAGCTGTAATTTTGCTACTCTTATGAATCGGGTGACCCCTGTGAAAGGGTCATTCCCACAAAGGGGTTGGAACCTACAGGTTGAGAACCACTGCACTACACCATCAGGGCTCCTTATTGACTGTACAATAATTGTTATTTCTGCCCCTTTTAAAGATAACAGATTGTAACGGCCTGTTGTTTAGCTCCTAATAAAAATGAAGTGATACTTGGGGAAATTTCCAAGTTCATGTACAAATATATCTTTGGATCAGAGGATACCTTACATGTAAAGTACAACTCACCCTAAATATTTAATACAACACAAACTACTTTAAATAAAGCCAAAGTGCACATTCTCTATCTTAGGCTAGCTAACGCTACATTAAAATATCCTGATTTTTTAATGGGCATTCAGAGTGAAGAATGGTATGTGGCATAAGTTCTGTATCTCAAAAACTGGAACGTTGACAGGAGAAAACCGGTGCCATTTTGGGAAGAGCGTGTCAAAAATGTTAGACCCAGAAACTATTCTAACATTTGGGGCACCAAACTGTGAGTTGACCGATGTAATTATTGGTGTTTGGAATATAAAACTCCCCCATCTGCCACAAATCAGGCCGTCTGTCACATACTGTTATGCAATCTTTCCAAAACTGCTTACTAAAAAGCTTGATTAACAGTCTGATTGGTGGAATGAACTCCAAAATGCACTATGAGTTGACATTTTCATCCATTCGGGAAGTCGACAGACATCCAAGATGAGGTTTGTCATCAATCGACAGTTCACTTTTTTGAAATGAGAAAGCCACTCATACACTTGAGTTTTTCCCATAGTGTGTTCTTGTAAGCTGTGCTCAGCACCACAACCGTTCCGGCGTCACTTTTTTCCCGAGCAGTAAACAAAATTGCACAGCTGCATGTTGCTCTCTTAAATCAGCCTTCACAAAAATGAGGTTCGAGCCACACTGCTTTTACAAAAAATTCACTGTGACCAGAGAGAACTTTCCCAGGTGACGCCACTGGCTGCACTAACTCAAAGCTAGTTGCTTGATGCTCGACTAGCAGGAAAAATGCGTAGTATGAAAGTTCTGCCAAGCTGAGTTTTCCCTGCCTCCCCGACCTTTTTTGGTACTCCCTTGCAGTCTTCGTGATAGAAAGATAGAGACCGCATGATAGAATTGTGCAAGACCAACACCTTCTTCATAGTCATGCACTTCCCCAGATGAATACATAGAAACCAAATTGACTATATCTGTGGGAAGAGATAATGGACAATCTCAGTATCAGCAGTTAAAACCAGGTTAGGAGCCAATTGTGAAAACCATCAATTGCTTATATGCAAATTCAGGTTGAAGCTGAAGGAAATGAAAGTCCACGAGAGTCGAACTATGACCTCAAGCGCATTGCACCTGAATTTCGAGAGCATCTCAAGAAGAGATTTTCTACATTGAACACTAATGACACAAGACCTGATGAGCAGTGGGAGGACATCAAGAACATCATATTCAAAGAAAGAAAAAGGCCATTAAAAAGACAGGAAAGAAAGAAAACATCAAAGTCGACGTCAGAAGAGACTGAAATTTACTCTTAATCATAGAGTAGCTAAGGCAAATGCAAGAAATGATGTCAAAGAACTGAACAGAAAATTTCAATGGGCAGCTTTAGAACACAAAGTAAAATATTATAATGAAATGTGCAATGAACTAGAGTTAAAAATGAAAAGGAAGAACACACTCAACATATCTTAAAAAAATTCAAGCCTTGAGTTTTAATATTGAAATATTCAAGGGCAAAATACTGAATGATGCAGAAGGCATCAAGAGGAGGTGGAAAGAATACACAGAAATCTCCCTCCCAGGGGGACGAACAACAGAAAAGTGGGTGAAGGGAGACATTGGTCTGTGTAAGACATGAAAAAAATAATAATTTATAAATCATCAAGGGTTCATGAGGGAGGGAGGGTGAGGGAGAAAGGGGAAAAATGAGCTGATACCAAGGGCTCAAGTAGAAAGAAAATGTTTTGAAAATGATGGTGGTAACATATGTACAAATGTGCTTGACACAATGATGCATGTATGAATTGTGATAAGAGTTGTAGGATCCCCCAATAAAATGATATTTTTAAAAGGATACACAGAGTCACTGTACCACAAATAACTGGTTGACAGTCAATCGTTTCAAGAGGTAATATATGAGCAAGAACCATTGGGTATTAAAGGATAAAGTTCAAGCTGCACTGAAGTATTAACCAAAAAATAATCTCCAGAAATTGATGGAATACCAATTAATATGTTTCAACAAGCTGATAAAGCATTGGAAGATTAGATGTGAACATTAATTATTTGGTATACTTGGATATCATCACAGTCAACAGGCAGGCCTCTCTCTGGCTCTCCACTTATTGGCCTGGGTCTGTCCTCTTTGCCCAATGTTACAAAGATCTTTTAGGGTATATTAAAGAGCTTAAATTCTGAGCACCCTGTTGGCAGAAGGTTATGGATGGCAGTGAAAAACCATAATCCATTTGCAGAATCCCAGTGTGTGTTAAACCTCCATTGAATTCTTCTACCAAGGACATAGATAGACTTTCCCTCATAGCGTGCATTGGAAAGTAGATAAATTACCACCAGCCCATGGAGCCGCAGTCTATCTTAGATGGTTGTGTGGGTGATCACCACACTGATGGAGCTCACCTTACTGGGGACAGTACAGGGGGTTACATTACCATGAGTTATCCTCTCAGTCGTGCCCTGACAACCTTGGTTGGAAGGCCTGGACCATTCTTGTAAGCATTTCTAACATAATGTACATGTCTCGATCATGATCCTGTTCCCACTTCTGAAGTCTCACTTCTAACTGTAATGTACTGACTTGCCATCAATCATGAGTTTGTGACAGTTTCCTTTTTTCCCTGCCTTATTTAACTAACAGCCCAACTGTAAATCCTGAGACATCATGATCTCGTGCTAATGACCTCCCTCATCTGGATTATGTGTGTCTCTGTCTTTGAGTTGTCTTTATCCTTTTAATGTCTTAATAAATGTTCTCCTTAAATTGTATTTGAGATCGGGGTCTCTTTAGTACCCTAAAACAATGTCTCCCAAAGAGCCTTAATCCTAAAACACTCAGCTCCAGCTCCATGAGTCAGCAAACCCAGCACTCCCAATTAAGTGTTTAGAGGTACCCTACTCCACAAGCCAGTCTTCTGCCCCAAAGAACCCAGCTTTAGTTTTCTCTGGGCTGGGAGGTCCACCACTATGTTTCATGCTCTGGCTCGTCTTTCTGCTGTTGCTGCTCCTCTGCCACTCCTCAGAAGTCAACGCTGTCTCCTGGATCAAGGAGGTTAAATTCATAAGTATTTCAGGGTCCAAAGGAGACACACGTCCACTTCTGGCTCTTCTCACCTGCTGGTAGCTTCCTTCTGAGATGGCTAATTTTATACCCAGAAGGATGAAAAATAACCCTGCTAACAATTGCAAGTGAATCATATAATATAATGAGTATCTTCGCCCACCTTCTTACTAAGCACATCAAGAAAACAAAGATCATTTGGTGGGAGTGACAAAAGCTATGGCTAGAAGATCCATATTAAATAATTCACTGCCTGCATATCTTCCCATCACATGTAAATCTGTTCCCTCAGCAGATCTTGGCGGGACTCAGGTTTCCACCTAAGACCCACTGGCTTAAAATAAAGTTTGTTCCTTCTGGGCAATTCCTAACTGCTTTTAACATATCCAAATCAAACACAGGCTGAAGGTAAGCTTGCAAAAGCTCTGTAATCATGGGAATCATGTTTCTTCCCATCACATGTGTGGCTATTTTATAATACCAGGTAGGATAAACACCCAGTGGTCATATTGAAGTCTTTTAAGAATACGGGAGTTTAATCTTCTCCCCTCTACCCTTGGGTTGTGTCCATACATGTGCATATGGGCATCGCCTCCAGCAAGGTAGATCTACTAAGCCCTCGTTCCCTATTGCTTAACCAGCCTAGCTTTTGCTCCAAGTCACTCCAGAAGCAGCTTTTCTCCCCTCGGCTGTAGCATATACTTTCTTACATTCCTTTCTTCCGTTACAAGTAGCAACCAAAGTCATCATCTAAGAATCAAAACTTTTACTTCCCAAGGCCCTCGTTTTTTCTCTTTATATGAAATCCCATGCTTCCAGGTGTATTGATTAGAGTTTGGAAGGAAAAACACAAATCGAACTCTGAGGCAGAGACTCCTAAATAATCCCCCTCCCATATCCATTATTTCTTTCTGCCATTAGAAACAGAACTGCCACCACACCTATCTACCACTAATTTTATATTGGCATGTGGTCATAAAGAGATATTATACAGCGATGAAGTAGCAACCATAACAACGTTATGCTTGGGGGTCACCACCACACGAGGAGCTGTTTGAAAGGGTTGCGGCATGAGGAAGGTGGAGAACCACTGCCTTAGAAGATGGTAGCACCATGACACAGAAGGCACCGGGTCACAGGACATAAAAACAGAGTCACCTACCAACCTGTACATCCTACCTTTCTCTGGTGTGTTTTGTAAAAGAGAAATAAATCTCCATTGTATCTATGCTGCTGTATTGTAGCATCTGTTTATTATAGGGATGTACACTGTATCCTAACTAGTACTGTCACCTTTCAGTGCCTCAATTTCTTCTTCTTTGAAGTAGCAATGGGGTTATTCATTCTACTACATTGTTGTAAGGATTAAAAATAATATAAATAAGGCTCCCAGGCCATAGCTATTATATGTAATAGTTATTATCCTAGGTTTCATGAGTGGTTTCTTAAAAGCTGATTAAAGTACTTGGAGAAAATAAGCAGCATGCTGCCCAACCAGTATAATGGGGGAATATTATGTGTAATTGGATCCTTGACTTAGCAGCGAAGGCATAAGAACAATACGTTTCTGAGATTCAAATGTGAGTAAGCTAGTTAAAATGCTTTCAGGAAACACCTCCTGATGCATTTCCCGGTCTTATAAAGGTGGCTCATTTCCCTCACAGTCATTGTCTCAAGGTAAAAACCAGTTGCTACTGAGAAATTTCAACTCATGGTGACTACATCTGTCAGAGTAGAATGGAATTCCATAGGAATTTCAGTTGCTGATTTTTCAGAAGTGGATCACCTACCTGGCTTTTCTCCTCAGGCACCTACCTGTTGGCGGACTTGAACCTCCAGTGTTCTGGTTCCCATTGGTACCACTCAGAGACCTTCCCAGTTTCCAGCTGGGACATTGGGAGCCAGCTGCTGTGGGGTTGCTCCCAACTCACAGAGACCCCACTCACACTAGTACAAAAGTCGGCCTGAGCTTGCCCCGCTCCAGTAGCAGCTTGCACTGTTGTAATCCATAGAGTTTTATTGCCTGATCACTGGGTCTGTCTTTATAGTCCAGCTTCATCTGAAAGGTCTGCTGAAATCCTTCAGCATCATGATATTGTTGTTAGTTGCCATCAAGTATATTCTTGTGTCATGGAGCAGGGTTTTTAGGGTGGTGACCTTTCAGAAGCAGATCTTCAGGCCTGTCTTCCAAGGTGCCTTTTTCAGCTAACTGTTGTCAAAAATCATAGGAAAATGCAAATCTTCACTAACATAGAGTTGGTGGTTGCAGATGAGGTACCCTGGCCGGGAATCAAGTCCAAGCCTCCTGCGTGGAGGTGAGATTTTTAGCACTCCAGTTCTCAAAAAGCTCGCACTGACATTGAGTCAATTCTGGCTCGTAGCCACCCTACTGAACAGAGGAGAACTGCCCCATGGGTTTTCAAGGCTGTAAATCCTCACGGGAACCTTATCGTTCTCCTGTGGAATGGCTGGTGTGTTTCAAAGTGCTGACTTTGTAATTTGCAGCCCAATATATGACCACACTATGGCACCAGAGCTCCCTTTGTCACTTAAGGTAGGGGAGGGCAAAAGCTATTGTGGAAGGAAGAGGGTATTAGGTAAAGGGCATTACTGAGTGACAGGAAATCAGTAAGCCTTTCTAATCCGGAGAGAGCAGGTGAGTGTGTGAGGAGAGGCATCAAAGGCGAAGAACAAAGATTTGAAGCAATCTCAAAATATGACTAGAGCCCACATCCCAGGTTTAGTTTGGGAAGATTGTGAGTGCCTCCAAACAACCCTGTATTGGGTTTGGTACCGTGTTCAGTACAGACATTGGAACAATGGCTGAGAGTCCTGGAGTCCCCCCACACCATGCTGCGGAGAAAGCAGTCAAGAGCTCCTTGGACACCCTCACGGGACCTACAGGTGTTGAGAGGCATCGTTTGGCTGGAGGAGGCCTGGCACTGGTGTGAGGAGAGTGCTGGGTGCAGGGATGATGAATCTCAGTAATAGGCAGCAGGACAGGCTGGGAAAGGTAAGGAAGAACCAATCCACCTGCAGCAAGACAAGAGTGCCTTTAGGGGAGTCCATTAACAGTGTGGGGCTCCTCTGCCAGCTGTTATTGTGGGGGCTGGGCAAGGGGAATTGCCAGCGGGGAGCCTGTATTGACTAAACCAATTAAAATTCATTAAAGTGTATAATTACAAACTTCCCCTTGCTATTAGCAGGAATAGAGACTTGAATCTAAGGGAGAATGAGTTACAGAAAAGAATGAACAATATTACATTTTTTGGCACATCGAATCACATTATGCAAATTCCTTCCCTGCTACATGACACTTATAAAGTCAGTATTAAAAAGCGTATGTATAATGATGTTCCCTCACTGGATCATACCATGACAGAGGACAATACTGGGGACACACAGCAGATCAGCAACAGGAGCACAGCAAAACCACAAAGCCCCCGAAGAGTTCCCCCAATAGACTTCAGGCTAGGAGGGCCAGCACCCAGAATTCCCCAGGGCCAGTGGGGAGATAGTTATAAACGTTGGCAGACAAACCTGGAATTATGTATGCTTTTTTTTTTCTTTTCAATCGTTTGTTTTCTTTTTGTTCCATCTCTGTTAATGCTGGGTTGCCTACTTATATAAGATAAGCATGGGAAGCAAGCTTGAGGAGAAAGCAAGGGGACCGATGGTCCTTGAGGGACTGGGGGGAGAAGGAAGTGGGGGAAGGGGAGCAGTGAGAAGCAATACCATAAACAGAGGAACAAGGGAATTAAAAACAAGGAGAATGTAGAGATCCTGGGGATGTTGGAGCAATAGCAACTAGCTGAGAAGTATTAAGAGGCAGACGTAGGGTGAACTGGATAGTGGGGCAGGAGGAAGGTAAAAGGAAACA
Source organism: Tenrec ecaudatus (assembly GCF_050624435.1). Lineage (NCBI taxonomy): Eukaryota > Metazoa > Chordata > Mammalia > Afrosoricida > Tenrecidae > Tenrec > Tenrec ecaudatus. The sequence goes on along the minus strand of NC_134530.1, from coordinate 66,829,306 downwards.
GAGGAATGATCTAGGATGCGAAGGTATGGATAGAGGTTTAAGCGTAGTATGTATATATGTAAATACATTATTTCATAAAAATAGAGGTAGTGACCTATGTACATATATTTATATGGGAATACACTGAGATAGTGGATGGCCTTCTGGGCTCTGCTCATGCCCTCCCTCAATGCAAGAACACCTTGTTCAAACAACCTGGCATTCTGTGATGCTCACCTACCTGGCACAATTTCTGAAGACAAAATGGGTGCACAAGCAAATGTGGTGAAGAAAGCTGAAGGTGCCTGGCTATCAAAAGATATAGCATCTTAGGTCTTAAAAGCTTGAAGTTAAATAAATGGCCAACTAGCAGAGAAGCAACAGGCCCACAGGGAGGAAGCACACCAGCCTGTGCAATCATGAGGTGTTGACAGAATCAGGTAGTAGGCACCAGAAGATCCAAAACAAACGAACAACAACAAAAAAACCATATTGTTGAGAAAGAGGGGGGGTTGGGACAAAGCCCACCTGTCAATAATGGGACATCCCCTCATTGAAGGGTCACAGAGAAGGGATGAGTCAATCAGGGTTCAGTAAAGCACTGATGAAACACACAATATCCTCTGGTTCCTTGAGACTCCCTCACCCCCCACTATCATGACCTCAGTACTGTCTTTCACTGTGGGCTAGACCAGAACATGTACATATATACAACTAGAAGTTAAGAGCTCATGACACACAGAATCCAGGAACAGGAATAGGAGTAGTGATACCAAAAGGGTAGGGGACAGGTAGGGAGAGGAGGGAAAGAAGGGGGAACTGATCACAATCGACACATAACACCACACACACACACACACACACACACACACATACACACACACACACACACACACACACCCCTCCAGAAGAACAAACAACGGAAACTGTAGAGGAAGGGAGACAGCAGTCTGTATAAGATATAAAAAAATAATAATAATTTATAATTTCTCAAGGGCTCGTGGAGGTAGGGAGGGAGGGAGAAAAGAGGAGGTGATACCAAGGGCTCAATAGAAAGTAAATGTCTAGAAAATAATGATGGCAACATATGTACAAATATGCTTGATACAATTGATGTATGGATTGTTATAAGAGCTGTAAGATCCCCCAATAAAATGATCTTTAAATTTAAAAAAGCATATGTGTATAGGTCAATTTCATTTATGAACATATAGTCTAAAATCTTCAATAAAACATTGACAAATTTAACCCATTAGGGTAGTAAAAGAACAATACTTCACATTCAAGCAGTATTTAGCTCACAAACAAAAGTGTAAACAAAGAAACAAACAAAAAGCTGCCATTGAGTGGATTCTGACTCACAGTGACCTACTCGGTGAGGGTCGAACTGCCCCAGAGGGTTCCTGAGGCGGTCACTCTGCCCAGGAGTAGAGAGCCTCTTCTCTTTCACCTGGAGCAGCTGGGAGTTTTAAGCTGCCGACCCTGAGGTTAGCAGCATAATGCATAGCTCTATGTCACCAGGGCGAGGGGGTTGAGGATTGTGTAACTGCTTTTTTATGATCTCTTTTGAGACTTCTGCAAGATAGTCTGCAGGCAACTTCATTATCTAATATCTACTGTCGTGGGGTTTCAGGATGAAACTTCCCATTTAAAACGTCTATTACATTCGCCCTCCGTGCTATAAAAGGTTGTTGGTGGAGGATTTTGTGAGGAGGATTTCTCTGAAGAGAACTGTGCTGTGAAGTGTCCCATTCTCCTTCTCCCAAAGGACGCAAACTAAACTCGCTACCAGCTGCTCCTAGGGAGAAAAATGGGACTACCCACTCCTGTAAAGAGTTCATCTTGGAAACGCACAGGGTCAGTTCTACCCTGTCCTGCAGGGCCACTATGAGTCAGCATCAACTCAATGCAGTGAGTCCCCAAGAACAGGCTGGGAATGCTTCCCCATTCTGTTCAAGTCAAGAAGGAGCCATTTCAATGGGTCACCTGATATGGATAAGCCTTGATGTGGAACTCTTCCAGGTCTCGTTCAACACAGTGGACCAGTATTTGACTCAACACACACTCACACACACTCACATACACACACACACACACTCACACACACACTCACACACACACACACACATACTCACACACACACTCACACACACACACACTCACACACTCACACACACACACACACACACCAGTTGTTGTCAATTCAGGGTCATAGCAAGCCCACATAAGTCAGAGTATAATTGAGTTCGATAGGCTTTTCAGTGGTTGGTTTTTTCCCTAAGATCATCAGACCTTTTTTTCCCCTAAGGTGCCTCTGGGTAGACTCGAACCTCCGACTTTTCAGTTAGCACTAAGCATTTAAACTTTTTGCACCAACCTGGGACTCCAAATTAAACCAAACTATCAAAGTTGATTTTTAAAATGACTTTCTTATTTCATTCCATGATTCCTGCTCACAATACACTATTCGTTGTGCATGATGGCTCAATAGTAGAAACTCCCTCAATGTAATTCACTTCATTTTTATATTAAATCCTAATAGCCGAGGCAAAAAAGCACCAGGATAAGTCAAACAGGATTGTTACTGGGGTTCTAATTCACACAAGCTTATTCAAAATAAAACATGGCTAAACATGTCTCTGTGGTCAGCGGATGGCTGCACATTCTCTCAGTGATGCACCTGTCTTAGTCTCATTAGTGTGCTTTCAAATGAAAAGGCTCAAGCAAACCATGCTTTTCCAGGGGATCTGCTGGGTCAATCAAACTCAAAGTAAGCAGATGGTTATGGCAACTGTCTGGGGGGAGTTCCACAGCAAAACCTTTATCTATTTTCTTGAAGGACAGGAGAACCATAGAGCTTAAGTTTCAAGAAACTCGAAAACTGCCCTGGTGAGAAAAAGACCCAGAAAGGTATGCTGAAGAATTTTTTTCCATAATGGACTGACAGTACTCATTCTCCAAGGGTAGCAAGGCTGTTCTGTGACACGATCATGGGGAACCCTTACCCCGTCCCGCTACTGTCCTGATCTTGCTCTTTCAGATGTTCTTTTGTTCTCTGAACTCAAAGAGCGGTGAACAGGACTAGTTTGCACACCTGGATAATGCTCATCTTTCTGCTTTGATGGAGTGTAATTCAAAGAGTACAGACTGCTTTGGGGACGGGTTAGAGAGATGGAAACAGGGCCTGCAGAAGTGTATAGACCTAGATGGAGGACTTGTCCAGAAACAACACCTTCACATTTTGATATTTTTGTTTAATAAGAGTATCTATGATTTTGTGGCAATTGTTTCTTATAATACATTCTCTTTTATAAGCTGAGTTTTTCAGCACATTTTTAATGCCATGTTTGTGGGAAAATGATGTGCCTCGGCTGATATTTGGGTCTGCTTATACTTGAGCATATGTGGTATTTCTAGTATTTGATAACATTTAAGATTTGTATTAGTTAGGAACCCTGTACACTATTGAAACAAGCTCTGAAGTCTCAGTGACTTAATATTCTCAAGGTATTTCTCTCTCAGACAGAAAAATGAATCTTCTGCAGGTTCTGCGACTCTCCATAGTAGTTTCCTTCTAAGAGATGATTCAAGGATCCAGGCTTATCATCACCTGCCTCTTGTCACGTCAACTTCTCATCTCCTCTCCACAGCAAGGGAAAGGAGGATCTTTTCAATTCCTCAGACTGGAAACAATGTGTCATTCCTACTCACAGCCCAGTAGTCAGAACTACTGACATGGCTCCATCAACTACAAGAGGGCTAGAGTGAATACTACAGTGCTCTGTGTACCCAAGAAAAGGAAAACCAGATATTGATGCCAAAACCCCAAACTCACTGCTGCTACTGAGTCAATTCTGATTCATAATGATCCTTTTGGACACAGCTATGAACATTTATGGGAGTAGAAACCTTCATTTTTCTCCTGAAGAGTAGCTGGTGTTGTTAACAGCCCAATGTGTTAGACTGGGATGGCTTGAGAAACAAATCCATGGACATTAATATATGTATAAGAAAGAGCTTATATAAAAGAGTAAGTGTATATTAGGAAAACATCCCAGCCCAGTCCAGATCAAGTCCATAAATCCAATATTAGCCCATAAAGCCATTACTACTTCATAACTCCCTCTTCAGACTCACACAGCACATGCAATGATGCAAAATGCAGGAAGATCACAGGTCAGTGGATGCAAAGTTTTGTGGATCTGGTGGTGCTGGAAGCATCTGCACACTGGTGTCAGTCTCTGTGGCTTCTCCAGCTCTCCAGTGTGTCTTCCCAACAGAAAGGGAAGCAGAGAGAGTGTGGACCGTTTCCCAGAAAAAAGAAAGGAATCCTCATGAGAAAACCACACCCCCAAGAAAGCATTATCAGGCTGTGGCTTGATTGACAGGCTAGACTTCACCCCTTCACTCTTAATGCATTCAAGTTGACACGAGATTTTGTAAATACCACAAATCACTCCTTGCCAACTTGACACTTTTATACAACTCCTTAGCGATATATAATTTTTAAACAAAACAATATCAAAATCATATTTGTACCTAATAGGACAAAACTAAAATGCATAAAACTCAAATTGTATCAGCCTCATTTAAATATAATATCCTATAAGTGTGCAAAACAAAAATATTCTATGCTTAACAATTGAAGTTATATGAACACTTACACCATAATGCTATGAATATATTCCCCTACCCAGGAAAGTTTGTAGCCAGCCACTTCATGCCCTTATCCTCCCCATTTTGGGTATCCAATTTCTATGCTTCCCACTTACATTAATCTAGTGCTCTGAGGAGACAATCATGTTCTTTGATGTGAAGACTCTTTATTTCAGTTGGAACCTTGTGAATCCACATCCATAAGCAAAGCCAAATCAGGATAGACCATCCACAAAGTCAGCAGCAATATACACTAAGTCACAGGCTCAAAAATCTTATCCTCATCTGGTTGGGTTCTGGTCAGCTCAATGTGGACCACCTCCCTTAGCCTCACAAGGGTGCCCATCGACTACCTTGCCTTTTGACCATGGGCCCCATCATAAATTCTCAACAGCCCTAGCCCTCTTGGGCTAGGTTATAAACTCCAGATCAACCAACCCACTCTCATTTTTCCTCTAGTCCCTCTGAACCAGGTCCATGGGTATCAGTGGCCAGATTCAACCCATCTCTATTGCTGCATTTCTCCCATTTCTATTCAAAAAGTGGATCTCGGTGTTCACCTCGCAAGCATTTCAGGCTTCCTGCAGGCTCCCTTTAACTTTCCATCCTAGAGAGGAGTTTCTTCATGTCTCCAGATTTTTCCAGTTTCAGGCACAAACCACTAGTTAAAAATTTAAAAAGCCAACGGGTTCCTTTCTTCCTTCAATCTGTGAACAGCCCACTAGGCAATCTCTTGAAATTCAAATATCCTCAGTACTCAAGATATTTAGTGGGGCTTATTTTTTCAGATCCTTCTTTGTAGGTATGTCCTATGTCCATTTAAAGAGCCAATTTATTGGCTAAAGGCAAGTAGGCTTACAAACTCTCTATTTCTACTTTCCAATAATCGTTTCTGTCGAGCATTATATAAATAACAATAGGCAGAAGAAAACAATATAAATCTAGTACAGCTAGATCTTAAACTCAATTCTTTAAACAGTTTACATTCAATCCTTGTGTATCTTATCTTAACCCTTACCCAATCTATTCCATTGATATAAAATATGGCCTCAGGCCTCTGCATCAAGCCAGGACTGGACCTTCTGTTTGCCATTTTGATTAAGCAGCATGGTCTCCGAGGAGAAGTTCATGGGGCCATTTTGCCAACTGAGCTCAAAAAAAACATTAATCACATTCATTTTCACCATTTCAAAGAGGAATAACCAAAGACAAAAAGCAAGGAAAAGAATCAAAACTTTAATTTTCCATGTCCTTTTCAGAAAATAATTGACTGAACAGTGTGGCTAACCTCTGACCTCTGGCTAGCCAAAGAAGAAAAACTACCATGAGGAGAGGTCAAACAAGCATCCACTCTCCATTTTCATGAGTTCTCTGGTACCCCACTCAAGGTTTTAGATATGTGGAGATATATATATATATATATAATAACAGCTAATTAGTCCACACAGCAGTACAAAGGGCTCAGCACAATTCACTTTCATGAAACAGTTACCAGACTGCTGGTCCAAGGTCAAGGAAGCAAACAGCGGAGTCTGCCTTCAGGCAAGACTAGAAAGGTGGGACAGCAACAACAGGAAGAGTAGTTGAGGCCAGTAGCTTGGGAGTGTAGTGAAGCAGTCCTGATGGATCCTCAAGAAATGTGGCTCAGCAGGTCTCCTTGGAATCTTAAACTCTAGCAATGCATGCCTGGGCAACACAATCCATGGGCTGGATCAGCCCGCAAGAGCACAGCACACAGTTGAGGCAAAGGACTTGCTCAGGCAGCAGAATGCTGGTCTGACCACCAGGGAGAAATAGGGAAGGGGGCTGACCTTGGAAATCCATTTATCTTGTCCTCTAATCAAGCTGATAAACTCCACCCACATGTTCCTATGGAAGCCTAATTGGCATAATAAACCTAACTATCATAGCTAACATATAACCACTAAACCACCAGCACGTCTTTAGATGGTAATAAGTACTCGGTGTATCTACAACAACATCCACACTTAAGAAGATCTGACTACTCTTAACACTCAGTAACTCACTGCCATCAAGTTGATTATGACTCATAAGAACCCTATAGGACAGAGTAGAACTTACCTTTTGGGTTTCTGAGGTTTAAATCTTCACACGAGTAGACAGCCTCATCTGTCTCCCACTGAATAACTGGAAGGCTCAACCATTTGTGGTTAACAGCTCACTGCATAGCTTGCTATGCCATCTGGGCTCCCTTTACTACTTTTATGACTCAATAATAAAAAAAAATAACCCAGTTTAAAAATGGACAAAATCTGAGTTGACATGAGTGAAATTCTTCCAACTCATCGTGACTCTATGTGTGCAGAGTAGAGCTGCTCCACAGTACTAGCAGCACACCTTGTAAAGAAAAGAACTTGAATCTATGTGTAACCTCCTCTCTGGGAGATTGGCAAGGGGGAGGCAGGTGAGGGGAGACGCCGGGGAGTGTAAGATAAGATATAATAATTATTTATAAACTATCAAGGGACCAGGGGTGGGATCGGGGAGGGAGGGGGAGGGCGGGGGAAAAAAAGGGAAACCGAGCTGATTCCAGGAACCCAAGTGGAAGATGAATTATGAGAGTGACGAGTGCAACGAATGTATAAGGGTGCTTTGCTCAATTGATGTATGTACAGATTGTGATAAGAGCCTTATGAGCCCCAATAAAAAGATTTTTAAAAATAAATTAAAAAAATAAAATAAAGAAAGAAAGAAAAGAGCTTGACATCATTAGTTATCAAAGAAATGCTAACCACAATCACTATAAGATGATCACTTCAGACTCACGAGAATCACTAACATAAAAAACATATAATAATAAGTATTGGCAGGGATAGGAAGAAATCAAAGCTGTCAAACACCATTGGTGGGAATGTAAAATGGTCCCACTGCTTTGAAAAAGAATATCGCAGCTTCCCAAGTGATCAAACATAGTGTTACTATGTTTAACCCAGCAATTTCACTCCTAAGTATATATTCCAGAGAAATGAAAACATGTATCTACTCAGAACCTTGTACATAATGTTTAGAGCTACATTATTCATAAAAGCTAAAAGTTGGACGCAATCCTAATGTCCATTGACTGGCAAATAAGGAGATATAAGACCTGCTAGAGCTATGAAAGGCTCTATTTTTATTTGCCATGAAGAGGTATGAACTATGGCAATATGCTACAACACGGATGGGTCTACCAAACCTTGTGCTAGGTGAGAGAAGCCGATCACAAAAGACCACATCCTCTAAGGAGGATTCCATTCACACTAGTCTGTAAGAGGGCAGCACGTAGAGGCAGACTACATAGTGATGGTAGCTTACAGTTAGGGTGGGATGTGTGGCAATGGGAGGATAAAGGGGTGATGGTGAAGGTGATTGGGTTTCTTTTTTGAGTTGATAAAAATACTGTGACGTTGACTGTGATCATAGTTGTATATATCTATGAATATACTAAAATCATTAAACTGTACCTTTGAAGCAGGTGAATTATATTGTGTGAATTATATAACAATAAATATTCTTTTTTTTTTTAAAGAAAACTAGAAAAGTCAGCCCATTGGTAGCCAACCGGACACCCCTTACTGAAGGGTTGTGGGGAGGAGATGAACCAGTCAGGGTGCAGGGTAGCAACGATGAAATATATAACTTTCCTCTAGTTCTTAAATGCTTCCTCCCCCGCCCCCTCCCCATCATGATCCCAATTCTACCTTACAAATCTGGCTAGACCAGAGGATGTACATTGGTACAGATAGCAACTGGAAACACAGGGGATCCAGGACAGATGACTCCTTCAGGACCAGTGGTGAGAGTGGGACAGCAGAGAACAAGGCGGGGGGAGAATATCGGACAGTGTAATATATGACAAAATAATAATAATTTATGAATGATGAAGGGTTCATGAGGTAGGGGGGAGTGGGGAAGGAGGGGGAAAATGAGCAGCAGATATTAGGGGCTCAAGTAGAAGGCAAATGTTTTGAGAATAATCATGGCAACAAATGTACATATGTTTTTGACACAATGGATGGATGTATGGATTGTGATAAGAATTGTATGAGCCCCCAATAAAATGATAATAAAAAGATGAGAAATCTAAAAAAACAACAACTACAAAAGTCTAGAAAATCATAATCTGAAAAAGGGTTCCTATTAAATCCAGTGCAAGCAGTTACTGATGTAACTTTAGAAGCATTCTTATGCATTTGGAAGGAAGAGCAAGAATTAGAGGTTGGCAAAGCAATTTAACCCATATTTTAAAAACAATAGCAGTTGTAGAGCCAAACACAACACAATGGAAGATGTAATCTAAAATAAATACTAATGCTCATATAGATTAAATATGAAAGAACAATTATGGTTATTATTTAACCAGATATCAACATATTACAAAGTTATTGTTGATGTTGGGTGCCCTCAAGTTGGTTCTGAGTCATAGCGACCTATGTTCAACTGAAGAAAACTCTGCCCAGTTCCTGCATCATCCTCACAACTTTCTGCGTGGTGAGCACATTGTTGCAGTCGCTGTGTCAGTTCATCTTGGTCCTTCTCTTTCTTTACTCTCTGCCCCTCTAACTTACCAAGCAGGATGTCTTTTTCAGGGACTCATCTCTCCTGACAATTTGTCTGAACCAAGTGAGGAAAAGTCTCACCATCTTTGCCTCTAGGAAACGCTCTGGCTTGGATTGTGTCAGGGACACCTTAGTCCTCAAAGGAACCTCCTGGCTTTTCAACACTTCTAAGAGGTTGTGTGCAGCCGTCCTCACTTTCAGCAAGCAAGGTTGTGTCATCTGCATGCTGCGTTTGTTAATAAGCCTGCCTCCAATCCCTACGCCTCACTCTGCTTCATATAAGCTGGCTCCTTTGATGATTTGTTCAGCATACAGATTAGATAAGTATAGAGAGAGGATAAAACCCCGACATCTTTTTCATCATCCTCTACTTTATCAAGCATGTCCCTCTCCAGGACTGGTCCTTCCTGACGTGAGGTCTAAAGACATGAGACAAAATCTTGTCACCTGCATTTCTGAGGAACGTCCAGGCTGTATTTCTTTCAAAATAGATGTATATGTTTCTCTGGTAGGCCATAGTATATTTAATGTTCTTCATCAGCATCATATTTTAAATGCATCTGTTCTTATTTGATCTATCTTATTATTAAATTTCAGTAGTAATGTGAACAAAATTTTTGAAAGAATGTGAAATTTTAATAATCTATTTTATTGTACTCAGCATACTCAAATAATGATCATTTCAACATGAAGTCAACATAAAATATGAATCAATGAATTTACAGCTAGTTTTCTTCCTTTTCCTAAATCTTTGAAATTCAGTGTGCATAAATTATACATCTTAGTTCAGACTAGTCATATTTCAAGTGCTCAGTTACCATCCAGTGGCACATGGCTACCGCATTGAACAATGCAATTTAGAGAAAAGTGCACAAAGAATGGAGCCTTGGGAGACAACTGCATTAAGGAGACAGGGGAAGGAAAAGAACCATTGAAAGAACAGACTGGGGAAAGAGATGAACCAGGATAGGGTAATGTCTTAAATGCGAGAGGAATTTGACTTAGGGAAACGTGGAGTAGGGTATCAAATGCTGTCTTTCTTCAGTGTGGGCTCATTCCATCCTTCCCGCGGGCTGGAGTGAAGCTCTACACTATGAAGTCACTTTCTTTTGCTCTGTCTTTAACAATCCCCCCTATCCATCTACCCACAAGTTTAGGGGCCGAGCACAGACGGCTAGAGATCAAGGGGTGGCTGAGGGTAAAGAAGAAAGGAGCACTGAGGTAGTGTGAGCTGATGGAGGATGCAGTGATTTAGAACAGGTGCCTGGTGGGAGTAAGATGGAGATCATGTTACCATGACAACTGATTATTTCATTGGTCCAATGATCAGTTGCCATAGTGACAAAATCTTTTTGTCGGTGTGACATGGATCCCAAGGGAGAGGATGCTTGTGCAAAGGACCCTTTCTCATTGGTAAACCTTTTTATTTGCAATGATTTCTGCATTGCTTGATGAAGCTTCCCCCAGGAACTTTAGTCAACATTGACATCCCACCCCTCCCCACACCCTTCCGTCTTGCTCATTTTGAGCATTTACCATTTGCAAAATGCACATATTTTCATTGTTCACATTCAGTGTTTTCTTATGCGACCATTTAAAAACTGTTTCGGTCATTTATTTTTCTTTCTACACAGAAGTAATTCTGTTGAAGGCAAGATTGCTTTTATTGCTCAATTGTGTTTCCGAAGGAGGTAGTGGGAAAATGTAGATATTAGTATGTCCCACTTCACTTTATACTATTTTCCAATTAGTTTGCCTTGGGATGATAAGTGATCATGTTGAGATTAAATTTTCTCCTATAAAATGGGGCAATGAAACTTGAACTGTAATGATCTAAGATATCCTAAACAAAGAACCTTCCCTATAGGAGGAATTCAATGAATAATCATCATTATTCTAGTGTTCTGTCCAGCTGGAGCTGGAGCCCATGAGTGTTGTTGTTGGGTACGATCAAGTCAGCTTTTTGACTCATAGCCATCCTGCGGAAACCAGAATGAAACATCACCTAGTCCTGCATCAACCTCGCTGTTGTTCTTATGTTTGGGCCCACTATTACAGCCACTGGCCAATCCATCTTGTCTACGGTCTTCCCCCTTACTTTACCAAGCATGATGTCCTTCTCTAGGGACTGGTCTTTGCTGACAACATGTAAAGTAAGTGAGAACTATCTTTATCCTTGCTTCTAACGAGCATTCTGGCTGGACCCAATGATTAACACTTAGTAATACTTGATGAACAATAAGATGATGACAAGTGATAGGATGGTAATAGTTGGATGAAATTTGACTTTCAGTTTCCTTAATGATCCTCTGATGGCAAAATTATAGATCAGCTGCCATCCGTCACATGCAATCCAAGTTGTGCTGATTCTTGTAAGAAAAAACTCATCTAATTAAGGGAAATGGAAGGAGAGGTAATAAAACCGTTGTGACTCCTAGTCAGAGGAAGAACACACTACTAATGAACTATTTATACCACCCCTCTCCCAAATGCACATAAATCTGATCCAACCTCTAGATCCAGCTACAGGAATAATAGAAATACATATTTAACACTTCCACAGGGAAGCAAGTAGCAAAATCTACACTGAGGGAAATACTACAGGAAAAGTGGTGTGGTTTCTTAAATATGTGTGGATCTTGTTTAACCTTTATTGAAGCCAGAAAAAAGATTCATAGAGTGAGCCCCTTGAAGTTTGGGGTTTAAGTGCATCTGGGAGCTGAGGGACCCTCTAGACACTCCTATCCTGCAGCTGTAGCAGCCATGGCTGGCAGCATGCTGGTCCTCACCTGCCCAGGCCAAGGGGACCAGAGCCATGCATTCCAACCTCAAGGACATGGTGTGGTGCTTGGGGAAGCACACAGACAAGCACAAGTGATCATGTGGGTGTATAGCCAGAGGACCGTTTTGACCCCGATCTCAGGAGAGCTAGCCATCTTTGGCAGCCTGGCTGGTGATGCCCTATTCAAATACTACCAGCATACTGTGGGGCAGCTGCCAGTTGCTGCTCACCTGACTGCTGAGGCCAGGGTGATGGACCCCTAGCCCTGGACCACACTAGAGGACGGTGTGCAGGATGGGCTGGGCATGTTCAGCTGGATCTACCAGGACGTGTCTGCTGTCACGTAGCACCTTCAGGACATCACCTAGAGCCTGCAGAGATATCTGCCAGCCATCAATGCTCGTGCTGGTGGTGACCAAAGGCCAGGTAGTACACTGAGGCTGACTTGCTGGAGTGTAGGAGCCAGCCCCTTGCCTCAAATCCTGCTTTGGTGCAAGCCCCCAGGCAAGGAGCTTCTGAGTTGACTGCTGAGTCATGCTGTCCCCCAGGTGCCAGCGGAGAAGAAGCCTACCAGATGCTCCTGGAGATGGACTTCAAGAAAGCCAGGTTTAGCCAAGGACACTGCTCACTCGCCACCCGAAGAGCAGTCCCTGCCTGCGCCCCACAACACAGCCTGCAGGGGAAGAGCTGTGCCAAGAGCATCAGTTAGGGTCCCCTCACCGAGTACTGGCACAGAGCACCCCATCCCTGTGTCCTGTACCAGGCCCTGCTGATGGCACGTGGGAGATGGACAAGGAGTGTGTGTAGGGTGGTTGGGAATTTGTCCTGAGACAGCCACAGTCAATGGACAGGCAGAAGATCATTGGCTCTGGGAGGGAGGGGACCCATCTTGATAGCCCTGAAACGACAGGTAAGGATGTCCATGGCCCACCACAGGGACGCACCTGGGGCCGGGGTGGGGTGGAAGAAGGAATATGTACTTCTGCCAGTTTAGCAATGTCCTCACCTGTGCCACAAAACACTACAGGGCAAGTGGGAAGACACGTAGAGGTCTTTTAAAATTTTTAAACCATTTTTTCATAGTACCTTAAGTACTACAGGATAAACCGTTTCCCCCCAACTGTCTCCTACATTAAATTATGTCCCCACTGGGAAGCTGACCCCTGATGCCCTGTAATTCACTGTGGTTAATCATCAGACTTGAACTTTTGAGGTATAGTCCTATGTTTGGGGTATCTCCTTGGCACCAAAGGCATGTGTAGAAGTAACAAAATAATATTACCGTTGAATAGAGGACAAACCCTGAGTTATTTTTTTATGTAATAATATCTTATACTTAAATTTTTTAAAAAGGTCATTGTTGTTTTTAGGTGTTGCTGAGTTAGTTCCTGCTCAGAGGGACTCTATGTACAACAGAACAGAACATCTCTTAGTCCCGGGCCGTCCCATAGTTATTCTTCGTTTGAGCCCATTGTTGCAGCCACTGTGTCAGTCCATCTTGTTATCAATCCAGGGTCATCCTCATTTTGCTGCTCTCTACTTTACCAGGCATGAGTTCTTCTCCAGGGATTGGTCTTTCCTGACTTATTTGACAATGTCTCAAATATGTGTGATGGGAAATTTAAACACAGGATAGATCCAAGACGCATCTTAATATTAATGACTTCAGAAATTTTCATTCATTTTTAGATAAGCTAATGCATGACATCATGATTTCATTTTGTTAAAATAAGTTTATTTTTAGAATAATATTTTAAAATACTTAAATGGAGTATGATATCTAGAACTTGCTTCAAAATAATACAGAAGGTACAACGTGAGGATGAGGGTAACAATACAGATGAAAAAGACTGATGACTTGACCATTGTTGGGCTCATTAATTATTTGACTGCTTTCTGGTTAGCAGTAGAGTGTTTTTAACCACTGCACTATTAGGGCGTCTCTGTAAAGATTACAGCCTAGAAAACTCAAGAGGCATTGCTACTTCATCACATGAAGTCATTATGAGTTGTCATCTACTTGATGATACCCAACACCTTGAGTCTAACCACTGTGGGATTTTTAAAATCATTTATTGGGATGTCTTACAGATATCATCACATTCCATTATTCAACCACATCAAGCAGTGTTGTACAATTGCTACCACTATCATTTTCAAAACATTTACTTTCTTTTAAAAAATCATTTTATTGGGATTCATACAACTCTTATCACAATCCGTACACGTTAATCTCTGTGTTAAACTGAAGGAGCTCTAGTGGTTCAGTGGTTAAGTGCTTGGCTGCTAACAAAAAGGTTGGCAGTTTGAACCCACAGCTTCTCTGTGAAGAAAAATAGAGTTTGCTTCTGTATCCTGTATAGCTTTGTATTCTACTCTGTTCTGTAGGGTCGCTATGGGTCAAAATCAACTGAAGGGCAATGAATTTGGTTTGGAACGCAATGTAGTCCAAACTTGGAATCATTACTCTGCTGTATTGCCTACTAGCTGTTGCTTTTGTCTTGTAATCTACACCTTAGCATAGTATCTGGCATGTTGTTGATTCTTAGCATAGTATCTGGTGCTACTGAATAGGTTCTGACTCATAGCAATCCTGTGGACAACAGAATTAAATAGTGCTCATTTCTGTGCCATTTCCATAATAGTCTATGTATTTCCCATTGTTGCAGTCGTGGTGTCAAGATATCTCAAGGAGGATCTTCCTATGCTGTCCTTTTCCAGGGATTGGTCCTTCCTGATAACATGTCCAAAGCAAGTGAGACAAAGTCTCACCATCCTTGCTTCCAAGGAACATTCTGGCTCTACTTTTTCCAGGGCAAATTTATACTTTCTTCTGGAAGTCCACGATGTATTCACTATTCTTCCCCAACCCCATAATTCAAAGGCATCAATTCACTTTTGACCTTCCTTACTCATGCTTTCATATGTATACAAGATGATTGAAAATACCGTGGCCTGGATCAGGCATATCATTATTATCTCCAAGGTGACGACTTCTGTACTTCTTCCAAGATAGTGTTGTTTGTACTTCTGGCAGTCCATGTTATAGTAAATGTTCTTTGTTAACATTATAAGTCAAATATGACAATTCTTCCATCTTTTATTTTTAAATTGTCCATCTATTGCATGCACAGGCAGTGGTTGAAAATTAAACAGGCTGTTCCAGGTACATTTTGATCTAAGTGTCATTTTTGCTTTTCAAGATTTTAAAGAAGTCTTTTGCAGCAAGTTTTTCCAATGCCGTATGCCACATAACTTATTAGCTGCCACTTCCATGGGCGTTGAGTTCTGATCCATGTAGAATGAAATATTTTGGCAACTACAAGTCTTAAGTTGCAATATTGAATGATTCTATGGGCAAAAATCTGAATGATTCATAAAAAGATGGAAGAAAGTAATGGGCTAGGCAGACAAGTTACCTAGACCCTCTATAACAAAGATACAAGAAACCAAATGAAATAGACATAGATGATAATACTGGAACCCTGAGCTTCAGAGAAAGAACAAACAAGGGCATTAAATACTGACTAGAAAAAAGAACAGAATAGATATAGCAAAAATAAAAGGAGGCAAACAGAATGGTAAATCGTCAACTGACCTAACATAGTGTGAGCATTTTAATTTTTGCAAGTAGCGTTCTGATCAAGGCAGCAGCTGGTAACAGGCTCTGTTTGCCCAGGATCATATGCATGCCAACATGGGTAGCTGCTAACCAGAAAGCAACCATGCTCACATTGTCTAGTCATACGTGCACCTCTTGCAGCTTCTTCCACTGGGTGAGGACCACCATAACTCTTGTGCCTTATGATCAGTGACAGATGGCAGCCAACATCAGCCCAACATCCCCTCAACTGCTCTACGGGAACAGTGAACAGAGAACTGCACAACCATTCCTATCCTCCATCATACCAATCAGAAGGTAGCTAGTGGATGCTTAAGTGCTGCTAAGCTGGCAAGCAGAGTAGGACTTGGTGCTCTTGCTCAGATATGGAAACAGAATAAAGCCAAAAAAGAAAGAAAAAGTCTCAGAAAAACCCTGGTTAAAGAATATACATTCACCAATGAAATACAAATACATCGCTACCAACTGCGGTTCACATGAAAGAACAAGAGAACAGTTCATACAAGTGACTCAAATACAGATTCAGAAAACTGAGAAAAAGATGGCATTGGAATTACTTGGTAATAAATTTAAAAGAATGCTATTTAAGTACCATCAGTAGATTAAGAGTAAGATAAAGAAAAAAAACACAGAAAAGATGAAGGAAAACACAGACAAAACTTAAGAAAAATGCTAAAAAGCACTATAAGAATTAACTGATTAAATTAATGAAAAATTAGAAACCATAAAAATCAGCATATATAAATCCAGAAGATTAATACTGAGATAGAAAATAGGTAGTACACTGAAAGGGCAAGAGGTAGATCTGATTCAATGGAAGACAGACTTAGTAAAACTGAAGACAAATACCTCAAAACTAATCTGCTAAAGGTACAATCAGAAAAATAATTTTAAAACATTTAAACATGAAGAAAGCCTAATTGTTATGTGTTACACATCAAGAGGAATAACCTACATATGATTAGAATTCCAGAACCGGAAGAGAGACACAAAGACAACAACAATCAGAGATTGTTAGAGCTTTGTTGAAAGAAAGCTTCCCTAATATCATGAAAGATGAGAAGACATGCATTCAAGAATCTCAACAAACTCTAAACAGATAACCCAGCCCCTTAAAATCATTGAGACATAGTATCATAGTAAAACTTTCCGAAACAAAGAGAGAATCCTGAAGGCAGCATGGGAAAAATGATGTTACCTATAAGGGAGAAATAATAGATTCTGTTTGTCAGCAGAAACTATGCAGGTAACAGGATATGACATCTGTAAAACACTGAAAGAAAACAAATGTCAATCAAGAATTACATATCCAGCAAATATGTCCTTCAAATATGACAGCAAAATCAGAACTTTCCCAGGTAAACAGAAAGTAAAGGAATTTGTAAAAATCAGAGCAACCTCACAAGAGTTCTGTAGGAATTTCTTTAGACAGAGAATCAGCAACGATAAACAACAAACAGATTAACACACATGACAATATCACACAAAAAATTTCAGATATAGAAATATAAAAGTAAAGTAAGTCCACAAGACTGACTGTAAGACACAAGAGATATAACGTTGTAAATGAGGATTACTACCAAGTAAAATGAGGGTAGGTAGTGTCATTACAGAGAGGAAAATAAGACCATTTTAAGGTAGAACAGTCTATTGTAAACTTGGGAAGAAAATAATAAATTATAGTGGAACCTCAAGGAATAAATAACTGTCAACAACAACAAATAATTAAGATTTAATAAACACTAAACCAGCAGCCACAAAAATTGTAAGACATTTGTAAACAAAGTGAACACACTATGTAACTTTTTTTATCATTTTATTGGGCGCTCATACAACTCTTATCACAATCCATAATCCATCCATTGTGTCGAGAACATTTGTACATTTGTTGCCATCATCATTCTCAAAACATTTGCATTATGCTTGAGCCCTTGGTATCAGCTCCTCGTTTTTCCCTCCCTCCCTGCCCATCCCCTCTCATGAACCCTTGATAATTTATAAATTATTTTGTCATATCTTACACTGTCTGACGTCTCCCTTCACCCACTTTTCTGTTATCCATCCACCAGGGAGGAGGTTATATGTAGATCCTTGTAATCCATTCCCCCTTTCCACCCGACCCTCCCTCCACCCTCCTGGTATCGCCACTCTCAGCACTGGTCCTGAAGGGATCATCTGTCCTGGATTCTCTGTGTTTCTAGTTCCTATGTGTACCAGTGTACATCCTCTGGTCTAGCCAGATTTGTAAGGTACAATTGGGATCACAATAATGGGGAAGAAGAAGCATTTAGAAACTAGAAGAAAGCTGTATGTTTCATCGTTGCTGCATCACACCCTGACTGGCTCATCTCCTCCCCACGGCCCTTCTGTAAGGGGATGTCCAGGTGCCTACAGATGGGCTTTAGATCTCCACCCTGCACTCCCCCTTATTCACAATGATAGGATTTTTTGTTCTGATGATGCCTGTTACCTGATCCCTTTGACACCTCGTGATCGCACAGGCTGGTGGGCTTTGTTGCTTCTGAGCAAATGGCCGCTTGTTTACCTTCAAGCCTTTAAGACCCCAAAGCTATATCTTTTGATAGCCGGGCACCATCAGCTTTCTTTGCCACATTTGCTTATGCACCCATTTCTCTTCAGCAATCCTGTCGGGAAGGTGAGCACCCAATTATTTGATTTTTTTTCCTTTGATGCCTGATACCTGATCCAGCACATAACATTTTATGGAACAAAGAAACTACCAGTACTGCACACACGCGCACACACATATACAATTTACAAAATGAGAACAATAAATTTATACCTATTGGTAATTACACTGAATGTAAGTATATTGAATGCATCAGTCAAGAGACAGAGTAGCAAAATGAATGAGAAAACATGACTCATCAATATGCCATTTACAAGAGACACACCTTATATACAAAGACAAAAATGGATTACAAATCAATGGAATACAAATACAAATATGAAGTAAATAGTAATCAAAAAAGAGCAGGAAAGGCAATTGATTTCTCACAAAATGTACATTAAGGCAAAAACTAGCATAAGAGATTAGGACTAAAGGGTCAATTGAACAACAAGACATAGCTATAATAAATATCTATACCTCCAATGAAAGAGCCCCAAAATATATAAATCAAATTTGAACAGAATTGAAAAGAAAACTAAGCATTTGCACCACCATGTTTTGGTTACTCTGAGCCACAGCGACCTTGTGGGCAACAGAAAACACTGCCGGCCTTGGCTCATTCTCACAACTGTTCTTACACCTGAGTCTGCTGTTGGAGTCATACACTGTCAGCTCATCCCCTTGAGGGCCTTCCTGTCTCTCACTGTGCTTCTGGTTTACCAAGCATGATGTCCTTCTGGAAAGGCTGGTCTCTCTTGACAATATGTCCTAAGTATGTAAGACAAAGTTTTGCCATCCTTGCCTCTAAGACACCCACTAGCCATACTTCTTCCAAGACAGATTAGTTTGTCCTTTCAGTTGTAGATGGTACTTTCAGTTGTCTTCTCCAGCACCACAATTCAAATGCATCGATTCTGTTTCTATCTTCCTTATTCAATGTCTAACTTTCATATGCACATAAGGCAATCAATCGACAGTATCACGGCTTGGGTCAGGCTCACTTTAGTTCTCACAGTAACAGTCTTGCTTTTCGATGCTTTTAAGAGGTCTTGTGCAGCAGATTTGCCTATCTCTTGACTGCTGCTTCTATGAGCATTAGCTGTGAATCCAAATAAGACAAAATCCATGACAACTTTGAGCTTTTCTCCATTTATCATGATTTTACCTATTGGCTTAGTTATGAGGAGTTTGATCTTCCTTACCTTGAATCGTAAGCCAGACCGGAGGCTGCAATCCTTAAGCTTCATCAACAAGCACTTCAAGTCTTCATTTTCAGTCAGCACAGTTGTATCATCTGCATATTGCAGGTTAATAAACCTTTCTCCAATTTGGATGGCACATTATTCTTCACAGAATCCAGTTTTTTCTGATGTTTTGCTCAGCATACAGATTGAGTAAGTATGGTGAGAGGATGCATTTCTGTTGCATACATTTCCTGATTTGAAACCATGCAAGATTCCCTTGTCCGTTCCCATAACTGCCTCTTGATCCATATACAAGTTCCACATGAACATAATCAAGTGTTCTGAAATTCCATTCTTTTCACGGTTATCCACAGTGTGTTATGACCCACAGTTGAATGTCTTTGCCTAGTGAATAAAACACAAGTAAACATCTTTCTGTATTCTCTGTTTTGAGCTGATCCATCTGACAGCATCGACCATATCCCTTGACCCACATCCTCTTCTGACTCCAGCCTGAACCTCTCGCAGCTCCCTGTTACCCTACTGCTGCAACTGTTCTTGGATGATCTTCAGCAAAATTTCCAGCATGTGATATTGCTGGTATTATTCTATAGTTGGAGCACTCTGTTGAGTCATGTTTCTTTAGAATGAGCACATAGTTTGATCCCATCCCATCATTTGTCCAAGTAGCTATATTCCAAATTTCCTGGCATAGGGGAGTGAGTACTTACTTCATCAGTGCTTCATCAGCTTGTTGAAACATTTCAATTGGTATTCTATCAATTTCTGAAGGCCTATGTTTTGCTAATGTTTTCAGACTTCTTCCTTCAGCACCATTGATTCTTGCTTATATGCTACCTCCTGAAATGGTGGAATATTGGCTAATTCTTTTTGGTACATAAGAAAACCTGATGTACAATAGTAGAATTTAATATACTACTTTTTATGAAGGGTAGAACAACTAGAAAGAAACTAAACAAAAACAAAGAATTAAAACAGCACAATTAATCAACTTTTTGTCATAGAAATATACTGGAGCCTATAACCAACAATAGCAAAATGTACATATTTTCCAGTGCCCATATAACATTCTCCAGAATAGACCATATATCAACCCACAAATCAAGCATTAATGAATTTTAAAGTATCAAAATGTTACAAAGCATCTTCTAAAATTAGGAATTATGTATAAAATTAAAAATCAACAATAGAAAGATCAAGGAAAAAAATCAAATATATGGAAACTGAATAACATCCTGCTTTAAAACTACTGGTTAATAGAAGAAACAACAACTGAAAGAGAAAATTCTTTAAATCAAATGAGAATGAAAACACAGCATATCTAAAACTTTGAGACATAGCAAAAGCAGTGTTCAGAGGTTAATTTACATCAATAAATGCACACTTTAGAAAACAAAAACAGCAAGATATGAAAATAATAATAACTTATCAGAGGTCCATGAGAGTGGGATAGTGGGGGTGGGAGGGGAAAAAAAGAGGAGCTGATACCAAGGGTTCAAATAGAAAGAAAATATTTTGAAAATGATGATGGCAACATATGTACAAATGTGCTTGATACAATGGATGTACAGATTGTTATAAGAGCTGTGAGAGCCCCTAATAAAATAATTTATTAAAAGAAACAAAAACAACAACAAAAGAAATTCAAAGTCTTAAAATAAAAACAAAAGGACAAAAGTCAATACCTTAACACAACATCTCTAATAATTGGGGTGTGGGTGTGGGAGAAGTAGCAAAATAAGCCAATAGCAACCAGGAAAAAAGAAATAATGAAGATTAGAGCAGAAATAAACGAAACAGAAAAACAATAGATTCCATATGTTTAGAAGTTAGTTCTTTGAAAGAATGAATAAAATCAGCAAACTACCGTCAAAGAAGGGTGGGGAAGATGCAAATAGTACCTAACCACAACCCACTGCCCCTGGAGTCGACTCTTACTCACAGCGACCTTACAGGACAGGGTAGAACTGCTCCAGTGAGTTCCAAGACTGCAGCTCTTTATGGGAGTAGAAAGGCCCTCAAATGGCTGGGGGTTTCCAACTGCTGACTTTGCAGTTAGCAGCCCAACCGATAGCCTCTACACACCAGGGCTTCTAACAACAACATAAAGGGGGCAAATTGATGAAGCCTCTTAGCCATAAACAAACTCCTCGAGGGAAGGAGGCCCTGGTCTTGGGAGACCAGGGCTATCATCTCAGGGGGACACCTGAGTCAATTAGTATAACGCCATCCACAAAGACCATGCTCTGTTGCCTTCTGCTTTGCTCAATAGCACCTGGAGTCTTTAAAGCTTGTGACCAGCCATCTAAGGTGCAACCATCGGTCTCGCCCCATTCGAAGAGTGAATAAAACCAAAGACATGTGGAAACAAGTAGTCCAAAGGAACCCCAGCTCCTAGAACCCTGAGACCAAAAGAATGAGTGGATTGACTGCCACTGCTGATTGCTCTCAAAGGGATTGTCAGGGAGCTGGCATAGGGACTGGGGCATCCATTACACATGCTCAGAGGTTCGGGCTTCTGGCCAGGAAGGGGTGGTTCACCTAGTGGGCGTTACACTTGGATTGGCCCATCTAAGCCAGGTGAATTTGATTCAGCCAATGGGGTCCACCAGTATTGTTGACCACGCCTCCCAATGGGTCCCTGAAAAGGCCAGAGGTTTTGCTCTGGGCCCTCTTTCCCAGTGGCTGCTACAAAATGTAGCACAGCCGGACTGCGGTCGGGAGTGGCCAGGCCGCAGTCCCGCAACTGTGCCGTGGACTCTGGCTTGTGTTCCATTTACTGTAGAACCTGAAACTGCTACTATTCTCTATAAACCTACTTGGATCACAAACCAGGCTTCAGTGTGAATTCTTTCTCACGAGGAGCCAACAACGGAGGTATATCATTCCCCTGAGAGATCTAACAGGATCACAGTAGGAAGTCTTGGATAGAGTGGGGGGAAATGGCACAAAACTCAAAATGATAAAAAAAAACAACAACAAGAAGAAGCAAACTCAGGCTTATTGGTCAAATAGAGATTAAGGGAAGCCTGAGGCTGGCCCTTAGCTATACTTTAGACCTGGAATTGGGCACTATTTTCAGACAAACAATAGACAGGCCTATTGGGAGGTAAATAGGTTAAAACAATCAATCATTTGAGATCAAAGGGATAGCATTTGCTCAAGGACAAAGTTAAGAAGCCAGAGGGTTAGAAAAGAGGGAGGAATTGAAAGACAAAACACTGGGTAACAGAAGCAACAAAGTCAACATGGAAGAAGCACACCAGCCTGCATGCTCACAAGGTGCCTTGCCACAGGGATCAGTTATGAGGCATCAAAGAACAAAAAATCATATCATTGTGTGCTCACCTTCCTGATACTATCGCTGAAAACAAAGTGGGTGCATAAGCAAATGTGGTGAAGAAAGTGGAAGGTGCCTGGCTATCAAAAGATGTAGTGTCTAGGGTAAGGTGGCCAGACGTTCTCTTTTGGGAGGACAGTCCCGATTTTTAACAAATTTTCCCATGTCCTGCAGCATTTCAAAAATGTCCCGATTTTTGGAAAGAATGCACGACACACTAGGGTATATGGTTTTTTGCTGCCGTGTGGCTATTTTGCCAGGATATGCGTTTTATCGATGGTGCCCCGCTTTACCAATATTAAAATCTGATCACCTTAGGGTCTTAAAGGCTTGAAGGTAAACAAGTGGCCATGTAGCTCAGAAGCAACAAAGCCCACATGGAAGAAGCACACCAGCCTGTGCGATCACAAGGTGCTGAAGAGATCAGGTATCAGACATCATCAGAACAAAAAAATCATATCATTGTGAATGAGGGGAAGGACAGAGTGGAGACCCAAAGCCCATCTATAGGCATTTGGACATCCCCTGACAGAAGGGTCTCAAGGTAGTGTAGCAATGATGAAACATACAATTTTCCTCTAGTTCCTAAATGCTTCCTCCTCCCCCCACCCCCCTGCCCACTATCATGATCCCAATTCTATCCTACAAATCTGGCTAGACCAGAGTATGTACACTGGTACAAATAGGAACTGGAAACAGGGAATCCAAGGACAGATGATCCCTTCAGGACCAGTGGTGAGAGTGGCGATACTGGGAGTGTGGAGGGAAGGTGGGTTGGAAAAGGGGAACCGATTACAAGGATCTACATATAACCTCCTCCCTGGGAGACAGACAACAGAAAAGTGGGTGAGGGGAGATGTCGGACGGTGCAAGACATGACAAAATAATCATTTATAAATTATCAAGGGTTCATGTGGGAGGGGGAGGGATGAAGGGAGGGGAAAAATGAGGAGCTGGTGCCAGGGACTTAAATGGAGAGCAAATGTTTTGACAATGATGAGGGCAATGAATGTACAAATGCGCTTTACAAAGTTGATGTATGTATGGTTTGTGATAAGAGTTGTATGAGCCCCTAACAAAATGATTTTTTTTAAAAAAAGGAAAAAGAAACACTTCAAGTTTTGTGTCAACTTGTGTAGACCAGGATTTTTAGTGGTTTGGTACTTCATAATTTCCTGTAATGAGATCTCCTTGAGTGTGTGGTTTGATTCTAATAAAAATAGACACTGGGGGAAAAAAACACGGTAAAAGTGTGATGAGTGATGTTGCATTGTGGAGATTGGAAAGAAACAAAATATCTATGAATTACTGAATGTAAAACAAATTATTTGCTCCGTAAACATACATTCAATTCATTAAAAAGTATTTTTTTAAAATAAAGAAGAGAAGAAGTTGGAAGGACTATACAGAGTTACTATACCAAAAAGAGGAGTTAGCATCTGACCAACGACGCTGGATACTACTAAAGGAGAAAGCCTAACCTGCACCAAAGGCACTGTTGGAAATCAAGGCGCCAGGAATCTGGTGTAGAATTGGTATTTAATAAATGCTTTCTGAGTCGTTATCCATTTTAGTGTTTTGAGCAAATTTTCTTTTAGAAACAAATCCAAACCAGGTACAGTTTATAGACACAGAGTGTCTGATATTCCATGGTTGCAAGGAACAAGGAAGTTTTCCAGAAGGATTAATGTTGGCTTGGTTGAGAGGGCAGCGAAAAGACCCTCCACAACACGGATTGACACAGTGGCTGCAAACAATGAGCTTAAACAATAGAACAATTGTGAGGATGGTTCAGGATGGGGTGATTTTCCTCCTTTGTACACAGAATCAGGCGGCTATGGACCAGAATTGCACCTAAGAACAACAACCTTTAGCATAGCAGAAAAAAGGGGTTGAATGAGGATTTTGTTGTTAGGTACCCATTGATAGATGATAAATGAACTGCTAAATGTTTAAAAGAGAAATAAGGGCTACTACTTAAATACCTAAAGAAAACACTTGATGTGTGTGTGTGGGGGGGGGGGGGGCTCTCTCTCTCTCTCTGGCCTCCTTTGCTCTGAGATCATTGCAAAACAGAAGTATTCCCCATTCCTTTTATCATGCTGAGTAGAGGAAGTAAGGTATAACTGGATCATGTATTGAATCGAAATGGAAGCAACTCATGAGCCAAGAAGTATTAAAAGTAGTTGCTAAAAGGCACAAATAAGAACCTGTAAGGCAAAATGTACAGGTATTAAAATAAGTTTCCATTATGAAAGAGCTCTTCTCTATTTCCACTGATGTAATTAGAATCTGAGAGAACTTATTTGCAGGGTCAGTGTGATATACTATTCAAAACAAGGATTTTAACAAGGATTGAGGTGCACGTCTTTACAGTTGCCATTAGTAGCAATGGGACTTCAGTGGCCTTTGCCTGTAGGATGGGCAATAAGCTCCAACTTTTAGGATGGTTGTGGAGATATATTGTGAGTAGCCCCAGGGCTTGGCAGTATTCTGTTGTACATAGAGCTGCCGTGAATTGGAACCAGCTTGATAGCATCTAACAACAATAGAAAAAGAAAAATGGAAAAAGTCTGCTTTGGTCAGGACACATTCAGTCTGCCATGAAAAAACAAAACACCCGTTGCAGTGATGTGGAACTGATTCTGACTCAAAGTGTCCTCATCAACTCGAACTGACCACCATCAAGTCCATTTCAACTCAGCAACCCTGGAGGACCTAGTAGAAGTGCCCTCTGGGTTTCTGAGACTAACCCTTTATGGGAGTAGAAAGACTCATCTTACTCCCATGGAGCAACTGGTGGTTTCAAACTGCTGACCTTGTGGTTAGCATCTCAACAAGGAACCTACTATGCCACCCGGGCTCCTTAAGCATTCCCACAGGCTAGAGGAAAATCTGCTTTATAGAGTTTCTTCTATGGAGTGGGCCGGGGGTTTGAATTGTTGACCTTTTCTTAGTATTTAACCACTGTGCAGCAGGGCTAGCAGGCAGTGGGCTACAATGATTATAACAATGTAAATGACTATGGGGTAGAAGATCTTTGAAAGTGGACGATGAGTTCAAATCCTGACTCTTCTACTCTCCAACAACTGAGCCTCCTTCTGGTCTTTAAAATGGGAGTGATCTTCTTTGTAATCTTGCTGTAAGACAAATTAAAATCATATGCAAAAGGCCTCTGTGTTAGTTTGGGTACTTTAGAGAATCAAATCCACAGAAACTCATGTATAAGAGAGAGTTTTATATAAACGTTAAGTGCACATCAAGAAAACATCCCAACCCAGTGCTGCCTAAGCCCACAAGTCCAATATTAACCCAAATGTCCTACACCAATCCACAAAGTCCTCCTGCAACTCACAAAACACACACAGGAAAGCTGAATCAGTGAACGTGTAAGCATCTCAGCTCTGGCAGGGGTCTCCACATGGCTGCTCCAGCATCCAGTGCTGCATAGAGGTAAGTTCATGAAGCTTCTCTTTGGGGGTGTCTTGCAGGAAGTGAGCTTTGCCAGCTGAAGCAGGGAACTGGCTAAGGCAGTTGCATGCTGGTCCGACCATCAGAAAGCAAGAGACTGGAGAACCAGAAAGTCGAGGCTCACTGAGCCATTTATCTCTCTGCCCTTCAATTAACCCCACATGCGTTTATCAGCAAGGTTGGCATAATACACTTTAACTATCTCAGCCTCTCACACAGGAACACTCAACAACTATTAGCCACATTTCCACTCTTCCAGGATTGAGATTTCTTGATAGTTCATAGTCAGTTCATTGCCAAGAATGTTACAATTTGCAATCAAGCAAATGTTTCCTACTATCAATTTTACACCGTTTACTTCAGATTCCTTTAGACGGTAAATCTTGGGCTACAAGCCTTAGATCAGACGTTCTAACCTCTGGGTCGTGAGCCCTTTGGGCCGAAGGACCCTTTCACAGGGATGGCAGGATTCATAACAGCAGCAAAATTAGAGTTACAAAGTAGCAATGAAAATGTTATGGTAGGGCGTCACCACAACATGAGGAACTGTATGAAATGGTTGAGGCATTAGGAAAGTTGAGAATCACGGCCTTAGCTGCTTTTTCATTTTTTCTTTTGGCTAACCAGCTTCGTTTCACTCTATCATTCCAAAAGATACTGCTAGCTAACTGGAAGAGTGGCGATTTCTCCTGCTCCCACTCGATTTGACATCCTCTGACTCACTCTTCCTTGCACCACCCAAATTTCATCTGCACCACTGCTTACACATACTGTAAATATGTTATTTAATCTACGCATTGGTTAATGTTTGTTCAGCTGTCTTGGTGCCATTGTGTCTTTCATTACGCTTTTAATTAGCTATATTGATTCGGAGAGTGGAGGCAAGTCAGGTCATTACACGAGAGAAAGGATGGTGTGGGGAGATGTGAGAGTGTACTAGTGCCAGGCCTGGGGAAATATTTAGGCTATTTATGGTCTCCCCGGGAAAATACATTTTTTTAAGCTAGGAAGGGATAAGTTAAAATGCTTTTCCCCAACAGAAGGCCTCAGATTGTGCAAACAGTAAATGTACTCAACTGCTAGCCAAAAGGTTGGCAGTTCAAGTCCACCCCGGAGCACCTCAGAAAACCCGGAGATGTGCTTTGAAAAAGCAGCCATTGAACACCCCATGCAGCACAGCTCTCCTCTGACACACAGGAGGGTTTCCACGAGTTGGAAAGGACTGACGCTAGTAACTGGTACTGCTTATTCTTTTCCACCGAGAGTGACTAATTTGTAGAGTGACTGTTTTGGAAAGTATCATATTTTGCCTTAGTCACACAATGCAACACCAACCTCCCACAGTCCAGGAACTCGATCTATGAGGCTTTTACAGACGGATGTAATTCAGCTCCATGGATCAGCCATGCCCATCAGCAGATAATATTTAATAATCACTTAAAAGGTGAGCCCTGGTAGTGAGTTGGGCTACTAACCTTTAAGTCAAAAGTTTGGAATCATTAGGCACTCCTTGGGTGAAAGATGAGGCTTTCTACTCCTGAAAAGCTTTCTAGCCTTGGAAACCCACCGGGAATTGTAGGCTATTGCAGGCTGGGAAAGCTCGTAGACAACACAGGGCAATAAATCACGATTTCTTTGCTTTGAATACTGAAATCTGTTACGCTTCAGGGTGTGTCCTCAGAATGGATGCTGCCTCATGTGTGAGAGCTCTTCTCTTAGGTCACTCCTGACACTGTGAATGACTTTCTTCTCTCCTGACATTCAACCTTGTCCATAGTAATACGTTTTCTTTAGAAAACCATCAACCACTGTGTAGGAGAAAGGAGAGTCTGCCTACTCCCTTAGAACGTTCGTCTCAGAATCCCTAAGGAGCAGTTGAACTTGTCCTACATGGCTGCTGTTGGTCAGCATTGACTCCATGATCGTGAGTTTGTGCTCAAGACACTTACTGTATGACAGCCTGTGCCTGATCTCTTTGGCTATTATTTTCATTTTATAAGCAAGGAGATAGAGACTAAGATAAACGAAAGAGCTCGACGTAGGCACATAAGGAGCAAACTGTGGAACAAGAAGCTTGAACCCAAGTCTGCTTCCTCAATCTGCATTTTAAGGTTTCCTCCCCATTAGCACCCCAGAATTCTCTAGTTGCTATGTTCACTACAGATGGTGTGTGTGTGTGTTTTAATCTTCCATGCTGTAATACTCTGGGGTTCCTGTTGCTTGTTTCCTTCCTAAAGGCTGTTGATTCCATCCCTTGTCTCTCCTCCCCTCACCCATTCTGGTACAGTTAAGCCCTATTTGCTTTCTAGCACTTTAAGGAAGTATCTTGGAATCCCAGACACTTCAGGATGAGACTCAAGATTTGTAAGGGGTAATGGTGGCCTTCCTACTCCCCCCACCCCTTCACTCAAATGGCTTAAATAGATCCTGGTGTGAGGCTCTGAGGAACTTGATCCCAGTCTTATGCTAAAACGTGGTGACTATGGGCCTCAGTTTCATTCTTAAACAAATGGGGATCATCACAGCTTTGCTTATTCCCTTGAATTCATGACTCAGGCAGTTGTTCTTCAGTAACCTTTTGCCTATAGCTCCACTCAGATGGTGGTGGGCTTAGAGACCTGAAGGGTGGGAAAGAAAAGCGTTATCCATTTATCAAGGATCCACTCAATGATCCAACAAAGAACTGGCAACTTCCACTTTCCTGGGTGACTTGAAATTCTGGGAACTTACACCTTCTCTCCATGTAGTGGGAAAGGTAGCCTCTTCTTGGGAAGACTGTTTTCCTTATCACAGTGCACTGTCATTATCTAGGTACTTGTTTCCCATTAGACTGTAAGTTCTAAAGTACAAAGATGGAATCTTATTTATCCTACTCACAAGCCATCTTACTGCACTTGGATAATGGAGCCTCTGATTTCCACCATTGTCCTCCCACACACTACTTACAGTACAGCAGCCAAAGTGATAGTTTCAAACAGAAATCTGATTATATAAATTTTCTGCTCAAAGCTCTGTTTCGGTCAAAATTTTTACAATGGTCTACATCAGGAGTATGGAAACTGTTTTCTGCCAAGGAACATTTGAATATTTATTAATGGCATTCTCAGATCATATGGGTCAAATATTTAATTAACTCACCCACATGTGATGGCTAAGAGTCTTGGTGGCCTAGTGGTTACACATTGGGGTGCTAACTTCAAGGTCATGGCTCAAAACCACCAGCCACTCCACAGGAGACAGATGAGGTTTTCTATTCCCATAAAGAGTTAAGAGTCTCGGAAACCCACAGCAGGAGTTCTACCCTGTGCAGTAGGGTTGCTATGAGTCAGAATCAATTATTGGCAGTGAGTTTTAGCATGCTGGCTGGAGTTACTTCTCTTTGGTGAGACGTGGGATGTTGGCTGAGACTGATTATTTTGCAGGCCCTCCATAGCCTGCAGGCTGGATGTTCCCCATCTTTGGTCTGCGAGACCCACTCTCTGACCTCCTTTCTTCATTGATCTATTTCTGACTGTCCTCTAGCCACCTCGGCTCCCTCACTATTTTTAAGGAATGCTTTTGCCACACAGCCTTTCCACTGGCTCTTCCCTTTGCCACAGGCACTTTCTCATTGACCCCACCTCTTTCAAGCTTCTTGCTAAATACCTTGTCCCCTCCCTTCCATATTTTTCACATTTTTCTCATATTTCGTACCCTGGTCTGTCCCTCCTCCCCGTAGCACTAAACACTTTTTAACACAGGAAATAGCTCTTATTATGCTTAACATCTATCTTTCCAAATTAAGAGTCAAGTGCTGAGAAGGGAAACCTACCTTCTGTACACTGGCACTTCTATTTTTTTAAATCGTTTTATTAGGGGCTCATACAACTCTTATCACCAGCCATACATAATCAATTGTGTAAAGCACATTTGTATATTCATTGCCCTCATCCTCAAAACATTTGCTCTCCACTTAAGTCCCTGGCATCAGGTCCTCATTTTTTTTCTTCCCGCCCCGCTCCCCCCTCTCTTGAACCCTTGATCATTTATAATGAACCCTTGATCATTTATAAATTATTTTGTCATATCTTGTCCTGTCCAATGTCTCCCTTCCTGTTGTTCGTCCCCCAGGGAGGATGTCACATGAAGATCCTTGTAATCGGTTTCCCCTTTCCAACCACCTTCCCTCTACCCTCCCAGGATCACCACTCACACCACTGGTCCTGAAGGAGTCATCTGTCCTGGAGTCCCTGTGTTTCTAGTTCCTATCTATACCAGTGTCCATCCTCTGGTCTAGCCAGACTTGCAAGGTAGAATTGGGATCATTATAGTGGGGGGGGGGGGGGAAGGGAAGGAAGGAAGCATTTAGGAACTAGAAGAAAGTTGTAATTTTCATCGTTGCTATATCGCATCCTGATTAGCTCGTCTCCTCCTCGAGACCCTTCTGTAAGGGAGTGTCACTGGCACTTCTTAAACAGCAAAATTCTGCCTGCAACCTCAGCGTTAGGTGCCACTGAAGTTGTTCCAACTCATAGCAACCCTGTGTCTCACATAATGAAACGCTGCCTGATCCTATGTTTGAGCCCACTGTTGCACAACTGGGGCAATCCATCTCATCAAAGGTCTTCTTCTTGTTCACTGACTCTACTTTACCAAGCATGATGTCCTTCACCAAGGACTGGCCCCTCCTGAAACCATGTCCATAGGAGATCAGATGAAGTCTGGTCATCCTTGCTTATAAGAAGCATTCTAGCTATGCTTCTTTCAAGATGGCTTTGTTCATTCTTCTGGCAGTCCGTGGTATATTTAATCTTATTTGTCAATGCCACAATTCAAATCCCCAAATTCTTTTTAATTTTTCTTACTCACTGTCCAGCTTTCATATGCATATGAAAGACTAGAACTGGAGACTGGAACATCATGGACTGGGCTGGGTGCACCTTAGTCTTCAAAATGACATCTTTGTTTTTTCTAACACTTTAAAAGGTCTTTTGTTGCACACTTGTCCAATGCAATAAAATATATCATT
Organism: Tenrec ecaudatus; assembly: GCF_050624435.1. Taxonomy (NCBI): domain Eukaryota; kingdom Metazoa; phylum Chordata; class Mammalia; order Afrosoricida; family Tenrecidae; genus Tenrec; species Tenrec ecaudatus. The sequence continues at coordinate 66,798,052 of NC_134530.1, read as the reverse complement.
TGGTTATTTGACTGCTGCCTCCATGGGTGCTGAATGTGAACGCAAGTGGAATGAAATAGTTGACGCCTTCAATCTTTTCTCCATTTATTGTGATGTTGCTCAGTTGTGAGGATTTTTGTTTTAAGATGAGGTGTAATCCATACTTCATCAATAATTGTCTCAAATTTTCCTCACTTTCACAAGGTGTGTCATCTGAATACAAGATTCTTCAAACACATCCCTCTCCCTGAGCTGTAGCTTCAGTGTTGTCCTCTGAATTGAATTCTTCTGCGGAGAGGGTGGGGGCTGTTCACATAGTTAGGTGTGGGGAGAGGTCAAAAGCTTACGGACATCCTCCCCAGGGTAGTTAGTCACCAGACTACAGGGTAGGCCTCTAGGGCAGTTAGTTCACCACCTCACTCCCTGCTACTGGGGACAATAAACTATTCCTCCTTGAGGCCTGAGACCAAGCGCTCACACCCTACTGATAATGGTTCCTATGGAGATCTAGGGAATAGGTCAAAGTTAGGCCGCCATCCTGAACCTAGGATCCCTCCCCTTCCTATTGCGTGTATGTCCCTAGACCACCCCCCCTCTCATTACTGTATTACCTATAGGACTGCCCCTTCCAGTGACGTATGTTCTCACCTGTAATTAGGGGGCTTGCATGTCCCCAGAGAAGATAAAAGGGGCCGGGCCGGGGCTACCATTAAACACTCTCTCCCTTCACGTGGACCATCAAGTGGAGCTGAGGTGAGCATGCTACCATGAATTGTGGCTGACTCCCATTTATTTCTATACTTCACTTCTATCTCATGCTATGAATTTACTATGATCTTTACTTATTATCGCTGTACAATTGCGCCTACCGGACCCTTAATGATGTGCTAGGGGCTGGCTTACCCTGACAGTTAGGATTGGGGCCGGCCTCTGAATAGAAGATTCTTAATGAACCTTCCCCCAAACCTGAAACTGCATTCCTCTTCATGTTATTCAGCTTCTCTGATTATTTGCTCAGCATACAAATGAGTAAATATGGGGAAGGGATACAGCCCTGATGCACACCTTTCCTGATTTTAAGCCACACAGAATTCTGCTGCAGTATTCCCATTCTATTGGAACAACTGTCTCTTGGTCTTTATTACAGGTTCCATCTGAGCACAAAGAATCACAGCCATCAAGTTCCATTCTGACTCATAGAGACTCTATATAGGGTTCCCAAGGCTATAAACATTTACAGGAACAGATTGTGTCATCTTTTCCTACAAGCAGATGGTGGGTGAGTTTGAACTGTGGACTTTATGATGCCGCCAGGGCTCCCATTGGCGAGCAGTGCACTGCTAACCTTACAATGCCACTAGGGCTCCCATTGGCAAATGCTTGTTGGATGACTGAAGAAAGTTGTGTCTTCAAAACCTTCCCAGAGATTTATATAGAAAGGCACATGTGAATACTTTAGCTCCCCAGCCCCCAGATGAGTACTTGGCAGATGGCACATAATCAATGTTTGCTGAAGGACTTGCGTATTCAACTTTTTTTTTTCCTACAAGGTCTTTAATCCCTTTGAAGCCATGCCAATAAAGGTTCCCAGAGCAACTGACTCAGGCCTGCTCTTTCCTTCTCTTTCAATGAAGTATTCACCCCCTAAGTATTGAGGACCCTATTGTTTGTTCAAAGTTGTAATTGGTGCTGTGGAGGAGCATGAGCAGATGACTAAGGTGATTGAAGAACCAAAAACAATAGCCCAGTAGGTCACTAAGTGTGAAATTACAGAGCAGCTTACTAGTGCTAACACTTTATCAGAAGATAATTAGTTTAGATTGAGGTTGATGTAGATTTAAATTCCGAAGTCCACAAGTCGCTGGAACCACCTTAAACCCTCCAGTTGCTGATTGTTGGACAATCACCTGGGCAGGAAACTGAGGCTAAGCACAGCAAAGTACAGGTAGCCACGGATAAATTCTGCCTTGGTATCCTGTATGCCCAAGGCGCCCTTGAAAGGGGTGGGGAGGGTGAAGTCTCGGACAAGGGGTTCGGTTTCCTGGAAGGCTTAAGGTAGCTAGCACTACGGGTGGGGGGGGGGGAGGTGGCGGGAGGGAGGAGGGGAAATATGGGAGGAACGCAAGGTCACGAGGTCCCAGTCCTCCGGGGGCATTAAAGCCCCTGGGTTTGGTGGATCGAGTCTAAAGCCGCAGATCCCAGTTATCTTTAATTATCGAGCTGTCCCCGCCGGCCACACGCCCCGTCGTTCTCTCTGGGTAGTAAGGACACCAAAATATGGCGCTGCGTGCTGCTCCGAGACGCAGACTCCGGAATCCCAGAGCACTACTTATCCCAGCGGAGGAATCCGCGCGCTACCCCATAGTAGTGACCGCGGAGGGACCGTGACGCCGCTGACGCTTGGCTGGTGGCGCAGCGACGTCGCGGGAGGCGGGGGCAGGAGAGGGAACGAGTCGGGAAGTAGTTCCGGGTGCGCGGCCCCGGATGTTGGCTGCTCCCGCTGCCGCCGCCGCTGTCGGCGCTGCTCGGGGCCTGGGCAGCTCGCACCAGGCACCGTTGGGACTTTTCCCGGAGGGCGGAGACGCACGCAGCGGCCGGGGGCTCGGCCGAGCCGGGCCGGCCTACGCAGCCTGAGGTGAGCGCCCGCCGCCGGGGTGGCCGGGCCGGGCCAGCGGGCGAGGAGGCGGGGCTGTGGCATCTCCCGGGACGGAGGAAGGGGCTGCTCTCCGCGAGACGCCCTCTCCCTTCTTGGCCTCGGCTGTGTGGCGGGGCGGGTGGCGGGCGGGCAGGGGTCCCGGCCCGGGCCCGGTGTGGCGGGCGGCGTGGGCTGGGTCCCTCCCTCCCCCGCGGCGCGGCTCCTCAGCTGCTGCTGCCCCTCAGCCGGGAAGCAGCGGCTCCGCGCCTCCCGCCCCTCCCCCAGACGGGGCCCCGGGAGGCAGACGTGGTTACAGGGGGCGCCCCGGCCGAGGACAGCGGCAGTCTCCTTCACTCCGTGACCTACCCCTCTGGCCGGGACTAGCCTCTGACCTGGGCGGGATGCGGCTCCTTCCCTTGGAGCCTGGAGGTGCTTTTCGGCCGCCCAGGCAGACTGCCTTTCGCTTGGGGGTGGGGTGGGGGTTCCCTTTGGGGCGAGGGGCCCCCGGACCAGGGGCCTGCGTTCCCGCCCATCCTGTCGCCTCGTCCTTTGCGGGCATTAGGGCAAAGGCAGCCAATCCGTGCGGACGTGTTGCTCTTCTGTGTGTGTTGCATCCTGCCCACGTGGTAGGGCTCCCCTCCCTCCCACCCCCCATTTTTTTGCAGCTGGTGAGGAGGGAGGGTAACTGGGCGGTTTTTCCTCTGTGGTTTCCTCCGGGTGGTGTGGAAGGTGTTAGGGTCAGTTTGCTTTGTCCAGCCCAGTTGTCGGGTAGGTGGAAGAAGCAAGGTTTGTACTGTTTGAAAGTGAGACCCGGAGGGGACTTAACAGTTTCATTGATACCTTTTCTTTTCCTTTTCGCTGTTCTTGTCACCCCCCTACCCCCTGACCCATGCCTTACTGTTTAATCCTAAAGAGAATTGGCGCTTGCTACTGGTATATGGAGGCATATCGTTTTCTTCGTTCTACTTTTTGTGTGTGATTGGCAAAGATTTTTCTGACGTATATTGTGCAATCTACGCCTGGTGGAGCGCTAATTGGATCCCTGAATGAACTGAGTTGGGCTAGCTGGGGGTGGGAGGGTTGAAGATTAGATGGCATGGCATGTTTTCTTTTGTCTTTTTTGGGCAGGGAAACAAGCATACATGTCATAGGAGTGTTACATGCATAGTTGTTTACTTGCAAGGCAGCCCTAGAAAGTTTCACGTAGTCACTTATTTCATGGAAGCACTTTTATTTCACTTTCCCTATCTTTCTGTTCATTCTTGGCGATTTTGTTAACTGGTTTTGAAGTGTGCTTTGAGTTGGTGGTTTCTTTCCTTAATGTCTCTTTCAGGTTAAGGTTTCCATCTTCCTGTGTGTGCTTGGCCTATTGGGACCATGGATTGCTCCCCTCACAGGTTACAGGCCACAGTAGCATTGAAAGAAGCCGTCATTTCGCCTGTTAGATGCCCGGGAGCCCCTGGATTCCTAGGGGCCCTGTGTATAGCAGGATGGAGTGTGGCCTGATCCCGTGCATCCTCACCATCATCGCTGTGCCCGAGCCCATTGTTGTAGCCCCTGTTTTCATCCGTGTCCTTCAGGGTCATCTTCTCTTTCATGGAAGTGTTTTACCGTGCATGTTGCCCTACTCCAGGGACTGGACCCTCCTAAGAACATGTATGACGTTCATGAGACAAAGTTTCTCCATGCCAAGGAGCATTCTGTACTTCTTCCAAGATTTGATTTGTTTGTTCTTCTGGCAGTCCATGGTATATTCAGCATTCTTTACCAGCCACCACTGCTTCAGATTCATCAATTCTGTGTTCCTCCATATTCCATGCATATGAGGCAATTGCAGATAGCCTGGGTCAGGTGTACTTACGTCCTCATCAAGGTGACGTCTTTGCTTTGTAACACTTTAAAGAGATCTTGTGTAACAAAATTTGCCCACAACTTCCATGGCCTTAATTGTGCATGCTGCCTTACCTGTTGCCGTTGACTTGATTCTGACTCATAGTGGCCCTAAATAGGGGTTCTGAGGCTGTGCAGCTTTGTGGGAGCAGATAACCTCATCTTTCTCCCATGAAGGGCATGAAGGAGATGGTGGTAAACCAGCAACCTTGTGTTTAGCAGTCCAACACTTAGCCTAGAGCGTCACCAGGGCTCCTGTATGTTTTCTAACCCGGGTGTTGGAGTGGATAACTAGTTGGGCTGCTAATCACAGGGTCAGCTCTTTGAAACCACCAACGGTTCTGAGGAAGTAAAAAGTTTCTACTCTCATAAAGGTTTATAGTCTTGGAAATGCACTGGGCAGTTTAGTGTGTCCTGTAGGGTCTCTGTGAGTCTGAATGGACTCAGTGGCAGTGAGCAAGGCTCTAGCAGATATTTAGGGAATAGCAGTAACTCATTTCCTTTTTTCTTTTTGAGTGGAAGGTGTGATTGCTTTATTTTTTAAACCTTAGATAAACCCAAAGGGGAAACATTTCTCCCCTTTTGGGTTTTGTGACTCTTGGTTAAGGTAAATGTTGCTCCTGGTTTTGAAGACATTGGGGAGTCTCTTAGATACCTTTTGGGTGGGACCAGGACATGTTTTTTTGGTTTATTCGTATGGATGACATTAAGAAATCTAACTGTTTTGAGGTCACTTTTTAGATTCCAAAATGGCAGCATTGCCACTTTTTCTTGATTTGTATTTTGTATCATACAGTTTCTTTGAGTATATTTTTGGTGTACATTTTCTTTTTTTTTCCTTTTTTTTTCTCTTTTCTTCTTTTACATTTTATTAGGGACTCAAACAACTCTTACCACAATCCATACATATACATACATCAATTGTATAAAGCACATCCATACATTCCCTACCCCAATCATTCTCAAGGCATTTGCTCTCCACTTAAGCCCCTTGCATCAGATCCTCTTCCCCCCCCCCTCCCTCCCCAGGTGTACATTTTCTTTTATCAGGTGCAATTGTTAAAAAAATTTAGGATTGTTGAAGTGCTATTGTTGAAAGAGGACACTTCAGGGCTAGAATTTTTAGTTTGATATATTGCCTCTGTGTGTGTATTCTAAGTAAAGTGAATAATGTGATGCATATTGTTCCGAAGAAGGTTTCTGTATTAGTTGAGTGTGTGGAAAGTGGGAAACTGATTAAAATGACTATGGAGAATTTTAGGGAAAAAATGACCTAGGGTAGTTATTATGAGTATAAAAGAATAACTAGTATTTATTGAGAGTTTAGTGGGTGCCAGGTATTGTTCTAAGCTCTTCAAGTCTTTAAAGATTTAAATTATTGTCATGCTTACGAAGAAGCTGAGTTAAAGAGCGATTAAATTGTCCAAAATCCTACAGAAAAGAAGAACAGAATTAAGATTTGAACCCAGACTATCTGACCTTTGACGTTGAGCATTTAAAGCATTGCCCTTACAGTGCCCTAAGAGTGTGTGTGTGTGTGTATACATATACATAAAGCATAAGGAAACGCACCTGTGAGTAAACTTTACCATGAGGTGAGTGGTGGTTGAGTGTGGGGCAAAAGAAAGCAAGCAAAGAAAACATTAAAAAGTTGTAGCCTACAGTGCTGAGAGGATGGCTGAGTCATAATGAGGAAATTAGGAAAGTATCACTGTGAAGGAACATGAGCTAAGGTTGGTTGTGATCAACACTTAGATTGTGCACAACCAATTTTTCAGTATTAGGACAGTCTCCCCTGCCACTCACCTCACTCTTGATAGCTTTCTCTCCATGCTGGTTTGGCTCTGGACAGCACAGTATTATTAAATTAAACAAAACCATTAGAAAAAGATCTCTCTTAAAGTCTAAAACCACATACAAATTGCATAGCGATTATTTATTTTGGGTTCATTCATACCACTGGTTTTCAGCCTCAGTGAAGGTAATCAAGCATTACCTAGAGTAGGACTCGAGTATCTTGAGGTCTCTCACTGTAGGATGAATAGTTTGGTAAAATGTAGGGTGTATGCCCTGATCGGCCTACAGTGAGCACTAGACGTGGAGTAGATGAGATGAGTGTTGGGAGAGAACTAGTATAGTGGGGAAAAGCTCTTTGAGGCTTAGAGCCTTGTGTGACATTATAGGTTAATAGGTAAAAAAATAAATCACAAGCATTCTAAGAAGAACCAGGAAGTGCATCAGTGCCACAGTGGCAAAGGATAGGAAGAATTTTTAGAAGGTCAGGTTATGGGCAGTGTCAAATGCAATTGGGGAGTTCAGAAATGGAGACAGTGATGAAAACTGTTGTACTAGACCAGAAGTATGTAATTTGTAACTTTAGATAGACGTTTAAAAGGAAGGATGAGAACAGATGCAAGATTTGCTTTCTGAAGAATGATTTGTAAAGACATGGTCTAGCTAATGTAATATTTTGTATTTTTTGTAAATGCTTCCTTCAGTCTCATTTTTGTCTGTTGTCAGAGCTATTCAAACATCAAGATAACTCATTGAAAAAAATTTTTTTTGTATTCTACAGCCAGTGATTTTTTTACAGCCAGTGATTTAATACTTCTAAGTTATTTCCTTAAACTTTTCTTTTTACTCTTGATAGCTTTATTGAGCTATGATTCATGTGCCATAGAATTTACACACTTAATGTATAATTCCAGTGTTTTTTTAGTGCATTCATAGGGCTCTATAATTATCGCCACAATCATTTTTAGAACATTTTCATTGTCTCAGGAAGAAACCCCCTATCCATTAATAGTCACTCCCAATTTCCCACTAACCCACCCTCCCCGTCTGGCAACCACTATTGTACTTAACCATCTCTGTAGATTTATCTTAGTCTATGCATATAAATGAAATGAGGGAACATGCGGTTTTTTGTACCTGGCTTCTTTCAGTTAGCATAATGCTTTCCAGGGTTGATGTATCTCTATCGTTCCTTTTAATGCCAAGTAATATTCCATTGCAAGGAAATACTATATTTTATTTGTGTATTCAACAGTTGATAGACATTTGGATTATTTCTTACTCTCTGGAACTCTTTACCATTTTCAGCTTATTCCTTATCCTGACAACCCCAACCCCTTCATATTTTCTTTTAGATTTTAGCATCTGCCACATACTTTGCTAGGTTTTGGGGATATAAAGATGAGTAAGACATGGCTCTTAAACATTTGTGTAGTGTTTTTATGATTTGCGCATGCTTTCTTAGACATTATCTCATTTGACCTCACAGTAGCCCTGTGATGTAGGTAGAACATTTTTTAGCATGAGCAATTTGAAGTTTAGATTAGGTGATTTACCCCAGACTGCCCATTTCAGTCAGTGATGGAGCTGTGAGGCGTTCTTATTCCTGCCTGTTGTTACTTCCACTACTCTGTGCTGCTATTCTGTCTCAAAGGATCCCCAGGTGGATTCCTGGAACCTTAGAGGGATGGGGACACTCTTTGAGAATCACTGACTTTATTAGTTAGTTTTGGGGGCTGAAAATGAACTTTCTTACTAGATTCTGTTACTGGTTTTCTCCGAGACAGATTTTCTCTTTCTGTTTCTTGTCTCAACTTTAATGCTTCCATCATGTAAACTCTGACTCATGGCCACCCCACATGCCATCTTCATAATCATTGGCTTGTGCAAATCCATTGTTGTAGGCACTTTGGATTTTGAATGCCTTCCTACATCGGGGCTCATATTTAGCACTATACTTGACCACCTTCTCTTTAGAACTTTAATGGGGATTAATGTGATGATGATAATAGCTAATGTCTTATAAGGGCTTAGGATGGGTTCAGAAGTGCTCTATTCAGCTCACTGCCATAGAATCAATTCTGACTTACAGGACAGGCTAGAACTGCCCTTGTGTGTTTCCAAGACTGTAACTCTTTACGGGAGTATAAAGCCCCATCTTTCTCCCATGGAGTGGCTAGTGGTTTCTAACTGCTGACCTTGAAGTTAGCAGTCCAAAGTGTATTACTATGCCACCCGAGTTCTAGGTAATTTATATTTTTATTAATATAATCCTCAGAACTACAAGAGGGAAGTTTTTATTACCTAAATTTTACAAAGAAACAAGCAGAGAAGGGTTAAGTAACTTGCTAGGGATAGGAAAAGCTTGGATTTGAACTCCTGCGTTCTGTAACTAAAAGGTTAGAGGTTCTTTATTCAGCAGTGGCTCTGCTGAAGAGACCTGGTGATCTGTTCCTATAAACATTATCCCAAAACCCATTGCTGTCCAGCCAATTCTGACTCATCATGACTATAGGACAGAACAGAAAGGCCACATGAGGTTTTCAGAACTGTAAATCTTTATAGAAGTGGATTGCCACATCTTTGTCCCGTGGAGTAGCTTGTACATTCAAACTACTGACTTTCTGATTAACACTAGGGCTCCCTGTACCCATCCCAAGTCTTCAGAAAATGTTAACTTATTATCACCATCACCCCATTAATCTTCATTGAAATTCTGTGCAGAATATTATCCAATATACTCCTGACAGATGAGCCCTCTAGGTTGTAAGGTACTGGAAGGAAATGAAGACTGTATTTTGAATATGGTTATGAAAGCAGTCAAATAGCAAAGTTAACTTGGTTTTTTTATCAAGATTTATTTTATTTTTTTCCCGATCCCCGCCCGCGCCGCCGCAGGCCCCCCAAGATTTCTTTTAGACAGGAACATAACACTACAGTATGCAGAGGTAGATGTATACATTTTTGTCCCTGCAAGTGACCTTTCAACATGGAACATAAATATTATTTTCATTAATCTTTACGAGCTCCCTTGCTAGTTATTTAGCTTTCTTTCCACGTTGCCACTCTTTAGAAGCCTTGACTTAAGTCAGCTAAAGCTCACTTAGACTTTTCTCCTCAGCCTTTCAGTTCAGTTTTGTTTTCTATTTTGAACATTTAGGTTTTTACTTTTAGAGGATGGTACTCTACCTCCTCTACCTAAAACTCAGAAAATACCACAGTAGCATTTTTATAACAACTGCCAAGAAAATGTGACCCCTTTAATTGGACTAACTGGATGTTAGTACACAAATAACAAATTCTAAAAGTACAATGTTTTGGTTAAAGAGATTGACTTATACTGACATTGAAAAAGGCATCTGCTATATGGGATTTTTTATTTAATAGAATTTGTTATAACCAGATCAACCAAGCATTTTTATGTGGGCCATCTGTTGGGATATGGAAATAGCTTTGTTCTATGCAACCAGATGTTGTGCTTACATTTATAACAATGACTTTTTATTTAAGTAACCTTTTGTAGTTCGCTATCTTGGACTGCTTCTACTTGACATATCAACTGATAACCTGAGAATGTGAAGCTCTTCAGAGTGGTTATTGACCTACTATAGATTGCTTTGCTATATACAAAACAATTGAAACAAAAATAAAATGAGATTTTCATATGTGTATATTGTAAAATTTTCATACTATAATAAGATTAAGGTAATTTTGGGATGGGGGAGTCCTTGATAATTGTGGGATGAATGGGAGTTTTTGGAGAGTGTTTTCCGAAACTGCCCTTGTTGGCTATTTTTTCATTATTTTTAAATTATATACAGAGAGAGTCTTGGACCTACTGAAGAGTTGGTAAAAGGGGACTATTCAATGAACTTTTACCTGGAGCTATCTAGCTGAGCTAGAGCTTTGAATTAAAAGCTGTAGCTGAGTTTTCCTACTTAGGTAGAGTTTCATACCTAGTGACATAAGGATATAAGATCGAACTTTTGATTGATAGACTATGATGCCAAGTCAAACATATTAAAGTTGTCATAGAGTTGGCATCAGCTTTCTCTTAAGATTGAGACCTAAAAAAAAAAAAGATTGAGACCTGACCTTACTGTATGTTAGCTTATGAATTTAGGAGAGGAGTAGATGAGGGAGAAAGACTCTAGGATTCACTTATAGTAGTTTCAAATTCTGTTGACTATAGATACATGGGATGGGAGGAAGACTGGAGTGGGGGCTAGAAGTAGGTTATTGTTAGATTCTAGTTTAAGGTTGGTGAGTACATAGATGCTTATTATATTATTATATATTAAAAGTTTCTGTGGCTTGGCTGTAGACCTTTGGGAAATTAGTTACAGACACAGTAGCTACATACGCAGTCAGGTGCAGCATGGCCTTTTGAATGAAGATGAAGCAGATTGTCACAGCAGGAGGTAAATCATGTATGACTTCAGTTTCTTCCAGTGTGGTTGGATTTGTGGGTTGTGACATGCTTTTCTGTCTCCTCTTTGTAAAGGTGTACTTGATGGTACTCTCTCACCGTGTGCATGCACAGTAATCACATCAAAAAAGATGTCATTTACTGTAGGGCCTGTGTGCTTAGAAAGATTTCCACCTTATATTGAATAATATTTTCTCAAAGTTCTCTTTCCAGATGTTGGGTTTTGGAGTTTCACAGCAGCCCCGTGGTTTGGACACCAGTATTAGATACCAAAGAGTTGATTTCTCATGGTGGCGATGACTGTCTCTCAAAGTAGAACTGTGGGATTTTCAGACCTTTTCCTGATACACCTCTGAGTGGGTTCAAACCTCAGACCTATTGGCTAACAGTCTAGCTAGTTAACCATTTTTAACCATCCAGGGAGAAACTCTATGGTGTAGATGCCCCAGGTAATATTTCTGTTGATAGATGAGGGCATTTAGTTGTCCGTATTTAGTTGCAGCGCTCAGAACTCAGACCCAGGCCAGACCTCTATATCTAGTCTTGTACTTTTTTTAGTAGAAGCCTGACAAAGTTTTGATGAGGAATGTACTTTGGATTTCTGAGGTTAAACTTAGAGCAGAACTGTCTGTGATACCATTGGTTTAGGGACATAAAACGAGTGGGAGTAACTTCTTCCTTTGTTCAATGTAGTTCAGTTTTTTTGGCCATTGGATGTAGTTTTACTAGAACTTACGTTCTTTTGTCTAAGAAATTTTTGAGCATTAGTAAACATTAGATTTGGAGCTTATTTTAGAGAAGTGCACATTTATAAAATGTAGGTTTTGAGAAATTATACCTTGGATGTGATTCTATTGCGGATGGCTGGGTTACTTCCATAGTCCAGCATACGTTATAACTGCATAGAAAAGCAGACGGAGAGAATGCAGCACAAAGGATGATTTTTATTTTCTCCTTTGAACCTGTATACATGTTCCCAGTTTCTCTACAGAGAGCATCCATTATTATGATCAGAAAAAGTAAACATATGTGAGGGAGTGCCAAAAAACTCCTGAAAACTTCATTGGACGGAGCTTTTGTAGTACGCATTCTTCTTGCTAGGCGTGTATTGAGCAACTTGCTCTGAGTTAGTGTACCCAGTGGCGTTGCATTGGAAGGTTCTCTCTGGCACAGTGAATTTTTTTTGTAAAAGCAGTTTCACTTGAACGTCTTTTTTTGTGATGGCTGATTTTAAGAGAACAGCATGAGGCTCCAAAATTTTGTTTCCTGTTTGGGAAAAATGCCTCAGAAACTGCTGTGATGTTGAACACAGCTTACAAGGGCAGCGCTATGGGAAAAACTTGAGTGTATGAGTGTTTTTTTCATTTCAAAAAAGCTAAAATGTTGATTGAACAAACCTCGTCCTGGATGTCTGTATTGCATTTGGAGTTTGTTCCACTAGGTCTGATGTTCATCAAGCTTTTTATTTAGAGGTTCTGAAAAGATTGTATTAACAGTGTGTGAACAAAAAGGCCTGATTCGTGGCAGAAGGGGCACTGGTTTTGCCTCCACAACAGTGCACTTGCTCATGCAACCATTGCATTGCCCCAGTTTTTGGCAAAAGCCAGCATGCTTCTCCTGTCCCACACACCTTACCTGACCTCACTCCTTCTGATTTCTTTTGGGTTTCGTGAATGAAAAGGGACATGAAAAGACACTGATTTGATGACATAGAAGAGGTGAAAGGACACTGATTTGATGACATAGAAGAGGTGAAAGGACACTGATTTGATGACATAGAAGAGGTGAAAGGACACTGATTTGATGACATAGAAGAGGTGAAAGGACACTGATTTGATGACATAGAAGAGGTGAAAGGACACTGATTTGATGACATAGAAGAGGTGAAAGAAAAAAAAGGAGGGAGTTGTCAGCCATCTAAACAGATGAGTTTGAAAAGTGTTTCCAAGACTGGAATCTCCAGTTTGACAAATGCATGAAGTGTAATGGAGAGTACTTTGAAGTTGATAAGGTTGTTTTGTAAAAAAATTTAAATATACAGCTTTGAAAAAAATCCATTTTTTGGTACCCCCTCGTATTGCTTATTCAAATAAGAATTCTTTGGAAAACCATGAATCATAGGACTTTCGAAGAACAGTTTGCACACATGGTGCTATTGAAGTGTTTTTCTTTTAGGCAGTCACATTAATAAACCAGCTGGTTAAATTAATTACCTCTCATAGGTAATTAAGAGCTATAGCCTGGTTGTAATCATAGGGAGCAAGTTGTGGGTGCATTAAATGGATTGATTTTTTTTCTTGTTATCAGAATTTGGCCATTTATCTCTGCTGAACAAGAAATTAATTTTAGTCCTTCAGAAGTAGCCAAGAATGTAGGTTTAGTTAAGTAAGCCAAAATGATCCGATCAATAATTGAACTGAAAACAATACTTCGATTTTTAATGAAATTTAGACTTACAGAATTGCTCATATGCTTACATTTCCTAGCAGAATTCCAAGAAGCCAAGCTGTTAATGTGTCTTTAAAGTACTGTGCTTGCTCTAAGTACATTAGACTCATTCATTTATCTCACTTACTAGCTATTCAACATCTTTTTATGTTCCAAGCACAATACTAAATACTGGGATACAAGTAAAGGTCCTTTGCTAGCAATTTGGTTTGGGACAGACTTTACAGACATATTCTTGGCATATGGAAGTATACTGGGATTCCCTGAGTTCTGATTTTTAACTAGAAAGGCAAAATGACTAGTTTGTTTGAAAAACAATGCATTTAGTAGTGTGAACATATGACTTCAAGAGGAGTTGGTGGCTTTATATCTTTTTCTCTGCAAAAATGTCATTTTTAGAAAACTCATTTTTCTTTAAAAATTTCATTTAAAGAGATGACTTGGGCATTCATATTTCAGGTGTCCATTGGAGCATCATTAAGAAATCTTGGATTGACTGATCTAGGATGGGGACAATGTCCATTTTGTCTTTTATCCTCGCTATTTAGCACGGTGCATGACACATGTTCCTTACACCAAAAAAATTGAAAGGAAGTTTCGTGTTTAAGCTTCACTGAGAGAATTTTAATATCGATACAAAATACATTGTATTAAAACTTAATGCTTGTATCTTACTGTGACTGATAATGGCAGTTCCTAGCATAATCTTAGAGTTAATACTTAATCTAGTATTTCATTAAAACATTTGATATTCCCTCTGAACCACAAAAAGAAAACAAACCCTCTGAACCACAAAAAAACAAACAAAAATTTGATATTCAAAAGGGCTTCGAAAAGTTTGTGGAAAATAGAATTAAATGATAATGGAATTTTTCCATGAACTTTTGAAGCCCCCATGTATAGTCATTTGTCTATTGTTAGATATCCATAGTCACTGATGGTTGTAAGGCAGTCTGTTTATTGAGGTGAAATTTACTTTAACTTTTTCTGGTTAACCTAGTTCTTTTTTGGACAGTAGAGACCTAGTCTGCCTTCTTTTATGTGATCCCTTTACATAGTTGAAGGTGATTCAAGGTGCTATCCTGGGCCTTGTGAGAGATCAAAGATAATTATATAGCCTGGTTGTAAGGAACAGGTACAGATAGAGAGCCATGGGTTTGCTGAGAAGAGAGGTGGTTTTTGCCTATGATCAGTGGGAGTTGTATAGAGTATATGATGTTTGAATTAAGATAGAGAAGTGGGACATTATATAGAATATAAGCAAATATGTAGAGATGAGGAAGCATGATGCAAACTAGAGGAGTAGCAAGATGCTTAGGTTGACTGTTTCCCAAGCTGCCCTGTAGTCTACTAAACTGTTCTTTGTTGTCTTCTTAGCACCTGGAGGAGCTTTTGGAAAATACTTGAGACTCAGTAAATATTTGTTGAATGAAAGAATAAATGGTCACATATGTTTGGAAATACTGAAAAAGCCTCATAGATATATAAAGCATACTTGGTTATTGAACACACTGATAAAGTCCTGTAGAGAATAAAAGTTTTTCTCAAGCTGCTTTGACTATGGAATGCCTCTTAACTCTTTGAGTCCTCTGCAAAGTATTCTCTTGGGACCTGTATAGGAGAGGATGGTGAAACATCGCCTCACATACTTTGGACATATTATCAGGATGGCCCGAACTATGGAGAAAGGCATCATGGTTGGCAGAGTACCGAGGGTCATCCCCAAATAGGAAGACCCTTGATGATCTGTACTTAGGTATGCTATGAGTCGGAGTTGACTTTGTAGCACCTAACAACATATGTGGGGGCTTCCAAAAGTTTGACATAATGGAATTTTCCACAAGTTTTTGAATCCCCTTTTTATAGGGAGGTGATATGGAAAGCCGAGAAGTGCTTTCTTCTCTAAGCTAAGTACACTCAGGGTCTTCAGTTATTAGTTGACATTTGGTTTCTAAATTCCTTACTAGTCCGATATGATATCCTTCCCTGAAAACATTCTCATTTGTAAGTGTTCTTAAAATTTTATGCTGAAAACACAACTCACCACTCCAGTTGTGAACTGACTAGTGAAGAGTGCAGGGGAGTGCTACTCTCCTTGATTTGGACCCTGTTCTTTTAATGAAGCCTAAAATTGTATTTTGTTTCTTTTTAGTAGCTGAGTCACTCTCTTGGCTTCCATTCACTTCTCATGTTAATTTACAAGAAGTTCTTTCAGTAGATGCAGAGTGATTTCTTATTACTCAAGCTAAAAAGTGAATGCCCATTTTCTTCTGATTTGTTTAGGAGGTTTTCTCAGAAGGTCTAGTCATTATTAAGCTTCTTGACATCTGTGAAAGAAAAGAAAAAGAATTGTGCAGTGCTAGAGTTGAGCAAGTAATGCCAAAAGACTTTAGTCCAACTATCCTGCTGAGTATGCTCAAAGTAGAGAAAATATAATGAATTCCCATATAGTCATTATTGAAATTCAGCAGCTATTATGATATGTACTTCATATATATACTTCAGTATAGATCCCAAAAATTATACTTTAAAAATAACACTGTATTTTAACAAAATTGACAGTATTTATTAGCTGTTATCTACTATGTAATTCATAATCTAATGCCCTTGGTTATTAGGAACATCTTTTTATAGCTGGGTTTTAATTGAATCAAGATCCAGACAAGGTCCACACATCACACGTGGCATGTCTTACAGGTCTCTCTTTTTAAAACATCTTGTTTTAAGTTGAAAGTTTATGTAGCAAATTAAATTCTCATGTAATAATTTCTATATAAATTATGCAGTGATGTTGGTTACATTTTCTTTACAATGATGTGTTATTATTCCTATTAGTTTTGTTCTGATTCTACCATTTTATAATATTCTGGTGTCTATCTCCTTAAACCTTCCTATCTTTGCTTTAGAGCAGTGTTACCCAAAGTAGACAGCACTGCCCCCCTAGGGTGCACTGGAACTCTCTTGGGTCTGTAAAAATCGATAGCTACAATTTATCCTAGGAGCCTTCATGGTGTAGTAGACGCCGCTTTGGGCTGCTAACCACAGGTCAGATTAGGCTTTATACTCCAGTGAAAGCTAACAGTGTTGCAAACACCATATTCTATGTAGGAGGCAGTTTTATATTGTCCTGCAGAGTCCTATGAGTTGGAATTTACTCAATGGTATTGAGTTTTGGATACTTTATAGTACATTGTGGGTCATAGTGCAAAAAATTTTAATTGCTAAGGGGTTGGTGGTGAATAATTGTTTTCTGAAATAATGGAGGGTGGTAGACCAAATAGGCATGGGAACCTATGCTTTTAGAGTTATTTCTGACTATTTGGCTTTATATCGATCAGTGGTTCTCAACCTTCCTAATGTCACGACCCTTTAATACAGTTCTTCATGTTGTGGTGACACCACACCCCCCCAACCATAAAAATTATTTTCATTGCTACTTCATAACTGTATTTTGCTCCTGTTATGAATCAGGTGACCTCTGTTAAAGGGTTGTTTGACCCCCAAAGGGGTTGTGACCCACAGGTTTAGAACCTGATACAGATTTTTAAACAAAGCACATTCATTACTCATGGATGATACTCCAGTTTATGAGTGAATTTGTTAGTTAAAAGTCATGTGACTTAAAGAGATAGCTTCAGTTTAAGGCGTAAAGAGTATTTCAGGGTGATAGTATCAAGTAGTCTAGAAAATTTGGACTTTTTAAGAATTTGATTTCTGTTCCCTGTGTTTCTCCCTGGCCATCGCACGATCAGAACAGTCAGTAGTAGTAGCTGGTCAGGAGAATGTTACTCTTGTGGACTACTTATCTGAATCTTTGGCTTCCTTTCTCTTTTTTTAGACTAGTGGAGATCAGTAATTATAGCTCAGATGGCCATCCATAAGCTTTTAAGATCCCAGATACCCTCCCCTCCAAAAAACCCCACCAAAACCAAAACAACCCCCTTCCCCAAACCCATTGCTATCATATTGATTGCAACTCATAGCAGCCCTATATAGGGTTTCTGAGACTGCAAATTTCTTTTTGAAAGCTACAATGATTTATTATTTGTAAAGAAAGAAGATCTGGCATTCCAAGGTGTGAGGCACACAGTCTCTGGGAGGTGCTGGGCAGCACCAGACACTGTGGCTCTAAGGCCAGAGGGGTGCTTAGGCGGCGGCTCTCTCCAAGCCTGACCACACGGAGTGCTTCATCCCCTGGGCTCTCTTTATATCTTCCCACTTAAAGTTGATGTCAGGAACCTCATCTTCATCCTCATCTTTCTCAAGGCCCCCTGGGGGGAGGTGACCAGGATGGGCAGAGGGCCACATTCCTGGGAGACCCTTCTTATCAGCCAGCTGCTGGTGAGTTTCCTGGCTGGCAAGTCCATGGAAGAAGCCCCGCATGAGGTTGAGCATGTTGAGGGCCCCAGACACCTTTGCATACATGTCTTTGATGCCAATGAGTTGGGACATGGTAATGATGGCCCGGTGGCAGTGGAGGCTGTAGCCTCTAGGTTGTTTCTTCATCTTGATAGGCGTTCTTTTAAACCTTAGGGAAATATCGTGGAAGATTGGTTTTCGTGTCACACCAAATAGTGGACTGCTCTGTTCTTCGCTTTTCTGAAAGCGTCCATCCGCTTTAGCAGCTTTCCCAATGGCAAAACCTGCAGCACCTTTCCCGTTCCCCACAGCCACCAGGACATGGACCAATTTCTTCCTCTTTTGCTGTCATGTTGAAAAGATTTCTTACCTCTAGTATCCTGGTATCAAAATCATCATAGGTTTCTCTGTTGGGACCGGGGTCAGGGGTCCAAGACTGACCCCTCCCCAGAAGTTTCCGTTCCAATCTCGCTCCCATTTAATCTTAATTTTCCTCCTCCGTTCCCACTCTTCTCTTTGTTGGACTGTGTTGGCTTCCACCTCCTCCTACTCCTCCTTGCTCCTTTGTGTGATGGTCTGCAATGCTCCATTTCTCATCAGAGGGACATTCAGACCAGGCCAGAGGAAACCAGAACGCCCTTCACCAATGATATGACCCCTGTTCAAATCTTTTCTTCTTTTCTCAACTCTTTTGCCTCATTCTTTTCTTGCTCCAGCTCTGCTCTTCATTAAAGCATTTTTCCACAGCTCAACTACTGTCAATTTATTGAAGAAACTTGAGGGTCTACACTGTTGGCCCATCTAGTTACTAGGAGAATAAATACAGCCTTGTGTCCGTAGTACATGGGTCTGGATGGTGTAATGACAGTTTCCTCTGGTCCCCAGTGATGACAAAGGGCCATTACCGAGGGCAGTCTTCAATGCCAAAATGGAAGTTGTTGGGAAAGTGTTTAGGAAAAGTTGCTTGGCCCACAAATGACCCGCTGGCACGCCCCACAGGGCAGGAAGGTGGCTGGCAGCGTGGACTGCGGCAGCCATGGTAAAGCCACCCAGGAGCTCTGTCTCCGATCCGGGGCTGCAGGTAGTCTCCAACTTTCTCCCTTGGAGTGGCTGGTGAACTTGAACTGCTGACTTTGGGGTTAGCAGTCCAACACTTACCACTTGACAGCACCAATAGAGTTCCTCAAGACCTAACCATATTAGGATGTAGAACTTAACACTTTATGAACTTTATTATGCCTTTTAGTTGAGTTGTCCTATGAGACTATGATCATAATCCTTCAACCCTGGAAAATAAAAATTTAATGAGGTGTTCAGTTATGTCTAAGAAGTATTCACAACTATCCTTGTGATTTATTCTATATATGATTATACACCAATACACTGCTTAACATCTAGTATACTTTGTGTGAAAAAGAACACTTTGTGTGAAATAGAATAGTATGTGATTTTGAGGTTGTGCAAATATATGTGTATATACATTTGATGCACATATTTCAAAGTAACCCCTGTGTAAGCTACTCTGGCTCTCCATTGTATCTGGAGCCTTAGAGTTTGCAAATCTGTACCTGTAATTGGCTGCGTATGGTTGTGCAGAACTCTGAGAAGCCCCTGAGGAGCCTACACAGAATTGGCAGTCCCGAAGGATGAAGAAAAGTGGCCATAGCGCAGTATTACCTTGAAGGTATAGAACCTTCTTGGTGGCAGAGCAGGGCATGCACCATCCATGGAACCTGAGGGAGTGGAGCTATAGTTGGTGGGAGTAGAGATCCCAGCTGCCATGGCATTGTAAATCTGATGCTGGCCTGCCTCCTGACACCCTTCCAGGCAAGTCCTTCTTCCCTACCTCAAGATACAAGGGGGCTTTGGAAAATTTATGGGAAAATGGTCTATTAAAAAAAAACATTTTATTAGGTGCTCATACAACTCTTATCACAATCCATGCATATACATACATCAGTTGTATAAATTAGCACATCTGTACATTCTTTGCCCTAATCATTTTCTTTCTTTTTTTCCCTTTTTTTACATTTTATTAGGGGCTCATCTTGTATGGTCTTTTTGAGGTCCCTCATGTAGTCTGATGTTGCTGAACAGGTAACTTGTACCTGCACACACATATTTCATTTACATGTGCCTTTGGATACATCAAGGAGACCTGGTGGTGCTATGGGTTAGGTATTGGACTGCTAACTGCAGGGTTGGTGGTTCCAACCCACCAGCTGCTCTGAAGGAGGCAGCATAGACTATTTGCTCTCATAAAGACCCTATGTAGGGTTAATGAGTTTGAATCAACTTGAGAATGGTTGGCTTTTAAAAAATTTTTAGTTGCCTCTATTAGTGTACGCACACGTACCCACATATTCATACCCATATACATTTGATGCCTATATACATACTTGGGTAACCACAAAGTTTTTTTAGATTCTTAATATCTCTTTTAAAGTAACAGTCTTACCTTTTTGTCATAATTTGACACCTCCCACTCCCATAACCGTTCCTATCTGTGCCAAATTCTGTTACTGTTCCTTTGAAATACATGTCCAATTTCCTCTTTCTTACAACAATTCAACAAACATTTGGGAATACTTATGAGGGAGCAGCTTCACAAGTTTGTGGGAAAATTCCCTTCTCTTGTAATCCCATTTCCTCACAAACTTTGAAGCCCCTTTGTGTGTAAAAAACTTGTTAGGTTGTTGTAGGAAACAATAAAGATTAATTTGATTTGACATGTACCTGGTCCAGGGGGAGCCATTGATAGAGCTAGATATCCACAGAGGCAGTATCAAGCAGATCATTGGACCTCAAGTAGGTAATGCCTTGGTGATAGTAGTCTCCTAATTTGTTTCTTGGAAATGCTGTTAGTGGAATCATCTTAATGTTACTTTCACAATGTTCTGATCAGATCTTTCTTATAATCAATCCAAATGACACAGTTTTTGTCTTGGCATTCAGTGCTCCGCTTGGTGCCACTATTCCTGAAGTAGAACTCTTCAAGGTACAAAAGCCCTGTTTGTTTTTTAGAAACCAAACTTCTTGTATTATGTAGAATTTTCATTTCTCAATCAAGACAATAAATACTTGGGGGGCAGAAATTTATGTCATCTTAATTACTTTTGAAGCACATTCCTTTTCACTGCTTGCTACCTTCCTGGAGTCAGCTGGAGCCGGTAAAAGTTAATAACTCAGATCTAAGTCTCTACTTTTTGATTTCAAACAACAACAAAAACCCCAAACCCAAACAAACCCAAATTCACTGCCATTGAGTCCATGCCAACTCCTAGTGACCTATAGGACAGGGTAGAACTGCCCTTTTGAGTTTCTGTGAGTAAAACTGTTTTATGGAAGTAGAGGAGCAGCTGGTGGTTTCAAACTGCTGTCCTTTGTGGATCACAGTCCAATGTGTAAGCACTATACCACCAGGTCTCCTTTTGTCTCAAAAGCTTCCCTTAAAAAAAAGAAAGAAAGGAAAAAAGCCAGTTCATGGTAAGTCAGGGTTGACATACATGATTTGCAGGTTATCACTTTACCATCACTGTGTCCATGGCAGACTAAAAGCTCCTGGCCTTCTTTCTGGTTGCATTTCGACATAAGCTTCACAATGTAGCACTTCAGGTTGCTACCTACTGAGCACAATTGGCAAAAGATAGGAGATCTTTGTGCTATCCTGGCCCGAAGCCAATAGTTATTAAATTAACCTGTGTATCAGAATTAGCTGAGATAATTTTAATTAATAGATTCATTCTGGAACTTGAATCAGGATTTCCAGAAACAGGATAGAATTACAGCCATAATTTATACATCGGCCATCAAGTTGATTCCAAGTCATAATAGTACTGTAGAGCAGACTAGAACTACCCCTTTGGATTTAAGAGGCCAGAAGTCTTTACAGATACAGAAAGCCTTATCTTTTTGCCAAGGAGTACCTGGATTCCAGCTGCTGACCTGGTTACCAGCCCATCAGGTAAACCATCAAGGCTTCTTTTGGAAACCACACAGGTTTTGTAATTTGCTAAGCATCTTTAGCTGTGGGGACTTTATAGCTTCTCGTCTTTTAAAAAAGTTGCAGTGTAGTATTATATTCCTATGACAACTGGCCTATCTGTTTAATTTACATTTTAGGGATTGTGGTAGTTACATAATCTGTTGTCAATTTGAGATTTACGAGTGAATGGGCGGGATCAATCCTGCCAGTCAGGTTGCAGCTCGATGACCTCATTTGGAGACACCATGGAGATAAATAGTTTGCTGGGGGTGAGAGACAGACTCACTCCCTTGGAGACATGCTTGATGACAAGACACATGGAGCTATGCTAGAACCCTGGAGCTGAAGGAGCCACATGGAGACTCCTGCCAGCACTGAGATGCTTATACTGCCACTGGATACACAAGACTTTGCAATTACTGGCCTGTGATCTTCCTGCATTCAGCATTATTGCAGGTGCTTTGTGAGTCTGAAGTGGAGTTTATAGATTGGTATCAGACGTATGGGCTAATATTGGACTTATGGACTTGATTTGGATTGGGTTGGTATGTTTTCTCAATATACAAATGCTCTTTTTTTTTTTTGTAATTTCAGGAGAACATTTATTAAGTCTTTTTTTTTTTTTAACAATTTATTGGGGCTCATACAATTCTTATCACAGTCCATACATATACATACATCAATTGTATAAAGCACATCTGTACATTCTTTGCCCTATTCATTTTTTTCTCCTCTTTTCTTTTTTTACATTTTATTAGGGACTCATACAACTCTTATCACCATCCATACATATACATACATCAATTGTATAAAGCACATCCATACATTCCCTGCCCCAATCATTCTCAAAGCATTTGCTCTCCACTTAAGCCCTTTGCATCAGGTCCTCTTTTTTTTTCCCCCTCCCTCCCATCTCCCCCCTCCCTCATGTGCCCTTGGTAATTTATACATCGTTATTTTGTCATATCTTGCGCTATCCGGAGTCTCCCCTCCCCCCCTTCTCTGCTGTCCTTCTCCCAGGGAAGAGGTCACATGTGGATCCTTGTAATCAGTTCCCCCTTTCCAACCCACTCACCCTCCACTCTCCCAGCATCGCCCCTCACACCCTTGGTCCTGAAGGTATCATCCACCCTGGATTCCCTGTACCTCCAGCCCTCATATGTACCAGTGTACAACTTCTGCCCTATCCAGCCCTGCAAGGTAGAATTTGGATCATGGTAGTTGGGGGGAGGAAGCATCCAGGATCTGGGGGAAAGCTGTGTTCTTCATCGGTACTACCTCGCACCCTAATTAACCCATCTCCTCTCCTAAACCCCTCTATGAGGGGATCTCCATTGGTCGACACTTGGGCCTTGGGTCTCCACTCTGCACTTCCCCCTTCATTTAATATGGTATATATATATACACACACACACACACACACACACACACACACACACACACACACACATATATACATATACACATACATATATCTTTTTTTATTTTTTGCATGATGCCTTATACCTGGTCCCTTGGCACCTCGTGATCGCACTGGCCGGTGTGCTTCTTCCATGTGGGCTTTTTTGCTTCTGAGCTAGATGGCCGCTTGTTCACCTTCAAGCCTTTAAGACCCCAGACACTATCTCTTTTGATAGCCGGGCACCATCAACTTTCTTCACCACATTTGATTATGCACCCATTTGTCTTCAGCGATCCTATCATGGAGGTGTGCAGTCAATGATATGATTTTTTGTTCTTTGATGCCTGGTAACTGATCCCTTCGGGACCACTCGATCACACAGGCTGGTGTGTTCTTCCATGTGGACTTTGTTGCTTCTGAGCTAGATGGCTGCTTGTTTATCTTCAAGCCTTTAAGACCCCAGTCACTATCTCTTTTGATAGTCGGGCACCATCAGCTTTCTTCACCACATTTACTTGTTCACCCCCTTTGGCTTCAGCAGTTGTGTCGGGAGAATGAGCATCATAGAGTTCCAATTTAATAAAAGAAGGTATTCATGCATTGAGGGAGTGTTTGAGTAGAGGCCCAAGGTCCTTCCGCCACCTTAATACTTAACCTATAAATAGAGACACATAGATCTATTTCCCCATCCTCCTATATATATTTTTGCATGTACATGTCTTTGTCTAGACCTCCACAAATGCCCTTTGACTCCTAGCTCTTTCCTCCATCTCCCTTGACTTTCCTCCTGCCCTACTACCATGCTTCATCGCCACCTGGCCTAGAGTATACTTCTTCTCTAAGCAACCTTACCCTTGATCATTCCCCACCAGGCCTGCCACTCACCCCCCCTCTACCATTTTGGGTCCCATGTTTTTCCCTTGTCCCTGTGTTTGTTAACACCACTTCCTTACCCCCCCCTACCCCCCCACCCCAAGTCCCCCCGGAACTGTCGGTCCCGTTGTTTTTCCTCCAGATAGTTCATCCAGCCTGTCCTATTCAGACAGACCTGTGGAGACACTAACCTGCACGAAAACAAGACAGAGGAAAACAAAGCAACAGTATACAACCAGGCAACAAAACAACAAAAACAAACCACTGACAAAGAACAGAACAAAACAGTTCACAAGAGAAAAGCTTGTAGTTAGTTCAGGGATTGTTTGCTGGCCCTTAGGAGCGTTTTCCAGTCCAGTCTGTTGGGGCATCACGCCCTGGCCCCAAAGTCCACTTTCAGCATTCCCTGGGGACCTTGCCACTCCATTCCCTTACTGTTCCGCTGCACTCCCCCAGTGATTTGCCTCCGTGTGGTGGGATCAGGTCAGGTGCAACTCCCACACTGTGTCTCCGGTGCTGGCCCCTGTATCGCCCTTAGTCACTGATTGGCATCATTTCTCATAGTGGGGCCAGCCATGTTGTTCTCTCTGTGGACTGGCTGCTCTACTCAGGAACATCATCCTCACGGCCTGGTGGGCCAGGCTGTGCTCCACTCTCTCCTCCTGCCCCTTCATCTGCTCCCGTGTACTCTGATCAGATAGAACATTTATTAAGTCTTAAAAGGGACAAAGAGGACACAGAGACACAGACACATCATCCGAATGAGGGAGGCTGTTAGCACAGGACTACCCAAATGCTCTTTTATATAAATCTCTTATGTACATATGAATGTCTTTGAATTTTCATTCTCTAGTCAACCCAGACTAACACAGGGATATAGTAAAATAACTTACTCTGAATTACATCAGGCAACGTATATGAATCAAATGCATAAGATACAGATAAATAATTCAGAGAGATGGAATCTTGGTTTTCTAAATCTTAATAGTTTAAATTTAAACCCTCAAGCTCTTCTTCCTGAAAGCTTATTCTATATCGGTTTAGTGAATTACTTTAACAGTTAGTTCAAATGGAACAGTTCAACATTTTTTAATGTGGGTAATCTTTTTGTAAGAATTAAATTTTTTACCCATTTTTTCTTTAGTTATCACTTCATTCTCAAAAATTATTGCTACAGTTTCACAAACACAAATTAAAAGAATATATAGTTAAAAACCAGACATTGATAAAACCAGTGACTATCAAAACAGCAGCAGATGCTTTTGCATGCAGACAAAGATCATGTGATTCAAAGTATCATCGTAGTTCGGTGCTAATGACGGCTCTGACACCAGAACACAGTAGAAAATTCAAAAAGCAAATTAGCTCAGTTTTTATACCAGCCTTAAGCTTTGTAGGAAAGAGAGTTCAGGCTTAAATATTCTTACATTAAAACTGGTTGGTAGCATGTTTTTTGTTATCCTTTTGTGGCCCTCGCCCTATTTTAGGAGAGGCCTAGGTAGTTCATTTTTAAGATCTTAGAAGAGCAGTGTTCTTTATGGTTTTTCCAGATGATAAGAAATTTGTATGGATTCTTGAGTATATGTTCATTAATCACATTCAATGAGTATATACTATGGTTTGGGAATAATAAATACAACTAGAAAACAAACTTGCCTGAACTAATAGTGGATCAAGGGGCTGTAGATTTGAACATAATGAAGTGACTACTTGGACCCTGCCTTTCCTGGTACAGCTTTGATAGTGAAAAGGATATAGATCCTTTCTGATCCTCTGATGAAGTCATTACTTGTACCCTGTCTTTCCTGTTAGAGCTTTGGTAGTGAAAAGGATATCCATCCATTGGCACTAGTGTGGGACAAAGTTGGAACAAGAACATTTGTGTGTGATGGGGTTCTAATTTGATATGCCATATATACCAATTTAAATGATAAAATTTTATCTTCTTCATTGTATCCATATGGTTGTACACCTACCAGCTATCACTTTTTTTTCTCCCCAAAAGAAATCCCAAACTGGGTAGCATCCAACTCATTCCCCTTTTATCTGTTCCCCAGTCCCTAGCAACTGGTAATCAACTTTCTTTCTCTCAATTGACCTATTTTTGGCATTTAGTATAAATGGAATCATATGTGTAGTCTTTTCTGACTTTTTTAAAATTAAAAGATCATTTTATTGGGGACTCTTACAACTCTTTTTACAATCCGAACATCAATTGCATCAGGCATGTTTGTACATATGTTGCCTTCATTCTTTTCTGGACATTTACTTTCTATTGAGCCTTTGGTATCGGCTCCTCTCCTCACCCCATCCTCATACCCCCTTGATAGATTATAAATTATTATTTTCATATCTTACACCGACCACTGTCTCCCTTCCCCCATATTTTCTGTTCTTCCCCCCTGGAGAGGGGTGTATGGTTAAGTGTCGATCATATGATTGGTTCCCCTTTTCTCCCTTCCTCTCCTCACCCTCTGGTATTGTTATATCCCACTCCTGTTCCCAGATTTCCTGTGTCATGAGCACCCATCTCTTATCTATACCTGTGTACATGCTCTGGTCTAGTTTGAATTGAGAAGCAGCACTGAGGTCATGATAGTGGGGGGTGAAGAAGCCTCAAGGAACCAGAGGAATATAGCGTGTTTCGCTGATGCTTTATTGCACCCTGTTTGGCTCATCCCTTCCCTGTAGCCCCACTGTGGAGGGACTGTTCCATTGTCTACAGATGAGCTGTGTTATGTGTATTCTGCTGCCTGATGACTCCTCATGATCACACCAGCCGTGTGCTTCTTCCATGTTGGCTTGTTGCTTCTCTGCTGAACGGCCACTTGTTTAACGTCAGACCTTTTAAGACTCCAGACACTATATTTTTTTTATAGCTGGGCACCATCCGCCTTCTTCACCACATTTGCTTATGCACTTATTTTGTCTTCAGCGATTGTGTAGGGAGGGTGAGCCTCCCAGAACTGCTGATTTGTTAGAACAAAGTGTTCTTGTATTGAGGGAGTGTATGAGCAGAGGCCTGAAATCCGTCCACTACCTCAGTGTATTGCCATATATGTTCATAGGCCAATACCTCTATTTTTGTGGATTAATGCATTTGCATCTGTACACACCTCTGCTTATACCTCTATCCATTCTTTTGCTTCCTAGGTCCTTTGTCTGTTTCCTTTTACCTTCCTGTGACTTTGTTTTTGTTTTAATGTATATACAGTTTCAAGGGTTTTCCAGACTGTTTCAGTCCTTTTTATTGATGAGTAATGTGACATTATATGATGTCTTTTTTTGGATATATCTCTTTTTTTAACCCATTCATCATTAGGGCATTTGAGTTGTTTGCAGTTTGGCTATTATAAAATAATGCTGCCATGAATAGGAACATTCTTGTACAGGTTTTGTGTAGACGTGTGCTTTTATTTCTTGGGTATATGGCTATCCTAATTTTGGAACACTGGTGGTGTATTGGTTACGAGTTGGCCTACTAAACACAAGGTCAGCAGTTTGAAAGCAGTTAGGAGAAAGATGAGGCTTTCTACTTAGAGTCAGTCTTGGAAACCCGCAGGGGCAGTTCCACCCTGCCCTATAAGGTCACTGTGAGTTAGAGTTGACTCTAGGATAGTGAGTTGTTGGTATTTTTTGAGATGTGTGTAATTATTGGACCATGTGGTAACTCTAAATTTTAACTTTTTGAGAAACTGCCTAACTGTTTTGAAAAGTTGATGCACTGTTTTACTTTAAACAGTTATTTTATTACAGCCACCCTGATTGGTGAGAAGTGGTATCTCACTGTGGTTTTGCTTTACATTTGTCCAGTGACTAACAACATCTTTTCATGTGTGAATTGGTCATATTTCTGTCTTCTTTGGGGAACTATTGATTCAAATCCTTTACCCAATTTGAAATGGGATTATGTGCCTTTAAAAAATATGTTCTGGATACAGAACTTGCTATTTTTTTTTTTAACAATTTATTGGGGCTCATACAATTCTTATCACAGTTCATACTAATACATACATCAATTGTGTAAAGCACATCTGTACAGTCTTTGCCCTAATCATTTTTTTCTCCTCTTTTCTTTTTTTACACTTTATTAGGGACTCATACAACTCTTATCACCATCCATACATATACATACATCAATTGTATAAAGCACATCCATACATTCCCTGCCCCAATCATTCTCAAGGCATTTGCTCTCCACTTAAGCCCCTTGCATCAGGTCCTCTTTTTTCCCCCCCCCCATCCCTCCCCTAGAACTTGCTATTTTAACTGCAGTGGATAACTAAAATTATTTTGGAGGTAGAGAAGTAGTGTATACAAAGATTATATTAAGTGAAGATTTGGGGAATTTTCGGTCATATTTTTGTTATTATAAAGTTTTCCTCTTTTCAAGCTCTTGAAGCACCTCGTTTATTCATTTGTTAAACAAATATGAGTGCTTATTATGTACCAAGTTTTGGATGATGTAACAATGAAACATAATTCCTCCTCACAGAACTTGTTCTCTAGTGGAGAGAATAAGTAAACAAAAATAATAGTAGATGATGATAAGAGCTAAGAAGAATATGACGGTGATGGAGATCGAGTATAATAAAAGTTCTAGCATATCTTTAATTTTTCCTGAACTTTTAATTTATATCTGCTCTGATATATGATCTTAACCCTTTCCCCTTATTTCATTTTATTCAATTTGTGGCTAAACATTTTATTCAATTTGTGGCTACAATGAGTCAGAAATGACTTGATGGCAGTGAGTTTGGAGTTTTTACTTATTCTTAACTCCCCTGCAGTCTAATTTTTACTCATTATTCCATAAATTTTACCTTTGTATAGTATTATTATGTCCTTTTATATGGTTGCTTTGAGTCTACTGACTCCATGACAGTGTGTTATATGGTTGCTAGGAGTTGGAATAGATTTGATGATAGTAAGTTTTATTTTTCTTATTATAAGTCAGTATTATCTCAGTTTTTGCCTATGTTGAATAATTTAACACAAGTGCCTTTCTTCCTCACCTTGAATCACTTGATGTTATCTCCAGGACAATTCTTTCTCAAGTCTTTTTTTTAGCTAACTAAAATTCATTAAACTCATTGAGTTGAGTTGATTCATACTCAGAACCTGAGAGGGCAGAGTAGGGTCCCTGAAAGTTTACAAGGTAGTTATGAGCTAGATATTAACTATAAGGTCCTTAGTTTGAAACCACCAGCCTCTCCTTGGGAGAAAGATAGGCTTTCTACTCTGGTAAAGAGTTGTAGTCGTGGAAACTCACAGAGGCATTTCTATCCTGTCCCGTAGAGTTGCTGTGAGTTAGTATCAATTCAATTGGTAGTGAGTTTGGTTTTTGAGCAGACTGCCACATTTTTCTCCTGTGGGGCAGCTGATGAATTTGAACCACAGACCTGTTAGTTAACAGCAGAGAGTTTAGTCTCCGTGTCATCAGGACTCATGGCCTGCAATGGTCAATCCTC
Source organism: Tenrec ecaudatus (assembly GCF_050624435.1). NCBI lineage: Eukaryota > Metazoa > Chordata > Mammalia > Afrosoricida > Tenrecidae > Tenrec > Tenrec ecaudatus. The sequence continues at coordinate 66,768,787 of NC_134530.1, read as the reverse complement.
TTGGTAGGCAGTTTAAAACCACCAGCAGCTCCTAGGGAGAAAGACTAGATTTTCTACTCCAGGTAAAAGTTAAAGATTCGGAAACCTACAGGGGGTCTCTGAGTCAACACTAGTCATCTGGGCTCAGTTTTTTTATAATCATTATCTGTTGTAGTTTTCCAAAGGTAGCTTTTGGCTTGTTGCCTGTAATATCCCTGTGGTGAATTGATCATCCTCACATGCTTTTAACCACTCTCTCAAAGCAGATGACTCCAAGATACCCTTTTAGTGTAAGTTGTATCACTGCCTGCAGGTTTAGCTAGGGGCCTTGGGGGGAACCGGCTGACTGCTACTCAGCAAGATTCTTTTCTCTTCTTCTGACAGATTTCTCTGATTCTGGCTGATTAAGACAGAGGCTGTTCCCATGACTATTTAAATGATTGCCTGTGACTAATGGTATAGTAGCTCACAGTGTTCAGTCAAGCAGCCAGATTCAAAAAGATTGTTCCTTCATATGTGTTGTTTGAACTTTATACTTCACAGTTCTCTGAAAGATGGTGTAGAATCTGCAAAAATAAATAATTTGACCTCTAGTGCTATAACATTTGTTTTCAACAAACTTTAAATTTTTACCTTTTAAAAAAATCTTTTTATTGGGGCTCATAAGGCTCTTATCACAGTCTGTACATACATCAATTGAGCAAAGCACCCTTATACATTCGTTGCACTCGTCATTCTCATAATTCACCTTCCACTTGGGTTCCTGGAATCAGCTTGGTTTCCCGTTTTTTCCCCCGTCCCCCTCCCTCCCCTATCCCGCCCCTGGCCCCTTGATAGTTTATAAATAATTATTATATCTTATCTTACACTCCCCGGTGCGTCTCCCCTCACCCGTCTCCCCATTGCCCACCTCCCAGAGAGGAGGTACTCTGATGTTTTCATCCAAGCTTCTGTCACACTAACTAAGGCTTGGCTATTTCCTTTCTTATAGAGGAGACAATTAAGCCTCGGTGTATTTGCAAACTACATGTCTGTGATCCTTGGGTAGTAAAGAGGAAAGAGGGACTCCTAAGAATTACTTGAGAGTTAAACAAAATTCTAAGCCCCATTATATTTCCTCCCCAATAAGTTGCTATTTTATAATTATTAGTTGAATATGCCAGCTGTTTACAAGAATGCTGTATTTTCATGTGTTAACATATTCTTGTAAAGAGCATACACAAAAGAAACCAACATGGGACAGGCTGCATGGTATGCAAATACCACAGCAGTAATTTGTAATTCAATTTAATGTACACTTGGATACTGCTTATAATGAATGGAATTCCACATTCTTCTGTTGGTGATGGAATATTGCATAATAATAGCTTGCACTAGAGCATGCCCATTAATAAATGACATACTTTTACTATCCATGTTCTCGTGGTGCTTTTCAATACAGGCTTGTTGCATGTTGGTTTTCAAAATACTTGGAGAATAAGCTACTAAGTGCTGTTGGCACCACGTTAAGTCATGTAAATTATGAATGTATTTGAATGTAATTGTCCAAACTGCCATCAAGTCCATTCTGTCTTATAGTGACCCTGTAGGACTCCATCAGATTTCAAGGGTTGTATTTCTGGATATGATCAATCAGACAACCTCAATTTTTTCCTGTGGAGTGGCTGGTGGATTCAAACTCTTCAGCTTGCAGTTAGCCGCTCAGTACATGAGCCACTACACTATTCTGACTTCAAATATGTGAGTGTGTAATTTGGAAGAAAATTTGAGATTTTCCTGACTGCACTGTGAATTTTGGCCTCTTTTTTGAGTGCGATTTGTATGTTTTTCTGGTCACTTGTCTGGATGGAAAGATAATATATATATTCACTCAGTTAGCAAGTCTAGAGTTTAAGAAACCATTTGGGGGCAGTAATCTAGATGAGAAGTAGAGAAAACCGGAACTTCGGCGTTGTCTAGAGCAGATTAGAAAGGTTTAGGAGCTAGAATTGGTAGTATGTAAATGTTAACTCATTAGGATTCTGAGAAGTGTAGGTATTTGGAGGATTTAATATAGAATTTCCTCCCCCCCCCACACACACACTTGGTCTGAGTCTGAATTAACTGAGAATTAAGACAAAACATAAGAACCATCAGCTGAAGAAACTCTTGGCCCCTGAACAAAACAGAAATTAGGGACCACTCACCCACCCTGAGCAGTTGAAAATCTAAGTATACCTTTGAATCCCCAAAACTTACTAAAGCCCACTACAGTCTAAGTTTTTTATTGACATAATAAATTATACCTTTGTAAAGTGTTTAATTTAGTGGGTTTTAGTATATGAGAGGGCTTCAAAAATTTCTTGGGAAATTGGTTATTTTTTGATTCTTTGGAAGTCTTACCATATTGACAAGGTTGTGCAATTATCAGCACTATCCAACTTCAGAGCATTTTTCCCAACTCAACAAACAGTTCCCATTCCCCGCCCCCATCTGTTGGCAACCACTAACCTTTTTGTCTCTGTGAATTTATTTATTCTGGACACTTCATATAAATTGAATCATATAATTTGTGTCTTTTTTTCCATGCAGCATAATGTTTTCAGGGTTCATTCACGTTGTAACACCTATCAGTTCTTCATTCTCTTTTTATGATTAAACAAGGTTCTTTTATGTGAATATACCATATTTTGCAATGCCATTCATTAGTTGATGGACATTTGATTTTTTGAAAAAATGATTTTATTGGGCTCATAGCAATTCATACATCAGTCGTATCAAGCACATTTGTACATTTATTGCCATCATCATTTTCTAAGCATTATCTGTTTGAACCTTTGGTATTAGCTCCTGTTTTCCTTCCTTCCGCCACCCAACGGACCCTGGATAAATTATTATTTTCATATCTTACATCGACTGCTTTCTCCCTTCACCCATGTTTCTGTTCTTCCCTTTGGGGATTATATGTCAGTTCTTGTGATCAGTTCCCTCTTTTCTCCCCCTTCCCCTCCCACCTTTCCCTACCCTTTTGGTATCACCACTCCCATTTCTGTTCCTGGAGGGTTTATCTGTCCTGGATTCCATGTGTTGAGAGCTCTTGTCTATACTAGTAGAATTGTTTTTACTTTTTGATTATTAAGAGACTAGGGATATTTATGGAGAAGTCATTCCTCATAGAAACTAGGAGGTGGAATGAAGTATTCTGCCGTAACAAAGGAATAGGAAAGAATTAAGCCCCAAACCTGAAAGCTGTTCTTAGATGAAGGACATTGCCATTTTATCAAAATGGGACATGGTAAATTTAGGATAGTCCATTGGGAATGTTAGATACTTATATTTCAAGAATAGGAAGTTGAACTGGGTGCAGGGGTCCTCAATTTTTTTAAACAGGAGGCCAGTTCACTGTCCCTCCGACCTAGTGGAGGGCTGGATTATAGTTAAGAAAAAAAAAGAACACACTGCACATATCTTATTTTGAAGTAAAAAGCAAAATGGGGCAAAAACACCCGGTAGGCTGGATAAATGTCCTCTGCTGGCTGCATGTGGCCTGTGGGCCGTAGTTTGAGGACGCCTAGGCTAGAGACATAGATTTGAGATCCGTCAGCATGCAGGTAATTAAAACTAGTGGTTGTAGTTGTTGAATTGGTTCTGACTCATGGTGATCTGTGATAACATTGAAACCTTGCCCTGGCCTGTGCCATCTTCATGAAAATTACTGGGATGTTTTAAGTCCATTGCTGATTCAGTAAGATTCTATCAGTCCATCTCATTGATCTTTCTTCATTTTCATTGGCATTCTACTAGCCATGTGTTCTTTGATTGGTCTTTTCTGATGACATGCCCTGGATAAGTGAGTCAATAAAACACAGGGTCACCATGAGTTAGAGTTGAAAACAACAACAACAACACATCATCATTTCTAAGGACTTTCTGGTATTTCTTTTAAGTCTGATTTAATGGTTCTGTTGGCCATCCCAAATCTATTTGACTATTTAAAATCATCTGTAAAATAAAACCAAAAAGGTGTCTAGTAATTCTGTGTCTGGAGTCTTGGGGGTTTTGAGTTGGTCAGGTGATGGCCCTGCTGTCTCTTGCTTGTGGTGACTTGTTTCCTTCTGAATTTTGTGATTTTTGTTTTGAATTAATTTATTTTGCAATCTAATTAGAATTCTTTGAGGTCTGCATCAAAGGTGGGGTCCCCCAGGGAGATTTGCATTTGCTTTTGCCACAATTAAATAGGTACAATCTAGGTATCAATCTGTTTATGGTTGTGCAATACCAGGGGCCGTAACTGCTCTATTGCTGCCCAAGCTCCCTTAACACCCTGTCAGCACTGCTATGGTTAAGTGACAAATTGAAGAGAGAGTTTTTCTTGCAGTTCTCTTGGGTTAGGCTTGGACTTTGCCTCTTCTTCCCTAATTCCCAAGAAGCCTTGGAATTACAAGTTCATATTCATAGTTTGGCAAAATGCCCTGAAGGTGAAAAAAACATAGCTACATCTCTCTCTCATTTCATTCTTCTGCTTAGTTTTCACTTTCTGTCAGGTTATTGACTTCACTTACAAAGATTTAAATATGTATTTTAAAAAAACAATTTATTAGGGACTCATATAACTCTTATCACAGTCCATGCATATACATACATTAATTGTATAAAGCACATCCATACATTCCCTGCCCCAATCATTCTCAAAGCATTTGCTCTCCACTTAAGCCCTTTGCATCAGGTCCTCTTTTTTTCCCTCCCTCCCCGCTCCCCCCTCCCTCATGTGCCCTTGGTAATTTATACATCGTTATTTTGGATTTAAATATATTTTATCCAGCATTTTAGCTATTTTATGGCAGGGTGACTTAGCCATCCATTCTGTCATACTGGCAGGAATATAAGTATCTGTTTTTCTCTTCAGAATATGCAGGGATAGTTAGATGCAGGGAGTTCAGTCAGCTTCTACACCAAAAGCTATAAACTGGGGTCCTAATCCAATGTTTCCCTTGGCTCACATACTATTTGGAAACTAAAGTCTTGCGATTTCAAATAAAATTTTGGATTTATGGTATTTCTTGAAAAAGTGGAAGTTCTTATAATATTGGGCTTGCACTCTGCTATTCCTGGAACTGGGAATAATAGCTGATCTCTTCAGGTAGAGCATGTGCTCTCTCATTCCTTACCATCTCCTTCAATCATACAGTGTATGCACATGTGTATATTTACATGCATTCCAGCTTCTCCCATTTATGTTCTCCGTAGGCACTTGTGGAGCTTCCTTGGCCCTATTGACCATACTGACTTATTATCATGGTTCAGGAGTAGTGATAATAGACACATTCACATTAGTTTTTTATTTAACGGTAACAATAAATCTGCCATTTATCCCAAATTAATAAAGTTATATAGGTGACATTATCCCCGAACTACAGATAAAGAAACTGAGGTTCAGTGAGGTATATAAGTTCTTCAAGGTCTCATAGTGTCATAGAATTTGCATCTAGAACTTTTTTGTGTAGTCTACAGTCCTCCGCTCTACCAGCTGAGCTATCGAAGGGTGCCTCATCTAGAACTTTTTTATGCATAGCTTTTTTTCCCTTGCTTCACCCCCCCACCCTTTTAAATCTTTTTTTAAGCAGTGGAACTATTTCTGTAGATAGAGATTTTAGATCCAATATATGAAATCAGTAAGGGGAACAAATGTGGGGAATGCACAGCTCTGTGGTAGTTTAAATACTTCCCTGGAATCCCCTTGATTTTACTAAACATTTTACACATTCTTTCTCTGTACCAGGAACCATAACCATTTGTTAGATTTTATGAGGCCTCTGCTCATTTGGTTGTAACATTCTTCAAACTAAACAAAACTTAAACCCACTGCTGTTAAGTTGATACCAACTTAAAGTGACCCTGTGGAGTTGAGCCAGAACAGTTCTCGTGGGTTTCCTTGGCAGTAAATCTTGATGAGAGTGGAAGGCCTCACCTTTTTCCCATGGAATAGCTGGGGATTTTAATTGCTAACCTCGAAGTTACCTTAGTAATCCAGTGCGTACCTCGCTACACCACCAGGGCTCTTTGTTACCCTTAAGCTCTATGTCTGGTCTTCCTTTGTAGAATTCATTTCATTACCTAATAGCATTTTTGATTCATGTGGTTATGTGTTCAGATAATGGCAAGTCTTTTAACCATTTAACTTGATTTTTAGAGTGCTTTAATCAGAATTGTAGTGTGATTAATAGTTTATTTATTTTGGAGCATCTAGTAACCAATTCTCTTCTTTTTTTAGTTTCCCTTTGTGGCCAGATGGGTTTGTATGGACAAACTTGTCCATCTGTAACTTCATTAAGGTGAGTACGCTTCATTTTCATTCATTGGAACATGCAATTTTAAGTCATATAGGTCAGATCATATGACAGTGAATTTTAGGAGGTTCATAAAATATAGTTTCTTTTGTCAGATAGTACTATGGTGGGTATTGGGAGCTATTTTTGCTTACAAAGAATTAAAAAACAATTTCATAATGGGATTTATATCTGAAACCAATTCCCCATTTAATGAACATGCTCTTCATTAAATAACATTTTTATACTTGGTCATTCCTTTTTTATTTTTAACTAATTTGCTCTCATGTCTTAGTTAGAAAATGCATAATTAATTTTTAGCATGTCATTAAATTACATTTTGAGATAATAATTTTGAATCTTTTTCTAAAGGATGATGTACACATCATGCCCAAATGACCCACTCTTACAATAAACAAACCATGTAAAATATACAATGTAGGAACTAAGTAGTTGTATCCAAGCCAGTGGTTTCAGATTTTTTGAAGTCTCCAGATCTTCTCTACAAATGGAATCTTATCTGATGTCCAGTAAGTAAAATCAGTGAATGAGAGATTTTCCTGCTTCCTTAGACTTCAGTGCTCTACATTCAAGTGGATCCTGAGGAATCACTGAATTTCCACAGAGCACAGTTTGAGAAAGAACATAAATCTGATCATAATTGAAATCTTTCATACTAGATTATGAAGGGTTGTAACTAGCCATCATTGTGTATTCAGTATATTGATTACCTACTCTGTTTCCATACATTGTCCTCAAATGCTTGGGGCACCACGGCTAACAAAGCAGACAAAAATCCTAGAAGCATGGAGCTTATATTTGATGAAGGACAATGAATAAACAAAATAAGTAAAAAAGGAATAAATAAATAAGGTTGTGACAGTGATAAGGTTAAGGAGAAAAATAAAATAGGGAAGTATGGGAGGGTATGTTACTTTAGTTTGGTTAGCCAGGAGCAGTTTCTCCGAAAATGTGACACTTGAATGAAAACCTGAAGAAGTATTGGAAAGTTCATTTTTCAAATACCAGCATTCCAGGCAAAGGAACTCGGGAAATACCAAGAAAAGCTTCTTGTATAGTCCTGAACAGTGAGGAGGTCAGTGTCTTTGGAACTGAGTAAATGATTAAAAAAAAAAAAAAAAAGGATTGCTTACTTCGCTTTGGAGGGAAAAGAGACAAGAGGAGACTGTGAAAGTCATTCTCTTCATTTAGAATATAACAAAGACAAATGACACAATGTAATTGTCTCTTTTTAACGAAGAAAATGTTTCTTTGTAAAAAAGTTTCTTTGTGTGCTATTATGACATTTATTTCCATGAGAGTGCATCTTCATATCATAATGGAAATAGATTTTTATATTGGGAATCTTCTAATGAAGAGATTGCTTTATTACTTGGCTAGGGGTTTTCCTCCCTATCCTCCAAACAAAGGACACCTGTATAGTTCAGAAAATAACCTTGCTTTTTAGAAAAATTAAATCTTTAATTTTCAAAGTTTCTCTAGGATTAACTTGACTACACAGTGATGTCTGCTTAGTATGAAGGGAAATCTTTACCTTTTTAGGGATATTTAAACCTCGAGGCATGGTCACATGGATATTTTTCGGACTTGGATCTTCCTTGCATTGAATGTTATAAAAGACAATTTAGTTGTAAAATATGCTGGATTAATTATTAATCTGAGATTTTAAGCCTTTTAATTTGAATATCATGTTTAGGTTAAAACTGCGAGGGACATTGGGTTAGGGAAAACATGCCTAACTTTTTTGCTTCATTGAATTAGATAGAAGTAGTACCATGCAATTATTCCTTAATATGCTCACTTGTGTGCTTTAATTCTTGCACATCATATTCTAGAATCAAATTTTTCATAGATGTAGGTATAAATTTAGTATCGGTAAACTTCTTAAGTAGTTTGAATCCTGATTAAAAAAATATATATACATCTGTTGTTTCTGCAATATTGTGTATGATTTATCCATAGATGTTTTGGGAGGATCATTGTCCTTGAGTTTTCTAAGTGGAAGTCAGCATTGATTTGAGATAGGGGAGAGCAGAGGAGAATGGTTCTTTTGGTGAAATAAACTGTATTACTTAAAATAAAACCACAATAAAATTTAGTTTGCTTCTTTCCCATAGATTCTCTCCCAAACCAGAAGTAGCTTTCGCAACTACACTACCCAATTATAAGATGAGAGCCAGAACTCAGGCTCTATTATTTGAACAGAGACTACATGTAAAGCTTGCCTCTTTAATGTATATTCTTTGTTTGAGGGAACTTCAAAAAGTTCCTGGAAAGATCCATTATCTTTTAATTCCATTTTCCCATGAACATTCTGAAGCTCCCTTGTATGCTTAGAAAGTGTCCAATCTTAAGGCAGAAAGGATATAAATTGATGAATAAGTAGACGTGGTTGGGAATGAGTGAATGATAAGGCAGGTGGAGGTTTGTCTGCAGACAGGTAAGAGTGGAGTAGAGTAAACAAACTTATGGGTAATTAAAGGTAAGAAGGACATTGAAGGTAGATAATACATTTAAATAACTTGGTGGATAGGCGAAGTGGTTATAAAGTGACTTAAAACTCCTGGTAGCCCAAATATATAGATTAAACAAATTAGGTATTGTTTCCATTTGATAATGTTTCAGTCTAGTTTGAATGTGTTTAAGTTTAATCTAAATTTAAGATTGTTTTAAACATTATACTTACTGTGTTTTTATAATTAAGAAATAATACATGTTTATTGTAGAAAAATTGGAAATAAGATAGTCATGGAGTTTTATACCAGTAACTATTACATGTGAATTAGAAGAAAAGTCCTCTTTTTAAAAAAATGAATGGTTGCCAAAGGTTTTGGAGTGAAAGCTAAGCATACTCTTTAATTTTATTATAGGTAACTTTTAAAATAGCTTCACTAACTTTTATTTAACTCACTATAGCCAAATAATTATCTTAAAATTTTTATTTTCATACTGTCGTTAAAATTAGGCATGTATTACATCGTTATATCACATCTCTATTTGAACTGGTCACATTTCAAGTGTTTCACATTGTACATGACAATGTAGTTCTGGAACATTGTGACAGTCTTTAAAATTGATTTGTTAATTATATTCATCTAAAGCTATTAGGGATTTACAGAATTGCATTTTCACAAGTTAGTCTATATAATGAAACTATTACTTTGTATCAGTAGGAATTGTCAAGGGGCAGAAATCATACCAATTATTTGAGTAGAGACTAATAAGTAGGAAAAAATCATTAACTAGCTATAAAGTTGTAAAGGGTAAAAAATAAACCTCTAATGGAGGCAGAGGAAGACACTGGGAAGAGAGTAAGAGTTAAAGTCAGCAGAGGTAAATGATGTGTCATATACAATCCTGCAGTACAAGTAGATGCATGGTTAGACGCACAGGCTGAACGGGCATGGGAGGGATAGTCGGAGTATACCCACAAATATTAACAGGCTATTTTTACATAGTATTATCCTTGCTACAAATATAGCCATGAATGTGGTAGAGCATAAAGGTGGCAAAAGTTATGAAAACTTCTTAGACATAATCAAACACCTTTAGGGAATGAGTCGTTGGATATGGGGCTCAGGACCCTAGCCTCAGTACACCTAGATCAGTTGGAATAAAATAATCCACAAAGACAGTGCTCTGTATCCTGGTTTGATGAATAGCAGCTGGGGTCTTAAAGTCTTATGAGCGGCCACCTAAGGCTCTCCCTGCCAGAGGAAAAGAGTGATGAAAGTAGAAACTACATGGAAACAATTAGTCCAGTGAGCTAATGGACCACATAAACATCTGTCTTCATGACCCCGAGACAGAACTAGATGGTGCCCAGCTACCAGTACCAGCTACTCTGAAAGGGACCACATTTGAAGGTCCTAGATGGAGTGAGAGAAAAATGTGACGCAAACTCAAAGTGATAAAAAGACCAGGCTTACTGGTTATAGAAACTGATGGAATGTTGAGACTATGTCCTTTAGTCACCTTGCAGGTCTAGAAATGATCTTATCCCTACCCCACCTCCTGGCTCTGTTTTCAGCCAAAGAATAGAGAGATCAATAAGGGGAATAGAGAGCCTTGAAGGAGCAGTAGGGTAAATATTGGGCTAGTAACCACTAAGTTGGTGGTTCAGACCCACCAACTGCTCTGGAGGAGAAAGATGAGGCTGTCTATTCCTGTACAGATGTATAGTACATAGCTTAATGGTGATGAGGTTGTTTTTTGGATAATGGGAATAGTAACAACTACTGAGGTGTGCAAACATTAGAACATTCAGCCATTTGAGGTAAATAGGCAGCATTTACCCAAAGGTAAAGCTCTGAAGGGTTAAGAAAGAAAGAGTAATTGGAAACAAGCAAAGTTAAAAAAAATAAAAAACAAAACTCTAATATGGACATAGATACTTAAGGAAGCAGTTACCAACCCAAGGGCCCAGAGAAAAAAAAAAGGAAAAACTTGGAAGAAGGGCCCAATAGAACTGAAACTCAGTCCTCTGAGGAAAAGGCATTACATAGCTGGTGTTATCTGAGCTCTAAAGAAGGATCTCTTGGGCCTGAGACTCAAACCTTGGCAGGAGAGGCACTGGCTTGTTGGTGCTGGGAGTGGGGCATGGTGAATCAATTTCTGCAAGTGTTGGAAAACTGCAAACTGGATTCTGTTGTTGAGCAAGAAGCTCTTGCTGGGATTTGCTTTTTAGGAAGCCCAAAGACTAGATAGGAAGGTGCGAGCTTCTTACTCCTTTTCCCATCTGGTCCATTTGACTGCCCCCTCTTAGCAGACCCTTACAGGGAGCTAACTGGAGAACAGGTGTGGGTGGCAGAGTCCTGCCTCTTGCATCATATACAGGCCATAGTAGGGTAGGTTTGGAGCTGAAGGGCAATAACTTAATAGTGGCCACATTTATTCCAACAGTGTTAAGAAATATGGTATAAACCAAACTCACTGCTATCGACTCAGTTCCATCTCATAGTAACTATAGAACAGAGCAGAACGGCCCCATTCAGTTTCCTAGACTAAATCTTTATGAGAGCAAAATCGTCTTTTTCCCTCAGAGTGACTGGTGGGCTCGAACCACTGAACTTGTGGTTAGGTCAGCCACCCAGGGCTCCTACAAAATGTGGTAGAAAGATGTTTCCGCATATCTATTTTGTAGTCAGTATTTATGTGATTTAGCAGGTTGTCTGTTGTAATGTACCATCAAATAGGTTCTGTTACCATATGCTTAACAGAATGAAACACTTCCTGGTCCTGCGCCATCCTCACAATTGTTCTTATGCTTGAGTCCATTGTTGCAGCCACAGGATCAGTCCGCCTCCTTGAGGGCCTTCCTTTTTGTAGCTGCCCTTCTACTCTACCAAACCTGATGTCCTTCTTTAGGGACTGGTCTTTCATGATAGCATGTCCGAAGTACTTAAGATGAAGTCTCGCCATCCTTGCCTCTGAGAAGCTCTCTGGCCTTACTTCTTCCAAGATAGATTGGTTTATACTTTTAGCAGTCCATGGAACTTTCCATATTCCTCCAGCACCACAATTCAAGTGCATTTATTCTTCTTCATTTGTTTTATTCAGTGTCCAGCTTTCTCGTGCATATGATGCATAGGAGAATACTAGGTGCACCTTAGTCCTCAAAGTAGCATCCTTGATTTTTAATACTTTAAAGAGGTCTTGTGCACCAGATTTACCTAATGTTTTTAAATTACTTGCATGTTTACCTCCATGTTTTTAAATAATCCTCTTATATTTTTTGTTAATCTTGCAAACTCATATTAACATTCACAAGTATTCTTTGTAGTTTGCATCTACAGTATTCACATTATTTGGATATTAGCAGGCTGGGGAGTGAGTGATGGCCAGGGTTCATTCACATTGGTTCACTGAGTTCGATAGCAAAGCACGTATTCAGGTGATGATGGAGATGATTTCTGTCATATAGTTGAATTTTAAAAACTTAGCTAAATCTGGTTGCTGAGTTTAGATAACTTGAATTTGAATAGTGAAGTATCCTTGTATTTTATTTTTAAGTATGGAGTCACAGCAAAAGCTTACAGAAAAAGTATTTTCTTTCTTTTCTTGTTTTTTCTTCAGAAAAAGCATTTTCCTTGAACATTCGCTTTATGTAGATAAGTAAATATGCACATACATATCACATGTTCACATATTAATAGCAATGTAATATTTTTATAACTTGATTGGGCCCAAACAAAATAAATTTTGATATTTTTTTCATACTTGTTAAGAGGGGGCCCTTTCTGCAATTCAGAATTGCCTAACATTTATTTGGAGATTGATTCTATGTTACACAACTATACACCCTTGTGCCCTAGGTTATCAGGTAGTTTGCAGGAGGTTTTGGGGACATTTATGTTACCTTTTGCACCCCTTGAAATGGTTTTTATGTTTCTTGTAGATCCCTTTTATTATTGGTGTAATCTGACTGTTTGGGAGATACAAGGTCTCCATGAGCAGGGAATGGAGAGAAATATTTTAGTGTCAGAGGTTTATATATTTCATCATTTTCCTTCTTGATAGTGATCACCTTGCTCTTTAGTGCCACCAGAAAAGAGATTTATTTCAAGGATTAGTTCTGCCTCGTTCCTAGCAGCAAGCTTGGAATTGATATGCATATACCCAGCAGGTATTGCATGTTTCCAGACCCACCAATAGTGTATGAGAGGTTCAATCTCTCTACGTACGCTCCGGCATTCTCCCTCCTCCCACCCCCCTCCCCCTGGTAATCCAAGTAACTTTTATGAGTGAAAGGGAAGTTTAGGATAGTACAGTCTCAGATAGTGCATGCCATCTCTGGAAAGTGTGCAAGATTTCATGGTGGGACCCTGGGAAAGTGTGTTGCTAAAAATGGCCGCTGCAGGGGAGTGTGAAAAACCACATGGAAAAATGGCCATTAAGAGGAGTCCACAGAATCTAAAGAGGAGCCCCGGAACCAAAAAGGGAAGAAGAGAGTGTGAGCCCGAAGGGCGCTACGCACACGGGAGAGAGATCCTATCCTTTACTGAAAGAGACTTTAATGTTTGTTTTTTTTAATTGGTTTGGCATTGTCAGTGTAAGGTGATAGCTCATTGTTGTTTTTATTTGTATATCTTAGATGGCAAGTGATTGTGATCCCCCCCCCATGTATTTAATAACCATTGGCATGTAATTTTTGGTGAACTTTTGCTCACTTTTTAAATGGATTGTTTTTTTTCTTACTGAGTCATAGTATTCTCTTGATTTTAGAAATTTAGTCCCTTGTCTTTTGTGTCATTACTAAAGATTTTCCTCAGTCGAGTACGTTCCTTTTACTCTTGATGAAGTCTTTTGCTGTATCTGTGGCTTATCTTTAATAGGCCACAGTCCTCTATTTTGTCTTCTACTATGTGTGCTTCCTTCGTTACATTTGGTAGTTTGTGTATGCCCTGCATTGGGGTCCTTAAGTTTGCTCCTGTTTTCTCATTGGTGATCTTTATAGCTCTGGGATTTACATTTCCATCCTTGTTCAATTTTGAGTAGCGTCATGCATAGGGTGAGGTATGGGCCCTGTTTCATTTTTCTGCAGGTGGAGGTCCAATTTTGCCAGCACCATTTATTGAAAAGAGTACCTCTTTCTCATTTAATATTTTTTGGCCCTTTGAGAAAGATCAATTGTTAGTAGGTAGGTCGATTTATTTCTGGGTTCTCTATTCTGTTCCCTTGGTCTGTCTTTTATTGAACTAGTACAAGGCTGTTACAAACTCCTGTGGCTGTGTAGAAGTTTTTGAGATCGGGAAGTAAGAATCCTCCTGTTTGCATCCTAAGAAGTTCTGGGTTGTTTCATTCTTCATATGAAATTAGTCATTAATTTTCCTATTTCTTTAAAGAATAAAGTTGGAATTTGAATTGCATTGTATTTATAGATTGCATTGGGTAGTATTGACATTGTCACAGTAATAACCCTTCCTATCCATGAACATAGGCTATTCTACCATTTGTGAGGGTATCTTGGTTTCTTGTGATAGTTTTGTAGTTTTCTTTGTATTGTCTTGTTTCTTTGATTAGACTTATTCCTGAGTATCATTGCAGTTTTAATTTGCATTTGAATACTAACTGAAAGCTTGCTGATTTGAACCACCCTTTGGGACTGGAGGAATGGCCTGGTGATCTGCTTCTGTAAAGATTTCAGCTAAGAGAATCTATGATTGCAATCAACTCCATGGTGATAAGGCTTTTTTGGTTTTGTTTTGGTTCCGTGATTAATAATGTTAAGCATTTTTTCCATATGTGTCTTTGCCATCATTTGTTGTCTTTGGTAAAGAATTTGTTCAACTCTTTTTCCCATTGAAAAGTTTTGTTTGCTTTCTCTTTTTCCTGTGAGATTTTTTCAAATGCTTTTATTGGGGTTCTTACATTCTCTCATAACAATCCATACATTCATCCAGTGTGTTAAGCACATTTGCACATATGCCACCTCCCTTTGAGTTTTGAGAATTCGTTTTTTATATAAGCCCTCTCTCAGATTTTATATACTTCTCACACTAAAAAATTCTTATTTGTGGCTTGCCTTTTCAATCTCCGAATAATAAAAATAGTACAGCATTTGAGTAAATTTTAATTTTGATTAAGTCATATCTTTTAAAAATATGGATTATACTTTTATGGTGAAATAGCAAAGAAATCTACCCAATCATTTTGCAATTGTTTTCTTATATGATTTCTTCTAGAAGTTTCATAGTTTTAACGTTAATGTTTAGGTGCAATCGTTTTTCAAGTTTTTACATATAGTGTCCAGTAAAATTTTCTGTAAAATTTTTGCTATGCAAAAATTGTTTTAACATGATTTCTTTTATTCTTCCATTTCCCTATTGACCTGACTCACCACTTTTGTTGAAGGTCACTGGAATCCACCGAGTGTTCGCTCAGAAGGACTTACCTTGAGCTTGCTTTTAGGAACATCTCAGATTCTGAACAGAGTAAAAGGGAGGACCTTTGCCCATACTGGCATGGTGTCTTGGCTATATCTGTTTTATTATGTTCTTATTCATACGCTTTACCTATCCACTGATGAGGCCTCTAAGCCCCATGGAAATGCCACTTGGTGTTTTATTAGCAATCTAGTAATTGATTCACTGCTATTTAGTCGATTACAACTCATAGTGACCCTATAGGACAGGGTAGAACTTCCCCAGTAGGTTTCTTCAACTGCAACTTTTTCTCTCTCGCTTGCTCTTTTTTTTTTTTTTAAGACTGCAACTTTTTACGTGAGTAGAAAGCTTCATCTTTTTCCTGAGTTAAGTGACAGTGGCTATGGAATGAGCTTCTTTATTGTTCTTTAAGGACAGGAGCAGGTCAAAAGGGAGAGTGGTGTTTTTGGCCTTGTTATAGCTCTTCTGAGCGACAGGGCAAGCATTTACTTATCCAGTAAAAGTGGCTACAAAAACCAACAAATCTTTGTACTCTCCAGGTGCTGGTGAAGAATATTGAAAGTGCTGTGGAGACTACCAAGGGAGCCTGGTGATGTAGTACTTAAGTGTTGGGCAGTGATTTGCTTTGTTACCAGTTCAAAACCACCAGCAGCACCATTGGCGAAAAACTGGGCTTTTTATTTCCATAAACAAGTTACAGTTCTAGAAACCCACAGGGGTCGTTATAGTGCAACCAAAATGCTCCTTATAAGCAAAGATGATGAGACTTTGTCTTACATACTTTATAACATGTGCCTGGAAAAGGACATCATACAACCAAAAAATGGTGGGCCCCCAAGGAGGTGGACCGACACAGTGGCTGCAAAGATGGGCTCAAAGTTAACAATTGTGAAGATGGTGCAGGACCAGGCAGTGTTTCCTTCTATTATATCTAGGGTCACTAAGTGTCAAAACCAAATTGATGAGGCACTTGATGTTACTGGGATGATGATGTTACTAATTGCAACTGTTCTTACATCGGTCAGTCTAGAGTACAGTTGACTCTGATGGTAAGTTTTGAAAAGAATTACTCGTAGACGTAAGCTGTTCTGAACACAGATACATCAATGCATGTCTCCTCAATATGGGAAATTCATCATTTTTGTAATGCGTATAGAACTCAAGCAGTAGGAGGTTGTTGTACCTAGTTTTCAGCTAATCATTGTTTGCAGCTGAATAATTTCATGTTGTAGGTGATCAGGTACATAAGTTGGTTCCACATTGATCAGTGTGGTTAAGATGATTAATTTCATTTGTTTACGTTTTGCATCCTTGAATCTTTTTTAAATGGCTCGATTTATTTCAAACATTCACGAATGTATTCAAGTGTCTCAGAAGGTTTTTGTCCTTCCACAGTGGGGAAATGCACTGTGTTATTCCTTTCAAGCCATACTTTTTACAACTGTGATGTAGCTTCAAATTATTTCATGTTTGAAAACGGGGAACCCAGGAGCTGATTCAGCTCTGAGTAATGTCTACTACGAACCCTACTTCCACTGTCAACCCTAAATTACAGCCACTCGCTATCATGGAATTCCCTGGTTTTCTCTTCATCTCCTTTAACCATATTTTTGGCTTCATTCTGCAGTTCGTACAACCTCATGAGTTTGTGACTAAGGCTTCGCACTTTGATGAAAAGGATCACCACAGTCAGAGTCAATATCATTCAGTAACTCCTTAAACTGGGAGCTGTTAAACCCTTTGTTTTTGACAAAATTTATGGATGACCCTACTGTTGAGCTGCAATGGCATATATAATTGTCACTAGGATCAAGATTGAGACAATTCAGTTCTTTCTTGAAAAATGCAATGAATCCTTTTTTTGTGAGCCAACCATGGCTGGAGTTGTATCGGTAGTAAGGCCACGTAACTCTCAAATGTTAACCCAAGTTTTTTCATTGATACAAGTCTCTCAAACAAGTCCTCTCCTCTTAGAGTGCCATGTATGGATGGCTTCCAGTGACAGCCGAACTCTGTGGTTTCTCCAGTGAGGACAGTGGCCAGTTGGGCAGTACTTGTTATGTGGGTTGTCTTGTCACAAGCCAGAGAGAAAAAAGTAGAAATCTGTAGAATCCTTGTGTTTTTCAGTGTCTTGTGCTAACTCAGTAATCCGATCTGAGATGGATCTCCGAGACAAACACGTACTCTGAGACAATTTCACATTGGTGCTAACAGCTTGGCAGCAGCCACCATGTACTCTTTCACCAACTCTCCCTCTACCCGAGGATCCAGCTTCTTTGTGATCAGCCTGCTCACTACATGACTCGTCTGAATAAAACTTCTCTGTCACAACCAGATCTAGTGAACCTGGCTTGTGATTCCAAACTCCACGGAAGGGCAATGATTTTGCCCAGAGGCAGTTGGCCTCCCAATTCATTGAGTTCAGCGTGTTTTGAGGTGTAATGACATATCAGATTGGCTTTAAACATATATATATCTAATGCATCTCTATTTATCTTGGATTTGGAACATATCCAGTGTTAGTGTCATTGACTCCAAGTCTTTTCTATGTACTATAATTTTCTTGCTCTTCATCATAGTAAGTTTTTGTGAGGATTGTTGATCATGGACACGTGGTTAAAGGTTGGATTTGAGTTCTTGTCTGTGGCAAGGTCATCAGAGGCAAGGTCATCAGTGTTGCAAGGAATCTTCTTATCACCCGGTTGGTGTAGTTTCACCAGTGTGTTAACACTTGCAACGTGTACACTTCCGCCCTGCCTGGTACTCAATGTCCTCTGAGTCACAGCAATACAGGTAGAAGGACTGTGGGCAGCTGCTGTCCCTTCATGTACTCACATGTGTTCTGTCTATCATGTAGTGGACATTCCTTGCTTGTCTTTCAACATTCTTATGATTCACTTAATATAAATTTGTGTTCATGTGATATATTGAATCCTAAATTTATTGAATTTTGAGCCTTGCTTGCAGTTTCCTAGGCAGGGTCAGACCAAATGATTATGTGGGCCTTACAGGGCCTGTTGGGGGCTGGATGTTCCCTACCCTCATCTAAGCATGGTCTCTGTGCTTAAATACTGCACCCCAGTATGCTGGGATTATTTGCTCTCAATGTACAATGAATCCTAATGTACTACGGATTGACTCTTTAACATTTAGATTACAGCCACAAATACCAGAGATTCAAAATTGAATAGGCTTTACCTGAAAATTAGTGTTTATCTCTACTTTCAGTGGTTCCCCATGGGGCCTGCAGGACTCCTCCAGAAAATCTTGACTGACTGTTCTAAAGGCCCTTAAAGAGACCTCCTGACTGACTGTTTTGTTTTGAAATCTGCTAGTCCAAGTACTTTGTGCTTTGCAAAGTGAGAAAAGATCCTTATATCCCATATCTGCTAGTGGTTATTTTTATTTATATTTGTAAATTACCAAATACATTTTTAGAAAATGCTAAATCACTGTGGCTCTTTTGAGCATGTGGAAGGAGATGAATAGTTTCATCAAGTAACGATTGTGAAGAAGTTACCATGCTTGATGAGAAGAAAAGGATAAAGACAGAAAAGTTGCTTTGGTAAACTTTGACATGATGGTGGCAAGAAACAAAAATATGGAAACCTCAAGTACAGGGGCATTAGAAGATAGTAGTGGACTATAAAAAACAAGTCTAGGCAGAGCGACTCAGAGACTAATAATTTAATAGATAAACGAGTTTG
This sequence comes from Tenrec ecaudatus, assembly GCF_050624435.1. NCBI lineage: Eukaryota > Metazoa > Chordata > Mammalia > Afrosoricida > Tenrecidae > Tenrec > Tenrec ecaudatus. Next base: position 66,749,890 of record NC_134530.1, on the reverse strand, counting down.
AGCTGTAGTATCTTTGCAGGTTGATTATTATTTATCTACCCATTGTTGTTTGACTCGTAGCAATTTTATAGAATAGACAAGAACTGTTATAAAAGGATTTCCAAAGTAGTAAAGTGGCTTTCAAAGTTTTTGGTTTCTTACAGCAAGATATGACAAAATAATAATCTATAAATTATCAAGGGCTCATGAGGGAGGAGGGAGCGGGGAGGGAGGGGAAAAAAAAAGGACCTGATGCAAAGGTCCTCTCCCCCCTCCCTCATGTGCCCTTTGTAATTTATACATCATTATTTTGTCATATCTTGCTCTATCCGGAGTCTCCCATCCCCACCCCCCCCTTCTCTGTCGTCCCTCTCCCAGGGAGGAGATCACAAGTGGATCCCTGTAATCAGTTCCCCCTTTCCAACCCACTCACCCTACGCTCTCCCAGCATCGCCCCTCACACCCTTGGTCCTGAAGGTATCAGCCACCCTGGATTCTCTGTGCCTCCAGCCCTCATATGTACCAGTGTACAACCTCTGCCCTATCCAGCCCTGCAAGGTAGAATTCGGATCATGGTAGTTGGGGGGAGGAAGCATCCAGGATCTGGGGGAAAGCTGTGCTCTTCGTCGGTACTACCTTGCACCCTGACTGACCCATCGCCTCTCCTAAGCCCCTCTATGAGGGGATCTCCAGTGGCCGACTCTTGGGCCTTGGGTCTCCACTCTGTACTTCCCCCTTCATTCAATGTGGTATATATATAAATATATACATACATATATATATATATACACACACATACACACACACATTCTTTTTTTTTTTTTTGCATGATGCCTTATACCTGGTCCCTTTGACACCTCGTGATCGCACTGGCTGGTGTGCTTCTTCCATGTGGGCTTTTTTGCTTCTGAGCTAGATGGCCGCTTGTTTATCTTCAAGCCTTTAAGATCCCAGACACTATCTCTTTTGATAGCCGGGCACCATCCGCTTTCTTCGCCACATTTGCTTATGCACCCATTTATCTTCAGCGATCCTATCATGGAGGTGTGCAGCCAATGATATGATGATTGTTTGTTCTTTGATGCCTGGTAACTGATCCCTTTGGGACCACTCGCTCACTCAGGCTGGTGTGCTTCCATGTGGGCTTTGTTGCTTCTGAGCTAGATGGCCGCTTGTTTATCTTCAAGCCTTTAAGACCCCAGTCACTATCTCTTTTGATAGCCGGGCACCATCAGCTTTCTTCACCACATTTACTTGTTCACCCACTTTGACTTAAGCAGTTGTGTCGGGAGAATGAGCATCATAGAGTACCAATTTAATAAACGAAACTATTCTTGCATTGAGGGAGTGCTTGAGTAGAGACCCAAGGTCCTTCCGCCACCTTAATATTAAACCTATAAATGTAGATAATTAGATCTATTTCCCCATCATCATATATATGTTTGCATGTACACGTCTTTGTCTAGACCTCCATAAATGCCCCTTGACTCCTAGCTCCTTCCTCCCTCTCCCTTGACTTTCCTCCTGCCCCACCACCATGCTCCCTCCCCACCTGGGCTACAGCTATACCTCTTCTCTACGCAACCTTACCCTTGATCGTTCCCCATCAGGCATGTCACTCCCCCCTCACTACCATTTTGGGTCCCATGTTGTTCACTTGTCCCTGTGTTTATTAACACCACTTCCTTACCCTCCTCCCCCTCCCCCACCCGGATCTGTCTGTCCCCCCGGAACTGTCTGTCCTATTGTTTTTCCTCCAGATAGTTCATCCAGCCTGTCCTATCTATTTAACAATTTTTATACAAATTATCTTACGACATTGGTTATAATTTTCACAGTTCATAATTTCCATTGTGTATGTTCTGTTTCCTCAATCCTCCCTTTGTCTCCCTCTCTTCTCTGCTTTTGGATAATTGCTACCACTTGGTCTTAGATTGATTAAGAGAGCTCTTTAGTCATGGATGATAGTGTTTATTTTATAAACCAATCTATTATTTGGTTGAAAGGGCACTTCCAGAAATAGCTTCATTTGTAAGTTTAAAGGCTATCATAGGGTTGAATGGGTGTCTCTAGTATAAATAGAAGGCCAACTCAATTCTTGTATTGTCACATGTCACAAAGAGTCTGAACCAGCACTGTTGTATACTTGGGAGAAAATGAGAAAGAAAAATGACAAGTATCATCTTATTATGAAAAAAAATTTGGCCTTTCAGATCCCCGAAAAGTTCCCTGGATCCCACTTTGAGAATTGCCTACCATAGGCATTTTGTGTATCAACTTAAGCCATTTCTTTAGGATTTCCTGTAAGTACTGTATATACTCGAGTATAAGCTGACCCGAATATCAGCCACAGCACCTAATTTTACCACAAAAACTGCATTAAAAATGTGCAGAAAAACTCGGCTTATGCACGAGTATATAGTAATTCTTAACACTAAAAGATAAGACCTGGTCTCTGACAGTAGCAATGCCATGTTTCCTGGTGTAATTTCATGTAGACTGAAAATAGGGGAGTAGTATCTTAGCAACACACAGGCCTTAAATGTTGGATGGATGGTGGCAATACATTGAAGAGGAAAAGCCTAGGCTTCCACATGGAAGTGAAAAATTCTAGAGACAGAATCATTAATAGACAAAATTATTGAGTGCTACTATGTAATAGAAACTGTTCCAGGTCCTTTGTATTAATTCATTTCATCTTCACAGAGGTGCATTTTTATTCTAGTTTTTAAAAAATCATTTTATTGAGGGCATGTACAACTCATCACATTCATCCATTGTGTCAATCACATTAGTATGTTTGTTGCCATCATCATTCTCAAAACATTTTCTTTCTACTTGAGCCTTTGGTATCAGCTCCTCATTTTTCCCCTCCCTCCCCGCCCCCTCTCCCTCACAAACCCTTGACAGTTTATAAATTATTTGTCATGTCTTACACGGTCCAATGTCTCCTTCACCCACTTTTCTGTTGTCCGTCCCCCACGGGAAGGAGGTTATCCTAGTTATATAGATGAGAAAATGAGGCATAAAGTGCTTGATTTATTTGCTCCAAGGTTGCATAGCTAAGAGTTGAAGAGTTTGGATTTCAAGTCAAGCGGTGTTGTCTTAATCACTGTGCTGTACCTTTTCTGATATAGCATAGTGACTGTGATTTTGCTGAAATTGAATTGAGAATAGAAACTTTGATTTTACTGGTATTTGATAATTAATTTTGGGGGAAAAAAGCGATTCCAGCTACTTTTGGTTGGAATAGCTTGTTACATCATTTATAAAACTTTAGTGTTTTCTATTTTTTAACAGTACATAATGACAATGCAAAGTTAGTATGTACTAGATTTTATTTCTTTCTGAGTTTTGGCCATAATCTGCCTTTTTGGGTACCCAAATATCTACATGCACGTTTCTTTCTATATGTAGAACTTGTTCTTCCTCAGGGAGATAACCTAGAGGTTTACCTAGTTACTATATCTAGGTGAAATTTTAAAACATGTCTGGGTGTAGTTCTTTTTGTCAGAATCCTGAGTGGCTTCTTGTGGCGTAAAGATCTATAAGCTAAAGGTAAATTATTCACCCTCAACATATCTAATATAAGTGAAGGAATAGAGTAAGAGCAACAAGAGCCAGCATTGAGAAAAGGGAGTAAGGGGAAACATGCAGTGGTCCACATGGATTATAATAAAACTTGATAAGTATGATGGGGGAAGGCAGTATACAATGAGGGAGGTTAACAAAAACGATTAAGGCAGAGGGAGACCATGGGAGGAGAGCAAGAGTTAAAAGACAATGGAGGTAAATGTTTTTACATAGTCCTACAATATCTGATCTACAAGTAGATACATAGATAAACATGCAGGGTGACTGGGTGTGGAAGGGTGAGTGCTAGTAGGACATCCATGCATATTTATTGGATTGACAAGATATTTGTACGTTGATATCTACCTATTCTTCAAATATATCCATAAATGTGGTAGAGCATACAGAGGGCAAAGTTACAAACATTTTTCAGACATAATCAAGGAGCTTGATCAAATTAGTTGATGGGCCTCAGCAATCAGGACCATAGTCTCATGAGACAACGTGATCCACAAAGTCAATGTTCTATATTCTATTTTGACGAGAAGTGACTGGGGTCTTAAAAAGACTTGTGAGAGGGACCATCTTAGATGCATCTACTAGTTTTTCCTTTTCTGGAGGAAAGAAGAGTGATGGAATCAAAGATGAATGGAAATAATTCAATATATGAATGGACCAGAAGACCAGAGGAATGAGATGGTGCCTGGTTACCAATTCCAGCTACACTGAAAGGGATCACATTAGAAGATCCTGGATAGAGAGGGAGAAAAATATAGACCAAAATTCAAAGTCCAAAATGAAGACCAAAACTCAAAAGACCAGGTTCATTGGTCCTACAGGAGCCCCTGTGGCACAATGGTTACGCTTTGGACTGCTACCCACAAGGATGGCAGTTCAACACCACCGGCAGCTTCTTGGCAGAAAGATGAGTCTTTCTACTCCCATAAAGTGTTATAATCTTGGAAACTCACAGAGGCAGTTCTGCCCTGCCCTTTTAGGGTCACTATGAGCCTTAATTGACATGATGGCTGTGAGTTTTGTATGATTTGAGTTTTATTGGTCATATAAAGACGGATAGAACCCTGAAACTATGGCCCTTAGTCACCCTGTTGGTCTGCAAATGAACCCACCTTCAAGGTTCAATTTTTAGCCTAAGGGGAACAGTGAGACTGGGAGGTATGTATTTCTATGACTAATGAACCATTTAAGATCAAAACAGCAGCAATTACTCAACAACCAAGTTCTCAAGGTTAGCAAAGGAGGAGGAGGAATGGAGACAGAAAACATAGGGAGAAAGTGGGAAACATTTCATTGTGGGGATTGCTGTGAATGATATGAAATAAAGTGTGTGAATTGTTGAATAGAAAACTTAAGTACTATGCTTCATCCAATTAATTCACAGTAAAAGTTCAAAATAAAACAATGCAAACTTGATGAGCAGGAAAGAGAGTACCAGACAGTATAATAAATTCCTGTAATAGCCCACTCTGGCTCCAGCATTGGCCCCTGATAGGTCTTCCCTTGTCTGTCTTTAATAGCCACGTTTGAGATGGGTATTAATGAAGATACCCTTTCTAGACAGTGCACAGCTTTTGCAGCTCTCTTCTTGTTGGTAATCATTGGGATGTACGTTAGCAATTTAAAAGCCTTTGCAGTCAAGACTCTTTCCTTCCCACCTACCCATTCAGTTATCTCGAAAACTTACCATATATACTTGTGTTTAAACCGAGTTTTTCCAGCACATTTTTAGTGGTAAAATTAGGTGCCTTGGATATTTGGGTCGGCCTATACTCGAGTATATGTGATACTATGTTTCTAGACTTTCTGCTGCTGTAATTATAGCCAAAGGATTTGCCTAAATAGAATTTTTCACTTTGAAGATTCTGGTCAGTTACTAACTACCATTTTTGCTCTGCTTGTCCCAGGAATGTCTTATTTTTTCTTAATTCCATAGTTCATTTTAATATCTGGTGAATTCTGTGACCCTTCTCAGAATAATATTTATTTTTTTTAAAACCATTTTATTGGGAGCTACTATAGATATATCATTCAATAGTTGATATATCTGTTGATATCATATCAAGCAGTATTGTACAGTTATTACCATAGTCAGTTTCAAGACATTTTATTCTTCTTAAATTCTTTGATAGAAGGTCTCCTTTACCCTTCCACACCTCCCTCACCCTACCTCCTAGAAACTCTTATTCTACTTGTCGACTCTATAGGTTCATCAATCCTGGTTTCATACACTGAAAAACAAAAAACACGTAACAAAGATACAAGGAAGCTATCCACAATGACAAAGTACATCAGAGATAAACCCCAATATGAAAAATGAAAAGAGAAAACACATAAAAAATATTGAAAATCAGATCAGTCCCAGAGTGGGTGGGTGGGTTGGTGGGGAGTTATCAAACAACAAGGTTTTAACCATTCAAGTCAGGCTTATCAGTTTGATCTCCTATAGTCATCTCTCTAGTACTCTCTGTTTGGTAATCAATTTATTCTCATCTATCAATTATGGTTAGAGGGAAATCACTGGAGGCGTATTTCCTGTGTAGACCTTGCTTATGTTATCTTGGGCCTCCACTGTCATCCACAGCCTTCTGCACACCAGAATCTCACAATTTAGGCTCTGATGCTATAATCCTCCTTTGGCTTTGGATTATATGATTTACAGTCCTTGGGTCACAGATTTTGGTGTGTTTCTTCCATGTGGACTAAGTTGACATCTCATTTTGATGGCTGCTTGTGTGGAAATAAGACTTTAAAACCCCAGATGCTATTCTCTCCGATAGCTGGGCACCATTTCATTTCTAGCACAGTTTGCTATAGCATTCATATCTTCTGTCTTCCCTTCCTGAGTGCTAGTATTGAGCACAGCCGTGTTGTAAGAACTAAATGTTTTAAAATTGGAATTAGAATTTAGTGCAAAGCCTAAAATCTATTCCTGGATGTATGCTTTTTATTTGCCTCTAGGTGTCTTTAGAGACCTCCTTGTTAATTTGTGCTAGAGAATCTTAGCAGTCATCTCTCTGGAGCAGAATGATCTGCTAATAGTGTCATTGATTAGCCCATGGTAAAACACTGTTAAGAGAGCGATATTGAACTATGGTAGCAAACTACATGTCCGCAATACCTGGATTTGTCACTGGCACAGAATAAATTCTTATGTGGCTGGACACTATTTACACAAATAATGGGAGTTTGTTGTCAGGCAAAATTTACAATAATATTCACTGACAATGTCAATCACAGGTCTGCCAGAATAATATATGTCTTAATAAAGCAAGTAGGGCATTGATGTATTAACTCAATGTTTATCTGCCTACTGACATTGCAATACTCTTGGTATAGCTGTTTTCTGCTTCTTCATACACTGAACTTTCAGACTTAATTCCTCAGGTTGCAGGATTTTTTGAGGTAGAGTCTAGTTTACCTAGTGGAGTTTCCACATTGGAACTCCCTGATCTGGCTTTTGGAGCATGTTGTGTGCCTTGAAGACCCAGGATTCAATGCCTCAGTGTTCTTTGGCACTTGTTCTGGGTCCCCAGGTAGTGTCCAGAAGCATTGGCCAATGTGGCTTATTCGTTGGCATATTACCAGGGGTACCCCTCCCCGGGTCCTTAAAAGTGTTTTTAGTCATTTTTCCCCACTTGGAGTTGGTCCTTACCCTTTTTCTACAACAGAACATGCACTTCTCTTCTCCCAGATGTGTCTTCTCTCTTCCCCTCTCCTGACTTTCCAGTTAGTATCTTTCATTCTGCCTGCCTGGGTGGACCTCAGCATGACTTTGTATGGCAGCCACTAGGTGATCAACATCCCCTCTCCTTCCTTTGACAATTTGTTCCCAGCTGATGTGAGAGCCAAAGTGATCTTTAAGATACTTTAAGATACACCCTAGAGAGGATGGTGTATGGTTCATTGGCACCAACTGGGCTCTCTACCAGGCTGTCTGGCCACCCTGGCCAGCAGACTGGATGCCCTGAAGGCCCAAACTTACACCTGTCAGAGTAATATCATTGACATCAAATCTGTGGCAGGGACCCTATAGGACAGGGTAGTAGCCCCTGTAAGTTTACGAGACTGTAACTCTTACAGGAGTAGAAAACCCAGTCTTTCTCCCTCTGAGCCACTGGTTGTTTTGAACTGACCTTGCAGTTAGCAGCCCAACACATAACCACACACCACCAGGGCTTCTGTTAGGGTTACAAAGAAAACCAACGAAAGATACAGTGATAAAACTAGAAAAGTATAGCTTTAAAGTTGATGAGTTTAAATAACATTTTGTGATATTTCTAACATTTGTCATATGATGTTAATGTCTAAATTTTTTGGAGTGACAAAGCCATAACCTCAGCTTCAACTTCACCACCATTGGATCTATTCCAAATCACAAGAACCCATAGAGAGTAGAACTGTACCACGAGTCTCTGAGACAAAACCACAGGTACAGTTAATGCTATTGTGATTTGTTGCCTACTTTTATAATTAAAGGAAAAATCTTTATAAGCTACACAAGTTAGTGAAAATAAAGAATTTTCCCCCATCCGAGGTGACTTCCATGAGACCATTTAAAATAATAGCAAGTCTTTGGCAAGACTTTCCAATCTGCAAAATCAGAGTTATTATTTGTCTTCTCCTTTAACTGAGTGTTTTAATTTAGGCTCTTTAACTTATATCACCTCACTTTTTCCTAAATTCTCTTCATAGTGAAGAATTCTGCTGACCTATGATGGGGCAAATAAATGCAAGGGGGCTATAACAGGTTTGTGGGAAAATTTCATTTTTTTAAATTCCCATTTTATACTTTTTGAAAGCCCTCTTATATAAGAAGCCTTTTGTAGCACAGTGGATTTTGTTGAACTGCTAACAATAAGATCAGTGCTTCAAATCTTCCAACGGGAGAAAGATGTGGCTGTCTGTATCGGTAAAGATTTACAGTCTTGGAAATCCTAAGAAGCTATTCAACCCTGTCTTATAGAAAGAGTTGCTATAGGTCTGAATCAACTTGATGATAGTGGGAATTGATTGTTCCAGTAGTTCAAAATAGTAAAACACATAAAAATTCTAGAAGGCAGGCATCCCAGGACTGGGAAAAGGGAACTTTTTGAAGTCCCTTTGCATTTGCCCACTAAGTTGCATGTGATCAGAAGCATGGAAGAATCATTGCTGAGATAATTGCAAGGATTTCTTCTGAGTTCCCAGGTGGTCAATTTTTCACATGCCGCCAAGTGTTAAGATGAAATACCTAGTACCAAGAACAGAATGGGAGGATTCAGGAATGTCTAGGTCACAGCATACTGCCCGCATGGTTCTTACTCCTTTCATTTCTCTTGTTCTCTTTCTCTTACAGTCATGGAGGAAGCCAACAGTCTCTTCCTCTCTCCTCTTTTCTTTGGAGTAAGCTTTTGTTAATGTCTGCAGTTAAGGAAGTTGCAGAAGCAGTATGCTAAGGTAGCTACAAAGCGTATTTGGGATCCTGTAAGTGGCAGTTTTTCATAAAATGGGTCTAGAAACCCAGTGCCATGACTTTAGTCTTGAGTTCGTGTTCCTTCTGCTCTTTGGTATTTGTGCAGGACACATTCCTCATGGACTACTTCTAATCAGCCTATTTTCTTACTTTCCCTAACAGATATCATCATACATAGATTAAGAACTTCAGGTGGAAGTTGTCTGTACTGTTTCTTCTTGTTTTCATCTATAAGTAGCATCGTGTTATTTATGTCTTTGCTTTCATGTTTCTTTGTGATTAAGCAGAGTTGGCTCTGACCCTCTGTAATGTTGCCTGTCAAGTTACACTTGAGTCATACTCTTTTTTTTCTCCAACTCATGAAGGACTTATAGGATCCTGTGCTTAATTTTACCTGATGTTATTGAGTCGTCCTCCCTTTTTTGAAGGAACGCACTCACACTTTTCATTGGACATTCAATTTCTGTCATTGGAAAACATATTGTCCTTTCCCATTATGCACTAGACACTGGCAACGCAGAAAAGAGTAAGTTTCTTCTTTCAAGGAACTTTGTCTAGTAGGAGAGGTAGATAATTATAATTCTGCATAAGTCTATAGAAGTATGTATATTCCACTGTAGGAGCAGCAGGGGGCCCTGGTGGTGCAGGGTTTAAGCACTTAGCTGCTACTAACAGGTTGGCAGTGTGAACCTACCCAGTGACTGAGGGAGAAAGAATATGCACTTATGAAGATTACAGCTTAGACAACGCTGTGGGATAGTTCTGTTCTGTTATATGGACTCATCACTATGAGTGACTTGATGGTACCCAACAACAGCGTAGGAGCAGAATCTAATCCAGTTCAGGAGATGGAGGGAGGGGAGTATGGATTGACCAGACTCTAAAAAATTATTTTATTAAAAAATCCTTTTACTTTGAGAATGATTGGGGCAGGGAATGTGCGGATGTGCATTATACAATTGATGTATGTATATGTATGGATTGTGATAAGAGTTGTATGAGCCCCTAATAAAATGTAAAAAAACAAAAGAAAAAATTAATTTCTTTGGAAAAAAATCATTTTATTGGGGACTCTTACCAACTCTTATTACAATCCATACATCAATTGTATCAGGCATATTTGTACATATGTTGTCATCATTCTTTTCTGGACATTTACTTTCTATTGAACCTTTGGTATCAGCTCCCTCCCTCCTCGTGCCTTTTCATAGATTATAAATTATTATTTTCATATCTCAAATCGACTGCTATCTCCCTTTCCCCATGGTGTCTATTGATCTTCTCCCCTGGAGTGGTGTGTCTAGTTATGTGCTAATCATTGAGTTCAGTTCCCCCTTCCTCCTACCCTTTTGGTATCGCTATTCCTGTTCCTGGATTCTGTGTGTTGTGAGCTTTATCTCTTATCTATACCTGTGTACATGCTCCGGTCCAGTCCAGAGTGAGAGCAACAGTAGGGTCATGGCAGTAGGGGGTGAGGAAGCCTCAAGGAATATTGAGTGATCCATCAGGGCTCTAATGCACCCTGGTTGACTCATCCCTTCCTTGATCCCTCTGTGGAGGGACGTTCCATTGCCTACAATGGGCTTTGGGTCTCTGCTCTGACCCTTCTCGTTCTCAACAATGTGTTTTTTGTTTGTTGTTTTTATGAATCTTCTGATGCCTGTTACCTGGTCCTAATGATACCTCATGATCGCACCAACTGGTGTGCTTCTTCCATGTGGGATTGTTGCTTCACTGCTGAAGGGCGGATTGGGTAACTTCAAGCTTTTGAGACCCCAGATGCTCTATCTGTTAATACCCGGGCACCATCTGCTTATGCATCCATTTTGTCTTCAAGGATTGTGCATGCGGCAGGGTGGGAGGTATGCATCACAAAATGCCAGTTTGTTAGAACAAAGTGTCCTTGTATTGAGGGAGGGTATGAGCTGAGGCCCAAGGTCTGTCCACAACCTCAGTGTGTTGCCTTATAAATATATGTACTGTATATACTCATGTCTAAGCCAAATTTTCCAGCACATTTTTAAATGTAGTTTCTGTGGTAAAATTAGGTGACTCAGCTGATATTCGGGTCGCTTTATTCTCCAGTATATATGGCACATAGACTAATACCTCTATTTTTATGGATTAATGTATTTGCATAAATACACAGCTATGCTTATACCTCTAACTATAGCTTTGATCCTAGACCTTTCCTTTGTTTCCCTTTGCCTTCCTTCTGCCCCACCATCCCGTAGCCCCTTCTTCCACCTAGCTCTTAGTACTTCCTCTCAGCTAGATTGTTTTGCTTCAACACCCATAGGAGCTCTACAACCTCCTTGTTTTTTTTTTTTTACTTCCAGCTTTTTTTTTATTTTAACAATTTATTGGGGCTGATACAATTCTTTTCACAGTTCATACATATACATACATCAGTTGTATAAAGCACATCTGTACAGTCTTTGCCCTAATCATTTTTTTCTCTTTTCTTCTTTTACATTTTATTAGGGACTCAAACAACTCTTACCACAATCCATACATATACATACATCAATTGTATAAAGCACATCCACACATTCCCTGCCCCAATCATTCTCAAGGCATTTGCTCTCCACTTAAGCCCCCTGCATCAGGTCCTCTTTTTTTCCCCCCCCCCTCCCTCCCTATTCCCCCCTCCCTCATATGCCCTTGGTAATTTATACCTCGTTATTTTGTCATATCTTGCCCTATCCGGAGTCTCCCTTCCCCCCTTCTCTGCTGTCCCTCTCTCAGGGAAGAGGTCACATGTGGCTCCTTGTAATCAGTTCCCCCTTTCCAACCCACTCACCCTCCACTCTCCCAGCATCGTCCCTCACACCCTTGGTCCTGAAGGTATCATCCACCCTGGATTCCCTGTACCTCCAACCCTCATATGTACCAGTGTACAGCCTCTGTCCTATCCAGCCCTGCAAGGTAGAATTCGGATCATGGTAGTTGGGGGGAGGAAGCATCCAGGATCTGGGGGAAAGCTGTGTTCTTCATCGATACTACCTCACACCCTAACTAACCCATCTCCTCTCCTAAACCCCTCTCTATGAGGGGATCTCCATTGGCCGACACTTGGGCCTTGGGTCTCCACTCTGCACTTCCCCCTTCATTTAATATGATATATATATATATATACATATATACACATACATATATACATATACACATACATACACACACTTATATCTTTTTTTTGCATGATGCCTTATACCTGATCCCTTGGGCACCTCGTGATCGCACTGGCCGGTGTGCTTCTTCCATGTGGGCTTTTTTGCTTCTGAGCTAGATGGCCGCTTGTTCACCTTCAAGCCTTTAAGACCCCAGACACTATCTCTTTTGATAGCCGGGCACCATCAGCTTTCTTCACCACATTTGCTTATGCACCCATTTGTCTTCAGCGATCCTATCATGGAGGTGTGCAGTCAATGATATGATTTTTTGTTCTTTGATGCCTGGTAACTGATCCCTTCGGGACCACTCGATCACACAGGCTGGTGTGTTCTTCCATGTGGACTTTGTTGCTTCTGAGTTAGATGGCCGCTTGTTTATCCCTCCTTGTTAGTTTTAATTCCCTAGTTGTTCCCCTGTCAATGGCATTGTTTGCTCACCACACACACCCTCTTCCCCCAAGACCCTCTGTCTGGGGCTGTTGGCCCCTTTGCCTTCTCCCGGAGCTTGCTTCCCCTGTCTCTCTCACATAAGTAGGCAAACCCACATTGTCATAGACCAAATAATAAGAAAACCAAAGATTGAAAAAAGAAAAGGAAAATTACAAGGAACAAAAAGAGAAGAGAAAAACATACATAGTTTCAGATCTGTCTGCTGGACTTTATGACTATTTCCTCTCTGCTCCTGGGGGAGTTCCTGGAGCTGCCCCTTGTAGCCTGAAGTCTGTTTTGGGCTCTTTCGGGGCTTTGTGATTTGGCTTTGCTCCAGTTGCTGCTCTGTTATGCTCCCTTCTTGATTGGCCCCACTCCAGGGGTTTCAGACCACACTTATCTCCCAGCTGTGTGTCCCCATTATTGTCCTCTGTCGCAGTACCCTCCAGTAAGGGGACAACATGTTTTGAGTTGTTGGTGGCCATACTGTCCTCTCTGCGCCTTAGCAGCTCCGTGTAGAGACATCATCTTCTGGGCCTGGAGTGCCAATATGGGGTCCAGGCTGACACTCTTTCTCTTTTTCCTTCTTGGTTTGCTTCCATGTGGTCGTGACAAGTCGGCCCCCTTCCCCCACCTGAAGGTTTAGTGTTTTCTGTCGCACATACTTTTAGGGCAGATTGACCAGATTTTTGAGGGTGAGAATTTTGACTAAGGTCTTCAAAGGTGGATGAAGATCAGGTTTCCTAGTGAAATTCTCCTACGATGGCCCTTGTCCTCACGGAACAAGCAGGTGCATTTTCCCATCATGGGGAAAAATGCCTCAGCACAATTTTTCTGGCCTTTTCCTCACCAACACAGTTCAAAAGTGTTTTTTTTTAAAAAAACTTCTTCGTAATAAGCCCTCACGATTGTCTTCTCTCCTTCAAGATCTATAAGATTACTCCTTCAGAATCCCACCAAACAGCCACCATAACTTTTTTGACCTCTGTACTTTGAATTCAACTGGCTAAGCAGATGCTATCAGAAGTCACTATTTTTATTGAACATTGCTCTTTGGATTATATTCTAAGTCCAAGGTTTGCTCCCAGTTGTAAATTATTCTATAACATCATCTTTATTAACTTTGATATTGTTTTAAAAATGGGTGGAAAAATCAGCACTTTGAGCTGGTTGATCTCAGAGTGTTTTTGGCACCCATGGAACCAAAGATTTATTTTTGAAGCCAAAGTTTTTGCTTAAAATTTAAAGTGCTGAACCTTGTGAGATCATCAATAATTCTATGGTCATCTTCCACCATTTTCTGGATTTTGGTCTTCTCTATCTTAATTTACCTTTGAGATCTTTCCAACCTTCTGTAAAATTCTTACCCATATACAAACTGATGTTTTGTGTAGAACAGCATTCCTGTATACTTCTTGTAACGCTTACAGTGATTTGGGATGATTTCCACTTGGGTTTTGTTAAAAATCTAATAGTAGCCCTGACTTCAAAATAGTTTGGTTTTTTTTCCCCGTCCAAAAAGAATCCCGTATTTTTAGGGCACTGATGAAACGAAGATAGAAGTGTATTACTGAGAGAACCTATATGCGACCATCCTCTGATTGCCGAGTCATGTCTAAACACAGTTTATTGGGATTAAACTGCACATTATGAACTGGAACCTAGTAACAATACTTTTGAGAAGGGTTTTGGTACGATAGGAGATAAGAATTATTGAAATGTTTTGTGCATAATTCTGTGAAAGCAACACTTACAGTGTTCTCTTGAAGGGTATGCACGAGCTGAGGTGGATGGAGAAGTGGTAAGAAATCAGAGTCCAAGAGACCAGCTAGGAAGCTTTTGCAATGAAGTGAGGTAATGAGGGCCTGACATTTCTTAACCAGATTTCCATAACCAGATTCCTCAGCCTCCTGTGCTGTTTTTAAATTTACCATCTGTTCTCTTATACAAGTAGACTTCTGTCATCACAATTCCACTATTAGGTATCTTTCTAAAGCTACTGATGATCTGGCCAAATTTAATGTCTTTTGTGTTCTCAATGCTTAATAGTGAACTACTGCACTCAGTCTAAGCCCCAAGGTACTCTTTCCTTGATATCAGGGATATATAATTGAATTAATTGCAAACAAAGCAGAACGGTCACATTTTCATACTTTAACTTTTAAGATACATATTTTATAGTGTTAAAAAAAACCTCTTAAGTCTGTTCTGGCACAACTGGTGGATATAAGCACCACAATAGAATAAGAGAAGTGTTTTTATGACTGGTTTCAAGTTTTTTTTTTGGTTTCAAGTTTTTGCTCATGATGTCTTTGAAGACCAGAACCTTTTCCTTCTCAGCCTATTTCTATCTTAACTTTCTTCAAGACTCTTTTTATTCCTCAAGGCTCCAGTGCATGCCCTTCTTTCCCTCCCCCTTTAAAACATGCCAAGTCCAGCCTTGCATTTTTATTTAGCTTTCTTGTGTCTAGGAGACATACATTTTATGATACTTCCTTTAAGGAGCCCTGGTGGCACTGTAAGGTAAGTATTGGTCAGCTAACATCAAGATCAGTTGTTCAAAGCCACCAGTTGCTTCAGCAGACCCAGTAGATGCTATCTGCTCCCTTGAAGATTAACAGCTTTGTAATCCCACTATAGGTTGCTGTGAGTCAGAATCAAATGGATGGCAGTGGGTTTTTGTTTTGTTTTCTTTTGGGTGTGATTGTGTATATGTGAGAGGCCTTCAAGAAGTTTGTGGGAAAATTCCATTAATCTTTAAAGCCACTTTTCCATGAACTTTTTAAGGCTCCTCGTATATCTTACCAAAGCATAGCCTTGCATATATGTGTAATTATAAATTTTTAATTATAAATTTGTGTAATTTAAGTATTACAGGATGTTTTAATACCTACTTAAGTATTCACATTACTGAAATTATCATAAAGTCTCAATAGTTGGCACTTGTGGAAGAGAAGAGAGGGTAAAGATGACTCAATAGGGACATCTGCAGTATCAATTCTATTCCAATTTAGGATGTGCTTTTTAATGTTATTTTTTTAAAATATAAATTTGGAAAATACATGTGACTGGCTGCTTTAGTAACTTGAACAAAAATAAGTTACTTAGTAGAGGTGCGATTGAGGCAAATAGGATGACCTAACCAAAAAAACACACGGCCATTAAGTCAATCCTGGCTCGTAGTGGCCCTATAGAAGAGAATTGCCCCTTTTGAGTTTCTGAGACTATACATCTTTACGTGAGCTGAAAGCCTCATCTTTCTTCTGCTGAGTGGCTGGTGGATATGAACTGATGACATTATGCTTATTAGCAGGCTATCTCAAAACCTACTATATCACCTGGGCTTATTAGATAGGGTGATAATAATAGCATGGCATAATAATAGCCTGCTTTGATTGAATAAAATGTGAATAACAATAGCACCAACTCTATTACCACCACCATCACCACCACCACCAATAATAGTGGGTATTGTTTTGAGTACTTTACCTTGGTGAGGTATGCGCTATTCTCATGTTACCGATGAGGTGTGGTGGAAAAACTACTGAATTAGGTATTCTGGCTTTGACTTTTACAGCTAACTACCTGTGTGATTTTGGGCAAGACTTTTACCATCAATGGACTTCTGTTTTTAAAAAAATTGTGGCTTGAAAATATGTTTGTGATTTCTATAGTACTTTCTTCTCCACCTTCTAAACATGTGCTCTCCAAATTATCCTGTTTCCTTACTCCACAATTCTTTCTAGTTTACTTCATTCTGGGAACAAGTATCTCTGGCTGAGGCTCTAGAGGAAGATAATTTATTATTATTATTATTTTATTCTTTTTCAATTAATAAATCTTTTTAACTGGGGCTCATACAACTCTTATCACAATCCGTACATACATCAATTGAGCAAAGCACCCTTATACATTCATTGCATTCGTCATTCTCAAAATTCACCTGCCACTTGGGTTCCTGGAATCAGCTCGGTTTCCCTTTTCTTTCCCCCTCCCCCTCCCTCTCCGCTCCCCCCTTCCCTCTGGTCCCTTAATAGTTTATAAATAATTATTATATCCTATCTTACATTGCCCTGCGTCTTCCTTCACCCACCTCCCCATTGCCCATCTCCCAGAGAGGAGGTTACACAGAGGAAGATAATTTGTTTTTCATCTCTGAAGATTAAAAGTTCAACTTCCAGAGGATTTCATGCAATCGAGATATAGAGGGAATTTGAGAAAACAGGGAACATCAAACTATAGACCAAGTCTTCTGAAAACAAAACAGCACAGTAGGATTCTATGTGCTCGAAATGCTGTTGCTTAATCTGGTTTGTGTTGTAGTATATTAATACACTCTCCCAAGATACTCCTGAAGTAATAATAACTTATCAAATGCTTAATTCTGTGCATGTGCTACTAAATTTAATTTTCAAAGTAGTATTTTAACTATACTTCTTTCATTTTATAGATGAGAAAGTTGGCATATAAACATACATACTCATATTTGCATGGTCCCACAGCTAGAACAGTTCTATGGCAAAATCATTATTTAAACTCTGGTTGGCCTGAGGTCTGTATCAATTCTGCATTGCCGCCAGAAGTTCACATCCTAACTACAGATTTGCTTTTTGGCAACTGCTATTTAGGATGAGGGACCTGTATGGAGTTTCTTTAGACAGAATTTTGTTTTTCTTTGAACTGAGGTATTTAAGTTTCTTATGTTGATTTCTTTCTTCATTTTATTTTGAATTCAGAAATTTCCATTGCTTTCTACTTTGTCAGTTCACTGCTATTGCTTCTATTCTCGGGATAGCCAGGCCTGCCTTGGGTAGCAGTTAGTGGGAGTGTCCAGCTTTGTTTTTATATTCTTAACTGCATTTCCTAGAACTTTCCCCCTTCAGAATACATGTTAATCGGGAAGAGTATGCTTTTCTTTACTTGGGTGGTAATGATTTAGCTTTGGAGAGAAATGTAGTGCAGAACCCAGGAGAGTAGAAGTTGCCCCATATCAGTTCTTAAGCTTTTAATGCTTCTGTTTTTGTTCAGTTACGTGATTTGACCCTTTATTACCTGTGTCTTTAATTAGTTTTTGTAAGCTTGTCTCTTGATTTTTATTTACTTATAAAATCATTGCCTGGTGTGCTGCCTGTTCTCCGTTTCTCTGTTCTTCAGTGTCCTTGACTTTGCATTCCTCTTGGTGGTCACCTCCCCCAGTCAGCTTGTCGTTTGCTATTCTTGTCTACCCGACTTTATTCCTACCTCCCACCTGCTCAACTCCACCTTCTTTCTTCTATGCAAATTCCTCTGCCCATTTTTTCATTACTTTTTTCACTGACTTTTGGTATTCTTTTGTTTATTTGAATCCCCTAAATTTTGTTTAAATGAATGCGGATGTACAGACTGAATGTTTTTAAAGGCCTGTGGTGTTTGTGAAAGAAATGCTTAGTGGTGAGGAAGTTAAAGCTCTCAAAGGTTAACCTGCAAGGTCGATTGTAGCCCAGCTGTTCCAGGGAGAAAGATGAAGCAGCCTCCTTCTATAAAGATTTACAAACTTGGAAACCCTATGGGGCCATTCTACTCTGTTTTTTTAGGTGTTGTTAGTTTTGGTTGGTGTTGGTGAGTAAAAAGCTGGGCTACAGATTGTTTCTCACACCAACATTCCTGCTGTCTTGTTTAAAGAGGCAGGCCATCTTGTCTAGAAAGATCGGCATCAATCAGTTTATGCATATGTATGGTTCTGTACCTTAAACATATTTTAAAAACAAGTTAGTTATGTTTTGGAGAGAAAAAAATTAAGAAAGTTTGGAAACGTTGGTCCCATAATATTGGTGAGGTCATTAACATACTCAATCTTTTCCCTCCAGTTTTAAACTCAGGCTTTCCCTCACTTTGGAACTCCTAGATTTGTGAATATTGGGTATTTTGAGGAGCAGGGGCTATTTCCTTGATATTGACTAAGGAGTCTATTTACCTTCAGGATGACATCTGAACTGGAGAGCAGCCTAACATCCATGGACTGGCTACCACAGCTTACCATGAGAGCAGCCATCCAAAAATCTGATGCTACACAAAATGCACACGGAACTGGGATTTCCAAGAAGAATGCGCTCCTTGACCCAAATACAACGCTGGACCAGGAGGAAGTCCAACAGCACAAAGATGGGAAACCTCCATACAGTTATGCCAGCCTCATTACATTTGCAATTAATAGCTCGCCCAAAAAGAAAATGACTCTAAGTGAGATTTACCAGTGGATTTGTGATAACTTCCCATATTATAGAGAGGCTGGCAGTGGTTGGAAGGTAAGGATTTTATTTAAATTGTTACATTAATATCATAAGCAATAGTAATATTGACTTCTATTGAAAATACAGTTTTGTGGAACTTAACATAATTGAAGATGAAATTCTGATTAGTAGCCATTTCAAGCACGTCATAAAATGAAATGCTTTTAATTTAGATAAAACCTTTACTTTGGTAAAATGTTAGATTTTTTTAGAGCTTTATTTTATGGATAGTCATATAGTAAGAGCAGAGATAATATGACATCAGAAAATAATTAGATAAGTTGGTAATCTATGGTTTAAAAGAACATGTATTTATATACTAAAGTGTATCAGATAGCTTAGAAAATATGGAGTGAAAAGACAGTGGAATATCTCCATGAACTTTTTAAAGCTTTCTTGTATATAAAATAGCTGAATTTATACAGACACTTATACATGTATTTGCATATATAGAAATTATATATAATCGTGTGTATGTAGGCTATGTACATATACACAGTATGTGTAGGCATTAATAGCTGATGTGTATATGCATATATCACACACATATTAGCTATTGCCTCTGTCATGCAGGAAGTTTTTTTTCCTTTTTAATCATTCGGGGCTCTTATAACATTCCATACATCATTTGTTTCAAGCATATTTGTACATAAGTTACATTATCATTTTTTAATATTTACTTTCTATTTGAGCCCTTGGTATTAGCTCCTCTTTTTTTCCCTCCTTCCCCTCCTCCCACTTGATAACTTATAAATTATTATTGTCCTCATATCTTATACTGACTCCTGTCTCCCTTCACCCATGTTTCTGTTGTTCACCCCCCTGGGTTTGTGTGTGTGGGGATTATGCATCAATCACTGTGATCGGTTCCCCCTTATTCCCCCCACCCCTCCTCCTTACCCTCCTAGTATCACTACCCCCAATTCTGTTCCTGGGGTGTTTATGTGAAAGGCAGGACTCGGGTAATGATAAGTGGGCGGGGGGTGAGGAAGCCTCAAAGAACCAGGGGAGTATTGTGTGTTTCATCTGTGCTATACTACACCCTGGTTGACTCATCCCTTCCTTGTGACTACTGTGAGGGGATGTCCTATTGTCTACAGATGGATTTTGGGTCTATGCTCTGACCTTCCGCTTCTCAACAAAATGTTTTTTGTTTCGTTTGTTTGTTTGTTTTGGGTCTTCTAGGGCCTGTTAGCTATTCCGTTGACACCTCATGATCACACTGACTGGTGTGCTTCTTCATGTGGGCTTTTTACTTCTCTGCTAGATGTCCACTTGACCCAGATGCTCTATCTTTTGATAGCCGTGCACCATCAGCTTTCTTCACCACATTTGCTTAAGTACCCATTATGTCCTCAGCGATCTTATCGGGAGGGTGAGCATGATAGAATTCCAGATCATTAGAACAAAGTGTTCTTGTGTTGAGGGAGGACCTGAGCAAAGTCCCAAAGTCCATCTACTTTATCAATGTACTGCTATATAAATATATGTACCTAGGCCAATACATTATTTTTATGAATTAATGTATTTACTTAAGTGCACACTTATGTTTATATCTGTATCCATATATTTGCTTCCCTCTGTTTCGTTTTACCTTCCCATGCAGGAATTTTTAAAACACTTTATTGGAAAGAATTTTAGATTTATAGAAGTTATAAGACCAGTACATAATGTTTCCATATCTCTCATTTATTTCTACAAATGCTATCATTTTCTATAATTATAGTATAATTACTGAAACTAAGAAATTAATGTTGGTGCAATACTATTTAAGAAAAAGTGCTATTAAGTGAATTATAGATTCCAATACCCTTTTATGTTCCAGGATCTAGCCTAGGACCCTAAATTGCCTTTAGTGGTCATGTACCCTTAGTTTCCATCACTGTGTATCAGTTCTCAGTCTTTTCTTATCTTTTATAATTTGCACATTTTAAGAGTGCTTATGTCTATAAATCAGTGGGGTTTGTCTCATGTTTTTTCATGATTTATTTAAAAATCATGCATATTTGAAAATTATACTGCAGAGGTTGTATGTCCTTTTCAACACATCTTATTAGAACTCTGCTGTGTCTTTTTTTCTAATTATGTTAACTTTGACCCCTTGGTTAAGGTGGAGTTTTTTAGCTTTTCTCTTTGTAAATAATAAATATATTGGAGAGAAAAAATTTTAATTACATGCACATTCCTGTTTTACTTTAAACTTCTGCTTATTAATTTAGCATTCATTAGCATATGTTAACTCTTACAATTAAAAAGTTATTTTTATTTTTGAGGATATATACAGCAGAACAGTCGTTTGTATCTGCAATTTAGTGACAATGATTACATTCTTCAAGCTGTACAACTATTCTCACTTTGATTTTCCAAATTGTTCCTTTTCCTTTAACATAAACACATTGCCCTTTGAACCCACAAGTGTTTTTGTTTGAACCAGTATGTCACAAAAGAATCCTAGTTCATTTGTTTTAATGTTTCCTCCTTTTATACCCACTCAGACCAATGTTTAGACCTGATGGGTATGAAATCTGGAGCATTTTTAAGGTTGTGACCCTTTTCTCTCTAAAATTTTAGCTTTGTTATTATTTTTGTTTATTTATATATGAGGGGATACCCCAGAAAAACCCTTCGGCTGAGCATAGCCTTCATAGTATACATTTTACTCCGCCAGGTGAGTATTGAGCAACTAGCTCTGAGTTAGTGCACCCAGTGGCTTTGCCTGGGAAGATTCTCTCTGGTCACAGTGAATTTTTTGTAAAAGCAGTTTTACTCATGTTTTGTGATGGCTAATTTAAGAGAACAGCGTGTGGCTGTGAAATTTGTTTCCTGCTTGGGAAAATTGCCGCAGAAATGATTGTGATGTTAAGCACAGCTTCCAAGGACAATGCTATGGAAAATACTCAAGTGTTTGAGTGGTTTTCTCATTTCAAAAAAGGTGAAATGTTGATGGATGACAAACCTCGTTCTGGATGTCTGTCAATTTCTGGAATGGACAAAAATGTCGACATTTGGAGTTTGTTCCATTAGGTCAGTCTATTAATCAAGTTTTCTACTTAGGGGTTCTGAAAGATTTCTGCCTTATTTGTGGGAGATGGGGGACTGGTTTTGTCATCACAACAATGTACCTGCTTATGTAGCCATCATATTACTCCAAATTTTGGCAGCAAACAGCATGCTTCTCTTGCCCCACACACTTGACTCACCTGACTTTGCTCCTTGCTTGTCTTTTATTCAGTTTTACATGGTCTTTGCATATTTTGTGTATTAAATCATTATCAGACACTTCTTGTTGTTAGGTGCCATTGACTTGGCTCTGACTTAAAGCAGCCCTATGCAAACAGAATGAAACACTACATGGTCCTATGCCATCCTCACAAATGATGAAGACCAAGTTTGAGTCTCTTATGGCATTCACTTTGATCTTTTCTTTCTTTCCTCTGTTTTTAATGACATTTTGCTTTCTTCATGAATGATGGTCTTGATGTCCCCCCATAAGACTGTGAATATTGGTCTTGATGTCCTTCCATTTAATATATATGGCACCCTTAATTTTCTCCGAGTCTTTATACATTGTTTCTAAAATCTTTTCAAGCGCAAAATTTCAAATTTTCATGTAGACTAGCTTTAGTTAGTTCGTCTTTTACTGCTTATGCTTTTGGTAGTCCATTTATGGATTTATTGTTAAAAGTATTGTTGAAACTCATGTTTTTTTTAACCCCCTGAGGACCTTGATCCATTTTGTAGTAGTTCTCATATGTGTGGAAACTTATGTTTCTGCAAACTTTTAAAAGTCTCCTCATATGCTGTGATGTCTTTCTCTAGAGATTGGGCCCTCCTGATACCATATACAAAGTATCCAAGACAGAAATGTTGCCATCCTCATTTTTATTAGTACAACTATTATTACAGTCAATTTTGTATCCATTAGTAATCATCCCCCTTCCTGTCAACCTCCCCCAAAACATAAGTAAGCATGAATCCATTTTCTGCCTCTGTAGATACATAAAAATATACCTATTCTGGACATCTCATATAGATAGAAGAGTACCATTTGGAGCTCTGGTGGGGTTAAGCACCTGGCTTCCAATAGCGAGATTGTCAGTGTGAGTCCATCAGTTCCTCCAGGGGTAAGATATTTGGCAGTCTGCTTCCGTAAATATCACAACCTTGGAAACCCTATTAGCTAGTTTTACTCTGTCCTTTGGGTTCACTGTGAATCAAAATCTATGTGATGGCAATGGGGTTGTTCTTTTTGGTTTGGGGAATATACTTTGAAGTGTCATGTAACAGTAGGGTAGTGGTTCTCAACCAACCTAATGCAGCAACCCTTTAATACAGTTCCTCATTTTGTGGTGACCCCAACCATAAAATTATTTTCGTTGCTACATAACTAATTTTGCTGCTGTTATGAATCGGACGACCCCTGTGAAAGGATTGCAACCCACAGGCTGAGAACCGCTGCACTAGGGAGTTCTGGTGATGCAATGGTTAGGGGCTTGCCTGCTAGCAGAGAGGTTGGCAGTTTGAACCCATTGGTGGTTCTTGAACCCTGGTAGCAGAGTGGATTATGTGTTGGGCTGTAAGGCCAGCAGTTTAAATCACTGGCCACCTCCTCGAGAGGAAGGTGAGGCTTTCTATTCCCAGAAAGATTTACAGTTTTGTAAACCCAGGGGGCAGTTCTACTCTATCTTATAGGGTTGCTATGAGATGTAATCAACTCTATGGCAATGATTTTTAAAAAATTTGTTCTCTTAAGAGAAAGGAGCGAGACATTGCTTTCTGTAAAGATTACAACCTATAAATCCCTATAGGCCATTCTGTTCTGTCATGGTCACTGAATCAGAAATCTATGTGACAGCACTTAAATATAACATTTGATCTTTGATGATGTGCCAGATTATTTTCCAAAGCAATTGTACAAATTTCCATTTCTATCAGCATTCTAATTTTTTCATATCCTTGCTAATACATTTTAGTTATTGCATTTTGGATGATAATGATTGTAAAGTTGTAGCTCATTGTATTGTGGGTTTGATATATTTCCTCTGGAAAGATGTCCTTATTTTCTTTGTCCATTTTTAAAGGGGATTGTCTTTGCATTTTAAGAGTTACATCGTAGATACAAGTCCCTCAGTAGGTATATGATTTACAAATTATTTTTTCACATTCTTATTCTGAGAGCTGCCTTTCTCCATTAAAAGTCATTTCTTTAACTTTCCATGATTACTTTTAATTTTATTTTTGTAAGTAAAGAAATATTTTCATCACTTCAAATGGCAACGAGTAGGAACTTAAGTTTTTCTCTCATGAGGTTCCATGTAGTTTTTTATTTACTTTTTTTTTGTTTTAGCTGCTCTCATAATATTCTCACTATTTGGCTTTCATATTTGGGGCAATGATGGGGTTGGGAACAATGCGGTGATCATTTGGAACTTGTGAAAACAGCTAGTCTTAGTCAAAGAGACCACCATTCCCCCCCCCCCCTCAAAAAATCCCATAATTTGTTTTTCAAAGCTATCTATTTAAAATATTTTTTTACAAAACAACTTTTATCACCTTCGAAGTACTCTCTATTACACTTGATACATTTGTCAAATCTGCAATTCCGTTCTTGGAAACATTTTTCTTTTTAAAAAAATATTTTTATTGGGGCTTTTACATCTCTTATCACAATCCATACATTCCTCCAGTGTGTGAAGCACATTTGCACATATGCCACCATAATCATTGTCAAAGCCTTCTCTTCCCACTTGAACCCCTGATACCAGCTATCCATTTCTTCCCCCTCCCTCCCCCACCCATCCTTCCTCATGAACCCTTGAGAAGTTATAGATTATTGTACACTTCTTGGAAACATTTTTCAAACTCATCTGTTTGGATGACTGACAGCAACTCCCTCGTTTTTTTTTCCTTCACCTCTTCTACATCATTACACACTGCTACCCTTTCATGTCCGTCTGCATTCATGGAAATAAAAAAGTCACATGGAATGAGGTCAGGTGAGTCAGGTATGTGGGGCAAGAGAAGCATGCTGTTTTTTGACAAAAACTGGTGCACATAGATGTCTTCATGAGCAGGTGTATTGTTGTGGGAAAATCAGTCCCTCATCTGCCACAAATCAGGCCTTTTTTGTCTCACTCTGTTAAGCCGTCTTTTCAGAACCTCTAAATAAAAAGCTTGATTAACAGTCTGACCTGGTGGAATGAACTTAAGTTTTGGGTTGATAGACAGTCTCTATCCTCAGGGGTCTTACATTTTTGTAGAGAACACTATAGAGACACTTAGCAAATAATTGGCAGTGTGAGGTGAAATCGAGGTGGTATGGAAAGCATTTGACCATGTGCATTGTAACAAACTAGAGATGATAACATTGTGAAGTATTGAATTTCCAGAGCACTCCATTGTGTTCCTTCAGAATTACTAGAACAGACAGTCGTCTGAACAGAGCAAGAGAATATTGCCTGGTTTCAAATCAGGAAAGATGTACATCGGTCAGGGTTGGATCCTTTCACTGTACTCATCTGTTCAATCTATTAACTGAACAAATAACCTGAGAAGCTGTCTTTGAAGAACATACCTCCAGGCTTAGAGGAAGGCATATTACCAACCTTTGATATGCAGATGACACAACTTTGCTTGCTGAAAGTCAGGAGAGCTTGAAGCAGTTGGCTGATGAAGATCAAGGACTGTAACCTTCAGTATAGATTACAATTCAATGTAGAGAAAATCTTCACAACTGAACCAATAGGTAGTATGGTGATAGCATTATAGTTGTCAATGGTTTTCATTTGCTTAAATCAGCAGTTCTCAACCTGTGGGCCATGACTCCTTGGGGGTCAAATGACCCTTTCACAAGGGCTGCCCGATTCATAACAGTAGCAAAATTACAGTTATGAAGTAGCAACAAAAATAATTTTATGTTTGGGGGTCACCACAACATTGAGGAACCTGTATTAAAGGGTTGAGGCATTAGGGAGGTTGAGAACCACTGGCTTAAATCCAAAACACCAGTCAATAAGTCAAAATGATGCACAGCATCGGTCATTCTGCTGTAATTGATCTCTTCCGTGTTGAACAACAGGGATATCACTTTGAAGACAAAGTCGGCCTGACCCAAGCCATTGTACTTTCAGTTGCCTCCGATGTATGAATAAGTTGGACAATGAATAAGAAATACTGTGGAATAATTGCTGAATTTGCCTTATGGTGTTGGTGAAGAGTATTGAAAGCACTAGAAGAAGAAAGTGCTAAAAGAAGAAACAAATCTGTCTTGGAGGAAGTACAGCCAAATTGCTTAAAAGCACAACCTCGTCTCTAGTACTTTTTTTGGACATGTTATCAGAACAGACCAGTCCCTGCAAAAGGATATTGTGACAGTTACATAATCTACCAACTTGAGCAAAGGAGTGGAATTAAGCCTGTTGATTGGGTCACAAAGTAACACCCACCAGGAAGATTCTGAGAACCTCCTCTTTTTCTTTTGGGAAGAGGACCACACACATTTTCTTCTGTTCTACCTTCCTGTTGACAAGCCACGTGAAGCCATGTTGATGTCAGCGTGAAGCCATGTTGATGGCCTCCTGGAGCTGGAGGAGCCATGTGGAGACCCATACCAGCTCTGAGATGCTTCCACTACCACCGGATCCAGGAGACTTTCCACCCACTAGCATGTGATCCCTGCATCCATCATCATTGCATCTGTTGCGTGAGTCTGAAGAGGAATTTATGGACTGTTATTGGACGTATGGGGTAATATCAGACTTAGGGACTTATTCTGCACTGGGATGTTTCTTAATATACAGTTACTCTTGGATATAAAATTCTCTCATAAACACAAATGAATGTCTCTGGATTTGTTTCTGTAGTCAAACCAGACTAACACAGATACCATGCTTGGTAAAGTAGAAAAGGGCATCAAAAAAGACTATCCTTGAGATGAGTTGACAGTGGCTACAGCAGGAGACTCAAACATGACCTGAGGGTGGTGCTGGGTTTTGTTTCGCACATGTTTATCTATGAAATGGAACTGACTTGATAGCACTTAATAGCAACTGAAGCTTATTTTCCGGAACCTGGTGTCCCAGTAAACCATATTTACTGGTCCCTCAAGGAGATGGATTGTAAAAATGACTGCAACAATAGGTTCAAGTACAGGAACAGTTGTCAAGATGTTGCAAGACTGGGCAGTGTTTTCTGTTGTGCATAAGGCCACTATGGGCTGGAACTAACTTGATGGCACTTAACGACAACAACAAGATAACCTGTGGGAGTTAGAGAAGGTTTACCTTGGACCACTGACGTTTAAACCAAATTGAAAGTTGAATAAGATTCATTTAGATCAGTGGTTCTTAACCTGTGGGTCGTGACCCCTTTGGGGCTCGAACAACTTTCACAGGGATCTCCTGATTTGTAACAGTAGCAAAATTTCAGTTATGAAGTAGCAATGAAAATAACTTTATGGATGTGGTTACCTGTAATTAGGGGGACTAGCATGCCCCTAGAATGTACATAAGTCTTGGTTGGAAATCTGGTCTCTATGCGTGGATCTGGCTCCTGAAGTCATGATGGTCCTGGAGATGCTGAGATCAACCGTCATCTATGTGTTTGGCTTTTTAAATCTCCTCTTAATGGTTACCACCAATGGCACACCCAGCTCCCTTGTAAACTGTTTAGACAGATACATCTTAACACAAGAATGTGGATTTTTAGACAAAACAGGTATCCCATCCTCTATTCTCTGTTAAATAAGATTTGGCCCAGAAGATATTGGCATCGAGACACCAGAGTACTGTGGAAGCAAAAAGCCCTCCAGAATATATGGAAGATCTCAACCAAGAGTACCAAACATTTGATCAGTGTTTACAGCATAACTCTGTGAATGAAGGTGATCGAAGGTCCTGGAACCAAAGACATGCGGAGTTAGCACCACTAGCAGCCATTTATCAAGAAATCCAGGAGGCCAAACATGCAATTGAAGAATTAGAGTCAATATGTAAAAGTCTAACTAAACAAGATGAAAAGCAGTTACAAGGACTTGCACTCGAAGAAAGGGAAGCTCTTGATAAAAAACTCAACATTTTATACAATGAGCTTTTCCAGAGCCTAGTGCCAAAGGAGAAATATGACAAAAATGATGTGATTTTAGAGGTGACATCAGGAAGGACTACTGGAGGGGACATTTGCCAACAGTTCACCGTGGAAATATTTCACATGTACCAGAGCTACTCCTGCTGTAAACACTGGGGCTCTGAGCTTCTGAATTATACACCAGCTGATTACGGTGGCCTACATCACGCAGCTGCCCGAATTTCTGGTGACAGTGTCTACAAGCATTTGAAGTATGAAGGTGGGATTCACCGAGTTCAACGGATTCCTGAGATTGGCCTCTCATCAAGGATGCAGCGCATCTACACAGGAACGATGTCAGTTATTGTCCTTCCTCAACCAGACGGGGTAGATGTGAAAGTAGACCCCAAGGATTTGCGAGTGGATACCTTTCGAGCCAAAGGAGCGGGAGGGCAGCACGTTAATACCACCGATAGTGCTGTCCGACTTGTCCATCTCCCCACAGGGCTAACAGAATGCCAACAGGAACGATCACAGATAAAGAATAAAGAAATGCCCTTCGTGTGCTGAGAGCTAAACTCTACCAGCAGATTACTGAGAAAAAGAAGTGTCAACAACAAAGTGCTAGGAAGCTGCAGGTGGGAACCAGAGCCCAATCAGAGAGAATACGGACATATAATTTCACCCAGAATAGGGTCACCGACCACAGGATAGCATATGATGTTCGTGATATCAAGGAATTTTTATGTGGTGAGAAGGCCCTGGACGAGCTATTTCAAAGACTCCTTCAATCAGCTGACGAAGAAGCCATGGCTAAGCTTTTGGATGAAAACCTTAGATCAGCAAAATAAATGTCCATTTATTATTTAAAAAAAAAAGAAAATAACTTTATGATTGGGGGTCACCACAACATGAGGAACTGTATTAAAGAGTGGGGCATTAGGAAGGTTGAGACCCACTGATATAGATGAAAGGAATGTAGTAAGATTGGAGGCCACAATCTTTATAGAGTGAACAGCATATGAAAATGTCCAGAGATGAGAAAGAACACTGGAAGGAATGAAGATAGCAACTAGATAGGATCCCATTAGGAAGAGTGTTTGGGGATTTGTTCAGGATTTTATATTTTCAGTGAATACAAGGTAATTGAAATGTTTTAAGGAAAGGCATAACAGATAACTGCTTGCTGTGTAGAAAATGGTAAAGACAGGTATTTTAAGCTGAGTTTTCTAGAGATAAAAACCGAGGTACACTTAAACAGGCTTAAAAAATAGCTTTATATCAAGAAATGTGTATGAAAGAAACCTCCCGCCCAGTCTAACTCAAGCTCATGGGTCAGATGACAGCTAGAGTCCTCCCCAGACTTATGCAGCTGCTGGTCATTGAAGCAGGAATTGGGAGAGATCACTGACAGGTGTGTGTAGAGTGAACGGATTTAAGATTGGCAGGGCACCATAGCTCTCAGGTTCTGCAGGTCTTCTGGACCACCGATCCCAGAGTCAGATGCAAACTCCAGGGAACCGGGAAGGTAAAGTAGGGCAAGAGACAAAGTTCTCTATAGTATCTCTTTTAAAATGGTCACAACTCTAAAGAGGCACCATTAAGTCACCCATATTTTGACACAGGTACTTCAAATTGCCATAAAATCCAGTTGCCACAGTAGGTTAAAGTAAAGATGGGCACACCAGTTAGGTAGTTGTGTGCTGTCTTGGGGGAACTGTTACATAGACTACGATTATATAAAAGAAATAGAGTGGAGAGTAGGTAGACCTGAAGTGGATTTAGTAAGATTTGGGGAGAGATTTTAGAAGAGGGAGGAATTAAGAGTGTTTCAAAGGTTTGTGGTCGGAGCATTTAATGTGAATAATGTCTCTAAAGTGAAGACAGGGAAAACTGGAAGAGGATGACACCAAGATAAAGATTGAACTTAGTTTTTTAAGCTTGTTGAGTTTGAGGTTTTTGTGGAGATGTTCAATTGACAGTTGCAAGGCAATATATGCAGGGAACTGAGGAGAGAGGTCTAGGTTGGAGATCTAAATAGATTTAATGGATACAGACGGTATTTAAGCCATGGCTATAGATGGAATTGCCTATCAGCAAATGTAGAAATGAAAAGAAATGGGCATAGGACAGAGCCCCGAAGATTTCCTATGTTTTGTCAAAGAAGAGGACCAAGTAGTGTTCTCCTGGAGTAAGAAGTTAGTACTAAGCCATTTACAAAATAGAGTTAACTCTGGGAGCCAAAATTCAACAAATCTGCTCCCTCTACCTTGTCCCCCTCACCCCCCAATCCGGCTTTAGAGTTTTCCGACTCTTGATAGGAAAAAGGTTTAACTTTCCTAGTGCTCATTTTGATTTGGTGGAGTGAGTTTGTCTTATATCAGTTCTAGCTTTTACAAGTTTTATAGTAATCTTTCTTTTACCCATCTTGTTTCTAGAAGACTGTTGGGGGCGTGGGGGAGGGAAGGGGAGAACAGCATCCACCTTGCACTTTTTTTTTGAAGGATAGATGAATTCTAGCTTGTCTGGCATTTTCTTCCCTGACTCCTTTAAATTGAATGAGATTTTGTTGTTTTTGACTGTATATTTTTTACGATTATATTTCATCTTCACTATTTTATTTAGTTTTACTCTAATTAAAACAAAGATTTCCAGTGAGTGATCCATCTAGGGTGTACCATATACATCTTATACTCTACCTGCAAATAATATTATAATATTACGCATGTAATTAAAGAACTTTATAAACAGTGCACCTTAATTTCCTCTAACTCAGCCTTTTTGATATTTACACATTTTATATTTACATCTTATAAGCCCCATAATTATTTTTACCTCAGGCAGACAATTGCATTTAAGGGAATTTTATATATAAGGAAAAATACATGTTTTAATTCTCCTTAATTTTTACTGTTTCTGGAAGTCTATTTTTCCTTTTTATAGATGGTGGGGTTCATTTGGTCTCATATATCTTTATAACTATATCTTCAAAACCTTCTTTACACCTTGCCAGCTGAGCTGCAAGAAATAAAATTAGCTTTTGCTTCTCTGAAGTCTTTATTTTATCTTCATTTTTTAAAAAAAGAAAACATTTTCACTTTGTGTAGAATCAACAGTTTTTATTTCAACATTTTAAGGATTGCTTTATGGCTTGTAAGGCTTTTGAGAAGTGTTGCATTTACTCTCCCTATTCTTTGTAGGTCATATTTCTTTTTCCACTGGCTTACTTAAAGATGTTTTGTTCATTTTAGTTTTCAGTT
Organism: Tenrec ecaudatus; assembly: GCF_050624435.1. Taxonomy (NCBI): domain Eukaryota; kingdom Metazoa; phylum Chordata; class Mammalia; order Afrosoricida; family Tenrecidae; genus Tenrec; species Tenrec ecaudatus. Next base: position 66,718,671 of record NC_134530.1, on the reverse strand, counting down.
CTATAATGAATATAAAATTCCGATGCTATTGGGTAAGACTCACAGTGAACCTATAATAGTATAGAATAGGACTGCTACCTAGGGGTTCTAAGACTTTATTTAAATCTTAGAGCAGACAGCCTCATCTTTCTCTCCTGGTCCAGCTGGTAAGTTGGAACCACTGACCTTGTAGCCCAATAAATGTATTGCACCACCTGGACTTCTTTGTATTGGTTGTAAAGTATGTGAATATTAAAATGTTTTTCACTCATTTTGCTTGGTGTTCATGGAAATTCTTGAATCTGGTTTATATCTTGTATTCTTATTTTTAACTGTTGAATATATATTTTTAATCATTTTATTAGGGGCTCATACAACTCATCGCAATCTATACATACATCAATTGTGTAAAGCACTTTTGTACATTCATTGCCCTCATGATTCTCAAAACATTTGCTCTCCACATAAGCTCCTGGCATCAGCTCTTCATTTTTATCCCTCCCTTCCCGCCCCTCTCCCTCATGAACCTTTGAGAATTTATAAATTATTATTTTGTCATATCTTGCTCTGTCCGACATTTCCGTTCACCCACTTTTCTATTGTCCGTCCACCAGGGAAGAGGTTATGTGTAGATCCTTGTAATCGGCTCCCGGTTTCTAACTCACCCTCCCAGTATCGCCACTCACACCACTGGTCCTGAAGGGATCATCCACCCTGGATTCTCTTGTGTTTCCAGTTGCTATCTGTACCAGTGTACATCCTCTGGTTTAGCCAGATTTGTAAGGTAGGTTGGGAACATGATAGTTGGTGGGGTGGGTGGGTGAGAAGGTAGCATTTAGGAACTATAGGAAAGTTGTATTTTTCATCGTTGCTACATTGCACCCTGACTGGCTCGTCTCCTCCCTGAAACCCTTCGGTAAGGGACTCTCCAGTGGCCGACAAATGGGCTTTGGGTCTTCACTCCGTACTCTCCCCCATCATTCACTATTATAAGATTTTTTTATTCTGATGATGCCTGATACCTGATCCCTTCGATACCTCGTGATCGCACAGGCTGGTATGCTTCTTCCATGTGGGCTTTGTTGCTTCTGAGCTAGATGTCCACTTGTTTACCTTTAAGCCTTAAAGACCCCAGACGCTATATCTTTTGATAGTTGGGCACCATCAGCTTTCTTCACCACATTTGCTTATTTACCCGCTTTGTCTTCAGTGCTTGTGTCAGGAAGGTGAGCATCATAGAATGCCAATTTAATAGAAGAAAGGATCCTTACATCGAGGGAGTACTTGAGTGGAGTCCCAATGTCCTTCTGCTACCTTAATACTAAACCTATAAATACATGCACATAGATCTGTTTCCCCATCCGCATATGTAAATATATCTGCATATGTACAAGCCTTTATTTAGACCTCTATAAATGCCCTTTGCCTCCTAGCTCCTTCCTCTATTTCTTTTGACTTTACTCTTGTCCCACTATCATGCTCAGTCTTCATTTGGGTTTCAGTAATTCCTCTTGCTTACATTACCCTTGATCACGTCCTACCAGGCCTCCTATACCCTCCTCACCACCAATTAGGATCATCTTGTTGTACTTCCTCCCCACCCCTCCCATGTCCCCCTGGAACTGTCAGTTCCGTTGTTTTCTCCTCTGATTGTTCAACCAGCCTATCTTATTTAGAAAGACCTGCAGAGATAATAACATGCACAAAAACAAGACAGAGCAAAACCAAGCAACAATATACAACAAAATAACAATAAACCAATGACAAAACAAAACACAAGAAAAAAAAAAGCTTGTCGTTAGTTCAGGGTCTGTTTTTTGGCCTTTAGAAGTGTTTTCCAGTCCAGTCTGTTGGGGCACCACACCCTGGCCCCAAAGTCCACCTTCAGCATTCCCTGGGGACCTTGCCTCTCCATTCTCTTGCTGTTCTGTTGCACCCCCTTAGTGTTTTGCCTCGGTGTGGCAAGATCAGATCGGGTGCAATTCCCACACTGTCTCTGGTGTTGTCTCCTATCAGGCTATGGGTCAGTGAGAGGGGGTCATGTCTTATAGTGGGGCTGGCCATGTGGTCCTCTCTGACTGGTTGCTCTAATTGGGGTCATCGTCCTCAAGGCCTGGTGGGCCAGGATGTGCTCCACTCTACTCCTCCCCATTCATCTGTTCCTGTGTGCTCCGATCAGATATGTCTCTCTCCCAGAGTTGCAGATTCAATGCCGTCCTTTGAAATACATTCTTCTGGGAAAGGGACAGGTGTCCACTTAGTAGTTGGGATTGGTGCCAGCCCCCAGACCTCTCCACTGGTTCCCTATTCCATGCCGCCATGTTGCATTCAATCTTGAAGCACTGGGTTGAAGTTTGGTCCCTTTTTCCCCGTGGAGATATAAACAATACCCTCCCCTTGAGTGGGTTAGTGTCCTGTGCCCCCCCTCCACCCATTTCTTTATTATTATTATTATTATTATTTTCCTTTCCCCACCTCCATTTTAGTTGTCTCCCATGTGTATCCCTGTATTTGCTCTGCTCCCTGCCATATTACCTGGTCCTCACCCCAGGAATATTTGTATACAGTAGCTTTTTCCCTGTGTCCTTTTTGCATTTTTTTAAAAGCTTACCTCAGTGGACTCTTGTCATACTTGTCCTTTTGTGCTTCGCTTAGCATGATTTCCTCCAGTTCTTCCCATGCAGCGATGTCCTTCGTACGTTCATCACTGCTTTTTAGCGATGCGTAGTACTCCATTGTATGTATATACCACGGCTTCTTAATGCAATCGTCAGCTGATGGAAATTTGGGTTGTTTCCAACTCCTTGCAATTGTGAACTATGCCACAATGAACATTGGAGCACAGATGTCTGCCCTTGATTTGTCTCTTGCCTCTTCTGGGTATATGCCCAGTAGTGGGATTGCTGGGTCATATGGTAACTCACTTTCCATCTGTTTTAGATATCGCCAGATTGATTTCCATAGTGGCTGTACATACTTACAGGTCCACCAGCAGTGGATAAGAGTTTCTGTTTCCCCACAGCCCCTTGAACACTTTCTGCTTTCTCATTCTTTGAATTGGGCTATCTTTGAGTGGTAGGTGGTATCTCATTGTTGTTTTAATTTGCATTTCTCTTATGGCTAAAGATTGGGAATATTTTCTCATATGTTTGTTGGCCATTCGGATTTCTGCCCCTGTGAAACTTCTGTTCAAGTCATTTGCCCACCTCAGAAGTGGGAAATTAGTTTTTTCTTTTTCTTTTTGGAAGCTAGCAGAGTATTGTTGATTTTAGTAATAAGGCCTTTGTCTGATGTGTGTTGCTAAAGATGTTTTCCCAGTCCATGGACTCTCTTATTACTCTCTGTGAATTTTTCGATGTACATAGTTGTGTTATCTTCAGTATATCCCATTTGTCAACTTGTGCCTCCTCTGTGTTTGTGTCCTTCCCTGTTTCTGATGGCCGATGTATTCCCTGTGCCAGAGTTCTCAGGTTAGTACCAATTCCCTCGTTGATGTTCCTCATAGTTTGGGGTTTAACTTCAAGGTCTGTGATCCACCTTGAGTGTATTCTTGTACCTGGAGTGAGTGTATCCATTTGTTCCAGCACCGCTTGTTAAAGAGGGCATCTGCTTCCTATTTGATATTCTTGGGGTCCTTATCAAAGATCAGTTGTCTGTATGCTGATGATTTCATTTCTGGGTTTTCAGTTCTTTTCCATTGGTCTGAGTATCTGTCATTGTACCAATACCATGCGGTTTAGACAATTGTGGCTGTATAGTATGTGCTAAGTCAGGTAAAGCAAGCCCTCCCACTGTGTCCTTCTTCTATAGGAATTCTCTGCTAATTCTGGGCTTATTCCCTCTCCATATGAAGTTGGTAATCTTTGAAGAAAGATGAGGGTAAATGATAGGGATTGCATTAAATTTATATAGTGCCTTTGGCGGAAATGACATCTTGACTATATTGAGTCTTCCAATCCACGCGCCTGGGATATCCTTTCATTTGTTGAGGTCTCTCTTGGTTTCTTGTAATAGTGTTCTGTAGTTTTCCCCATATAGATCTTTTGTTTTAGTCAGGTATATCCCTAGATATTTCTATTGTGTTTGGTTATTCTGAAGGGTACCACTTTTTTGATCTCCTCTTCTTTGGTCTTATCCGATGTGTATAACAGTCCGATGGACTTCTGTTTGCTGATCTTGTATCCTGCCACTCTGCCAAACCTCTCTATTGCTTCAGTATGCCCCTTGTGGAACTTTTGGGATTTTCCATATATGAAATCATATCATCCGCATATAACGATAGTTTCACCTCTTCCTTCCCCAGAAAAATAACTTTGATGTCTTTTCTTTGCCTTATGCTGCTAGCTAAAATCTCCAGCATGATATTAAATAAGAGTGGGGACAAGGGGCATCCTTGTCTGGTCCCCTTTTTCAGTGGGTTGTGTTAGTCTTTTCTCCATTGACTACCACGTTGGCTGTTGGTTTTTCATATATAGCTTGTATTGTCTTGAGGAATTTTCCTTCCATGCCTATCTTCTCAAGTATTTTAAACAGGAATTGGTGTTGGGTGTTGTCAAATGCTTTTTCTGCGTCTATCGATATTATCATGTGATTCTTGTAGTTTTTCATGCCCATGTGACTAGAGTAATACTTATAGTCTTTCGTATGTTGAACCATCCCTGCATCCCTGGGATGAATCCCACTTGGTCATGGTGAATTATTTGTTTTATATACTTTTGCATTCTGTTGGCTAGTAATTTGTTAAGGATTTTTGTATCAATGTTCATTAGGGATATTGGTCTGTAGTTCTCGATTCTTGTGGGATCCTTGCCTGGTTTTGTTGAGTTATGCTAGCTTCATAGAAGGAGTTCGGGAGTTTGCAGTCTTTATCTATGTTCTGGAAGAGTTTGTGTAGGATTGGTGTTAGTTCTTCCCTGAATGCTTGGTAGAATTCACCAGTGAATCCATCTGGTCCAGGGGATGTTTTTGTTGGTAATCTCTTGATAACCTTGTTTATTTCTTCTATTGCTGTGGGTCTGTTGGGATTCTTGACGTCCATCGAGGATAGTCTAGGGTGGGATTGTTTTTCCAAGAATTTGTCCGTGTCTTCCAAATTGTTGAATTCTTTGGAGTACAGTCCTTTGTAGTACTGTGTAATTATCCTTTTTCGATAGGGTCTGTTGTAATTTACCTTCTTTCATCCTTTTTCGTGCTATTGAGATTTGTCCCTCCTTTCTTTGGTTAGGTTTGCCATCGGTCTGTTGATTCTGTTTATCCTTTCAAAGAACCAACTTTTAGCAGGATTAGTTTTTTCCATAGTTTTCTTATTTTCCCTCTACTGAATCTCAGCCCTCATTTTTATAATTTCTTTTGCTATTAGTAGGATTGTCCTGCTGACTCTGCTGTAGTTGTGAATTTTGTGCCAGCATATCAGTCATGGAGTCTCTCTTCCTTTCTCAGGTGTCAATGTATTGCTATGAAATTTCGTCTGATAACTGCATTTGCTGTGTCCCATACGTTTTGGTACATCATGTGCTCATTCGCATTAGTTTCCCGAAATTTCCTAATTTCATCTCTGATCTGTGCCAGTACACACTCCTTTTGCATTAGAGAGTTATTCATCCTCCAATTGTTTGCTCTTATTTTCTTTGTCTTCCTTTTGTTGATTTCCAGCTTTATGGCACAGTGGTCAGAGAGGAGAGGTATGTATGATATCAATGTGCTTAAATTTATGTAGATACACCTTATGCCCCAAAATGTGGGCTATCTTCGAATATGTTCCATGAGGGCTTGAGAAGAATGAATTTTTTGGAATTTAGATGAAAAGCTCTGTAAATATCTGTCAGGTCAAATTGCCTAATTGTGGTGTTTAGATCTCTAGTCTCCTTGTTGAGTTTCTTTTTCTGTGATCTAGCTTTCTCATAGAGCGTTCTATTAAAGTCACCTACTATAATTGTTGAGGCTGTGATACCTTTTTCATCTTCTGGAGTGTTTGTGTGACATATTCAGCGGGTCTCTCATTCAGGGAATATATGTTTACAATGCTTAGTTATTCTTTGTCTACTAATCCCTTGAGCATTATATAGTGTCACTCATCTCTTTTTATAGTTTGCACTTTGAGGTCAATTTTATCCAAGATTAGGATTGCAACCCCTGCTTTTTTTGAATTGTTTGCTTCAGATGCCTTTCTCCAGCCTTTGATTCTCAGCGTATTTTTTCTGTAGCCTTGAGATGTATCTCCTGTAGGCAGCAGATTGATGGGTTGTCTGTCTTTTAATGTCTCAGTTCAGGCCATTGATATTCAGTGTTATTATCTCCATCTGCGGACTCTGTGATGTCATCTTATGTCATTTGTTTTGGTTGTTGTCCTACTTTGGGTGTTGTGTGTGTATTCTTTTTGAATTCTTTCCATCCTTAAGCCCATGCTATCTTGGGGTCTGTTTTCTCTTTGTTGTCCTCTGGGTGAGGTTGTTCTATGTGGCGGTCTCTTATTTATGCTTGGTGAGTGTTGTTCTTCTGCCCATACTGGGTCGGCAACTATTTTTTGTAGTGCTGGGTATCTTCTATCGTATTCTTTGAGTCTTTCCTTGTCTGGGAAGACTCTTACTTCTCCATCTATCTTGATCAATAATTAGGCTGGGTAGAGTATTCTTGGATTTGCGTTGTTTTTCTTCAATTGTTGAAATGTGTTACTCCACTCTCTCCTCTTCTTCATAGTTTCTGCTGATAGGTCTGAGCATATTCTTATTTGTGAACCTTTATATGTGATTGCTTGTTTTTCCCTAGCTGTTCTTATGATTTTCTCCTTTTCCTCAAAGTTGGATAGTTTAACTATTATGTATGTGCCTTGGTAACTTCTTGGGATTCAGTCTTGCTGGTGTACTTTCAGCCTCCTGAGTACTTGGCTGGTTTTCATTCATGAAGCTGGGGAAGTTTTCCTCCAAGAATTCTCTCACTGTTGTTGCAGATGACTTCTTTGTAGTGTGTTCCTCCAGTAAACCAATAATTCTAATGTTGTTCTGCTTCATAACATCAGACATAGCTCTTAGGTTTTCTTTAGCTCTCTGAAGGTCATATTAGATTTCTGTTCACGTTTGTTAAAGTGTGCTTGGCTGTTCTCCAAGTCAATCTAGGCTATTATTTCAAAGTTTTATTTTACCATATTCTCTCTACTCATTCTAGAACATGATTTACATGTATTGCTCCTCAGTTTTTGGAGGATATGGTTGTGTTTGTTTTTTTTTTTAACTTTCTCTGACACAGGCGTACAGAGTTTGGATATTTTCAATTATCTAACCTCAAGTTTAGAGTTTTGTCTTAGTTGTGTCCTACATTACCGATGGGCTTATCTAAGGAAGTCTTTATCTTTCATTATATTTTCTATTCCTCTCATTTTTGCTGTCTCAATACTTTTCAAAGTTACACTGAATTCACTAGCCAAAAACAAGGCTCTAGAAGTAGATGAAATACCCAGTGAAATATTTCAGCAAGCTGAAGAAGCGCTTGAAGCACTCATCTATGCCAGGAAATTTGGACGAAAGCTACTTGGCCAACTGACTGAAAGAGATCCATATTTGTACCCATTCCAAAGAAAGCTGACCCAGCAGAATGCTCAAACTGCAGAACAATATCATTATATTGCATGCAAAAAATTTTTTGTATAAGATCATCCAACTGCATGTCTGTAGTACACTGACAAGAGAACTTCCAGAAGTTCAGGCTGGATTCAGAAGAGGATGTGGAACATGGAATATCATTTCTGATGTCAGATGGATCTTGACTCATGTTTACTTATGTTTCATTGACTGTGCAAAGGCATTACATTAGACTGTGTGGACAATCATAAATTATGGATAAGCTTGAGAAGAATGGCAATTCCAGAACACTTCATTGTGCTTATGAAGAATTTGTCCATGGATCAAGAGGTAATTATGCAAACAGATCAAAGGAATACTGCATGGTTTAAAATCAGGAAATAGACTTTTTGTTGTGTTTGGATTCTGCCTGTGTCTGGTAAATCTTCAGTTCTTTGGACTTGATCCAGTGACCTGCTATATTGCCTGCTGGTCTCAGGAGTCATTTCTGGCTTGCAATCTGGCCTACTGATTTTTGGTTTATTCACCTCTCCAGTTACAAGCCTGACCTGCTTGTATTCATCTCCACCTTGGTGGCCTGTGGTATACCTGTCAATCTGAATTCATCAGCCTGTGAAGCTATGAAAGTTAGGAGAAGCTGCCATCTTAACATCTTGCCCATGGCCTTGAAACCGCCTACTTCCACACTTGATTATGCTCTGTGAGGCACAGCAGCAGGCCAGTGTCCTGGCCTACGGATGCCCACAGATGCAGAAGCCAAAGGGAACCTCATGACTGAGAGGCAGGCTGGGCACTAGAAAGAGACTTGACTGCTGGCTGAGAAGAGGCGCTGTTGTGGATCAGTGACAGTGTCCTTATTGTTTACCTATCCTGATTTGTGGTAACCTGTTAACTTCCCTAAGAAATTCCCATAATTGTGTTTTGTTCTCTAAGTTCTCTGTGGCCATTGCAGTGAAACCAGCAGAAAACTATAGACTGTTATGGGAATAACATTTGGTCTCAAAAAAGGAGTTAGCAAAATAAAAAGGGTATATCTGACCTCTGCCTTGTGGCAACAGGGAAGCCCAAAGAGGCCATATATGGCGTCAGTGCTCTTTCAGGTCCTGCTCTTCCACTGGACTAGAGCAGCCTTATTGAGACATCTTGGAGGATCAGGCAAGATGATATTTGTGGGGCTGGCTCGTGGACCTGGAATCAGGTGAAGAGTGGCCTTAAGGGGGCAGGTGTTGGTTGATTATAAGGAAGAATTTTCTAACTTAAGAGCTTTCCAAAAAAATGCAAAGGGTTGCTTATAGGGGGTAGTGAGTTTCTTGTCCGGCAGGCATCCAGCCAAAGATGATGACGATCTATGAAGAACGCGATGCAGATCTCTGTGTGTGTTGTGTTGTGTGTGGAGTGGGAGGAGAGGGGAGGGCGGCAGCTCCCGAGATGGCTTCTGACTGGCAAACTCTGACCCATGATTGGCTCTTCTAATGCTGGCACCAAGTGTCCCTTCAATCTGTGTTGAGAACGGCGCAGGAGGTAAAATGCGGTATTGCCTCCCAGGGGCTCTAGCTCTTGAACTTTTGAGTACATCAGAGCCACTTGGAGCATTTGTTGAAATACAAGGAAGTGTGCCATTGTCACCAGAGCTTCTGATTCACTATGTTTGAGAGGGGCCACCGATTCTACATTTCTCACAAGTGCCCCAGGATACTAACACTGCCGATCCAGGGACTCATTGAGAGCAACCTGTCTCCGGAGTCATCCATTTTATGAGTGGCAGCTGGTAGGCAAGGTCACAGGCTAGGGGTTGGAGACCTGCTTCTGGACATGTACCTACCACTTCCTCTAGCTGTGAACCCTTAGGAAGTCACTTACCCACTCTAGTCCTCACCCCCCGCCCCCCAATCCTTAAAATGTGACAAGTTAACCGCTAGTTCACTGGTGCTTGCCTTTTCAATAAGGGGACCTTTAATCAATTTTCCTTTTTGTGGACAGCATACTTTGAGATTTTGTTTTCCCAAAAATTCATTGTGAATTTAAACAACCATCTAAACCCACAACCATTAAGTCAATTCTGACTCATAGCGAACCTATAGAGCAGGGTAGAACTGTGAGTTTCTGACACCGTAACTGTTTATAGAAGTAGAAAGCCCCATCTTTCTCTCTGAGTAGCTGGCGGTTTCAAATTGCTGACCTTTCTGTTAGCATCCCAGCCCGTAACCACTGTGCCACTAGGGTTTCTAAAACAGTCTAGCCTTTGCTTCTGACAAATATAAGACACCCCCTGAATCTTTTGAGATAAGGGCAGTAGTATAGGAATCTCTAGACCCATAGTTGCCAAATTTGATGATAGTTAAGGCTTTCCCTCTTACTTCAAAGAATGTGATCATCCAGGAAGGATACTCAGGGGTAATGTTGGAGAAGTTGCTGAACGAACCTACTGGAGTTGGCCCATGGCCTTTTTGGGGCACTTTGAGACCTCACTGAGAGTTGGATAAGGTAGCTTCTGAGGCTCTCACAGAATCCCTGCGTCGTCTCTTAAATCATCCCATTGCCTTCAAGTCAATTCTGACCCATAGAGACTTTACAGGACAGAGTGGAACTGATTTCCAAGGCTGTCTTTTCAGAAACAGTCTGTTTCATCTTTCTCTAGTAGAGAGACTGGTGGGTTTGAACACTTAACTTTTTAAGTGGCAGCCAAACACTTAACCAGCATGTCCCCAGGGCTCTTTGGTGATCTCTTGGGACTCCACAATTGAGAGACTGGGGCTGGGACTGATTCAAGTTTTGACGTCCAAGGCTCAGAAATGGTCTCCATGAGACTCACTCATTTTATAAAGAGATGGATGAGCTACATGAGCTCAGATGCTTCCTATTACAGTTGGGGTTGATTCTTGTTAACCTGAATGAGTTCAGATATACCTTATGTTAATCAGTGTATAAAAAATCAGGAAAGATATGCATGAGGGCTGTATTCTGTCTCCACACTTGTTCAATCTGTGTGCTGAACAAATCATCAGACTGGATTATATGAAGAAGAAGGTGTCATCAGGATTGTAGGAAGACTTTTTAGCAACCTGTAATATGCAGATGACATAACCTTGTTTGCTAAAAGTGAGGGGGAATTGAAGCACTTGCTGATGAAGTGAAGATCAAAGATTGTAGCCTTCGGTATGGATTAAGACTCAATGTAAAGAAAACCAAAATCTAACTGGACTAGTAGGTAACATGATAATTGGAGAAAAGATTGAAGTTGTTGAAGATTGCATCTTACTTTGATCCACAATGAGTGCTCATGGAAGCAGCAGCCAAGAGATGAAAAGACATACTTCATTGAGTAAATCTGCTGCACAAGACCTCTTTATAATACTAAAAAGCAAGAGGGTTTCTTTGAAGACGAAGGTGTACCTGATCCAAGCCATGGCATTCCTGATTGCATTATATGCTTGCAAAAGTTGGACATTAAATAAGAAAGACCGAAGAAGAATAAATGCATTTGTATTATTATTATAGTACTGGAGAAGAATATTGAAAGTACCATGGACTGCTAAAAGGACAAATTGATATGTTTTGGAAGAAGTAGGGCCAGAGTGCTCTTTAGAGGCAAGGATGGCAAGACTTTGTCTTACATTCTTTGGGCATGTTACCAAGAAAGACTAGTTCTTGGAGAATGACATCTGGCTTGGTAAAGCAGACGGGCAGTGAAGACCCTCAAAGAGATGGATTGACACAGTGGCTGCATTAATGGATTCAGGCATGGGAACAATAGTGAGGTTGACCCAGGACCATGCAGTGTTTCATTCTGTTGTGCACAGGGCTGCTATGGGTTGGAGCCAACTTGATGGTATCTACCAACAACCGCAAAAACAATAACATACTTTTCACGTCTCTGTTGGAATTCTGTTCGTGCAATTTTTTTTCCTTTTATAGTAGATTTTTTGTCATAGTTATTTTAACATTCCCATCTGATAGTTCTTAAAACTTAGTTATCTTTCAATAGTTTTTTTTCCAACCTGTGAAAACAAATATATTTGCCAGCACCATTTTCACTTGTATAATTCATTGACATTGATTACATTTTCACATTCTTCTACTATTAGTGTTATGTTTAAAAAAAAATATTCTTCTACCAGAGAAAATGAGCTGCAGATATTAAGGGCTCAAGTAGAAGGCAAATGTTTTGAGAATGATGATGGCAACAAATGTACATATGTTCTTGACACAATGGATGTATGTATGGATTGTGATAAGAATTGTACGAGCCCCCAATAAAATGATTTTTAAAAAAAGAAAATATTCTTCTACCATTAAAATTATTTTAGTGCTGCTGCGTTTTCCCTCAACAAAAACTCCCCTTGTTTCCCTTTCCGTCTTTGGTAACCGTTACAAATCTTTTGCCTCTATATATTTATTCATTTCATGTAAGTGATAACTTATAGTAATTGTCCTTTTGCAATGGACTTGTTGGCTTAATATAACATTTTCAAAGCTCAGCCATGTTTTGGCATCATTTTGTTTTCTGTTTGCATAAAATTTCATTGTATTATGTACACATTTTGTTTATCCATATGATGGTCATTTCCGTTCTTCCCATCTATGGTTGTTGTGAAGAGTGTTGCAGTAAATGATTGTGTGGGGGTTTCTGGTGGCATGCTTGCCTTCCCTTCTGGATCTGAACTTAGAATTGGCATTGATGTCATGTGTTAAATCTATGTCCAATTTTTTGAGAAACTGATAAAGCTGTTTTTAAGTACATGCATATAATGGATGAAAGTTCCAGTTTCTCTACAAATTCACTAATCTTTGTTTTTGTCATTTCCACTCTAATGAGGGTGAAATGCTATCTCATTTGGATTTTGCTTTACATCTTGATAATGGCTAACTATGCTGAGCATCTTTCATGAGCTGTTGGCCCTTAAATATCTTCCTTGGTGATCATTGGTCAAGTCCTTTCTTGGTTGTTTTTTTTTATTTGCTTGATCTTTTTGCTGTTTGATGGCAGCTTCCAAAAGTAATGTGAAAAAAATAGAATTAAGAGATAGGGAACGTTTCCACTGACTTTTTGAAACCCTTGCATTTATTTTCGATGTCAGGCACTTATCTCAAATATCCTCTCCTAATCTTTAGATTATCTTTTTATTTTGTTAATTGCTACTTAGATTTGCTTGATTATCGCTTGTGTATCTTGCAATTTTTTACTATCAGATACATGTATGTAGAAGAACAGATTCTGAGGTAAATAATATTTGTACGTACTAATAGGTAAGCATCTTATTTCTTGAGCTATTGTGTGAGGGTTTGAGTTAGTCTGTCATTTAGTTGAACTGGGTTCTTGTTGATATTGCTGGTATCTTTTCTCCCTCCCTCCCATCAAGTCGACACTGACTCATAGCGATCCTGTAGGACTCAGTAAACTGCCCTTGTGAGTTTTCAGATGGTCACTGTTTATGGGAGTGGAAAATCCCATATTTCTCCAGAGGAGTGACTAGTGGTTCAGAACTACTGACCTTTCAGATTGCAGTCATTGTGCAGCCAGTATGCTGGAGGCTTGGTGCCAGCTCTACTCACAGGTCCAGTTCTACTCTGACCTTCAGGGTAGCTATGAGTTAGAATTGACTCGATGGCAATGAGTTTGGTTTATCTTCAGCACACCAAAGGCTGAATTTGAAAAGGAGTAGGCTGCTTAAGCTTAGGTTAGAAGACTTGGGTAGATTTTTCTCAAGTTTTGTTTAATTTTTTCATTAGATTTTAATTATACCCATGTATCTCACTACAGGTGAGAGTCTCCCTCTATGCTCTTGCCCCTCCTCTTTCAGTAGACTACTGTTGGTGTTATTCAGTAGTAAGCTTATGGTGAGGGCAGATTTTGTTTACCCCCGTTACAACCCCCTCATTGTCTTGGTCCAGACTTGGCTTGGGGTAAGGCCTTTTCAGTGTTTCTTCCTATCAGCCAAATTCAGCCTGTGTCTGTAGTGTGTTGCTCCTGAGTGGGAGTTTCTTGCTATTTACTTGTAGCAATCCTCCTCATAGTGTAGGTGTCCAAAGAAGCATTCAGCAACAATCCTGGGAAGGTTTGCTAAAACTGCCTAGAGACAGAAAGGTTATGTATACTCCTCTTTTTTACCCCCCAGAAGTAGTGGATCTTTGCCAGAATCCTCTGGATGGGAGGTTTGCTGCCCCTATCCCAGCAACTTAAGTTTTTTTTTGCTAATAAAAACATTTATTTTGCATTTTATACAGAACAACCTGAAGTCTGCAACAGGACAGTTACCTGGGGGTGCAACTTAAGTTTTTAAGTTTGTAAAATCTATGGAAGGAGGCAGGGCTTTGCTTTCTTTGGCAGAGTACCATGAACGTTATAGAGATCTTGCATCATTAAAAGATGTTAGTGAATGTTTAAAATACGTGTGAGGCCACTTCAAAACCTGGAATAGAAAGCTAACAAATTTTTTCCACTTTCTGAAGTGGCTTCATATATTCCACTATTACAGACTTCCGTAAAACAACACTAGAAATGGTGTGATCCAAAAACCATTTTGTCTATTATAGCATCCATAATTTGACAACCAGAAAAGGTTAATTTGAAGGTCTCATTTAAAAAGTTTATTGTTTTATTTATATTGTATTCCACTGTACAGATACACTTAGTTTTCCGATTCTGTATAAAAGTGAGTTGTGATTTTTGGATTCCATTGACCCTGTGGCTTTTCTTCTTCAATTTCAGAATTCAATACGACACAATCTGTCACTGAATAAATGTTTCCTTAAAGTGCCTCGATCCAAGGATGACCCTGGGAAGGTAGGATTCTATTTTTAAAATATGAAATAATTGGGTTCTTATGTCTGTGTCATGTTGTAATATGAGCCATATTTATAACATGAAGATTTAAAAAGTATGCAGAAAATATCAAATGAAAAGGTAATGGACTTTTTCCATGAACGTTTGAAACCCATTCATATAAAAAGATTTTCATGAAGGGCATACAAGAGCTTGTCCATTGTATTGATCAAGAACCTTGTGAAATAGCACCTATCCTTCCATACACCAAGGAGTCCTGGTGGCACAATGGCTAACTTCTCAACTGTTCCCTGGCAGGTTGGTGATTTGAGCCTACTCAGTTCTAAGGAGAGACCTGGTGATTTGTTTACGTAGACTGCAGCCTAGAAACCTCATTTTGCTCTGGCAACATTTTATTTTCTCATGCCGTATTCTCTGTTCTCTCTTAAAAATGGAAGAGGACATTTTGTTGTTGACTTCTGTTTTCCTTTGTGTTTACCCCCCCCTCCCCAAGTGCTAGACTATCTTAAAAAAAAGTAACCCATAATTTTAATAATTATATACAGGAGCATGTATTTGATACATAATTCGAATTAGGTTTTGACAAATACAGTATAACCATCACCATGCTCAAGGAAATATCTTTGTTGCTGTTAGGTGGTAGTACTAATGACCTTGTATACAACAAAATAAAAATCTCATTTTCTGCTGCCTTCAAAACTGTTGCTGTGTGAGAGCCCATTGGGATTCATCCATGTTGCGGCTTTCAGACTTTGTTCCGCTTTATTGTTGAGTAGTAGTACCTTTGACAGATGTACCTGAGTTTAATCATTATTTGAAAGACATGTTTCTGATAATAAATTGTTTTTACCATTTAGTTCTTGCAGGCTTTAGGTTCAATGATTGATTTGATTAATAATATTGAGATACAGTTGAATTGACTTAAACGTAATAATCATACTATGCTGCTGTGTGAGTAGATTATATTAAATATAGGTGAGTATTTGGGTCTTGGCAAGTCTATTGTGTTATAATAAGACCTTATTTGTCTTTAATTTAAAAACAGTTTTTAAAGGATTAAGTAAGCTCACTAGTGATTTAAACACAGGCCATGGCTATTAATCACTTCGTGTAGTACACATGGTTTTAAGTTCCTTAATATTTGGAGAAACCATTTACTATAATATGTTAATTATATATTTTAATTTATTGAGTCAATTCCTTAATGGTTTCTGCCAAGCATCTTTTTAAAAAAAATCGTTTTATTAGGGGCTCATACAACTCTTATCACAATCCATACATACATCATTTGTGTAGAGCACATTTGTACATTTATTGCCCTCATCATTCTCAAAACATTTGCTCTTCACCTAAGCCCCTGGCATCAGCTCCTCATTTTTACCCCTCCCTCTCTACCCCCCCCGAACCCTTGATAATTTATAAATTATTATTTTGTCATATCTTGCCCTGTCCGACATTTCCCTTCACCCACTTTTCTGTTGTCCGCCCCCCAGAGAAGAGGTTATGTGTAGATCCTTGTAATCGGTTCCCCCTTTCCAACCCACCCTCCCAGTATTGCTGCTCATACCACTGGTCCTGAAGGGATCATCTTCCCTGGATTCCCTGTGTTTCCAGTTCCTGTCTGTACCAGTGTACATCCTCTGGTCTTGCCAGATTTGTAAGGTAGAATTGGGATCATGATAGTCGGGGTGGTGGTGGAGGGAGGAAGCATTTAGCAACTAGAGGAAAGTTGTATTTCTCATCGTTGCTACATAGCACCCTGACTGGCTCGTCTCCTCCCTGAAACCCTTCGGTAAGGGAATCTCCAGTGGCCGACAAATGGGCTTTTGGTCTCCACTCCACACTCCCCCACTCATTCACTATTATAAGATTTTTTTATTCTGATGATGCCTGGTACCTGATCCCTTCGACACCTCGTGATTGCACAGGATGGTGTACTTCTTCCATGTGGGCTTTGTTGCTTCTGAGCTAGATGTCCGCTTGTTCACCTTCAAGCCTTTAAGACCCCAGATGCTATATCTTTTGATAGCCTCGCACCATCAGCTTTCTTCACCACATTTGCTTATTCACCCACTTTTTCTTTAGTGGTTGTGTCAGGAAGGGGAGCATCATAGAATGCTAATTTAATAGAAGAAAGGATCCTTACATTGAGGGAGTACTTGAGTGGAGGCCCAATGTCCTACTACCTTAATACTAAACCTATAAACATATGCACATAGATCTGTTTCCCCATCCTCATATATCAATATATTTGCATATGTACATGCCTTTATTTAGACCTCTATGAATGCCCTTTGCCTCCTAGCTCCTTCCTCTATTTCTTTTGACTATTTCCTCTTGTCCCACTATCATGCCCAGTCTTCGTTTGGGTTTCAGTAATTCCTCTTGCTTACATTACCCTTGATCACGTCCTACCAGGCCTCCTATAGCCTCCTCACCACCAAATTGGATCACTTGTTGTTCCCTTGTTAGTGGTTTTGTTAACACCACTAACTTTCCCCCCACTTCCCCTCTCCTATGTCCCCCCGGAACTGTCGGTCCCGTTGTTTTCTCCTCTGATTGTTCAACCAGCCTATCTTATTTAGACAGACCTGTGGAGATAACATGCACAAAAACAGGACAGAGCAAAACCAAGCAGCAATATACAACAAAACAACAACACCAACAAACCAATGATAAAACAAAACACAACAAGAAAGAAAAACTTGTAGTTAGTTCAAGGACTGTTTTTTGGCCTTTAGGAGTGTTTTCCATTCTAGTCTCTTGGGGCACCGCGCTCTGCCCCCAAAGTCCACCTTCAGCATTCCCTCGAGACTTCGCCTCTCCATTCCCTTGCTTTTCTGCTGCACCTCCTTACTGTTTTGCCTCAGTGTGGCATGACCAGATGGAGTGCAGTTCCCACACTGTGGCTCTGGTGTTGTCCCCTGTAGGGGTATGTGTCAGTGAGGGACGTCATGTCTCATAGTGGGGCCGGTCATGTGGTCCTCTCTGTGGACTGGCTGCTCTGTTTCGGAACATTGTCCTCAAGGCCTGGTGGGCCAGGATGTATTCCACTCTCTCCTCCTCCCCATTCATCTGTTCCCATGTCCTCCGATCAGATATGTTCCTCTCCCAGAGCTGCAGATTCAATGCCGTCCTTTGAAATAAATTCTTCTGGGGGGAAAGGCAGGCGTCCACCTCGCAGTTGGGTTTGGGGCTGGCCCCCCAGACCTCTCCACTGGTTCCCTACTCCACACCTCTGCCAAGCATCTCTTAGCCCAATTTGATAACAAAGTATCTTAAAGTTATAAAAACAGGTGTTTACTTTAAAAGGATGCGCAGGGAACCTGAGTTGGCATTTGAATTGTCAATACATTCACTCTGGGAGGAAGCCAGTAAAGCAGCTAACCCGCTTTCAGTGTACTTTGACTGCTTATAACCTGGTTTTGTGGTCTACATAGAGCGACTCTGTAGTTTCTTGTCCAAAATGCGAATGAAAGGGGTCATTAATTCCTAATTTTGCTCAGGCACCAGGCATAAATCAGGACTGAAACAGGGAAGTATAACCACTCTATCTGAAGTGTATGGGCTATGGCGCTATAGGAAGTTACCAGGGGCCATTATCCTAAGATGTTCGGGGAAAGAGGATATACAAGCCTGGAGCTGGATCGCCAAATTTTAACTGGGAGAGAAATACAAAAAGCTGCAAACAAAAACTAAGTAAGCCAGGTGAAAGGGATCACACAGTTGCTATCTGTGACTTTTTAAATGGATATGTTTTGAGAGAATCAGAGAACTTTCTATTGATGAACCGAGCCACTTTACCAAAGGCTATATACTTGGTAGTGGGGTTAGTTAAAACATAAAATTCATAGATTAAGTTGGAACCCTTTGTTACTTATGACAGGTGTGATTGTCAAGTTCTGTTCCTGATTCTGTAAGACATTAGCTTTAGACCAGTGGTGCCACTAGAGTTAATGTCACCCAGTGCGGTAACTCATCTTTTACTGCTGCCTTTTCCCCATACACCTCATCAAATATCAGACTGTAGGGAATCTTACGGGATGATTATTATCAATTTTAATTACAGAATAATATGTGATATAGTTGTAAATTGCTCACATGTAGTATTTCTTAGATTATGTAAATAGCAGCAGAAACATTGTTTTGTAAGATCTTTCTACATTGAATTACAACATTATTAGTTACAGTATTAGTAAATGAGTGGACACAGTTTTTCTCCTTTTCCTTTAACTGAGGAATCCTGGTGGTGCTATTGGTTGGTAGCACTGGACTGCTAGCCACAAGCTCAGAGCTTCAAACCCACCAGCTGCTCCGAGAAGGATGAGACTATCTGCTCCCATAAGAATCAGCAGTCTCAGAAACCCTACATCGGGTCGTTTTGAGTTGGAATTCATTAGTGGCAGTGGGATTTTCTTTAATTAGCTTAGTAGTGCTTTGGGTTAAGCATTGCATCGAGCTGCTAGGTTGGTGGTTCAAGTTCCACCAGTCAATCCACTGGAGGAAGATGAGGCTCTTATAAAGAACCTAAAGACTCAAAAACCCTAAAGACCAGCTTTATTCTATTGTATATAGTTGTTGTGAGCTGGCAATGAGTTTGATTTGAGCTTTTTTTTAAGTTACTACTAAATCCTTAAAGTTATTTATAAAGTTTCACAAATTCTAATTATCACAATATTGTAGTTAAAGCACAGAATATCTGACAGAATTAGCAATATAAAACTACCAACAGTCATGAAAACAACAGCATGTGCTTGTAGCATGTCCAGACAGAGCCATGTGATTGAGTATTATTAAAACTGGTTAAAAATAGCAGTTCTGACTGGAGTACATTAGAAGGTTCAAAGCCTGGTTAGGTATATTGATACATGTAAGCCTGGGTTATGAAAATTCTTTGTTGTGTCCCATAATTAAGTATAATTAAATAGCAATATTATTAAAAAAAGAAAACATTTCTACTGAAACACTACGTAAAAATGTTATAGGCGGTCATTTTGGTGTCACATCATCTGACAGTGTAGGCTAGTGTGGTCTGCACCCCAGCACCTCCTTAGTGACATTGCTGCATTCTATTCTTGGGCTAATTAATCAAACATAATTAATTTTAAAGTATATATATCTATACTTATATATGGAAAATTTTATTGTTATTGTTTGAAATGAACTTCTTTGTCACAAGACTCCCAGCCCATTTCAGTTTCACTTTTCCCTCTTTTTTTCTTTAAGCCACTGCCACCACTGTGTAGGTTTGAGTGCTAGTGGCACTTTTTATTAATGTTTATCAGGTTTTTTTCAACCTGTATCCTTCTTAGAAAAAGTGGTCACATTAAGACTATACTTTCAGGGATCATTTCTACAATTGGTTACTAGAGAAGTTTCTCTGATCGTGTAGAGCACCGAAACCCACGAAGAGGAGGCGCAGCATTAAAAAAAGAAAGAAAGAAAGAAGAAATGGTCACATTAACATATGGTAGAATAAGAATTCTTTGGGCTCAACCAGAAATGAGTTATTGGAATGACTAAAGTACACTTTATTTAAAGTGATCTATAGTTTGTAATGATTTGAATAAAGATACTTAGACCCATCTTCATTCTGATTTATCTTTATATCTTGCTTGTCTTAATTTTTCTGGTTTTAAGAATTATCTCTATTGTTTGATCTTTTCAGAAAGCATTGTTTAGAGTGAGATTATTGTTTATTTCAATGAGATTATTTCATTGTTTTCAATGATATTTATTTTTCTAGAATGAATGTTAGGATCTCTTGAGGTTGACGGTTAATTGACTTTGGGGGGAGATATGGTGAAAGTTGTAGGATTATGGTTTGTGATCCTTCTTTAGGTTTTTGCAAACTAAGCCATTACAGTCTCTTCCCATAGAAGGACATTAAGTTACAATATCAGAGTTGTTTATGTGAATTAATAATAATAATAATAATGTCTTATTTTTAATAGTGCTTTGCAGATTACAGCACGATTTTACACTTACTATCTTGATCCTCAAAACAAGCCTGTAGTCAAGTGACCGTTTTTGATAATGGATCTTTGAGTCTTGTTATTTTTGAGTATTTATTCCTACTTTTCAAATTTTTTTTCAAGGTAGGTTTTGCCTTTGCTGGAACTTGACATAGATGGAGTCATCTTGTCTGGCTTCATTCATTCAGGATGTATTCGATATTTGTCCAACATGCTGTGTTTGTTTCTTATTATTAAGTCATATTCATTATACATAAAGACAGTGAAAAGGCCATTAGAAAGAAAAAACTGAAATTAATGTCAAAAGAGATTCTGAGATTTGTTCTTGAGGTTTGAGTGGCTAAAGCAAACAATAAATGATGAGATAGAGAGTTGAATTGAAGATTTCAAAAGATGACTCAAGACAAGGAGTAAGGTATTATCACAATGACATGTGCAAAGACATTTCTCAAGCTGAGAACTTAAGAGAACATTCACGCCCCATGTTAAAATGTCGAAGGGTTCTCAGGATACACTATTAAAAGGCACAGAAAGCATCAAAAGATGATAGAAGGCATACACAGAGTGAAAAATAATTAGTTGATGTTCAACCATTTCCAGAGGTAGTATATGATTAAGGATCACTCAGACTAAAGAAAGAAGTTCAAGTTGCATGTAGAAATTAGCAAAAAACAAGGCTTTAGAAATTGATGGATATCAGAGCAATTACTTCAGCAAATAGATGCAATGCTAGGAACACTTACTCATTTCTGTTAAGGAATTTGGAAGACTGGCCAGCTGAGTGGAAGAAATCCATATTTGTGCCCATTCCAAAGTAAATTGATTGAATGGAATGTGGAATCATCAAACAACATCAATATTGCATGCTGAAGATAATTCAAAATGGCTACAGTTGAACAGACAAGAAGGAGCTACTAAAAATTGAAGCCAGATTCAAAAGAGGTGTAACAGGGGGTGTATTATTGCTGATGTCAGATAGAACTTGAATAAAAGCAGAAAACACTGCAAAGATGTTTACCTGTGTTTTGACTGTGCCAAGGCATTTGTCTGAATCATAAATTATTGATAACATTAGGAAGAAAAGGAATTCCATAATACTTATTATGCTCTTGTTAAACCTGTACATGGATCAAGAGGCTGTTGTCCAAACAAACCAGGGGATACTGTGTGGTTTAAAAATGGAAAAAGTAAGGTATGTGTGTGATAGGGTCAATTCTCTCATCCTAGCATATAATCTGAGAAGTTGGGCTATATAAAGAAGGATTTACCCCTTTAAAGTGTATGCAATCGTCACCACCACTGTCTAATTTCAGAACATTTCATTTTTTTTCTTTCTCAAAAGATGCTTCATACCCACTAACAGTCACTCATCATTCCCCAAAGAAACCCATTCTTATTAGTAGTCACTTTCCATCCTCTTTCTCCTAAACCCTAACAGCCATTACCAAGCATGTTGTCTTTTTCCATGGACTGGTGTCTTCTGATACCATGTTCCCAAGTGTGAGCCTCACCATCCTTGCTTCTCAGGAGCGTTCTGTTTCCATGACAGATCTGTTCTTCTTTCCTTCTGGCTCCATGACCGTGCCACCCCCCCACGCCAGATTTGTTCTTTCTTCTGGCAATTCATGGTACTTTCAATTTTCTTTGCCAAAACCATAATTCAAACGCATCAGTTCTTCTCTAGTCTTGACCAACTTTTACGTGCATATGAGGTGATTGGAAATAATGTGACTTGAGTCAGGTACACTTTAATATCATTGCTTTTGAACATTTAGAGGCCTTTTACAGCAGATTTTTAAAATGCATTATGTCATTTGTTACTATGAGCATTGATTGTGGTCCCTTGTAAAATAAAATTCTTGATAACTTCAGTCTTTTCTCTGTTTATCATGATGTTGTCTTTTCATCCAGTTTTGAGGATTTTTGTTTTCTTTACATTGAGGTGTAATTGATACTGAAGGTTGTACTCTTTGATTTTCAGCAATTACATTGTCGTCTATGCTCTCAGCAAGCAAAATAGAAATACCAAAATAGACCTTTAAATTTGTGATACAATAATGTATATGTCTTCATTAATGCATTAAGTAAAATTAGTGCATTCATCCCTTAACATTATCAGACATTTTACATTGAAAACAGTAGGAAAAATTCTATTTTGTGCATTAATGACATACATTTGGCAGGAACTAATGCTGAGGTGCAAGACAAGATAATGCTGACTGATGGTTTTGTGTCAACTTGACTACACCATGGTTTCACAGTTAATGTGATGTACGTATTCTGACAGTTATGTGATGATGTAATTTAGCAGTTGTGTTAGCTTCCATTTTGTGATGTGATGATGTTTTTACACAATACTGAATATTTTGCATAATGGCCTTTGGAAGTTAACCATGTGAACAAGTGAGGAGTGGGTGCATTAGTAAATATATTTTTAAATAAAATTTTGAGTTATGTCCATAATTTGATAAAGTCACTGATTTTCAGGTATTGCCAATCCTACTATGGTGAATTTCTTAATTCATAATGAAAAGGAATATGGAATTTCAATATTTTAAAATTTAACCCTGTTTGTAACCTCTCTGAGTTCTTTCCTTGGACCTCCTAGGACTCCATAAACTCCAGGATATTTTCCTCTGTCTAAAATGCATTTTCTCTCCTCTCTCTCACCATTTATGAGCATCATAATCTACTCATTCCCCAAAATTCATTTTTGCTGTCATAACAATATTGTAATTGTGTACTTAACCTTTTATTATTCTTTCCCCACTTTTTTCTTTTTAAAAATTGTTTTATTGATATAAAATTCACATTTAATACCCTTTTATATTTAAGTCACTTTAAAAATTGTATATACATCACAATCTGTTCTAGTTCTCCCTCCTCCCATCTTCATTCATTATTCATTCTCCAATTCTCCTTATGCCCACCCCCCCATTCCATCCCCAATAAACCATTGCATCAGTTATTGTCTTTGTTCATCCTTTGCTCCTATGCTTCATAACTGGGAAACCTAATATAAAATAAAAAAACAGAAAGAAAAACAGTAATATAAAGATAAAGAGTAAGAAAAACAAATCACCAGTATTATTTATTTAAAAGAACCAGAGAAGAAATTTCTGTCATGGAACAAGTGAGAACTATTTCAGTCAAGAGGAAATTCAGGTTGGATCAAGAGAGGCCAATTGACCAAGTATCATATTATACCAGAGTTCCATCCACTATAATCAAGTTTATAATAATCTGTGTCTGGTTGCAAAGCTGTTTGGGTTCTTTGCCTGTGGCCAGATGCGATCTGCCAGAGGCTTAAACTGACTAGATACTCTGCAAGTGGATTTTGGGCTCCTGTTACCTGTCTAGCTTTCGACTAATTAGGTTTTCACAATTTCAGCTCTGATACTTTCCCCTTCATTACAATTTGGATTGTGTTATTGTCATCTTTGGAGCACATAGGCTGATGTGCTTCTTCTATGTGGACTTAGTTGACACCTCACTTAGTTGGCTGCTTGTTTGAATACAAGTCTTTAAGACCCCAGACATTATTCCAGTTGATAGCTGGGTACCATCTACTTTCTTCACCACACTTTGTAGTAGCACCCTTATTTTCAGTGATTTCTAACTAAAGGCAGGTATTTGCCTTTTCTCTCTTAGCTGTTTGGGCATTTGGGATTCATCAGTACACAAAACAAACAAAAAATTTATGCACTAATGGAACATTACTAATATATGCCAGATTGTTTTCAATTGTTACTAGGTTTCAGTTCATACATACACAGTTCATATCAAGCAAAATACCTATATCAAGTTGGCACATAATCTTACCTATCACAGCTGCTGACAAGTTCTGTCAGTAATAAACTTGCCTAATCTGGTCAAGGTGCCTTCAAAATAGATCCATCCAAAACATGGCCCTTTTATTCAAGTTAGGTCAGTTCACAAGATTATGGAGGCTGTTTTCGGGATTCCTAAGGAATAATAGTGAGTCTCTCAGAAATGCCAAAAGAGCGGTTTTGATATGGTGGTAAATGAAAAGCACAGAATTCTTCAGGGAAGATTTCTAGAAATCACCATTATAACTGTGTAGACCTAGAATGTAGAGAAAAAAATAGCCTCACAAGTTGATATTTTAGCTTAATAAAAGTTTCTCTAATTTTATAGCAATACTTAAAAAATTTAACCTTTATAGTCTTAAGAGGGAAGGATGTAAATGTAATAGATGCATATACATATAAATTTGGTTAATTAACACATGTAGAAAAATACAGGGAAGGATAACTGGCTTGGTAGTATGGAATGCAGCATTTTTTAAAAGAGTGAGCAAGCTAGGTTCAATATGAAGGTGACATTGAGTCAAGATATGGCAGTGGGAAGACTTCATTGACGAGCCTTGGTGGCATAGTGGGTCATGTGTTGGGCTGCTAAACTAACTACGAGGGTAGCAGTTTGAAACCAGAAACTGTTTGTGGGAGAAATACTAGGCTTTCCACTCCCATAAATATTACAGTCTTGGGAATTCACAGGGACAGTTCTGCCAGCCTTAAAGGGTCTCTAGTGAATTAGAATCGACTGATGGCAGTAAGTTTTGTTTCAAGAGTTAACCTTGTAAGTGTCTTTTCTTGGCTCCCTGACCCCACCTAAAGACTAAAATTCTTTTCTGTACTCAGTATTCCTTTTTCATTGTCAACACTTTATGAGTGCCATTTAAAGAAGCGCTGTTTATTTTCCATGTGTCTACCCAAAGTTTAAGAAATTTAGCCAGTTGGCTAGTGCAACAAACTCTATTTTTCAAGTTATTGGATTTAGTAATATTCAGGATTATGCTCAGTGTAGCCTGCTTTCCGTGTGTTTTATCTTTTTGATAAGCCTCACTAGAAATATTTTAGCTATTAGTATTCACCTGAAGTTAATGTTAATTGAATAGAGGTGGTCAAATTATTTAGCTTATTTAGGCATAACTATCCAGTCATTAAGTAAGAGTTATAGTTGATACGTTTAAAAGCCCTTTTCAGGTTTACAGGAGCTTTTTTGATTGTTAGGCTATTAACTGTAAGGTTGGTGGTTCAAGCATATCAGCTGTTCCTTGGGAGAAAAAGTGAGGCTGTTTACTTTTCACTTTTTAATGTATTTAATGTATTGTTTCATTACCCTTAAATAGGGTTGCTTTGAGTTGTTGGTTTATGAATTATATGCGAGTTCATAATGTGCTTGGATTATATGTGAAAAATAAAGTATTTCATATAGATCTATGTAAAGGACAATGTTTCATTACTTTCATTCTTAGACATCTTCTGAAGAACAAATAGAAAGCTTATGTATTTTTCAGAAATGAGTAAAACTTAATTCTGTCTTAACAGTTACATATGGGATTCTTTCATAAATCTAAAAGGCATTGTTACCTTAATTTTATTTTAATGCCTAGAAATGATTTCATCAACAGAAGCATTTCATCATAAACCCCCCCCCCCCAAAAAAAAATAAAAAGCTAAATCAGTTACCTTCAAGTTGATTCACACTGAAGAGTTCTCATGGCTGTGACCTTATGGATGCAGTTTACCAGGCCTTCTGAGGTGCTTCTGGGTGGGTTCAAGCTGCCAGCCTTTTGGTTCGTAGCTCAGGGCTTAATGGTTTGTGCTACCCATGAGTGCTCCCTGTTTTATCATTACTCCTTAGTATTCTCTGGTATGCCGACACACTAAAATAAAATGAATATAGAAATATGATTGAATGGCCTAGAAGGGTAAAGCAACAATGAAATTATCTTAATTATTAGATAACCTCCTCAGTTATTAAAATTGTTTAGCTCAAATTGTGTTTAGCCCAAATCCATCTTTCAAGAAGGAATACAAATATTAGAGACTTCATATTAAATTTTATTAAAAATTGAACATAGTTGAGAATTTACAGTTTTTTCTTTGTTTACCTTTAATAGCAGAAAGAAAATTGACAGCAAGATGATTCGCCATTATCAGTCAAATCAGAAACTGACTGCAGACAGATAGGTAGTAAGACTCTAGACTTGAATTATGATTCTTAATGTTTTAAAAACCAAGAACTCTTGAGAGAGTTCGTGGTTTATTTTTCAGGACAAAGCTGAGGTATGCTATTCTCATCTATCTAGTCATTTAAAAGAACTGTTTCTCCATGCAGTATTGTGACTAAAACTATATGTGGCAGTTAATTTTTATCTTTTATTATATTTGAGCATCAAAGTTTACTTGATGTGATTTATAAGTTGATATCCTGAAGTTGTTATGTCTATAAGAATGCTTATAAGAAAATAAATAAAAAAAATAGATCATTCTGCTTCGTTTTTCTATGTCTAAATAAGTTTTGCATCTACAGAGCAGGAATTGCTATCCTTCAGCAGAGTTATGAGTAGTTGAAATTGAAATATCAGCTGACAATGCAAGGACAAGAAGAACCAGAATCTATTAGGCATACAGTTACATTCTTAAACTGGTATTACATTTAGATCGTAAAGACATAAGAAAAGGGGCCAAAAGTAATACATTTAAGAAACAGGAAATTTGGAGTCAGTGTTTACAAGATGGATAAGTTTGTTTTGGATTCCTACATGACAGTTTTTTTCTGCATATAACTTTTTCTCAGTACAGAAGTATATTTTCATTGCTTTCTACTTTTCCATTCTTTAGCTTGCTTTTTTTAAACCAGAGGATTATAAAACTCAAATTTAATTTTATGGAGTTGTATAATGTATTATTAATGTAATATTTTTATTTCTAACCTTTAGGGGTCTTACTGGGCAATAGACAACAATCCGAAGGAGGATGCACTGCCTACTCGGCCAAAGAAGAGGGCGCGGTCTGTAGAACGGGTAAAAGCGCTTTATTGTAGCTTATGTAATTAATGGTTAAAATGTCAGAAATACAGTTTATTAGGTTAAAAAATTGTTGAGCTTATACACAGCAAAAAGTATACCAACACAACCATTTCTACCAGTACAGCCCAAGACATTCTTACAGTCTTCAAGTTGTGCAACCGTTCTCACCCTTTCCAGTTGTTCTGTCACTAACATAAACTCACAAGATTTAAACTTTTGTTTGTTCAAGTTGCTGTGTTGTCACTTTGAGCCCACATAGATAGTTCTTAAAAGAGCATAATGCTCAAGGAATGCAGGGAGAGAAGGGTCCCAAACAAATCACAGGTCCGGTAGGCGCAATTGTACAACCATAAGTAAAGATTATAGTAAAGTCATAGAGAGCATGAGAGATAGAGGAGAGATTGAATTAATGGAGTCAGACGCACAATTCATGGTAGCATGCTCACCTCAGCCCTGCTTGGTGGTCCTCATGGCGAGAGCCCCGGGAGCGAGAGCAGGAGAGAGGCCCCACTTTATTGCTAACCAAGGATTCTATCTCTAGGGCAACCACACAGGCAATCACACGTCATAGGAAGGGCAGTACGATAGGCACACACATCGTAGGAAGGGGATGTATGATAGGCATAATGCATGACAGGAAGGGGATGAGCTAGGGGTGTGCCCATAGGAATGGGAAGGTCTAGGGGTATACATGTGACAAGATAGGTGGACCCTAGATTCATGATGGCAGCCTAACCTTGGTCATCCTTGGGCGGGTTCGACCTCTCTGGGGCCTCCTACAAGAAAACAGACTACCACTATCCTTATCAGAAGGGAGTGGGCCCTGCTTGTTGTGGGATAAACAGTGGTGACTGCTTGCGCTAGATGGCTGATAACCCTAAGGGAGAATAACCCTGATCTACTTCTGATGACCTCCAAGTGTATAGTCATTGACAAGCAGCTAAGTTTGGCATATATTTGGAGGAGACAACTTGGGAGAAATTCTTGTGTTTACCACAAGATATTTTTCCTCAAAAACTATTTTATTGGGAGCTAATACATGTATCATATTCTATAATCCAATCACATCAAGTTAGGATTATGCAATTGCTACCACAATCTATTTCAAAACATTTTTTTTTCTTCTTGACCTCATTGATACACTATATTCCCCAGAAACCCTTATTCTACTTATTGTACCTGTAGGTTCATCTACCCTGAGTTTCATATACTGAAAAACAGAAAAACACACAAATTCAAGAGGGTCACCCCCAGTGACAAAATACACCCGAGATAAACCCCAATATGATATGATAAAACCCAAACAAGAAAATAGGGAAAATTTTGAAAATCATATCAGGCCCAACATGCATGAGAGGGGGGAATTCAACTGACAAGGTTTTAACCGTTCAAGTCAGGTGTGTCATTTTGATCTTCTGTCATCTCCAGTGCACTCTGTTTGGTAACCAGTTTCTTTCCTTCTTTCGATGATAGATAGAGGGAAATTACCGGAGGCTTGTTGTTCCTATGTAGGTCTCACAAATGTCTCTTGGGCTCCCACTGTCACCCACACTTCTCTAGAAGCAAATGAGGTTCTCAGAGTTTAGGCTCTGATGCTTTTCTCTCCTTTGGCTTTGAATTATATGATTTACACTCCTTCCTTCACTGATGTTGGTGTGCTTCTTCCTTATGGACCTAGTTGATATCTCACTTTGATAGCTGTTTGTTTGGAAACAACCCTTTAAAAACCCAGACTTGGTTATCTGATAGCCAGGCACCATGGAATTTATAATTTTATTGGGGCTTGTACAACTCTTATCACAATCCATACATCCATTCATTGTGTCCAGCACATTTGTACATTTGTTGCCCTGATCATTCTCAAAACATTTTCTTTCTACTTGAGTCCTTGGTATCAGCTCATGTTTTCCCCTCCTCCCCACCCTGCCTCCCTCATGAATCCTTGGTAATTTATAAATTAATATTTTTTTTCATGTCTTACACGGTCTGATGTCTCCCTTCACCCATTTTTTCTGTTGTCCGTCTCCCAGGGAGGGGGGTTATAGATAGATCATTGTGATCAGTTCCCCCTTTCGCCACCACTTTCTCTTTACCCTCCTGATACCACCCCTCTCATTATTGTTCCTGAGGGGTTTATTTGTGCTGGATTCCCTGTGTTTTTGTAAGGTCTCTCTCTCTCTCCGGGACTAGATTTCAGCCTCGGTCCTTGGCTCCGCACGAGAAAGATTTCATGCCGAAGCCGGGCTCGTGATCTAAGTGAATTTAATGAAAGTTCAAAGAAGCATCAGGTTTTACGCGGCACCCATAGGATTCCTTTGACCATGCGGCCTGGCAGAGACTGCTCCGGGACATGCAAGGATCTCTCCCCTCCCACGAAGAGGACCAGACCACCCAAGCAAGACAAGCCAAGCCAAGACAAGACCCCTCTCCCTCTTGGTCCCTGCCTTTTCAAGGGTTCCTGGGGGAGGCGTGGTGAACGACCCCAGGCGAGCCCATTGGCTGAATTGCAATCACCTGGCCCAGGTGGGCTGCTCCAGGTTTAACGCCCATCTCCACCCACTGGCGGGAAAATCCAGCTTTGTCCTTAGCTGGTTCTCCTGGGCATGCATAAACGGACTTCCCAATTACCTAGGCTAAGCTACCTAACATTCCCTCCTGAAGAGATATTGACCCAAATCTTTGGGGGTACTGGACGACGACATCTCTAGCTGCTTCCTGCTGACAAAGGGGCGTATTGGGGTTTTGGGTCCATATCCTTCCTACTCTGTTAGAAGGGGTTGTCCATTAAGAGCCCAGGATAGATAAATAAGGTTGAGGTGGGTTTAGGAGGCGGTAGTCCTGGAGCTGGCACACTGGGTTTAGAGGCCTTTGTAACCTGAGAACTGGAAAACAAACAAACAAACAACAGGTGAACAGATTAAGTGAGACATGGGTAAGATTGTAAGGTGGCAGTGCCCTTGAAGTTAGGTTAGTGTCACAGACTTTGGTCATTGTAAACACAGGAACGGAGGAAAGGTATTCACTGGCCTAAAGGCTGTGAGGGGTCTGAGGTAGACTCATCTGTGCAGCCCTCATCTGTCCTGGGGTGGCAATGAAATATCAACCTCAGACCATCCAGTGGCTCACAGGAGTATTCATCTGTTCCCACGGTTCCTGTGGGGGAATCTGAGGCTCCTCCACTGTGAGGAACAACTGGAAGCTGTAGAGGGACTTGGATGAGGCCCGATGACTGCAGGTGTGCAGTTTGGACAGCAGGTCTCGGCCTATGAGAGGAGCTGGACATTCAGGTATCACTAGGAAGCTCTTGCTGCTGGGCGTCCGGACCAGGTGCCTTCAATCACCCTCCTCCATTGTTAGGTGCCAGCTGGCCTGTGGGTGCCTCCCCTCCAGGTTTTGGGCCTTAGGACAGAGGCCAGCCCAGTGACCAGTCTGCTTACAATGGACGCATGGCGTCTGAGGAGGCTCGTTCCGGTTAGGGCAGTTCCTAGCCCAATGACCCGGTCGCTGGCAAATGTAGCACTTGGTACCTGGTTTAAAAGTCTGGAAAACCTGGGAGGCATTCGATGGGCGTCTGCTATTGAGTGCAGCCAATATCTTGGCATGCCTAATGTCCTTTCTTTTCTCCTTATCCCGGGCTCAAGCCTTGCTCTCCTGATCCCAATTGTAAAAAGCCGTGTTGGCACAAGCAACCATCTCCTCCAGGTTAGCTCCTTCATGCCGTTGCACTAGTTTTTGTACTTTCTTGGGAATGTCCTGTGCAGCCTGTGTGAGGAATTTGTCCTTGAGCAAGACTTGCCCCTCATAGGAATCAGTATCTACAGCAGTATGATTCTTTAGGGCTTCCTTTAGCCTCTCTAAGAAGCTTGCAGGAGACTCGGTAGGTCCCTGGTGAATCACTGTCACCTTGGCATAATTAATGGCCTTTTGCCTGCCTGACTTTAGTCCACCCGTGATGCATATCAGGAAATGTTCCCGTGCCAATTTGTGCTGAGGCTCACTGTGACTCCACGCAGGGTCTGTGAAGGGTACAGCAGTTTCCCCTACAGGTTATTTTTCTTTTTTTTTTTTCCCCTACAGGTTATTTTTCATTCATCACATGTAACTCCTCTGCAAACTTTCTAGCACCTTGGAGCACACACTCTTTCTCGAAATCCGTCATGGTCTGTCCTAGTATGATCATGACATCTTTCCAGGTTAAATTATAGGGTAGGGTGAGGTGCTGGAAGTGTCCTATGTACTGTTTGGGTTTGTTAGAGTAACTGCCTAAGTCACTTTTAATTTGCTTGAGTTCAATTGGGGTGAAAGGTTTGTAAATTGCTTGGGGACCAAGCTCCCCCGCTGCCTCTACTACAGGTAGAATACTCTGGGCTGCTTCAGGGTTGAAGCAACAGTTTCCCTCTGGTCCAGGGTCCCTCAGGGGGTCCTGGGTGCACTGGGCATAGAGATCCCTATTTCTCCTTAAAAGGAAAAATGCTCTAATATACGGCATCTCCCACCACTTTCCCAATTGAACAGGATGCATTCGAGGGGGCAATCCCTGGGTCTCGGTATCGAGCTGGCCTGTCCCATCCGGAAAGCAAACAACACGAAGATTACCAAGAGCTCGATGCCTCGAGGTTGGGTAATCGCAGATTCAGCGCCCACATCTGGCTTGTCGTGAATCTGAGGCCTCAGGCAGGTGCCCCCGCCCAAGGGAGGAGTCAGAGACCAGTCACGACATTTCTAGTCTGACTGCTTTCCAGATTACAGCTATGAGGGCCACTGCATGGCGTGGCACCCCGGCCTTCAGAGACGCCTGCTGGCAGGAGCAGACTTCCAAATCTCTATCCGGCAGCTCGGGAACCTCTAAAGGTATCGGTATAGAGCTGGTCTGTCCCATCTGGAAAGCAAACAACACGCCCTGGCCCCAAAGTCCACTTTCAGCATTCCCTGGGGACCTTGCCACTCCATTCCCTTGCTGTTCCGCTGCACTCCCCCAGTGCTTTGCCTCGGTGTGGTGGGATCAGGTCAGGTGCAATTCCCACACTGTGTCTCCGGTGCTGTCCCCTGTATCGCCCTTAGTCACTGAGGGGCATCATGTCTCATAGTGGGGCCAGCCATGTTGTTCTCTCTGTGGACTGGCTGCTCTACTCAGGAACATCATCATCACGGCCTGGTGGGCCAGGCTGTGTTTCCACTCTCTCCTCCTGCCCCTTCATCTGCTCCCGTGTGCTCTGATCAGATATGTCCATCTCCCGGAGCTGCAGAATCAATGTCATCCTTTGAAACAAATTCTTTTTGGGGGAGGGGCAGGAATCCACTTAATTTTTGGTGCTGGGGCCAACCTCCCAGACCTCTCCACTGGTTCCCTACTCCACGCCGGGATATTGCATTCACACCTTGCGGCACTGGGTTGAAGTCTGGTCCCACTTTCCCTGTGGAGATATAAACAATACCCTCCCCTTGGGTGGATTAGTGCCCCATGCCCCCACTTCCCTTTTCTTCCTTATATTCATCCTTTTGTTTTCCTTCCTCCCCCTCCTCCACCATTGTCTACCATGTGCATCCCTGGTTTTGGTCTGGTCTCTGCCATACTACACAGTCTTCACCTCAAAAATGTTTGTATACAGTAGCTTTTACCCCTATGCCACTTTTGCTTTTTGAAATATTTTTTAATTCTTACCTCAGCGGGCTCATGTTGTACTTATCCTTTTGTGCCTGACTTACTTCGTGTAGCATGATTTCCTCCAGTTCTTCCCATGCTGCTATGTGCCTCATAAGTTCATCACTGCTTTTTAGTGATGCGTAGTACTCCATTGTATGTATATACCACAGTTTTTTAATCCAATCATCAGTTGATGGAAATCTGGGTTGCTTCCAACTCCTTGCAGTTGTGAACTGTGCCGCAATGAACATTGGAGCACAGATGTCTGGTCTTGGTTTGTTTCTTGCCTCTTCTGGCTATATGCCCAGTAGGGGTATTGCTGGGTCATATGGTAACTCGATTTCCATCTGTTTTAGATATCGCCAGATTGATTTCCATAGTGGCTGTACGTACTTACAGTCCCACCAGCAGTGGATGAGAGTTCCTGTCTCCCCACAGCCCCTCCAACACTTGTTGCTTTCCGATTTTTTGAATTGGGCTACCTTTGAGGGTGTCAGGTGGTACCTCATTGTTGTTTTAATTTGCATTTCTCTTATGGTTAAAGATCGGGAACATTTTCTCATATGTTTGTTGGCCATTCAGATTTCTGCCCCTCTGAAACTTTTTGCATTTCTCTTAGGGCTAGAAATGTGGAACATTCTCTCATATATTTATTGGCCATTTGGATTTCTGCTCTTGAGAAACTCCTGCTCAGGTTCTTTGCCTACCTCTTGAGTTAATAAGGCCTTTGTCTGATGTGTCATTAGCAATTTCATTTACACACACACACACACACACCCCTCCAATGTTAAAATCTTTATGGCAGCAGGCTGCCATCTCATTCTGTGAAGCAGCTGGTGGGTTTGAACATTGACCGTTTGGTCAGTAGATGAGCATTTTAACCACTGTGCCATACCTTTCTTGTGGTCTTTTGTGAGTCAATATTTGATTACCTCCTAAAAGTAGAAATCTTCTAACCTTATAGACCCCTTTCCCCATCCCACCATTCCCTAGAATGTCCATATATATTAAAATTGCACAACACAGAGTTTTAACTTTTCCTTTAAAGAATCATATAATTTTTAAGACCTCAGATGAAAAGTGGTCTTTTACACTTACCCAGATTTTTACCATGTCTGTCTTAATTCATTCCTCGAGGTCCAGGTTTCCTTTTTGGTGTAATTTCTTTTCAGCTTAAAACTGTTTCTTTGGGTTTTGAATGTATCCTGCTTGGTGTTCACTGAGATTTTGATTCTTTGTCTTTCACTAAATTTCCAAGATTTTCAATCATCATATCCTCATATTTTTCCCCTTACCTTTCTCTCTTTTTCTTCCTCTTTTGATCTTCATTTTAATATTAAGCCTATCCAGTAATATTTTCCCCCAGGAATTTTTCCATTCTAAAATTTTGATTTTGTTCTTTTAAAATATTTTTTATGTCTTGACTAAAATTTTCAGTTATGCTTGAATTCAGGTTTTTATTTTATTTTATTGCACAATAATTCTGATAGCTACTGTAAAGTCTTTGCCTCATAATTCTAACATCTAAATCTTTGAGTGGGGACCTACAGATTACCTTTTCTTTTTAAAATGGATTACAACTTTCTGTTATTTGTATATCAAGTAAGTTTGACTTCTATTGTAACATTGTGGATATTCCATTAGATAGGTCCTAGTTCTGTTAAAATTTTCTGAAGAATGTTAATGTTTTGGCTCTTAAGACTCAAACTACAAGCTGTGTTTGCCTTTTCTAGGCAGTAGTTCCAATTTCAATACTTTGAGCCTTTTGTT
The DNA here is from genome assembly GCF_050624435.1 of Tenrec ecaudatus. Lineage (NCBI taxonomy): Eukaryota > Metazoa > Chordata > Mammalia > Afrosoricida > Tenrecidae > Tenrec > Tenrec ecaudatus. The sequence continues at coordinate 66,684,104 of NC_134530.1, read as the reverse complement.
TTCTGCTGGGGTTAGTGTGAAGACTTACAGTGCAGAATTTGAGGTTCATGTGCAGAATTAGAGGGTCTCCTTTTGTATTCTCCCAAATTTAATTCTCCTTTCTCTCCTTGGTGGCTATCTCTTCTCCCCAGTTCATTCCTGACAGTGGGGCTTTGGTGAACTTTAACTGGCCGCACCTCATATCTACTGCTCATTCTGGGGCAACACTTTAGTTACGTGGTTATAACTAGCATAGATGAGTCTAGAAAAGGTAATTTCTAGCTGGATGACTTTTAATCAATGTAGAGTTCCATTACAGAAAGAGAGGAGAGAATGTATATTAAGGGACCATTGATTGTTGCCACTACAAGAGTGTATCAGTTTTTGTTAACTTGTCACTTAACGCACAGAACTGGATGTTGATGAACTTGCTAAAATCCTTCAAACTATGTTAAATTTGCTGGATATATGAGTTAATAATTTTTCATTTTGTTCTTGTATTTTAGGCCTCAACTCCATATAGCATAGATTCAGATTCTTTGGGAATGGAGTGTATTATTTCGGGAAGTGCCTCTCCAACTCTGGCAATCAACACTGTGACTAACAAAGTAATTTCATTTTTTAAATGATTTTGAAAATGTTATTGAGTAATGCATTTAATTTGCATTCAACATAAGAATAGAGTTCTCTATATGATTGAGTTTAAAGGTGATATACTTTAGACTGAAAGCTGAATCCGTAATGTTTTTAGATATGTTACAAATTAGGAGAAATCATAAAGTACTTAATGAGAAATTTTATATTCAAATTCTTTAAAAAATACAAATCAATTTTATTGGCACATACTCCATATAGTATACAATTCAATAGTTCAGTCATATCAAGAAGAGTTGTACAATCATTCCCACACTTTTAGAATACTTGCTTCTTTCTTTACTCCTTGTTATTAGCTCCACATTTTCTTCCAACCTCTCCTGCCATACCCCCAAGAAACCAGTTATTGTCTGTATAGATTTACCTATTCTGGATTTCATATATAGAAAACCATACTAAAGAAGCAGCAAGAAGACTTACAACAGCAACAAAATAAAACTGAGAAAAAACACAATGGAAAAGAAATAACATTAAAACAAACTACAACAGATATAAAAGTGGGTCAAAAGGAAGACCAAATGATAAAGTGTACATTTTAACCTCAATGCATCGGCAACAATCTGCTTTTCAATGCACTCTGCTGGGATAGCATGGCTACTCACATCCCTGGTCTGTGAGGAAGTTCTCCCCCCAAAAACGAATTGCACTGGGTGGAGTTAGCTTTTGTAGTAGGCATTTTTTTCTGCTAGGCGAGCATCAGGCAACTCTGCACCCAGTGATGTTGCCTGGGCAGGGTTTTTTTTGGGGGGGTAACTGGATTTTTTCATAGAAGCAATTTCGTTTGAACCTCGTTTTTAGTTATGGCTGATTAAGAGAACAACGTGCGGCTGTGAAATTTTGTTTACTGCTAGGTAAAATGCCGAAGAAACCATTGTGATGAACACAGCTTATAAGGACTCTGCTAAGGGGAAAAGGTGAAGTGTTGATTGAGGACAAACCTCATTCTGGATCCATCAACTTTCTGAATGGACTAAAATGTCGACTCGTAGTGCATTTGGAGTTCTTTCCACCAGGTTAGACTGTTAATCAAGCTTTTTATTTAGAGGTTCGGAAAAGGCTGCATAACTGTATGACATAAAAGACCTGATTTGAGGCAGACGGGGCACTGGGTTTGCCACCATAACAATGCACCTGCTCACGCAGCCATCTCAGTGCCCGTGTTTTGGGGCACAAAACAGCACGCCTCTCTTGCCCCACACACTTTACTCATCTGACCTTGCTTGGTGCGACTTCTTTTTGTTTCTACAAACGAAGAGGGACATGAAAGGACAGCGATTTGAGGACATAGAAGAGGTGAAGAAAAAAGGGAGATACTGTCAGCCATCCAAACATACAAGTTTGAAAAATGTCTTCAAGAATGGAATTGCAGATTTGACAAATGTATTAAGTATAATGGAGAGCACTTTGAAGGATAAGGTTGTTTTGAAAAAAAATTTACATACATAGCTATGACCAAAAATATTCTGGTTTTTATTGGGTACCCCATGTATGATCAAAGAGGAGTCACCAGAGGCTTAATCCATAGTGCTCCTTTACTTTTTCTTTAAAAAGCCAAACAGTTTTAACATGAGACAAAAGGGAGATCAAATGATATTACATTTTAACCTAACTATATCTGCCATAATTGACTTTACAGTGCTCTAGTCTGATAACAAGGCTGTTCACATCCCTTGACTAAGGTCAGAGGGGATTCATTCTGAGGCTTATCTATGTGCATACCCTACATATGGATTTTGGGCATCAGAGCCTTTTGAAAAGCAGGTGTTCACAATTTAAACTCAGATACCATTCCCCCCTATGGATTTTGATTATATTATTTATATTCCTGAATCACACAAGCTTCTTCCATGTGAGCTTAATTGATTCCTCGCTTAGATGACTGCTTGTTTGAACTCAACCCATTAAAGATCCCAGACGCTATTCTTTCTGATAGTTGGGCACCATCTAGTTTCTTCATCACCCTTTGCTAGAGTACCCACATCTGTGATCTCTTCATGAGGTCAAGCATCAAGCAGGGCCATGTCAAAAGAATTAATTGTTAGATTGGGACTAGAATTAGGGTGAGCCCCAAACCATTCATTTATCTATGATTTGTATATGTCTCTGATTCACCTTAGAGCCATCATTGTCATTTTATGTTAGAGAATATTATCAGTCCTCTCCTTGGGGCATAAGGGTAATTCTATTTCAGTATAAAATTTGAAACTCAGTTCAGAAAAAGAAATTATACAGGTGAGACCAACTATGAACCACTATACACAAATTATTGATGTACAAATTAAACCCTTAAGTAATTGGACACTATTTACCAAAACAAGGGAACTTGGTAATAGGGCAAAACTTTCCGTTGTATTCATTGACAGCAGAACCATGCCTATCAGAGTTTATATTCATTCACTCACATTCTTGACCCTGCCAGCACAGTAGACATCTAGTAAGGTATAAATGCATCTTGTTTACAGGACAGTTTATTGATCTCATATCTTAAAACCCTAAAAAGACTTTTGAAAGTTCATTGATTATGTTTGGACATCTAATTTCCTCTCCTTCTAGACCATAAGCACCTTGAAATCATAAACCTCATACACACATCGTCACACGCTCTTTCAGTCTTCTTGCCTTTTCCTTAAACTTTTTGCCCTTTCTTGCTCTTTCACTAAACTTGCTTTATGTCTCTTTCACTTTTGCATTCACATAAATATACCTATCCATTTACTAGTCCAATAAGATCTGCTACTTTGTTAAAAAACACATAGAGGAGAAAATGTAATCAGGATAGTGACATAATCATATTTTTAATTTAGAAAGGAAATTTGCATCTGAAGTAATGATTCTTCCCAAACACCAGTCCATACATGAAATGACTCCATCAGAATTACCTAGAGAGCTGTACTTGTCACCCTATATGTCTGTTTACTGGTCTGTCTGTGTGTCTGATGGTGGTAGGAATTGTATGATTCCATTGCAGGCCAATCATAGCAGACAGTCTGTTTTAGATGGATAAGGTCCAGCAACCTGTACTTAGAAAAAAAAAATCACTCCTAACAATGTACAGCTAGAGTGGAGAAGTGAAAGGATTGAAATCAGGAATTTCTTTTTTTTTTAATTGTCCCCCCCCCCCCCGGAATTTCTAATAGTACTTTTTGTATAGCTCAGTTGACAGATACCAAGGACCCAAGTATGATAGTGGAATATTTCTGTGAACTTTTTGAAGTCCTCTTGTGTAGATAGTGGAGGTGCTTAAGAAATACTTAGGGGGTAATGCTTGGACTTCATGATCAAACGAATAGGGGGTTGAAGAAACTTGAGTTATTAGACTTCTGTTTCCAGGTATGATAGAATAACCAGTAACAGCCTAACACTTGTTCTTGGACACTGAAAAACATACACAAAGTACCTTAAATTAAACAAGATGGGAACTCTACAAACTCTATTGGGGAGAAATTACTAAGACAAAACAATGAAGGTATAAAAAATTGTATGTGGTTTGATGAAGAGAAAGACTTGTTAAAAAGCCATTTCCCCCAAATTGTCTAGAGATGCAGTAGAATTCTAATCCCAAACCGAGCATGCTTAAAAATTGAAAAAGAAAAGAAACAAAAAAGCTAGTCTTAAAATACAGTTGGGAATCCAAAATGACCATTAAATAAAAGGACTAAATCTCAGTTACTGAGTCTGGAAACTGGGATACTGAACTGGATGATGAGTGGCTGGCACAGGAGAGAGGAGAGTACATGCCATTAACTAAATAATAAACAGATCCATGGAACAATGTGGGAAAGTTATCTTTTCAATAAATAGTGCTGGATCTGTTATCTGGAATAATAACATTTTCTATGTACAACATTTAATTCCAGATGGTTCTAAGACATAAATATAATCGACAAAATAAGTTATTCGTTGGACAAAAAGGAAGAATAAGATGAATAGTTTTTGGAAAGGAAATAATGATAGATTAATACAATAGAAAATAAAGCTTTATGTAATCTTTAAATGGCTTACTAAAGACAAAAGGATATAACTTTATTTGTATTTAGTTCAAAAACGAGCTAACTAATTGATAGTGAAAGTGTTTATGTAGTGGTGACTGCAGCTTGGAACTGGGAGGGGGAATGACTGGCTGACCTAGGAAAGTGCATGAGAGAGAGCCCTCGTTACCCGCTCGTCTCAGAGTGTGGTCTATTGAACCTCTTCACCAAGGGACCCTTTTAGGGAATCCATTAGGGCAACATTTTTCACAGTAATACTAGAATACCATTTGCTTTTTTCCCATTATTTTTACATTTGTACTGATACAGCAGAAGGAATTGTGTGTAAAATTGCTGACACCTTAGCACAAATCAAGGCAATGGAACCCAGCTAGGAAGTCAGACTATAATATTTACTACTACATATCCTCAGTTAAAAACAAAAATAAACTCAAAAGCTAATTTACTTAAGATATTCTTGGTGAAGCAGAAAAAATAATTTTATTAAGTTGTGAACCTTAAGTATCGATCTTTTGTATGCTGAAGTAGGGGGTTCATAAGCATATAGCCCTTTTACATACTAGAACACAGTGATTACCTCAAGGAAACATATTCCTTGATAAATCGGGAGCTGAACTAGCTGCTTTGCTTATGGAGCAGTGATTTTACTTGAAAGAATAAGATGTTTTCTTGAAAAGAACCAAGTGAGCCTGTTACTATTAGATAATTGACTCTGTTGCATGCGATCCGATTTGGACTTGAAACAGTAAGTAGAGTTTTTAAAAGTGTGTATGCATCAGAGTGACCTGCTGTTGCTTTTCTTTAACAACTTTCTACGAAGATTGTGGTAGTGTTAGCAGCTGTGATTTTTTTTTAAAGTTTGTGTAATGAAATATATCAAGATCTAGAAGAGCTACATAACTCAGTATTTTCTCAAAAACCAATGCATGCTTTGCAAAATCAGATTCCACATTGTCACTAATATAGGAAAAGACTTTTTTTGATGTGCTGTGTGTATAGTATCAAAGAAGACTCTACATAATTACTTGGAAAGTGGATTAGACTAGTCCTTCCTTTTCCGAATATTTACTTGAGTGGCGTCCATACCGACCACCTCATCTTTCTGCCACGGAGCGGCCGTTGACCCAGTGCGGACACATGCTGCAGCACGCTGAGTGCTGGCGCAGAAACGAGAGCCCGGCTGTTTTCTGTGAGGCCACACTCGAGATGGGTCAAAATATAAAGCAATGCCACTCTTCTGATTTTATTTACTAGAAAAATTTTATATGAACATATAACTGGGCTTGTAAATGTTATCTTTAAATGAAGTAATAACATTTTTTCAGTTTTAATTTTCAGTGTGCTAATAATTAATAGGCATATCAACATAAACATTTCTTCTTGCCTCAGTTTTTAAGACCGTAAAAGGTATTCTGAGACCAAAGTTTAAAAACTGTTTTTGTTTTTTTTTACTTTTATCTAGGGAGTGATTACACAGCTATTCCTACTTTGTAATAAATAATTGTTGTACTTTATTCATTCTGTTTATTTTAATAAAAATGTTTCTTTGCCTCCAAATAAAAGGGATTATCAAGGGTTGTGGAGAGTATTTCTGATTTGAGTAATAGGAAACAATAAGCAGTCAAGAAAAACCATGGTTGTTTGCAATTTTTTAAATTGTGTTGCTTTATAGTTTTGAAATTACTTTTAGGTATCAATAATGTGATTTTTATCAAAGTTTAATGTGAAATATGAGGGGGCTTCATGACATTCATGCAAAAGAATGGGATTTTCCCATGAACTCTCTGAGGCCCCCCTTGTGTTTACTGGAAAAATCCTTGCCATGTTTATTGTTTTTGTATCTCAGTTTTCTTTTCCCTCTTACGTATTTCTTAGATACATAATTGCTCTGATGTGAATGTGAGTTTGGTTTTGTCCTAAATATAGATTCACATAGCTTAATTTTCTGCATATTCTGTCATTTGGCAAAAGCATTGAGTATAATCCCATTTTCTGCTCAGAGGAGCATAAAGATAGCTCAGTTGCTTACTAAATTGAGCAAATACTTAGGTAATGAGCAGAAAGCACTGTGAAGGGTGTGGTTACTTACTGAGGATTCAAGGAGCTAAAAGTCTAGTCGGGGTTGAAAGCTATCTAGACCACAAAGCCAAACGGCTCTCGTGAAGCAGGAGAGCAGAAAGGAAAGTTGCTAGTTGTATCTGAACAGAACCTTGAAGGATAATTAGACTAATTTTTAGCTCCTTTTTTTGGTTTCTAATTAAAAACTAATTCAGCTTACAAATAAGCAGATTGAAACATTGTAAAAATACACGATCAGTGGTAAAAATTGAAGACCATTCTTAATACTTTGATAGGTAACTCCACATCTACATAGATTCACATATTGGTGTGTTACTTTAGAAGATTAGATTGCACTTGGATTTTACAAATGTGTTTCCAGTTTTCAAGATTCTAAACTATGATACCTATAAAAATACCTAATTCAATTTTTGTTTCATCCCCCTTTTTAAGCCTGGGATTCTAATTGAAAAATGCACCTGTTTTTCTTAAAGGCTGAGAAAAAACACGTGTGCATTGTAGAAATATTTTGCAATCTAAAGTTTCTTTATCTCCCATTCATTGTGTATTGATGGACCAAATATACCAGCTAGTAAATTGAATTTATGTACCTCTAGTTTATTTCCTTTAGTGAGAAAGTGAGAAAATTATTCCATGGTGAACACAATATTAGTGATGGGAATACACATGACAGAAAAGGCCACTAGCATGTTTATCTTCCTGCCATTGTAGCCATACTGAAAAGATACTCATTGTAATTGGTACTACTTTTCTTTTCCTTCTAGGTAACGTTGTACAACACTGATCAGGAGGGTAGTGATAGCCCACGCAGTAGCCTTAACAACAGTCTCTCAGACCAGAGTTTGGCATCTGTTAATTTGAACAGTGTTGGAAGTGTGCATAGTTATACACCGGTAAGTCTTTGTGGAGTTAGTTAGCTTATTGTTAAATACTCATTTTGTGCTTAAAACTAAATAAAATGCAATTAAAAAGTAAATAACAAGAAAAGATAGTATTTCTCACTTGTCACTCATTAACATAGATAAATATATTAACGCTTAACAAGCAAATTTCTGCCTTGTATTTTGAATACTTTGATCAAGTTAAATACCAATATGTGGTTTGCTATGGCGTGTGTGCTCATTTGTTTTACTCCATCTATTGGTTATGCGTTGGGCTGTTAACTGCAAGGTCAGCAATTTGAAACCACTAATTGATTTGTGAGAGAAAGATAGAGTTTTTTATTCCCATAAAGAGTTTTAGACTTGGAAATTCACGGGCAGTTCGTAGGGTTGCTATGAGTTAGCATTGACTCAATGGCAATGAGTTTTTTTGTATTCAAATGATGGTAACTGGAATAGAAAAAAATTGTACTTCCATCTAACAGAGCTACATTGATGAATTTCTAAAGTTCTTGGGGGAAAAAAAACATAAAGGATGTTAATGTCAACTTGTTTTCTAGCCATAGATCAAAGAAGGCGATTCTGCAAACTCCAAAGTTAGGATAGATTGGTATTCAATTCTTACCTGTTATCTTCAATTTTGGTCTGGAGAATAATGGTATACTATTCTTGCTCCATGCTGATTTTGTCACCTTATTCTCGTTCACTGTGATCGAGTTGATGCCGACTCATAGTGACCCTATAGGACAGGGTAGAACTTCCCCTGTGAGTTTCTAAACTGTAACTTTTTATGGGAGTAGAGAGCTCCATCTTTCTTCTGTTACCCGATTATAGGAACATTACCCTTGGGTTTCTTGATACGTTTTTGAAACCTCCTGGTAATGAATCCTTCTCTCCACTGGACAGAGTACCGAGCCCAAGAACCACACGTGCTGTTAGTCAGTTTAAATTTGATATCATCATTCTGTTCCAAGATGAGTATATAGAAAAATGCTTCATGGGCCAAAAGATATAGAAGGAAGGCCTTGACATATAAAAACACCAGGAATTAAAAACTCAGCAGAATTAGAATTCATAGGGAGTGTAAGAAAAAAGAACATTGATTCTACAAAACTGGTATTAATGCTGGTAACTGGAGGAGTGGAGGGAGCCATTTGTTCAGAGTGCATAAGAAGTAGATACCCCGCCCCCCTTCCAAATGTGAAAGATGATGTACAGAACTGAGACTCTTAAGTGTTCCTGTGGAAGAAACCCCAATCATTGGTAAAGAAGCAGTTTTCAGAAGAAATGTATATTTAAAGAATTACTGAATTTAGGAAAAATGTGTTGGGGTGGGCAGTCTAGAAATATGGGAAATTTTAGAATTGCCAAGATAATCACCAAGAAAAATACTCTGATTGAAGAAATGTTACAATTAAAAAAAACCATCAATCAGACTTCTCTTCCATAACACAAAATTGCAGATGATTGTATTCAGTTTTGAGAAAATAGGTTTGAAATTAAAATATTTTCAGCCAATTTTTCATTAATTTGTGAAAGCCAGAGAAAAAAATCTTTTATGTGCAGATCTTAGAACATATCCTACTTGTTTTCATATGTGCTTCCTGGAAAAAATTAGTTTATCAAGAGATAATCAAAACACTCAGTAATGACAAAATCATGAAATAAAAAGAGTAGTTGGAGCATTTAAACAAACTAAGCAAAGGTTTAATGATTCTAAGTTGCTTTTAAAATAATGTAAACATTTAAAAAAAATCTTAACCCAAAGAAACCAAGGAACTCAACAGGATGGTGCCCCAAAGTCTAATAAAAGGAAAAAGTAAGGAAGCACCGATACAGCTAGATGAGAGGGCTAAAGAAAGCATATTCATTATGCCCAATAAATGTCGACGGGCCAAAGACCTCTACTAAAAGTTGGAGATGTCATAAACTGCTTTTCCAATGCCAAGCATGGTAGCAGCTGCTGGTTGGGCATGCCACATAGCCTTAGATTCTACCTGTAAGGACACAGCCCAGATGGATTGAGATAATTTTATTATTTACACAAACAGCCCAAGTCAGATCAGCATATTAGCTCCCCACTTCCCACTGAAAGACACCAACCCAGAGGACCAGGTGACAGGTTTTCATGAGAGGTAGCTCACTCTGTACTGAAAGAACAAGTTCCAGACTGGATCGAAGCAGTTTTAGAACCTGCAGCTATATTCTTAGGGGAGACGTAGAAAGTCTCAAGTGTCAGTAGAACCCAGGAGGCAGATGTCTCCCCATCGAACACTAACTAGTTGCCTTCTGCGAGATTCAGAGATGTATGAGACACTGCTCCGTGGCCATCTCTTGCATGTTTGGGAGGTGCATGAGAAACTCAAAAACTCAATGTCATCGAGTCATTGCCAACTCATAGCAAACCTCTAGGATGGTAGAACTACCCCTGTGAGTTTCTGAGACTAACCCTTTAAGTTAGTAGAAATCCTCGGGCTTCTGCACAGCAGCTGGTAGTTTCGAACTGCCGACGTTGCAGCTAGCAGCCCATTGTGTAGCCACTACACCATCAGGGTTCCTAGGTGAGAAATAGCCATGAGAATTTGTTCCTCTTACAACGTCCTGCCACCCCCCATGTTCTGGGTTACACAGGTGTTGTGTCAAAGCCTCGGTTAGCCTGCTAGTTACTACGCCTTGTCTGTATGGCCCATGTTGAGGTGGGTCCCAGGTGCCATGTGGCGCTGTTCCCTATAAAAGTTCACATTTTCCATGTCATTGCAGACGCCTTACGTGCACCATTGTGAATGGCTGTATACATTTCAATGCCTGTTCATACCTTAATCTTTCAAAGCACTAATCAAATATAATCTTAAATACAGCTAATCTTATATTAACTTTTAGTTATACCACTTTGAAAGATTTCAAATATATTTTTTGTGTTTGCCTTCCCATGTAGGTCAAGGCTATAGTTTATTCTGCTTCCTTAGAATTTCCTTATTTAAAAAACATTTTAATTTAAAAAATTTCTTTTCAATTCCATATCTCTCCACCCCCCACCCTTAAAAAAAACTTTCCTAGCAATGAAGAGTTTGGTGTACTGAAACTCACGGTGCTTTGGTTGAGCACTGTCCCACAACCCGATTCAATACTCACAGTATTTAAGTTTCTTTGAAAAAATGAATGGAAATTGTTAGTAGCACCATGGAATGAAGGGACTTCAACATTTTTGTGGAAACGGCATTAAAAGACAATGGAACATTTCTATGAACTTTTTGAAACCTCATATAGTGAAATTTGAGATTTAATTGTTTATGTAGAACCAAGATGAAGATTCTAGAGAAATAGAGTTCCAGACCCAACTCATCTCTTGTGTTCTGTCCTCCATGTGTACCAAAACTTAACAGTGGGGGAAAAAGACCAAGGACATTTTTCCTTTGGACTTGACTCTTCGCACTGTTTTCACTTGTATGTTTTGTGTAACGATGCAATTCTGACACAGAACCGCTAAATCAATAGTGTTTCCTTTTCATGTTAGGTGACCAACCATCCAGAACCAGTTTCTCAGTCCTTAACTCCTCAGCAGCAGCCGCAGTATAACCTGCCGGAACGAGACAAGCAGCTACTTTTCTCAGAGTACAATTTTGAAGATCTCAGTGCCTCATTTCGGAGTCTTTATAAGTCAGTCTTTGAGCAGTCTCTTAGTCAACAAGGTGAGCTTTCTATTGAAATGTTACCATCTCTTAGTAATTATTTTTACGGAGTAGCTAGTATACTTCCTGAATGTTAAAGCATTGTCATAATCAGTGTTGACGTAAGCCTCTTGTATTTCTGTTGTGCTCTGTATATGTTTATATCACAACACAAGAATGGCAGATTTGTTACATACTGCCTGCTTACGATGAACTGTGGTGACCTGGGAACATTGTGTTTCAGGATTCTGACCTTCACCTGTGCCACATGGGAAACATGGCTGCATGTTAATTGCATCCAAACCAAATGCTAGATTGTTTGCTCTGGTATATTTTTATTCCACTAGCTGTTGTTTTACTGATTTAGTCATGTTATTGGATCAGAATATCACACACAACACCAGTTCATAGTTGTTGGAAAGTCTACTATTGAAGTATTTTCTAGTTACTTTACTTGGCAGATGAGCTGTTTATACCTTTACTCAGAGAGCTTGCCTATAGCTTTCTACTATAATGAATGGTACAGCTTTGTAATTGTTATTCTTATAGCATCTACACATTAATACTTAATATCACCAGATATATGGAAGTTAATATTATAAATTGTGTATATGTATTTACTTTATATATGAGGACATAGAAGAGTTGTACCTCTATCTAGTATAAGGAAAGGGCTTTTTATGGTTCACGTTTGACTTATCTATTTTCTCTAAACTTGTGTTTAATTGGGTATCTATAAAATAAAAATTTTAAAAATCTTACAAGGCTTTTCTAAGTCTAACTGTAGTTGATCATAACAGAAATAACTAGCTTTGCAATAGCAATGATGGTAAATAATTTCTAAGACCATTTCATCCTATTATAATAAAAAGTATTGATAGGAATTCTGGGTTCCAATCCAGGCTCTACCATAAATCAAACAAGCTAACTTTACCTGTTGGGTTCTCATCTTCCTTAAATGTGAACTGTAAAGAATTGGATTGAATAGCTGATTTTCAAATTGTTCTTCACAGAGCCCTTGTCTTTTGGTACAGCTCGGGGACTGCTGTGGGGAGACATGTGTGGTTAACGAGGAGACCTAGCAGGCTTCTTGCCCCAGCTTGAAAACAAGCAACTTTGTGTTTATCAGTCCTACATATTGGGCTTCTGAGACGCTTTAAAAAATAAGAATAATAAGATGAACTATGTTTTCATAGATCCTATCAGGGTTTCAATGTAAAATGCTAGGGTTTTCATGGAAATCATTGAATTATTGTTTTCTTTTATCTTGCTACAATATCCCTAAGTATGCATTTTATTGACAGATTGTCAGGGCCAACACAAGAGTTCAATCGACCTTTTTCCCTATGAGATAAGATATTAGGATTATCAGTGATATAAACAATACACTCAAATACAATTTTACTGTTAGTGACATATCAGAATAATTTTATCTCTGTTAAAAACTTTGATCCTTGCACTGACAGGGATTATCATGTGGGATTCTCCTATCCCGCATTTAATGAAGTTTTCTGTGTTTGGTTCAGCAAAATAGTGTATGGGCCATATGATAAATAGCCTAGTTTCATAGAAGCAAATGTTGCATTAAGCTTTATTAAAATGAGCATTTACCTGCAAACCAAACATACGTTATTTTTAACATTAGGCACTTCTGGCCTAATCATCATCAGCAGCAGCAGCATAGCAGCTAACTTTTACTGAGCTCATCCTGCATCCTGCACTTGCACCTTGGCATTTAGTCCTCACAACAACTCTATGAAGTAGGTACTATTATTATACCCATTTATCATTGAGCTGATTGTGGCTCAGAGAGATTCAGTAACTTTTTAAAGGTACATGTTGTGTAAATAACAGTGCAGAGACGTAAGTCTTCTACTTTCTGCTGCTGTAAAGTGTGCACTCTTTATGCTTAAAACTCCATGTCTCAAGAATGTTCCATAAAGTAATGAAATGGAGCAGTGGAGATACTATTTTGTTTTACTTAATCCTAAAGATCCTGGCCACTTTTGTTAGACAAAGAAAGAACAGAAATACTAGATGGACTTGATTGAGCCCGCTTCTCCTGATAAAGCCTTGGTCTTCAGGCCTACAGAACACCATTCTGAGCTTGATCCAACACCTTTTCTGACTTCCCCCAAGTATTTATTCATCTTTCAATACTCTTACTCAGACACTGCTACTATCGTGTCAAAACTTTCAGGTACAGTTTCTTTATACTGAACAAGCAAGAAGCACAGTTGATCCTGCAATTTTCTCTATACCTTAGCATCGATAGTGTTGTCTGTAATCTCATTAAATGTCTTTCTTAAGTGGACAAAGAGCTTCTGTAAGTTAGGGTATGATGTTTCTTACTCTTCTCAGTAACCTCAGAGCCCATTGTATGGCAGGCAGTCCATAAACACTTGTTGAACTGAACCAAAGTGGCTTCCTGACAACGTAATATCTTTGCTTTGTGTATAATTTTGCAAATGTCTGTCATAAAATGCAGCTGAAATCTGCATTTTGATCTCGCTTTCTGTTTCTAGGTTTGATGAACATCCCTTCTGAACCTTCCCAGCAGTCCCACACTTCCTGTTCCTATCAGCATTCTCCTAGCAGCACAGTGAGCTCTCACCCACACAGCAACCAAAGTAGTCTATCCAACAGCCATGGCAGTGGCCTCAGTACTGCGGGCAGTAATTCAGTTGCACAAGTCTCGCTGTCCCACCCACAGATGCACACACAGCCGCCTCCACATCCGTCCCACCGACCCCATGGCTTAGTACAGCATCCGCAGCGTCCCCAGCACCCAGCACCACACCCACAGCAACACAGTCAGCTCCAGTCCCCTCACCCCCAGCACCCATCCCCTCACCAACACATGCAACACCATCCGAACCATCAGCACCAGACGTTAACACATCAGGCACCCCAGCCCCCCCAACAAGTATCCTGTAATTCTGGTAAGTTTTTGTCTCATAGCTTTTGTTTGCGTAACAGTGAATTAGGATCTGTTTTTGGCTTTTAAATTTGGAGTTCATGTGATCATTAGCACTTAAACTGGTCTTGTCTGACTCCATTTGTTTCCAGGCTAAAATCCTGTAGTTCTCTTTCTGTCTATAGATTGACTTGGACTCACTAAGTAATCCTTTCAGGTCTTGGTTCTCTTTCATCCATTGGAGGGGTTTTGCGAGCATTTGAAAGGAGAATGGAAAGCAGCCTTGAGATACAGTGTGGTATAGACGAAAGAATGTAAATTTATGCCAGAAAGATCGGTTTGAATTCTTAACTGGCATTTATGACGTAGGGCAAATTACCTCCTTTAGTCTTGTTTTCTCATCTATAAAAATGGCGCTGAAATGCACTGCTCTAAAGTGTTGTCATGAGGCACAACGTGCGGTGACAATTGTGAGATGCCTGCACTATTCTCTTGCCTTTAGTTATTCAGCAAATACCCCCCTTCCCTTCTTTGCTTGTCCTTGTCAAGTAGCGCAGTTTAGTAATTTACAAGGAAGGTGACATTCTTTATAACGTACATCTATCACTGTTGAGCTAGGATACGGTGGTTTCTAGTGAGTGCTTAACCAACCCTGGGCACAGACCTGGCAGAACTCCAAGAGTGTCTGGACAAAGACATTTTAAGGTGAATGGGTCCCTCGGAGGTGCCCACACTTGCACCACTTGCCTGCCTGTCTACTTCCCAGCCATGCCACTGGTGAGAGTTGTTTTTTATCTTGAATGCACAGTTTCTAAAGGTAAGACATCCTTAGTTTTTATTAACCAATTGAAACTCAAACATTGTTTCAGGCAAGGAAGTGAGTTGAAGAGAATGCCTACAGTTTTTGTATTGTGACTTAGCTCTAAAGCTTTTCATGAACCTTTCTGAAGATGCTTCTTAATTTATAAAATAGAAAAAGTAGGGTAAGGTTTCTGGAAGTCCAATGAGAAAAAAGTACAAAAATCAGCAGGGTACCTGAAACTTTGTAAGTCCTTAGTAAGAGTTAATGTTACACCACCTACCTACCCTGCCCTATATTCATCCATAAAGATACTTGGGTTCTTAAAAATCTGAAATTAAAACTATCATCATAGTAATTTTTCTTACTGTTGATATTGTACCAAAATAACAAAGACCAGCGCACATTAAAATTGTAAGACACCATATTTTAGTTTTTCGTTAACGGAATGGCCACAGAATCAAGTTGAAATCAAATTGAAAGTTGGTTATGGGTTATAGCCTTGTTAATCTGACATTTTACATGGATTACCACAGTGAAGATTTACTGCCTTAACAGTTTTGCACATTTAACAGTGGGATGTCTAGGAGTAGTCACTGCCAAGATACCAGACAACGGTAACGCTGGCTGTGATGGTAGGTGTGTATCACCTTAGCTGGAGCATAGGTCTCATGGTTTGACAGTTATGTAATGTTATAGTGTGGTGTGTTAGGGCAGCTCTAGTGCTGTAGTCATTCTTTGTGTGGGCTGATGTGCTTATCCTTCATTTTCGCACAATGACTTGGTTTTAAGAATCTAACCATGTCGAGTGGGTGTTGAGAGTAGTGGGTGTCATATAGTAACTGGTGAGAGGGGATAGCTCCTAAAACATCCAAGTTATTTTTAATCGCTTGTCTAGAGAGAAGGGTAGAGATGTGTAAAACACAGTGGCCCCTTTGGTAATTCTGTTTTAGTGTTACCCAGTCACCATTAGCTGCCATTTAATGTTAATTTGTTCTTCAGAAATTTAAGCCTGTTGATAGGATTTGGGGGAGAGACTGCTGATAGTAGAGATAGGGTATCTGTGGGTGTCTGTTCCAAGGAAGGGAGAGATATCTTTATAGCTGGAAACAATGTATGATTATAGAAACATATTAAGCTGACAGAGAAAGAAAATGGACTTCCACCTGGGGGGTTAGGGATCATCATGGTAGTGGTTATAATAATGAATCTCTTGAATTAGGACTTTCTCCTCAGGTGGGACCGACAGGCTGTCTTCACAGAGGGGGATGGAAAAGAGGCACAAGCAGCAATTGGAGTGCCTGTCATCTCATATTCGCTTCTTAAATCATGCTAGACAAGTACAACTCAAACAAACCACACACTAACGTAGTAGAACTGAGATTTATACCTTGCTTTGTCTTACTTCAAAGCCTGTATCACTAGTTAATCCAAAAGGAGTAAAATCAGCAAGCATGTACACGTAGAGGTAGGGTTTGCCCTCCCACTCTCTGCAGATTGCTTTGTTTTCATATTGACAAGTCAGTTTTTATTAAAGGACACCCAATTTAGTAACAACTGAAATCAATTATGGCCTTAGCTCTTTGAAACGATTTTGTTTTAGGAGACCAAGTTTTAGCATGACCTTCTGACTGTCTATGCTGTATTTACCTCAGGAGATAGACACTTAGTGCTCCCTTGGCTGTTCCTTGTAACCTCAGTTTCTTTGTTTGTGGTTCATTGTAACATCAATTCATTATCTCTTCCCCACCTCCCCTCAGTAAGTTTCTCCTTAAATTATGAATTGCCAAGGGTCAGGGTTCATGTTGTTTTTATGACTGATTTTAAAAATCCACAATTGGTAAGATTGTGTAAGCCAAGTAGTCAAAAGCTGGCCGATAAAGCTGAGAGCTATCTGATGTAGCAAAAGTACGTTTAATTAGTTCTTACCTCGTCCAGGAAAAGAGGGCCATTGGAAACGGTCTTCGCCATCGCGTGCTGCTGTAACAGAAAGACCGCATATGGGTAGATCTAACAAACGAATGTGTTTCTCGCAGTGAAGGAGGCTACACGCTAGAACTCCAGGTACTGGCTCTAGAGGAAGACGGCCTCTGAAAATTCAGAGGAAAGGCCTCATCTCTTAGGAGCTCATGCTCCTGGCCTTTCTCCCCCCCCCCCCCCCAATCCATCGCTTGCTTGTTAACTCTTTTAAATCACAAAAGAGCTGGCCCATTACCAATTCTGCCCATAGTGTACTTAAGACAACCCAGTTCTAAATGGGATGATAACCACAGTTTTAGAGGGTAGGATTCATACCACTGACTGGGGGGAAACATTACTTTATAATAGGCAGCAGTCACAAAATGGGGCTTTCTTCCCTTAGAGTAACTCTTGCCCAGTGGCCACTTGACTGGCGGCCACTGCTGGCACACGGGAGTACCCTAATGCTGTACCACATCAGAGGATACCATTCCAGACTGACTAGAAATGCCCTACCTGGGCTTTCCATTCCTTAGAAAGTTTATCCCTCTCCCTTGCTCCTTTGCCAGGAAGATTGTTTTAAGACATTTCTTTCTCCAGGTTGCCTCGTAAGAAGCATCCACTCTTAGTATATGCTGTACTTTACCTCCCATCTGTTCTCCTTAATGTTCGCTCTCTTCTGATGATTTTATTTCCAGTAGCATCTGGGGGGAGGGGTGACTTATCTATTAAACCAGTGCTTTAAGTTGTGCTCTGTGCTGCTCCTAAACATAAACCTCCTGCTGTATGCTACGAAGGGCTTGTCCTTACGGTCTTAGGGTTTATGAGGGATATGGATTTACATGACATGCTCGTATGTGTGCATACTCTGCAAATGTACAGAATTGTATCAGATTTGACATCATAAGATGGCATGGAAATTTGCAAGTTGCTCTGGTTAGCAGTGCTAACAGGACTTAGAAAAACACCTTAGGCTGATCAGGGTAGCTTGCTAATTTATGTCTCATCTTTGGGGTCCATTCCATTTTCTTTTGTAAAATGGAGAGAAATGATGCCCTTCTTGTCTGCCTCACAGAACAGATCATCCCAACACAGATGAACTTCTTAGTGTGAATTCCTTTGTAGACCTGGACAGGAAGCTGCCTTTGTGGGAACAAGGCTGGCCCATTGTCTTCCCTCATCATACACTTCAGACATCCATCATCCAAGACTGATAGTCTTGTCAATATTACTTTCACAGGGGTTTCAAATGATTGGTATGCAACACTTGATATTCTAAAAGAGAGCTGTCGAATTGCCAGCAGTGTTAATTGGTCAGATGTAGACCTTTCACAGTTCCAAGGTGAGTGTGGTTCCTTTTGGCATATAACCAAATTATATACAAATGTTATTGTGTTTTTTCTAGTAGATGATAAATTTCTTTGTAATAGAGATACTGCTTTCTTTGAAGTGGAACTAAGTATCCTTGATGTAGAATTTCATTTACAGTAAGATCATAAGTATACTTGAAAACGTTAACTTGAAAGATTCACAGTAAAATTCCTGGATCATTTGGTGTTAACGTAGGGTCACAGATAAGAACTCTGAAAGAAATTTGTGCATATGTAAAATAATCAGACCCAAAACAAAAAAAATCAGCTGCTGTTCATTGCATGGCCAAATCACTACCATAATCCTCAACGTGGCAGTAGGAATTCTGTGGGCTCAGCACGTTTGCCGACCTCCACTGTCTTGCAGTACTTGCAGAACTGTCCTAACGGGGTTCCTTCTGTCTTTCCCCCAGGTTTGATGGAGAGTATGAGACAAGCAGATCTCAAGAACTGGTCTTTAGATCAGGTCCAATTTGCAGATCTCTGTTCTTCTCTTAATCAGTTCTTTACACAAACTGGCCTTATCCACTCACAGAGCAATGTTCAGCAGAATGTTTGCCATGGGGCTGTGCATCCAACCAAACCCTCCCAGCACATGGGGACAGGTATGGCCTCATTACCTCTTGTCTTTCTTCCTGATTCATTCATGAGATGCAGCTCCATGTGGGAGTAACACTAGGTTTATGGACATTTCTTATATATCCATCTCTGTGGACACACAAGGAGCAAATTGACATGTTGATGAAACCACACATTTTCTTTAAACAACTTACTTAAAAACAACATAATTAACTACTATTAACTTGTAAACGAAACTATAATGCTATATAGTTATATGAAATTGTATACAGCATTTGAGATACTGGGTTTGACAGTAAAGGGGTTGCTTGGGTCAGTCAGTGTGACAATCTCCGTTGCATTGTTTTTCTCTACATTTGATGTTTACTTTTTAATTGATCATTTTCCTGGATATCTTACAAATACTATAGAAATCTATACATCAATTACATCAAACAAACTTATAGAGATACTGCCATCATCATTTTTAAAACATTTTCTTTCTACTTGAGCCCCTTGATATCAGCTCCTCGTTATTCCCTCCCTCCCCCACCCTACCACCCTCATGAAACCTTAATAAATTATATATTGCTATTTTTTTCATATCTTACACCGTCCAGTGTATTCCTTCTCCCACAGTTCTGTTATTCTTTCCCCTCGAGGGGTATGATGTTTACTTTCTAGGAAATTTTTGATTTTTTCATATTTATTAATGAATCGAGCCAAATTGACGGGTTTCTGTAGAGATAGGTATACCACACAGAGAATTTTGTGTTTAGAAGGCTTGGAAGAAAATGAATTTGGATATGTATTTGTCTCATTAAATGGAAAAAGTCGGCATAAATTAAAGTAGGGGGTAAATGTAAATGGTTTCTGTAATTTCCATTGAGGAGACCTAGTGTTAATATTGGCAGTGAGCCATTGACATTTTTTACTTGTAAAAAATGAATGAAAACAAATTATTATCTAAGGTACATGGTAGAAAAGTTTAAGTTAATAGGCTGTATCTTTGTAGTGGGTTTACATTCTTGTTTTATTGTTCACAGTTTACTTTTCTTAACTTTTATTAACTTACTCAACAAAATTTACATGTCTTGGAGACATGGCTTAAATTTCTATAGGAACATACTTATAAAGTGATAATTAAGTTTGTATAGGCTTAAAATTAAAATGTCATACTTTATATATCTGTAAGAATCACAAATAGTCAAGTTCAAAGTCCAGCTTCTTGGATTATTTGCTCAGCATACAGATTGAATACGAGAAAATTAAGCCCACAGTCATTGAGTCAGTTCCAACTCTTAGCAACCCTGGAGGACAGAGTAGAAATGACCCTTTGAGGTTCTGGGGCGTCAGATGTTTATTGGAGCCCAGCAGCCTCCTCTTTGTCCTGTGTCCAGACTGCCAGGTTTTGTACTTGGCACCGCATGCATCACTCATGACACCATCAGGGCTGCTCACAGATTGGATAAGGATGTTGCACCAGTATGAACCTGACACGTGTGTTCCTGATTTGAAACTACACACGTCTCTGTTCTGTGCGGACGGCAACCTCTGGTTTGTGCAAAGGCTCCTCATGACCACAGTTAAGCATTTGAAACCCTCATGCTGGGGAAAATTCATATTATCCATAGTTTACTATGATCCGCACAGTCAAAAATGACACAGGGAATATCTGCTTTCAGCCAGGATGCTCCCCTGCAACCATTTTGAGTTATTACCAGTGTAATTAGTTGATTAAAAAGCTTTATTCTGATTGCCAAATGTATTACAAAAAGAATGTTACCTTAGGAGCCGGTGGTCCAGGGTTCTGTTCTTGGTCCTGTCCTCTTTTCCCCTTTTCCTTTTTAGTTTCTTCAGGGAAAATAGCTGCTGTTTCTTCGTTTCATTACAATATTGCTGGGATGCGAGTGTAATTCATTTGCAGCACTAGAACCCCGTAGTAACACAGCATTTCTAAAATTCCAGATGGTCCTTACAACATAAACCAGTTTTTAGGGTTGTGTCATTTTATTTAGGGTAGGGCGAGTGGTCATAATGTTTGTTCCCCTCCCTGTCTGCTATGCATTATGGCGCAGTGTAATTGGTTTTAGCGTTGAATGGCCCCATCAACTAACACATATCAACGGTCTGAAATGCCACTTGTGAGGTCCATGTTTCCCTAGCCCGATACTCGCTACTTCTACCCCTTGTAAGTCTTTTCTATGCTTATACCTCGTAGCCACTGAGGCACACGTAGTCAGGAAAACCAGGCTAATAGAGACAGCACTTTATAAAAAGAACTCATGGATTAAAAAGATCTGGTACTAGCCTTCTGTCAAACTGATGTCTCATTAGACAAGTCCCTTTAGCCTTTTTGAGCTTCAGCGGTCTCATCCATAAAATGGCAATAATCATCCCTGGTGTTGCTCTCATGGCAGGATTTAGAGAGAGGCTTAGATGAAGTGTTGAACAGGGAATGCTTCTGCACTGTAATGAAATGCATGATGACAGACACTTACTAG
This sequence comes from Tenrec ecaudatus, assembly GCF_050624435.1. Lineage (NCBI taxonomy): Eukaryota > Metazoa > Chordata > Mammalia > Afrosoricida > Tenrecidae > Tenrec > Tenrec ecaudatus. The sequence continues at coordinate 66,662,747 of NC_134530.1, read as the reverse complement.
GAGAGCCAGGGTTAGTACCAGTGTGCTCACACAGTATTTCTTCCCCTCTCCTCCCCACCTTACCTGCTTAATTAAGTTACAGATAACAATTCTGCTAAGCTTTTAATGCGTGATTGGTTTAACTGTGTGCTAACATGTTTTCCTTCTTTCTGCTTTTCAATCTGATTAAGGCAATTTGTACATAGACTCTAGGCAAAATCTTCCTCCTTCAGTGATGCCGCCCCCTGGTTATCCTCACATCCCACAGGCACTCAGCACTCCAGGAACAACGATTGCAGGTAATTTGTGTGAACGTGTCCACACTGTGAAAAGTCCAAGAGTGAGTCCAGACTGTCTCAGGAAGGAAGTGAACTTCCTGTCATGGATAGCGATTTAGTTCCAGTGCTAATGAAAGGGTTTAAAGATCATATGGCCTCAAGTCTCTTTGAACCAGGGAGTCTAAGAGTCTAATTGTCCTGCTTCTCTGAGAGTCATAGTGCTGTCCTTGGTTCTTAAGTTTCCTTGGCTACTCTATTTTGAGGGGACTCCAGGAACTTAAGTAGATTCACTCCCGTCATGCCAGCGGAGTTCCCCAACTGCAGTGTCTAGGGAAATACCTCCCAGAGCAAGTGCGTAGTAGCCATTGCTAAGTTCCGAGATGGAGGAAAGTACTTGTAGTGGGAAGAGGACCATGGGAAGACTGGAAAGGCTGTAAGGCTTTCCTAGATGAGGACGTGAGGTTCTGAAAGAGAAAGAGCATGTCCCAGGCCCGCCAGTTGATAAGTGATGAAGATAAGACTCGGACCCAGGTTCAGAGCCCATTGCTCTTCTCTTATCGCCACCCCCCTTTCTTTAGGGGATATGAGGAAGAGACTCAAGTTAATGTGCATGAGCTGGAGGGGGGATTAAAAAATCCCAAAAAGAATGGTGTGCCAGGCAGTAGTGAAGGCAAGTTGGGTCCAAGTGAGAGGCGATATGGAGGGGAAGCAGGAAAACTAGATTGCCAGGGGTTGAATCCTGGAGTTTCGCACTTAGCTGTGTGATAGTGGACACACTGCCACACCCTCTCATTGTCTCTGTCTGTAAATGGCCATAAGAACGCTGCCTACTCATGAGGTTGTTAGGAGGATCAAATGTAAAGCACTTGTAAATGAATACCTGGCACATAGATGGGGGTGGGGGGGTTGTTATACTTTTTAGTTAAAGTATTTTTGCTGTGAGGTAATGAAAACCTGTAAATTGCTTACAATGTCAGGGCATAGGAGGAAAATCAGACTAGTGGCAGACTACTCAATTTTGGAGTCCTATTACTAGTAACAGTAGTAATCCAGGAGGGGAAACTAGCTCGGTTTAAAGGCTATACTTAATTTTTAGTAGCAGAATAAACTCTTCAAGTGATTATAGAACTTTATTTAGGAGGGAAGGGAAGGAAGGAAGGAAAGAAAAAAGGAAGGAGAGGTTGGTGGTTTGGGGACAAGGGCAGAGTGCAACAAAATGGGGCACACAAGCGAAGTCCCTGCCCGACTGCTTCAGAGAGAAGGTGGGGGCAGCGGGTATCTTGCACTCAATGTGCTCTAGGGGCGGGAAGGCCCTGTTGTTTTCTGCTGGGTTCGTGTGCTCTGTGCTTATCTGCTGTTGAACTTGGTGGCCCCAAGAGGAACTTGTTGGAGATTCTCCCCTGTGACCCAGTGTGACTTCAGAGTTAGCAGACATCAGTCTCTGCTTACCATTCTCAGCTTCCTACCTGCCTCCTTTCTTCCAGGCCACCACGGGGCCATGAGCCAGCAGCACATGATGCCTTCCCAAGCCTTCCAGATGCGGCGCTCCCTGCCTCCAGATGACATCCAGGATGACTTTGATTGGGATTCAATTGTGTAGGCTTGTGTCTATGAGGCACCAACCCCCAACGTCACCTTTCTGAGCAGCGAAGGGAAAGGTGGAAAAGAATCCAATTGAGAAAACAAAGTTGTTAATCACTTTGCCAATGTTATCAAAAATTTCTTTTGAAGACAATCACAAAGATTTGAGCTGGAGAACATACTGCTTCTGTCTGGCCCAGACAAGTACTACATGTTTGTCTCCCTGCCAGCTGCCCTGTGTAGCTCCTCCCTGTGGTGTGACGTGGGCGCTCGTGCGTATTTGTGTCAGTTTGATGTTGACCACAAGTGCCAGACTGATTTTTCTGACAGAGCCTATTTTGCTGCAAGCAGTTTATAGACCCATATGTGTAAATACATGTATAAAAATTACTGAAAGGTTTCTTTTTTAAAAAATTGGATTATTGTGTCTTAAAAAGAAAAAGTTACTGTGAGTTTTTATTTCTTATTAGGCAATTTTCTGCAGGATACTTTTCATTGATGTAAGCAACTGAAAGGAAACTGGTTTTTCCAAAGTTCATTTCCTCTTGTTGAATCCTTTTCAGAAATTTGGGTAGTGAATTTGACCCAGTAAGTCAAGGAATCTCAAGTTTGATACTGTCTAAAAAATCTGAACGGGCATATTGTTCCTGAGCAGCGTGAAGGAAGTAACCATTTCGTTTTGTACTTGGGGCTGATGGCGTTTATGTGTCCCTTGTCTCAGTCTGTGTTTCTCAGTCAGCATTGTGGTAGTCTCAGATGTATTGGATCAACTAGAAGCTGGGCTTTGTTTGACTCTCTAAATAAATCATTGCCTCCATACTCACTTATGTATTTATTATTTTAAAGTGTTATTTTAATATTTATTACTACCTTCCATGAATGCTCAGCTCCCGTTGGCTTCTTTAAGAAGAATTGCAGTATCTGAAAGCACAGAATCATTTTTCTTGATGAGAGTTTACAGACAAGACAATCAGAGAGTGGTGTGATTTTCTGTATCGCTACTCCTTTTGCTCTCAGTTCTGCCCGAGGCTGACTCGTTGAGGAGGGCTTACTGGGATGTGACTTGGAGTCCCTGTGGACAACAGACCAGCAGGCAGTGTGAGTGAGCGCTTCCCACTCGCTCCCCTTCCACGGAAGCAGCACTGAGATGAGAGAGCGCCACGTGGCCGTGATGGGCTGCCCAGGGGCCACTGTGTCTGTGTGCGCCACACGGTCATAGTCTCTGAAATGCCGCCTGCCTCTGAGGGTTCGTTGATTGTATTAACTTATTTCCTGTCACCTCCTTTGCATAGGTTTAGTTAGTTTTTCAATAAAACTACAAGTGAGACATTTAAACGAGTAGACCAAAAATAAAAGGCAAGAACATAATAATAATTCTAATGGGAAATTGATATTTCATCAAATCAAGGAGTAATAACTACTTGTGGTTGCTTTTTAGCATCTCTGGTTTCAGACAGCCATGCTCAGATTACTTTCATTAGCCTTAGTGATTCTGTGGTTAAGTAACTCTATTTGAACTAAACAAGCATCTTGGTTTCTGTGTGTGTATTTGTGAAAGTTGTGTGTGTGTGTTTTTGTAATGGAGTGCTCCCCGAGTGAATCACTGGGAAACTACCCACCACGTCGGGGCTCGTGAAGTGTAGAGGAGGAGGAGGAGGAGGAAGGCTTTCAGGTCCTCCATTGTTTGGACCCTGCTTGGCTTGAACCAGGTGACTTGGTTCCTGCCCCTTAGATCAGCGCAATTGGAGGATTCTGGAAAGGCCTCTCTTAGAAGGACCAGAGGCAAGATGAGATCGTGGCCTGCAGAGTGACAGCTTGGGGAGAAGGGAGGGGTTCTCAGTAGTCTGCTCAAGTCACTGCTTTCTAGACCCAAAATGGTGGAGTTGAAACAGTTTGACTGGCTTTGGCAGCAGTATGCACTTTAAACCCTGTGGGTATGGGAACTTGGCCTGCATCTGAGGGATGTGGATGGAAACCACTGATGAGGAGTTTACAAATTGTGTGAAACCAATTTCCCACTTGTCAATCATACGCTGACTTGCAGTGATGGGTCAGATTATGAGAATTTAAACGTCACAAGTCTGCCCCTAGAGGCAGGACCTCTACTCAGACCCTTCCCACTCTCCTGTAATCTGGGCGGCCTAGGAGGCCCAGCAGGGCCCTTGAGGGGCCATTTCAGTAGGTGGTGAGTTCTGTCCTGAGCTTACGTTGACTGAGACTTTAGGGACAAAGACTAATTAATGCATGCAATCAAATGGGGCACTCTGTCTGGGAAAAAATCCGCCTGGCATTTGTGGCAGTTTTTGAAAATGTAAATGTGCTCATGTGTGTTCTTGTAAATACACGTCTCTCAGATGTCCTTTGAAGTGGGAGGGACTCAATTGGGGATTATTTCAAATGGAATAGAGTATTTTGATATTGTTATTCAGAGGGTGATGTGTACATATCTCTAGTGTATATATGTGATGGAAATGCATTGGCTTTTTGTGCAGACACAGCCTGCTCTCCGTACTGCTGTTGGACAGTCAGTGTTTTAATGTTTCTACAGTTTTGCTATTGCACGCTTTCACATCTCGCCTCTATGATGAACTCACCCTCTCTGTCCTTGTTTAGTGGCTGTAAAGAGATACTCCAAGTGTCATTAAGGTGGCTGCTGCCAGAACTGATATGCATGAATGGCACTTAAAATAAATACATTATGTTCACTCTCCTCCTCCCGCTGGGTTTGTGTCATTTGTTCTGGTGAGGAAGCAAGGCCGGGCTGTCCTTGACGTCTCCGAGGTGGATCCCCTGCTGGCGCATCACAGTAAGGGCTGCCCTTTTCTGAGGAGCTTACTAGCTCTGCAGACTTGGGGACGTTATTTAATTTCTGAGGATGAAACTGTCTCCCTCCACTTGGTAGCAGGTTAAATTAATGAACACATTTAAATAAGTAGAACAGTGCCTGGCACATTAAACAGCAGCGTGCGTGAGCCTCTTATTATGGTGGTTTCTAGTAATAGTAGCAGTGGTGGCCTCTACTTGTCCAGGTGCTGTGTTCCTCATTTGGGAGATGTAAGACAAGGACTGGCCCACACTGCTCTTTGAGCTGGCAGGTGGCAGCACAGAGGCCTGAGATTAGATCACCTGACGTAAAGCCACCTGCATGCTCATGAGTTCGTCACATTATGCCCAGGGAACCGCTGGCCGCACCCCACCCAACTAGCTGGACGCCTTTCCAGGACACTTTCTCAAAGTGGTGGTGGAGCCTTTTCGTCACACTGCTGAGCCTTTATGCTGTGGGACCCTTCCATGAGAGAGCTGGAGACAAAACAGCCTAATTCTGCTTTGGGGCAACATGAATGGGAAATCGGATTTGCCTGAGACAGGTAGTAAATGCCAGTCAAGGAAACTTCCCAAGGAGGCTGCTCTGCATGAGCTGCCCGGCTTGGTGAGGCAAGGGCAAGTGCCTGGGCAGTGGTTAGGAAGGCTTGCTGCTGGTGCTGGCTGTGTGAGTCTTCTCCAGGCCCACACAGGCGGGAGAGGGAGCTGCGTGGGCTGAGCATGGAGAACCAGTGTCCAAAGCAGTGCTGTGAAAGCCCGGTCTTGCTAGTAAGGGAGAAGGCCCGGGGGCTAAGCAGTGACCTGGTCAGCAACATGGGGCGGCATGCATTTGAAACACAGGGCTGCCCAGGTGAGCAGGGGGAGAGCTTGTCCACCAGTGGTCCGTCCCTGCCTAGGGACTCTGATGGCTTCTGACTTCAAGCCGTAGGCCTTTGCCAGAAAGGCCTGCATACCTGTTTTTCCCATGGGAGAAACAGGTTAGAAAGGTTGACTTGCTGAAGTTAGTTCTGGGATTGAGTTAGTCTTGGCCTGTCTCCAATGCTCATCTGCTTTTACCTCTGTTTCCTAAAACTAAGAAGTTGCCCTCTAGGGCTGGCTGCCCCTTGCTGTCCAGACCCCAGGACCTAGATAGAGGGGTTCTTAGAAATCATACAGCTCCTGCATTCTGCTGTTAGAATACAACTCAACAGGTGCTAACTTCCCAAAGCCACGCAGCTGGTTGGGGAGGAGATGGGGAATGTCATTCACCCACAAGCAATTTAAGATGTTCCCACACATTGTTGCATTTTATCTGCACAAGAACCTGAAGGGGTGGTACTGTTGTCCCATTTTACAGAGAAGGCAACCACTCTCGAGAGGTGGGGTGCAATGGGGGTTACATGATTGCATCCAAGCACATCATATGCAAACAGTCATGCACACGTGGGCTGACAACGGAATGCACATGTTAACCCAGGGCTCATCCATCGGATGAACTGGCTGCAACAGGAGACAGCAGATTCAAACGTGAGAGCCTCCATAGTACGTACATCTGTGTTGTGTTGTGTTAGATTCACCTGCGTCAGACAGCATTGCCCTTGGAAGCTAGCGACTTCCTCCAGTGTTCAGATTCTAGCCAAAAACTGGCCAGGCTGGGCTTACTGAGACCTGGTGCATTTCTTTTCAGCATGGTACCTTCCTAAAAGCCTTTCTAAGGTAATTTTGAGCGTGCCCCCCCCCCATGTGATTGTGACCATGTGCACTAGTGATATGCTAAGTGACAGTACCAGGACCGGAATTCAAGCCCAGGTCAGGGCTGTGTCACACTCCCAACTCCCAAACAGTGATGTCCCCAAAGTACAGAATCCATCTCTCAAAAAACTCACTGCCGTAAGTCCGTTCTGACTCATCGTGACCCTGTAGGATGGGGGGTTAGGGGGGATTGGCCCCATGGGTTGGGTTTCTGAGATGGTAACTCTAAAGCAGTGGTTCTTAACCTGTGGGTCACAACCCCTTTGGAGGTCGAACGACCCTTTCACAGGGGTCACCTGATTGATAACAGCAGCAAAATTACAGTTAATTGGCAACGAAAATCATGTTATGGTTGGGGGTCACCACATGAACTGTATGAAAGGGCCGCGGCACGAGGAAGGTGGAGACCCACTGCTCTAGAGGAAGAGCCCAACACGTAACTAGTGTGCCGTCAGTTCCCAGGGACTCGTTACTGCTAGCATTCAGTGGAGACCATCATATTTGCTGTTCCAGACAACTTCCTGTGGTAGATCCTACCTTGAATCTGAACCACGGTGAGGTTGTCACTTGTCCAGGGTCATTGAGCTCGGGCAGAAGTAGTAATGACAGCAATGCCCCATTGCTCATGAGTTAATTCAGACTCCCAGTGACCTGACAGGGTTTCCAAGACTAAATCTTCAGGGCAGCAGACAGCCTCTTTGTCTCCGATGGAGCCACAAATGGGTTTAGGTAGACTAGAGAAACAAATTCATGGACACTAGTGTGTGAGAAAGAGCATTATATAAAGAGTAATTGTACAGTAAGAAAACAGCCCAGCCCAGTCCAGAAAAAGTCCATAAGTCTGATATTAGCCCATAGGCCTGATACTAATCTATAAAGTCCTCTTCAGACTCACGAAACATGCAATGACTCCAAATGCAGGAAGATCTCAGGCCAGTGGGTGGGAAGTCTTGTGGATTCAGTGGTGGTGTAAGCATCTCAGTGCTGGCGGGTCTCTGTGGGCCCTCCAGCTCAGGGCACTAGCGTAGTTCCATGTGTCTTGTCAGCTGCCATGTCTCCCAGGGAGTGAGTCTGTGCACCACCTTAAGGGAGCTACTTACCTCTGAGGTGCCGCTAAATGAGGTCATCAAGTTATTACCTGATTGACTGGCTAGACTTCACCCCTTCACTCTGAATCCTCAAATTGACACCAGATTATGTAACTACCACATGGTTTGAAGCACCAGCCTTGGAGTTAGCAGTTTAATGTCTAAGCACACTGCCACCAGGTCTCTTTACATAGAAGCAGTGGAGCTGGGATTTCAAACCAGTGCCTGCACTCCTTACCACCGCACCGGGCTGGCCTTCATGTCCTCAGCATTGGTTCAGGAGTTAAGTCCCTGGCAGTGCAAACAGCTTAACACACTTTTGGCCAATAATAGAGGCTGGAGGCTAGGCACCTTGAAAGAGAGGCCTGGCGATCTCTATTTGGAGGGCCACAGGCCAGTGAATGAGGGCCTTAGCACAAAGCCACAGCCACTCACCGTGAAGCTGCAGTGAGCACCTGTGGCCACCAGAGGGTGACTGATGCCAGGTGTGCCCCTCTGCTCTTGGCCCTTGGGACTGCCCTTTCTCTGCAGCCCCCCGAGGTGGGAGCTCCCAAAGAAAGACAGGGATACCAGTATCCCGCATTCACGATCCGGTTGCCTCCTCTGCCTCATCAGAGTCGGATGGAGAAAGCCAGGGGCCCCTTGCAGTTCTCAGACACAAATATGTGGGCGGTGGTGAGGTATGGGTCTGTGCTTCTGAGCCTGCTTCCTGCTCCCAGCCCTCGCCACTCCCAGGGCAGGGGCTCCACTGTCAACTCCGGGCACCACTGGAGGCTGGCGAGTGGCACTGTTTCGGCAGGTGCGGGGAGGGCCACCCAGTCACGTGGACCCCAGCCCTGCCCCCACCCCCACCCCGGCCTAACTCTGAGCCTGCCCCGCCCATGCTGCGCCCACACACCGCACACTCCCACCAAGGGCATTCGTGATTGCCACCCTTGCTCCACGCGAGCCCCCCGCCGCCAGTGCTTGGCAGGCATAAACTGAGGTTCTGGTCCCAACTGCCTGGGGAGCTCGGCGCCCTCTCTCCCTCTCACTACAGGACAGTATCCCAGGGAGCAGGACAGGGCTTGGCCCCAGGTCACAGCTAGGGAGGGAGGCTGGGAGAAGAGCCGCCCGCCTGCACATACATGGCTTTACAGCCTCTGCGTGCCTGCCACCACGCCCCATTCCCACTCACCCTACCCGGGCCTGAGCTGATGTCACTGTGGGCAATGACGCCCCTCACCCCCCTCCGCCCCCACCCCTCCAGAGGTCACTCAGACAACTTCCTGCCCCAGACAATGGCAATCAGATGCCGAGGACACTTCCCACCCTTCCCAGGGCCGGTGACGTCCATAGGCTGAGCCCTTCCTGGGAATAGTCGGCTGAGTGCGGGATCTTGTGTGAGACTGCGCGTGCGCGTGTCGTGTCTGTGCGCGGGCTTCTCAGGCAGGAGTGTAGGTGCTTGGGTACGGATGACTGGCTGTGTGGTCACGTGACTGTGACTATGTGACTAGCGCCGCTGGCTGTGACCCGGTGACGGCGTGTGTGTTCTTGTGACCTGCAAATGGGCAGCAGGCACTCGTTCTGCTTGGGCCATAAGCTGGCTCTCGATGTGCCCCTGGCTCCTTCTGGCTCTAGTGGCTCCCTAAGCACGCCCTCTGCCTCACAGTGCCTGAGCCCTGGGAGACACATGCCCCAGGGCCTTTGTGGGTTCCCAGGCACTGTCATGCTGGGCCCGGTGAGGCTAGCACACATGATCCCTGTTGCCTATCCCATCACTTCCCTTGTTCTCCCTGTCACTCTGTCTCTGCTCCATCCCTTAGGGCTGGTGCCCAGATCTGTCTTCTCCTGTCCTGCCTACTCAAGCATCTGTGGCCAGTCCACCAGAGCTGGCCAGCCTGCAGCCAAGCATGCCCCCCGCTGGTCCCAGAGGCAATGAGAAGAACACGGAGTTGGAGTCTGAAGGGCCTCTCATTCCATCTGGAAGCTCCCTGACCTCCGCACCGCTTTGTCCTCATCTGCAAGACGGAAGGGAAGGGATGGTGTGACCATCCAAGGGCAGGCATTTGGACAGCAGCCAACATGGCCCTAGGTTTCCTCTCTGACCCTATCCCACACGTCTGTTACCAGTGCCAAGACCAGTTGATTCTCCTGCCCCACCATTCTTCTGCTCCACCCCCTGCTCTCCCAGGGCATTGCCAGGGCAAGGCACATTCCTTCTGGACTGGTGTGGTCACCCTATCTGGACAGCCCATGTGCAGGATGCGTTGCCATGGTGGCCTCTCTCTCGTGGTCTCCCCTGCCCTGAAACCTGCTGTGACTCCTCTTGTGACCAGGTTGACGGCCAGACTCCTTAGCCTGCTATTCAAAGTCGTCTCCTTGAGACCGCTTCCCACACACTCTGTTAGCACCCAGTGCACAGCCTTCCTTTTGCTTCTTGCTAGTAGCCCCGCCTTTGCCTGGCACATGGAATCCCCCCACCCCCGCCCCGTCCAGATGGGCCCACCAATCAAGGCTCAGTTCAAATGCCAATGTCCATCAGACCTGGCCCCAGGGGGCAGACAGCCCTGATGTGTGCCTCTGATGGGGTGGCCCCTCACAGATGCCTGCACCTCTGAGCTCCTCTCTGTGGGCCCTCTTTAGAGGTCAATAAATTGTGGGTTTTGGGGGTGGTGGGGGGAAGTCAGCACCTCCTGTCCCAGGTGGGGACCAGGTGGTGAGTGGAGTGTCCCCATCGGCTCAGCTTGGTCAGGCCGGCAGGGAGGAAAGAGGCATGGCCAAGCAGATCGACTGTCCGGATGCCCCTTTGGCTTCAGGAGGAAGCTGTGGCCTCTCAGGGCTTGGAGGTAGCTGTCCCCTCCACCCGCCAATGACCTAGGGCTCCGGCTAATACAGTGGGGGCATCACAGGGCCTGACTCAGTAGCCAACTCTGGGACCAGGAAAGCAGCACAGCAGGTGTGACTGAGGAAAAAAAGCGCCCCCATCCCCGTGTTGGAAAGATCTGGCCTAGCCTTGATCTGGAATTTACGGGTGCGGGGCTTCAGCTGCTGCAAGGCTTCCTGGCCTTGACACTGAAAAAGTCAGGCCTTCCTGTAGGCCAAGATCTCCGCCCCCTCCCCCCAGCCCCCCTGGCTGTGGCTGGGAGCCCCCGTGCAGGGTGCAGCCAGCACAACAGCACAGGGTGGGGCTCTGTGGGACCGAGGTCAAGTCCTGGCTCCCGGGCCTCTGTGTGTCATGTGCCTAAGGGCAATACGTTCGCAGGTGGTTCTGGGTTCTCATCGGAACCAGCAATTGTTAACCACCATGAAGACATATTTACAAGTATGATGAGGAGGCTGTGAAATTCGGACCACACCCCCTGCAAGGTCACCCAGAGCAGCATTGGAGCCTGCTGACCCTCTGGGCTCAAGTCCAGGATTCTGCTGAGGTCAGCGGAAGCCTCGGTGTCATCAGGAGGGCGGAGCCAGGCCTAGGAGGATGGAACCAGAGTAGACCCACCGTTCATGTGCACACTGACCTGCCCCAAGGTCACCCCAACCCCAGCAGTACATCAGAGCCTCACAGAGACCGGATGCTGCCCCAGCTGCAGAGCAGAAAACTGGCAACTTCGGGCAGCAGGGCAAGGGGCAGAGGGTTCTGTGGGGGCGGGTCTGGCTCCCAGGGATGTGAAGTTCTCAACACAGTGAGAGACGTTAGCTGTCACTGTTACTGTTACGATTATGATGGATTCCATCAAGTGCCAGACCTTGTGTGGGGACTGGGCCCTTGTGACCTCCATCCTCAGGTGCTCACAGGCTAAGGGGTGGGACAGACAGCTCGGTGAGTCCTATCATGGGAAAAGTAGAGGGGTCCGGTGGAGCCCAGAGAGGGTCCCACATAGCTCTGGTTTGCTGGGGGCAAGTTAGCAAAGCAATTTTTTTTTAAATTTGAAATTTGTCATATAGCTGTTACTGTTTCCATTTTTCAGATGCAGAAAGTGAGGCTTAGAAAGGTTAGGTGGCTGACCGGGGACACATAGCAGTTACTGGAGGGAGCTGGAATTCTGCCCCTGGGCTACCTGGCTCCAGAGCCTGAGCTGCACACCGGACTTGGGGTCCCTGAGTCCCGTGGAATGTCTGTCAGTGAATGTCAGCAAAGACTTGATCATAAAGGCCCCTAAATAAAGGGACAAGGTGCCTGTGCTCACTCCCGGGGGCCCGGGCAGATGGAGAGGCAAGTAGAACTGGTCGGGTCTGGACGGACCACCATGGAGGAGCAAGGGTTTTCCGAAAAAGGTGACCTCGGTAAAGTGGGGGACCCTAAAATCAGCCTCAGACACACCACTGCCCTGGGTGGGGATGGTGAGGGGCTGGGGGTATTTGGGACCCAGACCTCAGGCCTCAGGGTGTAGGCTCGTGGAGCAAGAAGCTTGGTGTTCTGGGAAGACTCCAAGCTCCACCTGTAATCCTCCACCTGACATCTTCCACACAGGTTCCCGGGGCTTTAGAGCCCTGGAGAGCAGTGGAGGAGCCTGATATGGGCAGACATGGGCAGGGAGGTGGGGGCCCAGGGAAGGGGAGTTGGTTCTATTTCCCAGGGAAGAGGGAGGGCTGGGTGGGTCCAAAGGCTGAGGTCTAGGAGCCAGTTCCTCTTTCCCACAACAGGTACCAGCGTCATCCCGCCCGCTCCTCACCCCTGTCTTGCACCAGGTAAAGCCCACGTTAGAGACTGCGGGAGGAAGAGAGATTTCAAGAGCCGAATAAAGTTCATTCTCTTTAGCCTCAACTCCACTGGACCTTAGAAGACAATGGGGGCCAAAAAAAACCTAACTGAGCCAGGAAAAAGGCCCACCATGACACCACCTTGAACGCTAAACGCAATCCCAGCCCTGCTTCAGTCTCACGCCAAACCCCAGCCCAGACATCACACCCAGCACCTCCAGACACCTGGTTTCTGATAAGAGAAGAAAGCACCTTAATAGGGAAGAGAGAGTCTTTTTAACAACTGGTGCTGAAAGTTTGGCTCTCCATCAGCAACAGGGTGAGACAGGATCCATACCACATGCACCACATACAAAAGCAAAGTCGAGGTGGATGACAGGCATGACGGTAACCCTCGAATTATAAAAATCATCTGTGGAAAATTAGCGACAAAGGGCCCTAATGCAGTGCACACTCCCCCCCCCCCCCCCAAACAAACAAACAAACAACAGCTGCCAAACCAAACTCACTGCCTTCAAGTTGATTCCGACTCACAGGGCAAGGTAGAGCTGCCCCTGTGGATTTTCAAGATTGTAACCCTTTATGGGAGTAGATAGTCTTGACTTTCTCCTGCAGAGCTGCTGGTGGTTTCGAACTGCTGACCTTGAGGTTCAGCAGCCCCACTCAGCAACTACACCACCGGGGCACCTGTACAAGGTATAAACATGCTACCAAATGTAGTGAAAACACTCCCTCTGCAGAAGACAAAACACGGCCGAGACCTTTGGAAACTATGACATCTTGATACATCAAAAGATTGCAGTGAAAGAGTTAAAAAATAATCCACAGATTGGAGGCAATTTTGGCAATGATCTATCATAAAGATTCGAAAATCTAGAGTAAACGGCAACACCAATAAGAAAAACACAAAGAAGTCCATTTTAACCGGGGCAGAAGACAAGAATGGACAATTCACAAAGGATGACACCCAGGGCGAGGCCCACGATCCCAGGAAGAACTACTTGAGATCATTAGCTTTAAGAGAAATGTAAATCAAAACAATGATGAGCTATCACCTCACAATGGAACTGATAGCAAAATTAAAAACAAACAAACAAATGGAAAATAACAAGCCTTGGAGAGGAGGTGGAGCCGCCGGGGGCCCTTGGCGGCTGGTGGGATTACAGCCACTACGGAAAACAGCATGGCGCTTCCTTTACATGGGAAGAAACTATCATAGGACCCAGCGATCCCTCTACTCAGAATATTCCCCAAAGAGATAAATAATGAAACGCAAACGGATAGAAGGCACAGCCTGGCTCGCCGCAGTGTTATCGACAACAAATGGAGAATCAACCCGGGTCCATGGACACGCTGGAATGGCACACATCTTTACAAGGCGATGATTCAAGGTCAAGCACCTGATGGCACGGGCTAGTGTGGGAATGGCCCCTAAGCTCAGCAAGCTACTCAACGGCCTCATCAAAACAGATGCTGAATGAACCTACTGCTAGAAAAGAAAAGAAAAGGGGAAAAAACGGTTTGCACACCGAAAGACACAGATTTTGAAGGCTCCAGTGAGGCTTTAGTGCAGGGGAAATGGGGGAGCGAGGGGAAACGATTGTCATTTCAACAGATGATCATGAAAAGGATTATATTTAAAGAAGAGAGAGCCAATCCAACCACACCTCCAACTTCAACAGCAAACTCAACACCAAATCCAACTATCAACGAACCCTAACTTAATCTCAGACCAACCCTGACCCTCACACAGCCCAACCCAACAGTCCCCCACTCCAGTCCTATCCCTTGCCCCAGTCTCAACCTCGGCTCCAGAGTCTCATAACTGTTGCTAGGTGTCTTTGGGCCCATTCTGACGCATAGCCACCCTATGTGCGATGGAGCGAAACCCGTGGGTCCTGCGCAGTCCTCACCATTGCTATGAAGTTTGAGCCCAGGGTTGCAGCCACTGTGTCCATCCATCTTGTCAAGGGCCCTCCTCCTTCTCACTGCCCCTCCACTTGACTAGACATGAGGTCCTTCAATCAACCCAAATCCCAACTTGAACCCTAACTTCAACTACTATCCCTAACACCGACCTCAATTTCCCCCTCACTTCATCCCGACCACACGCGGTAGCCTAGTGCTGATCTTAACCCAATTCACATCCTAACCCCAGATCACTCCACCCAAACCGCTAATCCAATTCTAGTATCAACTTCAGTTACAACCGACCTGGGCTGGAAGTCCACCCTAATCACAATTCACCTTCACCTTCACCTTCCATTCAAAGTCCCTTCATAAATTCCAAGCCCATCCCTTCGCTGTCCCCACTCACTCCCACCTGATGCCAGGTCAGCAAGAACCACCCTGTGGCTTGATGGACTACACCGCTGACACCAAAGCCTACATGCCCCCAGGAAGAGGAAGAGGTCCATCCCGGCCATCCCGGCTCTGGGGATGGGGGAGATAAGGTATTTCCTGCCCCCCCCCCCCCCCCCCCGCTGAGGTCAGCCGCCTTTGGAGCGCCTGTCTGATCAAGCTCAGCTCTCTCCATTCCTCCTCCAATATTGACTCTCCACACCCAGCACGCTCTGCCCTCCTGCCCTCCCAGGAAGTGTCCTGGCATCCGCCCAGCAGCTGGAATGCCAGGTAGATTCCAAAAGGATTGCTATGAAATCATAGACACTTTCCTTCAGCAAAAGTGTCAAAACGCAAAGCGATTGTTTCTCGGGATAGTCTCCATTTAGAGAGAGACTCTCCTGAAAGCAGTTTCCTCTTGCTAAACCTTCTCAGGACTGTTCGCTTCCGCTGACTCTCCGTCCAAACGGCAGTGGGGGCCCCTGAAGGGGCCTTTCGATGCAATTTTCATTTGGGGCACACAAAGGAGCAAGGTGAGGGTTGTAGGGGAGAGGGGCCAATTTTCCCGATAAAATTTCCGTAGGAAATTTCTCTGCCACTCTGGAGGATGAGCAGGCGCATTGTCACGGTGCAGGACAAAGGTTCCCCAGTACGACTTTCCTTTGCTGAGTGGACTCTGCCTTGCATTCAGCAGAGCCCAGCGGATCCCTGAGAAGCCCCTGCTGGGATTGGACTCTCTTTTGAAGGCATCCCAATGAGACCAGTGCTTGTCTGCTTCCGCCCACCAGTCACAGACACACACTTACACACGTTTGGTCTGGAATAAACCTGTGTGTGTATGAACGGGAGCACTGGTAGCAGTACTTTCGGATTTTCCTGGTAGATTAGACAGTTGAGGGGTCTTGAAGGCAGTCCTTCCTGTGTGTACTGGGACCCCCGCTCACAGCAGCAATGGCGGACACATGGTGTTGGGAGCACAGTCTTAATGGGCCTTAATGCACCCTTAGTGGGGTGCAGACACACAGTTGAGTCAGCCGGCCCCAACTGGCGCATGGTAGGGGGGAGGTGCCCTTGTGTCTATGAGAACTGAGATGATTTTAATTAATTAATTAATTTTTAAAACATTTTATTAGGGACTCAGACAACTCTTATCACAATCCATACATACATCAATTGTGTGAAGTAAATCTATACATTCTTTGCCCTCATCATTTTCAAAGCATTTGCTCTCCACTTAAGCCCTTTGCATCAAGTCCTCTTTTTTCCCCTCCCTCCCCACTACCCCCTCCCTCATGAGCCCTTGATAATTTATAAATTGTTATTTTGTCATATCTTGCCCTGTCTGATGTCTCCCTTCACCCCCTTTTCTGTTGTCCATCCCCCAGGAAGGAGATCACAGGTAGATTCTTGTAATCGGTTCCCTCTTTCCAACCCACTCACCCTCTACCCTCCCAGTATCACCACTCACACCTCTGGTCCTGAAGGTATCATCCGTCCTGGATTCCCTGTGCCTCCAGCTCCTATCTGAACCAGTGTACATCCTCTGCTCTATCCAGACTTGCAAGGTAGAATTCGGATCATGATAGTTGTCGGGAGGAGGAAGCTTTTCTGACTGACTCATCTCTTCCCCTAGACCCCTCTGCAAGGGGATCTCCAGTGGCCGACAAATGGGCTTTGGGTCTCCACTCTGCACTTCCCCCTTCATTCACTATGGTAAGATTTTTTTTCTGATGATGCCTTATACCTGATCCCTTCGACATCTCGTGATCGCACAGGCTGGTGTGCTTCTTCCATGTGAGCTTTGTTGCTTCTGAGCTAGATGGCCGCTTGTTCACCTTCAAGCCTTTAAGACCCCAGACACTATCTCTTTTGATAGCCGGGCACCATCAGCTTTCTTCACATTTGCTTGTTCATCCGCTTTGTCTTCAACGGTTGTGTTGGGAGGGTGAGCATCATAGAATGCCAATTTAATAGAAGAAGGTATTCATGCATTGAGGGAGTACTTGAGTAGAGACCCAATGTCCTTCCACCACCTTAATACTAAACCTATAAATATATGCACATAGATCTATTTCCCCATCCTCATGTATATATTTGCATATGTACATGTCTTTGTCTAGACCTCTCTAAATGCCCTTTGCCTCCTAGCTCTTTCCTCTATTTCCCTTGACTTTCCTCCTGTCCCACTATCATGCTCTGTCCCCACCTGGGTTTCAGCTATACCTCTTCGTTACCTTACCCTTGATCATTCCCTACCAGGTCTGCCACACCCACCTCACCACCAATTTGGATCCCTTGTTGTTCCCTTGTCCCTGGGTTTGTTAACACCACTTCCTTACCCCCTACCTCCCCCTATCCCATTCCCCCCAGAACTGTCGGTCCCATTGTTTTTCCTTCAGATAGTTCATCCAGCCTGTCTTATTTAGACAGACCTGTGGAGATAATAACATGCATAGAAAAAAGAGGAAAACAAAGCAACAGTATACAATGAAACAACAACAACAAACCACTGACAAAGAAGAAAACAAAACACATCAAGAAAGAAAAGCTTGTAGTTAGTTCAAGGATCATTTGTTGGCCTTTAGGAGCATTTTCCAGTCCAGTCTGTTGGGGCACCACGCCCTGGCCCCAAAGTACACTTTCAGCATTCCCTGGGGACCTTGCCGCTCCATTCCCTTGCTGTTCCGCTGCACTCCCCCAGTGCTTTGCCTCGGTGTGGTGGGATCAGGTCGGGTGCAATTCCTACACTGTGTCTCCGGTGCTGTCCCCTGCAGGGCCATGGGTCAATGAGGGATGTCATGTCTCATAGTGGGGCTGGCCATGTGGTCCTCTCTGTGGACTGGCTGTTCTAATTGGGGTCATCATCCTCAGGTGGACCAGGATGCGCTCCACTGTGAGAGATTATTAATCGGCAGGTGTGGAGGGGATTATTTGAGCTGGGCCTTAACAGTTGAGTAGGAGTTCATCTAATGGCAGAAAGGAAAGGCATTCTGGGTCTTTGAAGAACACACCTAAAGGCCAGAGCGCATGTTCAGGGAAGGAAGTGGGCCAGACAGAAAAGAACCAGTCAGGGCTAACTAGAAGAGACCCAGAAGAATGGACACAGTCTGTTGGCAGGACCAGCAAGACTAAGGAGGTTAGGAGTGATAGGGACCAGGAAGTCAGGAGAGGTCAGGGAGGAAGGAGCTCATTCCAGGACAATCAGAGACTGGAGGGCAGGCAGCACAGCGAGGTCAGCACAGGGTGAGGGCAGACTTGGCTCAGGTGACAACAGGGACCAGTGGGGACCTGGAACTGATGTAAGGATGAAGACAGTAACAGCCAAGTGACTTCCGTTCATGCTTTCTGTGGGCCTTGTGCAGAATTATTCCGTTTATAACCTCATTGAATTCTCAGGAAGCCCCATGTAGTAATAGTGTGAGTCCCCAGAGGAGACACGGAGACTCAGGGATTGGAAAGGAAATGTGACTTGACACACATCACAATTGGGCAGCAGCAGAGAGCTGCAGCAGGCAGGAGCTGAGAGGCCTTCCTCAGAAGGCCCATGCACCAAACCCTGTCTTGATCTGCAGGCTGGCCAGTCACAGCCAGGCCCTTCCCTCGTAAGGGATGGAGTCCCTTTGACTCACGCTGCCTGGACACACCACGCCGGCCCATGCGCAGTGTCGTCTGCAAGAAATGCTTGTGTACTCATTGGCCCCTCTCCAGACTTTAGCTGGGGGATCACCCCCTTTGGGCAAATGTGGGGACCTCCTCTGCCCTGGGCCTGGTGAATGACCACTCCATGCTCAGACTAGCCTGTCCCTCCCTGGCCTCTGGTGAGTGGCCATTTCACGCTCCCTGAGCCCCAGTGCTGCCCTCTTGCCTAACCCATCCTTCTCATTGTGGCCCCAGCCCCTCACAGGGTCTGGCCCAGAGTGAACATGGGATCAAAGTGGGTTCCCAGAGGGTGGTGGGGCTTGGCTAAGCTTCAGAAATGGTCTCTTATCTCCCAGGGTTGTCTTGATACTTATCTGATGAGGTCTAAATTGACTAAAGACTGATAAAACCGAGAAGGAAGCTCGTAGTTACTGAGTAACCCTGGCCTCTTTAAAAGTCCCACTGTTCCGCATCCTGCCATCCAGAACCCCACACTTCTGCCTCTCAGGCGCAGCTGCCATGAACGCCTGCCTGCTGTCCGCGCTGTGTCTCCTCGGGGCCTGTGCTTCCCTGGCAAGTGGAGTCATCGTGCAGGTACGGATGACCCCTGTCGCCACCCTGGCCAGGGACCTCTGGCTCTGGAGGGCAGCGCTCATTTCCTGAGAGAGGAACCCCACCCTCTGGGGGACCTGAGTGGGTGAAGGGGCGGGGCTGGCTCTTTCTCAGGGACCTTTTCTCCGGTCTTTCCGCACACACCTCCTTTTCCAAACGTGGAGGAGGAAGAGAGGAAGGAGGAAGAGATGCCAGGAAGAGAGAAGAGAATTAATTGTTGGGAGAGGTGGTGGGAGGCCCAGTTTTGGAGTATTTGCAGGTGCTAGATAACACACACCCCCATCCAGGGGCCTGCGAGGGAGGGATTATAAACTGTGTTTCCAGAGGAGAGAAGCTGAGCTTCGGGAAGTTCTATAGCTGCCCTTGGCCATGTGGGTGGGAACCCGGAGCAGCTGGACTCCAGTTCAGAGTTTACTCCTCTGTCTTATGCAGGCCAGAGCAGCCACTCGGGGGCCTAGTGGTCACCCTGGATGTGCTGACCGATGAGTGTGTCCACCAGGCTGATGTCAGGGTCAGGCCAGTCTGGGACCCGCCGGCGACAGGTTCTTCATCCGAGCCACGCCCCTGAGCGTTTATTGCTTCCCAACAGTCAGTCACAGGCCTGTGCTGGGGGTCCCTCCCAGGAGAGCTTCAGAGAAGGAAGGCCCACACGCGGGGCCTGGCTGGCCACGAGGAACCAGGGCCCCCAGAGCGTGCCCTGCCGCCCTCCCTGGCCATCCGCACCATGGCTGCCCACCGGGCACCTGCTGGGTCCCAGACACTTCACACCTGTTTTCTTCCATCCCTCAAGGAGCATGCAGACCCCCGGCTCGGGCGTGCCACGGCCTTCTAAGTCACGGGGCAGAAGCGGGTTCAGGCCCAGGCGCTGGCTGTAAGGCGTGAACCCTGACCTTCACGTGCTGCCTTGAAGGAGGGGCTTGCACCCACACACGGCTGGAGAGCCAGTGGGCGGGAGAGAGACTGGGGCGGGGGCGCCAAGAGTGCCCACAGCCTCGGCTGGGTTTCTTTCAGGATGGAGACTTCTCCTTTCCGCTGGAGTCCGTGAAGAAGCTCAAGGGCCTTCAAGAGTTCCCACCGTCTGGGGGCGGACACCACAGGAAGGCCATCATGCTGGCTGAAGGCATGGCCGAGCCGGGGGTCCCCATCTTGTGTAGCCACCCGGGGTTCCCCAAAGAGCTCAGGCCCCTCTGCAAGGAGCCCAACGCCCATGAGATTCTGCAGCGGCTGGGTGAGTGCCTCCGGGCGGCCGAGGGTGCTAGAAGGGCTTGTCTGATTGGTGGCACTTGCGATGGCGACGTGCTCTGATTGGCGCCTGGAAGAGGGGCTCTGATCTCTGATTGGTGAGCTGGGGAACTCGGCCCCATCGGTGGGTCCTTAGCACGCGGCTGTCATTAGTTCTCAGCTGCAGTTGGTGGCGCTCTCAGAGAGGTCTTCGCTCTGATGGGGGGGGCTGGGGGTGGTCCTGAGCGCCCTTCCTCTGCTCTTGGGAGATTTCCTATCTGCTCAGAATCTCAGTTCCCACTGGTCCACGCCCTCCTGTTTCAGGGGTCTCCGGGGTCTCTCTCCCAGGGCCAGGAAGAGGAAAGGGTGTGGGGGGAGGGGGAGCGGACTCTCATGAACCCCCGTTGCTCTCATCCAGTGGCCATCGCTGAAGACCCGAGTACGTGTGAGCTCTGTGCCTACGCGGCCTGCGCCGGGTGCTAGGGCTGCCTCCTTCCCTTCCCCGCCGGAAGGAGCGCTCCTTCTCCAGCCCAAAGTCACCCAAGCGACCCCACCCTCGCCGCTCAGCTGACCTTGCTCCAGGATGGAAAGTGGGAGGAGAGATGCTCAGCCCCTTCCACCACCTGGGCTGCCTGGTGCTTTCAGGATCCAACCCAAGCCACAGCTAATAAACCAGATTCCAGAATATTCCTGGTGTCGCCTGCATTCTTTTGTTAGACCACCCATCCATCCAGTTTATTGATACCTGCACTGCTTCCCTGACCCCCAAGGCTCAGGATTTAGTGCTCAGAGAGGGAGGGCCCTACTCTCGCGGCTGAGCCTCTCTCTGACCCCAGACACAGGCACTGAGGGGACCGCCTGCTCTTCTTTCCCTTCACAGGGGTCACCAAGGCCCAGCCATCTGTCCTGCTTTGGATGGTCAGCAGAGGCTCTTGGCCTTCTAGGAGACCATCCTTATGCCCCTGGGCATGGTATTCAAGGTCCCTCAGAACCTGGCTCCCACTCCCACTCCAGCATGACCTCCTGCCGTCATCCACTGCCCCCATCCACACTTCTCACTGTCTCCTCTGCTCCTGGTCACCTCTGCAGCTGACCTCTTCCCACATCTCAAACCAGCTACAGCCCTGCACCGGCTTGAAGGTTCCCATCCTGTGTCTGTGCTTGTGTCCAGGAGCCCTTGATGCCCTGGAAGAGGCTTCGTGCTCCTCGGGTGCTTCGGGGCCCTGGCGGCCTTGCTCAGGGCTGGCCAACCTGGACTATCAGGGCTTCCCTGTCTCGGGGGTTCACTCTGACTCCTGAGCCACATGAAGTCTACCCACGTGGTTGGTTGCAGGGGCTACACAGTCCCAGGCCTGGGTTCGAACCACAGTCTTTCAGGATTGTGTGAGGTTAGGAACACTACTTTCTCTCTCTGTCCTCGATCTCTTCCCAAAACAAGGTTAATAGTAAGATGTACCCGGCCACCTGGATAAAACACCACATGTCAACCCTTCCATTCAAGCCTGTCGAAAACCTGTGAGGAACTCAACCAGTGGTGGGAGGTGGTATGTGCCTGGGGACCCAGGGGCATGCTTGGAGGAAGCCAGGAGTGGCTGCATTCAAACAGCTTCTCATCCTGGCCACAGTCCTTGGGAAGCAGAAGAAAGTGGCCAGTGAACCTGAACTTGAGCTGTGGGGTATCAGCCCCCACAATCAAAAGGGGGTGGTTGTGTAATTGAGGGGTAAAATTCAAGAGACATCAGATGAGATAAAAATGCAAGTGCCCACCTCTGGGACCACCATGACTTCAAGAATCAGGTCCGCTTGGAGAACAACTATATTTCCAACCAGGGCTTATATACACTCTAGGGGCCTGTAAACACCACCACCGCCACCACCACCCCAAGTACAGGTAACCACATATGTAATAAAGTGGGCTGTACCCTAACCCTAAAGGTCCCTGAGTTCATTAGAGGAGTAACCTAACACCAGTGTCGGGGCATGGGCAGGTAAGGGGGAGTAGCTGTCTACAGAGACTAGAGAGCAAAACACCTGTCTCTATAGTTACAGCTGCCGACTAGCTAGCAGTCAGCCATGTGCTTGCAAGTGGTAAGCTTACAGTAGTTCCATTATGGGAGGATATTGTGGGTAACAATATTAATTATGAGAATGTACTTGGGACTCCCTCCATCCCAGAAACCCAGCCTGCCAGGCTTCTTCCTATGGGAGAATAAAGGATTCGTCCGTACACACTCTTCCTGTCCTCTGCTTCCCACAGTGAGCCACCTGTGGTTCCAGGGAGCTCCTCTCCAGGCAACCAGGGAGGGACTGTTTGGAAGTGGTGGCCAGGGGTAATTGAGGGGTCTCTAGACTAGAGTCTGGAACTTTAGAAGCTGAAGGAGGTGCTCGCGCTCAGGTAAGCTGCCAGGTCTTCTCCGCGTGAGTGTTGAAGAGGCAAGGCCTGGGCTGGAGTCATCCCTGCCTGTTGCGTGGAGGAAAGAAGACCCACCTGCAGGCTTGTTCTGCAGAGAGAGTACACACAGCGGGTGCTCGGCGGGTGCTAGCTAATCACTGCCCCGCCTGCTCAAGCCACCCCAGCACTCAGATTACAGCTTAGACGTCATCTGCTCTTGGAAGCCCATGGAGCGAGGCTGGGCACCAGCTGGCCCTCCACGTCACTCAGCTTCTTCATCTCTTCCAGCTGCACCTGGACACCAAGGTCCCAGGTGGAGGGAGGGATGGGGGGAGAAGGGAGCATGGCCACAGCGGGTCCAGGGTAGGCTCTACCACACGATCTAGGATTCCCGGGGTGCCTATGTCCTCTGCACCCTCTGTTCTCCTGGCAAGGCCAGGCCACATGGAAAGACCAGCCTGGGGTGTGACGCGTGGTGTCTCATCTCCTCCTCCCAGACATGTGCCACACCCCATGTGCCACGGGTCCTTGATCATAGCAAGATGAAGCCAGCTCAGAGCTTGGGGTTCAGTGGGTTTTTGCGTGGACTGTAGAGACAGGGAGACCCTGGTTCAATTGCTAGTGCTAGTCTCAAGCGTTGCCTGTGTCTTCTCCACTCTGAACTTCATTGTCCTTTATGAGTGCAGATCATCAGGCTTCATTACACCTGGGCATTGTGAAGGTCAAGTAAGTCCCCACACAATACCGGGCACTCAGAGTGCTCTCCTTGAGCTCACAGGGCAAGGGGATGGACTGAGCCCCAAGCCCAGGTCATGGGGAGGTTGACTCTCATGCATCTCTCTTCTCTCCTTCCCTGCAAGGCGCTGCCCAGATTGGGGGATGTGGCTCCCAGCCTTGTGTGGGAACCCTGCCTAGGGCCACACTCATTCCCTGCCAACCTCCAAGTGCCCAACAGGCAGACCCGGCTTCCTCAGATCTGTGATGCCCCCCCCCAGTGGCCTGGAAGTGACTGACTCCCTGCTGCCTTCTCTGAAGGACGTTGCGTGCTGTGCCCTCTGCGTGAGACTGCTTCCCTCCTGCTCTCCCTTGCAGTACCTGAAGAAGGGGTGCCTCCCGGAAGATAGCTTCCGCTGACTGTGTCCCCCCACCAGGCGGGACTGAGTGCACAAGGAGAGCTGGGAAGCAGTCAAGTGGGCCTGAAACCCAGCCATTTGGGTTCTAGTTATCTGATCGATCTTCCAGTGTCAAAGTTCTTTGAACCTAACTGACTGTCTTGTGGTCTTATCTATGTGTTTTGCCATTAAACTAAATGAGTTTGTGTATGATAACCTTGAACATTTCTTTAATTCTGAAATAAAATCCCACAGGACATTATCCAATTTAGCCTCAATAGGTACCTTAATTCGAGTTTTACCCTCACCCCAACGCAACCATGGCCAAAGGTCAAATCCAATCCCAGCACCAACCTGAGCTGTACTTGACCCTTGCTGGAAGCTCATCTCTATCCCAAGAGTGGTCAGTTCGACTGTTAATGGTATCTCTGGCCTCACCTGCAACCCAAACCCCATCCACAGGCCTGCTCTTAACCCAATGCGTCCCCGTCCTCCCTTAACCATCTGAGCCCCGATCTTTCCTCGACTTTCCCATGGTTCTCACTAGCACCCGGAACTCTGCCATTAGCGGTCAGCTTGTGTTAGGTGAACAGTGCTCATGCACCTCACAAGTGCATGTGTGCAAACGCACACACACCCTATATCAGGAAGAAGAAGTGGGGGCAGTCTCCCCTTGAGGACAAGTCTGGGTGGACAGATGGGGCAGTTACATAATCTCCTGTCAATGTGAGTGAAGGGGTGGGGTCTAGCCTATCAATCAGCTCATAGGCAATCATGCTTCCGTGTGGGCATGGCCTTCTCCTGAGGATCTGGGAACTTTGTCTTCCTCCCTGCAGGCGGAACACACACTCTGCTTCATATTCCTGTTGACAAGCCACATGGAGCTATGCTGATGGAGCCAGAGCCCTGGAGCTGGAGGAGCCACGTGGAGACCTGTGCCAATGTTAAGATGCTTCCAATGCCCCTGGATCCACAAGACCTTCAACCCACTGGCCTGTGATCTTCCTGCATTCAACATCATTGCATGTGCTGCGTGACTCTAACGAGAAATTTATGAACTAGTATTGGACATATGGGCTAATATTGGTCTTATGGACTTGGCCTGGACTGGGCTGGGATGTTTTCTCAATATACAATTGCTCTCTTATATAAAGCTCTCTCTTATACACATATGAGTGTCTCTGGATTTGTTTCTCTAGTCACCCATACTAATACAACAGATAAATCAAGTGGTTCTTGCTCCTTTTGTGGAGCTAGTAATTCTCTCATCTGGCTCTGAGTGTGGTGGATGAATGAATGCAGGACCCAGCCTAGCTGTGCGTCAACTGGGTGCCCTGGGAGAGGCCAGACCCTAGGCAGCTTCAAGGACTGAGAGCCTGTCTCCCAGGGCTTTTTGGAGACTTGCTGATGATCGAGCCTTCTTGTGTTGACAGGAGAGCCCGTGAGGTGATGACTGGTGCTCCCAGGTTACTCCGAACCTTGCCCTTTGGAAATTCCTACTGGTCTCCCCTGGCATCCAGACCCATCTCTCCTCTCTCTTGGGCACTGGCACCATAAATGCCATAAACACTGGCACCATAAACACCTTCACCTGTTCAGGGTCTGGGATTACCTGGCAGACAGGGTCACTATGCAGGTCACTGGGGTCACGCTGGCCCAGTGGTGCTCTGGCTCCAGATCCTAAGCCCTGCGATGACAGAGGATCCTTTTTGTGGCCAGGAAGAAAGGATATGGCTCTTTTCCAGGGATCCTCTTGTCAGTCCTGCTTCACATACCTTTCTCTTCAACTATGGCAGGTATTGAGAAACCACCATTATGGAGAGTTAAGAATCAGCCCACCCACTAAGTGCTTGTGGGCCGGGCTCCTGCATTAAGACCTCATCACAACCCTGGCTGGAGGGTATTATTAGATGCAGTGTACAGAGGAGAAAAACCAACCTCAGAATCTGGCCAAGACCCCACACTGGGGCTCAGAGGGGGGCTGACTCTCCTGCAACCCTCCCAGGACTGCCTTGCTTCTTCCCCACATAGGCTTTCCCAGGGTCAGAGATGTGACCCCCAGTCTGGGTGGCATGCTTGCCAGGGCTACTTACTACCCTGCTGAGCTTGGGGAGTCAGTGCTGTCCTGCCCACACATGCTGCCATGGCTCCTTCCAGCCACACAGTCACCCTGAACTGTGCCCTGTGTCTGGGAGAGTTTTCCCATTCTCTGTGCCTGACACAGAAAGTACTGGAGGCACTTTGGTTTCAGTGTTGACCTGGTAACCAAAGGGCCATTGGTTCAAACCCACCAGCTCCTCTGTCGGACAAAAATGAGAGAATCTGCCTTTTGCAGAGATTCCTAGCCTGGAAAACTCAATGGAATTAGCAGTTCTACTGTATCCTATACGATTTCTACGTCAGAAACAATTCCACAGCAATGGCTTTGTTTGTTTAGGGGTATTTTTTGGTGCCTGATCCCATCAGCTGATCCTATAGGGAGGAACACCCTTCAAGGGTTATCCTTAAGAACATTTTGTGGAGATGAACCTCCTTATGAGGGGATGCATGACTGCCAAGGAGAAGAAACAGTTGCAAACATCCATTGATTGTTGGACTGCCCGACAATTGTTTGAATCTCCGTCAATTGGAGGTCATCAAAAATGGAATGGAGCGCATAAAGATCGATATCCTAGGTAGTGGTGAGCTGAGAAGAACTGGTCTTGACCATTTTGAATCGGGCAATTCTGTGAATTTCTATTCTGGGAACAACAAACTGCATAGAAATGGCACCTCAGTCATCATCAGAAAGAACATTTCAGGATCAATCTTGAAGTACAATGCTGTTCGTGAGAGGATAATACCATTCCACTGACAAGGAAGACCTGTTGGTTAATACAACGATCCAAGCTTACACACTCGCCACGAAGTGAATAATGAAACATTGAAGACTTCTATTGACTTCTTTAGTCTGAAATTGACAAAAAGCCTGCAGTCAGAATGCATTGATAGTTATTTGTGGTTAGAAGGTGAAAGCTGGAAACAAAAATGACAGGATCATAGTTGGAAAAGATCTTGGTGACAGAAATGCAGCTGGAGATCCCACGACAGAGCTTTGTGAGATGAATCGCTTCCTCTCTGCAAATACCTTTTTAGCAACCTAAGCGGACCTGGCCCGATGGAACAACCAAGAATCAAATGGACTACATTGGTGGGAAGAGATGATGGAGGAGCTCAAGATCATCAGCCAAAATAAGGCCCTGGGCTTGGAATAGATATGAATTGCTTATATGCAAGTTCAGGCGGAAGCTGAAGAAAGTTAAAACAAATCCACAAGAGCCAAAACTATGAGCTCACCTGCATTTGGAGACCATATCAAGAACACATGTGTTGAATTGAACAGCAATGACCAAAGGCCAGACGAGTTGTGGGGTGACATCCAGAACATCAAAAGGGAAGAAAGTAGACGGTCATGAAAAAGACAGGAAAGAAAGAAAAGGCCAAAATGGATGTCTGAAGAGACTCTGAAACTTAACGTGGAATAGCTCAACTGAATGGAAGAAATGATAAAGTACAAGAGCTGAACAGGAAATGGCAAAGGGTAGCTCCATAAGGCAAAGTAAAGTAGTCCACGGAAACATGAAAAGCCCTGGAGTCAGAAAAGCACAAGCGTGTCGGCCAGGATTTCTCAGGCTGAAACCTTCAAGCCTTGAATGGAATACAGAAGGGCTCTGTGGGAAAACTATCGAAGGATGCAAGACACCAGGCTCGGAAGAAGGCTTACCTACAACCTGCAGTATGTGGAGGCACGGTCTGCTTGCCGAAAGTGAGGGGGACTTGAAGCACTTGCTGATGAAGATCAAAGACTGCAGCCTTCAGTCTGGATGACAACTCCATGTCAGGAAGACCCGAATCCTCACCACTGGACTGACAGGTGACATCAAGATCAATGGAGAAATGACTGAATGCTCATGGAAGCAGCAGTCAAGAGATCACATGACACATTGCTTTAGGCAAATAAGCTGCACAAGACCTCTGTCGAATGTTGTTAAGCCAGGATGTTATTTGAGGACTAAGGTGTGCCGGATCCAAGCCATGCTAACGTTCAATGGTCTCCTGTGCATATGAACGTTGGACGTTGAGTAAGGAAGACCGAAGAGAAAGCAAAGCTTGCACGATGGAGCTGGTGAGCAATAGCGAAAGCACCATGGACTGCCAAGCGAACAAACAGCTCTGTCTCAGAGGAAGCACTGCCACGGTGCTCCTTAGGCAAGGGTGAACCTGGGGCGTGCTATTAGGCGAGACCAGTCCCTGGGGAAGGACATCCTGCGCAGTAAAGTGGAGGGGCGGCGAAAACGAAGAAAGCCCTCAATGAGGGGGCTGGGCTGCAGTATCAAAGTAGCTGCGAGGGTGGCGCGGGACTGGGCGGCACTTCGCTCTGTGGCACGGAGGGCCGCCAGGAGTTGGAGCTGACGCGATGGCACCTGATAGGAAGCATCGGAAGAAAAGTGACAGAAAACTGTCACACAACGCGTTGGCTGAGGTTCAAGCATTTCACGAGAGAACATGATCGAGTGCTGACGGCACTGGAAGAAGAAGCCCAAGCTGCACAGAAGGCATTTGTGAAAACAAGGATCCAGGAATTTATGATTATTGGTTGAAGTGTTTCAACAAACTGTGCAGCACTGACAAGAAGTGTGGGAGGCAGCTCCAAGGCCAATAGACTGGAAGAGAACCATCTGTGTCCATTCCCAAAAATTTGTGCCCATTCCATGAATAATTCCACAAATTATTCAACAATATCATTAGTGGCACATGCAAGTAAGATCTTGCTGAGGATCATTCAAAATCTGTTACAGCAGTGTACTGACAGGGAGCGGCCAGAAATTCCTGTCAGATTGCGAATTTTAGCTGGATCTTGGATCAAAGCAAAGAATACCAGAAAGATGCTTACTTGTGTGCATCAAAACAAACTGAATAACATTGTGAAAAATGGGAATTCCAGAACATTCTATTATGATTCTGTGGAATCTGGACATAGATCAAGAGGCAGTCACGCAAACAGAACAAGAAGATACTGTATGGTTTAAAATCAGGAAACGTGTGTCAGGGCTGGATCGTATTGTGTTAGTCTAGGTACTTTAGAGAAACAAACAGAAACTCATGTATAAGAGAGAGTTTTATATAAAGGGTAAGTGGACTTCAAGAAAACATCCCAACCCAGTGTTGCCCAAGCCCACAAGTCCAACATTAACCAATATGTCTGACACCAATCGACAAAGTCTTCCTCCTTCTCACAAAACACACTCAATGATGCTGACTGCAGGAGGAAAGCCAAATCAGTGAATGTGTAAGCGTCTCAGCACTGGCAGGGGTCTCCACACAGCTGCTCCAGCACCTGGGCTGCATCGGGGTAGGTTCATGTGGCTTCTCCTCAGGGATGTCTTGCAGGAAGTGAGCTTTGCCAGCTGAAGCAGGGAACTGGCTAAGGCAGCTGCACCCTGGTCTGACCATCAGAAAGTAAGAGAGCTGAGAACCAGAAAGGCAAGACTCACTGAGCCATTTATTTCTCCACCCATCAATTAACCCCACACGTGTTTATCGGCCAGGTTAGCACAATAAACTAACTACCTCAATTGTGAAAAACGGGAATTCCAGAACATTCCATTATGATTATGTGGAATCTGGACACAGATCAAGAGGCAGTCACTCAAACAGAACAAGAACATACTGTATGGTTTAAAATCAGGAAGTGTGTGTCAGGGCTGGATCGTATCACTGTGTACTTTTACACAGGGAGTGAATTATCTGAGAAGAATTATCTGAGCGAATTGTCTGAGAAGCTGTGCTGTGTGAAGAAGAATGTGGCATCAGGATTGAAGGAATTTTCAGATGACCCAACCTTGCTTGCTGAAAATAGAGAGAACTTAAAGCACTGATAGATCAAGATCAGAGACCACAGCCTAAGGATAAGTTACAACTCAGTGCAAATAAAAATAAAATCCTCACAACTGGACTAATAGACAACATCATGATAAGCAGAAAAAGATTGGTGTTACCAAGGATTTAATTTTATATGCATCCTACAATCAAAACTCATGGAAGAAGCAATCAAGAAATGAAAACATGTTGCATTGAGCGAAGCTGCTACAAAAGGTCGTTCTAAAGTGTTAAAGGACACGATGTCACGTTGAGACGTAAGCACCGCCTGACCCAAGCCGTGAGATTTTTGGGGTTTCATATTCATGTGAAAAGCGGCCAGTGAGCAAGCAAAGCCGCAGTAGAAATGATGCAATAGAATGATGGAATTGGCATGGGATAGTGAAAGTACTGTTGAGAGAATAAATAAATCTGTTTATAGAAAGTACAGCCAGAATGCTCCTTAGAATGAAGGGTGGCAAGGACTTCATCTCACACGCTTTGGACATGTCATGTGGAGGGACCAGTCCTTGGAGAAGGACACCCTGCTTGGTCAATGAAGACGAGGAAGACTCTCAACAAGATGGATGGACACAGGGCTGCCGCAATGGGTTCAAACGAACAATCGTGCGACGGATACAGGACCAACGGTGCTTTGTTCTACTGCACACGGAGTTCCTGTTTCCTTCTGCATCCACAGGGCTGCTGTGGGTTGGAATTGGCTCAGCGCCACTTAGCAATACCCCACACTCCACCCAGCCGAGCTGCGTGAATACCAAGAAAGATGGGAGCACAGGAGGAGCTACCCGCCCCACAGGCCTCACACAGCCCACTGACACTAAGAGCCTGGGGAAGCACAGTGCTCAGTGAACAGCAGCCTATCAGCGTCGTCACCATCCTCATTGCATTCTGGCTACTTCCTCCTACCTGGGTGTGACAGGCCCTCATCCATGATAAGACCCATTTTAATACAGCCTTACTCTTACTCCATTTTAAACCCCAACCATACTACGCCCAGCCACATTCAACCTCAACTCTACTCCAATTCCAAACCGAACTCAAAACTCTCTTGAATCTGCACATGAAATGCCATCCCTAACTGCTCCCTCCAAAGAATCCAATGTCATCCCAATTCTTCCTCATACTTTAATGATGATCTTAATCCCACTTTCATCTTGATCCCAACTCCACCCAGTTCAAACCACACATCTAATCTGGGCAGCAACCTCAGTGGCTAACTGATCTTCAGTGGGAGTGCATCTCTATCTCAATCACCCTAAATTCAACTGAATTATACCTTGCTCAGATCTGAAATCCCAAATCCATCCATAGTCATGTTCTCAGTCCTAATGTATCCCTGTCATGTTCCTAGTGTCCCCCTCCCCCCACAACCATATTCCTGACCTTGACCTTTGTCTAGTGCTCATGCCCATCCTGCACTTAGCTAGTAGAGGCTACCAAGTACCTGGATGGACTATACGCATAGATCTCAGGGTGTACACACACACACACACACACACACACACACACACACACCCCAGGTGAGGACAGGCTTGGGCGGGCAGGTGAACCAAATGTTTCCCGAGGACCAACCAAAGCCCTTTGGAACCCCCTCCTCATCGGGCTCCTGGGAGGTTGGTGAATTAGGTGCCATCGTGTCAGTTCTGCCATGTGGCAACCCGGAGTACAACAAAATGAAACGCTGCCTTGACCTACAACGTCCTTACAATGGTTGCTAAGTCTGAGACCATTGCTGCAGCCACTGCGTCAAGCCTTCTGATCGTGGGACTTGCATGTTTTTGCCTATCCTCTACTTTGCCAAGCATGATGCCCTTCCCTAGGTCCAGGTGCCTTCTGATAACATGTCTAGTGTCTGTGAGATGGTCTTGCTATCCTTGCTTCTAAGGAGTATTCTGATGGTACTTCCTGCAAGACAGATGTGCTTGCTTGTTCTTCTGGGAGCCCATGGTATAGTCACTGTATTTGCCAACACCATAATCCAAATGCATCGAGGGATGACAGAGTCGGGCCAGCCTGGTACCGGCAGGGCTCAGGTTCTCTCCCAGAGTCAGACCCCTGGAGCCTGTTATTGCTTCTTAGCAACAACTGGGCCACAAACTGGAGCTGGGAGCCTGTTGGGTTGAGACATAACTAAAATGGATTCTGCACATAAAGGAGTCTGGGATTGAGCAACTCATATCAGGGTTCAACAAGGATGCCAACCAGGTTCCTCTTTCTCTTCTTCCCCCACTGAAGCGCACAGCCACTGTTGACCTGCTTTTAAGGGCAAACCCAGCAGTCAATGGCAAAATAAAGTCCCTCAGATTAGTTCCCCAGTGGCTGGTTTCCAAATGGTACTTCCTCTCCCGCCCCTGCAGCGCCCCATCACGTCGATTCTCCTCTTTGTCATCCACCCACTCTTTGAAGTGTTACGGCAAAGGGCCTGAGTGTTCTTGACAATGTTACCGAGGCAATTGATTCATCGGTGCGATTCAAAGCTGCCCGTTGTATGTTAAGTTTTGCCTTATTGAAAGTCTTTATTTTGATCTGCTCTGGGCACATAGGAGTTACTCCCTTGACTGTGATCTGAAAGGGCGGCAGTTCCATATCAGCTGCTCCTCGGGAGAAAGGTGGCACTTTCTACTCCTGTAAATTGAGGAGAAAACTCAACATTTCCCAGGGGGCAGTTCTACCCTGTCATATAAGTTCGCTATGAGTCGACATCGATTTGATGGCAGTGCGTTTTGGTTCTTCTGATCTGCCTGGATCTTATGACCTCTTTTTTGCTAATTCAGAATTGGAACCAAACCTTTTCGAGGGTGTCTTGGGGCTAGGCTACTCATCGCCTGTGGCTTTGGCACCCATTCTTGCTTTTGTCCAGACCCCTAGGCCAGTGGGCACCACTGGGGAAGGGTTCGTCTGATGGCATCAGTCTCGGGTGGATGATGGAACTCAGCCTGGGCAGGGCCACAGCAGAGGAACTTGGGTGCTGAGATCTGTCCTGCGGCTCTCGGGAATCACTGTGCTGACCATGCCCGCTTTCTCCATCTTCCATAGAGCACGCACACGGACCGAGGCTCCTGTGAGTGGCATGGCCTTTCCAAGGTCTCAGAGCAAATCCAGGCTCAGGCCTAGGGCCTGGCTCTAAGGTCTGAACTCTGACCATCTGGTGTCACCTCTCAGTTGAGTGTCTTGCTCCCGTGTGTCAGATACACTGCGTGAGGGTCACTAGGATTGAGAGGGACCCAAGGTGCGGAGAGCACCAGGAAGGAGCTGCGGCCTGGAGTCAGGCTCAGGACCCAACAGAGATGGCCCTTTCTTTCGGAGTCAGTGAAGATGCTCACAAGTTTGGTCATGGAAGACATATGCTGCAGGATCTTCCCCTGCCTGCTGGATGCCATCCTCTCTGCCTACCCTGACGTTTCCCTTCAGAGGCTGGGCGAGAACCACCGTCTCCTGTCTTGATGGCTGGGATTTTGGAAGTGGGTCTAATTGGTGACACCAAAGAGAGCTGAGTTCTGATTGGTAGGGTTTAGAAGCGGGGTTCTGCTCTGGTGTGCTGGTTGAGATGGGGAGCTCTATGGGTATCACTAGCAGATCTAGGGAACGAGGACTGTGCCCTCTGACACTGTTAGCGAGGGTGACTCTCAATGACCCCAGCGTCCATGCTGGGACAGCAGCAGGCAGCCACGACGCAGGGGAAGGGACTGCCAAAGCATAAAGGTTGATAATGTGTCATCCCTTCCCCTCACCCCTCCCCCGCCAACCCTACGACCCACTCTAACATGCCCCCTCCTGGGATATGCCAGCCAGGGTACCAGAGGGTGGGCCAAGGTCACTCTTGGGTGCATGGTCTCTCTCTCGCCACCAATGGGATAGGGGAGGAGCCACCAAGAACTTTGAGGGGTGGAACCAGGGGGGATAAGCCTGTGCCTTGTGGTGGGGTGGAGTGGGAGAGGGGGTTTACTGGCTGGCCTCACCCATGGTGGGTGTGTGTGACCACGAGTTGTCGTTGCACTGGGTGACTCCAATCCAAGTGATGTCACTGGGGACCCTGGTTGAGTCAGCATGGTCTGCACTCTCACTGCTGGGGCCTTGGTGCTGAGTCCTTCCTCAAGCCTTCCAGAACTTTCTGGTTAAAGCTATGCTCTGGTTGGCTGCTTTGAGCAGTTCCTGCACCTCCAGGTTTGGGTCCACAGGGAAGCCAGTCAAAGAAACAGGACCGCTGGGTCTCTCCTGGGCTTGGTAAGGGGGTAACCAAGCTCTGACCCCAGGGAGGCGCCTCTCTCATTCCAAGACCCCCGCACCCCACCCGCTCAGCCTACCCTGCTCCAGGATGGAAAGGGTGAAGAGAGACGGAGGCCCAGCCCCTGCCACCACCTGAGTGGCTGGGTGCTTCCAGACTCCAACCCGATCCCCAGGGAGTGAACTAGCCAGCCAGCCAGATGACAGGCAGAGAGGCAGTGGCATGTTGGCTGGTGTGAGCACTTAATCCACTAACATGTGCGAAGTGTCTAGAGCAGTGTGAGGCCAGAGCAGCTGTTCAGGAAGTGCTGGGTGCTATCATGATCACGGTCACGATTCCTCAGGGCACACCCAGGGCTGGGCTGAGAGAGGAGCGAGGAGCTGTCATTAGGAGGGAGCCAGAGTGGGCGGGCGACAGTGGTCCCCCGGGCACTGAGAAGGTAGAGGCTCACGGATATAGGAGGGGGGGTGGAGTGGAAAGGCACCATTTTTGCCATCAGAACTTGAACAGGGTCAGCCCTGATCTGCCTGTGGAGGGCAGGGACCTCATGATTCTCCCTCCAGTCCATCTGTCCTCTCTGCCTCCTCCAAGAAGCCCAGATGAGTTGGGTCAGGAGACAGAAGTTCTGACTTTGCCATTGAATTGGGCTTGAGGTCAGATCGGAGGTCAACTGGGTCATGGAAGCTTTTGGATTTCTTCGGTCTGTGACCTGGGGTGAGTCATGCCCCTGCCTGGACTATGGTCTCCTTCCTATGTGAAATGTGAAATGAACCCACTCCGCAGGCTGGGAGACTTCAGGGACATTAATGGCAAGTCTCATTGGTCCACCCATCCCCTCATCCGACTTGGAAACTCAGGCAGCTCTGGGGCCCCGATGAACAAGTGAGCAAGCACATGGCTTTGTGTTCGGCAATCTTTATTCAGCAGGAGGGTTGCCTCAGGGGCCGGCCTTTCCTCAGCCCATATGTCCAATGACGCTGTATCAGGCCCAGCTTCCTTGGCCGTGGAGGTTGGGGATGACGACGGTGGCTGGTGACCCTCACTGTGCTCTTGTGAGGTGGGAGTCAGTGGCCAGTGTGGCCAGAGCACCGCGGACGTGGTCAGAAGCAGCCCGTGCAGGCCACATTCACACAGAGCTCACAGTCATCGCTAGCAATGGCCTCTGGGTCAGGGGAGAAAAACACACTGTGACTCTGTGCAGGTCCTCCCCTCCCTTATGTCCTGCTTGGATGGCACTGCCTCTTGGAAGCCTTTCCAGAGTCTCTCCCTCCAACAGACATACCACCTGTCCTTTGTTTATTGACCTGTCCCTGTACCGTTAGTCCCATTGATGAGGTCCTCGAGCTAGGTTTACCAGCCCCTTGGGCACCCAGTGCAAAAGGCTAGGGGGTGCTGGAGAGGACAGGAACTGCTCTTTTGACATCCTCGGACCTCAGCCTCGAGGTACCCAGTAGCAATTGCATAAGGTGGAGGAGGCGGGTTGAGCAAGAATTGGGAGAAGACACTCAAGGTTCTCCCCGGGGGCCAGCTAGAACAGCCAACCGGGGCAGGGCACAACTCACGCAAGGCCCCGAAGATCCTGGCAGCGTCCGTGGAGGCACAGATAGGCTGGAGATCCCGAGGCAAAGCTGGGTGCTGGCACACGGAGGGCAGGAGGCTCTTTACATGCAGGTGGGTGCTGGATGCCTGCTGACGCTCCAAGTCTCTCATCTTCTTCACGGATTCTAGCTGCACCTCGAAGCCTTGGTACTAGGTTGTGGAGAGGGGGGCGGGGCAGAGATGGGAGCCTATGCAGCCTGGGCCTGGAGGAGGCCCCATCAGGAGACTCAGGATTCCTGGGGGCCCACAGTTCTCTGCTCTCTTCCCTGTTTTCCTGGAAAGGCTGGGCCATATCAAACGACCTGCCTGGGTATCAGGGTGGTGACATCTGATTTCACCCCAATACCCCCAGACACATGTCGCAATGCCAGAGGCCCTGGCAGCCACTGGATGAAATCAGGTCCAGACTGTGGGGCTCCGTTGTTTGATGCTCAACTTTAGAGACAGTTGGACCCTGGTTCCAATTCCTGCTCTGTCCTAAGTGGCTGCTGTGTCTTGTCCACTCTGAGCCTCACATCCCTCATCTGACAAATGAAGATCATCATACTTCGTTTGGAGTCACGAGGGTCAGAGAAGCTCCTGCAGTACCAGGCAAGACGTGACAACAGATGATGCCCCCAGGTCGCTAAGGCTCAGGCCCAGAGTTTATGTGAAGCTGACTCTTCGGGACCTTTCCCAACTCCCCCATTCCCCCCATCCCGCCCCTGACTCTCCTTCCCTGGAGGACTGCCTGAGTGAGGGATGAGACACCCTACCAAGACCCAGTCCTTGGTGGGAGTCTCCCCAGGGCCCTAAACTTCTGCTTCCTTGACTCCCAAGACTGTCCTCCCACCCCTTGTCTCTGGCTCCTCCTGCTCATCCACAGGGAGAAAGGCAGCTCCGGTACCAAGGTCCCATGGTAACTGCCTGCAGCAACTCCCCCACTTCCACCTGGCTGAGCTGTTGGACCATTCAAGGAGACTTCCTCCCTGCCTGGCTCATCAAGGGCAGGGGCCTCCTCTGACTCCTAATTACCCTGACCTCTGTGATGAGGCCGACCTTGATGGAGCGTGGCGCTCAGTCAACAGCAGTTTATTATTGCCATCACCCTCATCCTGGCTGTCAACCTTCCAACTGCCACCAGCCACCATCTGCCTTTATTCTTGGAGAGCATTTGGGTGTTGGGCTGCGCACTGAACCACATACACCCCCTGATCCCCATGAATTTTCCAGCATCCCCTCTTGAGTCAAGTGTCCTTATTTGGGGACCCCTGGTAAAGGGTAGGCTGGTACAAACAACTTACCTTGATGTAGACTGCCTGTGTGCCCTGCAGCAGTGCCAGGAGGACCACAGCTGCTCCTGTCAGCAGCTGTGCCCCGGTCCTGCTGCCCATGCTGCTTCTCTGTGTTCCTGCCGCTCCTGTCCACCTGGCTCCCACCTGCTCTCCTTATAGACCAGGTTAGCTGCTCCTTATAGACCAGGTTCCAGAACTCTGGTCACTCATTAACTGGACAGCTGGGGTGGGGTTGACAGCTGGTTGACAAGGCCAAAGCTGTTTCCTAGGGAGGGGGTTGGTGATGATGAGGAAATGGCGACCCAGAGCAGGCTGGGATATGCCAGTAACACGCACCCACCATGTGCTGGGCTCTGTGTGAGGGACTTGTCCACACACCACTTCCATTTGCCCCTCCAGATGACCATAAAAGTCAAATGATCCCATGACCGCCTCAATAGGGGAGGCAGCGTACCCAGGTCACAGAGCTGGTCAGAAGTAGAGGGTGGACTCCAGCCAACGCCAGTCCACGAGTCTTTCTCCGGGCAAAGGGTGGAGACAGGCTCATCTCTGTGTCTCCAGATCCGTGTCTTTCCCACCCCTTCTCCTTGGTTCCATTTAGGACAAGCCCTCTGATGGATCCTTGTCTAGACCCTCCACCTGCTCTGGCTTGTTGTCGACCACCAGTGCCGGGGCACCCTCAAGTCATGGTTAACTGGCAGCGACCCTCCATGCCCTCCAGGAGTCAAGGACCTTACCCAGCAACCGGAGGTAAGAGTCCTTGGTGTCAGACTGATGTGGGTTGAAATCCTTGTCTGCCGTGTCTTGTGTAATCTTGGACAAGTCAAGTCAACTCTGACAGAGACTTGGCATCCTCTTCCAAGCAGTGGTCACAATAACAGAACCAGCACACAAGGCTGCTGCGTGGGTGAAGCCTTCATGTCCTGGATGACACATGCTATAGCAGGTCCTTAGTTTGCAGTCACCTTCCATGGTAATGCACAACCACCATCCAAGTGATTGAAGGTCGGGTCAGGGAAATGAGGGCAAAGTACACGAGGTGTTATCATCACTGCCAGCTGGGCAGGTGTAAATAGTGCCGGGGCCAAGGCTTAGCCCTGTCAGGCACAGCGCCTAGCATGTGGCAGGGGCCCCACGAACAATGTTGAACTGAAGTTGAGTGAGCCCATCTTGACATTCACTCATCCTCCGACTTGCTTGAAGTCACTGCACTTCCTGATGCTGATCCTCCTCACATGTTCTACTTGCCTGAAATTCCCATCTCTTATCTTCCGTTCAAATGGAAGAGGCATGGATGAACTTTGGCATTTTCTATATCTGCCCTTGAATCCAGACTTCAGCCTTTGCTGGCTTTGTAGTACAAAGATATTCATCAGGTGTCACATGCTTGCTCATCCCTAAAATGAAAACAATAAGAAGATAACATCGCTTCCATTCATTGAAGATTCACCATCTGCTAGACCCAATGTTACACTATAAGTGTTTCTAATCATGCAACCAGTTTAAACCATTTACCATTGGCTTGATTTTGACCGCTGGCAATCCCATGGGAGCAAAGTGGAACTCTGCTCCTTTTAGAGGCAGATCACCAGGCCTTTTTTCTGCAGTTCCTTGGCAGGGGTATTGGTGTTGTTGTTGAAATACCAATCTTTTGGTTAGTGGTCAAGTGCTCAGCCACTCACCAGCCAAAACCAAACCCATGGCCACTCAATCCACTCCCATCTATAATGACCCCTCAACAGGGTTTCTGAGATGGCAAATCTTTATGGGAGCAGACAGCCTTTGCTCCCCATGGAGGGGATAACTAGTGGGTTCGAGCCATTGACCTCATGGTCAGCAGCCCAACTCCTAACCCATATGACCACCCAGGCTCGGTTTAATCACCGGGAACCTTTACCGAGTCGTATTGTTATTATTGCTGGGTGTTGGCGGAGTCGGTTCTCACTCACATCGATCCTATGTGCAACAGGACAAACACTGCCCTGTCCTGCACCATCTTCACCATTGTTCGTCTGTCTGAGCCCTTCACTGCAGCCACTGTATCAATCCATCTGCTCGAAGGCCTTCCTTTTTCACTGCCCCTCTACTTTACCAAGCATGGTAACCTTTTCCGAGGCCTAGTCTCTCCTGCTAACATTCCCCAAATCTATAACGGTTGTCCTCCATTTACAAACAAGATCGGATGAAGTCCAGCACCAGGCGCATCATCGCAGCCTGAGCACATGCAGGGAGCAGGCTTCCCAGCTCCCTCACCTCTATGCAGTCTTGGGTGTTACAGCGGCAGCATGGAGACCTGCCTGC
Source organism: Tenrec ecaudatus (assembly GCF_050624435.1). Taxonomy (NCBI): domain Eukaryota; kingdom Metazoa; phylum Chordata; class Mammalia; order Afrosoricida; family Tenrecidae; genus Tenrec; species Tenrec ecaudatus. Next base: position 66,623,950 of record NC_134530.1, on the reverse strand, counting down.
CTCCCCAGCTCGGCCACCAGGGATGGGTCGCTCTGCTTGTCTGCGCCTCGGTTTCTTTATCAGTAAAGTGGAGGGAAGTCACTGTACCAAAAACAATCAGTTGACATTTCAGCCATTTCAAGAGTTGGCATAAGATCAAGAACCGATGGTTGAAGGAAGACATCCAAGCTGCGCTGACGGCATGAGTGAAAAACAAAGCTCAGGAATGGACAGATACCAGTCAAAATGCTTCACCAGACTGATGAGACACTGGAAGCACTCCTTCATCTACATTAAGAAATTGGGAAGAACACTGTCTAGCCAACTGACAGAAAGAAATCCATATCTGTAACCATGCCAAAGGAAGATAGAATGTAGAGATTATCGAAAAATATAATCCTATCAGATGCAAGAAAAATGCTGCTGGAGATCATTCAACAACGGTTGAGCAGCACGTTGACAGGGAGCCACCAGAAATTCAGGCCGGATGCAGAAGAGGACGTGGAACAAGAAATATTGCTGGTTTCAGATGGATCTTGACTTAAAGCAGAGAATAACAGAAAGATGTTTACATGTGTTTTATTGACTATGCAAAGCCATTCAACTGTGTGGATCATAACAAACGATAGCGAGCCTTGAGAAGAATAGAAATTCTAGAACACTTCATTGTGTTCATGTGGAACCTGTACATGGATCAATAAGTAGTCGTTTGAACAGAACAAGAGAATACTGCGTGGCTTAAAAATCAGAAAAAAAACTGTGTTTCAGGACTATCTTTCCACCATGTGTATTTAATCTGTATGCTGAGCAATAATCCAAGAAGTTGACCTCTATGAAGAACATGGCACCAGGGTCAGAGGAAGGGTTCTTAACAACCTGGGATGTGCAGATGGCAAACCCTTACTTGCTGGAAGTGGGGTGGACTTGACGCACTTGCTGGTGAAGATCAAGGACTGCAGCCCTCAGTCTGGATGACCACTGAATCCAAATGTAAAGGAAACCAAAATCCTCACCACTGGGCCAATAAGTAGCTTAATGATAAACAGAGAGCAGATTGACATTGTTAAAGATTTTAGCTTGCTCGGGTCCACAGTCAGGGCTGTAGTGCAGAAATCACAGGGTGCGCCGTGTTAGGCAAACCTGGTGCTCAGCACCTCTTAATCGTCTTTAAGAGCAAGGATGTCACTTCGGGGACCAGGACGCTCATGACCCATGTCATGGTATTTTAACTCACTCTATATGTGTGTGAAAGTTGGACACTGAATAAGGAGGACTGAAGAAGAATCGGTGCATTTGAATTATGGGTGCCGGTGAAAAATGTTCAAAGTATCACGGACGGCCAAAAGAACAAGCAAATCTGTCTTTGCAGACAGAATGCCCTTAACAGTGGGGATAGTGAGACTTCGACTTGCATCCTTTGGACACGTTGTCTGGAGAGAGCAGTCCCCGTCAAAGGAGAGCGTGTGTGGTAAAGTAGAAGGGGTCGGGGGGGCGGTGGTGGTGGAGGAAGACGTCAAGGCGAGGGATTGCCACAGGGGCTGTATCGGTGGGCCCTAACATAACAATTGTGAGGCGGGCACGGGACCTGGCAGTGCGTCGTCGGGTCGCGCACAGGCTACATCAGGACCGAACAGATGGCCCCTGGCAACAGCAGAGTGGAGAAACTCAGGAACGACCACTTAGGAAGCTTTGACCCGGGATGGAGATCTGTGAGGTCTTCTTTTGCCATCGACTAATATCGCGATCTGGGGCAAGTCACTTCATTTCTTGAGCCTTCGCTTTCCAGTCTGCAAAGTGGTCACCCTGGTCCTAGAGCCATATAACTCCCAGCAGATGCCTGGCATGTGGGACACATTGGGTAAATGATAGGCTCTCTGCACCTTCTCCGAGACTATTCCAAACGCTTTTTCTCCATGGACCTCCTTAACAGCCCCTTTCTCTGGCCTGATCCCTGGAGCGGTTCTGATGTTTCACTGCCCGGCTTACACTTGCTGCCACCCTCTGTTTGGCACACTGGAGGTGCCCGTCAGAGCTGGGCTTGGGAAAATGATACGACCTCCCCGAATCTCATTTTCTGATTTGTAAACAAGGAAACCAGTTTCCAGCTTTTGAGATTTTCATGAGACTGCTTGATTCCAAAATCCAGTCTCTTTCCACCAAAGCAAACTCAGCCGCCTTGGTCCCGTAGCAAGGGACAAGAGACAAACCCAACGGGGGTTGGAGACCCCAATGGTATATGGTGGAGCCCTAGGGTGGGGTGGAGTAGTTGCTGGGCTGCTAACTGCAAGGTCAGCAGTTCGAAACCACCTCAAGAGAAAGTCCAGGCTTTCTATTCCTGTCCAGAGTTTGTCTTGGGAGCCCACAGGGGCAGTTCTACCCTGTCCTTAAAGGGTCACTCTGCGTCAACATGGACTCGATGGCAGTGAGCTTGGTGTTTGAGTATGGTGTGCAAAGAAGAGGTACATTGACATTTGGGGCAGGTGGAGAAGATGGAAAATCCCACTGAGCGCCAAAGAACAAACACATCTGTCTGGTCAGAAGTACCGCCCGGACACTCCTGAGAGGCAAGCAGGGGGAGACTTTGTCTCACACACTTTGGCATTGCTATGAGGAGAGGACCAGTCCCTGGAGGAGGACGTCGTGCTTGGTAAAGTGGCGGGGCATCTAAACAGGGGAAGGCCCTCGATGAGGCGGGTGGGCCCAGTGACAAACAATGGGCTCAGACGTGAAACCCATGGGGAGGCTGCCGTGGAACTGGGAGGTGCTTGGTTCTGTGGCACACGGGGATGCTACGGACCGGCACCGCCTCAGTGGCACGAACAACAGCAACCACAGCACCAACACCGGGGTGTGAGCTCCTTTCCTTTCTTCCTCCTGGGCCACTCTTCCCCTAAGAACCAGGTGGGACTTCCCCATTGGCCTCACATAACTCAAGTTCATGTTCAAGCCCAGCTCCTCCTAATCTCCCCATGAATGAGCCACCCTCCGTCAAAACCAATTTGGCCCCAGATGAAAATTCTCACCGTCACTCCCTTTGAGCCCATTGCCAGCTCATTTTTCACCAGGTCATTTCCCTTTTAATGCACAGGACAGGCGACTGTGCCACCAGCCCAGACTCTCGTGTCTGTGTGGAGCCTTCCTCCTTGGATGGAAGGTGGGGAACAGTTTGGGCTTGGGCGTGACACATGGGCTGTTCCTCTCTCCACGCTGCATGCTTTGTCCAGTGCCTACGAGACCAGCCTCTTTCTTCCCCTTCCCTGACTACCTCCCAAGCAGCATTGTCTTGTCTTTGGGGGTTTTTTGAATAAAGAATTCTCTGAACATAGCTTCTGCCCCATCAGGCCATGCTTATTGTTCTCCTGCATCTCGGGAGCAGCCCCCAAAAGATCTGCCTGGACTCCCTCTTGCTCCTCTGCAGGCTTCTCTCTGTGCAGCAGCCAAAGGGAGCCCTGGAAGCTCTCCCATCACGTCCTCCCCCTGCCCACAGCTGCGGATGGCTTCTCAGTTCCCTCAGAGGAACATGCAAGCTGAGCTACAAGGTTCCTTGATCTCTTCTGTTGGTCACTCTGGGCATCAGCATACCAGGTCCCTAGCTGTCCCTACAACATGCAGAACATGGACTTACGTTGCTATCTTGGCTCTTCACCACCTCTTTAGGGCCACTCTCTCATGTCACCCAGAATGCTCCGCAAATGTCACTTCTGCCAAGGGGTCTTTCCCAGTCATCCGACCACAGAGAGCCCCCACCGCTCCTTATTTCTTTCATTTGTTTTCTTTTAAAAAAGACACTTTTGGGGCCTCTTACAATATTCCATACATCAATTGTATCAAGCATATTTGTACATATCTTGCCATCATCATTTTCTAGACATTTACTTTCTATGAGCCCTGGGTATCAGCTCCTATCCCAGCCCCCGGAACACCCTCATGAACCCTTGATAAATTACACAGTATTTTTATTTTCATAGCTTACACTGACTGCTGTCTTCCTTCACCCATGTTTCTGTTGTTCATCCCCCTGGGTGGGTGAGTGGGGGTCATGCATCAGTCATTGAGATCAGTTTCCCCTTCTTCCTCTTTTCTCCCCACCTTCCCCCCATCCTCCTTGTATCGTTGCTCCTATTTCTGTTCCTGAGGGGTTTATCTGACCTGGATTCTGTGTGCCTTGAGCTCTTATCTGCAAAAGTGTACTGCTCCCGTCCAGCCCGCAGTAAAAGGCAGGATTGGGGTCATGATAGTGGGGGGTGAGGAAGCCTCAAAGAACCAGAGGAGTATTGTGTGTTTCATCGGTGCTATACTGCATCTTGTGGTCCTTCTGCGAGGGGATGTCCCATTGACTGCAGATGGATTTTGGGTCTCTGCTATGATCCCCCTTATTCTCAACAATATGTTTTTTGGGGGTCTTCTGATGACTATTACCTGATTCTGTTGACACCTCATGATCACACAGGCTGGTGTGCTTATTTCATGTGAGCTTATTGCTTCTCTGCTAGATGGCCTCTTGTTCAACTTCAAGCCTTTAAGATCCCAGACACTATATCTTTTGTTCGCTGGGAACCATCAGCTTTCTTCACCACATTTACTTGTGCACCCATTTTGTCTTCAGTGATCGTGTCAGGAGGGTGAGCGTCACAGAATGCCAGGTTATTAGAACACAGTGCTTTTGCTTTGAGGGAGGGCCTGAGCAGAGGCCCAAAGTCCATCTACTTCCTCAGTGTATTGCCATATAAATATATGTACCTAGGCCAATACCTCTATTTTAAGGAATTAATATATTTACATAAGTGCACACCTATGTTTATACCTCTGTCCATAGCTTTGCTTCCTAGATCTTTCCTCTGTTTCCTTTTACCTTCTTCCGGCCCCACCATCACGCTCACCCTTCTTCTGCCTCTTAGTGATTCCTCTCAGCTAGATTGCTGTTGTTCCAACACCATCAGAATCTCTACATCTTCCTTGTTATTGCTTTTAATTCCCTAGTTGTTTCCCTGTCTATGATGTTGTTTGCTCACCACTCTTTATGCCCTACATCCTTCTTCCCTGAATTCTCTTGGGAACCATTGGTCCCATTGCTTTCTCCTCAGGCTTGCTTCCCATGCCTGTCTTATATAGGTACGTAGGCAAAACAACAATAACAGAGATAAAACAAAAAGAAAACAAAGAATTGAATAAAAAGAGGGGGGGGGGAAAGAAGAGAAAAAGAAAATAAGACCCCCCACATAAAAAACAAACCAAAACAAACCCTCGAGAAAGCATACATAATTCCAGGTCTGTCTGCTGACCTTTATGACTATCTCCCCATGGGTCCTGGGTGGGGGTGGGGTGGGGTGGGTTGTCCGGGAACTGCCTCCCCTAACCTGAAATCTATCTTGGGGATCCTCGGGGCCTTTGTGGCTTGGCTTTGTTCCCATTTCTGATCTGTTATGTTCCCTTCTTGGTTTGCCCCACTGTGGGGTGGTCAGACCGGACTCGCTCCCTGCCGGGAGTCCCCAGTAGTGTCCTCTGTCTCGGTGTGCTCCAGCGAGGGGACATGATGTCTTGAGCTGTTGTCTGCCATAGCTACAGTCCTCTCTGTGCCTTAGCAGCTCCATGCAGGGACGTCGTCCTCTGGGCTTGGTGTGCCTGTCTGGGGTCTAGTCCCTCACTCTCTCTTTCTCTTTCTTGGCTTCTTCTGTGTGGGCCTGGCAGGCCGGCTCCTCTCCCCAACCTGTAGGTTTAGTGTTGTCCTCTGCAGCGCAGACTTCTACCTGGCAGACAGACACCTTCCACTTCTTGAGTCTCTCCCTTCCTCTCTACTAGAATGCTAGCTCATTCAGAGAAGGAAAATTCATCTGTTTTGCCCTTTTCAATCATTATCTGGCCTATGATCAGGACTTTAAAAATATTTGGTTAACTGAAAAATTAATATAATTCAAATTCCATCTCTAGATATGTGGCATTGGACCACTGCCTACTCTCTGAGCCTCAGTCACCACATCTGAAGTCTTTCTCTCATTTATAAGCGACCTGGTCCATGATGAGAGTCCAAAAATAAGGTTTGCTTTTATGGTTTTCCTCGTTGTGAAATGATTTCTTTTTGGGGAAACAGAATCTGTGTGTGCCTCGTGTGCCCAACAACCCTGAGGACTTCCAATGATGTAACCAGTGGATATTACTGGCGGCCTAGTAAGATCCCAGCATCAGTCTAGGCACAAGAACACAGCAAGTAGCAACACACAGAGTGAGCTGATGTCCACAGAACTACGGTGGCTGGACCAGGGAAGAAGTAACAGGACAAGTGAAGCCAGGGCGGGCCCTAGACATTCTATGAAGTTAGACAGCGCACAGGTAGCTGCCTAGCAAGCGAGAACACAGAGTGCAATCGATGACAACTCTCCGGTTGTCCCGAGTCCATGAAGCTGCCATTTACCAAGAGCAGAGAGCTGAGCAGGTCGGGCGAGAGCATGAAGCGCTTGACTTGGTTAAGTTTGTATTATCTGCTGGTCAGATGAAATGTTTGGGGTCTTTAGGGGGTAAAGTCTGGGTCTGGTTCAGTTAATCTACTCCAGTGGATGTGGAGGGAGAAAACGAGAGGTCCCAAGACTGAGCTCTGGGCCACTGCAACATCTGGAATTTAGGAAGAGTAGAAAGAACCGGCAAAACACATCTTCCAGGAGCAAAACCACGTTCACCTGAATTAAAGGGTGCGGCTAGATCTCAGAAGCGAAGACAGACGGTTCCTGGCTTTCCAGAGCAAGGTAAGAGCGAGCCTGGTTGCAGTGTGTTCAAGAGAGGATGGGAGTATAGGAAGTAGAGCCAAGGAGAACGGAGGTCTGGCTCTAGACCTAGAGCTGTTAGTTATTTCAAGGGAAAGGGTGAAACTGAAAGAGGACGGATTTAAAGGAGGCCCATTGCTCTGGTTGAAGTTCAGAAGCAGTGTGGACCCGGGATAGCCTACGTGGGAGTCGGGATGGGGGCGGATGTATAAACCAAGTTGTGGTGGGTTTCCCAGCAGTCCCCCAAATAAAATGTTGGCCCTTTCCTGGGGAGCCGGGTGAGGCCATGAACTTCGCTATGGCTCATTGTCTGCATTGCCCACCAAGCGACTCAGAGCCCAAGCTTATCTGCGCTCCAAGATTCACAACTCGGAAGAATCTCATTTCATCTCTGTTTCCCTTTTGGATTGCGTTTCTCCATGGAGCCCGGGCTGTGCGGCTCACCCGTTGGTGGTGTTCCAGCCTCACCCAGCGCTCCCTCCGTGGGAGAAAGAAGGAGCCATCTGCCGCCGGAAAGATGTACAGTTGTGGGAACCCTAGGGCTGTTATGACTCATGGACCCATGGCAGTGTTTACACACCCACATTTTCTTTACACACTCCACACACCACCCAGGTGCACACACACGGACACTGCCCTTTCAGAGTCCTGTTCCTGCCCACCTTACCGACTGCCTGTCCCCAACAGCTTTTGAGGACTAGGGCTAGGTACCTAAGAGGGGTTTGGACAAAAATAAGTAAGCCCGTGCTGCCGCCAGGTGGTAGGTAGGAAACACTACAGGCAGCGACATCCTCCTAGCCTTTAAGACACGCATTTCTCTGAGAGGTCCCACCTGGGAGCAAGGACATGCCTGGGGATCCTACACACGTTCCTGTCACGGCCGCCACCAGGGGTGCTCCTCAGAGGGGTGAGGAGGGGAAATTCATAAGGTCATTCTGGGAGAGCTCGCTGCTAGCTGGCTGACGCCCGAGTCCTGTGATTGCAGTGAGGCAAAATCAGGCTGAGATGAGGAGAAGTGGGAGGGAAAGAGATTCCTGGATGGGGCCTGACGTGGAAATCAGGTCTTGGGGGGCATGTCTGGGACAGAAGGCGAACTACAGTGGGGAGAGTGTTGGCCTCCAGAGACCGACTTTGTCTGAGCTGAGGCTGCTGCTCTGTTAGGAGGAGGTGGGGTGTGACTCTGATCCCGACCCCAGCCTCCCTCTCCCTCCCACCCCGTGTGTGTGTGTGTGTGTGTGTGTGTGTGTGTGTGTAAGGGCAGGGTAGTAAGAGTGCATGTAAGCTGTGTATGTGTGTTTGTGAGGGTCTGTGTCTGGGTGTTCAGCTTGTGTGCACACAGGCTGTGCTTGGGAGAGTGTTTATAGGAACATGTGCGTACCTGTGTACTTTGTGTATCTGTGAGAGTGTGTATTGACTGTGTGTGCACAAAAGAGTGCGTGTGCATGTTCATATATGTGAGCATGGTGTGTGGGTATATGGGTGTATATGCACGTGTGTGCTTTTAGCATCTGTGTGTATATCTATGGGTGAGTGTGTGTTAGCGGTGTGTGAGTACATGTAAGCAAGCATGCGCACATGTGTGCGTGGGTGTGTGTGTGAGTGGGATAAGGGAACCTGTCTGTGCGTTTTGGTGTTTGTGTGCATGAGTGTGCATATATGAAGGTGCAGGGGTATGGTTGGGGTTGCTGGAAGGAAGATCATGCATGCTTGGCTGTGGAGCTTGAGTGTGACAGGGGCTGTTCTAAGGCAAGAGGCCTCAGGATTTGGAGAGGGAGAGTGGGGAGGGATTGCAGTGCAGAGAGATGGACGGTAGGAGCTGAGGGAGGAAGGCCTTAGCACAGTTGCCCCCAAGCCGGGGGACTGACTGGAGAATTGGAACAGCCATGGCAGCCTGGGTCAGCTTGCCCTTCCTTCTGTAGCTTCCTCACCCGCCTCCAGCGGCTGCATGAATGCGGTGACATTGGCCTTAGGCCGAGCTCAGGCCCATGCTGTGAGGTTCGCTTCCGTAACCATGAGATGAAAACAATATGCATCAGTTGAGAAACGGGGGTGATGATGGACCTGATGGACGGCAACTCCAGTCATGTCTGTGGTGTGCTGATGACTGACCTATGGACTTCACTGGTGTGGTGGCAAGTGTGATGGCAAGCCAGCCTGGCTAATAGGAACATGTGGGATTAATAGGGTCAGTTTGATTGGAGGGCAAAGAGATAAATGGCTCAGCAAGCCACACCCCCTCTCTCTTCCTTTCTTGTGATTGGACCAGCATGCTAGTTCTCTGCCTCAAGTTGTGAGCTACACTACTTGTGGGTACACTACATGATCTAGGGATCATGTCCCTAGAGCTTGAGGTTCCTTTGAGACCCATTTCACCTACTTTTGCCTGAGTTGAGGCCGCTGCTCTGTTAGGAGGAGGTGGTGTGTGACTCTGATCCCTGCCCCAGCCTCCCTCCCTCCCACCTTGTGTGTGTGTGTGTGTGTGTGTGTGTGTAAGGGCAGCGTGGTAAGAGTGTGTGTAAGTTGGTGTGTACATCGCTTGAGCCTGAGGCTGTTGGATCCGGTTGTCTTGCATTGGTTGAGTTCAATGTCCCATCCCGGCTGCTTCGCTAAGCTCCTGAGCTGCTGACTGTTGGTGACCCGCCCTGCTGTTTGCTGCCTGTGACTGGACTGTCTACATTGTCCTAGGGAAGACTCATCTGTCTGCTTCCTTGACCTTGGATTTAGCAACCCTCACGAGATGAAGGACTTACAGCATATTAACTGTTCCACAGAAATGCGTTGAACTTAGTACTGCTGTGTGGACTGATGAGCTATTATATTCCTTTGTGAAGTATCTATCTATCTATCTATCTATCTATCTATCTATCTATCTATCTATCTATCATCTATGCATCCATCCATCCATCCATCCATCCATCCATCCATCCATCCATCCATCCATCCAATCGTAAGTGTCCTGGTTTTGTTTCTCTAGAGAACCCTGTCTAACCTAACACGGCAAGGAATGGTGCTAGGTGGTTGCTGTGAGGTGGATTCACCCAGGGCAGCCCCACGGGACAGAAGGAAACTGCCGCACAGGGTTTTCGGAGGAGTGACCTTCGCAGAAGCCCAGCCCTGGGCTTTCCCCACCGAGCAGCTGGACTGGTGCAGTCAGCCACCGAATGCCTCACGGTTCCGCGCCCAGCCGCGTTCCCACGCCGTTTCTTTGTCGCTGCTGTGAGTCCGTGCCGACTCCTGGCGGCCCGGTGTGGGTTTCCGAGATGGCCTCTGTTTACCGGAGTAGAAAGCCCAGTCTGCCTCCCGTGGAGCAGAGACAATAAAACACGGCAAAAACAACATAGCTCAGGCAGGTGCAGCTCAGTCTGTTCCAAGTCCCGTGACGCTGTGTGAGCGCCCCGGGCCCGCAGGGTCCCCAGTGCTTTTTCAGGGAGAGCAGGCTCTCCCGGAGGGACTGTTGAGTTGAGTGGGTTCTGCTGCGTGGCGCCCTAAATGCCAGCAGGGTTTGTAAGCGTGAGTAGGATCCACGAGGGCTGCTAGCCTTAGAAGGGACGATGGAGAAGGAGTAGGTCCTCTTCAGAGGGATTAGCTACTGAAAACCTGATGAGTAGCACGCCCTGTTTGACAGAGACAAATTCCCAGGCACAGAGAGGTTTGCTAACTCGATTGAGGACAAACAACTTACAAGTGACAGAGTTTCAGAACCAGAGCATGAGCAGTATAATCCCTGCCTGTCTGAGCCATAAGTAATTTAAAAAGCAGAGCTACAAAGTCATCGATACCTTTATTAAACAAAAATATCAAAACGGGAAGTTACTGTTTCTTGACATATCCTCCGTATAAGTCCACACACTCCTGAAGGCGCTGTTCCACTCTCTCTTGCTGGCCCATAGGAACTGGGCTCATTGATGTACACCACACCCAAACAGCAGCTTTGATATCCCCCAGGGGTTCAAATCATATTCCTTTTAAGTCCTCTTGAGTTTTGACAGCAAAAGTAAGTCTGAAGGGACAACACTGGACTTTAGGGTGGACGAGGTAAGGCTTCCCAGTAAAATTCTTGTCAGACTGCCCGTACTGTCCTCGGAGAAAGAGCAGGCTCGTTGTCAGCAAGGAGTATTCCTGGTGCCACTTCGTTTTCCTCACCAAAGCAGTTTTCAATCTTCTTCAAACTTCTTCCTAAGAACCCTAGTGTGCTCATTGCATGTCCTCAGTGAAAATCTATTAGGAAGACCCCTTGGAAGCTCAGACACAGTCGGTAATGTTCCGAATGGACCCGTCTGCCTTCAATGGAACTGGCCCAGCAGAGCCCCGGGGAAGTCGCCACATTGGCGGGCTCTCTTCACAAACAAGACTGAGGTAAAGGTGTTACTGAGAGAAGTTGTCTGCAGCCACCACTGATCACATAGGCATGTGTAAACATGTTTTGTTTGAAACAAAACCCCGAACAACCTGTGCATGTGTACACTGGGAGCCCAGCAGCAATGCTTTGGCCTTCTCCACATTTAGCACCTGCCATTGTGCTGCGACTCTCACTGGGCCCACCAACCCTCCAGCCCCCGCTGGTCCCCCCCCAGGAGGAGGGCCCGAAAACAATGGAGGGGAAGAGTGAATTTTTTCCACGGCTCAGTCTCCCCACCTGAACACGACTCCTGAGTCTCAGATTCCCCGCCCCCAAACAGGGATACTGGTTCATGAGACTTCAACACCAATGGCAATAGTGACAACCACAAAAACAACAACAACAATGCATCGTTGTGGGCCCTAAGATGGGAAAGTGAAAGTCTTCATGCATCCCACAGCATTTATTGGACTCTGACCCTCTTTGGTACCAGCACTCAAAAGGATAACACAATCTGCCCTCAAGGGGGTTCTGTTCTATGGAGACAGAGGGGGACAATGCAGTGTGGCAGACAGGGGATGTGGAGAGGCCCATGCAGCAGCGGGAGCCTGGGAAACTCGCCAGTGTGTGGAAAGGCCTCTCCCAGTCTATAGGTTGACTCTGCACCAGCAAAAGGCCACATAGACACAAGACAGACCTGTAGACGACTCGAAGACAGACCCATCGGCTACTAAGAATGATAAGGAGCTTTTGGGTCTCCAAGTTGTTAATTGCTTTTCCCTTGACTACTTGGCAAGAAGTGGGGTGCTTTCAGGCAAAGCCTCACCAGCCCTTTACAGCGAATGCCTGGACCCTCCTCGGCCCCCTCCCACACTGGGCTCACGCGCCCCTGGCCCTGGAAATGGAGACCACAGTCCTCTCTACTTTCCTCTCTTGTCAACCCTGGCAGCCCTCGAGGCCCACTGTGGACGTGAGCACCTGCCACCTTCCTCGGTTCTCTCTTCAGTGCCAGGGACTCATCTGTGCAGTTAGCCTGTGTTCCCTAGTGGGCACAGCCTCAATCTCACATGCCTCACAAGCTTTGGAGCTTAGGGTGGCCCGGCACAAGATGGAACACATGGCACCTTTGCCAATGATCAAGTTACAGGCTCTTTGTCTGCAGCACTGAACTGCTGAGAAAACCCTAACTGCTGAGTCAGGGACCCCAATTTGCCAAGCAGGATTGAGCACCATTGCATGGGGATGGAATAAAAATCCCACCCCCACTGCATTCACAGGCTTGATGTCCAAGGCACAGCTGCCATCGATGCTCTAAAATCTGCAGTTGGGGATCATTGTGAAACTTGATTGCTCTGTCTTGGGGACTTCTTAAAGGCCAACTCCACAATAAAGCCAATCAGGCGCAGCCATCAGATGTCAAATAGGAACTAATGAACCATTCACAGGCTTGGGAGAGAAATCAGGCAATCTCTTATTTCAGGATTATCCCTTCCAAATATTGAATCTGAACTGTAAGCAGATTTTGCTGTAATTGCGTCCCCCTCCTCACGGGTGTGGGCAATCATTGACATTCACTTTGCGTCTCTGCTAGCTGAATAGCGGCTTGGCAAGCTGGTCCACTGCTTTCCCAGCAGAGCACACGGCTGGGGCATCATCAGAGAGGGAGGCAGGGCCAGGATGCTGGGATTCCTCCTCCAGTGGGGCCAGCAGCCTCATGCTCAACCTAAAGCATCAACAGACAGACAAACAAAACACCGCACGCACTGCCGTTGAATCCATGCTGACTCAGTGGCCTTGTAAGACAGGGTAGAACCGTCCCTGGGTTGTCTTTTTTTTGAGACTGTAACTGCTGACAGGAGCAGAAAGCCTCCTCGTTCTCTCTCAGAGCAGCTGGTGATTTCCAAGTGCCGACCTTGCGGTTCGCAGCCCAAAGGCATTACCACGACACCACCAGGCCTCCTCACACAGCCCCGCCAGGATTCCTTCACTGGAGCCCGGGGATAATGGAACGGGTCCTCTGGCCTCCTCTATCTGCACCCACCGCTATGCATTTGCAAAGACTAGCAGATGGCGGTGTAACTGGTTAAGCGCTTGACTACTGGCCCAAAGATTGGCAGCTTGAACGCACTCAGGAAATTCAGAAGAAAAGCCTTGCCGTGAGAACCTTGACAACCCTATGAAACCATTCTGCTCTGTCCACACGGGGCCCCTGAGATGGCACTGACTGGATAGAAACGAACAGTAACAGCAAGCCTGGTGGGAATGGTTAATCTGCTTGGCTGTTAACCAAAATGGTTTGCGATTCGGGTCCACCCAGAGACACCTGGGAAGAAAGGCTGGTGATTGACTTTCAAAACAATCCGCCATGGAAAATCCAGGTGAGCACATAGAGTCACCGGGAATTGGAGCCACCTGGGTAGTCACTGGGTGAACATCTCCCAGTATTCCCACAGCCCTGTGTCCAAGCATATAGGCTGCTCTCTGGTGCCCTGGGTCATGCCTGGATGGTCGAGTCAGCTGTTAATAGAGGGTGGGCCTTCATTTCTGCCTGGGGATGTGCCATGGGGCAGAATGTTTTGATTCTGCTCCTTAGTCCCTTAGGAATCCAGGGTAGTCCAGTGGTGGGTCATTCCCCGTGGCAGAGATGGCCGATTCATCTTCTCCTTCTTTCATAGTCTACACCAGTGGCTCTCCACCTTCCTCCTGCCATGACCCTTTCATACAGTTCCTCATGTTGTGGTGACTCCCCCAACCATAAAATGATTTTCGTTGCTACTTCATCACTGTCATTTTGATACTGTTATGAATTGGGTGAGTCCTGTGAAAGGGTCATTTGACCACCCTCCCCCCGCCCCAAAGGGGTCACAACCCACTGGTTGAGAACCACTGCTGTACAGGAATAGGGGGTAGCAGCTGTCTGACCAGGGACTTGCAGCAAAGGTGGGCCACGTAGCTTGTTTTATGGCTAAAATGTGGGGGGAAGTGTTGCGTGCCACTGGTAGTCCAAGGGTCTAAGGGACAGTGTGCCTCCCCCATCATCCCCTTTGCTGATTGATTTCAGATGACGGCAAGGCTCTAGGAAATGGGAGAGTCACAGGATGGAGGCAGTCGGGGTTCCTGAATGAACACATTGATGATAAGGCCCATCATAGAGCAAATGCGCTGATGGTACTACTTCGCATTGCCCCTCTCTCCATGCTCGTAGCGATGTGAACTTGGAGTCCCTCCCATAAACATAGAGTATATGGTAGTTACATAATCCGGTGTCAATTTGGGACTTGAGAGGATTAAGAGGAAAAGGGTGGAGTCTAGTCTGTCAATGGAGTCATAGCCAATGAGGCCTCTGTGTGGGCATGAACTTCCCCTGAGGATTCTGGGAATTTCTGGATTTCCTCCTTGGTGATGGGAGAGACTCTCTCTCTGCTCACTCTCAGGGAGACTCTCTACTGACAAGACATATAGCGCTACACCCTGGGAGCTGGAGAAGCCACATGGACCTACCCTAATGCAACCAGACCTCTGGAGCTGGAGAAGCCTCACAGAGACCCCTGCCAGTGCTGAGATGATTACAACGCCACTGGATACACAAGATTTCCCACCCACTGACCTGTGACCTTCCTGAACTCAGCATCATTGCACATGTTTCATGAGTCTGAAGAAGACTTTATGTATTGGTATTGGACATATGGGCTAATATGTCCCATCAGATTTATGGACTTGATCTGGACTGGGCTGGGATGTTTTCTCAATATTCCATTGCTCTTGTATATAGACCTCTTTCTTATACTGTTGTCAATTTGTTTGTCAATTCTGTTGTCAATTTGTTTCTCTAGTCTACCCGGACTCACCCAGAGTATATGTCGATACCCTATTGTTGCTGTTATTGTTGTTAGGTGGTGTCAAGTTGGTTCCAAGTCATAGTGGTCTATGCACAACAAAGAAACACTATCCAGTCCTGCACCACCTCACCATCGTTGTTGTGTTTGACTCATTGTTGGAGTCACTGTGTCAATCCATCTCCTTGCCAGTCTTCTTCTTTTTCACTGACCTTCTACCTTACCAAGGATCATGACCTTTTCCACACACTGATCTCTCCTGATAGCCTGTCCAAAGTACTTGAGACAAAGCCTTACCACCCTCGATTCTAAGGAACATTTCAGATGTACTTCTTTCTAAACAGATTTTATTGTTGTTCTTGCAGTTCACAATATTTTCAATATTCTTCATTAGCAACATAATTCAAATGTATTAATTTTTCTTTGGCCTTCTTATTCAATAACCAACTTTCTTAAATTTTTAAAAAACATTTTATTAGGGACTCATACAACTCTTATCACAATCCAACTTTCACATAGATTTGAGATGATTGAAAATACCATGGCTTGGATCAGGTATACATGAGGACATGGTGTATATAATGTGATTTTCCAATGTCATCGCTCAAAGCTAGTGATGAACAAATGGGAGAGTTCTAGCAACATCTTCAGTCTGAAATTGATAAAAAAATACAGTCAAGATGCATTGATAATTATTGGTAATTGGAATGCAAAAGTTGGAAACAAAGAGGATGGAACAGTAGTTGGAAAACCTGGCCTTGGTGATAGGACATTGAACTGGAGATCATATAATAGAAATGTGCAGGATCAACAGTTTCTTCATTGCAAGTACAACATAAATGGTCATCGTACATGTGAACTTCAGATGGAATGCACAGGAGTCTGTGTTAGTCCGGGTAGACTAGAGAAACAAACTCATAGACAAACTCATATGTGTATAAGAAAGAGCTTTATATACAAGAGCAATTGAATACTAAGAAAACATCCCTGCCCAGTCCAGATCAAGTCCATAAGTCCAATATCAGCCCATATGTCCAATACCAATCTATAAAATTCTCTTCAGACTCATGAAACACATGCAATGACACCAAATGAAGAAAGCTCACAGGCCAGTGGGTGGGAAGTCTTGTGGATCCAGTGGTGGTATAAGCATCACAGAGCTGGCAGGGGTCTCTATGTGGTCCCTCCAGCTCAGGGGACTAGCACAGTTCCATGTGTCTTGTCAGTTGCAATGTCTCCTAGAGAGTGAGGAGAGAGAGAGAGAGAGAGAGAGAGAGAGAACGAGAGAGAGAGAGAGAGAGAGAGAGAGACTGACTCCCACCTCCAAGGAGGAATACAGGATGTGTTGTTCTGGGTATATTAGAGAAACAAATCCACAGAAACTCATGTATATAAGAGTTTTATATAAAGGGTAAGTGTACATTAAGAAAGCATCCCAACCTAATGCTGTCCAAGCCATAAGTATAACATTAGCCCATATGTCTGACAATGATCTACAAAGTCCTCCTTAATCTCACAAAACACACACAATGACACAGACTTCAGGAGGAAAGCCGAATCAGTGAGCATGTAAGTATCTCCTCGCTAACAGGGGTCTCCACACGGCTGCTCCACACGGCTGCACCAGAATAGATCCATGTGGCTTCTCCTCAGATGTGTTTCACAGGAAGTGATCCTTGCCAGCGGAAGCAGGGAACTGGCTAAGGCAGCTGCACCCTGGTCTGACCACCAGAGAGCAAGAGACCCGAGAACTAGAAAGGCAAGGCTCACTGAATCATTTAACTCTCCACCCTTCAATTAATCCCACGTGTGTTTATCAGCCAGGTTGGCACAATAAATGTTAACTATCTCTCTCACAGGAGTACCCGAATCCTCAGGAGAAGGCTATGCCCACACAAAGGCCTCATTGGCTGTGACCTGATTGACAGCCCAGACTCAACCCATTCACTCTTAATCCTCAAATTGACAAACGATTATATAATTACTACAGAGTCAAATTTTCTACATCTGCCAGAAGGGATGATGCTCAATATTAGCAGCCAAAATGAGGCCAAGGGCTGACTGTGGAGCAGACCATCAATTGCTCATATGTAAATTCAGGCTGAAGCTGAAGAAAATGAAAGCAATTTGCGGCCTTAGTATATCCCACTTGAATCTTGAGAACATCTCAAGAACAGATTGTTATATTAAACACTAGTGACAGAAGGCCTGACAAATTGTGAAATGACATCCAGAATATCAGACACAAAGAAAGCAAAAGGTCATTGAAAAGACAGGAAAGGCAGAAAAGACCAAAGTGGGTGTCAGCAGAGACCCTGAAACATGCTCCTTGTTGTACGGCTGTTGGCTATACTTGTTGGCTAGTACTCATAGCCTTCTGGGGTAAGAAGAGCAGTGTGGGGGGACGGTTGACAGCATGCCTTTAGGGCAAGACAGATAGAAATTCTAATTGTAGATCAGCGACTTCCTCACAACACTGGGTCTCAGTTTCCTTTGATAGCAGATGGGGCGAATGATCAAAGGTAAAATGAGACAAAACATTTTGTACAGGATCAGCCCAGGGAAGTCTACAATATAAACATTTTCATGGAATGTCCAGTTATTTTTTCCTACATGGTTCATTACCCCCACCCCATTGTAGTTCAACACAGTGCATCTAGCTTGCATGTAAATCTTTGCTGTGCAGTAATACTATTGTTTTTAGCTGCTCTTGAGTTGGCCACTTGACTCATGGTAATTCCAAGAACAATGGAATGAAGTGATGCCTAGATCAGCTCCATCCCCATGACCAGACCATTGTGACCTGTAGTGTAGTAAGACTAGGGAGCATTTACTAGGTAATGTGTACTAAGTGCCAGACACTGTGGTAAGAGCTTTCCATGTATTCAGTTCACTCCTACCTTAACTTTATAGAGTAGGTATTATGATTGGTTCCATTACACAAATGAGGAAACCGAGGCACAGAGAAGTCGCTCCTGGAAATCTCTGGAAAGGCTCCCTCTATCATACCATTGTGAATGAGGGGGAGTGCGGCGTGGAGACCCAAAGCCCATCTGTAGGCAATTGGACATCCCCTTACAGAAGGGTCCTGGGGAGGAGACAGGCCAGTCAGGGTGCAGTGTAGCACCAATGAAACATACAACTTTCCTCTAGTCCTTTAATGCTTCCACCCAACTATCATGACCCCAATTCTACCTTACAAATCCAGTTAGACCAGAGCAAGTACACAGGTACAGATAAGAGCTGGAAACACAGGGAATCCAGGACAGATAAACTCCTCAGGACCAATAGTGAGAGTAGCCATACCAGGAGTGGAAAAGGAAGGTGGATAAGGGGAAGGTGGGGGGAGAAAGGGGAAACCGATTACAATGAGCTACCTATAACACCCTCCCAGGGGGATGGACAACAGAAAAGTGGGTGAAGGGAGATATCGGACAGTGTAAGACATGATAATAAAATTATAAATTATCAAGGGTTTGTGAAGGAGTGGGGGCAGAGTGGAAGGGGAAAAAATGAGGAGTTGATACCAAGGGCTCAAGTAGAAAGGAAATGCTTTGAAAATGATGATGGCAACAAATATACAAATGTGCTTGATACAATGGATGGATGGATGGGTTGTGATAAGAGTTGTACGAGCCCCCAATAAAATGATTTTAAGAAAGAAAGGCTCCATCTATATTGGTTTGGGATAAATGAATGAACATACTCAGTATCATCTAGTTTCTTGGTCCTAATAGATTATCCAATCAATATCTGGGAAACCACTGCATAATAAGTTGGGTCTTTTTTTAAATGAAAAATTAAAAAGTATTGTTCTTTGAAAGATATTGTTACAAGATAAGCAACATAGAGGGGGAAACATTGGTCAACCACACCTCGGATCTCCTGAAAGGCCATAATACGAAAGCAAACAAGCCAAGTTCTTAAGAAAGGCACAAGAAAGATATGGGAGTGGAAAAACAGCACATGAAAAAATGCCCAACATCAATTTTTCACAGTTTTAATAAAAGTTAAAACCTTAAAATATTAAAACTATAATGTGATATCAGAACATACCTGCTGGAAGGGCTAAAATGAAAAAAGAGAGGGACCACAAGTATTGGCAGAGATACGAAGCAGCTGGGGCTCTCATCATATAAAACGGTGCAACTACCTTGGAAAGCATTCCTATGGTCCTGCCATTTCCCAACTAGGTATTCAGCCAAGCGAAATAAAAGCATGTAGCACACCCAGGCATTGAAATGCTACTCCATAGCAAAGAGGAACGTGGACTAACCCGCGGGAGTCTCAGAACAGTTGTGCTGAGTGAGGCCAGTCTCACAAACATGGGCACATCTCTATGGCTCCATTGATATCCAGCTATATCAAATGCAAACTAACTTGGAGTGACAGAAAACAGACCAGACAGAATGCCTGGGGTGGTGGGAGAGAAGCAGAGCGGGCCAGGGAGAAACGTTCAGATGGATGGATCTGTTCCTTATCCTGACGACTTCATGGATGTTTCCATTGGTGAAAAAGGTATCAAGTTGCGTATTAAAGAAGTTCGGTTTCTGTATGCCAATTAAACCGCAATAAAGCTACAAACATTAATAAAATTCACGTGTGCAGAGTGGGAGACGTTGGAGTTATGCCACCTGTTATAAATCATGAAGCAAATTCAATCTCGAATACAGGCCAGGCTCCGTACTAGTCACCCCCACTGTTTTCTCAGGACTGAGCAGAGTCTGGGCGAGCAAAGGAAAGGCGATGTAAGTCAGGAGTGGCTGCTCAGAGGACGGGTGGGGAGGTACCGTGAGCTGAAGACATCTCAGCTCTGACTCTTAGCTGGATTCCTTAGACCTTCTCAAAAGAGGAGTGAGTTTCAAGATGATTGTGTTTCAACCACTCCATCTGTTAACTGGCTCCCACTCCCCAGCACAGCACAAGGGGCAGGGAGGGGCGTCTTGGGAGAGGGGGCCAAGTCTGGGGTGTGTTCTCTGCTCCAGCCTGTGACTCATCACCCTCCAGCTCCCTGGAGGAGCCAGGCTGTCTCATTCATATTCCAGCTTGTCTCCCGTGGAGGCAAACTCAGCAGACAGGGTTAGGCTAACAATGTGTTTGTTCACGGTCTGATGTGCTTTCCCTCCTTTCGTAGACTCAAGGGAAGATTTTCAGTGATTCTCAGAAATAAATTCAAATCAAAATAACCACGGACTCCCACCTTTCAAGCCTCTTGGATGCATGTGTGCTTCTGTGTGCAGAGAGTACAAACTCAAGGTAAGTGCCACTTGGACCCTTGGCTACCTACCTGCCTAGAGGAGGCAGATGTGGAGTTCCCTCCTTTCCTGGATTTGTTAGGTAGCTAGAGGCAGAAACTAGGGGTTGTCCCTCTACATGCTAAGGCCTCCCTCCGCCCTTTATAGGAAGTTGGAAGCCAATAAAGGCTAGAGAGCATGCACACATTCAGGCCCTTGAGCCAGGAAGCCAGTACACTTGGGAGGGTCCCAACTAGGCCAGGTGGGCTTAATTCAGCCAACAGAGTCAACCTGTACCACCGACCATGCCGTTCAGAGGAAAACCCCCACAGCTGAAACTTCGAGCCCACCCTCCTTTTTTCCAGCTGCTGCTCGGCAAGCTGCGGGTTCTCTGGCCTCAGGTCTCCACGTGTGGGTGTGAAGTGCCCTGCGGGTGCCGTGTAAAACCTGAAACTTCTACCTTTTATAAAAACTCACTTGGCTCACAAACCAGGCTTCGGCATGAATTCTTTCTGGTGAGAAGCCAAGGACTGGGGCATTTCCAACCTCGGAGATACCAGGCAAGCCAACTCCAGGCATTTTCCTGAAGTGGCCCCTGCATCCTGGCCTCCCCTTCCAGACTTTCACCTCACCACCTTCGGGAGCTGGAAAGGAAGCCTTCTGGACCTTTCCCGCTAAGACACGGCTTCAGTTAGTCCCAGGACCATCTCTTTGGAGCCACGCGTGATGTATTGCAGGAGCCCCTTCCCCTTGTGTGTGTCTGTCTTTCTGTCTGTGCTCCCTATTGGTATATGGGTCTGTGGGTCTGTCTTTCTGTGTTTCAGGGGGCTCACATGCTCTTCCCAGCCTCGATTCCTGGCATGGGATGGAAATGCCTGCAGGATGGGGGGGCGCCTGGTCCCCAAAGCCTTTTTGATTTTCTGTGGTCTGCTTTGTATCCTGGCCAGCTCGATGGCCGGCATGCACCAGTAAGCCCTGTTGGTCTCTGCAGGACTCTAGTTTCAGTCGCTGGCCCCCACTGACTCTTGACTATACCACAAGCAGCGGCTGCCATTCTCCTGGCCACCCGACTCTCCGCTTCTGGGCAAGATGGCACCTCCCAGTGGCCGCCACCATTTTGTTTGGGACAACTGAGCATGTGACCCTGGCCAAGAGGGTGCCCTCTGCTCTGAATACATGGGGTGGGGTGGGAGCGGTGCTGGGCATCTAGCCCCACCTAGTCCCGGTGGTTGCATCCATCCCTTCCCTTTAGCTTTCTCCTGGTTTCTTGAACAAGCCGCTTGGTCCTGTTGGTTGTTTGCTTTAGCCAGTGTGCTGGTTTGGGTTTGCTTGTTGCCTACCTGCTGGTTTTCCTTTGCCAAAGCCTGGGCCAAAGGCATTTGGGAGCCAAGCCCCTAAGTAACTGTTAACGTTTGTCTCCAGAAGGCTTTCAGCAATACCGCCTTCAGCACATTCCTGGGACAGCTCCTAGAGTTCCACTTTGACAGTGTGTCCAGCTAAAAATGAAATTTCCCTAAAAGGTTCCCGAGCCACTGACCAATCTCTCCTCCCCTTCGTAAGTTCAGGAGCCCACTCCTGCCAGCAGGCGCCTTTCAACGCGATTGGGAGGCCGCTCCAAGCAGTAGTCTCAGCTTTGGAGTTTGGCGAATTACTGTGCCAGTATTTCCCCCCATAGGCCCTGTATGGTCACCATACCGGTGGCCATCGCTTGCTGTCTAGAAACCAGGCAGGGCCCAGTTTGCCGACAAAGACTGGGGTCCCCAATCCCTCCCTCGAACAGGGGCACCTGCTCGAGGCCCCAGATTCACGGCACTCTAGGGGCGCACACTTAAACTGCAGTTACTGACCTTGAGACATCGAGCTCTCAATAATTTTCCTGTTGTGTTTTCTAAATGGGGATCATCAGTTCGGTGCCAAGGGGACCCCACTTGGCGGTATGCTATCTAATTGGGATAGATTTGACCCGGAGACGCTGGAGCCACAGAAGCTGATTTTGTTTGGCAATTCCATCTGGCCACAGTACATTTTGGGGGAAAGAGAATCATGGCCAAAGAATGGCACCTTTTCCCTTCCAAGCCTGATTCAGCTAGAACATGTCTGTGGAAGGATGGGGAAGTGGGCGGAGTTCCCTTATGTCACAGCATCTTTCCTTTAGAGCATCATCCCCAGTGCACCCAGGACCCCCTAGGGGCCCTGGAGCTAGGGGCTACTCTCCCCGAGCCCTAAACCTGCCTATGTTCTACCCTGAGTAAAGACAGCTGGGGAGTTTGGTCTCCAGGCAGTCCACAAGCCTTTCACTCTAATGGAACTCAAGCAGATTAAAAGTGACCTGGGCAGTTACTCTGACAAACCCGAAGAAGACATAGAAAGCTTCCAGTCGCTCCCCCTAGCCTTTGATTTCACCTGGAAGGATGTGATGGTCCTACTGGGACAGGTCATGACGGACTTTGAGAAAGAACAACTGCTCAGAGGTGCTAGGAAGTTTGCAGAGGAGGTCCATGTGATGGCTGAGAAGTACCCAGCAGGGGAAACGGCTGTGCCTTTTACTGACCCTGCTTGGGATCACCATGACCCCGAGGACAAGTAGGCATGGGAACATTTTCTGGTGCATATCACAAGTGGACTAAAGTCAGGTAGGCAAGAGGCCATTACATTAATTATGCTAAAGTGACAGTGATTCACCAGGGACCTGAGGAAAGCTCTGTGGGCTTCTCAGAGCGGCTAACGGAGGCCCTGAGGAATCCCACTGCTATTGACATAGATTCTTATCAAGGGCACGTCTTACCCAGGGACACATCTCTCATGCAGGCTGCACCAGACATTTGGAAGAAGCTCCAAAAGTTAGCACAGGAGCCTGAAGGAGTCACCCTAGAAGAGACGGTTGCTGGTGCTAATGCTACCTTGTACAGTAGGGAACAGGAGGGGGAGGTGCAGGCTCAGGAGAAGGAGGGAAAGACATCAGGCCATGATTCTCTTTCCCCCAAAATGTACTGTGGCCAGATGGAATTGCCAAACAAAATCAGCTTCTGTGGCTCCAGCGTCTCCGGGTCAAATCTATCCCAATTAGATAGCATACCGCCAAGTGGGGTCCCCTTGGCACCGAACTGATGATCCCCATTTAGAAAACACAACAGGAAAATTATTGAGAGCTCGATGTCTCAAGGTCAGTAACTGCAGTTTAAGTGTGCGCCCCTAGAGTGCCGTGAATCTGGGGCCTCGAGCAGGTGCCCCTGTTCGAGGGAGGGATTGGGGACCCCAGTCTTTGTCGGCAAACTGGGCCCTGCCTGGTTTCTAGACAGCAAGCGATGGCCACCGGTATGGTGACCATACAGGGCCTATGGGGGGAAATACTGGCACAGTAATTCGCCAAACGCCGAAGCTGAGACTACTGCTTGGAGCGGCCTACCAATCGCGTTGAAAGGCGCCTGCTGGCAGGAGTGGGCTCCTGAACTTACAAAGCAAGCACTTAGCACAGGCCTAGCAGACGTGACCTGCTCAGTCTTGTTTGATGTCAAGTTCCTGAAAGTGGAGATTTGGTCTTAGAAACTCTGACTTCCCCCTATCTGGATGCACATGCATGTAGACATTGAAAATGATATTTATTATGTGTTTCTGTTCATTATCAGCGTTTTTACCTCTCAGGAGGAACTCGTAGCCAGGTGAGGAGTCTTGTTTCCTATCCACAGGATCTGGAAAACATAAGCAAAGGTGCTGGGGTGCAGCGGGAGAGGAACACAGGGAGTTAATTCCACTGACGATCTTGATTTCAGCTCCTCTCCATTGGAGGAATTCCTTACAATTTGTCCAAACACTGCTTCCTTTTAAAGCTAGTCTCAGCAACGTGGTGTTATCTTAACAAGAAGGAAAAAGAAAAATGAGTTTCCCTTGGCTCTCACACATCGGAGTATCCCGGCTGCTAGGACAAGGCAGGGTAAGGCACAGCCTTCAGAATGTTATGCACATATTTGGAGAGGTCTTGATTGCTAAATTCTTTGACCCCATTCCAAAAACCCATCAGTGCCTTCTCACAGAGGTGACCACTGGGAGCCAAGACTGGACTAGGATATGTTACAAACTGCCCAAGGCTTTATAGCAATGTTGGCGCCATGGCATGCATACACAAGAATTCAAATCTAGACACACCATCTGGGTACTGAGCTGGCTAAATAAACCCAAGACCTTTTGCAGCTCTGCATGATACTTGAAACAGAGCTTTCATAAAAGTGCTTAGCCAAGAGCCCGGCTTGCCATCAGTGGACAGGTTTGATGGCCATCAAACGAGTTTGTTTCCTGGAGAGATATTCTCCTTCTGCATGCACAAGGGACAGGGGAATAGAAGTTGTTACCAGCCAGGGCGCTCTGGACTTGTCAATCCATCTTACTGCTCTCTATACAACTGAGAACCGATTTTTGGTCCTAGCTGTTTTAGAAACTTTACTCACCATGGGATAGACCCGTCAGGGCTTCCAAGGGACTTTGGTGTAATACATTCTCTATCAGGCATCATTTAGGAATATTGACTCAGTGCGCTGTTATAGGTACAGGAATCTCATCCGTATACATCAGTTTCCCAAGCAGAAAAAAAAACAGGGTAAGAAGAAACAAACATTCTTCTCATATGGTCTCTCTTATCAAGAGAAGAACTTCCCCTAAAGCCCCCAGCAGACCTCTCATTGCATCTTGTTGGCCAGAATTATATCATGGACCCATTCCCAAACCACATACTGGCATACAATTGTCATGATTAGCTTAGTGATCAGCGGTTCTCAACTTGTGGGTCATGACCCCTTTGGGGTTCACCTGATTCATACTAATAGCAAAATGACAGTTATGAAGTAGCAACGAGAATAATTTTATGGTTTGGGGGCGGGGTCACCACCACATGAGGAACTGTATGAAAGGGTCGCGGTTTGAGGAAAGTCGAGAACCACTGGCCTAGTCCAGCTGGGATACATCCCAGTGACTGGACCCACTGGATTCACTTTTGGAAGAAGGAAGAAGTGGGGAGTGACTTGGCTAGGAATTTCATTGTCTTGTAGAATCTTTATCCTAAGAGGAATGGGGAATCATCTTAAGACTTTAAGTAGGATCGTGACACAACAGATTTAGACGTTTGACACACATTCTTTCAGGAAAGTGATGAATAGGTTGAAAGAGTTCAGAATAAAAATGGGAGACCAGTTTGAAGCTGTCCAAGTTTTTATAACAATGAGTAAAATCAGACAGGATTCCATTTTCTATGTCACAGTGTGTGTGTGTGTTTTAAGGCTTTGCTGTATTGCAGGATGGTGCTTTGGAAAACTTCCTAATGTGTTTTCCCTTCTTAGTAGTTTGCCTTTTGTTTCCTTGCCTTTTACCGTTGCTTCTTTGCAGTCCTTAAGCTGGGCACTACCGAGCTTATTGCTCCAGGCAAGGAGAGATACCACCAAGACACCACCAAGAACGAAATCATTGCTAACTCTGGATTTCATATGAGACTTTTCAAATCCATAAGACGGCAATAGTCCCGGGCAGTGGTTATAAGACTATGCGGTCTACCCAAATCTAGTGCTTAGCTTTATAAAGTTTTATTATAACATAGTTATTCTCATTTGTTCATGACTGCTTTTGTACTACAATTACAAAAATAACCCAACCCAACCCTAGTGCTAAAAGGCAAACTTTGATTGAAAAGGCATTTTCTTGGAACATCTGAAGCTGATTAAAATTTTTTTTCCATTGTACATTAGGTGGGAGGTTTACGTTTCAGATCATCAACTTTGTCTTCAATAGTTTAGACCATTAATCAAATCCTCTAGTAGTCCACCCTCCAGCCTTCCCCTCCCCCCTCTATTTCACCCACCACACCCTTCAACAGCCCATGCCACTGCTCACATCTGCTACCCTCCCCTCCGACCCCACTGGCAACCTCCAGAATCTGATCCCTTCTGTATGAGAGTCTTCATCTTGCTCCCTCCTTAGAGCAGTAGTCTCATAGAATATTCATCCTTTTGCGATTGGCTAATTTCACAAGGGATCTATAACATTGCTGATGTCTGGTGGATCTTGGCTCAAAGCACAGGATACCAGAAAGAGGTTTACTTGTGTCTTATTGACTGTGACTGTGGGCACCATAACAAACTATGGATAGCTTGGAGAAGAATGGGAATTCCAGAACACTTCATTGTGCGTATGGGAAACCTGTACATTGGCCAAGAGGCAGTTGTGCACATAGAAGAAAGGAATACTGCATGGTTTAAAATCAGGAAAGCTGTGCATCTGGGTGTGTCCCCTCACCATTCTTACTCAAGCTGTATGCTGAGCAGATCTTCAGAGAAGTTGGATTATAGGGAGAAGGATGCTGCATCAGATTGAAGGTAGGCTTGTTAACAACCTAAGGTATACAGATGACACACTATTACTTGCAGAAAGTGAGGAGGACTTGAAACACTGGCTGACGAAGATTCAGGCTTGTAGCCTTGAGTACAAATTACAACTCAGTGTAAAAAAGACCAAAGTCCTCCCAACTGGACCAATAGGTAACATCATGATAAATGAAGACAAGATCAAAGCTGTCAAGGATTTCATCTTGCTTGGATCTACAATCAGTAGTCAGGGAAGCAGCAGTCAAGAAATCAAACAATGCATTTCATTGGATAAATCTGCTGCACAAAGCCTCTTTAAAGCGTTGAAAAGCAAGGCTATTACTTTGAGGACTATGGTGCACCTCACCCAAGTCATGGTATTTTCCATTTTCTCATATGCATGTGAAATGGGCACATTGAATTTGGAAGACCAAAGAAGAATCAGTGCATTTGAATTATGGTGCTGCTGAAGAATATTGAAAGTACCATAGACTGCCAATAGAAAACCAACCAACCAACCAACCAGCCAGCCAACCAACCAACCAACCAACCAACCAACCAACCAAACAACCAACCAACCAACCAACCAACCAACCAACCAACCAACCAACCAACCAACCAACCAACCAACCAACCACAAATCTATCTTGGAAGAAGTACAGCAAAAATGATCCTTAGAGACAGGGGTGGTGGGACTTCGACGCACATAGTTTGGACATGCTGTCAGGAGAGCCCAATCTCTGGAGAAGGACATTAAGCCTGGTCAGGTAGAGGGGCAGTGAAAAAGAGGAGAGCCCTTGACAAGGTTGATTGACATAGAGGCTGCATCAAGGTGTTCAAACATGGAAAGAGTTGTGAGGATGGTGCCTGACTGGGCAGTATTTCGTTCTGTTGTACATAGGATTACTATGAGTTGGAATTGACTCTAGGGTATCTAACAACAACAACAAAGCAATGACTGGAACTACTTCTCTTTGGTGAGGTATGAGACATTAGCTGGTATTGATGATGTTGCCATTCACATTGGCTTTTCCAGCATGGTGTTCATCAGCCTGGAGCACAACCAATTCTTTGTAATGGTAAGTCTTGAAAAGAACTACTCACACAAGTTGTTCTGAACACAGATGCATATTTCTGTGCATGTCTCCTCAAAGTGGGAAATGCATCATTGCTTTTGTAACTCTCTAGAACTCAAGCAGTAGGAGGTTGTTGTACCTAGCTTTTAGCTCATCATTGCTTTGCAGCTGAATAATTTCATGTTGTAGGTGATCAGGCACACCAGCTGGTTCCACATTATCAGTGTAGCCATCCCATTGGTTTACTTTTTACTTCCTTAAATCTTTTAGTAACTGCCTCATCCATTTTTTCCACATTCACAAGCATATTCAAGTGTCGTGGGAGGTGTTTGTCCTTCCAGAGTGGGGACATGCACTGCGCTATTCCTTTCAAACTGCACTTTACACAGAGTTAATTAAGCTTTAGATAATTTCACCTGAATTCAGGGAGCTGAGGAGCTGGTTGGGGCTCTGCAGCCTGATGTCCAGCTCTGAGTCATGTCCACTGTGAACCCTGAATCACAAAGCCATTTGCTATCATTGAGTTCTCTGACAGGGTTTCCCTTCATCTCTGAGAACTCTTTGACTTCATCCCACAGTTTGTCCAGCCTCGTGAGCATGCTCCCATGACTCAGGCACCATCTTTCACAATGATAAGCAAGAGCACCACACTCAGGGTCAAGATCATTGAGTAACTCCTTAAACTGGAAGCTGATAAACCCTCTGTTTTTGACAAAATTTATGCATGACCCTACTGTTGAGCCACAATGACATATATAATTGTCACTAGGATCAAGATGGGGATGATTCAGTTCTTTCTTGAAAAATGCAATGAGGGCCTCCATTCAAGTACTCCCTCAATGCAAGGATAGTTTGTTCTATTAAACTGGCATTCCATGATGCTCACCTTCCCGACACAATCACTGAAGACAAAGCGGGTGCTTAAGCAAATGTGGTGAAGAAAGCTGATGGTGCCTGGCTATCAAAAGATATAACATCTGGGGTCTTAAAGACTTGAAGGTAAACAAGTGGCCATCTAGTTTAGAAGCAACAAAGCCCACATGGAAGAAGCACACCAGCCTGTGTGATCATGAGGTGTCAAAGGGATCAGGTATCAGGCATCAAAGAACAAAAATCATATCATTATGAATAAGGGGGAGTGCAGAGTGGAGATCCAAAGCCCATATGTAGGCAATTGGACATCCCCTTATGGAAGAGCTGCAGGGAGGAGATGAGCCAGTCAGAGTGCAGTGTAGCATCAATGAAACGTACAGCTTTCCTCTAGTTCCTAAATGCTTCCACGCTCCCCATCATGATCCCAATTCTACCTTACAAATCTGGCTAGACCAGAGGATAGACACTGGTACAGATAGGAAGTGGAAACACAGGGAATCCAGGGCAGGTGGTCCCTTCAGGATCAGTGGTGAGAGTGATGATACTGGGAGGGTGGGGTGGAAAGGGGGAACTGATTATAAGAATCTATATATAACCTCTTCCCTGGGGGATGGACAACAAAAAGTGGGTGAAGGGAGACGTTGGACAGTGTAAGACATGACAAAATAATAATTTATAAATTATCAAGGGTTTATGAGGGAGTGGGGAGTGGGGAGAGAGGGGAAAATGAGGAGCTGATGCCAGGGGCTTAAGTGGAGAGCAAGTGTTTTGAGAATGATGAGGGCAACAAATGTGCGGATATGCTTTATACAATTGATGTATGTATGGATTATGATAAGAGTTGTACGAGCCCCTAATAAAATGATTTAAAAAAAAGAAGAAAAATGCAATGAATCCTTTTTGTGAGCCAACCATGGCTGGAGTTGCATCGGTAGTAAGGCCATTTAACTCTCAAATGTAAACTCAAGTTTTTTCATTGATACAACAAGTCTCTCAAACAAGTCCTCTCCTCTTAGAGTGCCATGCATGGCTTCTAGTGACAGCTGTTCCTCTCCGTCAAACTCCGTAGTTTCTCCAGCAAGGACAGTGGCCAGTTGGGCAGTACTTGTTTTTAAGGTTGTCTTGTCACAAGCCAGAGCGAAAAAAGTAGAAATCTGTAGAATCCTTGTGTTTTTCAGGGTCTTGTGCTAACTCAGTAATCCGATCTGAGATGGATCTCTGAGACAAACACACACTCTGGGACAATTTCACATTGGTGCTAACAGCTTGGCAGCAGCCACCACGCACTCTTTCACCAACTCTCCCTCTACCTGAGGATCTTTCACCAACTCTCCCTCTACCTGAGGATCCAGCTTCTTTGTGATCAGGCTGCTCACTACGTGGCTCGTCTGAATAAAGCGTCTCTGTCACAACCAGACCTAGTGAACCTGGTTTGTTGTGATTCCAAACTCCACGGAAGGGTACTGATTTTGCCCAGAGGCAGTTGGCCTCCCAATTCATTGAGTTCAGTGTGTCTCAAGCTGAACGGACACTCCTGATTGGCTTTTTAAAAAATACAGCTAATGCATCTCCACATAGGCTTGCCTTTGACTTCATTTTAAAAAAAATCATCTGTTGATTTCTCATGGAAAGATTGACACCCTGCATCAACTTTTCTTTGTAATTGCCTTTGGTGGGAAGTTACATTATTTAACGTTTTAATAACAATCCAGTGTGCGTGTCACCAGGGATGTGTTTATTATGCCTTGATTCCTGTTCTAATCATGCATCTTGAATTCAGAACATATTCAGAACATATTCAGAACATGTTTGTATCATTGACTCTTGAGATCTTCTCTATGCACTGTAATTTCCTTACTCTTTACCTGAGATTCTGTTTTTGTGAGAACTATTAATCATGGATATAGGGATAATGGTTGGATTGGAGTTATTTTCTGTATGGACAAAGACGTCGTATTCACAAAGATGTCGACATCTTTGTCAGTCATTAGAAGCCAAGGCACCAACGTGGTGAGGGATCATCTCCTTGCAGCTTGTCTCATCATTACCCCATTGGCGTATTTTTCCCATAGTGAACTAACACTTTCCTAACATGTACACTTCCGGCCTGCCTGGTGCTAACTGTCCTCTGAGTCACAGCAATACAGGTAGATGGACCAATGGCAACAGATGAGCAGCATATGTGTCTGTCTAGTCATGTGCTCATATATGCCTTGTCTGACCCTTAATGATGTTCTTTGCTTGTCCCTCAACACTTATACTATGATTCACTTAATATGTTTACATTCACATGAAAAAGCTCTTAGATTTACTGAATTTTGAGTCCTGCCTGCATGTGTTTAGTCTGGGTTGGCTAGAGAACAAGCCTGTAGACACTTAGATATGTGTAAGAGAGACCTTTATATCAAAGCGCAATTGCATATTGAGAAAACATCCCAGCACAGTCCGGATTAAGTCATATATTAGCCCATATGTCCAATACTAGTCTATAAATTCTTCTTTATGCTCATGCAGCACATTAAGTTATGCCAAATTCAGGAAGATAATAGGCCTATGGAGAGAAAGTCTTGTGGATCCAATGGTTGTGGAAGCATCTCCAGGGTTCTGGCTGCCATCAGTGTGGCTCCATGTGGCTTGCCATCAGGATGTGAAGCAGAGAGAGAGTATGTAAACTGCCTCCCAGGAGAAAGAGAGGAAGTTCCCAGAATCCTCATGAGAAGGCCATACCCACAAGGAAACATCATCAGACTGTGACCTGATTGACAGGCTAGACTCCACCCTTTCACTCTTATTATCCTCAATTTGACATGAGATTATGTAACTACCACAGACCACCACCCCTTGTCAACTTGACACTTTTATATAACTGTTTAGCCACACATAATTTTTAATAACAAAGACAATAGTAAATTCATATTTGTGCCTAACAGGATAAAACTAAAATGCATACAATTAAAAATGTGTCAGCCTCATTTAAACATAATACCCTATTAAAGAATCAAAAATATTCTATACTTAACAATTGCAGTTATGTGAACACCTGTGCTCTAATCCTATCAACAAATTATCCCACCTATGAAAGTTTGCAAGCCAGTCACTTCATGCCTTTATCCCCCTAATTTGGGTATCCAATTTCTATCCTGGCCACTTCTATCAACTCAATGCCCTGAGAAGACAAGCACGTTCTTAGATGTGAAGAATCTTCATTCCAGTTGGAACCTTGTGAGTCTGCAAAGTCAAATCAGGATAGGCCTCCATAAAGTCAACAGCAATATGCACCAAGTCACAGGCTCAAAAATATTTTCTGCATCTGGTTGGGTTCTGGTCAATTCAATGTGGGCTTCTGCCTCGCATAGCCTCACCAACATTGGCTGCCTCACCTTTAGACCATGGGCCCTGTCACAAATTCTCAACAACCCTAGCCCCCTTGGACTAGGTCATGAAATTCAGACTAGTCAACCTGCTCTTGTCTTCTCCTCTAGTCCCTGCGAACTAGGTCCATGGGTGTCAGTGGCAAGATTCAGCATGCCTCTCTATTGCTGCATGTCTCCTGTTTCCACTCAACAAATGGATCCAGGTGACCACCTAGCGAGCATTTCAGGCTACCTACAGGCTCCCTTTAACTTTCCATCCTAGAGAGGAATTTCTTCATGACTCCAGATTTTTCCAGCTTTAGGCACAAATCACTAGTTCAAAATTCAAAAAGCCAAAGGGTTCATTTTCACTTCTTCAGTTTGTCAACAACCCCCTGGACAAGTCTTTTTGAATACATATGTCCTGAGCACTTAAGATACTGGGTGGGTTTATTGTTTCAGAGCCTTCTTTACAGGCATATCCTAACCCATTTAAAGATCCTATTTAATGTCTAAAGGCAAGTAGGCCTAAAAATTCTTTATTTTCACACTTCCTAATCATTTCTATCAATCATTATATCAATAAAAATAGGCAGAAGAAAACAGTATAAACCTAGAATACCCTGATCATAAACTCAATTCTTAAAATGGGCTAATTCAATCTTACCTAAATTATCCCTGAAGCCCCTGACTATATCAAGTCAGAGCAAGGCCTTTTTGTTAGTAATTTTGACCTTCTGCCACCCATTTTGACCCAAGAGCATGGTCTCAGAGGTAAAGATCAAGGGGAAATTTCTCCCTTTAACTCAAAATTTATATCACATTCCTTTTTGCAATTTCAGACAGGATTAACTAAAGATAATGTCTTTGAATCAAAACTTTCACTTTCCATGTCCTTTCCAGAAAACAACCGAGTAAACAGTGTGGCCATATCTGACCTCTGGCTAGCCAAAGAAAAACTACCATAAGGCAGAGGTCAAATAAGCGTCCACGCTGCATCTTCATGGTTTGTTTACCTAGTACCCCGCTCCCAAGGTACCATAATGTGTTAGTCCGCGTTGACTAGAGAAACAAATCTATCCGTACTTATATATACCTGTAGTGGGTCATTAAATATGTATTTTGCCTATGAGACTGTAAGTTCTATGATGGTAGGGCCATAACTGGTTTATTACTTTGTCTTTGGTCTGCAACTCAAGGATAACACTTAGTGGGTGTGCATGAATAAATGATTGTGTAATAACTCCTTAGTTTACCCCTATCTGTTTTTTTTAATCTAGTAGCTCTTGGCATCATCATTATAAAAGACAGGATCCCCAATTAATACAGGAGATGAGAAAACTATTCAACTTGGTGGCTGCATTTCCAGGCAGCACTCGGAGACCAGAGAGGACATTTCCTTGTCTTGACGGCGAGGTGTCTACATAGACCCACACCCATTACCGGTCTCTCCAATCTCCTGTGCCCAGAATCTTCAGGAAATAGAGAATTGCCCATAGAGGTGGGGAAGTGAGACCAATGGCTGCCATTGAAATGAAGCAAGTAGACGGAGGTGTGATGACTGCACAAATGGACAGGAACCACATGGTGCAAGAGGGATGATGTGGCAAACGTACCTTTGGACACAGAAAAAGACCATGAGAGCTCAAAATGATGACTTCCAAATAATTTTGTAGATTTTTTGGTATGTGCATTATACTTTAATCAAGAGATTAAAAAAGAAAAATATCAATAATCACAGTAGTAGGAAGATTTGTTTCATGTTTCATGATGCTCTGGTCAACTCTATTAATCCTTATGATAATCCTGTGAGACACATGCATTCATTGAGAAAGCGTTTTATGAACACTGACCTGAATCAGTCATTATAAAGTTTCCAGAAATAGAGCAATAAATACGACAGAGAAGTCCCTGATTTCATGGAACTTATATTCCAATGAATAGCTATCTATCACTATTGGCTTCATTTTCTAGTTATGGAAACTGAGGTTCTAGAAAGGCACATCCTGTGCCCAAGTTCTCTGTCTAATAAACGACCAGGCTGAGATTCTGTGCTGCATGTCTCTGCCTTCAGCTCTCCCAGCCATGCTACCACGTTGCTTCCTTTGGGCTGATAACCCACAAGGCTGTGCAGAGAAGCCTTTTATTGGCTCAGGAGTTCTTTGTTACATAAAAGAATAAGGCAGAGTCCATAAAAAATAACAATAACAATAACAACAACAACAAAAAATCCCCCAAAGGCCTGGAAAATTCAACTCATTGCCATCGAGTCAATTCTGATTCATAGCAACCCTATTAGACAGACTCAAACTGCTCCTGTGGGTTTCCAAGACTCTTAATTGTTTACGGACATCGAACGCCTCCTCTTTCTCCTGAAGAGTGGCTGGTGCTTTTAAACTGCTGGCTTTGTGGTTTGCAGGGCAAAGTAGAACCCACTATGCCACCAGGACTCCCCTGGTAGGGTAGATGAACGTGCATGAGGAATTTCTTTTGTGACGGCTTCCTGGACAGAGCTCTGAACATGTATGTTTAGGCCTCATGACTGGTAATCCTGAAAGGAATCCTGACCTCTCTCTCAGGACCTAGTAATAATGGGACATGTGCCTTTCCCCTGCCAAGGATATGAATAATTCATTTATAATTTTATTTATTTTATTTTTTAAAATTAATTAATTATTTTTTTAACATTTTATTAGGGGCTCATACAACTCTTATCACAATCCATACATATACATACATCAATTGTATAAAGCACATCCATACATTCTTTGCCCTAATCATTTTCTTTTTTTAAAAAATCTTTTTATTGGGGCTCATAAGGCTCTTATCACAATCTGTACATACATCAATTGAGCAAAGCACCCTTATACATTCGTTGCACTCGTCACTCCCATAATTCACCTTCCACTTGGTTTCCTGGAATCAGCTCGGTTTCCCTTTTTTCCCCCCCATCCCCCTCCCTCCCCGATCCCACCCCTGGTCCCTTGATAGTTTATAAATAATTATTATATCTTATCTTACACTCCCCGGCATCTCCCCTCACCCGCCTCCCCCTTGCCCATCTCCCAGAGAGGAGGTTACACATAGATCTCCGAGATCGGTTCTCCCTTTCTACATGCCCTTCCCTCCCGGTGTCGCCACTCCCACCGCTGGTGTTGAAGGGTTCGTCTGTCCTAGATTCCCTGTGCCTCCAGATCCCCACTGCACCGCTGTACATCCTCTGGTACAACCAGGTCCGCAAGGCAAGGTAGGATTGGGGTCATGATGATTGGGAGGGGAGGAAGCGTTCAGGAACTAGAGGAAGGTTTTGAGTTTCATTGTTGTTACACTGAACCCTGAGTGGCCCATCTCCTCCTTACTACCCCTCTGGAAGGGGTGTTCAGCTCTCTACAGGTGGGCATTGGGTCCCCATCATGCACTCCCCCTCTTTCACGGTGATGTGATTCTCACCACCACCCCACCTTTGATGTTGGAGACCTGGTCTCCTCTGTCCTTCATGATCACCTATGTTGGTGTGCTGCTTCCGTGTGGGCTCGGTTGCTTCTGGGCTAGATGGCCGCTTGTTTGCTTTCAAGCCTTTAAGTCCCCAGACGCTGTATCTCTCAGTAGCCGGGCACCATCCGCCTTCTTCACCACACTTGCTTATGCACACTTTCGTCTTCAGCCATTATGTGAGGAAGGTGATCACACAATGATTGTTTTTGTTCCTTTGTGTCTGCTACATGGTCCATTCAACACCTTGTATTCGCTTAGGCTGTGTGCTTCTTCTCTGTGGGGGCTTTGTTGCTTCTGAGCTAGATGGCCGCTTATTTGCCTTCAAGCCTTTAAGACCCCAGACGCTATATCTTTTTTTAAATTTATTTTAAAAATGTACATTCCCATGGCTCAAAATTCAATTTCTAAAGAAAGGGTTACACTAAAACATTCCCTAGACATTACTTTCCTTTCCTGGAGGTAACTCATGCTGCTTGTTGTTGTTGTTAGCAATCAAGTCAGTCCTGACTCATAGTGACCCCATGGGCAAAGGAAAGCAGGATGGATCTAAATCACTCTCACAATTGTTGTTATGTTTGAGCCTGTTGTTTCAGCCACTGGGTCACTCTAGCTACTTGATGATCTTCTTATTTCTCACTGACGTTACCAAGCATATGTCCTTTCCAGGGAGGGTCTCTCCTGGTAACATGTCAAAAACACATGAGACAAAGTCACTGCATCTTCACTTCTTTAAAAAAAAATCACTTTATTGGGGGCTCGTACAACTTTTATCACAGTCCACAGATACACCCGTTGTGTCAAGCACATTTGTACATTTGTTTCCCTCATCATTCTCCAAACATTTGCTTTCTACTTGAGCCCTTGGTATCAGCTCCTCATTTTTCCCCTTCCTCCTCGTTCCCCCCTCCCTCATGAACCCTGGATAATTTATTAAATTATTATTATTTTGCCATATCTTACACTGTCCAACGTCTCCCTTCACCACTTCCTGTTGACTGCCCTCCAGAGAGGAGGTTATATGTAAACCCCTGTAATTGATTACCCTTTTCTACCCCACCCTCCCTCTATGCTCCTGGTATCACCCCCTCACCACTGGACCTGAAGGGTTCATCTGTCCTTAGTCCCTGTGTTTCCAGTTCTCATCTGTACATCCTCTGGTTCAGCTGAATTTGTAAGGTAGAATTGGGATCATGATAATTGGGGAGTGAGGGGGAGGAAGCATTTAGGAGTTAGAGGAAAGTTGTATGTTTCATTGTTACTACACTGCACCCTGACTGGTTCGTCTCCTCCCCACGGCCCTTCTGTAAGGGGATGTCCAGTTGCCTACAGATGGGCTTTGGGTCCCCAATCTGCACTCCCCCTTATTCACAATGATGTGATATTTTGTTCTGATGATGCCTGATACCTTATCCCTTTGATACCTCATGATCACACAGGCTGGTGCGCTTCTTCCATGTGGGCTTTGTTGTTTCTCAACTAGATGGCCGCTTGTTTATCTTCAAGCCTTTCAGTCCTCAGACACTATATCTTTTGATAGCCAGGCACCATCAGCTTTCTTCTTCACAATGCTCAGTTCTAAGGAGCTTTCTTCTAAGACGTATCTGTTTGTTCTTCTGGCAGTCCCTGACATTGTTAATATTCTTTGCAATGCCATAATTCAACTGCATAAATTCTACCGCATTCCTTACTTATTCATTGTCTCACTTTCACACGCATATGAAGCATATGAGGTGATTTCAACACCATGGCTACAGCTCCTTGCATGTCCTTTCCGGGGCTCCCATAGCTAAAGTATCACAGTGGATAGCTTTAATAACATGAATTTATTGTCGCACCATTCCGAAGGCTGGACGTCTGAATTCAGGGCACGGACAGAACTCCACTATCTGTCTCTCTGTTGGCTTTCGGGGAAGTTCCCGGTGTCTTTGGACTTCTGTGGCCCCGGGAGTTTCTTGGTGGTCTTTGGTCACTTACATGGTTGTTCTTAGGTGTTGGAGAGTCAGCTCCAACTTGCAGTCACCCATTGCACCAGAACACTGCCCACTCCTACACCATACTCGTTCCTGTTCTAATGCTGCAGCCATTGTATCGATCCATCTCGTCAACTGCCTTCCTCTTTCTCGCAGCCCTTCCATTTTATCAAGCATGATGTCCTTTTCCAGGGACAGACTTATTTTGTTTTTCTGACAGTCCACATATTCTCAATGTAGTTTGCCAACACCGTAATTTGTCATAGTTTCCTAGTGGCACTACCACTAAAATATCACAATGAATGGCTTTAATGGACATGAAATTATTGATCTCTCCTGATAACATGTCCAAAGTATGTGAGACAAAGTCTCCCCACCCTCTTATCTAAGGAGAATTTGACTATACTTCTCCCAACAAAAAGCTATTTGTTCTTTTGTCAGTCCATGGTATTTTCAATATTCTTCACCAGCACCATAATCCAATGCATTTGGTTTCTCCTTGGTCTTCCTTAGTCCAACTTTCACAAGCATATGAGGCGATTGATGATCCCATGGCCTGGGTCAGGCACACCTCAGTCCACAAATGACATCTTTGCTCCTCAATACTTCAAATATAATGTGTCAGTTGATCTCTTGAGCATTGATTGTGGATGTAGATATAGAGCAATCTGCCCTCTGAAGTTTACCCACTGCCAGCAAGTTACTTTCAACTTACAGTGACCTTATAAATCTTTATGGGAGCAGACAGCCTCATCTTTCTCCCTCAGAGTGGTTGGTGGGTTTGAATTGCAGACCTTTTGGGTAGTAGTCCAATGCTTAACCCACTGCGCCACAAATCTCCTCCACTTAGGTCACCACTGTTCACTACCCATATGCTTTCTTCTAGGGAGTGGCTGGGCTAGAGCCCATTCCCCAGGATCACTGACCGGGCAATGATTTGCTGGCTTAGTCAGGCCATTGGGCAGGACAAAGCAATTAATATCGTTAATGCCTGCTGAACCTGTCTTCCCTCAGTTCCGATAGAAATAAGAATGCATGCTAGAAATGGTTATCCTTCACCATCCTTTTGAGATTATACATAGTATTTTAACTCTGATGTATAATGAAATAAGAAGTATCCAAGGCTATACAGTCGACATGTTGTTTTGTTTTATCCTTTATTTAAATGAATAATTTCCTATACAATGAAACGTTATTGCCAAAGACCATTTGGCTCTGTTTCCATGCCCCCATCAAATTCTCCAGAATTTTGCTAACCCAGACCCTACATGAATTAAAAATATGCTTGTGGGATTCTGTGGGAGCTGGGCTCAGAAAAAAAGTTGCCCATTTTCTATTTGTGCCAATCTTCAAACCCTCTCTGAATTCCTTCTCAATGGGTGAAAACTATTGACAAAGCAGCATTGAGGTTTGAATATAGTGAGTGGCTCATCTTTTCTGGAGTTCACCAATGACTAACATGAAAATTACTCAGAGACCAGCTAGAGACCCATGGCTCCCACCAGGTTGGATAACATATTGGAAGTGAGCAGTGGATGGATCTTAATGTGCCTGTGTTAGTCTGGGTAGAATAGAGAAACAAATCCACAGAAACTCATATATGTATAAGAGTTTTATATAAAGGGTAAGTGTACATTCAGAAAGCATCCGAACCCAGTCCAGTCCAAGCCCATAAGTCCAACTTAGCCCATATATGTCCAACACCGATCTACAAAGTCCTCCTCAAACTCACAAAACACACACAATGATGCTGAATGCAGCAGGATCACAGGCCAGTGGGTAGGAAGTCTTTGAAACTAGTGGCAGTGTAAGCATCTCAGGGCTGGCAGGGGTCTCCATGTGGCTTCTCCAGTACCAAGGGCTGCATCAGGGTAAGTCCATGTGGCTTCTCCTCAGGGATGTCTTGCAGGAAGTGAGCCTTGCCAGCTAAGGCGGGTCACGCACTGGTGTGACCATCGGAGAATAAGAAACCAGAAATGCAAAGATCACCAAGCCATTTATTTCTCCATCCTTCAATTAATCTCACATGTGTTTATCGGCCAGGTTGGCACAATAAACTTTAACTATCTCAATCCACCTCTTGCCAACTTGGCACCTGTACACAAATTTTTAGCCTAACAACTGGTTAAATAACACCTACACCTTAATCCTATAATCCTATGAATATATTCCCCCCACCCCCCATGAAAGTTTGTAAGTCAATCACTTCATGCCTTTATCCCCCCAATTTTGGGTATCCAATTTCTATACTGCCCACTTACATCAATCCAGTGCTCTGAGGAGACAATTATATTTTTTGACGTGAAGAATAGTCTTTCCAGTTGGAACCTAATGAAATCCACATCCATGAGCAACGTCAAATCAGGACAATCCATCCATAAAGTCAGCAAAAATATGCACCAGTTCACAGGCTCAAAAATTTCTTCATCTGGTCAGGTTCTGGTCAACTCAATGTGAGCTGCCTCACTCAGCCTCCCCAGGGTGCCCATTGGCCATTTAGACCATGGGCTCCCACAAATACTCAACAAGCCTAGTCCCCTCATGCTAGGTTATGAACTTTAGACCAGTCACTCCTCTCTCATCTTCTCCTGTTTTTTCCAGCAAACCAAGTCTACAGGTGTCAGTTGCCAGACTCAATCCATCTCTTTATTGCTGCATTTCTCCAACTTTCACTCAACAAGTGGATCCAGGTGGTCACCTAGCAAGCATTTCAGCCTGTCCATAGGATCCCTTTAACATTCAGTCCTAGAGAGGAGTTTTCTTCATAGTTCCAGATTTTTTTCCAGCTTCTGACAAAGACCACTAGAGTTCAAACTTCAAATCCAAAGAGTTTCTTTCCCCCCCCCTTCAATCTGTCAACAGCCCCTAGATGTCCTTCTAATGTCCTGAGTACTCCAGATGTATCCTAGACCCATCTAAAGATTAAATTAATGGCTTGAGGCAAGTGGGCTTACAAGCTCTCTATTTTCATGCTTCCCAATAAACATTTCTATCAATTATTATATTAATAATAAGCAGAATAAATCAGTATAAACAAAGTAGAATTAGATACTAAATTCACTTCTTAAAACAATCACGTTCAATCTGTATTTAGCTTGCCTAAATCCTTATGTGTTTTATTTATACAAGCATATGGAATTAGGTCTCTGAGAACATTCAACCAGATCCAGGCTTTCTGTCAGGCATTTTGACCTCCTGTCAGCCATTTTCCTTAAGCATCTTGATTTCTGAGAAATTCAAATGGCAATTTCTACCCGTGAGATCAAAATATACATTAACAACATTCATTTTTGCCATTTCACACAGGAATAACCAAAGACAACAACCAGGCATAATAATAAAACTTTAACTTCCCATGTTCTTTCCAGAAAACAACCCAGTAAACGGCATGGACATATCTGAATTCTGGCTAGCCAAAGAAGAAACACTACCATGAGGCAGAAGTCAAATAACCTTCCACTCTCCATCTTCATGATTTGTTCCTCCAGTACCCCACTCCCGGTACCATAATGTGTTAGTCTGGGCAGAATAGAGAAACAAATCCACAGAAACTCATATATGTGTAGAGAGAGTTTTATATAAAGGATACATCCAGAAAGCAGTGCCGTACTAGGGATTCTGGGACAGGCGTCCTCAAACTATGGCCCGCTGGCCACATGCGGCCCACCGAGGACATTTATCCGGCCTGCCGGGTGCTTTTGCCCCATTTGTTTTTTCACTTCAAAATAAGATATGTGCAGTGCGCATAGGAATTTGTTCGTAGTTTTTAAAAAAAATTATAGTCCAGCCCTCCAATGAGTCTGAGGGACAGTGAACTGGCCCCCTGTTTAAAAAGTTTGGGAACCGCTGGTAGGATGAGAGATGGGTATTTATTTGAGAAATATTTATTGCACATTAACTATGCACTAGGCATAGCGACTGGGCAGATAGAAATCCTCTTTTCCTATAGCTAATGCAGTGGGTTATGAGTTGACCTGCTAACTGCAAGCTGCTTTCAACTCCTGTAAATATGTGCAGTCTCAGAAACCCATAGGGGAGTCTCCTGGGCCCTATAGACGCCCGGTCTCCATGTGTCAAGGTTCACCCAAAGGCAGTGAGTTTGGTTTGGGATTGGTAACGTGGTGAGGAAATGGATGTGTGAACAGAGAACTGACGTCCCAAAGGAGAATTAAAAGGAAATATTTTTGGAAGAATGAACGAAAACATGAAGGAGGAGGCAACAGAAGCTGTAGAATATGCCTAGGAGTTGATCAGGCTTCAGACAGGAAAGATATTGAGGTAGGGA
The DNA here is from genome assembly GCF_050624435.1 of Tenrec ecaudatus. Lineage (NCBI taxonomy): Eukaryota > Metazoa > Chordata > Mammalia > Afrosoricida > Tenrecidae > Tenrec > Tenrec ecaudatus. The sequence continues at coordinate 66,582,411 of NC_134530.1, read as the reverse complement.
GGCTGGGAGAGAAAAATATAGGGCATAAAAGTAGGAATGTTTCAGGAATAATAGGAATGATCGTGCTAGAAAACACTTATGTAGCACCATCTTCAAGCCTGGATTTTAGATTTTAACATATTGGCTCAGCTAATTCTCCCAACAATCCTGTGCACAGATGAGGAACCGGAGGTGCCCGAGCTCCTTGCTGCCGACCTCACTGTTTGTTAGTTGGTTTGGGGCCAGGATTCAAGCCTGGCAGTCTGGGTCTGGAGTCTGCGCCCTTCACCACCACACTGTCACCACTTAGGCAGGAGTGGGAGATGCGGGAGTCGGTAAGCTCTGATGGGGTGTTAGCCTGAACAGTGACAAGCTTTGCATGCCATCTACTGGAGCCCAGATCTTATTCCTCACAGAGAAGGTTTCTGATAGAAACTGGCAACTAGATTTAGAAAAACCACTTTGCCTGCTGCACAGAACTGGAACAGAACAACAAAAAACAAAACAAACAAAAAAACAAACAAAAAAAACCCCAACCACTGGAGCTCAGCCTAAGGCGACAGCAATTGTGCCTATGACACTTGATTGAGGTTGAACCTGAAGGGCGGTGGTGGTGGGTGGAGGAGAGAGGAAAAATCAAAGAGCTCTTTACAGAGTAAAATTACCAGGACCAGGAGTGTAGTTGGTGGGGGGCGGGGCATGACAAGAGTTGTCCAGGGCTGGTGTGTGTAGCTTGGGTACTGTTTGAAGCTGTCTGCTCCGAACGCCTGTTCTGCTAGGAAGTGGGGCCACCCTCCTCTATTGAGATGCTGCTGCCCCATTCTCATGTTGGCTTGGCTTCAAAGGCGGGTGGTCCTCACTAGACTGTCCCACATGTGGACAAAGGTCCATCCCTCAGCTCTGGTCAGGACCACAAACACTGGACTGCCGAGAAAACAAGGGAGACGAGGCCTGACTGCAGCGCAGATGGATTACTGGCCAGGACTAGCTGTGTGCTCTCACAAGGGCCCTGAAGCACCTCCTTACTGTAGTCTGCCAAATCGTCCTAGAGGAGCCCCCTCTCCCTCTTTCCCCCATGCTTTGGGTGTGGGGCCATCAAATCTCCATTTGTCCCCAGACCCCCGGAGGTGAAGTGAAATTACTTAGTGAAGCCTTCTATACAGAGTCCTTGTAAGTTGCAGCCAATGATTGGGTGAACGCCTACAAATAGCTTGTATGCGACTAATATGAGGGGATTGGCCTAAGTTGCCATTCAGCTGGGTATAAAGGGAGCCATCCCAGAAGCAGGAACGGAGAATCCCACAGCCAGCAAGAAAGAAGCGCCATCAGCAGAGGAAGTACAAGATCCCTGTGTGAAGTGGGGGCTTGAACAGAGACACTAGAAGCAACTGCAGACCATGAGACAAGGCAGGAGGTTCCCCGGCCCACTGAATGAATGAGCCGAGTGCCTTCAGACAGGAAGCTGTCTCACGGAATGGGGTGCCTTTGGGGGGCACTTAGGAGCACTGCTAGAGGAACTTTGTAACACTGGCCTAAGAAGAACAAAGATGAATGGGCCCGTGGTTGAGGTCGGGGACCAGAGGGAGGTGTGCTTGCCAGCCTGGCTGAGAAGAGGCACTGCTGAGGACAGAAGCACCTGATCATTTCTGGTCTTGACGTGTGGCAACTTTGTAATGTCCCTGATACATCTGCAGAAAGGCGAGTTTTGTTTGTGAGTTCTGTGTGGCTACTGCGACTGATGAAAGAAGACAGCCGAGAAGGGGAGTGCTGTGGGAAGGACAGTTGGTGTCAGAATAGGGTTAAAGAAATTGGAAGAAGAAGGCATGCCTGACCTTGGCCTCAAAGGAAGCAGCCTGTGGCTGGGGTGGAGTTGCAGTCTCCTTCTCAGTGGGCAGCTGGGGGAGGGCAGAAACCGCCTCCACATCATTTCCTCATCTTCCCCAAATCTACCCTGCCCTCGCGGCCCCAATTACCTTGTATCATTGCACCTCTGCACCCCAGGAAGACAACCTTTTTTTCTGTCTTTTTACCACATTTCCTGGCAGTGCAGTGATCTCGCCATTGTTTCCGCCTCTCCCTGCAGACTAATTGCTCAGCCTTACCTTTGCATCCTCAAGAGCCTCATTAGAGCATTTTCCCAAACAAAAGAACAATCTTCCCCCAAAGATAGATTGTTGCTGCCACCCCTAGAATGCAGAACAGCTGCAGGCATCGTTGGAAAATGCAGTTTTCAATTCCCTTATGATGCTCAATACTGCAAGAAGGTCGGAAAATGGAGACCATTAGATGGATCTCGTGTCTCATTGGCCACATATTTATTGAGAAATAACTTCCAGCTCTGGCAATAGAGGGTCAACCCTCTATTATGAGATTTTTCTTGGGTACTTTAAATAACAAGAAAAACTGTATGTAATATTAAACAACAACAACAACAAAAAAGACTGCTTAAAGGTGCCCACGAGCTCAGGAGCCCTTGCCGAGGCTGCAATGCGGACTGCCATCCAGTTTTGAGTAATTTTGGAGATTTAGAAAGAATTTCAATGCCTGCAACTGGCTACACGTTGGACTGCTACCTCAAAGTCAGCAGTTTGAAACCACCAGCCACTCTGAATGAAAGTTGGGGCTTTCAACTGCCATGAAGAGTTAACCATCGTGGAAACTCACAGAGGAAGTTCCGCCCTGTTCTTTAGGGTCGCTATGAGTTTGAATCAACTACTCCAACCCCTGGCTGGCACAAATGGTTTTTGCTCATCTGTTAACCTAAAGGTTGGTGTTTCAAATCCAACCTTAAGGCACCAAGGAAGAAAAGGCTTGGCGATCCCCTTCTGTTAACATCACAGCCAAGAGAACTTGATGCTGCAGTTCTGTATAACACAGTTCTGTGTTATGCAGTTCTGTATAACACATGGGGCTGCCATGAATTGGCAGAGAGGTTTTACATTTTTTTGCATGCTGCTGCTCCCTCATGTATATTCGCTTCTGGCAGAAGCAAACATCAGTCTTCTCTACTGAAACACATAATCTTCGAGGCCTCAAGCGATGTCACTTTTTTTCTAATACAAATGTAAAACAACAAAAAATGGAGCATTTTAGTAAACATGACAATATGACTGACATCCATCAGAAAGACGTAAGTAATAGAAATACTTCCAGAAGCTCAGAGGTTAGGATTATTAGACATGTATCTAGAATAGTTATGCAAGGGATTTTTAAAATGTTTGTGGAAAACGTTCAATTTTTCAAAATCCTTTTTGAAGCCTCCCTGTATGTATTGAGACATATACTTCAAGGAAATGGCTCATGTAGTTGTAAGGAAGTGGTTTAGAGTTGTTGGGGCTGAAAAGCCCCAAAGCTGCGGGTCAGGCAGTAGATTGAAGACCTTTGCTAGCTCATGTGGTTTCATGTGGTTGGCGAGCCCTAAATACACATGACAGACGGAAGGTCAGAGCCGTCTGCAAGGCTACATCCCAAGAATCTGAGATTAGTGTAAAGTCAAAAAGAAGAGGGAGCTTCGCCAGAAAATCTATTTCTGTGCCGGAGACAGGGTCACGGACACAAACCCTCCTTTCAGCTGACTGGCTGCTCATATCAGACTACGGCGTGGAAGGTGGTTACACAGCGTCTGCCCAACTGAGGATCACAACCTTGCCCAGTGGGCCCAACCACTGACCTGGCGATGAAGAGAAGGCTTCCCTGCATAGTGATGCTGGACGTGAAATCCCGAGGATGAAGACCGTCAAATGAGCAAGAGGACAGTTTTCCAGGCAGAGAAGAGCCTGTGCAAAGACCTTGAGCAGGGAGGTAGCACAGGCCTCTGAGAGCCCCGAAGGAAGTCAGTGGACGTGGAGCAGAAAAGAGGCAAGCAGCTCTTTGGTCAGGACAGCCTCTTCTCAGCCGTGCCTGTCAGCACACCTCTCTCTGGCTCTCAACCCTTTGTTCTGGCCTCTCCCCTGCTCAGACAAGGGTGGCAAAGCTCGTTTAGCTCTGCCAATAAGTGTCCAGAAGCACTTCACTTTGCCAGCAAGCTTCCTGCCTGAAGGCCCCCAGCGTTCTCTCTGTGGATCAGGATGCCATCTGCGCTATCGCGTGCTGGTTTCTTGATCCAGGTACCGCTGTGTTTGCCATGTCTCTGCTACTGGTCCTTGATGGCTCCCACAACATCGGGTGTCACAGCTCTGTTTCCTGGATCAAGGAGTTTTCCAGGGCAAGGATTCTGGTTCTTCTTTTTTGATTTTAGTGAGATGGTGTATTTTAAGTCCAGCAGGATGGTAAAACTGAGCAGTTCTCCGTTAAAGGTCCGGAGGCATCATCTGCATGGCTCCACTCCCACAAGGGTACCTGTGTCATGTTTACATTATTAGCAAGTTATTTAATCCATTTGGTGGAACCAAAGCACCTCATATTTGCATAGCCCTACCGAGTCATCTGGTGGAAGTTATGAAGATGATAGCTCGAAGAGCCATTATCAAGCAATCTACTGTACCGAATAATTTACCATCCAAGCGCATAGTCTTAAATTCCATAGCTTTGCCTATTCTTAAAATTAAATGCATTAAGAAAAAATATTGGGGGCATCATTCTTCCATTCGACTTTATGTTTCTGAGAATATTCATCTGTTTATATGTGATATCATCACATGAGCATAAGACTGCAAACCTCAAGGTTTGTGGTTCAAGGCCACTAGCTGCTCCCTGGGAGAGAAGCGAGGCTGTCTGCTCTCAGAAAGATTTACAGCCTCAAAAACTCTGCATAGGGTCTCTACGAGCTTCAATAAACTCAATGACAATGACTTTAGTTTATAGTGTTCCAACTGTTTGATAAGCCTCAATGGATTTATCCATTCTATTGTTGATGGACATGTAGGCTTTTGCCAGTTTTGGGTCAGAAGAGATGGAATTGCCATAGAGTTTTTATACATGTGTAGTGGTATACTTGTCTGATAGTTATAAAACAGAACATGGAAGTACTTATAGGTCTTGATTTGTTTTTCTGTAGTGACTGCTGGATTTACTTAGAACACTTTGATTCTTTATGGACTTATTTTTCTATGAATATGCTGCTCAATGTCCTAAGGTAAAATCCTGGATAGGCGTTCCTTTTGTAAAGGACCACATAGGAACTATTTTTGGCTTTATAGGCCACATGTGATTTCCATCACTTCTTTTCTCTCTCCTCTCCTTCATCAACAACCCCTTAACAATGTAAAGCTACTTTTTAGTTTATGGATCTTTCAAAAACAGACTATCGGTTATATTTGACCTTAGCGTCATATATTGCTGACCTTTGCCTTAAGATAAAGATGTCTTTCTTCAAAGAGATTATTTATATTTTCTTTCTGTTGGTTGTCCAGGGAGACTACTAGTCTGAGACCATTTAAAAATTGATTATGGTCATGATTGTACGACTCTTATTGATATGATTGAACTATTGAATTGTATGACTAGTGGATTGTGTGCCTATAAAACTTTTTTTTTTGCTTTTTTAAAAAAAGAAACAGATACAAAGTTTATTTTCTCTCTAGGATCAGTTTCTTTTAATTAATTAATTCTTTACCTTTTTTATCATTAGTTGGGGTTCAATAGTTATATCATACCATACCATACCATATTTCAATCATGTCAAATAGGATTATACCATTTCTACCACAATCAGTTACCAAACATTGTTTTTCTACATGGACTCTTTGACATGGTCTCCTTGTTGTGATCCCCCCCTCTCGCACTGTAACTCCCTCCCCACTTAGTCTACCTGCTGTCCCTACAGCATCATCAATCCTGGGTTTCGTCTACCGAAAAATGGAAAAGCATATGACACAAGTTCAATAGCGTGAACTTCATTGACATAAACACCTCTGAAACGCACCTTACTATGTACAAACAAAAACCAAACGAAGTATTGCAAACTAAAAATAAAGAAAATTTTGGAAAGCAGATCACTTCCAGCCTGCATCATAGTGGGATCCAATGACAGTTTTAACTGTTCCGGTCAGATCGATGCCTTCGATCTTCTGTACTGCTCGTTCCCAAGCGCTCTGTTTAGTAGCCACGTTCCTCTCATCCCTCAGTCATAGAGGGAGTTCTCTGGAGGCTTATTTCCCAGGTAGTTCCACAAATGAATCTTGGGCTCCCACTGTCCTCCATCCCCTCCTGCACATCGGATTCTCACAGTATAAGCTCTCACACTGGTCCCTCCTTCAATTTCAGATTATATGGATTCTAATCTTTTGGTGGCTGATGATGGTGTGCTTCTTCCATGTGGTCTTAGTATATGGCTGCTTGTTTGGAGACAAGCCTTTAAGACCCCAGACACTATTCGGATTGGTAGCTGGGCACCATCTGTGCTTTTCACCACACTTTGGTGTAGTATCCTTGTCTTCAGTGATCATTTTAGAAACGTGAGTGTGGAGAAGGGCCATGTTACTAGAACTAACTAATCTTGCATTGGGGCTACCTGGGGAACATACCTGGATAAACAATCTGGAGGAGAAAACAACCAGGCTGAATGTTTAGGGGGATCACAGGAGGAGGTGGGTTGGGGTGGGGAAGGAAGTGGTGTTAAACTCAGAGACAAGGGAACAACAAGTAGTCCAAAATCAGCGGCGAGGAGGGTGTAGGGGGCCTGGTAAGGCTTGAGCAAGGGTAATGTAACTCAGATGAAATGCTGAAACTCAAATGAAGGCTGAGCATGATAGTGGGGCAAGAGGAAAGGAAAAGGAAATAGAGGAAAGAACTAGGAGGTAAAGGGCATTTATAGAGGTCTAAATACAGGCATGTACATATGTAAATATATTTATTTATGATGAGGAAACAAATCTATGTGCATATATTTATAGATTTAGTACTAAGGTATCAGGTGGACATTGGGCCTCCACTCAAGTATTTCCTTAATGCAAGAACACTTTGTTCTATTAAACTGGCATTCCATGATGCTCACCTTCCTGACACAATCACTGAAGACAAAAGCCCACACAGAAGCACACCAGCCTGTATGATCACGAGGTGTCAAAGGGATCAGGTTTCAAGCATCAAAGAAGGAAAAATCATTATCATTGTGTGCTCTCCTTCCTGATATGATTGCTGAGGACAAATGGTGGCATAAGCAAGTGTGGTGAAGAAAGCTGATGGTGCCTGGCTATCCAAAGATATAGTGTCTGGGGTCTTAAAGGCTTGAGGGTAAACAAGCAGCCATCTAGCACAGAAGCATCAAAACCTACATGAAAAAAGCACACCAGCCTGTGTGATCGTGAGGTGTCAAAGGGATCAGGTAGCAAGCATCAAGGAACAAAAATCACATCATTGTGAATGAGGGGGAGTGCAGAGTGGGGACCCAAAGGCCATTTGTGGGCAACTGGACATCCCCTTACAGAAGGGTCTTGGAGAGGAGATGAGCCGGTTAGGGGGCAGTTTAGCAACAATGAAACATACAACTTTCTTCTAGTGCTTCCTCCCCGCCACTATCATGATCCCAATTTTACCTTGCAAATCCAGCTGGACCGGAGGATGTACACTGGTACATATGGGAACTGGAAACACAGGAAAAACAGGACAGATGAACCCCTTAGGTTCAGTAGTGAGAGTGGTGATACCAGGAGGGTGGAAGGAAGGTGGGGTAGAAAGGGGGAACGTATTACAAGGATCTACATATAACCTCTTCCTTGGAGGTCGGTCAACAGAAAAGTGGGTGAAGGGAGACGTCGGCCAGTGTAAGATATGACAAAATAATAATAATTTTAAAATTATCAAGGGTTCATGAGGGAAGGGGGAACTGGGTGGGAGGGGAAAATGAGGAGCTGATGCCAGGGGCTCAAATGGAAAGCAGATGTTTTGAGAATGATGATAGCAACACATTTTCAAATGTGCTAGACACAATGGATGTATGTATGGATAAGCGTTGTACGAGCCCCCAATAAAATGATTAAAAATACTTTAAAAAAATCAAATTTATGGCTCATTTAAACTCAAACCAAACTCACTTCCATTAAGTTGCGTCTGACTGATAGAGCCTTGACAGGACAAAGTAGGAGTGCTCCGTGGGGTTGAAAAGGTTTTAATTTTTTTTTGACACAAGGAGACTGCCACATCTTTCTCTTATGGAATGGCTGGTATGTTCAGACCACGAAGCACAGAGAGTGCTCGCTGTGTCTCTGCCAATACACGAGAGCAGTGTGCTTTTGGCTCATCCTCACCTGGAGGAAACAGTCTCTTGGACATTCTGCCAGATACATGAATAATCTCCTGTTAAATACCCCACCTTAAGTTAGCTTTGGCTTCTGACCTCTTAGCCTCAAAACCGTAAAATGCAAAGTTAAGTTTTTCCATAATTTGAAAATGTCCTGGGCAACAAAAACTTCACCACTTGATGCCCCGCTCCCTGACTTTCTTTGAGTTTTGGCCACAGTACAGATAGCGCGCCCAGAGACTTGTTGTACGTGTCTCTTTGTACACCCCTGTCTAGTTCCTTTCTTTCCTTGTTAGCACTTCAATGCATTTAAGAAGCTTTAAAAATATTTTACGTATTGCTTTTGGTTGTTTATAGCAAAAGGGATAGTGCAAGAAACCTAGCCTGCTATAATAGAAGCAAAAGGTCAGGGAAAGAATTTTCTTTCCTTCTAAAAATTCTATCAGATGACCCTTATATGAGAAATGACTTCTTCAGACACAACATAAATTTTCTTTGTTCAGTTTTGTGAGTCTTATGGTAAATGAACCATTATATTATGAACAAAGTAGAGTACATCAAACTAGTAGGTCTAATTGAAAAATAATCAGTATGAACTTGGAACCCTAAACAATGTCTTTTCTGCCTTTATTAATAAATGTTGGCGACAGTAGTAGCAACACTTTTGCCTAGAACTGGCATCCGTAACTCTAGTACTCAGACTGATCTGCAGTCCCAGTCTCTAAGAAAGAATGCTCTAAAACGGAATTGTTCTGGAAAAATCTTATTGCTTGACAGAGACAAGGATAATTTCAATTGTTGTTGAACTTAAGGGACCTGAGTCTTCTATTCAACAAGTGTGAAAACATTGAGCATAAGGAACACAGAGCATTATCATGATTATTACTATTTGTGCTAAATGAAGCACACGGAAGGCTAGAAGCTCACAGTGACACACAAAAGAGAGCAAGCAATGTAGAAATTTCAAGAAGTAATTATAATGTGGGAGACAGGATGGAAGTAATTTTTATTGCTTCAAATGAACAAGAAAATCTTAATATTTAGAGGGTTTGGTGCTTTTAAAATACATGTCTGGCTATAAGACAAACATATATAGTTTTAGAATCTGTAGAAGCAAGCAAAGCGTATTTGAACACATCAAGGAAAAATAAGAACGGTACGAACACCAGAGAGACTGTTTGAAACCATGGTCCAACTCAAATACCCAGGAGGGGAAACCAGCAATTGCTGTACAAGTGCTCAACAGTAAGCTCAAAGTGAGCGAGCTTTACCATGGCAAAGTAGCCAAATATTCCAAAGAAGAGGAATAATAGCCTGGATTCATTCATCTCTCATCGGGATGTTCTTGTGAATTATAACGAGATTCTGACAAGGCACTTTTAAATTTCAGTAATACTAACTGCCTAGGTCAATGGACACAACAGTAGTCAATTAATTAAATAGTTCTGACCTTGTAAAACTTAAAAACTATCCCACTCCAGGGAAAGATGTCAAACGTTAAAAATCCACATTTTACATGAAACACGAAGAATTATAAGTTATGTAATGAGTGAAACTTTATTATAAATGAAGCTTAGGGCAATAATTGGGGGCTCTGATGTGAATCTTCCTGTACTATCCCCTCAGAAACCCAGAGGGAGAGTTCTGCTCTGTCCTCTAGAGTTGTTATGAATAGGAATCAGCAGTGAGTGAGTGCTTTGGAAGGTACAACCAGATCATATGTCTCGACCCAAGGTACAGATAAGAGCTGGAAACACAGGGAATCCAGGACAGATAAACCCCTCAGGACCAATAATGAGAGTAGCCATGCCAGGAGGAGAAGGGGAAGGTGGCGGGAGATAGGGGGGAACCAATCACAATGAGTGACTTATAACCTCCTCCCTGGGGGAAAATCAGCAGAAAAGTGGGTGAAGGGAGACATTGGTCAGTGTAAGACACAAAATAATAATAATAATTTATAAATTATCAAGGGTTCGGGAGGGAGGGGGTTGGAGAGGGAGAGAAAAAATGAGGAGTTGATACCAAGGGCTCAAGTAGAAAATGTTTTGAGAATGACGATGGCAACAAATGTACAAATGTGCTTGACACAATGGATGTGTGTATGGATTATGATAAGAGCTGTATGCGCCTGCAATAAAATGATTTTTAAAAAGAAAGAAATGTGTGCACCTGTTCTGACTGATTAAAAACTTTCTAAAGACAGGACTGAATCTCCTTTGTAACCCAGAGGCTTCCTGTACTGAACTGAATATTTACCTAACCAGCTGTTCCCAATTTCCGGTGAGTGAGTTTGTTTCCTGGTTTATTGCTTCTCTTCTATCCTCTCCTCTTTCATGCTTCTTTCTCTGTGCCCTCAATCCTCATGTTCAGAGAAAGCAGAAGTCATCAGAGGAGAGCTTGCTTGGATTTCGTGCATCACCCACCAGCATCTCCCACCATCCGTGTCTTTGTGCTCTGCTGCCCCACCCTTCTGTTGCCGTGGATGAAGAGTTTGTGCTACAGAAAATGTCTCTGCAGGTGCGATGGAGCCCAGCCTCTCTCACCTATTCAAACACTCCTGTTTCTCTCATTTGTCCTTCCTCTCTCCTGTCTGCATCATCAATTTTTCTTACTTCATTGCTCCTATCACCATGTAAATGCTGCAATGTCTCCCTTCTCTCCTTGGTAGCAGCACCCTCCTGAAGGAGCTGTACACACTTAGTGTTCCCATGTCTCTTCAATGCACTCCCATCAGTTCCCCGCTCCTTCCCTTCATGAATATTGCTCTTGAAAAAGTCATCCATGAGCCTCCGCATCACTACAGTCTAAGGTCAATTCTCAGGCCCGGTCTTCCTTGGCCCTCTAGCAGGATTTGATGCAGTTGATTGCTACCTCTCCTGAGATGCTTTCCCCCTAGGCTTTCAACACTTCCACAATCTCCTTAATCTCTCACGAGTCACTGTTTCCAGGCCTCTTTCACTAGTACCTTTGCATGTACCCAGCCTCTAAGTGCTGGAGTGTCACAGGGCTCAGCCCACAAAGTATTTCTCATTTCTTTCTCCCCAGTGGAGTCTTAACTGCCATCCATCTACAGACTGACGCCATGTTTCATCTCTTGTCCCCTCCTCTCTCCTTAGCTTTACATGCCCAACTCCTTACTTGATATTTTCACTTGGACGTCTAACGAACACCTCAAATGAAAGATGTCCCAAAGTGAACTCTTAATCTTCCTCCTGAAACCTGCTCTTGCTCATCTCAGTAAATAGCAATTCGATTTTTTTGTTTGCTCCAGCCAAAAGTTTTAGACTCACCTTTGTCCCTTCATGCTCATATCCAGTCTTACAGCAAATCCTATTGCCTTTACCTTCAGAACATATTCAGAAGCAGACCACTTCTCACCACCTCCCCAGCTCTCTGTCTCTCCAGAGTATTCTTACATAAGCTTCTTGTCTAATCTCCCTATTTCCATCCTTGCTCCCTAGCACAGAAGCCAGGGTGTTCCAGTTAAAACCCTAACTTAGATCTCATTGGTCTTCTGCTCAAAACTGTTCAAAGGCTTCCCTTTAAATAGAGGAAAGAACTAGGAGGCAAAGGGCATTTATAGATGTCTAAATAAAGGCATGTGCATATGTAAATATATTTATATATGAGGATGGGGAAATAGATCTGTGTGCATATATTTATAGGTTTAGTGTTACGGTAGCAGATGGACATTGGGTCTTCACTCAAGTACTCCCTCAATGTAAGAATACTTTGTTCTATTAAACTGTCATTCCATGATGCTCACCTTCCTCACACAATCGCTGAAGACAAAGCAGGTGCATAAGCAAATGTGGTGAAGAAAGCTGATGGTGCCTGGCTATCAAAAGATATAACATCTGGGGTCTTAAAGACTTGAAGGTAAACAGGCAGCATCTAGCACAGAAGCAATAAAGTCCACATGGAATAAGCGCACCAGCCTGTGCGATCACGAAGTGTCAAAGGGAACAGGTATTAGGCATCATCAGAACAAAAAGAAATCATATCATTGTGAATGAGGGGGTGTTCGGAGTGGAGACCAAAAGCCCATCTGTAGGCAATTGGACATCCCCTTACAGAAGGGTCTTGGGGAGGAGATGAGCCAGTCAGGGTGCAATGTAGCAATATACAACTTTCCTCTAGTTCCTAAATGATTCCCACCCCCACCCCACTATCATGATCCCAATTCTACCTTAAAAATCTGGCTAGACCAGAGAATGTACACTGATACATATAGGAACTGGCAACACAGGAAATCCAGGACAGATGTTCCCTTCAGGATCAGTGGTGAGAGTGGCGATACCTGGAGGGTGAGGGAGGGTGAGGTGGAAAGGGGGAACCGATTACAAGGATCTACATATAACCTCCTCTCTGGGGGGATGAACAACTGAAAAGTGGGTGAAGGGAGACACTGGACAGTGCTAGATATGACAAAATATGATAAATTATCAAGGGTTCATGAGGGAGGAGGGAATGGAGAGGGAGGGGGCAAAATGAGGAGCCGATGCCAGGGTTTAAGTGGAGAGCAAATGTTTTGAGAAGTATGAGTGCAATGAATGTACAAAAGTGCTTTACACAATTGATGTATGGATGGATTGCGATAAAAGTTGTATGAGTCCCTAATAAAATGATTTAAAAATATATTTACCTCACTGAATTGTATGGGATGAGAACTACATGTCAATAAAACTGCTAAAAAAAAGGCTTCCATTATGTGATGCTTTGCAAACTGGTCCCCGTCCCTCTCTGACCTCAACTACTGCTGGCCCCGCCCACTGTGGCCCGGCTCATGGCTTCCTGGCTGCTCTTTGAACGCAGCTGACCTGCTGCACCTTGGGTTTTACCTCTTTACTGTTGATCCTTGGCCTCTTCTGCTCCATTCACCTTTGCTTGCTTTCTGGCCATTAGCATTAGTCCAGGCTCACTCCTGCCTCAGAAACTTTGACATTACTGTTCCCACATAACTAGCTTCTTTACATCTTTAGGATTTTGGCTTCAGGGATGCATTCTTTGACTCATGTTTAAAATGATACTCTTCCTTCCCTCCATGATTTGTTTATTGCCTAGCCCTGACAGCTACCACCACACTGCCCCACACTTGCAAGAAGATAAGCTTCACGGAGGCCAAGATTTCTGAAATCTCTCTATAAAAGTTATCATCTGACCCATCTCCTCTCCTAAACCCCTCTGTGAGGGGATCTCCCGTGGCCGACAAATGGGCTTTGGGTCTCCACTCTGCACTTCCCCATTCATTCACTATGGTATCATTGAGGGAGTGCTTGAGTAGAGGCCCAAGGTCCTTGCGATATAGCACCGATGAAGAACACAGCTTTCCCCCAGATCCTGGATGCTTCCTCCCCCCAACTACCGTGATCCAAATTCTACCTTGCAGGACTGGATAGGGCAGAGGTTGTACACTGGTGCATATGGGAGCTGGAGGCACAGGGAATCCAGGGTGGATGATACCTTTAGGACCAGGGGTATGAGGGGCGATACTGGGAGAGTAGAGGGTGAGTGGGTTGGAAAGGGGGAACCGATTACAAGGATCTACATGTGACCTCCTCCCTGGGAGATGGACGGCAGAGAAGGGGGGGAGGGAGACTCCGGATAGGGCAAGATATGACAAAATAACGATGTATAAATTATCAAGGGCTCATGAGGGAGTGGGGAGCGGGGAGGGAGGGGGAAAAAAAAAGAGGACCTGATGCAAAGGGCTTAAGTGGAGAGCAAATTCTTTGAAAATGATTAGGGCAAAGAATGTACGGATGTGCTTTATACAATTGATGTATGTATGTGTATGGATTGTGATAAGAGTTGTATGAGCCCCTAATAAAATGTAAAAAAAAAAAAAAGAAAAGCTTCTAGTAAAAAAAGAGAAAAGTTATCATCTTTGATACCTGGGAACATTATGGCACCTGGAATTAAAGTACCTATTGGATAAATAGAGCAGGTAGTAGGAAAGGAAGAGGTTCAAGAGGCACTAAATACATTGGCAAAGAACAGGGCTCCAGGAATTGGCGGGACATCAGCTGAAATGTTTCCACAAAAAGAGATGCTCACTTGTCTATGTCAGGAAATTTGGAAGACAGTGAACTGGCCAGATGACTGGAAGAGATTCATAATTGTACCTACACCAACCAAAGATGCCAAACAACATGGAAGTTATCATTAATATAACAGGCAAGTAATTTTTTTTGCTGAAAGTAACATTAAAAAAGATAGCAGCAGTACACTGACAGGAAGCTGGCAGAAATTCAAGCAGAATTCAGAAGAGAATGTGGGATACCATTGTTCTGCTGACATCACATGGGTCTTGGAGGGAAGCAGAGACTACCAGAAAGATGTTTACTTGTGTTTAGTTGACTATGCAAAGGCATTTGATTGTGCAGATCACAACAAACTATGCGAAGAGCGGAAACATTGTGCAGATCATAGCAAATATTTTGAAGAATGGAAAAACCCAGAACACTTAATTGCGCTCATGTGGAACTTGTACATAGACCAAGATGTTCTCATTCAAATGTAGCAAGTGGACAATACAGAACAAGTGATTTTAAATGGTATGTGCCAGGACACATCTTCTCACCATAGTTATTCACTCTGCATGATGAGCAAATAATCTGAGAAACGGCACTATATGAAGAAGAACATGGCATCAGCATTGGAGCAAAGCACATTAGCAACCCAAGATATGCAGATGGCACAACCTTGCTTACTGAGAGCAAACAGGACTCGAAGCCCTTATTGATGAAGATCCATGACTACAGTCTTCAGTATGGATTACATTTCAATGTAAATAAAACTAGAAGCCTCAGAACTGGACCAAGAAATGACATCAGAATAAACAGAGAAAGAATTGACACTGTCAAGGATTTCGTTTTCCGTAGATTCACAATCAATGCCCCTGGAAGCAGCAGGGAATCAAATGTGCTGCAGTGGGCAAATCTGCTTCAGAAGACCTTTTAAAGTGTTAAAGAGCAAAGATACAACTTTGAAGACTGAGGGGAATCCCACCCAACCCACCGTATTTCCAAGCTACCACATATATATGGGGGAGCTAGACATGAATAAAGAAGACTGGAAAAGAATTGACGGATTTGAATTATAGTGTTAGTGAGAATATTGAATATGTCAGATTTCCAAAAGAATGACCAAATCTATTTTGGAAGAAATACAGTGGATGTTTTTCTTGGAAGAGAGAATGGCAAGACTTGACTCATGTTTTAGACATGTTCTCAGGAGGGACCAGTCCCTGGAGATGGGTGTCCTGATTGGGCAAGTAGAGGGTGAATGAAAAAGAGGAAGACCAACAATGAGGTGGATTGACACAGTGGCTGCAACACTAAACTCAAGCATAAAGATCGTGAGAATGGGACAGCCTGTACAGTGTTTCATGATTTTTTACCGAGGGCCACAATAGTAGCAAGCCATTAAAAAGAATCTAACAACAACATTGGGTACATGAATGGATTAACTTGCTTAGTTTTTGTGAATTATGAGACTTCTTTGAAATAGTTACTTTTATTAATTAAAATCAGAGTATTAAAGGCTATTTATAGTGTTTGGTAAGTTTAATGTTGCCGTTTGACAAGATCTTATATGGGATTAACATTTTTAAAATTAATTAATAAAAATTGTTACTTTTATTTTTTTTTCAGCTTAGCATCTTAGTTTTTAAAAACTATTAATTTGGATTTACTACCCATATCATATCATCCCATAGTTCAGTGATATGAATGGGATCACATTTTTATGAGATAAAAGAAGCTGAAAAGAGACATTCTGTTGATTTTAAGTTGACGGAATAAGAGTTTTTCCTTCTTGCTCTAAGTACTGCAGTAATTGGCAAATTCTTTCAAGGGAGAAATTCTGAAATTAATATTTCATTTGACTTCCTCAGACTGGATATCTAATCTTGCTGTCGTCGCGTCTATGCTGGCTCACGGCAGCCCTGTAGGGCAGGGGAGAACTGCCCTGCAGGCTCCCAGACTGTGACTTTTTCCAGGTAGAACGCCTCACCAAAATGTAACCTGAGTGGATCGAATAAGTCCGACTCTCTCACAGTGGTGCACGCTTTTAACCAAGATCATGCTTCAAGTTGGCCTCCAGCTGTCAGCTGTGAACCGAACTGTTGTGCTCCTTAGCACTTAAATGAAAAAACGTCGATGGCCATGGCTTTCTTGGTAGTCATCTGAGTGTGGAAACCGCCGAAACCCAGCCTTCATCTTGGCGACCCTCAAGCTGTCACTGACAGGCAGGTGGGAACTGAATATGGGGCACCTAAATGGAAGGGGAGAATTGTGCCACTGGCTTAAGGCCAGTTAGTGGTAAGCCACGGGTCCCTAGAGGTGGAGAAACTTTCATGAGTACCTGGTATGATGAAGCAAGGCCCCGAAGGGCTTCAGTACACCCCCTGAGAAGGATGGGATGTCCTCCTTTCACATGTAGGAAAAATGAGTTTCAAGGAAGGCAAATCACTCATCTACGAAATGGAAGAAGGAGGATTTGAAAGCTTATTTACAATAGCCTCCAGCCATTTACAGGTGAGAAGACCCAGGCCCAGAGGGGAGGAAGACTTGTCCAGGATCAGAGGGAACTGTAAACCCACTGGTCCTGCCCTTCTGGGCACGCTCCTTAGCGGCCCTCAGCCATTGCTGGTGTAACCTTTCCTCCAACTTCCAACATTTCCTTAAAACATTTTGATACTTTCTAAGTCTTCCTATGAAATAGCGGATCTCACTAAATGTAAACATCATAGAAATGCAGAAACCCACCATTGTCAGCTTGAAATAATCCTGCAGATGTTTTCCCCTCTCACCACACACACACCCAGTCACACCGGGCCAGGCTGTTTCGTAACCTTTCTGTGCTTCATGGTCCCTCTTGGGAATTTTTTTTTCCCATGCCAACAAATGGCGCAACCTCATTGCAACTGTTGCACAATAACCCACATGTGGATGTGTTGTGTCTTTTAACTAATATCCCGTCCCTGGTTGAGGTATTTAGAATACGTGTGTATAACTGTCCCTCTAAATGCAGTACTCATTTTTATTTCAATCAACCCAGAGACCATGCCCATTTCATCGTACCAACTGTGTACAGGACAATTTTGCTTTCCAGGTAGAAGAGAATCACGACCCCTAGCATTGGCCCGAGGTTAGGGGCGTCAAGGGCTCACCAGGCTCAAATAGAACATGATGAGCAGAGTGTTGTTGAAGAATGAATGTGGTGAGGGGAATGGGCACGCCACCATCATGACCCATCATCCTGTGGCCCTAGCAGAAACTACTGCTTCTAATTCTTTTCACAAAGCAGCTCCTATCTCTTTCCTGATTGAGCACACGGATTGTCAGCTGCTTTTATCTCAAGGCATGTCTTCATCATCAGGGGGCTCTGTTGGCATAGTGGTTACGCACTCGATAGCTCATCCAAAGCTCACGGCTTCAAACCCACCAGCTGCCCCTCACGAGCGTGGCAGTGTGCTTTCAGAAAGACTACAGTCTCAGAAACCCCACTCGACAGTTCTACTTGCTTGAGAGTGCTGCCAGGACTCAATTGACTTGATGACAGTGTCTTTCATTTGCTAATTTGTTTTGTTTGGCTTATTTGTAGAAAACCCTATCCGTGTGGCTCCTATCTCTCTATCCTGAAGTTGTAGCATGTCCCAACCACATGGTCCATCTTTATGTTTCTCAGACACGTGCACTGGGGTGGCTCTTGCCACTTTGCTGTGCCCCTTTAAGGGCAGTTACGAGGTCCTCCTCCTGTACTTCCCACTGTCCTCTGGGTCCCTTGGGTTTGGGGGCTTATGAGCACCTTCGGTTGATTAAGGGTTGGGTCCAATGACAATCAACACAACTTTGGGATCCAGGCAGGTGACCCTTTCCCGGTCCATAGTGAACTGAAGACATCTGCCAATGAAAGGGCCTCTTTAGAGAATGATGCCATCGCCTGCATGCCCCCCAGCTGGTGAACTTCATGCAGTTCATTCAGTGGGGGGCGACCTTGACTTCAACAGAGCTCACTGCTTCCCTTTGTCTACCATTTATTTAATGCAGAATCCGGCAGTTTTCTCCATCGAGCACCACTCCGAGGCACTTCCTCTCAAACTGGCGGCGTTGCGCTGTGCTCAGGACGGGCTGGAATTGTCTCCCGGACCTTCTCTCTGCTCCACAGCTGAGTCACAAACCTCACACCCTCTGCAGTTGGCATCTCCAGGGACGTTTTGTTTTTCTGTCTTCACTCAAATTCAACTCTTGCCAATTCAGAGTCTCAGCTTTCAAACTATTGTGACTGATATAAGTGTCAAGCCTCCTCTGAGAAGTTTAAAAACCAATAATTGGTTATTTCTCTCTTTGCATCCCTGACATAAAAATGCTAATGATCTTTATAGCAAGTAGGTTACCCCTGACAATTTTGGAAAGCTTTATAGACTAAAACATGAGAAAGCTTTTTAGGCTGAGATACGTGGGCACTTATATATTTTAAAAATTTAAGCGACTGTATCTGTTAGGCAGATAGGCAGGGATGGGATGTCCATTAACACATGCCCAAGAGAGCCAAGCATGAGAACAAAGGGTGGTGCACTGCACATGCTCAGAGGCCTAGGTTTTCCCGCGGTGGGCATGGGTGGGCGTTAAACCTGGATCGGCCCACCTGGGCCAGGTGAATTCAATCCAGCCAATGGGGTCGATATGGGGTCGTCCACCATGCCTTCCCCTGGAATCCTTGAAAAGGCAGGAGCCAGTGGGAGAGAAGAGGAACTGGGGAGAAAACTTTGGAAGGAACTTGGAGGAGGTCTTTGGAGGAGAACTTGGGAGAGAGATCTTGAGAAGAGGAACTGGGGAGAGAACATGAGAAAGAACTTGAGACAGGACTTTGGGAGGAGAACTTGGGAGAGAGATCTTTGCGTGACCCCAAGCAGTCTCTGCCAGGTTGCATGGTTGGGAGGAATCCAATGGGTGACGCGTAAAACCTGAAACTTCTTCTAAGTCTCATTAAACTCACTTGGATCACGAGCCAGGCTTCAGTGTGAATTCTTTCTCGTGTGGACCCAAGGACCGAGGTGTAACTCTATCCCCAGAGAGGTCTTACAAATCCTGCTTAAGAACACAATGAAGGTATAACACACACAGCAAAAAAAAAATAATCTGTAATACTTATTCACTATGGCAAACTATGTCTGAAGAACTAAGACATGTCTTAAAAAACTAAGCAAGTACGAAAATGTCAAGGACATGGTAGTCTTAAGTTGCCTATTATTAGGTGACTTCAAATTAGCAAGTGGTTTGAACCAGAGTCCAACTGACTCCCAAGTCCATGACCATAGAGTAGCAGTCTTCCTCTTCTCCGTCTAGGTTGTTACAGCTTTAAGGCCAAAGGAGCACATTAGGTCCATTTTCTGCAATAGGTGTGTTTAAGTTGGTTCCCATAGTGCAGTGGTTCTCAACCTGTGGGTCTCCACCCCTTTGGGGGAGTGTCGAACAACCCTTTCACCGAGGCACCCGATGTGTGAAACAGAACGATTTCTCCCAAGGCCTCTTCCCCAAATATGTTAGACTTAGAACACTGCTTGCAGCTAATGGTAAATGATTGTCAAGTTACCTCCCTGAAGGTGGTCAGTTGCCAGACTACTGTCTGGTCCCACCACAAATAGGGCCTACTCCTTGCTGTTAGGGACAAGGGGCTACTTCTCCCTAAAGGCTTGGGACCATTAGTCTGGTCCCTGTAGGTGGGCTTTACACCCTACTGATAATGGTTTCTATGGAGATCCAGAGAACAGGTCAAACCTGCTCAGTGACATCCAAAGTTAGGCTGCATTCTGAATCTAGGATCCACCCATCTTGTCACCTGTACATACCCAATCCCTCCTCTTCCTATTGCGTGTATATCCCTAGATTGTCCCCTCTCATTGCTGTATAACCTATAGCCCCTTCCTGTGACATATGTCTTTACCTGTAATTAGTGGGCTTGCACTCCCCCCAAAGATATATAAGCCTTGGTTAGCAATAAAGATTCCCCTTGGCCTCTCCTCTCCCGTCCTGTCCTCTCTCCCCTGTTCCCTTTCCCCTTGTCCTCCTTCCCCTCCCCCTGTCTCCACGTGGACCACCAAGCAGGGCTGAGGTGAGTATGCTACTATGAAATGTGTCTGACTCCATTATTTCAATCTCTCTTTTATTTCTCACGCTCTCTAGGACTTTACTATAATCTTTATATATATTAACTGTACAATTGCGCCTATCAAACCCATGATTAGTTGTTGGGGGCTGGCCTCTCCCCCACAACCTGATTCATAACAGTAGCAAAATTACAGTTATGAAGTAGCAGAAGAAATAATTTTATGGTTGGAGGGGGAGGTCACCACAACATGAGGAACTGTATTAAAGGGTCGCAGCATTTGGAAAGTTGCCTTAGTGGGTTGTCCAACTCAGATCTTTCTGACGTGACCTCTGTAGTGTGTTGTATGCCTTGAGAAGACAAGATCTATACATTCCAGGTGTCCTATATAGGATGAGGTCTAGGTCACAAGGGCTAAAAGAAACTTGGTTAAATATGCATGAGTATCCATATATGGTTCCCCTTTGAGGAATCATAACGGCAACGCCAGCCTTTTCCCCAAGGGCAAGCTGTTCTCTTCCCTTTAAGAGAAGTAAGATAATCTTCTTCGAGACAGACACATGCCACCCCTCCTCTTGGTCTTGAACCCTCCACTAAGGAGTACGGAAAACCAATATAGGAGTGTCCACCCAATAAGGGTAACTGTAGGGGTATTGTCACATGGCACGGGTTATTTGGTCCTCTACCTGGCCCTACCTGAGAAAAGAAACCCCCTGGAGAAGTGGTCTTTATGAGGCCAAACAAACCCAAAGCCAAACTCACTGTCAGCAAGCCTATACCAACTCATAGCGACCTTACAGGATAGGGTAGAACTGCCCCTATGACTGTAACTCTTTATGGGAGTAGAAAGCCTCATCTTTCTCCCCAGGAACTGGCTGGTGGCTTCAAACTGATGACCTTATGTTTAGTATCCCAACAAACAACCACTAATGATAGAAGGGTGATAAGTGTCACACAGTGTAACCACTCCACTGTCTGGGTGGCCGATTGAGTGACTTGCTTTACTGGAGAGCTACTGCTTGTCTTTATCTTGGCATTGGTTCTTAGAGGAGGGGTTCCATACAAGATAGGATCCTTTTGTGATTGACTGGCTTCATTCAGCATAATGTTCTTCAGGTCTTACCATGTCATAGTTTCATCATTATTTTGGGGCGACGCACAGTATTCTATTGTATGTATGCACCGAAGTTTCTTGATTTATTCTTCTACTGATGGGCTTTTGGGGCATTCCCGACTTCTTAACTATTGTGAACAGTGCTGCGATGAACACGGAAGTACCCAGGTCTGTTTGTGTTCTGTCTCTTTTACTTCTTTTAAGTATTGCTGGATCATAAGCGATCTCCATTCCTGATTGTTTTAGAGAGTGCGCTCTTTCCACAATGATTGTACAGGTTACAGATCCACCAGCAGTGTATGAGTCTTCCAGTCTCTTCTTCAGCATTCATTGCGTTCTGTCTTCAAATTGGACTCTCATCACTGGTGTAAGAAGGTGGTATCTCATCATTGTTTTGACTCCATCTCCCGAATGGCTAGTGTGTGTGAGCATTTAGCCGCTCGAATATCTTTTTTCTTGGTCTGTTCATGTCCTTTGCCCACTTTTTGATGGGATCATTCTTGTGGTTGTCGGGGTCTTGCAGTATTCTATAGATTTTAGAGATTAGTCCAGTGTCCATTGGGTCAGTGCTGAAGATCACCCCCCCCGCAGTCTGTGAGATCTCTTTTTGGATGATGTCTTTTGATGTGCAATGGTGCCCATTCTTTAGAAGGTCCCAGCCAGTCGTCTATGTTGTCTTTTGCTGGGTGCTCTTCATTGTTACGTTAGTTAGTATGTCTATGCCCTACAATAGGACCCTTCAGTCTGTCTTTTTTTCCTTATTGATCATCTTTATAGATCTGGGATTTACATTTAGGTCTTTGATCCACCTTGGGTCCCTCTTCTGTCCACGGGGTGAGATATGGGTCCTGTTTCATTCTTCTGCTATTGGACGTCCCATTTTGTTAGCACCATTTGTTGAAGAGACTCTCACATTTTTTATGTGAGGTTATGTAACCTTAAAGTATCTATGGCCGGTTCTTTGCCAAGTTTTCTTCTAATTAGCATGCGTTTGTCATTCTAGGTAGGTGTGCAATGTAAAATCAACAGAAATGAAAATGTGTGATATTTAAATGACTGCCATAGTAGAAATGGAGGACTCTGCTGCTGGTCTTTTCAGTAACGTGTCAGGAAGAGGTAAGGCAGGAAGTAGCCTTTACAAATAACCTTGAATCAGAACTAGAGATGTGTCTGAGAAAATGTAGGGTGTGGGTTTGTTTTGGAAGATTGGCCCCATGGCAGCTCATTCGTCTCTTGCCCCCTGTTTTCATGGCTTTACGGTTTGGCCTGGTTCCCGATAAGAAGTCAGCACCTAAACTCAAGATTTTCTCACAAAGGGTTTCCTCTTTGTTTCTCTTTTGGTTTTTAGAAAAATTAAAATTAGTGGGCAAAATGTAAGTCTTTGTGCCTGGTGTTTACATAGATTACCTCCTATCCTTGAAAACAACCTGGAATGCAGGCATTTCTCAACCTGTAACCTCAGAAAGGTTAAGCGTTTTAGTCAAGGCCACTGCCAATGGTAGTAGGCCACCAAAATGGGATTCAAATACAGGTGATTTTTTTTTTATCTTTAGGGGCTAGAGAATCAGTTGTGTGAGCCTCTCATTTTATTGTTGTTGCTGGGTGTCACTGAGTCAATTCTGACCCACAGCACAACAGAATGAAACACTGCTTGGTCCTGTGCCATCCTCACCTTTGTTCCTATGCTAGAGCACATTGTGCAGCCGCTGTGTCCGTCCTTCTTATTGAGGGACTTTCTCTTCATGCTGACCCTCCATTTTACCAAGTACGATGTCCTTCTCCTGGGAGTAGTCTCTCTTAACAACATGTCTAAAGAATGTAAGATGAAGTGTCGCCATCCTCGCCTCGAAGGAGCCTCCTGGCCTTCTTCTAAAACACGTTGGTTTGTCTCTTCAGCAGTCCATGGTACTTTCAATAGTCTACTCCAGCACCACAATTCAAATGCACCGATTCTTCCTCAGTCTTCCTGATTCCATGTCTAACTTTCACATGCAGATGAGGCAATTGAAAATACCATGGCTTGGGTCAGGCGCACCTTAGTCCTTAAAGTAACATCCTTGCTTTTCAATACCCTAAAGTGGTCTTGTGCTGCAGATTTTACCCAGTGCAATATGTCATTTAATCTCTTGACTACTGCTTCCATGAACATTGATTGCTGACCCCCGCCCCCCAAAGAAAGCCTTGGTGATTTCAATCGTTTCTCCATTTATCATGATGTTCCCTATTGGTTCAGTTGTGAGGTTTTTGGTCTTTTATATGCTGAGTCATAATCCATACTGAAGGCTGCAGTCCTTGTTCATCAGAAAGTGCTTCAAGTCCTCCTTGCTTCCATCTGCATATTGCAGGTTGTTAATAAATCTTCCTACAATCCTGAAGTCACACTCTTCTTCCTATAATCCCGATTCTCTGATGATATGCTCAGCATATAGATTAAGTATGGTGTGCTAGTCTGGGTGGACTAGAGAAAAAAATTCACAGCCATTCATATGTGTATAAGAAAAAGCTTTAAATTAAAGAACAATTGTATATTGAGAAAACATCCCAGCCCAGTCCAGATCAAGACCATAAGTCCAATATTAGCCCATATGTCTGATACCAATCTATAAATTCTTCTTCAGACTCACACAACACATGCAATGACACCGAATGCAGGAAGATCACAGACCAGTAGGTGGAAAGTCTTGTGGATCCAGTGGCATTGGAAATATCTCAATGCTGGCAGGGGTCTCCACGTGACGCCTCCAGCTCCAGGGCTCTAGTGTAGCTCCATGTGTCTTGGCAGCAGGAAGACGAACCAGAGAGTCTGTGTGTACCTGGTCTCTAGTGCACTATTTATCTCCGTGGAGCCTCCAAATGAGGTCATCAAGCTGTGACCTAATTGTCAGGCTAGCCTCCACCTCTTCACAAGTTGACACCCGATTATGTACTTACCACATATGGTAAGGGAATGCACCCCTGACATACATTTTTCCTGATTTTAAGCCATGAAAAACAGTTCCTTGTTCTGTTCACACAACTGCTTCTTGATCCATGTACAAGTTCCACATGAGCACAAGGAAATGTTCTGGATTCCCTTTCTTCTCAAGGTCATCCAGAGTTTGTCATGATCCACATAGTCGAATGCCTTGGCATAGTCAGTGAAACACAAATAAACATATTGCTAGTATTCTCAGCTTTCAGCCAAGATCCATCTGACATCAGTAATGATATCCCTGGTCTCACATCCTCTTCTGAATCTGGCCTGGACCTCTGGCACTCCCCATCAATTTACTGCTGCAACCTTTGTCGAATGATCTTCAGTAAAATGTTGTGTGTATGTGATATGAATGATAGCACACTAAAATGTAAGCATTTTTTGGGGTCACCTTTCTTTGGAATGGGCACAAATATAGATTTCGTCCAGTCACTTGGCTCAGTAACTATCGTCCAAATTTCCTGGTATAGATGAGTGAGTACTTCCAGTTCTTTAACAGCTCGTTAAAACATTCCAAATGGCATTCCACCCATTCCCGGAGCCTTGTTTTGGCTAATCCTAGCAGTGCAGCTAGACCTTTTCCTCCAGCGTCATTGGTTCTTGTTCACACGCCAGCTCCTGAAATGGTGGCGTGTTGACTAGTTTTTTGGGGTACAGTGACTCAGTATATTCTTTCCACCTTCTTTGGATGCTTCCTACATCATTCAATATTTTGCCCATAGAATCTTTCAGGATTGAAACTTGAGGTTCTCACCTTATTAATGAGGTGGAAAGTCTTTTTCCAGGAATATGGTTCAAAAAGTTCCGGTAGTTTGGGGGAAATAATGATTGGTTTTAGGATTAGAGGAAGCAAGTCTTGAGAGACAATGTAGGTTTTGAGAGGTGAGAGACCCCCCACACTCAAGTGCTTTCAGGCAAGCCAGGGAAAGGAGTGGTAGGACTCAGATAGCAGGCCCTCTATCATCCTTACGGGGCTCTGGTAGCACTGTGAGCAGCCATGGGGCTGCTAACCACTAGGTCAGTGATTTGAATGCACCAGCTGTCTGCTGTATGGGTGAAAGACGAGGCTGTCCACGCCTGCGAATATGTCAAGTCTTGGAAACCCAAAGGGACAACTTCCCTGCCTTGTAGGGTCGCTATGAGTCAGAATTGACTCAATGGCAGTGACTTTTTTGTTTGGTTTTCTGTCTTTGTAGATAGGCAAAGCAGCACACTGGCGACAGTAAAATTGAGATGATAAGCTAAAGGCTGCAGTTTGCGTTTAAATCTCTGTGGGTTTGAAGAGGTGTTTAATGAGTTTCTTGAGCCCAGAGTCCACTCATCAGTGGATACCAGGGTGACACTGCTGAGACAGACTCTGGCTGAAGAAGCCACTACAATAAAACTTATCTTTTTGTTTTAAAGCTTTTAAATCCTCACAGTGATAATGTTTCAGTGGCTGCATGCTACTACATGGCATGCAATATTATTTCAGCCACTTCCCAATGGCAGACATTCACTGTTGTCTTTGAATATAGCTATCATGCTGTAAAGAACATCCTTATACAGATGTCACTTCAAGTTTTCCCATCACTTCACTACTTCCAAATTATACCTTCATTAATATATTTTGGTAGACAAAAACAAAATGTGTTCTGATTTTTATAAAATTATGTTTATTTAATCATACCGAGAACAGATTGTGTTCTCCATATGCTCCACTTATACTTTTAAAAAACAGTGTTATCTGCATATAATTCATGTACCATACTATTCCATGGTTTAAATATATTCAAAAGAGTTGTGCAATCATCCACCACAATCAATTTTAGAACATTTTGTTCCATTCTTGTATCCATTATTATTAGATCCCCCAACTCCTCTGGCATAGCTCTAAACTATTAATTTAGTTACTGTCTCTCTATGTTTATTGACCCTGGATTTCATATACAGAAAATCATATTTAAAACTCCAATAGCAGCAGCAACAACAATAACAATTAAAACACAAAAAAGCCTCAATACCAAAAAAAGCAGAAGACAATAGAAACTAGAACAAATGAAAAATGGATCAAAATTGAAAACAAATGATTCTATGATAAATTTTAACCTAACATCTTTCCATGCACTCCGTCTGAGGTCAAGACTATTCACCTTCCTGGTTAATGGTCTGAGGGAGTTCAATGGAGGCTTAATCTGAGTTGGGCCTTTGAAAATTGATTTTGGATTTTCACTGTCATCTATAGCCTTCTGGAAACCAGGTCCTCAGAATTTAAGCTCGACTACAATTCCCTCCTCTGATCTTGGATTTCATTATTTACAATTCTTGAATCACACCCACATGTGTCTTTCTTCCAGGTGGACTTAGCTGACACCTCACTTAGATGGCTGCTTGTTTTAAAACAAGCCTTTAAAACCCCAGACACTATTCTTTCTGATAGCTTGGCACCATCTGATTTCTTCACCATACTTTGCTATATAGCACCCATATCTTCAGTGATCCCTTCATAAGGACATGTATTGAGCAGGGCTACATTGTAAGAACTTACTATTCTTAGATTAGTTCCACTTATACTTAAGTGCTTCCAGTAGGGTGTTTTTAAAAATTCAAGTATGAACAAGTATAATTTAGGACCTCTGGGGGTGTTGTCTGGTAAACACTAGACTATGTCAGTCACCAGGTCAGTGTTCAAAGCCAACTGTTCTATAGGATAACGATGAGGCTGTCTGTTCCTGTAAAGATTTTCAGATTCAGACTTATAAATGGTGACTATATTCAATCCCTGGAAAAGGACATCATGCTTGGTAGAGTAGACGGGTAGCAAAGAAGGAGAAGGCTCCTGAGAGATGAATCGAATCGACACAGTGGCTGAAACACGAGGCAATAGCATAGCACAAACTGTGAAGATGGCCAGGGCCTGGGAGTGTTTCGTTCTGTTGTGCATAAAGTCACTTGGACTCAGAGCAGCCTGGATGGCACCCAACACCAACATACGTTGGAATTGGCTTGGTGACAGTGAGTGGGTTTGGATCTATAATTCAGACTGAAAAATGAAAATATTTCCCTTCCAAAATGTTGAGCACGGTTTGGATTCAAGATGCACAAAGTCAGGGGTTTGATCAGGAAGCAAGAGTTATTTCTTTTTCATGTACAGAAAGTTGAGTCAGCACTGTTTCTTAGCATCAATTAGAAACTTTTATAAATAGACCAAGACAGGCATGTCTCAGCTTGCCTTCTTGGAGGCGTCACAGAGATTACTTCTAAGGTCAATCTTGTAGGAAAAAGTTGGGAGTGGGGGTCTGGTGGTTATTGCAGATGTCCCAGGGGTGGGGCACAAACGATGAGAGGCTCCACCACTAAGTGAGAGGTTGGCAGCTCAAATTCCCTCAGAGTCGTCTCAAAGAAAGTCTTGGTGATCTGCCTTTGAAAGTCTTGAGCATTCTTTAGGAAAACCCTATGGTATTGTCCAGTCTGCACACCTGGGTTACAGGGAGTCAGAATTGACCAAATGGCAACTGGTTTGGTTTCGTTAGCGGTTATATGTTATAGGGGCTATATTACCAAATTTCAACCAACGTTCAGGGGTACAGCAAGTTGTGCACTGCTGTCAGACACTGCTAGGGGCCTTGGGAGCAGCAACATCGGGGAAACAATGTTAGAAACACAATGTAACGACATTGAATTTGGATAATGCAGGCTGCAAGGGTAAGCAGGCAAACTGGTTACCATTACGTTACAGGATGGGTAAGAATAAAAGCCTAGTGGCAGGAAGCATATTCAAATGCTCACAGTTGACTATGAGTTTCAGGGGGAGGAGAATTTTGAGCAATTAAAGATTCTATTTCCCAAAATTTCGATATTTATATTATTTCTGTGTCTTTTAAGAAGAAAACTCCACTAAGAAAAAATATATTTCTGATGAGCTCATAAAATTATAAAAATAGTCACACTTGTGAACCAATAATAATCATTTGGATTCAAGTGACGTCAATGGGTTGACAACTCAGATTTTCATAGCAACAACATCTTTTCAAGACAAAGAATGTTTGAGAACAGATAATGCAAGAAAGATTTTGTTTGCTTTGTGTAGGGTTTTCAATTTATTAATTCAAGATGAATTTAGCCAAAATAACAGCACATCAGAAAGAGGTAGATTGAGTTAATTCAGGTGGTAAAATTAGAATTTAAAAAGTCAAACAGGTGCCCGGCTATCAAAAGATATAGCATTTCGGGTCTTAAAGGCTTGAAGATAAACAAGCCGCTATCTAGCTCAGAAACAACAAAGTCCACATGGAAGAAGCACACCAGCCTGTGTGATCATGAGGTGTCGATGGGATCAGGTATCAGACATTAAAGACAAAACAAAACAAACAAACAAAAAGGGGAAGGTCAGAGTGGAGACCCAAAGCCCATCAGTACTCAATTGGACATGCCCTGTCAGATGGACCACAAGGAAGAGAGGAGCCAGTCAGGGTGCAGGCAACGAAACACACAACCTTCCTCTAGTTCTTTAATGCTTCTTCCCTGCCCTACCACTATCACGACCCCAATTCTGTCTTACAAATCTGGCTAGACCAGAACATGCATACTGGTACAGATAAAAGCTCGAAACACAGGAAATCCAGAACAGATAAACCCCTCGGTACCAATAAAGGGAGCAGCGATACTAGGTGGATAAGGGTAGGGGGTGAGTAAGGGGGAACCGATCACAATGCTTGAAATATGGTCACCCTCCCAAGGGGGTGGACAGTAGAAAAGTGGGTGAAAGGAGACAGCAGTTGGTGTAACACATGAAAAATAAAAAAAGAATAATTTATAAATTATCAAGGGGACATGGGGTTCAGAGAGGAATAAAAATGAAGAGCTGATGCCAGGCGCTCAAGTAGAAAGAACATGTATGACACAATGGATACATGTATGGATTGTGATAAGAGCTGTAAGAGCTCCCAATAAAATAAAAAAAATATGTCAAACACGCAGAACAGTATGGAAATTAAGAGCAAACCCTGTGCATCCAGCCTTTTGGACTCATGGCAAGCCCATGTAACAACAGACCGAAACGTTGACCTGCTCCACGGCCACGGTTGCTATGGCGAAGCCCATTGTTGCAGCCATGGGGTCAATCCATTTTGTCAAGGGCCTTTCTTTTTCAGCTGCCTCCTTCTCCAGAGAGTGGTCTCTGCTGATAACATGTCCAAAGTACCTCTGACTAAGTCTCTCCATCCTTGCTTCTAAACACGTAGTTCTGTTAAAACCCAATGTTTCTCTCATTTTTAGTATAATATCAAACAAACAAACAGAGGCTGAGCTGGAGCACCTTGTTAAAATCTCTTATTTCCCCTTGTCCTTCTTAGAGATAATCAATATTCTGAGTTTGATCTTTCTTTTTCTGTTTGTTTGTTTTTAAGAAGTGTTGCGTTTGATAGTTTTTAGTCTGGATTGCACAGGTGTGAGCCGTTGCCTGATATTAGTACAATGATAACAAAAGGATTTTCTCTCCCCAAATGCAAGTTACAGGAATGTAGCAGGTGATGGTGTACGATACTAGATGATTTTGAATTCGAATTCTGTGGGTGGCATTTCTCTCTTGGCAAGCACACAGCAGTTCTTTTTCTTGGTCTTATTGCTGATCTCATCACACTGGGGGCCGGCATGGCTCTTCATGAGTTCTCCTGCGGGACCAGACAGTGATGGTTTTCACTTCGGTGTACGCCTGCAGGCTGTACTCGCCCAGCTCCCGGCGCTCCCGAACATCTCATAGCTGCCGAAGGGAGCCTGCGCACCAAACACATCATAGCAGTTGACTCACACGGTGCCAGCCTGGAGGGCCTGGGACAGGTAATTGGCCTTGTCCAAGTCCTTGGTGAAGACAGCGGCAGCCAATCCGTACGTGGAATTGTTGGCCCTCCCGACGACCTCCTTGATGGTCTTGAACTTCAGCACCTGCATCACTGGTCCAAAGATCACCTTTGCGATGGTCATGCCATCCTGCACGTCTCCAAAGACAGTGGGCTGGATGAAGTAGCTGCGGTCAGCAGCAGCGCTGCCCCCACACAGCAGCTTCGCCCCCTCCTGCTTCTCAGATTGGATATAGCTAAGGATCTTCTTAAACTGAGTTTCATCCACCTTTGGCCCCTGCTCGGTCTTGCTGTCAAAGGGGTCCCCAACCACCTGAGACTTTGACCTGGCAACACTGCGCTCCAGGAACTCAGAGTACACGTCCTCCTGAACGAAGGTCCGGGAGCCGGCGCAGCAGCACTGGCCCTGGTTGAATGTGGGTGGAGGCCAGATGCTCACAGGCATCCTCCCTGAGAGCAGTTAGTCACCAGACTATAGGGTAGACCTCCTCCCTGCTACTGGGGACCATAAACTATTTCTCCCTGAGGCCTGCGACCAAGCGTTCACACCCTACCAATAATGGTCTCTATCAGTTGAGCCAGGGAACAGGCCAAACTGGCTCTGTGACATCCAAAGTTAAGTTGCCATCCTAAATCTAGGATCTTCCCATCTTGCCACATGTGTACCCCCAATCTCTCCTCTTCCTATTACGTGGATACCCCTAGACCACCCCCTCCCATTACTGTATTACCTATAGCACAACCCCTTCCTGTGACGTATGTCCTCACCTGTAATTAGGGGGCTTGCATGTCCCCAGACAATATAAAAGCCTGGGCTAGCATTAAATATCTCTCTCTCCCTGCATGTGGATCACCAAGCGGGGCTGAGGTGAGCATGCTACCATGAAACATGTCTGACTCCATTTATTTCAATACTTCTCTAATATCTCTCATGCGCTCTGTAACTTTACTATGATCTTTACTTATTATCACTGTACAATTGCGCCTACCAGACCGTAATGATGTGTTAGGGGCTGGCTTCCCTGACAGTTGAAGAACGGGGCGAAGTGGGCCAGCTCCATGGGGTGGTCCATGTCCACGTCTGACATGATGATGTTGGGGCTCTTTCCCCCCAGCTCCAGGGTCACCCTCTTGAGGCTGCTGCTTCCTGTAGCCACTTGGATTAGACGGCCAACCTCGGTGGAGCCGGGGAACGCTACCTTGTCCACCTTCTTGTGGGAAGCGATGGTGGGTCCGGCAGTTGGACCAAATCCGGGAACAATGTTGACCGCGCCAGGGGGAAAGCCAGCCTCCTTAATCAGATTGGCCACGGAGGGGGCGGTGAGTGACGTCTGCTCAGCTACCTGAGCGGGTCGCCAGGGCCGGGCCCAGTTTCCATGCTTGCTTCAGGAGCAGAGTTCCACGGGGTGATCTGCCCACACACACCCACCGGCTCATGACGGGTGTAGGTGAGGAGATTCCATCAATAGGAATGGTTTTCTATGGTCCTTATTGGCCCAGCCGGCATTTTACCGGAGACATTGAATGACCAGGTCCAAATCCACCAGGTAGGAGATGACGTAGGGCTTGCCATTGTCCAGGGTCTCCAAAGCGACCAGGTAGGTCCGGTCTCGTTCAATCAGATCGACCCAGCGGATCAGCGAACAACCCCTCCCAGACGCATCCATCTGACGCCAGGGTGAGCCCAGCTGGAACGCAGCCCGGGCAGCCTGCACTGTCTTGTCTATATCACCCTTGTCCTCTTCAGCCACCCGACAGATGACCTCTCCAGTGGATGGGTTGATGGTGAGGAAGGTTTTCTTGCTGACAGCATCGTGCCATTCATTGTCTACAAAGATCTTGTTGTAGAAGACCTCAGCTGCTGGTTGGGCGCTGGCATGGCCTGGGAGGCAGCGGAGGCCAGGAGGCGGTGGCCCAGGTGGGGCTGGAGGCCGGCGGTGGCGGCACGTGCGGCTGCCAGCAACATGCTGTGGAGGGAGCTAGAGCCGAGTGTGGTGGTGTGCCAAGTTTTATATTTCTTATGCATATTTCATATTGCTAAAATTTTGGATGTATCCATAAGCAATAGATAACACGTGCAGGTTTTCAAGCTTATTGCTAATTACCCTAAATACATCAATATATAATTTGCTTTTGTTCTTAGCATCATGTTTTGAAATTTAACCATGTACTCACATGTAGTTTAAGCTTATCTGCTTATCTATTGTATAATAAATAGTCTACTGAAGACTTTGGGGCCAGGGCATGGCACCCCATCAGACTCGACCAGACAACACTCCTAAAGGTCAACAAACAAACCTTGAACTATTTACAGGCTTTTCTTTTTCTTGTCATTGGTTTTTTGTTGTTTTGTTTTCTTTTGTTGCTTTGTTTTTCTCTGGCTTGTTTTTGTGAATAGTATTAGCTCTGCAGGTCTGTCTAGATAAGATAGGCTGGATAAACAAGCTGGAGGAGAAAGCAATGGGACAGACTGTTCCAGAGGGACATGGCAAAGGGGAAGGTGGGCAAAAGGAAGTGGTGTTAAACCCAGGGACAAAGGAACAACAAGTGATCCAAAATCGGTGGTGAGCAGGGTATAAGAGACCTGGTAGGACATGATCAAGGACAAAGTAACCACAAGGAATTACTGAAACCCAAATGAAGGCTGACCATGATAGTGGGACAAGAGGAAAGTAAAAGGAAATAGAGGAAAGAACTAGGAGGCAAAGGGCATTTATAGAAGTCTAAATACAGACATATACATATGTAAATATATTTATATATGATGGTGGGGAAATAGATCTATGTGCATATATTTATAGATTTTTAAATTAAGGTGGCAGATGCACATTCGGCCTCCACTCAAGTACTTCCTCAATGCAAGAACATTTTGTTCTATTAAACTGGCATTCCATAATGCTCACCTTCCTGACACAATTGCTGAAGACAAAGCAGGTGCATAAGCAAATGTGGTGAAGAAAGCTGATGGTGCCCGGCTATCAAAAGATACAGTGTCTGGGGTCTTAAAGACTTAAAGACCATCTAGCCGAGAAGCAACAAAGCCCACATGGAAGAAGCACACCAACCTGTGTATCATGAGGTGTTGATGGGATCAGGTATCAGGCATCAAAGAACAAAAAATCATATCATTGTGAATGAGGGGAAGTGTGGAGTGGGAACCCAAAGCTCATCTGTAGGCAACTGGACATCCCCTTATAGAAGGGTCCCAGGGAGGAGGCAAGCCAGTCAGGGTACAGTGCAGGAACGATATGGAATATACAACTTTCCTCTAGTTCTTAAATGCTTCCTCCTCCCTACTATCATGATCCCAATTCTACCTTACAAATCCAGCTAGACCAGAGGATGTACACTGGTACAGATAGCAACTGGAAACACATGGAATCCAGGGCGGATGAACCCCTCAGGATGACTGCTGAGAGTGGCAATACCGGGAAGGTGGGGTAGAAAGGGGGAACTGATTGCAAGGATCTACATATAACCCCCTCCCTGGGGGACAGACAACAGAAAAGTGGGTGAAGGGAGACATCAGACAGTGTAAGACTTGAAAAAATAAATAATAATTTATAAATTATCAAGGGTTCATGAGGGAGTGAAAGAAATGAGGAGCTGATACCAAGAGCTCAAGTAGAAAACAAACGTTTTGAGAATGAGGATGGCAACAAATGTACAAATATGCTTGACATAATGGATGTATGTTTGGATTGTGATTAGAGTTGTGCATTTTAAATACGTTTTTTAAAAAATTGAATGAATACACCACAATGTATCATTTGAAGCTTTGTGCTTTCATTAACAAAGAACAGGGAGCCTTCTGTCCCTTTGGCACTCATGGGTTAGAGCATCTTTTGAGTGTACATCTGAGAGTAGAATTGCTTGTTCACAGCCTGGCTTATCTTCAGCTTCACTAGGTAAGACCAAATTGCTCTCCAGCGGGGTTGCACTGCTTTCAGCTTTCCTAAACAGGGGTGAGTGTTCTTGTAGGTATTAGTAGCCCCCACACTTTGTGCTAGCAAAATTATATATGTTAACAATCTAATGGTTTAAAAGTTACATAATTTGCAATCCTAATTCCAAATGTCCCCAATTTTAAAAAATTTATGTTCCATTCAACTTTACTCTTCTGAAAATTGTCTGCTTCGGTCATTTCCCCATATTTTAAATGATTGAATCATTCAGCTTTGTCCTAACAAATTGTAGATGTTCCATGCAAACTTTGGCCACTAATCTTTTGTAAGTTATGTGCATCACAAATATCTTCCCTAAATTTGGGTGTTATCTTTAATTTTGTTCGTAATAAATTTTATTGGGCATAATAAATTAATTTGAATGACAAAACACACCAGGATTTTATGTTATGGTAGGTGCTTTTGGTTTTTCCTGTAAGAAATCTTATTTTTAGAACACCTTTAATCTCCATAGCCATAAAGACATTTTCTATATTATCTTTTGAAATTTTAAGTTTTAGCTTTCATATTAAATCTTCAATCTACCTGGAAATGATTTTATACAATGGAGGATGAGGATTGAATTTAAAATTTCCCTTCTACGTATGTCATAGTATAATTTATTAAACAGCCCATCCACACTGATTATACTGCTATATGTGTGCTATATCGAATGTTCATGTGTCTAGCGGCTGTATGGTTCCATTAATGCACTCGTCCCTAAGCCAGTTCCACATTGTCTTAGTTAGTGTGGCTTTAGGTAAACCTTCCTATGAGGTAGGCAAGTCTCCCAACCTTTTTTAAAAAAAAATATCTCAGCTATTCCTGTGTCTCTGTTCTTCCAATTGAAATTCAGGATCAACTTTTTTCTGTAAGGATTTTGATTGCAATTATATTCAACTTAGGTTATTTTACAAAGAATTACCACCTTCATATGAAGTCTTCAGCATCTTGAACACGTTATGCCTACTTACTAGGGCTTTTTCTTTGTACCTTTGCACAAGGCTGTATAAAAAGCATTTATAAAACTGCTCCACGAAGACCATGAACATCTTTTGCTAGATTTATTCCCGTGGGTTCTGTTTTGTCATTATGATAAATGATTTTTATGACACAAGTTATTATGTGGTATTCAGGGAAGCTATCAGCCCTGTTTTTCCTGTATCAGCTCTTGTTTTCAGAACCTTGTTGATCTTTCTTAACAGTACTAATGTTTATCTTTGGATTCTCTTCCATTTTCAGTTTACTTTATTCAACCTTTCAAATCCACATCCCTCTTATTCTTTGCCCCCACCTTATGCCAAGACGTTGACCTCCCATGCAGTGTGACAGGGATCCCTGGGTGGGACAATGCGCAGACAAGCGGTTAGGACCTGAACTCCCTCCAAGCCACCTTGGAAGACAGACCTGGAGATGGGCTTCCGAACGGTGCCAGTCCTGACAACCCGATGAGCCGTGCTACTTTGCACATGCGTGGGACTCACTGGACAGCAGCAAATAACAACAACATCACAAGAGAAGCAGTGCTATTCCAAGCACATGGAAATTCTCAGCTCGAATCTCTTCAGATTTTTCTTCTCCATCATTCCTTCTATCTCCTTCTTCTGGAATATCTACCAGCTGGATTCTTTCAGTGCACCTTTCATATCTATTTGCTATTTTAACAAACATTTATTTGTCACTCTGGATCATTCTCTAGCTACACGTGTCATAATGATTTCTCAATTCACTATTCTCGTTTGAAATCATTTAGTGCTCATCTTATCTTTTGGTAGTACCTCCTTCCCCATTCTGGTATATATATATATATATATATATATATATATATATATATATATATATATATATATATATATATATATATATATATATATATATATATATATATATATAAAATCAAGAAAAAAAGAGACAAAAAAGAGTCTCTTTTGTGCTTGTAGTTGCTACCCATCTGATTTTATTTCTTGCATGTCTCTTCTGGGCTTGATCAATTCTTATTCATTATTAATGGATGTTATTCCTTAATTTATGCCTTTGAACATTTTGGATGTAGTTATCGTAAAGTCTTTGTAAGACTGTTATATAAAATTAATTTAACCTTTAGGTGGTTTATGCTCCAGTTGTCTATTTTGATGATGTTTGTAGACGGTCTTCTTTTGTGTTAGATTTTTTCATTTGGTATTGCAGCCATTATTTGAAAGCTTGGGCGTTTGCATATTATATTTCTCTAATCCTGTTTTTCTAGACATTTGGGGGCATTTATGGTTACCTCTGTCTGACTTCAGTCCAGACCCACTATTCAGAATCAGGGGGATTCTCAGCAGTGATATTGGGGCTCGTACAGGTCCACTCATAGGACAGCAGAGTTTGCTATAACTCGTAAAGGTTTTCTTCTCAGTGAACTTCTTTCTCCATATTTTGTGTGAGGCACTTTCAGTGCCTGATAAATGTTAGTGGTCATTCTCATTATAATTAAACAATGAGCATGTATTCCATGGTAGTATCCCAAATTCCAGCTGCTGTTATGTACTAGTGGATCTAGGATCCAACCAACCACTTAGCAATCCGCCTCCCTTCTGGCCAGTGGAAATATCGGTGCCTCCCTCTTCATATGCATGGCCAGCCATGGTAATGTGTTTGGGGCCAGAGGCAGGTCAAAGCAATCCTCTCTGGTGCTTCATCTCGACTGGAAGTCCAGCCTCCAGGGTCAAGTTTTAAATTTTCTCTGAAAATTCAATTATTTCAGGTTTCTGAAAGCTGCATGTCCCAGCTATGTAACGCCCCACTTAAGAGTGAGGCTGTACTATTATTTTATTAAAACCATTTTATTTGTATCTATTATAGAAGACATGTTTTTGAGAGTTATAAACATTTTTATTGTTTTAGTGAAAATAAGTCAAGCTCATGATCTGTTGTTTTGGGTACTGGTTTTTGTGTTTTTCATATAGCACTGGCATCTGCTTGGATAAAAGAACCATCTCAAGAATTGCCTGGCTTGGCTACAAAACCAGACTGAAATCTTCCAGCCTGAGCTTCAAGTCCTACCTCTTCTGATTAATAGTGGTGCAACTTTGGTCAGATGACATAACCTGCCAAGCCCCATTTTATTCACCTTTTGTGTGAAAATAATAATATATATGAATAGGGTTGTTGGAAGATTAAATGGCATAATGTATCTGAACCCCTTACACACAGCATCGGACATTAGAAGCACCCCATAAATGCTACCCATTATTATCATTCTGATTGACTCATGAGTATTTTCAACTAACTTTGATGAATAAAACAACCAAGCCATATGGATGGCAACTTAACACGAAGAAGAAAAACACAAAATAGATTGGTTCTTTTACCATGGTCAGTATATTCCACCCATCTCTACTAAATGAACAATGAAGTCATGTCCAAACACAAACCAAAAAAGACCCACACAGTTGCTGTCCAGTAGATTCCGGTCCATGATGACCCCATGCATGTCAGACAGGAGCAGCGCTAGATGGAGTTTTCAGTGGTGGATTTCTAAGAAGCAGACAATTAAGCCCTCCTTCAGTGGTGCCTGGCTGGATTCAAATCACCAACCTTTCAGCGAAAAGCCAAGCACTTAACCATTTGCGTACCTCAGGCACTGTCAAGTGCTGAGCATGTGCTTTATGAAGAAAATATCAGCTAATTGAATTTTCCAGGCTAACGATTTTTAATCAAATTTGTCCCTAGCCTCCAGTGGCCAAAATATTGCCAATCCATAAGTATGAATCAAACTCTTGCAGGAGAGAATATTAGACTCCACCCATCACAGGATTCCATGCGATCTCAACACCATGCCTCTCTTCCACTTACCCCAGTAGTGTCTGTAGTGAAGAAGTAGTTTGTTTCTTTCCAACAAACTACAAGATCTCTGAATTAGAGAACTGTTCACCTGCTTGGTGATGCTATGCCTCTAAATAGTGTTCAATTAGACAAAGGCTTAGTTAAACAATTAAAACTAGCCTGCTTGGTCCCTTAGTGGACTCATAAAGCCAAGAATTTTAGGGATTCAGTGTAATCTCTGGAGGCTCCAGTTTAAAGCCACCTTATGTAACTTGCTTTTAAAAATAGTGCACTGTGTCTTTTTGGTGTGTTTTACTTGGCAGACACACTGACTGAGCGGGTAGATCTGTCTGCCTGCTTCCGCCTCTGCACAACCCTTTTGTTGATGGATGTAGGAAGGAAGCGTGCTAAAAGGAAGCATCGATGCAGGTGTGAAAGCCTGCCGACCGTGCACAGAGTCATGAGACAACTATCAGGGGGAAGGAGCGGTCAAGAGCAGGCTGCAGACAGTAAAAGGGCTGTGTCCCCAGGGCTGAATTCTCATCCAGTGTGGAACAGACACCAATGTTAGAAGACGTGACACTTCTTTCTTTGTGAGCTGGACATCAGCCTAGACATTCTGGAGCTTTCAAGACACGTTTAGAGGCTTGCCGTTGACCTCTGACACCAGAAAGCACAGTCACCAGCCTCATGACCAGGGGTTTTCTGTTCCTGATGCCTTCAAGGTGAACGCCCCAGAGGAGTATGTGTACAAAACCACACCATAAGGCTGAATTGCTCTCCTCTCTCTATCACAAGGCCCTTTGTCTGCTGATATAATTGCAAAGTCAATGTAATGCTTGATCCAAGGCTCAAATGAAGTCATCGGAATCCAGTTTTCTTCTCTTGGTTTTTTGGCATTGCTTCCTCAGTGGCGGTCCAGTCCTCTGACAGCGTCTGTGTCTTGTGGCAGACAGCGATGACAGCGTCGGGTAAACCTCAGAGGTCAGAAAAGATCTCCCGAGCTGCTTCATGCGAACTGGCAGGATTCCATGCAACACTCTCACCCATGGACTGCCATCATGCCGTTCCACCCGACAGGGCAGAGATGCTCCCAGGGTTCCGAGACTGTCAGCCCCGATGAGAGTCGAAAGCCTCATCTTTCTCTGAGGCGCTACTGGTGGTTTCAAAGGATTTGCATGGCTTCTGCTGTAAAGTGAGAAGTTTGAAAACACCACCCGCTGTGCTGGAGGAAGACGGGCCTTTCTACCCTGTA
Organism: Tenrec ecaudatus; assembly: GCF_050624435.1. NCBI lineage: Eukaryota > Metazoa > Chordata > Mammalia > Afrosoricida > Tenrecidae > Tenrec > Tenrec ecaudatus. Next base: position 66,543,208 of record NC_134530.1, on the reverse strand, counting down.
AATAGCGTGGGTCTCAGAAACGCATGGAGGCAGTTCATTCCTGCCTCATCGGGCCGCTATGCGTCAGCATCACCTGGGTGGCTGGGAGTTTGCTCTTAGTTTCCTGGTGATGGTGCAGCGTGTTCGGTGTGGAGCAGCTCACCACAAGGTCAGCAGGTCTAAGTAGTGGCAGAGACCCACAGGGCCAGTTCTCCTTTGTCCTATAAGGTAGCTAGGTCCCAGAATCCACATGATGGCAGGGAGTGAGTGAGTGAGTGAGTGAGGGAGGGAAGGAGGGAGGGAGGGAGAGTTTCCCACTGGTGTGGGTTAGCACACATACCTCTACTTGAACCAGTCAGGTGGCCTGGGAAGAAGTAGGTCCCAAACACCAACCCAGAGTCTCACATGCTTCCTAGAGCTGAGACTCAGAATAAAACCCGTTGCCCTGGAACTGATTCCAGCTCATAGAAACCCATGCGCCTCAGAGGACATGCGCCCCAGCTCCCCATGAGTTCAGTGGCCACAGCCACTTTCAGACTGCTCTTCCGAAGCGCCTCTGTGCAGCCGCAAGCTCCAGTCTTTTGGTTAGTCGCTGAGTGCGTTAACTGGGCGTACCACTCAGGGGCGTTGTCAGAGAATACTCCACCCAATGCAGCTGCACAGGGAGAAAGTGGGGAGGTGGTTCCTCAAGGAAAATCGGAGGCTATGGCCAGGAGAAACAAGTGATCAAGTAACAGGCAGGAAAAGCCAACAGATATCACTCACCTCTGAAACGGCAGTGAAGCTGGACCCACCTACTGGAAACGACACTTCTGCTTTCTTCAAATAGCCCCAGACTCTGCGGCAACATATAGACACCGGTTGCCCAGTGGCTTGAACTTTCCGACGACTTTCTCCTGTAACGTGTTTGGGGAGGAACAAGGGAACAGGGAGCTAAGTGGAGTCTTGGAAATATGGTGGTTCTCCCAGTGTCCCGAAGGATAGAGCGCGCACACACACGATAGGTCTTATGGAAAGAACTGTGCACGTAGGCGTGCTTAGGGCCAGCCAGCAGCGGGCAGTGAAGCTGCCAAGGACCCGCCTGGATCCGCAAAGAGAAGAGAGAGAATAACTAGCATCCAGAGAGAGCTGAACTTATGCAAGACGGACCACTGCATAGGAGCTGTGGTCTAGGAGGAGAACCCCGATTTTCTGACATTTGCCAGCTAGGGAGGGAGTTGCCAGGTAGGATCCAGTAGGTTCTACCTCATAGTGACCCTGCGTACAACAAGGGTAAATGTCATCTGGTCCTGTGCCATCCTCACAATGGTGCATGTTTGATCCCACGGTCACAGTCACGGTGTACCTCCATCTCATTAAGGGTCTTTCTCTTTTTTGTTGACCCTTTACTTTGTCAAACATGATGTCTTCCGCCAGGAACTGGCTCCTCTTGATGACACGCCCAAACAGATGCAAGACGAAGTCTGCCCATCCTTGCTTCTATGGGGCATTCTGGTTGTGCGCCTTCCACCAGAGGCCTGCCTGCTCATTCCTCTAGAAGTCCGCGGAGTAAAGCGGGGTGGGGGGTGTTCCAACAGTTGACTTTGCAAGTGTCGGCTAAGTGCGTAACCGCTGCGCCACCAGGGAGGCAGTCCAGAGCCTTCGAGCTGTTTCTTACTCATAGCCACCCTATCGGGAGTTTGAGGAATCAATGCCCCACCCTCTCTCTGCTCCTGCCCTCCTTTCTCATGCTGGTGGCCCCCCTCACCACCCCCCAATGGGCCAAGCACAATCTGAGGCCAGCGGACTCCAGAGTCCATGTGGTACAGTCCAAAGAACAGGGCAGAGAGCGGGTCTTTGATGACGGCGAAGTCAGCAGAACAGTCAGCAAGGAGGTCCCACTGCTGTGCATGGTTTGTTCTCTGGGAAGACAGTGTAGAGTGCTAGGCACTTGGCCCAAGATCAGTGCAGTTGGGGGAGGGGGTGTTTAGTCAGCGTCTGGCTAAATTCTGATTTATTCTCTTTGCTTTTGGAAATGTAATAATCTCTCCATCAAAACTCCATCTATCTGCCAAAATAATGCATGTTCTTTTGTACAAATGAGAGAATGACTGCTATTAGGCAAACATTGAAAGGGTACCACATTTGCATGCAAAGGAGAAAGAAAGAAAAATCCTATTTGCAATAAAATTCATTATACCAATGTGGCAAAGAGACACACGAGTATCCATTTAACACTTGGACAGGCTTAGAACTAACTTTCATTGCCAACCCCAATGGAATAATGGAAGCCAAAGGGTGGTGGTGGGCGAAATACTCTGAAAATAGATGTCTGCCTAGAATAAACAGGAATTTGGAATCTCTGGCCATTTTCAGTGCGCCCCCCCCCAAATGAAACAAAAGCTTGAAATAAAGTTTTTTTCCAAATACTGATCATGAATATTAATGTTCTTCTAAAGCTGATGCCCGAATCGAGTTCCTCATTAAAGTGGTCTTTCGGCAGAGGAGCGTTAACATGCAAGGGTTAGGACCGGGCGTGGAGCTGCGTTGAGAATACACTTTGCGTCTGAAACTGGAGGAAAGTAACTGCATTAGGGTTAGAACTCTCTAGGTTCTTCTTGTAACCAGTTAGATCATCAGGAAACAGGAGCTTGGTCAAGAAGGCAAAGGGACTGCTTATTCTAGAGAAGAGAAGATTGAGCATTCACCCGGATGCTCAATCCATAAAACGCTGTTCTGCACACCCCTCTATCTTGTATTGACATGGTTGGCTTGCTGCTCTGTCTTTCTCAGTCAGATTGAGACAGGAGCGTGGAGACAGATTGCACTTGGGCTTTGATCATCTCCGCATCTTCCAGACTTAGCACCGAGTTGTTCTTGTTGGTTGCTGTTTCGAGCTGCCCAGTCCTGTGGCTTACCCAGCATTGCCTTGAAGTAGACTGTTGTGAGCCATATGGGTTCGTTGTCGCTGATTTCCGGCAGCAGACTGACAGACCTTTCTTTCTAGACTGAGTTTCAGCTCTGCTGACGCCTGTTTCACACCAGAACATCTCGCAAGACCCCACATGACTGTGCATGAGGGACCTTGGCTTTGAGTAGCTCCTGCGTCTCCCACCAGGAAGGGAGAATTCTACTACGGAGCCACCACTGCCTCCTACTACCGAGTAGACGTTCAATCAATGTGGACTTCAGAAGTATGCTGGTGAATGAACTACAGAATACTAGAACTCAAAGTGACCTTAGGGCTTGTTTCTTTCAGTGGTTCTGAAGAATAAGTACTCTCAGAGTGGTGAGTGGGCAGCGCTGGCAGTGCGGAAGATAAAGAAGGTGAGATATTTCTGGAAAAGACTTTTCAAAATACACATTCCCCAAATCTAGCTACCAGACCCCACAGCTCACATGGGCTATCAAGATCCGAATTCCTTAATTTAAGTTGACTCCCTCCTCGACCAGGCCAAAGACCACTTGATCAATGCCCACCCACCCAGCCTCCTATCAATACAGTCCTCCCTGAAGATAAAGTTCATATCAGTGTGCCACAAAATAGGTTCCACCAATGGGTGCTGAGTGAATTATTGTCACAGAGGAGACTGCTCAGAAATATGAAGAATTTTCCCAGACACAGTCAGATCTTGGCAGCTGGGCACTTGGCTTCTGCTCATCACACAATAAACATTGACCCAACTCTTCTCAATGCCTCTGTCTCAAAGTCGGCCTAAACGTTGAAAGCCCCATTTGTGGCGAAGGGCAGAGGCCAGGCTTTTTTGGTGACACCATGCCATTAGCCTTCAGAGGACACGCGCAATCCCCGTGTGAGATCCTCTATGGAGGCAGTGGAGTGCCTCTCATCTTCTGGGTGGATTTAGCCTGTGTGGACACTAAAGAGAGGACTGAAACCAGACGTTATCCAACACCATGAAGCGCAGCTCTATAATCTCTCTTTGGAAATTATAGTGTTAGCACCGAGTGCAATGAATAGTTCTACCCACCTACCTACCATCTCGGTTTGTAAAACCAACGGTAAATTGATTTGATTTATTTTATGATGTATATGACTTCGGCAGCATAGTGTAGGGTGAGAAATGGAGGAATCTGGAGTCAGGTAGCCCGAGTTTGAATACTGGCTTTATCACTTACTAGTCCTGTGATAACGTCGGACAAGCAGCCTACCCTCACCATACCTGACTTTCCTCATCTGCAAAGTGGAAATAATAACATTGCGTACATCATGGGTTGCTGTCAGGAGTAAGCAAGCTCATGTAGATGAAGCTCTTTGAGCGGTGTCTGGCAGCTAAGAAGTGTCATCCAAGTGTGAGCTTTTATGATTATTATTGCAGATGACATACCTCACTGAGAGGTGAGATTGGTGTTAACGTTTGTGCTTGTTCCCATGTCTGTGGATTATTAATAGATGAAGTTAAAGGCTGACAACGGAAATCATCTCTGTTGAATGACAGTGAAGCAGACGGAGCCTTTGGTGACAGAGGAGAGTTTTGTGTCCTAGGCTTGATGCAAGTACAAATGATTGCTTTTGCTTTTCTTGAATCACAGAGTCTTAAGCACTTGCAAAGGGCTCCCAGTTCATCCCAGTCTGAATAGAGCAGAAACTGACTTTTCCAAGGTTGCCCAGCTAGCTGTGGTCGTCTTCTAGTTGCCAGAACAGAGCTCTCTCTGCTCATCACCATGGTTACAATCACTCAGTGCGTGGAAATGTATTTTGTTTTCACACCTGTAATGTTTGAAGTGAAACACACACACACACACATGCAAATGAATTAAGTTGCAGACAGCCGTCAGTTTTGCGGGGATCTGTAGGCATTGAATTGAAACGCACCACCTCCTTTTGCTTTGAGCAAGGTGGTGAGGTTACATCAGTGTACCAAGCTTCTTAGTCACGAGTGATGGAGATGAGCCCTGGCTAACTGGAGAGTCAAGGAGCTTCTTGGAAAGGTATCAGGCAGTTTGAGAATGAAAGAAGAGAGGCTAAAGAAGTAGATTCAGAAACTAAGCAAATCGAGTGCACAGGCAACAGCTACCATAGCCAAAGTCACCCCCAGGGCCAGTCTGGCGAAGATGCTGCCAGACACTGTGGTACTGGACAGTTAATGCCAGAGCCTCCAGGCTCTGCATGGGTCCCAGGGGCCAGGGCATGGAGACGAAGCCTCTGGCCTCCTCAGTTTGTGGATGGGGAAAAGGTTATCACCTATAACCAAGATTGACAACAGGAGGTCCCCCATTTGGACTATCACCAAATAGGAAGGTTCTAGAATACTAAGTAATTGAAAATAGTTAAGAGACAGACAAAACAAACGATCAATTCAGGACAATCAGGGAAAATCCACCAAGGATGTATAACCCAGATGCCTGCCTTCTCCCTCCTCTGGCATCAGCAAACATCCTCTGCTCCATCTGATTTTTCTCATTCTTCTCCATCCTTATCACTTATCTGTGCTGAAGAGAACAGGTGGTCCAAGAACTACAAGGTCAAAGGGTTCTTTTACAGCTCTGTTTATTCCATTCACTGCTAGACTCTCTCCCTATAACTCTTGAACATCTTCCCACTCGGTTTAAGTCCTCCTTCTCCTCCTCCTCCTCCACCTCTTCCTCCTCTTTTAGGATTTCCAAGATCTCTCTCCTCTCTGCCTCTGAAACCTTATTCCAGAACAGGACAGGGGACCAGCACTGATTACTCAAACTCTTCCCTGCTTGATGTAATAGAAGAGAGAGGCAAATTGATGGCCCCACGAATCCCTAAGGAGACACAGAGTTGTTGGGTCGTTCTGTAGGATTAACAAGGCATGCAAGGTTGGAGCTCACCTGCAGGATACAATCTATGCTTAAGCACCTATGTGTCTTATGGTTGAATCTCCCTGACAGAAACAATCCATGGACTTGGAACCAAAGGGTAGAGTTAAGAGGGCCTTTCTAATAGGACTGCTGCTTTCCTCGCCATTGTCTTGGGCTTGGCAGGTTTGTGGGTGGTAATGCCCATGGAAAAAACATCTCCTCTGGTGACATAGCCATGGGTCCGATGCATTGGAAGCTGAGCTTGTCTTTAGCCATTTGGGGACTTCTTGTGCTATCAACCCAGCAGGGACCCTTGCACTGTGCATCAAGAGTCAATGAGGCTGCTTCCTTGCAAGGGCGCCCACGGAGGCTATGTTTGCAATCCAGGGGATTCATGGAGTCACATGTCAAATTACAAAGTTCTGTGGAAAACTGGCAACACCACGTAGAGAAGACTCCTAAGGTCTCAGTTATTCGGGCATAAAGACTTGGGTCATCCTCCCAGCGGATGAGCTGCTATAGGGTTAGGGGACTGTAGAACGGCAGATGAAAGCAGGAAGCCATGAATATTAGCGTTGGCCTCACCCCTGGCTTCAGAAAGGGAGACAATAACAGCCATGCTGATTTTATGTTAATTAATTCTTTTTTTTCTCTTCCCATTTCCTGTTATTTTACATGAAGAATCCTGATTGAATCCTACAACAAAATTCAGGCTCCAGGGTGAAATGACATCACCAGGAAATAATATGGTGGAAATAATATAATGAGATTTGTGTCTTACTCTGCTTGGGATAGGGAGTCCTGGTGGCATGGCATAGTAGGTTAGGCGTTGGGCTGCTAATAGCAAGTTGGTAGTTCAAATCTGCCCAACATTTCATGGGAGAAAGACAAGGCTTTCTGCTTCTATAAAGATTTACAGCCTCAGAAACCTAGACAGAGGCAGTTCTACTCTGTCCTGTAGGCCCACTCAGTTGGAATTGACTTGATACCAGGGAGTTGAGGACCTTTGGAATGAGATTATTACCATTTAAATGAAGGGCAAAAATGGACACTTGATGCCAATGGGTGGTCTGGACTGATTATCCTTTGTTGACCTTGACATATCTATTCCTTACCCTTTTCTGCTTTATTCTTTTCCTGGGAAGATAATCCCATTAAACCGCATCATTCTAGAGCAGTGGGTCTCAACCTTCCTAATATTGTGACCTTTTAATACAGTTCCTCATGTTGTGGTGACCCCCAAACCATAAAATTACTTTCATTGCTACTTCATAGTTGTAATTTTGCTACTGTTATGAATCGGGTGACCCCTGTGAAAGGTCGTTTGATCCCCAAAGGGGTTGGGTCCCAGAGATTGAGAACCGCTGTTCGAGACCCTTGTTACTGGGTTTTCTGTTGGATTCAGTCAGTGGGAGGTCCCTGCAGGGGATTGGCGAGTGGGAAGCAAGAGAAGACAGACAGGGTACTTGTCCTCACTCCCCACCCCTCACTTTGAAGCCACTTCTTGACCTAAGTGGAATCCCTCCCTGACTGCAGCTCCTGTTGGGCGTCCCCTCCTCCATGCTCCCCATTTCCCACTGCTTCTGCTGCCCCTGTATTCTTAAGGTGGTCGAAGTTTCTGCTGTTGTTGGTACCTGGGTGCCTCGCTAGCCTCCCACCACCCCCTGCCCCATAAGCAGTCCTTTAGCTTCATTTAAGCCATATGGCATGAGCTCTGTCTCCTGCTGGCAATGGATTGATAGAGCATACATTTATTCTCCCCAACTTCTGAGCTGCTGAAGAGGAGGAACTTTGTATTTTGCAGCTCCTGTATGCCCAACATATATTGCCATGAAATGTTGAATGAATGAATCAAAATGGTGCAGAAGATCTGTCTTTCCCCATAAGTTTTGCAAAGGCAGAAGAATAGAGAGCAAAGTTAATCAGCAGCATGTCTTTAATGTCTATTTCTAGAAAAGGAATGAACAAGTAAGATCAGGAAGTGGGACCCGATCTTTCTTGAGGTTCCCCGTGCCTCTCGATATGGCCCCAGTGTTCTAGTGTAACACTTCTCAGGAACCCAGAAGATGCCTTTTCAAGTGATAATGTCAAACTCCTTATTTTAAAAAGGCTCCATATTCCAGAAAACCAGGTATGTAAAACCTTTCGCACATAATTGCTAGTGTAGTTTATCAAATAATTTACTCAACCTTTATGGCTTCTAAGATGCTTAGTCTCTTTTATTAAATAAGCCTATCTCCTAAATAAGCATCCCTTGTCTCCTTCCTCTAGGTTCTGTTGCTGCAGATAAACGAATCCACGCTTGTCTGCTAATAGATCAACCACTTCCAATAGACTAAAGGAGCCCTGACGGCACAGAGATTAAGTGGTGAACTGCTGATTGGAAGGAAGGTTGGCAGTTCAAACCAACCAGCCTGTGAGGCAGGATGAAGCTGTGCGCTTCCCTAAAGACTGACGGCCCCCGAATCCTATGGAGCAGTGCTAGTCTGTCCTACAGTCCCTGTGCATCAGAATCAGCTCCGTGGCAACGTGTCTTGTCAGCCTGCCTCGCCCCCACCCTCATACCCTCTGCCAAGTTTATTGAGGACAGTCAGTCAGTGCTGGGATGGCAGGTATAAAGGGTTGTTGCTAAGCTACTTATATAGTTCAGGGGTCTCAAATAGGGAGGAAAGGAAGGCCGAGAGGAACGCTCAGGTCCAACATGAAGAGTCTGGGAAGAAGAGATCAGAACCCGAGTGAGCGGCAGTCCAAGGTCATGGGACTAGTACTAGCAACAACAGTGTGATCTGTCACTGAATCTAGATGACAAGGATGCCTTATAATCTCCCTCCCCCAGACATTGCCCCCACCCCCACACTGTTCTCAGCATGTAGAAGCAAGTAGCTGAAGTGTAGGGGGCTGGGGGTAGGGGAGGCCGGAGAAGAGCAGGTAGCTACTGCTACAGGTGAAAGATTAAGGAGTTCATGTTTGCATTTATAGCCTCAGTCATCTTTCATTGGGTTACACTAGTCTTACTTTCATTAGTGCCAATGGGTGGATGAAACCCACTTGCGTTTTCATGAGTACATGTCACCTTCCCACACTCACGGGATACAAGAACTGGCGGAAACTGTGGTCCCTACTATCTTTATTCTATTTATGAGCACACAGAGGGCCAGAGGAACAGAGTGTGATTGTCAGGACCATTAAAGTTATAGACAGAATGAAGTGAAAATCTAAAACTAAGGGAAATTTGTTAGCTTATATAACTGAAAATGTAGTGGTTTGTCACTTTCAGGCATGACTTGGTTTAGCTGTTCAAGAATGAGCTGAGACCCTGTTTCCCTTTCCCGTTCTGCCTTCTGGGGTGTTCCTCAGCTGCCTATCAGTCTTGTCTCTGTCATTGTGGCTGCATTAGTTGTAGATCTGACACCATTAGCAGGAGTTATGGTAGGAAGAGGAATATTTTCTTGGTTAGGAGGAGTTACAGGTATCTTGTGGAATCACATTTGCTTGACTGGATTTCATATTTATCCTAGAAGTAATGCTTGTGGACAGTGGGGTGCAATAGAATGATTGCTTTAAGCAATCATCCAGAGTCTGGGGAGCAGGTTATCAATAACAAGATCATGTGGATAAGAATGGAGGAGTGTGTGGGGGTAGCCAGCCCCCCACAACTAATTACAGATTTGGTAGGCACAATTGTACGGTTAAGATATATAAAGATCATAGTAAAGTAATAGAGAGGCAGAGGAGATACGAGAGTAAAATAAAGAAGTCAGGCACATTTAATAGTAGCATGCTCACCTCAGCTCCTCTTGGCGGTACACGTGGAGGTGGCGACAACAGGGCAGGAGAAGAGCTCTCGTGAGGTTTTATTTCTAACCAAAGCTTATATATCTTTGGGGGACATGCAAGCCCTATGAATACAGATAACAATGTACATCATGAGAAGGGGTTGTAACATAGGCAATATGAGCAATAGGAGGGGAGTGACCTAGGGGTGTACACACAATAGTACAGGGAGGGAATAGGAGTAAATATGTGGCAAGATGGGCGGACCCTAGCTTCAATATAGTAGCCTAAACTTAGTCATCCTTGAGTGGTCCCGGGCTTGCTTTTGGGCACTCCTTCAAGGCAACAATACCAGAAGGGAGTGGGCCCTGCTGAGGGTGAGTCAGACTAGAGTCTGGCTGCTCTGGATACCCTTAAGGAAAATAACCTCTGACCTACTTAAATGACAGTCATTTACCATGTGTAGCTAGCAGCGTCTTGGGTTTGGCATATATTTGGGGGAGACAACTTGGGAGAAATCTTTCTGTTTCCCATAGGAGTGATTTCCCAAAGACATTTTGGGCTTATGGTAGTGAAATAATGGAGGAATGGATGCTGGTGACACTGACAACCAATACTCAAGGGAGCTGTGGCAGTTATATAATCTGGTGTCAACTTGAGACTATTAAGAGTGAAGTTTAGGCTGTTAATCAGGTCGCAGCTTGATAACCTCATTTGCAGGCACTTAGATAAATAGCTCACTAGAAGCCAGATCCACACTCTCTGTTTCCTCTTCCTGCTGACAAGACACATGGAGCCAAGCTGATGAAGCCAGAGCCCTGGAGCTGGAGGAGCCACCTGGAGACCCACACCAGCACAGATATGCTTCCACCACCACTGGATCCATAAGACTTTCTACCCACTGACTCGTGGTCTTCCTGCACTCAGTGTTATTGCATGTGTTGCATCATTCTGAAGAGGATTTTATAGACTGGTATGGGACATATTGGCTAATATTAGATTTATGGACTTGAACTGGACTGGGATGTTTTCTTATTATACAATTACTCTTTAATATAAAGCTCTTTCTTGTGCACCATATGAATGTCTCTGGATTTGCTTCTCTATTCTACCTGGACTAACACAGGAATGTTTTACTCAAGGTCAAGCAAGCTGCTGGTCATCACCAAACTGAGACTAAAATCCAGATCTCCTCATTCAATGTCTGCACAAGACAGCTATGCCATCCCACTTAAGTTGATACATGTTTCACAGAAGCTGCACAAATAGAACTGTGGATTTACTTGTTCCATTCTGTTTACTCTTCAGCTTTTATTAGAAATATATACAAACACATGTCTTGCTATTTAGTCACAATAATTAGGACAAGTTCCCAGGTTACATAGGTTTACATCCATGCCACAAAGTTGTCATTGTTGTTGTTCTTTGGTGTCATTGTATCGGTTCCAATTCATCGCAACCCACATGCAACAAAATGCCTGCCTCACCCTCAAAATTGTCATCATGTTTGAGCATGGTCACAGCTATTGTGTCAATCCATCTCCTTGAAGATCTTCTTTTTCACTGTCTTTCCACTTTACCAAGCATGATGTCCTTCTTCAGAGACTGGTTTCTTTCTCTCCTTTTTACCAGTGTTATTGATACAAAATTCAGATGTCATATACTTCCATAGTTAAGTCATTTTAATAAAGAGTTGTATCTATATCATCACCATCAGCTCTAGTGCTCCTTCCCCCTTCCGCAGTCACTATTTGCTCCCCAGTTCTTGTCTCTATGCATCCACTTCTTCTGTCTTCAAAAACCAGGAAACCTAGCAGAAACAATAAAAAAACAACACAGATCAAAAATAGTAATAATATAAAAATAAAAATAAACAGTATGAGAGAAAAGACTACCAGCAATATTTTTTAAAATTCAGAGAAGATATTTTTGTGTGGAACAAGTGAGGAATATTTAAGCCTTGAGCAAATTCAGGTTGGGTCAAGAGAGGGGGCATCCAATGACCATGTTTCATATTTTACCACAGCTTCATCCACCATAATCAAGTTTACAATAATCTCTGATAGAAAAGCTGTTTGTGACCCTTGAATGTCGCCAGAGGGGTCTTCCAGAGACTTAATCTGACTAGGTATCCTGCAGATGGATTTTGTGGCTCCCACTGTCCTCCATCGCTTTCTACAAATTGAGTATTCACAATTTAAGCTCTTGTACTTTTCCCTTCATCATATTTGGATTTTGTTATTGTCATCTTTGGGTCACACAGGCCAGAGAGCTTCTTCCATGTGGATTTCGTTGGTGCCTCACTTAGATGGCTGCTTGTTTGAATACAAGCCTTTAAGGCGTCGGATGCTATTCCAATTGATAGGCACCATCTGCTTTCTTCACCACACTTTGTTGTAGCATCCTTATCTTCGGTGATCCCTCCATGAAAGTGAGTATAGAGTATGGCCATGTTACAAGAACTAACTGTTCTTGGATTGGGGCTAGAATTAAGTGGGAGCCCAGAATCCATCTACTTGAGGGACTAGTATGTGAGATAAAGTCTCACCATCCTTGCCTCGAGGAACATTCTGACTTCACCTCTTCCAAGACGGATTAGTTTGTTCTGTGGGCAGTTCTTGGAACTTTCAATATTCTTTGCCAGTACCATAATTCAAATACATTGATTCTTCTTCAATCTTCCACATTCAATGCACAACTCTTATACAACTACTAGGTAACTGGAAATACCAAGGCTTGGGTTTTCCAAGTCACATCCTTGCTCTTCAATACTTTCAAGAGGCCTTGTGCAGCAGATTTACCCAGTGCAATACATTGTTTGCTGCTTCTAGGAATATTTTGATTGTGACTCCAATGGGTAAAACAAAATGCTTGACAACTTCAACCTTTTTCCTGTTTATCATGACATTACCTGTTGGTCCAATTGTGAGGGTTTTGATTTTCCTTCCATTGAGTTGTAATCCTTACTGATGGCTGCAATCCTTGACCATCACTATCAAGGTCTCCTCACTTTCAGCAACCAAGTTTGTGTCATTTGCATACTGCAGGTCGTTACTAAACTTTCTCCAATCCTGATGTGGCATTCTTCTTCAAGTAGTCCAGCTTCCAGGGTTATTTGCTCAGCTTACAGTTTGAATAAATAGGGCGAAAGGACCCACACCTTTTTTTATTTTAAACTATGAAGTAGTCCCTTGTTCTGTTCCAACTCTTGCTTCATATATACAGGTTCTGTAAGAGCACAATGACGTATTCTGTAAGTACCATCCTTCTCAATGCCATCCATAGTTTGTTATAATTCATACAGTCAAATGATTTGGCAGAATCAATAAAACACAAGTAAACCTCTTTTTCTTTTTTTCTGGGATTCTCTGCCTTCAGCCAAGAGACATCTGCCACCAGCAATAAAATCTCTTGTTCTACAGCCTCTTCTGAATCCAGCCTGAACCTCTGACAGCTCCCTGTCAATGTGCCACTGCAATGGTTATTGGATGAGCTCCACAAAATTTTACTTGCATGCGATATTAATAATACTGCTCAATAATTTATGCATTCTGTTGGGTTACCTTTCTTTGGCATGGACACAAATACAGATATTTTTCAGTCAGCTGTCTGGGTAGCTATCTTCCAAATTTCTTGCCATAGGGGAACAAATCCTCCTAGTGTTTCATCAGCTTGAAGAACTATTCTAAGTGTAATTCCATCAATTCCTGGAGCTCTGTGTTTGGCTAATACCTTCAGTGCAACTTTGACTTCTTCCTTCAGCATCATTGGTTCTTGATCATCTGGAAATGATAGGATGTTGACTAGTTCTTTTGGGTCCAGTGACTGTGTATTGTTTCCATCTTCTTTTGATGTTTCTTCATTGTTCTATATTTTGCCCATAGAATCTTTTAATACTCCATCGTGGAGTTTGGATTTTTCTTCCATTCTTTCAAATTAAGATGTGCTAAGTGTGTTCTTTCTTTTTTGGTTTACTAACCCTTGCTCTTTGCAGATTTAATTATAATGCTTTACCTTTGTCTTCTCAAGCTGCCCTTTGGAAATTTCTGTTCAGCTCTTTAATCATTTCATCTATTTGCTTCAGATATTCTATGATTAAGAGCAATTTTCAGAGTCTCTTCTGACATCACATTGATCTTTTCTATCTTTTTAATGACCTTTTTCTTTCTTCATGTATGATGTTCCCTTCTTCTGTTTCCAACTTTTGCATTCTAATCCCTATGTATCAATTCATAATCGATCCATTTTAGATGGAAGAAGTTGGTATACTTCTTTAATTTCTGCATTATTAGTTTTAATGGTTCAGGCATAAATTTGAGTAATAATTGTCTTAACTGGATTTTTTTGGTATGTGTGTAGATATTATCTTGTCATAGACAGCATTGTAATTTAAAGTAAATCTTGACATATCTTTCTTCTCTTTCTAACATCATTTTATTGGGGGCTCGTACAACTCTTATCACAATCCATATGTCCATCCATTGTGCCAAGCACATTTGTACATTTGTTTTCATCATCATTCTCAAAACATTTGGTTTCTGCTTGAGCCCTTGGTATCAGCTCCTCATTTCCCCCCCCTCCCCACCCCCACTTTCATGAACCTTTGATAATTTATAAATTATTATTTTATCATATCTTACTACCTTCACCCACTTTTCTGTTGTCCATTCCTCAGGGAGGAGGTTATATGTAGATCCTTATAATCTGTTTCCCCTTTCCACCACACCCTCCTCCACCCTCCCAGTATAGCCACTCTCAGCACTGGTCCTGAAGGGATCATCTGTCTTGGATTCCCTGTGTTTCCAGTCCCGATCTGTACCAGTGTACAACCTCTGGTCTAGCCAGATTTGTAAGGTAGAATTGGGATCATGATAGTGGGGGTGGGGTGCGGTGGAGGAAGCATTTAGGAACTAGAAGAAAGTTGTATGTTTTATCGTTGCTACACTGCACCTTGACTGGCTCGCCTCCTCCCTGAGACCTTTCTGTAAGGGGATGTCCAGTTGCCTACAGATGGGTCTTGGGTCCCCAATCTGCACTCCCCCTCATTTACAATGATTTGATTTTTTGTTCTTTGATGCCTGATACCTGATCCCTTCGACACCTCGTGATCACACAGGCTGGTGTGCTTCTTCTATGTGGGCTTTGTTGCTTCTGTGCTATATCTCTTGATAGCCGGGCTACATCAGCTTTCTTCACCACATGTGCTTAAGCACCCGCTTTGTCTTCAGCAATTGTGTTGGGAAGGTGAGCATCATGGAATGCCAGTTTACATATCTTTCTTTTTGATGATGATTTGAGCATTCCTCTTGAATTTGTCCCTCCCGGCATAGTAAACCATAAGACTTTTGGATTCAAAATTCTCAATACTGGCCCACTAATATCAAGGATATCAATCCTCATGTGTTCCATTTCATTTTTCATGACTTCCAATTTTCCTAGGGCTATAGTTTATACATTACAAGTTCTAATTATTAGATGTTTGCAGCTGTTTCTTCTCATTTTGAGCAGTGCCTCATCAGCAAATGGAGGTTCCCAAAGTTGTACTCCTTCCACATCACTCCAGTCAACTCTACTTTGAGAAGGCAGCTCTTACTCAGTCATAATTTGATTGCCTTCCAACCTAAGAGGCACTGTTTTGCTGTTGTTAGGAGCCATCGAGTTGAGTCCAGCCTTATACCTGACAACATTCAGCTGTTATTCATGACCCTTTAAATGTCTAACAAGGTTCCTCTGTTACTTGTAAGGTTTCCAGTGGCTAATTCCTCAATCGTTGCTTCTTAGTAGTCTAGTCTTAGTCTGATAGTTATGTGGAAACCTATTCATCTTGGGTAACTCTGGTATTTAAATTATCAGTGACATAGTTTCTAGCATCACAGCAACACACAACCCCCCAGAGTACAACACACTGATACATGAGTGTTGGAAGAATTGATAAGTGCTGCTAAATCAGTCATGGTAACCCACAGGCAATAGGATGAGACATTGCCTTCTGAGCCACCCTCATAATTATTGCTATGTTGAAGCCCATTGCTATAGCCACTGGGTTATCCCACTTTGTTGAGGGAATTGCTCTTTTCCAGTTATCCTCTACTTTACTAAGCAGGATGTCCTTCAGTGGCTTGCCCCAACTGATCACATGTCCAAAGTACTTGAGAAAAAGTTTTGTTATCTTTGCTTCTAAGGAGTAATCCAACTGTACTTCTTCCAAGGCCGACTAGCTAGTTCTTTTGGCAGTCCATGGTACGTATATTCATTGTTCTATACCAACACCATAACTCAGTTATATCAACTATTCTTTGGTCTTCCTTACTTATTGTTTAGCCTTGACATGCAATGTGAGGCAACTAAAAGTACCATAGCAAAGAGTCTGGTATTGATACTGCTTTCAAGATTCTTTGGTTTGGGAGAGTTTGATTATGAAATGGTGATTTTCCTTGTGGGTTTATCATGTTTGGGGTTCATTCAGCTTCTTGCATGTATATCTTAAAAAATATTTTGTAACGGTTTCATTGACACAATTCACGTACAATATAAGCCAAAGGTTTAAATATATTAAATAAAAGTGTGCAAAATACACATCTTGTCTTTCCTCATGTTAGGGCAATTTTCTTTCAATAACTCTTTGGCAAATCTCTATTCTTTTTGCTGTTTCTCCCTTCCTGGAATTCCTACCCTATGTGAACTATTCTTCTTGATGGTGTCTCAAATAATCTTTACCCTTTGTTAAGATTCCTTAACTCTTAAAAAAGATTTCCAGACACAAGCAGATGAATATCAAGAGATTTATCTTGATACTAGCAAATGCGTATTTAGAGATTTATCTTCAAGCACACTAATTCAGCCTTTCATTGATTCAATTCTTCTCCTTTGGTCTTTCAATGCATAATTTATTTCTGAAATCATAATATTAATCTTCTGGGTTTCTATTTGCTGTTTTTATATGGTTTCTAATTTTTCATTTAATTTGTGAGTTTGTTCTTATACTGTTTTCCTGAACTCTTCTAAGATTCTTTTTCTGTGCTTTCCCTGATTTTAACTGTAGCTTTGTCTGTCTTTCTCTCAATATATTAACAGAGTCTGATTACCATTCTTTTTCATCCTTTATCAAGTAGTTCCAATGTCTTCTCTTTCTGAGAAAGGTCCCCTGGCTTTGTATTTTGGTCACTGCTTTAGTCTGTTCTTTCTTGTTACTTCATGTGAACTCAACTTTTTTGTCTCTGAGACATTGTGGCGTTGTATTTGTATTTAATCAATTTTATGTTGGTGAGACGTCAGCCACTCAGGATTTGTCTCCTAGTGGGTGTAATAGAGAGCCTGAGTATGTGCACAGTTCTGGATTTGCTATTCAAATAACATAGTGGAAGGTCAATTTAGTTGTTTTTTTTGGGGCTATTTATCAATGATCAGATCATACAGGAGTGGTTAATGGCCCTCACCTAGTAGGTGTGTATGAGTGTGGCTGTGGGGGCAGGATTGCTGTCCCCTAAAGTAAGACAAGAGGAAGAAGCAAAAAAAAAAAAAGTAAAAAAAGAATGAAAAAATATCACAAACAGGGGAAAGCAAGCAAACAATCACAAAGATGATTCAACAGCTCAAAATGAAAGTAAAAACAAAGTAGAGAGAGGAAGAAAAACGTACAATAAGTAAAACTAGAACGGGAGGGGGCAAAGAAAATGAGAAAAGTAAAAAGATAAAGGGTATGAAAAAAGAAGAACTGAAGTAAAGAAGGAAAAAAGAAAGAAAAGAGGAAAACAGGGGAGGGAAAGAAAATGAAAAACAAACAGGCAAACCGCCATGAAAGAGAAAACGATGGGAGTAGGGCACCTGGTATGGATTTTCACTCTCTTCCAGGTGAGCTCAGAAGGTGGTGCAGGAGGGCGTGGGACAATGTCCCTGGGTGGAGTTGCTGCCTCGTTGTTCAACTTATCTGTTGTTTGGTTGATCTGAAAATAGTTTGTGCTCGATCACATGATTCTGAGGTCAAGGTGCCCAGAAGGAATTCTTTTCGGTACAGGAAGGAGTTCATTACCTGTCCAGGAGTGAGCAGGGGCCTAGTCCTGCATGTTCTACTGGTCTGATGAGGGGAAGCTCAGGCAGTTCCAGACTCAGAGGTGATGCAGCCAATGCCCAATCCAGAGGGGCCTAGCTCCGATCTCAGGTGGAGCTGGGGCTGCAGAGGGTTTTGGGGTGTCACTGGCTGGAGGCTGGGTAAGGGAGCTGGCTGGCCATCAGGAGGGTGTGAGGAACAAGGGAGGATCACACCTTTGTTTTCCCCAGTCAACAGTAACAGACCACTGTCTGGATGGAATGCTGCTTGCAAAAGTTCAAGATGGCTGTGTGTTGCCCAGCCAGCCCTCAATCCCCCTATCTTCTGTCTCATCACTTTTGTTCAGCGTCACCTAGTCAGTATTAAATCCATTTCTATATCATTTCCACTGAAGCTCTGGGTTCCAGGTATATCATCTGTACTGACCTCATTAGGTCTCTCAAGATGTAGAGGGTTAGAGGAGTGTGTCTGCATAGTTCACCATCTTTCAGGACGAAATTTCTTAAGGAAGAGTTGGATGTTTGCTGAGTGAAAGCAGGGAAGGGTCTTATACACGAAGGGGAATCATAAGCAGTGAGGCATAAAACTTCACAGTAAACTTGTATGAAACTTGGTTATCTGTTTCTGAAAGAACACGTCTACTCTGGACACATATGTTGCCAAGAACCAACACTGACTCAATGGCAAATAACAACAACATAACAAACAAACACTTCTGGATCTATAGGGCACAGTAGAACTGGGACTTTCCATAAGACTTCCAAGGCTGGAAATCTTTACACAATCTAACTACATCTTTCTCCTGTGGAACAGCTGATGGGTTTGAACTGTTAACCTTTTAGTTAGCAGCCAAGTGTCTTACCCACTGTGTCACCAGTACTCCTTATAACAACAGCAACAATGTTTAAATGTAAGGTAAAGTGGAAAGTGTGGGCTACCTTTTTAAGAACTATGGATGAAAAGATTTAGGAAAGTGCTTGTTTTTTTCTTTGGTAGTTAGGGTGATTAAAAAATTGAGATATAATTGACATCTCACAGAACAGTGGCTTTTTACTATATCCACACATATGTACAATCATTTTTTTTCAGTTGCCATTGATTCTGACTCAGAGTAACTTATATGCATCAAAGTAGAACTGTGATGCAGAGGATTTTCAATTGTTCCTTTTCCAGAAATAGCTCTCTAGGCTGTTCCCTGAGAGGACTTGAACCACCAACCTTTTGGTGAGCAGCCAAGAATGCAAGACATTTGTACCATCGAGGGGTTATGCATAGTCATTGTTGTTGTTTTAGTTGCTGTTGGAGTCAGCACTAGCTCCTGATGATCTTGTCTATAACAGAAGGAAACACTGGCCCAATGTGAATCCTTGTCACAATTGTTGTTAAGTGTTTTACTTACTTAGTGCTGCTGTAATAGGGACACCATTTAGACAGGAACTTTTTCTCTTGAAGTTTAGGGGGTCAGAAGTCTGAATACAGGGCACCAGTTCCAGGGATGGCTTTCTATTGGATCTGGAGGAAGGGCCTTCTTCCCTTTAATAATCTGTGGATCTAGTGTTCTTTGGAAATTGTGTCTACACGTGTCTTGGCATCATTCTTCTTCTGGTTCTAGGAGATCCAAGCATAGAGACCTAGGTTTAAAGGATGCACTCCCTCCTGGCTCTTCTTTCTTGGTGGTAGTAGATCCCTTTCTCTCTGCTTGCGTATCTCTCCCTTCATACCACATAAAAGGTAGTATGGTACAGATCATATGCCAGGGACACTCCCCTCATCCTGGATCAGGGCTGTGATAGGAGAAAGGGTGTGGGATCCCCCATGTAATCCTTTTGCAAATGATTGGCTTATCCCCTCAGATTACATCATGAGGGATCATTACATAACTGCCACATTAGGTCATTGAATAAATACCACAGAATCATGGCTCAGCAAAGTTGACACATATCGTGACAGTATTCTTGAAACTATCACTATTGCAGAGCAGTTTTACCATCTCCCCCCAAAACAATGTACCCTTTAGCAGTCACCACCCCATACACTCTCACCCCACCTCCGACCCCCTTTATGAAACCTCTAGCAATCACTAATCTACTTTGTCTCTAGGGAATGGCTGATGCTGGGCATGTCATACAAATGGAACCACAAAAATGTGGCCTTTTGTAACTGGCTTCTTTCGCTGAAGTGGTTTCAAGATTCATCTGGCAGCAGCATGGATCCTACTGCATTCCTTTTCATGGCAGAATACTATTCTGTAGTACGGATGCACCATATTTTGTTTATCCGCTCATCAAATGGTAAGCATTTAGGAAGTTTTCACGTTTTGGCTATTATGAATACTGCTGCTACAATAATCGGTATGCAAGTTTTTATGTAGGTACATGCTTCCTGTTCTCTAAAAAACAAAACAAAACACCCCAATGCTGTTGAGTCAATTATGACTCATAGTAACCCTATAAGGCAGGGTAAAACTGGCCCCATGAGTAGGGGAGCTCATTTGTCTCCCGTACAGCAGCTGATTTTGAACTGCTGATCTTGAGGTTAGCAGTCCAATGGGTCCTCCTTACCCACTATACCACCAGGGTGCCTCCCAAGATCCATGGAGGAATGGATTTGCTGGATCTCATCCTGGTTACAGGCCGCAGGATCAGAAGCTAGCGGAGGGGGAGAGGTGGAAGGCACAGCAAGGGAATGAGTGTTTGAGAGGAGGAAGCCACTGCAGGAGGAGGGCCACTTTTTTCAGCGTCACTCGTTTTCTCTGACTGGCCCAATCTGAACACCGCTAACCTAGCTCCACAACTATGGACTCTGCACAAACATCACATTTCGTGATCCCAGAGGAGCCCAGCGCTTGGATAAAGCCCGACAGACCTTCGGGAGCTACAGCGCGGGCTGAGAACAGCAGCTGGGTTCTGCAGGCGGGTGCAGCTCATCTTGGGGTATGCTCTGGTTATAGTTTGGCTCACTCGGATGTAATTTTCTCCCGTAGACGCTTGCACAGGTGAGTAAGGGAACCGAAGATGTGGGAGTCTGACTTCTTGTTCTTCCAGTCATCCAGGGATCAGGGCTGTCCAGGTTAAGGAATGACGCTCAGGTATCCACGACCAACGGACTCCTGAGCTCAGCGTAACCGGCTGCCCTCGCAGCCACTGCGCACGCGCCGCTTCCCTGCCAAGGAGGGGGCGGGGAGTGGGCGGGGCGGGTGCCTCTCGGACCAATCGAAAGCGAGAACCCCCGCCCTCCGGGCCGGTGGACCGAGCTTGACCCCGGTGGTGGGAGGAGGAGGAGGGGCCAGCCGCGCCGCGCTGAGGGGGCGGGACCGAGGGTCTGTGGGCGGGGCCTGGGGCTGTCAGTCCCGCGCCTGCCGCCGCCACCGCGGTTCCTCACATGCTGTGGCCCCCGGGCTGCCAGCCCTGCCGCGCGCCGCTTTGGCATCCCGAGCCTCCTCCCGCTGTCGCGGCCCGGCGCGCAGGTAAGGCCAGTGGCGGCTGCCCAGCCCTCGCGCCCCCTCCTCAGGATCGGTCCGCCACACGGGCGCCCCCTCCGGGCTGTGTCAGCGCCGCGGCTCCTCTTCCCTCCCGGGGGCGGTCCCGGGAGGCGGGACGACAGTCCTCCCCATCCCCCCTACCCCCCACACCTCCGGGCGCCGCGCCTGCAGCCGGGGTCCCCCGGCTGCGCCTCGGCATCCCGGCTTGGGGGCAGGTCGTACTCCTCTCCTCCCAGGCTGGTTACACAATCGTTGGGGTCAAGGGCGGGGGTCGCGTCCGCAGTCCCAGACCCCACCTGTCCCCGCGACGCGCTCCCAGGCACGGGGCAGAGACCCAGAGCTGCCGCGGGGGCCAGGAAAGTTTCACTTTGTGGTCGGGGTTTGTTGACATCGGGGAGATGGAGGCTGAGCTGCGAGGATGCGCCGCGCGACCAGCGCTTCCCTTTGCCCCGGGGTGGCCCTGGTCCAGGTTTCCTTTCCAGAAGTCCCGTGGAGAGCCCCGCTCAGGGGCCAGAGGCTGCTGCAGGGGACTCGAGTCTTTTCGCTTCTACATCAGTGAACCCTGGATTGCAGCAATCTGGGGACTGCTCAGTCTCTCGCTCTTCCCCCCTTTCTTAATTTAGCATTGACATTTAGACCAGGTATGCGAATTTACTTAACGTTTCCCTGACACTTTATATTTGTAAGGTATTCTGCTATCCCTGATTACTTAATTAACAAGACGGGGAAACAAAATAGATCCTGGAACCCACGTCTGATGCCGCCAGTCTAGCAACTCTTTCAAAACCACCCAGAGTTTGAGGTTCTGTTTATGAGGAGAGATGCTGGACTCAGGGGCTGGAGGAGAGCAATGCCTTGTCTTCTGGTTGCTTGAGAAGGCTTTGGGAATAAGGCAAGGCTTTCTCTGCTTATGTTGTTTATTGGGGTCGACAGTCTCTGGCAGGTTAAGTCAAAAAGGAATTCCAAATACTGTTGTTGAAGCATTTAAAGAAAAGAGAACCCCCAAACTGAGGCTCGAATAAGTTTGGCTACTTATCTGGTTGATTAAGTTATCCCTCCTGCTCAGAAAACCTTGTTAGTTTGTGTTTGTCCTTTCTTCCCACTAGGATTGTCTCCAATTGGGTGCTATTACTGGATCCTGGTTTAGACCACAGACCTCTTTGTACCTGTGGTCCACAGACCTGCCTAGGGTCATCCTCCAAGCAAGTGGGCTTAATGAGCACTTTTATCTGCCTATTTAGCCACACAGTTCGCAATCTCTTATAACCAGGCACTATTGTAGTGTTGAATCTTTAATAACATCTAATTCATTTTAATAGTGTTTCCATAATAGTCATTCTATTAGTATGCCAGCCCTGCAACTCCAGGACTTGTAGTATAGAAGCAGCAATTTACTAGAAATATTATCATGGCAAAAACAATTTTCTAAGAGATTTGCAACTCACTTTACTTAGATAATTACTGCTAGTGGCTATTAAGGTTTTTAAAAATTCTCTGGTGCAGAAGGTGTTATAATGCTTTTGATCCACGAGGTCTTTATCAGGTCATTCCTCCCTGTAGTAATGGCTCAGTTACTGTTCTCTTTAATGGTTTTTGGACGGATAGTGTATAAGTTCCTCCCCCACCCCCACCCACAGTCCCCTCCCTACCCTCATGCTGATTTGTTTGGTCATGATTCACAGCGAAAAGAATTAGGTTTGAATTGCCAGCTTAAACATTTTAAAGGAAGCTATATAAGGTTATGTTGGAGCTATGATGGTGACAATGGTAGGTTATACCTATCAGTATATGCCCCCATTACGGTTTGGGGCACTTTACAAATAGTGAACGACCTAGCCCGCACAACAGCTGCTATAAGGAAAGTGCTTTTTTTTATCACTATATTTCAGGGGGTGAAATTGAGGCTCAGCTGCTTGACCAGGTCACCCAGTTACATAAGTGACAGGCAGATTCTCTTCTGGCAGCCTCAGTCCAAAGCCCAAGTGCTTAACCACTGTGCTGCACTATCTCTTCAGATGACTCTCCCTGCTATCTGTACAGCATTGCATTCTGTGTTATGGGGCAAGAGTATGCTTTACAGGGTGATGATAAGCTCTGGGTTTGAGTTCCCGCCTGGTCTTCACCCTGACACCATTTATGCTGTGCTTTTGAACAAGGTCTCCCTCCCTGCATTCCATTTCCTTGTTGGTGGAAGAACGGCCATTGGAAGTTGGTAGATGAACTAATTAGCCTGAACATCATGGGGGACTGCAGAGATAAGTCCATACACACATATAAGAATGAAATGTCTTCCTTCTTAAGGTAAAAGATCAAGTGTCGAATGACTGGTGTATTTGTGTGTCATGGAACAGGAGCAGGAGCACATATGTTTTACTACCTCCCATGGCGGTGGAATGACTGAGAGATTACACTTTACACATTTTAGTATTGTTTTATTTTGCTGCAACAAGCATGCGTAACTCCCCCCCCCCCCGCCATAACAGTAAAACAGAGCGAAATCATTCTGTGGACTAGGGGCAGCCATGTGCAGAAAGGCTGAGCTAGGTGAGGACCATTTCTGGGGCACAGTTCAGCATCACTTTGCATGGAGACTTGGGGTCAGATGGTGGCAGAAATCTGAATGGCAGACCAAGAAGTTCCCAGGTTCAGCGAAAGTCAGAATTGAAGTTGACAAATAAATCATTTAATGTATCTTTTTCACATCTTTCCATCATCTGTCCCGGGGAAAAATCTCCCACATATATGTATGTACCATTTCCACCCAGTGCTGGTCCAGACATTTGGTAGGCTTCACAAATCCATGTGTGTAAGAACCTGAGAGCGGATCTAGTGGTGAGGAATGGTAATTCACCAAAGGATTTGGGGCCATTCTGGTTTGTACCTCTTGAAAGAGTCACCTGACATTGGGGTGATTAGAAAGGATTAGAAAGGAAAGTCTACATCAGATACACCAGGTAAGGAAACCTTGGCCAGAATCTAGGATGGTGGGGAGACAGGTTGAGAGTTGGTGTGGAATTTCAGAAGAAGGAATGGACGCTAGGAGACAGATACCTTCCTCCAATCCCCTCTCCTGACGTCATCCACCAACTGCCTGTCCAAAAGTGTCAGAGAAGAGGAACAACTCCACAGCACCCCGTTCCATCTCAGAATAGAGCTGGAAGTCAGGGGGTGGGGGGTCGGAGTGGGGAGGGACGGCCAAAGTTGCATAATAGGCTGTGGTTAATGTGAGGCCTCAGCAGACTAGAAAACAGATTCTTCTCAAGAAGGGAGGGTATCATTTAAATATAGTGGGAAATTCCCTCTGCCTAATGAAGAAAAATTACAGTATTTCCCCGTGGGTGTTGCAACCTCGTACACTGGCTTGTTTAACCTCATGTTGTGCTTCTTGGTCAAGTTGGCATGAAAGAAGCAGGGAATGAGGGGGAGTTTGACTTTGAGTGTGTTTCTGACCTAAGTCATAGAGTGGGAATCGGGACTAGGGGTCCTAGTAGTGGAGCATCTTGGGTGTGAAATGAGGCCTCCTTCACATGGGTATGCAGAGAAGGGGCCAAAATGTCATTGTGTTGTATTTTACCAGGAAGGATGCTTCTTCCCCCACCCCCCATATTTTGTTGAGAAATGTTCTTTTGGGGGTCTGCCTTCCAATGACACTTGTTAGAGATGGCACTTAAAAGACAGTGTGAAGGGTTGACTAAGTCCCAAGGTAATTTGGAGGGAACAAATAAGATTTACATAATGTCATAATTGAGTACTCTAGAGGAGAAAAAAACAGTGAATGTACATATTTGTATATGTGTATGTACATGTACATGTACAAGTATGTGGGCTTTCTACTACTGAAAAGAGTCACAGTCTTGCAAACTCACCGGGGAAATTCTACCATGTTGCCATGTCTTGGCATCTATTTGATGTCATTGACTTAGTTGAGTTATGTATATCTGTGTCAGTGAACAGAGAGGGACTTCAATGAAATGGCTCATCCCTTCGAGAGGGTCTGGCAAGTTCCAAATCCATAAGTCAGGTGGCTGGCCAGAGACTTCTCCTGAAGGTTTAAGTCTCAACATCTGGAGGGCAGGTGATGGGAAGAGTTCAGGGTTGAGGGAGAGGGAGCTCAGCCAGAATATGCATTTACATTCTGGAAGCAGGCCACATGCCTAAGGAGACCCCCTTTTCAACTGACTGGCTGATTAAATACGGTCACAACATGGGTAGCGATTGCATTACGTGAGGGAAGAGCAGCCAGTCCACTGTCTGCCAAACCACCGAGAATCAGAGCCTAGC
Source organism: Tenrec ecaudatus (assembly GCF_050624435.1). NCBI lineage: Eukaryota > Metazoa > Chordata > Mammalia > Afrosoricida > Tenrecidae > Tenrec > Tenrec ecaudatus. The sequence continues at coordinate 66,517,880 of NC_134530.1, read as the reverse complement.
AAAGAACACAGAAACAAACCCTCGCACGCAGGAAACCACAGTGACAAAGAACTTACAAGTTTTATAAGTTTTATAAGCTCATTTTTACCTTGCTTCTCTATGTGTTTGTATTTACTTTGTTTCTCTGTATGTTCTTCCATTTGGATACAATATTGCTTAACTACTCATATTCACAAATTTTCAAGGTGACAAAAGTTAGCCAAGAGTGTGTGTGAAAATAAACTGTATAATTCCAATTTGTTGCTAGGACAACATTGACCTTGTCTTTTCAATATCTGTTAGAGCAGTGGTTCTCAACTGGGGGTGATTTTGTGCCCCAGGGAATATCCGGGGACGGGTTTGGTTGTCTTACTTAGGACAGGCTTGTGCTTCTGACACCAAGTGGAAAGAAACCGGAGGTGTTGCTAACTTCCTTAGAACGCTCAAGAGAGCACTCCATAACAAAGAATTATTGGTCCAAGATGTGAAAAGTACTCCAGTTGAAATATTCATGTTTGCCCATTAAAAAAATCCTCATTAGAAGTACATAGAGGTTAAAGAGGAGAGTAGGAGGAAGAAACCATAAAGCATTCTTTGTGTCCTTCCAAGGGGTAGCAGCGCCTGCACACCTGACACCCAGGAAGAAGAACCAACCAACCAAGCTGCCGGCACCCAGACCTTTGTCAGCTCCCAGGAGCTATTTCAGTAATGAGATTGCTTAATACAGTAGTTTGGAACAGGAAGTGAAGGCCCTTGTCGTGGGACGAGGCTCTAGGGGTAATTTGTGGAGGCAGAAGGGCTTTATAGGCCAAGAAGAGAAGCTGAGTCTTTGCCAGAATAATTTAGAAAAGTTCTAGGGGATTTTTTAAAAGGTTATTTGTTGAGGACATCGAGTTTAGAAGATACAATCTCTGCTCCAGGAGCTCTAGGCTGTTGATCGGAGAGTCCCAACACTTCCCAGATTGTTTCTGGGCCCAGACACAGAGTGGAAAGTGAAGAACACTGGGTTGTGTGTGTCCTTCCCATGTCCTCTCCTCAGAAGGATTTTATTATGGAAAATTTTAATCATCCACAAGCATCAAGAAAATAGTATAAAGAATCCCTATTTATCCAATGCCCAGCTTCCATAATTGTCAGTCATGACCAATTTTGAGCAATGTTCCACCCATCTTAGATCCCCCAACTTTATTTTAAATTAGAAAATAGACTGTCCTATCTACTAAGAAAGTCTGGGCAGTGAAAGATAGAAAAGATATGTTATTTTCTAGTGCTTCAATCTCCCAGGATGAAATTTGATTGTAAGAACCATGGGGGCCTAATCAATAGGAATAACCCATTGCAGTCAATTCTGACTCAGATCAAATCTACATAATCATGGTACACATTTTTCCTGTTAGATGAGCATCTAGCAACTGACTTGCTCTGAGTTAGTGCACCCACTAGGTGTAGCCTGGGGAGATTCTCTCTGGTCACAGTGAATTTTTTCATAAAAGCAGTTTCACACAAACCTCGGTTTTCTTGTGTGTGTGTGTGTGAGATGGCCGATTTAAGAGACCAGTGTGTAGCTGTGATATTTTGTTTCCTGCTCGGGAAAAATGCCGCAGAAACTGTTGTGATGTTGAACACAGCTTACAAGGACAGTGCTATGGGAAAAACTCAAGTGTAAAAGTGGTTTTCTTGTTTCAAAAAAGGTGAAATGTTAATTGATGACAAATTTCATTCTGGACATCTGCCAACTTCCCAAATGGACAAAAAAGTCGGCTTGTGGTGCATTTTGAGTTTGCTCTACCAGGTCAGACTGTTCATCAAGCTTTCTCTTTAGAGGTTCTGAAAAGATTGCATAACAGTGTGCAACAAAAAAAGGACTGTTTGTGGCAGAGTACTGGTTTTGTCATCACGACAATGCACTTGCTCATGCAGCCATCTCAGTGCACCAGTTTTTGGGAAAAACCAGCATGCCTCTCTTGTCCCATGCATCTGACTCACCCGACAAACTTCTTTTGGTTTCCGCAAATGAAGAGGGACATGAAAGGATAGCTATTTGACGACATAGAAGAGATGAAGGGAAAAATGAGGGAAGTGTTATCAGTCATCCAAACAGCTGAGTTTGAAAAATGTTTCCAAGAATGGAATCACAGATTTGGCAAATGTATTAAGCGTAATGGAGGGTACTTTGAAGGTGATAAGGTCGTTTTGTAAAATGACTTAAATACATAGCTTTGAAAAATATTCAGTTTATTTTGGCTGTCCCCTCGTATACATATTTGTGTCTATGGTACTGTTCTCTTTACTTCACCTGTTTAGCTTGCATGTCTATCTAAGCATCCACACATGTTATTGCTATTCCCATTGTTGCAGGATTGTGTACGTAATAGTACCTTTGCTATATCAGGACTTTCTTACATGCTGTCGCATGCTTACATTGTAGGTTCAAACTGCCAACCTTTAGGATAGTAGATAAGTACAAACGCTGCTGCCTAAGAACATTGTAATAGGAATCAACACTAAACTACACTAAATGCCACAGCTATTGCCAGGGAGTTGATTTTAATGCATGTCAACCTCACATGTTTCAAAGTAGACTTGTATTCCATATTATTTCTAGTGACTATAATAAAAAATGTTAAGTGCTTAACTACTACTTGAAAGAGGGGAAGTTCAAATTCATCCAGAGGTGCTGCAGAAGTAAGGCTGGGCAGGCTGCTGCTGAAAAATCACAGCCTTGAAAGTTCTACAGGAAATTTTACTCTGCACAAAGTCACCATGAGTCAGAGTTAGCTCAATGACCACGAACATCAATAACAGCAGTCTTATAGGTTCAGAAGTTACCAGACATTTGTTTCATAAGACTATTGGGTGGGTTTGAACAACAAACCTTGCAATCAGTTATGCTAGTTGTTTCTTTATTTGCCATTGGGTTGATTCCCAGCTGAGTGCTAACTGTACCATCCCTACACCTAAGCAATAGGATTAAACTCACTGCCTTCTAGCTAGTTCCTTTTCTTCTTCTTCTTTTGGATATAGTTTTAATTTTTTAAAAACATTTTATTAGGGGCTCATACAACTCTTATCACAATCCATACATAATACATACATCAATTGTATAAAGCATATCTGTACATTCTTTGCCCTAATCATTTTCTCTTTTTTTCTTTTCTTTTTTTACATTTTATTAGGGGCTCCTACAACTCTTATCACAATCCACACATATACATACATCAATTGTATAAAACACATCCGTACATTCTTTGCCCTAATCACTCTCAAAGCATTTGCTCTCCACTTAAGCCCTCCGCATCAGGTCCTCTTTTTTTTCCCTCCCTCCCTGCTCTCCCCTCCCTCATGAGCCCTTGACAATCCACAGATTGTTATTTTGTCATATCTTGTCCTATCCGGAGTCTCCCTTCCCTACCTTCTCTGCCGTCCATCTCCTAGGGCGTAGGTCACATGTGGATCCTTGTAATCAGTTCCCCCTTTCCAACCCACTCATCCTCCACTCTCCCAGCATCGCCCCCCACACCCCTGTTCCTGAAGGTATTGTCCACCCTGGATTCCCTGTGCCTCCAGCTCCCATATGCACCAGTGTACCACCTCTGCCCTATCCAGTCCCGCAAGGTAGAATTTGGATCATGGTAGTTGGGGGGAGGAAGCATCCAGGATCTGGGGGAAAGCTGTGTTCTTCATCGGTACTACATCGCACCCTGACTGACCCGTCTCCTCTCCTAAACCCCTCTATGAGGGGATCTCCAGTGGTTGACACTTGGGCCTCGGGTCTCCACTCTGCACTTCCCCCTTCATTCACTATGGTACACACACACACACACACACACACACACACACACACACATTCTTTTTTTTTTTTTTTTTGCATGATGCTTTATACCTGGTCCCTTTGGCACCTCGTGATCGCACCGGCTGGTGTGCTTCTTCCATGTGGGCTTTATTGCTTCTGAGCTAGATGGCCGCTTGTTCACCTTCAAGCCTTTAAGACCCCAGACACTATCTCTTTCGATAGCCGGGCACCATCAGCTTTCTTCGCCACATTTGCTTATGCACCCGTTTGTTTTCGGTGATCATATCATGGAGGTGTGCAGCCAATTATATGATTTTTTTGTTCTTTCATGCCTGATAACTGATCCCTTTGGGACCACACGATCACACAGGTTGGTGTGTTCTTCCATGTGGGCTTTGTTGCTTCTGAGCTAGATGGCCGCTTGTTTATCTTCAAGTCTTTAAGACCCCAGTCACTATCTCTTTTTGATAGCCGGGCACCATCAGCTTTCTTCACCACATTTACTTGTTCACCCACTTTGGCTTCAGCAGTTGTGTCGGGAGAGTGAGCATCATAGAGTGCAAATTTAATAAAAGAAAGTATTCATGCATTGAGGGAGGGATATAATTTTTATTTAAAGAGAACATTTATTAAGTCTTAAATGGAACAAAGACAGGATAACTACAGATACATGTAGTCCAGATGAGGGTCATAATGATGTCCAAGGGTTTGCTGAGATGCAGAGCTTTAAAAATGACATGGGAGGTCAAAGAAAACTATCATAAAAACATGTTGGTGGCAGACCAATACATCTTTGTTACCAGTGGAACTCCAGAAGGAGGATTGAGAGCCATGATTGGGTCATATACATGATGTTAGCAGAGGAGCTTACTGTATTGGTCCATGGGCTTCCCTGAAGCAGTCAGGGCATGATTCATGACTGTGGGACCGCTAGTAAGTGATCTCCATCAAGAATACATCCAGGTAAACTTTTAAGGGAGATTGTTTCTCCCCGGACTGATAGGGTATGTGGAAGTAATCCACTTTCCAATGCACTCTTGTGGCAGTTACATACTGTGTATACTTGTGTATAAGTCGAGTTTTACAGCACATTTTTAATGCAGTTTTTGTGGTAAAATTAGGTGCCTCGGCTGATATTCAGACCAGCTTATACTCAAGTATATATGGTAATCTCCTGTCAAATTGAGCAAAAGGATGAATCTAGCCAGTCAATCAGCTCACAGCTTAATGACCTCATTTGGAGACTCGACAGAGATAACTAGCTCACTGGAGGCCAGACCCAGTCTCCCTGCCTTCCCTTTCCTGTTGTCGAGACACCCAGAATGCTGGAGGAGACACACGGAGACCGGTGCCAGCGTTGAGATGCTTCCACTGCCACTGGATCCACATACCCTCTGGCCCATGATCTTCCTGTGTTCAACATCATTGCATGTGTTGCATGAGTCTGAAGAGGAATTTATAGACTGGTATTGGACATCTAAGCTAATATCGGACATACGGACTTGATCTGGACTGGGCTGGGAATTTTCTTAATATACAATTACTCTTTGATATAAATCTCTTATACACAAATGAATATCTATGAATTTGTTTCTCTAGTTAACTCACCAACACAACTCTGTTGAAGGTAAGACTTTTAACATTCTTGGTCAATGGTTAGAGGGAATTCAACGGAGGCTTAATCCAGGTGGGATTCTGCAAATGGATTTTGGGTTTTCATTGTTATCCATAACCTTCTGTACCATGGGTGCTAAAATGTAAGCTCTAATATAATTCCTCCTCTGATCATGGATTTTATTATTAATAATCCTTGGATCACACAGACTAGTGTGCTCTGTGTGGATTTAGTTGACACCTCACTTATATGGCTGCTTGTTTTAATACAAACTTTTAAGACCTTAGATGCTATTCTTTCTGATAGCAGGATACCGTCTGATTTCTTCACCACACTTTGCTATAGCACCATATCTTCAGCGATTACTTCATGAGGGCAAGTGTCAGCAGGGCCATAATCTAAGAACTAGCTATTCTTAGATTAGCATTTATGATTAAGTACAAGCTCAATAGTCCTTCATCTATCTAGGTTTATATATGTCCATGGTCTGCTTTCGAAGCAAACTTATCAGCTTCTTGACAAATAATCTAAGTAATCTCCTTGGAATATTGGGTAATTATAATAATATTAATCTAGCCAATGGCGTAGAATTTGAAATACTTGTGTGAAAAGAAAAATACATATAGGAAAACTTTTTAGACTGAAATACATGGAATATTCAGATTAAAAATGTAATTGAGTGAACATTACTAAGGAAACAATGAGGATTAGACAGAAAGCAAAAATTTTAGTAACATTTATTCACTAAGGAAAAACTAAGTCTGCAGAACTAAGACATGTTACAAAAAAGCAATGCCAGTATGAAAATAGAAAAAAATCGTTGCTCTTAAATTGCTGATTATTGTGCAACCTGAAAAGGCAAAATTTGAATCTAAGACCAATGACTTTAAAGTCCACTACCTTGAGATAGCAGTCATCTGCTTCTTCTCACCCTAAGATGTTTTATATTTAAATCCAAAGGAGTATTTCAGTTCTCTTAATCTGCAACTGGAATGTCTAGGTAAAGTCAGGTTCACTTAGTGGGGTTTCCAAATCGGATACTTCTAATGTGGCCTATGAAGAATGCTGTATACCTCGAAAAGCCAAAATAAAAAGTCCAGGTAGCTTACAGTACGAGGCCTGGGTTTTCAAGGGCAGAAATGAAATTGAGTTAAAAATGCATGATTCGTAATGCGGTGCAGGTCAGCTTTCCCCCTGGGGTTCTATACAAGTAATTTTAGGTGGTTTCCCAAAAGGCAGGCTGCCACTCCCCAGTTTACCCACCAACAGAAGTGAAATAACTTTTTCTGAGACAGACATCTCCCCTTTCCTCACGAATTTTAATCGCAGTTCACAGATCACTATTGTAAGAGTGTCTATGAAATTGGAGTGATTGTTAGGCAAATGCTATATGGAATGAATGATTTGGTCCTCAATCTATTTTGATTCATAGCAAACCTGTAAGACAAAGTAGAACTGCTCCATGTTTCCAAGACCATAAAGCTTTATGGGAGCAGGTAAGCTTACCTTTCTCCCAAAGCTTAACCTACTTTCTCCCTCAGAGTGGCTGGTAGTTTTGAACTTCTGACTTCGTATTTAGCAGCTTCAAGTATAAGCAACTACACCAGTCTTCTAAGCAATAGAAACGGGACCAGACAAATCTGGGATGTGTAAGCTTAACACTTCTTCGGGAAAATACAGGTGATCAGTTTGAAGGGATGACTTCCCTTTAAACTTCACTGTTGGAGACGCCCGTGTCGAGTTCTCCGCTAGTGGAGGCATGCTGTGGGCGAAGCTGTAGTAGAGTGCTCTGCTCATAGAGGCATCCCAGCAGTAGAGGGTCTCTCTTCCCAGAGGAATCACAGTTGGCCTATTCATTTTAAGGTGACTCATTTTGTGGTGGTCTATGCATTGTGTGGCGTAAAGCCACGCATTCTGTGTGCTCCCTCACTCAGACCTTCGTGAATCTCCACATATTGACTCCTTCCTGGAAACAGGAGAGGGTGGTGTTGGGTAGTTAGGAGAGGGGCATCATGGCAAGTGGCAGTGAGATACCCTTTTGCATCAGTGGAGATAGACTTTCCTGTTCCAAACACTGGCTGTTCACTTCAGAGGGGAGGGGGTGGGCAGCATTGCAGCTTCACTTGGCAAGCAGGGCTTTCTTTTCTTGTGTCTCTCTGAGATTTTCTTCCTGAGCTATAGGGTTTGTTTTTTTTTTTTAAGGCCATTGGAGAATCAGCATGCATTTACTTGATTTGGTCTTGTATAGTAATATGCGTTATAACATGGCTTCAGAAGTTGAGCGAGTTCTTGAATACTCAGGTAGTTGACTCAGGTAATAGATGTCAGTGAATTAGGCATTCTGGACTAGGCTCATGAGTAAGGATAGTAGGATGAAGGACAGGGTTGCTGCACACCTGTGTCCTGTCCTTATTTATTAAATGCATTATTTTGGGGTGTGTGTGTATGTTAGTCTGGGTACATTAGAGAGCAAATCCACAGAAACTCATATGTATAAGAGAGTTTTATATAAAGGGTAAGTGCACAACAAGAAACTATCCCAAGCCAGTGCTGCCCAAGCACACAAGTCTAACTTTAGCTCATATGTCCGATACCAATCCACAAAGTCCTCCTCTATCTCACAAAACACACACAATGATGCCGACTGCAGGAGGAAAGCTGAGTCAGTGAATGTGTAAGCATCTCAGCACTGGCAGGGATCTCTACACGGCTTCTCTAGCACTCAGGGCTGCATTAGAGTAGGTCCATGTGGCTTCTCCTCAGGGATGTCTTGCAGGAAGTGAGCCTTGTCAGCTAAGGCAGCTGCACCCTGGTCTGGCCATCGGAAAGCAAGAGACCCAAGAACTCGAAAGGGGAGGCACACCGATCCACTTATCTCTCTGCCCTCAATTAGCCCCACTTGTGTTTATCGGCCAGGTTGGCACAATAAATTTTAACTATCTCAGGAGGTTTAGGTTCACTATGAGTTAGAATTGACTTAACAGCACTGAAATTTGAATTGAGGGGTTAAGCATTGGGATTCTGACCTCAAGGTCAGTGGGAGAAACAAGAGGTTGTCTGCTCTTGTCAAGACTGATAGATCTTTAAGCCTGCAGGAGCAAGTCCACTCTGTCTTATAGGGTCACTGTGAGTAGGATTGACTCCATGGTAGTGGGTTTGAGTTTATTCCATAAAGAGGTTTTGGTGGCAATACTTTATGAACATTCTGTACCACAATGATAGATTTTCAAATATCATAGAGAGGCAGTTCCTAATCTCTTAGTGATAATTCCTGTTTATTCTATGCCAAATACCTTACATAGAGAGACTATTTCTTAAAACTCTCTTAGATAGGAGTTACTAAAAAAAAAAAAAGACAAACTCACCACCCATGAGTCACATCTGACTCCTAGATACCATATAGGACAGAGTAGAACTGTCCTTATGGGTTTCTTAGATTAAATCTTTAAGAGAATAGAAAGCCTTATACTTCTCCAGTGGAGTGGCTGTTGGTTAGCAATCCCATATTTCCTATGTGAAATGGAGGGTTACAGAGGCTTAGGAATGCTAGAAGGTAGCAGTAGGTCTTAATCTGCTTGATTTTAAAGTCAAAATTCTTTCTACCAAGACCTCATGTCTTTCACTGTTAACGATTAGTGGGAGTTTGCTCTAGAGTTGGTAAGGTAGACAGAGTGTGTGTGCTGTGAGGGCTCTGGTTATTTTAGCGAATGAAATCATCACATTGAATCCCCTGGAAAGTATTGCTTTTGAGTGTGATGGATTTCCTGTGTCCTGTTTTTCAGCTGACTGTATGAAACAAAAGTTGCATGTTGGTAAGCCTGAGTCAAATTTTATTTGATCTGCAGAGTGTTTTATTTAAAAAAAAAATCCGATTAACTGCCATCATTTAAAAAGTGAGAGATTACACTCTAAAATATGATTCCTGGTTTCTCTTGAACCATCAGAAGACCTGGCAACATTGGGCTTACATTTCTTTTTGGCAGAAATATGTTTGTCTGTAATTTAGACTCTCGCAATTCCCATATTTCCCACTCTTTCTCCTTCATTTCTTTCTTTTGCCTTCCAGGACTCTGGAGGCTTTAGGTTGCTAGGGAGGAGTGCTTCCCAAGATGTGTGATTGCCACCCCCACAAGGGAGTTCGGAAGTGATGGGGTGGGGAGGGGGCATGCTGCAAAGGCAGATAACTATAATTTATCTTGGATTATGGGCTATAGTACAAACGTTTTTAATTGCCAGGGGGCGCTGAGTAATATTTTTTTCTGAAAAAGGGGCTGTAAGCAAAATAAGTTTGGGAACCTATGTCCTAGATCGATACACTGTTGAAGGTGATCTTTCTATCGCTCTAACTATCCTTTAAAGCATTCTAAGCACATTGATTAAAATAGCATCCTCCAGGGACTCAAATCACATTCCCCATATGTGCTTTTGTATTTAAGGACCAAAAAGACATCTGAAGGGCAAAATAAGGATTGAAGGGTGGGTGGGGCTAGGTTTCCCAATGGAATTGTTATAGCACAAGCCAAACTGTTCTTGAAGAATGAGCAGGTGCATCATTGCAATAGAAAACAATATTTTTTGCCATAACATTTTTTGCACTTTTCTCATCGAGGCAGTTTTTAGTACTCTTAATAACCCCTTGAGATCATCCTGTGTCCTTCGAGGAAATCTATCAACATTACCCCTTTGGCATCCTAAAAAGACAGTTTCCATAACTTTCTGGGCTGACCTCTCTCCCTTGAATTTAACGGACCCAGCAGATTCCCTTGGAAGCCACTGTTTTAAGTGGGCCGTTTTTGAAAGCACCCAAACAGGACTAAGTCAGATGTACTAAGTGTGTTCCTGAGAGAACATTTTGCAGCCATTACAGAGACATGTTTAAACACATTAAAATCGACAAACAAACCTAGGCATGTGCAAATTGGAATCCTAGTAGCAGGACTATTTGTCTGATGGTGATAGGTTTTGTGTCAACTTGATTGGGCCAGGATTCTAATTAATCTGGCAGTTGAGGCCTCTCCTGTGATGTGAACTAACATAATATAAGTAGTTCTCTGGTGAGATCTTCTGTGAGAAGCTAAGCGACCCCTAGGGTGGAGTGCAACCTCTTACTCAAGTCACAATCCTGATGGTGTTTTCTCAGAGATGTGGCCTACTTCTCTCTCTCTCTCTCTCTCTCTCTCTCTCTCTCACACACACACACACACACACACACACACACTGTGGAGAGCATCCTTACATCTTGCTGGTCTGGATCTTGCATGTGTCTCATCCACCACTGGTTCTTTGGAAGCCAATGGCCTTCCATATTGCCCATCCCCCTTGGGAGCTACCAGAGTCTGCCGTCTGACTTGGTGACCTTAAATTCATTGGTCTCTGCATCTATTAGCCTTAGTCTTATTGTTTTGTCTTCCTGCTTCCTGGTTCATTATCTCTGGCAGCAACTTGATTCAGAAAAATCTCCAGTTTAACATCTGACCCACAGACTTCAACCAGACTGGATTTGCTTGATTCTACACAACTGCGTGAGTCACTTTACTGGTAGAAATTTCTCTTCTTCCCTCCCTCCCTCCCTTCTTTGTTTTCATCAATCCATCTATCCAACTGTATCACTAGTTTTGCTTTGCTAGAGGACCCAGCCCAACACACATATTACCCTCATACATCCTCTCAGCCAATGTCAGGGATATGTTAGCAGAGACTTGTTTTTATTAGAATGAAAGTTCCTAATATGACAAAATAATAATATATAAATCATCAAGGGTTCATGAGGGAGGAGGGAGTGGGAAGTGGGGGGAAAGGAGGAGCTGATGCCAGAGGCTTACGTGGAGGGCAAATGTTTTGAGTATGATGAGGGTAACAAATGTAAAAATGTGCTTCATACAATTGATGTATGTATGGATTATGATAAGAGTTATATGAGCCCTCAATAAAGTGATTTAAAAAAAGATCCTGAATTTTTCTCCCCTTTACAGAGAACTGGGTATGTTTGGTATGTTTGGAATATGCACAGATATACCCATAACTCACTACTCCCAGCAAAGCTAATTGAACCCTGGAGAGGTTCTTGGACTAAAGCAGACCCAACAGATTTTGGCTTTGGACACTGAATCAGTCAGTTGAGGGACATCAGGCAAGAAGGACTTGTGGGCTCAGTTGAAATAGGTGATCTTGGGAGAGTGGATGAATGAGTAAAGAAGGCAGGGCAGAGAGATAACAGATCGCATGGCATCAAAGAGAAATATATTTTCTCTCGTGATTTTTATTTCTCTGGTTCTCCATGCACTTGGGTCCTCTGTATCCATTGTATTCATTCAATAATGTTCTTTGGGTGCTAACCCTAATGCCTCCATTTCCTGCTGAGGCACAGCTCAGAATGAGAGGAGACAGCTGCAGACTTCAACTCATAATTGGAACTGAGAATGTATGAAGTGTGAATCTAGGGAAATTGGAAGTGGTCAAAAATTAAATTGAATGCATATTTTAAAAATTGAATGGAATTCAAGATTGATATTCTAAGTGTTGAGAGCTGAAATGGACTGTATTGGCAATTTTGAATAAGAAACTAATATGTTTATTATGCCACAATGACAAATTCAAGGGGAGTGGTGTCACATTAATTGTCTAAAGGACATTTCAGGATATATCTTGAAGTGCAATGCTGTGATAGGGCAATATATATCTAAATACAAGAAAACTCGGTCAATACAACTATTACTCAAATTTATGCACCAACCACAAAAGCTAGAGATGAAGAAGTTGAAGAATCTTACTAATGTCTTATGTCTGAAATTGATAAACTTTGCAATCAAAATGCATTGATAATTTTTGACCAATGGAATGCAAAAGTTGGCAACAAAGAGCAAGGAACAGTAGCTGGAAAATATGGTCTTGGTGATGGAAACAAAGCTGGAGATCACATGGTAGACTTTGGCAAGACCGAGGACTTCTTCATTATAAATACATTTTTCAACAATACAAACGGTGACTGTACATGGGGACTTTTCTAGATGGCATACATAGAAATCAAATTGACTTCATCTGTGGGAAGAGACAACGAATAAGTTCAATATCAACAGCCAAAACTAGGCTAGGAAAAAAAATACTAGGGTAGGAGCTGATTATGAAACAGATCATCAATTACTCATCTGCAAGTTTAGTTTGAAGCTGAAGAAAATCAAAACAAGTACCTGAGCGCCAAAATACTACCATGAGTGATTTTCAGAACATTTCAAAAACAGACTTGCTGCATTGAACACTATCAGATGAGCTGTGGAATGACATTAAGAACATCATTCATGAAGAAAGCAGAAGTCAGTAAAAAGAAGATCTAAAGAGAAGATTGAAGTGGGTGTCAAAGGAGACTGATACTTGCTCTCTACTGTAGAGTAGCTACAGCAGATGGAAGAAATGCTGATATAAGAGCAGAATAGGAAATTCAAAGGGCAGTCTGGGGAGGCAAAGCAAAGTATTATAATGAAAGTGTGCAAAGACCAGGAGCTAGAAAACCAAAAAGAACACATTCAGCATATCATAAACTGAAAGAACCCAAGAAAAACTTAGTCTTGAGTTGCAATATTGAAAGATTCTATGGACAAATATGGAATGATGCAGGATGCAACAAAAGAAGATGGAAAGAATACACAGTCACTATATTAAAAGACCTACTTCAAGAGGTAACATATGATAAAGAAACAATGGTTCTCTGAAAGAATAAGCCCAGGTTTCATTCGAAGACTTTAGCGGAAACAGAGAGAGAAAGAGATAAAGAGAGAGAGAGAGACTCTAGGAATTGATGGAATACCAATTGGAATGTTTCAATAAGCTGATGAAGCACTGGAAGTACTTACTTGTCTATTCCAGGAAATTTGGAGGACAGCTATTTGGCCAGCTAACTAGAAGAGATCCATATTTGTGCCCATTCCAAAGAAAAGTGACTCAACAGAATGCTCACACTATAGAACAATAGCAATGATATCACATGCAAGTAACGTTTTCCTGAAGCTCATTCATTGCAAGGAGCTGCCACAGGTTCAGGCCAGATCAGAAGAGGACATGGACCAATGGTTATCATTGCTGATGTCAGATGGATCATGGCCGAATGCAGAGAACACCAGAAAGATGTTTACTTATATTTTATTGACTATACCAAGACATTTGACTGTTAGGATCATAACACAATGGATAGCCTTGAGAAGAATGAGAGCCTCCCAAACACTTCATTGTGCTCATGAGGAATTTACACAAGGATCAAGAGGCAGTCGTGCAAACAGAACAAGGGAATGCTGCGTGGTTTAAAATCAGGGAAGGTTCAATCTGTATGCTGAGCAAATGATCAGAGAAGCTAGATTATATGGAGAAGAATGTATCATTATGATTGGAAGGAGGATTATTAACAACCTGAGATATGCAGATGACATAACCTTGCTTGCTGAAAGTGAGGAGGACTTGAAACACTTGCTGATGAATATAAATGTATGCAGCCTTCAGCATGGATTATAACTCAGTGTCAAGAATATAGAAATCCTTACAACTGAACCAAGTTCTCCATAATAAATGATAAATTTTTGAAGTTGTCAAGGATTTCATCTTGCTAAGATCCACAATCAGTGCTCATGGAAGCAGCAGTCAAGAGGGCAAATGATGGCTTACTTGGGTCAGTCTGCTGCACAAGACCGCTTTAAATTGTTGAAAAGCAAGGAGATTACTTTGAGGACTAAGGTGCCCCTAACCATAATATTTTCAGTCACCTCAGTTGCATGTGCAAGTTGGACATTGAGAAAGGAAGACCAAAGACGAATAAATGTATTTGAATTCTGATGTTAGCACCATGGACTGCTAAAAGCACAAACAGATCTGTCTTGGAAGAAGCAAGGCCAGAGTGCCCTTAGAAGCAAGGAGGGCAAGACTTTCTTACATAGTTTGGACTTGTTGTCAGGAGAGTCCCTGGAGAAGGGCATCATGTTTGCTACAGTGGAAGGGCAGTGAAAAAGAGGAATGCCTTTGATGTGTTGAGTTGACACAGAGGCTGCATCAATGGGATCAGGCATAGGAACAATTGTGAGGATGGCACAGGACTGGATGGTGTTTGGGTTTGTACAACTCATAGCAGTCCCATGAGTTGGAACTGCTCAGTGAGTGTCACAGACGAACAACAACAATAACAACAACAGCAAACTCTACCAAATGCCTTTTCAAGGCAATCTAGCTGTTTACTATTACCCATACATACACACCAATTGCCATGTGGTTGATTTGGAATGACTGGTAGTTTTGAACTGTCAATCTTTGGGTTAGCAGACCATTGCCTAATCCATAGCAATATCAAGATTTCTTAAGGTTTCTACTATTAAGCGCTTTAAAACTCTTCCAACTTCTAGCCATTACCAAATCCTAAAGCCATGCCTACATTTCGGGTATCTGTTACAGCAACGCTTTACTTTTGGTACTAAATTCTGTGGTAGTTATCTTGTGCTGGTATAATATGATGATGCTTGGATTAGGGTACAGCTGGAATTGGCAAGAGGTGGACAAGTTCTAAATATATTCTGGAGGAAGGGCTAACAGGATTTATTGATATGTTAGACATTGGATTTGAGAGCAAGAAAGGAATTAGATGATTCCAATCTTTAGTATAAATATGGCTGCTTTTTTTTTTGACATGCCCCTTCTGTTTCTTCCTGGAAAACATTTACAAGCAACAAAGATGACTGAGCGGAGTGGGGAGAGCAAACTTTCGAACTATATTCCAGCAAAGGTATGCTCACTCCTTGCCATTGAGTTGATTCCAACTCATAATGATCCTATGGGACAGAGCAGAACTGCCAAGTGGGTTTCTGAGACGGCAAGTATTTACAGGAGCAGGTCTTTCTTTTGAGGAGCAGCTGGTGGGTTTGAACTGCTGATTTAATTTACAGACTTCAAACTATATGTGAACACTACCCAAAGCTGCTGACGAGAGGTAGAAGAAATGGGAGACAGTGAGGAGAAGCAGCGCGGAGACTGTGAGAGGACCCGCTGCAGAAATTCAATGCTAGGAAATCCATGTTCTTCAAGTGGAACTTTCACCCACAGAACAAACGCTGTAGCTCTTGTTTACAACAGTCACGATGGGCACTAGGTGCACAGCTGGTGGAATTAGCCTTCCTGGCTGTAGCGTGGAAGTTCCAAAAAGCACAATAAATTGCTGAATAAGGAATTATTCCGACAAGCCATATTTGTAGGAAGTTGTCTGCTTCTGCAGGGAAGAATGAGAGCATTTGGGTTTTGGATGTAGCTCCTCAGAAAGAATATTCTGGCCATGCTCCTCCCTCCCCTACCAATAGGAACATCATGCAAATATTGCAACTGGCTAGGAGAACTCAGCTCATTCATTGATAATAAAGGAAAGAAATAGTAGAGTTCTGTTTCTAGTGACATAGGCTAGGTTATTTGACCATCTTTAAGATGTCTTAAAGAAAGAGACTTATGTTAGAGCACTTGCTCTATGGGTATGGAGCTTGCCGTACTGTGGTGGCTTCCATGTTGCTGTGATGCTAGAAGCTAGCCTACTGGCATTTAAAATACCAGCAGGGCCAGCCATCATGGACTGGTTTCAGAGGGGCTCCAGGCTAAATCAGACTGGGAAGAAGGAACAGAGGTCTGCTGCTGAAAAATTATCCACCAAAAACCTCATCACTAGCAGTGGGACATTGTCTGATTTCCTACTAGAAGATGAACCCACAGGTTGGAAGGCTCTCAAAGCAGGACTGGAGAAGAGCTGTCTCTTCACAGTAAGTGGACTGTAATGTTGTTGATAGAGCAAAGTTCTCAGGTCCTTTGTCTGCTGCTGTGACATAACACAAAAAGAACCAAGAGAGCCACAAGCATCCATTAATATCCAAAATGTGACATGGCGAAGTATGAATTAAGAAAAATTATACATGATCAAAATTGAAATGGAACACTTTGAAGATTGATATCCTAGGTAGGAATCAGGGATCTGAAATGGACTGGTGTTGGTCATTTTGAAAGTTATATACATCCATCAATATTGTGGAGTATGCAGGGTGTAAAGTTTTGATAGCCTCTCAGACATAACCAAACACCTTGAAGTAATGAGGCACTAGACTTGGGGATTCAGGACTGTAGTCTCAGGAGACACTAAGGTCAACTGGCATAACAGTTCAGAAAAACAGTGTTGTACATTCTACTTTGGTAAGTAGCAACTGGTCTTAAAAGTTTATGAGCAGCCATATAAGGTGCAATTATTGCTCTCTCCTTGTCCAGAAGAGAGAAGTGTTGAACATAGAAAGACAGCCCAGAAAGAGAGTTAGTTAATAATGGACAATACAAGCATTAGTTTCCATAACCCTGAGACCGGAAGAACTAGATGGTGTCTATCTGTTACTACCAACTGCTTTGAAATGAACCACATTAGAAAGTCCTGGTTAGAGTGGGAGAAAAATACAGAACAGAACTCGAAATCATAAAACAGATCCAACTTACTGGTTGGATAGAGATTGGTGGGACCATGACACTTAGTCACCCTTAAGGCTGAAACCTAACTCACTCCCACATTAGAATAACCCACCTTTCAAGATAGAAAAGGCAGCATTTACCCAAGAACACTTTACAGGGTTAGGAAAGAAGGAAGAGTGGAGACAGTAAACACAGGGTGGAAGTAGGATAAGGGATGGTACTTTGAGGGGATGGTAATGCTACATCGAAGGGATTAAAATATTTATAAATCATTGAATGCAACTCTGACGATCTGGTCTGTACACTTGCACCTAATTCACACACACACACACACACACACACACACACACGCAAATATGTAGGTAAATGTCAATTGCCATTGAGATATAAAAAAATAGTACTTTGTAGGTTAAAATACATAGGTTCAAAACCAGAAAAGCAATAGCATGGAAGTTAAGAAAGAGTGAGAGAAATCACAAGGATTTGAAAGTCTTTGTCGTATCGGAGAGGAGGTGAACCTGATTATTCTGAGTATGGCAGAGTGACGACGCTGCAACGTCTGGAACAATAGCCACCAAAAGAACAAACACAGAGTCTGCAGTATCTCAACTAATTGAAGGAGGACATCTATAACATAAGGCTATGCAAAGAATGAAAGTGAAGGGTGGAAAATGTGTATCATCAAATCATAAGCAAAATATGAGTTAGAGTAGACTTTTAACTTTAATCAATTAGAAACACTTTTTGACATGTGTATGCATCTAATATTATAGCATAACAAATGACAGAACTACAAAGATGTCTTAAAGAAAGAGACTTATGTGAGAGCACTTGCTCTACGGGTATGAAGCCTTATTGGAAGCTAAAGAGATCAGCCTCAGAGGCCAGTCCCTGAAAAGGACAGCAGGCTTGCTAAAGTGGAGGAGCAGTAAACAAGGGGAAGATCCCTGATGAGCTGGATTGACACATGGCTGCAGCAGTGGGCTCGAACATAGGAACCATTGTGAGGATGGTGGCGGCCTGGGTAGTGCTTTGCTCCGTTGTACGTAGGGTCGTTGGGAGTCGGAACCAACCTGATGACACCTAACAATAACAGCTCCAGAGACAAAGTGAAGTATTAAAGTGAAATGCGAAAAGACCTGGAGCTAGAAACCCGAAAGAGAACATGCTTGGCATTTTTTCAAAATGAAAGAATGGTAGAAAAATTCAAACTCTGAATTGCAGTATTGAAGGACTCTCTGACAGAAAACATTAAAGAAGATGGAGGAATACACAGAATCATATACCAAGAATAAGTGATGGCCATTTAGCCATTTAAGGAAGCAGCATATGATCGAGAACTGATAGTTCTGAAGGAAGAAGTCCAAGCTGTACTAAGAAAACAAACCCCCAAACCAAACAAAAATGAAAATCAAACTCTTTGCCATCAGTTGATGCTCACCCATAGTGACCTTTAAGGACAGGCCAGAACTCTCCCTGTGAGTTTCCCAAACTGTAACTCTTTAGGGGAGTCATAAGACCGGTCTCTTTTCTGTGGAGGGGCTAGTGGTTTCAAACTGCTGACTTTGCAATTTACAGCCCAATGTGTCACCACTATTCCACTAAGGCTCCTAAGCTGCACTGAAGACATTCGCACACAACAAGCCTCCCAGAATTGATGGGATGCCAGTTGAAGCATTTCTGCAAATCGGTGCAAAGCTGCAAGCACACACTCTTCTATGCCAAGAAATATGGAAGGTAGCTGCTTGGCCAAACAATTGAAGAGATCCACATTTGTGCCCATTCCAAAGAAAGATGACCCCACCGAATGGGAAAAGTATCGAATAATATCACTAATAACTCATGCAAGTAAAAATTTGCTTAAGCTATTTAAAAAAACAGTTGCAGCAGTAAATTTATGGGGAGCTTCTGGAAATTTAAGCCAGATTCAGAGGAGGACATGAAAAGAGATATCATTGCTTATGTCAGCGGGATCTTGGCCTGTAGCAGAGAATACTAGAAAGATTTTACATGTTTTTTTATTGGCTATGAAAAGACATACTACTATGTAGATGATAACAAAGTATAGATAACATTGAGAAGAATGAAAATTCCAGAATACTTCATTGTATTTATGCAGAACATTTGCATAGGCACCAAGGATGGGTCATTTGAAAAGAACACAGGGACACTGTGTGGTAACATTAGAAAGGTGTGTGTCGAGGTTGAATCCTTTTACCACATGTATTCAATCTGGACGATGAGTAAATAACCCGAGAAGCTGCACTGTATGAAAAAGAATGTGGCATCAGGATTAGAGGAAGACTCATTTATGACCTTCAATATGCAGATGACACAATCTTACTTGGTGAAAGTGAAGATGACTTTAAGCACTTGATGACGATCAAAGATTACAGCCTTCAGTATGGATCACACCTCCACATAAAGAGAACCCCCCAAACTCTCACTGTACTAATAAGCAACACCATGAGCAACGAAGAAGACATTGACGTTGTCAAGGATTTAATTTTGCTTGAACCCACAATTAACACTCAAGGGAGCAGCGGACAAGAAAATCAAAGGATGCAATTCATGGGACAAATGGGTTGTAAAAACCCCTTTAACACGTTAGAAAGCAAAGATGCTACTTCGAGGACTTAAGTGTCATGGCCCAAGTCATGAGCAGGACAATGAATTAGGAAGGCAGAAGAAGAATGGATGCCTTTAAATTATGATGTTCTCAAAGAATATTGGATACACCACGTACTGTCAGAAAAATGAACAAATCGATCTTGGGAGAAGTACAGCCAGAGTGCTCTTTATGGCTGTACTTTGTCTCACACACTTTGGTCATGTTATTAGGAGAGATCAGTCCCTGGAGAAGAACACCATGTTTGGTAAGGCTTGCATGTTTGGTAAGGCAGAAGGCCAGTGAAAGAGGAGACCCTCATGAGCATAGATGGACACCGTGGTTGTGTCAATAATAGGCTCAATTGTAAGGATAGTGCAGAATCTGGCAGTACTTGACTCTACATCAGGTCATTGCACGTTTGACCTTACAGGTGCTCACTATGAGTCGGAACTGACTCGACAGCACTCACCACTACCAACAGCGAATCTATTTCTTTTATTTGCCTCCTAAAAGTTATTGCTCATACGTTAGAGAAGCGTGACCAATGTCTTCCTATAACATTTAGAATATAATCTAAAATGATTATTCTGCTTCATTTTTTAGAACACTTGTCACTATCTGTGTATTTTCTATATCTCTCCATTAAGTATAAGTTTCATGAAGCAGAATGTTATTGAATTTAATGTTATATATCAAATACTGGAATAATGCCAGAATCATATTTTGAGTTTGATAAATACTTGTAGGACTGATAACTGGTTGAGGTAGGATTTCTCATCATTTTGTAAGAGATTTCTTATATGAGTAACCTTGAGAAAATTAGTTAGACATTGGGGAGAGAAGAGTTCCTTAATTTGAGAATATAGTGAAAAGTGTTGTCAGCATAATTGACAATTCAGAGGAATTTGATAAAATCTCTTTTTAAAAAAGAAAATATATTTTTAAATTGAGGACAAATGGTTGCTAATGTTTTACCCATGCACCTGTTGAAATTTATTTTTTTCTGCATTTATTTATTTATAATACTCAGATCTCTCTGGTCCATGTTAGCTTTGATCGTTATTTTATTTTATTTAACACTTTTTTTTTGGTCAGTTGGGTGAAGGTTTACAAAGGAGATCCCAAGATTGGCATTCAATAATTCACACATATTCGTTCAGCTTATCCATTGCTGTCTCCTCAATGTACCCTCACTTATCCCCTTTCCCCTCTGTGTTTGTTCCTGTTCTTCTTTCTTTCCTAACTCTCTGGACTTTGTCCTTGGCTAAATGCTGCCCCTTTGATCTTAAACGGTTGATTACTCTAAGATAGGGGTGCATTCAATTCTAGACTTGGGGGTTCCGGTAGTCACTGTCCAACCAGTAAGCCTAGTCTCTTTTATGATGTATTTTGAGTTTTGTTTCACATTTCTCTCCCTGGTGGTCAAGTGTTAGACTGCTAACTGTAAAGTTGCTGGATCAACCCCAACAGTCACTCCTTGGGTGAAAGATGAGGTTATCTGCTCCAGTTAAGACTGACAGTGTCAGAAATCCTATATAAGGCTGTCTATAGGAATTGACTATATGGTAGTGGGGGCTTATCCAGAACTTTCTAATGTGATCCTTTTCAGAGCAGTTAGTCGTGGTAGCTGGTACCATCTAGTTCTTCTGGTCTCGGGTTGTGGAGATGAATGATTGTTCCATTGGACTGTTACCATGTGACTTTTGATTTTCATCCCTTTTCTTTCATTCAGATGGGAAGAGATCAAGAGTGTTACCTTAGATGGCTGTTCACAATCTTTTAAGACCCAGTTGCTACTCACCAAAGGGGGATATTTTTTGTGTGAACTGTATTGTACCAATTTACCTCGGTATCCCTTGAGACCACAGTCCTGACTAACTAGGCCTAGTGACTCCAGTCCTGAATCCCTGGGCCCCTTCCCTAAAGGCAGTGGGTCTCAACCTTCCTAATGCTGTGACCCTTTAATGCAGTTCCTCATGTTGTGTTGATCCCCCAACCATAAAATTATTTTTGTTACTACTTTATAACTGTAATTTTGTTACTGTTATGAATCAGGCAATTCCTGTGAAAGGGGTCATGACCCACAGGTTGAGAACCGCTGCCTTAAAGTGTCTGGTTATGTTGAAGACATTTTCATAACTCTGTCCCGTGTATACTCCACTATGTTCTTGGATATATTTGCAGCAAAGGTAAATATACATATTCAAATATCTTCTGTCAAACCTATATATATTAATGAGTATGATTCCACTGCGTCTCCTACACCTGTTCAGCCTCCCTGTGTATTCAGATACACTGTGTATTCCAGTCTCTCTTTACCTTCACCAGTGTGGTAGCTACATCATTTCGCATCAACTTGATAAAAAAAATGTAGAGGTGTAGTCTAGCCTGATGATGTCTCCTAGTGGGTGTGGCCTTCTCATAAGGAGGTTGGGGACCTCCGCCCCTCTCTGCCTTCACCTTCTATTGATGTCATGTGGAGACCTGTGAGAGCCATGTGATGCCGCCATCACCGTACTGGGATCCACGGGACTTTTCACCCATCAGCCGGTGATCTTTCTGAATTTTGCATTATTGCTTGTGGTTGCATGAGTCTGAAGGGGGATTTATGAATTGGATGGGAATGGGATGTTTTATTGATGCATAATTACTTCTTGATATAAAGCTCTCTCTTACATATGTATGAGTGTTCTTGGATTTGTTTCTCTAGTAAACCTTGCCTAACACAACCAATATCCGTTATTTTCTGCACTTTAAAAAAATTTAAGTACCTATAAATAACTTAAAGTAAACATCATACTTAATGGTGAAATGTTCAAAGTTGTCTCCTTGAGATAGTGAGACATATTTGCTATCTCCACCCCTATTGAACATTGCATTAGCCAATATAGTAAGATCAGATAAAGATATAGAAGGGATAAAAAAGCAACAAAGCTGTCATTATTAGGAGTCTAAATCATTGTGTGTAGAATTTTTTAAAAATCCAAAATAATCTATAAATTATTGGAATTAATAAGTAAATTTAGCAAGGATGATAAGTACAAGCTCAATATTAAAAAAAATCAATGGTTCTACTATATACTCTAACTCATTGCCATCAAGTTCCAGTATTCTTTGCCAGCACCATAATTCAAATGCATCAATTCTTCTTTGGCCTTCTATATTCACTGTTCAACTCACATATGCATATTAGGTGATTGAAAATATTACGGCTTGGGTCAGGCACACCTTAGTCCTAAAAGTAACACCCTTACTATTCAAAATTCTAAAGAGGTCTTGTGCAGCAGATTTACCTAATGCAATGCATCATTTGATCTCCAGACTGCTGATACAACGAGCATTGATTGTGGATCTAAGCAAGATAGAATCTTCTTTTTTCCATTTATCATGATGTTACCTATTTGTCTAGCTGTAAAGGCTTTGGTTTTCTTTACATTAAGTTGTAATCCATATTGAAGACTGCAATCATTGATCTTCATAAGCAAGTGCTTCAAGCTGCCCTGAAAGCATTCGATAAAAACAAGACTCAAGAAATTGATGGAATACCACTTACAATGTTTCATCAAGCTGATGAAGCAATGAAGCACTGGAAGTACTCATTCATGAATGCCAAGAATTTGGAAGACAGCTACTAGGCTGCCTGACTGGAAACAATTCATATTTGTACCCACTACAAAGAAAGATGACCCAACAGAATGCCCAAATTATAGAACAACATTTTTTGTTATCACATGCAAGTAAAATTTTCTTGAAGATCGTTCAACAGCAATTGTAGCAGTACATTGACAGGGAACTCCCAGAGCGTCAGTCTGGATTCAGAGGAGGATATGGAACAAAGGATAGCATTACTGATGTCAGGTGGATCTCGATTCAAAGCAAGAATACCAGAAAAATGTTTACTTGTGTTTTACTGACTATGCCAAGGCATTTGCCTGTGGGGACCACAACAAGCTGTGGATAGCCTTAAAAAGAATGGGAATTCCAGAGCACTTCACTGTGCTCACGTGAAGCTTGTATATGAATCAAGAGGTAGTTGTGGGAACAGAACAAGGGACTACTGCATGTATTAAAATCAGGAAAGGTGTGGGTCAGCCTTGTATCCTTTCACCATAGTTATTAAATCTGTACGCTGAGCAAATCATTAGAGGAGCTTGATTATAGGAAGAGGAATGTGTCATCAGGTTTGGAGGAAGGCTTACTAACAACCTTCGCTACGCAGTGAACACACCCTTGCTTGCAGAAAAAGCCCAGTAGGAAGGAGAAAAAGGGCATGGAGTACAGAATTTCATATGCCAGTGATGACAAAATCTCAACCATTTTGCTAAAGAAGAAAAAAAATTGTCTTGGAAGAAGTACAGCCAGAATGTTGTTTAGATGCAAGGACGGTGAGACTTGGTCTCTTGTTCTTTGGACATATTATGAGGAGACCAGCCCCTGGAAAAGGACATTATGCTTGGTAAATTGGATGGGGCAGTGAAAAAGAGGAAAATACTCTGGGATCTGGATTGACAGAATAGTTTCAACAATGGGTTCAAACATAACAATTGTGAGGACGCTGCAGGGAAGGCAGTATTTCTTTCTGCTGTCAATGGGCTACTACGAGTGGGAATCCATTTGATGGTACCACCATCACTATCACCACCACCACCACTATCACTACCACCACTATCACCACCCCACCACCACCACCACCACCTCTACTATCACCACTATCACTACCACCACTATCACCACCCCACCATCACCACCACCACCACCAACTCCACCACCACTATCACTACCACCACCACCACCACCAACACCACCACCACCACCACCTCCATCACCACCACCACTATCACTGCCACCACCACCACCCACTACCCACCACCACCACTATCACTGCCACCACCACCACCACCACCATCACCACCACCACCACCATCACCACCACCACCACCACCACCACCACTATCACTGCCACCACCACCATCACCACCACTATCACCACCACCACCACCACCACCACTATCACTGCCACCACCACCACCATCACCACTATCACCACCACCACCACCATCACCACCACCACCACCACCTCCACCACCACCACCACCACCACCACCACCACCACCACCACCTCCACCACCATCACCACCTCCACCACCACCACCATCACCACCACCACCACCATCACCACCACCACCACCATCACCATCACCACCACCACCACCATCACCATCACCACCACCACCACCACCACCACCACCACCACCACCACCACCACCACCACCACCAAGGAGTAAAGTTCCATAGCTGATTAGTGTCACTGATGTCAATAAGATATACACCTGTACATATTTGAATTGGCAAAGATGTAATGATAGACATATTGATAACAATTCCAAAATAATTAAAGGGTCAATGCCGAGGCTGCTCATGTACAACCAAGCATCTCAGAGGATTTACTTTCTTGGTGTGAAGACTTGGGGTAATTGTGTCTTGGATTATTCCAGTTAATCAGCCTCAAATGTGTTCAGTGGATTTTGCTCTCCCTCCTAGCTAGATCTATACCTGGGATCCACATATAAACATCCACGTTTCCAGCTACGGTGCAGCAGGTGGTCCGTTTCCCTGGGGCAACAGAGGAGAAAGCGGAGTCAGGAATCCACACCAAAACTCACTACCATTGAGTCAATGCTGACTCATAGCGACCCTCTAGGGCAGACTGGAACTGCCCCCTGTGGGTTTCTGACACTGTAACTGTTAATGGGAATAGAAAGCACCATCTTTCTTTCTCAGATCGACTCGTGGTTTCAAACTGCAGCCCAACACATAGCCACTATGCCACCAAGGCTCAACACATAGCAGCCCAACACATAGCCACTATGCCACCCAACACATAGCCACTATGGATTGCAGCCCAACACATAGCCACTATGCCACCAAGGCTCCTTAGAGTCAGGAATAGGAAGAGGAACTAGAATGTATGACTAATTGCCTCCATGAACAATGGCCTCCTTTGCTGAGGTCACCAGAAGGCGATAGTACCGGACTACTATTACTGAACATTCTATTCAAAGGTACTACAGAAAAATACTGATCAGAAGGGGGAAAATGCAGAACAGAATTTAAAATTCTCATGGAATCCATACTTTCTGGAGCCATGGAAGCTGGATGAATTACCCCTCGCCCCCCCAAAATATTACCCCAAGAAAATTTTAAAACCTTAAACCAAAAAATTCTTAACCCCAAAGCAAAGTCTTTCACCCAGCCCCTCAATAATTTAGCTTAACTAGTGAAAAATATCCGTTTTGAGTGTTATGCTCATTAAGATGTATCTATTTGGGATCAAATTGATAACAGTAACAAAAGATTTGATCAGAACCTTAGAGAGCAGTGAATTTATGTTAATGGGGCTGGGACAATTTGGAAAAGGAGACTGAGGATGGTTGCACTACTTAAGGAATATAATCAATGTCACTTAATTGTACATGTAGAAACTTGAACTAGTGTATGTATTTTGCTGTGTATATTCTCAATAATATCAAAATAAGATGAATTCTTTTTTATAATGCCAGAAGATTTTGAGAGAGGTTATTAACAAACTGAATATAAAATTTGTCTGGAAAGAAAAAGATCCAGTACTGTCATGAAGAAAGAGAACAAAGCTGTTAGAACTTAAGCTGCCAGATATTGACTTATAAAGCTATGGTAATTAAGATAGTGCCACACAGATTACTTAGTGGAGCAGATTTGAGAGCCTAGTAAAAGACTCGCACGTGTCATCACCTGACTTATGACAAAAGTGATACTGAAATATATTGGAGGAAGGCTAACTTTAATAAATATTGGGAGGTCAATTTAATATTCAGACGGAAAAATACCCACGAACAACAGTCAATTCCAGCTGTATTGTAGGTCTGCATGCGATAGGCAAAGCAATGGGTTCTTAGCAGAAACATAGACATCTGTGTAAGCTTGGAATACAAAACATTTCTTAAACAAGTCACAGCAGCATTAATTCTAATGTAAAATATTCCTAAGTCACAAAAAATGAAATAAGAATGTCTCATCTTCAAAAGACACCATTCAAAGAATGAAAGGGCAGGACACAGAGCAGAAGATTTACTTTTAAAAACTCCTTTAAATTGATAAGAGTAAGACAAACTACCTAACAGAAAACTGGGCAAATACTTGAACAGACACTTCAGGTGGATATAGAAAATGAACCTCGGTGGTGGAATGGGATACACATTGAGCATCTAGCCTGAAGTTCAGCAGTTTGAACCCACCAGCTACTCGGAGGGAGAAAGGTGTGGGTTTCTGCTTCTATAAACATTTCCAGACTCAGAAACCCACACGAGCAGTTCTGCTCCATCTGTAAGATGGATATGAATCAGAATGACGCCACAGCAGTGCATTTGGAGAATTTGGGTAGTTTTGCTCTGTCCTGTAGGCTGGCGATGCGTCTGAACTGACTGGATGGCATTGCGATTGGTTTGTTTGGGGGGAAGATATTCAAATGATTAATACATATATTACTCAATTATACTAATAAAACATTCCTCAATTACACTAATTCTCAGAGAAATGCAAAGAAAACAACAATAACCAGCAGAATGGCTAAGATAAAAAAGTTACACAATACCAAGTGTTACTGAAAACATGGACCAATTGAAACACTTGTATTCTACTTACTGGTGGGAGTATAAATTGGCACAACTGCTTTGGAAAGCTATTTGGCAGTATCTACTAAAACTGAGCATACTACACACCTTATGCTCCCCATTCTACCTCTAGGTATACAAGTTCACCCAACAGAAATGCATGTATATGCACACCCAAAGAATGCTCAAAGCAGCATCAATTGGAAGCAACCCAAAGATGGTGGTGGTGGTTGCTAGTGCTCTCGAGTCAGTTCTGACTTATAGGCACCTTGTGTACCACAGAACAGAACCCCATCCAGTCCTAGGCCATCCTCACAACAGTGCTTATATTGGGGCCCCTTGTTACAGCCAATCCATCTCGTTAAGAGTCTTTCTCTTCTTTATTGCCCTCTGTTTCACCAAGCATGATGTCCTTTTCCAGGGACTGGTCTCTCCTGAGAGCATGTTCCAAATACGCGAGACAGAAGCTCACCCTCCTCCTGTCTAAGGAGCAGCCAGGCTGTCCATCCATGGTACTTTCAGTCTTCTTTGCCAGCACCATAGTTCAAATGTATCAATTCTTCCTTTGCCTTCCTTATTCACGGTCCAACTTTCACATGTATATGAGGTCATTGGAAATACCATAACTAGAGTCAGGTTCACCTTAGTCTTCATAGCAACGTCCTTGTTTTTCAACACCTTACAGAAGTCCTGTGCAGCAGATTTCCCCAACACAATGCAGAATGGATAAATGAACGATTATCCTCCATACGATGGGGTACATGCTCTATGAGTATGTGGAGAGGCATGGCTGAAATCTCAAGAACAGTGCTGAGTAAAGCAGCCAGACACCCAAGTGGGCATGCCTAATCTCTGCATAGTGGTTATCTAGAACGTAGAAATCTGCATAGTGGTTACCTTAGGGAGAGCTAATGACGGTAAAGATGCATCAGGAGATTTCTGGAGTGTAGACCATACTATGTTTCTTCATCTGGATGGTGAAGTACCGGTATGTGGGAGGAATTTACTTTATAAAATTAATTAAGCATTTATGGATTTATTGTACATATAGCATTGTGCACTTTTCTATACGTATGTCATACTTCATTAAAATTTTACTTTAAAATCCTGGATCCCTACTTTAGTTATTAAACCTAAGTAAGTTACAGCTAGATCTAGTATTTAAATATCAAAAATTAAAATCCCACAGTTAAATCTGGGTGGACATTTTAAGATAACAAAACAATAAATCATATTGCATACAATTAAACATTTATTTGAGAAGCAGAACTAAAATTATAATGGAGTATAAAATTAAATGTCAACCTGAGTAAGATATTTGTTAAATAGTATATTGTGTGTTACCAGTAACACTGTCAACTTTTAAAAGGTGAATAATACTTGTGTTGTTAAAATATGGCAAATGGGTACTTTTCACACCCTTGTTGCTGGAATTGCTATTTATACTTCATTTTGGGGGGACAGTTTGACAATATCCTTTAAAATCTAAATTGTGAATTCTCTTTGAACTAACAATACATTTCCAGTAATTCTATTATGAGAGAATACAAGAGGGCTTCAAAACGTTTTGAGGAAATTCCATTATCGTTTAATTTTCTTACCAACTTTTTGAAGGTCTCCTATTTGCAGAAGCGTGTTTTATAAAATGGAATCCTTGTGGGATTCAAATGGTTAACACAGATGACTATTAACCAAATGGTTGGAGGTTTGAGTCCCCTAAGAGGTGCCTAACAAGACAAGTCTAATGATCTATTTCTGAAAACTCCGCCACTGAATATCCTATGGAGCACAAGTCTACTCTGATACATGTGGGGTTGTGAGCCAGAATTGACTCAAGGGCAACTGCTTACAAGCCTAATCAAAGCACTGGTATATACTATCTGGTATATACCATCTGAGGTTTATCTTAATGGACTGATAGAATTAGATAATTGGGAGAGATTGATTGCTAAATGGAAAAAGTAAGTAAGTGACAAACATTTGTGTTTATCTCATTTAAATGTGTGTGTTCCCATTTGAATAAATTATATTTCATTAGTAAATTCTGGGAAACTATACAGCAACCTATTAAGTATGAAGGTGAAATGGTGGAAATTTTACTTTCTAACTTATTGGTCTGCTTTTTATTTTTTTTACAACAATGAATATATTACTTTTGTCAGTAGAAAAACATTGTAAAAATTATTCAAAAACAAAATAAAATATTTACACAAAATTATCTGACAAATAAAAATGTTTGCTTGCATGCAATAGAATCTGTAGCATATATACCAAAATACCTTCAATGGATAATTACTGATGATTTAAATTTTTAAATACAGGCATTTACATATTCCCTACTGTGATAGTTAGGTTTTGTGTCAACCTAGCTGGGTCAGGATTTTCAGTAGTTTGGCAGTAAACCTCCATAATGTGATCTAACATAATGTAATCAACTCCATGATGGGATCTGCTGAGAGCTGGCAACTAGCTGTGGGAAGAACAGAGTATAATGTAACCCCCTTACTCAGGTCATACCCCTAATGCAATTGGAAGGGCGTTTCCTTGGGTATGTGATCCGCTTCTTCTAGAAGTAGCCTCTGTGGAAAACTTGCTTGCTTTTTGCTTGTCTCGAGCCTGCATCTGTCTCATTGACCTCTGGCTTTTGGAGTTTATCCAATGAATGGTCCAAAAAGGTGGCCAGTCAAATTGGGAGCCATCAGCAGTTTGCCATCTGACTTGCCATTTGACCTGTTGACCTTGAATTCACTAGGCCAGCGGTTCTCAACCTGTGGGTCTTGACTCCTTTGGGGGTCGAATGACCCTTTCACAGGGATCGCTTAGGACCATCGGAAAACACATATTTCTAGTGGTCTTAGGAACCGAGATACTGCTCCTCTGTCTCCAGGAGGTCCTGCCCACATGCAGATATGCCCACATAGGAGTACCTAGCATGAAGACTGTTACCTGTGCTATACCATGCTTCAAAACAAAATTTCATTTATTTGTAATTAGAAATAAATATTTCACAATATATAATTACATATTGTTTTTGTGATTCATTGCTGTGCTTTAATTATGTTCAATTTGTAACAATGAAAATACATCCTCCTTATATTTACATGATGATTCATAACAGTAGCAAAATGACAGTTGTGAAGTAGCAATGAAAATAATCTTATGGTTGGAGGTCACCACAACATGAGGAACTGTATTAAAGGCTCGCAGCATTAGGATGGTTGAGAACCACAGATTTAAAGGATTCAAAAAGATTGCATAACAGTGTGTGACAAAAAAATGCCTGTTTTGCGGCAGATGGGGCAGATTTTGCCCCTGTGATAGTGCATCTGCTCATGCAGCCATCTCCATGTGCCAGTTTTAGGCAAAAAACAGCATGCCTCTCTTGCTCCTTACTCACCTGCCCTTGCTCTGTGTGACTTCTTTGTGTGTCCACGAATGAAGATGGATATGAAAGGATAACAATTTGATGATGAGGTGAAGAAAAAAGCGAGGGAAGTGCTGTCAGCCATGCATGAGTTTGAAAATTGTTTCCAAGAATAGAATTGCAGATTTGACCAATATATTAAGTATAATGGAGGGTACTTTGAAGGTTATAAGGTTGTTTTTTTAAAAAAAAATTTAGATATGTAGATTTGGAAAAATTCCATTTTTATTTTGTTACCCTCTCATATGTGTATGTGGGGACCAGCCCCCCCCAAACCAAATGGGTTCAAGGGGGAGGTTGTATAATTGAAAGGTAAATTAAAGGAACTACAGACAAGACATGCAAGGGTTAACCTCTTCCAATGGAGACTGGAACCAGAGAGGCAGTAATATATTCTCTCACAAGCTTATTTAATCTCAGATATTCAAGCCATGGTAAGCACATAGATAAGAGGAAGGAGTTGTATTACAGGCATATATGTAATGGGATGGGGACGAGCTCGGAGTATACACACAGTAGGATAGGGAGATACTAGAGGCATACTTGTGACAGGAGAGTACCTTGGTCTTGTCTGAGCTGGCTTGACCTTAAGTGCTCCTGAGATCTTCTCTAGGGGAACAATCTATGATACTTATCAGAAGGGAGTGGGTGGTACTTAGGGTAAGATGGTCTGACTGCTTTTGATAGCAGATAACCTTTAGGCATATAGTCTTCAAGCAGTTGACCTTTGTCTTGGACAGGGTTCTCTAGAGAGACAAACCAGATTGCTAGTAATTATATATAAATATATTTATAAAGATAGATATAATACAAGAAATGAACCATTAAATTATATACAGGTAGATAATACAATAAATTAACAGTTAAATTATAAAGCAGTGAGACACTAGCAGTCCTTTAAGGCTTGAGAGCCGCCAGTTCCAGTCCCCTTCTGTAGAGAGAGCTGGGCTATATATACCCAGGCAGCAAACAGCAAGGCAGTTCACCAACTGTCACCAACTATCGATCCCCAGCTCCAGAGACGAACATTCCAATCCTGTGGGATTGGAGGGACCTCAACTTACAGTGACACAGTCCACAGGCTAGGCATCCCACAAGTAGTGTACCCCTTTAAATTGAGGCACAGAACAAGCAAGGCGAGGCTCACCGAGCCATTTATCCCTCTGCCCTTCAGTTAATCCTACTTGTGTTTATCGGCCAGGCTGGCACAATAAACTATCGCAACCTTCAAGAGTATATAGTAGCAACCATGTGCTTGCAAGTAACACCTTAAAATTGGCATTATTCCTCCCAAGAAGAATGCACTACAGAGGACAGCACTGAAGATTCACAGCTTGGGGAGAGAGGCAGGTTTGCTTAGAAAACACACACACACACACACAGATTGAGAGAGAGAGAGAGAAAGAGAGAGAGAGAGAGAGAGAGAGAGAGAGAGAGAGAGAGAGAGAGAGAGAGAGAGAGAGAGAACCACATCCTGGCCCACCAATCTCTGAGGATGATATTCCTGCTCAGAGTAGCCAAAGGACAGAGAGGACTATAGGTCTGGCCCTACCACGAGACACAGCATCCCCTCACTGACCCATAGTGCTGTAGGAGACAACACTGGAGACCTCTCATGCGGGTATTGTGCCTGGTCTGACACCCGCACTCCCTCCCCCCACCTGGGAGAAACATGAAGAGAATGCAGCAGAGGAGCAAGGGGAGTAAAGTAATGACGTCCCCAAAGAATCCTGACAACAGACGTTTGCCTCAGGTTTGAGACCAATCCCTGAAAAGGGACATTAAAGTTGGTAAAGTAAATGGTTAGCACAACGGAAGACGCTTGGTGAGATGGATTGAGACTAACTATAAGAGTGGGCTCCACATAACACAAATTGTGAGGATAGTGGACAGTCAGTGTTCCATTTCCTTGTGTATAGGGTTGCAATGAGTCACAGCCAACTCAATGGCACCTAACAATACATCTTTACTACATTTCAATACTTGAGTTTCTTGAACTATTCATGTTATTTCACACCTAAGTTACTGACAGCATCCCCTTGCCCTTTCTCCAGCCACTGTGTAGCCAACAATTATAGTATTGTATTATTTGATGCATTTGATTTTAAATAGAAGAGGTTGAGAAGGAATAAGGAATGAATGGAAAACAGACATGGCCCTAGCCATGGAGGCAGTTGAAGAATTATGGAGTATGTGGCAGCTCCTAGTTATTCACCCAAGTTTTCCCTCATTCCTTGTAGTTGTGACAAACCTCTGTCCTGGGCAGCTAGGACATTCAGTGCTTACTGCAGCAGGGTCCAAGGGACATAGCAAAATTCAGAGATCAATGCTTAGCTTTTGGTTCAAAAGCCTGGCCCTCATGGGACCACAGAATTCACTGCATAAACAGTAGGCATAGAAGAATGCCTAGTTAGTAAGCAAAGGCTTCTCTAGCATACCTCAACCCCCTTTCTCCAGGAGATAAAAATGTCTCGGAGAGGAGAGTGGACAATAAGAGGGAAGGAAGAGAGTTAGGTGTTTGTGGTCCCCAAGGAGGCATGCTATGCCCATGGCTGAACTGAGTCTTGAAGGGCAGGGATCTGCAAACCCCCCAAAGGACTGGGGAACAGAGGTCAGAGGAAGCCTGTTCCCTGTGTTGTGGGTTGAGATATGTCTCCCCAAAAGATATGCTCAAGCCCTGAATATCCATGAATGGGATTTTATATAAAAATAGTATCTTTACAGAAGTCATATGCCAAGAAAGTGGACCCTACTCCAATATGACTGGGTGTCTTTATAAGAACAGGAGAAGAGACACAGAGATGGAGAGACCTAGAGGGAAGAGGGCCTCGTGAAGAAACTGAGCCTTTAAATCCTTATGGTAGCTCATCTTCCTCTCTCAGAGCTGCTGATGGGTTCACCCTACTGACGTTACAGTTAACGGCTCAGTGCATAGCCCACTGTTCCACCAGGGCTGTTGCAGAATAAGGATCAGCTTGAAGGAGACAAGGGAGGATTTTGCCCAAGAGTTGTCAGCAAGAGCACAGCTCTGCCTGCACTCTGAATTGAGACCTCCAGCCTCAAGAATGGTGACAGAACAAATGTCTGTTATTTGAATCCACCCAGTTTAAGCAACCAATCTCTGGGTGGTGCCAATGGTTAACTGAAAGGTTGTAGGCTTGAGCCCACCCAGAGGTGTCTTGAAAGAATGTTCTGGAAATGGACTTCAGGAAAACCAGTCATTGAAAATCCTGAGTAGCACTGTTCTGATCTGACAGGCTTTCCATTGGTTGGAAGGAAGTAGAATTTGGACCTCAACCTTCTGGTGAGCAGCCAAGTAAGTGTCTGTAACTGCCCCCACTCCCTCACAGGGTATTCTTCCCACTGACCAAGGACCTGTAATTTAGACTTACTTTTGGGGTTTTGGAACTGGAAGTCAGACCTTGAATTTCCTGGAATCAAGTCTCTGACAAATAGTAGATTGAAATAAAAATTAGATTATTAGAGAAAAGTAAAGTTGCATTCTTTATGTACTTGAGTTTGCGAACTGAAAATTGTTCCTAGTATAAGTACAGGAGGCTCTGTTTTTGTGCTCTGCTTTAGTGATGGGGCTGGTCAACTTTGAAGTGATTGCCCATGAGCCTTAGGGATTTCCTTAAGTGTGATCTACAGAGGCAATCTCACGTTTCCCCTGCTTTGCTGCTTGGTGGGGCTACTTTACCACCAGCAGTGTGAACCTTTGGAGACAAATGCTGGAGCAAGTACAGGCATGGCAGACAGACATGTGCTTGCAGTTACATCTTTATGTGGCCAGAGTAGGATAGATGAAAGCGGCAGAAAGGGGACTTTCTGGACGTGACTATGTAGGAAGCTTGTTAGGATGTCACCCCAAATTGATGCCAAATAATCTAAGAGATGCAAATGAAAAACCAACAAAGAATCATCTTAAATTTACTAAATTTGGTGGGAAATTGCTTGTCATTGATTTGCATTAACACAAGGATTGGCCAAGTAAGTTTCATACCTAAATTTATCATTAACTCATAAAATTTTTTAGTTAATTTTGGATGCCTCCTGGCAACTTCAGCTTCCTCAGTGGCTGGAAATTTTAGTCACCTGCATGTCAACAAAACAAATTAATGGAAATTAGAGGACAGAGTATCTTCAACTAGACTTGGTTTTTGTTGTTGGTGGTAGTGGTGGGTTTTTTTTGTACAAGAAGAGATACCATTGTTGACATCAGATGGATCTTGGTCCAAAACAGATTATACTGGAATGATGCTTACTTGCATTTTATTGACTATGCAGTGGCATTCAACTGTGTGGATCATAACAGTTTATGGATAACATTGTAAAGAATAGGAATTCCTGAACACTTTATTGTGCTCATGCAGAACCTGTGCAGAGACCAAGAGGCAATCATGTAAATAAAACAATGGATACTGCATGCTTTAAAATCAGGAAAGATGTGCATCAGGATCGTATCCTTTCACTATGCTTATTCAGTCTGTATGCTGATCAAATAAGCTGGAAGCTGTACGATATGAAAAACAACACAGCAACAAGGGTGGAGAAAGGCTCATTAACCTGCAGTATGCAGCTGGTACAACCTTGCTTGCTGTAAGTGATGACTTGAAGCATTTTCTGATGAAAATCAGAGACTACAGTCTTCAGTGTGGCTTACATCTCAGTGTAAAGAAAACAAAAATCTTCACAACTGGACCAATAGACAACATCATGATAGCTGGAGAATAGATTGAAGTTGTCAAGGGTTTAATTTTGCTTGGATTCACAATCGATGTTTATGGAAGCAACAATCAAGAAATCCAATCATGTATTGCATTGGGCACATTTGTTGCACGAGAACTTTTTGAAGTGTTGAAGAACAAAGGTGACACTATCAAGACTGAGCTGTGCCTGCCCCAAGCCATGATATTTTCAATGCCTCATATGCATGTGAAAATTGGACAATGAAGAAGGAAGACCACAGCAAAAATGATGTGTTTCAATTGTAGCGCTGCCAAATAAGGCGAAGATTATTGGATGTACTATGGACTGCCAGATAAACAAGTCTGTCTTGGACGGAGTACAACCAGGATACTCTCTTTAGAGCAAGGATGACGAGACTTCATCTCATGTGCTTGGGACATGTTATTAGAAGAGACCAGTCTTTGGAAAAGGACATCATGCTTGGTAAGGGCGAAGGTCGGCAAAACGAGGAAGGCCCTCAGTGAGACGGATTGACACAGACTGCAACAACATAGCAATGGTCGAGAGGGTGGCAAAGGACTGGGCAGTATTTTGTTCTGTTGTACACAGGGTTGCTATGAATCAAAACCAACCAAACGGCACCCGACAACAACAGCTCGAAGAAGCAACAAATCTGCCTTGGAATAAGTACAGCTGACTGCTCCTTAGAGGTGAGGATTGAGAGACTTTGTCTCACATACTTCAGACATGTTATCAGGAAGGACCGGTCACTGGAAAAGGACATCATGCTTGGTAAAAGTAGAGGGGCAGTGAAAAAAGAGGAAGGTTTTCAATGAGCTGGATTGAAACAACAGCTGCAACACTGGGCTCCAATATAGCAGTGCCTGTGAGGACAGGAGGACAGTGCGGGACGGGGCAGTTTTAGTTCCATTGCACATAGGGTTGCTTTGAGTCGGGACAGCTTCAGTGGCACCTAACAACAACAACAAGGTGTGTGCACGAATGGTTGGCTGCTTCACTCTTAACCAACCAACAGCTTAATCATTCCTGCTCACCCAGAAGTGCCTGGCAAAAAAGGCCAGGAGCTCTACTTCTGAAAGTTCACAGCATTGAAACGATATACTCACGGGGCCACCATCAGTTGAAATGAACTCCATGGCAAAGAGTCACAATGAACTCTATGGAAACTTGCTTTTCCTTTTGGTTAAATACTCTATGCAACTCAGCGTATAGATGCTTCCGGTGGGCCCAGCTTTATTTGTGCTCTTTAGTCAGGGACCCCTGAACACATATACATAGCTCTCTGCTCTATTATTCCACCATTTCACAGTTCAGACTGTGCTGAACTTTGCCACAAACACTCGTCAGCTCATTCCCTTGCTCCCCTTCACCTGTCTTTCCTGTCAGCCTTGTTGCGTATGCGTGTGCCCTCCTCTGCCTTCCTCTAGCTGTGCTGTGGCTGCTGGGTTTTCTTCTCCTCCCTGAACTCTTCACCCTGTTTGCACTCGGTCCCTTTCTCTTCTTGTGATGTGCACATTCTTGCTCAAGTACAATTCTATTGTTAATTTTGTAGCAAGTCCTTTTCTTCCCACTGTGCAGATTCTCCACCAGCTAGGAAGCAGCATGTATCTGCTCTCAGGAAATGCTGTCCTTTGAGTGGAAGAGACGGGCTTCCTGGCAGTGCCCGAAGGACGAGCCTTCTCTGCTGGAAACACACATAACCCCTTTATCTGTGAAATGTCCTGTTTCCTTACTGAAAGCTGTGCTTCTCAAACACATGGCCTTCTGCCAGGGATGAGAGAAATCATGGGCCAGACTGGGAACATCTTTGGGTGTTACTTGAAACTGTGGAGGACAATTATTTTTTAATATTTCCTTCTAATAAGTCCATGATCAAAGGAGTATTATTGTTGATGTTAGCTGTCATTGAGTCAGTTTCAACTCATCGCCAACCTATACTCAACAGAAGGAAAGACTGTCTAGTTCGGTGCCATCTTCACAATCGTGGCTACGTTGGAACCCATTGCTGCAGCCTCTGTGTCAGTCCATCTTGGGGAGGATCTTTTTCTCATTCTCTTTAGTTCTAACTGTGTAAATAATGATGTCCTTTTCCAGGGACTGGCCCCTCCTGGTAACATATCCAAAGTGTGTGCGACAGTCTCTCTAGCCTCGCTTCTAAAGAGCATTCAACTCTATTTCTTCCTACATGGATTTTATACACCTTATAATACAAATGTACCTTATTTTATTGCACTTTTCAGATGCCATATTATTTTTTAACATATTGAAGGTTTGTGGCAACCATGCACAAAGCAAGTCCATTGGTGCCACTTTCCAATAACACCTGCACACCGTATGTCTCTGTGTCATATTTGGGTAATTCTCACAATATGAAGGCTCCAAAATTTAATGGGAAAACTCCATTATCTTTTAATTCCATTTCCCATAAGCCTTTTAAAGCCCCCCTCACCCTCCATACTTTAAAAGAATGCTATCACACACTTAACAGACTGCAGTATAGCATAACTTTTATAGAACTGGAAAACCAAGTTGCTTGTGTGACTGGCTTGATTGCAACGTGTGCTTTGTTGTGGTGGCCTGGAGCTGAACCAGCAACATCTCTGAGGTGTTCCTGAATAAGAGTATTATGAGAATTCCATGTAAGAAAGCATGCAATTCACATGGTGCTTAAACAGGAGATGCTGAAATTTTATGATTCTGGTGAGCTACGTTGGGTAATGTTTTCACACTTTCTGGAATGTCTTTCCATCCTGCTCCTCTGCGGAGGTACTTGGGGAATATTTTGGAGCAGTACATAAAGTAGTGATAGTCTGATATGACTTTGATGGACCCAGAGAATTTGGCAACCTGGTCTGCTGTTGAAAGTTGAACAGAATTTTGAAATGTGAGTAGAAACCTTTTTTCTCCGACCCTTCTAAAGCTTCCCCATGCTCTTATTCTTCTGGTGTTCACTCACTGCTTGAGGACATTTGGATCGTGACAGCAGAAATGTAAAGGAACA
Source organism: Tenrec ecaudatus (assembly GCF_050624435.1). Taxonomy (NCBI): domain Eukaryota; kingdom Metazoa; phylum Chordata; class Mammalia; order Afrosoricida; family Tenrecidae; genus Tenrec; species Tenrec ecaudatus. Next base: position 66,479,641 of record NC_134530.1, on the reverse strand, counting down.
GTCAGGGTTCCTACTGATATTTAAAACACATTTTGAAACTCATGGCAGGGACAAGTACAGGTTTTGATTGGTAAGAATTTGGGGTTGAACAGGAAACAAAATATTTGAGGGAATCAAGGTGTAAAGTTATGCCATAAGCAACAGATTGGGACCATGATACTTCATCAAGACTAAGGTGCCATCGTATGTAAAGTGCAACCCAATGAAAAGGATGTGTGAAGCAATGGGTGTCTTAGAATTAAATAAACAATGGCAGAGTAGTTGCAGAGCAAAAGTACTCTGTTTTATAAAATAGCTAAACTTAATCAAAGCTAATTATGGGAAAGAATCAGATGTGGTAGAACATAGATGCTAGTGGATTCATGGAAAGAGATCAAATGTTCTATCTCCAAGAGTGAGGACATACCCACCTTTGTTTTTTGTCTCCCCATACTCCAGCCCCCCCACCATGGTTTCCCAGAGAGAAGCTCTTTAGAGAAGTTCAACATGTCAGCATGACACAGCACTGACAGAATACCACAAGGACAGGGTGGCATGCTGAAGTGAACAAAAGCGAGTGTTCAAAACATCTGGCCCTCAAGATAGGTTTGAAGTAGCACAGAAGGTTGGGTAAAAAGGATTCAGAGTAAGTGAGTTAATGAATCCAAAGGAGCCTCTGGACCTGATTCTGCGAGACCAATATGAGGACATTAGTGAAGAGTGTGGTGAGGATATACACTGATCACTAAGGACCAGGTAAGAAGAAGGCTGTGTAATGGAGGCCAGGATGACTGTGTTAGTCTTGGTTGACTAGAGAAAAAAAAAATCATAGACATTCATAAGTGTATAAGAAAGAGCTTTGTGTACAAGAGCAATTGAATATCGAAGAAACATCCCAGCCCAATCCAGATCAAATCCATAAGTCAGATATTAGCCACATATCCAGTATCAATCTATAAAGTCCTCTCCAGATTCACAAAGCACGTGCAGTGATGCCGAATGCAGGAAGGTCACAGGCCAGTGGGTGGGAAGTCTTGTGGATCCAGTGGCATTGTAAGCATCTCAGTGCTGGCAGGGGTCTCCAGGTGGCTCCTCCAGTGCAGGGCACTAGAGTAGCTCCATGTGTCTTGTCAGCTGCAATGTCTCCCAGGGAGTGAGCCTGTGTCCTGCCTCCAGCAAGCTATTTTTCTCCTTAGCACCTCCAAATGAGGTCATCAAGCTGTGATCTGATTGACAGGCTAAACTCCACCCCTTCACTCTTAATTCTCTCAAATTGACAACAACTTATGTAACTACCACAATGACCTTCATGCAGATACCACGTTCTCAAATGCCTGAACTTTATTTGATAGAGCCCTGGAAAGAAGAGTGAGAATAAAGTGATATCTTGAATTGACCAAGTTTAAACCAAAATGATTAATTTTACCCAGAATTGGTTGAGTTTACTTGGAAATAACCAAAATTAAAAATTAAACTTTATTAATTAATTTATTTAGCCATATCTTACACCATCCAATGTATCCATTCACTGACAATTCTGTTATTCGTTCTCCTTGGTTGGAGTTATACAGACATCATTACTATCAGTTCCCCTGTCTCCCCTTCCCATACCCTTAGGGAATCAATACTCCCATTACTATTTCTGAAAGGCTTATTTATCTTATCTTTCATGCACTGAGTGATCTTAATTATATAAATGAACCTATACAGGTAAGATAAGTGTATACATAACATAATATTAAGGGTCCCAGGGAGATAGGGTGGGGGATGGAGGGGATAAAGGGGAGCTGATATCAAAGAGCTCAAGAAGGAAGAAATTGTTTTGAAACTGATGCTGGCAGCAATGGTACCAGTAGGCTTGATCTAATTTAATTATGGGTTGTTATAATATCTGTAAGAACTCCCAATAAAATGATTAATAATAGTAAAAAAAAACCCTAGACTTTAGAAAGAATAGAAAGTCAAATCAACAATGCATTGCATTAGGTAAATCTGCTGCACAAGAGCTCTTTAAAGTGTTAAAAAAAATGAAGTGTCAAAAAATAAAGATTTTACTTTGAGAACTAAGGTATGTCTGATCCAAGCCATGGTATTTCAATCGCTTCATATACATATGAAAGTTGGACATGGAATAAAGAAGATCAAAGAATCGATGCATTTGAGTTATGGTGCTGGCAAAGAATTTTTGAAAGGACCATGGGCTGCTAAATGAATAAGCAAGTCTGGGAAGAAGTACAGCCAGAATGCTCCTTAGAGGCAAGGAAGGCTAGACTTGATCTCACGTATTTGGACATACAGTCAGGAGAGACCAGTTCACAGAGAACAACATCATGCCAGGTAAAGTTGAGGGTCAGCGAAAAGAGGAAGACCCTGGAAAAGATGGACTGACACAATGGCTGCAACAATTGGCTCAAACATAAGAACATTTGTGAGACTGGCACAGGACTGGGCAGTGTTTCAGTTTGTTGCACCGAACGTCTATATGAGTTGGGACCAACTCAATGGCACCTACCAACAATAGAAAGCAAGTCATAAAATTAATATTATTAAGAAAAATGAATTCTTATGCACTTGAGTCTAGATTAAAAGAAATCTAATCAGTGCATTAATTTTCACGTCCAACCATTATCACGTGCATTATATGACATCCAACTGTTGTCTGTGTTGTCTCTGATTTTGGTACCCATTTTGGATTACAGAGTACATGCAAATCGGATGAAAGCGATGGCTGATTTCCCTAGAAAAATGTGCATATGCATACATATCCAACTGAGTATGCAGTTCCAGGGACTTCCCAGATCTGGTGAAACTCGATACATTGTCAAAAATAGGAGAGGGGTGAGTCAATTTGTGTTCATAGAAATGTATTAAGGGTTCTGGTTAAAGATGACAGACGGAGTGTATTCACTTGCTCTTCTGCTTTACTAAGGCCCACTGAAGTGACAGTAAAGATATTTAGACAAAAAAGTGAATCCATGACAACTCTAAAAATAAGGGAGTGCTATTGGTAGACAAGAGATTATAAATTTCTGTAAGGTGGAAATTAGAGGAGTTTTCATTCTATTATTTCAAGATTGTAATATATGAGGGTAAGTCCAAAAGTTCATAAGGCACAGTTTTATTCTAAATGGTACATGTTTAAACATGTCTCAGTGATCAATGATTGATCACGGAAAAATTCTCGCAGTAACATGTGGTTTAATCTGATTAGGGTGTCATCAAAGAAAGGTCTAATCATATCTGGCTTCCTAGGAAATCTGCTGGGCCAGTTCAATTTAAGGCAGAGAAGACAGCATAGAAAATTATGGTGTCTATTTGTTGAAACTCCAAAAGAATACTCCTGATGGGTTTTTTGACAGGACACAGGATGGTCATGGGGCCTTATTATGGGAAAAGTTTCAAGAAAATGGAAAACTGCATTGGTGAGAAAAAGGCCATGCTGTGGCTTGCTTCCCATCACTACAATGTACCTGCCCGTCCATTCGTTGGAAAGCTGTAATCCAACTACCTACAGCCCTGACCTTGATCCTTCAAGCTTCTTTTGTACCCCAAACTCAAATAACATTTAAAATGAACATGATGTGAGGATGCCAAAACTACCTTTTAAAGTGATCAGGTATCAGACATCAAAGAACAAAAAAATCCTATCATTGTGTGCTCACCTTCCCAACACGATCACTGAAGACATATGGGTGCATAAGCAAATGTGGTGAAGAAAGCTGATGGTGCTGGCTAGCAAAAGATATAGCATCTGGGGTCTTAAAAGGCTTGAAGGTAAACAAGCTGCCATATAGCTCAGAAGCAACAAAGCCCATATGGAAGAAGCACACCAGCCTGTCTTATCCTGAAGTGTTAAAGGGATCAGGTATCAGGCATCAAAGAACAACAACCAAAAAAATCATATCATTGTGAATGACAGGGAGTGCAGATTGGGGATCCAAGATCCATCTGTAGGCAACTGGACTTCCCCTTACAGAAGGGTCACAGGGAGTCGACAAACTAGTCAGGGTGCAGTGTAGCAATGATGAAACATACAACTTTCTAGTTCTTAAATGCTCTCACCCCCGACTATCATGATCCCAAGTCTACCTTACAAATCTGGCTAGACTAGAGGATGTACACTGGTACAAATAGGAACTGGAAACACAGGGAATCCAGGACAGATGATCCCTTCAGGACCAGTGTTGAGAGTGGCGAGACTGGGAAGGTGGAGCGAAGGTGGAATAGAAAGGAGGAACTGATTACAAGGATCCCATGGGGGACAGACAACAGAAAAGTGGGTGAAGGGAGACGTTGGACAGTGCAAGATGTGACAAAATAATAATGCAGATGACTCAAACTTGCTTAATGACAGTGGAGAGAACTTGGAGCACTTACGGATGAAGATCAAAACCTTATAGCCTACAGTATGAACTAAACCTCCACATAAAGAAAACAAAAATCCTCACAACTGGACCAATAAGCAACATCAAAATATATGGGGAAAAGATTGTCTCCGTCAAGGATTTCATTTTACATGGGTCGCAGTCGATGCTCATGGAAGCAGCAGTTAGGGAATAAAATCATGTATTGCATTGGACAAATCTGCTGCAAAATACCTCTTCAAAATTCTAAAACTCAAGAGAGCTTTTTAAAGGACTGACCCAAAACATGAGATTTACAGTCACTTCATATACAGGGGAGACTGGATAATGAATAAGGAAGGCTACAGAAGAGTTGATGCATTTGAACCACGGTGTTGGCGGATGAATATTCCAGAAACTGCCAGAACAAATAAGTTCCAGCCAGAATGCTCCTTCGAAGCAAGATGGCAAGACTCCGTTTCACTTTGTGCCTGACTAGAAGGGCTTAGTTCTTGGAGCAGGGGCTGGTGTCGTGCAGGAGCGTGGAACTGGATGCAGTGGGCACGCATCATTGCGTAGAATGAATGCTATAAAATGAACAACTCTAGTTTTTTAAAAAGGTTCTTCTTTACATTCATTATTAGGGTTCTTGTTTCCATTTAGAAACAAAGAATTTTTTCTCTTTGAAATAAGTTTGTGGCGCAAAGCTTAACTGTTTTAAGACAAAATAAAATCGAGTGTATTTAAACAACCACAACACAAAGGGAAGATCCTTAGCGAGAGGGATTGACACATTGGCTGCAAAAATGGGCTGAAGCAGGGCAACAGTTTTGAGGATGGCGCAGAACGGAGCACTGTTTTATTCTGTTATCCTTGGGGCCCTTAGGAGTTGGAACCGACTTGACAACACCTAAAAACAACAGCAGCAGTGATTTTACTTTGACAGGCGCCACGGTTACAGATATTACACCCTGTCTTTGTCCCAGTGTGGCCCGAATGTCTAAGCATTGTTGTATCAGCTTTCCTAGGGGTCTGCTTCTGAAGGGTCCCAGTCTTGAAAAGTGTGCGACAGCTCCACTCCACACTCACCACGAAGTTGCCGTGAGTAGCAATCAACTTGCCAACAACTAACAATAATAGCAACTCCTCCCTTCGCACGTGGAAGGACCTTTCTCCACAAAGGCGATCAGCAACCCTTACATTTAAAGCAGACAAAACTTCCTAACTGCAAAGGAAGGCCACTGGAAAGTTAAAAAGAGGAGTTTATATGTCACCTGTGAGATGTGGCACTTGAGTGGAACATGCTCTTATATTTTGTATTTTCTACTCTTGTGTGGTGGTGGTGGTTTTTCATAGGTGTTTTTAAGTTGAGTTCGATTCATAGCAATCCTATGTAGAACAGAACAAAATACCGCCTGATCCTGTACCATCCTCACAATCGTGGCTGTGTTTGAGCCCATTGTTGTGTCCAAGGGGTCAGTCCATCTCATTGAAGGTCTTCCTCTTTTAGTTGATGCCCTACTTTAACATGCATGAAGTCCTTCTTCAGAGACTGGTTCCTTTTAATGGCCTGTCCAAAGTACATGAGATGAAGGCTCTCATTTTCTTTTTTAAGGAGCCTTTTGGCTGTACTTCTTCCAAGACGTCCCTTAGAGGTTGCTTCCTCAGGAGAACTCTCCTCTGTAAGAGTGCTGGTCCCTTATGTGTGGGTGAAAATTTAGAATGGTAAAAGTTCAGGATGAGTCCTAAAAGTTCCTCTAGTTTCCCAGAGAAGAAAATCTGTGTATACTGTTTGCCTGCAGTAAGGGAGGTCGTACTACTTTCTCTATGCTCCATAAAGTTAGTCTTTCCCTATGCAATTGCTATTCCTTCACTAGGTACTAGATGAGGTTTGGGGCTATGTTTACAAAACCACACCCCTAATCAAAAAGTATCTTAAGCCCAGAAGCCCACTCAATGTGGAGGAATGCTAATAGTCGGAGAGCACTGTGGTATCAGAGTCCAGACAGAGAGCAGCATCTTCACAGCCTCTCTTTCATGATCACTTGAAGGTAGATATTTTTTGACTGAAATAGCACTTGGAGTTAAGCACACATTTGCAATTCTCTCTCTGTCTCTCTCGATGTGGGAGGTATGTGGATGTAAGTCCGTTTAGGTTGCATACCTAAATAGACCAAAAACCAAGCCAAACTCACTGTCATAGCGGTGGATAGGGCAGGGGAGAACTGCCCTTTTGAGTTCCTGAGACTGTAACTGTGTATAGGAGTAAAAAGCCCCATCTGTCTTCCACGAAGTGACTGGTGGTTTCATACTGTCAGTCTTCCAGTTTGCAGCCCAACTTGTAACCATAACACTACCAGGGTTTCCTATACTAAGCTCCACTGTATTTTATGACTATGTTTTTTTCCCCAGAGAAATTCACAGATTGCAAGGTTGGTTATTAGATATATGGAAACACATTATTATCTAATGCCACTCAGTCCGGAGTTAGAAAATCTAAGTTCTGCCTTCTTCCCTCTCCCTTCCTATAGAACTTTTCGTAAATCACTTAACCTTCCCTGTCTGCAACTCAGTGTCTCTTTCTCTAAAGTAAAAGGTAGATTAGTAACATTTGGCCAGTGCAGTTTTTCTCAAAATGTGGTCAGGGGACCCCTTGAGCTATCTGAGACCCTTTCAGGTTGTCTCTAAGTCAAAATGACCATTGTAATAATAACAAGAGGCTATTCGTCTTTTAAATTTGCATTCTTTCATGCATAGAGCTTTCCATTGGCCACAGGATGTATGATATCACAACGGGTTGAATTCAGAGGCAGAGTTTAGAATCCAATTTTATTAATCCAGATATTAAAAGATGTGCACAAGTGTAAATGAGTACCACTCTCCCCCCAAATATTTATATTTTATGAAATATGTACTTATGTTAATGTGTAATGGGATTGTTAATGTTATCTTTAAATTAATTTAAATTATTTTTTATTTCTAATATGCAAAATAATGAAAAATATAATCCACATACACAAAACTTATTTGGGATTGTTAGTAATTTTTAAAATTGCATGTAGATCCCCAAACCCAACATTTATTTATTTAAAAGATCACTTTATTAAAATAAAAGATCACTTTATTGAGGGGTCTTACAACTCTTAGTACAATCCAGTCACCAATTGTATTAGGCCTATTTGTACATATGTTGCCATCATTCTTTTCTAGACATTTACTTTCTATTGAGCCCTTGGCATCAGTTCATCTCTTCCCCCCCCCCCTGTGGCCCCTTGATAGATTATAAATTATTATCATTTTCATATCTCACACTGACCCATGGTTTCTGTTGTTCTTTTCCATGGAGTGGGGTATGTGATTATGTGCCAATCATTGTGATCGGTTCCCCATTCTCTTCCTCCTCTCCCCGCCTCCCCCCTACCCTTTTGGTGTCATTATTTCCATTCCTGTTCCTGGATTCCAGGTATCTGAGCTTTTATCTCTTATCTGTACCTGTGTACCTGCTCTGGTCCAGTCCAGAGTGAGAAGCAGCACTAGGGTCATGAGAGTGGGGGCCAGGAAGCCTCAAGGAACCAGAGGAATATTATGTGTTCTATCAGTGCTCTCCTGCACCCCTTCCCTGGGACCCCTCTGTGGGGGGATGTTCCATTGTCTACAGATGGGCTTTGGGTCTCTGCTCTGACCCCCCTCATTTTTAACACCGTGTTTTTGTTTGCTTGTTTGTTGTTTGTTATGAATCTTCTGATGCCTGTTACCTGGTCCAGATGATACCTCACGATCATACTGGTTGCTGTGCTTCTTCCATGGGGGTTGTTGCTTCACTGCTGGCTGACCACTTGTTTATCTTCAAGCCTTTAAGACCCCAGACACTAGATCTTTTGATAGCCGGGCACCATCTGCTTTCTTCACCACATTTGCTTATGCACCCATTTTGTCTTCAGTGACTGTGCTGGGGGAGAAAACCCAACATTTAAAACTGCTTGACTAGTGCTTTACAGCTCTCCCTGCCATCAAGTCAATTCTGATTCTTAACAGCCTTCTCTGCCCTGTGAGTTCCATGACTGTAGCTCTTTATAGGAGAAAAGAGTAAAAAGTCTCATCATTCTTTTGAACAGCTGCTCGTGAGTTTGAACTGCTAAACTGTTAGCCTTTAGGTTTGAAGCCCCAAACATAACCCACCACCCTGCCAGGACTTCTACTGCTTTACAGTTAGGTTATTATTTCATTGGTACCTCTCTCTCAAACATGTAAACAATCCATACCCAAAGGGAAGCCTACAGTTTTTTACTTTGGGCTTCCACCAGAGCTTAGTTTCCAAACTAAAATGCATTCTGTTAAAATTGCTTCAATACAGTTTGATCATTTGGATCAAATGGAAAAGGAAAGACTATGTAGAAACACCTAACAAAGATTTAATGATCTTTACTAAGGGTGAGCAGTCACTTCCCTCCACTTTTACTTCCGTGACAGAGTTGATAAATTTATATTCTATTCTGTATTTGTGATTGTGTTTTCCATGCTTGGGCTTTACATTAATTCTAAAAAAAAAAATCGAAGAATCCTTAAAGCTATTTGTAGAACCTCTTTTATATATACCCAGGAATCTGGAACTTGAAATTCTCGGGAAGAACAAAAAAGAGGCTGATGGAGACCCAGTGTCCAAATCATTCCTATTGAAAAGGCAGGAAGAGATCTTTGGCAATGCGCACAATGTCACCCTTTCCCCGAACATCTCCAAGCAAAAGTACTGAATTTTAATTCACTCTGATGGCCACCAAATTTAATTTGTCTTAATTTAAATACTGCAGAAAGCTGTGTTTAAGAGAAAGTGTTGTCAGATGCGTGTTATATTCATTTGATAGTGAATATTTCTAGTTCCAACACCTTTACTATTAATTCACAGCCATTTACTTAGTTGAAAAGCAAGATTATCAAGCACATGAATATCTTCATAAAGATGTAGTGTGGGAGCGCATCTAGTGGAAGAACCAGTACGGAATGATGGAGAAACGGTCTTTCAGCATCCCTTGGCAGATGGAAACAGTTGTCACACTTACATAGCTCGCCCCCTTGCTTGAACTTTTATTTGTTTTTTTTTAACAGCTTATTGGCACTTCGTTCACATATAATACAATTCAGTAGTTCAATCATATCAAGAAGAGTAGTACAATCATTACTACAATCAATGTTAGAGCAATTTCTTCTTCTTGTACTCATTGTTATTCATTGTTTTTAACTGTGGCAAAATATACATGACAAAACATTCTCCAATTCCACAACTTCCACATGTGTAATTCAGTGCTACAAATTACACTCTTCATGTTGTGCAACTACTATTGATACCCTTTTCCAAATTATTCCACTACCATTCACATAAAATCAATGCCCCCCCAAGCCTTTCCTCCTTGTCTGTCTTGGTCAGGAAGTTGAATCCTATCCACCACGGGTACCCTGCTCCTATTTGAAACACTGGTAATGTAACTTCCAGCCTCGTGGAAACACATAAGCCACCACACAACAAACTAATACACAGGTCAGGGTAACCCCTGCTAACCAGAAGCCCAGTTTTGTTTCTTTATTTTTAATGGTTTTCTTGATGTAATATTCACATCTCCTACACTGCCATAGTTAAATTGTTTCTAAAAAGAGTTGTACATACATCATCACAATCAGTTCTAATGCTCTTGCCCCCACTTGCAATCACTGTTTGCTCTCCAATTCCCACCCCTGCCCCCCATAAACTATTGTCTCTATACACCCATTCCTTTTGTGCTTCATAAACTCGGAAGCCTAACAGAAACAATAACAAACAAAACCACAAAGAAACAGACCACAATAATAATATAAAGATACAACTAAAGAGTAAAAAAGAAAAGACCACCAACAATATTTTAAAAACCAGAGACGAGATTTCTGCTGTGAAATCTCGTTTGAGCTTTTATACAATAAAGGAAGACGACACATCCCCTAAAGTTTGTGCTGGGATTTGCCTGACTGATTCATTCATCCTAAAATAAATGAGGGGCTACTAGGTGCCCCCATCACCTGTCTAGTAGTTTGTTGTTGTGTGGTGGCTTACGTGTTTCCACGAGGCTGGAAGTTACGTCACCAGTGTTTCACATAGGAGCAGGGAACCCGTGGTGGGTAGGGTTCAACTTCCAGACCAAGAGAGACAAGGAGGAAAGGTTTTTAGATCTACTTCTAAGAATTAGCCAGTGGAAATCTTATGGATCACAACAGAACATTGTCCTGTTTTCTTGCTTTGGACATGCCATCAAGAGGGATCAATCCTTAGAAGAAGTACCGTATATACTCATGTATAAGCCGAGTTTTTGAGCACATTAAAAAAATCATCTTTTGGGGGGCTTGTACAACTCTTATCACAATCTATACATCCACCCATTGTTCAGCACATTTTTAATGCAGTTTTTGTAGTAAAATTCGGTACCTCGGCTGATATTCAGTTCGGCTTATACTTGAGTGTATATGGTACTGGTGAAGCAAAAGACTAAAGAGGGCATGGGAGACCCTTGGTGAGGTGGATTGGCACAGGAGCCTGCAGTGAAAGACTGAACCATGACTGCAAATGTGAGGAAGGCACAGGGCCAGGAACTGTTTCATTCTGTTGTTTGTAACATTATACATAAGTTGGAGACGACTGGATGGACGCTAATAACAGCTTTGTTCCCGGTACGATTTCAACCATTGTTCATGGACACAGCAGACTGCTGTCAATGCAACTTATTTTCCAGTGGCAGGAGACACCTAGAATACTATGTAGTAATAGGTAAATGACATAAGTCTTTAAACAGAATCATGGAGAAGGTGAAGTTTGAGCCAAGTCCTCTATGGGCAGAGAGAAGGGCCAGGAGAAAGGCCCGACTATGGGAGTGTTTAGACAGCATGAAGCCCAGTGTGGGAGTTTCCAGTTCTTCGCTGAAATAAATATACACGATTTGAAGTTAAGACTTTAGAGTAGGCATGCATATAGATAAATCTAATATTTGAAGCAAATAACTTGTTTATGAAATGAGTTACCATCACTGGTCAACAGGATCACCTGGAAGGCTCCAGATTTCTGGAGCCTACCCCCCAGTTTCTGACTCAGCAGGTTTGGGGAATGGGTCTGACGAATCTCCTTTTAAACAAGTTCTTAGGTGCTTCTGTCGTTTGAGGACCATGCTTTGAACCACTACTCTACAGACAATAGATTTTCTCTAATCATGAATTAAGGAGTCTCTGAGTTGTACAAATGGTCCGATGTCTGAAAGTGGGTGTTTGTCACCCATACAGAGATGCCTCCAAAGAGAGGCCTGGTGATCTGTTTTCCAAAGGTCACAACCATGAGAGCCCTACGGAGCAAAATTCTACCCTGCACACATGGAGTTATGTAAAACATGGCATGATGGCAGACCCAGACCTCCTTGTCTTATTTCACAGGGATGGAGAGATCCCTGTGAAGTGGAGATCAGACATACCTTCTCTACAACCTTTTTTTTTTTTTTACCACCAAATCTGACACCAGCTATCCCTCACCCTGGCACTCTCTATTTCTCTACTGCAACCCATAAGCTGTTGTAATTACCACACAGAACTCACAGACCACGCTCACAGTTATGGGCTTATTAAGGAAATAATAATTGTGAGGATGGGGCAGGACTGGGCAGTATTTTGCTGACAGAGAGTTTCCGTGAGTCAGAAAAGACTTGATGACTTCTAGCAACACCAGCTTACAACTCAGGATCAGAGTGAACAGGTTTCAACTCGAGGTCAGGATGAGGATGAGGAAGCATGTAGGCAAAGTCTCTTCTCTCCCGGGCAAGATAACGCTTATCTCCACTCAGTCAAGTAGGGTTACTCTTGGCCCTCTGAGGACAGGCTCCTGTGTTGATCCTTGGACCTCACTCAGGCCTGGCCTCTACCCTGCTAGTTCAAGTCTTACAAAGCTCTTTACCTCCCCCAATACGTGCTCAGTGGCATTGCAGTCTGCTAAAAATACTCCTGTCTTCTCTCACTCCATGCCTTGACCTGCCCACTCTAGTCGCTTTATTTGTGGGCTGCGAATCCCACTATAAGCCATCTCTTGTTGGTCTCTTCATTCTGTGCTGACCTTTCTCTGTCACATTTCTTGCCATCTCTTACACAGTCTGGTGTTACAGCTCTCTCTTTATTTCCTGGGTCTAGGAGGTTCTCAGCATAGAGACCCTAAGTCCAAGGTGTGCTCCACTTTTGACTTTTTTTGTTCTCGATAGTAGTGGAGGTCCCTCTTTTGTTTCTGGGATTGGCCTCCTTTAAGCCTAGTGGGATGGCAAAATTAACCAGCCCCCTGTTAGAGTCCCATACACCTTAGTTGCATGTTGCCACCCTCACAGGGGTTCCATTCAGCTTATTTGGATTATTAATACAGCTATCCGGTTCTCTTGGTGGGCCACACGCATCTCATTTGCATAGCCCCCTCAAGCATTTGCTGTCAGTCAAAGACACACATGGCTAAAAGGACCTCATGAAATAACCCCCTCCTCTGTGATCAGGAGTTGGCACCCACTCCGTGGCAACTGGCAACACCAACAACAAATTTGAAGAATAATTTACTGACAACTTATTTAGGAACATGCATTTTACATAAATAACTTCTATTTGAGTCACAGTGGCTCCGTGGTAACGTAAGATCAGCAGTTTGAAACCACCAACAGTGGTCTTCAAAAGACTCACAGTCTCCGAAGCCCACAGACAGTTCTATTCTGTCCTATCGGGTTGCTGTGAGTCAGAATGGACTCAGGCAGTGAGTGGCGAGTTTCTTTCTCAGTATTTCACAGTTATACACCATGGAGGTCAAGTAGTCTTCTACTCCAACTCTATCTTTCAGTCACTTGAATCCTATTTATGTTAATAAATTTATTGAGACCCAGAGAGGTTGCCAGCAAATTTTATGAAAGATGATGACATGCACATCTATTTAAATTTTGCCTTTTAATTGGGGGTGGTTGAGTACATTTTGGTTTTAACTGAGTAAAACAGAACCATTAGTCTCTGTTATGTCCTTGCCACATTTGGAGCCTAGTTTTGAACATACGTTTCCAATGTGTTCTCTAGCTCCCTGAATTGACTCTTTAATTCCCTTAGCTCTTTCTTCCTTGGTTAGGAGCTTTGGTGGCATAATGGGTTATGTGTTAGGCTGCTGACTACATGGTGGGTGGTTAGAACCCACCAGCTTCTCTGTGGGACAAACATGAGGCTTTCTGCTCCTGAGAAGATTTACAGCCTCAGAAACCCACTAGAGCAGGGGCCAGCAAATTGCAGTGACTCTTGTGGTACATACATGTGGTTCTGAAGTAAAATTGAAAAAAGTTTAAAGGATATTATTCAGATAAAGGGATTTCATTTGTTTATAAAAATATACTTATGCCTGTGAATAATTTTTAATTTGCTGTGAGGGACAGGACTGGCTTTTCTGTCTCAAGCATCTGTTGTCCCCCGTCTTAGGGCAGCTCCGCTCTATCCTACAGGGTAGAGTCAGAAGCGACTCCATAGCAGTGAGGGTTCCCCCCCGAGACATCCCCCCTTTTTGAGAATCCTCCTTGATTACACCCAGGACTGCACCATCACTAATTGTTCCGCACTGGGAGAAGGACGGCTTGCTGGGGGAGGTGGCAGAGAGGCCGTGTCCTTGCCTTACATGGCAGTGGCAGTGCGGAAGGACAATGTGGAGGGTGACCTACGGTGCAAGATGCCTTGACACTCGCCTGGATTTAATACCTACTTCAGGACATGTAGTTTGATTTGTCCACCCCCCCTTTTTTTGGTGGCACAATTTGTGGGATAAAACCCCCTACACATTTCACAGCTGCTTAAATGAACTGCAATCTCCAGCTTCTCCCCCCGCAAAGCAGCGCGTCTGAGGGTTTCTCTCCACTGCACTCTTGATGGGAGCAATGGTTTTTTCTTTTGCCCTAAAAAGACACCTGCCTCCTGAATTGGTCTCTTTACCTCCCACACCTTAGTTTCCTTGTCAGCAAAGCAGGAAATGTGATCCTTCTTAATAAAGGAGACCTTTGGAGGTTCTTGGGTTCAATGGCCTGGCTTCCTGCCAATCTAGGCAGCCTCATGGGAGGGGCAGGGTTTCCGGATCTGTGCCAGGAAGGAGTGCTTGAAGGACTTGCTTCCCAAAGCTGTTTATCTTTTGTCTCCATTGCCCTCCTTTCTGACTCTGTTGGCACTAGTGCAGGCGGGTGAGGATGCCTTCTGAAGTAAGGATGGGGACTTTGCAAAGGGGCTCATAAAATACAGGGGCTCTTTTTTTAAATTATGGGTTGTGTCTTTTTTATGATATTATCTTGGAAAAGCCAGCTTTTCAGGTTTAATGTCTATATCCAGTTGCTGTCAGGCCGACTCTGACTCATGGTGCCTCTGCGGAGTGTCCGCATAGAGCAGACTTCCATAGCCTTTCTGGAAGGAGGATCTTCAGGCTTTTCTCCTGAGGAGACTTTGGGTAGATGCAAACCTCCAACCTTTGGGTTAGCAGCCAAGCATGCTAACTCTTTGCATCATTGAGAGGACTCCAGGGTCGTTGTTAAAGCATGTGTTAGTCTGGGTATTTTAGAGAAACAAATTCACAGAAACTCATGTATAAAAGAGAGTTTTATATAAAGGTTATGTGTGCATCAAGAAAACATCCCAACCCAGTGCTGCCCAAACCCACAAGTCCAACATTAACCCATTAACCATATGTCCAACACCAATCCACAAAGTCATCCTCCATCTCACAAAACAGAGGCAATGATGCCGACTGCAGGAGGAAAGCTGAATTAGTGAAGGTGTAAGCATCTCAGCGCTGGCAGGGGTCTCCACACGGCTGTTCCTGCATTCAGGGCTGCATCGGGATAGGTCCATGTGGCTTCACTTGAGGAGGTCTTGCAGGAAGTCAGCCTTGCAAGCTGAAGCAGGCATTGACTAAGGCAGATGCACCCTGGTGGGACCATCACGAAGCAAGAGACCAGAGACCTAGAAAGGCGAGGCTCACCTAGCCATTTATCCCTTTGCCCTTCAATTAACCCCACATGTGTTTATCAGCCAGGTTGGCACAATAAACTAACTCAAAGCATGTTGCCATGGAGTCAATTCTGAGTCCCGGGGAACCTATATGTTACAGAATAGAACTTGTATTAGTCTGTGTTGACTAGAGAAACAAATTTATAGAACCACATATGTACATGAGAGAACTTTATATCAAAGGATAATAGAATGTTAAGAAAACCTACCAGCTCAGACCAGATCAAGTCCATAAGTCCAATATTAGCCCATATGTCTGATACCAGTCTATAAATTCTTCTTCAGACTCACGCAACACATGCCAAGTGCAGGAAGATCACAGACCAGTGGGTGGGAAGTCTTGTGGATCCAGTGGTGGTGGAAGCATCTTAGCACTGGTGTGGGTCTCCATGTGGCTCCTCCAGCTCCAAGGCTCTGGCTTCCATCAGCATAACTCCATGTGGCTTGTCAGCAGGAAGATTAGCAGAGTGTGTGGGTCTGGCCTCCAGTGAGCTATTGAGGTCATCAAGCTGCGACCTGATTGACAGACTAAATTTTACCCCTTCGCTCTAAATAGTCTCAAGTTGACACCAGGTAATCTAACTACCACAGAACTGCTCCATTGAATTTCCTTGACTGCTATCTTTGTGGCAGCATGTTGTCAGGCCTATCTTATGTGTCTCCAGTAGGTGGATTCCAACTACCAATGTTTAGGTTAGCTGTCAAGCCCTTTTGCCCCACACAGGGACTCCTATTTCTTTATCACTTCACACCTTGGTCATGACTCATAGCCAGCCTATAGGACAGAGAAGAACTGCCTCTGTGAGCATCTGAGATTGCACACCTTTAGGGGAATGGTAAGCCTCATATTTTTACTTTGGAGCGACTGGTGGGTTTAAACAGCTGGGTTAGGAGCCTAACTTGTAATCCACGACACCATCCCAGTTCTTTCTTCCTATATGTTTTATATAGGTCCCTGACATTTAAGAAAGAAGGGGGGGGGGCGGAAAGTAGTTTTGCTTTTAGGAAAAACATCAGACTTTATTCTATGGAAATACTAAATAATCTGATCCACATTTTCAGTCTCATATTAGGATTTGAATAAATGTTTTTTTTTTCTTGACCTTATTGTCAAGCCAGCAAGTGTAGGTGAAGTGCCAGAATCCTATGTCCTTTGGGCCTCACCGTTGGCCGAGGAGAAACACCTCTTACCTCTCAGTCTGCAGTGTGCACCTGTAGGGCCATAGGGGAACCTACAGCCACGCTGACATCTAGACCTCCTGCTGGGCTGTGGACTTCTTTATAGGAAAGTGACAGATGCTTCACTCCTTTGAAAATCCGCAGGCTCTGTCTTCCTGATCTGTGGAGGCAGTACATAGATCTGGAGCCCCCTAAACCATGAAGTCCCTTTTGGATCAATGGTCAACACTGGTGGCACATAAGGATCACCTTGGTACCCAGATCCTACCTCTAGAAATGCTGATTGAATCGGCTGGGACCTGGGCATTTACATAGACACGCACCTACGTGATTCTAAGGTGTGGCCAGTGTCGAGAACCACTGCTCAAGCTCCACGATGCAGGGAAATCCAACTGCCTGTCAGTCAGCCTTTGCAGATGATCTCACAGGGCCAGTCTTAATCTTTCCTGACACCTGGGAAGGTGGAGAGATTTTCCAGCAAGTGATGCTATCACTTGGACTGATGGGTAAAATCCCTGCCCTGGTGTTATCATTCTCTGTGACTGACACAGCCAGCTGAAGGCTGGCCCTGTAGAGGGTAAGGTTGGTGGAGTTAGAGGGTTATCGGGCAGGTGGGGGGGGGGAGGGGAGCAGCATCTGTGTCTGTCTCATTGAGGCTCCTGATCTGTTGCCAGGAGCTGTGGTAGGTGGCAGTGGAGGAAGAGGCAATGTAGCTTCATCTTGGCATGGTGTCTTCTGCATCAATAAACTGTTTTCAGACAGTTGTTGATTTTCATTTTTGTGTGTCTGTTGTTACTTAGTTATTTATTTTTAAAAATAGACTGACAGTTTCTAAGGAGAACTTGCAGTAACCCGGAAAAACAGGTGTCTATAACTTTATTTAAATAGAGAAGACACCTTTTACACTGTGGCTATTTTCAGTGCTTGGGAGCAGGAACAGGGAACCTACCAATCAGAACAGACCTAGACTATGATGCTGGAGTGGGGTTCTGGAGGCCTCTGTTGGGGCAAGGATACTCCTGGAGTGGATGGGTTGTAGGGAGGTTCTGGGAGTTTCAGGAGCAACCAAGGGCAGCTGGGGACAAATGAAGGATACTCAAGAGACTTAAAAAAACAAGCAAGCTAACCAACTAGCTGCTGCTAAGTGGATTCTGGCTTAGGGTGTCCACAGGCATAGTCTAGAACTTCATAGGCTTTTCAATGGATGATGTTTTGGAAGTAGACCACTGGACTTCTTATGGGTGCACTCAACACTCCTTTTGGTCATCAATCTGCTTAAGCACATTAACTGTTCGTATCAACCAGGGACTACAGCAAAGAATATTTACCAACTAATACCAAAAAAAATGCCAATGTTCTACCAACCAGTTTGCTGATATGGATATGTACATACTCTGTAGCTATCATCTCTGCCTGTTAAAAAATGCTGAAAATTCTAGGTTAACTTCTGCTAGAGTTTTGTACAAGCCGGGGCTCTGTAGAAAATGCTGTCCCTGTATTGTCATTGCTATGTCCTTAGGGTCTAGCCCACACCTGAGACATGTTGTTGTTAGGTACAGTCGAATTGGTTCTGGCTTATAACAATTCTATATTCAACAGGACTAAACGCTGCCTGGTCCTGCACCATCCTCATGATTGGTGTTTCATTTGAGCCCACTGTTGCAGTCCCTGTGCCAATCTATCTCATTGAGGGCCTTCCTCTTTTTGGCTTTCCCTCTATTTTAGCAAGCATGATGCCCTTTTCCAGAGGCTGGTCTCTTCCAATAACATGTCCAAAGTTTTCCATCCTCACGTCTAAGAAGCATTCTGGCTGGACTTTCTCCAAGTTAGATGCTTGCTAGGTGCCCAGCAGATACGTCATCACTGACCCTACTTTTTCAGCCCTTGTGATTCTCCTAAAACCACAGCTACCTTGAAATTAAACAGACACTTCCTGAGCATGACCATGTGTTTGATATCACATTGGGAACAGTGTAGAAGGTTATCCCCAGACACCACGCACCCTTTATGGGCACACCATCTGTGGAATGGAAGAGGGTAGTTTTAAACCAGTAGAGCATGGTGAGCCTTTAACTTGGGGGAGGCAAATTTCTCAGCAAACCAGATTGCTCACATCCCCTTTAAACATCATGTTCTCATTCTTCAGACAGTGTTGAGGCTACACTGACAGTTTAATCTTCTGAGCTGACAATTCAGTGTCTAGATTGTTTTATTACATCTGTGTACTTATTCTGTCACAGATTAGTTTGTTTCAGTGTGGTATTTATCATCATAATTTCCCACCCCACTGCCTTGCTGATCATTTCTACTTTATGATCTATCTTGAGTGGAGGTATTGAGTCTAGCTTTGGGGTTCAGAGCACAGACTTTAAAACTGCCTTGCCTGAGATCTAATCTAGCCACAGGGATGGATCATCTCTGCATGTTGGCTTCCTCATCCACACAATGGAAATAATAATAAGGTCTTGACTCATAGGATTATTATTGGTATGTGCCTTTGAGTCGGTTTTGACTCAGAGAGACCCTGTGTACAACAGAACAAAACACTGCCAGATCCCGTGCCATCCTCACCATCGTGCTATATTTGAGACCATTGTTGCCGCCAGCCACTGTGCCAACCCAGCTCCTTCATGATTGTCCTTTTTCCGCTGACCTTCTACTTTACCAAGCATGATGTCCTCCTCTGGGGACTGGTCTCTCCTGGCAACATGTCCGAAATTCATGAGACTAAGTCTCTCCATCCTTGCTTCTGGCCATACTTCTTCCAAGATAGATTTATTTGTTCTTCTTGCAGTCCACGATACTTTCAATAATTTTTGCCAGCCCCATAAATTCAAATATATCGATGCCTCAGTCTTCTTAATTCATTGTTCAGTTCTGACATACATATGAGACGATTGAGAAAAGATGGGAGTTGCCAAGGAATTGATTTTGCCTGGATCTGTAATCAATGCTCATGGAAGCAGCAGTGAGAAGTTAAATGGCATATTACTCTGGGCCAATTTGTTGCACAAGACCGCTCTAAAGTGTTGAAGAACAAAGATGCCAATTTGGTGCACCTGACCAAAGCCAGAGTGATTTTAATCTCCTCACATGTATGTAAAAGTTGGGATTATTTTAAGTATTGCCGTATGTTATAGATCATGTCTTGTGGAACTGATGCAGGTATTATTTACAAATAACTTAAAACACTGCTTATCACCTCCTAAGGGCTATATGAGTGCTCATGCATTCATAATCTATTTTAAAATGACCATATTTCTAAATATTAATAAGGAAATGACAGCGGAGGCCCCTCACCTCTTAGCCTGGCCTTTGTTTGCTCAGACAATGCTATAAATCTCTTTAAGAGCTACCAATAAGTGCCCAAAAGGCATACCACTGTTCTCTAAGTCTCAACCCTAAAGCACTCATGAGGAGGCACCCCACTCCACAAACCAATCTTCTTCACTAAAGCACTCGGCCTTACTTGTTCGGTGGCCTGGGAAGTTCATCACTCTGTCTCATCCTCTGGGTCTTGATTCTGCTGTCGCTGCTCCGTTGTGACTCCACTGGCATCAGTGCTTTCTCCTGGATCAGAGGGTCAGTGTTCAGGGGCATTGGGGGTTCAAAGGGTGAATTCCACTCCTGACTCTTCTCTCTTGCTGGCAGTGAGATCCACACTCCTGCTTCTGAGATGGCTGATTTCCTACTCAACAGGATGGCAGTTACAGTTCATCCTGTGAGCCATCATTCACAGCCGAGTCATATAATCCATCCAGTATCTTAGCTTCTGACCGGCACACGTCCGGGAAATGAAGATTGCTGGATGGGAGTAACAAGGTGATGACTGGAAAAGCCATGATAACCAATTCCTGCAGTTAGCATACGTCACAGGAGCTGGATCAAGTGACTCTGAGGGAATGCTCGAGTCTTCTGGTTCTCTGGTTCAGAATTTAATGGCAGCTTTCACACTGGGTGAAAACTTTGATTGCCAGGAGGGTCTTCTAGATATTGGCTGGAATGTGTCTGTGGTATACTGTCTTTGTGTCCTTTCTGGCAGTACATCGTCTAGGGGACTATGATAATGTATCCCAGTTGGTAAGGTAGAATTCCCTCCAGATATTTGGGAAGTAAGTATACTCTTGACATCCTCACTTCTAAGGAGCATTCTGACTGTACTTCTTCCAAGACACATTTATTGGTTCTTTTTGGCATTCCATGGTGCTTTCAACATTCATCACCAGCACAATAATTCAAATGCATCAATTCTTCTTCAGTCTTCCCAATTCAATATCTAACTTTTACATGCAAATGAGGTGACTGAAAGTACCATGGCTTGTCAGGTGCACTTTTGTCCTCAAAGGGACATCCTTGCTCTTGTGCAGTGGATTTACCCAATGAAATGTATTGTTTAATCTCATGACTTCTGCTTCCATAAGCATTGTTTGTGGATCCAAGCAAGATAAAACCTATGGCAACATCATTTTTCTCTCCCTTTCTCAGGATATCGTCTATTGGTTCAGTTGCAAGGATTTTAGCTTTCTTTACTCTGAATTGTAATCCACACTGAGGGCCACCATCCTTAATCTGCATCAGTAAGTACCTCACTTTCAGCAAGCAAGGTTGTACTGTCTGCTTCTCATAGGTTGTTAATAAGCCTTCCTCAAATTCTGATGCCACGTCGTTCTTCATATAGTCCAGCTTCTCATATGAGCTGATCGACAGACAGATTGAATAAATATAGTAAAAGGATACAATCCTGATGCACACTGTTCCTTTCTTTAAAAAAAAATCATTTTATTGGGGCTCACACAACTCTTATCACAATTCATGCATACATCCATTGTGTCAAGTACATTTGTACATTTGTTGCCATCATCATTCTCAAAACCATTTGCTTTCTACTTGAACCTTTGGTATCAGCTCCTCATTTTCCCCTCCATCCCTGTCCCCCACCATGAACCCTTGATAATTTATAAATTATTTTTATTTTGTCATGTCTTACACTGTGCAACGTCTCCCTACACCCACTTTTCTGTTGTTTGTCCCCCAGGGAGGGGGTTATATGTAGATACTTGTAATCAGTTCCTCCTTTCTACCCTACCTTTCCTCCACCATCCCGGTATAGCCACTCTCACCATGGGTCCTGAGGGGTTCATCTGTCCTGGATTCCCTGTATTTCCAGTTCCTATATGTACCAGTGTACATGCTCTGGTCTAGCTGGATTTTTAAGGTAGAATTGGGAACATGATAGTGGGGGAGGGGAGGAAGCATTAAATAACTAGAGGAAAGTTGTATGTTTCATTGTTGCTACACTGCACCCTGACTGGCTCATCTCCTCCCCACGACTCTTCTGTAAGGGGATGTACAGTTGCCTACTAATGGGCTTTGGTCCCCCACTCCACACTCCACCCTCATTCACAATGATATGATTTTTGTTCTTTGATGCCTGATACCTGATCCCTTTAACACTTCAGGATCATACAGGCTGGTGTGCATCTTCTATGTGGGCTTCGTTGCTTCTGAGCTAGATGGCCGCTGGTTTGCCTTCAAGCCTTTAAGATCCCAGATAGTATATCTTTTGATAGCTGGGCACCATCAGCTTTCTTCACCACATTTGCTTATGTACCCACTTTGTATTCAGTGATTGTGTTGGGACAGCGAGCATCATGGAATGGCAGTTTAAAAGAATAAAGTGTTCTTGCATTGAGTGATTACTTGAGTGGAGGCTCAACGTCCATCTGCTACCTTAATACTAAACCTATAAATTTATGCACATAGATCTATTTCCCTAGCATCATATATAAATATATTTATGTATGTGTATGCCCTTATTTAGACGTCTATAAATGTCCTTTGCCGCCTAGGTCTTTCCTCTTGTCCCACTATCATAGTCAGCCTTCATTTGGGTTTCAGTAATTCCTCTCAGTTACATTGTCCTTGATCACGCCCTACCCGGTCTCTTATGCCCTGCTCACCACTAATTTTGGATCACTTGTTGTTCCCTTGTCCCTGGGTTTGTTAACACCACTTCCTTTCCCACACCTCTCCTTCTCCCATGTCCCCCCAGAACCTTAGGTTCAGTTTTTTTTCTCCTCCAGATTGTTTATCCTGCCTATTTATCTAGATAGACCTGCAGAGATAATAATACGCACAAAAACAAGACAGAGCAAAACACCAATGAAGAAAAAAAAAAAAGCCTGTAAATAGTTCCAGGTCTGTTTATTGACCTTTAGGAATGTTTTCCAGTCAAATCCGATAGGGTGCCACGCCCTGGCCTCAAAGTCCATTTTGGTATTCCATCAGGACTTCCTTGTTCTGCTCTCCTTGCTGTTCTGTTGCATGCCCTTAGTGTTTTGCCTCAGCGTGGTGGGATCAGATTGAGTGCAATTCCCACACTGTGTCTCCAGTGTTGCCCCCTATAGGGCTATGGGTCAGTGAGGGATGTCATGTGTTGTAGTGGGACCGGCCATATGGTCCTCTCTGTGCATTGGCTGCTCTGAGCAGGGATATCATACTCAAGGCTTGGTGGGCCATGATGTGCTTCACTCTCTCTTCCTCCCCCTTCATTTGCCCCCATGTGCTCTGATCAGACATGTCCCTCTCCCTGATCTGTAGCTTCAGTGCTGTCCTCTGGGGCAGTTGTCCATGTAGTTGGGATTGGGGCCGGCCCCTCAGATCTCTCTACTGGTTCCCTACCTCATGCCAGTATGTTGCATGCACATCTTGGAGCACCAGGTTGAAGTCTGGTCCCTCTTTCCCTGTGGAGATATAAACAATACCCTCCCCTTGGGTGGGTTAGTGCCCTGTTCTCCTGCTACACATTTCTTTTTATTTTCTTCCCCCTACCTCCTTTTTAGTTGGCTACCATATGTATCCCTGGATTTGGTCTGGCCCCTGCCATACTACCTGGACCTCACCCCAGAAATGTTTGTATACAGTAGCTTTTTCCCTATGCTCCATTTTGCATTTTTTAAAAAAGTTTACCTCCATGGACTCATGTTGTTTTTGCCCTTTTGTGCTTGGCTTACTTTGGTTAGCATACTTTCTTCCACTTCTTCACATGTGGTGATGTGCTTCACTCGTTCATCACTGCCTTTTAGGGAGGCATAGTATTCCATTGTATGTATGTACCACAGTTTTTTAATCTATTCGTCTGTTGATGGAAATTTCGGTTGTTTCCACCTCCTTGCAATTGTGAACCGTGCCGTGATAAACACTGGAGCACAAATGTCTGGCCCTGGTTTGTTTCTTGCCTCTTCTGGGTATATGCCCGGTAGGGGATCACTGGGTGATACATATGGTAGCTCAATTTCCATCTGTTTTAGAAATCACCAAATCTATTTCTGCAGTGGCTGTACATACCTACAGGTCCACCAGCAGTGGATGAGAGTTCTTATCTCACCACAGCCCTTTCAACACTTGTTGCTTTCTGATTTTTTGAATTGGGTTGTCTTTGAGGGTGTTAGGTGATACCTTGTTTTAATTTGCATTTCTCTTCTGGCTAAGGATCAGGAACATTTTCTCATATGTTTATTGGCCATTTAGATTTCTGCCCCTGTGAAACTTCTGTTCATGTCCTTAATTGCCACCTCCTCAGTGGGCAAGGCAATTAGTTTCTTTCTTTTTGGAAGCTAGCAAAGTGTTGTAGATTTTAATATTAAGGCCTTTGTCTGATGTGCCAATGCTAAAGATGTTTTCCCAGTCTGTGGGCTCTCTTATTACTCTCTTGATGAATTATTTTGATGTACACAGGTGTTTTACCTTCAGTATATCCCACTTGTCAATTTGTGACTCATCTGTATTTGTGACCTCCCTATTTCTGATAGCCTATGTATTCTCTGTGCCAAGCAGGTTGGTCCCAATTCCCTCATTGATGGCCTGAATAGCTGGGGGTTTTACCTTGAGGTCTGTGATCCACCTTGAGTTTATTCTTGTGCATGGAGTGATATAAGGATCTAGCTTCATATTTCTGTAGATAGATATTCATTTTTTTCCAGCCTCATTGGTTGAAAAGGGCATTTGATATTTTTTGGGCCCTTATCAAAGATCAGTTGTCTGTATGCTGATGATTTTATTTCTGGGTTTTCAGTTCTTTTCCATTGGTCTGAGTATCTGCCATTTTACCAATACCATGCCAATTTGATCACTGTGGCTGCATAATATGTGCTAAAGTCAGGTAAAGCAAGCCCTCCCACTGTGTTCATCTTCTTGAGTTCTCTGCTAATTCAGTGCTTCTTTCTTTTCTATATGAAGTTGGTAATCGGTTTTTCCATTTTTGGGGAAGAAAGATGAGGGTAATTTTAAAGGATTGCATTAAACTTATATAGTGCCTTGGGCAGAACTGTTATCTTTACTATATTGAGCCTTCCAGTCTATGAGCATGGGATATTCTTCCATTTGTTGAGTTCACTCTTCGTTTCTTTTAATAGTGTTATGTAGTTTTCCTCATTTAAATCTTTTGTTATTTAAGTCAGGTATATCTCTAGATATACATTTGTGCTTGGTTATTGTGAAGGGTATCACCCTTTTGTTCTCCCCTTCTGTGGTTTTATCCAATGTGTATAGCAGTCTGATGGACTTCTGTTTGTTGATCTTGCATCCTGCCACTCTGTCAAACTCCTCTATTGCTTCCAGTACTCCCCTTGTGGAACTTTCGGGATTTTCCATATATAAAATCATATCATCTTCAAATAACAACAGTTTCACCTTTTGCTTCCCCAGGTGAATACCTTTGATGTTTTTATTTGCTTTCTGCTGTTAGCTAAAACCTCCAGTGTGATGTTAAATGAGAGTGGGGGCACATGGCAACTTTGTTTGGTCCCTTTTTCAGTGGGCTTATGTTAGTCTCTTTTCCATTGACTACCACGTTGGCTGGTGGCTTTTCTGATATACCATGTATTATCTTGAGGAATTTTCCTTTCATTCCTATCTTCTTGAGTGTCTTAAACAGGAACTGGTGTTGGATATTGTCGAATGCTTTTCCCGCATCTATCAATATTATCGTGTGGTTCTTAAAGTTTTTCATGTCAATGTGGAGAATGATACTAGTGGTCTTTTATATATTGAACCATCCCTGCATCCCTGGTATGAATCCCACTTGGTCATGGTGAATTATTTTATATACTTTTGCATTCTATTGGCCAATATTTTGTTAAGGATTTTTGCATCGATGTTCATTAAAGATATTGGTCTGTAGTTCTCAATTCTTGTGGGATACCTGCCCAGTTTGGGTATCAGAGTTATATTAGCTTCATAGAAGAAGTTTGGGAGTTTACTGTCTTTTTCTATGTTGTGGAAGAGTTTGTGTAGGATTGGTGTCCGTTCTTCCCTGAATGCTTGGTAGAATTCTCCTGGGAAGCCATCTGGTGCAGAGGATTTTTTTTGTTGCTAATCCCTTGGTAACCTTGTCTATATCTTCTATTGCTATGGGTCTGTTGAAATTCTTGACATCCTTTGGGGATAGTCTAGGGAGGGATTGTTTTTCCAAGAATTTGTCCATGTATTCCAAGTTGTTGAATTCATTGGAGTACAGTCCTTCGGAGTACTATGTAATTATCCTTTTGATTTCATTAGAGTCCGTTGTAATGTCCCCTCTTTCATCCCTCATCTTTGCTATTGGAATTTGTTCCCTCATTTCTTTGGTTAGGTTTGTAAGAGGTCTGTAGATTCTGTTTATCCTTTCAAAAAAACCCAACTTTTATTTTTTTATCATTTTATTGGGGGCTCATTCAACGCTTATCCCAATCCATATATACATCCATTGTGTCAAGCACATTTGCACATTTGTTGCCATCATCATTCTCAGAACATCTACTTTCTACTTGAGCCCCTGGCACCAGCTCCTCATTTTCCCCCTCCCTCATGAATCCTTGATAATTTACAAGTCATTATTATTTGTCATATCTTACATTGTCCAATGTCTCCCTTCACCACTTTCCTGTTGACTGCCCTCCGGAGAGAAGGTTATATGTAGATCCTTGTAATTGATTATCCTTTTCTACCCCACCTTCCCTCTATGCTCCTGGTATCACCCCCCTCACCACTAGACCTGAAGGGTTCATCTGTCCTGTATTCCCTGTGTTTCCAGTTCTCATCTGTACATCTCTGATCCAGCTGAATTTTTAAGGTAGAATTGGGATCATGATAATGGGGGTAGAGGGGTGGAGGAAGCATTTAAGAATTAGAGGGAAGCTGTATGTTTCATTGTTGCTACACTGCCCCCTGACTGGCTTGTCTCCTTCCCGAGGCCTTTCTGTAAGGGGATATCCAGTTGCCCACAAAGGGTCTTTGGGTCTCCACTTTGCACTCCTCCTCATTCACAATGATGTGATTTTTGTTCCTTGATGCTTGATACCTGATCCCTTCAATACCTTGCGATCACACAGGCTGGTGCGCTTTTTTCCATGTGGTCTTTGATGCTTCTGTGCTAGATGGCTGCTTGTTTACCCTCAAGCCTTTAAGACCCCAGATGCTGTATCTTTTGATAGCCGGGCACCATCAGCTTCCTTCACCAAACTTCCTTATGCCACCATTAACCCTCAGCAATCATACTGGGAAGGAAAGCACACAATGATAAGCTTTTTCCTTCTTTGATGCCTGAAACTTTATCCCTTCAATACCCTGTGATCACACAGGTTGGTGTGCTTCTTCCGTGTGGGCTTAGATGCTTCTTAACGAGATGGCCACTTGTTTATCTTCAATCCTTTAAGACCCCAGACACTCTAGCTTTTAATAGCTGGGCACCCTCAGCTTTCTTCACCACATTTGTTTATCCACCCATTTGTTTTCAGCAATCATGTCGGGAAGGTGGGCATCATGGAATGCCAGTTTAATACAATAAAGTGTTCTTGCATTGAGGGAGTACTTGAGTTGAGACCCAATGCCCATCTGCTACCTTAGTACTAAACCTATAAATATGTGCACATAGATTTGTTTCCTCATCCTCAAATATATTTACATATGTACATTCCTGTATTTAGATCTCTATATATGCCCTTTAGCCCCTAGTTCTTTCCTCTATTTCAAAGAACCAACTTTTAGCAGCACTAATTTTTCCCATAGTTTTCTTATTTCCCCTCACCTGAATCTCAGCTCTGATTTTTATTATTTCTTTTCTTTTGCTATTAGTAAGTTTGTCCTGTTGACTCTGCTCTAGTTGCTGTAAATTTTGTGCCAGCATTTCAATCATAAGTCCTTCTTCCTTTTTCATGTGTGCATATATTGCTTTGAAACTTCCTCCGATAACTGCCATTGCTGTGTCCCATAAGTTTTTGGTACATTGGGTTCTCATTCTTGTGGGTTTCTAGAAATTTCCTAATTTCATCTCTTATCTGGGCCAGGAGACATTACTTTTGCAACAGAGAGTTATTCATCCTCAAAGTGTTTCCTCTTGTTTTCTTCATCTTCCTTTAGTTGATTTCCAGTCTTATGGCAGAGAGAGAGAGTTCTGTATGATATCATTGTGCTTAAATGTATGCAAATTCTCCTTATGCTCCAGCATGTGGTCTCTCTTTGAATTTGTGCCTTGTGGGCTTGAGAAGAATGTGAAATTTTGTATTTGGATGAAAAGCTCTGTAAATATATCAGGTGAAATTGTCTAATTGTAGTGTTTGGATCTCTAGACTTCTTGTTGAGTTTCTTTCCCTGTGATCTATCTTTCTCAAAGAGCGGTGTATTTAAGTCACCTACTATAATTGTTGGACCTGTGATTTCTTTTTTCATCTTTTGGAGTGTTTAGTTAACATATTCAGTGGGTCTCTCGTTCGGAGAATATATGTTTAAAATGCTTAGTGGCTCTTAGTTTACCATTCCCTTGAGCATTATATAGTGTCCCTCCTTATCCTTTTTATGGTTTGCACTTTGAGGTCAATTTTGTCTGAGATTAGGATTGCAAACCCTGCTTTTTTTGAACTGCTGTTTGCTTGGTATGCCTTTTTCCAGCCTATTGTTGTCTGTAGTCTTGAGATGTGTCTCCTGTAGGCAGCAGATTGATGGGTTGTGTTTTTTATGCCAGTGTGCTAGCCTAAGTCTTTTAACGCCTGAGTTCAGTTCATTGATATTCAAGACTATTATCTCCATCTGTGGACTCTGTGATGTCATCTTATAACTTTGGTGTTGAGTGTTTACCTACCTTCCTTTCTTATCAGTGTGTTGTGCATCTGTGTGTGGTTCATTCTTGACTTCTTTTCACCCCTAAGCCAATGCTATCTTGGGGTCTATTTTCTCTTTGTTGCTCTCTGGGTGGGGTTGTTCTATGTGGTGGTCTCTTATTTATGCTTGATGTGTGCTGTTCTTCTGCCCATTCTGGGTCAGCAAGAATCTTTGTAGGGCTGGGTTTCTTCTAACACATTCTTTGAGTTTTTTCTTGCCTGGAAGGACATTTATTTCTCCATCTATCTTGATAGATAATTTGGCTGGGTAGAGTATTCTTGGGTTTGCGTTATTTTCCTTCAAATTTTGGAATATGTTACTTCACTCTCTCCTCTTTTTCATAGTGTCCACTGATAGATCTGATCATATTCTTATTTGTAAACCTTTATATGTGATTGCTTGCTTTTCCCTAGCTGCTCTCATGATTTTTTTCCTTTTTCTCAAAGTTGGATAGTTTAACTATTATGTGCCTCATTGTCTTCTTCTTGGGATTCAGTCTAGCTGGTGTTCTTTCAGGCCCCTGAATGGTTACCTTGTTTTCATTCATTAAGCTGGGGAAGTTTTCCGCCAAAAATTCTCTCACTATTGTTGCAGATTACTTCTTTGTTGTGTCTTCCTCCAGTAATCCAGTTATTCTGATGTTGTTCCTCTTCATAGCATCAGACATAGCTCTTAGATTTTTTTCAGCTTCTCTGATGATCTTATTAAATTTTTGTTCCTCTTTGTTAATGTCTGCTTGACTGTCCTCTAGGTCACTGGTGAGGTTCTCTGCCTCCTCCCAGTCGATTGGTGAAATCTGTGTGTCTGCTACTGGTTTTTGTTATCTTATCCCTACGCTCTTGTATTTCCCTCTGGTGTATAGACTTTATCTCCTCTATCATTTCATCCATTTTCTGTACTGTTTCCCTCATATCCTGTATGACTTCAAATAGCATTCTGAAAATTTTGTTCTGTGGCAGATCAATGTCTGCTTCTATGCATGTTGTTAGGTTCAAGACATCTTCTGCCATTGGCTTTTGTTGCTCCTATTTTTTCATTGAGGTTGTTGGGGCTTATTGCTATTTGTGTTACCTTGTTTTAGAGGAGCCAGGTGCCATTTTCCAGGGAGTTGAAGAGCACTGGCTCTCTCTGGGAGACTCGTGGGAATGCTTCTTTGAACTGTCTGCAGCTAATTTTACCATGGAATTGGCCTACCACCTTATCTTCCTGTGGCCTCACTCTTTCCCTAGTCAACCATTATTCTGTTATTTGGAGGGAAATTTGGATAGACCTCTTGAGGGACGCTGGTTGGGTTGATGTGGACCCACGAGGATGCTGCTGTACCTTGTGATCTCACAAGCAGCCATGATGGTGTAGCCCTCAGTAGCTTGGGGCACCACAGAGGGTATTTGGGGGTGCCCGCTGCAATAGGAGTGCCAAAGGCGACTGGCAACCGTTTTGGTATAGAGCACTGCAAATGGTGGGCAGAATTTCCCTGGTCAGGTAGATCACTGTTGAGGTTGGGCAGAGGTTCCTTTACAGGGTGGAATGTTGGTGAGTGTTGGCTGTGCTGCCTTAGGCCGTGTGAGGCACTACAACAGATGGGAGGAAGTTCCCTCAGTCACGTGGGACCACAGAGGACGAATTGGAGCTCCCCTAGCCACTCAGGCAAGATTTCTCCAGAAGAAGCTGGGCGAGATTTCCCCAGCCATGTGTTAAGCACTGCAGAGGGTGGGTGGGCGGAATTTCCCCCAGAAGAAGTTGGCGGGATAGCCCCTGGCGGAGGATGGGTGGTTTTCCCCCAGTCTAGGGTTATGCTGTAGAGGGTGCAGCTCTCACAGCTGGGTGGAGGACAGGCGTAAATGCCCTAGTCTAAGGGGAGTAGTGTGGAGGTTGGCAGTGGTGTGTAAGAGAAAAGGGAAAAGAAAAAGAAAAAAAAAAAGAAACCAACAACAAAACTAAGCCTGCTGAGACTTTGGGGGATAGAGAGAAGAGAGGGAAGCAAAAGTAACAATATAGCTGAGCCCCAATCCCTGAGTGTGGGGCTGGAGGGGTTTGCTCCCTTCCCTGAGGCAGCAGCAAGCTGTGGCTGTGTTGAAATAAAGCCCCTGCTCCGGTTCCAAATGATCCCAGCTCCAGCTGAGACTGTGGTGGGGCGAAGGTGAAACCCTAGCCTGCTTCCACTGTGGTAAGCCAAAGGCCTCCAGCTCCTCAAAACCTAGTGGATCATATAGTCTACAGCAGTGGTTCTCAACCTGTGGGTCGAGAGCCCTCTCAGGTTCGAACCACTCATCACATCGGTTGCCTGATTCATAACAGTAGCAAAATTACAGTGATGAAGTAGCAATGAAAATAATTTTATGGTTGGGGGATCACCACAACATGAGAAACTATTGAAAGGTCATGGCATTAAGAAGGCTGAGAACCACTGATCTACAGGATTAGGTTGAATCTTGAGTTCTTTGTTTGGGAATATAAAAACGATGAAACAAATGAACAGAAATCAGAGGACCCAAGAACGGGGAGCTGGAATCAGATCATGTCCTTTGGACTGGAGGGTCTTTCAGAATACTGATGCTAAGGCATGTGGAGATTTCCAAGGGATGCTGAACCCACAGATGTTGAAGAGACAAGGATCTTCCCCCAGAGCTGGCAGAGAGAGAGAATGAGAGAGAGAAAGAGAGAGAGAGAGAGAGAGAGAGAGAGAGAGAGAGAGAGAGAGAGAGAGAGAGAGAGAAAGAGAAAGAACCTTCCCTAGAGCTGGCATCCTGAATTTGGACTTCCAGTTTCCTAAACAGTGAGGAAATAAAATTCTGTTCCAGCCATCCACTTTTGGTATTCTGGTTTAGCAGCACTGGTAAGACAGCCACCAGAGTACAATGTCCATTTAAGATTGATGACAAAGAGACTTGTCTGACGTAGCCCGTAGTTTCAAAGAATACTGTATCTCTAGCATAATTTAATTGTATATAGTAAGATATAGCAAGGGTCATGAAATAATGATGGTATATATACATTTTGTTTATTTTCTTTATTTAATTAAATCTACCTACTATCCAAGGTCCAAGGTGGAGGAAAATAATAGCAATTACCAATTTAACTGGACATAACTATGCCCAGTGTCCTAAATGATAGTGTAATAGTAATGCAAAAAAATTAATATAGTAATTTTAGAAATGAACTTTTTGGGTATAAAATGAGGAACATATTCCATTGTCCACTTTTATAGACTTTAGCTTAAAAACATTTGTCTATTGTGGAGAATATACATCGTAAAGCATATACCAATTCAACAGTTTCCACACATATAATTTAGTGATCTCGATGATATTTTTTTAGTTGTGCAACTATGTTCACAGTCCTTTTTTGAGTAGTTTCTCCCTCATGAACACAGACTCACTGTCCCCAAGGTTTCTAGCTAATCTTTCAGTTGTTATTGTAAATTTGATCCCATGGAGATCTTAAAAATGCATAATGCTCCTGGGATGATCTTTTAAAATTTTAGTTAAGCTAAACTAGTATTTGGTTTTAAGAAAACTGCAGGGGATACTTTAGGCTCAGTTCAAAGATGATCTCTGGGCAGTAGTTTCAGGGATTCATCAATCCTCCATTGCTCCATAAAGTCAATACAGTTCATGAGAATTTGGAATTTTGTTCTGCGTTTTCCATTTTTGATCAGGTTATTTCTATGGAATCTTCGATCAAAGTGTTCAGGAATGGTAACCAGATACCCTCCAGTTTTCTGGTCACATGGAAAAGGAGGCAGCTGTTCATGGAAATACTTAGCTACATAGACCATATCCTCATCTGATTCCTGACTCTCCATCTTCCTCTGGTCTACCAGGTGATTAGAGATCAATTGTTGTTGATCTCTTGGATGATGACTTCACTTAAAAAATGAATCCTATATTTATCCCGTGCCAATCCTTGGTTGTGAAAAATATGGCGGTCAGTTTCTCTGAAGATGACAGGCTTGGAAACTATGGGAAGCTCTCTGTCAGTGGTTTCAACCTTCCTAATGCCATGACCCTTTAATACAGTTCCTCAGGTTGTGGTGACCCCCAACCACAAAATTATTTTCATTGCTACTTCATAACTAATTTTGTTACTATTATGAATCAGGCGACCCCTGTGAAAGGTTCATTCTTCCTCTAGAGGGGTTATGACCCACAGGCTGAGAACTGCAGCTCTATGTAGTCTAGAGACATTTTGAGTCTGAATTTACTAGGAGGCAGTGCTCTCTCCCCTTATTTTTCTTTAATCCTTTTTCCTAATAGACAGGCTCTTTACACTCTAACGGGTGTTCATTGATGTTAAGCCAGGGTACCTCGGGATATTTTACAAACATGGCCATTTAAATTGCTGACTTCTCTGGTTTTGACAATTTACTAAACTGATATAACAGGTAGTTCAATTTAGGCACTGTATGGAGAGCAATCATTTAGCACAGTTTGATATTTAACACAGCAGCTTAGCCATAAAAAAATACAATCTATGCTAATATGGTCTATTCAGTGCTGTTTCCAACAAAGCCTGCAATTTAGCCACTTTGAGTTCTTACAACTGTTGTTTACTAATAATGCTTGATTTCAGCAGACGCCCCCCCCCTCCCGCCCGCCACCGCCTCCAACATTCCTTCAGTTCAAACCACATGAGAAACTCATATTTTGAGGGAAGTTAATCATTTGGTGATTCTTTAAATCCGTATGCTAAGACTTGGCTGTAATTTTCACATCTCTCCTTTCTTTCTTTGTGTTCTATTACATGTTGCATCTTTACAGAATTAAATTAAAACAAGCACAGGATGTTCTCAGGTTAAACACAGATGCATTCTTGTGAAAGCCCTCCCGTAATTCAAAATGTGTACTATTCAAGACTAATTTTGTTAGGGATAAATGTGAAGTAGAATTCTGCATGAATCCATGCATCCATTAATTTTTCTACAGGATACTATTTAAAATATCCATAAACCATGACTGCTGTGTGTATTTTTCCCTTATCTTACATGTGTGAATCTTTAACTTGTCTAGCTCCTTTCATCTCCCTGCTGTGGAGCCAATTGTGGGAGTAGAGCTTTTCTTTCCATAGAAAATATGGGAAGAACCCAACAAAAACGATGGAAATGGCAGTGAAAACCATGGCCACCAACGCTTTAGCACTCTTTCCATTGAGAGGCTGGGACTCTGCTCCTTTCTCTCGGATTTGGACTGGCTGTGAGCATACAGTAGAAGGAATTTCATATGGTTTTCAAGGTGCAGGAGGTAGAAGAATAATGCTCCCTTCCACCTCAAAGAGATCCTCAGCCACATTCCAGAAACCCGTGGATGTTACCTTTCATGGAAAAGGGGGCTTTGCAAATGAAATTAATTTAGGGATCTTAAAATGGGAAGATTATCCTGGATTTACTAAGCAGGCTCAGTATAATCTCCAGGATCTTGCTGAGAGGAGAAGAGGAAGAGCAAGACTTGAAGACACGACACTACTGCTTTGGAGATGAGGAAGGTGCCACAAGTCCAAGCGTATGGTGGTCGCAGAAGTTGCCAAGGGCAAGGAGATTATCCCCTTGACCTTTTAGAAGGAACACAGCTCTGCCCACATCTCGATTTTAGCATTTTGGAGTTCTGATATTCGGAAGTATAATACATTTATGCTGTGTTAAGCCACTTATGCTGTGGTAACTTGTTACAGCAGGAACAGGGCACTCACACCCCAGCCTAAGTCACCCAAGACATTGTTCTCTTGGAATTTTCACTCCGGATGCTTCTTCTGCGGACAGCTCTCTCGTTGGATCTAGCCATACTGAAACCTTTCACATTGCACTTGGGACACAGATTTTTTCACACATCCAAATGACCTTTACTTGGGTGTCTACATTATACATTTTCCTCATTTTAAAGCTTTTTGCATTTCTTTATTCTTCTATTTTAGATGGGTCTTCTACAGATGATACACAGTTAGATTTTATCTTATATTTAGTCTGGAAATCTGATTTTTAATGGGAACATTTCCTTCTTTCATATTTGATGTTATCTCTGATCTACTTGAGTTTAAATATCTTATTTGGGTTTGCTATTTGTTCCACCCATTTTGTGTTTCATTTTTCTTCCTTTGTTGTCTCCTTTTTGGTTATTTCATGTATTTCCATCTCTGCCTTTATTTGTTCTAGGTTTATGTACTTTATTTGTATTCGTTTTATGGATATCCTGGAGGTTACAATGCACACATTTCATTCATCAAAGCCTAAAATTAATTAATGCCTCCTCCTCCTGGAATTATTTAATGATCTAAAAACCCCATTTACCTACCTACGAATATAGGTGATTGTTTTCATAAGTTTTATTCTTCTTAAAAGCTCACAAGGTTCTTTATTTTCTTTTGTTTTATGCAAATAGTGATACTTTAGATTTATCCACATATTTATGACATCCTATGCTCTATACTTTTTCTTGTAGTTCACACCTTTCATCTGGGATCATCTTTTTCCTTCCTGAAGAACATCCTCTAACATTTCTTTTAGTAAGTATCAGCTGGTGGAAAATACCTTATTTTGCCCCCATTCTTAAAAGCTGTTTACACTGAGTATATGCTGAGTTTTTCAGCACATTTTTAATGCAGTTTTTGTCATAAATTAGGTGTCTTGGCTGATATGCAGGTCAACTTATCTCGAGTATATACGGTAATTGTTTTTAATACATTGAAGGTGTCATCCAGTTGTCTTATCAGTGGGATCTTTCATGACCAGTCTTGTATGTAAAATATTATCACTGCAGATTGCTTATCCCTCATTACTTTTTCCATAGAACCTCTTCCCATTAAAGTGCTTGTGTTCATTCGCTTTTTCAGTCTCTACTCTTACTGTCTTGCAAGAGTGCAGAAACTTTGTTTCATTCATTGGTATATTCCCAGTACCTTGGATGGTATCTGGCATATTTTTGGCATTCAATAAATAATTTATAGAATACATAAATGAGTGAATAGTCTCTCGCAATCTCAGAATTCTTTAGACGTGATTCAGTGTGGTACTGAAATCAGCAGGCAGATGTTTGCTGAGCAGAAATATGTGAATATAAAGCAACATCTAGAAGAGCCTGATGCCCTGTGAAGGTCTACTTAATTAAAAAATACAGCCTTCTCTCCTTCCCCAGCACTAATTCATTACAAAATGATCAAAATTGGAATCTATTGGATGAATGGTGCTCATTTAATGCTGTGACAGAAGGGCAGCATCTTAATAAATAGTTTGCTGTAGGGATCAGAGCCCACTGCCATCCAGTAGATTCTGACTCAGGATGGCGGAGACCTTTTCCATGGTGTTTTCCAGACTGTAAATCATTACAGGCGAAGACAGCCCCATCTTTCTCCTGGTTTTGAGCCAGTGACCTTGCATTTAGCTGCCAGGCATGTAACCAAATTCACCGCCAGTGGTTAATCAACACATTTGTGCTAAAACGTTCTTATTCAACATAAAAATGTGTACCCAAATCAACAAAATTGTGCCATTTGCTCAAGAAACATTTCTAGAAATTTATATAGATGTTATTTGCACTTTATAAAAATGTTTTGTTAGAATAATAATTCCACATTTTGTACAACAGCAAAAACTGAGAAGACTCCTACATCAGCTTACCATAAAAATTCCCTTTTGTTTTTGGACATTCATCGACTAATTCTTTATAAAAATGCGCTCACCTATCTCAGGGGTTTTCAACATTTTGTATTCTAAAGAGGCATGGGAGAGGAAGCAGTTCTCTCTTGGCTTTAAGATGAGGCAACAGAGTCAGAACCTGACCTGAGTCAGTCCACATAGTTGGGTAAGGGATCCAGGTCTTAGCAGACTTCACATCCAGCATGGCTGCCTTCTATTCTATAAAGACATTAACTTTGAACTAGAGACTAAACTGGTGACAAGTTTAACATGAAAGGCACACATTTATTCCTGTCTATTAAAACTTTTTCTCGTGAATTGGGTGACAGTTTACAGAGTAAATCAGTTTTACATCCAACAATCTATATACACTTAATTTCATCTTAGTGATTGTGGTCCTGAGAATGTCCCACCACTCATCCCACTTCTTCCCTGTGTTTCCCGTTTCTGCGCCTCCTTCTTTCTGAGCCCTACTTAGTTTTATCCTTGAAAAAATGCTACCATTTGATCTCTAATGTTTAATTATTATAAAATGTGCACATCTTCCCGGTGTTATTGTTCCCCTGATAGATGTGTCTATTTTTTTTGGCTGAAAGTTGAGCCATGAGGGTGAGTTCATTTCCAGGTCTGCAGGGTGACTAAGAGTCATAGTCTTGGGTTACAACAATCTCTCTCTAACCAATAAGTCTGCTCACTTTTATGATTTTGAGTTTTGTTCCACAACATTCTTCCACTTTATTCAGAAACTTCTAATGTGATCCCTTTTAGGACAGTTGGTAGTGGTAGTCAGGCACCAACTAATTCTTCTGATCTTAGGGTGGTGGAGACTGATGTTTATATGGTCCACTCGTTCATTGGCTTAATTCCAATTTTAGTGTATGTGCTGCCGAAGCGAGCAAATCATTGGCCTAATTCCATGTGTCTTGGATTTTATGCCCTTGAACAGGGAGAGACCAATAGTAACACCTTACTTGACTACTCATGAGCTTTTAAGACCCAGTCGCCACTGACCAAATTTGGATGTAGAACATTGTCTTTGTGGACTATGTTATGACAGTTGACCTTGGGAGGAGAAATTTTAAAACAGATTCTTGTATTTATTGAAGAAAGTCAGTGTTTTAGTCTTGCACTTAAAATTTTGGTAATGTATTGGGAGGTAAATCTACTCCAATGATGATGCAGATACCTAACACAGGTGTCATTTGAACCAATGCTCTTTGTGGCTCAGTGGAGTGGCGTTTTCTTGCTATTGCTCACATCTCCTTAATCTGGAAAGCAGGTGGAACCCCGCAAGTCACAGATTTGGAAGAAATATTCATCAGACCATTCAAGTTCTTTACTTTGGTCTTCGAGATTCTGTGTGATCTGATTCCTGCCTAATTTTTGGATCTCAACTTGTAACTATTTCCATCTTGCTCATTATATTCCATTCCTCACTCACAATCATACTTTTCATACTTCATCATGCATCTTACTTAAGACTCCATTAGTCTGACACTAGCTTTCTACCATCCATGTCTGGCTCCTTCCCACCCTTCATATGAATATGTAAGCTTAAAAGTGATTCTTTGGAGGACTTGACCTGCTACTCTGTATGAATCTGGTTCTCTCATTGTTCTGTTTCAGCGCCTTGCTTATTTCTTACATTGTCCTTGCGACAATTTGTCATTGCTTTGTGTATTTATTTAGTCTTTGATCCTGTAGTAGATTCTGTATTCCAGGACGGAAGGAACATTCATCTGTTTTGTTCAGTGGGTCTAGAAGAGGCTTTGCATGTAGAAGACACTCAATAACTATGTGTTGAATGAATAGAGATATGAGGAAATGATCTCCTAGTGAGAACAAGATGGTGCAAATGGTTAATCCACTCCACTGCTAACCAAGAGGTTGGAGGTCCAAGTCCATTCAGAGGTGCCTTGGGAGAAAGGGCTGGTGATTTACTTCTGAAAAATCAGCCTTTGAAAACTCTATGGAACACAGTTCTGATACACCAGGAATTAAAGTTGACGATGGCAACTTTAAGTTGACTCTGATACACCAGGAATTAAAGTTGATGATGGCAATGGTCTTTGGCTCTGGTCTAAACTATGTGTCCTTATGTCTCAATGGATTTTTCTCTTACTACCTGTCTGCTAGCAAAACTGGGTCTTTCTATTAGAGGAAAATATATTTTCCTACTGGAAACAACACTTTTCTCCAGCGCTTCTTTTTAACTCTTTATCCCTTTCCTCTGCCTTTTGGGTGAGTTGTTGCCCTCTCTCAAGCTAGTCGTCCTCATGATAGGTTGAATTTTCTGAAGTGTCAGTTCTGCTTATGGATATGGCTCATGCCTTTTTAAGTTCTATACTAGTATTGCTTTTCTCTTCATTTTCCATGTAGTTTTATCACACCAACCTTCATATGGCAGTCTTGATCTCTCTTCGTTCACTGAAGTCATATTCCTTTTTAAGTTTCCTTTCAAGAACAAAGCAAGTGCTTAAAAAAAGTCTTACTCATTTGTTTTGCTTGCTCTCTCTTCCCCCTACTTTTTCAATTAAGGAACGTTCTCTCTAGGCCTATTATTTGGTTAAAGATAACAACAACAAAAACTTGCACATTGGTATATTGTGCAAATCCTTCCATTTGAACTTGAGCTTTTAAATTTTTGGTAAGTCTTTTGGTGTCTGAGGAGGATGGACCCTGAGTCTTTAGGTAGGGAGGCCACCATCAGAAGGTCTGTTTCTTTTGTCTTTCTTTCTAGTTAAAAACCACATAAAATGAAACAAAATCTCTAGTAGCCTCATCAGAGAGGGAGATGACCCAAGTATCCTAGTAAGTCCATCTTTGGTGTACTGTCCTATGACTCTTGAGGCAGCCACTTTGGAATGAGTAGATGGTTAGACATGACTGTTTATCTTCTCTCTCTCCAGCTCTGACTTTACTTTTGCTGTTCTCTACTAGGACAGTTCATATATGGAGGTGTTCTTTCTTCTCCTCCCTGCTGTCTTATTCATATTCCTTAAAAAAAAGAAAAAAATCTCTCTCTCTATCATCTTTTCTTTCTATCATCATCTAATCTATTATCTATCTATCTATCTTTTCTTTCTTTCTATTCTATCTATCTAATCTATTATCTATCTATCTGTCTATCTATCTATCTATCCTTTCTTTCTTTATATCATCTATCTATCTATCTATCTATCTATCTATCTATCTATCTATCTATCTATCTATCTATCTATCATCTATCTATCTATCTATCATGGATTGCATTATGTTTCTCCAAAATATGTGTTGACTTGATGAGCTAGGATTCTCAGTTTGGGAGAAGTTATGTAATGATGCAATCTGGCATTTTTTGTACCGATGTGGTCTGGTCAATCAGTCATAAGGGGTTGAGGGGGACACAACACCCTTATTCAGGGAACAGTTCTGATTTGATGAAAGGTGATTGGGACAGACATGCACAGCCCTGATACAATGTCAGGAGAATTTCCCTGAGCTGTGCTGTTTGAATCACCTTTTATTTCACAAGAGATAACAGGATATAGAATTGAGCAGAGAGTGAGAGACCTACCACGAAGAAAATAGGGGGTTGTGGTTAATATCGGGTAACAACCATCAGAGCCAGGGAGGGACCCCGTGCTGAGAAACTCTTAGACCCAGGCGAAAGTTGATGATAAGGACTTTCCTCAAGAGTCAACACAGAGAAAAGCTGCTGCCCGGAATTTGGACCCCTCGCCTCCTAAACTGTACTAGAATAAATGTCTGTTTGTTAAAGCCACCCGTGTGAGGGTTTGTATTATAGCAGCACTAGATAACGAAGACACTCATTGTGTACGTCCTGTCTTCAACGAACACAAGCTGTATGTACACTGCTAATTCTGTGGAGACATACCCAATACTCTCCCCCTGGTGGGTTAGTGCCTTACTCCCCGCATGCCATCAGCTCACTTTCACCCCCTGCCCTTTTCTCCCTTTCCACTTCTCCGTGTTGGATTAACAAGTACTTTCTTGGTTTGGTCTGACCTTCACCTGACTGCCTGTACTTCAACCCATACATTGTGAGCTAAGTGGCTTTTCTTCTATACCTACTGTGCTGATCATACTTATTGCAGGGGACACATGTTGTACTTGCCCTTTTGTGATTGGCTGACCTTGCTTAGCATACTAATAATGACCATCCATGCTTTTTAGTGATGCGTAGTACTCCATTGTATGTATGTGCGAGAGTTTATGAATCCACATGTCTCTTGATTGAAATTTAGGTTGTTTCCAACTCTTTGCAATTGTGAATTGTGCCACAATAGACATTGGAGTGCAGATGACTGGTCATGTTTTATTTCTTACCTCCTCTGGGTATATGCCCAGTAGAGGGATATCTGGGTCATAAGGCAGTTCAATTTCCATTTGCTTTAAATGTCACTAGATTGCTTGCTTTCCACAGTGACTGTATGTATCTACATGACCAACAGCAGAGGAGAGTTCCTATCTCACCACATCCCCTCCAACATTTGTTGCCGCTCTGATTTTCTGATTTGGGCTAACCTCAAGGGTGTTAGATGGTATTGCATGGTTGTTTTAATTTGCATTTCTCTTATGGCTAATGATTGGGAGCATTTTCCTATATGTTTATTGGCCATATGGGTCTCCTCTCTAGTGAAACTTCTTTTCATTTCTTTCCATGGTGCACCAAACCATGAAGGCAATGTAACTACATGGAGGAATGCATGAAAATATTGGGCTACAGGGCTGGCCCCAAGCAAGCCAAACTGACCCCCTCCCTAGAAGTATGTGTGACAGAGAACAACACTAAACCTACAGGTTGGGGAAAGAGGCTGACATGGAAACACACCTATATGGAAGCACACCAAGAAGGAAAAAAAGAGGACAGTCAGCCTACTCCCCATATTGGCACACCAAGCTTGGAGGATGATGTCCCTGCATGGACCTGCTAAGGCACAGAGAGTACTGTAGGGCCGACAACAGCTCATGACATATTGTGCCCTTACTGGAGCGTTCTGCAACAGAGGACAATAATGGGGACACATAGAGGGGAAGTAGTGTGGTCTGAACCTCCCGAAGTGGAGCAAACCAAGAAGGGAACATAGCAGATTAGCAACTGGAACAAAACCAAACCACAAAGCCCCTAAAGAGCAGGATCAGCGGGGAGAGTCATAAAGGTCAGCAGATAGACCTGGAACTTTATATGTTTTCTCTATCTCTCTCCTTTTTTACCTTTTCTTTTTTCAATCTTATGTCTTTTTATTGTTTGGTCTATGCCATTGTTGGTTTTCCTACTTATATAAGACAGGCATGGGAAGCAAGCTCGAGGAGAAAGCAATGGGACCTAGAGACCTGTAGTGTCTTAGGGGGAGAAAGTGGTAGGACTAATGGTGTAGTGAGCAAACAATGCCATAGACGGGGGAACAACTAGGGAATTAAAACCAACAACAATGAGGATTTAGAGATCCTGTGGTTGTTGGAGCAACAGCAATCTAGCTGAGAGGAAGTATTAAGAGGCAGAAGTAGGGGGAATGTGATGGTGGGGCCGGAGGACGGCAAAAGGAAATAGAGGAAGGATATAGAAGCAAAGCTATGGATAGAGGTATAACCATAGGTGTGTACATATGTAAATACATTTGTTCATAACAATAGAGGTATTGGTCTATGTACATATATTTATATAGCAATACACTGAGATAGTGAATGACCTTTTGGCCTCTGCTCATACCCTCCCTCAATATAAGAACACTTTGTTCTAATGAACTGGCATTTTGTAATGCTCACCCTCCCAGCACAATTGCTGAAGACAAAATGGGTGCGTAAGCAAATGTGGTGAAGAAAACAGATGGTGCCTGGCTATTAAAGGATATAACGCCTGGGGTCCTAAAAGCTTGAAGCTAAAGGTCACCCAGCAGTGAAGCAATAAGCCCACATGGAAGAAGCACACCAGCTGGTGCGATCATGCGGTGTCATCAGAACTGGGTAACAGGCATCAGAAGACCCATAACAAACAAACAAACAAACAAACAAACAAAAACATATTGTTGAGAGCGAGGGGGCTTGGAGCAGAAACCCAAAGCCCATCTGTAGACAATGGAACATTCCCACACAGAATGGTCTCAGGGAAGGGATGAGTCAACCAGGATGCCGTAAAGCACCGATGGAACACATAATATTCCTCTGGTTCCTTGAGGCTTCCTCACCTCCCACTCACTACACATGACCCCAGTTCTGATTCTCACTCTGGATGACTGGAGCATGCACACAGGTATAGATAAGAGGTAAAAGCTCACAACACATGGAATCCAGGAGTAGGAATAGGAATTGTGATACCAGAAGGGGAAGGGGGGGTAGGGGTAGGGAAGAAGGGGTAACTGATTGCAATGACCAACACATAACCACATACCCACCTCAAAGGGAGAAGAACAGAAACCATGGGAGAAGGGAGACTGCGATCAGTGTGAGATATGAAAATAATACTAATTTATAATCTATCAAGGAGTCACCAGGGATGTGTGTGAGGGAGGGGGGAAAAAGAGGTGCTGATACCAAGGGCTCAGTGGAAAGTAAATTTCTAGAAAAGAATGAAGGCAACATATGTACAAATAAGCCTGATACAATTGATGTATGAATTGTAATAAGAGTTGTAAGTGACCCAAATAAAATGATCTTTTAATAAAAAAAGAATATTTGCTTACATAGGGTAGATAGCGTATGGTTGATATATATATTTTTCAAAATGGAATCTGTGCATCAATATCCATCGGGTATATGAGTAATTGGTATATAGGTAGATAGATCGATAGATAGATATTGTTAGATATCGTCAAGTCGATTCCAACTTCTAGCCACCCAGTGTACAACAATCTAACCCCGTGAATCACACCAGAATAATGTCTTCTAAAGGGATAGAAGATGAGTCCTCCAGGCTGGGAAGCACTCAAAATGCATGGTGACCACAGCAAAGAACTTGAGCATACCAACATTTTGAAGATGCCACGGGACCTGGCAATGTTTCTTTATTTTGCACCTCATGTCACACGAGTTGAAATTGTTATAGTGGAAACACCAGGTTTACGCTAAGTTAGAAAGAGAACAAAAGAGTGGTATTGATACATATATATTATAAATCCATATTTAATATATAGAATCTCTATTATCTCTCTATATACCAACATTTCAGGAAATTGGGTGACAGGACACACATGAGCACCCAGGTAAGATGCTGGAGAAAGAGAGAGAGAGAGAGAGAGAGAGAGAGAGAGAGAGAGAGAGAGAGAGAGAGAGAGAGAGAGAGAGAGACTTTTACTAGCTGAAACAAAGGCAACACAAAGATGGGGGGAGCATGGCAAAAAGTTACAGGGTTTATGTTAAACTATAATCTTAACATTTAACATCAGTACATTGACTTGTTGCATCCTGAGATTTTTTTAACAAGACATCCTGTCAGGAATAAATTGAGTCACAGCTGTATGCCTGTGTCTCCCCTTGTCATAAGATAATAGGCTTATGTCTTTATCATAGCTATAGAAATATAGAGTCAGCAGAAGTGAAGCAGAAGGTCCCAGAGAGTGATAATGAAGCTTGATCACAATTTAGCTAATCAACATTTGCCTCGTCTTGGGTTTGGAATTATGGGACAGCCACAGGCTCCATGTTAACATGATCAAGTCTATTTCCTCACCTACTGTTGACCAAGCTATCTTCTCTTAAAGCCAGCTGTGTAAACAGTCTTAAAAGACACCTTGTAACAAACAATTCCATATCCAAGCTTCAAATCTGGGCTCTTGCTGTTGGTGTGGTGAGCACACTTTCACAAAAAGCACGAGTTGTTTCTTTAAACAGTAGTTTAAAGTGAAGATCTGGGTTTCATTCAGAATGGAGTTTTGCTTTAGGCCTGGCGTAACCAGTTAGGTCACCATCTTGGTTTTAAAGTTAACATCCACTGAGCCAATCTGATGGTAGCTAACAGTGATAGCGTGCTCTATCTCCATATTTATACGTATGTCAGGAACCCTGGTGGTATAGTAAGTTACTTCTTTTCTAGTTAAAAACAAAATAAAACAAAACAAAATCTCTAATGTCGTTAGAGATTCCAATGAATTAGACATTCATTGGAAAGGGCGATGGCCCGGTATCCTAGTAAGCCATTGTTTGGTGTATGTGCTACAATATGTCTCAGTGAGCCGGCCACTTTGGGTGGC
Organism: Tenrec ecaudatus; assembly: GCF_050624435.1. Lineage (NCBI taxonomy): Eukaryota > Metazoa > Chordata > Mammalia > Afrosoricida > Tenrecidae > Tenrec > Tenrec ecaudatus. The sequence continues at coordinate 66,435,143 of NC_134530.1, read as the reverse complement.
TGGGGCTCCAGGGTTGGGGTTAGGTTTCCCGCTAACCACAATGTCAGCAGTTTGAGTCTACCAGCCTCACCTTGGGAGAAAGATGAGACTTTCTGTTGCCATCAAGATTTATACCCAAAGCAGTGGGGGGTGGTGTGGGTGGGGTGCAGTTCTACACTGTCCTATAGGGTTATTATGAGTCAGGGTTGCTATGACTCCATGACAGAGAGCTTAGTTTTTTCTTGTTCGTTTAAGGAGCCCTAATTAAGCAACTCACTGCCATTGAGTCAGTTCTTTATGAAACAGGAAGTTGCTTGTGTTTCCAAGACTCTTAACTCTTCGAGGGAGTACACAGCCTCATCTGTTTCAAGTGGAGCCCGCTGCATAAGTCCTACACCACCAGGACATCATGCTTCTTAGTAAAGTGGAGGAGTAGCAAAAAGGAGGAAGGCCCGCGATGAGATGGATTGACATAGTGACTGCAGCAATGAGGTTAGACATGAGAACAATTGTGGGGATGGCCCTGGATGGCAGGGTTTCATTCTGCTCTGCATAGGGTTTCTGTGAGTCAGAACCGACTCAGTAGCACCTAGTAATAACAGCGGTGGTTAAGTAAGGAGCTTAGTGGCATGGTGGATTATGCTTTGAGCTGCTGACCACACGGCCAGTAGTTTGATCCCACCAGCCTCTCTGAGGGAGAAAGGCGAGGCTGTCTATACCTGTAAAGATTTTAGAAGTCTCAGAAACCCAAAGTGACCTTTCTACTCTGTCCTATGGGTTTGCTATGAGCCTGGAAAGACTCAATGGCAGTGAATGAGTGGTTAAGCACTTAGCTACCAACCCAAGGACTGGCAGTTCAAACCCACTCAGTCGCTCAAGATGTGTCAGTCTGCTTCAATGAAGTGTGTAGGCTAGGAAACCCCTGTGGGGTGGTTCTGCTCATGTCACACGGTGCTGGTATTGACTCAGCAGCACTCAATGACAGCACACATATGCACTTAAGGAAAAGAATGACAGAGTATGCCACATTCTGAACTATGGGCCGTGCTTCCTGTTTTATCATTTGGACTCTTGTTTGATTTGAGTAGAGCATGGATTCCTAGAGCTTCTTGTTTCTGCTGAGTCATGGTTGTATCGTCATGCGTCATTTTACAATGGGTTTTGGAATGATCAGAGCTGGGCTACTGTAAGTAAGTTATGCATAAGCATCACTCAAACTTTCATGAAATGATTCCTCCTTGTCTGCCTTTAGGGGGTCCCTCAGGCTGGTCTCCTGTTCTGCTGCCATCCATTTGAATCAGCCTACACTTACTGGGCACCTACATTGTCCTAGGAAGAGCCCCGAAAATGGTCCCTCCCTATCTTCTATCATGTCAAGACCGATTTTTATTTTAAGTAGTCTTTCTTTTTTTAATCAGCAGATTTAATGGGACATACCTCCAATTCTATCACTTATCTGTCAGCAAGTAATTAATGAAAATGTTAAGTCGTGCTGGGCAGGAACTGACCCTTGTGGAACTACATTTGTAAATTCTCTCGAGGTGACATTTACACTGACCCGTTAATCAATGCTGCATTCACTGAACCCATAAATGATCATTTCTCTGTTACACGATGGTAGGTGTACAAGCTAACATCTAAAAGCAACAAATAAATCCCTATCCTTGAAGGCCATGATTCATCAGACTTATCCTCAAAACCATGTTGATTTTTCACCCTGCCGTTAGCTATTTATTAAAACTAGCTAGGGCTGGCTTTCATGTTTATCAGACTTTGAATGCTGTAGTAGGCTAGGGGAAAATGGAAGATGGACTCTTTATAAGAGGAAAAACAGAAGTAGAAAGATTTAAAAATATTCTGGTAAAATATGCAGAACAAAATATTTAATTTTTATACAATTCAGTTTCATTAGTTGTGTTCAAGGAGTCCTGGTGGCACAATGGGTTAAGTGTTATGTAGTTCACAGAAAGTGGTGGTTTGAACTCCCCAGCCGCTCTGTGGTAATCTGTCCCTTAAAGATGCATGCTCTCAGAAACCGTATGGGGTGATTCTACACTGTCCTATCAGATTGCTGAGTAGAATCCACGCATTCATGCTTTTGTGGACAAGGACTTGTTATCACTGGATTCCTTTTCTATGTCCATTTGTAAAAGGTTACTAACATTTGTTAGTCAAGTAAATTCTGGCTTTAGCAACTCCTTTGATATGATTGATGGCTGTGGACCCAGCTACAATCCTGTTTCCTGTTCATTAGTAACGTCGCACTCTTAGAAAACACCACAATAAAGAAATCGATTTAGGTGTACATACTTTGAAGTATGTTTTACAAGTGGGGTAATTATACGACTATTTCCTTATCCTTTCATCTCCTCGTTTTTGAGAAATTAAGCAGCCTTTACTTTTAATAACTCACTCAGAAATACCTACTCCTTGCTCCATTTCCAAGTTAGATAAAAGGACGTTGGCAGCAGTCGGAGAGCCCCCGCCCCCAATGTGTCTAGGTAGTCCTTCCTTGTGCTCACTTCTGAGAAATTGGCAAGCGATTGATGGATGGAGCTTTTGAGATCCACCTGTATTCTGTACCTTAAGGCTGCTAATTGCGAGAGGACCAGAACCCAGTGGCACATTGCCATTGAGTCTGTTCTGGCTCACGGGGACTCCATGTGTGCAGAGTAGCACTGCTCCATAGGGTTGTCAAGGCTGTCACCTTTCCGAGGCGGATTGCCAGGCCTTGCCTCAGAGATGCCACCGGGTGAATTTGGACCAGTGAGTCTTTTAGTTAGTAGTGGAGCCTGTAAACATTTGCACCGCCCTCAAGGTGGGAGGAGATCTTGGTCCTTGGTGCATCTCTATGAGGTATCTCGCAGTACCAGACTAAAGGATGAATTATAATAAGCACACATTGGAAGTCTAGAGACATTCAGGCATTTCTATCTAAAATACATCATTCCAATGGGATGGATTTTATTTAGTTTAGGGGCTTCGCAAGACCAATTGAGGTAGATGGTCTATTGAGCCAGAAATAGAAATAGAAAATGTTGCACAAGCTTTCTAGCCACACCTGAGAGGTTTTACCTTAACTAGACTTGTGGCATGAGCTCGCCATCCTGGCAAAATGCACTTTCTTAGTTCCTCAGAGTAATTGTCACATTCTTACCTTTGCCAGAAAGGATTGGAATGTGGTCTAACTTAGCTTTATGTGGAAACGTTTACTTTTTCTTTTTTTTAAAACAATTTATTAGGGGCTCATACAGCTCTTATCACTGTCCATACATATATCAATTGTATAAAGCACATCTGTACATTCTTTGCCCTAATCATTTTCTTTTTTTTCCTCCTCTATTCTTTTTGTACATTTTATTAGGGACTCATACAACTCTTATCACAATCCATACATATACATACATCAATTGTATAAAGCACATCCATACATTCCCTGCCCCAATCATTCTCAAAGCATTTGCTCTCCACTTAAGCCCTTTGCATCAGGTCCTCTTTTTTTTTTCCCTCCCTCCCCGATCCCCCCTCCCTAGGAAACGTTTACTTTTTCAACAGTTCCTAAATACTGGTGCTTTATTATAATGTTGTTACAATGTGAAGTGGAATGTTTTCTTTCATATTTCCTTTCTCGCTCCTCATTTCTGAAAGTTAGGAGAAAGGTCCAGAATGACAAGTCCAGTGGAACAGTGAGACGCTATTTACATGTACGACCAAATCCAGTGTCCTTTACTTTTATTGTCTTCTCTCAATCAGCCTCACACCTTTCCGTAGCAGATAATATCCTTAAGTTACCTATGTGGAGATGGGATGGGGAGTCAGTAGCCCACAGCTTACATGAATTTTGGAAGCTCTTACAAGTACCAAACTGCAGAGCGGGAGCCGATGCCAGGGCTCTGATTCCAGCACTGTGTTCTTGCTCATCCCTGTCGCCAGTTCAGTAGAGGCTAGAAGGCTGCATGCCACCCACAGCTGAGCCTCCACCAGAGGTGGTGCCTGCTCTTCACTCGCCTGGAATTTCATCTTTGCCCACAGTTGTGGGCTTATAAACAGGATTGGCAACTACCTTCATTGACTCCCAGCTCACTGGGGAATAAGGTGGGGTTCCCCTGGAATCTCCCAAATTGCTTTTTTGAGAATGCTCCTATGTGGCTTTTGTCTAGGTGTGGCTCTTTCAATGTTTTACCAAAGACAAAGTGAATTGTGTGTCCTGCAAGGTGCCAAGGTGGTGCCAAGGTACCTGTGAGAGCTTGCCCTCTTTGGAGCACTGTACCTTCCTGTTACCTGTGCTCTGTCTTTTATTTTTCACCTTCATTGCACACCTAGGAAGGAAGGATTTTCCTTTGCTTCTTTCTCCCTGGCCTAGCTTGTCAAAGTCCCTATAGGTCTTGGAAGTCACCCTGGTCTCTCCTTATGGAGAGGACCCTAGAACGTGCTTGTGGCTGAAGTTTCTGTTGCATTTGCCTCTGCTGGGCACTGGCTCACCCAAGTTCCCCTTTATTTTCTCTCTGATTGGTAGAGGAAACCGACAGGCCCATCCCTGCCTACCTTCCTCAGGGAGTATTTGCTCAACAGCACAACTTCTGCTCCAATGGAATTGCTCCCCCGGGCTTGTTTGTCAGGGAAGAAAACAATGTGAGCGATTGCTCCTGCCCCTCAGGAGCCTTTGACACATGTGTTAGAGTTAGTAAACCTTAGTTTTACCAAATCCAGTCTCTCAAGCCTGTGGGCCTCAAGGGGTTCCATTCATTTCTTCCACTTGCTCTTTTAGCAGCTTTATTGAGATATAGCTTGAATACTTTAAAATTCACCCACTTTAAGTGGACAGTTCAATTTAACTTTGGAATATGCAACTGTCTGCACACTCCAGCCTTAGAGCAATTCCATTACCCTCCAAAGATTTTTTGAGCCCAATTTCAGTTGATTCTGGTCCCTCTCCTGATTCCGGTAACTACACATCTACTGTCTTTCTTTATAGTTATACCTTACAGGGGCATTTCATGTGAATGGAACCAGTCAGTATGTAGCTGTGTGTTTGTCTTTGGTCATGCTTTTGAGGTTTGTCTCTGTTGTAGCATTTATCAGTAATTTTCCTTTGTTTTGTTGCTGAAGAGGATTCCATTGTATGGCTGTGCCGCATTTTGCTTTTCCACTCACCAACTGATGAACATTTGGGCTGTTTTTCACACGCATCATGCTGCTGTGAACATTCACATACAAGTCTCTTGGTGGATGAGCATTTTCATTTCTCTTGAGTAGAGACTGCTAAAAGGACAAACTCATTTGTCTGGGGGGAAAAGTATGGCCAGAGTGCTCCTTAGAAGCAAGCCGGGCAACTCTTCGTCTGACATCCTTTGGACATGTTGTCAGGAGAGATCAATCCCTGGTGAAGGACAGTATCCTTGGCAAAGTGGAGTGGCAGTGAAAAAGAGGAAGGCCCCAGTGAGATGGATTGATGGAGTGGCTGCAATAGTGGGCTCCGGCATAGAACAATCTAAGGGTCACTATGGGTCAGAACCCACTCGATGGCACGTAACAACAACAACAGAGAGGAGGACAACTGCTGGGGTATAGGTGATTGAACTTAGGAAGAGACTGCCAGGTTGTCTTGCCAAGAAGCTGCACCATTTTACATGACTGCCACTGATGCCTGAGACTCCCTGTTGCTCCACTCCTAATCAGAGATTGGCAGAGAGCAGATGTTCTGGAAGCCCCTGCTTGCTTCTTTTCAAGGTATTGTCCTTTGACTAGACTGTAGGTTCAGCTAGCTGGCCAGATTTGTGGAGCATTTATTAGATCTATGGCATTTTTGCTTCCTAAATGCAACCCTTAAATGGCTAGTAAAAGGTAGTTCCGTGGCATTGCTGCTCTTGCTCGCCTAGCTCGTTAGTTGTTGATCGCTGCCACTGTGTCAGGCTCAGCGTCTGATGAACAGAACAGAACCATGCCCATCCTCGCCGCCTTCTGCATTCCAAATTCTGTATTTTAATAGATGAAGAAAATATGGTTCCTGCCCTCCATGTGCCAGTCTAATGCAATGATTTTTTGAAAAGGAAGAGGATTGGGAAGGGGACATATGATGCTCATATTAATTCGGCACAGGAACGCTTTCAAACTCTTATTTTTTCTTAGCAGGAGACTCTCTCTTATTGTATTTGAGCAGGGTTCTCCACATCTACCATGACTCTGTTTGCTTTGCTTATTACTGTCACCGTAGCAACCATAAGAGTGCCTGGCACTCAGTAAGTGCCCAATAAATATGTGTTGAATGAATGAAGGTTGAGAATTGCCATTGTAGTGAACTTCTGTGCTGATTGGAAGGAATCTTGTCTTTTAGGTTGGGGCTCCAGAAGGTTGAGGACTGCCGATGGAGTGGATTCCTTCAAACCTTACTGACTGGGTGAGGCACCTGACCAGTGGGGAGGTGCCAATAATATCATATAGTTGGGATCAGAAATGGGCTTGGCTTTTAAACAAACAGCAGTGTCTAGGGAGAACTGTTCAGTTCTTCATTGCAGTGTCACTGTCTGTTGGGGCTATTTTCTCTTTTCTCACTGGAGGCTGTGACATCCAAATGTATAACGACTATATAGTGTTCAGAACTCCTTAATTTTCTACGCTTCTACAGTGTAACTACAGCATGTCAGGTGCCCTGGGGTGCTCAGACAATGGGGCAGACACAGCCAGGGGGTCTCACTGTTTTGCCTTTGAATTGAGAGAGGGCATGAGAAATTTGTCTCTCTGAGCCAATCAGGGTGCAGTGTAGCAATGATGAAGCATACAACTTTCATCTAGTTCCTAAATGCTTCCTCCCTGCCCCACCACTCTCCACTATCATGATCCCAGTTCTACCTTACAAATCTGGCTAGACCAGAGGATGTACACTGGTACAGATAGGAACTGGAAACACAGGGAATCCAGGACAGATGATCCCTTCAGGACCAGTGGTGAGAGTGGCATACCGGGGCGGTGGAGGGAAGGTGGGGTAGAAATGGGGAACAGATTACAAGGATCTACATATAACCTCCTCCCTGTGGGACGGACAACAGAAAAGTGGGTGAAGGGAGACGTTGGACAGGGCAAGATATGACAAAATAATAATCAATAAATTATCGAGGGTTCATGAGGGAAAGGGGAGCAGGGAAGGAGGGGAAAAATGAGTAGCTGATAACAAGGGTTCGAGTAGAAAGCAAATGTTTTCCTCTCTCTCTACATTAAGCCATTCATGCCACTCATACGCCTCAGCCTTTTTGCTTGGTTGTAGACATGTAGACTGAGCACGATAAACATTTGAAAGTTGTAAACTTTGGGGGTATTTTGAGTAGGGAAGTTGTGAATTACTATGAGAAATAACCAGATATAATCTGAATTAGGGTTTCTAACAATATACTTACATATAAATACCGTCCCATACATTTTATAGCGTGCTTACATTTAAGGTGGTGAAAGGAAGATGGAAATTACATATTGTCTAAAGTAAAGATTTGGGTTCTTGAAGTAGATTAGAACAAAGGGGAGGTTTAGTGATGCTTTACTTACGTTTGAGCATCCATCTGGATTGGCTAGTCTAGTAAGTCAGACTGAGAATGGGGAGCTCCAAGTTAGGTTCCTGGCATTGAGTGCTTTTGCCTGGATTCGTTGTTCATCCTCTCTGAGCCTTCAATTGCTCCACCTGGGTGGGAAAACAATAGTCCCTTCAAGAACACTGGATGGCTTAACAAATTATGCTGTTGATGTGCTTAGGAGATTTTCAGATGAAAGGATCAGTGATTAACTTTCGATGACCATTTGAGATAGACAAAGATGTTATCTTTCCTTTTCTTTTCCATTTTTGTTAGTAGGTGAAAGCTGAAATTACCAAATGGGAGGTGAGCATGACCTACAGATGAGCGTGGTTGACACGGAAGGCAGATCAAAGAGAGAACCAATTAGGTGGATGCACTCACTGGTCTTGATAGACATTTTTGTGCTTGGTACATGCTGTTCCAATTCTGGCCTAAAGAACTCCAGGCCCTTACAGGAGTGCCACCGGGTGTACTTCCCCTCCTCAACAACTCTGTGTGCACTTTGCCACCTTACAAGCCCACAGTAGACTGCTTGATCTCTGAGGATGGCCTTGTTGGCTCATTAACTACCCAATAGATCTGTTCTTCGGAAGCATGTCTCTCCATGTGCTCCCTTGGTGAGACAGGCAGTCCCAGGCTCTGGGCTCATGCTGTTGCTGTTAGAGAACTGTCTGCCTTCAACCTAAAAAACAAACAAACACAGTTGTGTTTTTGGTGAAAGCTTACACAGCCCACTAGATTCCCACTTAGCAATTGCCAATGCGCAGTGACATTGGCTACATTTCCCACATTGTTGTTATTTCCATTCTGGTTTTCTATTTCCATTAATCTAGCTTCTCTGCCCCACCCTCTACCCCAACTATCTCAGCTTTGCGTTAGGGTAAATGTTGACGATGTGGTCTCATATAAGTGATTTGTTTTTTTAAAGGAGCACAGCACTTATGGGTGATATTGTTTAGTTTATGAGCCAATCTGTTGTGTAGTTGAAAGGTAACCTCTGGGAGTAGATTAAATAGAGTTTAGCGGTTATATTAGGGAAGTACTTTAAGGGGTTCATTTTTCTAGTCTTTACCTGTCCAGTAAGTGTGGCTGCTTTTTTTTTTCTCCGAATTTGATTTGTGTTCTATAATTGTCTCCTATTCTATCTGGAACTATCTGTTTATTTAATCTTTGTTGGAATGGTCAGTGGTGTAGTAATGGGGGCCAAGCACAATCTAGTTCTCTGTTCTCAGGCTAGATAAGGACATGGTTTATGCAGGTAATTAGTCCTGTGGATTAATTTCTTCTTTGCATATTTACTTTCTTTTTTTCCTCTTTTCCTCCAGATAAGTAGAGAGTAATAATTGTATTCCAATTCTCACCAACTTTTAAGACCTCAGGAAGCTACTTACCAAACTCAGCTGTAGAACATAAATTTTACAGACTATTGGGTGTCAATTGATCAAAGTTATGGTTCCATGCTTTCAAACCCCATAAACCATTCCTGAGAGGTATTTTTTTTTATGTCTGGGAAGGATCCAGGATGGTGCCCCCGATGTGCATATGTGAAACTCAAAGCAAACTCCTTGCCATTGAATTGATTCTGACCCACAGCAACCCTACAGGCCAGAGTAGACCTTCCTCTGTGGGTTTCTGAGGCTGCAACACTTTACAAGAGTAGAAAGCCTCCTTTCTCTCCCTCAGAAGTGCTGCTGATTTTAGATCACCAGGATTCCCTTTGCATGAACTTTGTGAAGCTCTCTCTTATAAATGCATATATGGGCAGCACACACAAACATATGTATGCATATTCCTACAGATATATCTATACATCTACACATGTTTAACTTTCTATATACATAGATGGATACACTTCTACTTATATAATCACTCAATTATTTTTCAGCGGCTACAAAATTGTACACATTATAACATTTACCCAAACATCTCATATATTTCTTAGTGTCATTAAACTTAGTCAAGTTGTGCAAAATTCACCTACATTTGATAATGCCTTTCTTTTCACCCAAAATAACAAATGATGATTGTCTAAAGCAGGATCTCCACTGTCTGCCCTTTGGTCTCAAAGGGCAGGGTGCAGTAAGCTCTTGGCAATGTACAGAGCATGCACCATCCCTCTCAATAGCTCTTTACTGAGTCAACCAGTGAACATGTGGAGGCAGGGTGACTAAAATAGGCATGACCTTTTTCTCACAGAGCTCTCTGTTCACTAGAAAACTAGCAAGCGAATCTCAATTACAACACAGAACTTACTGCCCGATAGGATTAAAAGGCATGGGAGTTAGGAAGGCTTCCTGGAGGACGGTGCATCTAATTGGAGCCCTGAAGAATGAGAAGGGATTAGAAGGCATCATAAGAGACTCCAAGAAGAGAACATAGCTTGTAGGGCACCAGAGAGGGAGCACATCCCATGTCTGAAGAATGAGCAGGGTTCAGAATGAGCAGTGGATACAGTATGTAAGTGTCAGGCAGGAGGCTGGGATGTCACAGAGGTTTTAAAGATAAGCTGGGGTCAGGCGCAACAGGACCTTGAAACCAGTGGGAGTGTGTGAGATGGTTTAGCGTGAGCATTGGCATGAGAAGAAAGGAGAGAGGAAATAAAGAGAAGGGAAAAAGGAAAGAAAGAGAAGGGAAGGGAAAAGGAAGGGAAAGCAGGATGAGAAAAAGGTAAGAAGGGAATGGAATGGAAGAGAAACCATTGCTCACAGGATGGGAGCATAGACTAGCAGGTAGTGGAGATGGAGGAGTCAGGGAGTAAGTAGGAGGAAACTCCATGGCTTCTCCCCATCCCTCCAATTCTACACATCTGTTGGTATGTTTACCGATGCCCATGCAAAATCTTACAGCATAAACACAATTACCCTTTCCCCCACCACTCTTGTACCTTGCACTCTCTCCTACCCCCCCCTGAACGTGTCCGTACTTCTCTCAAGTGGAAGTGACTCCAGTGCATCACCTCCCTTTTTAAACAGCCTTCAAAGACCAATCATTTTCTTTAAGGTTTCTATGTAGCATTTGATGCTACTGACCTCTTTTCTTTGGTAAAATGCTAATTTTCAGGATTTCCTAAGACAAGAACCTCTGACTTTTCAGAGGAATCGCCCTTTGATTTTTCCACTTTTGACTCTGGCTCCTGTCCCACCTCTTCTCTGTTTCCTTTTTTTTTTTTTTTTTTAATAACTCACATGACCTCAATCGACATTTCTATGTGACTGGTATTTCTAATAGGCATTGACTGATCTACCTGGTTGTCTCATCAGGGTCCCAAACCTCAATTTTTATTATCCTTCATCTTTCATCCCCATTAGTGTGTCTTGCATTTTGATTTTTGTGAACTACTAGTGTTCAGTTCAGTCTAGTTGAAAAACATGAAGTTTTGTTTGATCAATCCCTTCTCCAACCTACCATTTTCCCCCTGTCCCTGAAATCTGCCAGTTTCCAAGTATTATTAGATTCTTCCTTTGCATCCTGGCCTATCAGTAATTACCCATCATTTCATTGTTGGATGATGAGATAAGTCGCATAGCTTTTAATCCTTAATTTCCTTATTTATGAAATTGGAACAATAGTTGGCTTGCTTATCACATGGGGTTCCATGTACTTACAACATATGATGCATGTTAAAAGCACATTATGACTTTTGAAATATTGTAACTCTTTGTTATGATATTTTTGTTGATAGTATCTTTCTTTAGTCCTTCATACCAGCAGCCAGGACTAGAGCACTGACCTCCTAATTGATTTCACCAACTCCCAACTTTGTCTTTCAATCCATCTTACATAGTATTGTGAAATTTATTGAGATAATATTACCATTACGGAGGTTCTGATCATGTCACTCCTATGTCTCCAAACTTTCCTCTGAATTCTATTACTTACCAAAATTCACCACTCCACATGGCTGTGGTGGAGTGTGTTGTATTAGACAGACTTCTAAGATAGTCCCCAACAACCTCCCGATAAAACAAAACTCACTGCCATTGAGTCTATTCTTACTCATAGTGACCCTACGGGGCAGGGGAGAACTGCTCCTTGGGTTTCTGAGACTCTAACTCTATTCAAGAGTGGGAAGCCTCATTTTCCTTCCTTGGAGTGGCTGCTGGTTTTGAAATGCTGACTTTGTGGTTAGCAGCCCAATTTGTATGCCACTAGGGCTCTGCCACCAGTGCTCTCGTTAGTCCCTTATTCTTTGTGTGTAGGCTAGAGCTAATGATTTGCTTTTAATTCGTAGAACATGGAAAAAAGTGATGGCATATCACTTCCATAATTGGGCTACAAATGACTAATTTTTGTGTTGAGAATAGACTTTCTTTCTGCCTTTGATAAACCAGCACCTTGTTAGAGTGGCCTTTATATGAAACTGAGAGTGGCCCTTAGTCCAACAGCCCACAGGAAACGGAATTCTAAACAACCTGTTGAATGCTAACAGCTACTGCATGCTCCTGTTCAGGCTGAACCTTGATATGAGTTTGGCCCCAGAAGGTACCTTGACTGTAATCTTGTGCAAATCCTGACTCTGCCAGTGAAGACCAAGCTAAGCTGTGAAACCAAGGGCTCAAGTCTAAGAAAAAATGCTTTGAAAATGATGATGGCAACATATGTACCAATGTGCTTGACACAATGAATGCATGGGTGGATTTTGATACGAGCTATAAGAGCCCCCAATACAATGATTAAAAACAAAAAGAACCTGAAATATAAATGTGTGTTGTTGTAAGAAACTTGAGTTTGGGGTAATTTCTTATCCACCTATACATAACTAATATGCTCCCAAGACTTGTCATGATTCCACACTTTGACTGAGCAAAATGCCACCCTGTTTCTAGACCAAAGAGCCCTGGTGGCAGTGATGAAACCTTTGGCCACTAACCCAACTGTTTTGGTCTGAAAGCTTGGTTAAGATTTGACTGAGCTGAGCTTGGCCCCAGGTTTTGTTTAAACCTTTTCCTTATATCTCTCCCTTTTCTTATAGAACTGGTATGCTTATGCCCCAAACATGCTTACCTTATGATGGTAGGAGACATAGAAGCTACTAGTACTATTGGCCACAACAAGCAATGTGGGCAAGCTCATCATCAGTATGATAGTCAAGGTTTTGTGTCAACTTCGCCGGGACATGATTCTCAGTGATTTCTCAGTTATGATGTAGTCATCCCCGAAGATGAGATGTAATACAATATAATCACATCTATTTCCTAGGGGATGTGCCCTGCTCTCAATATAGAGAGACCTTCAAAAAGTTTGCGGAAGAATTACATTATTTTTTAAGTTGTTTTTTCCTGTGAATGCTTTGAAGTTCTCAGATATATGAATGCTTTGGTAAAACTCACTTGCTTTTTGCTGGATCTGGACCCTGCATCTGGCTTGTCATCTGATCTCCAGTTCTTTGCACCCTAGTCAGTGGCCTGCTATATTGTCTGTCGGTCCTGGGAGTCATTAGTTTTAGCAGCCTACCATATTACTTTGGCTCTTTCCTTTGATTATTTCTCCTCTACACCTGCCCAACAGCCTGCCATGAGTCCCTGCAGCTATGTGAATCGGAAAGCCCCAGCCTGACATCTGACCCACAGACCTGGAATTTGCCTGCCTCTACAACCATGTGAACCATTTCTTTTAGATAACCCTGTTTATATACATATATAAACCTCACTGGTTGTGCTTCTCTAGAGAACTCAGCCTAGGACACCTGGTTCTTATTTCTGTAGAACGAATTGTCCCCAAACTTAATGGTTTATAAATAGTAATAATCATTAAATTGTCTCTTATGACTTCTGTAGGTCAGAAATTCAGGGAGGGCTCAGATATTTGATTCTGGTTCAGAGACTCTTAGGCAGTTGCAGTCAGATGCTCTGGAAGCTGGAATAGCAGAGGAGTTGACCAGTCTTCTCTTTTTTTATGTAATCTCAGACTTCTTCTTGTGGGTTCTTTGTGTGGGCTTTGGATTTCCAAACAACATGTTAGCTTTGAGTTGACTGTTTACAAGGCAGTTCAGGAGTTCAACACAATTGTTTCAAGAAAACCAAGTGGAAGAGCTATGTTGTCTTTTTAATTTATTTTTTGTTGTTAAGAATAAACACATCTCTCCAGTACTCTCTGTTTAATAACCACTTTCTTCCTATCCCTCAATTATGGGTAGAGGGAGATCACCGGAGGCTTATTTCCGATGTAGTTCCCACACATGTATCTTGGGCTTCCACTGTCATGCATAACCTCCTGTAAACTGAATTCTCACAATTTAGGCTCTGATACTAATCCCTCCTTTGATTTCGGATTATATGATTTACAATCCTTCGGTGACTGGTGATGGTGTGCTTCTTCCCTGTGGACTTAGTTGACATCTCACTTAGATGGCTGCTTGTTTGGAGACAAGCCTTTAAGACCCCAGACACCATTTAATTTCTTTACCACATTTTACTATAGCACCCATATCTTCTGTGTTTCCTTCTTGAGGGTGTGTATCGAGCAGGACCTGATGTAAGAACTAATTGTTCTTAAGTTGGAGATAGGACTTTTAATGTGTGTCCCAAACCCATTCCTGGACTGGAGAGATGAGTATAGAAGATCAAAGGCATAAACCTGACATGAACAGTTAAAACTTTGCCAGTTGACACCCCCCCTCCCCCAGGGCATCCTGGATCTGATCTGGTTTTCAACATTTTCTGTGCTTTTGTTTTGTTTTTAGTCTGTTCATATTAGGTTTTACCTTAGAGGTATTATGTCATTGGTGGTCACCCTCTTGAAGTTGTGTTATATGTTTTTCTGATTTTTGGTGTTTGAAACCCAAGATTGATGAATCTATATGGACAGCAAGTAGAATAAGGATTTCAGGGTGGAGTGGGGGGGTACAGTTGTGGTGGTGGGGTAAGAGAGAGATGATATCAAGGAGTTCAGAAAAGAAAATTTGGAAATTGATTGTGGTAGTAATTGTAAAATACTGCTCCACATCATTGAATTATGGAATGATATGATATATGTATTAACTCCAAATTAATAATATATTTTAAGTATAAACCCAACAAAACATGTAAGAGTAAGTTAAAAAAAGTATGGATACCAGGATTTCTATTCATCCATGTATGAGTTTATTCCAATAACCAACACATTTAACATGTATCTGATTGGTGCCTGGCTGCAGACAAATTCCTCTCAGTAACACACTTATCTTAGTCTCGTTAGGGTTAAAAAGAGCCAGTCAAAATAGTAGCTGTTGAGGGGATCTGCTGGGGCCAGTTACATTCAAGGTAGAGAGATCGGCTCAGAAAATTATGGTGACTGTTTTTTTTGGATCCCTAAGGAGTCATCTTGATAATTTTTTTCCACGACCACAGGACAATCACAGGACTTATTAGAAGGAGCTTTAAGAAAATTGAAAATTACATTGATGGGGAAAAAAGGCCAGGAAATGTATGCAGAGGAATTATTTTCCATCATAATAATGCACTTGCTCATTCTTTGAAGGTAGCAAACAAAGGCCGTCCTATGAGAACTTACCCCATTCACCCTTACAGCCTGATCTTACCTTTCTCAACTTCTTTTCTGTTTCCCAAACTAAAACAAACAAACAAACAAACATTGAAAAGGAACATGACGTGAGTCCCTTGAGTATACCCAAATTTTCCTTTTGACACGACTCTATGTACAACAGGATGAAGCACTGCCAGTCCGGCATCCTCACAATTGTTACGTTTGAGCCCATTATTGCAGCCACGGTGTCCATCCCTCTCATCAAATTCCTCTTTTTCAATATCTTTCTACTTTACCAAACATGAAATCCTTTTCCAGAGGCTGGGCTTTACTGAAAAGATTTCCAAAGTATGTCAGACAAAGCCTTGCCATAAAAGGCCTCTCAGGAGCCTATACTTCTTTAAAGACAGATTTGTTTGTTCTTCTGGCAGTCCATGGCACTTTCAATATTCTTCAGTAATGCCATAATTCAAAGGCATCAATTCTGAGGTCTTCCTTACACAAGATCAAACTTTCACATGTATATGAGGCGATCGAAAACACCATGATTGGGGTCAGGTACACCTCAAAGTGATGTGCTTACTCTTCAACACTTTAAAGAGGCCCCCTGTATCACAGCTGACCGGTGCAACACCACGTCTGATTTCTCAGCTGCTGCTTCCATGAGCACTGATTGCAGATCCAAATCAAATGACGTCGTTGACAACTGCAGTCTTTTCTGTTTATCATGATGTTGTCCAGTTGTGAGGATTTTGATTTCTTTACACTGAATTGTATTCCATACTGAAGGCCGAATTAAAAAAAAATTTCATCAGCAAGTGCTTCAGATGCTGTTGGCTTTCAGCAGGCACAGTTGTTAATTAGCTTTCATCCCATCCTGATTCTGTATTCTTCTTCATGTAGTATAGCTTCTTGGATTATCTTCTCAAGATCCAGATTGAATACCTTAAGTGAAAGAATACAAGCCTGATACACACCTTCAACAGCAGCTGTGGCTAAACCAACCTTAGGGAGTAGAAGTCCACGCCACTGGGCCCCTGGGTGACCTCTGCCTCTGCCACTGTGGCTCATCCATTCATGCTCTATGAGGTTATCCATTCCTATCGATCCCCACTTTGGGATTGGGAAGGCCAGGTGCGCTTCCTTCCATCACTACCTTTCGGCGCTTCTGAGCAGCTGCAGCCATTTTCACCCCTGGCACACCAGCCTACCTATGAACCAGACGTGGGGTTTTTATTTCTCCTGCAGCCGGTCACAGAGATGCCCAGGAGGTCATACGTGTGATCGGAGGGAGAGGATGAGTGCACCAGAAGTGAATATCATGGGGGCTTGTGCCGTGTGTCTGTTCATGCAGCTTTCTTGTGCTCTCTAGCCCTGCTCATGGGTACTCTTGGATGTCCCTCTTCCATCTTAGGATGGCTTGTTGCTCG
The DNA here is from genome assembly GCF_050624435.1 of Tenrec ecaudatus. Classification (NCBI taxonomy): domain Eukaryota; kingdom Metazoa; phylum Chordata; class Mammalia; order Afrosoricida; family Tenrecidae; genus Tenrec; species Tenrec ecaudatus. The sequence goes on along the minus strand of NC_134530.1, from coordinate 66,418,708 downwards.
ACCTTGTTGACTGACTTACAGCCTCTGATGCCTCAAGATTTGTCGCTCTTCTCTTAGGTACACTTGAAGTTCCATGATCAGATGTTCGAGTTTTACTAGATACAGTAGAAAACCAAAGGCTATTTTAATAATTCTGTACAGCCCTCTAGAAGCCTGGTGCAGCAGCGGTTCAGTGCTTAGCTGCTAACTGAAAGGTCAGCAGTTTGAACCCACCAGCCTCCTTGTGGATGAAAGATGTGGCAGTCTGCTCCCAACCTTGAACATCTTATGGGGCAGTTCTACTCTGCCCTTTAGGGTAACTAAGGGTTAGAATAAACTCGACAGAAATGGGTTCCGTGTGCTCATTTAGTCCTCTCTTGCAGACAGCATGGCTTTACGCCAGACCCCAAGCCTACACTGCAATTCTCCTGAAGTGACTCACAACAGGTACAATGTTTCTGATCACACGGTCCAAATGGAAGGACTGTTTGTATTGCATCCTGAACCTGCTGCTATCCTTTATTGTCCTGATCCCCATATACTACTGTCACCCATTTTATCAATGAGAAACCTTAAACTCAAAGAGGTCAAGTGATTTTTCAAGGTCTCAGAACTAATACGTGGTGGTTTGGGAGCAATTTCCACTGTAGTACATTGCCTCTTCTATGCTTCCAGACTTGTTTTCAGGGAATCTAGGAATAAAATGAAAATGCATCTGTGGTTGAGTGCATGAGGGTGACTTGGTAGCTTTTTCAAATCAGCTCTGCCTCAGGTAACTGCTGTTCAAGGACAGGAGTTGGCTTCGTGTCACACCCTGACGCAGTGAGTGATTCGGGCTGAGAGTTGGCGAACCCTAGGAGGATTTTTTGGATTGCGTTATAACCTTTTAGGTATTCATCTTATTCTTTGGCTAAGAATAGACTTTAATCATGAACAAACCCTTCTGAAGATATCATCCTCCACTTGAGTTCTGAGTTGTTTTTGTTTTCTTTCCTGTGTTCAGTGTAGGGATCATTGCATTTTGATTTTTTCTATTTCTCTCTTCTGCCCCATTTTCCCTTGGATGAGGATGTTTTCCCAGGTCCTTTTGGATTAACTGGAACATAAAGTACATGATTGGATCAGAGAGCCCTGGGGGTATAGTGGTTCCACTCTGAGCTGCTAACCATAAGGTCAGCAGTTCAAAACCACCAGTTGCTCCTCAGGAGGAAGATGAGGCTTTATACTTAAGAATTAAAGTCTAGGAAACCCATTGGGAGAGTTCTATCCTGCCCTGTAAGGTTGCTGAGTCAGAATTGACCAGAAGGCAGTGAGAGAGAAGCTAATTCTGGGAGAGCCAGGACTCGACCCCAAGTGGTTTGGCCCAAGAACCCACACATGGTGGCACTGTGACAAACTGGGCCTGTGCTAAATATATTGTTTATTGGTAGCTGTTGAAGAGAAACTAGGCTACTTGTTTAGCAGTATCTTAGGGCAATACTGACTGGAGCCTGGTTCTGTTGTGCACAGGGATGCTATTACTTGGAGCTGACCTGATGGTACCTAACAACAACGACAATTACGGATTTTATTCGACTTTATTTGGTAAAATGAACTTTTCACTAAATACTTAAAGATTATTCTGGGAAGACTATGCTTTCTTGGGACACAGGACAGTTTTGTCCATTTTAATTTGCAGTGGATTACAGACTAGCAGGAGGCAGATCTTCTGAAAGTAGCGGGAAAACAAATCATTCTCCATATGTTACTGAGTAAAGGTGAACAATCAGTGACTGAATCTTTGCAGACTAATATAATTCATTTCATATATCCATTTCCCTTTCAAGCGAGTCCCTGAAAGTGGGTATACAATTCCGATGAAAACAAAAATTTAAGCTCACCCCTTGTAAAGCTTTTAGATCACCAAAGTGATTTACTATTTGTCCACCCCAAGCAGAAGGAGACTTTGGAGAATTCATGGAAATGAACAAGATCTGGAAGTAGGAACTTTCATTCCCTCTTTCCTTGACTCGTATTGCTTCAAGTGCTATTCACAAACTGTGCAAAACTACATTTTAACAAAAATTAAAAGTGAATTTCATATTTTGTAAATAACTTTTAGGCTTGTCCAAAACCCACTGTCATCGAGTTGATGCCAACTCACAGTGACCTGGAGAATAAGACAGAACTGCTCCTGCCAGTTTCCGAGATTGTAATTCCTTATGGGAGTAGAAAGACCTGTCTTTTTCCCTTGGAGTGACTGGTGGTTTTGAACTGCTGACTTTATGGTTAGCAGTCCAGCATGTACCACTATGCCACCAGGCCTCCTACCTCTTTTCATTTCCATTAGTGGACATGTTTTTGAGTTGTACATGCTCCTCCATATTAGCACAGATTGAGATTCCTTCGAAGTCTAGAAGGAGAAAGGATAACTTTGGCCCTCCTTGTATAGAAATAAGACAATCAGGTATGATATTTACATCCTCTGCTATCTGGGATTAATTTTTACTGCATGGCTGATCTACAGTGGCTATAGTTACAAAGACACCTGGCATAGATGCAGAAACAGAATATGTTTTCTATTGCTGTCATTTTCCAGATCTTGACACAGGGAGTGTTATATTTCTTGCTTAGAATCACTGTGCATTTCTCCTAAGAACTCACAACCTCCTGGACTATTTCAATTCTAATCCTAACCATACACAAAGCAGCTCATTGGCTGCAGGTTGACACGTGGACTTTCTGTTAGCTACAAAGCCCAGTCTCCCTCCCTAAAAGACCGTGTGTGCTTTCTCTCTCTCTCTTTCTCTATCCCAGCCAGGCTTCAACAGATGCAAAATATTTCTAGGTTCGGGCTAAGGAGCACAATGTAGCATGAGGCTACCTTTACTTTCCCTTCTATCTCCACTGTTCTAATTTCCCTGCAGGAAACTTGGCCACACAGGGAAGTAATTGACATTAGAGCCTTGGGTGTTAGCGCTCCAAATATGTGTAATGACTCTCTTGGTGAATTCAGCCCTCATTGCTGTTGAAGTTCAGCTGGATGTGACTCCTGGCTACCAGTCTCGAGCATTTGGGAAAGGGAGGAGAGGTCCCAGGTGGCCGCCCTGTCCCTTCTGACTGTGGAGGGCTCCAGATTTTCCTTTCAATCTCTAGATTTATTTATTTATTTATTGCCAGAAATATTTTTAAGTCCCTGAGGACATTTTCTTACCCGCCTAATCCCCATTCCTATGCATTCCCCATCTCCCACAATTATTGTAGTCCTCTGTCCGTTTGCTATTTTAATTAAGAGTTTACTCGATGGGCTTCCCTTCTGGTTACTTCTCCCGGTAACTCATTAAACCTGTGAGTCACACACTCATTATTAAAGAGAGGGCGGTGGGGGGGGGGGGGGGAAGGAAAGAACAAAGAGGAACTGTGCCCTGGGAGAAACTTGGGGGCGGGTGGCTGTGGTTAAGTGTAGCTGAATCTCTGGAGGCTGTAGTTGGCTCTTCTTCCCATTTAGGATATGCCCCACATTGCAGGCCACTATACTTAATTGCCGTGAGATCATTAGTTGTGGTTGGTTTTAATATAAGTTTTTCCCATTGCTGGAGACCAGTTTAGAATTTTGGTGAAAGTGCTTTGCACCCACTCAACTACATAGCTTCTGAAGTTAGGTGGTCTCAGAACACTCCGGAGCTACTAATTAAAGATTTCAGCATTAAAGAGAACCAATTCATCACCCACAGGACACTCCTTAACACTGCCCATCCTTTCTTTCTCAATTCTTCTGATCTCCCCTATCCTCTCCACTACCTAGCCCACCAACCTATTTCTCTCCTTCCCCACTGCCTCTCAACCTTTTATCAGCAATTTGAAGACAAGGAAGAAGGCATCCGAGTAAGTTACTCTAGAGCTTATGTTTACCCCTGGTAAAGTGGGGTTCATAGTAGTGCAAGGCTGCTATGTTGTTTGGAGGATTAGCTGAGATAAAACATGTAAACGACTGCAAAACACTTCCTGACACAGGACATGCTCCTCTCCTATTGGTAGCAGGTGCCTTGGGTTGCTTTTCACTCATAAGGAACCTGTGTATAAAGCACTACCTGCTGCTGCCATCCTTTCAAATCATTGCTGTTTGCGCCCATTGTGCATCTATGATGGCAGGCTGTCTCCTTGAGGATCTTCCTCTTTTTGCTGATGCTTTGCTTTATAAACATGCGTGATGTCGTCCTTCCTGGTAACACAGCTAAAGTGCATGAGACTAAGTTTCTCTGTCCTCTCTGTGAGGAGCCTTTGGATCAGGGGTCCTCAAACTACTGCCAGTGTGCACATACAGCCCACCATGGATATTTATCCAGGTTGCCGGGTGGTTTTGCCCATTTGTTTTTTACTTCAAAATAATATATGTGCAGTGTGCATAGGAATTTATTCATAGTTTGTTTTTTTTTTTAAAACTATAGTCCGGCCCTCCAATGGGTATGAGGGACAGTGAACTGGCCCCCTGTTTTAAAAGTTTGAGGACCCCTGCTTCGGACTATAATTCTTGCAAGGCAAATTGCTTTATTCTTCTGGAAGTCAAAGGGCTATTTATGATTCTTCACCAACACATCATTAAAAGGCACCACATTCTTATTTGGTCTTACTTGGTCATTGTCCAGCTTTCATGGGCCTATGCGGTGTTGAAAATACCAGGGCTTCGACCAGGCAGCCCTTAGTCCTCCACATGTCATTTTTACTGTTTAACATTGAAAAGACGTCTTGGGTGGCAGATTTGCCCAGCCCAGTGCAATGTGTTGCTTGATATCTTGAGTGTTGCTTCTGTGAGTGTTGATAGTGGATCCAAATAAAATGAAATCATTAGCAACTTGAATATTTGTCCCATTCACCATGATGTTGATTATTGGTCCCGGTGGAGATTCTTGTTTTCTTTATGTGGAGTTGAATCCATGCTGAAAGCTGTAGTCTTTGATCTTCATCAGGAAGAGCATCCATCCTCCCCAGCAAGCAAAGTTAGTAATAAGTCTTCCTCCAATCCTGATGCTGCCCTCTTCTTAACACAGTCCAGCTTCCGATGATTTGCTCGCCCTGCAGATGGAATGACTGTGGTGAGAGGACCCAACCCTGACGCACACCTTTCCTGATTTTCAACCACACAACATCGCCAAGTTCTGTTCACACTACAGACAGCCTCTTCATCTTTGCATAGGTTCCACATGACACAATAAGTGCTCTGGAATTCCCATCTTCATATTGTTGCCCATAATTTGTTATGGTCCACACAATTGAATGCTTTTGCATAGTTAATAGAACAAAGAATCCTTCTAGTATTCTCTGCTTTCAGCATGATCCATCTGACATCAGCAATGAGTGATATCCCTCATTCCAGGTCTTCTGCTGAATCCAGATAGACTTTCTGGCAGTTCCATGTTGATGCACCGCTGCAACTGCTTTTGAATTATCTTGTGCAAAAATTTACTTGCTTATGGTGGTGCCACCAGGTAACCATTGTTTTTCCAACTGCAAGATTGGTAGTTCAAACGGATCAACTGCTCTGCAGGAGAAAGATTAGTCTATTTGCTCCCCTAAAGATTTATAGCACTGTTCTCCAGATTGGACCAGACCACCCCTTGGGAAGTACTAGACCAATTCAGAGGGGCTGAAGGTGCCTACACATCACCCTCAATTATGGGCTATAGTACAAAAGTTTTTAATTATTGAGGGATGCTGATTAATTTCTTTTTTTTTATTTGAAAAAGGGATAGTAGGCCAAATATGCTTGAGAAACTAAGCAGAATAGTTTCTACATTCTGGTGAATAATCTTACTTTGGAACGGACACAATATAGATTTCTTCCAGTTGGTTGGCTGGCCATGTAAACTCTCTTCCAAATTTCTTGGCATAGACAAGTGAGTGCTTTGCAGTGCTTAATTGGCTTGTTGAAATACAAGGGGTACCCCCAAATCCTGGAATTTGTTTTTTCAAAGCTATGTATTTTTTTTACAAAGCAACCATATCATCTTCAAAGTACTCTCCATTACACTTAATATATTTGTCAAATCTGTGGTTCCATTCTTGGAAACATTTTTCAAACTTAGTGGTTCGGATGGCTGAAAGCACTTCCCTCATTTTTTTTATCTTCACCTCTTCTACATTGTCAAATTGCTGTCCTTTCATGTGCCTTTTCATCCGCAGAAACAAAAAGAAGTTGCATGCAGCAAGATCAGTTGAGTCAGGTGTGTGGGTCAAGAGAAGCATGTTATGTTTTGCTCCAAACTGGTGAACTGAGATGGCTGTGTGACCAGGTGCATTGTCGTGGTAGCCAAACAGTGCCCCGTCTGCCACAAATCAGGCCTTTTTGTCACATATTGCTACCCAATCTTTTCAGAACCTCTACATAGAAAGCTTGAATAACAGCCTGACCTGGTGGAATGAACTCCAAATGCCCTAGGAGTTGACATTTTCATCCATTTGGAAGTTGATGGACATTGTGTTTGTCTGGGTAGACTAGAGAAACAAATTCATAGACACTCATATGTGTATAAGAAAGAGCTTTATATAGAAGAGCAATAGAATATTGAGAAAACATCCCAGCCCAGTCCAGATCAAGTCCGTGAGTCTGATATTCGCCCGTATATCTGATACCAATCTATAAATTTCTCTTCAGACTCACACAATACATGCAACGATGCCGAATTCAGGAATATCACAGGCCAGTGGGTGGAAAGTCTTATGGATTCAGTGGCAGTAGAAGCATCTCAGTGCTGCCAGGGGTCTCTATGTGGCTCTTCAGCTCGAGGACTCTAGTGTAGCTCATATGTCTTGTCAACAGGAAAGTCTTGCAGGGAATGAGTGTGTGTCTCACTTCCCTGAAGCTATTTATCTCCTTAGCGCCTCCAAATGAGGTCATCAAACTGTGACCTGATTGACAGGCTAAACTCCACCCCGTAAATCTCAAATTGACAACACCACAGACATCCAAAAAACCGAGGTTTGAGTGAAATTTATGAAAAAATTCACCGTAACTGGAGAGAACCTTCCTGGGTGCCACCACTGGGTGCACTAACTCAGAATGAGTTGCTCCTCCATGCTTGCCCAGCAGGAGAAATGGATACTACTAAAGCTCTCCTCTGCCCAGCATAATTCCAGTTTTTTTTTGGGGGGGGGGTGTACACCTCATATTCCTTTTGGTACAGTGATTCTGTGTACGATTTTTTTCAATGATTCCTATACTGTTCAACATTTAGCCTACAGAATCCTTCAGTGTTACAACTTGAAGCTTGAATTTCTTTCTTCAGTTCTTTCAGCTTGAGAAATATCCAGTGTGTTCTTCTCTTTGGGCTTTCTAACTACAGGTCTTTGTATATTATATTGCAATATGTTGTCTTTTTGAGCTGCCCTTTGAAACCTTTTGTTCAGTTCTTACTTCAGCATTGTTTTCATTCACTTTAACTGGTTTGCATTCAAGAGCAAATTTCAGAGTTTCTTCAGACATTTTTTTTTGTCTTTTCTTTTTAGCGTATCTTGTAAAAGACTTTTGCTTTCTTCTGGTATTATGTCCTTTGTATCATCCCATAACTTATTTAGCCTGTGCTCCTTAGTGTTTAGTGTATCAAATCTATTCTTGAGCTGGTCAGAGAGATCATTCAGGTGGAATATACTCGGTGTGGTATTTTGGTTCTTGTGGATTTATTCTAATTTTCTTCCACTTCCACTTGAACTTGCATTTGAGCATTACCTGTCTATTCCACAGTCAGCTCCTGGGCCTACTCCAAATTGACATCTTGAGCTCCTCCATCATCTCTTCCCATAGATGTAGTTAATTTTATATCTGTGTGTTTCATCATGTGAGGTCCACATGTATAGTTGCTAATTATGTTATTGAGAGAAGGATATTTGCAATAGAAGTCAATATTCATTGCCATTGAGTCAATTTGCAAAACTCCATCATGTAGTCTCTGGTTTCTTATCTATCACCAGAGTCATATTTGCCAGTTCTTGTTTCCAGATTTTGCATTCTAATCTTGATGGCCTATTTGATCAATTTCAGACTGCAGAAATTGCACCCCCCCACACACACACAAATCTTCAGTTTCTACATCCGTGGCATTAGTAGATGGTACGTTTGAATAATAAGCATTGTAATAGTTAAGATTTATTGTGCCAACCTGGCCGATAAACACATGAGGGATGGGTTGAAGGGCAGAGAGATAAATGGCTTGGTGAGTCTCACCTATCTGGTCTCTTGCTCTTTCATGGTCTGACGAGTGTGTGGCTGCCTTAGCTAGTTCTCTGCCTCAGCTTGCAAGGCTCACTTCCTGTGAGGCATCCCTGAGGAGAAGCTACATGGATCTACCCTGATGCTGCCCTGGGTGCTGGAGAAGCCACATGGAGATCCCTGCCACCATGGAGATGCTTATATACTCACTGATTCAGCTTTCCTCCTGCATTTGGCATTATTGCATGTGTTTTGCGAGTTTGAGGAAGACTTTGTAGATCAGTATTAGACATATGGGCTAATGTCAGGCTTAGGGGCTTGGACTAGACTGAGTTGGGATGCTTTCTTAATGTATACTTACCTTTTATATAAAACTATCTCTTATATGCATATGGTTTTCTGTGGATTTGTTTCTCTAGTCTACCCAGACTAACACAAGCATATTAACGGATCTTCCTGTAGGTATATAGATATTATCCTATCACTGACAGCCTTGTACTTTAGGACAGATTGAGAAGCCTTCTTTTAAACAGTTTTATTAACATATAATTCACATACCATATAATTTAATGGTTTAAATATATTCAAACAAATTGTGCAGTCATCACCACAATTTTAGAACATTTTCTTCATTCTTGTACCCATTATTATTAGCTCCCTGCAACCCTCAACATCCTCTGCAATAATATCAAGGAACTAATAATCTAGTCACTGTTTCTGTAGATTTACTCATCTCGGATTTCATATAAAGAAAATTATACAACACCCCAAAACAAACAGACAGACAGGCAAACAAACAAACAACAGCAACAACAAAATCACAGAAAAACCTCCATCTAAGAGCAAGCAGAAGATAATCGGTACTGGAGCAAATTAAAAATAGGTCAAAAGGGAAAGCAAATGATAATTTGTTCAATTTTTGCCATTCATTAGGTAAAATATTAACCTAATTGCATCTGCAGTAATCCGCTTTCCAATGTACTCTTCCTGATTTCACATCCCTGGTCAACTGTCTGAGAGAATTCAGTGGACTCTGATAATGAATTTTGGGTTTCCCCTGTAATCCATTGCTCTTTGTAATGCAGAAGCTCAGAATTTAGTCTCTAATCATTAGAGTCTAATACAATTCCCTTCTCTATTCTTGGATATTATTATTTATAATCCTTGGATCACACGGGCTAGTGTACTCCTTCCATCTATACTTAGCTGAGACCTCATTTAAGCTGCTTTTTAAAGACAAGCCTTTAAGACCCTACATACTATTCTTTCTGATAGCCAGATGCCATCTGAATTCTTCAGAAAAAAGATTTATTTAAAAACATATTTTTTAAATTGATGAAGGTGATGGCTTTCCTCCTCCATTTTTCTTTCCCAGCATGGTAGGTCATGTTTGTTCCATTAAAAATGGCCGCATCAGTTCATCTCAGCTCATGAATGCCCAGGATACTGGTCTTTGTGTATTCCATTTCCCTTTTGATGACTTCAGATTTTTCTAGATCCATATTTGGTACACCTCATGTTCCATTTATTAATGGATGTTTGCAGTTGCTTCATCTCGTTTTTATTTTTGCCACATCCACAATAAAGGTCCTGAAAGCTTTCCTCTATCCATGTAATTAGGATTACCTACTCTGGTGCAGTAGAGTAACCATTAGACTGCGAACAGAAAGATTGGCAGTTGAAACCCACCCACTACTCCTGGGGGAAAGATGAGGCAGTCTGCTCCGTGAAGATTCACAGCTTCAGAAACTCCACCCAGGGTCACCATGAGTTGGGACTGACTCCATGGCAGTGAACTTTCTAGTTTGAGGACACAGCTCTTTCCAGGGGGCATTTTGAGTGCCTTCCAATATGATATGTCATCAGCTGTATCTGATATGTTTCAGATAATGTTCTACTGCCGTTCATAAGGTTTTCAGTTGCCTTTTTTTTTACCATTCATTATTTTGGTGGCTTGCGTGTGACTGTGATGCTGGAAGCTAAGCCACTAGTATTTCAAATGCTGGCAAAGTCGTTCATAGTGAACTGGTTTTAGTGGAGTTAACAGACCAAGGCACACTAGGAAGGAGGAGCTGGTGACCTACTTTTGAAATAAATTGGCCAGTAAAAAACTGATTGTAGTGGAAATGCTCCTAAAGTTTAGAAATTATTATAGTTTAAGATACGTACTCCCTAGCCTCAGCTGTGGCTTTCTCTCTCTGTGGAATCACTAAAGAAAAACATCTAGTAGCAGAGAAAATAGCTCCTTAATGATGATGATAATAATCATGTCATTAGATGCTGTCAAGTCAGTTCTGGGGCATAGCAATCCGATATTACACCAGCACGACACCCTCCCCAGTCCTGTACCATCCTCACAAAGGTGATTGTGCTTGGGCTCATGGTGGCAACCACTTTGTCAATTCATGCCCTTGAGGCACTTTGTCTTTTTAATTGACCCTCTACTTTTTCAAGCATGATGTCCTTTTTCAGGGCCTGGTCCCTGCTGATAACATGTCCAAAACCCATGAGACAATGTCTCACCCTCTGTGCTTCTCAGTGGCATTCTGACTGCACTTCTTCCAAGACAGACTTGTTTGTTCTTCTGGCCGTCCACACCATGCACCTTCAGTATTCGTTGCCAGCACTGCAATTCAAATGCAACATCTCTTCTTTGGGCTTTCTTCTTCATTGTCCAACGTCACATGCATTTGAAGTGATTGAAAATGTCCTGGCTTGTGTCAGATACCCCTCAGTCCTCAAACAGGCATCTTTGCTCTTTATCAGTTTAACATAGGACTTTTGCAACACCTTTTTTCCAATGCAGTGTACTGTTTTATATCTACATTGCTGCTTCCATGCGCATCGATTAAGAATCCAAACAAAATGAAATCCTTGACAACATCATCCTTTCTCCATTTATCATGATGTGATTTGGTGGTTCAGTTGTGAGGATTCTTGTTTGCCTTATGCTGAGTTGTAACACATACTGAAGACTGTAGTCTTTGATCTTCATTGGTAAGTACTTCAGGTGCCCTTGCCTTTCAGCCGTAGGCGTGTTTATCTGTGTTTGGAAGGTTGTTAATGAGCTTTCCTCTGGTCTTCATTCTGCTTTCTACTGCATGTAGTCCACTTCTTGAATTATTTGCTCAACATACAGATTGAACAAATATGGTGAAAGGCTACATCTTTGACACATATCTCTCCTATTTCAAACTATTCAACATCTCCTTGTCTGTGGTGTTCTGGAATTCCCATTCTTTGCAATTTTATTCATAGCATTATGATCCAAAGAGTCCAATTGACTGAAAGAGATTCATATTTGTGACCATTACAGAGAAAGGTGACCCAAGAGAATGTGAAAATTATTGCATGATATCACCAATTTCACATGCAAGTAAAATTTTGCTGAAAATAATTTTAAAATGCTTGCAACTGTGCATCAGGAAGGAGCTGTCAGAAATTCAGGTCAGATTGAGGAGAGGAGGAGGAATGAGAGAAGTCATTGCTGACATTGATGGATCTTAGTTGAAGGCACAGAATGCCAGGATATTGTTTACTTGTGTTTTATTGATTACACAAAGGCATTCGACTATGTGGATCATAACACACTCTTGGCAATAATATTGAAATAGATATGATTTACATATCAGTACACCAAGGAAATCCCTGGGTAGTAGAAATAATTTAATGTGCTTGACTGTTAACTGAAAGGTTAATGGTTTGGGTTCACCCAGAGGTACTTTGGAAGAAAGGCCTGGTAACTACTTCTGAAGAATTGCCCAGAAAACTTTATGGAGGACAGTTCTATTGTGACACACAGAGGGCCACTGTGTGTCAGCATGGGCTTCATGTTAACTGTTTATTTTTGTATTAAGGGCTTTGTTGAGTCTTTCATGTGCATTATCTGTTTAATCTTTACCACTGCCCTCACGAACAAATGGTATTGTTATTCCCATTTTAGGATATATTCCCAAATGAACATTATCAGAGTTTGCCTCAGGTTACAGAGCTAATGCATCAGGGAGAGTTCGACTTCAAACTCGTGGCTGAGTACTTCCAAATCGCTGCTTCCATGGCTTAGCAAAAATCGTCAAGCTAGTGGTGCTGCCCTCCACCAGGAAGGCACGTGCTCTTTGTGTGGGTTCTGATTCATAAGGACCGTGACCACCTACTTAGACACTTGGACCCTCTTACAATGAGTGACTTGCCTTTGAAAACAGCTGCAGGGAATTGGCCCTCTGGGCCCGGGCGAGCCTACCAGATCCTTGCAGAGTTAAAGTCTTCGAAAGCCTCCTCGGTATTCTGTCAGAGGCAGAGTTTAGGGAGGGAAAAAAACACAACCATTTTTTTCTTGCAAAGGTTGGCATTTATTTCTTAAAAATCAGTTAACAATGTATGTGGCCTCCCTACTCAGCGAAACAAAGGCTTTCTGTACTTTTAATCATGGTGGAGCCTAGTAATGAGTTCTTAGGGGTTTATCGCTGACTGTTGAGCAGAAGTGGAAGCCAGTATATCTGGAGTCAGTAAAATAGGCCTTGCCAAGACACTTGCACTGCAAAGGCACCTGTAAGTATTCCCCCCATCTGGGACTGCATCTCTCCCGGGAAATCTGAGCGCGAGATGATGCTCTGTGCGGACATGACATGTACCCATCCTCCCACCTAGAGGTGATGGGACTTTCTGAGTAGGTACTGTGTAGACTTGTCACCTAGAGTGGTCCTTCATACGAAGTGTCTCTTGGTAGAGCCTCATTTACACAAGCCCACTATTCCAAAGGCCAGAATGGAATGTTGCATTTTGCATCAAGTTCAAGAGCCAAACGAGTTAGCAGAAAGGCCATCAAAGGCTGCGACACTGATTAATGCCTCTCCTCTGTGCATGCAAGAGTTCCCTGCTGTTCTTCCTCCTCCTATTTCTCCTTCTTTTCTTCCTTTGGGTCTTTTGTTACTTTTCTCCCCCGCTCTGCCTTCATTCTTCATTCGCTTCCTTCTCTCTCCCCACCCACTTCTTCCTTACTTTGCCCCAAAAGCATGTATAGCGAGAGAATGGCAAGTAGTTTTGGCAGATTATTCATTCACTCCCCAAACATTTATGCTGCAATTACCAGATACTTAATTTAAGCATGGGATTCTCACTGCTGTTGAGTCCATTCTAGCTCATAGTGACCCCTCAACCATGGGGTGAAGAGTTCTAAGATGAAGGAGAAAATCCTTCCTCTGAGATGTGCACCGTTTGAGGGAAGAGGCAGCCATGTAGCAACAATTATAGTAAGTTTCGCATCCTGAGCTCTCAGTATGTACCCGGTACTGTGCTACTCTACGACCCTCGCCCCCCGCCCCCACGCCTTGTTTGTACGGATCATTTCACTAATCCTCACAGAGACACTGAAGGGAATGCTAGCCCTTTAGCTTTGACACGTGAGACGGAGGCAGAGTTAGGTTAAATCATAGTCCAAAGACACAGAGCTAGCAAGTCAAAAGATTTGACTTGAATTCAGGCAATCTGGATTATACCACAGCGTGACAAATGTGGCCTAAGTAGGGTCTAGCAGACATGGAATTTGATACTGTTCTTGAAGGGTGAGTAGGAGTTGTTGAGGCTGGAGAAGTGTGAGAAGAGCATTTATTGTAGGCAGGGAGAGTTGTATGGACAGAGGCAGAGGATCAGGAGAACCAGAATCCACAGCTTAAGTGTCAAGTTTGTGTGTGGGCAGAGAGACTAGAGGGTCACTTGGGAAGACAGCTGGGCCTACCTTTGATGGGTCTTGCACTGAGCATTTGTAGCATTTTGTAGCTTTGTCCTCTGGGAATAATGGATGCTAAGAAGAACAGAGTGGAGTACGCCCTGACTTGCTAAACCACAACGTCAGTGATTCGAAGTAATCAGCTGCTCCTCAGGATAAAGAATTGGCTGTCTAGTCCTATAGATATTAAACTCCCCAAGACCCAGAGAGGCAGTTCTACCCTGTCCTACAGGGGTACTGTGAGTCAGAACTGACTCAATGGCAGTGAGTCTTTTGGAGAAGAGAGTAGTTTGCTCTGAGTGGTGCACGGGGTGAAATGCCCAGCTACTAACCCACAGGTTGGTTGGTTGTGTTCATCCCAAGGCACCTTGGAAGAGAGGCCTGGAGATCTACGTCTGAAAGATGAGCATCTATTAAAAACCCTATGTAGTATAGTTCTGCTCTGATACACATAAATTTGACATGAGTCATAATTGACAGCAAGTAGTAAGAGACTGAAATTATCAGATTTGTATACTAGTCAGGTTTACACAGTTAATGTAAAAATGCATAAAGAAAAGAATCACATTAAAACTCTTTGGGTATAAGAACCATGAACAATATGGTCTTTTTTCCTTTTTATTCTTTTATATATTTTCCCAATTTTCTTTAAAACAGTATAATACACTTTTAGGGGTGTAAGAAACCCTGATGGGGTAGTGGGTTATGAATTGGACTACTAACCAGAAAGTCACCAGTTCAAATCCACCAGCTGCTCCTCAGCAGAAAGATGAACCTTTCTAATCTTGTAAAGATTTACAATCTTGGAAACTCATGGGGGCAGTTCTCCTTTATCTTAAAGGGTTGCGAGGTGTCAGAGTCAAGTCAATGACAGTGAGTTTGTTTGTTTTTGTATGTACACGTGTTCACAACATTCTTTTGGTAAAGAAGGTTTGGGGTTGGTTGCAGTTTGGAGGGAGATGTAAAGTGGGGAGGGAAGGTCTTATACTGAGATTATGTAGAATGTGATTGGGAAAGTACATCTGTAAGAGAAAGACTTTGGTTAATAGGAACTGTATCTTTTCTGTCTCCACTGTTGTTTAGCTCTCTTCTCAGAAGGCCTCGCAGACACTGGACACTTCACAAATACACATTAGGTCAGTGAATGAATGAATAAAGAAAGGGAAGAAAGAAGAGTTTAAAACAGCATGGCAGGAGAAGAGGGCATGAATTGGAAGAATAATTGGAAGAATATTTCTCAGAGTAGAATGTCAGAACCATGTAATGTGTGTGATGTGAAGGAGGCTTCCACTTTCCAAGGAAGTTGATTACGATGTTATCAATGATAAAAATATGGGGAAATCCACAGAGGGAGAATCAAGAAGTGATGAGTTTGATGGAATACGTTGACTTCACAGTTAAATCAATGCAACAAATTCAGTCACCTGTTATGACATGTATTAATCTGGTAGGCCTGGGTCTGCTGAGGTGAATGAATATTATTGGAAGATTTGCCTTATCACCAAGCACTGTTATTTGTTTAAATAGTGCCCAGGCACTTAAGAATTGATTCTGTACAAGTCAACAATCCATTTATTGTGGTTGAAAGCTGGCCTATATGGTATAAGTTTCATTTCTCGGCTTAGTTTTAAATCCCGTACCATTAGTTAAACTAAGGATGCCATCAATGCGTAGTGGTTATTTATTGGGCGCTGCCAACTCCTCAGGGAACAGAGGAGGCCTCCTGCTCCTGTGAAGATTTGCAGGCTCGGAGACTCACAGGGACCATTCTACTCTGTCCTGTAGGCTTGTTGTAGGTGAGCATGGACATGATGGTAGTAGAAGTCATGCCCTAGGAGCATGACTGATAATATTCTCTAACACAAAATGAAAATGACGTCTCTAAAGTGAATCAAAGACACAGTTAAACCATAGATGCATGAATCAATTTTGAGCTTACACTTAATTCTAGTCCCATATCTAAGAACAGTTCATTCTTATGACTTGCCCTGCTTGATGCTCAATGTCATAAAGAGATCAGAGAAGACCATAGGGCTGGCCCCACTATGAGATACGATGATGTTGCCTCACTGACCCACAATGCTATAGGGGACAGCACTGGAGACACACAGTGCAGCAAAACACAAAGGGAGTGTAACAGGACAGCAAGGGGAGCAAAGCAATGAAGTTCCCGAGGAATCCTGCAAATAGATTTCTGACTCAGGGGACAGGGCTTGACACATCGTCAGACCCAATTGGAAAATATTTATAAGGGTCAGCAGACAGACCTGGAACTATTTATAGGCTTTCTTTCTTTTTTTGCTTCTTTCACTCTGTATAAGATAGGCTGGGTAAACAATCCTGAGGAGAAAACAATGGGGAATATGTGAGAGATTGGGGGAGAGGGGAGCAGGAGCCCACAAACTTAGGGACAACAAGAGATAGAAAATTGATGACAAAGAGGGCGTAGAATGCCTGGTGGGGTTTGATCAAGTGCAACGTATCTGGGAGGAATTACTGAGAGCCGAATGGAGGGTGAGCATGCTAGTGGGACAGGAGGAAGGTGAAAGGAACTAGAGGAAATAACCAGGAGGCAAAAGCTATAAACGTCTATAAGGAGGGATAGGCATGTATATATGTAAATCTATTAATTTGTAATGATAGGAATATAGCTATAACCCTTTATAAAAAGATATAGGCATGTATATATGTTAATATATTAATTTTAAGGATAGGGCTATAGGTCAGTACATATATTTATATGTTAAGTACTAAGGTAGCACATGGGCTTTGGGTCTCTACTCAAGGCCTCCCTCAACACAAGAACACTTTCTTCTAATAACCTGACACTCTTTGATACTCACCTTCCTGACATGATCGCTGAAGACAAAATGGGTTCATAAACAAATGTTGTGAAGAAAGTGGTGGTGCTTGGCTTGCAAAAGATACAGCACCTGGAGTCTTAAAGACTTGAAGCTAAACAAGTGACCATCTCACTGGGAAACAACAAAGTCCACATGGAAGAAGCACACTGGCCTGTGTGATCATGATGTGTCAACGAGATCAGGCATCACATATCAAAAGATCCAAAACAAACAATTGTATCAATGTGAATGAGGGGAAGGTACACAATGGATGGTGTGAGATATGAAATAACAATACTAATATATATTTGATCAAGGATTCAGGAGGGTGGGAGGCTACAGGAGGGAGGGGGAAAAAGAAGAACTGATACCAAGGTCTCAAGTAGAAAGAAGATGTTTTGGAAATGATGATGGCAACATATGTACAAGTGTGCTTAATACAATTGAATGTTGGGTTGTCATATGATTTGAAAGAGCCCCCAAATAAATAATAATAAAAAGACATCACCGAACATATGGGTGCTATAGCAAAGTGTGGTGAAGAAACTAGATGGTGCCTACCTATCAGAATGAATAGCATCTGGGGTCTTAAAGGCTGGTTTTCAAAAAAGCAGCCATTTAAGTGGGATGCCAACTAAGTTAATATGGGAAAAACATACCAGCCTGTGTGATCCAAGGATTGTAAAAAAAAAAATCCACATCTAAAGGAGGGAATGCATCAAAGCTTAATTTGTGAACACCTGGTTTGTAGAAGGTTAATGGATGACAGTGGAAGCCCAAACTTCATTTGCAGGATTAAGCCTCCAGAGAATCCCCTCGGATCACAGCTGCAGGATGTGAATGGCTCTGTGTAAAGTTGATTATGAAAGACATAGGTAGGTCAAAATGTAATGTCTTTTTAAAATCATTTGATTAGGGGCTCATACACTCTTCTCATAATCCATACAGACATCGATTGTGTAAAGCACATTTGTACATTCATTGCCCTCATCATTCTCAAAACATTTGCTCTCCACCTAAGCCCCTGGCATCAGCTCCTCATTTTTCCCTTCCTTCCCCAGTCGTCACTCCCTCTCCAGTCCTCCCTCCCTCATGAGCCCTTGATAATTTATAAATTATTATTTTGTCATATCTTACACTGTCTGATGTCTCCCTTCACCCACTCTTCTGTTGTCTGTCCCCCAGGGAGGAGGTTATATGTAGATCCTTGTAACTGGTTCCCCCTTTCACCCATCCTCCCTCCACCCTCCCAGTATCAGCACTCTCAGCACTGGTCCTGAAGGCATCATCCGCTCTGATTCCCTGTGTTTCCAGTTCCTATCTGTACCAGTGTATGTCCTCTGGTCTAGCCAGATATGTAAGGTAGTATTGGAATCATGATAGTGGGTAGGGAGGAAGCATTTAGGAACTAGAGGAAAGTTGTATGTTTCATCATTGTTACATTGCATCCTGACTGGTTTGTCTCCTCCCCGTGACCCTTCTGTAAGGGGATGTACACTTGCCTACAGATGGGCTTTGGATCTCCACCCTACACTACCCCTCATTCACAATGATATGATTTTTTGTTCTGATTATGCCCAATACCTGATCCCTTTGACACATCGTGATCGCACAGGCTGGTGTGCTTCTTCCATGTGGGCTTTGTTGCTTCCGAGCTAGATGGCTGCTTGTTTACCTTCAAGCCTTTAAGACCCTAAATGCTATATCTTTTGATAGCCTGGCACCATCAGCTTTCTTTGCCACATTTGCTTATGCACCCATTTTTCTTCAGCAATCCTATTAGGGAAGTGAACATACAATGATATGAGTTTTTGTTCTTTGATGCCTGATAACTGATCCCTTCGGCACCTTGTGATCACACAAGCTGGTGTGCTTCTTCCATGTGGGCTTGGTTGCTTCTGAGCTAGATGGTTGCTTATTTACCCTCAAGTCCTTAAGACCTAAGATGCTATATCTTTTGATAACTGGGCACCATCAGCTTTCTTCACCACATTTGCTCATACACCCGCTTTGTCTTCAGCGATTGTGTCAGAAAGGTGAGGATCATGGAGTGCCAGTTTAACAGAACCAAGTATTCTCGCATTGAGGGAGTACTTGAGTGGAGACCCAACATCCATCTAATACCTTAATACTAAACCTATAAATATATATACATAGATCTATTTCCCCATCGTCATATATCAATTTACATATGTACATGTTAGACCTCTATAAATGCCCTTTGCCTCCTAGCTCTTTCCTGTATTTACCTTTACTCTCCTCTTGTCTCATTATCATGTTCAGCCTCTTGGTTATATTACCCTTGGTCACGCCCTACCAGGCCTCCTACACCCTCCTCACCACTGATTGGATCACTTGTTGTTCCCTTGTCCCTGGGTTTGTTGACACCACTTCCTTTCCCCCCACCTCACCCGCTCCCATGTCCCCCCGGAACTATCGGTTTGTTTTCTCCTCCAGATTGTTCATCCAGCCTATCTTATTTAAACAGACCTGCAGAGATAATAACATGCACAAAAAAACAAGACAGAGCAAAACAAAGCAACAAAATAAAACAAAACAACAGCAATAACAACAAGCCAATGACAAAATACAAAACAAAACACAACAAGAAAGAAAAATTTGTAGTTAGTTCAAGGACTGTTTGTTGGCCTTTAGACATGTTTTCCAGTTGAGTCTGTTGGGGCTCCAAGCCCTGGCCCCAGTCTATTTTTGGTATTCCCTGGGGACTTCATTGCTTTGTTCCCCTTGCTGTTCTGTTCCACGTCCTTAGCATTTTGCTGTGGTATGGTAGGATCAGATTGTGTGGAATTCCCACACTGTGTCTCCAGTGTTGTCCCCTATAGGGTTATGGGTTAGTGAGGGATGTCATGTCTCATAGTAGTGCCGGCCATATGGTCCTCTCTGTGGATTTGCTGCTGAGTGGGATTATCGTCCTCAAGGGTTGGTGGGCCAGGATGTGCTCCACTCTCTCTTCCTCCCTCTTCATTTGCTCCCTTGTTCTCTGATCAGACATGTCCCTCTCCTGGAGCTGCAGATTCAGTGCTGTACTCTGAAATAAATTCTTCTGGCGGGAGGGGCAGGTATCCATGAAGTTGGGATTGGGGCTGGCCAGGAAGATCACAGACCAGTGGGTGGAAAGTCTTGTCGATCTAGTGGAATTGGAAGCCACTTAGCGCTGGTGTGGGTCTCCACATGGCTCCTCCATCTCCAAGGCTCTGCTGCCATCAGCATAATTCCATGTGTCTTGTCAGCAGAAATGTCTCTTAGAGAGTGTGTGTGTCCCGCTGCCAGTGAGCTATTTATCAATATAGCATCTCCAAATGAGGTCATCAAGCTGTGACCTGATTGACAGGCTAAACTCCACCCCTTCACAAGTTGATACCAGATTATGTAACTACCACATGCCCATAAAGATTTATCTATTTATCTTCCCAATATTTTACTATTTCATTTGTAATGAGGATTATACAAGCTATAATGTTTATATTCAGTGTTTTTTCACCTCAAACATAGTCAGCTTGTCCCTCTTGGTAAAGATTCTTTACAAATGCGAGTTAAAAATTTTTTTTTACTATTTAATAATTTAATTATACATTCCTTTAATGCAGAACATTTAGCTTAATTTTTTGCTCTCATGAACAACACATTCATAAAATCCTCAAAATACTAATTTTTATCTACGTTCATGTTTATTTGCCTAAAATACTGTTCTAGAAGTAATTTTGTCAATCCAGGATAGGTGAATCTATAGAGACAGTAACTGGATTAATAATTACCAAAGGGCTTGGCAGGGGAGATTGAGGCTAATGGGGAGCTAATATCAATGAGTATGAGAAAGAAGAAAGTGTTCTGAAAGTGATTGTGGTGTGTGCTCTCTATTTCGCGTCTATTATCCCATGTTCTGAGTGTATGCTCTCTATTTAGTGTGTATTGTCCCATGTTCTGAGAGCATGCTCTCTATTTAGTGTCTATTATCCCATGTTCTGAGTGTATGCTCTCTATTTCATGTGTATTATCCCATGTTCTGAGTGTATGCTCTCTATTTAGTGTATATTACCCCATGTTCTGAGTGCATGCTCTCTATTTCACGTCTATTATCCCATGTTCTGAGTGCATGCTCTCTATTTAGTGTGTATTGTCCCATGTTCTGAGAGCATGCTCTCTATTTCATGTCTATTATCCCATGTTCTGAGTGCATGCTCTCTATTTAGTGTCTATTATCCCATGTTCTGAGCACAAAACGTGGCCCTGAGCAGATTGCTCCCTTTGAGGACTTTCCTTTTCTCTGGAATCTTGGTCCCTCAAAGTGTTGGTCGTCATGGTTATTCCCCAATGTCTTCAAATAGATGGTTCATGGTGTGTGTGTGTGTGTGTGTGTGCGCGCGCGCATGGTGTGTGTTTATTAGCCACCCCCATACAGAATTTATAGATATTTTTACCAAGGGGGTTTGTCTGATGCTGGGTATTCCATCATAGCTGGAAATGTAAACATGCTATACACATTTTAAATCTTTCTTAGAAGGGCAGTTCAGTAAGTTCCTCCTCCTTTGTGTGTTTAATTGCGTTTGCAGTCAAAGACTGCTATGGATGTCTGTATAGTCTACAAGTGGCCTTAGAGAAGCAAAATCATGTGTTAATATAGTGGGGTTTCTGCTTTGGACCAGAAAGTAAGGCACTATAATGAGATTAGGGGCTGGTAACTTTTTCTTTCTTTTTTTTTCTCCCATAAACTTCAAAATATGGTTTGAATGGTGACTGTCCAGCAAGATACACCTTCTGTTTTTGGAGACACACACATATATGTATATATATATATATATATATATATATATATATGGATACATATATACACATCACCATGTATATGTATTTATGTATAGGCATATACAGAGATTATTAAGAAACTGTTTTAAATATATATCAATAAGAGGAAGTGCAATACTGAATTCAAAGGGTTTGGATGCAGTTTCAAAACTGAGTCAAAGGTAAATTCTTCTCAAGCGGTTTCTCAACTTTTGTAGTAGTTCATAGTTGAGTGTTGTTGGTTAGTTCATAGAAGCACTCAATTGCTAACTTAAATAATGGCAGCTCCAGCCCACCCAGAGGCCCTGCGACGACAGGCTTGGTGAGCCGCTCCTGAGAGGTTACCGCTTAGAAACCTTACCTAGCAGCTGTTCGCTGCCCTATGGGATCACATGAGTTAGAATAGACATGAGGGAAATTAACAGGAACAGCAAAACAACAACACAACACATCGGTCTTTTTTGTAGAACAGAAGGGAGGACATGGACGGGATGGAGCACTCTACCCAGAAGTACAAATTCAAAAATTCTTCTGGATTTTCTCAAGAATCTTAAACATACTTTTAAAATTAATCAGCTATTGGTATCTCCTGGTTTTATAAGGCTGTGTATGTGTGTGTGTGTGTGTGTGTGTGTGTGTAAATGATCACAGAGTGGGATGTTTCTCTTGGAAGTGTCGTTGGGAGAAAAGGGCAGTGCTGCCATGTTGTAAGGCTAAGTTCTGTCGGCAATTTCAATAACTTTAGAGAGCGTGGCCTTGAGTGATACTTGGACACATTATTAAAAGAGTCAGCATTAAAAGATGTTCCCAGGGCTCATCTTCTTTGTTTTATAACTAGAAAAGCACTCTTTGGCCAGGAATCTTATATATTATTAAGAGCCCTGGCTTCCTGGGATCTTCAAAATAAATCTAGGGTTCCCAGCTACTAGCTTTTAGATGTCACATTTGTAACCAATTTGCTATGATACTTGAAGACCGAGCACTGTAGGTTTTCAAACGGGTCTCTACCTGCACAAGGTATATGATCTAAATGGATCTTTTAGGCTAGCTTTTCTATATGAATAAAACTAGGGGGCAAATCACAGTCTCCCCCTTGTTAGCTTGCCACCTGTACACATCTTAAACCATGAAAAATTTATAAAGGCAATTATAAAGTCATATTTTCATGACACAACGAACATAGAAACAACAAAAATGCACTATCCCTGTCTACAGCTTATTTTTTATAATTTGTAGAATAAGAAAGAGAACAAAAAAAGGGTATTTGCTATATCTTGACCTTGTTCTTTAACCTAGAATAGTTAAGGCAAATGGACGAAATGATGAAGTACAAGAGCTGAGCTAAAGGTTTCATAGAGCAGCTCAATAAGACAAAGTAAAATATTATTATAAAATGTGCAAAGATGTCCAGTTAAAAAACCAAATGGGAAGAACATGTCCAGCATTACAACTCAAGCTGAAATAAATGAAGAAAAATGTTAAGCCTCAAGATGCAATATTGAAGGATTCTCTGGGAAAAATACTGATAAGTTAGTTAAAATTTATTGTGCCAACCTGTCCGATAAACACATGTGGTGTTCATTGAAGGGCGGAGAGATAAATGGCTCAGTGAGCCTTGCCTTTCTAGTTCTCAGGTCTCTTGCTTTGTGATGGTCAGATCATGGTGCAGCCTCCTTAGCCAGTTTGCTGCTTCAGCTGGTGAGGCTCACTGCCTGCAAGACATCCCCAAGAAGAAGCCGCATGGCCCTACTCCGATGCAGTCCTGGGTGCTGGAGCATCTGGGGAGAGCCCCTGCCAGTGCTGAGATGCTTACACGTTCACTGATTTGGCTTTCCTCCTGCAGTCGGCATCATAGTATGTTTTGTGAGATGGAGGAGGACTTTGTGGATTGGTGTCAGACATATGGATTAATGTTGGGCTTGTGAGCTTGGGCAGCACTGGGTTGGGATATTTTCTTTATGTGCACTTAACCTTTATATAAAACTCTTTCTTTTACATGAGTTTCTGTGAATTTGTTTGTCTACAGTAGCCAGACCAATACAACTGAACAACACAGGAAGCATCAAAATAAAATGGAGGTCTTTAACAGTCACTGACCCCAAAAGAATTGGTCAACATTCAACCACCTCAGTGGGTATAGGATTAAGAACGAATGGTATTGAAAGAAGTCAATGCTACAATGAAGACAATAGTGAAAAACAAGGTTCTAGGAATTGATGGAATCCAGTTGAATGTTTCAACAAACATACAGTGCTGAGAGTTCTCACTTATCTATTGCCAAGAAATTTGGAAGACAGCAACCTGGCCAACTGACATATTTGTGTTCATAACAAATAAAGGCAAGTCAACAGAATGTGGAGGTTGTAGTTAGATTGTACGTCAACTTGAATTTGTATGAAAGTGTAGGGGTGGAGTCCCACCTGTCAATCAGGCCACAGTCGGATGATGCCTCCTGGGAGGTGTGACCTTTCTGTAAGAGAGACATTGGGGACCCCTCTCTTCTCTCTATGCCCCCTCACCTTCCACTCACTAGGACTCTGTGCTTGCCTCCAGGGGCAGCCCCATGTGGGCCATCCAACCCTCAGAGCTGTCAGTGCCCTGTCAAGTTTCCACTGACGTTGGATCCATGTTACTCTGAACACACCATCTGTGATCATCCTGCATCCTAGTTCACCTTTCTTTGTCATCAACCTGAAACTGTGTGAGTCTGAAGGGGGCTCTAGCTAGCATCGGACCCATGGACTTAAGTTCGACAGGGCTGGAATGCGTCTTGATATGATTACTTTTGATATAAAGTTCTTTCTTATACATATATGAGTGTCACTGGTTTTGTTTCTCTAGAAAATCTAGTCTAACGAAGTGGAAATTATCAGACAATATCATTAATATCACATGGAAGTAAAATATTGCTAAAAAAATAAAAAAGAGTTGCTGCAGTACATTGACAGAGAGCTGTCACCAGGTTGTTGGCTGACCATGTTTAAAAATGGTGCCATATCAGGGACTCCTTGTTGGTCTCCATAACTGGCAATTGGGTATTCAGCAATGGCTGTAGCCAACCTGGTGTTGGTGAATGTAAGTCTGGGTTGCTGAATTCATGCATCTCCTCCACCTCTGTGACCATGACCACTTGGTTCATAAACTCATTAGGTAATGACAAGAGTGACTGGGAGGAAAGACTGATATCCACAGAATATATCATCGTATCTACTTGGTTGGTAAAATCCTCTCTGAAGGTCACTTTTTGGTGATCATTCACATAAGACACAAATATATTCACTTCCCTGATCCATTTAAAGAGGGAGTCTATCCAAATACTTTCCCCCATACCTCCTTGTCACCAAATTCCAATGACTTTCCTTTCAAGTCCCTGATTCATTACAACCCATGGATCTATGTACAGCAACCACCTCTCCTTCCAAGCAGAATGAACCATTAGGTGCACTGCTCCAATTCTGCCCATAGTAAGGTTTTCCTTTCATCACTGTCCTTCAGGAAGGCCCCAGAAAGGGGCTGCAGTGCTGCTGATTTCCATTTCCAAGAGGTGCCTATGTCTCTTGCAGACCCTTCTGTAAGCCAGACATGGGTTTTCTTTTTCAGTCAACTGGGTCATAGATGCAGACTTGGAGAGGAAGGTAATATGAGTCACCTCCTCATGTAACTTACCAATACCTTCCTGTCCTGCTTAAGCCTGATCACAGATATACCACTTCCATTTAATAATGAAATGCCACTGTGCTCATCAGAGCTTATGACTCGTGGGTCAGACAACATCCATTTCCTGATAATAGGTAGCTTAGGCTGCATAGTGACTTGGTAGTCCCTGGTGCTTACTCTCTACTACGGCTCAGTAGCACACCAAAAGCTGTTTCTAAAAAGGAGAGTAATTATCAGCAGAAGACGTCAGAGATTTACTACAAAATCTTAAGAGTCTGTAATGTGATCCCCAGAGGGGGCTCCAAACGGCATCTTTATTGGTCAATGGCCTTTCAAGTACTATTGAGTCAGCCAGATTATACAACCCAAATGGAAGAGTGCTTTGCATGGCAGCCTGAACTCTTTGCAGAGCCTTCTGTAGTTTGGTGTCTCAGATTCTGAGTCACTTGACAAACTGGAGTGGCACAGCCAAATGAGAGATATGAGGCGACCAAATTCCAAAGAGGTTCACCAGATGGTGTGCGTCCTTTTAAGTTGTGGGAAGGGCCAGGTACAGTAAATGATCTTTCTTTAGTGGGAATAAACCAAAATAAAGCATGCCCACACCATGAGACCCCTAGAGATTTGACTGAAATGGATGGTTTCCTGACTTTGTTGAATTGATTTCTTACACTCCAGCACACAAATAGCCTTGGTGGTGAAGTGGTTATACATTGGGCTGCTAACTCGAGAACCAGTAGTTCAAAATCACTAGTTGCTTTGTGGGAGAAGGACAGGCGTTAGGAAATCCCCAGAGGGCAGTTCTACCCTGCCCTACAGGGTCACCATGAGCCCGAATTCATATGATGGCAATGAGTGAGTACCCACATGTCTTACCAATAAATCTAGAGTAATTGATACATCTTACTCAGTTCAATCAGCATGCGGTCATGAGTGTGGTGGCCTGATGTGATGCTTTGTGGACGGGAAAGGTGAGCAAGTTATCTGTGGACTAGATTGAGCGTTGATAATCGCTCTGAAATCACACAGTGGAAGTGTCTTGCTGGCCTGGCCAGGTGAAGGCAAAGGGCTTCTGGCATTCTCTCAAAAGTCAAATAGCAAGAAGGCATTGGCAGATCAGTATAAGGACCAGTAGATGAATTAATTTACTTAGGCAGTGCAACTGCATCTTAACAGCGTCAATTGGAGTCAGCACCTAGTTTATAGCATTTCACTATCATTCTCCGAGTGCCATCTGCTTTTCTCACAGGCCTACTAGGTGGGTTGGATGCAATGAGGTAGGGAGCCCTGATCAAGTCCATGAAGGTTGCCCTGTTCACCCGGTACTAGGACCTGTTCAGAGCCCATGTCCAGTAGTCCCTGAAAAGTCCTTCTTCCCAGTCAACAGTCACTGTTAGAAAAGGCCATAGATCCCTTTAGGGAAGGCTGAGAGAATGATGAACAGTACAAATGTTTGTCAGTATAGTGGGATCCTTTTTACAAAGGGGACCCAGGCTCTCTTTCAGGGGTTGTGTAACTATTGAGGTAAATGATGTCAAGCTTGGGAATTGATTGAATCGCTCTGACTCTTCTGGTGCTTCACGTCAGACCTCCATTAGCTTGACATGTTGTTGCTGGTCGGTGCCCTGGTGTCAGTTCTTACCCATGGCAACACAAAGCAACACTGCCTGGTCCTGTGCGATCCCCACAATTGTTCCTATGCTTGCACCCATTGTTGCAGCCACTGTGTCAATCCATCTCCTTGAGGGCTTCCCTCTTCTTCATTGTCCCTCAACGCTACGGTGTCCTTTTCCTGGGAGTACTTTCTCTTAACAACATGTCCAAAGTATGTCAGATGAAGTCTCACCATCCTTGCCTCTACGGAGCACTCTGTACTTCTTATAAGACAGATTGATTTGTCCTTTTAGCAGTTGGTGGTACTTTCAATATCCTTCTCCAATCCGACAATACAAATGCATCAATTCTTTTTAAAAAAATCATTTTATTAAGGGTTCATACAACTCTTTTTACAATCCATACATACATCATTTGTGTCCAGCACATTCGTACATATGTTGCCATCATCATTCTCAAAACACCTGCTTTCTACTTGAGCTGTTGGTATCAGCTCCTCATTTTTAAAAATATAGTATCTGGGGTCCCATAGGCTGGAAGATAAACAAGGGGCCATCTAACTGAAAAACAACAAAACCCACATGGAAAATGCACACCAGCCTGCAAGATGACAAGGCATCGAAGGGATCAGGTATCAGGCATCAAAGGAAAAAAAAATCATAGCATTGTGAATGAGGGGGAGTGCAGAGTGGGGACCCAGGGCCCATCTGGGGGAAATTAGACATCCCCTTGCAGAAGGGCTGTGGGGAGGTGACGAACCAGTCAGAGTGCAGTGTAGCAATGGTGAAACATACAATTTTCCTCTAGTTCTTGAATGCTTCCTCCCTGCCACTATCATGATCCCAATTCTACCTTACATCACCAGCTGGACCGGAAGATGTACACTGGCATGGATAGGAACTGGAAATACAGTGAATCAAGGACAGATGAGCCCCTCAGGAACAGTGGTGAGAGTGGCGATATTGGGAAGGTGGAGGGAGGGTGAGGGAGAAAGGGGAAACCGATGACAAGGTCTACATATAACCTCCTCCCTGGAGGATGGACAGCGGAGAACTGGGTGAGGAAGACAGCAGATGGTGTAAGATATGATAAAATAATGATTATTTATAAATTATCAAGGGTTCAGGGGGAGGAGTGAGCGGGGAGGGAGGGGAAATACATCGATTCTTTTACAGTCTTCTTTATTCAATACCCAGCTTTCAATTTGCCTAGACTAATACTTTGAACTTTTCAAGTTCTGATCATTAGCAGATTTTTGGAGCGGTTTCTCTTACTTTGGTCATGGCCCATTACCAAATGAAGATCATCCCCACAGGCTTACCTGACTCACGTCACCACGGTGGACTCCACTACGAGAAGGCAGCTCCTTCTCAGTCACATTGTGAGTGCCCTGCAGCCTGCGGGCCCCATCCTACTGACAATCTCCCACAGGTTCTGCTTCCATTCCTTAAGCCTTCCGTTTCTGACAATATAGCAAAGCCATGTATAGGGTTAGATTTTTTTTTAGCAGTTACTTCCTCAGAAGTGGCAGCCAGCCAATTCCTTCTTTATTGTCTACTTTTCGTCTGGAAGCTCTGCTGAAACCTGTGACCCTGTTGGCATTTGAAATACCCGTGACACAGCTTTCAGCATCATAGCAATGCACAAGACACCACAGACACCACGCTACGACAAACTGACAGACAAGTGGTGGCACTTGGCATAGAATTCTTTTAAATTAAAACATTTTTAATAGTTTTATTGAAATAAAATTTACATATCATATTTCCATAGGCTTACTGCCAATGAACCAGTGATGACTCATAGCAACCCCCTGTGGGTTTCTAAGACTGTAAATGTTTATGGAAGTTGAAAGCCTAGTATTTCTCCCCTGCGACTACTGGTGGTTTTGAACTGTGGACCGTATGGATTGTAACCCAATTCATAACCACTACACCACTAGCACATTTCACTTATATTAAGAAGGTTTATGCATTTATCACCACAATCAATTTGGAAACATTTTCCTCCTTCTTGTACCCATTGCCGTTGACTTCCCCTTTCTCCTCCTACCCACTTCCCTTCCCTGCGCCCAGGTAATTATTCTCAATCCAGTCGCTATCTTCACAGAATCACCCATCCTGACTTCTCTATAGAGAAAAACATACAAAACACTGACACCAAACAACAAAAAGGACCCAGCAGCAAGGACCAAATAAATCAAAAAGAAAGCAGAAAATAAAGAAATAAAAAAACCCAGAAAAATTCAAAATGGTTCGAAAGAAAGATCTCATGGCAGAGTGTTACATTGCTGCCTAACTGCACTTGCTAAAATCCATTTTACAAGGTTATTCATATTCCTAGATGATGGTCAGTGGGAGTTTAGTGTAGACTCACCCCACATAGAGACCATGCAAATGCATTTGGGGCTTCTACTGTCATTCGAAATGTTTCACGAACTGGGTGTTCAGAATTTAGGCTATCCTATCATTTCCTCCTCTGGGTTTAGATTTTATTGTTTACAATCGTTGTCTTATACAGGTTCATGCGCTTCTTCTGTGTGGACTTAGATGACTCCTTACTTAGATGGCTGTTTGTCTTCCTACAAGCCTTTAAGACCCAAGACACTTTTTTCTAACAGTCGGGCATCATCTGATTTATTCACCATACTTTACTATATAGCACCCATATCTTCAGTGACCTCCTCATGAGGGCAAGTACCAACCAAGGCCACTGACATGGAATTCTTCTGCAAATATTTAGTAGCTATCCCATCTCTTTCACTTCTAGGGACATGATGACTATATTGCCAATGCCATACATCTAGTCTCTACAAGTGAGATTATTCTGATTATTGCTTTGACTCTGCTGTTTATGACAGTAGCCATCCCTACTGGGGCTTTGTCAGTCAAGTTCCATCACTTGGTTCCTACCACCATGAGGTTCACTAAGCCTCCTTCTTCTAGTTAAGTGTCTTAACTACAGTTAAGGAGGGCACTTCTCACTTTGAAATCTGATTAACATAAAATAGTAGTCACAGCAATTTTCAATGATCCCAGAGTTCTCTTCACAAATTTGTTCCTTCCTGTTGTGGTAACAGCTGTGTCTTCTGGGCACATTGCATTGGTGGTGCTGTGTGTCTAATATAAAGAATCCACTCTAGTATGCCAAATCCTCTAAGCCTTTGCATACTTTTTACTACAGTATAACGAAGCAGGTCTAACATTTTATCTTGTTTAATGTAGCAAGCCATTCATCTATGTTTCAGAGAACCAACCAAATCAACTGCTAGATCTTTTTCTAATATCTTGAGTGGAAAATGGAGTCAGCTTTTTGGTCCCTATACTTATAATATCCCACACTTATAATAGCCAATCCCACAATATGCCCCAGGTTCCTGTTAGTATAGCTAGATATTAGAAAAATCAAGCTGTTCTCTTGGAGTGTAGTGCACCACCTCTTGAGTCACACTTTGCCCTTCACCTCTTAAGACTCATTGGAAGTTACATGTAGATATGGGTCTAGAAGCAAATCTGATGGTAGGAATAGGTCCTGGGGACATTCAGGAATGTCCTGTAAGGTACATCCCTCAGTTAATGCCCCATACAATACTCAAGATGGCATCTCAGACAGACTTTGTCAGGCATAACTGGGTTAATCTCATCAGGTAGGGGTGGAAGGGTTAATGGTGTTACTGAAGGGGGTGGTTTAGCAGACAAAAATTAACTAATATATTTAGATGAGAATAAGAGGGATAATTCTGTTGGCAGGAATGATTCCAAAGAATTTAGACACTCATTTTTCCAGCTTCTTGATTATTGGCCTACATATTCCAACATGGTTTCCAGTATCGTATTTCTTCTCAATTAATGCCCTCATTTAAACATCAGATACCATTGAACATTGGGAATTCAATTGCCATTGTAATTGAGTCACTATTATGATAAGACTCTGGGTTTAGTGTTCAGCAACATTAGTCCTATTACTATGAGAAATATGCCTCTCTTTTAGGGGAGAAGTGGCAGCTTTTAGGTTTTGTATGTAACGTGTGAGGTATGAAGGAACCTTTATGGGAACCCAGCCTCATTTATCTCCTTCAGAACAGCTGGTTGGCTTGAACTGCTGACCTTGTAGTTATTGGCTGGAATTATAACCCACTATGCCCTCAAAGGTGATATAAGACCTTTATTTCAAGGAAGTAGATCACACAGTTGTGAAGGTTGGCAAGTCACAAGTCCATGGGCAAGGCATCAAGCTGAAGGCCTTTGACTTACCTGGTTTCAAGGGCCGGCAATACCCAAATTGGCACCTCGAGTAGAGAGCTGTTGGCCCACATCCCAAAACTAGATGAGGAGTGAGAGGCAGGTTGGGAAAGGATGAAATTTGCTGAATATTCATATATATTCGATGCAGACCACACCACAAAAGAAATTCCTCTTTCAGCTGTTGGACTGTTCACATCAAATAACACAATGGAGGACAATTACACAATATCTACCAAACCCCGGAGACTCCTGGCCTCACACGTTAACAATTTAGCAAGTTAATAAGAGATCAAGACGAAGCCAAGAATGACAAGACCCAGCAAAGGGAACAATGCACTATTTGGTTTGCTCATGAAACAACCAGATAGATAGATTGATTTGAATTTTGGAGTGAAGAAAGGGGTCATGACATCCACATAAAAATGGTGGTTGCCAAGACTAAACTGAAATGAACTAAATGAAATATATTTCTGATACTGATAAAATTGTTTAAAACAAATAATTTGCATTCTTGATACCCATTTGGGTAGTTGAAATTTTCTGGACAAAATCACACAACAAAATTGACTATTTGAATCTAAAATTTATAATCACAGATCATAACTTGGTGCTCAACAATTCCTATCATGTTTCTCTAGTGGCTTTGATTTTTTATATCATACATACTCCCTTCTCTCCAGTCTCCCTGCTTGTTCTTTCATAACATCTTACCCTCTTTTACATAACAGAAGTCAATTTATGGGGCTCCACCATATTTCCACTATTAAATTTACCATCCCCCCAGCATCTGCACCCACATTTTCCATCTCTGTAGTTGTGATTGAAAAAAGTGTCAGCTATGATTGAAGACAATTCTTTTCTTGTGTGCCCTGGATTTTACGCCCTAGTTCTGAGATGTGTGTCCTTCTGATCATTTCCCGCCAGTACTGTCGGTGGTTCCCTGCCATCAATCATTCCCATCAGCGGACAAACCTGATGTATCTTTTTAAAAACATTATTATTAGTGACTGCACATCCCACTCTAACCACTGCTTCATTTGCTCCTCTTTGCACCTTTTCACTGTAAAACTGCTTGAAATTTTTGTCTTTACACTATACTATCTAGATTTCTGGCTTTCATCCACTTTTCAATAATCTTCAGCTTGGGCTTTTACCCTACCACTTTGAGAAGCTACTCTTGTCAAGGTTACTAGTGACTTCAACATTGTCAAATACGATAGGTATTTTAAGCAAAATTTGACACAATTGACCATCTAATCAATCTCTGAAGAGTCACCCCTCGTGACTTTTGGGACACCATGTTGTAGGCAGGTGCCATAGAGTTGTTTACAAACCATAGCCATTGTTCTATAGAACAAAATGGTGTCTGGTCCAGTGCCATCCTCACAATGTTGCTGTGTTGTTGTGTGTGTGTGTGTTGAGCATATTGTTGCAGTCATTGTATCAATCCATCTTGTTGAAGGTCTTCCTCTTTTTCACTGACCCTCTACTTTTCCAAGTGTGATATCCTGGAGGAACTAGCCCCTCATGATAGCCTATCCTAAGTACGAGAGATGCATTCTCACCATTCTCACGTCTATGGAGCATGCTGACTGTAGTTCTTCCAAGGCAGATTTGTTAGTTCTGATATTCCATGGGATTTCCAATGTTATGTACCAACACATGCTCCCCTGCTTTTCTTCTCCTACCTGTTCTCACCTACCTGTCTCCCCCTACCTTCCCTCGCTACCTGATCTCTCAGTATTGGAGTTCTGGAATTTCTCATGGTCAATCCTCTCAGTTTAAATATCTTCACTTCTACTCCTCTCTCTGTTCTTCTTTCTTAGTCCCTGTTGTCTACTCTGTCTTTACCCCCTTCTCTCTTTCCATATGCTGCTCCTCTTGTTTGTACTTTATCTTCTCTTATTTCATCCTACCTTCTCCCCACTCACATTCTTTCTCCTTTCTCTCTCTATTCTTGCCCTAAAGAAGAGTAAACTTCTTGTGGAGGGCACATTTATTTGGCAGTACCATAGTGCTCTCATTTCCGGTTATCTATTGAGTTTGCGATCACTTTCTGGGGCCACATATTGTAGTAGGTAAGCATTTTCTTTTCTTCCTTGATTGACACCCATAAGAACTGCTTTATTTTCAACAAGGTCTAACATAATTCTTTGTGAATAGCAGAGATAGGATTCTTGAGAGTCTAAAAAGGAACACAATTTTACCTTGAATAAAACTCATCGGTAAAGAAGAATGTCTGTCACAGTGTTGGGCACTTAATGGGCATTCTAGATTTTGATTAATAAGTTGAATAGTGTCGGTGTAGGCTCTGATGTGATGAAGCAAATAATGACTGTCAGCACCACCAGCAAGATCTGCCGAAATATCTGTGTTTTAAAATATTCAACTCAAGAATTATATTTTCTTAGGAGTGGAAATAATAGTCAAAGGATATCAGAAAAGAATGAGAGAGTATTTAATAACTTGATTGATAACTGAAGTACCCTTGTGAGTAAAATAAGATGTTTTGTATTGAGATGGATATATAGTTCTCCTTGATGTGTGGTTCAAATATCATTTTTGTTAGTTTAGTCATTGTTAATTGCCAATGACTCAGTGAACCCAAGACCGTCTTATGTATTTGCGTTAGGTTGACTCACTGGCAACTATGGCAATACTAATAAAAATGATTTAAAATGAGTTAGAATTACTCCTGGAGACTCCGTGTGTGCAGAGTAAAACTGCTTTACAGTGTTTCCTAGACTGTGACCTTTTCCATGCAGATGGCCAGATATTACATCTGAGGTGCCTCTGGGGGTGGGGTGGGGGGTTGAAGATATAAACTTTTTGGTTCATAGTCCAGCACTTAGCTAGTAAATTAAAATACTGACCCTCCTCCAGGTCAGGGTAGGGACCCCCCAAAAAAGTAAAATTCCTAGTAATAATGAAAATGGATGACTAATGAGATGGACTAATGTGGCATAAAAACAGTGCTTTGGAAACTGAGGACATATAGGCAAGCTCTCTACTGCGTATCAAGTGAGTGAAGTTCCACACTTTGGTTTCTCAGCTCTGAAACAAAAAGACAGAATTTAATTATTTCTAAGATCTTATCCAGCTTTAAAAGTTGAGGTATTTCTGTAAAGCAATCAATGACTCTCGGTTCTATGATCTTGATGTTTTCATGGCTGATTATTTTATGAACTATTCCCCAGGAAATATCTCATTAGAAATATTAGAAAGGGGAAGAGAGAGAATGGATTGTAGGGTTCTCTACCTACTTCTTATATAGATTCCCTGTCCTTCCAGAAGAGGAGGTGTTTTAACTTTTAAAAGGGAGGAGGTAAGGATTGTAAAGAGGAGAAGCAAAATGAAGTGTTAGGGGCTTGCTAAACACCTCTTCGCAGAATAGTGGCTTTTCCCTAGGCTCATCAGCACCCACGCTGTGGACAGCACCCCAGCTTTTTGTTTAGAGTTCTTACCTTTCTAGTCTAGACTCCTGGAGTTCACTAATAAAGGGGTTCCATTATTTAGAAAACCAATGGAAACGGGGAGGATTGCACAGGGGGTTTCAAAGATAGCATTTTAGGTTTTAATCGGTGCTTGGTTTGAGGATGTCACTTTTATAACATTTGCTTTTGTGTCTATCAAATTTTACATGACAAAATTAGTGAATTTAAAATGTTTCCCCTTGAAGCAAAATGAAGGACCATCATTATTTAAAAAGAGGCATCGCCTCCAGAGGAGTAATTAAGATATTACTACATATTAATACTGAGGATCTCTGAAGGTGCTGGTAAGTAAGTGTTGAGCTGCTAGGCCAGAGGTTGGGGATTCTTTCTGAGCTTCTATTTTGCCAAGTACTTTACCAAGTCCATTTACAGGGACTGACCTTTCCTGATAACATAGCCAATGTATGCAAGACAAAGTCTCACCATTCTTGCTTCCAAGGAGCATTCTGTCTTCACCAGGAAGAATTTTTATTGTGTGAAGCTCAGGGATACGTCACCATTTGTCTCTCTGATTATAGACTCAGACATACATAACATATATAAAGTGTATATAACACAAATGATTTGTTTTAGCCGTTTTGGAATTAGATGACATTAGATACATTCACAACGTTATGTAACTCTCTCCCCTTTACGACTTTTTGTCCGGAAGTTCTGATAGATGTTAAAAGCATAGATGAATCATCAAAGCATTATACTTAGTGAAATAAGCCAATCACAGAAGACATTAATACAGACTATAGTTTCTTGGGGAGCCGAAAGGTAGACACTAAAGAGCCGCATACTTCCGTCAGTGCCATGGAGAGAAGGTGGGGTAGTAGGAATGACAGTGACAGGGTTCACCTACACGGAATTGAGAGCGAGGTCATGAAACTCAGCTCCGAGGAGGTGCCATTTAACTTGTAATCCGAGTAATGAGAGGGAACGAGGCAAGTAAAACGAGAGGAAAGAATGTTCTAGGCAGAAGGTTAAGTATGTGCAAAGGCTTTGGCAATGGAGGTGCTGAAAGAAAGCTGGGGTTGCACACTGGACACATATAATGCTGTTAGCAGAGGGGTGGGGGGAGCGAGCAAGAGAGATCCTGTTATTTATTCACATATGAAATACTTCGTGCAGTTTCCACCCACACTCCTATTCAGGCACTCACATGGAAAATGGCAGGATGCGGTTGTGTGCCCTCACATAGACTCTGACCCCTTAGGGACTCTGTATGGCAGAAGCCACTGGCCCACAGGGCTTCCTCACCTGTGAGCTTCAGGAGAGCAGAGTGCCCACGAAGCCACTGGTGAGTGTGAACACAGACCTTGTGGTTAGCAGCCATAATTTAGCCATTGCTCCACCAGGGCTTCTCCGGCATGGTCTTGCAGATGACTATGTATTGTATCAGTTTATATTCCTGATTGTAAGTGTTTGAAGACCCCATCAGAACATGCTGAAGCAAAGAACGTAATTATT
Source organism: Tenrec ecaudatus (assembly GCF_050624435.1). Classification (NCBI taxonomy): domain Eukaryota; kingdom Metazoa; phylum Chordata; class Mammalia; order Afrosoricida; family Tenrecidae; genus Tenrec; species Tenrec ecaudatus. The sequence goes on along the minus strand of NC_134530.1, from coordinate 66,382,712 downwards.
TATGAGTCGACGTACCTGGAAAGTGTATGGGTAGGATTCTCATCAGGTCTGGCTTTACTTACCCTTGAACTGCCCTTCGTGGGGTTTTAATGGCTGTGACCTTTTAGAAGCACATTGCCAGCCTTGTCTTCCAATATGCCTCTGAATGGGTCTGGACCACAAACCTTGCAGTAAGAAGTACAGAGATGATCTGTGGGCAAAACCAGGGAATCCTGGCTATTATCAGGGGTTCACATGTTTTAGGCCCTGCACTACACAATCTAGAGATATAGTATGAGTCACATGCACAACTGAAAAACTTCTAGTTGGTGTTGGCTCCCACTGAGTTGGTCCCTGACTCGTGGTGACCACGTGTAGCAGAATAAAATGCTTCATAGGTTTGCAGCATCCCCAAGGTCAGTTCGTCCTAGGTTGTTGTAGTCCATAGGGCTTTAACTGGCTGATTTTCAGAAATAGTCTTCAGCTCTTTCTTCCGGAAGGGTTCTACTAGCCACATTAAAAGGTAAACGCAGGAGTCCAAGGGGAAAAAGGAACGTTTGGAATCTGATTGTGGTAACAATTGTACAATTCTGCTGGATGCAATTGAACTATGGAATTATATATATATATATAATCTCCAATTAATAATAAATTTAAATTCATATGTAATGAAATAATTTTAAGTCAAAACAGTAGTTCTAGTTGCCATAAAATTGGTTTCTCACATGTCTGCGAGTGAAATTGTGCTCCACACTGTTTTCAGTGGCTTGTTTTTTGCAGAAATCGATCTTCAGGCCTTTCTTCTGAGGAGCCTCTGATAGATTTGACCCATTAACCTTGAAAATTTTGTTTACCAGTCAAGTGCCTTATCCATTTGCATCACCTAGGGAGTCCAAAAAGAAACTGGTGAATTTCATTTTAATAAAACAGTGTACTTAACCCAAATGCCATCTCTTCAATATATAATTGATATAAAAGTATGAATGAGCTACTTTGCGTTCTTTCTTATACTGTCTTTGACATTCAGTGCGTCTCTAATATTTAAGTTACATCTCATCTTGAACTACTCGCATTTCAAGAGCTCCATTGCCACATATGGCTAGTGACTTCTATTTTGGATAGCACAGGCAAGGACACAGACCTTCTTAACTTCAGTGCATGTGAGAACGAACTGGACTATCTTTGCTAGAAGTCTGAGCAAAAATTTCTTTGCATTTCCTTGCCTCTAAAGAAGTTGTGTGACTGCTAAGGACCTACATTGTGACCAGCAAGGAAGCGATGTACCCAAGAGTTTTTATCTGTACTGCACGCAGTGCTGAAGACTTCAGGAGAGGGGCAGGCCTCTGACATACTCCATGTGTGGAATAGGCATTGGCTCTTTTTGGCCATCATTACCCATTTGCATGACCTTTCGTAATACTGTTTGGGACTTCGCCCCTCCCACATGGACGAGGACTAGGAAGCAGACTGTTAATGGGGGTTATCTCTGAAGTAAGTGGGATTCTACAGGCTATAATATGACCCATTTTTAATTTTCTGTTTTATACACTTCAGAGAATACCAGAAAGATATTTACTTGTATTTTTGTTGATTATGCAAAGGCATTCAACTGTATTATAAAAATTATTAATCATTTCAAAAAGTCTTAAGAGAATTAAAAAATAGTTAGAACTGATTGAAAAGTAAAATAAAACAAAATTTATGAGATGCAACTCAAGCAGTACTTACACAGAGAGAGGGAGGGAGGGATGGAAGGTAGGAAGGAGGGAGGGAGGGAAAGAGGGGAGAAGAGAGAGAGAGAGAGAGAGAGAGAGAGACTGACTCACATAACCTGAACACAACCTGAATAAAGATCAGTCCCTGGAGAAGAACATTATACGTGGTAAAGTAAACTATGAGCAAAAAGAGGAACCCCCTCAACAAGGTGGGTGGGTCCCGCGCCTGTAAAAATGGGCTCAAATAAAGCACTAATTGTGAGAATAGTGCAGGACCGGGCTGTGTTTTATTCTGCTGTCCATAGGGTCATAACTGTTTTAGTGGGACCTTACAGCAATGACTTAACAACAAAGGTGGCTTCAGCGGAAACTTCTACCAAATACTTGAGAAATAAATAATATAAATTCTATGCAATATTTTCAAGGCAACAACAGTTTTTTTAATATAGAGCCCACAGTTCCCTAAAACCCAAATTAGGCAAGACTGGCCAAGAAAAGAAAACTAAAGGCCAATATTTCTTTTTATCATAGACACACACACACACACACACACCTCAGGAAAATCTTAATACATCACTTTAGAACTTAGTATTATAACACACACAATGCTAGGCAATGAAAAATGAAGACAGAGGAAGAATTGATGCATTGAAATCATAGTGTTGGCAAAGAATATTGAGTATCCTGTGGACTGCCAAAAGAATGATCACATCTGTCTTAGAAGAAGTCAACCCACAATATTTCTTTAAAGCAGGGAGGGCACCATTTCAGCTTGCTAACTTTGGACCCATCGTCATGAAAAAAGCAACCACTAGTAACAGACATATGGGGTGTCTGTGTCTGGTGCCAGGAGACCCTCCAAGTATCACGGGGGAAGAGCTGCCTCCTCAAAGGCGAGTCGGCCCTAATGACCTGGGTGGAGCAAAGCGTGGAGGACCTTCGTTTGCTGATGTGGCACCACTCAACATGAGGAGGAACAGCTGCCAACCCACCAGACTACACGGGAATCAAGTTAATGATTAGAATGTGCAATATAAAAAGTACGAATCCAGGAAGATTGTTGTTGTTAGGGATCATAGGGTTGTTTTTACTCATGGCAACCCTATGTGCAACAGCGCGAACTACTGCCCGGTACTTCACTATCCTCACGGGTGTTATGTCATCCCTGGGTCAATCCATCTTGTTGACAGTCTTCCTCTCTTGTGTGGAACTTAGCCACGCATGATACCTTTTGCCAGGGACTAGTTTCTCCTGATAGTATGTCCAAACACATGAGATGTGGTCTCCCCATCCTTGCTTGTACGGCGTTATACTTCTTTCAAGACGCTTTCTGGCAATCCTTGGTACATTCAGCAGTCTTCACCAAGATTCTAATTCATATGAATCAGTTCTCCTTCAGTCTTCCTTATTCACCATTCAATGTTCACATGCTTATGAAGCAGTTGGGAATGCCGTGACTTGGGTCAGGTGCACCTTAGTCTTCAGAGGGACAGCTTGTTTGGTTTAAAGCGCTTTAAAGGGGGCGTGTGCAACAGATTTGCCCGTGCAATGCAACCTTGACTGCGTCTTCCATTAGCACTGATTGTGGATCCAAACGAAATGAAGGCCTCGACAATTTCATTTCCCCCTCCATTTATCACGATGCTATCTTTTGATGTGGCTGTGAAGATTCTGGTTTTCTTTACATTGAGTAATTCCTACTGAAGGCTGCAGTCCTTGTTCTGCATCTGCTTCAAGTCCTTTTCATTCTCAGCAAGCAAGATGTGTCATCTGCACATGGCAGGTTGGTCATAAGCCTTCCTTCAGTCCTGATGGTGAGTTCTTCCTCTCAGATTATTTGCTCAGCATACACATTGAATAAATATGGTGAAAGGTCCAACTCTGACGTACACCGTCCTGACTTTTAAACCATACAATATTCCCCTGTTCTGTTCAAATGGCTGCCTCTGGGTCCATGTCCAGGTCCCTCATGAGCACAATGAAGTGTTCTGAATTTCCCATTCTTCTCAAGTTGCCCACAGTTTGGTATGGTCCATAGAGTCGAATGTCTTAGCATAGCCAAGCAAACATCTTTCAATATTCTCTCTCTGGCACCAGCAATGATATCTCTGATCCCACACCCTGTTCTGAATTTGGCTTGGGTTTCTGGCAGCTCTCTATCAATGTACTGCTACAACTGTTGTTGAATGATCTGAAACACAATTTTACTTGCATGTGATGTTAATGATAATGTTCAATATCTCCATATTCTGCTTAGGAGTGAGCACAAATATGGATCTCTTCCAGCCCTGATGGTGTAGTGGGTGACTCGTTGGGCTGTTAACTACAAAGTCAGCAGTTTGAAACCACCAGCTGCTCTGCTGGTGAAAGGCAAGGCTTTGTCTTTGTCACAGGGGCAGTTCTACCTTGTCCTGTTGGGTTGCTATGAGCCAGAATTGCCTGAGTGCTTCCAATGCTTCATCACTTTGTTGAAACACTTGATAGTCCATCAATTCCCAGAGCCTGTTCACTAACGTTTTCAGTACAGCTTGGACTTCTTTGATTCTTGATCGTATGCCACCGCTTACAATGGTTGAATGACGACCAGTTCTTCTTGTTAAAATGACTCTGTATTCCTTCTACCTTCTTTTGATACTTCCTGAATCATTAAGTATTTTACCCATAGACTCCTTCAGTATTATAACTCAAGGCTTGATCTTTTTTCTTTAGTTCTCTCAGCCTGAGATATGCTGAACATCTTCTTCTCTTTGGCTTTCTGTTTCAGGTCTTCATACGTTTCATTACAATACTGTACTTTGACTACTTGAGCTGCCTTTGAAATTTTTGTTTGTTTTCTTTTGAAATTTTCTGTTTAACTTTACCTTCATCATTTCTTCCATTTGCTGTGTAGTCAAGTTTAAAGTATTTTCTGACTTCCACTTTGATCTTTCCTTTTTCACTTGTCTTTTTAATGATCCTTTGCTTTCTTCATGTATGTTGCTCTTGAGATCATCACACCCTTCATAAGTTTTTTCCTGTCCTTTGCATGAAATATGTCAAATTTATCCTTGAACTATTCTGGAGATTCAGGTGAGATATATTCAAGGTTGTATTGAGGCTCCCATGGACTTGCTTTAATTTTCTTCAATTTCCACCTGAAGTTATGAGCATTTATGGACGGTCTGTTCCATATTCAGCTGCTGATATTAATCCTCTCCATCATCTCTTACCACAGATGTAGTCAGTTTGATTCCTGTATAGTCTATCTAGGGAGTCACCATTTGTATTTTTGAAAAAGAGATTTGGAATGAGTAAGTCTTGTAAAATGCTGCCATGTGATTTCCAGCTCTGATTCTAGCACCAACATCATCATTTCCAAATTATGTTTCTTTTCCTTTGTTTTCACCTTTTGCATCCCAACTGCCAATAATTATCAACACATCTTGATCATATGTTTGAAAACTTTTTGACTGAAGTAATTGATGGAATTCTTCAATTTCTTCATCACTGCCTCTAGTGGTTGGTTCATAAATCTGAGTAATTGTATTAACTTAATTTCCTTGTAGATGTATAGGTATTATCCTATTACAAACAGCATTTTACTTCAAGATAGATCTTGAAATGTTCTTTTTGTAGATGAATATGATGTTATTCTTCTTGCATTTGTCATCCATGACATAGTAAATCATATGATTCTTCCAATATGGCCAATACCAGCCTATTCCCTCTCACTAGTGCCTAAGATATTGATCTTTATGCCTTCCATTACACTTTTTATGACTTCCAATTTTCCTAGATTCACGCTTTGTACCTTCCACCTTCCAATTATTGATAAATGTTTGTAGCTCTTTCTTCTTATGTTGAGTCAGACTTCATCAGCAAATGATGGTTGTGAATGATTTACTCCATCCCCATCAGTATGGCCAACTCTATCTTTGAGAAGGCAGCTCTTCCTCAGTCATATTTTGAATGCCTTTTGACCCGAGGGGCTCATCTTCTGGCACTAGATCTGATAGTGTTACACTTCTGCTCTTAAGGTTTTCAGTTGCTCAGACCTCGAGAGTTGAACAGCATATTTCTTCTTTGTAGTCTGTTCTTATTCTGGAAGCTCCATTGGAACCTTGGGTAAACCTGCTGGTATTTGAAATACCAATGACATAAATTCTAGCATCATAGCCACATACAAGCCACCACAGCATGACAAACTGACAGACAAGTGGTGACTTGGAAAATTGGAAGTTTTCAAATCAGGAGTGGAATGCATAAAGATATCCTAGGCTTTAGTGGGCTGAAATGGATTGGTATTGGCCTTTTTGCATTGGAAAACCATATAGTCCTCTCTGCTGGGAATGACTAATTGAAGAGGAGTGGTGCTTAACACTAAAATGAACATTTCAAAGTCTATTCTGAAATATAGGGGTCCTGATGGTGATGTTGGTTAAGCATTGGACCAGTATCCACAAGTTCAGTGGTTCAAACCTACCAGCGGCACTGGGGGAGAGAGTTGAGGCTATCTGATTCTATAAACCTACAGAGGGCTGCTATGAGTCAGAATCGACTTGATGGCAGTGTGAGTGAGTCTGAGAATGCCTTGGCATAGTCAATGAAACACAAACAGACCTCTTTCTGGTATTCTCTGCTTTGAGCCAAGATCCATCTGACATCAACAATGATATTCCTTGATCCACGTCCTTTCTGAATCTGGCCTGAACAAGTAGGGAGAGTTTTTATGAAACAGGTAGAAAGAGAAGACATAAAGGAGTGATTTATGTTATAAAAAGTAATATGGACACCTTTAGACTGAAAATGACTTTGTAAAAGAATATCTTACCCATGACATGGGACCTCCTGTGACCCATTTAGCTCTTTAGTCTACAGAGAATTACTCAAATAGGGTCTTCTGACCCAAGTCACTTGAGAGTATCTTGGTGTGGGGTGTTCTCTCTTTTTATTCTTTTCTCACCTAGATCTTCGATGTAATGCTGGTCATACACCTTGCCCGTCTCGCTTAAATTGCTTTACTTTAAAGCTAAATTTCTTTATCCTCTCTTTTACTGACTAGGATCATCAAGGGGCTATGAACTGGCAGCATACTTTCTAAACCCAACTGATTTTAGCCAACACTACTTTTTTAAAAAAAGAAAATTGGATTTGCAGGGAGTCATGATCTTACTGGTTCCATTTTGCTTACCAGACTGTTTTACACATTTATGTTATCTGCTTGGCCTCTGAAGGCATGTGAGTTTCTGACCCCAGGTACTGTAATAAATGACATACAATTTGTGGAGTTTGTTCATCATCTTTGCTGGTCATAGTGCCTTCCTGGTCAGACCAACATTTTGAATCTTACTCCTACAGTTCTTTAGATTCCTCTTTGGAGATGCGGCTTCATGGTTTTTGTTTGTTGGTTTTTTTGGTTTCTCCACATTTTCTTTTGCAGCATGTTCCGATGGGTTTGTTGAAAACTGTCTTTGTTGGTGGGGATAGTGATGGTTCAGTGGTAGAATTACTGTCCTCCACCAGGGTGGGTGGTGGGATGGGCAATATGGGTCCAACTTCGGATCAGTGCCCTTCCAGCACAGACACCTGTCTGTCACAGGAAGCTTGCCTGTTGCAGTGACACTGAGCAGGTTACAGTGGAATTTCCAGATTAAAAAGGGCCAAATGCATCTCGCTCAGAAACAAATAAGCCCACATGGAAGAAGCACACCGGCCAGTGCGATCACGAGGTGCCCAAGGGACCAGATATAAGGCATCATGCAAAAAAAAAAAAAATATGTGTGTGTATGTTTGTGTATTTATGTGTATATGTATATATGTATGTGTATATATATATTATATTAAATGAAGGGGGAAGTGCAGAGTGGAGACCCAAGGCCCAAGTGTCAGCCAATGGAGATCCCCTCATAGAGGGGCTTAGGAGAGGAGATGGGTTAATTAGGGTGTGAGGTAGTATCGATGAAGAACACAGCTTTCCCCCAGATCCTGGATGCTTCCTCCCCCCAACTACCATGATCCGAATTCTACCTTGCAGGGCTGGATAGGACAGAGGCTGTACACTGGTACATAGGAGGGTTGGAGATACAGGGAATCCAGGGTGGATGATACCTCCAGGACCAAGGGAGTGAGGGACGATGCTGGGAGAGTGGAGGGTGAGTGGGTTGGAAAGGGGAAACTGATTACAAGGAGCCACATGTGACCTCTTCCCTGGGAGAGGGACAGCAGAGAAGGGGGGAAGGGAGACCCCGAATAGGGCAAGATATGACAAAATAACGAGGTATAAATTACCAAGGGCATATGTGGGAGGGGGGAAAAGGGAGGGAGGGGGGGAAAAAAAGGAGGACCTGATGCAAGGGGCTTAGGTGAAGAGCAAATGCCTTGAGAGTGATTGGGACAGGGAGTGTATGGGTGTGCTTTGTACAATTGATGTATGTATATGTATGGATTGTGGTAAGAGTTGTTGGAGTCCCTAATAAAATGTAAAAGAAAAAAAAAAAAATGATTAGGGCAGAATATGTACAGATGTGCTTTATACAATTGATGTATGTCTATGTATGGATTGTGATAAGTGTTGTATGAGCCCCTAATAAAATGTTTTAAAAAAAAAAAAAAAAAAAAAAGGGCCAAATGATCTGCCTGTAGTGAAAATTCTATGGCCTGATCCTGTTATACTTTAGATCACCATGACTGGGGGCTGACTCAAATATCAAATGCTTCTGTTCACCCCTCACCCCTTTCCTGCTCCACATGCATAGAGAATTTATGTCCACAGAGCTAGGCAACCATATGGGATGGGGCGGCCGCATGTCTCAGTGTGGGATTGATTAGCACCCTGAGTTCTCCCCTGGGGCATGTAATTGCCACGTCACTGGCTGCCCAACAGTAGGTCTCACCGTGAAACTTGCTTTGTGCTCACTACACTCCTTGGGCACTAGATGCTGGAGGAACACTTCCAAGCACTTGCTTTGCTCGGTGCTTTCTTAGCAAGAGATTTCTGCCCACAGCAGATTCTCCTGGTTCTTGAACCCAAGTGCATTATGTCTATTTTATTTCTTCACCTTTCTCTATCAGAGCATCTCTATATCAAACCGGACAATATGTCATGAAGCCACAGCTGAGCCCCTGGGCTTCTTGTTATTGCTGTTAGAGTCCATGGAGCCGGCTGTGACTTCCAGTGTGCGGGACTAGGCTTGTCATAGTTATCCCCAGAGCCGTAAGCATGCGACGTGACTGAGACCGTCCTGCAGAAACCTGGAAACACCTTTCCCTACAAAACCTTACAGCAATCTTTACAAGTAACTTCAATTAGGACCCACAGGTCCCAGGGGACGTTGTTACATAGTTTCTTCATGTTTACTAACATTCCATTTCTTTTCTCTCTTTTTCCCCTTAAATCTGTGACTATTTCACTTAAGGCACTGACTCTAAACAGTTAGTAAAAACACTCCTGCTAGAGAGTCTGTGTGTCTTCTGTCGCCATTCCCCATCTGCCATGGTGACTTGAGGGCCTGAGAGGCCACCTTGTAGCTCACAAACATACACACAAATTTACAAGGGATCGAAGAAAGAAAGGTTTGCGATCAGCGTACTAAGGTTTTTTGTTTCGTTTTGGTGTGTGTGTGTGTGTGTGTGTGTGTGTGTGTGTGTGTTGGATCCCAAATAGTTTACTTACTCTCAAGTAACCAGATGCTTCAAGTCACTGGAAGCATGTTGGACTTTGGCTTTTCTCCCTACCCCCCTAAAGCCGCCCTGCCAGCCTCCAGTTAGGAGGGAAGCAGGGCTTATACCAGCTCTTTGTTTTCTAAACAGTGGTGATTGTTACGTCCTAGCCAAGGAAAGCTTCTCAATGAAGTTAGAAGAAAACCACCATTAACCACATCTAGCTCTCATCCGGAGCATTACAGTGGAATCCACAGACCTTGCCCCTGGTGGGCAGGCCATTCTTTTGGGAAGGATTTAATAAGTGATTTTCTGCTCTAGCTTTGGAAGAAGAAAGTGCTTGAGACTGACAATCAGATGGACCGAGGGTTGGATCCTCAAGCAGATATTTTGCTCTTAGACGAAGAGCACAGGTACATGTTGTTTATCTACAAGATCATCTGCATTTGATGGTTGAGAACATCTGCATTTGATGGTTGTGGTTGAGAACCCCTACGCCCAGGTTACAGATAAAGAAACCAAAGCAGGAAAAGAGCACAGATTCCTGTCCACTCAGTCTTTCTGACACTCAGCTCTTCAGAGGGCAACCTTGTATGGCTCACCCTAGGTTTCCGAACGCACCGCACTGTCTTCCATTCGGCAATTGATTGTTTCAATTCTTAAGTTAGATGCTTAAGGTGGCCTCATATTTGACGGGAAACCTTGGAAGACAACATATTCTCTAGGTGTCCCAGGAGAGGGTGGATGCACATGGCCTTAGGCTAAGAGAGGTTTTCATGGGCGGTGTTTTCATCTATATTTATAAAGCACAGGACTATGTATTTATAGTCACTGTTTCAGTTCATTGAAGTCGCTATTTTGGGAATGAATGAAATAACAAATTAATAAATGCGATAACAGTAGGAAAATTCCCAGTACCATGGTCAGGACATAGTAGGCTCCCATTAACTACTCACTTTCGTTCTTTCTTCCTCTTTCTGCTTCTTTTGTACTCCAATTTGATCAATTATTCCACTCATCAGTAAACTGAGGTCGCAATCCTTTCCCTTACTTTATATTTAATCTTGATCAAGTGTTCTTATGAGCTCGGTATTTAGTTTCAGTGTTAAACTAAAGGGTCTTTTAAAAATGATATGAAATTGGAAAGGATTGAAGGTACTTTGGGTGGCAGAATTGAGGCTCAGGTATTAGGCTAAAGCAGCGGTTCTCAACCTGTGGGTCGTGATCCCTTTGGGGGTCGAACGGCCCTTTCACAGGGGTCGCTCAATTCATAACAGTAGCAAAATTACAATTATAAGAGTTTCCCACAACTGATGAACAACACCATCACATAACTCCTGAAAATCAAATGAATACCAAGTAGGGTAAATATACACTTGGCTGCATCTTTGTGAGAATATAGAACACCAAGGACAAAGAGAATTTTTCAAAAACAGTTAGAAAAGTTAAGACAAGACTCAGAAGACTTCACAGGCACCTCTGGAAAACAAAAGACATAAATAACACCTTGCTTGTGTTGGAGAGAAAATAATTTGTCAACCTAGAATTTTAGCCGTCAAAAATACCTCTCAAGAACGTGAATAAATTTTCTAAAATGATGAACTGATTCTATCAATATGCAAACCAATAGGCCTAAATGGAAGCTATTCCGATGGAACCCAGAAAATTCACTGTGCGGGTACAAAACGGGAAATGTGCAGTTTAGTAGCCAGAAATATAAAGTTTCTTTGGTGTTTACATACATAGTTTTATTGTTAGACAAAGACTCGGTTGCTAGCGCAAGTCCCAAAGTAACAATAAATTGAATAAGCTGAAAGTTTGTGCTTCACAGATCAGGGATCGGCAGTGCAGGATAAAGCGATTAAGCAGTACAGCCTCAGGGGCCCAAGAGCTTTCTCTCTTGTTACTCGTTAACCGCTCAACCACTTGGCTACCTATACACAGACCAAAAGGCAGTTGTTTTGAACCGAACAAGGAGAAACAGATTTAAAATCAGGTAGGTGTGTGTCAGGGTGGCATCCTTTCCCCATACCAATTTAGTTTGTCTGCTGAGCAAATAACCCCCAAAGCTGAACTGTACAAAGAAGAAAGCGGCCTCAGGATTGGAGGGAGGCTCGTTAACAATCTGCGCTGTGCAGATGATCCAACCTTGTTTACTGAAAGTGAAAAAGTGTTGAACCCCTTATTGGGGAAGATCAAGGGCAGCAGCCTTCAGTATGGATTGCATCTCAACAAAAAGTAAATAAAAATACTCCCACCTGGATCAGTACGCAGAAAGTACTGCAGTTGTCAGAGGTTTTGTTTTACAGAGTAGCTCAGATGCATTGTGGGTTTGGCTCCAGACTGCTACAGTTAAATGGCTGTCACAATGAAGAGAGTCATATGGACTGTTGTGTTCCCAGTGCCGTGAGTTGTGTTTACAGTACACTGTAATCTATTAAGTGTGCAATGGCATTACGAAAGAAATTGAAATTGAGAATGTGGCAGAGAGACATGAAATAAGCACATACTATTGAAAACCGGCATTGATAGACTTGCTTAAAGCAAGGTTACTAGAGACTTTCCATTTCTAAAAATGGAACTATTTGCAAAGTGCCATAAAGCGAAGCATGCTGAAAAGAAGGTATGCCCGTACTTGGATCTACAGTCAGTGCCCATAGAAACAGCAGTCTAGAATTCAAAGGATGCATTTTGCCCTTTGCAAATCTGCTACAAAAGATCTCCTTAAAGTCTTTCAAAAATGTCAAAGCTGCCACTTGCGGACTGAGGTGTGTCTGACCCACGCTGCGGTACTTGCATTTAGCACACATACAGGGCAACGGATAAGGAGACTGGAGAACTGATACCTTTGGATTATGGTGTTTGTGAAGAATATTGAATATTGCCAGAAGAACACATACATCTATTTGGAAGGATTCACGCCGGGGTGCTCCTTAGACAAGATGAAGGGAGACTTCATCTCACTCACTTCAGGCACTTCATCAGAAGGGATCTGGCCATGCAGAAGGACATCAGTTGTGAGGATGTAGAAGATTAGCAGAAAGAGAGGAAGACCATCAGTAAGATGGATTGACACAGTGGCTGCAACAAGAAGCGCAAACATAGCAATGATTGTGAGGATGGTGTGGGACTGGGCAGCATCCGGTTACATGAATCAGAATGGACTTGGTGGCACAGTATCTGTGTGTGTGTGATTATTTAGTTTTAGAGCTATAGCCCTAGACCCCCATGGGGCAGCTATGAGTTGGAGTTGACTTGAGGTCAGTAAAGATTTAGACTTGCTGTAAGTATACCTGAGCACAAAAAACCCAAACAAGAACCTCACTGCCATTAAGTTAATTCCAACTCAGAGCGTCAGAGTAAAATGGACCCTGTGGACTTCTGAACCTGTAACTCTTTGTAGATGTGCCAAGCCTCATCTTTCTCCCATGGAGTCGTACAACTGGGGAGTTTGAACTACTGACTCTACTGTTACTAGCTCAATGTGTAGCCCACGATGCCACCAGGGCATAGACTAAATAATGACACGTTTTCCTTTTCACTATTAGAAAAACAATACTTTATAATACTGTACAGTACATCAGTCGATCATAACAATTAAGTTCCTTCATGTTAGTTTTTCTTTAATAGAGTATAATTCATATGTGACAATTTAATTTTTATTTAATTTTCTTCTGAAATTAATTAAGCCACAATCCAACACTATTAATCATGCATCACATTCTTTTCCTCATTGACCCAAAATTCAGTTTTTATCACTTATCTATCACAGAATGAGCATTATATATGAGTCTATTTTTTTACTTCATTTAATTCCATCAATCCATTTGTTACATTCATGCAATTGTACTATGCTGTTTTACTTAATATTAAAATATATTTTTCTAGTTGATAAATTAGGTCTGCTTACATTCTTTTGGCTACTGTTTTCTCTGTTGCTTCAGCTTAAAGTGTATTTTATCATTAATTTAATGTGGTCTTAAGAAGGGGAGCGAGAAAGATAGAATTGGGTGTCACATATAGTAATTTTAATGCCATCTCACCCTATTTCTTTTATTATAGTGATTTTACTTGCCCCTCTCCATTGAGATTTTCCAGAATTTTTGTTGAAACATTTTTCGATCACAAACATGTGCAGTCATGCGTTGCTTCATATCAGCATTACGCTCTGTGGACTAGGTCATCATATGATTTAGATGTTGTGGGAGCATTGTATTATAGCTGGCCCTACTGTTTCTTTAAGCATCTTGAACACAGTCTCGGCTTAGCAGTTATCGTCGATGTGCTAGGAAGGATTTACTTTTGTATTCAGTCCTGAACCCATATCATTAGCCAGTTCTCCATATACAGCAAGTTCTCTGTATGCCAGATCTGGAGAACTTGTATACGGAGAACCTGAATTGTCATTAGCCTTGTAGCTTTCAGTGGCGTGAACTTTGAACAGCTTGGGGAGTTTTGTCTTTGGTTTTGAAGATCATTTTGATTGTCAAGTGTGATATGCCTTAATGATAAGCAATAATAGTGTGTTAATCTGGGTAGACTCGAGAGAAACAAATCCAAAGATACTCATATGTGTATAAGAAAGAGCTTTATATACAAGAGTTGAACATTGAGAAAACACCCCAGCCCAGTCCAGATCAAGTCCATTAGTCTGGTATCAGCCCATATGTCCAATACCAATCTTTAAGTCCTCTTCAGACTCACGAAACACATGCAGTGATGCCGAATGCAGGAAGATGACAGGCAAGTGGGTGGGGAGTCTTGTGGATCCAGTGGTGTTGTAAGCATCTCAGCGCTGACAGGGGTCTTCACGTGGCTCTTTCAGTTCCCAGGGCATAGAGTCTATCAGCGTAGTGCTGTGTGTCCTGTCAGTAGAGCATCTCTCAGAGAGTGAGCCAAGAGAGAATACATCTCCTGCCTCCAAGGAGAAAAATACAGGAGTCCTCAGAATCCTCAGGAGAAGGCCATGCCACACAGAGGCCTCATTGGCTATGACCCGATTGAAAGACTCCACCCCTTCACTCTTAATCCTCTCGAGTCCCAAATTGACATCATATTATGTAACTACCACAAATAGCATTCACTTATTTTACACCTTCTTGTGGTTTAAAACTCATAGATGGGCTCACTGAGTCAGTGGGTTTGGTTGAGCTGTTTAATAACCTTTTGCTTCACTTCCAAATATACATGACTTTCTCCTATGCCATGGGATGCTACTATCACTAGCACTGGTGCTGCTGAGTTAAGGGGCCATGATGCACTTCACAGTCATTTCTGAAAGACAAAGAGAAGGGATGCTATAAAATTCAAGAGACCGAATGCTGATGTCTATGAATTGAAGCATATGCTGTTAAAGACATTTTAGATAGAGTACAGTACAGCACATATGTAAGCCAGTGGCATAGTCATTTATTATGAATATCAGGACATAGATATTGTAGGTTATACATATACTGTACCATTCTATGCCTGGCAGTGCACCTGCTTTGTATATAAGTGACAGGGAATACATGTGTTTGAGTAGTTGCTGTGTTTGATATTTCCCATTTCCAATTGAGATTTCTGAAACCTATTATAACCAATGAGACAACAGGTATATATTCAGGCAGATGTGTCCTAAAGGGATATTGTATGGTGCACGACTATATGAACATATTCTCTTTAACAGGCCTCTTATTTTAAAAAATGTACAAGGAGGCTTCATTAAGTTCATGGAAAATGGAATTAAAATATAATATAATTTTCCACAAGCTTTTTGAAGCCCCTCACAGTTTTAACAGTTAAACTCTACTGCCACATAGAAATTATTCTGATATTCCATAATATATCTTAATGAGTTTAATCTTCACTACACTCTCTTATATAGCATACTGTCTCCTTTCTTAAGTTCATTATTTTCGTTTATATTTTCACTTGGCTAGATCCTCAAGTGGTCGCTTAAAATATTAATAAAGACTACTTGAGTAATATGATTTGTTGTGATTCAGAACCTGCCTTCCTTTTGTCATCATATATGAGAGAAATTAGAATTTGGCTACTGGTAAAATTCTTAGTTTGCAGTAATTTTCATTAAGAGTCTATAAAAATTGCTTCTCTGAGAAAGCATAGTGTTACAGTGGCAAAGTGAGATGTCAGTCTGTTTTTCTTTCCTTCTAAAACCGTAGTTTTTCTTTCTTATCAGGGAACTTTTAATTGGGTCTCAGATTGTCAGAGTACACTTAAAACTGAATTCTTTCCATAATCACGCTAAGACTCATAGCCCTTTGGATCTAAGGCCTAAAGTTTTCTTGAACTCAGGAAAATGTTCTTCTATTATTTCTTTGGCTATTGTTTCCTTCCTTGATGAATTTGGTGAATTCCTTTTGGAATGGCTATCACACTGCTAATACTAATATTCTGGATTTCTCTGTGACAGTTTGTTTTATTTGGTTAAGTCTCCTTCTCCTCATCTCTTTTTTGTGTCTATGTGTGTGGGTGTGGTATCCTAAAATAAACGAGGGCCCTGCCTTTATTCAACCTCTCTGGCTTCTAACTAACATAGGAACAAACATCCTACTCTATCCAAAGAAGCCGTGGAATGAAAGCTGGGTGCAGCTCTTCTGTGTGGTGAGAACTGTCATCACTCCTCGTGTCCTGGAACTTGCCTCTAAATTTCAATTTTCCAGAATTCTGTTTTGGAAGCCTACACACTCACTTCTTAGGGAGTTAGCGCAGAAACACAAGCATATAAGCACTAATCAACCCTTCTTTACTCATATCCCGTCCACTTAGTATCGTCCCCGTGTCCTTCAAACGGTCTGCTTCATGTACGGCGTCTTTTCCTCGTTCCCAACATTGCCACTGATGTCATGTAAATAAGGCTTTTGGGGGGAAAATGAAGCGGGTAAGTGGATGAGCCACATTCACTGTTCCTGAAACCAAAAGCCACCCGGTGGACACATTGTAGATTGAGGAGTGAAGCGGCTGGTTAGGCCAGATGACCTTACAGCCTCATCGGACCCTGAGATTTTATACTTTCCTTTGTAGCTGAAACAATAAAGCCATAAAATGGAAGGTTTGAGAACAGCTTTTACAAAAAAAACAAAAACAAACCACTCCGGGAGACAAGTTTAATTAATCTGGAGAACAGAATGAGCTGAAACTTGGAATTTTAAACTTAAACGGTGCATCATGTCAAAACTACTGAAGACACGACATGGGAGGGAGACGTTTAAATTACAGCTGAAGTGATTGAGGTTGGTCACTACAACGGCCATGCAGCGCCTCACAAAGAGGTCTGACCTCCGGATGCATCGCAAAGCCGGCCGCAGATGACTCCTTCTCCGGGGAGTTTTCTGGAGGGCTCTGAGCTCTTCTGCTTCAAGGTCAGAAGGTGGACTGAGGCCCTTGGTGAATTCTCTGCCAGTTAACCGATATTCTGGTTAGGCCTACATGCCTGTGATATTAGATGGGGAAGGAACAGCAGCTGCAGGGAAATAGCCTTGTTTTTGTGGCCTGCCTGAGGTTATCTATACACGTATTCAATTAATCTATAGGTGCAGTGTGTGTAGATATGTGTGTACATGTCGTTTACGTTTTTATATGTTGTTGAGTGGTGCCTGATGGCTCTGCTCTGACTCATCTTGACCCTGGGGACAACAGAACAAACGACTGCCTGGTCACATGCCACCTTCACAATTGTTAGGCTTGAGTCCGTTGCTGTGGCCGCTGTGCCAAATGATCTCATCGAGGCCTTCCTCCTATTTGCTGACCCACTGCTTTTCCAAGTCGGGTGTCCTTCTCCAGGGACAGGCCCCTTCTGAGAACGGTCCAACGTAAGTGAGATGAAGCAAAGGAGCATTCTGGCTATCCTTTATTCCAAGACAGATTTTTTTCATTCTTCTGGTGGTCCATGATATACTCAATATTCTCCACCAACACTATAATTCAAAAGTATCATATATATGTACAGATACACACACTCATATACATACTCTCATATATATGCACATTTACATACAGAGATACACTCTTGTCTGTACAGTTGCTTTTAAATATATAATAAATATTTTAAAAATATATTTAAATGTTTCCATTTAAGGAGCCCTGGTGATGCTCTGGGTTAGACACTGGGCTGTTAACTGCCAGGTCAATGGTTCCAATATATCAGCTGCTACTCTGGAGAAAAGTGAGACTGATTGCTCCTAAAAAGATTACAGTGTCAGAAACTCAATATGGAGTCACTCAATGACAGTAGATATATATTTCTTTTATTTACTTCAGATTTCTTTTTCAGAAACACTTTCTTTAAATCTTTTCAATCAGGTGGCAACATCTTGAACATGCTGAAAATACAGGAATTCTGTGGGTCCTTCAAGTAATGCAGGTAGAGGTGGCTTTGCCTCAGCCTTGCTAGACTCCCTTCACAGCCCCTCACAGCCCTCCTCCCCTCCTCAGGCAGGATTCTGATGAGAAGCTGGGAGAAGGCATAGGGGGTGGACAGGAGAGAGAAGTGACAGCTTCCCTGTGGGAGGTCTGCACCTTGTCACAGAGCCTTCTGGGCTCAGGTCTGTGGTGGCAGCAGGGGAGCCAGCTCCAAAGCTGTGTGGTTGGTGACATTTCCGGTTGCCAGTGCACAGCCAATCAGTGACAGGCCCAGTCAGCTAGGGCGATGACACATGAAATATGATAATTTTCTGCTAAAGAGTCCTGGAAGGGGGAAGGGAAAGGAGAATGGTGTGTGTGTGTGTGCAATGATATGGGAAGGTGACAGTGCATCCCTTGGCTTTAGTGGTTTGCAGGACTAGGCTGGAGGGGCAGATGGAGTCTGACAGTAGGGCTAGTGGCACTTCCCCCCTGGGAGTGGCTATAGGCATCCCAGCGTGGCTCCTCAGGTAAGCTGCTGCAGCTGGCTGGAAACCATTCGGAAGCTCTGGGCTCCTGGGGTGAGAAAGAAACCATAGAAGGCATTTTCTTTCCTTTCAAATCTAAGTAAGGTTAGGAGTTTTTGTTTCTTCTCGGTGCTACCTCTTTGAAAGTCAAAACAGTCCTGAGATAAACACCACATAGGTGGCTAAAGCAGTTGGACTTGGGGCATATTAAATTGTGTGAGTGTGTGTGTGTGTGTGTGTGTGTGTGTATGTGTCTGGACTGAGGGTTGTTTACCCCTCATTATATTTCTTCTATCTCCGTGATCAAACTAATTTTTTAAAAAAAATTTACCAAACCAAATCAAAACCTTCTCTTTAAAAATATCTTGAAGGAGAGGTCTAGTGTGTATCTTAGAAACCTAAAGTTTAGGTAGTGAAATATGGTCGGTGATTGGAGAAGAACAACCTCTGGTCTTAGATGACATGCTAATTTCAATGATGTGATAGAACGTTAGAACATTAGGTTTGAGACATAGTTCCTGAGTCAGGAGATCATGACGGTGCAAGAGAGGGGCTTTGGTCAACCCTGGGGTGGCAGAGGTCCCCACTTCCTTCTGTCACTTCTGTGGGCTTCCTTCGTAAGCAGTTATTGACTGGGGAGGGGTGACACCCTGTGCTGACAAGAGCCCCTCCATCCTGTGACCCCAGGAAAATGTTGCTTTAGAAGTGAAGAATCCTGGTGTTTACATAACATGCTGATTAGTACTGAGTCGCTCATCATCAGGGCAATAAATATGCATGCCAGGTTTGCACCTTGTAATCCGCCAGCATTCTCCCCCACCCGTCTTTCTCTATATATGCACATAAAAACAATTTAAGGCATCAATAAATGAAATCATTATCACTGCACACAAGCCTGCAGAAGGGACTGTCATCCTGGGCAGGGAGTGACAGCTCTTCAGAAGTGATAATTGGTGTACTGTATCTTTAAAAGGTTAAAACCCCTTTTAAAAAAAAGGCCTGGACTCATAGTGGGAAAGACAAGAGAGGCATGGGTTGGCTCTGGATTCTGAAAACAGCTGCTGATTAGATTCTGTGTCTGCAGGCTGAATTTATTCCGTGTTTTTCAGCAGCAGGAATTCAAGAGTGAAGCTTCTGTTTGGGTTTCTGATCGTGATTTATATTTATTCAGAAGACTAGCAGAGGGTGGATCTGTTCCCGGCGCGAACGAGCATGCTCACAACCCGCCGACTCTCCCATTATCCAACTGTCTAGTTTTGGTGCTTCAATGTACATGTATATTCAGTGTGCATATGTGTGTATACAAACACGCATGGTTACCTGGATGGACATCTGCACGCACAGGTCATTTTCTAAGGACAATTATTTCAATAAGGTCTTTACCCCTTACTTGAAACAGGTGTTCATGAAAAAAAATGCACAAAACCCTGCCGGGCCGGAATAATTCATGAAGAAAGGGCTGGATCCGTGGGTCAGAGACCACAGGACCCCTTGGCCATCCCAAGGCAGAAGGTAGGGACTCTGGATTTTTATTTGGCGGATGGATTCCTTTCGCTTTATTTCATTTACTGTTGGTGGTGTTGTTGTTTTTGCCTGCTGCCGCCACGGGGGAGAGGGAATAGGGAGAGAGCTGCGATTCCATTTTGTCGGTGCCTGTGGGAGGCCAGGTGTCAGGTTGCAGAGGCTCAGACCGGTGCGGTGGGCCTGCCCGGGCAGCCCTGCGGTTTGTGGTCCCTTCGGTGGGCTGAGCTCCGCGCTCGGCCTGGGGATGGGGGAGCGGCGGGAGCCTCAAGTAACCTCGGCGCGTCAATCACCGGAGGCAGCGGTGGCGGCGGGGCTGTAACCCTGTGCGCGCCGCTCGCTGGCTCGCTCGCTGGCTCCCTCTCTCTTGCTTGGCATCAGGGGCGCACTGTCACCGGGACTCTCTAATGAGCCTCAGCTGTTGGACAAACGGATTGCCTCCTCACAGCACCTGCATTTTCTTCGGCTTCCCTGGCTGCTGCTTGGGAATTGTTGGGGCGGACTGGACTGGTGTGTCTGTTGCCTGGTTGGTCGAGAATGACATTCGAGTGATGCTGGGTGCCAAGAGAGGAGGGAGAACTTCCCCACTCCACCCCCCTTAATTTTAACCCCCTACAAATGTTCTTAAGGCAAAATCGTCCCTTCATTCCCTGCCCCCCCCACCCAATCCAACTCCCATTTTATTGGGGAATTCTTCCCACCACCAAGTTATGTCCCATAGTTTACCATACATTTTTTTTTTAATTAAAAGCACTGTTGGTTGGTGTTGAAGGGCCTCGGGTGAAATTGAGCATTCCTGGGTGTGCAGACGCCTGAGCATGGGCAGACTCGGGCAGGAGGGGTGGTGGCGAGGAGCCTTGAGCCCAGGTGCCTTTCCTTGAATGCTGCTGATTTGTGGAGAATGTAGACCCACTCCTGTGGCTGGGCCCTGGCTTGAACTTCTGAATTGGGGTTGCAGGCAGGAGGGTCTGCTGGCAACTGGTGACACCTTGGTCCTCTTCCTGCAGTGCGCTGTGGATTTTCTGAAAGTCCTTGGCATTTGTAGCTGAAACCGCGGGTGAGCCGCTGGCCTCATCCTCTGCTTCCGTTTTGCTAAAATTGGCTTGTGTTCTGGGTGTTGGTGGGATCGGCAGGGATATGGAGTGAGCCGTGCACAGCACCAATCACCCATAGTCTGCAAACCTTGTTTGTGTGATTATGTAACCCCAACTAATCATCAGCCTGTGAGCCCAAGCAACAAACCCGCCACCCCCACGCCCCAGGCCTCTGTGTTCCCTGGACTAAAGGAGTTGGGTCCTACAGTTGTGTGATATGTCTTTATATGATTATGTGTGTGTGTGCTGGGGGAAGGGAGAGTATGGGACAGAAGAGTAACTTGACCTTGAAGAACACAGTGGCAAAGACCATGGTGTGTCATTGACTGGTGTTGATCTGAGTACCCTCCCACAAACCTTCAGCCAAGTGGCACCTATCTGAGCATTTCCTTGATCACTTCCCTCCTCTTGGGTGGTGCACGGGGAGGTTGGAGTCACATCCACAAAGCTTCCCAGGTTCCTAACTCTGACCAGCACAAGTCCCAAATCTAGCAGGACCCCAGTTAGACTTTATGCAGAAGCCATAGTGGCATAGTTGGTTACCAGGTGGGCTGCTAACTCCACCCATGGTCAGCAGTTTGAGCCCAGCAGCTGCTCTGAGAGAGAAAAATGAGGACGTCTACTACCATAAAGATTTACAGCCTCAGAAATCCCAGGCACGTGTCTGCTCTGCCCTGCATGGTCAGTACGAGTTGCAGTCTACTTGATTGCAGCAGGTTGGGGCTTCTTTGGCTTGGTTCTTCGTGCTAGGTGTGGGGAAGCACTTCTGTAACACCGAAGTTTCAGTTTTGCTCTAGGGTGTGTTATCGCGTGGAGCTGAAAAGCCAACTTCCGATGCTGGCTGAAGCATTTGACATGCCCTCTTTAAAACTGTGATAACCGGCAGGGGCTGGAGGCCCTTGATGGTCTTGCATGAAAATTGGTAGGCATTTTGCAAGGTAGGAGAACAGCTGACCCGCTGAGATATCTGCGGGGAGGAGCAGGGGGGTGTAACACTTGGCTTTTGCTCCTCCCTCCCTCCTCCGTTTAATTAAAGCACCCACAGGGCACAGTCCTATTTACACAGGCTTTCCTTTCCTATCACACCCCTTGGTGCCTGAGCCCAGGCTGCTGGGTGAACTTGTTAATTTGGTAAGGAAGTCTCGCCTCTTAAAAACTAAGGTTGTTGGGTTTTCTTTGCCCTTAATACCCCAGTGGCCTTGCTCTAAGGGCCTAGCACTAACATGTTCTTTGGCCTTGGAACAAGATGTGCTCAACTGGCACTCTTGCTGAATGTTTCTGCCTCTTGTATTTGTGTGCCGGTGGAGAAGTATGCTCTGCCTCTGACTTCTGGCCAGTAAGCCATCGAGGAAGTCGTGTGAAAGGTACAGGCAGAAACAAGACGCATTTAGTGCTAAGTCCTGGCAGATTCTAGAACCCAACGAGATGGGCCCTAACACTAAGAAAGGCATGTGAGGGCTGGATACCTTTTCACAGGTCTTTCTCTCTTTGCTCTGTGAGCTTCCTGCTATCTTCCGGGTCCTTTCCTGCCCTCTATGCTGTCCACTGAGTCTGCCCTGACAGCTTATTCTTTATTTCATTTCCTGAAGAGACAAAGCACTTTGACAAATCTACTGATGCAGTTGGCATGCAGGATGGGAAACCCAGGCTACAGGACCAGGTGACCCCACTGACAATCAGAGCTAGACTTGGCCAGAGCCCTTGGCCTATCTGTTCTTCATCTGGAGAGTGGGGACACTCATCA
Organism: Tenrec ecaudatus; assembly: GCF_050624435.1. Classification (NCBI taxonomy): domain Eukaryota; kingdom Metazoa; phylum Chordata; class Mammalia; order Afrosoricida; family Tenrecidae; genus Tenrec; species Tenrec ecaudatus. Next base: position 66,360,151 of record NC_134530.1, on the reverse strand, counting down.
TAGCCCTAGCAAGCTTACTGAACTAGCGTGAGAAGAGTATGAGAAAGAGTGAAAAGTAGCACGTGGTCTATAATTGATGGGCATTAGATTCAGCCCTGGTGGTGTAGTGGGTTATGTGTGGGCTATTTACCCCAAGGTCAGCCATTAAGAGACACCAGCCACTCCCTGTGGAAAAGATGAGACTTTCTACTCCCATAGAGAGAGAAACCCACAGGGGCGAGCCATGTGCTTTTGGAACCCTGGTAGTATAATGAACTACGCGTTAGGTTGCTAACTACAAAGTTAGCAGTTCGAAACCATCAACTATGGGAGTAAGATAAGACTGTCTACTCTCCTTCACTGACTCCTATCACTACGAGGGACAATACTGGAGGCATAGTGCGGGACTTGTGCCCGATCTGACCCCACCACATAAGGGAGGCAAAGTAACAAAGTCCCAGGGGGATGCAAAAAATAGAATTTGGGGCCATCGCGTTGTACCCCATCAGACTCAACCGGAAAACACCCCTACAGGTCAACAAACATACCTGGAACTATTTATAGGCATTTCTCTTTTTTTGTCATTGGTTTTTGTTGTTGTTTGGGGGGTTTTTTGTTTTCTTTTATTATTTTGTATTGCTCTGCCTTGTTTTTGTGCTTATTATTGTCTCTGCATGTCTATCTAGATAAGATAGCGGGATAAACAATCTGGAGGAGAAAACAACCAGACTGACATGGGACATGGGAGAGGGGTGGCGGGGAAAGGAAGTGGGTGTTAACAAACCCAGGGATAAGGGAACAACAAGTGATCTAAAATTGATTGCAAGGAGGGTGTAGAATGCCTGGTGAGGCTTGATCAAGGACAATGTAACTGAGAGGAATTACTGAATTGCAAATGAAGGATGAACATGATAGTGGGACAAGAGAAAAGTAAAAGGAAATAGAGGAAAGAACTAGGAGGCAAAGGGCCTTTCTAGAGTTCTAAATACAGGCATGTACATATATAAATATATTTCTATATAATGATATGGAAATAGATCTATGTGCATATATTTATAGGTTTAGTATTAAGGTAGCAGATGGACATTGGCCTCCACTCAAGTACTCCCTCAATGCAAGAATACTTTATTCTATTAACCTGGCATTCCATGATGCTCATCTTCTCGACATGATCACTGAAGACACAATGGGTGCATAGCAAATGTGGTGAAGAAGGCTGGTGTGCCCAGCTATCAAAAGATATAGCATCTGGGGTCTTAAAGGCTTGAAGATAAACAAGTGGCCATCTAGCTGAGAAGTAACAGGGTCCACATGGAAGAAGCACAGCAGTTTGTGTGATCATAAGGTGCCAATGGGATCAGGTATCAGGCATCAAAGACCCAGAACAAAAAAAATCATATCAATGTGAATGAGGGGAAGTTCAGAGTAGAGACCCAAAGCCCATCTGTAGACAAATGGACATCCCCTTACAGAAGGGTCACAAGAAAGAAACAAGCCAGTCAGGGTGCAGCATAGCACTGATAAAACATTCAACTTTCCTCTAGTTCTTTAATGCTTCCCCACCCCACCCACTATCATGATTCCAAGTCTACATTACAAATATGGCTAGACCACAGCATGTACACAGGTACAGATAAGAGCTGAAAACACAGGGAATCCAGGACAGATAAATCCCTCAGGACCAAAAATGAGAGTAGCCATACCAGGACGGTAAGGGGTGGAGAAAGGAGGAACACATCACAGTGATCTACATATAACCCCTTCCCTGGAGGATGGACAACAGAAAAGTGGGTGAAGGGAGACATTGGTCAGTGTAAGACATGAAAAATAATAATTTATTAATTATCAAGGGTTCGTGAGGGAGGAAGGGTGGGGGAGGGAGGCGGAACATGAGGAGCTGATACCATGGGCTCAAGTAGAAAGAGTTTTGAAAATGATGAGGGCAACAAAAGTACAAATGTACTTGATACAATGCATGTATGTATGGATTGTGATAAGAGCTCCCAATAAAGTGACTTAAAAAAATAAAAGACTGTCATAAAGAGTTGCAATCTCTGAAACCCACAGGAGTAGTTGTACCCTGTACTTTAGGGTCACTCTGAATCATAACCAACCCTATGGCACTGAGATTTTTTTAAAGAATATCACAATAGTCTGAAGTCACATTTGTATAATGTCACTTATCCAGTCAAACTGAAGAGGTAAAGCCAAAAGAGATATACCCGAAGTCCATGAAATATGATCAGTTCACATCTTTTGGATATCAGAGAAAATTTTAGACTGCTTTTCAGAACTCTTTGCTGGTACCTTGTCAAATCCTCCCAGCAAGTTATAAGAGATTGACAATTTATTGTACAAGGGTTATTAATGTTCTTATACCAAACATCAGTAAGAAGGAAGGACAATATAAGAACCATAAAATCTAAAAGAAAAAGAAGTGAAGAAAGCCAGAGCATTAAAAGCATAGAATTCTAGAACTCCTTAGTGCAAATAGTTAGTGTAAGTCATTCAGTGAGGTACCATCCAAGCCCAGGAACCTTCCAGACCTGTTGTGTCAATGATGCTCACAGTGATATAACAGAGCACAACCACTCTACACGAGTGACGGTACACGTGAAGAATGTGGAAAGGACTAATGTTTTGTCGCCTGTGTATTTACCACAATACAAAAGGAGTGACTCCAGTGACATTTTTGTGCGACTAATTTTAAAAAGGGTGAGAATTTTAAGCATACCCCAAATGATTATTATTTCCCCCCACCAAGTGATTATTGTAGCATGACATTTGCAGGAACACCTGCAGCCACCCAGAATAATACTGTTGTTGTAAGGTGCTATCAAGTCAGTTCCAACCCATAACGACTCGGTGGACAGCAGGATGAAGCACCGCATGGCCTTGTGCTAGCCTCGCCATTGTTCCTGTGCCCAAGCCCGTTGATGCAGCAACGGAGGGCCTTCCTCTCTGTCTCCGCCCCTCCACTTTACCAAACATGATATCCCTCTCCAGGGACTGGTCTCTCCTGCCAACATGTCCAAAGTATCTTCCAACACAGATCAATGTATTATTGATTATCCAGATTAATTTAATGTAACAAATATAATATAATAAGAATAATATAATATTATCTGTATATTATCGATTATCGAGAGCAGTTATCCAGAATAATGATGCCTCCTCGTTTTCTTTTTTTTATTTATTTTTTATTTTAACAATTTATTGGGGCTGATACAATTCTTTTCACAGTTCATACATATACATACATCAATTGTATAAAGCACATCTGTACAGTCTTTGCCCTAATCATTTTTTTCTCTTTTCTTCTTTTACATTTTATTAGGGACTCAAACAACTCTTACCACAATCCATACATATACATACATCAATTGTATAAAGCACATCCATACATTCCCTGCCCCAATCATTCTCAAGGCATTTGCTCTCCACTTAAGCCCCTTGCATCAGGTCCTCTTTTTTTCCCCCCCCTCCCTCCCCATTCCCCCCTCCCTCATATGCCCTTGGTAATTTATACCTCATTATTTTGTCATATCTTGCCCTATCCGGAGTCTCCCTTCCCCCCTTCTCTGCTGTCCCTCTCCCAGGGAAGAGGTCACATGTGGATCCTTGTAATCAGTTCCCCCTTTCCAACCCACTCACCCTCCACTCTCCCAGCATCGTCCCTCACAACCTTGGTCCTGAAGGTATCATCCACCCTGGATTCCCTGTACCTCCAACCCTCATATGTACCAGTATACTGCCTCTGTCCTATCCAGCCCTGCAAGGTAGAATTCGGATCATGGTAGTTGGGGGGAGGAAGCATCCAGGATCTGGGGGAAAGCTGTGTTCTTCATCGATACTACCTCACACCCTAATTAACCCATCTCCTCTCCTAAACCCCTCTATGAGGGGATCTCCATTGGCCGACACTTGGGCCTTGGGTCTCCACTCTGCACTTCCCCCTTTATTTAATATGATATATATATACATATATACACATACATATATACATATACACATACATACACACACTTATATCTTTTTTTTTTGCATGATGCCTTATATCTGGTCCCTTGGGCACCTCGTGATCGCACTGGCCAGTGTGCTTCTTCCATGTGGGCTTATTTGCTTCTGAGCTAGATGGCCGCTTGTTCACCTTCAAGCCTTTAAGACCCCAGACACTATCTCTTTTAATAGCCGGGCACCATCAGCTTTCTTCACCACATTTGCTTATGCACCCATTTGTCTTCAGCGATCCTATCATGGAGGTGTGCAGTCAATGATATGATTTTTTGTTCTTTGATGCCTGGTAACTGATCCCTTTGGGACCACTCGATCACACAGGCTGGTGTGTTCTTCCATGTGGACTTTGTTGCTTCTGAGCTAGATGGCCGCTTGTTTATCTTCAAGCCTTTAAGACCCCAGTCACTATCTCTTTTGATAGCCGGGCACCATCAGCTTTCTTCACCACATTTACTTGTTCTCCCACTTTGGCTCCAGCCGTTGTGTCGGGAGAGTGAGCATCATAGAGTTCCAATTTAATAAAAGAAGGTATTCATGCATTGAGCCTCCTCGTTTTCTGAAGAGCAAGTTTACTGATCAAAATTATATTACAACTATTAAAGCCCTCCTATTAAAATTAACTGAGAACATTATGATCTTCTGCCAAGATTTCACAGGGAACTCTTGTGCTGGTATTAGTAGTGACTGTGTTCTAACATTTGATGCATCAGAAAATATTAAGAAGGAAAGATGCCAACTTCAACCTGTCTTGTTGGAACGGAAAGACCCACTTCGAGCCTCCCGGCTTGGTAAATGGTGGCATTCAAAGAGGCCTGATGCTAGAAAGGAGGGAGCAGGAGAGGGCGGCCCTAAGAGCATCTGGTTCTTGTGTCAGTGCAGAGACTGAGGACTCACCGTCAGCACTATGTTCTTATGTCAGAAATAAAGCAAGTTCAAGGTGACACAGAAACACCTCATGCTAAGCAATGGTATTTACTCACTCAGACCTTGGGCTGAACACTAGAAGCATGTCGGAGTTACACAGCCATGCTAAGTTTGGCCTGACCTTCTGCTGTTGTGCTCAGTTATAATCGACGCCACACAAAGGCAACAGGAAAAACAAGAGTAGAGGAAAATGCCTGCTGAGAAAGTTTAAAGAGCATTTTAGAATTCAACGCCTATGTGGAAAATATGAACCTCTGATGAAAAATAAAGAAGCCCTAGGGGCAGCGTAGTGGTTTCATGTTGGGCTGCAGTCTGCAAAGTCAGCAGTTCGAAACCACCAGCTGTTCCATGGGAGAAAGATGGGGCTTTCCACTCCCGTCTCAGGAACTCACGGGGGCAGTTTTCCTTTGTCCTACAGGGTCCCTGTGAGTTCACATCAACTTGATGGCAGTGACGGATGAAAAGTTATAGGCCTGGTCTTGCTCAGTTTTTTGGGGTTTTTTTTTGAGAAATTCTTGAACTTGATGAAAGAAACTGTCCACAGTTATAGATCACTGAGTGTAATCAGAAATGCTCCCAACTGGTCAAAGGGCCCATGTGTCTAAGTAAAGGGCTACTAACGTACATGGAGACAATGGTTGAAGTGAGAGATGATTGAATCACACACTCCAGAGGTAGCCCCTCTAAAAGGGTCACCCTTAGGAACATGCAGTGGGGAGCCAGGAGCCAGGGCTGTGGAACCAACATGGTGGATGTCGAGAGGATGCTGTGACTCCTGACGCCTTGCTAAGCAGAGGGCGATTCATTACAGAACCCAGGTGCAATTGGGATTCTTGCAGAAAAAGAGGACCAGTGGGGCTTCCCATATCGCTGTGCATTCCCATATTGCTGAACCGAGAGTACCCCCCAGACTCAGGGAATGGAGCCAGGGAGAAACCGGACAATTAGTATAGAGAAGTTGCTTATGTCCTTTGGAATCTCAGGAATCTTGGGGAACTCTGTGAGCAACCATGGATGCTTGAATTGGGGCTCAGGGCCACCTTTCACAAAATGAGTACTAGTTTGCCTGATTGATAAATAATAGAAAAGATGGGGGAAGAAAAGCTGTATTTCTTTTGTCTATCTATCCATTTATCTAGTTACTTATCTATCTACTTATTTTCCATAACCATCGTGGTCAAAAGCAGAATTTTAAACACATATTCTCTGCTGAGTTCTTCACCAAGGTGAGTCTGTTCAGTCATTCCTTGAACTTTCAGACTTAGCATTAGATGCTCAAGATATCTTAAGATCAGAGAACCTCTGATAAAACTAAGCTGATTTAATTTCAATAGAAAGAGACGTTTGAAAACTTCATCGATCAAGATTCAGTATATCAGATCATTGGTATTCTCGGTGGATACCTCCAAGCCTTTGGCAAATCCCCAGATCTGCAGATACAGACTTGTTTGCATAAGCTACTTGGTTTCTCTTGACCTTAAGTTTCAGTCCAGAGAGGAGAGATCCCTATGCTCAGTCACAAGCCACCCATCATTGGTCCTTTCAGCTGGCACTCAAGGAAATAAAGTTTCTTTCATTTTGGGAGCATACATTTCTGTTGCCTGGTGGCATGTTGGGATGGCAATACTGTCTGGGTGACAAGGCTCCTTTAGCTAAATGACTTGATCTTGCACTTTGGCTTTGCAACATACAGTTCACATTTGTACTTCAAAATTCCACACTCACATTTTCCATTAACTGTGGACAACTCCTAATAGTCATACCACATGGAAATTTGTCCTTCTTTTGAAGTACAGATGTGAAGATTTTTCACATGCGTGCAATCCTCTCCTCCCTTGACAATCAACGCAAACTTAATATATTTTTAGAAAATTTCCCTGAATGTCAGCAAATCTTGATGAGGAGAACTGAGATATCACATAGCTGAGGAGTATACCAGAAAACTGAACATGGTGACACAGTAGCACCACCAGCGAAATCTAGGCAAGGAAAGTAGAATGTAGTACTTTGCTCCATGTCCTCATTTTAAAGATTTCAAAGTTTGAGAATATTCCAGGAGGTGAAAGAGAGAGAGAGAGAGAGAGAGAGAGAGAGAGAGAGAGAGAGAGAGAGAGAGAGAGAGAGAGAGAGAGAAGAGAGAGAGAGAGGAGAGACTATGATGATGAATATATTAACTAAAGGAACTTCAGCAGAAGGCACTGTGGAGCCTGTACTGTATTGGACTGATGCTGACATGTATGTTTCAAGTGTAAATTTGGAGAGAAACTCTTAAGGTTTTTAAAGTGGGTTTAAGAGCTCCACCACTTACAATTGAAGAGATCATCTTTGCCCAGCAACTAGAAAATATATTATAGGAGCCATAACAAGTTGATATGAGAGTTTCTTATGAGCTTTTATGACCTTTAAAAATCATTCAAAGGACATAGTCACTAGATACAAAGGCACACCTACACGTGTGTGTAAAAGTATAAAGAATAGCAATATAACGAATAGCGATGTTTTTACCTGCCAGTTTAAGACATTTCTAGTGTGTTTAAACTATGACTTTGAAGCCCCTAGTAGTCTTTTCTCCATACTAATCCATCTCCTGGTTATCAGAAATGAAATGGATAATCATATTTTCTGGAAAGTTCTACCTTTCCCCCATGCCTTTCTTCATCATCTTGTTCCCCATATTTATATTTCTACACAATACATATTGTTTAATTGTGCATGCTTGTGCAATGCATAGAAGGGGAATTACACTATTTGAATTTTTCTGGAGCTTTGGTGGCACAGTAGTTAAGCTGCTAACCTAAAATTCTGCCATTCCAATCCGCCAATCACTCCTCAGGAGAAAGATGTGGTGCTCTGCTTCCTTAAGCATTAAAATCCAAATCAAACCCACAGCCGTAGAGTCCATTGAACTCATAGCAACAACTGTGCTAAAGGTTTCCAAGGCTGTAAATCTGTACAGAAGCAAATTGCATGGTCTTTCTGCTGTGGAGTGGTTGTTGGGTTTGAAACGTGGGCCTTTCCTTTAGCAATCACGTTCTTAACGGTTGCACCACCAGGGATCCTTTCTGTAAAAAATTAAAAAACCCAGACTTCTCATTGCTATTGATTGTGTTCTGACTCATAGAGACCCTGTGGATTAAGGGAGCAGAGAACCTCATCTTAAGCCTCATCTTTCTCTTAGGGAGCAGCTGGTGGGCTTGAAACTTCAACCTTGTGAGAAGCTGTCCAGTGCTTACTGTACAACACCACTACGGTCCCTTTCCATAAATAGTACAGCCTTGGAAATCCTATGGGGGCAGTTCTACCTTGTCCTATAGGTTCACTATGAGTTGGAGTCAACTCAAAGGCAATGGGTTTGGTTGAGGGTTAATTCTTCTGCTGGTATTTATAACATGCATACAAATAAGGTGGAACTGCTTGGTAAGCAGCTGAAATAGTTCCTTATCAATTATTAAGTTGCTGCTCTCTTGAGCCACTTGAGTGTTGCTGTGATAGTTCTTCAGGTCCTTTGCTACCCTGTTTCTTAAAAGGTTTACAGCTGACACTTTAGGGGTGTTGATACCCAATTCTAGCACTGTGATTGGGGTCTCTTCTGAGTGGTCCCTCCTATGCCAATTGGCTCTGACATGTTTTGTGCCTAGATTAATTTATGCTTCAGGTAACTGAAATTTTGTTCATTTTGCTGAACTGTGATATGCCTCGATAATATTGCAGCTATGTATCTATTTGCTTATTAATAAATACTGATTTTCAATTGCTTGTTGTGCAGTTATAAACAATGCTGCTGTGAGCGTACTTGATCAAGTCTTCTGATGAGCCTATATATGAGTTTACATGGGAAATACTGAACATCTTTAACACTACTCGAATGATGCCAAACTAATTTCTAGTATGTTGAAACAGTTTCTATACCCAGCTGTGGTGTATAGTTGTTATTACTGCTATAGAACCTGTTGACAATTGTTAGCTATTTGACTAATCTTGTGAGTGCATAGCTATATCTCATTTGGTTTTAATTTGTATAAATTTGATACAAAAGAGGTTCAGCATCTTTTCATATGTTTGCTGGCCTTTTTATATTTTCTTTTTGGCAAGGTGGTTCTTCAGATATTTTGCTAATTTATTTTAAAAATATGTAGTTTGTATTTAAAATTTTGATGTCTAGAATTTCTTTATGCTGCAGACTAATCATCTTTAAATGTTGCAAATGCCCTCCCCAGATTTGTAGCACTTTTCCCACTCTTTTTGTGTCTTTGACATGAGAAGTTCTTAATTTTAAAGTGATAAAATCTATCAGTCTTTCCTTTTCCATGAAATGTCTTGTGCCATTTCAAAGACATCCTTCCTTAAGAAAAAGTTATAAAATTATCTCTTGTATGGTCATCTGAAAGTGTTAGAGCTTGCCTTTCTAGTTTACTTGTCTCCCCTTGAGAATGATAGTCCTTATATATTTGATCTCCTTTAGTAGAGTAAGGAAGTGCCTATTAAAAAGTGCCTTAATATAATATTTTAAATTATAAATGGAATTTTTATAAATGACTTTCTATGCATTTATAGGAAAGGCATTCTTTTTTTCCTTCGTTTAATTTGTTGACGTCTAGTAAACTGATTCTCTAGTGTTGAATTAATCTTGCTTTCTTCAAATATCTCAAACTTGACATGGTAATTCTTTTAATACATTTCTAGATTCATTTTCATAGTATTTTATTTAGAATGTTCTGGACTGTAACTTTTATTTTTCATATTGTCCTTGTCAGGCTTTTATATTAAGGCTATGCTGGATTTGTAAAGTGGATTGTAGAATATATCCTCTTTATCATTTCTGAAGAAGAATTATGTAAGGCTGAAATTATTTCCTTCCTGAATATCTGTAACCTCTGATTCCATTTATTCAATAGTTAAGGTATTCAGGTCTTAACTTTTTTCTTTGGGTCAATCCTAGCTAAGTTATAATAACTTGTCCATTTAATTTCAGTTTCAAAAAATATTTGTTTATATTATACTTTCATCATTTTTAATCTCTGTGGCATTTGTGGTTATGTCTCCTTTTCATTGTCATTCTATTTGTGCTGTATATATTTTCCTGTTGAGCAGTCTTTTCAGAATTTAATCAATGTCACTAATTCTTGAAAGAACTAATTGCTAAATTTGTGGTTCTTTATATTGTTTAATTCCTGTGTTAATTCTTATTATTTTCTCCATTCTAATATACTTAGGTTTAGCATATTGCTAAATTTCTTAAATTGGATGACTGGCCTATTAATTTCTAAGCCCTTACCCCCTTAATATGAGTGTTTTATGTTGTGCATATTCCTGTAAGTACCACATTATCTGTGTCTTACATTTTTTATATATTCTATTTTTATAATATTTGGTTCTAAATATTTTATTTTTCCATTGTGATTTACCCTTTTACTCATGATTTATTTATAACTACATTGTTTCATCCTCAAATCTCTGAGTTTTGTTACTTTTTTATTAATTTTAACTTAATTGCATTATGCTTGGCAAATAGTTACATGGCACCAAATCAGTTAAATTTGTTGAGATTTATTATAAGGCTTAGGGTTTGATCAATTTTTATAATAGACTATGGGTTGTGTCATTGCTAGATGTAATGCTTTGTATAAATCCATGAAACCATGCAACTATGTTGTCCAAATCTCTTATATCTTTACTCTATTTTTTCAATCATTTACTCATGAAAATGCATTGAAATCTCCTACTCTGATTATGGATTTTCATATTTCTCATTGTGGTTCAGTCTGGTTCTTCTTCTTGTTGTTGTTATATATACTTTGACCCTCCATCATTAGGTACATTTGTGTTTAAAATAATTAATCCTTTGTTGAATTGAATATTTTATACTGAAATTCTCTTATTCTTAAAGGGTATTCTGACATATTAGTTGGTGCTTGTGAAGTCTAGGAACTCTACTAGTTGTGTTTTTTTTAAATTTATTGTTTTCTAACTGAATATCCTTCTTCCTTTAACATAGATCTACTGGTAAAAAATACCTGTTTTTATAGGTTTGAAAAATGTTGTTATTGTTGCTGTTAGGGGCCTTTGAGTTGGTTTTGACGTATGGCGACCCTGTGTGCAACAGAATGAAACACCACCAGGTCTTGTGCCATCCTCACAATTGCTCTTTCTAATGCTTGAGCCCATTGTTGTAGCCACTGTGTCAATTCACCTTATCCAGTGCCTTCCTCTTTTTCTCTGACTCTCCACTTTACTCCCGGGAGTGGTCTCTCCTGATAACGTGTCCAAAGTAAGTGAGATGAAGCCTCCCCATTTTTGCTTCTAAGAAGCACTCTGGCTATACTTCTTTCAAGACAGATGTTTGTTCTTTTGGCAGTACTTTCCATCTTCTTCGCCAACACCATAGTTCAAACGCATCAATTTTTATTGGTCTTCTTTATTAAATGTCCCACTTTTACATGCATATGAGGCGATTGAAAAATACTATGGCTTGGGTCAGGCCCACTTTAGTCCTCAAAGTAATATGCTTGCTTTCCAACATGTTTAAAGAGGTCTTTAAATGCAATGCATATAATGCAAATAGTGCAATGCGTCATTTGATCTCTTGACTAATGCTTCCATGAGCACTGATTGTGGATCAAAACCAGATGAATTCCTTGACAACTTCAACCTTTGCTCCATTTATCATGATGTTATCTATAGGTCCAGTTCTGACGATTTGGGGTTTTCTTTACATTGAATTGTAATCTATACTAGAGATTGCAATCTTTGATCTTCACCAGCAAGTGCTTCAAGTCCTCGTCACTTTCAGTAAACAAGGTTGTGTCTTCAGCATATAGCAGATTGTTGATAAGCCTGCCTCCAATCATGAGACCTCCCCTATAATCCAGCTTTTCTGATTATTTCTCAGCAGACAGATGGAATAAGTATGATGGACACCTTCCCCAATTTTAAATTGTGCAGTATTCCCTTGATTGTCTCTTGATCTGTATACAGTGTTTGAAAATAGATTAATTTATTTATGTTCTTGAGAGGCATTTTTGATGGCTAAAATTCTAGGTTGACAATTATTTTCTCTCCAACACAATGAAGGTATTATTTATGTCTTTTGTTTTCCGGTGGTGCTTGTGAAGTCTTCTGTGAGCCTTGTCTTAACTTTTCTTTCTGTTTTTGAAAATTCTCTTTGTCTTTGGTGTTCTATATTTTCACAAAGATGCAACCAAGCGTTTATTTACCCTATTTGGTATTCATTTGATTTTCTGGAGTCATGATGTGATAGTGTTTCTCATCAGTTGTGGAAAATTCTTATATTGTGAGATCATACAGATGAAGCACAAGGTCACTTTATTTGACAAATATTTCCTTAACTTAAAAATTGGCTTCAGGACATGGGTTTTTTCCTAATTTTATTTCTTTTGTACCTTCTGAATATGATTCCTAACTTACCAATTCATTGTTGTTGTAGTTATTGTTAGGGGCCATTGAATTGGCTCCAACCCACAGCGACCCTATACACAACAGAATGAAACACTGGACAGTGCTGGGCCAGCCTCACCGTTGTTCCTATGCCTGAACCCATTGATGCAGCCATTGTGGCAATCCATCGTGTTGAGGACCTTCCTCTTTTTCCCAGCCCCTCCTCTTTACCAAACATGAGATCAAATAACAAATTTGAAAATGGACATACGTGGTTTATGTGCTTCATATTTTACTCCTACAACAACAGCAAAATGCTGCACCAAGGACAAATGTCCTGCCAGAGCTGGAAGGCTACTGTGCAAAGTGGAAAAACAGCCCAAATTTCATCGACTCTTCCAAATTACCAGAAAGAATGAACTCCCTAGTAGCTGATGTACTTCTACATTTAAAGTATAGACAACATATTGTCTACTCAATATCATTTGTTTCTATTATAATTCAAACTCACTGCCATTGAGTGAATGCTAGCACATAACAATCTTATAAGAACAGGATAAAGCTTTCCTTGTTAGTTTCCGAGACTGTGACTCTTTATGGGAATTGAAACTCCTATCTTTCTTCCTCAGAGATGCTGGCGGTTTTGAACTTTGGACTTTGTGGATAGCATCCAAACTCATAACCACTATACCACCGAGCTCCTTTGGGAAGGCTCTATTTGGCAGTTTAAACCATCCATACTCTATCCACTACCACCAGTTAGTCTTCTAGCTTAGCCTGGAAAAATCTATATAAGTTGAATTGCTGAGAACATATCATCATATCTCCTGAATGGTCATAGAATAAGCTAATAACTGTAATAAATATGTATGTATATATACATTTAGCTAATGGACTCGGCATGGTTTTTTATGATTAACAAGAGTCAAGATTTACTGTGATATAATGAAATCCTGTAAACTTTTATGTCTGCAAATAGACTAGTTAGTTGGGCAGCCCTACTAAAAACAATGAAAATATCTATTAAAAATAGAGAAAAAAAGCATATTTTTGGAAGAATAGTGAGATGGCAGTTGTAAAAACAGAACAAGAGAATGCTGTGTGGCATAAAATCAGGAAAGGTGTTCATCATGGTTGTATCCTCTTACCATGTTTGTTCAATCTATATGCTGAGCGAATCATCAGATAAACTGGAGTATATGAAGAACAGTGTGTAATCAGGATTGGAGGAAGACTTTTAACAACCTACGATATGCAGATGACACAACCTCCTTTGTTGGACGTGAGGAGGACTTGAAGCACTTACTGATGAAGGTCATGGATTGTAGCCTCCAGTGTGAACTACAACTCAAAGTAAAGAAGACCAAATCCTCATAACCGGACTTACTGGTAACATCATGACAAATGGAGCAAAGGTTGAAGTTGTCAAGGATTTCATCTGGCTTGGATCCACAATCAGTGCTCTTGGAAGCAGCACTCAAGAGATCAAAAGATGTTTTCTGCAATATATCTTTTGATCTCTTAGCTGCTGCTTCCATGAGCATTGATTGTGGATCCAAGTAAGCTGAAATCCTTGACAACTTCACCTATTCTCCATTGGTCATGATGTTACCTATTGATCCAGTTGTGAGGATTTTGAATTGTATTCAAAATTTTGACTTTCCTTTTATTGACTTGCAATCCACACTGAAGGTTACAATCTTTGATCTTCATCAGAAAGCACTTCATGACCTCCTCTCTTTCAGCAAGCAAGGTTGTATCGTCTGCATATCGTAGGTTAATAAGCCTTCGTCCAATCTGCATGACACACTCTTCTATAATCCAGCTTCTCTGATGATTTGCTCAGCATATAGACTGAATAAGTATGGTGCGAGGATACAACCCTGACAGGCACGTTCCTGATTTTAAGTCATGGAGTGTTCTCTGTGCCTGCCTCTTGATCCATGTATAAGTTCCGCATGAGCACAGTGAAGTCTTCTGGAAACCCCATTTTTCTCAAGGTCATCCATAGTTTGTTACGGTCCACATAGTCGAATGCCTTTCTATAGTCAGTGAAGCACAAGTGAACATTTTTTTTCTGGTATTCTCTACTTTGAGTCAAGATCCATCTGACATCAGCAATGATATCCCTTGTTCCAGATCCTCTTCAGAATCCAGCCTGAACCGTTGTCAGCTCCCTATCAGTGTACTGCTGCAACTGTTGTTGGATTTTGTTAGTGCATTTTGTAGCAGGTGCTAAAACTTCATTCCTTTGCATGGTGGGATGGTATTCCATTGTACATGTATAGTGCATTTTGTTGTATCTATAATCTGTTAATGGCATGGACTGTTTTCACCTATTATGAATAATGCTACACTGAACATTGATGTACATTTATTGAATTATTTCTTTCAGTTCTTTGGGGTATATATACCTAGGAGTAGAAGTGTATGTTTTATACTTCTGAGGAACTGCCAAACCTGGATGCAGCTTCCCCGCCACCCCCCCTCAACCTAGAGCTAAATAAATTAGGTATCATGACTGTCTCACTCCTCTTCCATTTTCTGTGAACTAGATAACTAGAATTATCACATTTTCTCTTAAGAATTAATTTCCTTCCTTCCTTCCTTCTCTCAGGCCAGATTATACCTTCATTCTATCCACATCTCTTCATTTTGTTTGCTATTGAATTATAAGCTTTACCACCTGGGGACTAACTCTTTGGGGGGGGGTGGGGAGGGAGTATAAGCATTCAATTCTCCAAGATTAGCTCTTTTAGCTGCCAGAAAATAGGACTTTGACAGCAGCTGGCATCCCCAGCTCCTATCCACTGCCCATGTGGCAGTGTTGCGCTTGGCTGAGCTAAACTACTATGTCCCCTGGCCAAGGGACTTTATATTTTCTGTTGCTATGTGGGGCTTGTCCAAGAGGGCCCTACCTTGTGACTGTGATGTGGTGAACTCTCATGCAGGTGGCTCCTAATTCACTTCCATGTGTGACTTCTGAGCAAAGGGCAGTTGGGTCATCATTGTCCATTCCCCTTCCTGTGAGCCCACTAGTGATGGGGTAGAGCAGATGGACATTCCGTCTGCCACGGGCTTCCTGAAATCTCAAGGGAGGGAGCAGTGCCCATTTCATATTTTTGCCTCTTTCCTGCTACCTCCCTGCCCTGTTAACCTCTTTATTCATTTATCATCCAGAAAAGGCAGGTGTTGTCCTGATGGAGGTGCTGTATTAGGTAGCCATCTGGGAACTATTTGGACAAAGAGTTTCTTCTTGTTCTCTATCCCTCTCAGGTTTTAAGAAGTGAGGTCTTATTTTGCTGCATTCTCAGAACAGTGTAGTGCTTGATTCCCCTGTTTTATCCATCTTCCTCTACCCGCCTGCTACAACCCCTCACCTCTACCCCTATCTTCACATGGTTTGAAACAAATGATTCTTGGACAGAGACAAATTACCCCTGTGCTTTCCAAGGGCAAACCCATCTTGGAAAGGTTCTTCTCCTTCCCCGCCCTCCCCCCCACCCAGTAATATGTGTCTACGTTCTACGTGGTGGGCTGAAGCCTCAGAGGGACCCAACTGAAGAGCCTTACAGATTTGTCTGTTTTCTTCTCTGTAGGTCACAGACCTGCTTTACAGAATGTCAGCCCCTCTGAAATTGGCTGAGAATATATTTCACCAGAAACCCAATGATTTCCACTAACTTGTAATGTAATTGCTGGGAATTCTTGTAGTGTAGGGGCTGTCTTTTAGGCTTGACTTGGAAATGGAGATGGCAAGCTTTTGGGAGTGAGAGAGGAAAAACCAAAGGATAAAAGCCTTAAGAGAGATGGAGGGAAGTAGTGAGGGGTGAAGTAGGAAAAAAGAGAGGGAGAATATTAAAGAAAGGAAAATGAGAGATGAGGAGAGAAAAGAAAAGGCGTAAACTAAACTAAACACCCATAACTCTTTCTCCTCGCGGATATCAGGAAGATGATGTAGCATCAAGTCACTAAAAATTTTGTTTCCAATTGAGGTATAATTTACTTATGATTAAGTTAATCTTGTTTTAAATACAGGCAGTCTTTGTGTTATGAATGTTTGGCTTAAGTTCAACCCATAGTTATGAACCAACCCCAGTAAAACCTACTGTAATAAAACTTCAAGGTACTTGAATAGTTCTTATAATAATAAACAGGAGCTTCTCTGTATGCAAAGCATTCTTATTATTTATGTATTATCATTGCTATTGTTAAAAATGTTTGAATATATGGACATGCTTCTTTAATATTTGTTAAATTGATGCTTACAAAGGCACAGCATGTTCTATATAGTAAGACAACTATTGTCTAACTGATATTAGGTACAAACCATACATATCTAACTGTCCCTACTAACAACAAATTTAACTTAAAGACAGCATTAGGAGTGGAGCTTCTTCATAATCTGGGGACAAATTTTGACAAATGTCTATACACATGTAGCCACCATCACAATCAAGACATAAATATTTCATCTCGTACATGTTTCCTGTGCCCCTTTCCAAATCCTTTCCCCACTTCTAGAGGCTTTCAGTCAGATGTAACCTACACAGACTCACTGATTGTAACTTTTCCAACTGAGACATCAGATAAAGCATGTGGAAGAGAGACCTAGAGCCTTGGATCTCTGAGAAAAGGGTGACTGAGTGAGCTGAACACACCAATGGGCAAAGCAGGGAACAGAGAGTCCCTACATGGACATTAAACAACAAATAGAAATTCAGAAGATTTAACTAAGATATTTTGAAAGAGCAAAGCAATAGAATTGAAGCAGTAGAAGGCATCTTAGTGAGGTTGAAGACAACTTGCTCGATACCAATCCACGAGGAGAACAATCCAGAAAAAGAACAAAAAGAGCTAAAGAAAGTCGAAGAATTATGTGGGACACTATCAAGAGTAATAGCATGTGTTCTATAGGAATAGGAACAGGAAAACAAACAAAAAAGTCAAAAGTAAAATAGTCCAAGAGCTGTTGGAAGAAAATTTCCCTAACATTATGAAAGAGGAGAAAATCAACATTCAAGAAACTGAAAGAACCCCAAAATAAAATTGTCTTGTCATATCATAATCAAACTTCTCAGTATCAAAGACAAGAGAGGTAATGCTAAAAGGAACATGAGAAACAGACATTACCTAGTAAGGAGGAGCCAATAAGACTAACCTGATTCTTCAGCAGAAACCGGACAGGCAAGAAGGTAATAGGATGAAATATATATGAAATTTGAAAGAAAAAAAAGTTAACTCTTATAGCCAGCAAAATGAATAAAGGGCATGTCCAGCTAAGGGGAAAAATGGGGGATTTTCTTTTTAAAAAAAATATTTTATTAGGGACTCATACAACTCTTATCACAATCCATACATATACATACATCAATTGTATAAAGCACATCTGTACATTCTTTGCCCTCATCGTTTTCAAAGCATTTGCTCTCCACTTAAATCCTTTGCATCAAGTCCTCTTCTTTCCCCTTCTTCCCTGCTCCCCACTTCCTCATGAGCCCTTGATAATTTATAAATTATTATTTTGTCATATCTTTCCCTGTCTGGCGTCTCCCTTCACCCCCTTTTCTGTTGTCCGTCCCCCAGGGATGAGGTCACATGTAGATCCTTGTAATCGGTTCTCTCTTTCCAACCCACTCACCCTCTACCCTTCCAGTATCGCCCCTCACACCCCTGGTCCTGAAGGTATCATCTGCCCTGGATTCCCTGTTCCTCTAGCTCCTATCTGCACCAGTGTACAACCTCTGCCCTATCCAAACGTGCAAGGTAGAATTCGGATCATGGTAGTTGTGGGGGAGAGGTGGCGGGGAGGAAGAATTTAGGAACTGGAGGAGAGCTGTATTCTTCATTGGTGCTACATCACACCCTGACTGACTCATCTCCCCTAGACCCCTATGAGAGAGGATCTCCACTGGCCAACAAATGGGCTTTGGGTTTCCACTCTGCACTTCCTCCTTCATTCACTATGGTAAGATTTTTTTTCCTGATGATGCCTTATACCTGATCCCTTCGACACCTCATGATCGCACAGGCTGGTGTGCTTCTTCCACATGGGCTTTGTTGCTTCTGAGCTAGATGGCTGCTTGTTAACCTTCAAGCCTTTAAGACGCCAGACACTATCTCTTTTGATAGCCGGGCACCATCAGCTTTCTTCGCCACATTTGCTTATGCACTCGTTTGTCCTCGGCGATCGTATGATGAAGGTGTGCACCCAATGATATGATTTTTTGTTCTTTGATGCCCAATAACTGATCCCTTCGGAACCACGTGATCACACAGGCTAGTGTGTTCTTCCATGTGGGCTTTGTTGCTTTTGAGCTAGATGACCGCTTGTTTATCTTCAAGCCTTTAAGACCCCAGATGCTATCTCTTTTGATAGCTGGGCACCACTAGCTTTCTTCACCACATTTGCTCGTTCACCTGCTTTGGCTTCAGCGGTTGTGTCAGGAGGGTGAGCCTCATAGAATGCCAATCTAATAGAAGAAAGTATTAATGCATTGAGGGAGTGTTTGAGTAGAGGCCCAATGTCCTTCCGCCCCCTTAATACTAAACCTATAAATATAGGCACATAGATCTATTTCCCCATCCTCATATATATATTTGCATATGTACACGTCTTTCTCTAGACCTCTATAAATGCCCTTTGCCTCCTAGCTCTTTCCTCTATTTCCCTTGACTTTCAAAAAGGGATTTTCAAAAACAAGATTAACCTAACGAAATACTGAAGGGAGTTCTTGGGCCAAGCACAGCAACAGCTGCAGACATCAAACTTCAGACCACCAGAGAAGACACCATTACCCAGAATTCACCCCGTTTAAGTAGGACTCACAGTGAAACAAGCTTACAAGACTGAAAACAGGGAGCCAGAGATATCATTCCACAGTAAAACCTATTATAAAGTAAATAGATGGAATAATATAAATGCAAAACACTTGAATAAAGAAGTCAGGTAGTTTTCAAGAAAGAACAAACTTTTATTATTATTATTATTATTAAAGATCATTTTATTGAGGCTCTTACAACAATCCATCCACCAGTTGTATCAAGCATAAATACATTGCCATCATCATTTTCAAAACATTTACTTTCTATTTAAGCTCTTGGTATCAGCTCCTCTTTTTTCCTTCCTTTTCCCTCTCCCACCCTCATGAGCCATTGATAAATTATAAATTGTTATTGTTTTCATATCTTACACTACCCTTATCTCCCTTCACCCATGTTTCTGTTACTTGTCTTCCTGTGATGGGTGGGTTATGTGTCAAACATTATGATCAATTCTCCCTTCCTCCTCTCCTCTGCCCACCTCTCCCCTAAAATTTTGGTATCAAAACTTCTATTTCCCGAGGGGTTTATCTGACCTGGATTCCGTGTGGCATGAGCTCTTTTCTGTACCAACGTACATGCTCCATTATAGCCATAACTGAAAGGCAGGACTGGGGTCATGATAGTGGGGGGTGAGGAAGCCTCAAAAAACCAGAAGAATATTGTGTTTTATAGGTGCTAAACTGTGTCCTGGTTGATTCATCTCTTCCTTGTGACCCTTCGTTGAGGGGATGTCCTATTTACTACAGATGGGTTTGGGGGTCTCTGGTCGAAACCCTTTTGTTCTCAAAAATATGTTTTACTTGTTTGTTTGTTTGTTTGTTTCAGGTCTTCTGATGCCTGCTACCTGATTCTGTGTATATCTCATGATCAGACAGGCTTGTGTGCTTCTTCCATGTGGGCTTATTTGCTTCCCTGCTAGATGGCTGCTTGTTTAACTTCAAGCCTTTAAGTCCCCAGATGCTATATATTTTGATAGCCGGCACCATCAGCTTTCTTCACCACATTTGCTTATACACCCATTTGTCTTAAGTGATTGTGTCAGGAGGGCGAACATCACAGAATGCCAGATTGTTAGAACAAAGTGTTCTTGTGTTGAGGGAGGGCTTGAGCAGGGCCCAAGATCAGATTTTTAACCTTGGGAAGAAAATAAATAACAAGAAAAATTCAAAGATAATGGGGGTGGGATGAGGGAACTTAATCAAATTATTGTTTAAAAAGAACTTTCAGGGCCTGACCATTTACTCTCTCCAAGAACAAGGTGATTCAGGGTCAAGGTGATTAAAAGAACTAGAGAAGCAGATATGTGAGATTGACCCTTGATAGTCACCAAGTTGAAGCATTTGGACAGACATTTCCTATGTCAGTAACAAAGCTTCCAAAACCCAGTGCTTTGTGTAGAGTCTGGCAAATTCAGCTCCTAACCGAAAGGTTAGCCCTTATAGTTCACCTACAGATGCTTAGAAAGAAAATTCTGGTAATCTACTTCTAAAAAATTAGCCACCGGAAACCTGTGGAACACAGCTCAAATCTGACACACAGTGGATTCCTGTGACTCTGAATCAGCTCGTGGACAATGGCTTTCTCTGGGGTTAGGAACTCTCAATGGCATACTATGATAAGACCCCTTTTATGGTGCCCTGCGTGTAAATCAGCCACCTGTTTTCTGTGGCTAGTCAGAAAACGGTCTCCTCCTCTTATAGCCATGTGTTCTTTCATAGCTAACTCTGATTTTAATAGTGTGGATGAGATTTGACATTTGGATTTTTAAAAGCTCCCCCAGGGAATTTAATGTGCAGTCAAGGCTGGGGATTGCTTTACAGACAAGG
This sequence comes from Tenrec ecaudatus, assembly GCF_050624435.1. NCBI lineage: Eukaryota > Metazoa > Chordata > Mammalia > Afrosoricida > Tenrecidae > Tenrec > Tenrec ecaudatus. Next base: position 66,339,185 of record NC_134530.1, on the reverse strand, counting down.
GCATTGAGTCTTTAGAAGTTGAAATCACTGGCCCAAGGTCACACAGCTGTGTGTGGGGAGGCAGAGTAGCAATGCACCACCTTGGGAAAATATTGGTTGAGCTTAGGCGCCCCACTCAGCATGCTGGTCAGAAAACTGCACTGGCTTGCAGATGATGCTGTGCAGGGAGCAGTCAATAGAGACAGAAAGATGCTGATGGTTTGCCCAGTCAGCCTTTGCTGACCTGATCTCTTAAAGAGTCTGAGCATGTGCGTGCTCTGAATCTGAAAGGCTCTCGGGACTGAAAGCTGCTGCCTTGGGTCCTGGCGAGGTTAGGAGAACACACTACGAACCCTTCAATTCTGGTCCAGGCTTAACTTGGTTGCACCTCAGGCCAAAAAAATCGAGAGATGTCTCCTGATTGTTAGTGTGACCCTCGTGTTGTAGTTAGCTGCTTTTGAGTTGGACTCAAGATGATCCATACACAATACAGGAAATACTTCCTGGTCCTGGGTCATGCTCATGATTACTTAGTTTGGACTGCTGTGATCCAAAGGGTTTTCATTGGCTGGTTTTTCTTAAGTAGTTTGCCAGGTCTTTATTCCTATGTTGTCTTAATCTAGAAACATCCCTGAATCTTGTTCAGTATGATAGCAACATACAAGCTTCCACTGGCAGATTAGTGTTGACTGGGAGTAAAGTACATTGACCAGAAACAAACCCGAGTCTCCTGCATGCAAGGTGTGAATTCTGCTACTGAACCACCACTGTCCTCACGTGACCTTCCTACCAAACAAAAAACCAGATCCACTACTGGCTAATCAATCCTGACTCATAATAGCCATTGTATTGACAAGACTCAGTAACAGAGAGCCTCATCTTTCTTCCAGGGAGCTACTGATGAATTTGAACAGCCAATCTTGTGGTTAACAGCCAAACATCTAACCCACAGCATCACCAGGGCTCCTTGTGACCCTTTTTGGTCCTTCCTAAGTAGAGCAGAATAGGAGACAAGCCAGGTAGGGACTGGTATTTCCCGTGCCTCACCTCCAGTAATGTCAGCAGCAATGAGACTAGTCAGGACAGAGTGCTTACTGAATGGATTGGGCACTGCGCTAAGGGCTTTCCTGGATGACCTCATTTAATTACCACTGGAAATCCTGTGAAGTAGGTCTTATTATCATCTGTTTTCCAGACGAGGGAAGCAGGGTCTAGCAGCAGGGTGAGAGGAAAGCCCAGACAGCCTTCAGTTCTCAGCCATCAAACTACACTGCCTCCATTGGATCCCTTCTTTGTCTCAGGACCATTATTGGGTCTCTGGCCTATTGTTATACTTTCAGTGTGGGAGACAATTCTTCTTTTCACTGTGTGACAACTGAGCTGGACTCAGTGCCGGTATTCAGTAAATGCTGGATCGGTTGGTCTTATATTATTTGAATGGATTTATTTCTGACCATTTCTTAATATCACAACACTATGGTGATTATAAACACATTTCATAAATGTAGCCCAACTTTCTATTTCTTGTTTTTTGGTATTTCTAGACACTCTAAGTAAAACAACTAGTTGGAGATGACATTTTGGAGTCCTTAAAAAACTAGTTGGAGATGATTGCATTAGTCGCTGCACTAATTGTACCCTCATAGTTTTCTATGAAGAGTTGCTACTCACCGTTCCAGAGAGGATTACTTTCCCTACAGACACTGGCCTTCCTGACCTGCCCTCTCCACTGCCACCCAGGAAAGGACTTGTTAGTTTGGTGGTCTCTTGTAGACTAAGCCACACACAACTCTCTCCTGATTTAGTGGCAAACATGGTTGGCGCTCTGCCCTGGCACCCTTAGATCACTCTGTTGGTTCTGTGTGCCCATGCCCCCAGTGGCTGTGGTCTTTGCTTCTAAAAGCTTGCCCAGGTCACATTCTTTGAAGGATTGTTTTTTGAAAAGTTAGCAGGGTGCTTGATGCTCTATGATCCCTTGTGTCAATTGGTGGCCAATATTACTGACTGGGGATTACGAAAGCCCAGCTATCTTCCCTAGAAGGGAACTAGCTCATGGAGAAAGTCTTATTTATGCTCTAGATGTCTCTCTGAGATCTGGCTGAGTCAGGGATGTCACCTAAGGTCACACCTGCTTGGCTTCATCCCTTCTTTGTCCTGCTTCCCCCGACCCTGATCTACTTCCCTGGGAGCACCTCCTCAATGAATCACCTGTACAGGTGTCCTGTGTCAGGGCTTGCTTTGGGAGCGTGTGGCCGAACAGGAGGACATATGCAACTACCAGTGCTGCTTAGATATTATTTGAACTGGGTGATGTCTCTATTTCTCTCTCTCTCTAGTTTAAAAGCCAGACAAAGATAATTGTTTCTTAAATGTTCAGTGCATAAAAACAAAGCAAAAAACTCACTGCCACCAAATCAGATAGACATATATTATATGTGTATCTGTGCTGTCATGTGCTTGTGGGTGGGCTACCTCTTGGCCTTTGAAAATGTTGTTGTTCAAATGCAGATAGCACATCATCCAGTTCAGCATCTTTTTGTGGGCTCAGTTATTGACACCTCTTACATCAATCATGCTGTGCAGCCGTCAGGGATGCTTCCCACTCTCACTAGTTCCTTTCCATCAGTAGTTCCTGGCTTTAGCTACCCCCCCCCACCTGCAGCCCTATTTTCTACTCCTTCTCTCCCTAGCCAGACAAACATGTCTGTACTCTCTGTTCCTGTCTTATCCACTTCATATTTAACAGGTACTTCTTGAGTCATTACTCGGGGCCAAGCATTCTGTAAGGTACCGGTGGTTCATCTCTCTACAAAACAGACTCCTCGCCTTAACAGAGCTGACATTTCTAGGGAGGGAAGCAGACACTAAACAACTGAACAAACAAGTAAAGATCATGATAAATGCAGGCATGAACTCTGAAGGAAGTGAGCTAGGTGATGGGGGAGAACACATGGGGGCTGCTGCTTGGGATGTATGCATACACCTCACTTCCCGCTCATGCTTCCATCGACTGAAGAGCACTGTAAAACCAAATCCATTGTCATTGAGTAATCCCGACGCATAGCAACTCTGTGGCACATAGGATTTCCAAGGTTGCAATCTTTGTGGAAGCACACTGCCACATCTCTTTCCTGCTGAGTGGTTGGTGGGTTGGAACCATTGACTTTTCGGATAGCAGCTGAGTGCTTAACCCCTGCACCACCAAGGTTCTGATTAAGAACTCTATTGCCCTGCATTATCTATAAATATTGATGGTATTTTTCAATTTTCACCTATTTCAATCTCTGAAGGGCCTTTTATTCAAACCTCGACATCTTTCCTTCTCTTGGCTTCTGAGCCATCACCCTCTCTTGGTTTTCTTTAAACTTCCCTGCTACTCCTTCTCAGTTTGTCTCTATTGCCTCTCCCATCCCTTCTGCTTGGCCATCAAGCAATGCAGTCCCCCAGACCTCAGTCTGTGGACTTCTCTTCCTACTCTATACACTCTCCTCAGGTGAACGTGAAACTTCCCACTGTTTCAGTTTCCATCAATCTGTCCATCCGTCCATCCATCCATCCAGGTGGTGGGACTGCTCTTCAGGGCCTCTGCCTGGAAGTGCAACCATCTTCCCAGCATCCACACTCTGGTAACTCAATAGGTGCAATAGGTGCTTGGCTCAACATCTCATATCCACTCCCAGCCCACACCCTACCCAGCCTCTGCCACCAGCCATTGAGTCTCTCTTCTTCAGATGTCCTCTGTCTCCTTCAGGAGTGTACTGATCTCTAGCTGCTTGATGTCCTCTCTGTCATTCACCACACCTAATCTATGCCCAAGTCCTATTGATCCCTCTTCCTAAGGATGTATTTTAAAATCCATGTGTCTGTTCTAACTTCTCTACCCCTCATCCAGGCCAGGAGCCCTAGAAGTTCCTAACTTGTGCCTCAAATCCCAGCTTGTCCCTTTGAGCTGTTCTTTGCACTAGCCCTAATCATGTTTGTGGTTTCTTACTAGAGAGCTACACATTCTTAACAAGGTCTTCTTGTTCCATGATCAACTCCTGCAACTGGGGCTGGCTCCTTCTCCCTCTGTTTCAGCCTTCCTCAATGGCATGTTCTCGCCTGGTTCCAAGATACCAAATGTTTTTCCTTTGCTCTGGAAAGTTTTCCAGGGAGGCCTTCTGTGGCCAGGCCTCTACTTATTTGTGAGGTCTTCCTTTGCTTTTGAAATAGGTGACCACTGTGAGGATGACGGAGAGAAGAGACCACCTCTGCTAACTATATCTCTCTCTGAAGGGAAAGTTAAGAGATCTAGGCCGTGGTATCTGGGGTGGAGGTTGAGGGATGGTGGTGGCCATGGCTACTGGCTTGGGGAGCCATTTATTCCTGTTACAGGCAACAAGGGGCTGCTTTATCTGTAGAGAATTTAAAAACAAGGATGAAATCAATTAAAAGTCTTTTTGCTTTATACTGTTGCCATGCACTTGCAATTCTACATCATGTCGGTGATAAAATACCTCGTAAAGGAGGGCTGCTCTCCCGTTTTCCTCCCTACTGGGTCCAGGAAAAACTCTTTGGGATGGACCAAGCAATAATCATTGTAAAAACCACCACCCATATGCCAGATACTTGGTTACATGTGTTATGAGTCTTAGCACATTAAATCTTCATGGCAGCCCTATAGGGCCAGGCATTATCAAAGCGAGGAAACCCAGAACCCAAGGGCAGAGTCCGGAGAGGCACATCTTCAATTGCTGGTGGGGAAGCCCTGACCACAGGTGGTCTGTCCCGAAGCAGATGGCTGGTTCAGCCCAGAGCACAGAAAGCATTCTGATCTTGTTTCGTTCTGTTCTGTCACTCACAAGACCCGTGCTTCCAATAAATCTGCTTCAGGGAAGGGCTTTGTAATTCAAACCGGACCCAGAAACTCTTCTGACACAAGCGAGACCCTGCCACTGCAGATTCCAAGGTTCTGCAGACAGGGAAGAAGATAGCATTCTGGAAGCATCTTGGTGCAAGGACAAAAACAAAGATTTGGAGAAAGATTGGGCTAGCTTTGGACCCTAGAACTCCTAGTTACAGACCTTGGGCAAATGATCCTCAGAGCCACAGTTCCTCATCTGTAAAAAGGGGCTGAAAATAATGTAAGTGATCAAATGAGTGTGAAGCTTTTACCTCTGTGCTCATTGACTGTGTAATGTGCGGTAAGCTTACAGCAGAGTAAATCATAGGTCATATGTATGTATGCATATACCGTATATAGATATATATCTTCTTTCACACAAAGATCATCAGGCAGATTGTCAATGCTTATTGTTCTTAGGAAGACACCTCACTCTTCACAGTCGTCCGCAGACAGACATAAGGCATCCTAAATATGGCTGGAGATGTACAAACCACATCATACTGTGAATCCAAATTTTAGGTTGAAGTGGCTTTCTGGTGGAGGGAGGGACTTTTCTTAGAAACAATTGGTAATGAATGTGTTCCCTGAACAAAAAGAAACTTATTCATATAATTTCAAGAGCTTGTGGCAGAGAGGACAAGGGTGAGGTGTGGCTTTTAAACCATTTTATTTTTGTTGCCTCCCCTACATGATTGCCCCATTGGGCACCTGCCTTGTCCTGCATGCTCCCATAGTCAAGATGCTCACCCCGGGGGCTGCCGGGCTCTCTTCTGGAATCCTCGCTGCGAAGAGGTAGCTGTTGGCTGATTAATTAAGCAGTGGGTTCTTAATGCTTGCTAAATGAATAGATCTGAGCTTCTAGCTGGGAAACTAGAGTTCTTAGATTTTATGTTAGTGCTCCAAAAATAATTCAATTCCTACAACAGTCCAGTGAGCCCTCAAAGCCCCCTTTGCTTCAGTTTAAAGGAGGCTTCACTAGCCCTCCCGCCTTCCATGTGCAGACACAATTACTTCAGACACGCAGAGGGTCTGGCTCTGTGTTGCTCCTGCTGATGGCGGTCGGTGCTGTGGTCAATTCTTAAAGAGGGACTCTGCCCTCCCCTCTGCATCCACAGCATGCAAGGTGTGTGTGTGTGTGCGCGTGCGTGCATGCAGGGGCGCATGTCTGTGGATGACTGGCTTTCACTCGCGTAGCATGACCTGAAGACACAGGACCCTCACCTGAAGCAGGGCAGGGATGAAGGGAGCAAGGTGGAAATGCCTGCGGACCGGGCTGATGGCCTCTGGGCAGTTGGAAAGTACTACCCACAGGATGATGGTGATGTCAGCAGTTCTTTTGTGGTTGTGGTTGGGCTCTACTATCCTTCCTGCCTTTGCTCCCCCCACCCTCATCTGAGAGGAAGACGGAGAAAAAAAGTCCCACTGCCATCAAGTGGATTAGTCCCTACAGTGACTTTCTATAGGGTTTTCGAGGCTGTAAATTTGCCCAGGGGCAGGCAGCCTCATCGTTCTCCATGGAGCAACTGATGGGTTTGAACTGCCGACCCTGCAGTGCTTACCTGACCCTGCCAAAGAACACTTAGGATAAAAAGCCCTTTCCTGCTGCCATGCCAGCTTCGCTTCTATCAACGTGGGCTTAATGGAGACCGGATACAAAGAGCCCAAATGAGGTTTTTGGTAATACCATGAGAGCCTGGTAACTATCCAAGAATGCTTTTTTTTAGTGTGACACTCCCCCTCCCCCCCCACCACCACACACACACCCTTTTTTTCTTTTTATAATAGTGGTCTCATGTATTTGTCTTGCGATAGAATCATTTCACTCAGCGTAAGGTCCTCGGGGATCATCCATATTATGATGGGTGTCCTAGAGTCATTAGGATTCTGTCATGGTCCGTAGGGCTCCATTGTGTGTATGTGCCATGATCTGTTCATCCATTCTTCCCCTGATGGCGTGTAGGTCATTTCCACCTTGCTGCTATTGTGATTAGTGCTGTGACAACCACGGTGTGCATATATCTGTTCGTGTGTGGCTTCTGTTTCTTTAGGCTATCTACCAAGTAGAGGGATTGCTGGGCCATATGGTATGTCTATTTCTACCATGTTGAGGAAGCACCAGGCCACTTCCCACCGTCGCTGCACCATTTTACCATGCCACCAGCACTGTGTGAGGGATCCGGTCTCCACACCCTCATTAGCAGACGCTGTCTCTGTTTCGTGTTTCGGAATTTTTTTTTTAACGTTTCTGTTAATGCTGGGGTAAGAGTTAGCTGGTTGTGGTTTTGATTGACATCTCTCATGACTAATGAGTGTGAACGTGTCTTCAGAGGTTTGTTGCCACCAGAATGTCTTCTATGGTGTATGCAGAGATGGCTTTTTCATATCAGAGGTGCAGAGAGCAAATGTCATGTCAGCGTGGTTGGTGGGTACCAAACTCTTAGATTCTGCCCTGCACCTAGAAGCTCTCTCTCTTCCTGTCCTTTCCCAGTTCCCTGTGTCATTCCTTCTGTCTGCACAGAAGAAGTAGCGCATCCAAAGAATCACCTCAGAGGTGGATGGAGAAGCATACTATGGTACAGCTGGCCAATGGAATAGTATTCAGCGATGAAAAGAAATGAGCTATTGAGCCTCAAAGACTCAAAGAAGCTTTAAATGCATGTTGCTAATTTTTCACTTAGCCAGTCCCCAAAGCTACCAACTCTTCAGTGAGTGAAAAGGTTTGCAGGTAGGCAGGTGGAGCCAGGAGGGATGAACAGGGGGAGCCCAGGTCACTGTTAGAGGCTGATACCATATGGTGGATGCATGATGGTAAACATTGGTCTAACCCCACAGGCCTATACAACACAAAGAGTGAACCTTAATGTGAATTATGGACTTTAGTTAATAAGAATGCATCAATATCAATTCACCACTCATAACAAATATAACATATCCATAGTAGGAAAAGGACTTAACACTTTTTGTTAACCTAAAGCTTCTCTAAGGAATAAAATCTCCTGGGGAAAAATCATCTCTTCCTAACTGTGTGGGGAGGACAAGCTCATCCCTGAGCACTGCTAGAGTCCTCTGTCCCAGTGGGGATGACTTCCTAAGACCGTGTGCTGGTCCTTCTGAGACAGGACAGCAAAGCACAGCTGCTGTCGAGTCAGCACCGACGCATGGCAGCCCCATGTGCATCAGAGTAAAGCTATGCACCAAAGGGTTTTCAAAGGCTGGTTGGTTGTTCTGAAGTTCATCCTCAGACTTTTCTTCAGAGGTACCTCTGGGTGGGCTCAAACTTCCAACCTTTGGGTTAGTAGTCAAATACATTAACTCTGGGCAAGTCCCGGCAGGAATGAATGATCAACATGTCTGACTTTTCAAGGCAGAACCTTCAGTTCCCCTGGGAAATTAGATGAGCCTCAAGACCCGAGTGGAGTTTCCGTTTGGGCAGAAGGCGGGTTGGAGAAACAGTGGCCCAGGCCCTAGCACAGATGCTCTGCCAGGCACTGTTCTCTTTGCATGTGACCCAAACTCACCGTGAATGAGGAAGGACAAGATAATTCCATACAAGGTGGTGAAGATAAGGCACAGACTGGTTGACACGCTGCGTTTTTCACACATCTATTTTATTCCTGAGCCTTTTAAAACAGATAAAATCTAACATTTACCGACTGGTCACTTTGAGGTTGGCATTGTTTATATCCCTACTTTAGGGGCTGGGCTGCTGCATAGGGTGGTTTGATAGTGCAACAGATATCACACAGCTAATAAGTGGAAGAGCTGGGATTTGAACCCAGGAAGTCTGCTTCCACACAAGACCTCCTTCTGCCGCACCACATCACTGAGCACATTACTATCCATTGGAGGCCATTATTGTTCATGTAACAGGCAATATAACATATATAATATTGTATAAACATAAAATTTTATTACTGTTTATCGAGTCTGTGGTATGCTGTATGTATAGTATCTTAAGAATTGAGATTATGTTCTACGTGTGTTGGATGTACTTGTGAATGGCCTTTCCTGCGGAATTGTACCTACTACTCTCTCTAACTTCTGGTGAGGGGGTGGTGACTAGTTGGAGGCAGTTTTCTCAGGATCTGCTACAATGAAAAAAATTTCGCCTTGCCTCCCTTATTGGTCACCTTCACTTTTCCATACACTGTCTCTCAATCTTTAAGCTTCCTCCTCATTCTTAGTATTTCCATTTTTCTATATGCCAACTTCTCATTCTCCTACTATGAGCACCTACATTTCATCACTTACACAGTTCTCGGAGGATGATCACAGATGCTCCTTGCCCCGGGGCCCCGGAGTCCTCGCCTTCCTTGTGCGGCCACGACAGCTCTCCCTTGGGGCCCTACAAAAGGATGGCGGAAAGTCATCTCCTCCACTCAAAGAGGGTCACACCAGTCACCCTCGACAGAGGTCATCTCCTGCACTCAAAGGGCTCACACCGGTCACTCTAGGACAGAGTCACCTGTCAATGGGTAAGGCAGGGCCCTAGTCCTGTTTCTGAACCCCCAAGGCTGCTTTGATTGCTCTTTCCATATCTGTACCCCACCAATTAGACCGCCATATGAATTGATCTGTAAGTACTTAATTTGTTTTTACTTCCTCGGCTGCATGCCCTGCTGTGAGCGAGCGCTCCGGATAGGTGCAGGCTGTAGGTGTTAGTGCATCATGTGACCTGGAACAGGCCCGCCCTGATTATGGTTCACTTGGGCATCTTCTCTGCAGGTAAATGTTAGGCTTGTTGAACATATTCACTCTAACCAATGGATGCTTTTGACGCTGAATAGGCCCAGTATGGAAGCATCCTACCAAAGGGGCTAGGTCAAAGCTTAAAGCCAACCTGTTGGGCTATATATGGGGAGAGGTGGGGCTATGTGCAGGGAGACCAAGAGGAGCAGATGAGAAGAAACTGGGGTACAGAGGAGAAAGAGGTAGGGTCCCCCAGGAAACCTTCCCTTAACATAGAGGTAGAGGCCAGGAGCACCTTGAAAGTCTGTCTAGGGGGTGCCCCGTACTCCAGGAGCTGCACCTTGTCAGCATCTGGGCCTCTACACAGATCAGTTGAGACTGTCCTTTCACACAGCTGCCACATTTTCACATGTTTGGTTTAGCTGACCATGTTCTTGTTTGTGCTTATAGACCTGACCACACTAAAACATGTGGGTTTACTTTTCCTCCTGATGAGTTAATTTCTGCTTCTGCAAAATGCCCAGCAAAGGAGCTCTCAGCACACTTGTAAGAGTATGGTTTTCAGATTGCTTAGTAAGGCCTATCTGTTAACTAACTCTAGACAATACCTCTATCTTTTTTCCCAGTAAAAACATGTGAGGCCGTCCAAAGCCAACATGTCGAGTCCCAGAGTGGCCTTCTGTGCTGGGTTACAGCAGAGAGCAATTTCAGGTGTAGGATGACATTCTCCATGACCCCAGCACAAGCAAGGGATCAAAACTCCATCTTACCATGAAGCTGTCCGTCACTATGGTTCAGCAGTTGTTTGAAAACACTGCACTGGAATGTATTCCTGTCAGCCTCCGGAGAACTCATTTGGAATGTCTGAACCAACATTTTGGTGTTACTGCAGATCATGGAAGAGGAAGTGATTGGGCGCGTCCATTCTAAGGGTCATAAAAGATGTAGACAAACCAAGTAGAGTGATCCTTGGTCTCAGTGCTCAAAATGAATAGGAATATGTAAAAAAAAAATACCTCCCCCCAAAACCCAAACAACTCACTGCCATGAGGCCAATACTGACTCATAACGATCCTATAGGGAAGGGTAGAACTGCCCCCTGTAGATTTCTGAGACTGTAACTGTTTATGGGAGTAGAAAGCCCCATCTTTCTCCCATGAACAGGAATAAAATAGGGTTAATGCTCCTTAAGGACAAGAAGGTGCGTTTGCTGCACACCTTTATCTGAGGACTAAGTTAGATAATATATGTAAGCTTCTGTCTATAAGACAACAGGAAGAATGAGATGTATCCTTGGGTGGAATCAAAAGAATAAAACACGTGGCATGGTTTGGGGTGCCTCCGAAGAAAGGCCTAGTGGCCTACTTCTGAACAACCAGCCATTGAAACCCTTTTAAGCACAGCTGTACTCTTGACACTGATGAAATTATCCTGACGCAAGTCAGTAAGCTCAGTGGCAACTGTTTATGAATGAAGTGATCTAAGACTGTCAGCCCGGCTCCCACTGCTCCATATGAAGCCCGATTCTTCCACTGATTTACTATCTGGGTGATCTTGGACAATTTACTTCTCCCAGCCTCAGTCTTTTCATCTATAAGATGGGGATAAAATTATGTCTATGGAGTAAGTAATGAAGGCGGGAGGAGGGAGGGAGCATTAGAACTGATCGTGACTGCACAACTCATGTTAAAGGTGAGTTATCCAAGAGGAGGGGGGTGCTCTAAGATTGATGGGGTGGTGACTGTTCTTTGACCCTTGATATGAGTGAACGATTGAACTACTGAATTTTATGATATATAAATTTTGTGCCAATAAAACGGTTGGGGGAAAATTATACCTATGGCATAGAATAGTTTAGAAGATTAAAACCCATTGCTGTCAAGTCAATTTCCAACTCATAACAACTCCATAAATGAGTTAACTGCAAAATGCTCTCAGTGGTACCTGACACTTAGAAACTGCTGCACACCAACTCCATAAGAGCTTGTAAACATGAGGGACCCGGGTCTCTGAGAGGCAGAGTGTCTCATACAAGGCCCCTGAGTTAAGAAGGAGAGGAGTTGTGGATCTGAGTCAGCACTGTCTGGCTCTAGAGCAGGACTTCTCAATGGCAACACTGTTGAGATTTTGAATCGGAATCCTTGGGGTTGGAGGCCTGTCCAGTGCACTGCAGATTTCTTGGCAGCATTCCTGTCCTCTTCCCACTAGATGCCAGCAGTACCCCCTCAGTTGTGACAATCCAAAAATGCATCCAGGCATTGTCAAATGTCCCGGGGAGGCAGGGGCAAAACCATTCCTCATTGTGAACCAATGGACCGGGGGGCCTAGCACACTGGTGGGTTAACAGCAGTGTGGCATCTGTGTCCCAGGGATAAATGTCCAAATTCCCATTGTTGCCTTTCTTCATTATAGGCCAGCATCCTGAGAAGGCCGGGCCCAAAGTGGCCAGTGTCTGCACACAGAACTGTGACAGGCCTCTCTAACGGGGACAGTTTTCCTTCTGGAAGGGCACATTGCCACCAGGCCACCAGGGAGGTCCTGCTGGGTGGCCAGCCGGTCAGAGTTTCTCGTCGAAGCTGTCAGAGGCAGGTGTCTGTGCAGTCAGACGGATCCCAGGCAGGCTTTCTGTGCAGGCACAGCTGCTTGGTCTCATTGGAGTTGGAGTGTGTAGGGCCCCCCAGGCAGAGGGGTCAGCAGATGAGAGGAGAGCTAGTAGTCAGCGTTGTCACGCCATCAGTTGCACTGCCTCTCAGTTGCTCGCCTTAGGCCTTTTTTTACCTTCACGCATGTGATAGTTAGGCTTTAATGTCCACTTGGGGCGGCTAAGATTCTCCCATGATGTGATCTAACATGCCGTGGTCAACTCCATGATGGGATCTTCTGCGAAGCAGCCAAGCCGTTGTGGGATTCCGACTTGTAGTGATCTTATACGACAGGGTGGGACTGCCTCTGTGGGTTTCCAAGACTGTAACTCTGGACAGAAGTAAGCAGCCTCTCCCGTTGCTGGGGGTTTCGAAATGTTCACTTGCTGTGAGTAACTCAGCATGCAACACTCTCTTTCTTCATCTGATCAGTCATGATTTCACTGAGGAAGCTTTCATTCAGGTGTGGCCTACTCTTAGTATAGATTGACAGCCTATGGAAGCTAGCTCACTTCTGAATCCTGCATCTGGTCCATCGACCTCCTGCTACATCACCTGCCATTCCCAGGAGTCATCAGCCAACTGCTGACCTTGGATTTCTTTGGCTAACCTTGGTTTCATTCAGCTTGGCATCTAGCAGTCTTCCTGTTTCATCCTCCTGCTTTCTGTTAGTCAGCCCCTTAAGCTACAGGAGTCAGGAAAAGCCTCCAGCTGACATCTGACCATGGGCTTGAATCAGTCTGGACTTACACACTTTGACAATTCGATATGAATCTCTTTCTAGATACATGCACATCACTGGTTTTGCTACTCTAGAGAACCCAGCCGACACAATCTTCTACCCTTCCCCCTCTCTCTTTTGGGTTTGGAGACTTTACCTTGGGGCGGTGATGGGCACAGTCGGGCTATGAGCAGCATGCCTGCTTTCTGGACAGCCAGTTGCTGGTACCTCATTGATAAGGAATACATTGGTCAGCCATTCAGTGCCTCTGATCAAAACTGTGAGCAACTCCCAGAGGTAATAACTTGCATTGTTCTTAGCACTAAAATTCTCTTTAAAAAAAAAAGATGAGTTTGTAGTGTTCACATCAATTTAAAGACAGCTGTACTTGTGTCTGAGCCCACTGTGACTGGGGTCACCCCAAGTTTGAGACTCACTCAAAGGCAGCTGACCACCCTGCCTCCCATTAGAATATTTGCCTTTGGAGGTTGACCATTTCCCACAATGTGGGCATGTGAAACTTCAAGGGCTGGTTCAGACCCTGGTTTTCTCTTGTTTGGAAGCACGGTATTTTCCCAACGAGTGCTATTCCTGTTGGGCTGAAAGGTGATATTTGCCCTCATGATGAATTGCAGTGTGTTGGTGGAGGCTGGGAAACGGGCAGTTCTTGGGTGTATGTATCATTCACATTAATCCCTCACGAACACTTTCTTTGTGAGTTTGACTCATTCTTTTTCCCCCCCACTATTGAATTTTCAGTGGAGTGGGGCCAGGGAAGATGCAGCTATAGAGTGTGTTTTGGAAGAAGATAATCCACCAGTAAGCACAGAGCCCCTGCCCTCCTCTCCAGGGCTGCCTCTTGAGCTTGCTTGCTCTAGACCAGCCGGGATGGGGACTCACCACAGAGAGAAAAGGTGAATGACCAGGACTTCTGGAGAGACTAGAGCATGGGTTTGCTCTTCTAACTTGAGGAAGTCTCATTTAAAATGAATATCTGCCAAGTTCCAGTGCTGGCAATGCATGAATGCACCTGCAGGGAGCTCCTGGTCTGGTGCACTCAAGTGACGTTGGCGCCCAGAGGGAGAGAGGGCAACCCGCCCCGGGACATGCTCCACCTTGCCTTCTGGCCCTGGAACACCCTATTTTACACCTGAGAAGCACAGTGACAGGAAAATGAGTTCTGTCTTCTGACAAAGTTTCATTTCAACTCTGCCTCCCTCCCTTTAGATGCAAGCTCTCTTCTGCGAGTGGAAACGAATGCGGAGCCCAGACGCGGGCGGTGGGGGTGTTGGACTGTGTGGGGTGTTGGACTGTGTGGGGTGTTGGACTGTGTGGGGTGTTGGACTTGCCTGCTGTTTTGTTGGTTTCCTCTGTTCTCTTACAGCATCACTGGGATTCTTCTCGCAGTTAGCCAGGGTTAAAGGGGGCAGACCAGCGAGTTTGGACAGGTGCAGGAGACATGCTTCCTGCAAAGGAACGGGCTGGAGCAGAAGAAAGGACAGTCCTTTCCTCCTGACCGCTGCTGGGAGGTCAGAAGGGGCTGCAGTCTGGGGAACACAGAGGCGGAGCTGCGTGTTCTCGTCCTCATGACTCCAGCTTGCCTGCTCAGTCGAGGTGCTTCCACAGCGTGCACTCCAGGGCGTGAGCAGGGCTGACCGAAAGGGGCAGGCCTCTGAGGCACGCTACTAACTCAAACCCCTTCTTTCGGTGTTAGTCACTGATTAGTTAGGGAGCTGCCTGATAGGAGCGGTTACTGTCATTTGAGGTCACCGTCCGCACAGTCTTCTCTGATCCAGGCAGGCCCCGGTGCCATTTTGCCGGTGGTGTAAGATAGTTTGCCCAGAGACCTGATCTACACTTTCTCCGCACCCCCACACCTCTGTGGTGTTGCTGAACCCCTTAGAGAACTGCCACGCCATGCCAGTCACAGATGGATGACAGTGGGGACATTCCTTGGCTTCAGGTTCTTCGGTTGTACAGTGAGGCCCAGGCCTACTTGCCAAGGTTACTGGGGAGGAGTAAATGAAGAACTCTCTGCAAAGGGCTTGGCACACTGCCTGTCCCGTGGCTCTTCTGAACTCACTGTCCCGCCCCTTTGTCCAAGAATGAAGCCCTCCCTGCCTGACTTTGGGGTCCCTCCTTTGTGCGGCGAGTACCATCTCTTCTCCAGTACGTACTCACCGTTATGATGGCTCAGCCGTCTTTACACCCCTCCTGACCAGAATGTGGCAGCCAGCACTTAGGGAGTGCTTCCCACCTGACACACAGGTTCAATGCTTTATCTGCATCCAGTTATTTGATGTCATACAGTTTAGTAGCTCAATCATATTAAGAAGAGTTGTGCAATCATCACCACAATCAATTTTAGAACATTTCCTTCTTTCCTATATTCATTGCTATTAGCTCTTCACTCCCTGCCCCCCCTCAGCCCACCCCCTGCACTGTCTCTTCCCTTGCCATGCTCCTAGGTAATAATACATGCATCTATTTCACGCCTAGTGCTTAATCCACACAAGGACCCCATGAGGAATATACAGACAAACCTAAAGCACAGAATGGATGCGTCAATGTCCAATGCTTCACAGCCAATAGTGGTCGGAACCAGGCCATGGATCCAGGAAGTCTGCACCAGTATTTGTCCTCTTACCCACAATGCAAGCTGCTTCTTAAGACTTGTGTGTTGGATGGGAGGAGGGTAGGTAGACGGCACAGTGCTTGGCTCTGATTGTCTTTTCTAGGCCTGTCTCTTTTTGTCAGGACAGTGGGGATCGGGATGAAATGAGGTAATCAATACAAAGGAAATCTTAGGGCCCTGTCGAGACGGGGAGGAGCCACTCCTTAGCAGTGTTGCCATCATAATGAGAATCTTTCCCCTGGGAGCTGCACTTTGTACCTGCTCTGAGATGGACAGTTGTCTGTCCTCATTCTCCACAACGTTTCCCACATTTTCCATTCGTGCACACTGAAATATCTGGGACATATGAGCCCCTCACTCTGCTGGGCCTCCCTGCTCTAGAACTTGTTTGTGCCCTTCGGAGCCCACAAAATGGGCAGGCTCCCCTGCCCCCAAGCTGCTCTTTACTCTCAGGCTGCTTGAGAGGACTTGTTGCACATTTGGGGTTGGATGCAGGATTTCCATACTGCCAGCACCCAGCCCTGCCTCGTGAGGCCCAGCAAGAAAGTAAGGCCCCTTCTGGTCTCCGCATATGCCTGGAATGGGCAGCAGCTCTTTGGAGTGGTTGGGATTTAATAATGATGTGAGCATTGCGACCAGTAACGCCACACGCCATGCTAGAGATCTTCCCAGTGTGCAAACCTGCATGAAGATTCCTCAGCAAAGTGGACGCCATCAGATGCTTTAAAGTGTGTGAAGCAGGAGTGTGATTCTGGCCTCTATTTTAGGAGCTCATAAATTCAACTTCTCACACTTTCTTGTGTATGCTTTGAATCGTTTCCTTGGCTCGTGTGCCCGATGAAGCCTTTATTCCTTTTAAGGCTCCACACGGCTGGAGTTGGATCCTTGTTTTTGACTTCTGCCTCCCTTGGCCCTTCTCTGCAGCTAGACTGCTTCCCTGTTTTCCTCTCTGTCTGTCCTTTCCGTCTCCAGCTCCCTGTCTGCCACTCTCACCTGCAAACACCCTCTGCTTGGCCCAGTGCTAGATGCTCACCTTCCGTCCAGCAGACCTGCCCAGGACTCCTCATGCACGCACACCAGCCTGCTGTCAGTGGAGGCTTGAGTGTTGCAGTGGTGCCGAGCAGTGTCGGTGGAGCTTCCAACAGAGAGATGAACTAGGAAGAAAGGCCTGGCCACCTACATATGAAAACCAGCATGAAAATCCTATGCATCACACCCATTTGATCTGCAATCCATTGTGAGAATGATGTAGGAGCAGGCAGCATTTCATTCCGTTGTGCATTGTCCGGACATGAGGGACTCCATGACAGCTGACAACTGCAACAGTAATGAATAAATAAGAGAGCTTATGAGGGTGGGCACGGTCTGTCTTTGTGTGGCCTAGTACAGTAACCACTTGCCCATATGGCTAGAGAGCATTTGAAATGTGCCTGGGACAAGTGTTAGGCTGGATATTTGAACTTATTTGCTTCTAATTTACATCTAAATTTAAAGTTCATTTAAAATTTTGGCCAATGTATGGCAAGGAAATGCGGCACCTGACAACAGAAAACCAGATTCAGTTACATTGTGTGGGGATTTTGGATTATTTGTCCTTCACCCAGGCACTTGGTCCAAGCAGACTCAGGTTGTGTCAGGTTATATACCCGGGCTTTGAAAAGCCATTGTCTGCCTGTTAGAAACCAGTTGTCATGACTGCAGGGATTGGGAGCCTTTAAGCTATTCCTGTAACTACATCACCCATCAGCCTCCATCATTAGTGCTCTCCTTCCTCTCTCCCAGGCCACCCAATAACCGGGTGAAGGGACACCTACATTCCAGGTACCAATCCTCCAGTCTGGGGTCAGACTCTTTCTAACTGGAGAATTTTTTTTTACCTGCAAGGATGGATTGGAATTTTGTAGAGCTTGAAGTGTGTGGGGCTGGGGTGGGAGGACATTTTTTTGGTAATCATTTTATTGGGGGCTCTTACAGCTATTATCAAAATCCATACCTATACCCACTGTGTGACTCTTCCTTTAGAAAAGGATTATGAGAGTCTGACGACAAAGCCAGGTATGCTCATGTATGTTTACTTATAATGAAGAAAGCAATCCAGACCAACATGCTTCCTAAAACCCGACTTATATCACAAATGTTATGAAATTCTCAAAAATTAAATGTTTGTATTAATGAATGATTAGGCAGCCACTCTCATATGGATTTTCTTCTCTTCTGGCTGCAGACTCTTTGGTCACCTCTCCATGTGATAGAATGATTTTGTAATTTTTCTAAAGGCAGGCTATAAATAGAATTCACTTTTTTCTCTAGTATTGCTGACAACATTTGCTCTGGGTTATTGATGACTACAGAGCATAAAATGTGACTTCAGACACAGCCTTCCACTAGTTGTTGCACTGCTGCAGGTTTGAGCCTTACAATGCAGGGATTTTTCATAAGTCTGTTTGTACAATTCTCTCCCCCAAAGAGAGAGAGAGAGAGAGAGAGAGAGAGAGAGAGAGAGAGAGAGAGAGAGAGAGAGAGAGAGAGAGAGAGAGAGTGTGTATGTGTGTGTGATGTGCGGGGAAAGCTGTTTACTCTTTTGGCAAACTGAACAGACCACCACTTTCCATGGTCCATGGTCTGTGGGAGAATGCAGACGGCTCAGCCATGGGAGCAGATGATGCAATGGCTGGCCTGTCTCTCCACCTGAGCTAAATGGACGCTTGCCCCCTGTTCCCTGACTAAAGCTGCAGAAGACAGCAGTCTGCAAACTTATCAGTTACTTCATGTTCCCAGCTTCATCCTCCCCTCCCATCTATGAATAACTTAGCCGATGTGTGGACACTTCTATGTAAACCTTCAAATTGTGAACTATCCCCTTGTGTGTCAACCTGTCATGTGTTGCAGGCTGCGTGCAGGGAAAGAATTTAAACCTGGTCCTAATTGGGCAAGAGAAAATGTGCCTTTAAAAAAATCATTTTATTGGGGGCTCATACAACTTATCACAATCAGGCATGTTTGTACATATGTTGCCTTCACTCTTTTCTAGACATTTGCTTTCTATTGAGCCCTTGGTATCAGCTTTTTTTTTTTTTTTGCTCCACTCCCCCCACCCCTTCCTCATAACCCCTTGATGATTGTACATTGTTATTATTTTCATCTCTCACACCGACCGCTGTCTCCTTGTTTTCTGTTGTTCTTACCCCTGTAGAGGGGTGTATAGTTATGTGTTGATCATTGCAGTTGGTTTCCCCTTTCTCCCTTCCTCTCCCCCTCTTTCCCCTACCCTTCTGGTACCACTATTCCCACTCCTGTTCCTGGATTCTGTGTGCCGTGAGCTCCCATCCCTTTCGATACCTGTGTACATGTTCCGGTCTAGTCTGAATTGAGAAGCAGCACTGGGGTCATGGTAATGGGGGGTGGGGAAGCCTCAAGGAACACCAGAGGAATATACTGTGTTGCATCGATGCTTTATTGTATCCTGGTGACTCTTCCCTTCCCTGTGGGGAGATTATTCTACTGTCTACAGATGGGCTTTGGATCTCTTCTCCAGCCCCTCTCATTCTCAACAATACGTTTTTGTTTGTTATGTGTCTGCTGATGCCTATTACCCAGTTGCTATGATTCCTCATGATTACACCGACGGTGTGCTTCTTCCACGTGGACTTGTTGCTTCTCTGCTGAATGGTGGCTTGTGTAACTTCAAGCCTTTAAGGCCCCAGATGCTATTTCTTTTAATAGCCGGGCACCTTATGCCTTCTTCACCACAGAAAATGTCCCTTTTTGACAAAGTATCATTGAGAACTAAATCCTCTTACAATGCCACACTATCAATGACTGGAAGGATATTCCATAGACTAGCTTCTGGCTCCTTTTGTTTCAATCTTTGGTTTTCATTCATCACTCGCCTACATTAGGTGCCAGGTGTTGCACCTTGGTGTCTTCATGCCAATGTGTTGACCTTGTAGGCAGGTGTTGCACCTTGGTGTCTTCATGCCAGTGTGTTGACCTCGTAGGCAGGTGTTGCACCTTGGTGTCTTCATGCCAGTGTGTTGACCTCGTAGGCAGTAGGCATATTCCGGGAAGGCATTTCTCTAAGGCAGGGGTGGGGAACCCCCTTTTTTTTTTTTTACCAAGAGCCAATTGGATATTTATAACATCGTTCACAGGCCATGAAAAATTATCATCTTAAAAAATTAGCTTGCTACATCTGGTCAAGCATTTAATTAACTCACCCCTATTGTGATGGCTCTGTAGCCCTGGTGGTGTAGTGGTTATGCATTGGTCTGCTGGCTAACCTCAAGGTGAGCAGTTCAAAACTATGATGGAGAGAGGAGACTTTCTACTTCCTTAAATGGTTCAAGTCATGGAAACCAACTGGGGCAGTTCTATTGTGCCCTGTAGGGTCACCCAGGAGTCAGAGTTTGTTTGGGTTTATGGTGATGGCAGTGGTGAGTGCAGGTCCCCTGGTGGTGTAGTGGTTACATGCTGGGCTGCAGTCTGAATGGGCCCTGGTTCCAAACCGCCAGCAGCTCCTCTGGAGAAAGACTGGTCTTTCTATTCCTGTAAACAGTAACAGTCTTGGGAACTGACGGGGGGACGTATGAGTCAGCATTGACTTGCCGGCAGTGGATTTGGTTTGGGTTTGGGTGAGTGTCTGATGACTTCATGGAGGATCTTCCCCACCCCGCTCTACGGGGACAGGGAACAAGCACTTGCCTGATTAAAATGACTTGTGAAATATTGGCATAAAGTCCACGGAACCCAAACCACATGGATCCCCAACTCAGTTTCTCTTCGCTGGGTCCCCAAATGCCTATAGCTGCTGCCGCACCCCTCTGTATGGGGACTCTAACAGGAGCCAGCATGGAAAGAAGCAGGGCTCTTGACCAACGGCAGCTACAATACCTTGCTTTTGCAAAGTTCAGAAAATGATAGCATCCCCTGAATACACTGCTAGAGTCCTGAAAGAGTCCTGTGCAGGTCTGAGCTTCATGGTCTTGATCTTTAAAATGGGAAGAACCAGACCTATTTCCCAGAGTTCTCCTGGGTACTCCCTGAGCTATCATTTATTTATTCGGCCCTTTAACACTGTGCTTGGGGAGAGATACTCTAAGAAGAGTGAAGGCCAGTGAATACCTGAGAGAAGTCACGTTTGCTAGCCCTCTGGCAGCTTGAATTTGCAGTGGCCCCCCAGACAGCTTAGCAGTCCTAGTGGAGCCCTGACTCAAGCCAGAAACAGGAGTGGAGAGACAGAAACGGAAACCCGGTGTACAGCAGTGAGAATGCCCCGGTGGATTTTTGAGTGGGCAGAATTTGGTAATTCTCCTTCAACTGAGCCTTGCTCCTCTTCACAACTCCCCCACACGATCTGATTCGGGGAGTGTGCCGGGTTATCATTTTGAGGCCAATTTGAGACTGGAATGTGTTTCACAGCGGTGCAGAGCTTCCCCCTACAAGAAGGAAGTGCGCTGCTAGCAGATGGGGAAACTGAGTAAAGCCTGTGGGATTCTGACAGCTGTGACCAGGACACTCCCCAGCAAAATCACACAGCCACACTTAGGCGGCCTTTGATCTGAAAGTGAACATTTGGGCCAATCTCCATGGTGATGGTAATGAGAAATCCTTTATACTTTTCAAATGACAAGCATGATCTCCACTTGACCCTACCCTATGTGCCTTTGGCCAAGGTTGGCAGGTGGTTGGAGACTGATGAATGACACAGAGCACCAGGAGGACCTTGGCTTGGCTAGGATACCTGGCTTCTGGTGCTGGCTCCCTCCTGTCACAGCAGAAGCTAAATCTCCCTGAAATCCTTTGTAAGTGAGGGGACTGAACGAAATATCTTCTATACGTTTAAGGTTTTGTAAAAAAAATTAAAAAGCCAAGCCAAGTTTTTTGATGATGTTTGTTCTATTTTGAAGATGGTCGGTGTTGGAATCGACTCATCCTTCAGGATGCAGCCTTCTGAGGAGGGGAGATTGGTGGTGTCAGCCGAGACCCCAACTTCAAACTAGTTGCCATTGAGTTGATTCCAGCTTGCAGCAACCCTGTGTGTAGGTCAGTGTTTTAATGGTATGGACCTTTCAGACGTTCGTCACCTGGCCTTTCTTTGGCGGTATCCCTGGTTGCTTTTGAACCACCAATATTTCAGTGTGTAACCAAGCCTGTATTTTCCCCAAGCAGAGACTGCACAGGTTTGAAATCTTTGCTACCCTGTCCTTGTGTGGCGGTGGCGCCGGTGGCACTGGTGGCATTGACTGTGAGCCCATGATGGTCAGTAGCAGCCATGGGGAACTGTATGATGATCATACCACAGGGACACCTTCTTTCCAGGTGAGAAGGTGCCATGTGCTAATGCTCAACCAAGAGAGAGAAGAAGCAGGCCTCTACACAGCCAACCTGGTGCAGTCCCACATTGTAAGATGGACAAACCATGCCTGAGTTTATATGCAGAGAAAACACGAGGGGGATACAATCCAACATATAACAGTGCTTCTCTCCACATGGTAGGAGTTTTAAGAAACAAACAAAAAGAGCCAGTGGCTGTCAACTTGATTCCAACTCATAGTGACCGCATCTGTGTCCATCCGAGCAAAATTTTTCTGCATAGGGCTTTCTGTGGCTGATGTTTCAGAGGCAGATCGCCAGACCTTTCTTCCAGGTGCTTCTGAGTAGACCCAAATCTTAAGTTGCAGCTGACATGTTAGCTGTATTTCCAAGGAATTATGGGAGAATAATATTGCTGCTTACTGTTGTCTTATCATTTAAGTTTTTTCCTTAGTTCTTTTCAGTCCCCTTCCTGAATATTTTTTTTAAACTGTAAGTGTGTAGTGTAGTCATTTTGGAACTGGAGGTGGGAAGGAGTGATCTGTAAAGGAGGGGCTTAGGAGCCCTGTCTTCGGGGCGGGGGGTGGGGGGACTATGGGACAGAGGTCTTCCCATATTGGGTGGCATAAGAACCAGCAAGAAATATGTTTAAACTCCACCCTCCTGGGCCCTCTTCCAGAGATGCTGCATCAGTGGGACTAGGGGATTGCCACTTCTAGAAACATTCTAGATGTCCCAGGGATCACCTTTGGAGAAATATTGTCCTAGGGATGCTTTCTTCACTTGGAACAGAATTGGGTGAACAGAAGTGCCAGGAGAGACTTCGTGTGGAGCAGGGGAGTACCCAGCAGGCCAGGTGGGGGTCGTTTATGTCTGTTGTTGGCAGTGTCAGTGGGGCATGGAGGGTCCAGCCAGGCTTGGGACAGACGGCTCCTTCTTGAGAGCAGGCAGGACACAGGCAGGTGGTACAAGAAAATGATGGAGACAGGCAGGGTGAGGGCAGCAGCCAAGAAGTTGTGGGGAGTACCCAGCTAAGCTCTTGGAAGAGTAGGTGATGCCAGGTGCAGCTTGCTGTCAGATTCTGTTCGCCATCTGCCTGCCTCTGACTGGGCTAACAGGAGGTCCAAATAAAGATTCTGGTTCTATTTACTGGTTGTAAATACTAAGCGAGCTGCAGTTCTCAGCCTCCGTTTTGAGGCTTGTGTAATGTGAAAGAGGCCACCAATCTCACACACACACTCCATGGGAAGACATAAATAAAAGGATCTGTGACTATCAGTTAGCCACCCTCTGTGCCCCAGGACTGGCTTGGCGGGACCACTGAGCCAGAAGGGCAGCGCTCAGCACTGCTCCTGGAAGTGCTGCAGCCGGGTGGCTTACCCAAGTCATTTCCATAGCAGCCACTTCACTGCAAGGCGAAGCTCTCCTGGAGGATGCTAACTGGCGAGTCTCCCAGTCTGGTCCCAGCCTAGCCAGTCAGTCTCGGGAGCCTATGGAGTTCCTAGGTAGGCTGAACACTGCTTCCTATCGAATGCTGTTTGCCCGGCCACTGGCTCAGGGGATAGAGACACCTTTGAATGCTGCCCAACTAGCTTCCCTCCCGCAGATGGTCCCTTATTTTAATCTGAAGCTGCCACCAGGCTGATTTAGCTTTGCCCCTTTTTGAAATGCAACTTTGTTTAACCCTGTGTACAGTATAACCAAGCCAGTGCTGCAATATGAGTAGAGTGACTCCTATCCCAGTTACTGAACTCCAAAGCCAAACGCTTTAGCAAGAGGGCAAATGGATAGTCGTGTCACCCTGTGCCTTCCTTTCTTCCGGTCACCAGCGATGTCCTGAGCGCACGCTGTAGCAGCTCTCATCTTTGTTTATCGGTGGCTTATGATGAGTCTAGGTGCCCTGGTGGTATAGGAACCACTTACACCAAGTTGGACAATGATCTTCAAGGTCAGCAGTTCCAAAGCACCAGCCACTCCATGGGAGAAAGATGGGGCTTTCTACTCCCATAAAGATGTAGAGTCCCAGGACCTCACAGGGGCAGTTCCGCCCTCTTCTAGAAGGTTGCTATGAGTTGGTGTTGCCTCAATGGCAGTGAGTTCAGCTTTGTTTATAATATTATTTTTGTTTTTGGATTTTCATTATGCATCCAGGATGGATAGATCTTGACTTCCAGGAGCTCCTGGGAAGACAAGCGATTCCTGTACTGTGTGCTGAGTTGTGACAGGAAGGCATAGGCTGCCTTTGGAGCAAGTTAGGAAGAGCCCTCCTCCTCTCGGCCTAACTAGTCATTTTAATGCGATTTCCACTGTTCCTACTGTGTTAGTCCGGGTAAACTAGAGAAACAAATCAATAGATACTCATATGTGTACATGAAAAAGCTTTATATACAAGAGCATTGAATGTTGAGAAAACATCCCAGCCCAGTCAAGATCAAGTCCATAAGTCCAATATTTGCCCATATGTCTGATACAAATCCATAAAGTCCTCTTCAGGCTCACGAAACACATGCAATGATGCTGAATGCAGGAAGATCACAGACCAGTGGGTGGGAAGTCTTGTGGATCCACTGGCATTGTAAGCATCTCAATGCTGACAGGGGTCTCCATGTGGCTTCTCCGGCTACAGAGGTCTGGCTCCATCCTCTCTCCATGTATCTTCTCGACAGGGATGTCTTTCAGGGAGTCAGCATGTGTCCCACCTCTAGTGAGCTATTTATCTCCTTAGCACCTCCAAATAAGGTCATCATGCTACTACCTGACTGATAGGCTAGACTCCACCCCTTCCTTCTGAATCCTTAAATTGACACCAGATGATGTAACTTCCACACCTACTATGCCTCATGTAGCCATCCTTGCACTGCTGCCCTGCTTCCTACGAGGGCCAAAGACCTGCCAAGGCCTTTGGCCACACTCTGGGTTTCGCAACTGCTACCCCATGGCAGGGAGTCTCTGCACCATGTCAACTGTTAAGGGCTCAGTTACTAACCAAAAGGGTAGTGGTTCAAATTCACCCAGACAGAGGTGCCTTGGCAGACAGGCCTGGAGATCTGCTTTCACAGTCACAGCCTTGAATAGCCGGTGGGGTAGCTGTACTCTGCACACATGGAGTTGTCAGGTGTTGGGTCCAATTCAACAGCAACCCACATCTCCATTGCTGGGGCTGAGATCGTCTTGGGCACTCTGTTTTCCTTTCAATCTAAACAGAACAGCAGGAGTGCCAACACAACACAGGGACAAGTCCTTTGGTCCCGTTTTCTTTCTTTAAAGCAACAGGCTCTTGTGTATCTGGGAGAAACAGGTTTGCCCAGTAAAACATTCATTTGGCTCACTACTCTTCCCCACCCCCCCTGCCCTCAGCGCTCATGGGAACTCACCTGCCACTTTACCACTTCCTGCCAATCAAACAGTTTCTTAGAAGAGGAGCACATTCCTTAAAATTTATCGTGTGGTTTGGGGGTGAGATATGGTTTCTTGGACTTTTATGATTTAATGTGTCTGCAAAAACATTAAGCCACAAGATAAAAATACATTGACTGCCCAAACAGGACTTTCCTTAGGATTAGGAGGCTGGTCATTTTAGATTGTGTGCTGGGTTTGTTATGTTTTCATTTGCTCCTCTTCCTGTTTCTCAGCACCTTTCTTGTGCTCTGAAGATACTGCGTGCAGTTGCTGGGTGCACTACAGTGAAACTACAACTTATCAACCAAAATAATTTCTACTGGTGTTTTGCAAGGAGAAAGCAAATGAAACAAATTTTCTTATTTTTCAACACCCCACCCTCAGAACATGTCTGGAGCTTAGAATGTGCTCATCCTCAATTCCTGTACCATGCTCAATTACATGTGTAGTAATCTATAAAAAGAACCAATCATCATGGCAACCAGGAGATAGCTCTAGATGTATCTGTTAACAAAGAACTAGATTTATATTTACATACTACACTTATTAAGGCAACAAAGGAAACCAGGAGTGTTTGGAATTTTTTCAAATGGATATTAGGAAACAATTACATATATATCTATCAGCAATGTTGCGTATCAGCCTACTCTGTTTCCAGAGCTTTCTTTCAACAGTTGAGCAGGAGCTGCTTGTTGTTGTGCCGTCAAGTTAGTTCTGATTTGTAGTGACCTCATGGACAACAGAAGGAAGCACTGCCTAGTCCTGTGCCTTCTTCACAATTGTTGTTACGGTTGAGCCCATTGTTGCAGCCACTTGTCAATCGATCTCCTTAGGAGCCTTCTTCATCTTCTTTTTTCTCTCTTTATTTTCTACTTTAGCAAACATACTGTCCTCCTCCAGGAAGTGGGTCATCCTGCTAATGTGTCCAAAGTACATGAGCTGAAGTCTTGCCATCCTTGCTTCTAAGTATCATTATATTTCTACTTCTTCTTAGACAGATTTGTTTGCTCTTTTGGTAGCTCATGATACTTTGAATATTCTTAGTCAGTATCCTAATTCAAATGCATCGATTCTTCTTTGGTCTTCCTTATTTAATATCCAACTTTCACATGCATATGAGGCCAGTGGAAATACCATGGTTGGTCAGATGCACCTTGGTTCTCAAGATGACATTCTTACTCAACACTTTAAAGAGGTCTTCTGCAGCTGATGTGCCCAGTTGTGTTAGACAGGGTTCTCTGGAGAGATAAAACCAGATTGCTAGTAATTATATATAAGTATATTTATAAAGATATATAACATAACACAAGAAATGAACCTTTAAATTATATACAGATAGATAATACAAGAAATTGACAGTTAAATTATAAGTTATAAAGCAGTGAGACACTAGCAGTCCTTTAAGTCTTGAGAGCTGCCAGTCCCTTTTCTGTAGAGAGAGCTGGGCTATATATACCCAGGCAGAAAACAGCAAGGCAGGTCACCAACTGTCGGTTCCCAGCTCCAGAGATAAACATTCCAATCGAGTGGTCTTAAAGGGACCTTAACTTACAGTGACACAGCCCACAGGCTAGGCGTCCCGCAGGTAGTGTACCCTTTAAATTGAGGCGCAGAGCTAGCAAGGCGAGGGTCACCGAGCCATTTATCACTCCGCCCTTCAATTAATCCTACTTGTGTTTATCGGCCAGGCTGGCACAATAAACTATCACACCAGTGCAATAAATACATCATTTGATTTCTTGACTGCTGCTTCCATTAATGTTGATAGTCGATCCAAGCCAGATGGAATCTTTGCCAACAGCAGTCTTCTATCATCTGCTGTATATTGCCCTACTTTTGAGGATGTTGGGTTTCTTTTATAAAAGTTTATTTATTTTTTGTTTTCTTTGCATTGAGTTGTAATCCATATTGAAGGCTGCAGTTCTTGATCTTCATCAGCAAGTGCTTCAAGTCCTCCTTTCTTTCAGCAAGCAAGGCTGTATCATCTGCATATTGCAGGCTGTTAATAATCTTCCCTCCACTCCTGATTGTGCGTTCTTCACCATACCGTCCATCTTCTTCGATTACTTACTCAACAGACAGATTGAATACGCATGCTGAAAGATACAACACTGAGGCACTGTCCTGATGTAAACCGTACACTATCCCCGTGCTCTGTTTAAGGACTGCCTCTTGGTCTATATACAGGTATTCCTTGGATATAAGGAAGTGTTTTGGAATTTCCATTCTTCTCAAGGTTTTCCATAATTTGTTGTGATCCATAGAGTTGAATGCCTTTGCAAAGTCAATAAAACACAAGTAAACATTTTTATGATATTTTCTGGTTTTAGCCAAGATCCATCTGACATCAGCAATATCTTTCCTGCCATGTCCTCTTCTGGATACAGCTGGAATTTCGAGCAGCTTTCAGTTTATGTACTGCTGCAATAATTGTTTAACTATCTTCAGCAACATTTTACTTGCATGCGTTATTGATATTGTTTGATGCTTTCCACATTCTGTTTGATCATCTTTATTTGGGATAAGTACAAATATGAATCTCTTCAGTAAGTTGACTAGATAGCTATCTTCCAAATTTCTTGGCATAGAAATAAATGAGGGCTTTTCATACTTCATCAGCTTGTTGTAACATTTCAATTGGTATTCTGTCCATTCCTGACAGCTTGCTTTTCCTTAATCCCTTCAGTGCAGCTTGAACTTCTTTCAGTCTCTTTGGTTCTTGATCATACACTATGTCTTTAAATACTTGAATGCTGATCAATTCATTTTGGTATAGTGACTGTTTATTATTTCCATCTTTTGATGCTTCCTGAATCATTTAAGATTTTGCTGTAGAATCTTCCAATATCTCAAGTTGAGACTTGAATCAGCACTTTTACTTCATCATTTTAAAAATTTGCTTTAGCTACTCTACAATCAAGAGCAACTTTTAGAGTCTCTTCTCACATCCACTTTAGTCCCCCCCCCCCCAACGCCTTTTTTAATGACATTTTGCTCTCTTGTTCTTGATGTCATACCACATTTCATCATGTCTTCTGTTCTTTAGTGTTCTAGTGTTTAGTCTTTAGTGTTCATTGTGTCAAATCTGTTCTTGACATGTTTTTGAAATTCAGGTGGGATACACTCAAAGTTGTATTTTGGCTTTCATGGACCTGTTTAAAATTTTCTTCAGCTTTAACCTGAGTTTACATATGAGCAATTGATGGTCTGATCCACAGTCAGCTCCTGGCATTATTTTGGCTGCTGATATTGAGTTTCTGTATTGTTTCTTCATACCAGAAAACCACTCTTTCTCCAGATGGAATCAATTTGATGTCTGTGTAGTCTGTCTGGTGAAGTCCCCATGTATAGTTGCCATATGCTGTTTAAAAAAATGTATATGCAATGACAAAGTCATTGGTTTTGCAAAATTCTATCATTCAACATACAGTTTCATTTCTATCATCAAGGCCATATTTTTCAACGATGTTCTTTCCTCTTTGTGTCCAACTTTTGCATTCCAATTGCCAATGATTATCAATGCATCTTGATTGAATATTTGACCAATTTCACACTGAAGAAGTTAGAAATCTTCAATTTCTTCATTGCTAGCTTTAATGGTTGGTGGTTAAGTTTAAATAATACTTATATTTACTATATTTCCTTGCATGTGAATTATCCTGTCACAGACAGGATTGTACTTCAAGATAGCTTTTGAAATATTCTGTTGAATGCAATGGCATTTGTGATAGTTTATTGTGCCAGCCTGGCCGATAAACACAAGTGGGATTAATTGAAGAACGGAGAGATAAATGGTTCTGTGAGCCTTGCCTTTCTTGTCTCTTGCTCTTTAATCATCGGACCAGCATGTGGCTGCCTTGCTTGTTCTGTGCCTCATTTTAAAGGATACACTACTTGTGGGACGCCTAGACTATGGATTGTCGCTGTAAGTTGAAGTCCCTTTAAGCCCACCCAATTGGAATGTACATCTCTGGAGCTGGGGACTGACAGTTGGTGACCTGCCTTGCTATTTGCTGCCTGTGTGTATATACAGCCCAGCTCTCTCTACAGAGAAAGAACTGGTGGTCCTCAAGACTTAAAGGACTGCTAGTGTCTCACAACTCTCTCAGGGGAGTGAGTTGCACTGAGCCATTTATACTGCTTTATAATTTGTTTATTTCTTGTATTACATATCTATCTGTATATAATTTAACGGTTCATTTCTTGTGTTATCTATCTATCTATCTATCTATCTATCTATCTATCTATCTATCTATCTATCATTACTAGCAATCTGGTTTTGTCTCTCTAGAGAACCCTAACAGCATTTTTCTTGAATTTGTCATTCTTGGCACAATAAACCACATGAGCCTGTGGTTCCAAATGGTCATTATCAGTCCATTTCAGGTCACCAATGCCATGGTGATGAGCTCCAATCTTCCTAGATTCTTACTCTGTACAATTCCTATTCCACTTTTAATGTATTCTTGTAGCTGTTTATTCTCATTTTGAGTCATACTCCATCAGCAGATGAAGGTCCTGAAAGCTTTACTCCATCCATGTCATTATGGTCAATCTACTTTGAGAAGGCAGCTCTTCCTCAGTCGTATTTTGAGTGCCTTTGGACCTGAGAAGCTCATTCTCTGCCACTTACTGACAATGGTCTGCTGCTATGTGTAAGGCTTTCACTATATCTGACAATCTGTAAATAGAGTACTGATGGTACTCACCTCTTGCAGTTGTGAAGATTAAATAAGATACCTCGTGACAAGTGCTCAGCATATTGGTATTTGATGGTCAACAAACATTTGTTCTTGGGATCATTATTGCCATCTCATCATCCCCATCTTCCTAATTACCACTCTGTGTGTCAGAACCTCTGCTGTAGCCAGTTACTCTCTCTTAAAGACCTTGTGTTTGAGGAATTTATATTGTGGGGTGGTGTGACTCAGTATTTATAGGAAATTAGGCTAGGACAGGAAATCAAGTTTCTGGGTTTTATATTAGAATTTGTAGATATAGTTATTTGGTCTTTTATGCCTTAGTTTATAACCAGTTGACAGGAATTGACTCCAATGTACAGTGTGCACTTGTGCAAGAGGAGAACTTTGCTCTAAGGGTCTTTCAGAAGTGATTTTTCAGAAGCAAATTACCAGGTCTTTCTTCAGAGACACTTCTGAGTGGATCTAAATTGCCAACTGTTTTTGTTAGTAGCTGAGAACTTACCAGATATACTCGTGTATAAGCCAAGTTTTTCAGCACATTTTTATGCTGAAAAAGCTCCCCTCAGCTTATACTCAAGTAAGGGTCCCAGTTACCTGTTCTCTGGTGCAGTGCAGGTACTTTCTCCTGCTCATCTGCGGTGCCTCCAGCCTCTGTGGATGGTCCGATCACTGCTGATATCGCTGCTCCTCTTTTCGCCTGCCCATTGGCGGCCTCTGTGTTGTCCGTGCCATACTACGGAAGGACCTGTCCGCTTCTGTGTGCTGGTACCTGGGGCGCACCGCATCCTTGTCAGATGAACGTCGGATGAGGCCGCTCTTCTGCTCTTCTTCAGGGCTGTGACCAATGATGTAGCCTTTACAGTCTTACCCGTGCTTGGTCACGCCCCCTTGCTCCACCCAAGCATTGCTCAATACAAGTACAGGTATATCTCTGGTCTTGTATATACAGTACGTTTATTTACAGTACTTAGTCTGCTATATTTTAATTTTCTTATTAACCCTTATCTGGACCCAGTGTTGACTATGCTTGTATAGAGCAGCCTGTTAGGGCTCATCATATTCACTCTGTGTGTGTACACACTGTTACTGCATGTGTTGCATTAGCACTTCCCATACATGTGTGGTAATGTTGCGCATGCAGTTACGCAGCACATGCAGTAACACAGCGCGCACACAGCGCGGCGTGTATATTATGACTCTAACACAGGCTGCTCTGGCAAACAGTCATGTCATCATATTCTGGAATATTGTCATCCTGCGTTAGGCCTCAAACTATACCAGCTGCGTTGTGTACATGTGGTAAGGCAGCGTGTGTAGTAATGCAGCCACGCAGTAACACAGCGAGTATAGTTATTGATGATACCATATTGTTTGTTGACCCTCTTACAGAGATAGTTTACTGTTTTTCTTTGAAATAAATATTCAAAACATTTAACCTACTGATGTCTCAGTTAATGTAGTTTTATTAGAATCTATTTTTATTTTGAAATTTACCAGAAGCTGCTGCATTTCCCACCCTAGGATTATACTCGAGTCAATAAGTTTTCCCAGTTTGTGTGTGGTAAAATTAGGTGCCTCGGCTTATATTCGGGTCAGCCACTACTAGAGTATATATGGTAATTGTTTGCTCCACCCAGGAACTCCATATCTTAGTGTAGTTTGGCTATCAATAAGCAAAGGTGAATGCTGTTGTCTTAGCACTAGGGTGTTTGGCATCTTCTATTTTCCAAAAATCTGATTGGCATTGATAACTGATTTGAGCTTAAGGAGACTTTGGATTCTTCATCTTGGGTCAGTTCTGCTTCCCCAGTCCCTCCTGCGTCTGATAGCAGAGCAGCAAGAGTGAGGAGGCCACACAGAGATCGAAGCCTTCTGTTATGTTTCCCTTTTCAGATGCCAGCCTCATGTCTGGAGATTTGGAAAATGATATTAAAATCCAGGGCTTGCCCTGCTCAATGGTTTTCTTTCTTAAATTAAATTGGAGTATCTCAAGAGCAAAAGTCTCCTACCTTCTCATCCCAGCACACCCAGCTCTTCCTGTGACCACAGATTGAGTAAATGTGTATGACTATAGCTCATGGACAGCCTTCACTGTGTTTTTATAGTCTCAGCATGACCTTTATGGGGGACAGGAGTGCCTTTGTTGTCGTGTTGACAATGTTCCTTCCTCATGAGCAGCACTCCTGAGTGGGATTGGCCTAGGTTCAAACCCTGGAGAAGGGCATCATGCTGGGTAAAGTAGAGAGTCAGCAACACAGAGAAAGACCGACCCCAATGAGATGGATTGACAAAACGGGCTCAAACGGAGCAATGGTTTTAAAGATGGCACAGGACCCGGCAGTGTTTTGTTCTGTTGTCCTCAGGCGTCAGACTGACTTGCTGGTACCTAATTACAACGACCATCACGTATTAATTATGTGACCCTGGTCCCCTTTCAGCCCCACTTTCATTGTCTATACAATTAAGATAATAAGGATTCAATGTACGGTTCTTGGGAAGCTTAATGATGTATGTAATTGAAGCACTTCGAATGCTACATGGGGCATATGTGTTGATTCTGACTCATGGTGATCCAATGTGTATCAGAGTAGAACTGTGCTCCAGAGAATTTCAATGACTGATTCCGGCCCCCGGCCCCTCCCACCTCCACCCACTACCCACCAAGAAGTAGATCACCAGGCCTTCCAACTGCTTGTTTATCAGCTGAATATATTAACGGATTGCACTGCCCAGGGACTCCTCCTACTTTATTGATTAAAAAAATCATTTTATTAGGGGCTCATACAACTCTTATCATAATCCATACATACATACATACATTGTGTCAAGCATATTTGTATATGCAACAGCCTTCATCATTCTCAAAACATTTGCTTTCTACTTGAGCCCTTGATACCAGCTCCTCAGTTTTCCCTTCCTCCCCGCCCCCCCTCTCATGAACCCTTAATAATTTGTAAATTATTATTTTGTCATATCTTACACTGTCCGACGTCTCCCTTCACCCACTTTTCTGTTGTCCATCCCCCAAGAAGGAGGTTATATGTAGATCCTTGTAATTGGTTCCCCCTTTCTACCCTACATTTTCTCCATCCTCCAGGCATCGCCACTCTCACCACTGGTCCTGAGGGAATCATCTGTCCTGGATTCCCTGTGTTTCCAGTTCCTATCTGTACCAGTGTACATCCTTTGGTCCAGCCGGAGTTGTAAGGTAGAATTGGGATCATGATAGTGAGGGGGAGGAAGCATTAAAGAACTAGAGGAAAGTTGTATGTTTCATCATTGCTACACTGCACCCTGACTAGCTCATCTCCTCCCCACAACCTCTTTATTGACTTTTATTGGTTATGTTCCCTTAGTAACTACTTGGACCATAAGCTTCCCTTATCTTCTACAAAACAAATAAGTCCAGATGTTCTTCAAACTTAAGCTGCTAGGAGAGGAGACAGAAGCCATGCTGTATCTCTTGGTCTGAAGTATGTAAGACTATTGGACCACGTTTCCAAGCAGGAAAGCGTGCTTTCAAGAGAAAGAGATGCAGGGTGTGGAGGAAGGGGTGTGTGTGGGGGGGGGACTGTTTCTGGGAGTTTTGTGAGGGAGGGAAAGAGGAAGTTCATCTGAGAGGGAACAGTCCCTGGACCAGGGAGTTTCTGCTTAATTTCAGGCATGCTGTGATGTGCTCCAGAATATTTTAGACCAGAATTGTTTTTAATTTACTTCAATTAAGAAGCTGATGGTATTTTCAGGAAGAAGGGGGAGAGTCAAATGAAGCCAAACAGCCCCAAGGCCTGACACACAGGCCCTAGGAGATCCACGCAGGGGAAACCAACCCTCCTTCTTTGAGACCCAAGCCCCGTGGGAAGGATGGATAGAATTCCTGCAGTGAATCAGGAAATCTGGCCCGTCAGCAGACCCCTGCCCCTCATGGAGATTCGAACTGAGCTGAAAGGGAAGGCAAGTTTCCACTAGATAACTTCAGACACAGGGAACCCATCACAAGATAAGCTGTAGCCCAAATGAATCCCAGAGCACTCTTTCTCTCCCTGCCACCAGGCAATGAATTCCTTTCACATCTGAGAGCCATCAGGGGTGGGCCTTATCCTTGTTTTTCTAGGAGGGGCTCTGAAAATGCTCGCTGGCCAGTTGCTGTGGAGCCCACTCTGATTCGTGGCAGCCCGTGTGTATCCGAATAGAACTGTGCTCCTTAGAGATTTCAGCGGCTCATTTTTTCAGGTGGTAGATTCCCAGTCCATTCTTCCACGGAGCCTCTGGATGGACTTGAACCTCCAACTTTTTAACCTCATCTTAGCAGCTGAGCAGGTTAGTCATTGGTACTATCCAGGGACTCCTGTCAGAATAACCAGCCTTTGCCCATATTGGGGGTCCTTGGTGCAATTATATGGCGATAATATATAAAGATCATAGTATAGTCATAGAGAACAGGAGAGATAGGACAGAGTGTACAATAAAGGAGTCGGACACATTTTATGGTAGCATGCTCATCTCCAGGATGGCCATACTTTCAGAAGCCAGGCCCTCACAGATAGCCGGAGGAGGAGGGAGGAAAGAGCCTTTATTTCTAACCAAGGCCTATGTATCCTTAGGGGCATGCAAGCCCCTGATTACAGGTGAGCACATACATCACAGGAAGGGATTGTGCAATAGGTATACATGTCACGGGAAGGTGATGGGCTAGGAGTGTACACGTAATAGGAAGAAATAGGAGAAAGGCTGGGCTTTCTACTCCCTTAAGCAGTTATAGTCTCCGAAACCCACAGGAGGCCACTGTGCATCAGCATTGACTTGATGGCAGTGAGTTTGGTTTTAGTTTGGTGGGGCAGACTCCTAAATCCTCCAACAGTGCCAGCTCCTGATATTTACTTCCTATTTGTGCATGGTTAGCTAGGTGATTAATTAAAAACACACTCTTAGTTGCATGGTTCCACAGAAACTAGGCCTGTTATATAGGCAGGTGTATTTCTTTAAATCACAAATGGCAGAATCGGGTTTTCAAACCCAGTTTTGTTTACTCTCTTTATTTTATACTCTCGTCCTCTCTCTTTAGCAGTGCTAAAGAGATTGATCTAAACATCAAATAATTTTGTCGACTCTCTAGGTAAAACCTGAGTGGATTTGCTTCCTGGGTTCTAGATAGTGAATGAAAATAGAGCAACAAAGAATGGACATATTTCCCACCTTTTATTCTTAATCTTATTACTATCTACTTCATAACATTTATTTAATATGGGTCTCCTGGAACAGCAACCATCGACTGTATAACATGATAATATTGTAATATTGAATCTCTCCCAGCTCTTTAAGAAACTGCATATTTCCAGTGTGGGGGTGTACAAGGGCAGGGGAGGTTTCATGGAAAAATGGAATGAGAAGATAATGGAATTTTTTCTACAGATTTTTTGTGGTGTATCGGCATATTGGGGTGGAGAAGAGTCATTCTGAATCTCAGAAAGTTTAGATACACCTGGGTTTGTGCACACAAGTTAGCGGAATTAACTCTGCAGAGAGAATTCCCGAATCCATTTTCAAATACAGCATTGGATTCTTCAAATGGCTTTCTGTTGAAGGGAAATAGAATTTGGTTAAAATTACTTGGATCAGGGTGTGAAAGGCTGCGAGGAAGAATGATGTCTTTGTCCCAGCCCAAACTCAAAAATAGCACAGCTTCAAAGGCTTGTCCTGCCTGTGGACTGAGCAGCAGCCAAGAAGAGCAGGCCAAGGGGTGACCCGGCCTATCCATCATGTGGGCGCAGAAAGGAATTCCCTCTGTCACTCCTGCTGCAAACCATCTTTTGATGAAGGACCTGGATGTTTGGAAGACCAGGGGAAAGGGAGAAGTTTGCTTGGAAGCCTAATTAATTAAAGACATTCTCCGGTGTGAAGTACAGTATTACTAATCAAAAATAGCAAACCAATTTTAGGAACTAGTGGTGCATTTCTTTGACTCATTTCTACCCACAGGCATCGAGTCAACACCAATGCATAGTGACAGGCAATGTGGGACAGAATAGAATCATTCCTAAGGTTCTCCAAGGCTGTAAATCTTTCAGGAAGACAACTCTCTCCTCTTTTTCCTGCAGAGGCACTATGGGTTTGAACCACTGACCTTTTGGTTAGTAACCTAATGCTCAACACTTGACTCCAGTGTTGAGTGGTCCTTGTGGTCCTTTGTTATTAGGACCACAATAACTCCTGAGTGCATATTACTTTCCCACTTTGCAGATAAGGATGCTGAAGCTTGTGGGAGGGAAGTTAATGCAGTTGTGGCAGAGGGGTATTGGGGCAGAGGTTGGGACCAGAGGCCTGCAGAGCCTCAAGTCTGTACAACACAGTATTTCCCCATGAGGCCCATCTCCTCAAAGCCTGTTAAGAACTGGGGGGGTGGGGGTGGGAATGTAACATTTTAGAAACATTCTCATCCCAAATGGGTAATTTTAACAGGGTTGATGCTTAGCTATCCAGAAAAGTGGCTGTCTGGAGTGGGATGGTATTCCAAGTGCTGAATGTTGGCCTGACATTTCGAAGTGACCTGATCCTGATAGCTAAGGAACTCTAGTGGTGCAAGGGTGAAGCATTTGCCCGCTAGTGGAAAGGTTGGTAGTTTAAATCCACACAGGGGTTCTATGGCCGAATGATGTGGCCATCTACTCTACTTCGGTCAAGATTCCAAAAGCCTCAAACCTATGATTCCAACTCAGCACCTCTGCAGGAAAAACTGCCCCACAGGCTTTCCCAGCCTGTGAATCAGGCTGAAGCGCACAGAACCACTGACCTCTGGCTTCCCAGCCCACTGCTTATTCCCCAGCACTGCCAGTGCAGGGATGGCCAAGCAAGCGGAACTCACTGCCCTCGAGTGGATGCTGACTCACACAACCCTATAGTGCAGAGCAGAACTGCTCCCATGGGTTGTCAAGATACTAACTCTTTACGGGAATCGAAAGCCTCGTCTTTTTCCACAAAGAGCCACCGGAGGTTTGCAACTACTGACCTTGCGGTTAACGCATACACACCGTGCCACTAGTGGAAGGCTAGAGACTGAAATTTGGGGTGAGGGACGGTCTATGGTAAGGAAGGCTTCAACCTGGACCTTGAGAACTGCCAGATGAGGAGACAGCTGTGTGGGGTAGGAGGGAGTGGGGTGACAGTAATGCCAGGCAGAAGAATCCGTCTGTGTGAGGCCTGGGAAACAGGGAGCCTGGTGAGCCCTGAGGAAGGGGAAGAAGGTTCGGTGATAAGGAGTAGAGGTGGCCCAGCAGGAGGCTGCAGAGGGGGAACCAGGCCTGGTGTGGCTTCCAGAAGCTCTGCAAGGAGCCTAGATTTTGCTCCAGGTGCATTGAAAAGCTGGGGGTGGGGTTTAAGAGAGGTGTGTCCTGAGATAATGAGGTCCACTGCTGGGAAGATGGATGCAGAGTGGCCAGGCAGAAAATGGAAACCTCTCCAGCAGGCTGGTGCAGCCCTCGAGGGTCAAAGTGGAGACCCAAAGCCCAACCGGGGATAATTGGACATGCCCGCACAGAGAGACTGCATGGAGGAAAAAATGCCTCCAGTCTATGGGGCAGTGTAGCACCAATGAAACACACAACACTCCTCTAGTTCTTTAATCCTTCCTCCAGCTACTACTATGATCTCCATACTCCCTCGCAAACCCTGCTAGTCTAGTTTCCCTGCTGTGGTACAGAGGAGAGCTTTCAATATACAGAATTCAGGGTAGACAGGCCCCTCAGAAACAGTAATGGGAGTAATGACTCCAGGAGGGAAGTGGGGGAAAGAAGGGAAAAGGGAGAGGGATGATGGCGAATAACCCCCCTTGAAGGGACAAACACTATGATAGTAAGTGTAGGGATAGAATGGGTGGTGTAAGATATATGTAAATAATAATTATACATAATATGTTAAGGGTTCAAGAGGATGACCGAGTAGGCGAGGGAGGAAATAAAAAGGAGCTAATAACAAAGGGTTCAAAAAGAAAGGTGATGTTTTGAAATTGTTGATGGCAACATTCGTACTAGTCCACTTGATAATGGATGTGTGGATAGTCATGATATATGTAAGAGCCCCCAATAAAATAATTTTTAAAATTGCCCAGTCCAATGAAGAAGAAAGAGGGAAATAATTAAAGCTTTCACTTTTAGGTGCCGATAACACATTGCACTAAGCCAGCAGTTCTCAACCTTTGGGTCATTTCGGAGTTGAACGACCCTTTCACAGGGGTCGCCTAAGACCACTGGAAAACACATTTCCGATAGTCACCGCTCCTCTATGCACCTTCAGGCATGCCCACCCACATGCAGCTATGCCCAGATACGAGTACCCGGTGCGAAGACTGTTACCCATGCTACACCATGCTTCGAGATAAAATTTCATTGATTTGTCATTATAAATAAACATTTCACAATATATAATTACATACTGTTTTTCTGATTAATCACTATGCTTTAATTATGTTCAATTTGTAACAATGACGATACATCCTGCATATCAGATATTTACATGACGATTCATAACAGTAGCAAAATTACAGTTATGAAGTAGCAATGAAAACAGTTTTAAGGTTGGGGGTCACCACAACATTAGGAACTGTATTAAAGGGTCGCAGCATTAAGAAGGTTGAGAACCACTGCACTAAGCTGATGGAAGAAGTTATCCAAAGTACTCTATAGCATCATCTTGTCTATGATGCAATGCTTTACAAAGTGAAAAATGTTAATGATTTCCCCAAACAGCCAAATAAAAACAATTCTTTGTAAGTTGAAAACACTGTTAATATTTTTTTAATTGCTCAGTCTAAAGGGATTTGTTTGTTGACAGGCTTGGGCTATTCCATTGGACCAAGGTCTTACCCTTGCTAAGCAGCTGATGCTTCTGAACTTCTGGAAGTAGTTCCTTATTATCTTTTACCAATAGGACATAGATGACTGTTCTAGGATCTATGATTCTTTGGACTATTATTTTTATTGATTCATTTGTCAAACAAAACAGAGGTTTCAGAGCAATGGTTCATGGAGTTG
The DNA here is from genome assembly GCF_050624435.1 of Tenrec ecaudatus. Taxonomy (NCBI): domain Eukaryota; kingdom Metazoa; phylum Chordata; class Mammalia; order Afrosoricida; family Tenrecidae; genus Tenrec; species Tenrec ecaudatus. The sequence continues at coordinate 66,300,197 of NC_134530.1, read as the reverse complement.
GTGGCATCATCTCCCTGTCTTGTCACACGCCAGCAGACCTGCCGGATCCCAGCCTCGGTGGAAATGTGGCCACCGTCTGATTCATTATTAACAGGATTCTGCCTCCAATTTCCATTGTCTACTTAATATTTAAAGATCTCAGAGATAACCGTGTGCAATTAATTTCTATTTCCTCAGACAACATCTCCACACTACTGCGTTTTGTTTCCTGGGCGTTAGTTAGTATATATCCTGTACAATAAGATGTATCTCTTTTGAAATGAACATCGTTTTCTTAGCTCTAGGTAGGTATTCATTGTGGCTTAGTTAAGTTAGCATTACAGATCACTGTGGGATATATAAAAATCAGGTCGTAGACTATAGACCTGGAAAACCTTGAGTCATTCATCCCAGCTCTTACATCAGACAGGTAAGGCATAATCACTATCTTCACAGATTAAAACAAAATGAGGCTAGAACATTGCAGTTGACAGCCCATTTCTCTTCCCTGGTGTTATTTAATTTTAGTAATCAGAGAGATCATGGAGGTTTGGTCTGAGTGAACTATACTGAAGCCTTGATTTTAACTCTGCTTTGCTCTCTCATTTTTTCAGGCAATACAAATAACCAACAGGCACTGTTCTAAGCAATTCCTCTGTATGAATTCATTGAATAATTAATGTAATCATTTAAACTTGGTATTCTTTTTTAAAAATCATTTTATTGGGGGCTCATACAACTCTTATCACAATCCATACATACGTCAATTGTGTAATGCATATTTGTACATTCGTTGCCCTCATCATTCTCAAAACATTTGCTCTCCACTTAAGCCCTTGGCATCACCTCCTCATTTTCCCCCTCCCTCCTCGCTCCCCCTCCCTAATGAACCCTTGATAATTTATAAATTTTTATTTTGTCATATCTTACACTGTCCGATGTCCCCCTTCACCCACTTTTCTGTTGTCCATCCCCCAGGGAGGAGGTTATATAGAGATCCCTGTAATCGGTTCCCCCTTTCCACCCCACCCTCCCTCCACCCTCCCAGTATTGCCACTCTTAGCACTGGTCCTGAAGGGATCAATCTGCCCTGGATTCCCTGTGTTTCCAGTTCCTATCTGTATCAGTGTACATCTTTTGGTCCAGTCGGATTTGTAAGGTAGAATTGGGATCATAATGGAGGTAGTGAGTGGGGGGGCAGGATGCATTTAAGAATGAGAGGAAAGTTGTATGTTTCATCATTGCTACACTGCACCCTAACTGGCTCATCTCCTCCCTGAGACCCTTCCATAAAGGGATGTCCAGTTGCCTACAGATGGGCTTTGGGTCCCTACTCTGCACTCCCCCTCATTCACAATGATATGATTTTTTGTTCTTTGATACCTGATAACCTGATCCCTTTGACACCTCGTGATCACACAGGCTGGTGTGCTTCTTCCACGTGGGCTTTGTTGCTTCTGAGCTAGGTGGCCGCTTATTTACCTTCACGCTTTTAAGACCCCAGACGCTATATCTTTTGATAGCCAGCCACCATCAGCTTTCTTCACTACATTTGCTTTTGCACCCACTTTTTCTTCAGCGATTATGTAGGGAAGGTGAGCATCATGGAATGCCAGTTTAATAGAACAAAGTATTCTTTCAATGAGGGAGTACTTGAGTGGAGGTCCAATGACCATCTACTACCTTAATACTAAACCTATAAATATATGCACATAGCTCCATCCTCATCTATAAATATATTTACATATGTACATGCCTTTATTTAGACCTGTATAAATGCCCTTTGCCTCCTAGCTCTTTCCTCTATTTCCTTTGACCTTCCTCTTGTCCCACTATCATGCTCAGCCTTTATTTGGATTTCAGTAATTCCTCCTTGGTTACATTACCCTTGATCACACCCTACCAATTCTCCTACACCATCCTCACCACCAATTTGGATCACTTGTTGTTCCCTTGTCCCTGGGTTTGTTAACACAACTTCCTTTCTCCCTGTCTCCCCCTTTCCCATGTCCTCCCAGAACTGTCGGTTCCGTTTTTTTCTCCTCCAGATTCTTCATCCAGCCTATCTTATTTAGACAGAGCTGCGGAGATAATAACATGCACAAAAACAAGACAGAACAAAACCAAGCAACAAAGGAAAACAAAACAACAAAAAGCCAATGACAAAACAACAACAACAAAAAAAGAAAAGCTTGTAGTTAGTTCAAGGACTGTTTGTTGACCTTTAGGAGTGTTTTCTGACTGAGTCTGATGGGTTGCCAAGACTTGGCCCCAAAGTCTATTTTTGGTATTCCCTGGGGACTTCATTGCTCTGTTCCCCTTTGCTATTATGTTGCACACCCTTAGTGTTTTACCTCGGTGTGGTGGGATCAGATCAGGCGGAATTCCCACACCGGGCTATGGGTCAGTTAGGGATGTCATGTCTCATAGTGGGGCTGGCCATATGGTCTTCTCTGTGAATTTGCTGCTCTGAGCAGGAATATCGTCCTCAAGGCTTGGCGGGCCAAGATGTGCTCCACTCTCTCTTCCTTCCCCTTCATTTGCTCCTGTGTCCTCTGATCAGATATGTCCCTCTCCCTGAGCTGCAGCTTCAGTGCTGTCCTCTGCAATAAATTCTTCTGAGGGGAGAGGCAGGTGTTCACCTAGTTGGGATTGGGGCTGGCCCCTCAGACCTCTCCACTGGTTCCCTACTCCAATGCTGGCATGTTGCATTCACATTTTGGAGCACTGGGTTCCTCTTTCCCTGTGGAACTTGGTATTTTTATGAGTCCTAACTTATGATGAAGAAACTTAGCAGAGAAGCTAAGCTTACCCAGGCAGTCAGCGGTGGGATCCAGACCCTAAGTCAAGCAATTTGGCTCCACCCATCCTGCTTTTAATTGCTGCCCTGCCTCATGTGTGTGGATCGCGGGACACTATCTATGGGTCCTGTCCTCTGGTGTGCGCCTTGAGGCTTTCCCTCAAAGGAAGTAATTTGCTGCCTATTGCTTCGCACCCTGCTCTTTTCCCTCAGAGTGCTTGGGAAGAGGAGTGGTTACTGCGCTTGGCACCTAACTAAAAGGTTGGAGGTTTGATGTCACCCAGATGCATCTCAGAAGATAAGCCCACCCTTTCCTTCAGAAAGATCACAGCTGTGGGAAGTCCTGTACAGCACAGTTCTGTAGAGAAACACACAAGGTCACCGTCGGTTGAAATATGATGCCAGGTACAGCTGTGCGAAGTAGACAGAACCCAAGTCCCTTTACTGTGGAGTCACTCCTGACTCCTGTAGGTCATAGGAGAACTCTTCATAAGGCTTCTAAGGCTGTCTATTTTTACAAGAGAAGCAGACTGTCACATCTTTCTTCCCCAGAGCAGCTGGTGGCTTGGAGGCACTGACCTTTGGTTAGCACTGCAGTACTTTAAACACTGAGCCACCAGGACTCCTTGTGAGGAAAACAGAGGGCTCCATTTCGGTACTATGGAATATGAGTGGGAATTATGAGTGCTTTAGTTCATGCATTCATTCATTCAGTAAATGTTTACAGAATGCCTACTATGTCCCAAGTCCTGTATCAGGTGTTGGGGATGAAATGGCAAACGATATCAGATATGGTCTTCGTCCTCAGGGAACTGACAGTCTGCTGGTGAGAGACAGACAGGAAATCAAAGTATTTTGCATATGATTATTCAGTTATGAAGCTGAGAAAAGAGTATCTGGAGAGCCTGAACCACAGTAAGAGCTCAGTAATCCTTTCTCAAATGAGGGAGTCAATGAATGAATCACCCAAACTAGAGTGGGGAGGCTGCTTGAAGGAAGCGATATTTTGGCTAGTGATCTGAGGCCTGGGTCCCATCAGCCAGGGGAGGCTGAGGTGGGAGGGCGAGAGGGAAATCAGGAGGGGTGAGCAGAGGGAAGGGTAGGTGTGAGTGTCATCATGTCAGCCCCCTCCCTTCTCGGAGTAAGTAGCAGGCACATTCCGTTTGCGACATTAGAAATTGCAGGCAGTGGTCCTGAGGGCTCACATCCTGAGAGAAGCTCTCTGGTAATCTCATACAGTGCACACATGCCCGGCTTCGTCTCCTCCACTCTGTTTAGACATTGTGCTGGCTGTCTGCTCACTGCTTGTCCTTTGACGGCTTGACCTAGAAGGTGACCATATTTATAATGTCTAGCTTCACTTTTTTCTTCCATTCCTTATTTTTTTAGTCGTAGTTTTCTTGATATAATAGTCACATGTCATACATTTGCATAGTTAAATTGCTTTTAAAACCAGTTATATGTACATTATCACAATCAGTTCTAATGCTCCCTCCTGCATTCATTGTTTGCTCCCCAAATCCACTTACTCTCTCCATCCCTGTCCCCATAAACCATTGCATCAGGTATTATCTCTGTGCATCCGCTCCTTCTGTGCTTCATAAACTAGGAAAGAAAGAAAGAAGATATAATAATATAAAGATAAAAATAAAGAGTCAGAAAGAAAAGGGCCCCAACAATATTTAAAATGCCAGATAAGAAGTTTCTGCCATGGAATAAGCGAGAAATATTTGAGTCTAGAACAAATTCATCTTGGGTCAAGAGGGACGGCAACTGACCAGGTATCATATTATAACATGGTTGGATCCACCATAATCAAGTTTACAATAATCTATAAAGGTGTTTGAGTACCTGGCCTGTGGCTAGAGGGGGTCTGCCAGAGGCTTAATCTGACCAGATACTCTGCAGATGGATTTGGGGCTCCCATGTCTTCCATAGACTTCTACAAAGTGGGTGTTCACAATTTAAGTTCTGATAATTTCCCCTTCATCATATTTGGATTTTGTTATCATCATCTTTAGATCACACAGTCTGGTGTGCTTCTTCAATGTGGACTTAGTTGACTCCTCACTTAGCTGGCTGCTTGTTTGGTTATAAGCTTCTAAGACCCCAGAAATGATTCCAGTTGACAGCCAGACATCATCTGCTTTCTTCACCACTTTGCTGTAGCCCCTTAGCGTCAGTGATCTCCTCATGAAGGTGAGTACCAAGCAGAGCCATGTTGTAAGAACTGTTTTTTGGTTGGGGCTGGAATTTACTGGGAGTCCAGAATCCATCTGCTTCTAGCTTCTTTTTTTTCCCCTCTAAGAGAAACACATTTTCAACTTAGTGATGAAAGCTAATGGAAGTGTTTTTGTGTTGGGCAGAACTTTACCTCATTGATAGAGTTATTTTCTAAACAAAAATACTTCTGTCTGGAAGAAAGATGCATTTTGTAGAAACACTCCAGTTAAAGCGGCTTCATCGGTCTCTTCACTGCTTGTCTTGGGCTTCCGTGGTGTCTACTCACACTGAGTGCGATTTTCCTTTGTTGGCAAAAGGAAGGCTACCATCTTTAACTTGCTTATCTCCAAGACAATTCACAATTAAACCTGTAAGAGCCAGTTGTTGGTTGTTAATCAGTCGATTCTCACTCGTGCTGACACCATGTGTGTCTGAGCATAACTGTGCTCCACACAGTTTTCAATAGCTGATTTTCCAGAAGTAGATTACCAGTTTTATTCTGAGGTGTCCTGGGTAGACAATCAATCATCGTCTACCTACCCACCTACCACCACCCACCAGGAAACTGTAGCTGTTTATTTACTGTGTGCTTGGCATCGCGCTCTGGGGATAGATCACAGAAGAAGTCAAATTCTCTATCCTGATTGAGTTCATATTTCAATGATGGAAATAAGGAATACATACATATTCCATATATCTATATAATTGATGGTGATACGTGCTAAGAAGGAAAAGAAAACATGATAAGGGAAAAAGCCAGTGAGACCAGGGGTGTTAACCAGGGAAAAGAGGCCAGAATTGAGGTCAGAGAGGGGGGGCTTAGAGGGACAGAGTAAGGAAGTGAAATGGGATTCCTTTGAGCATGATCAGCAAGGGGAGAGGGAAGGGCAAAGATGGAAGTAGGGTACCCGGAATGAAGACCGTGGTGACCGTCCAGGTGTGGTGTGGCCTTATCAGCAGTGGAGGCAGCAGGAAGTGATTGGATACCGGCTGTAATTTTAGAAAGACTTGTAGGAGTGGCCCAGGCTCTTGACCCACCTGCCATTGCACCTGCAGAGAAAGGCGGGGAGGAAGAACCCAATTAGATCAATTAGATCATTGTCACCCCCCACAGTGAGGAGATAGATGAACGAGATTGCATGAGTGAGGTCAGACAGAACTTCACGGTGTATGATAGGGCCACGTGTACCTTGTGCATTTCAATGTTAAGCATGAGAGAGACCAAAAAAGTTGCAATATACATGGAATGTGTCTACAGTGCATTGGGCCGGGAAGGCAGATGGGGCCTGAACATATGGAGTTGTGTTTGGGGGTCCTTGGGCATGCACGGCAGGAGGACCAGGAGGGGCCAGGTCTAAGAGGGAAGCTGGAGAGAGCTGCTTTAGGCAGGCCAGTAAAAATGGTGCAGCATTTTCTTATAGATCAGGGGTCTGCAAACTCACACATGCCTGTGATCCGAATCTGACCTGCTGCCCAGTTTCGTACAGTCCTCTAAGCTTTTTTGTTTAACCCAGGCAAAAGCAATTTGTTTGTTGCAACTTTTATCGTGAAGTGGATGGTTTCCATAGCAAATCCGTTTTCCTTTGGACTCTTACGCGTTTCATTTCATGTCATTGATTGCAGTCCTCACAATGTAGCAGGATTTATCCCTGCTTCCCTGCATTCCTTGTTTCCATTTTTCCTTCTTTCCCAAACCTCCTTGGGTATGCTGCCTGCCCCTTGGATCCCAAATGGTTGATTATTCTAAGGTTTGTGTACCGCCCTACTATGACTGTTCCCTTGATAGACCTGCTGATTGTTGGCTGAAGATTGAGCCATGGGGTGGGGGTTGGGGGGGTAGGGTGAGTTCATTTCCAGACCTGAGGGGTCACTGAGGACCATAGCCTTGGAGCTTCCCCCAGTTGCTATCTGATATCTGACCAGTAAGCCGGGTCTCTCTTAGGATCCTGATTTCTGTTCCACGCTTCTCTCCCACTCTCTCCAGCACCTTCTAATGTGACCTCGTTCAGAACAGTTGGCAGTAGATAGCTCAAAGCCATCTATTTCTTCTAGGCTGAGGGTAGTGGAAATGGATGCTCACATGGCCCATTAGCCCGTTGGATTATTTCCATGTGTCTCTGATTTTCTTCACTTGTCTTTCCTCCGGACTGGGCGAAGCCAATAGTTGCACCTTAGAAAGCCAATCACAAGTTTTTAAGACCACAGTTCCTTCTCACCACAGTAGAGGGTAGGACCTTATCTGTGTGGATGGTGTTATAACAACTGACCTTGGTGTCCCCTGAGATCATGGTCCCGAGTCCCCAAGCCCAGTAGGGGCAGAGAGGGAAGGTACAGGCTCAGATTCTGATGCCCTTTTCTGCCAGGAAAGCCCTTTGCGCTCACCTGTCAACTCATGTGGGCCTCTTTGTGAGCTCAGAGTTCTGTATGATGCTTTCCTGCCAAATCCTGAAGCTCCCAGGTGAGCCTTGTGTCTGTGATAGAGAAATGGTGGTAACTTTGGGACCCATCTCTAGTTAAAGCTACTGCTGCTGCTCTTCTCCGTATTCCTTCCTGCCATAGCTGTGCATTTTGATTTTTAAGACTTTATAGTACAGAGTTGCCTCAAATCCCTTCTCACAGAGGCACAGCCCCCACCCCCTCACCCCCTGCTGCCTACTCTTCTCTAAAGATAATTGGAAAAGACTCGGATAACATCCAAGCCCAGAGAACAAACAGAGTCGGTGTTTTTCTCCCCATTCCCCAGTTTGGGATATGGGCTGATCCCCAAAGTGTCCTCTTAGGGCAGGGGCCAGATGACAGATGTTGGCTGTACTTCTTTTTGAGACATCAGGAAATGGGGTGCCAGACTCAGCTCCCCCTCTCACCATCATGGGAGGGGTCTCAGGCAGAAGGCATTTGACAGAAGGGTTGTGAAGTAGGTCTGGCTCATCGGTGGTGGGCCCCTTGGTGATACTAGATGCGACCTCTGTCTCCGCAATGGTGGCACCTTAGGTCCCCTAATCTTTGTTTAGCTTGAGATGCTGTTATGGCATCAATTCCAATGATGGGGAAGGTTTGTATCCCTTATGATAAGTCCCTTCACCTTTGCTGTTTGCCTATCTCGTCCTTGGAAACTGGCTGAAAGCACAGTACTTTCATTGATCTCTGCAAGACATCTATGGAGAACCCAGATAAAGTAGCTCCCTGAAGGGTATCCGCTTATCTGATACTGAGGAACAGGCTGGGTCAAGGGTGAGAGGCAGGGGCAGCCAGTGCTGACAGGTAAACCTCCTGGATTGGAGTGAGTTGCTCTCTCTCTAGGTGTATTAGCTGCTGATGCAATTTGCGATCTGGACCTGATGCCTCTCTGATAGTTGTTTTAGCCAGTGTTTTCCCATGAGCCAGTGGCCACTCTCAAGACATCATCTGTCAATTCTTTTCTATTAAAAAAAAAACAACTTAATTGCAATTTAGGAGAAAATATACATGGCAAATTAAGTGATCATTCAACACTTAATAGACATATGATTCAGTGCCGTTGGTTGTACTGTTGCCAATGTGTTGGCATTCTCATGATGGTCATGTGGTTTCCATTCATCTAGCTTCTTTGTCTCCTCTTTCCTTCTCTTCTTGGGCCTATGGTAAATGTTGGCTGCTAGGTCTCATTTCGGATTGTTTAGAGCAGCACAGCATTTGTGGGTGCTTGCTTTAATGAGCCTCTCCATCTTTTGGCTGAGGTGACTTCTGGGAGTGGTTGGAGTTCCACATTAAAAAGGTATCCCGATGTGATCATCTTCGGGGTTCCTCTGGGCTCTACAAGTCCAGTAAGTCTGGCCTTTTCTAGGAATTTGGGTTTTGTTCAACATCTCCCCCCTCCCCCCCCCGCATTCTCTTTGGGACACTATTGTGACTTTTGTCAAAAGGATGGGTACGGGACACCATGGAGATCTTCTGGTCTCAAGGCAGGTGAGGCTGTGATTCATACCCCGTTGGCCCTTGGTCTCATGGGACTCTTTTCTTCCTTCAGTCTTTGCTTTCTTTCTTTCTCTTTGGCTCCAGACACTGACAAAGCAATGGTTGTATCTTATGGCTCCTCACAAGCTTTGAACACTAGGATGTAAACATTATCTTTATGAGCTATGTTAAGCCGTTTGAGTTGCCCCAAGAATATCGTCCTAATAAGCCCTCCAACCCATTGACCCAACCCTATGAGGTATTTGACTACGTCTAAGAAATGTCCGTAAGGAGTCCTGGTGGCAATTTTGGATAACCAGTTGGACTGGTAACCTCAAAGTCAGCAGTTCAAACCCACCAGCTGCTCGCAGGAGAAGGTTTATTCTATCAACTCCCATAAAAATGTGTAGCCTTGGAAACCCTATTGGGTCTCAATAGTTGGAATCAACTTGATGGCTGCGGTGGGAAGAAGTACCCATAACTGTGCCCCTGTGTGCTTTGTGTCTGAATACATGAGCAGCACACACAAATGTTTGCCTCCAGAAACACCTCTGCATTCACAGTTACATATTCATAAGTGCCCACCTATTCATAGTTACGCATGCTTAGCCACCTGTGTAACCACGCATATTTTTGGGGTTGTTATTACTGTTGTAAAAATGTGTGCATTGTGACTTTTGTCCAAATCATCTCTTATTCTTGGTGACTTCTTAGTGCCTTCTTTTACTTTGGTAAAATTTTGCTGACTTCATGCATATTCAGTATTACCTTACTCATCTCCCGAAATGAAATATGATCTGTGATCTAGAAATGGATTCCTCCTCCCTCTTTCTTCTACTCTGGTAACGATCAAACACTGTTGCTTTCTATAGGTATGCTGCTTCTTGCATTTTTTATAATAATGAGATCATACACTGTTTTCTCTTTTGTGATTGACTTCTTTCACTCAGCATAATGTCCTCCGGATTCATACATGCTATTGTTGTTGTTATTGTTAGGTGCCCCCGACTTGGTTTTCACCCACAGCAACACTATGCACAACAGAACAAAACCCTGCCTGGTCCTGTGCCATCCTCACAATTGGTCCTACCTTGAGCCCATTGTTGAAGTTGCTGCGTCAGTCAATCAGTCAATGTGTCAGTCAGTCAGTCGCTGTGTCAGTCCATCTTGTTTTGTGCTGCCATTCCGATTTACTAAGCATGATGTCCTTCTTCAGGCAGTGGTCTCCCCAGAAACATGTTCAAAGCATGTGAGACAGTCCCCCCATTCTTGCTTCTAAGGCCTTCCTTATGGAGCTGCATGGCATTCCATTGCATGTACTTACCACAGTTGGCTTATTCCTTCATCTAATGATGGGTGCTTAGATTGTTTGCATCCTACTTACTATTGTGAAGTACTGCTCTAATAAGTATAGGTCACACCAAACTCACTGCCTTAGAGACAATGCTGACTCATAGCAGCCCAATAGGGCGGGGTAGTACTGCTGCTGTGAGTTTCTGAGACTGTAACTCTTTCCAGGAGTAGAAAGCCCCATAACCATAGGCATGAACAGATCTGTGTGTGTCAGTCGTTTCATTCTGTCAGGCACGTACCTAGGAGTGGGATTGCTGAATTATAGACTATTTCTATTTTCAGTTTTTCAGCAAGTCATCTTATTTTCCACTATGGTTGAGTTGATTTACAGTCCTACCAGCAATGGGGTAGAGTTCCGCTCTTTCAGAACCCCCACCAGCATTTAAGGTTTACTCTTCCTTTCTCTGTATTAGTGCCATCTTTGCAGCTAAGTGATGGTAGCTCATTGAGTTTTGATTTGTGTCTCTCTGATGGCTAATGATCTCAGGTATCTTTTCATGTTTGGGGGGGCCACTTGAATGTCCTTTGGTAAATATTTGTTCATGTCCTTTGCCCATTTTTAAATTGGTTGTCTTTTTCTTTGTTCCGTTGTTGAAGTGTTCTATGTATTTTATAGCTTTGACTCTTACCAGATATGCCATTCCCAAATTCCCAATTGGGGAGATTTCTCCCCAATCTGTAGGTTCTCTTTTTTACTCTGCTGATATGATTTTTTTTTTGGTGAGCATCAGTATTTGCTGTTGGGGAGGTCTCAGCTGTCTAACTTGTCTTCTGCAAGCAATTGTAGTTGTGTTTGGACATTCATTATTGAAGAAGTTGGGCCTTGTATTTTATTGTGCTTATATTATCTTGTAGTAATATAATAATTTTGCCTGTAACATTGGGTTTTGTCATTGGGTTGTTCCGTTGTTTATGTGTTCGTTTAAGTCTCTGATCCATTTTGAGGAACTCTGGCTTTAAAAGGTTAAGTGACTTTTCCAAGATCTAATTGGCCAGTTCATTGGAGAGAGAATTATTGGGGTCTGTTTTCAGTAGTGGCTGTCAAGTCATTTCCAAGCCATCATCACAGCCCCATGTGTGTCCCAAGAGAACATGGCTCCACGGAGTTTTCAATGGCTGATTTTTCAGAGGTAGATCGTCAGGCCTTTCTTCGAAGGCACCCCTGGGTGCACTCAAACCTTCCACCTTTGGTGAGCAGCTGAGCATGCTAACCATTTGTGTCACCCAGGCACTCGGGGTCTGCTTCCGCATGATAAAGTGCACATGTATTAAATAGCCCATGAGATCAGTTTGGGCAGATGTAGCCCATACTCCATCAGAGGACCAAAAGTAAAGTAATTCTCTTGGCTACAAATGTAAACTCAGTGACAGCTCCACACCTAAATGGAGTTCAAGCTTCAATTTGGGAAAACTAGTGTTCCTGCGTGTCCCCACTCCCTGAAATGGCACTGTGCACTACCCTGACAACCCACCACTCCCCATGCCCCCGTGGCATGGCACAGTAATGGCCTTTGCCCTTTTGACCCATTCCCAGAGCCTGTAGTTATTCTTTGTTGTGCAGGTCTCTATCAAGTTTGGGCAGGGTTGTCTAGGAAACCAGAAACAACTAAGGAGTATAGGCTGCTTGGGGGTGGGATGGGGTGGGGTGGGGTGGGGTGGGGGTAGGGTGGGGTGGGTGGGGTGGGGTGGGGTGAGGTGGGGGTGGGGTGGGGTGGGGTGGGGGTGGGTTGGGGTGGGGTGGGTGGGGTGGGGTGGGGTGGGGTCTCTGGCTCCTGTGGGCGGCTGTGCTAACTCCTGCCATTCTTTTAGTCCTCAGATTCAGGGCACTGTGCTCAGCTCAGTGTTTCCTGACTGACTTTCACAGAGGACGATCTGGTCCTTTGGCTTGATTTACCAGGAGGCAGTAGCTGGGGTGCTATGGATGCTGAGTGACGAGTGGACAGATGATTCCATGCGTGTCTCAGAATGTGTGTGACAAGCGGAGGAGGAACGCCTGTGAGATGAAGCTTCTGTTTGACTCATGCTTGTTTTCCAGGAACTGGAGGAGGGGTGCATTTCAGATTGCTCACGCCCATTCTATCCATCTTAAGCATTGCCTTTTTTGTTGTTGGTGGGAGTGGGGTGCGGGTATTCATTGTTTCCTACAGCTGTGAACATGGCATTTGGGCTTACCTCTTTGAAAGGGCACCTGCTTATCCTCCATCTCTATCTGTAGGGTAAGAAGACTTGTCTCTACGTCAGCAAAGTTGGGCGATCATGAGGTGCCCTTGTCTCCAGGAATCTTTATCTGATCCCCTTGCTTGACTCCTAAAACCCAAGTCTCCTGACGTGACCTGACTCCCTTCACAACGAGCACCTTTCTTTGCTGAAAGCTGTGGCCCATTGTCCTGTTGAACCCGGAGTTCATCTCCCAGACTCCCCGCAAAGAAAAGGGAGAGAAGCTTGGAGGGAGTGAGACATGCTGACAGTCACACTGTAAGGGAATGGAGAAAGATGCGCAGACGGATGAATGCCAAGTTCTTACCAGAGGTTTGCAGGATGGAAGAAGCAGGTGGTACTGATAAAGGGGACCGAACAAGGGAAGAAATGGGGGGACTAATTAAATGACTCAGTTCTCGCACGTTAAACTGTAAAGATGTGTGTAAGTGTGAAAATAATTTAGTCCTATGGCAAGTGGGTAGAAGAAAGGATTCGAATTCTGGATTTCAGTGTGCTCCTCTTCCTGTTCATCATGGCTGCTCTCGCACCACCTGTCTGTCAGTTTGTTGCACTGTGGTGGCTTGTGTGTTGTTTTGATGCTGGGAGCGATGCCACTAATGTTTCAAATACCATCAGGGTCATCCATGGTGGATGGGTTTCAGTGCAGCTGCCGGGCTTGGAAGAAAAGTCTGATGATCTAATTCCCAAAAGTAGCCAACAAAAACCCCAGGGGTCGTGATAGAATATTGTGTTGGAATATGACAGTGCTGAAAGATGAGGCCCCAGGTTGGGTGGCACTGCACAGTAACTGCCCCGTGGGCTCACATGTACTGTTAATCTTACAGAATGTGCAGGACCAGGCGACATGTCACTCTACATAAGTGACCTTGAGTCAGAGCCATCTTGGTGTCCACTGACTGCTCCAGAGGCTGATGCTCCCCTGCCACTCCAGGAGGGCCGAGATCAACCAAGGCAGAAGGGATGTTCAGAGTCCACAATCTTTGGTTATTTATTTGGATTGACAGCTGTTTCCTTGGTGCTGGGGAACATGCCAAGGGTGTTGTCAGGGACCTTGGACCAAAATCAGGAAGCGCCATCGGTGGCCTGCAAGCAATCCTCACCTTGAAGGGTTTGACTTTTTTGAGGGCTTACAAATCATCCACATCGGAACGCTGCCCTTCCTTCCCTGCCTGCACCCACCATTTCTTTATCTGCCAATGCCACCTCCACTCTGTCACCAAAATATAGAGGAGCCTCACACTTACCCTCAACTCCTCTTCCCAAGGTCACCTGCAGGCCCCCTGACATGCTTGCTGTGCGCTAGTTCCCGGATCTCTCTCTCCCCTCTCACCCGCCCCTGTCATGCCAGCCTGGGCTATTTTATAAAACCTCCTCTTCTCATCACCTCTGGCCTATTTAGAATCCCCACAAAAAGCTAGCGCCTTAAGATCCTTTTAAAATTATGCTAATCTGCTTTTCACAAGTCTCCAACTGCTTCCTACCATTTATTGGCTAAAACCCAAACTTGTCTTTGTGGGATTCAGACCTCTGAAATCTGGCCTCCTTCCTCCCCATCAAATGCTCCCGCCTCTGCCTCCCTGCTCAGCGCCGCCTCCCACAGGCAGCTTGCCCTGGACCTCAAGCCTTGCGCCTGCTGCTCCTGCAGTCTCTCCTCTTCCCAGGTGTCTGTTCTTGTCTGAGCCCTCTGCTTGAAAGGTCCCTACCCTTCAAGGTCAAACTCAAGACATACCCTCTTTCTCATAAAGGCTGACTTTCCTCCCCAGAGTGCCCCTGAACAGTGCCCTTTCAGGTTGGCCTGCTGCTGGCATCTCTTTTTGACTCTGGTTTTACTGTATTGCCACCCAGCATCTGGAACATCACCTCTTTGACTCTATTGTACGCCCTTAGAGTGGAAGCAAAGGCATTGCATTTTGCCTTCCATCAGCCCCCATGCCCGGCCTATGGCATTGTGTGCGCAAACCTCCACCTGGGTGAAAGCAGGCTGCTCAGGCAAGCTGCAGTGGCTTTGCACATGCAGGTCTTGAGCAAGGTGGCAGGGGTTTCTTGGAGAGCAGGTCTGCACAAAACTGAGGGTCACCTGGGGAGCTACAAGTTCCACCCAGTACGCAGCCACCCCCATCCCCTTCTCTCCCCCCTCCCCAGAGTGTGCTACAGGATGACTCCTGGCCCATTGATTTGGGCTCATTGTGTTTGAGTTCCAAGGCTGTAAACCTGTGGAGCAGCTAGTGGCTTCGGAATGCTGACCTTGTGGTGAGCAGCCTAGCTCTTAACCTGCTATGCCATCAGAGTTCTTGGAAAGAACGCAGTTAGGGAGTTCCCTTCTGCTGTCAAGAACCTAGTCTTTGACTTTGCCTCAATGTGACTCCACCTCCTTCCTGGAGGCCGTTCTCCTTTTGACTTGATTGGACTGGCTTGCTTGTAGAAATTAGCCAGGATTCCCGCCCACAGGGGACCTCTTCCTGGAAGGAGGAATTTAAGAGGCATGAGTGTGCATTTCCAACGGCCCTTGTGGCTAGAGGGCCAAACCCAACAAGTAACTTTAACTGTAAGAGCATAAATGGGGAGATTTAAAGGAAGGAGTGGGAAGTACCCTTTGTACAAATGCAGAACAGCTTCTGAAACTCCTGTTAACGGAGTCAGATACGGAGACCCATTTCTAGTCTGAGAACAGTTCATTCGCTCAGAGCAGATGACTAGCGATTCAGGGTCCAGGTGTTTGCTTACTACAAATACAGCAGAACTCTCCAGATTCTAGCAGGGTTTGACCAGCTCAAGCGAAAATGGCTGTGTAAACACTGTTTGGGGGAGTGGAACGAGGGGTTTTCGATGGCAAGTTGCCTTGCTGTACCAAAGCCCAATGCAAAGCCAGGGGGAATGTTATACCAACGTGGCTCGAGGTGAACAGTCAACAACCATTCTTTCCTCGGAAGACTGGATGCAGTCTTGGGACTTTGACTGTGAAGGAGCTTATTGTAACAGGTTGGTCTGTGGCACTGGAATGGGCTGCAGATTGTCCAGGGAGAGTTTCAGGGCACCCCCACTGCAGCATGCTCTCAGCAACTTGTCAGCCTGACTTTTCTTTCTGACATGACCTAAGCGTCCTTACACAGAGGGCCCAGGGGAGGTATCTAGGTACCAAATCCATCTTGGGAAACTTGGAGACCTCTGGGGGTGGGGCCTCCGCGTCCATTGGTTGACTTGCAGAGTTGCTTTCCCATCAGTTTGCTTGCTAGCTTTGCAGGTTGGAAGCAGAGTTTAACCATAGCAGTGCTCATCGAGTGTGGCTTCCCCCAAGGAGGAGAGATGTCTGGTTCCCTGAGGTCAGGCTGTCTGGCCCTGCTTGACCCTTGCCAGTGGGAGGGAACACTCTTGGAGACAAGCTGCTCTGTTTGAAATGGGGATCCCTTTGAAACATGAACAGGCAAAACCCAAACAGCAGGGATACCAATGACAAACTGATCCACATCCCTCCCTGGTCACTAAAGAAGCACAAATGAAGACAATGAGATACTGCTCTTTCCGCTAACAAACTGGCAAAGATGTTTTAAAAGGTTTGTACTCAGCGTGGATGAAGGGTTGAGGAAATGGGTTCACACTTATTTTTGGAGGCCTCTCTGGAATTATGTTTTAAGACTGTGTTAGTCTGAGTAGACAAGAGAAACAAATTCATAGACACTCATATGTGTACAAGAAAGAGCTTTATATAAAAGAGCAATTGAATATTGAGAAAACATCCCAACCCAGCCCATATCAATTACATAAGTCCAATATTATAGCCCATACGTCATAACCAATCTATAAATCCCTCTTCAGACTCACAAAACACATGCAATGACACCGAATGTAGGAAGAACACAGGTCAGGGAGTAGAAAATCTTGTTGATCCAGTGGCATTGTAAGCTTCTCAACGCTGGGAGGGGTCTCTACATGGCTCCTCCAGTGCCCGGGTACTAGCATAGCTCTAACATCCATGGGGTTCGTAGGAGCAATTGTATGGTTATAATATATAAAGATCATAGTAAAGTCATGGAAGATAGGAGACACAGGAGAGAGTGAACTAAAAGAGCCAGACACCAGCATGTGTGATCATGAGGTGTTGATGGGATCAGTTACAGGCATCAAACACCAAGAACAAAACATCATATCAATGTGAATGAGGGGGAGTACAGAGTGGAGACCCAAAGCCCATCTGTAGATAATTGGACATCCCCTTACAGAAGGGTCACAAGGAAGGGACAAGCCAGTAAGGGTGCAGTATAGCACTGATGAAACATACAACATTCCTCTAGTTCTTTAATGCTTCCTCCCCCACTATCATGATCCCTCTATCTTACAAATCCGGGTAGACCAGAGTATGTACACTGGTACAGATAAGAGCTGGAAACACAGGGAATCCAGGTCAGATAAACCCCTCAGGACCAACAATGAGAGTAGTGATTCCAGGAGGGTAAGGGAAAGTTGGGGGTAGAAAGGGGAACAGATCACAATGATCTACATATAACCCCCTCCCTGGGGGCCGGATAACGGAAAAGTGGGTAAAGGGAGATCTATCAGTGTAAGACATGAAAAAATAATAACCATTTATAAATTATTAAGGGTTTGTAAGGGAGGGAGAGAGGGTAGGGGAGGGAGGGGGAAAATGAGGAACTAATACCAAGGGCGCAAGTAGGAAGAAAATGATTTGAAAATGATGATGGCAACAAATGTGCTTGACACAATGGATGGATGTATGGATTGTGATAAGAACAGTATGAGCCCCCAATAAAATGATTTAAAAAACAAACAAACAAACACGTGTACCCTTGGATTTGGCAGTGCCATTTCTTATGTTTTATCTTAAGGAAATAATTGTATTTATGTGGCAAGGAATACGGCTATTCCCAGTGGTAATGTTTATAATAAACATGAGAAGTAACTAAACTCTAAGAGGGGATTGGTTAAGCCATTGTGTGTGTTCACACTCCTCATGATGGAAGAGAAGGCAGTATCACCCTGCGCAGATTGCTGTTTCTCAGAGAAACCTGGCCGCAGGAGGAGGAGATGGGTGCCACTGGGTAGTTCTTCCTCGCATCTCATGAAATGACTTTGTTCCTGTTAGGTGCTGCAGTCCTGGGACCAGAGTATGTCGCTTTGGGTGCTGGAAGCAGAAGATCGCTAAGCTTGGGACTATTTTCCAAGGACTAATAGCATGAAGTGCACCTTCCTCACCTCTGGAAAACTTGGGTTTGACAGTGAATACTGCAGTATTGCCTAGTGGACAGTTCTAAACCGCCGGCTGCTCCTCAGGAGAACGACAGGGCTTTCTACACTCAGAGTTACAGTCTCAGAAATTCACAGGAGCAGTTCTATCCTGACTTACAGGGTTGCTATGAGTCAGTATTGACTCGATGGCCATGAACTTGAGGGTGGTTTTCTTCTAGATAGCCCACTAATGTTGAACCTCTGTAACCCCACCCAACATGATAAGAGTGGAATGAAGGGGAAGCACTTGCGAGACTGGTCTTGTGACTAGAAATCTGGGCTCACACAATGGCTGAGTCTGATGTGCCTTCCCGAGGTGGAAAACCAAAAAGCCAAACCACATGCATTATCAGCAAATCAATGCTGACTCATAGCGACCCTATAGGGCAGGGTAGAACTGCCCCGGTGAGCTTTCTAGACAGTAACTCTTTACGGGAGTAGAAAGCCTCATCTTTCTCACTTGGAGGAGCTGCTGGTTTCAAACTGCTGACCTTGCAGTGTAATCTGTTCCACCAGGGCATAAAATTAGATGGGAAATGGAAGGAAGGACAAAGAGTAGCTGAAAGTAAAGGAATGAATGAATGGTTCTGCAGCAAGAGAGATCTAACATTATGGAAGGTGTTATTCATGTAGTTAAACCACTGATACCACATCTTAAGAGCCATCCGAAGCAATACTTAATGGCATTTCAGTATTTAACTTTCTGAGCATGTACTATATGTCAGGCATTTTTCTTAGCCTTTTTACATGAATTAGCTCATTCCACACAATCTAGCTAATGCCTACTATTTTGACAGTTTTACAGAGTAGGCATCTAAAGCATGAAGAGGTGAGTCACTGCAGAGATGATAAAGGTAGCTAATATGTACCCAGGCAGTCTCTCTCCAGAGTCCCCACTCTGAGCCCCTGTGCCCTACCGCCTCTCACAACAGACTGGTGAAGTGGGAAAAACGTGCTCTAACCAACATATAAAGTATAATCTCATTTTTGTTCCAACTGTCAGAGACTCCATGAATCTATGTGGGGAAAGAAAAGGGCCTGGCGATGTACTTCTGAAAAATCAGCCAATGGATGGCATGCAACACGTAGCTCACCAGCAGTCAAAGTCTTTGATCAGAAGACAACTGGTTTAGCTTGGGTCTGGGCATGTCATTTTATGATTAGAACAAAAATACTTTGAAAATCTAACTTTATACTTACCTCAAATCTCTGATTACCTATACCTGTCATCATTTTTAACTCCTTCGCGTATCAGATTTATATTGGGCTGGGCTTAGCGCCAGTCACTGCGGATTCAGCAGAGTAGAAAACTAGCCTGGCACTGCTTGCATGAAGCTTCCAGGCCACAGAGAAGACCAGTGGTAAACAAATAAACAGGCACCAGTAGCTATCATTAATCCATGCGTGTAATGCTAATTGATGCATGGCAATTTTCTAATTACTATTCCTGGTATTTACTCGGTGACTCCACTAATAAACCCTGGGTGGCATGTGGCATTCATCCTCACAGTTACCCAGGCAGTAGAATTCATCCCCAGCAGGAATTCCTCATCCTGAGTGCCTACCTGAAGCTTCTCCAGTCTCTCCTCCCACTAATGCATTACGGTCACCACATCAACCTTCTTTCCTGCCCCAGGGCCTTTGCACTTGACATTCTCTCTGCTGAGGACACTCTCATTCTCTCACAAGACCTTTCCATAGTGGCCCCCCTGCTCATGCACCTCACAGAGGACTTCATGGAGCTCCTGGTGGCAGGGTGGCCAGCCTCTCAGCCCACAGCCATTCTCTGGCACTTTCTATCACATTACCTTACTTTGTTTTCCTCGGGGCACTTGTCACCAAGCAACACAGCTGATTGTTGTTTTACCCCCTGGATTGTAAATTCCATGGAAAATGGGACCCGACACCTTCTACTCACCGGAATATCCCCAGTGTTTAAGACACTACCCAGAACATAGTAGGTGCTACCGGAGATGGCAGGGCAATGAATGATGGACACGTAGCCTACAGCAGTAGTCTCTAAAGTGGGATGTGCACTCAGAAGCCATGAAAAGTAGAATAACCTGTTATGGGCAGGAAGGAAGTACAGTAAGATAGACAGACACATGACACATGCATCACTGATGTCACACACGTATATGTCACATGCTGCATGCATGTCATCCCTTTTCTATTTTTGTGAATAGCAGGTCATACATGTAATTCATAAAATAAATACGTACATGCATGTGATGTGCCATTGAGTTGATTCCAACTCATAAGGACCCTATATGACAGCATAGAACCCCTATATAGCCCCTAGGGTTCTCTAGTCAGCTATCTTTACCAGAAGGAACCCTGGTGTTAACAGGGGTGACGCACTAGGCTGCTAATGGAAAGGTTAATGTTTGGAACCCACCAGCAGCGCCGTCGGGGAGAGACACGACCCCAGAATCTGCTCCTGTAAAAATGCCAGCCTAGGAGCCCCTGGGTGGGGGGGGGGTCCAGTGTTCCCCAAAGGGTTGCTATGAGCCAGATTTAACTCAAGCAACAGCAGTTATCTTTAAACAAGGTGGTACCAATAGCTAGCTTCAGAAGTTACCTTCTAAAGAGTATAAATATAGCTGTTAATGAACTGCGCTTAACTCTCCAAGTTGCCTTTGCTGTCTTAGCTGCAAAACTAATCTGAAACATAGAAAAATAAACAAGGCCTCTAAACCCCGAATGTTCTCACTAGAGAAGCATAGGACATTGCTGTGGAAAAAACTTGGATTTGGAGGTCTGATGGATTTGGGCTTGGATCTTACTCCTGTCCCTTTTTTGCAGTGGGATTTGAGCAAGCACTTCCCCCCACCCCCTCATCCATAAAATAAACACAGGGATGCCTACCTGACAGGCACCATTTGAAGAGGAAACAAAATTACACACAGTGAAGCCCAAGCACAGCACTTGATACACAGCAGGCCTTCCCGAATAGCAGTTTCGAGAGGAAAATGCCAAATCACTGAGAAGGACTCCGTGTGCATTCTCTGCAGCGCTCGAGAACATGCACTTTTCCCCTACACTGGATTAAATGGAATCTCTCTTAAATCGCTCATCCTTAAAGGCTGATTTCACGAAAGCTGCAATCGCCCTTCCTGAGACTGCATTGACCCCCGCTATCTTACTAGTGAGGCTATGCGGCTGGCCCTCTTGCCCTGCCCGGAGTTCACACTGACTGGTGCCACCGCCGACTTCTTATAGTCCAAAGAACTCTTGTCTTGTGAGTGTGGGGTGTGGCAGTTGTGTTGAAGCTGAGAGAACAGAGAGAAGCCAGGGCCTTGGCCTGGCATCACCTGTGTTCTGAGAGGGGGCCTCTGGTGAGGAGGGCTGTGGAGCCTGTGTTGGGGGAAGAATGGGATCAGGAAGGAGAGGACTGAACTGGGCAGAACTCGGCAGATGCCTTGGCATGTACTGCAGAAGGCTCCCTGAAGGGCTGCGCGGTGAATACATGCGCCATGTGCTTGGCAGGCCAGAAACCACAGAGAAGCTGGCAAGGCTTTCTGAGGACTGAGGAGCAAAGAGGCAGACTCCCTAGGTGGTTATTTATAGAGCCAGCAGCAGTAATGATCAGTTAGAAAAAAAAATAAATTACAATTCAGTTGAACCTGAAATAACGTTTCTTTTGCAACTCCGGGCATTCCTCATGGGCTTGCCCATTTCTCCCTTCTGGTGGTGTTCCTGGGGACCCAGGGCCGGTGCCAGGCTAAGCTTATTCATGCCCCCCCCCCCGAAACTCCAGAGCCATCAATAAGGCCACAGCCAGGGAGTTTCTGCACCGAGACAGGAAGAACTCTGGCTAGATGACTTTTTTCTTCTCCCTTCTCACGTCCTCCCTAAAAGTGGCTCTATTGTCCTGGTCCTTTCTGCCCCTAAAGCATCCAGGCCTGTGCAGCCCAGGCACGCTGAGCCCCCGGCCTCCTCATCCTTGTTCCAGTGAGCGCACACGCATGCATGCCAGCTTGTTCTCAGTGTCTGTGTTCCCGCTGGAGCTGGAGCTGCTTATGATACGTGATCTGGAGAAGCGGATGCTCATTCCTGATTTCACAGGCCCACTGTTTTCCTCCGGCCCTCCCCACTCAGACAATAAGCAAGACCTTGGTGACGGCACATGGGCAGCTTGGCAGTGGGTCACCTTGAGCGCGCTCAACCTGCCGCTCAGCGTCTTGACACTTGGGTATCCATCCTGTCTTCCCTGCTTGACCCATCTGCTCCTTATTTTCAAGTCATTCATTGGTTCATTGGCTTTTCACTCAATAAGCATCTATTGAGCGTCTACCATATTCTAGGTCCTGGGAATGCAGAGATACGTTGCATAATCTAGAGGTTGCAAACGGGGTCACATGAGCTGGCTGCAGCAGCAGATTCATGTTATTGGTTTACAGCCCTTCCCCCACTACACACACACACACACGTCAACTTCAACTCTGGTAACCCATGTGTAGCAGAGTAGAACTGTGCCCCACAGGGGCTATTTTCAACAGCTGATTTCAGAGGGGAATCACCAGGCGTTTCTTTCAAGGCTATTCTGACCCTCGTTCTCACGTGGTCGTTTTCTCTGCATGGTCACTCACTCCCCTGCCCCATAGTTCACCACACCTTCACCGAGTTGGGCTGCTCACCGCAAGAACAGCAGTTTGAAACACCCAGTGTCTCTACTGGAGAGAGATGAGGCTTTCTACTCTTATAAAAAGTTACGGTCTTAGAAACCCACAGGGGCAGTTCTACCCTATCCTGTAGAGTTGCTTTGAGTCAGCATCTACTCGATGGCAGTGAGTGAGTTTTATCCCAACAATATCAAGATAATTTCCATCCAGGTCCTGAGCTGCTCCACCCATTTTTGTTAACTTGCCTGACCCCAGGATCACTTGAATTTGTAACTCTCATAGAGGCCCTAAGAAGTCCAGGTGTGGCATAGTGGGGGCAGGAGTTCAGACCTACCAACTGTTCTGCAGAAGAAAGATAAGACTTTCTGCCTCAGTAAAAACTTATGGTTTCGGAACCCCTATATAAGACCATTTTGCATTGGAATCAATTTGCTGGCAGTGGGTATTGGGCTCTAGTCCTTAATGTCGGAGGTTTCCTGATCCCATGCAGAAGCCAGGCAGCGCCATTCATCAGGGGTGCTCACACTTTTGCAGCCAGCGAGCTAATTATTAAATGATCAAGTCAAAATGATCTACCGACTATAAAAATGCAAAACATAAATTTATTTTTATTTATGTATTATATTTATTCATAAGTGCATTGGGAATTCTTTATATGTACAATGTATGTTTATGTACCTTGCATAACACATGAGTTCATATTGCACAACACAACACAATTAACTATGTACATTTTTTGTCATGACCTGAGTTTACTCTGAAGACTTGTACTGAATGGAATGAGCCAGGGATGCATAGTCCAGACAGTAGCTGCTGACAGCCAGCCTCAAGCACACTTCCAAATGATCATCAGTTATGGTGGAATGGTACTTGGACTTAATGATCTTTATGTGGGAAAAGACTGACTCACATAAATAAGTAGAGCAGAATAATGCAGTCAAGGAGGTAGCACATGTTCTCATGTTTGGGTACTTTCCCTCTGCTTCCAGAACTGTTCATGCACTTTGGACTTTACCTGAATGTCGGCTTGTAGTGTCAACATCTCCCATTCCATATGAAAGTGATACGTGTTTGTCTTTTTACTTGGTCCATCTCCCCACTCATTTGAATACCCTTTCTTATGTTTAAGAGAAAAAAAAACCCAGGTTTAAAAATTGGCAATAACTTAGCTGGTCAATTTTGCTGTACTTAGTGCAGTTGTTTGCACATGTGTTTGACACCTAAAATTGCATCTGATTGACTGCACTGTATATCAACTAAGTGACGGGATTGATGCCCCAAAGTCCACTTTCAGCATTCACTGGGGATCTCACTGCTCTGTTCCCTTGCTGTTCTGCTTCATTCCCTTAATGCTTTGCCTCAGTGTGGCGGGATCCAATTGGGTGCAATTCCCACACTATATGTCTCCAGTGTTGTCCCTTGTAGGGCTATGGGTCAGTGAGGGGTGTCATGGCTCATAGTTTGGCTGGTCATGTGGTTCTCTCTGTCAACTGGCTGTTCTAATTGGGAACATCGACCTCCTGGCCAGGTGGGCCAGGATGTGCTCCACTCTCTCCTGCCCCCCTTCATCTGCTCCCGTGTGCTCGATCAGATATGTCCCTCTTCCGGAGCTGTAGATTCAGTGCCACCCTTTGAAATAAATTCTTCTGAAGGGATGGGCAGGTGTCCACTTAGTACACTTAGTAGTTGGTGTTGGGGCCAGCCCCCCAGACGTCTCCACTGGTTCCCTACTCCATGCCGGCATGTTGCATTCACATCTTGGAGCATGGGGTTGAAGTCTGGTCCCTTTTTCCCTGTGGAGACACAATACCCTCCCCTTGGGTGGGTTAGTGTCCTGTGCCCCCGCTACCCTTTTCTTTTTATTATTATTATTATTTTTCCCTTTACACACCTACTTTTTAGTTGTCTACCATGTGTATCCCTATATTTGGTCTTGTCCCTGCCATATTACCTGGTTCTCACCCTATGCCCCTTTTACCTTTTTTTAGAAAAGCTTACCTCAGCGGCTTTTCAAGTCTTTCTATATTTAGCTATCTTGAGGTCTATTTTCTCTTTATTGCCCTCTGGGTGAGGTTGTTCTATGTGGTGGTCTCTTATTTATGCTTGGTGAGTGTTATTCTTCTGCCCATACTGGGTTGGCAATGATTTTTTATAGGGCTGGGTTTCTTCTAATGTATTCTTTGAGTTTTTCCTTGTCTGGGAAGACTCTTACTTCTCCATCTATCTTGATCAATAATTTGACTGGGTAGAGTATTCTTGGGTTTGCACTGTTTTCCTTCAATTTTTGGAATATGTTACTCCACTCTCGCCTCTTTTCACAGTTTCTGCTGATAGGTCTGATTATATTCGTATTTAGGAACCTTTATATTTGATTGCTTGTTTTTCCCTAGCTGCTCTCATGATTTTCTCCTTTTCCTCAAAGTTGGATAGTTTAACTATTATGTGCCTTGGTGACTTCTTGGGATTCAGTCTAGCTGGTGTTCTTTCAGCCTCCTGAATGATTGCCTGGTTTTTATTCATTAAGCTGGAGGAGCTTTCCTCCAAGAATTCTTTCACTATTGTTGCAGATGACTTCTTTGTTGTGTCTTCCTCCGGTAAGCCAATAATTCTAATGCTGTTACGCTTCATAGCATCAGACATAGCTCTTAAGCTTCAGCTTGTCTGATGATCTTATTAGATTTTTGTTCACGTTTGTTAAAGTCTGCTTGGCTGTCCTCCAAGTCACTGATTCGGTTCTCTGATTCCTCCAGTTTCTTCTTGAGGTCCGTGAGTCTGCTACTGGTTTTTGTTAACTCCTCCCTAAGCTCCTGTATTTCTCTTTGGGTTGTGGCTTTTATCTCTTCTATTTTTCATCCTTTTTCTGTATTGTTTCCCTCATATCCTGTATGACTCCCAGTAGCATTCTGAAAATTTCTTGCTGTGGCAGCTCAATGTCTGCTTCTTCTATGCATGTCATTAAGTTCAGGACATCTTCTGCCATTGCCTTTTGTTTTTCCCGTTTGATTTTTTTTTTCATTGAGGTCCTTGGGGCTGATGGCTGTTTGCATTGCGTTGTTTTAGAGGAGCCAGGTGCCATTAGGAATGCTTCTTCGAACTGCCTATAGCTTATTTCACTATGGAATTAACCTACCACTTTATCCTCCTGTGGCTTCCCTCTCAGGGGAGTGACCCAGTAGGGTTGCCTGCTTTGGTGTTGCGGAAGTTGGGCAGAGTTTCCTGCAGCAGCTTGGAATGTTGAGGAGGAATTCCACAGTAAAAAGTTGAGCAGAGTATCCCCTGGTGGCGGTAGCAGGGCTTTTCCCAGCCTCGCTAGCTACACAGAGTGGAGCTCACCTAGCTGGGTGTGGCACAGGTGTAAATGCCCTAGGCTAAGGGGAGTGGTCTGGAAGTTGGCAGTAGAGTGTGAGAGACCAAGAAAGAGACAAAGGAGAAAAAACAGTTAACAAGCAAGCCCTCTGAGCCTGTTTGGGGGGGGGGGGCGGAGGGCGGTGGAGGTGGGGGATATAGTGAAGAGATGGAAACAAAACAACAATGTGGCTGAGTCGAGATCCCCGCCAGTGGAGCTGCAAGGGTTTAGTCCCTGCTCCCAAGCGGCAGCAGCAAGCTGTGGCTCTGTTGAGAAAAGGCCCTGGTACAGCTGGGGTGGGGGGTGGACAGAGAGGAGCTGCAAGGGTCTAGTCCCTGCCCCAAGGCAGGTGGCGGCAAACTGTGGCTGTGTTGAGACCAAGCTGCCCTACAGGCTCCAAATGGTCCTGGCTCCGGCAGAGACAGCGGTGAGCCAAGGTCAAGTCCCAGCCGGCCTCCACTGAGCTAAGCCAAAAGCCCCCAGCCCCTCAAAACCCCGTGGGTCTGTGCCTACTTATCTTTATGATGCTCCTCCTGCGTTCCAGCAGTGTTGAATTTCTCTCTAAGCAACTCTCTTGGGCTGAATTCTGCAGAGTCCCTCTGGTGTGTGTTACTCCGTTGCCATTTTGCCAGAAGTCCCCAACCCCCACCCCCACCCCCGCTTTTTAGAAATCATTTTATTAGGGGCTCTTACAGCTCTTGTTACAATCCATATGCCAATTGTATCTGAAATAGTTGTACAAATATTGCCATAGTTCTTTTCTATATATTTACTTTCCATTGAAGCCTTGGGATCAACTCCTCCTTTTCCTCCCTCCCTCCCCCCACCCTCAACCCTCATGGCCTCTTGATAGATTATAGATTGTTATTATTTTCAAATTTCACACTGACTGCTATCTCCCCTACACTCTGGTTTCTGCTGTTCTTCTGCCTGTATGGGGTGTGTGGTTATGTGCCATTCATTTCGATTGGCACCCTCTCCCTCCCTTCACCCTACTCTTTTGGTATTGTTATTCCCATTCCTGCTCCTGGCTTCCAGGTGTCACGAGTTTTATCTCTTGCCTATATCTGTGTGCATGCTCCCACCTAGTCTGGTGTGGGAAGCAGTGCTGGGGTCATGATAGTGGGGATGAGGAGGCCTCAAGGGATCAGAGGTATATTGCATGATCCACCAGTGCTATACTGCACCCTGATGACTCAACCCCTCCCTGCAACTCTTCTGTGGGGGGACATTCCATTATCCACAGATAAGCTTTGGGTCTGTGCTCCAATCCCCCCATCATTCTCACCAATATATTTTTGTTTGTTTGTTCGTCATTTGTTGTAAATTTTCTGATGCCTACTGCCCGGTCTCGATGACACCTCAGGATCGCACCAGTGGGTGTGCTTCTTCCATGTGGGCTTGCTGCTTCACTTTTTGGTGGCCTCTTGTTTAACTTCACACCTTTAAGATCCTAGACACTATATCTTTTAATAACCAGGCACCATTCTCTGTCTTCACCACATCTGCTTATGCACCCATTTTGTCTTCAGTGATGGGGGCAGGGTAGGCAGGGTGATCATGACAGAATGCCAGTTTGTTAGAACAAAGTGCTCTTGTATTGAGGGAAGATATGAGCCGAGGCTCAAGGCCCATCTGCAGCCTCAGTGTATTGCCCTATAAATATATGTACATAGGCCAATACCTCTATTTTTATGGATTAATGTATTTATATAAGTACATAGCTCTGTCAATATCCCTATCTATACCTTTGCTTCCTAGAACTTACCTCTGTTTCCTTTTGCCTCCTCCTGCCCCACCGTCACTTTCCCCCTTCTTTCACCTCTTAGTACTTCCTCTCAGCTAGCTTGGTGTTGTTTTAATACAGGATCTCTACCCTCTCCTCGATGTTGGTTTTGATTCCCTAGTTGTTCCCCTGTCCATGACGCCATCCACTCACCACACCCTTCTCAACTGCTTCTTTCTTCCCCCTGGTCTAGATCTTCCTGGGCCATTTGCTCCATTACTTTCTCCCTGAGCTTCCCTCCCATGTCTGTCCCATATAAGTAGGCAAACCAGCAATGCCCTAGTCTGAACAATAAGAATATATATGGTTTAAAATTAGAGAGAAACAAATAAAACCTACATAGATCCAGGTCTGTTCGCTGGTCCCCATGAGTCCTTCTGCTCTGGTCCTGGGGAAGATCCGAAGGCTTCCCCTCCTAGCCCGAAGTCCATTCTTGGGGCTCCTTAGGGGTTCTGTGGATTGGCTTTACTCCAGTTACTGATCAGTTATACTCCATTCCTGGCTTGCCCCACTGCGGGGGATTCAGTCCACTGTCTCCCCACACTGTGTCTCCATTATTGTCCTCTGTCCCTGTACACTCCAGTTGGGGTACAAGATGTCTTGAGGCACTGGCAGCCCCACAGTCTCTGTGCCTTAGCAGCTCCGTGCAGGGACCCTATCCTCCACATTTGGTGTGCCTAGATAGAGTCTAGGGCGACTGTCCCTTTCCCCTTTTCCTTCTTGGCTTGCTTCTGTGTTCCTTGCCCTTTCTATATGTTGAAATTCTTCCATTTTTTAAGACCCTGGCTGCAGGCATGAGACCTTCCTGAAGGTTCCCCAATTCGATCAACCACAACCACCAATCTTGCCAGAAATCAGAAAATGGTGTCATCCAGCCACTCCAATGAATACAGCAAGAGAAACTCAGTGCTGAAGGTGACCTGACCCAACCCCTCATTTTATTCCCTGCGAATCTCACCTCCACCCCTCATGTTTTAGAAGCTCTGGGTTATCCCCAGAAGTTCAGCCATGATTTGAGGGATCACAGTTTGCTTTCTGCAACCTGCCTTGGTTTAGTTCTACTGAGTTTTCCCATGACCTTCTATGGTTTCGCAAAGTGATTTCCTGGGGATTCATGCTGGCTCCACTGCCTGTGGTCATCACTTCTATCTGTGATATTACTCGAAGCTCCGTTGAGGCTCTGACTTACCAGTACTAGATTCCCTGGGATCCATGGCCAACTCTTGCCAACCCAAGGCCAGAGACCATTGGCCCTTCAGGGCTGGTGTCTTTGTGCTTGAGACTTGCCCTACAGTAGCTCAGGGCTTGTGGATATTGGCTTGAATGAAGCGAATAGCAGAGCAGGACTAGGGTGGAGATGTGTGTGCCAATAAATTGTTTCCCTTGAGTTGATTTCAACTCCTGGCGACCTGCATGTGTGCAGAGTAGAACTGCTCCAGACGGTTTGGATGACCATGACCTTTTGGGAGCAGATCTCCAGGCCTGTCTTCCAAGGTGGCTCTGGTTGTCAAGCATTTAGCCATTTGTGCCACCCAGGGACTCCTGTGGAGACCAAGTGGTCTTCATAATCAATTAATACTAAACCAGAAAAACAAAACTCACACCAGATTGATGCCAACTCATCACAACCACCCAATAAGACAGGGTTGAACTGCCCCTGTGAGTTTCTGAGATTATAAATCTTTACAGGAGAATGAAGCTCCCTCTTTCTTGCTTGGAATGGCCGATGGTTTTGAACTGCTGACCTTGCAGTTAGCAGCCTAACACAAAGCCATCAGAGCTCCTTATCAACTAATAGTAAGCTATGACTTTTTAAGGAGCCAGGGTACTACAGTGGATTAAGTGTTGGGGGCTCAAATGTTGTCCACTAGACAACTCACAGGAGAACAACAAGGCAGTCTTCTTCCGTATAGATTTATATCCAGGGAAATTCTACAGATCAATTCTACTCGGCCCTATAGTTTCACAAGAAGTCAGAATCTACTCCAGAGCTGTGGATTTGTTTCTAGTTTTATTCCATTTTCCAAATTATGTTTTGCTATTTACAGAGGATTTCCATTTATGTTAGCCTCCTTGATCCACAAATACCTTATACCCAGAAATACCTTATGCCACTTGTAGTTTCCCCATGGCCAGTAAACTGAGCCTCAGAAAGATTTAAATGACTGCCTAGAGTTCAAGCCAAAATTGATTGGTTCTAAAATAGTTCATCATTCCACTATACCCTGTTATCTCCCAAATATTATATTCATGTAACCCTGAGTCAATCCACCACCCAAAGCCCTTGGAACTTCCTGTATTCTCTGTACTGTTATCGAGGGCACCAGCTTGAGGGCACATCCTGCTGAAGTTTAAGGAGTCGAAATCCCACTACTGTCTTTTCATTAGAAGGGAAACTAGAAGGGAAGGTTTGAATTCTAAGTTAGAAAACCACATTAAAGAAGATGTTCTAGGGTCTTCAATTATGCTGTGCATTATTTCATTCATCCATTTGATAGCTATTTATAGAAAGCGAGGCACTGTTCTAGGTGTTGGGATTCAGTGGTGAACAAGACAGGCATAGCCCCGGTCCTCTTGGAGCGAAAATCCGAGTGTCAGGTGGTAGTGATCAAGTAGATGGTGGCAAACCCTTTAAGACAGTGATAGATAAGGGCTACCAAGACAATACAGGGTCATGGGATAGAGAGTGACTGGCAGGATGTGGCAGGGAGAGCCCATGGGATTAGGTGATTAGGGAAAACTCTTGAGGAGGAAGTATACAAGAGAAGACTTGGGTGACAAGAACAGGCCCAATATGAGAGAGAGCTGAGGACCATAGTCACCCAGGCATAGCAGGGGCAAAGGTCCGAGTAGAGTGAATGTATAAGGAAACAAGATTCTTCATGGTGGTTAGAGGTTCTGTATTGTCATCACTGCGGTTCAGTGGCACTCTGCCTAGAGGGAAGAATTTTCTGGTCCCCTAGACATGTATAATGGAATGCCTATGAGAAAAGTAGCTCCAAGTTCCAGGCAGTGGACTCGGAGTTGAATTAAGAGAAACAGGAACCGCTTCTACCTTAGCTTTGCTAAAAAACGAGTGAGGTGTGGTAATGAGCACTTCGGCCTAGAGAAAGAGAAGCCTAAACAGCCTATTGCAGAAACTCTTGCCCCTTGTGACTTCAGCGATGGCAAAGATTGGGAAATGTTCTAGGACGTTATAGTCAGGATGTTAAGGAGAGTGCTACTCAAGTCTCCAATTCTGCTTCTGCTACCAACTATCTGTATTTTATTGTTCACGTAACCCTTCTAAGCCCCGTTGAACATTAGAACAAGTAGAGGCATTCGATTAGATGAACGCTAAGGCACTCTTCTTTGTAATAAGCCATTGAGATGCAGACATTTGTCAACAGCCAGTTTCCTTAGTTTGGCAGCCTTTCCTGGGCCTCTGCCTTGGGTAGAGTTAGACGATTCGGTGAAAGCAAGTCACAGCAGTAGGATGCCTTACTATAAAATGGGTGCCGTGAGCGAAGGAGTCCTGGGTGGTACAAATAGTTAAGCAATTGACTGCTAACTGAATGCTGGTTTGGACCCACCCAGAGGGTCATCAGAATTGACTCTCTTGGGGGTAGTCAGTGGTTCTTAAATGATAGTTCCGGGACCTGCAGCACCTGAAAACATGTTAGAAGCACAAATTCGTGCCTTTCACCCCAAATCTATTGAGCCAGAAATCTTAATCATGTGACTCAAAAGTCTGGGTTTCCCAAGGCCTCCAGTTGATTCTGGTGTGCACTACAGTTTGAGAACCACCGGTGTGGATCAAGTGCTCTAAGTTTTGAGACTACCAGTGAAGGATGGTAATATTCCAGTGTCTCTCAGCAAATGGTTATGTTCATCTGTCTTGGCTTGATGGGCCTGTATAACAGAAGGAAGTTTTCCGGCCCATGCTCCTATCATGTCCTAGTCTTGTACTCCCATGACACACTTGGAGGAGAACATTATTAGTCAGGGGGCAAGCTCATCCTGGAGGAAGTTGTGACTGAAGGCACTGATGGGCAGCTTGCATGGAGGCTGGCTTAACTAGAGCAATTGCCGACTATCGTGAGTCTCAGGCTTTCTTTCTTTTTTATTTTCCTCCAGCAGGGAACTGTCCAGAGCCTGTGACTGTATGGTGGGTAGATCTGCTTGTACCTGTGTTGGGAAGCTCAATGGTGATGAATGATGTTGGGTCCCAGAGAAAAAGTGCTATGGTGATTATGCTGTATGCATCGTTTAGAGTTCTGGTCCAGTATAGTTTCTTGTGCCTAAATGTCCCCTCATAGAATTAAAATGAAGTGATCAACAGTCTGGATCACCCAGGATTGTCCCATGACTCCCCTTCCTGTTCCTCTCAGTCTGGTGTCTTGAATATGGCCCTGCATTGCCTACTCCTGCTGGATCTTGTCCAGTCGAGGGACAGAGCATCATGAGACCTTCCTGAAGAATGGAAGAAAAGGAAATTCAGAAAACACAGATTCCAACCTTGTGTCAGAAGCCAAAGGACACCAGTGCTTGGCGGGGTTGCTTATACACCAATGGAAACTTGAAGGAGAGAGCTGGAACCAGAGACCTGCAGGCTCAACAGGGACAAACGTAAGTTTGCTTCTCTGGTAGGGCTACAAGGAGGGCAGGGTTAGCGGTAGGTGGGGCTTGAAAGTTGGGGCAGGGCTGCACTGGCCAAAGGCAAAGAGTAGAAGACAGGTGGACTGCACAAGTAGCGACCAAAGCATAGCGAGCGAAAGGAGCACTTTAGCCCAAACTGGCCTTGCCTTCTGTCCCTTTCTCTATTGTTTAATCTTTGGAGATGGTGATCCATCTTTGGGTCCCTCCTCCTGCCATTCTACTCACCGTTACACCCTTGTTTACCTCTTGCCTTCTTCCATCTCCTGTTGGACCCCACCCACTACCGACTCCAAACTCCTCCTCTTGGTTCTGACCACTGTCGACACAGTGGACATAGTAGAGTTCAGTTGTGATAAGCACTCTCCCTGTTCACAGATATCAACCATGACCAAGAACCACCTGCAGTTCCCGAGCAACCCATCGTAGGACCCTTGAAGTGGAAGGCTACATGATGAGGTCTTTCCTACTTTGCAACTGCAAAAGCCGGCAGCAACGAAGACCAGAGCAGCCAAAGGAGCTGCATATGTCAAAGCTTTCAGAGCACCACTGGGAAAATTGTCGATCAAATTGCTACCACTTGTGTAAATGGATACTGTGAGAAGAGACCTTCCTGTCACTCTGGATTTAATCATACCTGGATACCATTCCCCTAAGGACTTGGACAATCTCACATCCACTCTGAACCATACTATTCCTGTTTCATCTGGGTTAGTTCTGGTTCACCTTCCCTCTGACAGATTGTTAACTTTTCCTCCTTTTGAGTTCGGCATTAAACTATCTTACCTGAAGCCAGCCCATTTAGCTAGAAATGCCTTTGGACATTCCTGTGCCATAGACGTAGCCAAATTCATATAGTACCTGTTTCGTTTGTGAAAGAGGGCCTACTTCTCTATGCTGACACATGTTACCTGACCTGACCACGTGTCTTAAGCTCCAATCCTTCTGCCTCTTTCATCCCAACCCTTGTTTCCCACCAGGTAGAGACTCACACGGCAGTGACTACACCCTCTCTTGGTGAGGACCATGTGTGAGGGTAAGTCCCAAAATATTGCTACTAGGGTCCCTGCTCATACATGTTTACTCTAAACACAATGTGTTTAAGCATGTCTTTGTGATCAGTGAATGGCTGCAGGCAAGTTCTCTCAGTAATACACTCCCTTCATCTCATTAGGGTGCCTTACCCTCAAAACAAAAAACACAAAAACACCATCCAGTCAAAACAGTAACTTCCTAGGCGGCCTTCTGGGCCACTTCAATTCAAGGCAGAAAGGTCAGCTCAGAGGTTGTGGCAAGTGTTGTTTTGTTTTCCAAAAGAGCCATCTTGATTAGCTTTCTTGAAGGACACAGAATGGTCATGGGGGCTTGTTATGAAGCAATGTTAATGAAATTGAAAACTGCATTGGTGAGAACAAGGCCAGGAAAGTTGCACGGAGGAATGGGTTTCCGTCATGTCGTCGATGGGGCTGCTCATTCTTGGAGAATAGCAAGGGCTTCTATGAGAAAGCCTCTCTCATTCATTCTTTAGCCCAGATCTTGCCCCTTTACACTTCTTTTAGTTTTCCAAACTCAAGGAATATGTAAAAAACAAACAAACAAAAACAGGATCAGAGTCGCTTGAGAATGCCACACTTGCTGTTTTATTGTGATGTAAAATGAAGTCAGGCATTCTTTGGGGAAAGGTTAGTCAGGCATTCTTGGCTGGCAAGGCCACCTTCAGAAGTGAATATACCTACATGGAAGACATGTCCAGAAAGAATAGCTTCATATTTTGGCATCTTTGTTTAATAAAGCTTTGGGGGTAGCAATACTTTTTGACTACCCACACATGTGGCAGTGTACCTTGGCTGGATGTGTGAGACAAGGTACAATCTGAGAGAATGGATGACTTTGTAAATTACAAGGCAATTAGAGCGTGTCTCTGTCTCTGGGACAAGGTAGCTTTAAAGGATGTCTCGTCTTTATCTCAGAGTTCTAGCTTATCTGACTCTCACAATTTTTAGTCTTGCCTTTAAAAAAATTTTTTTTAATTTAATTTTATTTTTTGAGTCTTGTAGCTTTAATATCTGTCTTGGCTCAGGAACGTTGTGCTTGTATTTTTTTTGTTGTTGAAAATAATTTGTTTTCTATTTTCACTATTGCAAACAAACCTACCAACCAAAGTAACATACAAACAAACAAGCCCACTGCCATAAGATCGACTCTGACTGATAGTGATCCTACGTAAGGTCTCTGAGACTAAATCTTTATGAGAGCAGACAACCTGAGCTTCCTTCCTCAGAGTGGCTGGCGGATTTGAATTGCTGGCCTTGGGGTAGCAGTTCAACTCTTATCCTACAGCACTATCAGGACTCTTTACTGCAAAAAAACAAGCAAACAAAAAAAACATGCTTATCACAAAACAGAAATATAGACAAATATAAAGAGAAAAAGAAGCCACCCCCTGTCCTACGAGCCCCAAAGATAACCATTGAGCAATTGTTGAAAGGCCTTCTGGATCTCTTTGTCGGTATAAATTCTCTAATACACACATAATATCATACATACTCTTTGATGCCATACTTTGTCATTGAATGACTCAGCATGACTAACTTTCTATAGCAACAGCTCAGTTCTACAGCAATCATAACATGAGTATTCAATCACAGAGCCACACCTTAGTTTATTATGTCATCTCATATGGCTTGCTTCCAACTTTTCTGTAATTTAAATTGCATTAATGAACACAAGGCTAGTTTACTCTTAGTACACTTATTTCTTTAAGGAAAATCTTAGCAATGGGTACTCAAAAGGTAATTAAGAAAGGTTACACAGACTTCCAGGTAAGGACCAGCAGTAACTGCTAGATATTCAAATGTATTAGAGGCCAGGCCACTGGGAAAACCACACGTGTCCTTTCTTAGATTCTTTGTGTATCTGCACCTGAGTAGCTTTGCCCTCTTTTCCCATGCCCAGGAGAGCGCATCCCCATGAGGGAAAGCTGAGATGAGCAGACGAAGGAGCAAGCCATGTCCTTCATAGCCTGGGTTTAATATTCAGGGGTCTCTAGTCATACGTCATTGAATGCTATCAAAAAGGCACTCCTCATTCATTCATTCATTGCACACCCAAGGGATCACTACTGGAAGGTTCTAAGCTGGAGGCAGAGAATACAAAGATAAACAGAGCCTCTACCCTTTTTTTAAAAAGGGCTCTCCCCCTTTTTATGAGTGCCTGATACTACATGCTTAGAAAGATTAATCACAAACAATTGCTCCATAGTCTAATAACGGGAAGGATTTAAGTTCAGTATTATAACTTAGGAAGAAATACAAGAAAGCTAGACATATCCAAACCCACAACATCAATTGCTAGAGAGTCCATTCCGACTCCCAGTGAGCCTGCGTGTTTCAGAATAGACCGCCACTCCTTTGGGCTTCCGTGGCTGTGAGCGTTCAGAATTAGACGGCAGGACCTTTGGGTGAATTTCAGCTGCGTTTGTAGTTGAGCACTTAACTGTTTGCACCAGCCAGGGGCTCGATACCTAGGGTTCAGTGCTTAGCTGCCAACTAGAAGGTCCCCGGTTCAAATTGAGCAGCCACTCTGCAGAAGGATAGACCTGAGGCTCCCCTCCCACGAAGATCACAGCCTGGAGACGCTCTGGGGCAGCTCTAGTCTGAGTCTGAAGCGCAGCAACATTCTAGAGCATGTCCTTTAGACATGGGGAGACTTGCTTACTGGTGGCCTTCCTCCTCGGACATGACCACATCTAGCTTTCACTTTCTGGCACCACTCTGTGTAACTTATTCTGAAATCTGTTAAATATGAAAACCAAACGTGAGTAAAGAAAATTAAAGGAAGCAGGCTTCCTGAATCGAAACAAAGCCTCCATGTTTTATGGATATAGAGACATTCGCATTCTGTTCATATCCTTCTGTTTGGTGGACAACCTTTTCAGATATTTCATTATGGAAATACCATTTCCGAAAGCAAGCGAGCCGGAGGAAAGCAGTGCTCCTTGTCCACCATGCTAACCCAGGGTGTTGTAGAGACCTGGAGAATCTGCCCTGGTAAAGATGGAAGCAGTTCTACTCTCTCTTACAGGGTCGCTGTGAGTCAGCATTGACTCAAGAACACAACACAACAATGACATCTCAAAGGGGGAGCTGGGGGACGCCTCCTGCT
This sequence comes from Tenrec ecaudatus, assembly GCF_050624435.1. Taxonomy (NCBI): domain Eukaryota; kingdom Metazoa; phylum Chordata; class Mammalia; order Afrosoricida; family Tenrecidae; genus Tenrec; species Tenrec ecaudatus. The sequence goes on along the minus strand of NC_134530.1, from coordinate 66,263,892 downwards.
TGCAGGGAGCTCTGTGCGCCTGATAGATAGCAAGTGCTGCTGCCCAGCTTTCCTTCTTGGTTGACAAGAGCTTAACCTCACCCTTGAAGCAGACTAGTCCATGTGAGTAAGGCCGCATCCCTGGTGACACGGGAGGTGATGGGGTGATGCTGTCAGTCCTCTCCTTGCTATCTTCCCCACGCTGTTCCCTCCCTGGAAGCGCTGGCTTGCAGGCTTGTTCTTCTCCAGGTCGCTCAGTGGAGCAGGGTGGGCTCTGGGTCTCCTTTTTGCCTTCTTGTATTTTCTGGCTCCAGAGGTGCCCTCCCCTGTTGACTTGTCAGTTTGGAAGCCCGGGAGAACTAGGCAATGGGAGGAAAGGGAGTGTGTCACGGGCATCGCCGCTGCTCCATGTGGAGCAAAGTCACAGTGCACACAAAACGCGGAGTGTGTGTACAAAGGTTGTGTGGGCAGAGGCATGTCATTGTCGGCACTATGTTCAGCATGAATAGGAGCCTCTTCTTTGGCTCTCTTACAGGTGAGTCACCTTGTTTGTTGGAGTTACTTCTTTGCGTATTTCTCAGCGTTTCCTCTGCTTTCTCTTCAAATACCCATCCTTGGCATTCTCCGCTGCCGTTTCACAGGGCAACGGAGAAATGGCTTCCAGAATTGGGTTTCTGTCCCTTCACCGGAACTGTGGGGTCATGTGTTCTATCAACATTATACATGCCCATATACAGGACCCTGCACCCTGGCGGAAAGTGTATTTTGAGATGCTCCATTTGTTTAAATGTCCTTCCGATTTATGTTATGCTTCCAGTGCTTTAAAAAATCTATTAAAAATGCCTCTGCTACTTCTTCCATTCCATGTGACGTCCTTTGTCTCCATCAACTGTTGTGGAGAGAAATTTTGTTTGGAATATTCATAGCAAGTCTATCGCTAATTATCACTTTAACAATGTGTTATGGAGTGTATCCATGCAGTCATCTGGAAAGGCACAGATGCCAGGAAATTTGGGATTTGCTGCACTCTGTGGGTGCCCCCTCTTAGCGTTGCATCAGCTCTCTGCTCTGGGAAGAAGTAGAGGTGCTCGGTAGGAAGAGGGAAGGGCTGGATTTGTATCTGGACACCAGTATCCTTCCCTCCTGGTCTCACAGCAGCCATCTCCAGAAGCTTTTCGGTGTAAGGAGAGCCTTACCATGAAATAAAACGCCCTCCCTGTGACAAAACCCCATCCTAGAAAGCTTCAGAACGTGGATCTTGAGGTCACCCTAGGCTACTCCCACATGGACACATCCTGGCCATAGATCTAATCTCAGATGGAGAAGAGGCTGGTGGGCTTAGTACCTTCCTCACATCCTTAAAAGGAAGGATGGAGCCAGAATGGCCACTGGATTGGCAGACCTTGCCACCATAGGTCAGGAGGACAAAGAAGGCCTCCTCCTTTGCTTCCCTTCTGTGCTCTTTTCTTCTTGGGAGGAAGGATGAACTGGTGCTGGGCTCCTTCCTGGGGATTCTTAATGAGTGTCTGAGCTCTGGGAGTCAAGGCTTAGATCATTGCAGGGGAACGTGGAGAGTTTCCCACCAAGCCCTTCAGAGGGGTAACGAGGGAGTCCTAGACGCTATCTACAAATGAGGCCAAGAGTAAGGGAGCAGCATCTCCCGGCTGAAGAGCTCCATCCGAATTCAGGGACAAGTCAAGTGTACTTTGTGAGAGACCAGCTTAACAGTCAAGCTTAGTTCTTTGAGGGCCCTATTTTTATTCCTAGTAGGAATTCAGACTTGGTCTTTTCTGAATACCCTTAGAATATTCTTGGGAATTAATTTGGATGGTGGTAGAGCTGAATCTGTGAGAACGAACTCCTTTATAATGAGTGGCAGTCCCTGCGTGGTGCAAACGATGAAGTGTTCAACTGTGAACTGAAATGTTGATGGTTCAAGTCCACCCAGGGTGTGTTGGGAGAATGACTTGGCCGCCATGGAAGTAAATCAGTCATACAGTCATTGAAAACCCTGGGGAGCATCGCTCTTCCCTGATATACACGAGTTCAAATCAACTTGATGATGACTGGGTTGATTTGGGGTTATAGCGAGGGGTGGGAAGGCTTTGCTCGTTGTTACTTTATAAATAATAAATGTCTTATTATTTACCAAAGGGAAACCCTAGTGATGCTATGGGTTAGGCATTAGGTTGCTAACCAATAAGGTCAATGCTTCAAACCCACCAGCTGCTTTGTGGGAGACATCAGAGGCTGTCTACTCCCGAATCGATTGGAAACTATGGGCTGGTAGTGGGTTGGCAGTATTTCTTGAGTGCTTACTATTTGTTAACCACAGTATTTGGAATGACGGCAGTTGGCATTAGCACAGCACTGAGAGTAGACCCAACTCTAAAGATCAAACCGCATAGGACCTTGGAGCCCTGATTTGCATGTGAGGAAGCGGAGACTCCAAGAGTTGAATATATTGAAAAAGGGGCGCTGCTGGTAAGTCGTCTCTCCGGTGTGAACGTGGCAGGAGGAAGTGTACCAAGGGGCAATGGGACTGGGGCTACTCCTGACCCTGTGGTTGGGGCGGGCCGTCTGAGGTGGGTCCTATCCCTGCTCCAGGCATTGGACTCTGTGCGCGCCATGGCAGTCCATCCTTGGGTCCTGCTGCTGCTTCTGCTGCTGTAAAGAAGGGAGGTCCAGACATTTGATTGGGTTGTTTTGTTTGGGGTCAGAAGGAGATCCTGGGGGAATCAGATAGATGAGTGGATTTGAGAGGGAAATTTTCTGATTTTTATGAAAACGGAAGAAAAGCCACCACCTGCAGATTTTGATGAAACTCTCATCAAAAAGGCAAGCCTGTGTGGGCAGGTGTATTGTGCAGGCCCCAGGGAGGGGAGGAGGAAGCGGTAGGATTTGTGGGTGGAAACGCCAGGCTGCCTTTGATGCTGTCTGAACGACGGGGGGCCCGGCGGAGCCACTTCCATCAACAGCGCCAAAACCACCACTAATAGGTGGGTGATTTGACTCCTTCCTGTGTTTTATTACTGGACAGAGACTTTAACAGCCTTTGATTTAGCAAGTTAATAAAATAAACTATCAGGCACTGCTCTTTAACCACTGACTGGGTCACCTGGGGCTTGTTGCTTTCTGGGCACTCTGCTGGTACGGTGTGAGAATTCAGAAGAGAGAATGGTGTGGAACGTTCAGGCCCGCCCCGAGCTGACGAGCTTGGTCCCAGGCAGCCCCACCAGCCCCGGGCCAGTAATGTCAGTGCCCAGCTTCTGTCTGGTTATCTTGATCCAGGGGCTGGAGCAGCCAGGGGTCTGATTGAGACCCAGGTTGTCACCGTGCGGAGGGTAATATGTGAAGTACACAATGGTCTGGGTTGTCTGGAAGGGAGCGAGGGAGGGGGAGAGCTGTGTGAGACTGTGGGGTCTGGAGAGGGCCCTTTAGAAACAGCAAAAGACAAGAGGGGTGCCTTGGGGAATAATTAGCAGAAGATAGTGGTGGGGGAACTGAGCCCCGCTGTCCCAACCAGTTCCAGGTGGCGCTGTTCCGTAGGACTCCCTCAATGATGGGCGTGCCCTGGGTTTGGGATAGCCCGTAAGGTAGCCACCAGCCACACGTGGCTCTTCAGCACGTGCGTTGTGGCTCATGCTGCCAGTAAGAAATCAGTCTTTAGATGTCATTTCATGTTACTTCATCTGTGTTTCAATAGCCAGCGTAGCTTTAGCTCTGCCCTGGCCTGAAAGAAGAGCATGAGTTACAAATGTCTTAGAGGTCTGTGTAGGCTCATTTGCATCCAGGGTGGTGACCAGGCGCTTAAAAAGCTGTGCCCATGTCCCTCCTCCAGCAGAAGGAAGTCACAGGAAAGCACTGGCTAAAGCTGTGTGCCACCCAGTGTTAGCAGCACCTTCGTTCTGGGCATGTCCATTCGCCAGGGTTGTGCACGTGGCCTGGGTCCTCCAGTCTCCCTTGGGCCCTCCCTCACTGATATACACCCACAATGAGCACCAGCACCAGAGCACATCGCTGGGTCCATTCTACTGTAGGCCTCTCCATCCACTAGTTCCCTGCCTTAGAACCTTCTGATGAGAAGGTCAGAGAGGACAGGCCGTGAGTGTCCCCAGGTGGTCCTAGTCCCGCCTTCAAGGTCAGAGAAGGCTTCCTGGAGGAAGTTTCTGCTGTGACACCCCCCACCCCCTGCCTGTCCTCAGTACATGAGCGTGAACTCTGGAGTCACAGCCCTGCCGGTGACTCATAGGACTGTGGTATCATTGGCTCTTAAATCCCCAGCACCTCCTCTTCAAATGAACATTTGCATAGACTGTTGACATACAGAACCAATAAGAGGTGCACTGCTTTGGACTGGGGGTTAGGGAGAGGAGGAGGCCAGAGACCTTCACAGGGCACCTCCTCACTACTTCTGTGGGTCCCAAAACACTGAGTGAAGACATCGTAGGTCAAGATGAGTTACCCTCTGGGACAGACCAAGAAAGGAAGGTCCGGCGAGGTAGATGACTTGACAGTGTCACACAGCAAGCTGTTTAGTGAATCTTGTTGATTGACAGCTTCCTGCTTGATCCATTCCTGGCTCCTCCCCCATCCTTGTATTTGGGTGGTGGGAGCAGATACCTTAGTGCCACCTGGAAGTGAGGTTTTGCTTTGCTGTTTTGTTTTGGGGACTGATTGGCATTTGTTAGTTTAGTGTGGTTGTTTCCAACCACTATGCATCAAGTGCCCACTCAGTGCCAGGTATCAGGCCAAGTCCTCCACTGCTTCATGTCATGTACTCTCTGTGGCTTGGCAAGATCGATAGTATAGGTCCTGTTTTACAGATGAGGTAACTGAGGCTCAGAGGAGTATGAGTCGGATTCAAAGTCTGTGTTTTTATCACAGGGAAATGCTGCTTCCCAAGGAAGATAGTGACAAATTTAAAATCATCCTGAGCAAATTCAAAAAGGATCCTTAAACATGTAGAGTATCATTGAAGGCCAAAAATCAGACAGCGCAGCTTTGGAGGGGAAGAGAGGCCAGACCTGAGGCTGGCCATGAGCAGATACAAGCAACCAAGGGCCCTGCCAGCAGTCCTGGGCCTCATGGACCATCTGTGTCCAGGGGAGAGAATGCTACATCTCTTGATGCATTCAAAGTCAATAGCAGCTCCTGGGACAAAAGTGTTTTAAAATGCCTGCATTGGATGCATTTAGGCTTGACCTGGGCCCCTGCAGAGCCAAGAGGGAAACTCCCTCCCTGAGAGTGTGGCCACGGTTCAAGGCAAGGGGAGAGACACAGCTGGCAGAGACTACCCAGAATTCTCGAGGAGGTTGGGTTGGAGTGCATGTAAATGATAGTCAATATAATTCATTGGCAACAAATAATTCACTGATCACCTACAGAGAGTGTTCTTTGCTCTAGGACTAGGGTTAGTTTGTGGATATCAAGTTTTTAGGTGCTATCTCGCTGCCAAAAACAAACTTGCTGTCATCTAGTTGATTCCAACTTATAGCCACTCTACAGGACAGGGTAGCGCTGCCCCTGTGAGTAACTCTTCATGGGAGTAGAAAGCCCCATCTGTCTCTCCCCCAAGGGGCAGCTGGTGGTTCAGAACTGTCGATCTTACAGGTTGCAGCTCAACCCATAACCACTACGCCCTCAGGGCTCTGCTGCAGGGAGTGGAGAAATGCATTTGGATTAACTGTAAGGATAAGGGATGTAAGGAGTCCAGGAAACTAGCCTGGCAGCTGCCCAGCCAAGCCCCACAGAGAACCGAAGCAGGTCCCCCACATCCCTACCCCCCGATCCTGGAAGCATCAGCAGCACTCATAACAAAGGCAGGGTCTCCCAATGCTGGTGATTTCTCCATGGTCTTGACCCAGCAGAGCTTGCCTGACCCTCAGTATTCCTGCGGCCACTCCTGTCACCTTCTTCATCCTCTGGGCTAGACCTGTCTCTCCCATGAAGGGAGTCTTCTTGAACTGGCTGTCCACACAAGGCAGGTCTGCAGGGAAGAGGCTCTGCTCAGGCTGCTGGAGTCCTTGATGTCACTTCTGTAGGGTGACTCGTAGGACTGACCATGGATGAATCCCCAAATGACACCTAGCACATAGTGGAGGCTCAATAAAGTCTTACTAAATAAGCAGATTGATTAACCTCACCACTAGAATTTCAGTCATAATATTTTGAAGACACCACCATCTTGGACCATAGGACTGAGGAAACTCATGTTTTTTTTCTCCTGAGTCAGCTCCTTAATGTTGTTGTTGTCAATTACAACACTGCTAGATGTTGATGAAAACATTATTTGATAGGGTGAGAGCCTGGGTGTGAATGGTTAGTGCCCTCAACTTCTAACCAAGAGATGGGAAGGCCAAGTCCACCCAGAGTCACCTCTGAAGAGGCCCAGTGATCTACTTGCGAGAAAGCAGCCATTGAAAACCCTGTGTGGTGCATTTCTACTGTGCCACACATGGAGCTGCCACGACCTGGGGTTGGCTTGAAAGTAACTGGATTGGGTTTTTCCTTCGTCGGGTCAGGGACAGTCGGAGTCCAGAGAGCAATAGCAGTGACAAGGCCCTCTAGGAAAGGGCATGTGTGCCTATGCCCGGAGACAGCTGTCCACTCCATCCGCAGCCCCTACCCCCCAACAGAGAGTGGAGGGTTGCTGAAGATATCTTGCTTCCCTGCTACACATGGAATGAGAGGTTCTGATAGGATCTAAAAATCGGATGGTTCTTCCAGTAGCCACGAGCCGGCGCGTTCTCACTGACCTCTAAGGAGGAGGAAATGAGGGCGTGCTGTGCACTGGGCCACATGCACTCAGCCACGGCTTCTGAGGCCGGCTCAGCCTCGTGACCTGACTGCTGACTGTGTGCAGCTTCCTCACCCCGTGGCTTACAGACAGGAGAGCAGACCCAGGGGAGCAGATCTGGGAGTGGACGGGTGCTGTCACAGTCTACTGTGGGTCACAGCGCTGCTTTTCTTTCCTGCTGATGCGTCGCTATCTGGGGCTTGTAACATCCCCATTTCGTAAGCTGGTGTGTGTGTGTGTGTGTGTGTGTGTGTGTGTGTGTGTGTGTGCGCGCGCGCACGCGCGCGCGCGCGCTCACCTCCAGTTCGGTGGACTCTTCCCTGAAGAGCTTTCCTCGGATCTTGGATTCCCACCATGGTCACAGTGTCCAGATAGGCTAGGTGTCCGCAGCAGCTGGGAAGCACCCACTGTGTGTGCCCTTTCTCACTCAGGTCTCACGTGACAGTCCTGTGTTCCCTCTGACCATCAGTCAGCAATGTTCAGGCTGGCTTTTCAGCAACCCCAAGTCTTTCTTAGGCCACAGGCCCCGCTGCTCTTTTTGTTAATGGAATCACAAATGCTTTAGAAGCACAGGAAACAGCACAGATTCCACGCCCCCCCCGTGCCCCTCCCCCCCGTGGGATCAGCCTCTCCAAGCCTGGTCACCTTATCTCTGAGATGTCATGATACTCTATTCTCTCTCTTGCTGTCCTTTCTCCGCATCTCCTCCCTTTCTTTATGGAATTGGGTCTTAACTAAAGTCGGTCAAGACCTCAAAAACCACCCTTCCCATGTGACCTTTGCTTTGTGTGGGAAACTGGACTTGGTGACCACTGAGATTCCTGCCAATGCTGGAGCTATATATTGTGTCAAGAACAAAACACTGTCGCCACAAGAGCCATCTAGGGACCCCCGAGGACCCCGCTTTGAGAACCACTGCTCTGAACATCGCTCCTTTGAATATGTGGGACCCACAGTCAGAATTCTGGGGCCCTTTCCCTCGGACTCGTTGCAGATTATGTGAGCTTATTTAGCTGGATTCTTGCTGTGCCTTTCCATCCTTAAGACCAAGAGTATCTGCTTCAGTTTGTAGCATTCAAGGCGCCTATTTATTCTAAGAAGGATTTGGACCCCAAGGACCCAGAAACAAAATCTAGAGTTACCAGAATAATAACAATAAAGGGAAAATACCCTGGGTTGGGGATCGAAGTTCAAATCCAGGTCCCCGCATATCCTGTTTGGCTTGGGATGTGTTAGGTGATTTCTTAGTTTCCGTTTCTGTAAAATGGGAATCAGAGATTGTTGTGATGGTTAATTAAAATAGTGCTTAAAGCAGCAGTTCTCAACCTATGGGTCGTGACCCCTTTGGGGATCGAATGGCCCTTTGACAGGGGTCATCCAATTCATAACAGCAGCAAAATTATTGTGATGAAGTGGCAACAAAAATATTTTTTGTTTGGAGGGTCACCACAACATGAGGAACTGTATTAAAGTGTCGTGGCATTAGGAAGGTTGAGAACCACTGGCTTAAAGGGTTTGACACATTGAATAAACATTTACTAATGACTTATTCTGTGCCAGGAGGTCAGGGACTAGAGCATACATTGCTAGCCCTCAAAAACTCAACCCTAGAGGGAAATGGACCAGTAGACAAGGAAATTCCTGCCCCTTTGCTTGTGAATTTTATGTTTCATAATGTGTTTTCACACACATCCTGTGACTTGATCACCGTGACTACCCAAGGTGGTGGACGTGACCAGGTGCAGATGACCCAATAAGCAAGGAAAGCACACGCTTGCTTGTGCTTACTCACTGATCTACACTTAACAATTTGACTTGTTCCACTATGTCCCAGATTCTGCTACTAGATGTAGCTGGCATTTGTCTCTGTCTCAGCCCCCCAATACCTTCTTTAAAAAACATAGCCTCTTTGCAATTTACTCTAATTCAGTCTCTAACTGAACGATGAACCCAGTAAGCATGGTAAGCCCTAGCTTACCTTAGGAAATCTACTGATCTGTGGCGTGCACTGTTGCCCCGGGGTAGGATAGGTGGCGTCCTCTCTGTGTTGTCAATGAGACCATTGAGCCCCAGAGGGATGAGAAGCAATGTAGCCACCGTCTCACGACTAGTACTTTCCAAGGCTGGACGAGAGGCTAGGCTCAGACTTCTAGCAGGAGTTGTTTTGTGTTGTGTTTTTCTCTATATACAGCCCCCTTCCCTCTCCAGGTAGGAGCCACAGAGGAGCAGCATTGCCATCACCTGGAAACCGTAGGAATGCAGGTCTCAGGCCCACCAAGAACTTCTGAATCCAAATCTGCATTTCCAGAGGATTGCAAAGGTGATTTGTGTGCTATTGAATTGCCTTCTTGGGTTTGAAGTCAGACAGCAGTTTGAGAAGTTGGGGTCTTACCTCCAGCTGTGGGTCCATCAGTGGTTGGCCCCTCTATCAGGATTGAGTGGCAGCTTAGGGTAGTCATTTAATGACAAAGCGCTGAGCCTGTCTGGCCCTAATCAGTTATATAACATTGCATAGATTAGGTCATCTCTCCTTGCTTCAGTTTCCTTAACCAAAGAGGGATAACGGAAGTAGCTACCTCAACATGACTGTGGTTGGGAGTCCATGGATAGGTGCTAAGAGCCAGCAGCCACTGAGCCCCCTGGCTGCCTGTGCAGGTGCTGTTCTCAGTCCTTCATGTGAACATAGAGGTGTGCCTGGGGAAGCTCACCCAGGCCCCTTCTCTCATTACTTCATAGGAAGAAACTCTAGTGGGCAACACTTAAACACTCTAACTGAAAGTCTGGCAGCTCGAACCCCTCCAGAGGCTCTTTGGGAGAAAAGCCAGGCAATCTGTGCCTGTGGAGATCACGTGGGAGAGCCCTACTCTATCACAGGGCCACTGAGTCCAGCAGAGACTTGATGACATACGGCCACAGCGTGGTTAGAGGAAGAGGCAACACTCCTCATGGGGGTTCTGTGGAAGAGGACAGCGACTAGTTCACAGTGGATTTTGTGAATTTTATGTTTCATAATGTGTTTTCACACACATCCTGTGACTTGATCACCGCGACTACCCTAGGTGGTTGACCTGATGAGGTATAGATGGCCCAATAAGCAAGGAAAGCACATGCTTGCTTGTGCTTACTTCACAATTTGACATGTTATGTAAATGTTGGTGACTCCCAAGTTGAACATATTCTTCAAATCAGTGTAGCAGCTCAGATAAAAATTTTTCTATCATTTGTGTCATCATGAAATTGGCATCTGGAAGTCCGTGTCCATCGATGTTGTGAGATGCTCTGGGAAATGCCTTTTCAGCTCAAAATGACACAATTCCCGTGTTTGCAGGTACACCCATTCTGAGCTGAGTTACCACGTAACATGATAGCATTCGAGAAGTGTTGGACCCTCTGGTGATCACCACATCCGTCCCGCCCTATTGTGTACATGAAAAAGTGGAGACGCAGAGAGCCCCTATGGCTTGGCCAGAATAGCCCAACTAGTCAAGGGCAGAGCCGACTGGAGGTGAAGGCTTCCCGGTCTCAGCCAGTGCTCTTTGCCGTGCACGTGTGTGCATCTTCTTATGCACTCAGTCAACAAGTGTGTTTGAAGGTTTGTTTGGAAGCTGGGGGGAGTGGCAAGGCAAGCAGCATGTTGTTGCTAGGTGCCATCAAGACACCTACCGACCCATCAGGACCCTGTGCACCACAGCACGAACCTCTGCCTGGACCTGCGCCATCCTCACAATCATTCCTGTGCCGAGCCCCTGGATGCAGCCACTGTGTCCATCTACATCTCGTGGAGGGCTTTCCTCTTTATCGCTGCCCCTCCCCTTGACGAAACATGACATCCTTCCCCAGGGACTGGTCTCTCCTGACAACATGTCCAAAGTCTGTGAGAGGAAGTCTTGCCATCCTGGCCTCTGGGGAGCACTCAGGCCGTCCGTCTTCTGACACAGATCGGTTTGCCCTTTGAGCAGCCCATGGGGCTCTCAAGACTCTTTTCCAGCTTCACCTGATACATAGCTTCCAAACATTTCCAAGACTGAAGCCTAAACAGAGACAAGCAGCAGAGCCAGCTGCATGTCCTCTGGAGTCTGTCCTCCAGGTGGAACCGTAGGAAAGACGGCAAACAAGAAAACAACAAAGAATGGGATCATGTCAGCTGCTGACAATGGCAGTGAAGAGGATGAAAGGGGGTCATGTCCTACAAGGGGTCTGGACAGGGAAGCATTAGACAGAGTCCTCAAGGGCATCCCCTCTGAAATGGTAACATGTGAAATCGGCCATCATTAACATGAGGGGGTGAGCCATGCGGGTCTGGACATAAAAAATTGCTAGGACGAACCGACTTGTTCTCACCTCCCACTCAGATCCTTGTATCAACTGTCCCATGGGGTTCCCTAGGAAACAAACCCAGAGAAGGAAATCTGGGCCCAGGGGGTTTATTGGGAATCAAGTTGAGCAGGATTGGGCAGAGGAAAAATGGAGCTATGATGAAATCCCATCAAATGTTGGCCTCAGTCAGTTCTACAGATGACCCCACCCCAAAACCAACCCCCAGACTGGCTCTTCAGAATTGTCCCAGTTGAGAAAAGAAAGGCTGGATTTGTCAGTCACTGTGTCCAGGGAGCCCCTGGTTGGAGCTCAATTGTGAGCCATCAGGAGGCAGCATCCCCAGCATCTGGGAGAGTGCCTGCTTTGGACCTGCAGTGGTGTCTGTGCAGCTCCCAGCATGGCAGCATCCTCATCGTCCGCAGGGCACCAGGGATTTATTGCTGGTTGTTGTTATTCAGTGCCCTCTAGTCGGTTCTGACTCTTCATGTCTCAATATGCCCAGCAGAACACTGCTCAGTCCTGGGCCAACCTCACAGTTGCTGGTAGGACTAGGTCACTGAAGGCAATATGGCATCTTTACTTTGATCTGTTCTAACCTTCTCTGAATATTCTTTTATTTATCACACAGCTAAAGAAAGCAAAACTCACTGTGCCGCGTCGGTTCCCTCTTATAGCGCACCTGTAAGACAGAGTAGAACTACCCTTACCGAGTGTCCAAGGCTGTCCATTTTTACAGAAGCAGACTACCACGTCTCTCTCCCGGGAGTGACTTGGGCATTCAAACCGCTAGCCTCTCCTCCATTAGCAGTCAAGGGCTTAACCAGGGGGCCACCAGGGCTCCTCCCTACTGATCACAGCCTTCAGGATAGTTAGGGACTTCCAACTAATAGGCTTGGCACTGCAGGGGCAGAAATGAATTAAGCAAATTTCCCTTCCTGGACTTCACATGCCTTTGAGGGCAGAAAAGACAAGCAGACAGAGAAACAATTATCAAATAGTCTCTCCATGGAGTGCTACCAGTGAGCGCATTGTGTGGAATTGCCTGAGCTGGACACTGTAATCACCTCAACATTCAAATCCATGGGGCTAGTGAGGGATATGCTTCAAGTGGGCCACACCTGAATAGCTTCACTTTTATTTAATAGGCAGAAGTCGTAGGAGTTAGACACATCCATCTGATGAGGTTCATTTGGGAGAAGAAAGATTAAATTGCTTTGAAACACTCTAACGGTGGCATAGTGGGTTATGAGTTGGGCTACTAAACTCAAGGTCCCCAGTTCTAAACCACCAGTTGCTCTGAGGGGAAAGATGAGACTCTCTGCTCCTGTAGAGTCGATCTCAGAAACCCATAGGAGCAGTGCTACTCGGCTCTATAGGGTCGTTATAAGTCATAATTGACATGGTGGCAATGAGTAATAATGATTCATAGCAATCCTATAGATGGAGCAGAACTGTCCCTGTGGGTTTCTGACACTGTCACTCTTTACAGGAGTAGAAAGCCTGCTCTTTCTCCTACAGAGCAGCTGATACTTTGGAACCACTGACTTTGTGCTTAGCAACTAAAATTTTAACCCACCATGACACCATCGACTCAATGGTAGTGTAGTTAGTTTTTTTTTAATAATAATAAACAAAGCCAATATTACTTGAGCTGTTTGATCTGCTTCAGGAACTGTTCTGAGCCACCAGCATCTCTAGCAGCTAGAAACTGCAGATATTCCATTTCACAGGCAGGGAAGTATAAGAGAAATGTAAAGATCCTTGTCTGGAATTTAACAATTAGGAACATAAAGGCAGGATTTTAAATAGATCGGTAATTAACAAATCCAAAATGATTCAGACTCCTCAAATTGTCTTCTGAATATAATGTATTCATATTGTAGTCATGAATATGTATTCATATTTTGTTTACTTTAAAAAATAGATATTTATATCCTACATGGCATTCTGCTGGGGTAGTTTTAAACTGCATAGATCTTCTAAGTGAAAAAAGTGAATGTGTGTGAGTACAATATGAAAGGGTAGAACATGTCCATGAGATGGTTTGGTTGTAGCATCATCCTGAAGTCCTAAATTGTGCATTGTCTGAAATTAGGGCCAAGATCTTTAGTTGACAACAAAGACTGACTTTCCAGGGAACATCACCTACCTAAGTGGGTTTTGTCCCCACTTAGTAATTCCCCAGGTGAGGCTTCCCCACTCTCTATGATGCAGTGTAGGGGTTACAAGTGTCATTGCAGATAGCTAGGCAGAGGAAGTCAGCAGATATGAGGCATGGTGAGGCTTACAGGCTGAGAGGTTGGTCTCCCCAAAGAAGTGCACCACTGAACCATCCCCAGGTAAGCACAGCCTTCTGGGATGCTCAGATATCCTTTTTTTTTTTTCATGGAAAATCTGATTTTTAATTAATTATTTCAATATAAAATTCTATGCGTGACAAATGAAACAATCCAGTGTGAGATCAAGGGCCTGCACTCTGGCTCAGTGGAAGGAATCCTGGGTGGGGATTAAGAGATTAACACAGGTGTGCTTGACAAATGTTGAAGGAGGCCAAGTTGGTTCTTTGGACACTAAGATCTTGGACAAGACTCATACTCTTATCAGGCTCAGGTCTACCTGTGCAATGAAGATTCTGCATTTTGCAAAACTCACAGTTCGTAGGAAACAGAACACATTCCTTACATTTCCCCTCTAAATGGCAATGTTTGCAGCGGTTTATGGTCTCACATGATTCAGACATGGTTTAGCAGTGGTTTCCAAACTCGGAGGCTGAGATTTGTGAGTATATGTCTATATCTATTCACCGGGGTCCTTCTAGCTGCAAAACATGCCAGATGCTTTTACTAGAGTCCAAAATGCATGTGAAAGAATTAAAATCATGATTTATTTTCATGAGAAGCTGGGACTTGAGGCCTGAATGTCAGCCAATTTTGTGATGTGCAAAGAACTTCATTGGTACAGGGATGGGTGACCTGAGAGAGTGCAAAGAGTGTGCAGGATTTGGGGTGTAAGTGGTCACCTCCTATTCCCCACTCCTTCTCCCCTACCTTTCTCCCAGCTTTATACCACTGGTCTCTGTCTTTCCCAGGTCTGACTTGCCTTGTCACAAGGTTGGATGTAAATCGCCTAATAGTGTTTCTTGGGAGCAGGCATTTCCAGTTGTGAGTCTAAGGAATATTTTTCAGTTGCTCTGTTGACTCACTCCTCAGTCCTCTGTTGACATTCTTCCTGGGCTGGGGGAACCAGGAGCAACAGGGTTCATGGGTAGAACTTTCTCTCCTTAATGAAACAGAGCCATTGAGTCAGGGAATCTGTGAAAGCCCAATGTGTGTATTTACTCAGGCAATTCCTTCCTGTAGTGATTTATGGTTTTACATCATCCTTGCCTCAGAGAGCTTACATTCTCATGAGGGAAGGCCGGCATAGAAACAGGTTCATATAAAATGTCAGAGGGTGGTGAATGCTATGGGCATAAATAAAGCAAGCCAAGTTGGATGGGTGGGCAGCCAGTCCCTCAACCACCCTCTAAGAAGTGGCAGTGCACCATTCTACTGGTGATGGAACAGAGGCTCTAGGAATTGAGTCACTTTCCAAGGCTTTGCAGCTGTTGAGTAGCAAGTCCAGACACAAACTTAAGGCTGCTGACTCCATGAGAAAGACTCACCACCACGTGTCAGGCCTGAGGGGGCTGTAGGCGGAGAGTTCGGCCTTGCATGGAGGACAGGAGGTATCTGGCTAGCTGAGGATGGGACCACTTCAGGTCTGGCACGCACGCTCCAGACATCATCTCAGAAGTCCCTACACTATTTGAAATTTCTGTAATCAGGGGGGTTCAAGGTGAGGTTGGGCAAGTTTAATGGCCAAACAGTGTTTTCTAGGCAGAGGAAATAGCAGTTACACATGCAGAGAGGCTGGAGACCTGATGGCTCGTTGGGAAACCATAAATAAAATAATGGATGTTCCCAGCAAAGAAAGCCCAGGACCAGCTGGTTTAACGAGTGCACTCTGCCAAGCATTTAAAGGAGGATTCTCATCAATCTTTCCCAATCTCTTCCGCAAAATAGAAGAGGAGGAAACACGTCCCCATCCTACGAGGCCAGCATTACCTTGATACCAAAGACAGGTAATGACAGCACAAGAAAAGACAATTACAGGCTGATACCCCTTCTCCCCTATGAATAGATGTAAAAATACGCAACAGAAAAACTAGCACACCAAATTCAACAGCTTCTTAAAAAGATTATGCAGCATGACCAAGTGGGATTTCTACCCAGAAAACATGTTCTATGTTCAACATGAGAAAACCAATCAATGTAATAGAATACGTTCATAGAACAAAAAGAAAGTAAAACCCATATGATCACCTCTAGTGACACAGAAAAGGCATGTGACAATATCCAATACGTTTTCATGATAAAAACACTCAGCAAACTAAGAATGGAAGGGAGACTTCCCAATGTGATAGAACTTATTTTTGAAAAAAGTTCATGGTCAATGGCATACTCATTGGTAAACATCTGAAAGCTTGCCTGTGAGGATGAACAAGACAAGGGCGTCTGCTTCTGTGACATTGTAGTAGAAGTTTTAGGCAGAACAGGTAGGCAAGAAAAAATTAATAAAAAGCCATCCAAATCAGAAAGGAAGAAGTAAACTATCCCTATATTTAGGTGAAGTGGTTTTATATATAGAACGTCTTAAATATTTCACAATATAGCTACTAGCTGATTAATGTGCTCAGCAAAACTTTAGGATACACAGTCATCCATAAAAATCACTTGTGTTTCTATATACTAGCAATGAAAAATATGAACAGGAAGTTAAGGCAGCATTTCCATTTACAATTGCATTTAAAAGAATAAAATAATAAGGATAAATTTAACCAGGATGGTGGAAGACTTACATTCTTGGACATATAAAACATTGCTGAAAGAACTAATGAAGATGTAAATAAATCTCATGTTCATGGATTGGAAGACATAATATTGTTAAGACATCAGTATTACCCAAAGTGATTTACAGATCAGTATAATCCTGTTAAAAATCCGTTTATTTCAGAAATGGAAAAGTGAACCTCAAATTCATATTGAATTGCCAGAGAACTCAAATAGCCAAAGCAGTCCTGAAAAAGAACAAAGGAGTATTGTCACCTAACCATGGGTACTTGTCCTATTTTATTGACCAATAATGACATTGGATGCAAGCAAAAACGAAAGAGATCTTATTGTTTGTACAGACAAGGAGCAGTACTGAGTTTCATGACCAAATTATCAAGGGCTCCCTGAATTGAGAGCATCTAGGTCTTTTATCTCCTTAAATTTCTGATATTGTGACTTCTTTCTGCCCCTCCCACCCCCCAACCCACCTCTGTGCTTAATTGGAGGTCCAGCTATTGAGTCACATTCTCCCAGATGTTCTCTAGGTAGAAAATCCCTTGAGTAGAAAATAGACATGGGATGGGTGATGGGCTAGATAAGGTGTTCCTTGAATCTAGATTTAGTTGGAGGACACTAATGTATGAAGTACATATACTGACTAACCTAGTTTAGGCTCAATAAGCCTGGAACCTTCCTTTGAAGAAGAGTCTTGAGATGTGTAAGATAAAAGATTAGATAAGAGCAGGGTGGATCACAGAGTACCAAGTTATGAGTCATAGAAATTAAGATAGATGGAAGATTTAGATAATAGAAGGTAACAGAGTAACATATCAATTGGGGAGTTATAAAAAGGGGACTATTGGTTTAAGGGTTTCAGAAAGACTCATGCTTCTCATTCTATAAATGTCAAAATACATTCCAAAGCTATAGTAATCAAAATGGTGGAACTGGTGTAAGGATAGACATATAGACCAATGGAATGGAATTTAAGAGTTTGGAAAGAAATTAATGTGCCTATGACCAATTTATTTCTGACAAGAGTACCAACCAAGTCTATTCAGTGGGGACAGAATAGTTTCTTCATTTAAAAAAAATGGTACTGAGAAAACTGAATTTCATGTGCAGGAAGAAAATCGGACCCCTACCTAACACCATATATGAAAATTAACTCAAAATGAAGCAGTGGCCTAAATATAAGTGCTAAAATTATAAAACTCTTAGAAGAAAACATAGGGACAAATCGTCAGGACCTTATATATGGCAGTAGTTAGATATGACAACAAAACCGTGAAAAACAAAATAAAAAATATAAATTGGACTTTATCAAAATTGAAATTCTTTTGGGTCATTAAAGCTAATTTTCAAGAAAACAGGAAAACAACTTACACTCTAGGAGAAAAAATTGGGAACCATATACCTGATAAGAGTTTAATATCCAGAACATATAAAGAACTACTCAACAACAGAAAGACAAACAACCCAATCAAAGATGGCCAAAAGACTTGAATAGTCATTTCTCCAAAGAAGACATACATGAAGACTTCTGGCACCTAACACCCTGGTAAAAGCACTTGAATCCCCAAATTCAAAAACAAAACACTGCCATCGAGTCAATTCTATAAAACAGAATAAAATTGCTTCTTTGGGTTTCTGAAGCCAATTGGTCTCTGTGGGACCAGTAGTCCTTGAAGCCCCAACTCAATGCTACTCATCCAAGACCAAGCACTGTTCTTAGAATTCCCCATTTCTGGGAATTCCTAAAATTTTTTCACTCAGCTTATCCTGGTAGCAAAACATTTTTCAGTCTCTTTCCTCTGTGACAGTAACCTGGGGAAGAAAACTATGCAAAAGAGAAATATGCCTTTCATAGAGTATTGATCAATTGGATGATGGAGCAAGCAGAGAGCGCACAGATCCTGGGCGGGCGTGGGTGGGGTGGATGGGCAACCCTGCTGGTGGAAAGAGAAGTCGTCAAATCAGCCTCCTTAGAAGTAGGAGTTGCAGTGGTACAGCCCAGCAGGCTGGTCGTGTCTATGATAACTGAAGTTGAGCAAGTCATGCACTGTTCAAATGGGGGTCATGGCTCATCACTGGCCAGACTGGAAGGAGGTGCTGCTGCTCATTGAAACCAAGGGAAAGTCAGTACAAAAAATATTTAAATCCTCACTGTCATCAATTTGATTCTGACTCAATCGTATAGGGCAGGGTAGACTTTCCCCTTGGGGTTCTGAGACTTTAAATGTGTATAGGCCTCATCTCTCTCTGGTGGGTTCAAACTGCTGGCCTTGTGATTAGCACTCAGTTCATAGCCTTCTGTGCCCCCGGGACTCCAAGTCATGTCAAAAGTAGTGAGGAATCAATGTGTTAATGCATTCAAAGCACTTAGTACGAGACCTGGCGTCTGCTGATCCCCAGTAAATGTTAATTGATTTAGGGGGCAGTGTAGCAATGATGAAACATACAACTTTTCTCTAGTTCTTGAACGCTTCCTCCCCGCCGTCCCCACTATCATGATCCCAATTCTACCTTAAAAATCTGGCTAGACCAGAGAATGTACACTGGTGCAGGTAGGAATTGGAAACACAGGGAATCCAGGATGGATGATCCCTTCAGGACCAGTGGTGGGAATGATGATACCAGGAGGATAGAGGGAGGGTAGGGTAGAAAGGGGGAACCAATTACAAGGATCTACATATAACTCCCTCTCTGGGGGATGGACAAAAGAAAAGTGGGTGAAGGGAGACATCGGACAGGGTAAGACATGACAAAATAATAATAATTTATAAATTATCAAGGGTTCATGAGGGAGGGAGGGAAAAATGAGGAGCTAATACCAAGGGCTCAAGTAGAAAGCACATGTTTTGAGAGTCATGATGGTAACAAATGTACAAATATGCTTGACACAATGGATGTATGTATGGATTATGATAAGAGTTGTATGAGCCCCCCCAAAATGTTTTTAAAAAGGAAAAAGATGAATCTGTTAACTTATGTACATATTGATAGCAACACTGATGTATAGTGGCTATTTACAAATTTTAAAAATCCTTTAAAAATGTTACCTGATTCTTATTCATGTGAGTTAATGTTGTGTGCATGGGAAGAACCATGGCATGGATCATGGAAAGCAGGTACAAAATGCTCTGTTCTAGCTGGAGCATGTTAGGTGTTTGAGTGTTCTTGCTGTTGTAAGAAAGCAAGGGGTGGAGGTGTTGGAGTGTGGAGGCCAGGAAATGTGTCAGGACTGGGACCTGTTGTTGTCAGGTGCCATCGAGTCAGTTCCAACTTACAAGGACCCGACAGACCGTCTCATAGTCATTGTCATGTTCAAGCCCATCTTGCAACCACCATGTCGACCCATCTTGGCTGGGTCTTCTTTGGTGCTGCCCCTCCCCCTAACCAAGCATGATGCCCTTTTCCAGGGACTCTCCTCTAATGACAAATGTCCAAAGTGTGTGAGATGAAGTCTCACCATCCTCACTTCCAATGAGCTTTCCAGTTGTATTTCTTGTTTGTTCTTTAGGAAGTTCACGGTACTTTTGTTTGTTCTTTAGGAAGTTCATGGTACTTTCAATATTCTTTATATTCAATATTCTTTGTCAGCACCATACTTCAAATGCATTGACTCTTCGTCGGTCTTCCTTATTCAATGTCTGACTTTCACTGGCACACGAGACGATTGACAGTACAATGGTGTGTGTCAGGTCCACTTTAGTGCTCAAGCATCCTCCTTGCTTGTCAGCACTTTAGAGAGGTCCTGTGCAGCAGCTTTCCCAATGCAAGGCATCGTTTGATCTCCTGACTGCTGCTTCCCTGAGCATGGATTGAGGATCCAAGGAAGATGAAATCCTTGAAACTTCAATCTTATCTGACCACTTATAATGCTCACTGTGTGTCCTTAGCCGAAAAGGTAATCTTACTGCATCAGGTTTTATTATTCAACTCTCACGTGGTAGATGATACATTTGATTGGGTAGCTCTGAATCGGAGAGCAGTGAGAGTTTAGACAAATCAGGAAAAGGGTTAGTGAAGAGTTTATGATGGCCCTTTATATATGAAGTGGTTGAGATTTAAGAAAATCAATGTCATTGAGTTGATTCTGTGTCATAGGGACCCCATGGGATTTCTGAGATGGTATATAGGAGGAAGTAATGCTTTGGAATGCAAATCATAAGGTCAGCGGTTGAGACTCACCAGCTGTTCTGCAGGAGAAAGATGAAGTTTTCTACTCCTATAAAGAGTTACAGTCTCTGAAACCCACAGTTCAGTTCGAGTCCTATCGGGCAGCTATAGGAAGCACTAGCTCTACAGGTAGTGACAGAGTCAGAACTGACTTGATAGCAGGGAGCTTTGAGATTTAGGAAGTAGCTGATAATTGCTCCTAGGGTTGTGGATCTTTTGAGATGGAAGTTTCCAGGAATTCAGAATAAGCCGTTCTGAGTTGGATTCTGAATCTTTTCTTTGGTTATTATTTTACGCTCTTGATGTCTTCATTTTCCTACCTATGAAATGAGGCATAAGAATACTCAAATACACACCCCACTGACTTCTGATGTGAATATAAAACTAGATTGGTGTGAAAGTGTTCCGAACATTGAACATTCCTGTCCAGGGATAGTTTTCACTGCAGCTTCACTTTGTTAGTAGGGGCCACTAGCTGACTTTTTTCCCCTTGCTTTATGTTGTTTTTGCTTCTGCTGCTTACTGCAAATTAGCAAGCAGCCAGATGTCTGTGGGCCAAGAGAAAATGGGTTTTTAAAATGTTTGGTGTCAGTGACTTATGTGTCACTGAAATGAGCATGCTGGTGTCCTAGCACCCTCCTGGAATGACCCAGGGTTTACAAATGAAGCTGCATCTACTTCCAGTGACACCAGAAGGAAGGACAAAAGCCACTGTCTCCCCCGCCCACCTCCTACACTCTCAATGCTAATTGGGTTTCTTTGTTGCCCTCCCTGAAAGGCTGCAAAGGAATGTGCAGCCAATGCAGAATTCCTCTCCATCCCCCGGAGGTCGCCACTCTGGGTTGATCTGTGCCAGAGGATGGGGAGAATGAGGTAGGGGGCAGAGGGAGGAGCCGCCAGCCACCAGCTGGGAAGAAACCCAGGACAGCCTCTTTTGCAAACTGCAAGTTGTAAGGGGAGATACAAGAGGCATGGGAATGGCTCCGATGGTGCAGTAGTTAAATGCTGGGCTGCTAACTGAAAGGTTGGTGGATTGAACCCACCAGCTGCTCTTGGGGAGAAAGATGTGTCTGTTGGCTTCTGAAATGATTTACAGCCCTCAAAATACTATAGGGCAGCTCCATTAGGTCCCCGTGAGTCGACATCAGTTCAACAATGAGTTGTTTGGGTTTCAATCTCATTACATGGCCTTGGTCAAGGTACTCCAATGAAGACTGAGTCTTCCTGGAGCTCCCTTCTGTGAAATGAGAATGAGTATTCCTATAGCTTTGATGTCTCATGAGGAAGCTAACATAGATTGGGCAGTATTCAGGGAACGAATGGACAAAATCGCCCAAAGGAAAGGAAAATAGCAAAGAACGGAACATGAATGCTAAAATTCGAGATGGGTTCCAACTGTACAACATTAAGAGGCGTTTTCCAGATTCAGAGCCATGCTGACCAAACCACAGGAAAATGGTTAGAGCTTAGAGGAAGCTCCCTTGACCAAATAAAGTCATTTTGTGGTGCAAAGTAAGTATAGGGACGTTTGAGAAACCACACTGATACTTCCCAATTGGGGGGGTGAGGGGTGGATTGGAGTAGTTAGGCCAGGGGGAAATGTTGTTTCTTCCCTCATAATAAGTAATAGTGTATGGACGCCTAAGCCAGACAAACCTACAACGATTCAATAATTCACTTGGCTCCAAGGAAGGGACAGGAAAAAAATCTTCAAAGAGCTAGCAAGGAATACAAGCAGCAATCAAAGGACTTTGGGATTTTGTCTCTGCAGATGACCATATTGCATATGCTACTCCTCCCACCAAGAAGCAGGGTCCCCTTGAATCTGGCCTGACCATGAGACTTGGTTTGTCTAATAGTACATAGTGGCAGTGGCAGTGAGCAAGTTCCAGGCCTCGGGATTCTGAGCAGTGTCCACATCCATTCTCTAAAAGACCACCTGCTGAAAGGAGAGCAACACTGGAGGGGAAGCGACCACATGGAATGAGAGAGGCCCTGTGGAAGAGATCCTTGGTGTTCCAGCCACCAGATAGCCCCACACTATGGCTCCAAACCTGTGAGTGAGGCTGTCTTGGATCCTCCAGCCCAGACATACCACGTGAAGCTGAGATAAGCGATGCCCCCAGTCCTTACATTCAGTCCTGATCACAGAATTGGGAGCAGTCAGCTGGTTATTGTTTTAAGGCACGGCCTGTTTGTCCTGTTAGGGCAAAACCAAATGTAACCTGCCTGCCAAGGAGTCTATTTCAATTCACAGAGAACTCAAAGGACAGAGTCTTGCCCCGTAGGGTTTTTCAGACTGTAACGGGAACAGACAGCCTCATTTTGCTCCCAAGGAGAAGCTAGTGTCTCTTCCCAGCCCTGATGCCACTTTGAAGTTAGCAACTGAACACTTAACCCACTGTGCCACCAGAGCTCCTGGTTGCTAGGCAGCTGTAACGAAATGAAGGAAGACCATCACAGCAACATGAGTGGTGCACTCTGGAGCCAGCACTCCACACAGGCTGGACAGCGAGTGTCCAGCAACAAACCTGTGAGCACAATTGAAGAGTGTAAGTACCCATGGATTAGGATGTGGACTGAAACTACCCAAGACTCAGCATCTCCTTCCTCTTATCTCACTCAGGTGGCCCTAGGACTGAGCAAATCATGGACACTCACTCCTCTAAGTCTTATTATACGGAGACTCAAACATGAGGCAGCTTCAAGAGTTCATGGCAAAAGTCCATTCTTTTCATTCCACAAACTTTTGAAGCTCCTAGGTAGTACTCGAGAAACCGGGAGGGTGGGCCCTCCAGAGGCTCCAGCTATATTATTTGGGGAATAACAGACCAGATAGACTTGATCTGAGCTGAAGATGAAAATGTATCTGAAATGAAGAACTCATCAATTGGCAGACAGAGCTTCCTACGTCCCAAGACAAATTAATAGAGAAATGAGAAGTTCAATTCCATTTACCAAGTACTTAGCGAGCCCTTACTTTGTACTCAGGCACTGTGCTAGAGACACAAGGAAAACAATGAGGCAGTAGAGCTTGTCCCCAAGAAGTTCACAATGACTGAGTCAGACAAGACGGGTGCTCAGTGCAACATTACAATCACTACTGAGGGTTATTATGGAAAATAAGCAGGATGCACAGGGAACACAGGCTGGGAGGAGCTAGCAGCATCTTGCCAGTGTCCAGTCATAAGTCAAACCAAAGAACTCAGCATCTGCCATGAAAGGATTGGTCAAGAACCTCAGCGCCATCTCAGGCTCTTGGATAAAGTTATCCACCACCACTGCCACAGAATTCATTCAGACTCAGAGTGACCAAGCGGTTCTCAACCTGTGTCTTTCACAGGGGTTGCCTGAGACCATCGGAAAACACAATGGTCGTAGGAAGCAAGACACAGCTCCACTATCCGTCTCCAGGTGGGTCCGCCCACATGCAGATACACCCACATACAAATACCGCCATGAAGGACTGTTACCCATGCTAAACCATGCTTCAAGACAAAGTGTCATTGGTTTGTAATCAGAAATAAATATTTCACAATATATAATTACATATTGTTTTTGTGATTAATCACAATGCTTTAATTATGTTTAATTTGTAACAATGAAAATACATCCTGCTTATCAGATATTTACATGACGATTCATAACAGTAGCAAAATGACAGTGATGAAGTAGCAACAAAAATAATGTTATGGTTGGGGGTCACCACCACATGAGGAGCTGTGTGAAAGGGTCACGGCGTAGGGTCTTCAAGACTGTGCACATTGTCAGGGAAAGACAGCCTCATATTCCCCCCCTTTGTTAAGGTCGTGCTAATAGCATAGGTGAACAGTTAGCAGATAAACATTGCTTGGTTTTGAATTCCAGCACTGCCCCTTTAAAGCTATTTGTTTCGGGACAAGTGGTTGAAATGCTCTGTGCTTTAACATGTAAAATGGGAGTAAAATAAAACCTTTCTCAAGGAATTTAGAACAATACCTGACCCGTGGTAAAGGATGCATATATGCATTGTCTTTGGCAGCGTTGGCTGATTTATTGTTTTTATTGGTAGAGGCCATTGAGTCAATTCCACCTTACAGTGACCCTCTGCTCGGCATTGCCCAACCTGGCGCCATCCTCAAAATCACTGTCATGTTTGAGGCTGTTGTCTCCGCCATTGTGTCAATCCATATCCTTGATGATCGTCCTCTTTTTTGCTGCCTCTCTGCTTTACCAAGCATGATGCCCTTTTCTGGGGCTCTGTCTCCCCTGACAATATATTCAAGGTCTATGACATGGAGTCTTGCTTTCTCTGATCTAAGGAGCAGTCTGGTTGTGCTTTTTCCAACACAGATTTCTTTCTCCTTCTGCAGTCTATCCTATTCTTCCTCAGCTCCATAATTCAAATGCATCGATTCTACGGTCTTCTTGATCTACTGTCCAATTTTCACATGCATATGAGGTGATTGAAATACCATGGCTTGGGGCAGGTGCACCTTAGGCATCAAAGTGACATCCTGGTGCTCTTCGGCACTTTAAAAATGTCTTGTGCAGTGAATTTTTGTAAAGGTTGATTTTTAAGGGACGAAGGTGTTGGTTCCGTCCATTAGCTGAAAGCTGCGTGAGGGCGGTGGACAAATACCCTTACCAAACTAACAAAGGGGGTTCCCTCAAGTGAAGAGCAGATACCCTTCCGGAGCACCAGTGCCGAGTTGAAGCTGATGCCCAAGAGAATGGAGCTGGCAGCTTCCGAAAGTCAGCATATGCCAGTCAGAGAGGGCACTGCAGACATACTTAGGAGAGTGATGTCTTAAAACAAAATAGGTTGCCATAACTAAGCCTCCACTTTAAAATGGAATTCACTGGAGAATTAGCATTTATTTTATTAGAACTTATTTCACAGCCAACTTTACAAAACTGCGTGGTTTTTGTTTGTTTTCTATGAACTGGGGTAAGAAAGCAAAACAAACAGGATGAACCCACCGCCCCTGCATCACCGCTGACGCATAGACGACGCACAGGAAGCAGTTGAACCCACATGGTCTTTCTAAGGCTCTAGGTCTGTACGGAAGTAGACTGCCACATTGGGCTCCCAGCGAGTGGCTTTTGGCCTACCTGAGTCAATCCCAGTTGATCCTTTTTTTCCTAGAAAAATGATTCATGAAACTCCTTTCATTATCCTATGTGATCAAGGATGGTACGGAGTACGTGAGAGTGACTACAGAAGGGTGACAGAAGGAAGGTCTCTGGTGAGCATAGTTAGATTAATCTCCACCTGTGATCAATAAGGTGGCACTATACACATGCATTTTGCCGATACTTTAAAGACAGTGTTCTGCTGTGTCACCATTGATTCTCATGAACAGGGAGAAAATTTGATTCTTTTTTCTATGGCTTCTTTCGAGATTTTCTTATTTTCTTTGATTTTCAGCAGTATTACTGTCTTAGACTGGATTCTGTAGAGAGGCAAAACCAGAAAGGCTCACATATGTGTGTGCATGTGTATGTGTACATATATGTATGCACGGATTGAAATAGATATCACAACATTAGAAGCCAAAGTCCTAACTCCACTCCCATGGAATTTTATCTTCAGATTGCAAAGAGAAATAACATAGACTGTTAGTCCTAGCTAGCATGTCTTTTAAAAAGAAGGACAATATAAAGATAAGCTATAGGATAAACTTCTGGAAGAAGTGACTCGAACTCAGAAGAGAAGAAGAAAGAATAGCAATGAATGAACAAAGAAACTGGTAAGCATGTTGTGGGGAAATGAAATTCTGTCTTTGTGTCTGTAAATGGTTGGGTGGGACCATGCAAGCAGAGTGTGTGAAACACTAATACAGGGAACTAGTCCGCTGTAGTTACCACTCCCCTGGCTATGACAGCTATTGCAGAAGGACCAAGAGACAGAATTCCCAGACCATCACGGATTTAGAGCCACTAGTGGAGCACTTTCCAAACCCTTTTCAGACTCCCTTTGAAGTGGTGGAGACAGCAGAGGCCGTGCCACCCTGAGGCCAGAGCCTTAGGCAAGGAGACCATGAGACAGAGAGGAGTAGCAGTGCGGAGGCTAGGAGACCAGCGGTGCGGAGGCTAGGAGACCAGCGGTGCGGAGGCTAGGAGACCAGCGGTGCGGAGGCTAGGAGACCAGCGGTGCGGAGGCTAGGAGACCAGCGGTGCGGAGGCTAGGAGACCAGCGGTGCGGAGGCTAGGAGACCAGCGGTGCGGAGGCTAGGAGACCAGCGGTGCGGAGGCTAGGAGACCAGCGGTGCGGAGGCTAGGAGACCAGCGGTGCGGAGGCTAGGAGACCAGCGGTGAGGAGGCTAGGAGACCAGCGGTGAGGAGGCTAGGAGACCAGCGGTGCGGAGGCTAGGAGACCAGCAGGGCGGAGGCTAGGGGACCAGCAGTGCGGAGGCTAGGAGACCGTGAGGCAGAGCACTAGGCAAGTTTCCCGGCCATGGAGATCCGAGGCCAAAAGACCACATGTCTGAGAGGCAGAGGACGAGAGAGAGAGAGAGAGAGACTTGGCTGCTGGCTGAAGAAAAGCACTGTTTCAAACAAAAGATTATATACTCACTGTTTTCTGATCCTGTCTTGAGCCTGTTAATTACCTTAATAATCCCATATAATTGTGAATTTTGCCCATTAATTTTGTGTGGTCATTGCAATGGATTATTGAGCCTAGCAGAAAAGGGGAGGGTCGAGGGAGGAATGATTGACATCAGACTAGGTTAAAAAAATAGATGGAGAGTTGGAGTCATGTTTGACCTCTGCCTGTGGCCATCACCTTGGAGAGATATGGATGGAGATAGATTGTTTTTCTCCCTTGTGCAGCCAGAGGTCAGGTGTAGCTTCTGAGAGCCAGGTGAATAAATATCTGTAAGCATTTGCCATTTAAAGCCATAATAAAAATTTGAGCATATGAGAATCAGATAGGGCTAAAATATCAAACAATAATTTCAAGGTGAAAGGGCTTGTTGCCCCCAGTGCACCACCACTTGTTTGGAATGCAAATATTCAGGAATTCTGATAGCATTCATGAGAACGGAGCTACCTGCAGACCATATGTGTGTCTTTAAAATGTTTAAGGTTAACAATAAAGAGAAGCATTAGAATGTACAACTAAACCAGGAGAGTAAATTAAAATTGTGACTGACGGACCAAGATATAATTATATGCTAATTTCAAAATGAGATGCTAGATAAAAATGCTAAATTTATAAAGAAACGGTTTTAAAAAAACTCTGTGACCTATCAAATAAATTCGGTGTGCAATAAAATGGATCAGGGATGGGGATTTTCAAGAGAGGGTCTTGTGAAGAGAATTAGAGATTTGCTGAAGTCCTGTCTCCTGAGGATGGAGAGGTGGGAGGTGACCAACTGCTCAGTTCAGCCTTCAGTGTCTGTGGTGCTGGCATTTGAAGGGGGTGGTCTTTAACTGGACTACTTAGAGAGACTGATTTTGTTTCCTGTGGTTGGGAGGTATGTGTCATAGGTCTGACAAGCTAAAGTGGCCTCTGGCAGGGAGAAAGTAGAGCATCCTATGTGGGGACTACCTGTATGGACTGAATGTAGATAGGCATCAGATTGAGGAGCACAGGGTGAGTCCCTATGGTGGGGACCCCTGGAGGGGCCAGGGCTGGTATAGTCAGAGGGACAGATGCATCTTCCATCTCAGGGGAGTTGGAGCCAAAGGGCCCTGGTTAGGGAGTCTCTGAGGTTGGCTTTAGCGGTAACTTCTGCTTGGTCCAGAGATAGCAAAATCTGCCCATAGCTGTATTAGGCACTAGCCAAATAAGAGCTTTATCCCATTGTGCATGCTCCAGCGCCGCGGAGACCAGAGACCTGGCTTAATAAACTGGGCAAAAGAGCAAAAGGAGAGAACATTGACTGATCCCGCTTCCATGACCCCACGTTCCTGCCTTCCATGGGTCTTCACTGTGGAATAACCAAACCACCTGCAGCCTGCCTGTTTAGTACAGGACATTGGTTCTCAACCTGTGGGTCACAGGGGTTTGCCTGATTCATAACAGTATCAAAATTACAGTTGGAAGTAGCAATTAAAATAAATTTATGGTTGGGGGTGTCACCACAACATGAGGAACTGTATTAAAGGGTCGAGGCATTAGGAAGGCTGAGAACCACTGGTATAGATGATTCCAGTGTTAATGAATAGTTACTCAGTGCTCACTTTATACCTGGCACTGGTCAACTCTGGTGTTTTAGCAGTGAACAAAATACATGAAGAGGTTTTCCCTCACAGAGCTAACATGTTCAGGAATCATAGGTTTAAGAGCAGGTAAGCCTAATTTTTAAGTTCATAGTTTGTATTGGGGCTTGAAGTGAGCAGAAGATTCTATTCTGTAAAAGAGACGAGAGAATTTGTGGGGCAAGCAAATAAATATAAAATATTCTTTTAGAAATTTGAGTTTAAGTGGATGGCTACTTAACCAAAGACAACAGGTATTGCTATTTTATTATTATCTGTTGACAAAAGTGTTAAGGATTTTTTAAAAAGGAACCACAGACAGTAACTGTGTAATCTATTGGTAAAAGAGAGACACTTTAGAGGTACTCTTAGTAAGACCCGAGAGGGCAATAAGTAAGACCATCCTAGCTAAACCAGGACCTATGGTCACCTGGAGATTAAAAAGAAAAAGTGATAAAAGGGTACATGGAGCTATAACAATTCTGAACTTCTTTCTCCAACCAATACAACTTCACAATATATCAAACAAATATCAATCGGATGACAAGGAGAAAGGGTCAGGTCAATTGCTCAAAGTGGGATTTAAACCTAACTCTATAACTGATGCAGAAGATGAGTGTTTGTACAGCACATTCAAAGCTTAATCTAGAGAGGAGATTGCAAAGTTATAGCCTGTGGGGCAAACTGGGTGCACCTCATGCTCTTAAAAGTAAAGTTTTATGGGAACACAACCCCATTCACTTATAAATTGGCTATGGCTGCTTTGTGATACAACAGCAGAGGTGAGTACCACGGACAGACTGGACGGCCTGTAAACTCAACACTAGTTACAGGAAGTTTCTTGGCTCCCAGTTTGAAGGATTCCCACACAACTCATACGTCCAGTGATCAAAGAGTACACACCATATATACTCGAGTATAAGCTTCCCTAGTTTTACCACTAAAACTGCATTTAAAATGTGCTGAAAAACTTGGCTTATACACAAGTATATATGGTATTCTTTAAGGCAAAGATGAATATTTACAGTCATTCTTGGCTAATTAAAAACAGATGGTATCATACACATGAGCCCTGATGGCATGGTGGTTACGTGTTGGGCTGCGATCTCCCTGTTGGCAGTTTGAAACCACCAGCCACTCCTTGGGAGAGAGACTTGATTTTTCTACTCCGGTAAGCAGTGGCATTCTGAGAAACCCACGGGGCTTGGAGGGAGGGGGGGAGGGGAGGGGTCGCTACGAGTCAATATTGATTTGATGGCAGTGAGTTTGGTTTGACTTTTTAATATCACACATATCTTTGACCAGAAAACAATTAGGTATATCAGAAATCTATAGTTCAGTGATAACCAATCTCCAGTTTTAAGCTTCAAGTTTCTAACTGATTAATGAATTATAGAAGAACAGAGAATGGATAGTCTGTATTCAAAGTGAATAATAATGAAGAGGGGCCATTTTTAAAGTAGTAGGAAGTGGCAAAAACCAATCTGAGAGGAAAGTGTATGACTGTGTCTATTGATATTTGAAGAGAAGAAAGGCCAAGGGCATCAATTCAGATCAAGACGTTAGAAAGAGATGCCTCCATGCTGCCACACATTGAGTGCCTCGCGTCTGACTGTGGCCTGGCATTTGAAGATGGTGTGCCAAACCCAACGTTAACTTCTCCTTTCCCCTAGTGTTGCACTCTTACTTACGTTGCCTCCAGCTCCTGGCTGCAAGATACAGCACCCGTGCTTATTTTCCTAAATGACCCCAAATAGAGCCATGTGAACATCTCTCTGGGATTTATGCCTGAGAGGGAATGTTCTGACCAACAAGCACAATAAGTAGTCATTAAAACTAAGTATTGATACTTTGTTTTTCAGGAGGGCTGCACCTATTTGTACTCCCACCACCAGTGCGTGGCTATCCCTGCTTCTTTGCCTGCTACATTCTCACCGGCAACAAAAGCCACAGCCAAACGCATTGTCATCAGGTGATTCTCACTCAGAGCAACCCCATAGGACAGGGTAGAGCTGCCCCCATGGATTTCCTAGACTGTAACCCTTTATGGAAGTAGAAAGCCTGATCTTTTTTCCTGCAGAGCAGCTGGTGGTTTCGAACTACTGACCTTGTGGCTAGCAGCCCCACTCATATCAGGCTCCTTCACTCACCAACTCATTATAAGTATCAATACGTACAATGAGGGCATTTTGTAGTATCTCTTTTTTAGTTACTAATAAATTCAGAGGCCTCTTCACACATTGTTAGCCATTGGATTTCCTGGGTTTTTTAGTTGGCTCTGCGTTGTTTTCTTATTGGTTCTCGGGAGTGCCTCGTATATTCTAGAAGTTGATCTTTCATTGTGTTTAGACATCCTAGCATCCCAGATCGTTCTCCCAGTCTTTTTTTTTTTCTCCCAGTCTTTCTGTGGGTGAATCTTTGCTGTGGTGTTTGGCTATTCAGCGTAAAAGGGCAGAATCAAGATTGGAGCACAGATCAGTCTTAGTCGCCCGTCATAGCTGTACTCTTACCATCCTACCCCATTCCCACCCAGATAAAGCACGAGTTAGACATGGGGGGAGGGAGGTCTATTCAGTCCCGGAAATTTCACCTGGAAGCATCCCACTAGTGCCATCAGAGCTGTGTGGATGTCTATAGGATGAGGATTCATGATCTTTTAAAAGGCTTTTTCTGTAGCCGCTGGCAGCTCCCATTTCTCTCGCCCTACCTTGGCAGCCTGGGGGCAGCCTTCACCTTACTGACCGTAATTGTCAGGCATTAGGCACGTGCCTAAGTGGAGCACTGAACCCCAGGTCTTCTTGGAGACCTGGGTACCACACTGACAACCCAAGCTGAATATGCAAAGCTTTCCCTGTCTCCCCACATCCCCTGCTCAGCCCTGACATGCCAGCAGGCAATGTCCTCATTTCCCTGGCATCCGACAGAAGAAACCTCAGGTAATTCACCCCTGACTCACTGCCGCCTGTTTTCTACCAGACCTTGCCGCATCCCTTTTCTCCCTGCTGTGTTGGGCTTCTGAGAAAAGACCAGGCTTTCTGTTCCCCTAAAGAACCCACAACTCTTCTTAATATGATTGCGCCATTAAATTGTGTGCTATGTGGAGTATGTGCCAATGACTCTATTGAAAAACAAAAGGAGGGGCCATTGCAGGAAGCCACAGGGGAAGTTCCCCCCTGCCCTACATAGGGTCGCTGTGAGTCAGAATCGCTGAGGACAGTGAGTTTGGTTGCTGTCCAGCTTTGTGCTGCTCGCTCTGATCTAGCTTCCTCTCTCAAGTGTCACGTCCCTCTATCCTCAGAGGGCACCACCTCTCATGGTGCCATCGCCTCTGTCCTGACTTCACTACAATCTTATGGCCATTCCTCATGCCTGAAAAATGTAATCTGAGAGCTGGCTGAAGGTCTCAGCTTGGCCGTTCATCATCAGTAGCAAGAAACCCTTCCTCAGCCAGCGGTGGATTCGTCTACAAACCTACAATCAGTGTCTGCTCGGTGTGAAGCTGTGATGGTCTTCCTCAATTTGACAGTGAATGACCTCATCCCTGGTCTCAATTTGCTCTTCATTTAGTAGAGGGAATACATTAGGGCCTCGGATACATTCAGTGTGATAAAAAAGAAATGTTAGCCATGATTAATTTGACCGAAAGGGGCTGGAGATGATAGGGAAGACCTGACTCAGGCCAGCTGGTACTCCATCCATCTGGAAGGATGGAGAATGGCGTTTTCCAGATGCTAGTGGAGGGCAGTGAAGCAGGTTGACATTTGTAAGGATGTGAGCTTCTCTCCCATCTTCCTCATGAGGTGCTCTGGATTCGCTCTGAAATAAGAGACCCACTTGGGGTTTTTGTCACAACCAGGTTTGGTCACCTACTCCTGTGA
The DNA here is from genome assembly GCF_050624435.1 of Tenrec ecaudatus. Taxonomy (NCBI): domain Eukaryota; kingdom Metazoa; phylum Chordata; class Mammalia; order Afrosoricida; family Tenrecidae; genus Tenrec; species Tenrec ecaudatus. The sequence goes on along the minus strand of NC_134530.1, from coordinate 66,231,673 downwards.
CCGCTTTACTTGGGCACCCCACTCCTCCCACCTGTACCACGCTGAAAATGCTACGTAAGCCCGTGATTTCTGTGAAATAGCCAAATTAATGTTCTGGACTCCACGTGTTCTTGTATGCGATGTGTGTGAGTGGGTACTCCCGGGAGACTGCGTGGGAAAAGGCTGGAGCTGTTGGAGTCGCTCTGCACAGGATGTAGAACCCAGGTCTGCTGACGCTGTGCTTCGCAGGACAAGGCATGACTCACTGTCCCACCAGTGCTCCCACCTAGAGTTCTCACGCAAACTCACTACCATCCAGTTGAGTCCAACTCATAGCAACCTTAGAGGACAGGGTGGGTTCCCAAGACTCCAACTGTTGTAACCGAGAATGTCTCATCTCCCCCCACCCTCCAGGATGGAAGTCTTCAGCACTAGGATAACACTGACTCTGCTGCTGCTCATTCACCCAGTCAGCTCCCCCCACAACAACCTAATTAATGTGCAACCGAACGACACTGGTCCTGAGCGGCACCACCTTCATGATGGTGGGTGGGCTTAGCAGCTCATCTCGCCAACCTAGGGAGCTCATCTTTCAGCATGATGTCATACAATGGTCTGTCATAACCCATTGTGTTTTCTTTTCAATCATTTTATTAGGGGCCCATACAACTCTTATCACAATCCACACATACATCGATTGTGTAAACTACATTTGTACATTCATTGCCCTCATCATTCTCAAAACATTGGCTCTCCACCTAAGCCCCTGGCATCAGCTCCTCATTTTGTCCCCTCCAGCCCCGCTGCCTCCTCCCTCATGAACCACTGATAATTTATAAATTATTATTTTGTCATATCTTGCACTGTTTGACATTTCCCTTCACCTACTTCTCTGTTGTCCGTCCCCCAGGGAGGAGGTCACATGTAGATCCTTGTAATCGGCTCCCCCTTTCCAACCCACCGTCCCCTTACCCTCCCAGTATCGACCCTCACACCACTGGTCCTGAAGGGATCATCCACCCTGTATTCCCTGTGTTTCCAGTTCCTATCTGTATTAGTGTACATCCTTTGGTCTAGCCATATTTGTAAAGTAGAATTGGGATTATGATAGTGGGGGAAGAGGAGGCATTTATGAACTAGAGGAAAGTTGTATTTTTCATCATTGCTACATCACACCCTGACTGGCTCTTCTCCTCCCCGAGACCTTTCTATAAGGGGATGTCTAGTGGCCTACAAATGGGCTTTGGGTCTCCATTCTGCTCCTCATTCACTATGATATGATTTTTTTGTTCTGATGATGCCTGATACCTGATCCCTTTGATACCTCGTGATTGCACAGGCTAGTGTGCTTCCTCCATGTGGGTTTTGTTGCTTCTGAGCTAGATGGCCACTTGTTTACTGTCAAGCCTTTAAGACCTCAGATGCTATGTCTTTTGATTGCCGGGCACCATCAGCTTTCTTTGCCACATTTGCTTATTCATCCACTTTGTCTTCAGCGGTTGTGTCGGGAAGGTGAGCATCATAGAATGCCAGTTTAATAGAAGAAAATATTCTTGCATTGAGGGAGTACTTGAGTGGAGACCCAATGTACTTCTGCTACCTTAGTACTAAACCTATAAATATATGTACATAGATCTATTTCCCTATCCTCATATATAAATATATTTGCATATGTACATGTCTTTATCTAGACCTCTAGAAACACCCTTTGCCTCCTAGCTCCTTCCTCTGTTTCCTTTGACTTTCCTCTTGTCCCACTATCATGCCCAGTCTTCATTCCTCTTGGTTACATTACCCTTGATCATGCCCTACCAGGCCTCCAACACCCTCCTCACCACTGATTTGGATCACTTGTTGTTCCCTTGTCCCTGGGTCTGTTAACACCACTACCTTTCCCCCCACCTCCCCCTCCCCCATGTCCCCCCACCCATTGTGTTTTCATTGGCCCATTTTGAAAGTAGATTTCCGGGTCTTTCTTCCTAGTCTGTCTTAGTCTCAAAACCTTGCTGAAACCTGTCCACCAATGGGGATCCTGGAGATACTGGTGACATAGCTAACACATCAGCATAACATACAAGCCATCACTTCTAAGAGTCGATAAATGGAAACTACCATGATCTTTCAGGCTAAAGAACTACATTATGGTCTTTAAAAAATATATATCTATCTTTAGTCCAAAAAAGTTGTCAGGAAGTATTCCACCAATTATCCCTTGTGAAAATACTGATTGTCAATGGTCTCTCATTTGTCCCATTGTGAACCTTATCTTCTCAGCCAAAATTTTCACAGCTTGAGGCCAGTGGCGTGGCATTTTGGGACATGTGATTGTTGGAAGGAGAAGATGCTGTAGTTTCAGAAAGGCATCTGATAAGATGAGGTCAAGTGGCTTTGCTCCTTATCTGGGACCCTCAGATGACTTTCACCTTCATGGATTACCAGGACCCGCAGACTGATTCTTGGACTCAGGCTCAGAGCATTGACTGTATCCAGGTTGGAAAGGAAAAACCTGACTCCAAGATAGATTGGTGCTAGCGAGATTCTGAGCGACATTTTTTGAAGTTTCAAAGGGCCATGTGTAATGAGTGTAAACTCCACACCTTTGTCTTTGGCCTGGGAGGCTTTGTGTGAATTAGTGATCAGTGTACTTCATTTTCTAATGATTTCCCTTGAGTTCTCTAAACCCTATCAACCCTGGCCAAGATCATGCCTATGTCAGGGCCTTTACATATCTGCCATCTAGAAAGTTCTTCCACTTGCTTTTTATGCGACTTGTTTCATCTCAGGTATCAGTTCTTGATGTCTTCTGTTGCCCTGCTTCATTTTCCTTATAAAATTATCTTATATTTTATTTGCATGTGTATTGTCTGTCTCCTCTGTAAGCCCTTACATTTTGTGTTAGCAGAGACATTTTCTCTCCTTATCACTACTGGGCAATGGCGTAAATTAAATGACCGAAAGAAGAAGCAACTCTCCGTTAAAAATTAAGAAGCCGACTTCATTGATGCCTGTAAATGCCTGTGACATTGAAAGAGATGTGTAAAGCTTTGGTTGCGCATGGCATAGAGCAGAGTGTAGATTAAATCATTATGAAAGCAGCATACTGTGGGAGGTATTGGCTATTGAGCCTAGAATATTGTAGGCCAGCTCTTGAATTTAAAATAAGAGTTTGAAAAACAAACAACAAACAAACTACCCAGGTACTTTGAGCTGCAGGGCTATAATGTAGGGGGAAGGAAAACCCGAATTCAAGTCCTTTGGGAGCCATCTTGGTTTCACAGTGAAAAACAATGAAAAACAATAGAAAACAAACAAACAAACAAAAACCCCACCTGGCTGCGGAGTCAGTTCCCACTGAGAGCATCTCTACAGGACAGCAGAACTGGGGTTCCAAGGCTGTAATCTTTTCAGCAATAACTGGTCACATCTTCCTCCCACTGAGTGGCTGTTGAGCACAAACCAGCAGCCTTTTGGCTCACGAGTGAGTTCTCACCACTGTACCCACAGGAATCCTCCATAACTAATGTCACTCACTGCCGTCATGTCAATCCTCTGAAGGACAGGCTAGAACTGCCCCCGGGAGTGAGACTGTCCCTCTTTCTTTATGGGAGTAGAAAGCTTCATCTTTTTCCCTCGGGATGGCTGGTGGTTTCAAACTGCTGATCTTATGGTTAGTAGCCCAGTGAATAACCCCAGATTCTCCAGCCTCACTACCATGGAGTCAGTTCTGGATGGAATAGCACCGCCAACACCCCCCTCCCACCCCCGTGGTTTCTGAGTCTGTAAATCTTTACAGGAGCAGAGAGCTGCATCTTCCTCCCACACAGTGGCTGGTGGGTTCAGATGGCTGACTGGTGATTGGCAGGTCAACTTGTCACTCACTGCACCACCAGGCCTCCTGGAATTTGGTGCACCTGAAGCCAACATTCTTTTGACCCAGGCTGGGGGAAAGGCAGAGTTCAGCCTCACCTCACCCCACTGTCCTGGCAGCTCTGAGCTCAGTCCTGGCAGTGAGAATACAGAGGTTGTGTCAAATAAAGGCTGGCGCAGGGCTGCCTGAGTAGCACGCACTCTTCCAACTGCAGGGCTCAGAAGCCAGCTTTTCCCAGCTCTCTCACAGACATGACGTATTGGGGCTTGAATTTCATCGATGGCCAAGAAAAGTGCCCGTCTTCTTGGCTTTCCTTATTCAGCGTCTCTTTGGGATTTCCTTCAGCCAGCAGAAATAGCAGTGCCCAAGGTCAAGGGCTGCAAGGAATGAAGCTCCTGCCATGGGAGGGTGGACTGTGGCAGGGAGGGTCCCTGAAGTGTGGTGTATGAATTCAACTCCCTATGGACTCAGTGCAAAGTTGTCATCTCTAAACAGAAGTGTGGAGGCTGGGCCCCGGGTCTAGCTAAGACTCCCTCCCTCTTGCTCCAGAAGACTCTGGGCCAGTAGAACACGGCACATTGAGGCTTGGCTGTGGTTGGTCAATCTCCTTCTGCTCTGTGTCCTGTAACGAGGGACTAGCATCCCTCCGCCTTAACTACAGGAAGGCACTGGGGTGCCAGAACATTCCTTAGTTGAGGCAGTCCGAGCCACCATGCTGAGTGGGTGTGGAGAACCGACAGTGTCCGTCAGGAGATGTTACGCTAGGTCTGTCGGGCAGACATTGTCACGAGTACTTTCTGCATGCGCCTCATATGGAAGGGCTGACTGGGAAAGACCCAGTGTTCAGTTGCTATGGCATCGACCCAAAATCACATGAGAGGTGCTTTGCACCGGGGAACGGGGCTTCTGACAGCCGGACTTACTGCTCTCTGCACCATTGACAAGCCAATGGGCGGTGCGGACAGTTACTGCACTGCACTGCTCCCTGAGAAGCTGCAGGGTCGAGTCCACCAGGAAGCACCTTCAAAGAAAGGTCCTACTTCCAGCAATAAGCAGCCATTGAAAGCTCCCGAGAGCCCAGTTCAACTCTGACCCGCACAGGCTGGCCACGGGTTAGAATTGCCTCACCGACATCTGGTTTGGCTTTGGGTTACATCAGAGGGAACTCGGTGACCTCTGATGACCCTCCACTTAATAGCTCTGTGATGCCTGGACTTCTCGTTTGGCTGAGAGGACGCCCGTCCTCTGGCTAACAGGAAAGGGGAGGTTCCCTCAGTGGTTTCTCCTCCACGTGGCCCTGAGATGGGAGACCCACCTCTGCTCCTAGCCAGGAAGATAGTAGCGCTAGAAGAGAACATGCAAGCTCATGGCCTCTCGGGCTCCCTGCGTGACACGGGCTGTCGCTCAGGGTGGCTCAGAGCAGGTGCAGCTGATGGTCACTGCCTGGTTAATGTCTGAGGAACTCTTTGCAGACTACCGTGCTCATAGTGCCGTGAGGTCACCAGAAAAGATAGGGGCGCCTTTGACAAATCGTGGTGCCCCCTTCTGGTGGAGGTGACAGGACAGTGGGAAGCTACTTCATGTGGAAGGGATCAGGTGTCTGAATCCAGCCCCCTCTTCTCTTCCCTACCAGCCCTGATCTTGGGCCTCTGAGTCCTCATCTCTAAAACGAAGGTGTGGGGCCAGGCCCTCGGTGTAGCTAAGGTTACCTCTTGCTCTAGGAGACTCTGGGGTCCAGCTGACCCAGGCACATCCAGGCATGATGCTGTTTGTCTAATCTCCTTCTGCAAGGGTGGATGGGGACCTGCCTCATCCCAGTAGGCCACATGAGGGGAGCAATAAACCATCCCTGCTTCCTCCCATCTGTCCTTGGAGCACGTCCCTGGGGGCAGTGGCCTCTTCTCACGTCACAGATGGACAGTGGGTCCTCAGTCCAGTGGCCTGTCTTCTCGGGGCTGAGCAATCCCAGGTTCTCCCAGCAGTGATGGTATTTGCTCATGTTTCCTCCCCGACACACGTCACCATCCCTCTTAAAATGAAGTGTCCTGGTGGGGAACACAATACAGATGTGGCCCAGCAATTGCAGAGGGGATGCAAGAAAGCTGCCAAGCATCGCTTGTCATTCAGCCATCGCCCCAACTGGACCCCTCCTCTGTCTAGTCCCAACCCATGGCATTTAGTGATCATCTGCCCTTGGCGAGCTGCGGAGTGGAACTTTGTATTTCTTGTGTAAATTTGAGTGGAGGACTGACTCTGGCTCCCCCTTGAGGGCAACTGGCTGGTAGCATGTGCTACTTCAGTATGTCTTGTATGGATTGGTTTAATGACTTGGATTGTTTCATTTATTAAAAGACCATCGTGGGGGTTCTTTATACCATTGCTGGACTTAATACCTAACCGTCTTTTAAAACTAGAGCCTCTGGCCAGGTCTCCCTTGTAACTTGGGCACTTGGGAGGCCTCTCTAGCCTGTGTTTGTTCATCTTTAAAACAAGGGGAATTTTCCTGCTCTAAGATCTATGGAACTTTGGGAGCGAGAGAAGGGCCTGTTTTCACAGCTACCACAGCTGCAATTTTCAAGTGTTCCCCCTCTCCTAGGAATCCACTGCATCCTCCAAAGGAGGATTCATCTTTTTCCTAATTATATCCCGTCCAGACTCCTACCTCTCACCTTCTCCTGGATTTTGCTATTCCCCACTTACTGCTCTGTCCCACTTAGCAGAAGCCACACAGGGGTTCCAAGCAGTGGCCCTGCTTCCATGTATGCCCTGGGTCCAGCACAGATGATCCAGTGACCTTGGAACAGGCACCCAACCTCTCTGCCTTTGCTCCTTCGTTTCCCAAAAAAGGGGATTACACCAACACTTGCCTTGTAAGGCCACGGATTTGTAATGGAGATGTCGGTATTGCGTTTAGAAGAGTCGCTCACAGTGCTCAGGAGAAACGTGTATCCTTTTGATGAAGCCAAGTGGCAGCTGCTTGTTTCCTCTCTGGAAAACAACACACAAGCAGACCATCTGAAGCTGTGACTCCCGAGCATTCCAGAGATGCTTGTTCTGAGGAGAAGACCATTACACTCATGTGGGATTGGGGGAGAGCCTCTGGCTGGTTGGTAGAGTGGGTCCAGGAGAGTAGGACAAGCCAAGGGAACCAGATTTAGGGTCACAGACAGGGGATAGTCATTATCTGCCAACCAAAGGGCACAGAGGTTCCCTTCCTGCCCAGCAAACCTCAGGTGCAGCCACTGCCCATCTGTCAGTGTTTTGCTCTAATGTTGAACAGGCTTTAGCCTGCTTCTATACTAAAACAGGGTAGGAAGAATGGCCTGGCAATTATTTCCAAACATCACATCAGCCCATGAAAACCCTATGGATCTCAGTTTCCCAGTTTGAGGACCAGACTGGGCAGTGTGTCTGTCCTTATGCACAGGGTCCCCATGACTCAGTGGCTGTCTTGGTGGCCACAAACAGCAACACAGACAATGGACACTAGCTGAGGACCTATGTGGGCCAGACTCTGCAGCAGAAACCAAAAATGATCCAGCCTTTGGAGGACTCAGAACAGTGAGTTAATGAACAGGCCCATGAATAATCATTGTGCCTACGCAGGGCTGAAAAGCCAGGCTGGAATGTATACAAGGCCAATACATAGCCCACTGCCAGCAAGACAATTCCAACTCATAGGAAATCTGTAGGACAGAGGAGAGTTCATCCTTGGGGTTTCTCAGACTGTAACTCTTTACAGGAGCAGACAGCCTCATTTTTCTCCTATGGAGTGGCTCATGAGTTTGACCCCTCAACTTTACTGTCAGCAGCGCAATGCTCAGCCCAGTGTGCCACTATGGTTTCAAGCCAAGATATAGGTGAAACAACATCAAAGGGAGTGAAATCTTGGTGAAATCAAAGGTTTAGGGCTCCAGCTAGGCAAGCCCATGGACGAAGTGCCTTCTGGTTTATTAAAATAGACTATCAAAAGAAATAGCGCCTGGGGTCTTAAGGCTTGAAGGCAAACAAGCGGCCATCTGTCTCAGAAGCAATAAAGCCCACATGGAAGAAGCACACCAGATTATGTGACCACAAGGTGCTGAAGGAATAAGTTATTAGGCACCAAAGAACAACAACCAAAAAAAAAACATTACATTGCATGCTCATCTCCATGATATGCTCGCTGACGACAAATGGGTGCATAAGTAAATGTGAAGAAAGCTGATGGTGCCCGGCTATCAAAAGATATAGCATCTGGGGCCTTAAAGGCTTGAAAGTAAACAAGCAGCCATCTAGCTTAGAAACAACAAAGCACACCAGCCTGTGGGATCACAAGGTATCAAGGGATCATGTATCAGGCATCATCAGAACAAAAAATCTTACTATAGTGAATGAGCGAAGTGGAGACCCAAAGCCCATTTGTAGGCCACTGGACATCCCCTTACAGAAGGGTCTTGGGGAGCAGACAAGACAGTCAGGGTGTGATGTAGCAATGATGAAAAAGACAATTTTCCTCTAGTTCCTAAATGCTTTCTCCACCCCACCCCACCCTGACTCCCTGACTGCCATGATTCAAATCCTACCTTGCAAGCCTGACTAGACCAGAGGATGTACATTGGTACAGATGGGAACTGGAAATACAGGGAAGACAGGGCGGATGATTCCTTCAAGACCAATGGTGTGAGTGGTGATACAGGGAGGGCATACGGCGGGTGGATTGTAAAGGGAGAACCTATTTCAAGGATCTACATGTGACCTCCTCCCTGGGGGACATACAACAGAAAAGTGGGGGGAGGGAGATGTGGGACAGAGCAAGATATGACAAAATAATAATTTATAAATTATTAAGAGTTCATGATGGAGGGGGGAGTGAAGAGGGAGGAGAAAATGAGGACCTGATGCCAAGGGCTTGGATGGAGAGCAAATGTTTTGAGAATGATGAGGGCAACAAATGTACAAATGTGCTTTACACAATTGATGTAAGTATGGATTGTAATAGGAGTTGTATGAGTCCCTAATAAAATGATTAGAAAAAGAGACAAGCTATATACATAGGGGTGGGGGCAGTGGTGGTTTAGTGATGGACTTCTCACATTCTGTGCTGGTTCAATTTCCAGCCAGTGCACCTCAGGTGCAATCACTGTCCACCAGTGGACACTCAAATGTCATGATGATATTGACCAGGTTTTAGCATGGCTTCCAGACTAAGATGGAATAGGAATAAAGGTTTAGTGATCCATTGCTAGAAATCCTACCAACCACAACAGTCCCATTTGTGTCTCATCCCATTGTCCATGGGGTCACCGTGCATTGGGGCTGACATGGTGACAGCTAGCAGCAACTACTGCAATATAAGTTGTGAATTGCAGCATAAAGCTAGAAGGCTGCTGCTCCTGGTGAAGAAACATACATAATCTTTACTTTATATATACATAGAATGCAGTGAGAGTCACCTTGAATGAATTCTTTTTAAAGAACATAACTATACAAAATATATGTATAACTATATATCATATCTTTCTATATGCTAGATTTGAACCTTCATGGCTCACCACTGTTTCTAAGGAGGGAGCCTTAGTTTGACTGCAAACCAGAGAGGTGGCTGTTCAAACCCACCAGCTGCTTTTCAGGAGAAACACGTGGCAGTCTGCTTCCATCAAGAGTGCAGCTTTGGAAACCCCGTAGGGTAGTTCAATTCTCTTCTGTAGGGTCCATAGACCTTGAAATCCACTCCATGGCAACCGGTTCGTGTGTTTCTATGCTTAGCCAAGAATGGGGTCAGTACCTTGGAGAGCTCCTAAGGACACCACAGGAGGCAGCTGGTTCTACTGGAGGCAGAAGCCTGCTTGCTGCAGGGACCAGCCTGGTGCCAGCTTCTATGCGTAGTAGGCATCTAGTGCAAAAGCCAGTGCTTCTCCTGTAAGGTGGATGCCCCAGGGAGGCTCATTAAAAGTGGCAAGGGGGGAACAAGTGGCCACTGGATGAAAGGCTGCTATCTGCTCACCCTGCCTATATGGAATCTTCTGGGTACCCAGGAGAAATCCTGGCACCAATTCTAATGTCAACAAAGAAACTGTCACCAGGGTGTGTGTGAAGTTTAGCTTTATTAAAAGTAGTTAGTAATTTTTCTCCCCTCGTGTAGGTGACTTGATTATTGGAAGGACAAAACGGAAAGGATCTTGCTGTCTAAAGGCAGAGCCAGAGAGCTAGGGCAAGCTCAGTAGCAGTTCTGCCATCTCAGCCTCGTGGATATGTGGATTATCCAATTAATCCAGTTCTCACAGGTGACCCTTTGAGACGCAGGGTGGGACCTGGCTCTGAAATGTTGACCCTTGGCTTTTGGCCCTGAACACTAGGGTCTCATTAAATGAGGTATAAATCCCGATGGACTGCAATCTGGGGAGATGCAGCCACACATGCATGTGCTGTTGTGTGTGTACACTGCCCTCTCTCACCAGGTGGGTGCATTTTTTGGCTATCCTCTTGTGGACCATGGTTATATATATATATATATATATATATATATATATATATATATATGGGAAGTTCCAGTCACACCTGGATTGGAGTGAGATGGTGATGTCAGCAGAGTTTATCCTTGAGGTTCCTCCTCTTCCTCTTCTTCTCTTTCTGTTCTCCTTCAGTCCATTTGTTCCACGCATACTTACCGAGCATCTACTCGGCGCAGGCCTGGGGGATTCCAGCACACTCAGCTGTAGCTGTCACATGTTCAAGTAGGCTGTCAGGGCAGCTCTGGTTTGAGACACTTATTCTGCTCATTAAAAGTGAGTTGTTAAATGAATGGTTGGATGTGCTTTTATTTTATACTTTTGTAAAACACAGTATAAATAAATTCATGTAACAGGGGGATAATCTTCAGCCAAACCACATGTGTGAAATTTAAATGTTGGAAATTTGGTGAACATGTGTGTCAGAGAAAGCAAGTGATTTTCATTCTCTGATTCCGTTCAATCCATTGGAGGGATTGCCTTTAGTAAGAAAGAGCCTAATGCTGCAGCAGCGGTCAGTGGGAAAGAGGGTCACGGTCGATTAGTGATGTCTGCCATGGGGATCATGTGGCGATTGTTGGCATGTGGACTCCATCTCTACTACCAGTCTTGCTGTTCCAGAAGCTTCCTGTTCTCAGGCTGTTCCCAACCTCTCTTGTCAATATAAACTATTATCTACACCACCCATGGCAGAGGGTTAGTACCATAATGTAACCACCCCCGAGGCTGAAAGAAAGTAGACAGAGATCCACAGCCAGTCTGTGCCATATCCCAAACTGAGTTAGTTTAACGGGATGATTGTAGCATGCCGGAACACACAGACCAGGCTGTACATCCTGATTCTTCTAGATGCAGCTGTGTCTCTGTATTAGTCTGGGTAGACTAGAGGAACAAATCCATGAACACACATATGTGTATAAGAAAGAGGTTTATATACAAGAGCAATTGAACATGGAGAGAACATCCCAACCCAGTCCAGTCCAAGGTCATAAGTCCGATATTAGTCCATATTTCCGACAGCAATCTATAAAGTCCTCTTCAGACTCATGAAATACAGGCAACGATGCCGAATGTAGAAGATCACAGGCCAGTGGGTAGAAAGTCTTTGGTGGTAGAAGCATCTCAGCATGGGCAGGGGTCTCCACGTGGCCATTCCAGTTCCCAAGGCTGTATCAGGGAAAGGTCCACGCGGCATCTCCTTAGAGATGCCTCACAGGAAGTCAGCTTTGTCAGTAGTCTCCAAGGGAATGAACCTAGAGAGATAGTGTCTCCTGCCTCGAAGGAGGAAGTACCAGATTTCCCAGAATCATCAGGAGAAGGCCATGCCCACACAGACGTCTCCTTGGCTCTCTCCAGATTGACAGCCTAGACTCCACCCCTACACTCTTAATCCTCAAATTGACACATGATTATCTGTCTACCACAGTTGCCCTGGGACTGAACTCTTCTGACCCTTAATGTATTTCTCTATAAAAATGCCAACAAGAATCCCTAACTCTCAGATATGTGGGAGAGGTCATAGCATATAGCTCATAGTACCCGGCACATAGTAGGCACATAATAAATGAGAGCCCTGGTAGCAATTTTAAAAGGTTGTGGACTGTTTAGCTGGTTCCAAAGTGGTGATTTGAATAAACCCTATCTTAAATAACGGATGTCACTTATGCTTGGGACAGTGGTTCCATCCCACCTCTACTCCTGAATCTAAAATATAAATAAATAAAGGGACTGACCTTTTACTAAGTGATTTGGAACTTCAGCGGAAGGTTCCATAATTGCTGGTTAACAGGCTCGGGAAACCAGCTCTTGCGCGGTAATTGGAGGTGTGTAGGTCAGGACATTTAATTATGGCCTGGCTGCCTGGAATAGAAACCTTGCCACCATGACGACACCTTTCTGCATCTGCCTGATTAAGTCAACAAATTGTTGGTTCCCAGCCCAAGCTGGACTGTGACAGGGCCTTCTTCCTCCTGGGCTCTGCAGGTCACGACGCTGTCAGTCACATTCCGCTACAAAGGCAGGCTACACCGGAAGAGGCAGAGGCAGGGCTCCTGCTGAAAAGGTGCCTGTGGCTAGTCAGGAGACACGAATAGCAAGTGTGAGCCTGTGAGGGAGCCCAGAGGCCATGCGTGGGTCTGTGTGGGTCTATGGAGACATCCAGGCAGAGTGGTTAGGGGACCCTGGAGTTAGCCTGACAAGTTTGAGCCCCAGCCCACCTACTAACAGTGATGGGTGCCGTGGATGAATGCTTTACTCTATTTGGACCTAGTTTATTTATCAGTAAAATGGGTACAGTAATAGCAGTTACCTCACAGAGTTGCTGTGAAGAGGAAGTGAAGTGATGTGAGAACGTGCCCAGGACAGTGTCTGTGTAGTACAGAGTCAATGGCCTGTCGTTCACCCGCTGCTGCCAAGTCAGTTCTGACTGGCAGCAGTCCTAAGGGCTGTAGGTGTCTGCAATTGTCATTGGTGTTGCCACCTAATGATCTGGACATGGAAGTGACCGCAAGGGCTTACCTGATGAGGGAAGACATGAGAGACAATTGGGTGGGTGCCACTCCCTGCAACTTCACACACCCCCTTGGGAGAACGCCGTGCTCCCCTGCTGGCCGCTCCTTGGCTTCCTGACCTATTTCCATGCAGATACCATTTAAGACCCAGGTCAAACATCTCAGCCACCATGAAACCTTTCCTGATGCTCCCCACCAAGCCCTCCCCACTGGGTTACCTGGCCCTTGGTGACTTCCCACAGCGCTTTTCACCTGGCAGCATTAGCCTTTTTCACACTGTGCTACAGCTGTTTGCTTCCCCACCATGGACACAGGTAGACCTGGATTTGAATCTGGCCCACAACCTGCTAGCAGTGAGACACCAGGAGACTGCCTCCCGTTTCTGCCCTCTGGTCTCTCTTCTCCACAAATGAAAGGCTACTGTAGGGATCAGAGTGGGTCTGGATCATAATGGGGTCCCTATGAAGGTGGCATTGCTCCCTCCTTTCCTCTCCTGCCACCCCCTTCTCCCCTGTACCTAGCATGGGACCTGCACCCCAGAGAAAGTCATGACTGTGCACTTCCATCCTTCCTTCCTCTCTCCTGTTCTCTGAAATCCTGGGCTCTAACACAGGGCTTTGCTTAATGCATGGTGGATGCCACATATGTTTGTATGTCCCTTCTCCTGCCCTCCCTATTTCAGATCTTCATTATCTAGCATATGGCTGGCAGTTGGTGACCTGGTGTGGTGGTGGCAGTGGTGGTGGTGGTGATGGTATGTGTGCTAAGATTGGCATGAGAAGCAGGGGTTGGCTGGACCTGAAACTGCATGGTAGAGCATTCGGTGGAAGCTGGGAGCTGTGCAGAAGAACTCAGCGTCTTCTACTTTTAATTTTGAAGCAGGTCAATGGGTCCTGTCCCTCCCACATCACAGCACGGGGAAGTGGTGGGGGTTGTGAGTGGGAGGAGGCCTGAAGGTGGGGTGGGTCAGGAGGGAGAAAGGAAATGAGTCCTGGTTGACTGAGTGGCGGGACAATGACTCATCCCATCCTCTGGAGGGGCACCGAGAGGCCGGGAGGAGGAGGGTGTTCAGCACATCACAGTCTGGGTCCTGTGGTGCTGACCTGGGGGAAAGCAGGGAGACTGGTAGACCCCCCCCCCCACTTGCTTGGAGTCCTCCTGAAGCTTCCCTGCCCTGGGCTCCTGCTGGCTTCGTCTTTGCCTTGGCGGAGGCCTCTCTCCCCCTTGAAGAAGTACAGAGGGGAAGTGCAGAGGTGCCCTGCTCAGCTTTTACCCATGACCATGTTGGGTGGGACAGCAGTGGCTTCTCCCTGAACCCAGTGAGGCGTGGGCAAAGCCCTTCACATGCTTATTCACCACCCTTCAGAAGTAGGTGCTGTGCCCACTGCTTTTATTCGTAAGAAGACGAAGCCTCACAGAGTGTCTTTCCTAACGTTCGCACCCAGAACCAGCTCTGTTAGTGTAGAGTCGATTCTGACTCACTTTGACTCCACGAGTTACAAAGTACAACTGCAATCGGTTGGGTTTTCATGGCAGAAGATCACTGTTGGGTGGGCTTGAACTACCAACCCTGAGAGTACAAGCTGAGCCGAAGTCATTCGAGATACTTGGAGATCTTTCCCCAACACACAAAAGAACAGAAACAGCACAGCAGGGTCCTGGTCTGTGGGCACCCAGGGTCTCTAGATCACCATGGCATCCTCTGAGAGAGGGGCAAGGGGAGAAGGACAAAGCCAACGCCCAGGAAATCTTCAGATCACCTGTCCTCTCCATGGGCCGTCAGGTTGGTCCCCCTGGCTGGGTGTCTTTACGGTTATGGCACCACAAGCTTCCCCCAAGAAGAGAGGGAGTCGTGAAGAGGATGCTCTAGAGGGCAGGAGCTGGTGCAGGCAGAGAGGGCTGTGAGAAGGCAGAGGGCTTTGTCCAGAGAAGCAAGGGGAACAACTAAAGTTCCCGAGACCTCCAGAAAGGGGACAGAAAGATCAAAGAGAACTGACATTTGGGGGGTTCCTACTGGTGCTTGGAGCTGGGAGCCCAGACAAGAATAAGGTCACGTTTCTGCCTTGAGAAAGCTCAGTGAAGTGGAAAGACATAGGAGTGAATCAGTATCAGCAGTAGAATGTTAGGCATTGTGACTGTAGACAGTATAATGCGCCACGCACTTCTGTAGACAGATCATGCTACTGTGGACGTGTGTGTAAGGCACTGATGGAGGGGGAATGGGTTCAGAACAACACCGGATATGGTTCGAAAAGAGCGCTCAGAAGGGATAACCTCTGAGCTGGATCCTGAATGGTGAGCACTGGACGCCAGGGGAGGCCGCGGGGGGCAAGCAGTGTGAAGAAGCGTGCCAGTGGAAAGGAGCAGCATGGGCAAAGGCAGGGAGGAGGAAGCCAGATTGGCTGGGCCCAAGAAATCATTCAAAATGGCAGTAGTAGCTAAAGGGGTAGGAAGACTCTAGTTGAGAAAAACCTTGGTATTTTCCAGTGCCTCCTAGACCACCCAGGGTCGGCGGGGCTGGGGTGAGTGGGGGATGGAAAGTGGAGGGATGTGGAGCCCAAGGGCTGACAGACTAAGATTGGGGTTTCAGAGAAGTGTCTCTGGCAGCCAGGGTGGATTGGACAGCTGGGGACGGGGGCTGGTACAAAGGCTGGGATCTCCTGTCAGAGGGTGAGAGATGGAGAGTCCACAGATATTCACAGTCCAGTCTGCCCAGCCTGCCACACTGAGTCTCAGAATCTAGACTGGGGCAGGGGACGCCAGTCACTCCTGGCTACTCCCCTGGCTGGGTGATGAGCTGAGAAAAGGTGCCGCAGCTTGTCCAATGGTCCTGCAACAGGGACAGGGACATGAGGACACAGGTCAGTCCACATTCATTGGACACCTGCTTTGTGCCAGATGCTGGGCTGGGGGATTTCCCTGCCATGGGTTTGTGCTCAAAGTTAAGATGAGACAAGGAAGGCTCAGAGTGGAGAAGCAAGCTACCAAGTGCCACGTGGCTCCTGGGTGGCTGAGCTGCAGCTCCACTCCAGCATGACAGGGCTAAGAGCTGCCTCCCTCACAAGGCCGCCACCAGGGTCTGGAGTCCTTGGACTCTGCAGGCACGTTGTTTTCACCAATACTGAGAGCGCCGCTGCTGCTTTTGTTTATTCAGACAGCAAAGGCTTACTGATCTCAGCCATGTGTCAGGTGTTGGTGGAACTCAGTTCACGGGAGAATTGGGTACACACACACACACACACACACACACACACACACACACACACACACACACACACACACTACAATATATCAACTAACCAAAGAGAAAGGAAAGAGCCGCCAATGATTTCCCTCTATCCAGGATAGAAGGAAGGGGAAGAAACTGGTTACCAAACAGAGTGCTGATTTCCCTCTATCCAGGATAGAAGGAAGGGGAAGAAACTGGTTACCAAACAGAGTGCACTAAAGAGATGACGACATAGGGTCAAAAGAATAAACCTGACTTGAACAGTTAAAATCTTGCCCGTTGATTTCCTGCTCTGATGTACGTGAGACCTGATCTGGTTCTCAGAATTTTTTGTATTTTTTTGTTTGTTCACATTGGGGTTTATCTCAGATGTATTTTGACCCTCTTGAAGTTGTGTGACATGTTTTTCTGTTTTTCAGTAGATAAACTTATAGAGACAGCAAATAGAACAGGGCTTCTGGGGGTGCAGCGAAGCTGGGTATAAAAGAGAGCTGGTGTCAAGTTGCTCAAGAAGGAAGAGAATGTTTTGAAACTGAGTGTGGTGGCAATTGTACAACACTGTTTGATGTGACTGAACTGTGGAATGATATTGTGTTAGTCTGGGTAGACTAGAGGAACAAATCCATGGATACACATATGTGTATGAGAAAGAGGTTTATATACAAGAGCAATTGAACATGGAGAAAACATCCCAACCCAGTCCAGTCCAAGATCATAAGTTCGATATTAGCCCATATTTCTGACAGCAATCTATAAAGTCCTCTTCAGACTCACAAAACACAGGCAATGATGCCGAATGTAGAAGATCACAGGTCAGTGGGTAGAAAGTCTTTGGTGGTAGAAGCATCTCAGCGCTGGCAGGGGTCTCCACGTGGCCATTCCAGTTCCCAAGGGTGCATCAGGGAAAGGTCCATACGGTATCTCCTTAGAGATGCCTCACAGGAAGTCAGCTTTGTCAGTAGAGTCTCCAAGGGAATGAACCAAGAGATATAGTGTCTCCTGCCTCGAAGGAGGAAGTACCAGATTTCCCAGAATTCTCAGGAGAAGGCCATGCCCACACAGACATCTCCTTGGCTATCTCCAGATTGACAGCCTACACTCCACCCCTTCACTCATAATTCTTTCAAATCGACAATTATATAACTACCACCGATATGATATCTATATTAGCTCCTACTAAAATGGTTTTGAAAAAAGCAGGAAATCAGACATAAATACATATACACCAATAGTTATAACAGTGAAAATGGGAAAACTACAGAAATGCTCATCAACAGTGAAGTGGATAAATAAAATGTAGCAAATACATTAAAAATGGAAAGAAAGAAATGACAACACACAAGGGGGCCCTCTTGAGGGAGAGGTGATTCAGAAATCCTTTTCTGTCTGTTATATCCTATAACCCCTTTAGGATTCCTGATAGCGTAGTGTATTTCCCATTGGGTTGTAAATGGAAAGGTCATGGTGTGAACCACCAGCTGCTCCGTGGAGAAAGATGAAACTTTCTACTGCCCTCCAGATTTTGTCTGGGAACCCCCGGGGCGTTCTACTCTGTTCTCTATATAGGGTTACTGTGAGTTGGAATCAACTCAATGGCAGTGAGTTTTCTATTTTTATGCCCTGTTCCCTTACTTTCCCAACTCTTGCTCTTGTTTACAAGGAAAGAACAGTAGGTCTGGATCCCACCTCTTGCTTTCTTCTTGCTTGGGATGCAGTAATTTATTGAGCATCCCTTCCATGCCAGCTCCCTCCTCTCTGCAGTCCCAGAAGGTGGTGCTCTCATTCTCAGGTAACACGTGCAGACACGAAGCTTGGGTGCAGGTTACAGGGCTTGCCAATGTCACCCAGATAGTAAGTGACAAAGGCAGGATTTGGATTCTGCTCCCTGAGCCCCTGTATTCTGTCTCCCTCGTGTCTATCCAGAGGGTGTTTTAATGTGAAGGCCTCAGTCCACCTAGGTTCCCAACATAAACACTAAATGAAATTGCTGGCATGTAGTGTATTTGTCTAGACACCCTGGACCAGGGAACAAATGGCCTCGTGGTTCCTGCGTACTTATGCACCAGGGAAACTGGTCTTGATTTCATTGGGAAGTTTCCTACCAAACTCATTCTTGTCACCTGACTGCAGTATATGCTGAGACCAACTCCCTGAGTTTAAAATTGTGTGTTGTGAGGGAGGGAAGGTGTTTTCAAATAGTCGAGACTATGATTGGTTCAGTTCTCTAAGCCATTTGCTGTACCCAGTCTGTTGGAGGGTAGCAATGAAGACATCACTATTAAATGCAGGCCATTTGCTTTGGACAGTTGTAGAAAATGTATCTCTATAAGCCAAGGGGTTTATAAGTGATGTGAATGATGTAAAAAATGTTTTATAATCTAAGAAACTATCATTTATTTCCCTCCTCCTTCTTATGCACTGGGCCACATCAAGGCGATGTTGATTCTGACTCGTGGCGACCCCTGGTGTGTCAGAGGAGAAGAGTGACTCCGTGGGTGTTTTCATGGGTCATTTGCAAGCCTTCCGAGCCTCTGGGTGGACTTGAACTCCCAATCTATAAATTAGTGGCTGAGGTCTTTACCCGTCTGCACCCCTCCGGAGCACCACACCATATTTCTAATAAAGATGGGAAGTGATTTACAATCATTCCACACAAGGATAAGATAGAGTTAAGAAGGAAATCAGGCAAAAGGAAAATAAGGGAAAGACAGTCTCATAAAGCCATGGGACTCTGGTTGGGACATGAAACTCCTGGAGGTGATGAACACATTTGGCATGAAGCTTCTTAGCAAAGAGAACTAAAAGGGGTCCAGTTAAGCTGGCAGTTCACAGCCACTGTGCCATGCATCAGATAAAGACAAATTAGGTGTCTGGGTTGTGCACAGCTTCCCTGGGCCTAAATCCATGGCCCCACAATAAGGGGACTTCATGTGACATAGCGGCAGCGTCTAGCACCATCACAGCGATGAGCTCATCCTACTGCCTGGTTAAGAGCTGAACTCATTAACCCTTGGCATCACCAGGGTCTGTCTGCGTGTCTACCTTACCCTTGCCCCATTTCAGATCGAAAACACTTTACTGACATGTTCTCAATATCTGGGCAGAGGGAACAGCATGAGCCCAGACCTGCATTTTGTTAAAGTTTAGAGTTGTCCTTGGATAGGAACCACCGGCAGGGGCTGGGCAGGGAAGGGAGGGGGGAGGAGGGGGAAGGTAGTCTATAGGGAGGCACCCAGAAAGGGTAGTTGGATGGGGTGTAGCACCTGCCTTGCAGAGGGCTAGGGCCAGCTCTGTTCAGAGTTGGGAGGAGACAGAGTCATGGCTTTGATGACTCTTGCTTTGGAACCATCTGCAGCTGAACTGGAGTCTAAGAGGAACTGGGCAGTTCAGGAAGCCGGATTAGATGATCTGCTTCTGGGTCTTGACCCTCAGAAGCTGAATATCTCTTTCATGATATTACAGCAGTGTTTCTCATGCGAAACAACACATATTCTTCAGGCTGCCAGGAAGCAATCTAAGAAACCTGAGCTGCCCCACTGTCGGAGCCTCATATTCTAGGGGTTTTGTCTGTTCTATTTTTGAGGCTGGTAAACTGGTTTCCTGTTTGTTGCAAAATGGGTGGTTGTCGCTGTCTGTGCCTGCGCTGACTCCAGCCTGGCCTAAAAGGAGGTCGCCTCACCAGCCAAGGTCCATCCTTGTGCCTTGGGTCACTTCCCTCTGGGCAGGGCCAATAGGAACCCAGGATTGCCTGAGGTGAGGAGTAGGGGCACCCTGCCGCCTGCTCCCTGGGACACCCTCCGTGATTTTGAAGTCACCACAAATCTTTACAGGACCCGCCTCTGTCAGGCCTGGCTGCAAGTCATGAAGAGGGTCAAGGTAGAGTCTCAGTGAGCTTGAGAGCAGTACCTGGAAGACGGAGATATTCTTGTTTAGTTCTGCAGTACTAATAACCCAGAAATAAATCCCATACATGGGCAGCATTAGCAAACAGAGATGCATTCTCTGATAGTTTAGGAGGCCGGAAGTCTGCCTCAGTTCTAGGGAATGGCTTTCTCTCTCTGTCAGCTCTGGAGGGAGATCCCTGTTTCTGTGGTTTCTTCTGCCTGGGCCCTTGGAGATCTCCCTGTGTCTTACTCAATCTCCTTTCTGAAGGTACTCCTTTTAGATTGTGTGAGAGATTGACTCAAGGTGCCTCCTAGACGAGTCTGACCTCATTCACATTACAAAGACAACCCAGTCCCAAATGGAATGAGAATGATCCCTATACAGATTAGGATTCACTACCCAGATTTGGGGGAACATTGTTTTCACGCATCACATCCTACCCTTTAGCCCCCTGAAATCATATCCATGCCATATTCACCCCATCATATCATCCCAACAGTTTTAAATAATCTCAAAGTCCAAAAAAGCATCGTCTTAATCATTGAAATCATCTAATAATAAATCATCTAAATACAAGTGAGACTTTAGGCAAATCCCATCCTGGGATCAAAATGTTTCATCTGTGAACCATGAAGTCGAGAACACAGGTAGGATGGATTAGATTTTGACTCCCTAGAATACGTGCCAACTTGGCTGGACTAGACTTCTCCGTGGTTTGATAGTTATGCAATGATGCGATCATCCTCCAGAGTGTGTTCTGGGCATGGAGATAGGGTGGCGACACCTTTACTCAGGCCACAGTCCTGATCTAATGTTAGGAGATTCTTCCCCGGGGTGTGGTCTCCATTGCCTTTTATCTTACAAGAGATAAAAGGAGGGTGTGATGGGTGGGGAAGAGGGGCTTTAGTTCCACCAGAAGCAAAGAGCCAGGACTGAGTGAGTCCTCTGGCCCTAAAGTCACTGCTGAGGATGCCCAAGACTCAGGAAAGATTGATGCCAAGACACATATAGGTAGGTGTCCAAAGAATGTTGGACCCATGAATAATGAAAGTAGACAGGGGTCTTTGTCTAGAACTGACAGCAAGAGACTCTTTCCAGAGAGCCAGCCCTCTGAATTCAGATCTCCAGTCTCTCCAAAACCGTGAGAGAATAACTTTCTGTTTGTCACAGTCATCCATAATATTTCTATTATAGAAGCAGTAGAGGAGCTATTTACTGCAAGGTCAACAGTTCAAATCCACCAGCCGCTCTAAGGGAGAAAGATGTGGCTTTCCAGTCCTATAAAGATTTACAGCCTCAGAAACCCACAGGGGCAGTTCTTCCATGTCCCGTAGGGTCGCTATGAGTCGGAATCAACTTGATGGCAGTGAGTCTGTTTAGTTTTGTTGTTAACACAGTCGATAACTAAGACAAGTTCTCTATTTCTAAAATACAATGGCACCAAACAAGTCCCAAACCCACCAGTCAGAACTACATTAGCTCTCAAGGCTTTAAAGCAAGTCTCTGCTCCCTGAAACCATCCATGTCGTCTGGATGCTAGCAACAGAGTGTGTGCCCTGTGCTTCAGTTCTACCTTCTGGGCCACTAGGACGACACATCTGTCCCCTCTGCTTTGGGTACCGCCATTCACCTTGTCCATCTGAGTGGCGACCTCAACCATAATGGCCCCCATTCCTCTGCCCCATGAGCATGGAAGCTCCTCCCTCTAGCCTTGAGTAGCCATGCTCCTAGCACATAGTAGTGGCAGCCCCACACACCGGAACGGAGTTAGCAAAGATTGGATTCTTTGAAACCAAGGCAGCAATCTCGCCATTTGAGATCCAGGAGACCATGGTCCCATCCTTGTAATGGAGATGGCCTTCTATCCTGTGTCCCTTCCACCAGTTCTGTTGATTTCTGAGTTGCTCTATGGATTGTCATTTTCTTGGAAGACAATAGATGTAGCTCCTCTCCTTTGACCTGTTCCTGGGCTATTGAGTTCCAAGAAGCTGACAGCTTCTTTTCTTTCTTTAATATTTTTTTTTTCTCTCCATTCCCTTTTGTCCAAGCTGATGGGCTTTCTGCTGTGGTCATGAGTGAGATCCATTCATCCCAGGCTTAATCTCTTCAACCAAAGATGGTGTAGCCATGACCCTGGGGAGCATTCCAGCACCTATGTCCTTAGTTTTTGTACCACATCATTTTCCAAATTTTTACACTCTATTTTCATTTTGCAGAGTGCATTTTTAAGTTTCTCTCTTCTCACTTCTCGTTTTAGTATAAGCAGCAAGGAGAAGACATGCAGCCCCTTTAAGAACTTGTTTAGAAATCTCATCAGCCAAATATTCAGGTTCATTATTATACATGATATCTTTCACCAAACATCTGAACATACTTCAGACAAGTTGCTTGCCACTGCATAAAAGAATTTTGTGGTTTTTCAATTGTTCAATGTTAAGCCTCACCAGAATCATTTATTTACACAGTTTGAACAACAACTAGAGCTGGCACCCCATATATTCTCTAAGATGATAGAGACATTCTCTAGAGCTCTCCCCACTTCCTTCCAGTCATCTTCAGAATTGCCCTTGACATTCATAATTCTACCAGTCTCTTCAAGGCCATTGATGGTTTGCTGCTAATGTTGGGTTGGGCCAAATTGACTTTGACTCATCCATTTCCCAGTTTGTTGCCATCCTTAACATTGTTTTGCTTGAGCCCCTTTTGCAGCCACTGTGCAAATCCATCTCATCTAGGGTTTTCCTCTTTTTACTGACTGGCTACTTTACTGAGCAAGATGTCCTTTTCCAGAGATTAGTTTCTCCTGATAACTTGTCCAAAGTACCTGAAACAAAGTTTTGCCACCATCACTTTTTAAAAAATCATTTTATTACAGGCTCATATAATTCTCATCACAATCCATCCATACATCAATTGTGTAAAGCACATATGTACTTTCATTGCCCTCATCATTCTCAAAACATTTGCTCTCCAATTGAGCCCCTGGCATCAGCAGCTCATTTTCCCCTTCCCCCATGAACCCTTGATAATTTATAAATTATTATTTTGTCATATCTTGTGCAGTTTGACGTCTCCCTTCACCCACTTTTCTGTTGTCCGTCCCCCAGGAAGCAGGTCACATGTAGATCCTTGTAATCAGCTCCCCCTTTCCAACCCACCGTCCCTCTACCCTCCCAGTGTCGCCACTCACAACACTGGTCCTGAAGGGCTCATCCACCCTGTATTCCCTGTGTTTCCAGTTCCTATCTGTATCAGTGTACATCCTTTGGTCTAGTCATATTTGTAAAGTAGAATTGGGATTATGATAGTGGGGGAGGAGGAGGCATTTATGAACTAGAAGAAAGTTGTATGTTTCATCATTGCTACATCGCACCCTGACTGGCTCTTCTCCCCGAGACCCTTCTGTAAGGGGCCGTCTAGTGGCCTACAAATGGGCTTTGTGTCTCCACCCTGCTCTAACCCCCTCATTCACTATGATATGATTTTTTTGTTCTGATGATGCCTGATACCTGATCCCTATGACACCTCATGATCACACAGGTTGGTGTGCTTCCCCTTTGTGGGCTTTGTTGCTTCTGGGCTAGGTGGTTGCTTGTTTAACTTCAAGCCTTTAAGACCCTAGATGCTATATCTTTTGATAGCCGGGCACCATCAGCTTTCTCCACCACATTTGCTTATTCACCCACTTTGTCTTCAGTGGTTGTGTTGGGAAGGTGAGCATCATAGAATGCCAATTGAATAGAAGAAAGTATTCTTGCACTGAGGGAGTACGTGAGTGGAGGCCCAATGTCCTTCTGCTACCTTAATACTAAACATATAAATATATGCACCTAGCTCTATTTCTACATCCTCATATATAAATATATTTGCATATGCACATGCCTTTATCTAGACCACTAAAAACACCCTTTGCCTCCCAGCTCTTTCCTCTATTTCTTTTTTTGTTTTTTTTAGTGTGAAATATATATATTTCTTTTTTTACATTTTATTAGGGGCTCATACAACTCTTATCACAATCCACACATATACATACATCAATTGTATAAAGCATATCCGTACATTCCCTGCCCTAATCACTCTCAAAGCATTTGCCCTCCACCCAAGCCCTCTGCATCAGGTCCTCTTTTTTTTTCCCCTCCGTCCCCGCTCCCCCCTCCCTCATGAGCCCTTGATAATTTATAGATTGTTATTTTGTCATATCTTGCCCTATCCGAAGTCTCCCTTCCCCCGCTTCTCTGCCGTCCATCTCCCAGGGAGTAGGTCACATGTGGATCCTTGTAATCAGTTCCTCCTTTCCAACCCACTCACCCTCTACTCTCCCAGCATTGCCCCTCACACCCAAGGTCCTGAAGGTATGGTCCACCCTGGGTTCCCTGTGCCTCCAGCTCCCATATTTCCTTT
The DNA here is from genome assembly GCF_050624435.1 of Tenrec ecaudatus. NCBI lineage: Eukaryota > Metazoa > Chordata > Mammalia > Afrosoricida > Tenrecidae > Tenrec > Tenrec ecaudatus. The sequence continues at coordinate 66,207,310 of NC_134530.1, read as the reverse complement.
CACTTTCTTATCCCACTATCATGTTCAGTCCCCACCTGGGTTTCAGCAATTCCTCTTGGTTACATTACCCTTGATCATGTCCAACCAGGCCTCCCACACCGTCCTCCCCACTGATTTGGATCACTTATTGTTCCTTTGTCCCTGGGTTTGTTAACATCACTACCTTTCTCCTCCAGATTGTTCATCCAGCCTATTTTATTTAGACAGACCTGTGGAGATAATAACATGCACAAAAACAGAACAGAGCAAAACCAAGCAACAATATACAACAAAACAATGACAAAAAAAAAGCACAACAAGAAAGAAAAGCTTATAGTTAGTTCAAGAATTGTTTGTTGGCCTTTAGGAGTGTTTTCCAGTCCAGTCTATTGGGGCACCATGCCCTGGCCCCAAAGTCCACTTTCAGCATTCCCTGGGGACCTCGCCGCTCCATTCCCTTGCTGTTCTTTTGCACCCCCTTAGTGTCTTGCCTCAGTGTGACGGGATCAGATTGAGTGAAATTCCCACACTGTCTCCAGTATTGTCCCCTGTAGGGCTATGGGTGAGTAAGGGCGTCATGTCTCATATTGGGGCCGGCCATGTGGTCCTCATCTCTGTGGACTGGCTGCTCTAATTGGGAACATTGCCCTCACAGCCTGGTGGGCCAGGATATTCTCAACTCCCTCCTCCTCCCCCTTCATCTGCTCCCGTGTGCTCTGATCAGATATGTCCCTCTCCCAGAGCTGCAGATTCAATGCCGTCCTTTGAAATAAATTCTTCTGAGGGGAGGGACAGGTGTCCGCATAGTAGTTGGGATTGGGTGGTCCCCCTAGACCTCTCCACTGGTTCCCTATTCCATGCCGGCATGTTGCATTCATATTTTGGAGCACTGGGTTGAAGTCTGGTCCCTCTTTCCCTGTGGATATATAAACAATCCCCTCCCTTGGGTGGGTTAGTGTCCTGTGCCCCTGCTACCCATTTCTTTTTTAATATTATATATTTTTTCCTTTCCTCACCTCCTTTTTAGTTGTCTACCATGTGTATCCCTGTATTTGGTCTGATCCCTGCCATATTACCTGGTCCTCACCACAGGAATGTTTGTATACAGTAGCTTTTTCCCTATGCCCCTTTTACATTTTTTATTTTTATAGTTTAGATCAGCGGACTCATGTTGTACTTGTCCTTTTGTGCTTGACTTACTTCACTTAGCATGATTTCCTCCAGTTCTTCCCATGCAGCGATGTGCTTCATACATTCATCACTGCTTTTTAACAATGAGTAGTACTCCATTATATGTATATACCACAACTTTTTAATCCAATCATCAGTTGATGGAAATTCGAGGTGTTTCCAACTCCTTGCAATTGTGAACTGTGCCGCAATGAACATTGGAGCACAGATGTCTGGCCTTGGTTTGTTTCTTGCCTCTTCTGGGTATATACCCAGTAGGGGGATTGCTAGGTCATATGGTAACTTGATTTCCATCTGTTTTAGATGTTGCCTGATCAATTTCCATAGTGGCTTTCCAACTTACAGGTCCACCGTCAGTGAATGAGAGTTCCTGTCTCCCCATAGCCCCTCCAACACTTGTTGCTTTCTGATTTTTTGAATTGGGCTATCTTTGAGGGTGTTAGGTAGTACCTCATTGTTGTTTTAATTTGCATTTCTCTTATGGCTGAAGATCGGGAACATTTTCTCATATGTTTCTTGGCCATTCGGATTTCTGCCCCTGTGAAACTTCTGTTCAGGTCCTTTGCCCCATCCTCAGTGGGTAATTAGTTTTTTTCTTTTTGGGAGCAAGCAGAGTATTGTAGATTTTAGCAATAAGGCCTTTGTCTGATGTGTCATTGCTAAGGATGTTTTCCCAGTCCGTGGGCTCTCTTATTACTCTCTTGGTGAATTCTTTCGATGTACACAAGTGTTTTATCTTCAGTATATCCCATTTTTCAATTTGTGCCTCCTTTGTGTTTGTGTCCTTCCCCATTTCTGATAGCCTATGTATTCCCTGTGCCAAAGTTCTCAAGTTGGTCCCAATTCCCTCATTGATGTCTCTAATAGTTTGAGGTTTAACTTCAAGGTCTGTGATCCACCTTGAGTTTATTCTTGTGCATGGAGTGAGATAAGGGTCTTGCTTTATTTTTCTGCAGGTAAATATCCATTTTTTTTCAGCACCACTTGTTAAAGAAGGCATCTGCTTCCCATTGGATATTTTTGGGGCCTTTATCAAAGATCAGTTGTCTCTATGCTGATGATTTTATTTCTGGGTTTTCAGTTCTTTTCCATTGGTCTGAGTATCTTTCATTGTACCAATACCATGTGGTTTTGACAAATGTGGCTGTATAGTATGTGCCAAAGTCAGGTAAAGAAGCTTTCCCACTGTGTCCTTCTTGAGGAGTTCTCTGCTAATTCTGGGCTTCTTCCCTCTCCATATGAAGTTGGTAATCAGTTTTTCCATTTATTCGAAGAAAGATGAGGGTCATTGTATTGCGATTGCATTAAACTTATATAGTGCCTTTGGCAGAACTGACATCTTGACTGTATTGAGTCTTCCAATCCATGAGTATGGGAACATTCTTCCATTTGTTGAGGTTGCTCTTGGTTTCTTTTAATAGTGTTCTGTAGTTTTCACCATATAAATCTTTTGTTCTTTTAGTCAGGTATATCCCTAGATATTTCAGTTTGTATTTGGCTATTGTGAAGGGTATCACCTTTTTGATCTCTTCTTCTGTGGTCTTATTCATTGTGTATAACAGTCCAATGGACTTCTCTTTGTTGATTTTGTATCCTGCCACTCTGTCAAACTCCTCTCTTGCTTCCAGTGCTCCCCTTGTAGAGCTTTTGGGGTTTTCCATATATAAAATCATATCATCTGCAAATAATGATAGTTTCACCTCTTCCTTCCCCAGATGAATACCTTTGATATCTTTTCTTTGCCTTATGCTGTTAGCTAAAACCTCCAGCACGATATTAAATAAGAGTGGGGACAAGGGGCATCCTTGTCTGGTCCCCTTTTTCAGTGGGATTGTGTTAGTCTTTTCTCCATTGACTACCACGTTGGCTGTTGGCTTTTCGTATATGGCTTTTCATATTGTCTTGAGGAATTTTCCTTCGATGCCTATCTTCTCAAGTGTTTTAAACAGGAATTGGTGTTGGATGCTGTCAAATGCTTTTTATGCATCTATCAATATTATCATGTGATTCCTATAGTTTTCATGTCAATGTGACAAGTATTACTAATAGTCTTTCTTATGTTGAAACATCCCTGCATCACTGGTGTGAATCCCACTTGCTCATGGTGAATTATTTGTTTTATATACTTTTGTATTCTGTTGGCTAGTATTTTGCATTGATGTTCATTAGGGATATTGGTCTGTAGTTCTCGATTCTTGTGGGATCCTTGCCCAGTTTGGGTATTTGAGTTATGCTAGCTTCATAGCAGGAGTTTGGGAGTTTGTTGTCCTTTTCTATGTTCTGTAAGCATTTGTGTAGGATTGGTGTTAGTTCTTACCTAAATGCTTGGTAGATTTCTCCAGTGAAGCCATCTGGTCCAGGGGATTTTTTTTGTTGGTAATCCCTTGACAACCTTGTCTATTTCTTATATTGCTATGGGTCTATTGGTATTCTTGACTTCCATCGAAGATAGTCTAGGGAGGGATTGTTTTTCAATGAATTTGTCCATGTCTTCCAAATTGTTGAATTAATTGGAGTACAAGCCTTCAGAACACTTTGTAATTATCCTTTGATTTCATGAAGGTTTGTTATAATGTCCCCTCTTTCATCCCTTATTCTTGCTATTGAAATTTGTTCCCTCCTTTCTTTAGTTAGGTTTGCCAGTGGCCTGTCGATTCTGTTTATCATTTCAAAGAACCATCTTTCAGCAACATTAATTTTTCCATAGTTTTCTTATTTTCCCTCTCCTGAATCTAAGCCCTGATTTTTATAGTTTCTTTTCTTTTGCTCTTAGTAGAATTGTCCTACAAACTCTGCTCTAGTTGTTGTAAATTTTGTGCCAGCATATCAATCAGGAGTCTCTTTTCCTTTCTCAGGTGTGCATGTATTGCTATGAAACTTCCTCTGATAACTGTCTTTGCTGTGTCCCATAAGTTTTGGTACATTTTGTGCTCATTCTCATTGGTTTTTAGAAATTTCCTAATTTCATCTCTGATCTGTGCCAGTATGCACTCCTTTTGCAGTAGAGAGTTATTCACCTCCCAATTGTTTGCCCTTGTTTTCTTTGTCTTCCTCTTGTAGATTTCCAGCCTTATGGCACAGTGGTCAAAAAAGAGAGGTCTGTCTGATATCAATGTGCTTAAATTTATGTATATTCGCCTTATGCCCCAGCATGTGGATTATCTTTGAATGTGTGTCATGTGGGCTTGAGAAGAATGTGAATTTTGGGGTATTTGGATGAAAAGCTTTAAATATCTATCAGGTCAAATTGCCTAATTGTGGTGTTTAGATCTCTAGCCTCCTTGTTGAGCTTCTTTTCCTGTGATCTATCTTTCTCAGAGTGTGGTGTATTGAAGTCACCCACTATAATTGTTGACACTTTTATTTCTTTTTTCATCTTTTGGAGCATTTGGTTGACATATTCAGCGGGTCTCTCATTCGAGGAATGTGTGTTTACAATGCTTAGTGGTTCTTTGTCTACCATTCCCTTTAGCATTATATTGTGTCCTTCCTTATCTCTTTGTATGGTTTGCACATTGAGGTCAATTTTATCCGAGATTAGGATTGCAACCCCTGGTGTTTTTGAATTGCTGTTTGCTTGATGTGCCTCTTTCCAGCCTTTGATTCTCAGCCTATTTTTGTCTGTAGCCTTGAGATGTGTCTCCTGTAGGCAGTAGATGAATGGGTTGTGTTTTCTAAGCCAGTCTGCTAGTCTCAGTCTTCTAATGCTTGAGTTCAGGCCATTGATATTCAGGGTTATTATATCCATCTGCGGACTCTGTGATGTCATCTTATACCTTTTTTGTTGGGTGTTTTTCTACTTTCATTTCTCATTAGTGTGTTGTGCATGTGTGTGTGTTTGTGTGTGTGTGTGTATCATTCTTGACTTCTTTTCATCCTTAAGCCAATGCTATCTTGGGGTCTGTTTTCTCTTTGTTTCCCACTGGGTGAAGTTCTTCTATGTGGCGGTCTCTTATTTATGCTTGGTGAGTGTTGTTCTTCTGCCCATACTGGGTTGGCAAGGATCTTTTGTAGGGCTGGCCTTCTATCATATTCTTTGAGTTTTTCCTTGTTTAGGAAGACTCTTACTTCTCCATCTATCTTGATCAATAATTTGGCTGGGTAGAGTATTCTTGCATTGTTTTCCTTCAATTTTTGGAATGTGTTACTCCACTCTCTCCTCTTCTTCATAGTTTCTGCTGATAGGTCTGAGCATAATCTTATTTGGGAACCTTTATATGTGATTGTTTGTTTTTCCCTAGATGCTCTCACGATTTTCTCCTTTTCCTCAAGGTTGGATAGTTTAACTATTATATTCTTGGTGATTTCTTCTTTGGATTCAATCTAGCTGGTATTCTTTCAGCCTCCTGAATGGTTGCCTGGTTTTCATTCATTAAGCTGGGGAAGTTTCCCTCCAAGAATTCTCTCACTATTGTTGCAGATGATTTCTTTGTTGTGTCTTCCTCCGATAAGCCAATACTTCTTATGTTGTTCTGCTTCATAACATCAGACATAGCTCTTAGGTTTTCTTCAGCTTTTCTGAAGGCCTTATTAAATTTTTGTTCGCATTTGTTAAAGTCTGCTTGGCTGTCCTCCAATCACTGATGCGGTTCTCTCCTTCCTCTAGTCAATTCTTGAGGTCTATGTTTCTGCTACTGCTTTTAGTTATCTCTTCCATAAGCGCCTGTATTTCCCTTTGGTGTACAGCCTTTATCTCCTCTATCATTTCATCCTTTTTCTGTATTGCTTCCCTCACATCCTGTATGACGCCAAGCAGCATTCTGAAAATGTCTTTCTGTGGCAGCTCAATGTCTGCTGCTTCTATACATGTCGTTATGTTTGGGACATCTTCTGCCATTGCCTTTTGTTTCTCCTGATTTTTCGTTGAGGTCATTGGGGCTGATGGCTGTTTACGTGCGTTGCGTTGTTTTAGAAGAGCCAGGTGCCATTTTACAGGGAGTGCAAGAGCACTGGCTCTCTCTGGGAGACTTGTAGGAATGCTTCTAAGAACTGCCTACAGCTAATATCACTATGTAATTAACCTACCACGTTATCCTCCTGTGGCTTCCCTCTCAGGGGAGTGCCCAGAAGGCTGGTGGGTTGCCTGCTTTGGTCTTGCAGAGGTTGGGCAGAGGATGCTGCAGCAGCTTGGAACGTTGACAAGTGTTGGCCGAGCTGCCTTAGGCCCCCAGGCACATAGGCAGGATTTCCTCGGTAAGAAGTTGGGCACAGTATCCCCTGTTGGAGGTTGGCAGGGCTTTCACAAGCCCCAGCTAGCTGCACAGGGTGGAGCTCACCTAGCTGGGTGAGGCGAAAGCCGAAATGTCCTTGACTAAGGGGAGTGGTCTGGAGGTCAGCTAAGGGGTGTGGTCTGGAGTGGAGTGTGAGAGAACAGGAAAGAGACAAAGAAGAGAAAAAAATTTTTAAAGCCCTCCGATACTGTGCAGGGATATAGAGAAGAGAGGAAAACAAAAGCCAACAATGTAGCTGAGTCCCGATACTGCAGGAGGAGGTTGCAGTGGCAAGCTGTGGCTGTGGTGAGAAAAAGCCCCTGCACAGCCCTTCAAGACTGTGGGGGGATAGAGAGAAGAGATGGTAACAAAAGTAACAATGTAGCTGAACCTCGATCCCTGCCGGTGGAGCTCCAAGGGTCCAGTCCATGTCCTGAAGCAGACGGCAGCAAACTGGCTGTGTTGAGACCAAGCCCCCCTATAGGCTCCAAATGGTCCCGACTCAGGCAGAGACAGTGGCTGGGCCAAGGTCAAGCTCCAGCTTGCCTCCACTGTGGTAAACCAAAAGCCCCCAGCCCCTCCAAAACCCATGTGTCTGTGCCTACTTATCTTTATGATGCTCCTCCTGTGCTCCAGCAGCGTTAAATTTCCCTCTCAGCAACTCTCCTGGGTTGAATTCTGAAGAGTCCCTCTGGTATGTGTCACTTGGTCACCATCTTCCTGGAAGTCACCACCATCACTTTTAAGAGGAATTCTGTTCCTCGTCTGAGACAGATTTATTTATTGTCTGGCATTCCCTGGTATTTTCAATATTCTTTGCCAACACCATAATTCAAACGCATTGGTTCTTCTTTGGTCTTCCGTATTCATTCCAAATTTCACATGCATATGAGGTGATTGAAAATATCATAGTTTGATTCAGGCATCCTTAGTCCTGAAACGACATCCTGGCTCTTAACACTTTAAAGTCTGGTGCAGCAGATCTGCCCAATGTTTAATTTCTTGACTAGATCTTTACTAATAGACTCCTTAAAACTTTTCCAGCATCCACTCACTATCTAACTCCCAAACCACTCCCACATTGTAAATTGGCTCCATTGGCTCTTCAACTTCTGTTTCCTGGCTCCTTGGAAGTCTATCTGTGTGGGTCTTGGCATCTATTTTACCTATCTCCTTGCTTCATCTGCTCTTTTTCTATTTTGTAGGATTTTGACTCAGGGTACCAGTGCTACTCATCCTCCCTCATTAGCATAACAAAGGCCACCCACTGTCACATGGTATTGCAACCACATGCACAGTCCACTGCTGTGTAGCTAGCTCATTGAGACTGGCAGCAGTCCTCCAAGAGAGTCAAACTCCCACTTTGGTTTTCCTAGACTGCTCTCTTTACACAAACGGACTGCTATATCTTTCTTGGTTAGTGGCCAAGCACTTGACAACTATGCACCACCAGGGCTCCTTAGAGGTTAGGATTTACAGCACATTTTGGTGGGGGCTGAGGGACACATACAATGGGATCTACAACAGAAATGAAGGAGGATGAGAGCATAATCCACATCAACTGGTCCTGGCCACGTGGCTGTCATCTTCACCGTAAATATGTCACTTGATCCTTACATATTATTCTTCTTGTACAGAGGAGAAGCTTGAGGGTCAGAAAGATTAAATTGAGTTAAGTCATTTGCTCAGGATATTGGCTTTTTGATAACACCTTGGGGAACAAATTCAACATTTCTCTCCTATCCCAACCTCTTCCACCTCAATTTTACTGAAGTTCATTGGGTCAAAACAGCTTGTGGAATGGAATCCCTCATAGCTAGCAGAATCAGAAAATTAATTAACAATTGCATCTAGCTCATTAGTCTGCCAAATTGCCTTGTATGCTTCCTAAACTCTCAGGGAAGTGACACCAGTTTGGTAGCTGGCAGAGTTTGAATCCATAGCAAGGAAAGCACAGCCCACCCCACCATTGGCTTTTATACTTGCAAACATTGTCTCTCTCAGAAAAGCTCGAGAGTGATGTCCCAGCTGGACCTCTGGTGTTGGGCTCTTCCACTCACCAACGCTCTTCTGAAGGCCTACTCCAGAGCCTACACTTCCCGAATGGTCTTCTTAAATGAAAACAATGAATGCACTGCCACAGAGAGGATGGGGCTCATAGAGACCCTCCCCGTGGGCTTCAGAGCTGAACTGTTTACAAGAATAGAAAGTCCCCTCCTTCTCCCTTCAAAATCTGTAAGTGTGTCTTATTCAATAATGTTTCCCCTGAAAACCAGTGGTTTTCAACCTGCTCTGGCCCCCCTGAGGACATGTGTCCTTTCTTAATTAGCAGGTGCTAAACAGATCTCTAATCTCTTGCAGGAGTTCTGTTTACAACTCCCTAGGCTGGGAGATACTGCTTTGAAACATTAGAGAATGTCATAAAAGGTCTTCTCAAAGGATTAGTTTTCTAGCTTAATCAAATCCAGAACTAGACAGAGGAGGGGCTAGAGGGATAAGAGAAACCAGCAGCCTAGATGGCATTACCTTGATGGACTTTGGAGAAGGGAGGAAGCTAGACCAGCTGGAGGCGAAGAGTTACCTGGGGAGAGGGAGTGACTTTTGTTCTCTGACATTTGCTCTCACATGTCCTACTCCCTGAACCTTAGATACTATGCAGACCCCACCTTTTCCTGGTGAAGACTTTCCTTGCACCTCCTGCCTCCTCAGAGCCCTGATAAGCCTTCAGCTATTCCACCTCTCCTCTGACCTGCTTGCATCATGCCTGCTTTTAAGATCTTTGTGACTTTCTCTTAACTCCATTTACTAATTGTAAACTCCTTGTGTGTGAAGATAGCTTTAATTATAGTTTGTTCTCCCCACAGTTGTGGTGGAGAGCCTAATTATGTAGAATAAAGGGAAGGAGTAAATATGGTTAAGTGGGAAGTTAATTTCTTTCTTTACCTCAAAGAAGGTCCTTGCTGGAACATTGTGGGAGAAGCTCAAACCTACCCTCTCTCTCTGGGACCATCATCTATTTCTATAGGAAGCATCTCTTAGCTTCAATCCCTGATACCCCAGGCATTTTCCAGAGTCTGTGAAAGCTCCGTCAGGGCCATCATACTGTGGTGACTTGTGTGTGGCTGTGCTGCTGGAAGTCATGTCACTGGTATTTCAAATACCAGCAGGGTCACCCAGAGTGAACAGATTCCAGTAGAGCTTCCTGACTGAGAACAGACTACAGAAAAGGAATAGGCTGCCCACTTCTGTAGATTAGCCACTGAAAACAATATATAACATCAAAACATTATTAGTTACTGAAGATCTAATAAATAGATGCAAGACATTGCCACAAATAGTGCCTGAAGGCAAGCCCTTCATGTCGGAAAGCACTCAAAATATGGCTGACTGCTTTCTCAAAGTAGAGTCGACCAAAGTGACATGGATGGAGTACATTATGTGGGGGTAAAGCCTTCAGAACCTTCATTTTCTGATGGCTCATGACTCAAAATGAGAAGAAATAGCTGCAAACCTCAATTAATAATTGGAACTTGGAGTGTATGAAGTATGAATCTAGGAAAATTAGAAAATTTCAAGAATGAAATGGAAGACAACAAGTTCAGTGTTCTAGGTATCAGTGAGCTGAAATAGATTGGCATTGGCCATTTTGAATCAGAAAATCATGTGGTTTACTATGCCAGGAGTGATACAATCAAGAGGGATGGCATTGTATTTATTGTTAAAAGGGATTTTTTCAAGATCTATCTTGAAGTACAATGCTGTCTATGCTGCTGTTTGGGGTAAGATAATGTCTATCAGCATACAAGGAAATACCATCAATTAAATCATTCCGATTTATGCACCAACCACTAAGACTAGTGATGCATAAATTGAAGAATTCCACTAACTTCTTTAGTCAGAAGTTTATCAAAAATGCAATAAAGGTGCATCGATAATGATTGGTGATTTGAATGTAAGCATTGGCTACAGCGAGGATGGAAAATGTGGTCTTGGTGATCGAACCGAAACTGGAGATCACATGATAGAATTTTGCAAGAGTTGTTCATAGCAAACACTTTTTTCAACAACAACACAAAAGGCAACTATACATGTGGACTTCTCCAGATGGAGTACACGGAAATAAAATTGACTACATCTGTGGGAAGACATGATGGAGAAGCTCAATATGAGCAGCTAAAATTAGGCAAGGAGCCAAATTTGGAACTGATTGCTCACATATAAGTTTGGGCTGCAGTTGAATAAAATTAAAACAAGTCCACCAGAGTCAAAGTATGACCTTGAGTACATTCCACTCATGTGTACATTCCACTCATCTCAAGAATGTGATGCATCAAACACTAATGACAGGTGATCTGATAAGTGGTGGGAGGGCATCAAACATGATCCATGGAGAAAGCAAATAATCACTCAAAAGGCAGGAAAGAACAAAAGTTCAAAGTAGATGTCAAAAGAGACTCTGAAACATTCTTTATCATAGAGTAACTAAAGCATATGGAAGAAAGGATGAAGTCAAAGAGCTGAGTAGAAAATTTCAAAGGACAACTCAAGACAGAGTAAAATATTATAACAGAATCATCAAAGACCTAGAGTTAGAAAACCAAAAAAGAAAAGAATGCTCTCAGTATATCTTAAACTGAAAGAACTCAAGAAAAAAATTCAAGACTCAAGTTGCAGCCCAGGGTGTTGGAGCAGCCGTGTGGAGACCCCTGCCAGTGCTGAGATGCTTAAATGTTCACTGATTTGGCTTTCCTCCTGCAGTCGATGTCATAGTGTGTGTTTTGTGAGATGGAGGAGGAGGACTTTGTGGATTGGTGTCGGACAAATGGGTTAATGTTGGGCTTGTGGACTTGGGCAGCACTGGGTTGGGATGTTTCCTTGATGTGCACTTACCCTTTATATAAAATTCTCTCTTATACATCAGTTTCTGTGGATTTATTTCTCTAAAGTACCCAGACTAACACAATGTGCAATAGTACATTGACAGGTAGCTTTTGGAGGTTCCAACTGGATTCAGAAGAGGATGTGGAAGAAGATGTTTTCTGGTGTTTCATTAACTAGGTAATGGCATTTAATTGTGGGTGTTATAACAAACTATGGATAGCCCCAAGAAGAATGGGAATTCCAGAACACTTCATTGTGCTCATGTGGAAGCTACCATGGATCAAGAAGCAGAACATTGCATGGTTTAAAATCAGGAAAGGTGTGCTTCAGAGTTGTGTCCTCTCACCATACTTGTTCAATCTATATGCTGAGCAAATCATCAGAGAAGAAGAATGTGGCATCTGGATTGGAGGAAGGATTATTAATGACCAGCAATATGCAGATGACACCACCTTGCTCATTGACAATGAGGAGAATGTAAAGTGCTTGTTGATGAAGATCAAAGATTGTAGGCTTCAGTATGGATTAAAATTCAATGTAAAGCAAACCAGTCCTCTCTGGACCAAAAGGTAACAACATCATCATAAATGAAGAAAGATATGAAGCTGTGGAGAATTTCATCTTACTTGGATCACACTCGATGCTCATGGAAACTGCCGTCAAGAGATCAAAGGACACAGCACATTGAAAAACTCTGCTGCACAAGACCTCCTGAAAGTGGTGACAAGCAAGGTTGTCCAAAGATGAAACAGATCTGTCTTGAAAGAAGTGCTTAACTCATGGGCTAAATAATAACGCACGTGTATTAAAGTAGAACTGTGCGCCATAGGGCTTTCTATTGTATTGTTGCATAAAGCTATTTGTCATAACATTTGGCAATTCGACATTTTTCACACAACGAGCCCTGATGGCACATGGCTAAGCTCTCAGCTGCTAACCAAACGGCTGGCAGTTGGGACTCCCCTAGTTCAAGGATCCATGGAGAAAGATCTGTGACCTCCTCTGAAGACAAAAACTTCTTGTCATCCAGTTGACTCAGACTCAAAGTGTTCTTATGTGGGGCTTCTGAGACTGTAAGCTTTATAGGAGCAGACAAGGTCATTTTTCTCCTGGGAGTGGCTTGTGAGTTTGAATGGTCAACTTTGCATTGACCAGCCAATGCCTAACCCCCAGCGCCCCCAGCACGCCGAGACAATCCTATGGAGCTGTTCTACTGTGCCCGATGGGGTCACTAGGAGCCCAGATCACCTCGATGGCACCTAACAATGATGACAGAATTCATATAAAAATTATTTCAAGCACCATCTTCTGGGATCCTCCGAGCATTGATCCCACTCTAAAGTGGCAGAATCCATCTTGCAAAAGACTGGGACTATTTATGATGATTATTATTGACTCAAAGCCCAAACCAGTCAGTTCTGACTCCTAGTGACACTGCAGGGCCGAGTAGAACTGGCCTGTGGGTTTCCAAGGCTGTCAAGCTGACGGGAACAGAAAGCCCCGAGTCTCTCTTCCCCACACCAGCTAGTGGGCTCCAACTTCTAGCAACCAAATGTAACCCACAATGCCTTTGGGGCTTTGGAAAGGAAAGAACTCCTCCTTCTAGAAAACTTTGTGTGGTGGCTTCTAAGGAGGCCTTCTGAATCTGGGATGGTCAAGGTGTTCAGGGATCAGTGACTGCCTCCAAGCTCAGGAAACAGCAGTCTTCAGGGTAAGCTGGTGATGGCAGGCACACCCTCCCTGATTAACGCCCCCTTCCTGATGAGTAGGAGTCACCAGTCCCTGCACTTCACCAAAGCCTCCTTGGGTTCACAGACATGCTTCCGTGCAGCTCCTTTGGGTCACATCGAATTGGCTTCTGAGCTCCTCAGAGCATCGATCCCCCTATTAAAATATGCCTGAGTTTTTTCCCCAAATTATTTTAAGTATCTGCTTCTTGAACTGAAAATGTTTCTAAGCTCACCTTCAAAGGTGTAGATTAGAAGTTCTAGGGTTTTACGTTTTTGTTTGTTTTTATGACACTCAACAGACACTACTCACTAGGATTAAAAAGAGAAAGAGAAAAATGTATTAAAGGGAAACGTGTCTGGAGGCTGACTAGTTAGGCCAGGAGTGAGCAGGACCAAGTTCTCAAGGGCCAAATGAATGTGTTTATAGTCTGGAGAAGGGCTGACAGGCCAGGGGCCACGTGCTGCTGGAGCATGGAGGCTGGTGAGTCTGTGTCCATCTGAGGAGGCAGAGACATTTCCACAGAGCTGGCAGTATTGACCCCAGACACACAAGCAGGGGAAAAGCCCCCAGGCTGGTGGAATAGCATATGAGAGGGTACTGAAGTTTGAATTGGGTTTAGGGAACTGCAGGTAATTCAAGTGTGAGCCTAGGGAGAGTATGCAGGAAGGCAGGCACCAATTGTGGAATCAAGGAGTGCCAGCCCGCTCAGAGCTGGCACGCTCCAAACCTGTAGGCCAGAGCTCTCCACACTGGCCTCCAGGAGCTTCAGCAGCCAGAGAGATGCTAACCACTATCCCTGGGATGAAGGACCCCGTGGCCAAGAAGTTTGGGGAGTGATGCATACATTTCCGTCCCAGAAAAGCTTTCGGGTGCTCAAGAAATCCCCAAGAAGTCCTTCAATAAAGAGAGCAAGATATTTCAGAAAACAAAACAAAACAGTCTTTAAAACAATTCTTCCTTAGTGTAAATGGGAAATGCCCCAAAGAAATACAAAAGCCCTATACATGTGGAAGAACCTCGTAATATTAAAAAAAACAAGCAGCTATAAGAAGGAGATAGCATGCATAACTGTCTAATTCTATTTATTTATTTATTTATTTATTTTACTTCATGAAAACTGAAGGGTAACCTGCAAATTATCCCAGTGGCCAAAGCTGGAACAGTTTGATATATATATACCGAGATATATCGATATATCGGATTATAACTAAAATTACTCCATACTGCTACCAGCAAGTTAATTTCTACTTTTATAGTGACTCTCCAGGGCAGAGTAGCTCGCATTTCCCTCAAGACCTGGACGCCAGCATCTCCAAGGCTATAATACTGTATAGGAACAGAAAACCAGCTTTTCTCCCAGGGAGCAGCTGGTGCGTTTGAGGTTAGTAGCTGTGCTTGAGGCTAGCAACCTAGCACATAACCCACTGCCCCGACCTCATACTGTTCAAAATAAATAATTGAATAAATAAGTAGAAAAGAGACAACTCTTCTTTACTGAAGAATTTCAAATGATATATGAAGGAGCTTTAAAACCTTTGTGGGGGATGGAACTAAATGACAATGAAGCCCCGACGCACATAACTGTGCTGTCTCTGAGGGCAGCAGTTAACAGGCTCGGCTGCTAGCCAAAAGCTTGAAAGTTCGAATTCACCCAAAAGTGCCTTGGGAAAAAATGTCTGGTGATAAATTTCCTAAAATCAGCTCCTACAAACCATATGATGCGCATGGGCTCTCCTGGGATTGGAATCCACTCAACAACTCCTGGTTTGGATTTCTTTGTATACTTGTCCTCTTGTCAAACCAAACTCAAATACGCCTGACCCAACCCAACCAAACGCACTGCCACCGAGTCAATGCTGACTGATAGTGACCCTGTAATATGCAGCAGAGCTTCCCCTTTGGGTTTCTGGGTTGTAAATCTTTACAGAAGCAGATAGCACCGTCTTTCTCCCATCGAACAATGGGTGAGCTAGAACTGCTGACTTTGTGGCTGGCAGCCCAGTGTGTAATCCAGTATAGTATCAGAGCTCCTGGTCCTCCAGCAGGTGGAGCTTAATCCACTGCCTTTTGATCATAGATTGGCCTTGGTAACTCACTTCCAAAGAGCGGAGTATACCCATTCCCTTCACACGGACACAGAGCCTCCCTACTGATAACTCAAAGTCCATTGTCATCGAGGCAGTGCAGACTCATAGCGTAGTGACCCTGTAAGACAAAGTGGAGCTGCTTTCTAGGAGGTGTGAGGCTATCAATCTTTATAGGAGCAGAAAGCCCGATCTATCTCCCCTCGAGTGATTGATGGGTTCAAACTGCTGTTCTTGCAGTTAGCTGCCTAATTCATAACCAACTAAGGTACAGAAACCTGTCAGACACCGCTCTATCCAATGATCGTGCTTAGTACCCCCAGTGATAAGTCCTAGGAATAGCATGTACCTCCAGATTCGATGTGAGGAAACTTCACCTCTGCGGTATACTTTCCCAAAAACCCTTAACCCTGGTCCAGTCATGAGAAACCATCAGACAAACCCATCTGCATATGACCTGAGCAGTACGCTTCAGAAGTGTCATGCTCGTCTGAAACAAGAGGAGACCTAAGGAGCTGTCACAGGTGACTGGACAACAAGGAGACATGACAAGGAAAGGAAACCTGCTCTTGCACTGGCTTCTGGAACAGTGAACCAGATGAAGCCCGCACTTTGCTAATAGGATTGTACTTCCACCCCCTCCCGAGTTTAAGTACATGGCGGCGTTGGCATTGAAGGACTCTGGGTAAATGGTATATGGAACTCTCTGTGCTTTCTTTGCC
The DNA here is from genome assembly GCF_050624435.1 of Tenrec ecaudatus. NCBI lineage: Eukaryota > Metazoa > Chordata > Mammalia > Afrosoricida > Tenrecidae > Tenrec > Tenrec ecaudatus. Next base: position 66,191,512 of record NC_134530.1, on the reverse strand, counting down.
ATTTTTCTAGAAATCTAAAACTACTTATAAAACAAAACTTTTGAACAATTCTTCCTCAGATTAAGACATGCTCAAAATAAATGCACAAATTTGCTCAATAGACATGACAAATTTAGGTCCACTAATCATTTTTTTCTAAAGCAAGTTGCAAAAATGGGCTAGCATTTATACCGCTCAAATGGGTAAACATTTGTTTCATTTATTCCAAGAAAACCCCTAAGTCTCACCGAGGTGTGTGGCAGCGCTGGCGGTAGTGGAGGCCTGGCACACCCAACAACTGCTGCCCGAGTGCCCATGGCTACACATTTCCAAAGGGAGGCTTGGCGGCGTACGTCTCCCACTGAGCAGTGCGTTTCCCGGTCCCCGCCCTCTCGGGGATCGATAGGAATACAGTGTGTGCAGAATCGGAGAAGGATCTCCTAGGAGGGAGCGCTTCACTCTGTTGTTGGGAAGAATGAAAGCCTGAAGGCCATCCTGGGATTCGAGACTGTGCCCCTTGGTTCCCTAGTTCTGGCGGATCAGACGGAAGCACTACTATCATTGGGTGCTGTTGAGTCCGTGCCGGCCCACAGCAATCCCTCTGTGCAACCACAGCAAACACTGCCCGCGTGGTTTTGTGCCATCCCTGCGATGGCCATGTGTGAGCCCATTGTTTCCATCGCATACCAGGCGCCAAGGAAAGCCAGCATCGAGGAAGACTGCCGCTGAATCACATGGAACGCTACTTGGGATACTGTGTTAGTCTGGGTAGACTAGAGAAATCAATCCAGGGAGATTCTCATAAGAAAGAACTTCAGATAAAGAGTAATTGTACATTAAGAAAACATCCAAGCCCAGTCCAGATCAATCCATAAGTCTGATATTAGCCCATATGTCCCATACCAGTCTATAAAGTCTCTTCAGACTCACGAAACACATGCAGTGATGCCGAATGCAGGAAGATCACAGGCCAGTGGGTGGGAAGTCTTGTGGATTCTGTGGTGTTGTAAGCATCTCAGCACTGGCAGGGTCTCCACGTGGCTCCTTTAGTTCCCAGGGGATAGGGTCTATCAGCGTAGTGCTCTATGTCCTGTCAGTAGAGCATCTCTCAGGGAGTGAGCCAAGAGAGCGAGCGACTTCCGCCTCCAAGGAGAAAAATACAGGAATTCCCAGAATCCTCAACAGAAGGCCATGCCTACACAGAGGTCCCATTGGCTATGACCCAACTGACAGACTACATTCCACCCCTTCACTCTTAATCCTCTCAAGTCCCAAACTGACACCAGATTATGTAACTTCCACAGATACAATAGGTGAGGAAAGAAGACATGCAGTGAGAGCTGTAAATGCAGGTGGGAAGTGCCGAGATGAGCATCCAGGTATTGAAAAGGCAAACATTGACATGTGCAGAAGAGACACTTCGGAGTGGTGGAGCTGTGTGTGATTTCATCTTCCTCTGTGTGCTTTTCCAGATTGCCCACGCACTCTGTTTCTGTGTATCACCCACCGCACCTGTGTGCGCACTTGCCTCTAAATACAAGGCTTTGCCCCATTGCCCATAATCCTGGATAAAGCGCAGGCGTCTGCTTTTGCAGTCTCTCGGATTGTTCCAGCGCTCCCCTAGGGGGCGATATCGCCCACTTTGGGAGACCTGGTTCTAAAGCATCCTGTAGAGAAAGTGATGCTCCACTTCAGTGACATCAATTTGACCCAGATTTATTTAATCATTCTATTATCCACCCCTTATTCTCAGCATTGGCCTCACACACAGTAGGCACTCTAAATAGCGAATAAGTGGGTGCGTGCATGCATGTGACCAGATGGGAAACACAATGGCCGTGGGGCCGCCCCACCCTGGTCTCCCTCTCACGCACAGTGCAGCATCCTACACTCCCTCTCTCAGGGTCTTCCTCCACAGGACCTTCCTGAGCACCGGTCATGGGAATGCTGACATCCAGAGGGGAGCGAAGGAGTGAGAGGAGCTTGATTAAGGGAAAGACCTTCCAAGCAGTCCAAATCATCAGACGGAAGCCCTAGTAGGACCTCTTTGTAGACAGAGAGCCTCCATAGATGTTCCCAGAACCAGAGGCCTCTCTAGCCACAGGTTTCTGGACAGTCCTCTGGGATTCTAGGGACACAGACAGGAAGCCTTCCAGGGCAGCCTAGCTTGGCCCAATTAGGAATCCTGGGAAATTTTTCATTTGATTGACCTGAAATCCCCTCCCTATAATGCCTGCCCAGTGTTAGTGTTCTGGGATAACAGTCCATGTGGCCATCAACACCTAGAAGAGCAGGGTCCAGGTTCCCTCAAACCTTCTTTTCTCCCCTCTATTCACCTCCCTGCCCATCAAGGACAGACTTCTATTACTGCAGGGCTCCCACAGAGAACAGAAATACATCCAAATATATTGACTCTAAGATGTGTGCCATTTTCCTGTGTAATTCTGCTATTTCTCCTCATTTTCTATTTCTGTCCAGACATCTTCAGTGTGTTTGATGGAGCTTGAGACCAACTGCCGTGGTGTGTGCTTGACTCACTGTGGAAGGTGTCCTTTCTCATTAAGCCAAGGTGTGTGAGCGAGGGCCCCAGCCAGGCAGGCTCTACAAGGCTGCCCACTTTCTCCTGCTGGCTGGTCTGTGCAGCAGCTGTGTCCAGTCAGCTTAGCAGTGTGTGGCTGTGGGAGGGCAGGTGTCAAGACAGCAGAAGCCAGGGTGTGCCCCTTTACGTTTTGAGCCTCCTGCCTCAGAGCAGGAATGCCTGCCCAGTACAGCAGAGTAATGGAGAGGGACAGATGGTGACAGACAGGGCCAAGGCCGGCGGAAGTCAGAGACATAGAGGGAGGTTTCTCTGAGCACTCAGGAAGCTGGAAGGAAGGCTGGGTTTCACATTCATTCATCCACTCAACCGACAATTCCTGGGGCCTCCTGGGGTATGGCATGCCCTGGAGCAGACCCTGTCACCATGCAGGAGTCCCCATCCTTTGCCCTCCTGGACCAGACTCCCAAGTCCAAGAAGAGGAAGCTCTTGTCTCAGTAGAATGCTCCATGAACAACTTCATTTGGGTCAAGTGCTGCTGTGTTCTAAGCTAGATGTTGAGGACAAGATGGATACCACAGCAAGCCAGGACCTGGGAGTATAGACTCACAGCCTATGTGGCATGTAGAGGTGCCATGACAGGCGTTTGGTGGCACACAGCACAGCACATCAGGACTATCACTTCTGTTCTGCCTGGTAGGGCGCAGTCAGTGTACTGGAAAGCAGAAAGGTCCCTTGAGCAGAGTCTGGAAAGCTGGTCAGAGTCTGGAAAGCTGGTCAGAGGAACATGAAGGAGAGCGCAGAGGGTGTGACACCCCAGAAAAGCATGAGGGAGCAAGGGGTTGGGGAGTGGAGAAGAGAAATGTGTGACTGCAGAAATAAGTGGGAGACAAATCTAGATATTATCTATCTGTTATATGGGATAGGAATATTGGATTTCTGCATATAATAACATCAAACGAATGTGACAGTAGTTTAAACACCCAATTATTTATTTTTCTTTCTTACAAGAGCCAAAGATAGACAGCTTAGGATCGGCAGATGGTGGCACCAAGGTCTCAGCAGGATTCCAAGTTCCTTCTCTCTTTCTGTCCTTCCATCCGTAGGAAGTGGCTTCCACTCTGAAGGTCCTGCAGGGAAAGCTACCATATCCACGTTAGGTAAGTGCACCAGATGAAGGAGGGAGGCCGAAGGGCCGAGAGACGATCTGTATGTAATTATTCTGTAAGAGCATCTAAAACAAATGGAAGAAATGATGAAATAAATGAGCCAAATGGAAATTTTCAAAGGACCGTTTGAGAAGACAAAATATTACAGTGAACTGTGTGACTATCTGGAGATATAAAGTCCAAAAAGGGAAGAACACATTTAACATATCTCAAGCTAAAAGAACTGAAATAAATGCAAGCCTCGAATGGCAACATTATAGGATTCTATGGCAAACTATTGAAGGAGGCGGGATGAATGGGAAGAATATACAGAGTCAGTGTACCAAAAAGAACTAGTTGACATCCCACTATTTAAAGGGGGGATCCTATGAGCCAGAACCAATGCTGCGGAATAAAGAGGTCCAAGCCGCACAGCAGGCATTTGTGAAAAGCAAGGCTTCAGGCATCGACAGCACAGCAACGGAAAGATTCAACACGCCGATGAAGCACTGGAAGCACTCACTCACCCACGACAAGACATGTGGACTAGTTTTCCTGCCTGGAAGAGATCCAGATTTGTGCCTATTCCAAAGAAAGGTGACACAACAGCATGTGGAAACTATTGAACAGTATCACTACTAGAACATACGAGACCATTCAACAGCAATTGCAGTAGTACATCAACAGGAGGTGCTAGACATTGATGCTGGATTCAGAAGGGGACCGGCACCAGTCTCTCATGGCTGATGTCAGACGGAACCTGGCTGCAAGCCAGAAAGATGTTTAATTGTGCTTTATTGACGGTGCAAAGGCGTTGGACTGTGTGGGTCATGACAAACTACGGGCAGCATTGCAAAGAATACCACATAGTTTAAAATCAGCAAAGGTGTTTGTCAGGAGTGTCTCCTTTCACTGTGTTTATTCAGTCTGTATGCTGAGCAAATAATCTCAGAAGCTGAACTGAAGAAGAACACTGGAGGAAGACATGTTAACCGATAATAAATAGATGGCACCATCTTGCTTGTTGAGATCAAGGAGCGCTTCAAGCACTTGCTAAGGAAGGACCAAGGACTGCAGCTTTCAGTGTGGAGTACAACTTAATGTCAAGAAATCTAAAATCCTCACAACTGAACAGATCTCATTTTGATAAACAGAGAAAAGAATGAAGTTGTCAAGGATTTCATTTCACTTGGATCCATAATCAATGCTCATGGAAGCAGCAATCAAGCCAAAGGACGCATTGCGTTTGGCAAATCTCCTGCACCAGACCTGTTGAAAGCATTTAAACTGTTTCGAGACCCGTTTAAAGAGCAAGGGCATCACTTTGAAGACTCAGGTGCACTTGGCCCACGCCAGGGTCTTCTAAACCACCCCATATGCCCGTAAAAGTTGGTCAATGAATAAGGGAGACTGAAGGAGAATCGATGATGTATTATGTTGTGGGAGAAGAATACTGGAAGTGCCGCGTACCGCCCAGAGAGCAAGCGACTCTCTTGGATGAAGTACCGCGAGAATGCTCCTTAGAAGCGAGATGGTGATATCTGGACATGCTATCAGGAGAGACTGGTCCCTGGAAAAGGACAGCATGCTGGGTAAAGTAGAGTCAGGGAAGGCCACAAGAACGTAATTGACACAGGGGCTGCAACAATAGGTACAAAGAACAACTGCAAAGAAGGATCAGCAGCATTTCGTTCTGCTGTGCAGAGAGTTGCCATGAGTTGAAACAGACTCAAAGGCTCTACACAACAACATCACCACACCGTGATTTAGGTATTATTAGCCAGGACATCCTCACCTTAGACAAACCAAGGATGAAGGGAGGAGGGAGTTTTCAAAACAAAATGCCCCATTTCAGCAATACAAGGGGTTAAATAATCAGAAGGCATTTTCCCTGCAAAGAACGGGAATGGTGCGTTTCAGGGAAAGGGAAAAGCAGGCACAGAGGTTTAGAGGCGTGAACACAAAACACAGGCTAATAGAGGAAGAACAAGTGGATCTGACTGGTCTGAGTATAGAAGGGGTGTGTGTGTGTGTGTGTGTGTGTGTGTGTGTGTGTGTGTGCGTAGGACAAGGTTAAGGGTGAATTCTGAAAGCTAGGGTAAGCAGACTGAGGGATCCTGAAGACCTCGTGTATGTGTGTGTGTGTGTGTGTGCGTGTGCGTGTGTGTGTGTAGGACAAGGTTAAGGGTGGGAAGAGTGAGGGACCCTGAAGAGTGTGTGTGCGCGCGCGTGTGTGTGTGCGTGTGCGTGTGTGTGTAGGACAAGGTTAAGGGTGGGAAGAGTGAGGGACCCTGAAGAGTGTGTGTGTGTGTGTGTGCGCGCGCGTGTGTGTGTGTGTGTAGGACAAGGTGAAGGGTGGGAAGAGTGAGGGACCCCGAAGGCCTCAGGAGGGAGTTTGGACTTTGTGCTCCAGGAGAGGGTGAGTCATGAGGAGACTCTTCTCAGAACTGGGGTTTTGGAAGATCACTCTGAACACTATTGTGGGAAGAGAACGGAGGCCTCTGGGATCAGAATGAGTGCCTCTTGCTCCTGGGGCAGTGGGGGAGCATGAGATGTACTAAAGTTGGCTTGATGGGAAGGGGCCAATTGTGGGGGGGTCTCATAAAGCCAGCCAAGACCTGGAGACTTAACTGGTCAGAAAGAGCCACTGAAGGTTGTGCAGTCAGGGAGTCAACGGATTCTCCCATCAAAGGATTCTCCCAAGGCCAGTGGGTACATGTTTGCCACAGGGTTCTTCTTGCTCTTATTTTTTCAGGATGGAAAACAGGAAACTCAGATGTACTGAACACTGCTATAGGCCCACCCTGTCACCTCCCAGCTCATTTTGCAAATATAAAAGCAGAAACACAGAGATCAAGGGAACATATCACGGGTCACACAATTAGGAAGTGGCAGAGTCAGAGAGGACAGCAGTCACCCCTAACTGTGGAATCAGGAAATCGCACTAGACCCTGGACCACAGACCTGCTGCTTTCGCTGTACAGCATGGGGTTTGCCTGGGCCTCCCTTGGTGACAAGCCTGCTATTCATAAGCTTCTTTCACATGTACTTATTCAAACTAGGCCCTAATGAGTCACTTACTCAGGCAGTGTGATGGGGAGGGCATGATGTGGGCTGGGGGCTGGTCGAACAAAGGTCTTGTCAAACCTAACCAGTGACAAACTTGGTGACCATGGCCCCACCACTTTACTCCCTGTTTAGAATTTATTCTTCAATCAATTAGTTACTAGAGGGGCCAGACTAGACTGACTAGATTGATGTCTGTTATGTCCTGTGTTAGAACTCCTGTCACACCAGCCCATCACCTATACTAATTTTTCTTTAAATATGTTTCAACTTGTTTGCTTTTCCAAAACTGTTTTGATCTAAACAGTAAGACCTGAAAGAACATGGATTTTTTACTCTAATTCACATTGAAACACATCGTTAATAAAATAACATTTGTCAGCACAACTAATCATAGCATTAGTAAGCAAATGTTTAACTTAGCCATTTAACTTATCAAAGCCTAAGCAAGCAGTTCAAAACCACAAGCTACTCATCGGGAGAAAGATGAGGATTTCCACTCCTGTAAAGAGCTGCAGCTCTACTCTGTTCTATAGGGTCATGTGAGTTGGAATTGACTCCATTGCAGTGAGTTTGGTTTGCTTTTGCATACACACACACACACACACACACACACACATCTTCTTCTTCGCAGTAGCTTTATCAAGATCCCATAAACTCGCTGCCATGGAGTTGATGCCGATGCGCTGCGCCCCTATAGGACGAGGTAAAACTGCTTACAACAATAGAAAGCATCATCCTCTCCCGAGGAGCCACTGGTGGTTTTGAACTGCTGATCTTAACGGATCGCAGCCCAGCTTGCAACCACCGTGCCACTAGTGCTTCTGTTTATGTGGAGACCTCTTATTATACCCATTTTACAAATCAGGAAACTGAGGCACAGAGAGATTACAAAACATAACCGAGACCACACAGACCCATGCTCTGCCCTTCCTCTCCACTTGGGCAGCACAGGGCAATCCCCAGCTCACTCTGCAGCACCTGGGCTAATTTCACTGCTGCTGCTGCAGCAGTGGACACAGGAGGTGTGACATCTCCCAGGGATGGTGGCCAGACCTGAGGAGGGTCCCTGTAGTAGCCAATAGGCACGGAACATCTATTGGTGGTGCTGACTCACTGGGTACCAGGAGGAACAGGAGAAGATAGGCAAGCGTCTTGACACCCACCACACACTCACCCCCACCCCTGTCCCTCAGAGCTGGGAGGACTACTGGCAGGAAAATAAATGAGAGTTGGCTGGTGATACGGAGTTCGGCTTCTGTGGAAAGAAGGCTGGGCTTGCCTGCCAAACAGGTTGAGCCTGAGGAGGAGCGCTGGCCGGCGCTCCACGGTTGTCCCACCCATCAGCACAGTCATCGCCACTGATGGGAGTTCTCCCTGTTTGTGAGGCTTTCATCTCCAGAAGCAGGAGTCACACTGCTCCCCGTGCTCCCCAAACTGTGCTCCCTGCCCGTGAGACCACATGCAGACACCATGTGCCCGGGGACACTAATGACCCGGTCAGCCTCCAGGATGTCGTTCTCACGGGATGCCTCATGACTAGCCTGGGCTTCCTGGTCCTACACAGACTTGGTCTTGCCCTGAGAGCACCAGTGACCACAAGATCCATAGCTGAAGGACCCTTGTCCTGGCTGGGGACAGGAGCACCTACCATGCCTCCTGTCCAGCCCTCTCTCCCAGCAGGCCCATGGCTGCTGACCTGGGCTATCTCTGTGGCTAGAGGTCACTGCTCAGGTGGCCTTGTGTGGCCACATGGCTTCTCTCAGTCTGTGCTCATTGGGATGGAACCCAGACTGTCTCGTTTATACCCCAAACCACACTCCCTGCCATGGAGCCATTGATGCACAGTGACCCCCTGTGGGTGTCTGAGACGGAAGCTGTTGATGGGAGGAGAAAGCCCCATCTTTCTCCAGTGGAGCTACTGGTGGTTTCAAACTGCCAACCATGTGGATCACAGCTCAGTGCATGACAACTGCACCACCAGCACTCCCAAAACACACACACACACACGCACACACACACACACACGTATATATATATTAAACCGTTTCAACAGTTTCTATATGTACAAATCACTATCTTTTCCCACATTATTCTACCATCATTATCTTAAACTTACTGCTCCCTTAAAGTCAGCCATCCAACGGACAACTTTTGGGGTCATGCTACTGTAATGAATTGGGTGACACCTATGAAAGGGTTGTTTTACCCCAAAGGGGTCGCGACCCACAGGTTGAGAACCACTAGTCTGGGCATGTGTACGCTACAGCCCATGGCCCAAATCCACCCATTTTCACAAACAAAGTGTTCTGGGGACGTGGCTGTGCTGGTTCATTTGCATGTGGACTTCGCGGTTTTTGTTCTGCAAAGGCGTAGGTAAGCACTGGAGACACAGGCTGTAGGGCTCATGAAGCCTAAAACTCCCAGGGCTTCGAAACGGTTCCGGCATGGCTCATGGGAACCAAGGCAACAGACACACCCAAGGCAGCCCAGTCCCTTAGGTGCAGGGCTTGGACCCAATTGTCCCTGAGCCTACTCAGGTGACAGCAAGAGGGCAGTGTCTCCCAGCAGCTTCCAAGGGGCCAGCTGTGTGGGTGGCGGGGCAGGAGAGAAAGATGGAAGCGGAGCCTGTGGTGGCCATGGCTGAGGGGTGGGTTCGCGGGCATGGGTGAGACCCCTTTGAGGGAGCCTCACACCGACTAGGACAGTAGTTCTCAACCTGGGGGTCATGACCCCTTTAGGGATCGAACACCCTTTCACAGGGGTTGCCTGATTCATAATAGTATCAAAATGACAGCAATGAAGTAGCAACGAAAATAATTTTATGATTGGGGTGTCACCACAACATGAGGAACTGTATTAAATGGTCGTGGCATTAGGAAAGTTGAGAACCGCTGGCCTTGGCCATAGTAACAGCAGCCAATAAGGAATGCACTGAGCAGCCTCAAGGCTGGGCTGAGAGGGGAGGGCAGACCCTGAGCAGAAGATAGGGTACAAGAAAAAAGGAAACCTACCCTTCTGAGCCCCAGAAAATATGTGGATGTCGGTGCATGCGTGTGTGTGTGCGTGCGTGCGTGTGTATGTGTGTGTGTGTGTGTGTGTGTGTGTGTAGGCTTTGTCAACATGATGTATCTGGGGGAAGGGACGAATGATCCTGGCCTGTCAATCAAGTCACAGGCTGATGACACCTCCTTGGAAGTGTGGCCTTTTGTATAAGAGACGCTGTGCAGAACTGAACTCGCTTGCCCCTCCCTTCATCTTCTGCCAGTCCTGGATCCTCTGTCTAGTTCATCCAACTCCTATTCTATCACCTGCTGATCCCAGGAGCCGTTGCAACTGCCAACTTTGAATTCATTTGGCTGACCTCAGATTCATTCAGCTCTGCGTCCACCAGCCCGTGGCCCTCCTGCTTCATCTTCTGCTTCCTCCCTTGCCAGTTCCTGCAGCTACAGGGGTCAGAGAAGCTTCCAGCTGACATCTGATCCACAGACTGGAACTGGACTGGGCTTACCCACTTCTACAACTGTGTGAATCATTTCTTGATATAAATCTTTTTCATACACACACAAAACTCTGGTTTTGCTTCTCTGGAAGCCTAACATAATGGGCCGTGCATTTTAATCAAATTTTACATGTCTCAATGCCTTCAGCCCTATCAACAAGCCTTTAAGATGGTTAGGGATACCATTATCATCCCTGTTTCTACATGAGGAAATCAAGCAAAGGTACCAGATAACCTGCCCAAGGTCACAGCCGGTGAGGACTGAGCCAGGATCCACACCCAGGCAGCCCAGAGTGTGTACACTCTGCTCACACGCTTCACCTTCTTTCCTCCTTACATCTCCCAGCAGTCTTAGGAGGGAGGTGCTAGTAACCTGATGTTACAGGTGGACACGCGGGGCTTAGGGAGGAACAGATCCTGCATACACGCTTCAGTCTGCCAAAGTGGGCTGACCTCTGTGAAACCAGGGGTCGATGGCTGCTGCGTCCTGGGTGGGAAACCCCAGTCAGTGCATGGGGCCAGAGGGCCTCTCTGTGTGTATGTCCCTGTCAGTCCTGGATGCCATGGGAGACTGGAAGGAGGTGGGTCTGGAGTGGGCTCCTGGGTGCTGCGGTACCTCCTTCTTCTCAACATTGGCCAAAGTAATTAGATGTCTCCTTGACACCCCTTCGAAAAGGCCGTTTGACTTTGTGCTACTCGTCTGCCTTCCCTGAGCTTCGTACTAGTCCATGGAGGCTCCAGAAAGGGGAAGGATTTTTCTGTATACAAACATTATATAAATGAGAGCACATTTGTATTCAGCTTTAGATTCTGTTTTCATTTTCATTTAACGTTGTCATGAGCACTTCCCCATGTCAATCCATATTGAGGTAGTTAGTTTATTGTGCCAATCTGGCTGACAAACACATGTGGGGTAAATTGAAGGGTAGTGGGATAAATGGCTTGGTGAGCCTCGCCTTTCTAGTTCTCGGGTCTCTTGCTTTCTGATGGTCAGACCAGGGTGCAGCTGCCTTAGCCAGTTTCCTGCTTTAGCTGGCAAGGCTCACTTCCTGCAAGACATCCCCGAGGAGAAGTCACATGGACCTACCCCGATGCAGCCCTGGGTGCTGGAGCAGCCGTGTGGAGACCCCTGCCAGCGCTGAGATGCTTACACACTCACTGATTTGGCTCTCCTCCTGCAGTCGACATCATTGCATCTGTTTTGTGAGATGGAGGAGGACTTTGTGGATTGGTGTTGGACATATGGGTTAATGTTGGACTTGTGGGCTTGGACAGCACTGGGTTGGGGTGTTTTCTTGATGTGCACTTACCCTTTATATAAAACTCTCTCTTATACACGAGTTTCTGTGGATTTGTTTCTTTAAAGTACCCAGAGTAACACACATATTTTTCAAAAGCAGGCATTTCCGTGGCTCCCTCATATCCCACAGGGCTATGGAGCAAAAGACTGGTGGCACAAGCCCTCTCCCCTCTGCCCCTCCCCCAGGAGCCTCAGGAGCTAGGCCTGCGGGTCAGTGTTGCATCACCTTAGCAACTCCAGAAAGCCCTTCTGCCCAGCGCCCACGGAGCTGCCAGGAGCTGTGGTCCAGGTGAAAGCAACAACGATCAGCATCTTTCACCGGTTGCTCTGTTGCTCTGCTCTGCACTACTGGGAGTGGAAATACTTACTCTAAGTATGGAAACTCCTGAATGGCACTCTCCCTTCACCTACTCAGCGGATTTAGGGTGCCACTGGCAGATGAGAGGCAGAAAGGGGAAGTGAAAGGGGCTGAGAGAAGGGGATGGTCCTTATCAGCAGAACCTGGAGCATCCCAGAGGAGTTAGGGCTAGACCAGCTTCGTCAGCGAGGAGAGGGGCCTGAAGAAGGAGAGCAGGCAGGCTGACAGATTTGTTTAGGAGCCTGGGGGGGACAGGGAGAAGTGGGTTGAGAGCTGCCCTGTGCAGTGATACTTGGAGAAGAGAGAACATTGTCTGGAGTTTTCGGCTACTTTGCTGAGACGGTGGCATTCCTGCACGGTGAGTTAAGTGCTCAACTACTGTCTCTCAGTTGGTGGTCCCAGCCCTCCTCCAGAGGCTTGGAAGAGGGGTCTACCGACCGACACAGAGTCACCATGAGCTGATATCAATTCACTGACTACCATTTTGTTTTGTCTGATGAGCCCTGGTGGTGTCGTGGTTACACACTGGACTGCAAGTGCAAGGTCAGTGGTTCAAACCCATGACCCATTCCACAGGGAAAAAAAGAGGCTTTCGACTTCTGTAGAGAGTTATCGCATGGAAACTCAGGGCTCCTATGAGTCGGCATAGACCCGGGGGCTGTGAGTTTGGTTTTATGTTTCGTTTGGTGGTGGGATTTTGTTTGTTTATTTTCTTGCTCTGCCTTCTACAAGCCAATTTCCCTCTACTGCCTTCCCAAGCCTTGCTCAAGAATAAGCAGTGTTTTCCAAACTCTAGGGAAGGAGTTTTGTGTCTCGTTCATGTATAGTACCATTGCTGAGGCTGGCTTTAAGGTCTAGTTAGGCTAGAAGGTTCTGATAGGATGATTCAAGTGCCTGCCTGCTTTCCACTGAGGCAGAAACATGCACTCTAACCAGGGGCCTGTTGTGTGTTCCCCCCACGAAAATCACCAGTAATTTCACAAGAGCCTTTTTTATGCAAAAGGTGATGAATTGCTAAGCAGAATACACCCAGAAATAGGAGGTGTGTTTTAAGGCCAAGCTCTTTGGGTCATTATTTTGCTTCAACAAAGACCTGTGTAACCAGGTCATGTGTGGCGTCCCTCACAATTTGGGGTGCTACTCCTGTTTCTCAGAATTTCTCCCAAGTGACTGGGCACAGGCTGCCCTCAGTGACCTTCGGTGGTCTTCTGGGACCTCCCTTCTGAAGGAAAAGAAGCAGGAGGAGGAGGCAGCAGCGTCAGCAAGCAGTTGCCTTAAATTCACTTGGCATCTGCCCCATGTGTGTCAGAGCAGAACATTGCTTCATAGGATTCACGCGGGGCTGGCGTTTCAGAACTAGATAGCCAGGCCTTTCTCCTGGGGCACTTTAGGGTGGACTCGAACTCCTCGCCTTTAGCTTATTGAGCGCATGTTAACCACATGCACCGCCCAGAGCATCCTGAAACAGCCTGAAGGCCCTCTCAGCAAGGCATTGCGAGTAGATGACCCTGACAATACCTGCCATCTCTAGCCAGCCTCACTGCCGTTTCTCTTAGGTCCCCGTGCCCTCAGCGAGTTTGGGGACCGGGGATTGTTTCCTTTGGCAGAAAGCAACTCAAAGCATCCACACACCTGGAGAGAGGGGCCTGCGAGCGCTCCAGTAGCTGCAGGATTGCTCCCCACCCACCCTCTTGAGATCCCTCCCAGCCTGGTGCCTCACCTAGTTTCCCACCCTCCCACTCTCCTTTTGTTAAGTGATACACAGAGATGTAATTTATTGTAGCATTCTGACAAATAAAAGCCATCCCTCTGATTTACGACCCTGCCACCTCCTCTCTGAGTCAGGGTGTGATTCATCTCGCTAATGCGATACTTCCGAAGCCCAGGGCTCACTCGGGGAATGGACATGCTGTGATGCTTTCTGCCAGCCTCCTCACACTTCCTGACCCCAACACCCACTCCAGACAGAAGTCTAGCCCGTGGCAGCCACAGCCAAAGAACTTCTTTTTTTTTTTTCCTCCTGTGGCTCTGTCTGGCTGGTCTTCTCTACCAGGCTCCCAGGAGAACTTGGCAGGGCACCCGAGAATAAGCGCCAATGTCGATGCAGCTGGAGCCCCAGTGGGGTCTGTTTGGTTTGGGAGCTTCTGCTTATGCCACATGACCGGGGTTCACCGTGTAACCCTCCTGCTGGCCCCACGGAGGCTGACAGTGACCTGGAGGAAGGTCACTCTGGTTCCACTCCAATCTCAGGCTTTTCAGGTCTGACCTGGTTTCTTAAATTCCTGCTATAAACCACAACTGAGCACATTGCCATGGAGTCAATTCTGACCCTACAGTACAGAATAGAACTGCCTCTGTGGGCTTCTGAGACTAATTCTTGAGGGGGATAGAAAACCAAGTCTTTCTCTCACAGAGCAGCTGGTGGGTTCGAACTGCAGATCTTGTGTTTAGCAGCTCAATGAGTAACCACGTCACCCACTCACTCATTAATCAGTCATGCATCCAGCTCTTTTCTGTGCTCACCTGTTCTTGGTGCTGGGGAGATCCAGAGACACAGAACATTCCTTGTCCTCTGGCATGCGGGAGGAAGCCTGGGTAATGCTGGTGAGAGCCGCTGAGTGGTGCTGTGAGAGAGATCTCCCTTGGGGCAGAGGGAGAGATGTCAGAGCAAGAAGGCTTCTTGGAGGATGTGATAACAGAACTGAGACTCTGCTGAGACCAATGACAGGCAGGCAGGTGTTAAGTGTTCCAGAGAGAGAGAGAACGAGAGAGCGCACACACGAGCAAGCACATGTGGAGGGTGGGCTTCCTGCGAAATGCCATCAGGGAGAGTGGGGAAGGGAAGGCTGCCATAGCATGGAAGGAATCAAATCAGCGGAGTGGAGGCAGTTGGCGAGAAAGGATGCCGCAGTGCCAAGAGCTACTATTTAAGGTGACAAAATACGCAAGACCCAGGAACCCCTTGGATGGGGTGGGGTTGTGTCATTTCAGAAACTGGTCAGGGCCCAGCTTTGATTTCCCAGAAAAGGCAAGAGGTGCCCGATCTACCCCAAGGCACACAGCTAGTTCTCAGGCCACCAGAAAGCCAAATGGGATTCCTCTGCCACTGTAAAGCCCTTTGGTGTTTTAAGAGCTGTTATTGCCAGTCATCAATGGAGGATCGGATGACAATAACAAAATTAAACAAGAACTTAATGTAGAATTAAATTCCTCAATTTTTGTTATTCCCGACCCTCATTCAAATGTCAGTGGAGCCTGGCTGCTAGGTTTCTTTTCTCATGCAGACACTTGCCTTGGGATCTTCTGCAAAGGGTGCTTGTTCCAGGGATGCACCCATGCTGCCTTCCTTGCCTGGCTTTGCACAGTGCTGCTGCCTGCGGGAAGTAGCCCCTGGATGGGTATTTGCAGGAATGACCTGGCTGCTGACTCCGGAGTCCCAGTTAGAATCAGATCAGCTTCCCGGGTCAGGCCAGGGCAGATCCCTGCTGCTACTCTAGAGGTTTGAGGTCTGCCCAGTGATGGAGGAAGGTCCTTTCCTAGCCTACCCCTCGAGCCAGAGGTGGAAAAGTGACCTACTCTGGTAGCCCCTGACCATGACCACAGAACAGCCCCCTGATAACCTGGCATAGCCAATTCATCTCCGCACTGCCCCTGCTGTGACCCCACTCCTTGCTCAGCACTCTGATGGCCTGTCTGGAACATTACCCCGGGGACCCTACCTCTCCTGGGATGACTCCTCCTGGGCACTGCCTTTCAGCACCTGATATCCCTTTACAATGTGCCTTTCTCTTGGCACGGCAAGTCTAGGCCCATGGCTGCTGAGCTGGCCCCGCTCAGTTCGTGCAGTACACTAGGTCGGGTGACAATCCTAGCTCTGCCCCCAGCCCAGTGTGAGCTGGTTGTCACTTCCTGGGCCTCTCCTCTAGGCCTATGCCCTGTCTCTTTGTCTCTCCAGTCTGGCTCTCTGTTCTGATCCTTGGTCTGAAACCTTGTCCCCAGCTCTATCCATCAGACAGAGCCAAGCTCTGAGCCTGTTACGGTCCAAGGAGAATGCTAGGCCCTTTGTGAATGTATTATGTCTTCTTTTCCAAACACATAGGAACCCTAGTAGCACAGGCTTACACGTTGGGCTACTAACTAAAAGGTCAGCTGTTCTAAAACACCAGCTGCTCTGAGGAAGAAAGATGAGTAACAACTTAGTTTCAGAAACCCACAGGGGCAGTTCTACCCTGTCTTCTAGGGTCTATGAATCAGAACTGACCTGATGGCAGTGAGTCTGAAGGTGTGGCTTTCCAAACACTAGGTGGGAGAGTCGCTCTCTTAATATTAAAATGAGAAAACCAAGGTTTAAAGATCCCAAACCACTTGTCCACAAGCGCACATTTGCCGTTTCATCTTCTGTCTGTCCGGCTCCAGAGCCCGTGCCCTCTTCATCTCCGTCCTTTTGGCTCATGCACTCGCCTCTGCCACTGCAGGGTGCTTGGTGGGCTCACCTGGAAAGGGAAAGAGAAAGGGCTTCCAGGATCTTGCCACGTGTATTTCTATTGCTGTTTGTTGAAGAGGCAGTACTGGTTCTGAGTTAGAATTCCAGACTTTCTGGCGGGAGCTTCCCAACCAAGTGTCTGGTCCTATGCAGCCAGCCCCCTCTGGCAGTGGAGGTTTGCATGTTGCTAGGATGCTGGATGGGTGGTCTAGGAGAAAACCTGGGGGATCTACTTCTGAGAGCCAGCCAAGGAGAATAGTGTGAATCCCAGGGGTTTCATCTGCAAGGGAACATGGAAATGATGGGACTCACTCTCCAAACAGGCAGAACACTAATTGCCATCAGATCAAGTTCGACTCTCAATGACCCCCTAGGACAGAGTAGAACTTTCTGTGTACATTCCCAGATAGGCACTCATTACAGAGCAGAAAACCTCCGGGCGGCATTGTTTTCTGGAGAACATGGCGGGCAGGGGTGGGTCATGAGTAGAAGACAGCTAAGAACGACAACTCTTTGCCGCTGCTTGGTTCGCTGCACCTGGGCTAAGGCAGAGTCTATAGCTGGGAACCAGGGGGCTCCCCAATGCACTTTCAGAGATTCGCTGTCATTCAGGTCACGAGGGCTCCTCATCAGTCAGAGGACTAGGATATTCCAAGGTGGAGAGAGGGGCCCTGCTCCAGGTCCCAGAGAGTGCCCTGCCATCTGGATGACTTTGACTGAGAAGTCAATCGCTCTCCCTTCTGGGGCTCCGGTGCCAGCCAGGAGGTGTCTTGGTCACTGAGGGATAGGAGAGACCCAATCTGTTCAAACTCTAGAGCTTAGAGCAGGGTGGAGCACATCCGGCCAGCAGGTAGTCCAAGGCTCTCAAAATGATCAACACCATCTGACATCCCAGGACTTACCAAAGAGAAGCCGTTCCAGCCATCACATTAACAAACCAACTCTCTGCCGCCGAGTCAATGCCACCTCATAGAGACATATAGGACTCTAAGGGGACAACCGCCCTTGTGAGTTTCTGAGACTGTAACTCTTCTTAACACGAGTAGGAAGCCCCATCTTTTGCTGGTGGTTTCGAACGACTGACCTTGCAGTTAACAGCCCAACTCTCATCCACTACGCCACCAGGGCCCCTAGCCATTGCATTAGGAGTGTTTATGAAATGTTTTGGCCAGTAGAGCCCAAGATTGATGTAATCAATATCCAAATGGCCTTGGAAGAGAAAAGCTTCCCCACCCGTGGGGTAGAGGGTGACTGCCTCCTGTTGGAGCTGCAGAAGGACAAGACCTCCCCTCTCCACGCCACGCACTGAAGATAAGGGCAGTCACCTTTTAGAGGAGAGTGAGCCTTGCCCACATCGTCTTCTGCTAAGTCTCTGAGCCTTGGCTGAGCACAGCTGCCAGTGGGCAGGCCTTTGTCGACTGTATATGGTGGTGGACACAGGGTAGCTGCTTGGGCAGTACCCGCTGAGTGAACGGGCTTGCTGCATGGATGGCAGCCCTCGCTGTGCACTCAGCACCAGGGTCCATACCTCTGTCTGGGCCATGTTCGACTGATCATGGAGCGTGGGCAGCTGCTCGGGGTGGGCTGCCCCAGGCTACAGCAGCGGCGGCCACCTGACACAGGGAATACCTTCGACAGATGCTTTTGCTGTTGTTCGGTGCCATCCAGTCGGCTCCTTCTCATTGTGACCCTCCCTCTCCCCACCCCTGTGCAGCAAAACGAGATGGTGCCCAGTGTGGTCCTGGGCCCGTCATAGCACATGTTAGTCATTATACAGTTATAAATAAGGGTTTCTACCCCCCATGGGACAGATGCCAATGGGGACTTGGTCAAACTCCAAACTCACTGCCCTCACCGACTCATAGCGACCCCCTAGGGCAGAGCCGCACTGCCCTCTGTGGGGGTCCCCGGGCTGTGGATCTCTATGGGGGAGGATGCCTCATGCTTCTCTCTCTTGGAGTGGCTGTGCGTCAAGCAAATGAGCTGGCTTGACTTGTAGCCTCAGTGCTTTCCTCAGCACTCCCGCACAGGAAGGCATTGGATCCTTTGTCTGCTGGGGAGAGTGGCGATTCTGCCAGGGCTGTGAGTTGTGTAATAGCTAAAGATTTGGGCTCACTGCATACCAGCTTTGCTGGTTGGAAAGAGGATCTGTGACTCTCCTGGGCTGCCCTCCACAGGCTGGAGCAGGGGGGCGGGGTGGGGCAGGCAGGCGGGGGGAATGGGGCAGCGTGTGCCCTCGGCACACAGCCCTGATTCTGTGAGCTGACAAATGCCCAGTGTTCCTCCCAACAGGCCTGATGCTGGGCCTGCGGAGCCAGAACAGCTGGGCGGAGGCTGGTGGCAGGAGGCAGCGCTGAGGCCCTGCTTTGTTCCTGGACAGTCATGGGAGCAGCCAGCAGGATAGAGAAGCCCCTTTCCTCTCCCTCTGGAGCACGGCCCAGGCTTGGAGCTTCCTGCTTGCTGCCCAAGAAGAGCCCGGGAGAGCCCCAGCTGGGCCTCTGCACCAAGCTGGCAGGTTGCCCACCCCCAGGGCTGCCCAGCCCAAGCCAGCACCCTGGGGCTGCAGCCTTGCTATACCCCACTCGGGCGGGGAGTGACACAAGAAAGGAAAACTGAACCACAAGCCGGGGCCCCAGGGCTGCCGCTCAGTCTGGGGGACCTCCACCGGGCTAGTCAATATCTCCCACGTCAGTTTCCCATAGAGATGCTCAGAGGAAGCCGCCCTCCACTGTGTGGAAAGAAGAGAGGGAGGGAGAAAGCAAGGCACAGCAGGTGCACCCCAGGAGTCTAAAGCAGGACGAGGGTTTCCCAAGGGATGGCAGAGCCCTGTGTTCAGAGCTCCGTCCTTGGAAACTCCCTAAGAATAAACTGAAGAGGCAGAAGCAGCATGAGAGAGATGATCTTTGCTAAAACTGGAGACCAGCCACCTCCTAAAGAGGAGCGTAAAGAAGGGGGTCTGCTCGCACTAAGGTACACCCCGAAAGCCAACGCCAACCTGAATGAGTGTCACAGACTCAACTACGGCCTCTTTTTAACCCAATGAAGGGCAGAACCACCTGTCAGAAACAGGCTGCCCAGGTAGACCCAAAGACAGACCCAGGCCCTGGAGGCCCACAGTGGAAGGGCAACTCTTTGGAAGCCCAGTCCGCCCTAGTCTGACCTTGGCCATCAGCGCCTGCACCTGTTAACACACAGTTAACTATGGGAGGACACGCTCAGGACGTTCTCCTGCAGCTGGAATCACAGCCTGTCTCTGGAGAAGGCGTTCTGACTTTTACCCGTGGACATAGGCAGGTGTTAACTTCTGCGCCTTGTGCATCAACGACCAGACTTTTGTAAAACCCTGGAGTCCAGCAGAATTCTTTTTGGGAAGCCTGTGGGCAGGGCTGACTTGGGCAACCTGTTCACACTTGATCGCGTCTTGACTGAGGGCTTTGTCTAAATGCCAGGGAGCTCAGCCCTTCACCATGATTGTTATTTCAACCGAAGGAAGCCAAGCATTTGTAGATTTCCTCTTGCCCTGGCTCTTCAATGATCTATTCATCACAGACAGTGCAAACATAGACAGGGGAGTAGGGCATATGAATGTGTCCACGTGGAACTCTGGGCCCATTCCAGGAAATCGCCGGAGAGGAGCTGACAGCGCCTGGGAAGCCTGCGGAGTAAACAGTGGTGGGTCCGATGCTAACCCCTGTGGTTGCTTGATGCCAGGAGCCAAGGCTTCATTTCGCGACACAAGATTATTTCAAAGCATTATTTTCTCCCCATGAATCAGTCAGCTTAGACTCCAGTGACAAGGACCGGATCCCAATGACTCACACAGCAAAAGTGTATTCCTTAGTCTCTTACACGCAGGCTGTGGCTTCCCTGGGATCTGAAGGCTTCCACATGTCCTCCTATCCCGAAATGCAAGCGGGAGAAGCAGCCCGAGCTGAACCACCTGCTCTCTGGTTGCAGAGGGCAGGTTCCCAAGAGCAGCCAGACCAAACCTTACAGTCAAACAAGAAGAGGCAGCCCGGTCACAGCAAACAGCACATGAGCTTATCTCATTGGGAAAGCATGCCACGTGGCCAAGCACATGGCCCAGGAGGCAGAATCATGCCCTCAGGATGGCTGGGGCAGGTCACGTGACAATACGGGGTCCAGAACATCCAATTGCAAGGAATGAGTAAGTAGTTGGAAATACCTTTTAGGAGCACTTTGGCTTTGGGGTAAGTTTCAGGCCAATGAGAGATTTACCAAAAGTGTTGATTTTTGCCTTTAATAAATATCTTTCACAGTTACTCATCCCTGATCTGTGACACTTTGCTAATTTTATCTATTAAAAGAATCTTTATTGTGGACAGTTTTGATTGTGTACAATTTTCTACCATAAGTGACTAAAAAGCAGTTGCCCTCAAGTTAATTCTCACTCTTGGCGACTCCATGTGGGTCAGCGTAGAGTTGTGCTCCGTAGTGTTTTTGACGGCTGTTTTTTTCAGAGTCGGAGCAATAGGCCTTGCCCACGATGCCCCTCTAGATGAACTTAAACTTCCAACTTTTCAGTCACCAGCTGAGCTCATTAGCCATTGGCACCACGCAGGGTTCTAAAAGAAGCATAATGGAGAAAGCAAAGGCCTGGGGCTTAGGCCTGGCCCAACTCTTAGCCAGCCCCAGAAAGGGGAGGCCATGGCTATGGGAGTGTTTCAGAAAGAACAAAGCACCGAGGAAATGCATAGTGATGGGGGAGGAACATCAAATTATGGAACACCTGGCTGCAGCTTATGGCAGCCCTGGTGTCTGAGCAGCCTCCAGGAAACCCCTGCTAGCTGTTCAGCTACGGGATTGAAGCAGCGGGTGTGTGGGCAGGAGGAGTCAGGGCAGTATCCGAGGCTGTTCGGGGCAGTGGTACTGACATGCTGGGGCAGAGTAACCAGGATTGTCACTCCGGTACCTCCCAGCTGACTGCCAGTTCTCTCTTACACTTTGACTCACGTTCCTGCTGATGTTCAATGGAAGGGGAATTCAGCTTTGAACTAGTGGGTTCTAGGCTGAGTCTTACCAGTCACCTGACCAGTTCCTTAACCCTCGTCTGCTCTCAGTGTTTGCAAATCAAGGAAACAGCCACCACTTTACAAGGCTGGTCTGAAGATGAAATGTACCCAAGTGCTCTGCCCAGCACCTGGCCCCCAAGTAGGATTTCCCTGATCTGCATATGAGCCTGATCATCCTATGACCTAAGTATGGATCATATATTAGTCACATTTCTCCAAAGAAACCCATAGGGGATTCTGTGTGTCTGCCTGCTGACATATCTGCCTGTCCACTCTATCTATCTATCTATCTATCTATCTATCTATCTATCTATCTATCTATCTATCTATCTATCTATGATTCTTGTTTTAGGAATTGACACATGTATTTATGGAGGCTGCAAATGGATGTCAGGGAATACACTCAGACAGTCTTCAGTCCAACACTGGTATGCCAACTGGCAGATTGGGAACTCTGACAAGATTTCTGGGCTACAGTCTTTGCTCTCGTGGCCTTCAACCGAATGGGTGAGGCCCACCCACACTGTGGAGCATAATCTTTACTGAAAGTCAACAGATTACAAATGTTAACATGTTAATACCTTCATAGCAACATCTTGATTAGTGTTTGACCAAACAACTAGGCATGATAACCCTGCCAAATTGGTATAAAACACTAAACACTGGAGTTCCCAACTTGGCTACATACTAATTATTTTTCTCCCAATAAAATCCATAAAGTGAATTAACCCGTGGGACATAGAGTAGATGCATTTTGAGTATTTAGAATAGAACCTGGTACATAGTAAATACTCAGATAACTATTACTTTTATTCCCTGTTGTCACGTATCTCTATTGGTTTGTTGAAACCATCCCCATAGCTGCTTCTACCCCCTCTTCACTGTCATATCTGATGTACAATATTTCATCTCTACCAGCTGCCTCCTCTCTTCTTTAGCTTCTTGTTATCTGTTGTTCTTCATCTGCATTTTTCCTTCTCTCTTCCATGTGTGCCATGGGATTGGTTTGGGGAGCTGGGGTGTGCTTGGATGCCAGTACCAAAAAACTTACCTCCAATGGGCTTACACAATGCAGAAATACACTATCCACAAGTGCAAGCTTCGGAATTGGTTGGTGGCCCAACAAACCGGAAGCATTCCATTTCCTCCCACCTCCCCACCTGTTGTTGGCAGGACTCCACTCTAGTTGGAAGATGGGAGAAACCAACGGCATCGGGAGCTAATTGTCTTTTTGTTGGTAACCACGTGTGGCTTGTCTGGAGTTCAGATATTGGCAAGCAGAGAACACATCTGCTGGAGGCCTTTTTTATTTGCTCCCCCTCAGAGTGTTCCCTGCAGGAGGGATGGGATGCTTACAGAGCATCGGTGTGGCCAGTGGTTGCAGGAATGGGTGGGGAAGCCATACGTCAGCCCTAAGAGAAAAAGAGCCAGCCAAGTCTAGAGAGAGGCCTCATTAGCTCTTGAGAAGATCATCAAATAGGGTCTTTCCTGCCCTCCTAAGTCTTCTATCCACACCCCACCACACTATGAAAAAGGCAGAGCCAGCCGAGAGAGGAGAGATGGATCCACTGGGCCTGCAGAGTTGAGAAGATGGCAACCATCGCTTCTTGCCCACTGCCCCCGGCCAGCTTCATGCAGGCTTGAAGTAGGGTGGGAAGAAGCTTTCACTTGGTCGAAGCGTTCATAGCTTTTCTTTATCCCTATTATTAGTGCTCTAGTTTGGCCTTATAAAAGACTTAACCTTTTATGGGTACAACTAACCAGAAGGTTTCAACAAGTTGTTGTTTGTGTGTGTGTTTTGGTAAGGCCTTCACAGACCATCTCTTAGGAGCACGATTTAAACTGGCTTTATCCTAAAACACTCTCGTATTTGCAGAAGAGTTGCAAAGACAGTACCTTGAAAGCGCTGTTGTTTCTCGAGGTTTCTTTTCAGCAATTCCTCTTCCTGTGAACCCACCTCCCCTCCATCCAGGAATTTGCTCCTTCCCCGTTCCCAATGCAAATGTAACACTGCAGACATGTTGTGTAGCTGTTTGTGTCCTGCAGTCCTTGAGAAGGCCGCAGCTGCTTCAATAGCCAAGATTACCCCACCACCACCACTGAAGATCCAATGCTGTCCCCTTGGGGGCGACATCACCCCCCACTGAGTATGTCCGCTCCAGAGAGTTCCAGTATAACGTCTCTCACTTCCCCCTAAGGTTACCGTTTTATGTCATCATGCCATTTATCAAAACGAAGACATTGACATTGGCACAATACCATGCACTAAGCTACGGACTTACACTTCATCATTCTCTAGCACCAACAGTTGCTTTAGGGTGAACTTGTAGGTCCCGTACTCAAGCCCTAGAGTCAGCCATTTCTTCATTTCCTAGAAGGCTTTTAATGAACCAAAAGTCATGCATGTGCCCTCAATTGCTTCCAAAGGGCAGAAGGTGACTACACCCAACCCAAATCCCACATGCCGCCATGGAGCCAATTAGACCATGGAGGTGCTGCATTGAGTTTCCGAGGCTGCCTGCTTCAGGGGGGCAGGCGGCGTCCACTTAGTACAGATACTCTTTGCACACAGCAAGACACTTTGTTCTATTTAACAGTGACCCTGAGGCTCTACCTGCCTCAGAACCAGGTGCTGTGGAGTTGGCTTGAACTCATGGTGGCACAATATATGTCAGAGTAGAGATAGGCTGATGTCTCAGGGGTAGGTCGCCAAGCCTTTTTCCAAGGCATCCTGGGTGGACTCCAACTTCCAACCTTTCTTAGCAGTCCAGTATGAGAATCATTTACACCATCCAGGAACTTCTCACGGCCAGCCCGCTGCCATGGAGTGGACTTCTGGCCCTGAGCTGCTCCCTGGGGTTGCTGAACTAGAAGTCTCCATAGAGGCACGGGCCTTTGGGTTGGTTAACAGTGGAGTGCTTTAACCCGTGAGCCACTGGGGCTCTTTTCCCACCTCACGAAGCTGATCCAATGAGCTGAGGGGGGTGTACATGCTTCAGAAAATGGACAGTGCTCTTCAAAATGTGTCTTAGTCATGTACTGCTGCTGTAACAGAAGTACTGAACCTGGATGGCTTTAAAGCATTGACAGTGTAGATTCCCTTGCAGGCGCAGAGGCTAGATGTCTGAACTCAGGGTCCCAGGCGCTCTCTCTCTGTTGGCTCACAGCTTACGAGGACGCTCCTCATCTCCTTTTGGTCTCTGTGGGTTTGGCATCCCTTGGAGATCTCCATGCGTCTTAGCAGCAGTCTTCCCCTGGGCCTGGTGGGTTCTTCCAGCAGAGACTTGGGATCCAAAGGCCATGCTCTGCTGCAAGCTCTTCTTTTGGGGAGGTACTAACACCCCTCCTTCTGTGATTGCGTCTCTTTTCTGTTATTTCTTGTAAGAACGGAGGTGGATGGTGGAGATCCAATCAGATATTTATAGCATCATTCACGGACCATGGTCATCAAAACTTTGACTAACTCACCCCTAAGGTGACACTGGAGCTTCTCTTTGACAAGGCCCGTAGTGTTAGCTGGCATGAATGTTTTCAAGGGCCCGATATGGCCTGCGGGCCAGGCATAGGACACCCTGCAGTAAGATAAGTGATGATAAAGGCCACGCCCCAGGAGCCCTGACACTGGATCAGGGCTGTGACCTGAGTAAGGGTGTTGGATCCCATCCGGATCCCCTTACAACTGACTGGCTGACCTCCTCGTGGGATGATTACATCATTACAGAACTGCCACACCCCTGGGAATCATAGCCCTGCCAAGTTGATGACACTTATTGTGGGCGGGGGACGGGGCGGGGGGACACACAATCAGTCCATGAGAAAACCCAAGGGCTTATTTCTGTGGCTATTTTTTTTCTACTCTGCTGTTGCAGGGCCAGTGGTCCCTGAAAGTCAAATAGGAGAGAAATGCTGTAAAGCAGACCGCTGGGTAGCAAGTTTGAGCCCCTTTGGGACCATGAGGCTGAGAAATGTTAATCAAAACAGGCTTGCATTGCAACACACTGACCAAGAGCTTCTGCAGAAAATGGACTAGGTTCTGTAACATCACCAGGACAGTCTTTCCACTTGGGAAACTTGCCTGTCGCTGACCATGCAGCTGCCCAGAGGCCCTGAGTAAAAGCTCTAAGACCAGAGATAAAGCTTCATTGCCACTTCTCTGCGGAGGCCCCACAATGCCAGCAGAGCACATTTGTGAGCTCTGGTGAAATAGTTACACTAACATTGGAATTGTAAAGGCAAACACAAAACCAAAGCAAAACACAATACAGCTTCCTCTCTGCCAACCCTGGGGAGGGCAACTCTTCAGCAGCGAGGCGGGAAAAACAGTTCCTGCTTCTGGCTTGGGGGCTTCCTCCGGGCCTCCCAAGAATAGTTCCTCTCTGCACTAGGAGGGAGTTTTTACGTAGTAAGAAGGGAAGCTGTAAGCCCGAAGGGCCTGTAAATCGGAGGTAAATTGGTGTCCTGGTGTCCTGGCTGCTAGCATCCGTTCCAGCTCTGGTATTTTACGATTCTGTGCATTTACAGACTGTTAGAACTGACCAATGGGTCCCCAGGGGAGGTTAAAGACGGCAGGATTAACTTGAGGTGAGAGAGAGCAACGTGGCTCAGAGACAGACCTGGGTGGTATGAGTGTTCTAGTCTTTTGACTTCAGTTTCCCCATCTGTGAAATGAGAATAAACGATGCTTGTTATCTTCCACTTAGAGTAACACATGTGCATGTGAAATTGCTGTAAGGAGCAGGCACTGAGCTAAGAAGTTGTAATGATGGATGGATGGATGGATGGATGTTCAATTGGTCAGTCACCTGGGAAGGTGGGTGGGTGGATGGGAGTAACAATAAATTCTGAGTAAACTCAGCCTGAAGCTTCCTGTTCATCTCTTGAAAATCGTCATGTGATGAAAAGAATGGCACACTGAGGTGGACGAGCTTGGATTAGATGATCTCAGGTCCTGCCAGCCCAGAAAATTCACGATTCTGCCTACTTTGGGGTTCCTGACATATACCAGGAACTCCAGGGATATGTGCAGCTGCAATGAATGAAATGAGGGAACTGGGGCCTGGCGGTGGGTAGGTCCTGGGTGTTTGGAAGGGAGATTCCTTCCTCTCTGAGAAGCACGGCAGGCAGAAGGGGTAAAATTCTGTGATCCTGAAGTCCAGAGGTCAGTTGACCCATATGAAACAAGACAGAGACATGGAGCCATCATGTACTAGAAAAGGACATGGAATCTTCGAATGTCAGAGCTGGAAGGCCCAGACTCTTCATTTTTCACAGGACCAGGGACAGATGTCAAATGTTGGCTCCTCTGGACTACCCCACCCCTGCCCTCTCCCACCCATCTCCTGCCCCAGACCCCTCTGACACCTCTCTTCTCTCTGCATATCCTCCAGGATAGGCAGTCCGCTTGACTGACACTGTCACAAAGGGTCCTGGAACTTCTGCGGGGTGTGAAGGAAACCCTGTCTGGTTTGTTTTCTGTGCTCTCTTCAACACCCAGCCCAGACCTTCCACTCCAGTGAGGACTCCGTCGAACTTGTGGAACTGAGTGTAAGGCAGGAAAGGGGATTTGGGCTGGAAACAGGAATATAAGCGGGAGCTTCAATCGTGGACTTTTAAGGATGCTGCAGTGAAGCCCTTGGGGAGATGTGGTGTCAGGATGGAAGGCCAGGGTCCAGGAGGCCTGAGCGAGAGCTGCCATGGTGTTTGGAAGGGAGACTCCTTCACCTCTGGGAAGTGGGAGCTGGGAGCTTAGCCAGCTGCAAAAACAATACCGCAGCTAAAGCTAATGGGCTGGCTGACGATGTGTGCCCACTGGGCAGAACAATCTTGGAGGATTGTTATGTTGTGCGGCTGGTTGGAAGCCGAGCCTGGGAGTAGGTGGGAAGCCAGGGATGCCTTAAACCTAAGGGTAGGTGGTTCCAAGAGATGATTCATTGCTGACATGGCCCAGTGAGCCTGGGGGTATTTGATGGGTTCCTGGGACCCACTGGGAAGATCGTGAAGGAGTCCAAACCTAAGAAAGAATGGTGTCCTGGACAGCAAGCTGGGCCGGAGGTCCTGCCTTCTAGACAGAGCTAGCGCAGTGGGGCAGGTGGGGGCACGGTGATGCAGACGCTCCAGGTGTGCGCAGCATCACAATCAAGAGCGTGCTGCTACAGCTGTTAGGACTGTTGAGTCAGCTCAGGCTCAGCACTATTGATACTTGGGGCTAGAGGACTCTCAGTTGGAGAAGGATCTCTTGTTGTCACATGGTATCAAGCAGCATCTCTGGCTTCAGCCCACTAGATGAACATAGCCACCCCCAGGGGTGACAACCCAAAATGTCTCTGTCCTCCCTCTGGGGAGACACAAATCACCTCCCGTAAAGAACCATTGAGCAGACTCCAATCCCTTGTCTTCAGATCGTCTCTTCCTAGGCCTTGGGCCAGCTGTCAGTAGACATCCTCAGACCCCACACCTGCCTCACCTTGCCAAGGGAGCCCTCCAGGCTGTGAGGAGGCCAGCCAGAGGCCAACCTTTGGCAGGTACAGCCTGGCTCCACAGGGGGTGAGAGGGGGCCTGACTGGCCCAGGAGGTGTATTTCAGTCAGTTCGGGGCAGCTGGGCTCAGAGACAGTTGAGGAGAAAGAAAGGTCAAGCAAGGACAACCCCCCAAATGTACCTTCCTGCTACCTGCTGCACCCAGAGACAACCGCACGTGGGGGAGACCATCAAGAAGTTAAGGAAAGGCCATGAGATGGGAAAGAGGGAGGAGATGGGCATGCCTGAGTACCTACTGTGTGCCAGGCACCCTCCAGACATGATCACACTGAGTTCACAAACCGGTCCACTCATTCATTCACGTGTCAGTGTCTATGCCCATGTCCCCTATGCCCAAAGTGCTAGGGATTCTGCAGAGACCCAACCAGAATACTCCCTGCCCTCATGGAACATCCATCTTCGTGGAAAAGGTGGACAACGCACAAAGGAAAATGAGTCTGGTGGACAGCCTGTCCTGTGGGAGTATCGCCACGGGGGCAGCAGGGAGCGGGGGTTGGAGGTATGGGTGTGGTCTTAGAGAGATGCTTGGGGAGAGCCCCGCAGTGAGGGTCTGGAACTAAAGCTCCATTCCCAGTAGCTTCTTGCTTTCAGTGGACCAGTGCTCCAAGACAGCCTTTGAGAATCCATTGTCAGTACAAAGTTAATCGACACTAAATGGGAACTCCCAGACACTGAATGTGACCATATACCAGACCTGTGAAGACCTGCCCAAAGACCCTGAGCTAACCCTTGGAGGAGCGGGATCTGGCTGGCCCAAAAGCTTGTGTTGTCACCGTGCTGAGTCTCTGTGATTGTCTGAGTGGAGCACCATCAAATGAGCCTGGGGTCAGAGAGTGGGGACCTCCCTCTCCGGGAGACCTCACCACAGAAGAACTCAACAAGGGAACCGAGGGAGCAGGCTGAAGGAAGAGGGTTTATAAATAGCTGGGGAGATGAGGAAGGCTGAAAAGGGAAGCCGGCTGTTCGGGCCAGGGAGGCAAAAGAGGCTAAATTAAAATAAACCGAACTGTCCAGTTCTGCTCTTCCAGCACTCAGAAGCCAGGAACCCCCATCTTTCTGACAGCTCCCTAAATCTAGAAATAAATGCCAATGAAAATAGTAATTGCCGACAAATCCACTTCCGTCCGTGGTAACCCTGTGAGTGTCAGAGGAGCTCCCTTGGGTTTTCCGTGGCTGGTGTTTTCGCCAGACTTCTCTGAAGCTGCGCTGAGTGAGCTCTGCCAGCTGCCCAGGCCATTCACCAGTGATACCACCCAGGGACTCCCAGCCATCAGCAGGGAGCCATCGGAGAAGCTTGAGTGAGGGCAAGGGAAGGAGGTGTGAAATCCCCAAGTCGAGCCACTGAACTCTCTGAGCTTGACTCACTTGGCAGAAGGTAAGACCCAAGAAAGCAGTCGTGGGGATACAACTGCCACGCAGTTTCAGCCACCGTCCCATGCCATGTGCGCCTATGATGGTGGCTTAAACGCCGATCCTTGTGACGAGCCTGGGTCACGAAGAAAGACTGGGATTGCTCCCGCAATGTGACTGCCTGCCGAGCCAGTGACACGTGTCCAGTGTCACTTCTACAAGGCCGCCTCTGATCTCTGGGGCATTCTTTGGCAGTTCATTCTAAGCGTCTTTGCATGACCATCTCCCCATCAGATTTGGGCCCCTGTGCCTGTCTCCATTCCTTTCCCGTTTTCATCAGGACGGTTTAAGCAGGCAGTTTTAGCCCTTGGAAAATTATTGTTATTTTAATATAAAGAAGAGTCAACCCAGCAGCTCAGACCCTCTAACCAGCACTGCTGGACCACCAAGGCGGTCCTTGCCCACCTGGACTCCCTTGCTGAAGCCCCCTGCTGTCATTCTGCTGCTCACTCAGCAAGGACCTAGAAGTCAGCGGTCGCCCCTCTTGCCCTCATGTCTTTATGTCCCTGGGCAGCGCAAACAGGTTCCACTCAACTAATAACTTCAAGGTCGGCAGTTTGAATCCACCAGCGGTGCTGCAGAAGAAAGGTCTGGCGACCAGCTTTCTATAAAACATTAGAGCCAAGTTCTACGCTGTAAACACATAGGGTAACCATGAGGCTAAGTCCATTCGGATTTGATTTTAGAATCCCTGAACGGTGCAGACTGTTAAGAGCTCAAGGATCTACTGAAAGGTTGGCAGTTCAAAACCCCCTACAGGCGCTCAGAAGAAAGTCAGGGAGATCTGCCTTTGAAAGGTCACCGCCGCCAAAGTCCTGTGGGTTGCAGTTTTGTGCAACGCGTGCGGTCACCATGGATGGGAATGGACTTGAGGTTTACTGCTTTATCTGCACATTTTGCCCTCACTTCCCCATCCGGCTGATCAGTTACCGTGTTGGGTTTCTCACACCTGCCTTCTTCTTTCCTTTTGTTCTCCTAATTTCACCTGGCGTTTTCACATGGGCTGTGATGATGCCCTCCATCTGCCGAACTGGCTATCTAGTCTCCGCCCATCTTTTTCTAGTCCAGCCTCCAGGTGGAAATGCCCTAACCCAGTCGCACGAGGTCTCCTCCCTCCTTAGAAACATTCACCGGCTCCGAGGCCCATTGTTTGCCTGCTTCAGGCACGATCACCAGCCAGTATTAAAAGCTGCTTCTGCTGCTTCTCCCGGTGCAGCCTTCCCATCTGATCTCACAGGGACCCCGTCTCATTTTCCCACCTGTGGCCTGGGATGAAGGGCTGGCTTCCCAGCCCCTGCTCCATGCGTCCTAGACCTGTGTGTTTGCCCTCTCCCATGGCCACATGTCCTCATCCTGTCCTTAGTACCCGGTTCACAACCTCCCCCTTCTAAGACGTCTTCCTGATTCTGTTCCTGCCCGTCTGCTGGTTTTGAATTCTTCCCTCAACATCCGAAGCATTCAACCTGTACTTCTCTTGCAATATTTGTCACCAAATACCAACTAGTCCCTCACTTGTCACTGGCCTTGAGTCCGTTTTCACTCAGAGGGGCCTAGAGGCCAGGGTAGGACTGCTCTTCTGGGTTAGAGGGGCACACAATCAGGTCTTTCTCCAGAGAGCGGCTGGGGGCTGACACTGCTGACTCTGTAGACAGTAGCCCGACATACAACATACAACCCCCAACACCAAATTATAGCTATAGTGAAGATTGACAGCAGATGTCTCTCAGCAAAAACATTTTTGAGCATATCTCCCACTATGTACATATTTTTTAATCATTTTATTGGGGGTTCAGACAACTCTTATCACAATCCACACATGCATCCTTGTGTCAAGCACATTTGTACATTAGTTGCCATCATCATTCTCAAAACATTTGCTTTCACTTGAGCCCTTGGTATCAGCTCCTCATTTCCCCCTTCCCTCCCCACTCCCCTCACAAACCCTTGATAATTAATAAATTATTATTATGTTGTCATGTCTTACACTGTCCAGTGTCTCCCTTCACCCACTTTCCTGGTGTCCGTCTGCCAGGGAGGGGGTTATATTTAGATCCTTGTGATCGGTTCCCCCTTTCTACCCCACCTTACCCTTACCCTCCTGGTATCACTAGTCTCATTATTGGTCCTGAGGGTGTTATCTGTCCTGGATTCCCTGTGTTTCCAATTCTTATCTGTACCAGTGTACATCCTATGATCTAGCCAGATTTGTAAGGTAGAATTGGGATCATGACAGTGGGGGAGAGGAAGCATTAAAGAACTAGAGGAATGTTGTATGTTTCATTGGTGCTATACTGCATGCTGACTTGCTCATCTCCTCACCGTGACCCTTCTGTAACTGTAAGGGAAGTCCAGTTGCCTACAGATGGACTTTGAGTCTTCACTCTGCACTCCCCCTCATTCACAATGATATGAATTTTTGTTCTTTGATGCCTGATACCTGATACCATCGACACCTTGTGATCACACGGGTTGGTGTGATTCTTCCACGTGGACTTTGTTGCTTTTCAGCTAGATGGCTGCTTGTTTATCTTTGAACCTTTAAGACCCCAGACACTATATCGCTTGATAGCCAGGCACCATCAGCTTTCTTCACCACATTTGCTTGTGCACCCACTTTGTCTTCAGTGATCATGTCAGTAAGGTGAGCATCATGGAATGCCAGGTTAATAGAACAAAGTGTTCTTGCGTTGAGAGAGTACTTGAGTAGAAGTCCAATGTCCATCTGCTACCTTAATACTAAACCTATAAATACATGCACATAGGTCTATTTCCCCATCCTCATATATAAATATATTTACATATGTACATGCCTGTATTTAGACCTCTATAAATGCCCTTTGCCTTCTGGTTCCTTCCTCTATTTCCTTTTACTTTCTTCTTGTCCACTATCATGTTCACCCTTCATTTGGGTTTTAGTAATTCCTCTTGGTTACATTGCCCTTCATCAAGCGGTACCAGGCCTCTTACACCCTCCTCACCATCGATTTTGGATCACTTGTTGTTCTCTTGTCCCTGCATTTGTTAACACCCACTTCCTTTCCCCCACCTTCCCCTCTCCCATGCCCCCACCTCCACTTTCCCGTTGTTTTCTCCTCTAGATTGTTTATCACACCTATCTTATCTAGATAGGCCTGCAGTGATAATAATATGCACAAAAAACAAGACAGAGCAAAACAATGCAACAAAAGAAAACAAACCAACCACAACAACAAATAGAAAAGCCTGTAAATAGTTCAAGATCTGTTTGTTGACATTTAGGAGTGTTTTCTGGTCAATTCTGGTGGGATGCCATGCCCTGGCCCCAAAGTCTACTTTTGGTATTCCCTCAGAACTTCCTTGCTCTGCTCTACCACCACCACCACCGGCTGCTCTGTTGCGTACGTATTTTTTATAAATTGAACTATTTTACTCATAGGTTTCATTTATTCTAAAATGGAAAAAGTTGGAATTTATAGAAGGATGTGATGAAGAGAAAGAGAGGGAAACGCTGATGTTTTCTTTCTGTTCCCAAAGAACCATGCCTGTGCTGCATTTCAGAGACCACTCCTAGTGGCATAGGCATTGCACTTTGGACTGTTACCCACAAGGTTGGCAGTTCAAAACCACCAGCAGGTCCAAGGGAGAAAGATGGGGTTTTCTTTTTCCATAAAGAGTTACAGCCACAGACACTCACAGGGGGCAGTTCTACCCTGTGTTATAGGGTTGCTATGAGCTGGCATCAAGTAAATGACAGTCTGTTTGGTCGATTGGTGGCTTGGTGGATCTCTCTGATGAAGGAATGATGCTCTGGCTGCAGGGAGCAAGTGGAGTTGGCCACTGGGCTGACTGGAGCAGTCCACAGGCACTGGAAGAAGGTTGTGGGGAGGGGCAAGTAGGCTGGGCAGACCAGGGGAGCCCCCAGGATGGTACTGATGTCCTGCCTCCAGGTAAAAACCCGCCAGTGCAGGGCTCAGGGCAGGAGGAGACAGAGTGGCAGTCCAAGACCAAGGGAACAGAGGCTTGCTATCCCTTGAGTAGGCATCTGGAGGCTCACTGGCAGCTCTTGGCAGAGATGTTGTGAAATAGAGACCCCCTCGCTCCCCTTTTGGACAAGTAAGAAACAAAAGGCAGAGGGAAGGGGCATGCCCAAGGTGACCATGTCACTATGTGATGTGTGAACGATCCTTGAGCTTGGCAGGCGAGGGCTTATACTCTCAGACCGTATGCACTCTCATCCCTGTCCCCACTGAGCAGGCCTGCAGCCCCAGCTGCCCAGGTCAGCCTGTCCAGTCCTGATTGAGTGGAGCAGGTTCCAGGAAGGAGGGACGGCCACCATTAAAACCTCCAGCCTTGCTTCCCACACAGATGCATGTATGCAGACACTCACAGGTGTGCACACGCATATGCACGCAGGACCTCTCTCTCTATCAGTACCCCTTCACCAGCAGCATTCTTTCCAAGTTCCCTGAGCTGTGTTCTCAGTCAGTGTAGTGCTGCCCCAGCCCCGTCACCTCCCCAGACACCTTGAACATCCTCGGGCCTCCATGTCTCACACATACATGTCCTATCAGAGCATCTGTTATTTCCAACCAATAGAAAGGAGCTGAGCTCAGTTTATATGTGAGGCTGAGGGGTGTTCCACGTGAGGAGGCCTCATGCCTACCCCTCACCTCATTCTGAGCCACAAGACAGCTGGGAAGTTGGGAGAGACCAGGTGGCTGGACCTTGTCACTGCCCGGTTCCTGTAGCACCTTTTAACAATTCTATCAGACTGTGGGGCTGAAGACAGGTTTTCTGGGGGAATTACTGATTCAGCTGTGGGAAAGGACCCCCAAGCTCCAGACCCCAGATTGTGCTCAGCCTCAAAGAGTCAATACACAAATTTCCAGGACACTTAGTGTCTCACTTATTCAATTAGCAAGCATGTTCTGAGCACCTGTTGTACAGAAGGCTCTGTGGTAGGCTCCAGAAAAGGTGCACAAGGAGAAGAACAGGCCAGGGTGGGCACCCCAACCCCCTCAAGCTCACATTAGAGCAGGAAACACAATCATGTGATGAAATCATTACAGGGGAGAAAGATGTGTCGTCCCTGGTGGGGAGAATGGTTAAATGATCAACTGCTAACCAATAGGTTGGCAGCTCAAATCCACCCAGAGACACCTTGGAAGAAAGGCCTGGTGACCCACTTCAGATAGATCCAGTCTCAGAAACCCCATGGTGCAGTTATACACTGCAAACATGGGGTCACCTTGAGTCAGGATCAAGATATGGGTTATCTTCAGACAGCATGCCTTCAGAAGTCACCGAAGCTTGGGAAGTTAGGCACAGAAAGACACTGGCAGATGAGTGTGTTTGCAGCCTGCCACCTTGGACCGCCCTTCAGCCCCTCTCCAGGGCCGGGCTTGGTTTCCCATTTCATTCCCTGTGGACCCATGTCCAGTACTCCTGCTGCTCTGGACTGATTGCAGCTCAACGCTGGTTTGTAGGGATCCTCGCCAGTGTCTAGCTCTATTAGGAGGGTTCTCGCTCCAAACAGTGGATCACCTGGACCTTTGGGAAAGATCCTGAGACCGCCCATAAAGCATGCTCACTCCTGGGTCAGGTACAGTCCAGCTGTATTGACCCCAGCTTTGCCACAGAGGGCCCCACAAAACACTCAAAGCAGCCATCGTTTACTTTAAAATGTGTTCCATAAACAATATGTGATTATTATTAAAAAGTAGAAGATATAAAATACCAAAAGGGATGTAATCAATCAACCAAAATCCCTCTACTTTGATGTAACCTCATCTAACTTTCTAGATTTTCATACATGTGTATGTGTGGATATATACATATCTATTTATATATCTACATATGCACACAGCCTGAAGTTTAGACTGGATTCAGAAGAAGACGTGCAACAAGGGATATCATTGCTGATGTCAGAGGGATCTTGGCTCACAGCAGAAAGATGTTTGCGTGTGTTTCACTGACTATGCAAGGGCATTCAGCTGCGTGGATGACCTTGAGAAGAATGGAAATTTTAGAACACTCCATTATGCTCATTTGGAACTTGTGCCTGGATCAAGAGGCAGCTGTGCACATAGAACAAAGGGAGTCCTGCAGATTTTAAAATCAGGAAAAGTGTGTGTCAGGGTTGTGTTCTCTCACCATACTTGCTCAATCTATATGCTGAGCAAATCTTCAGAGAAGTTGGATTATATGAATGGATCAAGATTGGAGGAAGGCTTATTAACAACCTGTGGTATACAGATGGCACAACTTTGAGAGGAGGACGTGAAGCATTTGCTGATGAAGATCAAGGATGGCAGCCTTCAGTATGGATTACAACTCAATATAAGAAAGACCCAAATCCTCACTGAACCAATAGGTAACATAATGATCAAAGGAGAAAAGGTTGAAGTTGTTTATGATTGCATCTTGCTTGGATCCATAATTAATGCTCATGGAAGAAGTAGTCAAGAGATCAAAAAATGCATTGCATTAGGTAAATATAGTGCACAAGACTTATTTAGAGTATTAAAGACCAAGGATGTCACTAAGGTGCTCCTGACCCAACGCATTATATTCTCCATTGCGTCATATGCAAGTGAAAGTTAAACATTAATAAAGAAGACTGTGGAAGAGTCAATGCATTTGAATTGTGATGCTGGAGAAGGATATTGAAAGTACCATGGACTGCTAACAGAACTAGCCGGAGGAAGGCCAGAGTGCCCTTAGAGACAAGGATGGCAAGACTTCCTCTAACACACTTTGGACATCTTGTCAGGAGGGACCAATCCCTGGAGAAGGACATCTTATTGGTAAAGTGGAGGGGCAGTAAGAGAGGAAGACCCTCAAAGAGATGGACTGGCACAGTGGCTGCGTCCATGGGCTCAGGCGTAGGAACACTGGGAGGCTGGTGCAGGGATGTGCAGTGTTTCATTCTGTTGTCTATAAGGTCACTGTCTTAGGCATTCATGAGCTTAAATGGACAAATATTTGCCATGCAGATTTGGATAATCATATGGTCTATGTTGGGAATGACAAATTGAAGAAGAATGGTATCACATTCACTATCACAAAGAATATTTCAAGATCTGTCCTGAAATATAATACTGTCACTGATAGTAGAATATCCATAGGCCTACATAAAAGACCAATTAACCCTACTAATATTCAAATTTATGCACTACTTATGCTAAAGTTGAAGACATTGAAGAACTCTACCAACTTCTTCAGTTTGAAATTCATCAGACGTGCAATCTAGGTGTGTTGATAATTAATGATGATTGGAATGCAAAAATTGGAAACAAAGAAGGAACATGACCTTTGTTATGGGAACAAAGCTGGACATCACGTGATAGAAAGTTGCGAGACTAATACCTTTTTATTGCAAATCCCCCCTTTTCAGCAACATAAACATCCACTATATACATGAACCTCATTAGATGGAATATGTCTGTGAAAAGAGGTGATAGAGAAGCTCAATATCATCAAGAAGAACAGAGAGTCGAACAGCATCAGTTCATATGCAAGTTTAAGTTGAAACTGAAGAAAATGACAGGGTCCGCAAGAGAAAAAGTACAAAACCTCAAGTCTATTTCACCTGAATTTAGAGACTGTCTCCAAAATAGAGTTGACATCGCACACTAACAACTGAAGACCAGACAAATTGTGGGAAGACATCAAGGTCATCATTCATAGAGAAAACAACAAGTCGGGACAAAGACAGGAAAGAAAGGACCACAGTGGATGTCAGAAGAGACAAAGTAAAGTATGTTATAAAGAAGTGTGCAAAGATCTGGACCTAAAAAAAACAGAAGGGAAGGGTCCATTCAGCACTTCTCAAACTGAAAATTAATTCGAATCCCAAGTTCCAATATTGAAGGATTTCCCATAGGGAAAATACCAAATAATGCAGGAAACATTGAAAGAAGGCGGTAGGAATAACATGAGCAGCGAACAACAACAACAAAATTGGTTGCTGCTCATTCCTTTCAGGAGGGAGCGCCTATGCTCAAGAACCGATCGTATTGGAGGAAGACGTCCAAGCCAAGTTCTATCTGACATTAGTAATGATATCGTTGATGATGTCAGATGGATTACTGGCTGAAAGCAGAGAATGCCAGAGAGATGCTTTCTTGTGCTTTATTGACTATAAAGAGTTATTGAACTCTGTAGATCATAACAAATTATGGGTAATATTGTGAAGAATAGGAATTCCAGAACCATTTTGCTCATGTAGAATCTACCTATGGGCCAAGAGGCAGCTGTTCCAACAAGTCAAGGAGATACTGTGGGCTTTGAAATCGGTACGTTGAGTAAATAATCTCTTAAACTGGACTACATCAAGAACACGTGACTGGAGGAAGACTCATTAACAACCTGTGATATGCAGCTGACACAACACACCTTATCTTGCGGGCAGTGGGAAGGACCTGAAGCTCTTACTGGTGCCGCTCAAAGACTTCAGCCTTCTTTGGTATTGATTTTACCCCAGCACAAAGAACACAGAATTCCTCACAACGGGGCCAATAATCAGCATGATGCCAACCAGAGACTGACATTGTCAAAGATGGGTCCACAATCAATGTCCATGGACGCAGCAGGCAGCAGATCAAATGACACTGCATTAGACAAATCTGCTGCTGGGAGGGAGCGGGGAAAAAACCTCTTTAAAATATTTCAAAGCAATGATGTCACTTTAAGGACTAAAGTATGCCTGCTGCAAGTCATGGCATTTATATGCTCATACGCATACAAAAGCTGGACAGTGAAGAAAAAGACCAAAATTGATGCCTTTGGCTTATGGTACTGGAGACGAATATTGAAGGTAACATAGGTGACCAGAAACTCACGGTCTTTGGGTCAATGCTGACTCACAGCGCCCCCTGTGGGCTTCCAAGACTGTTCCTGTTCACAGGAGTAGAAAGCCCAGTCCTTCTCCTGCGGAGCTGCTGGTGGTTTCAAACTCAGCCCAGCATGTAGCCACTATGCGGCCAGGGGTCTGGACTACCATGGAAACCAACACAGCTTGCTTGGAGGAAGGAAGTACAGCCAGAATGCTCCTTACTAAAACTGAGCTGATACCAAGGGCTCAAGTAGAAAGAAAACGTCTTGAAAATGATGATGGCAACAGATGTACACATGTGCTGACACAATGGATGGATGGATGGATTGTGATAAGAGCCCCCAATAAAATGATCTTTTTAAAAAGCGCGAGCGAAGTGAGGATATCTCACATGCTTCGGCTATGTTATCAGGAGAGCCCCATCCCTGAAGAAGGACATCATGCGGGTCAGTGGCTGCAACAGTGGGTGCAGATACCGCGACGACTGTGAAGATGACTAGTGCCATCAGTTGTACTCTGTTTCACACGGGGTCGCTATGAGTTGGAAACAATTCAAAAGCACGCAACAAAGCCAGCAGCACGATTACCAGGCCCTAGGTAAGAACGCATTTAATTTTTAAAGAAACTGCCAAACGGCTTTCCTGTGAGACTGGTGCTATTTACAATCCCACCAGCAAGTGTGAGAGCTCCGTGTCTACATCCTCGCTAGCATCTAGCCTTTTATATTAACAGGTGCACAATGGCAGCTTATGATTTCCCTTTGTCTGTTCCCCAATGGCTCCTGCGATTGGTCGTCTCCCCACGTGCTTGCTCACCAGTCTTTTCCCTTCTTCAGTAAAATAGTTGCCCGAGTCGTTTGCCAATTTTCTAATTGCACTGTTTGTTTTTTTCCTGTTGAGTTTTGAGAGTTCTTTTTGTAACAAAATGTTATTCTAAATGTAAGTCCTCTGTTGCCTGTGTGGTTTGTAAATAGTCTCCTAATCTTGAGTTAATCTCTTCATTCTCTTAATGGAGTCTTTTAAAATTTTTCACCTTCTGATTTTTTCTTCTTCTTCTGTGTTCTTTTTAAAAATTGTCCAGCTTTTAATGATTTCGATTGTCATGTAGTCCGCATAGCATGTGGTTCCACAGTTCAATTATATTAAGATGTGTTGTGCAAGCATCACTACAGTGACTTTTACAATATTTTCTTCTCTCTCGAATTCACTGTTGTTAGCCCCCACAGCCGCGCCTGCCATGTCCTAGGTGATTGCTCATCCGGTAACAGACTCTGTAGATTTATTTATTCTGGAGTTCATATACTGAAGAAACATGCAAAACAACATCACGAAGCAAATAAAAACTAACAACAATGACAAAAATGAACCAAAGAAAAACCTCAATTGATAAGAAAGCTTAAACTATTAAAAACTGGGCAAATGTAACTTGGGTCAAAAGGGAGATTAAATGAAAAGATGTTATATTTCTACCTGTGTCTGCCATAATCGACTTAACTATGCCCTGATAGTAAGGCAATTCACCGCCCCAGACTATTGTTAGAGGGTTTCCCACAAGGCTTAATCCATGTAAGGACCCTGAAAATGGATTTTAGGTTTCCGCTGTCATCCATAGCCTTCTGAAATCGGTGTGTTCACAGTTTAAGCACAGATACCATTTCCTCCTCGAGATGTGGATTTTATTATTTATAATCCTGGGATCACAGAGGCTGGTGTGTTTCTTCAGTATGCACTTAGTTGACACCTCACTTAGATGGCTGCTTGTTTGAAGATGAGCCTCTAATATCCCAGGCACTATTCTTTCTTATAGCTGGGCACTATCTGATTTCTTCACCACACGTTGCTATATAGCGCCCATATCTTAAGTGACCTCCTCATCAAGGGGAGTATCAAGAAGGGCCATGTCACAAGAACTAAATGTGCCTAGATTATGGTTAGGATTAAGTATGACCCCAAATTCTATTAATATATTTATGATTTATATGTGTCCCTGGTTCATTTTAGAGGCAGCCATGATCACTTATGCCCCATGGGGCATAAGGTAATTCTATTGATAGCATCAGTAGTTTTAGTCAGTGGTATATAATTTAGAACACTGTTCAGTAAAGTACATTACACATGTACAGTCTAGCTTTGTAGACAATACATGAATTGTTGACTTGTATGGATGAAAAGCTTAGGTGATTGGACACTCTTTACACAAACAGTTAAGGCTGGAGACAGGATGGAACTTGTAGTAACATTGATTTGTGAAGGTAGACCGTGTCTGCCAGAATGACACTGGTCATAAGAAACACCCTAGGGTGACAAAAAGCATATGACCACTCGCCAAAGGTTATGAACTGGTGGTTGTTGGACTTTCGTTTGGATCTCTTCCTTTTAGGGTGACCCAGGACTACAAGACAGTTACTACTTTTTCAGTGGAGTCTTTGGTTGGGCAGTTTTTTTTATTTTGCTGAAGTCTAATTTATTGATTTTTTCTTTTATGAATTGTACTTTTGATATCATGTCTAAGAATGCCTTATCAAGTCTTGGGTCTTGGAAATATTCTCCTAGGTTTTTCTTTTTTAAAGATTTGTAATTTTGCATTCTACATGTAAATTTATGACCCATTCCAAGTGAAAACATACCACAAGTGTGAAGTCTAGGCTGCAGTTCATTGTTCTGCCACTGGTCTTCCCCCTCCCTCTTGCCCCTGGTAACCAATGATGAACTTTGCTCCTCATACATCTGCCAATGCTGGACATTGCAGGTAAGTGAGACTGCCGTCCTTCCTCCGCTGAACTGCTTTTCACCTTTGCGCAGGTGTTCTACAGTCGGTTCCCTTGATTTATGTCTCTCTCCTTATTCCAACACCACAGTCTTGATCACTGCACTTTAGAGTACGTCTCAAAGTTGGGAAGAGTGATTCCTTCACTTTCTTTTTTCTTTTCCAAATGTGCTGAAGCTAGTCTCGTTCCTTTGACGTGTATTTTTTAAAGGCTCTTTGATAACATTGCCAAACTGCCATCGAGTCATTTCCAACTCAAAATGACCCTAGGGGACAAGGCAGGGCTGCCCCTGTGGTTTCTGAGACTGTAACTCCTTATGGCGGTAGAAAACCTGGTCTTTGTCCCTCCCTCCAACGGTGGTACCAACACAAACTTCCTCTAGTGATTCTGGGAGAGCGGCTTCCGTACGCCCACACCAACACTGGGTGTTGTCGTTCCTTTTCAACCTTTGCCTGTCTGATAACAAAGATCCAATCACACCTTTATTTTAATTTGCATTTCCTTGGTGGCATGTCACTGACCTTTGATGCTAAGCAGCCAGTGCTCCGGATCTGGAACAGGAAAGTTGGTGCCTGTGTACTTCTCATTTGTGTTTTCTTAAGTTTCCACCAGAGAAAATAGACAGGCTTATTTTAACATCTCTTGTGAACTCCCTTTCCCGTCCGAAAGGAGTCCCGCTGGGGGAGTGGGTACAAGTCGGGAAGTGGTTTCATTTGGGTTGGGTTGGCCCTCTCAAGGCATTCCACTTCCTCTTCTTCGCCAGTTCTTGTTCACCTCGTCTTTCAGAGACAGATCATCTGCTCAGGCAGTCACATGTCACCCCTCCAGGCCAGCATCCCTCTGCAGAAAAGCTGGCTAGCTGTCCGCCAGTGGGCCAAGCCCAAGCAGACCTCCACAATAGATCCCCATTTCACCACTTCTCAATTCTGTTTCTATTGCCCTGGTTTGAACCTCTGCCACCCCTGGCATGTCTCATTTTAAAAACTCACTGCCACTGAGTCCCTTCCGACTCATAGTGACCCTACGGGATAAGGTCGAACTGCCTCTCTTAGGGTTTCTGAGACTTAAATCTTTATGGAAGCCTCATCTTTCATTTGCAGAGAGGCTGGTGTGCTCGAACCGCTAATCTTGTGGTTAGCAGCTCACTGCACGTCCCACTACCCCACCAGGGCCCCCTCCTAATATGATCTCTCCTTGTACATTTGCTCCACAGAACCCTTTCTCAAATGGAAGCCAGAGGGGTACATCTAAGACATCCAGCAGAGCCCCTTGTCTACTCAAAACCCTCCCTTCTCACCTCCAGTAAAACCCACAGTTCCCAAAAGGCCTGCAAGGCCCCGCTTGTGCCCACACTCCCTGCTCCGCCACCCGCTGCAGCCACATGGCCTGCACGCTCTTCCTAAGAGATGCTCAGAGGAATGGTCTCTTTGGCTGTTCCCTCTGCCTGGAGGCCCCTTCCCTCTCTCAGAGTATCTCCTGCATTCACGTAGCCACTCTCCCCCGTCCCCCCCCCCCCCAGCCCCCAGCACTTCATGGCTGCTTCCTTTCCTCAGAGCACTCAGCACAGCTGACTCACTGTGTATGTGAGGAGGGGGCACCAAAGAGTTCATGGGAAAATTCCGTTATCTTTCAAATGTGTTTGCCCACCAACTGCTTGAACCCCCACCGACAGTGTGTTATCCTCCTTGTCCACGTGTAGCTTTCCTGGTCGGGTGGGCAGGATTGTGTCCGTTTCCTTACTGTCTGCTCTATCGGTAGCATCTACAATGTTTCCTGGCACATAGTCTACTCAGCTCTCTGATGAGTAAAAAGACAGAGGAATGAATGAATGAATAGGTACCTAGTAATGTTTTATTTTAGACATTGAGGTTGTTTCCCTTTGCTGTTGTCATTGTTATTGCTATCTCAAATGATACTACTATGCATATCCTTACGGTGAAATGCTCACTTCCCAAGATGGAATTACTAGGCCAATGGGGATGTACAATTCTGAAAACATTTCACGCTCTTTCTCCAGAAAGGCAGCGTCCATGTACAGGCTGACCAAAGGTGGGAGCCATCCCCTGTGCCCACACCCCCACTGGGCTTGATCATTTTCCAGCCAGTCTTTGCCAGATTACCACTTGCCCCTGTATTCTCATGGGTGTCTCTATCGAAGGGCTTCGTGCAAATTGGTAGAGCACAACTGTGTCAGAGCAATTCCGAGAAGGTCTCCCTGTGGCTGTTTCGGATAACCACCGTCAATAAAAGCTCAGGGCAGTCATGAGATGTGACCAGTGAAGCCCCCCGCGGAGATTCGACCAGGTGTCCTAGCCCTGCGCTTGACAGGCATCTAGGGAGAGCACTTGGAATGGAGAGCACATTTTCCTGAGCTGTCTCTGTTCCTCGCCAAGCTCTGAGTCAGGAGGTGCTGGAGAGCCAGTCCTCCGAGGGGGAGTGGCCTTCCGGTAGGTCTCCAAAGTGAGCAAGCCCATGTGTCACCTGGAGGACTGTTAAAACCTCAAGTGCTGATCCGGAAGGTCTGGGACGAGGCCAACGTGTGTGCATATGTTTAAACAAGTTCCCCGATGGAGCTGATACTGCAGGCCTGGGAATTATACTTTGGGAAACCTTTGTCTAAAGCGTCTGGTTTGGGGGATCTGCCCCTTGTTCTTTTCCCCAACTCTTCAGGCTGGCTTGAACACCCAGTCCCCGCGCCCCTGGTTCTCCATCACAGCACTGACCACATCAGAGGGAGATCCTCGAGTTCTTCTCCCTGAGTTGCCAGGGAGCCCTGCTACAGGGACCACCATTCACTTCAGGGCTCGGAAACTGGTCAGCAGGGAGACCTGCGGTTAACTTTCCCCAGAAGAACAAGGGAGCGCCTGTGGCATCTCACTGGTGACTGGGTAGGATCTGTGTATGCTGACCAGCAGCTAAGCAAGGGCCAGAGGTTACCTG
The DNA here is from genome assembly GCF_050624435.1 of Tenrec ecaudatus. NCBI lineage: Eukaryota > Metazoa > Chordata > Mammalia > Afrosoricida > Tenrecidae > Tenrec > Tenrec ecaudatus. The sequence goes on along the minus strand of NC_134530.1, from coordinate 66,147,639 downwards.
GTGTTTTTAAAGTGGGAGAGCCATGCCTAGATTTAGTCTCATCCCTGCTGGCCCTCAGCATCTGGTGGCACCCAGCAGACCCTCAGAAATAAAACCCACCCCAGTGGGCTCCTTTGACAGGTGAGCCTAGTGAGACCCCCAGAAAAGGGAGTGGCTAACTCAATGCCATACCCCTGGCCCTGGAATGATGCCATCAGTGGGCCTTGAGCCCACAGCCACCCTGACAGCTCCCTGTCTTTGGAGACTGGCCTGGGTTCTCCACCCCATCATGACTGTGGACAACGCCCCACATCTCTCCTGTCCTCTGCTTGCTCACTTGTAGCTCTTGGGTGATAGAAACCCTGTGAAACTATCGTGGAGGGTTAAACGTGACCATGTGTGTAAACAGGCTCATCACCATGCCTGACGCACGGAGGGTTCTAGAGAATCCCCTGCCTTATTCCCACTTCCGTTGGATGGCTCCATGGCCCACTTGCTCCTAAGGCAACGCTGGTGTTGCCAAGGTCTCCGCTCTGGTCAGGCAGATGTCTGTGGCCTGGTTCAGCCAGATGAGTCGTAGACTCTTGAGAGGAGGCATGGGGGAATCAGTGAAGAAACCTTTCTGGTTTCTTCCAGGAAGAACACACACGTGAAGGGGCAGATGGCGTCTCACGTGGTACCCACCACCGCAGCTCACAGGTTTTCAACTTCCTTTCCCTCCACACCACATCCTCCTGGGGTTTTCAGTGTCTGTGCACCAGTGGAAGGTGCACTCCGAGGTTAAATATAGAAAAGCACCTACTCATGGTGAAGTGCGTGGGCCAAGCCTTGGGTGAGGGGGCGTAAGCACTTGCTAAATTTAGCAGGCCCACTTCCTCTCTCCTCCCCTGGCATGCCACTATGCAAAAGAAACAAGGCAGGTTGGTCTCCCTGGGAGGGAGTGCTCCAGGGGTGACAAGGAGAACGGAGAAGTGAAGTCCGCCCTTGAGTCATGGCCCCTTGGCCCTGCAGTGCCCCATCTGGAACCACAAGCCCATTCTCCAAGCTGGGCATGTAGGGGGTTATGCTTTCACTTTACAAATGAAGAGACCAAGCCCCAAAGGGCTAAGGGACTTGCCCAGGGTCCTCTGTGATGGTGCCTAGATAGGAACTCAGGGTTTCACACAGCCTCGTCTCCAGTGTCAGTTCGTAAGAACCCAGCCCAGGGTGGCTGGCAGGCAGCACCTCTGCATAGATGCCCCCTGGGGTCCTGAGTTGTTGGCGAGCTGCGGGCGGGATGCCAGCAAGCTCTAGAACAGGTCCTGTGCAGGAGCAAAGCCTCGCTTCTCTGAGGTGTGGTCTGTGGTCCAGCAGCAGCCCCGTGAGCTGGGGATGTGTTTCGAAACGCATGGCTCAGCCCCACCTGGCCTCCCTGGATCGGACTCTACCTTTTCTCAAGGTTCTTGGGTGATATGCCCGCCATGAGGCTGAAGAGTCTTGGAGTCTTACTCCCTTAGAGGCTCGATGGGTGGAACTTTTCCACTCCCTCTCTTATGCCACTGTCCCCCAGTGATTAACAGGCCGGTCTGAGGCCTTGAGCTAGAAACTGTGACAGCCAAACGAAGTGTCTGATGGGGTGTCGGCACCTTGTATCATTTGCCCGATCCTCACAACAGCCTATGAAGAGGTTCTTCTTGTAGCCCAGCTGATAAACGAGGAAGCAGGCTACAGGTCAGGTGACATCGGGAAGGTCTGGTCCCTCCATAAGTGGTTGAGCTAGTTTCCCCAGGCATCTGGTCCAAACCAGGAAGCCCCGCCTGCCACATAGAAGCTTTAAAGAAGAAGCAGGGCAGCCTGGGCCCTGGCCAAAACTCCCACTTGACAAGCCTGAGGGGACCTGGAATCATCGTCTGTGCTAGGGTTGGGTTTCATTTTGGCTTCGAGCTAAGTCACAGTGTCTGTCGGCAGACTCTCCGCCAGCCCGGATTCCCTGGGTGGTGCAAACAGTGAAGACACCCCACTGCGAATGGAAAGGGTGGAGCTTCTACCCATGGGGGCCCAGGAAGAAAGGCCTGGTGATCTACTTGTGAAAATGCAGCCATCAAAAACCCCACGGAGCACAGATCTGTTCCTACACAGATGGGGTCGCCCGAGTCGAATGCACCCAATAGCAGCTGGTGCTGAGAGCCCTAGGTGCTTCGGATGAAGAGGTGCACCCTGAGCCTCACCACCCCCGTGAGGACAGGCTGCGAGTCAGTTGTGCAGGACAGGAGACACACCGTGGCATACAGGAGATGCTTCCATGCAGGCAGCACCGGCTGGGCTTCCATAATGTCATTCCATGAGGACCACGCCATCACACGTCATGTGTTTTTGCTGAGGGAATGAAGGAGCACACATAAGATTATGTGGAAAGCTCCAGTTCCCCTTCCCAGAAAGAGTCTTATCCACTCTCTCTCTTAGACACACGCACGCACACACACACACACACACACACACACACACACACACACAGCAATGGGTCATAAGGTTTCAGAAAGTTCAAAGAGCTGCTGAAGCCCAGAAGGAACCATTGGTCCAGGAACCCGAGAACCCCAAGTCTTCTGCCTCTGCAGAAATGTGCTGGGGGTGGGGGGTGAGGGAGGCTAGCTAAGCGGCTGGCTAAGTGGTCAGTGGTGCCAGGGTATGACCCACTTCTGCTGTGAGTGCTCCCCCGAGGTAACCCATCTCCACCAAGCCTCCTTTTCAGACCACCCTTGCAGTTGGTGAGTATTTGCTGTCTGGAGCTTGGGGCGCAGGGACTGAGGGCAGAGAGTCTTGTTGCTCTCTGGCCTGAGTGGAGAAGGGCGGGGCAGGAGTGTGTTGACAGGGAAGTGGCTGTAGGTGACCACCAGCTTTGACTGGAAAGCGGTTCGCCCTCCCTTAGGGATTGTGTTTCTGATTCCATCTGAGAGGAGAGCCAACACATCAGGAACTTGACCTTCTACCGAGCCCACTCTGCCCAGTGCTAAGCGGCAGCCAGATACGCCTGCAATAGGCCACTTAAATTCCTCCAGCACCAGAAGGATGGCTAGCACACGCCCTGTATTAACAGATAAGGAGCTGACACGTCTGGCTAAATAAGTGGCATGGAGACACTGTGCAGAGGGAGTGTGGCACTCTGATTAATGGCCCTGGCACAGGAGGAGGCTGCTGGCTTCAGATCCCAGTAGTGTGCAAGTCAGCTTTGTGACCTCTCTGAGCTCCACCCTGTCATAGCGACCGTAATCACATCAATGCCATGGAGTTGGTATGGAGACTAATAGAGCAGAGGCCCGTTCTCCAGAGGAACTGCAAGTGGTTTCAAACTGCTGACCTTGTAGATCACAGGCCAGTTTGTAACCACCACCCTGCCATGGCTCCGTGTGTCTGAATGAGTGGTTGATAATGTCTGGCTCTTTTGTACCGTGCTAGCCGTGAAGAGCAGCCACGGGGCCTACAGGCAGCACACCAAGCTGTTTCTTGGCAGTGGCAACAGGAGTGGCGGTCTGGCTTCCTCAGTGTGCCATGTTAGGGCCAGGAAGGACTGTAGAACTACCTGCGCTGGAGTTCATCAGTCACCATTGATTCCTTCCACCCACATTAACTCAATAAATATTTTTAAGGGTGAATATGAGCCGAGCACTGAACTAGTAACCCAATCTAGAAGCTACTGGAAGTTTTCAGCGCCCTGGCTGGAGGCCTGTGAGACAGATGCCACATCTCCCTCCTCAGCGGTTGGCTTACTCCTGCCAGTGATGGGGGACGAGCCTCTGACAGAGCATTCTCCCCACATCCTCATAGTCCCATCCCCTGTTTATCTACCTCACTCCAGCCAGCCTTCTCTTGAGCGACATCCTGCTGCCCCCCTTGATGGTCCTCCCAGAGGGACACGGGCTGCTTGCAAAGGTGTAACCAAGAGCCACAGCGGACTCTCCGTGTTCAAGGAAACTCAAGAAGTCATGATAGAAATCCCAATCCAGGGGGTCACATGTGGGTGCCCATGCCACCAGGGGTGTGTGACAGAGTAATAGAGGGCTAGTGAACCATAGCACACACTTGGCCCATCGTCCTTCATCCGAAGAATTCCAGAGAGACGCGTTTGGACACAAGGATAGATTCCTGTCCATTTAGGTATCCGTGCGTAGACTACCACAGGTGCGTGGGTTTCCAAACAACAATGAAGGCACTTTGTATGGATGGAGCCTGCTTCAGAAAGCATCCCTCCGCTGCCCTAGTCAACCCTCTCACTGCCTCTTCCCTTTAGGGTGCTCTGGCGGAAGGGTTTGAGAACTTGACCATGGTGATATCCCAGGGGCCTGACATCCTGAGCTCCATCTCCTCTGTAGGGAGAATAGGAAGACGGAAGCTTGTTTGGCCTATGGTGGACTGAAGTTAGGCTTCAGGAAGGATTTCGTGGCAATAAGGATTGTGGGTGGATTGAAAAGAACCACCATCTCTGGATCCTTTGGGCTCCAAGTCCCCAGAGGGGAGAAGCCGAGAACAAAAAGAAATTGCTTCCTCCTTCGATGGCCCTGATGAAACACAACTCATGAGGCTCCCGTTGGCGTTGAAGGACCTCTGAGATTCAGGCCACCGACTCCTTCCCTTCTTTCTGCTTCCTGGTCATGGAGACCTTCCCCAGCCACGCTGTCACTGTCCCCTGGACTCTCCCACCCTTCTTTTGCCTCCACCCACTCCCTGTCCCCCGCACACAAGCCTTGGTTTGCTTCCCAGCATTTGGCAGCACTCAATGGGGTCGATACGTATGTGTTGGAGGACGAGCCCCATGCGAACGAACTTGACCTCTCTTCTTGCTCACTCCTCGAGTGCAAATCATGCTTAGCCCTTCCTGATCAACACCACCTACTGAACAGAAGAGGAGAAAGCCACAACCAAATGGGTATCTGCTGAGCCCCAGTGAGCACCAAGTCCCTGGACCCCTGGACCCAGAGAGGCAAGCAAGGCAGAGCCTAGCCCCCATGCTGATAGGAAAGAGGTGAGGGAGGCTTATGAGCCAGACAAAATCCCTCATGAGTACAGGCACTGGCCTCCCGGGGTCCTCTCCAGCTAGCTGGGGGAATGCTTCTGGGAGACAGGGCACAAAGCGAGCCTCGGAAGAGGGACAGCAGCCCTGTGCCATCCTATGGGGTGCAGCTGCTCAGGGAACACTGGTTGGATAGGGAATGGATATGCCTCCGCCTCCTGCCCGTGACTGATGGAGTATGCTCATCTCCTCTTCTCTCTGTTCTTTCACGTCCTTGGTGACTCTCTGAGGGGCTGGGATGAAGCAGCCCTGCACAAGGGAGCTAAGGCCCTTTCCCCCTCTTGGGACGTGGGCATTTAGTGGACAGTAAACAAGCAAACCAGCCGTAGTTTATCACGCGGCGAGTGTCTTCCATGCACCAGACCCCGGGGAAGCATTTTCCATCCAGAGTTCCTCAGGGGATGTACAGTTGGCATTGTGAATGACAGTTCTTTGTTGTGCCCAACATGTGGCATGCTGCAAGATTTGGCACATCTGGCTTCTGCCCACCCCCCCATTATCACCTTCTCTAACCTCTACCCACTCACTGGGCACCTCAGAACACTTCCTTGCAGTTAGAAACACCCCCAGATGATGTGGGACTAGCCCCCACTGGAAACAGGGCATGATGTCATGTAGTCTTCACTACCGCCCCTGAAAACTGGTTCACCACAACCCCATGAAAGAGATCCCCATTTTACAGAAATGGGGCACGGATGTGTTCAGCACCTTACTGAAGGGCCCACCGAGGCAGAGCGGTAGACTGGAGTCCTGGGAGCCTGGCTCAGATAGTACACTCCTAACTACTCGCCCCTCTCCTCTCTGAAACACCCACATGGGAGATTCCAGGCGGTGTGGGTTGCTATGATGGAAATCAATCAAGATAATAGGAGGGAGGGAGAGAGAGAGAGAGAGAGAGAGAGAGAGAGAGACCGACTTGCTGATGGAGGAAATAGTTCCTACCCATGCATAAGGCTTGGTGCTGGGGAGAACAGGCTGGCACAGAGCTTGGTGGACTTGCTCTCCGTACACACCATTGTGTGTGTGTGCGCACATAGTGAGGTGTGCTTCCATCAAGCCCTCTGCCCGTGTAGATGAGACCTCCTCATGGAGGAACGCGTATTCCCATGAAAGAAACTGGCATGAGGGTGGGAGAAAAGGCTCTGTCGAGCAAACCAGGCAGCCTTCTCTCTATAGATCCAAGCAATAGGAAAGGGATAAGGGGTTTGTGTGTGTGTGTGTGTGTGTGTGTGTGTGTGTGTGTGTGTGTATGAGAGAGAGAGAGAGAGAGAGAGAGAGAGAGAGAGAGAGAGAGAGAGAGAGAAATCCTGTTGGCCCTTTGGTTAAAGTGCTTGGTTGTGAACCGAAAGTCAGTGACTCAAAGCTACCAATCCCACCAGAGATAAGGCACTCGGAGATGTCCAGTCTTGGAAGGCCTGTGCGGCAGTTCTACTCTGCTCTGCAGACTTGCTCTGAGTCAGAATCGGTGTGACAATGATGGGAACTCTGTTGGAGTGTGTGAACCAACAGAAATGGTGTGTGGGAGCTTTTCAACATGTGTATTTTATACCATTTTTCTTTAGAATCTCCACAGTGGTTGGCAGGTAACACATTTGTGGTTGCTTGTTTTTGCAGTTGGTGGACTCAGGGTTCCAGGCTGAGGGCAGAGCCTGGCTGAGAGGACAGAGCTAAGGTCCCAGGCTGGGAAGGAGCCAGGGGGGTCGGCAGCAGAGGCCTGGCTGGGTTGTCCCAGATTGAAACCACCCCAGCCCCACAGCACTCAAGTCCAATGGGAAGGGACAAATCTGTCCCCAGAAGTTAATGTCCCAGAATGGGCAGAGAAGCCTGGGCTGGATGAATGGTTCCTGAATGAGGGGAAGTAGGGTGGGCACCCCTGTACCCCCAGCCCTGCCTGCTCTGAGCTGTCCCTGGGAGTTGATGGGAGGCATACAAAAAGTTTGGATGGATGGATGGATATGATTTGGTCCAGTCCCTCCTAGAACTTCTGGTTGCACAGACTGGACATGTGCACAGACCAGTCCATGGTGGTATAGAATTAAGGATTAAATGATAAACAGAGACATATTTTGTAAAGCAGATGTTTACCTTGCCCACACACCAAGTGACACGAGCATTGTCTATGACGTTTGCTGGCAGGCCAGGGTGGGCCAGCGCCTCCACTCCGCGTTCTCAGTGCATTTGAGACACGCAACGGGAAAGCTATGATCTGCTCGGGCTGGCTACACATCTGCCATTCCACAGCAGCGCGGCTTTTAGTGCTCAAAACGAGCCGGCATTTCACAAGCCAGGAAGGTTGGGGCCCTCCGACAGGGACACAGGGAGGGCGGCCGTTCCCACACTCAGGGGTTGAGTGGGGATCATCTGGGTTCTGTGTTTCCCCAGCCCTGCCTCACCCCCGATGCCTCCCAAGAAAGCAGACAAGCCAGGCAGTGCTTCCAGGTTGCTCCCTGGGTCGTGAGGTCTCCCTGTGTAATACAGCCTTGCCGGCAGCCCCGGGACCAGGAGAGGGGGCAGGATTGGAGGAAGGAGTCTGGGTCTGTTTCCATGACAGAGCCCATTGAGGGCAGCTGAGTCAGCACTGGGGCCATTAGTCACCATGGGGAGAACGAGTGGGAGCAAGGGCATGGGTCGGGTCCGTGGGAGTGACCAAGGTGACGGGGTGGGGGTGAGGGCAGCCCCTGCTGGAAAGGTGCAAGAGTGGGGGCATGGGTAGATTTCCCTCCCCTCCCCTGTTCCTTTGTACCCCTCGGTCACCACCTTCTAACTTGACTGAGGCGAGGGGGAAGAGAGAGAGGCTGGGGGAAGAAGGGGGACAAGGAAGAAGTAAGGGGAGGAGGCAGCTGGCCTTGTATGAAGAGGAACAGATCTCCCCTAACTGATGGCAGCTCCCCTCTCCTCTGGCTGGGTGACCAGGGCACGCCACTTTCCGTGTCTTCCCTCCACCTTCCCCTCACTGGGTTGTCCTAGAGATGGACATGCTGATCTATGCAAAAGCACTGGGCCAGGGCCAGCACACGGTGGGTGGCCAGGAAATGCCTCCTCTCTTTTCTGGAGTGAGGGAGTACCCTCTCTGGGAGAGTCTGAGGAGAGGGGCGGGAAGTACCAGGCTGGGATAGAGCAGGAGCCCGTGCTGTGCCTGCTCCTTCCAGCTTTGCTGTGACACTGCCCGCCTCACGCAGTGCTGTCACCCATGGCCGGGCACCCTGAGTTGGCTCAGGTGGCATTTGGGAGGATGCTGCTTTATGGACACTGCAGCTGGGCCCCTGGAAGCCTCGGGGATGAGGAGACCCAGGCCTGAGCAGGGTGGCTGGGGTCCCAGAGCTCAGGGTGAAGAGCAGAGCCAAATCTGGAGCCCAGGGAAGCGGCTCCTCATGCCAGGCCCGTCTCCCCTCGCTGGCCTCGCTGCTACATTGGCATCAGAGCAGGGGTTCCCCAGGGTGGGTGGTAGGAGTGAGTCGACGGGGACACATGAATGAACACTCCAAAGCCAGGGCCCAAGCAGCGGTGGTATGCATGCATTGGTGCTCAAGAAAATACAAAGAAGCCCACGTCCAGAGTCCCGTACAAGTACACATTTGCTTTCCCCTAACCCCAACTCTTTGCACCCAGAAATGTTCAGGTTGGCTTGCCCTGCCCAGGCTGCTTGAGTAGCAACCGTGCCATTTGGGAACGTTACTAAGCTTCCCAAGGCTGTTCCCTCCTCTCCCTTCCGTTCCACATTCCAAACCATGCCAGGTTCACCACATGTGCAGGTGCACTGGACTGCAGAGGGGCCAGGAAATGACCTGGGTGGCCCCGCCCCGACCAGGGCACTCACCTGCTTCCTGGCTGCCTTGACGCCCCAGAAACTTGGCCACAAAGCTGCTGTCCAGATGGCCTTGGAGGCAGAGCAGCCCTCAGAGAAATGAGGTTCAAGGCCGGGGGCCCAGGAGCACGGGGTTGCCACACCACCCCCATGGTGCATCTCTCCATCTCGTCTGTGGCCAGCAGTGTGGGTCCCTGGATAGAGCATGAGGTGAACGGAGCACCTGGGTTTGAGTCCTAGAGTGGCCCCTTCTTAGCTGTGACTTTAGGCAAGTTCCTTCCTCTCCTTCTCTGATTCCATTTGTTTTGTTTTGGGTTGTTTTCATCTCCAAAATAGGAATAGACTTATTCCACTTACCCAAGTTAAATAGGGGCAAGGGGTGGGGTGGGGTGGGGGGAGCAGGCTGCCGATGCCTGGATGTCAGGGTGGCTGTGGGGACATTTTAGAAACGGTTGAGTTGCTGTCATGTGGGGGTGTGGCACCGCTCCCAACAACTCTAACTGGTGTTCTTGCTTCTGAAAATGGCCTGGGGTGTGCTGCAGGCTTGGCTCCGTCCCTTACTCCCGGCCAGGGCTTTTAGCAAGTCATTTGGTCTTCAAGATCTCTTTCTTTCTCCCTTTCTGTAAAGGGAGTGTCGCTCCCCTTTGTTTCTCTCCAGGGACCGGTGTAAGTACACAGAGAACATCGGGAATCTCTTGATAGAGACCCGAGAAGCAAAGCAAAACCCACTTCCAGTGAGTCAGGTCCCACCCAAAAAGACCCTCTAGAGCTCCTGAGGCTGTGCACCTTTATGGGAGCCGATAGCCTCATCTTTCTCCTGCAGAGCAGACGGTGCCTTTGAACTACCTGGCAGCACAACCTTAGGTCCACTGGGGTGCAGTTGGATACGTAAAGGGTCTCAAGAAGCCCAGACAAGAGAGACAGATGGTGGGAGGTGGTGGGGAGTGGGAGCCACTCTTAGAAGCTGTGGAGCCAAGACGACCTTACTCACGCTCTCTGAGTCGGCTGTTCTTGTCTAAAAGAGGATTCCTCGTGCCCAGAGCTCAGCGGGTGATTCCCAGGGCTGGTGCTGGTGCTTCTACTCCTAGAAGGAGGGGGCCACCCGACTGGGCCTTGCTTTCTGGGCAGATCAGCCCATGATTGCCTGCTTCCCCAGCACAGTGGTGTCCCGCTGACCTCACTGTGCCCAAGCACTGCCCGGCGCCAAGCACTTCTCTGAAACCGCCTGGCTTCCTGGAGTTCCCCATTTCCCACCGATGGCAGCTCCCTGCACGTGACCTCCAGCTCTCTCTGTTGAAATCCTGCTCCCAGCTGCCCAGAAACACCCACCCCACAGGCCAGGCTGGGCAGGACACACTTGGAGGCAGTCGGTCAGCAGGCATCGACTTAGGCTCTGTGTTCAGACGGCGCTGCTTCCTCTCCAAGCAGCAGTGGGCGGCCCAGGGAACCCAGGCTTCCTGCAGCTCGCAGACAGCAGCATGGCACTATCCTCGAGGTGATGCAGGGGTTCCATGAGCTGTGTGGTCTGAAGACGCTGTGACTAATTCCAGAATGGAGAAGAGACACTTGGGATCCACCCTCTCGGGGACCTCAGTGCTGCTGTGGGCCTTTTCGGTGCACAGGTTTCTTTAGCCCATTTGTTAATGGATTCAGTTGGGTCCCCTCAAAATATGTGTTAGAATCCCAACACCTGTACTTGTAAGTGTACCGTATGTTTACGAATACAAGATGCCCCCATATTGGAAACTAACACTGGAGGGGGTTGCGGGCTGCACTAGTGTGCACTAGTCGGGAATTGGGATTTCTTGGTTAGGCCCATGAAGTCCTATCGTGCAGCGTGTGCCCTAAATCTGATGACTGGTTCCCAGGGGGCAGCATAGACAGAGACAGGCCGGAACAGCCAGGGGAAGACGGGCTAGCTGGGAATGGTGGGCGCAGGAGGCAGATGAACCTACAAGCCCAGAAACTCGGAGGGTTTGTGGGCAACTCCGAAACTCAAACCAAATCCACTGTGGCCAAGTCGATTCCACACATGGCAACCCGAGAGGCCGGGGTAGAACTTCCCCTATGGGTTTCTGAGGCTTGAATTAATTCTTCATCTTTAAAGATTAGTTGGTTTTTAACAATTTCACCGACGCTTAATTCACAGCTCATACATTTTGATAGTTCGATCACATCCACAGGAGGTGGGCGACCATCAGTACAATCATTTCCAGGATAGTCCTTCTTCCTTGTATTTGTTGTTGTGAGCACTCCATTTCCTGTCTCCCTTGGATCTATTGATTGGGTTGTCGTCTCTATAGGTTTACCAATCCTGGGATTCACATACAAAAAAAATCATACAAAATCAAGCCGGAATACAAACAAGTAGCCCAACAACAATGACCCCGTGAAACAAAGCATGACCTCAATCAATAACAAAACAGAACATATTAAAAATTGGAGCAATTATACATTGGGTCAATTGGGAGGTCAGTGACAAGGTGTCACATTTTGACCTAACTACACCTGCCGTAATCCACCCTACAGTGTACTCGGTCTTGTCCCAAGGCCTTCCCCGTCTCTGGTCCCTAGTCAGATGGGGTTTGCCAGAGGCTTCATCTGCTTGGAGCCCCTGACAATGGTTTTGAATGCTCACTGTCATCCACAGCTTTCTGCAAGCTGGCTGATCAGAATCTAAGCTGTAGATGCCATTCCCTCCTCTGAGTTTGGATTTTATTATTTACAATCCTTGGCCCACACATGCTGGTATGATTCCCCTGTGTGCACTCAGACAACCCAAGGTTGGACATTTTTATGAGAGCAAAGAGCCTCATCTTTCTTCCTCAGAGCAGCTGGTGGGTTCAAATGACTGACCTTACAAATCAGTAGCCCAACATGTCGTCCACTCCATCACCAAGCCTCTCTATGGCCTACGAGCACCCAGAACACAGAGAGCTTCCAAACGTTTGTGGGAAAATGGAATAAAAAAATGGAGAACTTACCCACCCATGTATTGAAGCCCCCTCATCGACAAGGACCTTTCCCTAAAGGCACACTCTGAATTTAGACAGCTAGCCTCCTGAATGGTGAGGACATAAATTTCTGTTCCTTAAAGCTGCCTGTGGTATTTCTGCAAGAGCAGCATAGCCTAATATAGAGTTCTTAGGCACAGAGGCAACCGGGGGGCAGCCAACACTGCCACCCCGTTTTACTGATGAGGAAGGAAACTGGGGGCCAAGGAAGAGAAACGACCAGCCCATAGTAGGTCCAGTTAGTAAACCTCCGAGTCTGGACCTGAATCCCAGGCAGCCTGGTGAACAACCTGCCACCTTCTCGTCCTGTAGGTGCAGCTGAGTGCAGCCCAGGGGCTGTCAGCTGCCTGTCCTCCGGCCTAGGCCTCCACTTTCTCTGCTGGTGGAAGTTCTTGGTACTTCTCAAACTTGTCCTGTATTTTCTGTCAGACGTCTTCTCACACTTTATATTCTCCCTCATGTATCAGGAGTTGTTGTTTGCTGTGTGTGCGTGTAAATAATATTAAAAATAGCACCATCGCTGTGTCCATTCTACCTCAGAGAAACCATCTAGGACAGAGTAGAACTGCCCCGTTGAGTTTCCCAGACCCTCAATCTTCCCAGGAGCAGATAGCCTCTTCTTTCTCCTGGGGAGTGGGTTCGAACCACTGACCTTATATAGCCTTCTATACCCCCAGGACTTTCTCCTCTAAGCTTGCAGGTAGAATCGGAGCACCAGGATTTGGCCGTTCTGAGAGCAGGTCTATCCCCAACAGCTGAGGGTTCGGTGAAGTCCGTCGGAGGGCTTGGCGGAGTGTGTCTTGGGAGGCACTCAGCCAGTGTGGAGAGGCCCACGAAGACCTGCTCCCCAGCCCTCTCGCAGCACTGGCTTCTCCTTACCTGCCCATCTCAAGGGAGACACACCCAGGCCGGCTTGCCCTCCATGGGGTTTCTCTTCCTTTAGCGGTCCATGCGTGACTCCCCACTGGGCCGAAGCAGAGTGGAAGGGGGCCATAGTAGAGGATCCCAAGCAGAGTTTGAGTCTGGGGGGCCCTGAGCCAATGTCCACTGAGCCTAGTGGTCCTCTGTAGACCCCGGCAAGGACCCAGAGCCTTCTTCACAGGACTATGGTGGCAGCAGGGTAGGGAAGCCCCAGCACAGGGCCTGCCAGGTGGGATGTTGCAGGACAGTTGCGAACTCCCACAGCGTTTTGGTGTGCAGCTCAGATCCTCTCCTGTAAGCCATGTTCCACTCAAGAGCCCCCTCTCCGAAAGTCGCTCACCCCAGGTTTATCACAAGCTTGAGGTTCCCAAGGTCACCAAACCTTGGGGTCAAAATTCAGCTGTTGCACAAAACTGTTGGGGCTGGGTCTGCACCCCCACTTTCCATCTAACTAGCCAGGTGACCCTGAAAAGTGAGGAGGCTAAGGGGCTAATAAGTTGCTGTCAACAAGTGTCTACGATGCTCTGAGTCTAGTGGGAGGACAGATGTGTCAATGGGCCGCTGCAGTTCTGTGATGAGAGTATGTCCTGGGCTTTGGGGGACACCTAGATGCGTCTAACTCTGTCTTTGGGAGTCGAGGCCCTTCGTGGAAGAGATAAGGGTCTCCTCTGAGCTATGAAGGATGAAAAGAGCCATCCAAGGGAAATGAGCCTGTGTGAGGGCATTTCGGGCAGCGGGAATGGTGCCAGGGCCTGGTGCTCAGAACCGCCCAGCACAGACATTATCTTGGTTCACCACCCAGATAGCCCTCTCTCCCACTTGGTGGGGATGAGACAACCAGGCGGACATTCATTAAGCATCTTACTGTAGGCCACCCACAATCTGTAAATTGGCACAGCTGAGCTTGACACCCCCAGACCAATCTGACACAAAACTCCGCTCCTAAGCTGGGCATGCCCACTGGTGGGGAAGCTGGGAGTGAGGAAAGCATGAAGAAGACCTTGTTGTGTTTGTGACTGGTGGCCGCTGCGATGAGCCCAGGGACTGAGCAGAGCAGGAGCGCTGGGCCTGGGGGAATCCTCGCATGCTGGAAGGAGGGCCTGGTCTGGGGCCGAGACAGCAGGGCTGCTTCTGCTCCTTCAGCGCCTCCTCTGGCCCTCCCATGGCTGCACAGGCAGCTCTGACACCACCTTGTTGTGTTGTAGCTGGGCGCCCTTGACTGGATTCCTACCCGAGATGCCAGGCAGCAGAGAAGAGCTGGCCCAGAAGGTGTTCTGGACTGTAATCCCCATGCGAGCAGATCACGGAGTCTTGCTCCTGCAGAGCGGCTAAGTGGGTCAGAACAGCAGCCTTTCCACACACCTATGAGCGCTTAACCACTGTACCACCAGGGCTCCTCGTCACAAACCAGGCCACTGTTGGGGGACCAATTGTTCTTTTAGATGCAAAGGGGGCTCCCCCAAGCTCCCCACTGCCACCCCTCCAACCCTTCAGCATCCAGTACAGTGTCCGACTGTCCATGCACATTAGCTGAGGGGAGCTGCCAGTGGCTGGTCTGGGTCCTGGTGCTGCATCATCTTGTGGTCACCGTCTACTCAAGGCTGGGAAGGGGCCATGGAGCTCCCTCTGCTCCTGTCAGCTGGGGAAGCTCAGGCCCAGAGCAACTACCTGGGTAGCCTTGTGTCCTTGGGAGAGGCACTAGGGGGGTGCGGGGGGAGGGGAGCAGTAAGCCTGGCTATCCCTGGGACCCACTCCTTTCTGGCCCATCAGTCTCTTCCAGGAGGAGCCGGCATTAGGGCTTTGCAGAGGGAGGCTGGCTTGCTCTGTCCTGGTCACAAGTGCCTTCTTAGGTGCTGCCTGGAGGTACTAGGCCTGGGCACACCTGCCTCGATTCTCAGCAGGGTGACAGGCACTGGCTCCCAGACTCCCTGGCCAGCGGCGGCGGCGCTGGCTCAGGATCTGCCTCATTGAACACAGAAAGGTGGCACTTCAGAGGCGGCCTCTCCCCCGACAATGTAATTTCTTTCTTTTTAATGCGTGTCACTGTGATAATGGAGCTGCGTCTTGGGCCTGATTCAACGTTGTTGCCGCCTTGCCTTCTCTCCTCTCCTGCCTGCTTCCTTCTCTCACCAGCCCCCACTTACTGGAAACAAAATCTCCCAGCGCATGAATGACAGGGAGGGAAGGAGGCGCCAAGACAAAGAGAAGGCTTTGTCTGGCGGTGAATTGAGATAGCATGTGGGTGGTTGGGCACAGCACAGGCTTCCTCCACCCACCTGGTGTTGGACGAGGCAGAGGCCGACATGGGTTTAAGTCTCCTGCGAAGGCTGGGGCTGACTGACTCCTGGGGGAGAAGGACACCAGGATAGGGCTTGGCTGATTTCAAGCTGGGGTCTGGACAGGGCTTGGCTTGGACTCGGCCATGTTCAGCAGCAAGCGAGCGAGCAAGTATGGGGAAGAGGCAGGCTCCTGGGACCTGGGTGTCGCTCCCCACTCGCCGCAGACTGCCACATCACAGCCGCTCAGCTTCCTCATAGTTAAAGGAACACTCATGCCCACCCCCTCCGAAGACCGTCAAATGGCGTCCGTCCAACTGGAGACATGAAACCTCGTCCCCGTCACCTTGCTCACCACCAGCATCATCCCCAGCAGCGGCATAGCAAACACTTCCCTGCTTCTCAGAATGAGTCACAGACCTAGAAAATGCCCCTAACTGCGAGTGAATCGCCCGTCCAGTTGATGTTCAGTTGGAATTATATGCAACAGACTTCCGTTCCTGCTGTGTCCGGAGCTTCTTGGATAAAAGACTTGGCTTCTCTGGCTTCTGATCCGTGAACCAGGAGGATGATAACAGAGCCTTCTGCAAAGAGTTGCTGGAGCTTTAAATGTCTTGGAGTCCAGGAAAGGCCTGAAAGGCATCCCAGTACAGCAAGCTATGGGTGGTGCTGCTGGTGGTGGTAGAACAGGTTGATGGAGCAAGATCTTGAGATACTGGAGAAGGAGACCATTTGGTGACACAATAGCTCCATTACAGACCCTAAATCATCCCTCTCAACACCCTCTACCCCCAGTGCATCACTGCATTATCTTTGCTGCTCATCCTGCGGCCCTAAATTTGCTTTTTCTTCTGCTTTCCACCTCAGCAGCCCCCAGCCATCCCCTGGCCCCACCTCAGCAGCCCCCAGCCATCCCCTGGCCCCACCTCAGCAGCCCCCAGCCATCCCCTGGCCCCACCTCAGCAGCCCCCAGCCATCCCCTGGCCCCACCTCAGCAGCCCCCAGCCATCCCCTGGCCCCACCTCAGCAGCCCCCAGCCATCCCCTGGCCCCACCTCAGCAGCCCCCAGCCATCCCCTGGCCCCACCTCAGCAGCCCCCAGCCATCCCCTGGCCCCACCTCAGCGGCCCCCAGCCATCCCCTGGCCCCACCTCAGCAGCCCCCAGCCATCCCCTGGCCCCACCTCAGCAGCCCCCAGCCATCCCCTGGCCCCACCTGAGCAGCCTGTGAATATTTTCCTCTCCTCTTTCCCCACCTCAGCTAGGCTGACTTGGGGCCATTGGCTCTGCTCCTTAGTGTCTCTAGTTAGACTTCTCACTAGGTCTCTGGCCACCCCTCCAGCCAGCTCATCATCAAGCCTGTGTCTCCTCTGCCTTGGAGAATGGTGGCCATTTCCTCCCTGGTCCCTTGGCTTCCTTACTCTCCTTCTCAAGCCACTTTTCACTCGGTAGCCTGAGGGAGTTGTCTTTCTAATGCACCAGGAGGGCCCGCAACCCCCCTACGGAGCCCTTGCCCATGGTAAAAGTGATGGGTTGTTAGAATGTTTAGTGCCCACCGACTCTGTCCAACACTAGCCTGGGCCCTGGGCACAGGAATCATTTGACAAGAATCCACTTCGCATGGTCATTGCACAAATGGTTGTCACTCATTGTCCATCTCTGGGCCCATTGCTGTGCCATACAGATGCCAGCCGGCTGGTCTACCCCACCCTGCAAATGGGTACAACTCCTCTACTTTTCAGACGAGAAAACTGAGGTTCAGAGAGGTTCTCTACCCCGACTCTGGGGACTAAACAAGCCAAGGGTGATCTTGCCACCTGTGAGGGTTCGAAGCCCGGGAGCCTTGTGCCCTCTAGCTACCGTAGGCCCCGCCAATGGCAGCAGAGATTATCTGGCGAAGAGAGGTCTCTGAGCAGTGTAATTTGAGGGATCTGTAATTTGGGGATGGACAGGAGGAGTCTGATCCTAAAGCTGAAATGATGCCTCCAGGAAGCCAAAGGAGTTCTATTATAGATTTAATTGTGTCCCCCACCCAAATATGTGTTGGACTCCTCACCCTTAGATGTGTGGATATAATCCTACTGGGAAACAGAGTTTTCTTTGGTGATGGAGTGGATTATGCATTGGGGTGGTAGCCACGAGGTCAACAGTTCAGAGCCACCAGCTGTCCTGTGGGAGAAGGAGAGGGGTTCCTACTGCTGGGAAGAGTCACAGTATTGCAAGCCCAGAGGGCAACTCTACCCTGTCCCATAGGGTCACTATGATGGCAGCAAGTTCGGTTTAAGGTCTCTGTCACATTAAGTATGTGTTGTCAGTGTAGGCTGTGTCCTGCTGAGTGGCAGAAAGCACAGCATAGACAAGGAACATGTGCAAAGTGGAGGGGGATGAGGACAGAGTACACGTGAGGGCGGCCAAGGAACCAAGCCCACCGAGCTCTGGGAGCTGCAGTGAGGATACGGTCGCCAGAGAGCCTTCCTCTGGAGGCGGTGGCCTGAGTTCAGGCTGCTAGCCTTCCACCTGGGTGCAGCCTTTATCTGTGGTAACAAAGACCAGGACAGAGCTTCGTGGGGCAGGACTGCACCACGGAGGCTGGGTAGACATGCAGAGGGGAATTGGTCAGCCCAGGCAAAAAGCTCAGCAAGCACATACTGTGGGCATCCTGGCCAAGAGGTAGGAATCAGGCTGGGGACTGAGGTGGGCTTGGAAACAAACCCACTGAGCCCTTATTGACATTACACACATACACACACACACACGCCCGGAGGCGCTCTCTCCCCTCTTTCCAGCAGGCTTGTCAGTACCAGTTCCAATGGCGTTTGCTTCCCTGGCCTTCTTGCCCCCCTGATCCCTCAGTCCCATTGCTGGGGAGGGTGGGGAGTGGGGGTGGGATTCTCTTCTTAGGACTCTCCCATGCTCCCTCAGCTAACTTCCTGCCCCCTGGTTTCCTCAGTTCAAATCTCGATCTTCCCCAGCCAAGACTTTGACCTGGGGCAAACTGCCTACTGTCTGTTTCCACACCCACACAAGAAAAATGATGGCAGGACCTCTCAGGGAGACACCACTGGGGACACAGCATCAATATACAAAAACATCCAGCCTTGCCTGGCTTCTCCTGCTCTTATCGCTCTGAACACCTTCCTCAGTCCTCCACATAGCCTAACTCCACCCAGAGGGCTCCTCTAGCTGGTTCATGACGTCAGACTCAGCAGTCTCTTCGAGGACCAGGATCACACCCTAGGCATCTTCGGTATCCTGAACACACCCGTGCAGTGCCCGGTGCAGCGCCAGCCCCTTACACAGAGAAACGCTCTTGGTCAGCAGAATCCTCCACTTGTCTGGCTAGTACGGGGGGAAATGACCCGCAGTACCTACTGGTGTGGGTATCTATCGCTTCTGATAAATTACCTTGGAACGTAGCGGCAAACTCAGCAATTCAGAGAGAGCTTAGCAGGGCACGCCACGCCCAAGGTCTCTCATGAGGCTGCCCTCAGCTGGTGGGGGGTGCTGCAGTCATCTGACAGCTTGACGGGGGTTGGGGGATCTGCTTCCAAAATGGCTGGCTCACCGGCTGGCGTGGTGCGGCCAGAGCTGCCAGGTCTTGGGTTCTTCCCACTCGGGCAGTTCCACAAACAGCTTGAGCATCCTCATGGTAGGCACTGCCCCCACTGCATCCCCAAGAAAGGGATGCAAAGCAAGCGAGTGAGGCGGAAGCAGTGGTGTCTCCTCCGGCCCAAGCCTGGGAAGTCACACCCATCGTCTCTGCGGTTTCAGACCCACTGGTGACACAGGCCAGCTCCATTCCTCATGGGACGCGAATGCCAGGAACTAAGAACCCAGGGGAGGCATCGTGGAGGCTGGCTTCCACCCGCACCTGCCCACGGCTGGTCTTTCTGTGATGCTCACGCTGAGTTCTGACCCTGGGGCTGTGGGGCTCCCAAGAATCCTCAGCTTCACGTGTGTGTGGCCTGGGGGCTCCCACAAGGGGTTTGGTCAGTAGGGTGGGTCTTTCAAGCTGGTCACGTTGACAGCCTGGCGTTGCTTGAGGGCAAGGAGGGTCCAGGAGGACAATCTGGGATCTCTTACTCTTTCATCCAACCATCTCTCGTGGAGGTTTGCGCTCTTAAAGCATCCTGCACAACTGCATGTGCCTTCTGTGTCCAAAGCGGGTTCGAAGGGAGTGAGCGCCCTGCCTCCAGAGGTGTGCAAGGCACTCACTGCAGTGCTACTGGGCAGGGGCATTCCACAGGGTTCCTCTCAGCCCTGAGACTCTCGGACTCCCCACTTCCTTGGTGACCTGCCTGCAGGAGTTGGAGTCTTGCTCCTCTTCGTGCACCGGGCCCCCTGGTCCTGCGGCAATCCTTGGCTTGCCCGGTGTAGCCCCTTGACAGGGCTTCTGGCCTGTGAATGCTGTGTCCTTGCCCTCCCCCTTCCTCCCCCTGCCTCCCACCTGTGGGGTCTGAGTGCTCGGAATCCTGGCTTCCCGCCCACACCACCCACATCCCACTTGGGAGCCTCCCCCGGATAATCAGGACCATTAGAAGCCTCCTCACGCCACCTGACCTCGGGCCTGTGATGGGCCTGTGTGCCGGCGGCCCATGCATTATTAACATGCAGAGAGTGTGAGAGCACTCCTTGGATGGATTACACCCTGGTGTCCCCAGCCCATTAGTCTACAGCATTTGTGGCGTCCCCGGTGGGTCCACTCCAGCAGTCTCAGGTCTGCCTCTGTCCCTGGAGCAAGTGCCAGCACTGTGGAAGCTGGCTCTCCTGGGGCATCGAGGAGCTGAACAGTCTTGGCAGGTCCAGGTCAGGAAGGGACAGGCTGGAGGGCCTACATGTCTCCACTCCACCTCCACCATTGCAGAAATGAGGTTCCTGGAAGAACACAGCCTGGTCAAGGTCACAGAGAGATGGAGCAGCAGCGTTCGAGACACCTGGGTCCTGCGATTGGAGTCTCCATTGAACTGAATGTAGTCAGCTCCTTGGGCCTGAGAGAGAGCCTCCTCACCTCAGGAGGACAGAGGGAGATGCAGGGTGGGAAGGGGCCGCTGTTCTCCTGATAGGCCCCCTGAGAAAGAAGATGGATTCTAGTGGAAAGACCGCAGCCCCTCCCTCTGCAGTCACATTTCCTAAGAATACACCCACTCAGCTCAGACTAGCTGTGGCCCTTGGACAAGCCACTTCCCCTCTCTCTGTCTTAGCGTCTTCAACAACCCCCACAAGGCCTCCCTCCCCCCTCGGGCTGGAGCAGGGAGACGGAGCCTGGCCCTCGGGTACAGCCCGTGGTGGGCCTGGAGGGCCTTATCTTTACGGATCAGAGTCGTGGATCAGGCTGACTGACCTGCAGTTCAACTGAAACCACCAGGGAAGCTGAACCGGTGACTATAAGATTTCAGGGACCACATGGTTGAGTTGAAGAGCACCTGGCCCCAATCCCAGCCCTCTGCCCAGGATGGTACCAGCTGGGGTTCAGTCTGGGCACTTCCCCCACTCTTCACCCCCTGCTCTCCCTCTGTAAAAGGGAACTGGGGTCGGGAGGGGCTAGCTGAGAGTTTTCCTAAGAAACTACTAGCTCTAACGTTCTTGGGGACTCATTTAGATTAAAGAGTAAATGACTAAGGGCAGATCCTTTTCTACCAGCAAGTTGGGGAAGAGAGGTCTCAGAAGCACATGGCACAAGAGAGGATGGGGGCAGTGGGGTGAGCTTCGCCAGCTGCCTCTTGAGTCCCCAGTTTGCTGGAGAAAAAGCAGATGGACAGAGCCTGCGGGGAGTCGCCTCAAGCCACAGCTGGAGGAGTCCAGGGCTACCCACTCTTCCAAATGCAGTGTCAGAAGTGGAAGTGGACACGTGAGGACGGGGGAAACCCACTGCTGGCGAGTCAATTCTAACTCATAGGGACCCTGTGGGACAGAGTAGATCCGCCCTGCGGGTTTGCCAGGCAGCAGTTCTTCAAGGGCGCACCCAGCCTTACCGCACTCCTGTGTCACAGGGCCCCTTTTCAGAATCACCCACCCAAGAAAACCAAGTCACTGCCCTCAAGTCCAGCCCTACTCACAGCCACCTTCTCTGAGTCCTCTGGGACTTTGAGTCCCAGCGCCTGACACCCAGCACCCGAGGTGTGCCAGTGATGGGTCCCCTTCTGTAGACTAGGAGCCCTGGTGGCATAATGGGTTATACATGGGGCTGCTAACAGCAAGGTCAGCAGTTCAGAACCA
Organism: Tenrec ecaudatus; assembly: GCF_050624435.1. Lineage (NCBI taxonomy): Eukaryota > Metazoa > Chordata > Mammalia > Afrosoricida > Tenrecidae > Tenrec > Tenrec ecaudatus. Next base: position 66,126,386 of record NC_134530.1, on the reverse strand, counting down.
TCCAGATACTTGGCCAGCTTTCTATTTCCTTAAAGAGGTACTTCCTCAGAAACCCACAGGGGCAGTTCTACAGTCCTCTAGGGCCACGTGGGTCAGAGTCGACTGGCTGTCAGTCTCTGTGTACTGAGTTCTCAGCTAAGGGTATCTGTCCCCTCTGGGATCTCCTGTCATCCCCACAAGCCACCTGCTCGGTGGGTGCATTATTGTGCCCACTTCACAGATACGGACTCAGGCTTAGACAAGGAAGCAGCCGCCCTGAGGGTATTGAAGCCAGCAGGTTGGTTTCTGCTCGTTCCTGGAGACCACATGGCTGGGCCCGCTTGGGTAACCCCTCCCCCCCCCCCCCCCCCCCCCGTCAGTGTGGGGAGCCGTGACTGAGCGGGAGAGACTGAGACCCAGGCAGGCTGTGGACAGGCAATGTGACCTCTGCCCCCCAGCTGCCTTCTATGCAAATGTGGCTCTCACCACTCAGCACAGGTGGCAGAGAAATCCCCTTGCCCCCTCCTCGTGGCCCCAGCCAGTGCCTTGTGACACCTTTTGCCACAGCAGTTGCCCTCACTCTGTCCCCCGATTCCCAAGCCCGACCCATTCACGGGGGCTGGGCACACCCCTTAGGGGACTTCCTGCAGCCTGTCTGTAAGCTTCATAGCTCGGGTTACAAAAGACACCCTGCTGCCAGGGGCTGCCAGCAGCATCCCGCAGACTGCTACTACTGTGCTCCTCACACCTAGGAAGACAAGCCCCCCGCCTTGTCCATCACCTGCTCTTCCCAAATTCATCCCCTCTGTCGTGCCTCCTATGCGATGCCCTTCACTCTTGACCCTTGCCCACTAGACACAATCTCCCTTGTTCCTGCCACATTAGCAGAATCGGCCCCACATACCTGCCCAGCACCCAGTGCTCCCAGGCTCTCATGGTCTCTGTCTACAAACCTGACCATGGCTTTGCAGGGTGGCCAGCTCCTGCTGGGCAGGGCTCTGCTGGCCCAGGCGCTGCCGAGTGCTGAACACAGCCCTGGAAGGTGGCGGCCATTGCTAGGTGCTGCCTAATTCATTTCAGCGCACGGAGACCCATGTACTTACTGTGCCTCCTTTACATGAGGATACGTCACTTGCCCAAGAGGACACCCGAGTGGCAGAGTCAGGATAAGAAGCAGGGAACTGCAGGACTCAGAATTGGCCCTTTACTTCCAGAGCCAACAGCACAGCAGACAACAGTTCTTTGCCGCCATCAAGTTGACTCCAACTCCCGGCGACCCTGGGCCCTGCCATCCTCTCGATGGTTGGTGCTCAAGTCCGTGGTGGCACCGCTGTGCAATCCGAGTGTCTGCCTTCCAACCGGGGGTCTTGTCTTCCAGCAGTGTGTCACCCAATGGTCGGTGTGCTGTTTCCTACACAGTTGGTCCTTGAACAGCATGGCTTTGAACTGCCTAGACCCCCTGGTCGGGGATGTTTTCCCCATGACAGTGAGTGCAAGTGTTGCCTGCCACGTGACCTGTCTTCCTAGGAGCAGCCCGTCTCTCCTGAGCACTTGCGGTCCACGCTCGTGTTGTCCAAGGGCCAGCTGTGTAAACGATGCCCACTTTTCCTCCCAGGCCCCAAGCCCCCGTGCTGGTTGAGGGGTGACTATAACCTATTTTGTTTATTTTGCTGTGGCAAAGGATCTTTGCGACCAATCACTGGCCTTCCCGGTGCTCTTTGGAAGTGCAGTTCAGCGGCGTTGGGAGTGTTGCTCGTTTTGTTCACCAACGCCCATTTTCAGATTTCCACATCGCCCTTGACACTTACCGGAAGCTGAGTGACCCCTAGGAAGTGAGCCCCACTCTCCCCTGCCCCCCGGAACCTCTAATAAATGTGATCTCTAAATACCTGCCTGTACGTGGAATCATTCAATGTTTCCCTTTGTGATAGGCTGTTTCCAAAGTCGCTTGCCAGGCCCTTCTCCCTAGTCTACCTTCCTCTGGAAGGTCCAGTGAAACCTGCCCACGCTGGATGACTCTGCTGGTTTATTTTTGAAAGATCAGTGACACGGCGACCCGCTGTGTCGTCTTTCTTGGAGCCACAATCAATGCTGATGGAAGCATCAGTCAAGCGATCAAAAAAATGTACTGCAGTAGATAAATCTGCTGTCCAAGACCTCTTTAGAGCAGTCAAAAGCAAGGATGCTACACTGAGCACTAAGGTGTGCCTGACTGAAGCCATAGTATTTTCAATAATCTCCCATGCATGCGACAGGTGGACGTTGAATAAGGGAGACCGAAGAAGAATCTCGAAGGTGCCGTGAACAGCTCAAAGGACAAACTGATCTGTCTTGGAAGAAGTGTGGGCAGATTGCCCCTTGGAGGCAAGGATGGCGAGGCTTTGTCTCTCATATGTTGGGCAGGTTGCCGGGAGAGACCAGTCCCTGGAGAAGGACATCGTGTTTGGTAAGGTAGCAGGGCAGTGAGAAAGAGAAAGGCCCTCTAAGAGATGGACTGACCCTGTGGCTGCAGCAATGGGCTCAGGCATAAGAACAGCTGTGAGGATGCGTGGACCGGGCAGTGTTTCGTTCTGCTGTGCGTAGGGTGGCTATGGGTCAGAACGGACTCGATGACACCTCACAACGACAACGAGAAGCGTCAGCCTTCCGGCCACACTCCAGCCACAGTTCCACATGCTCGCGGACAGGCAGCGGGTGGGCTGACTGGGGTGTTTGGCTAGGAATTGTTCAGATATAAGATGGTAGATGCTCGCCTCCTCCCCTCCCGGGACTCCAGGGGCTACCGCTTTGGGCACGAAGCCTCCTCATCCGGACACTATTTACTCTGCCCTGAGGGCTTCAGGACAGGAGATCCCACAAGCATGTTGTGGGTTCAGAGTTCAGAATGGGCATCCCGTTTTGTGGAGGGAACTGAGGCTTAGCAAAGTCTAGTCGATGTCTCAGCATCACCCAACAGGAAGCGTGACCAGAACTTCAGTCCAGATCCCACGCTCGGTGCCAGCGCAGCTCCGGCCCCCGTGGAGGAGAGGCCCTCCCTGCCAGAGCTGTGGCAGCATTCTTGGTCAGCTGCCCTCAACCCCCGTCCTCTGAGGAGAGAGGAAACACCAGTCTGGGGGGGATTCCTCTGGCGTCGCCGCACCCCTCGGCCACTTCCTCTGGACACTCTCGTTTTCTTTGTCACTTGTTTTAGTTTCTGCTTTTCTTCCCCCGTTCCTTTTTCTCAAGGCCACTTTCACTTCCGTCTGTCAGTGTCTCCCCCAGCCCACCCCCACCCTGTCCTTTCCGTTCAACCCCCATTTCCTGGGATTCCCAGCAGCCCAGCCTGCCTGGGCATTCTTCCTGGCTGGCGTGGGCATCAGGGATGGGATGGGGCTGTTGCCCTGGGAAGGCAGAGGTGGGGTCTGAGTGACGCTGGAAAATGGAAATAGGTATGTCCACCTCCCACTGTCTGTTCCTGTGTCACACTATGGGGGCTTACATGTTGCAGGGATTCCATGCCACTAGCAATTCAAATACCAGCAGGATCACCCATGATGAGCTGGTTCCAATGGCACTTCTAGACTAAGACAGACCAGGAAGAGAGGCCTAGCGGTCTAGTTCCAAAAACCCGCATGAATCCAAATAGAATACTGACCAGCTCACTTGCATGGAACACATCACTGGCGGGGCCAAGTTGGGTGATGTAGAAAGCTGATAGGGTGAAGCTGCTGATTGGTGAGATGGATTGGCCCAGTAGCTGCAACAATATGAACATGCCAGCAATTGGGAGGATGATACAGGACCAGGCAACATTCGGTCATATAGTCACCCTGCATTGGCATCTATTCAAAGGCCTCCATATCTATCTGTTTATCTCTCTATCTATCATCCATCCATCCAATCAACCACAGAGGCTAAAGGAGAAAATGAAAAGATACCCGTAAAATTCAAATAACTAGTACTTAGAAAAAGTCAGTAAAAGCCAGGCCCTGTGTCTGGGGCTAGACTCCTGTCCCTTATGCCCACAGTCACCTCCCACCCAAGACACTCTTCACGGGGCCCACGTCCAACCAGAGGCAGCAGTGTCATCTCGGTCTCTGTACTCAGCCTCCAAGGCCTGCACAGAGGCGAGTCTGAGAAAGAAAGAAGGCTGATCGGTTACGCACCCCAAAAATTGGAGGAAACCTCAGTCAACCCTTTCCCCAGAGCAGGCATCCCCTCCACCATCCCCAGCACCAGCTTTTCCTTGAAGCTTGCTGGGACCAGGTGCTCAGTCCTGTCCAGGACAGCCCATTCCTCTGCGGCTGTTGGGAAGGTGCTCCTGCTGTGAGCTGAGACTGCTTGCCTTCACTGCGCCCCCTCTGCCTTTCACTATACCCAAAGGAACCCCTTCTTCTCCCTGATTATTGCAGCTGTTTGCACATTATACTCAGACCTCTCTCTGTGCTGCACCCCCCATCCCTCTGTACCAGACTGAGGATGGGTGATCTCAGATTCTGGAACCCAACTCCTCCGGTTCAAATCCCAGCTTGGCCACTGGCTACCTGTGCAGACTTCAGGTTTCTTGTCCTTAAAAGTGCTAGTATACTGTGAGCATCCAGTAAACAATCCTCCCCCTACCTCTGCCCCCGACAATGCTGTGATCAGGACCAAGTAACCAATGGTCCTTTAAATAGCAGCTTCAAGGGTGGTCTTCCAGATCTTTCGGCCACATTGCCTGCTGGCTTCTCTTGGGAATCTCTCTCTAACAACCCGGAGAGGGTGGCCTTGGCTCCTGGAGGCAGCCTGATATGGAGGAAAGAACCCTTGCTTTGGAATGAGACAATTCACTGGAAATGGAAAATTCAAATGTCAGCTCCAGCCAGACCAGTTGAATAGGACCCACTTTCTACAGAGATGCCAGAGACTTGCACAGCCCCAACTATGTGGTTACAAAGGTGTGGGAGACATGAAAAGAAATGTTTCCCAAACCAAAAATTTAAAAATCCTTCTAATTAAAATTAGTGCTTTGTTTATATCATCCAACTTTTTAATGTGTTGTTTTTTATTTTTTACCAAGGGCCATAGTCTCTAGGGTCCCACCAGTCTCTACCCAACCAGTAAGCTTGCTCACATTTACAATTTTTGAGTTTTGTTCCACGTTGTTCTCCCACTGTGTTCAGGGCCTTCTAGGGTGACTCCTCCCAGAGGGGGGTGGGTGGGAGGTGGGCACCATGTAGTTCTTCTGGACGCAGGGTCAGCGGACGAGTTGTTTGCACGTGTCTTCCGTTACCGTTCACTCTTCTCTGCTCCAGAAGGAAGATGCCAATCGTTGCATCTTGGACGGCCACTCTTTGAGCTTTGAAGACCCGAGCCGCTATATGGTTACATCCAGACTTTCTTGTTTGATTTGGTTTTTCTAAAACACGGCATTCTTTTTGGGGACACCCCTTGAACCTTATAAAGGTTCCTGATGTGTGGCAATGGATTATTGTGAAATCAGAATCCTTCATTAATCCTACAAGTTCCCGGCAGGTAATTTCAAAAGCGAAATGACTTTTGCGTCTCCTTTTCTTTTCAGTAGAAGATTATGTGCAGTGCGGGATGTTTCCCACAGGATGCAGGAGATTGCTACAGACAGAGCAGCCGCACCTGGCTCTTTAAGCAGCCGTGAGACTAGGGACCAGTTGCCGAGAGGCTGTCTAGGAGGAGAGACCATGGGATGGAAACAGTCATCTGCCTTCCAGGGTTGATGAAAGTGTGAAGGTCAGTGGCAAGGTCAGAGGACTGTTAAACACTGCTTCCCATGAAGTTCCCACGGGGATGCTGGCTTGTGAGCCTCATTTATCTAAGCTGTGTCTTGGGGTTTTATCCAAGCTGACGCTCCTCCTGGGAAGGGGGCAGGCATTGGGAGCATCACAGTTTGGGCATTGGGTTCCAATTTGCCCTGGGCTGCTGCATCAGACGGGTCTGTGCACCTTGGATGTCCGCCCCGAGCTAGAAGGGAACTCAGCAGAAAGAGCACTGCTCTCTCGGTTGCTCCACAGCATTTCCTCCTCAGGACCCTCACCGCTTCCTTGTGTCTGTCCCTGGGAGGGCCTCGGTGTGGGTGGGAAGATGCCCACGTGCTAGGTGCCACCAGGTTGGAGAGCAGGCTGCATTTCTGCTCTCTTGGGGAGTTCGGTGCAGAGGTACCAGTCCACATCCCGCGTGAGATTGAATGCGCCCATTCTGCCTGGAGCCAGTGGCTTCGCGCACAGATGGCAGTGCCTCACAGTAGGCTGTCTTGCGCACTGGGTTTGAGTTCTGTCTCTTTCATTGACTGCTCCTGGACTTTGGGCAAATCACTTGACCCCTCTGAACCTCAGCTTCCTCCTCTAAAAGTTGTGTTGGTGGTGGAGAGGGATGCCCAAGACCACCCCAAGATATTCTTTGGCGACCCTTCTAAAGCCCTTGAGAGGCAGATTCGTGTTGCGGCTGCCCCACGGCTGCTGTGGAGAGGAGAAACTAAAGGCTATGTTGACTTGTACTGAAATAGTCTCAAGGGGTACAGGCAGATGGTGCCATTCAAAGAAGCCTGGGAGAGCCTGTCTATTACCATCTCTAACACCACGCTGCGGGGACGTCCAGGAGGGTCAGGGACCCACTGGATCATTCATTTCTCACCGTGACCTGGTGACTCGGATTGTTTTCCAGCCCTTACAAGAAGCCCACAGGAGTGCCTCCGCCCTGCGCTCCAAAGCTCTCCCCGTGCGAAACGAAATCAATGTCTGCCTCTTCCCAATTTTTAATCTAAATCAAAATGATCAAACTGACAACGATCTCAATGGTCTCTTTCTCCACTAAATTTTCTGAAGCTCTTGGCAAGCTGTGCATGCGTGTGCACCGCCAATACAATGAAATGCACACGTAAGAAACCAACGTGAGAAATACTCATATCAGCCAATTCGGTTGAGTTTTGCCGCCTAGTTTCCTTTCTTTCATGATGAGATGGAGGGGAAAGGGGGTGGGGTGATGTTACGGTTTCAGGTGGACCACCATCTTTTGCTGGTGGATTTATTCCCAGTTCATTTGTGTGATGGAGACAGAAAGTTAGTACTTATTTCATGGAGTGCCGGCGAGAATTCTGTGACTTCCAATAGCAGCGATGGGCTGGGGAGGAGAGCAGAAGTGTGGATGGAGCAGGAGGGGTGGAATGCCTCCAACGCAAACCTCTCTCTCTCTCTCTCTCTCTCTCTCTCTCTCTCTCTCTCTCTCTCTCTCACACACACACACACCACCACCACCACCACCACCACCACCACCACCACCACCACCACCACCACCACCACCACCACCACACCGCAACACAACACATAGCTGTCTTCCTCTTTCTTGCCCACTGCTAAGTGCCTTGTGTTGCTGGGTTACTATAGCTGCTTCTAACTGCTAACCCCCCACCCCCTGTCCCACCACCTCCAATATGTTCTTCCTCGTACACTGAGGATCTCTCTAAAACACGAAGTGGGCCACATCACCACCTGCCTCCAGGATTAAGTGTCAGACTCCTTCAGAATGACTTCCAAGGGCCCTTGGGATCTGACCAGAGTTCTTTCCTCTCTCCCTCTTCAGCTCCATGTGACGGCCAACCTGTAGTGTTTTCTGTCTTCCTGAAAGCCTGGGCTCAACCTCCTGCCCCACTAACCCACATGCAAGCACCTCTCTCTCTCTCTGACTAATTCTATACAACATTCAGGTCCCAGTTCAGCTGCCCCTTCTGAGAAGGCCTCCTAGAATTATCTTTCTAAGCTTAAAGCTGTCTGAGTGCCAACCATTGTGCTCACAAGCCCCCAGGCCGAACCAGTGCCCAGACTTGTCACATTGCAATTGTCCTTTTGCTCGTTTGTCATCCCTGTGAGTTACTGAGGACTAGGGACAAGATCCTGTTTATCACTGTATCCCAGCTCCTACATATATAGCTACTCGATCGATACATGTTGAAACGATGGAAGAAGGACTGGAGGGAGGGGGAGGAAGGGAGGGAAGGGAAGATGGAGCGGAGGCAGAGTGGCAGGGAGGACGGGAGTGGATGAGAGAGAGGAACGAAGGACTAGATCGAAGTCCTTGTCTAGTCTGCTAATCTCACAGTCCTGCCGGGCCAGCCCTGACATCTGTAGGGAAGTCATGTCAACTCCAGAGTATTCCACCAGCAGCAGCCACATACCAGGCCTGTGCTAGGGGCTGGTGAGGTCAGCGTGGAGGGCAGTGAGCCCAAGGCTCTGCACCAGGGGAAGTCTGAGAATCCTGTGGCTAGTGCACACCAGACTTCTGTGGGTCACACTGCGAAGGCTGTGGAAGCTGGGAACCTGCAGGAGGGAGGGAGCAGGCCGACAGGGGTCAGGCAGGAAAGGTAGCCTGCCTGGGCCCAAAGGCCCTCTCAACTTGTTCTGTGGTGTGCCCACTGCTGGCTTCCTTCATCTTTAGAGGTGATGGGCTTCTTCATCATTAAGAGCCAGTTCAGACATCATGCCCTTTGGGAGACTTCCCTGCCTCTCCTTGCCTGGCCCAGTTAGTCACGTCCACTGCTCTACCGCCCACTGCTCTACCGCCCTGCTAAGGACTTGCCCTCTCTGCACCTCAGCAGGCAGCAGACTAGCAGCAAGGACTGTGGAGCTGACTGCCAGTACTACCCCTGTGATCAGAGTGTCTGTGCTTCGGTTTCCTCCTAGAACTGACGCTAGAGAGAGGGAGCTGAAGATACAGAGATGATACTCCATAGTGCATCCATCATAGTAGTGTTGAAAGGGTTACATGAAACAACTTAATAGGTATCAACTTAGAACTGTGCCTGGCACGGGAAAAGGATTAGGTGAACATGTGCTTTACCCAAACCAAACTCACTGCCATTGAGTTGATTCCAACTCTCAGAGACCCTATAAGACGGAGCAGACAGGCCCCTGTGGGTTTCTGAGACTTTAAATTATGTCTGAGAGACAATGGCCTTTCCTTTTTCCCAAGGATCAGTTGGTGGGTTGAAGCTGGTGGGTTAGCAGTGCTTCCAGGGTGCCTTCGTAGCTGTTATCCCTTAGTAATTCACCTCATAAGCCTCTTGTTCTAGCTTATGAGCTTCCGGAGATCGGAGCTTGTCTCCCGGTGCCACCTGTATCTCCCTCAAGGGCTTACATAGGAATGGTACCGCAGAGTCTGTGGAAAGATGCAAACATCATGTGGGTTATTCGGGGCTCAACTTAGGTGAGCCAGGGCTGGAAGGGCACCTTTCTTTCTAATTGGACCCAAAGTTAGTCCAGGTATGTCCAAATGGAGTGGGTACGCCTCTGTGAATAAGCTGTCCCACTGGCAGGAGGTCCCAGCATCTCTATTCTTCTTCAGTCTACAGCATCTGCCGTCTCTGTCTTTACTGTCGTCAAGCATTAGCCTGGGGTCCGGGGAGGCGCCTGCTCGGAAGTGGTCTGGTGGGTTCAGCATGCCGATTGTGGGGTGTCCTGGCTGCTCTGAGGGTCTGGAAGACAAAGAGAGGCCTGAGGGTTTGAGGACGGGCAGGGGAGGCCCCAGACCCAAGGTGGCTTTGAAGGGGCCTGTATGAACCCAGAGACCACTGTCTTGGACAGGTTCGACCTCTGGAGAGAAGCATGTGTTGGTCCCCAGCCCCTTTCCAAACTGAATCTTGATGTGACTGGGAATAGCCATTTTTCTCCTCCTGACTTCTGTTCTTGGCCTGAGGCAAGAGGAAACCCGGCCTGGTGGAGGGGACTTGGGGTCTGAAGTCACATAGTCCAGGTATTCAATCCTGCCTCTGCTACTTAACCAGTTACAGGACTCAGCCAAGACATCAACCCGTGTGGCAATTTGCTGTGAGATGAGACGAGGCCTTGGCAAGGCCTCTTCATGGCTAGGCTAGAGATCTCTCTGGAGCCAGGCCACAGTGGCCTCCCTCTGTTATGATGGCTCTTGATCCAGAGAGATGGACATCTGCAGAACCCCCGGGCTCTCAGATGAGCTATGACTTCCTGGTGGGGACAGGGGAACTGACCAGGGAGCTTTCTCTGCCCAATCCTTGTTGTAGTGTATCCTGCATTGTCAGCCTCTCTGCCATGTTTGCTGCTCGTTTGTTAGATTTTGTTTTCTACTTGGAGCGCTGTCTGCTTGCACAAACCCTCCTCATCCTTTGAAGCCCAACTGAGACTTGCTCCTTCCTCCTCCAGGAAGTCCTCTGGGGTGCCCCTTGTGTAGCTTTTGTGGGACACCCAGAGTCCTCCGTCTTCTATCAAGACTGTGTATTTCGTCAACCTCCTGGACCAGGGGCTCTGTGAATCCCGAGTGTGGGGCGGGGGTGGAGGGAGACTTGCACTCCCATCCTCTTGGAGCCCCGTTTCCATCAGGGCTTGGTTCAGCCAAGAAGGAGGGGCTGGGTGCACCTCAACCCTCAGTTAGAGGCCCCTGGAGCCTCCTTCCTTCCTGCAATCTCACCTACTGCTGCCCTAGGCTGCGTCAAGGTCTTGTGGCTACAATTTCAGCTTATCTGCCTCTGTGTGTCTGCATGCGTGCGCGTGGGTGCATGAGAAAGAGAGAGAGAGAGAGAGAGAGAGAGAGAGAGAGAGAGAGAGAGAGAGAGAGAGAGAGAGAGAGAGAGAGAGATGGGCTCCTTCCAGGTCACACATTCCCTGTCTCTGCTTCAAAGTGGGAGTGAAATAACCATCGTCCCCCAGCAGTTAATATCCTGGAGCCAGGCCCTCTTGTGGAAATGGGGCTAGCTACCCTCAAGGTCAGCAGTTTGAAACTACCAGCCACTTGGAGGGGAAAAAAGGAAGCATTCTCTTCCCGTACAGAGTTGCCGTCTCAGACGCACAGGAGCAGTTCTACCAGGTCCTGTTGGGTCGCTCTGAGTCAGAATCGACTCAACGACAGTGAGCTTGTTTTGTTTGCTTCCTTGTGAGATTGGAGCAGGCCAGCCTGGAGACCTCTCGGGCGTTTCTGCTCTGAGCTGTGACTGGGCATCGGCTCGATGGCAGTGGGTTTGTGTGGCTGTTTGGATCACGCTAAGCCATTTTTCTGATGATCTGCTCCTGGCCATCTCAACGATGACACCTCCTCTGGTCACTTCCTACAAGTCAGTCGTGGGGTTATCTTTCTCCCCAGTATCCATGACTGCCTGACAACATTGACTTGTTTGACTGGTGTCTACATCCCTAATTAAATATAACCTCTAAGAGGGCAGAGGGCCTCTGCCCAGTTCCATTCCTAACTAGTCCACACGGTAGCTGCCCAGTCACTAATGGCTGAAGTGAAGAGGGAAGGGGAAGAGGGCATGGTCGAGCTTGGAGATACTGTCCGGTCCTCCAAAATCTCTCCGCTGTGCTCTCCAGAGATGGGAGTCACTTGGGGACCGCTCTTTGCCCACTGGCTGCCTCCGTCTGAGCCACCAAGAGAGGCTCCCAGCGCCAGTTGGGTTATGTGAAGGCCCAGCCCTTGCTGAGTAAAATGCCCATCCCTCTGAAGTGGCTGACATTCTGAGCCCAGGGAGGCAGCGGCATCTGGCCCAGCCTGACTGCCCTGCTGACCCCTGCGGGCTCCCTGCTGCTCTCCCCTGTCCACAGGACAGCCCGGGCGGCCACTCCACTGGGACGCTGGCCTGTGCAGCCAGCTCGCATACCTTCAGGCTGCTTTCCCAGGAACCTTGGTGGTGGTGGCAGCAGCGCAGGACCCTGCCCAGTTTCCCCACTGCACCGTGCCCAGACCGCCCTCCCCGCCCCCACAGCCAAGCTTTATTCATGCCCTGTCCTCTGTCCCAACTGTCCTCCTTCTAGAAGCCTGGGTGGTGCCGAGAGATAAACGTTGGACTGCCCAAGGCAAGGTCTGCAGTTCAAACCCACCAGCTTGGGGAGGGAAGATAAGCCAGGCAGCATCTGTAGAGACTTCAAACAGCCTTGGAGCCCCTGTGGGGCCCTTGCACTCTGTCCTCTGGGGTCACCAGGGGTCAGAATCAGCCAGAAGGCAGTGGGCTTTCTGCTCGCTCCTTCTTCAGGAAGCCTTCCCGGACCAACCGCACCCACCAGCTCTCCCCTCTTAAGGAATGCCTGGGCCGACCTGGAGTTCCCGCTGTGTGTGGCAGCAGGCTCTTCAGCCTGCAGGAAGCCCTTGCAGGCAGGGCTGGGGGCAGAGTCAACAGGAGTGGGTGCCGCAGGCCTGAGGGTGAGTGTTGCTTCCCTGTGGTAGCACTGAGGCCCGGAGCTGCTAGGGCTTTGCCCAACCACAGCCCGTGGCAGAGCTGGGCAGCCCCCGGTGGAGCTGATTTCAAAACTGTCTTCCACCCCACACCACAGTGACAGAGGTAAAGATAGCATGCCTCTTTCCAGAACGTGCCTGTGAATAAACTGCTCTGAGATTTGGATCTGCTTGTCTTCTTGCTGCTCAGCCCTCCCCCTGGCTTTTCGCTCAGCCCTGACAAGCAGCAGCTGGTGCATGTGTGTGCAACCCGCACACCATCCTGTCCCTCCTCAGGCCTGCTGTGGGGCCGCTCAGTCCACCCAGGTGAGACCCTAGCCCCAGGTGCATCTTTCTGGGACCCCTCAGGGATCAGGGCTCACCTGGGCCCAGGTCTGTCTGCCCCAGGCTTTCTCCCCAGCCCTCACATCAGCTGCAGATCAGACAATCCAGCTCCCCACTTGCCTCCTGACCATCTGTCTTCCCTGCTGGACCCTGGGGAGTCTGCCAGGCAGCTTGAAAGCTCCCAGGTCAGGAGAAGCAGCTATTTGGGGGCCATCTGTTTGAGAGGTGCCCCCAACAAGGGGTTCCGCAACTGAGCAAGGGCAGCGAGGGGCTGCCCAGAAGAAACTGAGAGGCACTGTTATCTTCAGGCTCGGGGCCAGGACCTCCCTCCCCTCCTCCATCTGCCCCACCCCCTCACTCAGGCTAACCCCTGGGATCCCCGACCTTCCCACATCTTGGACTTGTCACTGGGACAGATGGCGCCAGAGGGGGCAGGGGAGACAGTTTGCCTTCCCCACCTTCCCTCCCCTATAAGAACATACACACACACACACACCCTGAAAATTGGGTTGCCAGTGACAACCTGGCATATCATCTTCTTTTTATATTATTCTTAGACCCTCTGTTACCATAGCAACTGAACAATGCTTTTAAATATAGCCGTTAATTTTTCCAGTTCCAGCAGCAAAGTTCTGGTGCTGTCCAGAAGGCCAGGGGCTTGGTGCCCCCTCCAGAGGGCCCAAGCGCCACCAAACTCATCTTCCCTCACAGCAGTTCCCCAATGCAAGGAAGGGCTCTTGGCTATGCTGGGCACTGGGTGTCCTGAAGCCAGCAGGTCCTCTCTGTTCATGGAACTGACTCCACCCCCAGAATCAAGCTGCCCAGAGAAGGATCCGAGTCCTGGAGTCAGCAGTGGCCAAAAAGCTCCGGTCCCTCCGCTTGTCCTTTCTCAGCCTCAGTTTTCCTATCTGTTCATTGGGTTTAACACTGTCTGCGTTACTGATGGCAAGCGAGCCCAAACAGGAGAAGGTGCAGGCAGACATGGGGCGTGTGGGAATGCCTCTGGAAATGGGTCCAGACATCCTCTGGCCCTCTCCATCTTTCTCCCATCCAGCCCCGCCTTCGCCTCTCTGCCACCATCCTCACCACCCGCCTCTCACCCTTTCCTCACCCTCACCTCCTTGAATTATTGATGCTAAATTCCCCGCCAGTAATATCACAGGGTTAAAATCCATAGCCAGCCTTCCTCCAGCCTGCCCGCCCTCCCGGAGCTGTGAGCTCATCGCAGTCATAAATCATACATCAAGGCTTGAGAACCAAACCCCTCAGCTCCTCCAGGAGCAGCCCCAGGCAGGGAGGTGGCTTCTGGAAGGCCGGCTGGCTGGGCAGAGCAGGCAGTTCCTGGGGGGGTTGTCTTGGGAGGGAGGCTGCTGCTCCACCAGGAAGTGCTCCCTTCCCCCAATGACCGGAGGTGGCACTGCTTTGAAAGACACTCCACTCAGCAGCTCCCTCTTCCTGCACCTCGCTGCCCCACTCCAGGGTGCTCACCACCCACCCACTCCTTTCCCTGCATCCCAGAGCTCAGCTTGGCAGGTCTGACAACAGACAGCACCTGGCACTCGTGCTCAGCGTGGTCAACACGTGGCATGGGCTGCCCAGGGTAGTGAGTTCTCCCTCACCGCAGAGTTCAGGCAGGACTGACATCCGGGCAGGAGGTTGTGTGAAGGATCCCAGGCTACAGATTAGATCACCTCTCAGCTCATGATTCTGCCATGGAAATGTTCACATGAAATCCACACCCTGCACTTTCGCTGTTCTGAACTGGTGATTATCCGTGTGTGTGTGTGTGTGTGTGTGTGTGTGTGGTGTGTAAATGTAGCTGCCAGCACCCTTCAGCAGATAAAGCCTTCTGCTCAGGCTTCCAGCAGGCGTCTTTAAGTGGGTTCCAGGTGTCTCAGGGCAGAACTAGGCTCCATGGCGTTTTCTGTGGCTGGTTTTTCAGAAGTGTTTGCCAGGCCTTTCTTCAGAGGCACCTGAGTAGATTCAAATGTGCACCAATTAGTAGCTGGGTGAGTCACCAGTTTGCACCACCCAGGGATGCCTCCTGGACTTGATCTTCCCCAGGACTCTCTATGGTCTACTTTCCTGGCCGGAAGCTGCATCCAGAAATAGTTATGGAAGAGCAACCAGCAGGTGACAGGAGCCAGGGGCTGCTCTTGGGAGCTGACCACCTCCATCCCAGCAGCTGGCCAGGAGAGCTGTGGGGACCCTGAACAAGTGCTGCCCAGTGGGGCACCAGGCATAGGGCTGAAGGCGGCTGCCCTGAGGGAAGGTTCCAGCAGGCTCATGCACCCTGGGCTAAGCTCTTGTCGGTAGTTTACCCCTTGCTCTACTTCCTCCTCCCAGGGTCCTGAGGAAACAGGGCAAGCCTCCAGTGTGGGCAGCTCTGGCCTGCAGGGCAGGAGACCTGGGCAGGCCTTGGCTGTGTGGTTGGTTGTCTGGGACCCCTGGGGGCTTTAGTTTGCCCTCCTCACTCAGAGAACCCACGGCTCCGGCTTGCTGCAAATGCAGTAATCAGTTTGCCATCTTTAAGGACAGCTGTACAACACGGTGTAGATCCAGCTACTAATCAGTCGCGGGCCTCTGCGGTCCCCTCGCCCTGCTGTGTGTGTCCTGGGTGCACTTGCACCCACTGACATTGGCATGTATGCCTCTTCACTGGGACGCTTGTCAACCCCACGAAGGCAGGGCCTGGGCTTAGTGAGGGCTTTCTGCGTAGAGTGGTGCCTGTACAGAGCACCAGCCCATACTTACTGAATGAATGACTCATGGGGTGAGGAGGGTGAACCTCCTTCATGCTGTGCAGCCCCTGTCTGGGCCTCTCCTGGCACCTGCCACAAAACACTGCAATTGCCTGTGTCGCCTCTGCCTCCTCCATACACTGTGAGGTCCCCAAGCCTGGCCTGGAGTAGGTGCTTGATGGATGCCGGCTGAAGCAGTGAACAAAGCCCTCCCCTCTCCCTGTCTTGGTTTGCTCATGTGTGTACCGCACAGGACACCAGCTTAGAGACTTTCAGGGCTCCCTCCCTAGGTGACCTTCTGAGCGTTGTAGCCCGCTGGCTGACGTTTCTGCACCTGCACCTCAGAGGGTTTGTTCCACTGTTGCCTGTGCAAGGCTCGTCCTGACCCTCCAGAGCGGGTCACTGCCCAGAGCCTGCCTTCTTGATGAGCAATTAAAACCCCAGAATAGCCCATTGTTTGGAATCAGGTGCTGGACCCTGTGCTTATCCCAATGTGCCAAGTGCAGTTGGGCTCCTGCCAGCCACATGGTGGACATTGCTGCAACTGTCCAGGCCAGTTCTGGCTGCTCTGCCTAGAGAGATCCTCTCTGGCTTCGGGCGACGGCCAGCTCCAAGGTGCAGTTGAATACCAGGGACAAAGGGGAGGACCTTCACAGAGTGGGAGGCACTTGATAAGGCCATGCAAGATGGGCCTATCATGTTTATCTGGGAAATCCAAACCTCAAAAAGCCCTTACAGAAGCTGCCCCAACTCTAAGCGGCCAAACTGGGATTTGAACGCCAACCTGTCTGGTCCCTAAATTGACCTTTTACCCTTGTGCCACTGAGCATTCCCTGAACTGGGGGCGCATGTGGGCTGGTGCCAGGCCTTGAAGCTCTATTTCTTTGGCCACCAGCAAGTGAGCAAGGGAGGGGTTGGCCCGATGGCTGCCATTGTGGGGTCTGAATTTGCCATGGGGTCTTGCTTTCTGGTGTTGACCGTTTGCCCCCTGGGGTCCTCCTCATAGCCTCCCTCCAGAGTCTTCTCCAAAAGACATGACATGGCTCTCAGGACAGAAGTCTGAAGGGCGCTGAACTGGAAGAGACTCAAATTCCGAGACCAAGCATCTTAGTCACCTATTGCTACTATCACACAAACACCACCAGTGGATAACTTCAAAGAACAGAAATTTGTTTCCTCACAGCCCAGCCATGCTGACTCCTTCTTTGTCAGTATAAGCTGCTGTGCCTTGGTCCTTGTGTACATGTTCCTAATGTGGTGTCTGTCTTCCTCCAGATGTGCGTCTCTGTTGATGTGGGTCTTTCATAACTCAGAAGTGGTTAGGCATCGGACTCACCTTATCCTAAGATGACCTCATTCATATAACATCAGCAACCAAAAAACCCCACAAAAACACTCTTTCCAAACAAGGTCACATCCATAGGTTCAAGGCCTAGAAATCTAACCTGTATTGTAAGGAAAATGCAATTTAATCCATAACATCAACTGTGTCCCTGGGAGAAGGGTGGGGCCTGAAAGAAGTCCAGTCCAGGCTGCCGCAGAGCTGTGGGTCCAGATAGAAAGCGGCTAAGATGGACTGTCAGGGGAGCATCCGGGTACGACCACTCACTAGCAGAGTGGCCTTTGGCAAGCTGGTTAATCTTCCTGGCCTTCAGCTTCTTCTCTGTAAAATAAAGAGGGAATAAAGAATAAGGATCGTCACTACCTGAGGGCACTGATGGGAGGTCAATGAAGTAATCCCTGTAAACCCTTAGACAAGCACCTGGCAGGGAACAAATGTTTCCTGTGCGTGTTTAGCTGTTAGCTGCTGCCCGAGAAATGGGGAGTCTGGCTTGCAGTTTGGGGCCTCAGCAGAGAACTGGGCCAGGACCGAGGAGCAAGGTGGGCACTTGACCTTGGAAACAAGACAGGGATGTGTCACAGGATGGGAAAACCTGAGCAAGAGGCTCATAAGATGCGTCCTCATTGTCAGAGAGAGGCTGGGTCCTAGGACTGGGCGTATAGGTAGGTGGAGGGGGCCCGGCTGTCAGAAGAAGGGAGAGGGTCGAGGCAGACTCTGGCTTGGGGCTTAGCCTCAGAATACCCCACATGGCTCTGAAGAATTCATTTAGGGTCTCACACCTGATACATCCATGGGATGACAGAGCTGGCATGATCTTGCAGATGTCATTGACGGCCCAGGGGCACACAGCAGGTTAATATGCTGTGCCTGTTTCCCCTGTGGTCAAATGAAGGTGTCGATCACTGGATGACCTATAGCATCTCTCCAGCCCCAAACTGACCCGTTGGAATTCTGTCTGGAGTTGCCTTAGTGTTAGAACGTGGAGAGGGGGAGGGGAGCCTCTCAAGAGGTAATGTGTACAGACGAGAAATGCAGCAGGAGGAAGCGTTTGCCCAATCCCTTGGCTGATGCACCCAGAATAAGATGGAGAGAGGAGTGCTGGTCCATTGACCATTCCCTTGAACTTGAGTGGGGCTGTCTCTCTCAGGCACTAGAATTGCTCACATACTCAGGTGGACATCAGCTCCCTGGAGCTCCCTGAGCCCTTGGTGGAATTGACTACATGACCTGAAACTTCTGTAAGGCCCTGCCTTCCCTTGCCCAACTCTAGGCACCGCTTCTCCAATGTGCCCGTCCAGCATGTTAGCCAAACCAAGCCAATGTGATCAGAATCCCAGAAGGTTGGCAGAGGCCAGAGCTGGGCTGGCTGCTCTGAACACCCGCATCTGGCTTTCCTGAGTGGGTAAAGGCATGCCTACTGGCTACAATGCTTACCCGTATTGGCGACTCTATATAGTTGGGTTTGCTTCTTCCTGCCTGTTTCCCCAGTTTACACACCAAGAAGCAAAGCCCCACATGGGCTCCAGACACAGAGATCCTGACTAGCTTACGCTGAACCCCTATTTTGGGCTGTGTCATACCCTCAAGTCCCAAACAAGATCAATTACCAGAAAATGACCCTATTACCCTTGTAGCTTCAGAAATTGTCAACACCTGGAGGCTCCCTGTGACCTGGCAGAGAGCCTCTGGTTTATCTGGCTCAGACTCATGCCTCCCCTTGGCCCCAGGGCAGTACTTCCTTCTCCAGGCTTCTCCCTGCCCCTTCCTGTTCCTTGATGCAGCAGTCCCTGGTCAGACAGTGTGCCCACCCCCGGATTTGACACTCGGGCTGTACTTGGGGATGTTCTGAGTTGCAGGCAACAGAAACCCAACCTCATGCTTGAACAGGAGGGTATTAAGGGGAAGTTAGAGGTCATTCTAAAGCTAGATAGCCTAGAAACTCGATTCTCTTAAGGATACAGTCACTTACCCACTGCTCACTCACCACCACATCAGCATCACCTCTCCCAAGGTTCAGAGATGGCTGGGACAGTTCCCCAAGCCCTGTGTGGACAGAATATTGGGTAGTAGAGGAACATCATCTCAAGAATTATTTAATTTTATTTTTATGGTCAACAGTGTTTATTTAAAAACAAAAACACCCTCTCCCAGAAATCCAGATGAAGACATCCCTCAATTGTAAATTGGGAGTTCTAAGACCTCTTGGCTAGAGTGAATCATCCTGGTGGAACCCAACTCCCCAAAAGAAGAAAAAAAAACAAAATGGGAAAAAGCTTCACTGGCAGAGTTTTTGCAGCCTGCATTTTCCCTGCTACTAGAGCACCCAGCAACTCACTCTGAGATAGTGCATCCAGAGACGTCACCTGGAAAGGTTCTCTCTGGTCACAGTTCATTTTTTTGTAAAAGTGTTTCGCTCAAACCTTGTTTTTTTGTGATGGAAAATTTAAGAGAACAGCACATAGCTGTGAAATTTTTATTTCCTGCTGGGGAAAATGCTACAGAAACTTTTGTGATGTTGAACACAGATGATTAGGACAGTGATATGGGAAGAACTCAAGTGTACTAGTGGTTTTCTCACTTCACAAAAGGTGAAATGTTGATTGATGACAAACCTCGTTCTGGACATCCATCAACTTTCTGAATGGACCAAAGTGTCGACTCACAGTGCACTTGGAATTTGTTGCACCAGGTCACACTGTTAATCAAGTTTTCTATTTAGAAGTTCTGAAAAGATTATATAACAGTGTGTGATTTTTTAAAAAAAGGCCTATTCCTGACAGACAGGGAACTGGTTTTGCCACCACGACAATGCACCTGCTCACACAGCCATCTCAGCGCACCGGTTTTGGGCGAAAAAAAGAACACCATGCCTCGTTGCCACATACACCTTTCTCACCTGACCTCATTCCTTGCAACCTCTTTTGTTTCCTCGAATGAAGAGGGCCACGAAGGACAGTGGTTTGAGGATATAGAAGAGGTGAAGAAAAAAGTGAGGGAGGATCGGGGGCTCATGAGGGAGGAGGGAGTGGGGAGGGAGGGGAAAAAGAGGACTTGATGCAAGGGGATTGGGTGGAGAGCAGATGCCTTGAGAATGATGAGGGCAAGGAATGTGCAGATGTGCTTTACACAATGGATGTGTGTGTGGATTGTGATGGGAGTTGTATGAGTCCCTAATAAAATGTTTAAAAAAAAAAAAGAGAGAGAGGTGCTATCAGCCATCCAAACAGATGAGTTTGAAAACTGTTTCCAAGAATGGAATCACAGATTTGACAAATGTATTAAGTGCAATGGAGAGTACTTTGAAGGTGATAAGGTTGTTTTGTAAAAGATAACTAAATAAACAAATACGGAGCTTTGAAAAAAAATTCCATTAGGGTTTTTTGGGGGGAGAGGAGAGGAGGCACCCCTTCATCTATTCATGTCTGAACCCATCAGTCGAAAGTGAAATGCAACTACCATTACCGGCTTAGACTAATCATGAAAAGGAGTCACCCCAAAATTAGGGCTCTGTCAACAGAGAAGAAAAGAGGGAAACAGTTACTAGATGGCTTCTTGCATTGAGCTGGGACTTTTCTTGATGACTTTTAGTGCCCGATTTCCCACTCATAGTCTTTGTGACAAAGGAAACCGTTCTGAAGTCTTCTCTCAGTCCATTCACCCCTTCACTGCCATCAAGTCGATTCTGACTCATCTCAGCCCTATAGGACAGAGCAGAACTGCCCCTGGGGGTTTCTGTCTGCTAGCAGAAAGCCTTATCTTTCTCCCACGTAGTGGCTGGTGGATTTGAACCACCAGCCTGGTGTTTTTCAGCCCAATGTGTAACCCACTATGCCACTAGAACTTCTCTTTGGTCCACTAGGGCTCTTCAATTGTAAGCAAAAGACACTGAGATAAACAGCGGGAGAATACAAAGGAATAATTTTAAAAATCCCATGAAATTGAGTCCCGTGAATGGGTAGAAAGAGAATAAGCTCAAAAGAAGATTCAGGGCCACACCAGGGACCGGAAAATAGGAACCACTTAGTAGCAGTCTTGTCAGGGCCTCTCATTTAGGAGAATGAGCTCCCAGATGCAGCGTCCTGGAAGAGAGCTTCAGATATGCCTGTCTCAGGGCCATGCCCTCCCATTGGCTTCAGCAAAGCATAGAGCCTGGACTTATCATCCCCAGATGGAATCGGGTGCTATTTCAAAAATAAGGAGGAGTATTGCCTGACCTAAGACAGCAAAAACCCACACAGTAGTGTGTGACACCAGAAATGGCATAGGCATTCCTTCCTCGCAGGTGACGTATTATGAACAAGCTTGAGTGCCTTGAGACTGTAATTCACAGGAGAAGATACACAAGCATTTTCTGTCAGGTCTCTACCAAAAACCCACCTCTGATGTCACCCTAAGGGCAAAGGATTCCATGGGGGAGGCATCATGGAGGAACAGAGTCCTGAAGGTTCACTGTGGGTAACAGTAAACATAGGATTGACTGTCATGCCCCTCCTCTGAGTAAGAGCCTGAGATAGGTAGACACTGACCAGAACTGGCAGAGTGTTCGCTGTAGGCCAGCCAGGTGGTGAGATGAGAGCATCATGGGGGATAGACATCAAGGTGGTGGGAAAGGAAGAAAGCGGGTGGTAGTGTCAGATGGATCCAGGATCCATCAGTGTGAGCCTGGGCAAGTTCTTTCCTGTCTTGGATTGCTCTTTTAATCATCTGTGAAGGGGCTTTTAAAAATCAACTGCTATGAAAACTGACACATTGTGGGAAGGAGTCACGGGGCCTGGCAGCTCGGGACCATGATTTCGGAGGAACGCCAAGGTTGATTAGCATAACTTAATTTACAAAGACAAGGTTCTACATCCTCCGTGGATGAGTGGTGATTGGGGGCTTAAAGCACATAAGTGGCCACCTAAGGCGCAGCCACTGATCCATCCCTGTCTGGAGAAAAGACACGTGGAAGCAACTAGTCCAATGGACCAGGTGAACTTTAGCGTTCACGACCCTACGGAAAGAACTAGATGGTGCCCGGCTACTACTACCAATGACCCTGAAAGGGGTCAACTACAGACCTCCCATCTAGAGTGAGAGAAAAAACATGGAACAAAATTCAAAATTATCAAGAGATTAGGTGTACTGGCTGTATAGAGACAGATAAAGCCCCTGAGCCTCTGGCCCTTCATCATCCCTTTGGTCTGGAAGTGAACTCACCTCCATAGCTCAATTTTCAGTCACACACTAGGCAGGTTTATTAGGCCAATGATAATACTAAGGAGGTATGCAAATCTTAGGCTAATTAACCAATTGCGATCAAAAGGACAGCATTTCCCCAAACACAAAGTTGAGAAGGATGAAGGCAATAAGGAATGGATACAAGAAACACGGGGAATAAGTAGGAGACGTGATGTTGCATTGTGGGAATGTGTCCGGATTGTAGAATGGAAAATTGATTCACTCCGTAAACCTTTACCCAATTCCCCATCAAAAGAAGGAAAGGGGGAAAGTCATCTGCACAGGATTGCCATGAGAATGTGACCTGACCCTTTATACCGGCACCCACATGGTGCCTGGCATGGAGGAGCCACTTAATGTGTTTGTTAAGTTGAATTGAGAACCAGTCTTGGACTGGTGAAAGGTAGATAACATGGCTGTTTTGAGAAAAAGAGCAACATGCCAGTGCACTGATTACTGCTTTATAACGCACCTGATTATATAGTTTAGGAGTCCTGGGCATAGTGGGTTATGTGTTGGGCTGCTAACCACCAGTCAGCAGTTCAAATCCACCAGCCACTTCTTGGGAGAAGAGAAGGCTTGCTTCTCCTATCAAGAGGTACAGTCTTGGAAAACCCCAGGGACACATCTACCTTGTGTATGGAGTTGCTATGCATCGGAATCAACTTGATGGCAGTTTTGTTTTTTTGATTTTTTTTATTATACAGTTTAAAATGGCTAGATTATATTTCATGTGGATTTCACCTCAATTGAAGAGAGCACATATGTCGTGAACTCATTTTCGCCATGGGTGCTTGGTCCATCTGATGGGGAAAGCAGGGTCGCTTTGATAAACGGTGCTGAGGAGTTGGCTTTCCACAGCTGAAAACTAAAACAGGAGAGATGCCTCACGCCATACACAAAAATAAGTTAAAAATAAATTAAAGACCTAAATATGCAAACTCAAACCATCATATTCTTAGAAAACATGAGAACAATGCTATCAGCCTTAACTTGGAATGACAAATTAGTAAATATGATATCAAAAGCATACAGAGCAAAAGACAAAAGTAAGTAAATGGGCCTTTACCCAAATTTAAAACTTTTGATCCTTAAGAGACCTGACCCAAAAGACAAGCTACCAACTGGGTGAATATCTTCGGGCACTGTACATCTGGGAGCAGTAATCTAATAACGAAGATATATAAAACTTTGACAACTTAGCAACAAAAAGAGATATCACCCAATCATAAAATAGACCAGGGATGTGAATAGACATTTCACCAAAGAGGACAGTCAAATCGCCCCCAAACCTGTGAAAACATGCTAGTGTCACTAGCCATCAGAGAGAGGCAAGTCATAGCAACCCTTTCGCTCACACTGGGAGGCCTAAGGATGGGGCCAAGGTCTGCCATCCGAGGCTCAGACACAGAAATGATTGTGAGGATGGCGCAAGGTTGGGCAGTGCTTTGTTGCGTTGTTTCTATGAGCTGGAGCTTACTCAGGGACACCTAAGGACCACAGGATGGCTAAGGTCCACAGAGAAGATGAGCTTAACAAATGCTGATGAGGATACGGGACAATCGGAACCCTTCACCCGTCATTGCTGGTGGGAATGCAAAATGGTCCAGCGATGCGAAAAACAGTATGCAGTTCCTAGAATAAACCTAAATGTAGAACTCCCATTCGGGCCAGCGATGCCCATTCTATGGTTTATGCACGAGAGATTTGAAAGCAGGGCCTCAGGCAGAGGCTTGCCCACCAATGTTCACTGCAGGACTGTCCACAATAGCCGAGTGAGAGAAGCTGCCTACCAACTTAAATGCCCATCGAAAGATGAGTGGGTAAACAGAATCCCTTCAATGGAATTGTACTTCGGCAGTAGGAGAAACGAAGTCTTGATACATGTGCCCTACTATAAATGGAGCCGGAAGTGAAATATGCCCATCCCGAAAGGACAGCTGTCTTGACCTCACTTATATAAAAAGACAAGGAAAATCGAATATATAGAAAACAAAGTTTATTCACAGTTACCAGGAGGGATTGCAAAGGGAGGGTGAGTGATAATGAAATATCACATTGATTAGGGGTAAGATTACAAAGCCAATAATTACCATCATAGTCAATGAATTGTATACTTGTGAAAAGTTGAATTGATGAAGTTTTTTGATAGATGTATTTCTAAGCAATGATAAATATAAAAAATAAGAAGACTAACTGATAAGACTCCTTAGGCACAAGCAAAAATCCTCATGAGATTTAGTTTCTTGGTTTGGAGATTTTAGAGCCAGGGCTTTATGGGACAGCCCAATTAATTGGCCTAATTACATGGCTAGTGCTTCTATTGTACCTCGTAGTTGCATAGTGCCTGCATCTTCAAAGCTTGTTGCAAGCAGTCATTCAAGGCACAACTGGTCTCTACTCAGTTGGAGCAATCAAGGAAGAAAGTCAAGTGGACAACGTGTGCAGTGGGCTGTGTACCTAGCTGTCTCCATGAATTCCTGCCTCCTGGGCCATGAGACCAGAAGGGCTGAATGGTTCCCATCAACCATTACTAAACATTCAGCTCACACTTCCCATGGAGGAATTCTGATCCGAAGGAGGAAGACGTAGAACAGACTTTCAAATTCTCATGAGCTCCAGATTTACTGGTGTCAGGAAAGTGGGTCGAACCCCAGAAACTATTGGTCTAAGATAATCTTTACATCTTAAGCCAAATGTATCCCCTAAGGTCTTCTCAAGCCAAATCATAGTTTCGTTTAACCACTAAAAGAAAGTGTCTGCCTTGAGCATTATACTCTGTTAGAAACTATCTCTAAGAGATTAAATGAACACCAGCGTGAAAGATTCCATCGGACCCTTTGGGGGCAGGGAGGGTATGTTGATGGGAGAGAACCCACTCAGGACAGGACCATGAGAATGGTTACCCATCTCCAAGAATGTCATCAGTCTCCCTAAATGGCACAGGTGGGATAGAGAGAGAGACCCCAAGAATATGGCTTATATTCTTATGTGCTCATGGAGAGCCCTCAACAAGGAATTGATAGACAGATAGACGGATGGATGGATGACATTTTGAAGTCAAACAGCTGCACTTTGTTACTTATTAGTTGTAGAATCTTAGACCATGCACTTCCTTCTTCATGACTCAGCATTCCTCTGTGGGGAAAAAATAGGTCTAAGACATATGGACATTTTCTGAGGAAATTGAGGTAGGGCTAACTGAACCACTGTCCAGGGTCTCATGAGTGTGGTTCACGGCAAGTGCAGCACACGCATGGCAGGCTCGCTGCAAGGATGATATGAGACAGGGATTGTAAGATTTTTGGCTCCACAAATGTTAGTTTCTTTTCAGAAAAGGGTGGTCTAACCTTGGAGTCTGGGCCCGGGGAAAGGAGCCCAGGAAGAGCCTGCAGCTGCCCCCGGGGCCTGGGACTGACTCGGAGGCAGCTGCGTGCCGCCTGTGAGCTCTTGGCACAAGCAGCTCCAAGGAACGCTCCAAGTGGAATCTCTAGAGAATGCCCTTCCCAGGGGGCCATTTCCCAAGCAGCTGTCTCGGCTGCACGGAGCCCAGTCTGCACTGGGCTCTGCGAGAGAATTTGCCTTTCCATGGCAGACCGCCCATGAAGCCTGGATTCCCTTAACAAGCCCTGTCCCTGGGAGAGAGGCCCGGGGAGGGAGGATGTGCTAGAATCAGCACTTAGCGGAGCTCTTGCCCATAGGATGCTGTCCATCAGAGTTCGCAGCTGTGGACGTGGTGGGCGGCCGGAGCCAGGGGCTTGGGCCAAGCGTAGGAGGCTTTACCTCTTCCATATGACATCGAAGCCAGGATAGGTGTGCATATCCCCCTTTCACAGATAAGGTAACTGCGGAAGGTATGGGCAGGTTAGGTTCAAACCAACGAGTGCTGGCGTGGCAGAGTAAGAAGTTGAGTTGAAGTCTCTCACCTAAGAGCCGCGGGGTTAACCCCGGCCGTATTTACTACCCCACCCCACTGGAATGGAGGCATCTCGGCGAAGCAGACAGGGCTTGGAGTCCCAGATACACACACCTTAGGACTCGGTAAAGCCAGAACTCCCTCCAACGACCCTTTGCCTTGCTCATCCGTGCTCAGAGCCTAGGCTGTATCCCTCTCTCCAGGGCTTATGTCACCCACTCGTTCATCCACCCAACAGATGGTTCCCCTCACAGGGCAGGCCTTATGCTGGGGTCAGGGGTGCGTGGTAAATAAGAATGCCACCTAAGCCCAACTCTGTGCCAGGTACTCCTCTAGCACTTACGCCTCAATCCTCACAACGACCACATAGATCGCTACCATTATCACCCTACTTTTACAGATGAAGAACATCGAGGCACAGGGAGGTTACATAATTTGCCCAACGTCTCACAGGCAGCAAGTGTCAGAGGCAGGTTCTGAACCTAGCAAATTTGGGACCAGCATCCCTGTGTTTAATGGTTTCTTAGTCTCCTGACTCTCATGGCCCCTGCCTTTGTGGAACTTACAGGTTTTCTTCTCCAACAGGCATGTAAAATCAAACGGATTTTATTTAATTCAGAACGATTTGCCAAGAAACAACTTTAAAAACAGTGGGCATGGATGATCCTAGATCTGCACCATAAGTGAGCTCACCAAGACCATGAGAAGGGCCCAAGATCTTGGACAGGATCTTGGTCCCCTCTCTGCCACAGCCTTGACTGCTACGTGTCCCTTGGCAAGTCTTGTCACTTATCTGAACCTTTCTTTCTTTTTGTTCTAAAAATGTCCTGTCAGTACCTAGTCTATCTACCTCCAGGCAGTTTTGTGGAGACTAAGTGAAATGGCAAATGGATTTAAGTATATATACACTTGTATAATTTTTTGAAGTCTTGGATAAGAGTGTGTTATTGGACCGACATGGAAGTGTCATGTCAGTTTACTAAATGAATGAATGTACGTGCCCGCAGGTGGGCTCTACAGAAAACAAATGCTCCCTTTAGGAGCTCTTCTGGGGGTTTTCAGCATCCAACAAGGCTCTTTATACCTAGCCAAGCCCATGCTTCTGCCCATGAGTTATTTTGCACCAGTTTTGTGTGAGCCACTGTGACTGATGTAGCAAACGTTTGCGAATACCTACGGCTGTTAGACAGACATGGTGTGCTCGGCTCTGTGGGGAGACATGGATGAATTTGAAATGACCTCTGCCCTCCAGAGCTCATAGGCTAAGAGGACAAATGGTAATAATGGACTAATAGCGATAATTGCCTGAGCGATTATTGAGTATTTCCTGCATGCTAGATATTGTGCTGAGTTTGCAGACGTATTACGTGGACATTGCAACAATTACATGAATCACTTAAACTAATGTCCTCTTTTTACTTAAGGGGAAACTGAGATTCTGACAGGTTAGCTTACCCAAGCCACACAACTCTAGAGTTGCGGAGCTGGACATGGACATGCGAGAGAAGATACGGACACAAAAAATTTTAGTATGAGGTGGAAGCTACCGTGTATCCCAACAGAACAGAGAAATCTAACAAGATCAGTAATATCACATGCAGATAAAATTTTGTTGCTGGCCTCTTGGTAATATATACATTATTATTTTTTGCATGTCTTACACTGACCGCTGTCTCCCTTCACTCACTTTTCTGTTGTTTGCCCCCCTGGGAGGGGGTTATATGTCGATCATTTATCAAGGGTTCATAAAAGAGAGAAGGGGAGGGGGGCGGTGAGTTGATACCAAGGGCTCAAGTAGAAAGAAAATGTTTTGAAAATGATGGTAGCAACAAATGTACAAATGTGCTTGACACAATGGATGGATGGATTGTTGTAAGAGCTGTAAGAGCCCCCAATTAAATGGCTTTTTTTTTAAGCAACAGTTAAAAAAATGTTGATGGCACTTTTAAAATGACTGCAGCAGCACATTGGCAGAGCGATGCCCAAAAGATGCCAAGCCCGATCCAGAAGAGGATGTGGAATGAGGGATAGCATTGTTGATGTCAGAGGGATCTCGGCTGGAAGCGGAGAATGCCCGAAAGATGCTTCCCTGTGTTTCACTGACTGTGCACAGGCATCCGACTGTATGCGTCCTGACAAAACATGGATAACAACGGGATAGCAATGCAAAGAATGGGAGTCCCAGGACGCTTGAGTGTGCCCCTGAAGACGTGTGTACAGTGGGAGAGGCAGTTGTGAGCAGAACAGGGAGCACCACATGGATTAACATTAGGATGGTGTGTGTCAGAGCTGTGTCTGCTCACCACGCTTACTCAACCTGTCTACTGAGCAAATGACCCAAGGAGCTCCACTTTACGAAGAAGAGCGTGACATCAGGAGGGAAGGAAGGTTTATAACAACCTGCAATATGCGAGTGTCACAGCCTTGCTTCCTGAAGCCCAAGTAAAATTAAATTGCTTAATGATGAACATTGAACACTATGGTCTTCAGTATGGATTACAACTCAATGTAAAAAAAAAAAATCCTTACAACTGGATCAATAGATGGAAGCTGTCCAGGATTTCATTTTTTGTGGATCCAAAATCAACACCCATGGAAACAGCAGACAAGAAATCTAAGGGGAGACTGAGGCCAAGAAAAAGATCCAGGAGTGGATTTTGGGCTCTCAATCCTAGAGTCAATCTAAGAACAATTAGTCCATACGACATGGTCCTGCTCCACACCCTCCCTGATGAAGGAAACACACAAGATATGGGTGCTAGAGCAACGTGTGGTGAAGAAATTAGATGATTCCCAGCAATAGAATCGTGTTTGGTGTCTTAAAGGCTTGTTTTCAAGCAAACAGCCATTTAAGTGAGATGTCAACTAAATCCACATGGAAGAAGCACACCAATATCCATGATCCAAGGATTGTAAATTATATCATCCAAAGCCAACGGAAGGAATGGTACCAGAGTTGGCTTGCAGAAGGTTCTGACTGACAGTGAAAGCCCAAAATTCATTTACAGAGTCTACATATGCATGAAGCCTCCGGTGAGTCCCCTCTGGTCACAGTTGAAGGATGTGAATAACCTGTTATCAGACAGAGAGCATTATAAAGCCAATTATGACAAACATAATTAGGTCAAAATGTAATATGTTATATGTGATCTCCCTTTGGACCTATGTTAAAGCTGTTTCAGCTTTTTATTTTTTTAACTGAAGGCGGAATATACATGGATTAAGTCCCTGGCCAGTGCCCTCTGTCCGTGGACCAGGGATGCGGCTAGCCGTTCTGATATTCTGCAGGGAAAGCGGGTTGTTGCAGATGCAGTTAGGGTAACGTTTAGCATCAAAGCATTCGCTCTGCTTATGATCCAGTTAGCTTTTAATATGTTCTGCTCTCTTTTGAGGTTTTTTTCGTCTGTTTTACTTAGTTGTTCTTGTTTTTCTTTGTTTATTTTTAATATATTTCTGAATATGAAATCCAGGACCGGTAAAGCCACCGAGGCAGTCACTGGATCAATGGTGCCTTGTAGGTCTGGCAGGAGAGGTTGGGGGAAATGGTAAGCTAGTGACAGTGAGTGCAAGAGTGAAGAAAATGCTCTGAAACGGACCGTGTGATGAGTGTGCACCTCTTCTTGATGTGACTGAACGATTGAATTGTATGACATGTGAAGTATGTGCCAATGAAACTGTTGGGAGTGGGGTGAGGATAACGAACTTTGGCTCGTGTACTTAGACTTCTTATCAGGAGAGACCAGTCCCTAGAAAAAGGACACCATGCTTGGTCAACTAGAGAGTCGGCAAAAAAAGAGAAAGCCCTCCGTGCGCGGCTGGGCACGGTGCTGCAGCAAAGGGCCCCAAGCGTGACAGCTGCGGGGATGCCCCAGCACAGGTGCTTTTCTCTCCTGTTGTGCGCAGGGTCCCTGTGACGGACAGCAGCAGCCGGCGTCGTAGGAGGGGGCAGAGGCAGGCGCACGGTGGTAGAGAGGGCTGCTGGGCTGCTGAAGGGGATGATCATTTGATGGTATTTATTATGATGGCCGTGGCCGTGGTGAGGTCGGTGGTGATGTTGACGGAGATGCTGATGATGGTGGGAATGAGAGTGGAGGATGGTTATGGTAATACAGATCTGAATGATAATCCCTGGAGCCCATTATTGAGCTTCTGCTGTGGGCCGAACCCCCGACAAACACCTGGCATGGATGTGTTCCGCTATCTCATTTAATCTCTACAACAACTCGCCGTTGTCAGCGTCATCCTCCCCATTTTACTCACAGGGAACCCTGATCGAATGGCCTAGCCAAGAGCACACGTCCAATCTGAGCCGAGCCTGAGCTTAAACACATCCCGTTGCAGAACCCTTGTTTTATACCAAGATCCCCAACCTCCT
Source organism: Tenrec ecaudatus (assembly GCF_050624435.1). NCBI lineage: Eukaryota > Metazoa > Chordata > Mammalia > Afrosoricida > Tenrecidae > Tenrec > Tenrec ecaudatus. The sequence continues at coordinate 66,096,309 of NC_134530.1, read as the reverse complement.
GGTCACAGGACCAGGCGTCTCAGAGATGCTGCACAAGTATTATTGAATGGCTGACGACTAGACCTCCAAGGCAGGCAAAGTCTTAAGCCCAGGAAACACAAATAATACATCTCAGTCGAGCGTTGAAATGCATGTGATGATATTTCCAATGACACTGTGTGTGCTGCTGTTATTAAAATACAATGGAAAGTATTAAGTTCTTTATTGTAGTGTTTTGAGTATCTTCTTAATGAAAAAATACTGAGTGTGACAGTTGTCATTTTTTGAAAATATGGCAACATAAAAAGGTGTCTTCCTCTGGGTCCTTGTGGCTTTCTCACACCCCACTGCCAAGACCCCAGTGCTGCTTCCCAGTTCAGACTAGACTGGAACATGTACACAGGTATAGAAAGGGTTGGGAGCTCACGGCACACAGAATCCAGGAGTGGGACTGGTGATGCCAGAAGGGTAAGGGGAAGAGGGGGAGAGGAAGGGAGAAAAGGGGAACCAATAGCAATGACTGACACATAACCATGCACCCCTCTACAGGGGGGAGAACAACAGAAACCATGGGGGAAGGGAGACAGCGGTCGGTGTGAGATGAAGATAATAACAATGTACAATCTATCAGGGGGTTATGAGGGTGGGGGGGCTCAGTAGAGAGTAGATGTCTAGAAAAGAATGAGGGCAACACATGTACAAACATGCCTGATTCAACTGATGTATGGATTGATAAGAGTTGTATGAGCCACCAATAAAATGATTTTTTTAAAGGTGTCTTTATGCTGAAAATGACTGGGAAGCTATATCACCCAGTGTGGTGCATCGAAAATGCTTTCCCTGATCTTTGACACAGAGCTCGCTCGGAGGAGGAAGGAAGCTCAGCAGGCTGGGAATCGGGAGCCTTTGGAGTGTGTCCTGGTCTACAGGGCACTTGCGTACTGGACCTGACCAGCCATTCTCAATGAATTCATCTCCATAGATCTGACCCCAAACAGCTAAAAACGTTCCTCAAATGCTTGTGAACTGCATGATGTGTGGATGAACGAATAATGAAAGAAAGAATGAGTGAAATACAGCGAACTATGCTCAGGGAGCTCATTGTCCTCCTTAAGTGGTATCAAGCCAATTCTGAATCCATTTCTGATGCTGCAATCTTTGCCAGAGAAGATCCCTGGGTCTCTATCTCTTAGAGCTGCTAAGTAGATTTGAACCACTCACCTTCAGTTAAACAGCTGAGCCCTTAACCATTGTACCACCCAGGTCCCTTGAGGGAGTTCCTCTAAGGAGTTCTTGAAAGAATGCCCAGGGGTTCCACAGGGGCAGATGACTTGCTCTGTAGCTGGCGTTATGCGACTGTGGTTGTAGCCGCAAGGGGAACACGACATGAACTTGACTCTGTGATGCATATGTTGGGGAAGGGGCAGTAGCTGGGGCTCAGCTGTGAGGCCACACTTCGCAAGACAGTGCTCACCAGTTGGGAATGCATGTTTCACACTCAAATGCAAGCTGACAGATGGTGGTAGACTGATATTCTCACGTTCTTTCCTTCCCACAGGCCTCCTTCCAGCACAGCCCACCACGCTCTTAGACATCTCTGACACGTCTTGACCATGAGACCACAGCTGGCTTTTGGCAGGTAAGCTGCCTCATCTCTTCCCCACACCTGGATAGGAAATAATTTCAGCACAGCCCAAAGGCCACTGGGCATGTTGTTTTGGAACTGTAAGTAGAAGGGGAGGGCTCCGGTCTTGGGCTGGAGGATGGAGCCCACCCCACCCCCCGCCCCTCTCAAACATCTGGGAAAGCCACACAAGCACACAGGGCCCTAGAACTGGAGTTTCTGCATGCAGCACTACATGGCGAAGGCAAGAGCCCTGGCCAGGTCCTGACCCCACCTCTGCCCTTAGGAAAATCTCCAGCCGGCACCTTCCTTTCCGGATGTCTGTTTCTCTGTCTGCACAGTGAGACAGCAGGGCACAGTGAGCTGGGCAGGCCTCAAGCCAGCCAAGGCCATGGGATGGGGGAACTGGCCAGCCCTTTCCTAGGCTCAGTCTTCTGCCTGATTGCTCTGAGAACTCTCAGCCAGGCAGAGCAGCGCTGGCTCTGTATGGCCACATCTGTGGGTGTGTGCATGTGGGGAAGAAGCCTGGATCCCTTCTAGCAAAGTCTGTTTGAGGTCTAACTTGGGTCAAACACTGCCTACTACCAGCTCAGGGCTGGGAAGCACATGATGATCACTAGAGGCTGCTGGTGCCAAGAGGGGAAGGGCAGAGGCTGCCAACGGGCTGTGATCACAGGCAGGACCCAGCAGAGAATGCAAGTCTGGTGAGAGCACAGCCATATAGGAGACCAGGCTACCCTGTCAGTGAGCCTCTTTCATGCAGAAGGGAGTGTAGGACTCAGAACTCCTGGGCAGCAGGCCAGGCAGGCTGGGAGAAACGGAGGAGGAGCTGACACCTAAGTGGGGAGGCAGGTGGGTGGGAGGTGGGCAGGAGACTGTTGTCCAGGGCGGAAGCTTCCGCCACCACAATGCCAATCTCTGAAGGCTCCGAGGAGACACCAGGTTGAGCAGTGAGCTCAGAATGTGTCAACACCCTATCCCAGACCTGCCTCCTGGCCTGGCCTGCGTTTGGCTGGGCTTAGTGCTATCCCCAAGCGCCCAACACACCTGGTCTCCAGGGGGAAGGGCTGTTCTGACGGCCTCGGGGTGGCTGAAGGAGGGGCCTGAGAGTGTTTTCCCACACCTGAGTTCTTGGCCGGGATACCTGGCCTAGGAAGCTCTTGAGCACAGGATGTGGTTTGCCTGGTACAGGTGCAAGGCATCCTGGGAACTAGGAAGCATGGGAAGCTGAGGATTAGGAGGAAGCTGACTGGACTGGAGAGGGCTCTCTGTTCCCCACCCCTGCCCCCTTTCCAGCCTCAGTTCCCCTACCTCCTCCTGTTCCCCTATCTCCTTGTCTCCAGAGCTCCCCAGGCCGCCAGCCAGCCGTCCCTGAGTCAGCACCTATTCAGCTCATGGGGAGCTCATGCACCTTGCAACAGATCACAGCTTGTGTCTGCACCGTCCCCAGAATCAGGCTCAGCCAGTCCAGATTGAGCTACAGGGACCCATGAGGATGAGATGCTACATAGGGAAACTGAGGGCCAGCTGGCCATCGGGGCCTACTTAGGTGCCTGGTCTGCTTTATTCTCTGAGCTGGGCACCGAGACCCAGAAAGGAGCAAACCATGCCATCGCCCTCTTGAAGGTCCCAGTCGACTGGAGCAGGAAGGCATGCAAATAGCCCAGTCCAGCAAAACCATCGAAAGCAGGGGGGTCTCTCTGTCTAGTCTGGGTGTGGAGGTGATTCAGGGATGGCGTAGCTTTGAAGGCGCCATGGGATCCGGGCTTTGGAGGATGGGCAGAAGTTCTCCAGGTGTTAAACACACAATAGCACCTGGCGTACTAGGCTGCCAGCCGGTGCCAAGGTGGAGTGGCTGAGACATCGAGCTCAAAAGGAGGAGTGCGTCGGACTGAGGTTGCAGGATGGCGCCATGCCAAAGAGCAGGCTCAGGCTGGACCCTATGGGGTCAGAGAAGTAGCTCATCAGCTCCGTGGAGCTGAGGGACACCTCTGGGCAGCAAGCAGCAGGTCGAGGCCTGCACTCTCCTGAAAGGAGGCGATCATTGTTAAACCTGCGGCACCTGGATGGGAGGCCCCTTGTTGAGGGGCCTGTGGCCTGAGAGTCTCTAGCCCTCCAGGAGCCACTGCAGCCAGAGGCCACAGGTCACAGGTGGTTGGGGGTGTCCACACCTCCTTTGGGGGGCCCAGCCGGGAGCAGGACTGCAGCACTTTCCAGCAATCACCGGGTCTTGGTCTACTCCCTCCTTCTGGCCCTCAGGCCAGACACACAGCTCTGGGAATGGAGCTGATGGCGGTAAGTTTCACATCGCTCAATGGTTGTGCACAGCCCGTGATGGGAACCTGGATGGCAATGGAAACCGCTCAAGGGTGCCCGCCCCCCAAGTGGCACCCAGAACAAATGCAAGGACCTGCCATAACCGGAGCAGTGGGCCACAGGCAGTCACCCTTTAAGGACACCTCACTGTACAGCCTCCTCTCCCAGCAAAATTCAAAGCACTCTAATCTCTGTCGTGCCTGGGGGAGTAGATTCTGCTGAGGAGCAGAGAGAATTGCACTTCCCCAGCTGCCCTGTCACTCCCTTGGGGAGCAGGGGAGCTGATCAGAGGCCCCCAGGACTTCCATGTGATTAGGGAGTGGGATACCTTCCTCCAAGCTGGTCCCAGATTCCAACGCAATCGTGAGGGAATGGCAGTGCCAGTCAGGTGGCCTGGCAGTCTGTGCTCCTCTGCCAGCCCCTGGGTCACAGCAAGCAGCTGCAGCTGCGCAGTGGGAGCCTGAATGAGCCTAGAAGTGTGTCCTTCAAAGGTACTGGGCCTACACAGTAGCCCATGTGCCCTAATAGGCAGAAAGACCAATTAACTTGACTTTTCCTTGAGAAATTCGACGCAGCAGTTTTCTGTCCCGGCAGCAGTAGGAGTTACGGACAAAAATAAGAGCATCTGCTCTGCAGAATGGGCACGTGAGCCAAGGAATACCGATGCGCTGTGCAAAAGCGTAGCTGCAGAGGTGCTGGTGGTGTAGTAGGTTAAGCATTGGACTGCAATCTGCAAGGTCAATGGTTCAAAACCACCAGCTGTCCCCCACCCCCAGGAGAAAGCTGGGCCTTTCTGCTCCCGTAAACAGTGACAGTCTCAGAGACTCACAGGGGCAGTTCTACCTTGTCCTGTTGGGTCGCTGTAGGCTGGCATAGACAGATGGCAGTGGACAGGGCACATGAGCTGGCCCTGGAAGGATCGATAGGAATTTTTCTGTGGGGTGCAGAGCGGGAGAGGGCAGAAGTGTCACTGTGAGAAACACCCTGACACATTGGAGGCCGTAGCTGGTGTGCGCGTTCTGTGCCCAGCAAAACTCCCATCACAGCAAATCATTCAAGGAACCGCAGCAGCCAGTCCCCTCGTCTCAGATGCCACCTGAGAGCCACCCCCCAAAATCAGCCCATTTCATCCGTGTGATGAAACCAGGTGTACCACCTCCGGTGCCTGGTGGTGCAGTGGTTAAGTGCTCCACTGATCGCCACAAGGCCATGTTTGAACCCACGAGCAGCCACACAGAAGAAAGTCTGTGGTGACCTACTCTCCTAGAGCTTGTTGTTTGTGGCTGTCAGGTGCTCTGGAGCTGGTTCCAAATCACAGTGCCAGGACATAAGCCTGCCCCAGCCTGGGCCAGCCTTACAGCCAGTGTGCGGTGCCCACCCTTGTTGCAGGCACTCTGTCGAGAGCCTTCCTCTTTTTCATCGACGCTCTACTTTACCAAGCGGCTATCCTTCTCTAGGGACTGGTCCCTCCGCGTCAGATGACCAAACGAGTGCTGGCGTCTTGCTATCCGTGGATCTAAGAAGCATTCTGGAGGGGCTTAGTCCAAGACAAATTTGTCCATTCTTCCAGAATCCCATGACATATTACCTCTTCTTTGTCAGCGTCACCCTCGAAAGGCTTCCAGTCGTTACAGTCTTCCCGGGTCAGTGTCCAGCTTTCCCCTGTAGATGAGGGGTACAACTACCACACATCCGTGTGCTTTTGTCCTCAGAATGACAGCCTTGCTTGTTAACACTTTAAAGAATCCTTTGCCGTGGGTCTTTGGCAGTGTTGTCCACCAGAGAATTCAGCTCCTTGGCGAATCTGCTCAGCAAGGCTGAATACCTATGGGCAAGGGTCGCGTAATCCTGAGTCATACTTTTCCTCATTTGAACCCAGGAAGTATCTCCTTGTTCCGTTCAAACGACTGCCTCTTGGTCTGTGCACAACTGAGTGGCCTGCGAGGATCACTTTTCTCAGTGCTGTCCATAGTGTGTCAGGATCCACACAGTTGAGTGTCTTTGCATGACCAATAAAACACAGGGAAGCATTTTTCTGGTTTTCACTTCTCCCCACCAAGATCACTCTAACATCAGCAAGGATATCCTTCGTGCCAAGTCCTCTTCCGAATCCAGCTTGAATTTCTGACAGTACTGCTACAACCGTTTTTTGAAGTTACTTCCAGCGAAATTTTACTTGTGGATGCTACTATTGATGTTGTTGGAAACGTTCCACATTTTATTGGAGTTTCTTTGTTTGGAAGGGCCACAGAGATGGATCTCTTTCCGTCAATCCCAGAAATGCATTCATTTGTCAAAACATGGTGATTTGTATTTCATCAGTTTCTAGAGTCTTATTTTTCACCCACTGTCTTCAGTGCTTGGACTTCTTCCAACAATACCATGAATTTTTGATCATATACTACACCCTGACATGGTTGGACATTGACCAGTTCTTTGGGGTACAACAAGCATGTATTCTTTCCATCTTTTTTGTGTATGTGGAGACTTTTTGCTGTTCAATACTGAGATAGTTGAGGTTTATTGTGCCAACCTACCTGGTGAACACATGTGGGATTAATTGAAGGGCAGAGAGATAAATGGCTCAGTGAACCTCACCCTTCTAGTTCTCGGATCTCTTGCTCTCTGGTGGTCAGAGCAGGGTGCAGCTGCCTTAGCCAGTTCCCTGCTTCAGCTTGCAAGGCTCACTTCCTGCAAGACATCCTGAGGAGAAGCTACATGGGCCTACCGTGATGCAGCCCTGGGTGCTGGAGCAGCTGCGTGGAGACCCCTGCCAGTACTGAGATGCTTCCACTGCCTCTGATTTGGTTTTCCTCCTGCAGTTGGAATCATCGTGTGTGTTTTGTGAGATTGAGGGGGACTTTGTAGATCGGTGTCGGACATATGGAGTAATGTTGGACTTATGGGCTTGGACAGCACTGGGTTGGGATGCTTTCTGAATGTACACTTACCCTCTATATAACACTCTTATACATATGTGTTTCTCTGGATTTGTTTCCCTAGTTTACCCAGACTTACACAAATACTTTGCCTACAGAATCCTTCAATATTGAAATCCAAGGCTTGACTTCTTTTTTTCAGTTAATCCAGCTTGAAAAAAAAGGCTAAGTGTGCTTTTCTGGTTTGATTTTCTAGCTCCAGGTCTCTGCACGTGTCATCATGCCACTTTGTCATCTCAAGTCACCCTTTGAAATCATCTAGTCAGCCCTTCTACTTCATTTTAGCTACTCCCCACTGAAGAATAAGTTTCAGAGTCTCTTCTAACATTCCTTTAGGGGATTTTATTTTTTTCATTTTAACGATCTTTCATTTTATTCATGTTTGATGTCATTTCACCACTCCTATGATTGTCACTTATTGGTGCTGAATGTATAAATTCTATTCTTGACATGCCCTCTAAATCCAGGGAATCCCCTGGGCCAGTTAAATTCAAGGCAAGAGAGATCAGCTCAGAAGGTCTTGACAACTGGTTTTTGGGACTGCCGGGGTGGGGGGGGACATCCAGGGAGTAATGTTAATTGATCCCCCCCCAAGGACACAGTGTCACATGGGGCTTATTAAGAATGAGTTTTACAAAAACTAAAAACTATGTTGGTGAGAAAAAGACCAGGAAAATTGCACCATGGAAAAGTTTTCCATCATGACATTATGCTTGGCTCCTTCTTCTGGGATAGCATGGGCTGCCCTATGAGAATTTCATGGGACATCTCACCTGCCGGCCCCACAACTCTGATGTAGCCCCTTCAGGACTCTTTTTTGTCCCCAAACTCAAAGTACATTTAAAAGGAACGTGGTTTGAGTCCCTCCAGGAAATGCAAACTGCCCTTTTCACGTGTTGTCAAGCCAAGAGCACAACACCCTTCAGGGAAGGGCTAGAGAGATGGAAAAGCTGCCCTCGGAAGGTGGAAGGGGAGAATCAACCGCTTCATCTTCTGATGGTTTGGCTCGTAAGGTTTCCTTGATTCTTAGCAAGACTTTGGCCTCATCTTCATATACAGGGGACTTCACACGTGTTTCTGAGTGGGGGCGGGGAAATCCATTATGTTTTAATTCCTTTTTCCACAAACTTTTTTGAGGCAGCCTGCTTCCATAAAAATTACAGTCTTCGAAACACTATGGGAGAGGCCTACACTGTCCCATAGGATCACTGTGAGTTGGAATTGACTCAATAGCAACAAGTGCTTTGGGTGAAGTATCAGCAGAGACCCCAAACCGCACCAAACTCACTGCCACCGTGTCAAAGCTGACTCATATCGACCCTACAGGACGGGGTAGAACTTCGCCTGTGAGTTTCTGAGACTCACTCTTACAGAGCGTAGAAAGCCCTCTCATGAGAGACCAGTCCCTGGAAAAAGACATCATGCTTAGTCACTTAGAAAGCCAGTGAAAGAACGGCGATGAATTAACACAGGCCCTGAGCAAATGACTGCCCCGTATCAGCCTCGTTCCCTTGTCCACAAAGCGGGAAGCCTGTCACCTCTTTCACAGGGCTGTTGGTAAAGGGACAACAATGGGCTCAAACTAACAATTGTGGGGATGGTGCGGGACCAGGCCATAGCATGTCATTCACTTGTACACATGGTCGCTATGAGCTGGAAGCAACGCGGTGGCACCTGACAGCATATCTATATGCATACCCTCCTCATACTCCCTGTAGCTGCAGCTGGGGTGTGTGGCCATGGCCTCTGGGAGGGGTGGTTTGTGGACCTTCTCCCCCTCGCTACCACCCCCTCACCCCTGCTGGCCACGCCTGGCCTGGCAGCAGGAATCATCTGTCTAAGCTGCGAATCTTCTGTGTCTCTGGCGGGTGCCCATTTCACACTAATTTTAGCCTGTCTGTTCAGGCCAGGCTTGATGGCCTTGGGGTCTGCACATAATGGACGCCTTATGTAGACAGCTACCAATGGGTCAGGAAGCTGCGTCCCGCCTTAAAATGTGCCTCATGGCCGCCAGCACTCTGCTGTCGGAGAACAAGCCGGTTCCCTGTTCCTTCTCTCCCCAGGAAGGGGCCTTGTTGATGTTCATGGCCCGGCCGGCTGGCCCTGGCAGGCAGGTGGCTCACCAAACACACGGTGGTTGCTTCTCTGGACAGGGCTGTGTTTTTACAGAAGGAGCTCTGATTTGAGCTGAACCAGCTGAGAGCGGTGCCTGCGAAATTGCTGGCTGGTGAGTGTGCAGCCAAGCGGCAGGGTGTCTGCAATGTCCCAGGTGTGTGTACACAGCCTGCTGGAGGCTCACCTTCGCACTTTATCTGCGTCTCTTTACCAACAGCCCTGTGAATGAGGTGATGGCGTACCTGTTTTGTGGACAAGGGCATGAGGCTGGGAGAGGGAAATCATTTGCTCAGAGTCCCTCAGCAGGTCAGTGGCAGGGCCTGAATATGAGCATGAGCTCTTTCCTTTCATCAGCATCACTTATTATTTTTTTATAAATCATATTAGGGGTTCTTACAGCTCTTATAATAATTCATACATCAATTGTATCAATCACCTTTGTACATATGATGCCATCATCATGTTCAACACATTTTCTTTCTACTTGAGCCCTTGTTATCAGCTCCTCCTTTTTCCCTCCCTCCCCTCTTCTTACTCTTCTGATTCCTTGATAAATTAAAATTTATTATTATTTTCATATCTTACATCAACTGCTGTCTCCTTTCACCCACGTTACTGTTGTTCGTTCCCCAGGGTGGGGGGCTGTTAAACATACATCATTGAGATCCATTCCCCCTTTCTCCCCACCTTCCCCTACCCTCATGGCATCGCTACTCCCATTATTGTTCCTGAGGGGTTTATCTGTCCTGGATTCTGAATGTTGAGAGCTCTTATCCATACCAGTGTACATAGTCCGGTCTAGCTAGATTTGTAAGGTAGAACTGGGGTCATGATAGTGGTGGGGCTGGGGAATGTTGTGTATTTCCTCAGTGCTACACTGCACCCTGCCTGATTCGGCCCTTCCTTGTGATGCTTCTGTGAGGGGATGTCCAATTATCTAAAGATGGGCTTGGGGTAAGGTGACCAGACGTCCCGCTTTTGGCGGGACAGTCCTGATTTTTAACAATTTTTCCTGCACCCACAGCATTTTTAAAAAGTCCCGATTTTGGGAAAGAATGCACAACAAGCTAGGGTATACGGTTTTCGGCTGCCATGTGGCTATTTTGCCAGGATATGAGTTTTATCAATGGTGTCCTGCTTTACAAATGTTAAAATCTGGTCACCTTAGCTTTGGGTCTTCACTCTGCCCCCCCCTCCCGCGTTCACATTGATATGATTGTTTGTTTTGGATCTTCTGATGCCTGATATCTGATCCCATCGATACTTTGTGATCTCACAAGCTGGTGTGCTTCTTCCATGTGAGCTTTGTTGCTTCCCTGCTAGATGGCCGCTTGTTTACCTTCAAGCCTTTAAGACCCTAAACACTATCTCTTGTAATAGTCGGGCACCATCAGCTTTCTTCACCACATTTGCTTATGCACCCATTGTGACTTCAGCGATGGTGTTGGGAAGGTGAGCAGCACTGAATGCATCAGCACCCTTTAGAGAAGCAGCCCAGCCAGGTTCCCATCCCTCTGCTCAGTGTGACCTGCCTTGGTATTGTTTTCCCCAGATGGGAATACTTTTAATTTTTTTACCTTTTCTGGGAATATTTATAACTAACTGATCTCTTTCCAAAGGACAAATCTACCATGGGGGACATGCTTTAAAAGACAGCAAGTCTCCCCTTTGCCCACAGAACCAAGCCTGCCCCCCTTCGCCGGACATCACACACCACAGCCCGCTCACTGCCCCTGCCGAGGCTCCCTAGTACTTAGTTACCTGTGTCATGACACGTTTAGTTGTTGTTAACTGCTGTGAAATGGGCCCTGACCCGTGGCTGCCCCACCTATAATGGAATGAAACATCTCCCAGTCTCATGCCATCCCATGATGAATTGTGGGTTGACCCACTGTGGTCCATAGGGCTTAACTTGGCTAATTTGAGGGAATAGATCCCCAGGCCTTTTATCCTAGTTTGTCTTTATCTGGAATCTTCTCTGACACTGCTTCAGCATCATAGCAACATGCAAGCTTCTCTTGGCAGATGGTGTGTGTGTGTGTGTGTGTGTGTGTGTGTGTGTGTGTGTGTGTCGGGGTGGGTGGGAGGGAGCCTGCCCGTGCATGAGATGCATTGGCTGAGAATCAAATCTGGGTCCCCCCGACAGAAGCAAGGATTCCACCATGGACCCACCACTTCTCTGGGGTTGAGAATGTGTTTCTTGTGATTCCCTCTGGATCAGGATGAAGCTCTCTGGAGGTCTGCTCTCCCTGGGCCCAGGCACAGGGTCAAGCCCAGTAAGCATACTGGCCCCCACTCTTCAGTCCTTCATGATAACCCCGAACTTTGATCCAGGCTTAGAAATAAGCAGGCCTAGTAAGAAGGTGGCTCCCTGGCTGGGCTGCTGGGAGGGGCCTACAGGGCCAGGTAAAGCATGCTGTTCCTCAGCTGAGTAGAAGGAGGAAAGAAAGCAGAAGGGGGCACCCAGATGCTTCCTGGACCCCCAGGCCTCCCCTGTGGTTTATCTTCCAACTCCTCTATCACTCCCTTCCCCAACCCCATGGCAACAATACCGCCTCGGTGATGTCTCTTCTGCTGTGCCAGTGGATTCTTTTACCCAAGTCTGGTGTTCTTCAGGCATAATTCACTGGTGTCACATGCTGCTCGGTGGTGAGATCTAGGCTGTCTGGGGACCTGGTTAGCTTATCAAAGGCCTGGGGCAGGACTCTTAATCCCTTAGCCCATACTGGACTCCTCTTTGAAGACCCCGTTCTCCTGCCTGCTGAGGCCGCAGACTCCGTGTTCTGGATATTCTTGTAGGACAGGCAAAGCCTTTTGCTTCACATGGAATTCAGTCCTTCTACTGAGCCATAGACTTCATCTCTCTGAGCCTCAGTTTCTTCCCGTGTCAAACAAGACTGGTTATGCCCGCTTTAGGGAGGTTTTTTGTGAGTGTTTTGTGGAAAATGCTTTTTGGAAAGTCCAGGATGGTGGCAGACAGACGCACAGTGAGTGCCTGCGTTCCTAACTCCGGAGGGTTCCCAAGGCCTCGAGTGTCCCTGAGAAATGCTTAGGTCACTCTGTGCAGGTAGTTGTCGTTGGGGAGAGAGGCCTTGGGCTGCATTGCCCATGACACAGCAGTCTGCCCGTGAACCACTTCTCTGACTTCAAAATCCTCTTGGGGATTTAATCAAGGACAAATTTCATTTTCTCAAGAAAATCCCTGAAAGGGTGGGTTTTGTGGTACTGTCTTTTACTTCACATTCAGTTTTCCAGAAGAATGTCTTTAATTAATGTATTCATTCATTCATCCATCCATCCCCTAAATGTCTCCAGGACCTCAACCACCGACTGGATATGGTGAGATTTGCACAATCAAACTGTGCAGGGCCCGGCCTTCAAGCAGCTCACAGTCTAGCTAGTGGTTGCAATTCTGGGAGTGAAGGTGAGGAGCGACATGGGAAAGACAGTGGAGGAGGCGGGCACACCTAACAGAATGGTAATCACAGGTTTACTGGGAAAAGTTCCGTGGAGAAAGTTATATGCAATTAAGTGAGTTGGCGAACAGAGGGGAGGGGGGACTTCATTCCTAGATAAATAAATAAATAGAATTTACAAAACACCTCCATCTCCAAAGAAATAAAAGCATAAATCTAAGAATAAACCTTAATAAAATTTAAGAATAAATCTTGTTGTTGGGTCCCATTGAGTTGGTTCTGACTCATAGCAACTATAAAAAATATTATGGGGCCACATGTGATCTTCTGTGACTCCCACGTCTGAGTGCCACAAAGTAGGGGTGGGGTATGCCTCCCCCTCCCATCTTTCTGAACTTGATGCTGGCACTAGCCACTCTTCTCCTGGAGTTCGACTTCTGTGGCTGGAGTCGGTAATTCCTGGAAGGAGCCGCACGGAACTCAAAGATAATAGTCATAATTCTGGGGGTTGTTAGGGAAGTTAACAGGTTATGAATTCAAGGGGGAAATGCAGAAGATAGAGTTGTGCAGTCAGGATGGTCTCTGCCATGCCCACAGGGAGGCCCTTGGCCTCTCAGCCTGCCCTCTACCCTGCTCGTGCAATGTTATAAAACTCTTTTAGGGCTGCCAATAAGGGCGCACCAACCTACCATAGAGCTCCAACTGCATAGAACTCCAGCCCTGTGGGTCAGCAAATTCAGCGCTTCCAAGTAAGTGCCCAAAGGCACACCACTCCACAAGCCAGCCTCCTGTTCAAAAGAGCCGTGGACCAGGAAGCCTGCTGTTCTTTCTCATGCTCCGACGCCTAGTTCTGCTATTGCTGCTCTCCTGCTGTTCCTCTGTGTCAAAGCTGGTTCCTGCATCTAGAAGATTCAAAGAGTAGGGGCCTTGGGGTCCAAAGCATACACTTCACTCCTAGTTATTCTTTCTGGCTTTCACTAAAATGCTTCCCTCCCTACTTCTGAGATGGCTCACTTCATACCTATCAGGATGCCAATCACAGTTAACCCTGCAGGCAATCACTCACAGCTGCATTAGAGAACCCAATCAGTATCTACCCCACCTTCTTACCTGGACCCATCAGGAAAACAAAGCCCATGTGGTGGGAGGAAAGATGGCTATGACTCACTCGCTGCCATAGAGTTGATGGCAACTCATAAAAACCTGCAAGGCAGGGCAGAATTGCCCCTTTGAGTTTCTGAGACTGTGACTCTTTCCAGGTGTTGAAAGCCCCATCTTCCTCCAGAGGAGCGGATGGTGGTTTCAAACTGCTGACCTTGCAGATGGCAGCCCACCGTGTAACCACTACACCACCAGGGCTCTGTGGCTATGGCTAGAAGAGCCGTGTTAGACAATTCACCACATTGTAGTGACTCTGCACACAACAGGAGACACTGCCCAGTCCTGGGCCATGCTCACAATTGTTATGTGTGAATCCACTTTGCAGCCATGGTGTCAGCCCCTCAGTGAAGACCTTTCTCCTTGTCACTGACCTTCTGCTTCATCAGCCATGATGTCCTTTTCCGGGGACTGATCCCTTCTGATAACATGTCCAAAGTATATTCAACAACACCCAACCAGCCTCAATTCTGAGACATTCTGGCTGTACTTCTTACAATTAAGATTGGCTTGTTCCTCTGACAGTACATGGTGTATTCAATATTCTTCACTGATATCATAATTCAAAGACATAATTATTCTTTGGTTTTCCTTAAGCATTCACACACTTAAGAAGGTGTCTATAGGTTAAATGGCTTGGGTCAGGTGCACCTTATTCCTCAAAGTAACATTCTACTTTTCAACATTTTGAAAAGGTTCCATGCAGCAGATTTGCCCATGAAATGTGTCATTTGATCTCTTGACTACTGCTTCTATGGTCATTGGTTGTAGATCCAAGCGAGATGAAATCCTTGACAACTTAAGTCTTTTCTCCATTTATCATGAAAGGTGTACATGACCTAAGCCATGATATGTTCATACACCTCATATGCATGTGAAAGTTGGACATTGATTGAATAAGGATGACGGAAGAAGAATTGATGCATTTGGATTGTGGGATGCAAAGAATATTGAAAGAAGCGTGGACTACCAAGAAGAATCAACAAATCAATCTTGGAAGAAATGCACCCAGAATGCTCCTGGGAAGCAAGGCTGGCAAGATTTCGCTCCACATATTTTAGACCTGTTCTGAGGAGAGACCAGTCCCTGGAAAGGACATCATGCTGGGTAAAGTAGAGGGGCAATGAAAAAGAGGAAGACCCTTGGCAAGGTGGTTCACCACAATGGCTACCATGATGGGCTCAAACATATCAACACTTGTGAGGATGGCGCAGAACCGGTTGGTGTTTCCTTCTGTTGTACCTGGAGTCACTATGGGTTGGGACGGATTGGTCGGCACCAAATGACAAACAAACAACATAGGATGACTGAGGTCCCAATCTAAACCCCAATAGAATTGTATTCATAAAATGATGACCAAGTTGGTGTTGTTGGAAAAACAGCCCAGAGAAGTTAAATTCTGATTGAAGGATAGACCGGTGCCTCAGTGGACTGAGCAGAGAAGCAGAAGTAACAACATGTGTATATAAGAATTTAGTATGTGATGAAAGAAGCAAACCAGCCTATCTGACCACAAGGTGCAGAAGGGACCAGTTATCAGACATCAAAAAACTAAAAATCGTATCAGTGGGTGCCCACCTCCCTGATACGATCAATGAAGACAAACGTGTGCATAAGCAAATGTGGTGAAGAAAGCTGGTGGTGCCCAGCTATCAAAAGATATAGCATCTGGGATCTTAAAGGCTCAAAGATAAACAAGTGGCCATCTAGCTCAGAAGCAACAAAGCCCACATGGAAGAAACACACCAGCCTGTGTGACCACGAGCTGTCGGAGGGATCAGGTATCAAGCATCAAGAAACGAAAAATCATATCATTGAAAATGTGGGTGAGTGCAGAGTGGAGACTCAAAGCCCAATGGTAGCCAACCGGACACCCCTTACTGAAGGGTTGTGGGGAGGAGATGAACCAGGCAGGGTGCAGGGTAGCAACGATGAAATATGTAACTTTCCTCTAGTTCTTAAATACTCTCCCCCCCGCCAATATCATGATCTCAATTCTACCTTACAAATCTGGCTAGACCAGAGGATGTACATAGGCACAGATAACAGCTGGAAACACAGGGAATCCAGGACAGATGACTCCTTCAGGACCAGTGGTGAGAGTGGTGATGCCTGGAGGGTGGAGGGAATGTGGGGTACAAAGGGGGAACTGATTACAAGAATCTGTGTATAGCCTCCTCCCTGGGGGAGGGACAGCAGAGAAGAAGGTGGGGGAGATGTCGGACAGTGTAATATATAACTAATAATAATTTATGAATGATGAAGGGTTCATGAGGTAGGGGGGAGTGGGGAGAGGGGGAAATGAGCAGCAGATATTAAGGGCTCACGTAGAAGGCAAATGTTTTGAGAATGATGATGGCAACAAATGTACAAATGTTCTTGACACAATGGATGTATATATGGATTGTGATAAGAAGTGTACGAGTCCCCAATAAAATGATTTTAAAAAAGAACTTAGTATGTGAAAGCATAGCAGTTATAGAAACCATTATGCTGAGTGGAGTTAGTTATAGAAACCATTATGCTGAGATAGAAAGACAGGTGCCCCAACATGTGATAAGTCAAGGGACTAGCAATGAGAGACAGACACAAAGAACAAATAAATCCATACCCTAGGCCTTACATCAGAATAATTTCCAGGGTGATCCAAAACATGAAACCATAAATGTTAGAAGATAAAGCAATGAAAGGATATGTTTTATTATATTAAGATGGAAAATGCCCAATTAATAGAACACTAAATTCAGAAACTCTGGAAGGAAATAAAATTTTAGTAAAAGTCATGGATAACCCCCCCCCCCCACACACACACACACACAATCATCCAGGTTGAAAATGCTACCCCAGGGAGGTGTTTCCAGCATGTGTGTGGTTAATGAGGCCTCGTATCACTGACAAGATAGGAGCTTCTTTAACTGAAACGAAGGCAAATCCCAAGTAGAAAATCAGAGGACACGCACAGGTATGTGGCAAGTGAGAAAACAGAGGAGATAATAAGCATTAAAAAAAGTAGTAACAAAGTCAAAGGATGCCTATAAAAGAATATGGGATATATGTATGTATCTTATTTCAATTATACATATAACCTATATGTACAACTTATTTCAATGATATATACTTTATTTCAATTTTGTATTTAACTTATTTCAGTCATATAGATAAACCTATTTCAATTGTGTATCTAGCTTATTTCAAGGAAGGAGGGTGCGTAGGAAAATGAGGGATGGAAAATAGATCCGTTGAGTACTATAAGTGGGTTATACATTATTGCATATTTTCTGAAAGAGACAAATCAGTAGGCACCGACATTTTCAGATCTATACACCCTTCATTTCAGTAATCACTTTGAAACAGGTTTCCTAAGGAAATGATGAAAAAGTTGTATGAGGTACAGTGTGGTGTGTGTTTGTGTGTGCTAGATTTGGGAAAGTGTTCAGGCAGAGTACACTGGGTAGGGGTGTGGACTTGGGTCAGAGAGACCTAGCTTCATGCTGTGTGACCCTGGGAAAGTGACTTAGCATCTCTAAGCAGTGGCGTCCTCGTCCATAAAGTAGGCGTAGTAATAACACATCCTCCACAGGCGTGCTGTAAAGCTTAAATGAGAAATACGTATCCGGCGTGTAGCAAGGGTTGGGCCCGCAGTCAATACTGAGTGGAAGTTAGCCGTTGTGTAATCATTGCCAACAAGGATGTCCGGCGCTGTGTTGTTCGGAACAGGGAATACAGTAATGAGAAATCATCGATAGGGCCATCTGTGGAGAACAGCTGATGCACGAGCATCAAAGAGCTACACAAGAATGCAGCTCTCGGCTCTGTGTTTGTGGTTGTAGAGAGGGGGTTTCCACATGTTGCTGTGGCTCCTGGCAGTCGTTGTCCAGGAGATGCCGATTCATGGCAAGTCCAGGTGTGCAGAATAGCACAGCTCCATAGAGTCTTCAAGTCTGTCTTCCGGGAACAGATCCCTAAGCAGTCTTCCACTGGCACCTCTGTGTGGTCAGACCGCCAAACCTCCAGCTCCAGACCAAACCAAGCTCACTGCCACAGAGTCGGTGCCAACTCATAGTGACTCTACAGCACAGGGCGGGACTGCTCCTGGGAGCATCTGAGACTGCAGCTCTTTACAAGAGTGGAGAAGCCCACCCTCCTCCCATGGGGCTCCGGCAGTTTCCGACTGCTGACCCGCAGTTAGCAGCCCAACCACGATGCCACCAGGCTGGAGAGTTCAACCTGGGCAGATGGATGTGTGACAATGACAGCGGTCAAACGAGTAGGAGAGGTCTGTACATTCTCTACTGCCGAGCGTACACATTGGTGTGTCTATAAAAGGGTATGGAGGTAAGTCTGCCAAACCGTTAGCGGTGGAGACCTGAACGTCATCTATCTGTTTCGGTGACTCCCCTTCCTTCTTTTTGCTTAAAGTACTTTACCTTCGTGCAGCGGACATGTATGATTATAATTAATCATGACGGCAATGCTGTTTGTATTTTGGAGAGAAAACTTGTCTGTGATAGCACTCCATTTGTCAAGATAAAATCCAAACTTGTCAGAAGGCTAACACGAGCTAACACTTCTACCAAGTCCTTCCAATGGGCCACAGACTTCTAAGCCTTTTTATACTCCTGCATATTATTAATTCACATATTCCTCACCAAAAAGCTCTGTGAGATAAACCAAAACTGCTGACGTGGAGTTGATTTCAATTTCTAGCGGCCCTGTATAGGGAGTCAGAGGCTGTAAATCCTCCCAGAAGCAGACAGCCTCATCTTTCTCTATGGAGCACCTAATAGGCTTTGAACCACTCACCTTGTGGTTAGCAGTTTAGCACTTACCTAACAGTGCACTAGGTTTCTTTCTGTGAGGTGTTGTTAGATGCCATCGAGTTGGTTTCGACCCATAGCAGCCCCATGTTCAACAGACTGAAACACTGCCTGGTCCTGCACCATCCTCACAACTATTTCTACACTCGAGTCCATTGTTGCAGCCACTGTGTCCATCCGTCTCCTTGACTGTCTTCCTGTCCTTCACCACCCCTCTACTTGACCAAACAGAATGTCCCTCCCCAGGGACTGGTCTCTCCTGACAACCTGTCCAAAGTATGTAAGATGGAGTCTCGCCATCCTTGCCTCTAAGGAGCACTGTGGCTGACAGGTAACATCATTATCCCCATTTTACAGGTAAGAAAACAGAGACAAAGAAAGTCTATATCATTTTCCCAAGGGCACACCTACTAAGAGGCAGTGGCCATACTTGAAACCAGGAAGTCTGGCTCCAGAGCCCCCCTTTCGAGGCAATATTCCCGCTTGGTATTCCTGGGCCCCTAGCACTAGATTCCGGAGATACCAAGAAGAATCTAACCAGCCTCCTGACTCCAAGGCACTTCCAGTGCACACGGGACAGTGAGGGGTGGGGGGAACCCAGTGCAGTACAGCCCCCCTTTCTTCCTCACTTCCTTGTAGCCTCCAGCCCCAGCCACCCAGCCATTCTCTCTCCTGGACCCTACCATGCCTTCTCTTGCTTCGTGAGCCGTCCACTCATCTGCCCAAGGCTCAGCTCAGAAGTCCTCCTATTTCTCAAGTCATGAGGATGAAGCCAGGGCTCCTTCCCTCGACCTCTCCAGCTCTCTGGTGAGCCCTGGCCCCACTTTTCAAATGGTGTGGCCATTATCTTTCTACTCACCTGTCGCTCTACTCTCTTCACATGAGCTCCTGTCAACCATCCTTGAATCCCCAGCACCACAACTAGAGCCTGGTATGCCTTGGCACACGCTGCCTATCAGTACCCGTGTGTTGAATGGAGAAATGAACTGACCAGTGGAACTGAGAGTCGAAGACCCCAGAGACCAAGGCAAATGGGGGCTGTAGCAAAGTTGTCGGAGGCTGCCAGATGCCAGAAGATTCTGGAGGGTGGAGTCACCCAGGCAGGAGCCTCTGTGGCCACAGGATCTGGAGACAGCTGATGGGGCTGCAAGACCAACATTATCTAGGGTGTAGCTCTGCGGCTGTGACAAATCCCCACCCTGCTGGGAAAGCCTAAGAAAGGTCCCATTGAGCTTCTCTTGGCGCTTCCAAGGGAAAAAGGATTGGGTTTGGATTGGCTGGGCCGGGGACATCTTTTCTGAAATAACTTCATGCATATTCAACTGGTCCCTCAAATAGCTGGGTGGCTATTTTGAGCAGCTTCGACTCAGATGCCCACACATAATGCCATCCACCTTGAGTGGGTAAACCAGTCAAAAGCAACGGCGAGGGCAAGGGAGGAGGAAGTCGTGAGGCATTTGACAGCTTCCGACCACTCCTCCCCCACTCATCAGGGTGTTGTCCCTCTCAGGGACTCTTGCATGAAATTGAAAGCCATGGTTACTATGACAATTCGTGGAAGGAGGTTTCCCATCCAGTGACCTCACCCGCTGGTCCCAGAAAGCACAAATGTACCAGGGTGGCCTTGACCAGAGACACAGCCTCCATGCACATGGGCAGCTCCTCAGAGCTCATCCTCTGGGCTTGCACACCACCCGAACGGGTGCCATCCTACCATTGGTTAGCAAATAGGGTCAAGTCCAGAGTCCTTGGTTGGTGCACATGGTTAAGCGCGCAGCGACTAGTTGAGAAGCGGATCGTTTGAACTCACTCAGAGGAGCCTCCGAAGAAAGGCCTGGTGACCTGCTTCCCAACGGACACCACCAAGAAAACCTGCGCAACACATGTATTCGAACACCCGGGTCGCCTCGAGGCCCGTGGCCCAAACCACGCTCCATGCGACGAACCCGGACTCTTTCCCCAGAAGATCCCAAAGGGAAGTGGGGAATCCGTACAGTGTAATGAGCACTGTCCCTGTGGAAGGACACCGGGTTCACCGAGGGTGGGATGCTCCCTGGAGGTGGAGAGGACTGGGAGGTGACACTGGGACAGAGGGAAGGGCCAGCAGCATGGGACTGTGTCAGGCAGGTAGCAGGTGAGGCAGAAGCAATGGTGCCAAGGGTGACAGTAGTCCATTTGGGGAGCTCGCAGCTCAGGGACTGAGGTAGGGGAGCAGAGGAACCAGGGAGGCACAGGCACAGGCGTAGTAGCTCTGGGGCCTTTAGAAGCTCTGCTTTGTGGGCAGAGCCTGTCTGTCAAGGCACTGCAGCGTCCCTGCCCACCTCGCTCACCCCAGGTTATGGCTGCGAGCCACGCCTGGGAAAAGGGAGACCAAGAATGACCGAAAAGGCCCTTCCAGCTTCTCTGGAGGTGTATCAGTAAATGGAGGCGGACAGGGCCGCTGGACGCCTGGGTCCCAGCCAGAGGGCAGTGACGGGTGGTGTGGGGCATGGGTGGGTGAGCAGTCTTAGGCTGGGTCTCAGCTCAGCTGAATGACAAGAAAAAGAGATCATTTGTGTATCCAAGTGCATATTCATCCTTTGCACCCAAATCTCCCCCCCCCACCCCCGCCCCTGCAGGCTCTGTTTTGTTCCGGGTCCCTGAGAAGGTAGAGGCCTTTGAGAAGGATGGTCACTCTGAGTCTGACACAGGGCTCTTAAAAAGAAGGGCTGTGGTATCAGAAGGACGTCTTGTCAAGTAGACCTTATTTCCCAGGTGGCTTTGGGGGGCACGCGTGGGAATCCTGCTAGCCAGCGGTGGCTACAAACATCTGTCTAGCTCACCTCCTACACTCTGCTGCCTGGAATCCACCTCTCAATTCATAAGGCATCCATTCATGTTCCCACCCATTGATTCCTTCCACTGAGGCAAGTGCCCGAGCCCCTGCCACTGAGTGGAATCTGGCCCATGCTCTCCCGGCATGGATTAGAAGAGGGCCGTGACTCACGGGATTTTCCATGGCTGATCTTTTAAAAAGAGGTTGTCAGGCCTTTCTTCTGAGGTACCTCTGGTTAGACATGACCCTCCAACGTTAGCAGTCAGCAGTAAGACACGTTGACAGTTTGCCTGACAACCACCCTCCACCTGCAGATAGAGACTGGGGGGTTACTGGCTTTGATGCCGATTTCTTCACTGACTTCTCGGGGAGCTGGGGGGAACTTCTGGAATTATGAGGGTGAGACAGCTCAGCGCTTTCAGCAGATTCTTCAAGGGCTATGTGACCTAGAAAGGTTAAGAACCATTGATAGAGAAGGCAATGGACTTAGCTTAAAACAAATAATTTCATCTTTGGGGTGGCAAGTAGGTTGAGAAATTCTAGAGTTCTGGATCAAGCTGTCTTAACTGATGAGGTGGCACCCACTGGAGACTGTTTCCCCAACATCACGGAGCACCTAGTGGCCCATGCACTAGACCCAGAGGTTGCCGTGCATCGAGGGAGCAGAGCAGGATCCCAAGCCTACACCACGGCCTTTCCGCAAGGCCCTGAAGTGCCTATTCTCAGTAGAACGTCAGGAGGCCCTCCTGGCCTGGTGGCGTTACAGAGGTAGACGGGGAAGCGCATACATGTTATAAACTCAGGCGTCTGGGTCCTGAGACCCTCAACTGGATGGGATGGACACAGTGGCTGCAGCAATGCGCTCCATCAGACCCTTTGTGAGGATGGCGCAGGACGGGGTGGTGCTTCCGTCCGTGGCAGGTAGCGTCGATCTGAGTCCGAACCAGCTCCAGGGCACCCCACAACAACATACTGAATTACGTGTTGATGGGGCGGGCTAGCTAAATTTGACTGACCAGCCACAAACATCAGGTCAACCCTCGGCTCGTAGCTTCCAGTTTCTGAGTCAAAGTCACCAGTTTGATCATGACCTCCACAGCTGAGATGTGGCTGCCGAGGGCTTCTCCGACCCCGTTTCCTCAGGCCTGTGTTGTTTCTCAGACAGGGCCTTCGAACTTCATGTTTCCGCAGCCCTACACACAGAGGACCATCCCTCGCTTCCTGCAGGGCTTTTCCTAAGCTCCCTGTGACTCCAATGGGAAACAGCAGCTCTTCCTACTTCTGCCATGCCCATCCCCTTTCCTTTCCCCACTTGGCTTTTCTGAATAGACTCACCACCCTCTGCCATCGACCCACCATCTATCTGTGTATTTACTCACGGAGGCAGTGCCTGGACTAGTGTCTGGCCCCCAGGAGATGCGTACTGAATAGTGATGCAGTGAATTACAGAATGGATTCTGGCCATGCCTTAGGCCAGTCACTACCACATGCTGTCACCCATGCAACCCCATCCTACCTCTGCTGGGCAGACCGGGTTCTCCTTTCCTACAGGCGAGAGCTAGCGCCTCACGGCAGCAGGAACCACCTCCGGGGTTCTAGTGCCTTCGACGCTTCTCTGTTCCCCAGACACTGCTAGACGGCTTCCATTCAACCTTCCCCAGGCCTCCGAGAGCCAGCAAGAGGCAGGGCTTGTGTGTGAATCCAGTCCGTGTTCAAAGTACACAGCAGATTCTCACCGTCCAGCTGTGGGGCTTTCGATAGGTCCCTGGTCCACCTCTTCCCCACCACAATGCATCGTGAACAGCAGTCAGAGAACATGGACACGGAGATTTCTCACCAGAAAAATTCCCCAGAACCCCAAAGTAAGTCCAGAAAGCTGACCGAGAGAGCGGTGAGTTGAGGCAACTTCACACACATGTGACAGCCTGCTCCTGAGCAGTTCCACGATGTCAATGCTCTCTCGCATGCCAGCCTGGGGGGTATTGAGAGGGTGGGCGGGCAGCCAGGCAGCCTCAGGCTCCTGGATGAAGAGAAAACCAACCTCGCTGCCCTCGAACTGATGCTGATGCCCACTGTCCCGATAGGGCAGGGGGAACCGCTCCTGCGTGTTTGGGAGACGGTAACTCTCATGTTTCTCCCACGGAGTGGCTGGTGGTTTTGAACTGCTGACCTTGCTGTTAGAAGCCCGGTGTTGACGCTGTGCCCTGTGCTGGTTATGGAGGTGACACAGATGAAGAATGCCTTCAGAGAACTTGCTGCGGTTGTTGTGAGCTGCCATCAAGGCAGCGCTGACTGGCAGCGACCTCGCGTGCACAGAACGAAGCGTGGCCAGGTGCTGCGGAAACCTCATGGCTATTATGTGTTGGCATCCACTGCTGTGGCTGCTGTATCAGTCCCTCTCCCGGTGGGCTCCCCTTGCCTCCCTTGGTACGTGACATACATGTTGGCCGTCTCCAATGATTAGCGCCTCCGTGGGAAGACCCACATCCAAAGTGAGTGGATCAATGAGGTTGCGATCCCCAGGGTGAGCTTTCCAAGGACAGTGCCAGGCCTTTCCTTCACGGCACCCTCCCTGGGTGGTTTTTGAAATACTGATGGTATACTTTCCAGCATTATGGCAACATGCAAGCCACCCCAGTAGCTTACACTAACAGAGGGGTGGTGGTAAGGGAATTTACGATCCAGCCAAAGCAGCAGACAGGAAATGATAGAAGTCGAGGTATATCTAGGTATTCAATCCTCGTGTTTGGTCCTAAAAGGCAGCTATGGGCATGCAGGGCCATAAATGTTGCAGTTATGGTGGGTACTGGATTCACAGAGCCCGGGGAGGACTCAGAGGTAGTGCTGCTGGGCACAGGGATAAGGCCACGTGTCCCTCTTGTGAACTCTCAGGAGAACAAGTGGGTCTAGAATGCGTAGTGGATACCTGTACATCCGGGGACTGTGCTGTGAGCCAGTCCTTTCCCTGAAAGACCTCACAGCCCCGTGGAGCAAACAGACGAGTAAGCAAAGACTTGAGAAGCGCATGCCCCACTCTCACTCCACCCGTCTCACCGCACCCCTCCTACAACTTGCTCTCAGAAGACGGAAAGCCTGAGACTAAGGGCCTGAGGAGCTATGATCTCTGCTGGCTGAGACCAGTGCTTTAGGCCTTGTCCCTCCTGGATCCCTGAGCTTTGTCCACAACTCCTGCTGGATCACAATCACAGCAGGAGCTCCAGGTACAGGAAGTGGAACCTGTCACTATTGGATATAGCACCTGCCATCCTCTCCTGGAAGAAGGCGGGAGGAACGTCAGTTGCCCATTCTATGGATGGGACATCAGAGACTCAGAGACCTGGGACTCCCTCCCCAGAAGTGTCAGAGCCAAGACTAGGCTCTAGGCAGCTGAGGGAGAGGCCCTATATGTAGGATCCTGCAGCAGGTCTGGCAATGGCAGGTACATGGCCACAGAATAGCTGGGGAAGGTCCAGTCCTAGTGGAATTACACTTGGACTTGAGTCAGACCAGACCAGGTTGAAGCCCAGTCATTAGCTGTGTGACACTGACAAGTGAGCTCGCTCCTCTGAGCTTAGCATTTCTCACCAGCAAACGAGGAGCATGCTATCTGCACTGCGGTGGTATTGTGAGAGTTAAATGAGATGGTAACTAGATGGAGCCACGTGATGACAAGAGACAGCATTTATTACATGCTTGGTTGGTGGCAGGTTTTCCATGGTCCTGGCAATGAGTACTGAAAGTACCATGGTCTGTGAAAAGGACCGACATGTCTGTCTTGGAGGAAGTACATTCAGAATGCTCTTTGGAAGCAAGGATGGTGGAACTTCATCTCACATACTTTGGACATGTTTCAGGAGAGACCAAAAAAAAAGAGAAAACAAGGTCACTGCCTTCCAGTCGATGTTGACTCTCAGCAGCCCTATAGGACAGGCAGAACTGCCCCTATGGATTTCCAAGACTGTTAGCTCGTTACAGGAATAGAGAGTCTCATCTTCTCCAGTGGAGTGTTTGGTGGCTTTGACCTGCTGATCTTAGAGTTAGTAGGCCAAATGACTACACTATCAGCTCTTGGAGAAGGATATCGTACTTGGGAGAGAGGCAGCAAAAAAAGGAGGAAAACCTTCAGCCAGATGGACTGACACAGTGGCTGCAACAATGGGCTAAGACAAGAGTACAATTGTGAGGATGTCACAGTCTGTGCAGTGTTTCATCCTGCTGTGCAGAGGGTCACTATGAACAGGAAGAGATTCAATGGAACCTAACAACAACAATACCAACAGCAACATCTCCTGCAAGCCTCCAAGAAACCCCCAAAGCAATCCAGGGATACCTATGAGAGACAGAACATTGGGGGACTGCCTGGATTTTCAATATCTCAAAAACTGCCCACCTCGGGCAGGGTGCAGCCTACCAATTTCCTTCTCTGATAGACTTCCATCCTCCAAAGGTTTCTCCCTTCACAGGTGTGACTGTGCTATTGTCTCGTGTCACAGATGAAGGAAACCGAGTTCAGGGGGTGCCCACAGGCAGCAAGAGACGGAAGCTGAAGACTGAACCCCAAGTCCAGCCTCTCAGTACAGCTTGTCTCTTTCCATTTGTGAACCTTTGGCCCACTGGCTTGGCCCCTGGCCAAGTCTACAGAGGTGGCCCTTGACCCCAACTGGCTGAAAGAGCCGTAGGGCTGAACAGCGAGGGGTCCCAGCAGACCTCAGAGAGGCTGAGTGAGCCGACGCTGGCGGAAACGGTCAGCAGCTGTGGCCTTGGACAGGAAGGGCTGGAAGGTCACCGGCAGCAGGCAGAGCCTCATGGCCAAGGTGGCTGGTGGCTTTGCACTGACAAAGTGGTGACCTGGAATCCAGCAGGTTGGGCTTCCCTTTCCACTTCCTTCCTGTGGCCGATGCCTTGCTGAGTCACCTCCCGGAAGTCAGGGTGGTGAGGGAGAGAGGAGGAGCCCTGGGTCTTCCCACACCCTGGCCCCAGCTTACCTCGTGACCTTCGCTCAGCCACTTCCCCTTGCCAGGACTGGGCTCCACATCTGTCAAGCCAGAGGACTGCCCAGGGCTCCGAGGTCAGGCAGAGGCTTTTTTCAGAGGCCAGAGCTTCCTGGAAGACCATTTAGGGCAAAGGACCACTTGGCTGGTAACCAGGGAAGGGTTACAGATTCAGTCAGGCTCCATAGCAACACCCCTGACCTCCCCCATGACGGGCTGAGTCTTTACATGGATCCTGAGGGTCACTGAGAGGTGGTGGCCATGGGAGGAAAGGAGAGGAGCAACCCCTCAACCACTGGACTGGTGGTGGCTGTGGGGCAGCCTCGGAGACCTGCGCCTCTTCCTTGTCCTCTCACTGTCAGTGATGGCCACAGACCCTGAACTCCATCCACTGCCCAGCTTCCTTTGATTTGTCTTTCGGACTTTTTGCCGAGTCCTGACTCTGGTGAGGCTTCAGGTAGATGCTTCGGTTCTTCCACCATGGTACAGGGGCAGTCTGGTGGGCTAGGGCCCAGCCAAGGTGGGCCTTCTTTCAGCTTCCAATAGTGGCCATGTCCAGCCCTGGATGAGGTAGAAATTCTTTCATTCCCAACTCATTCCTGGTTTTGCTGCACCAAGTTCCACACCTTTGTGTAAGACAAAGTCCTGTTGTTGTGGTTGTTAGTTGCTGTCAAACTGGCCTCGGCTGTCGAAGATCCTACGGACAGTGCGTGGAAACACTGCCCTGCCCCAGACCATCTTCAAGGCCATGGCTGTGCTGAAGTGCTCAGTCGTGATTATTGCATCGGTCCACTTCAAGGCTGGTTTTCCTCTGTTGAACTGGCCTTCTAGTGTAGCAGCATTGGCCTTTCCCAGTAAATGAGTCAGAGTCTCACCACCCTGCTCCTAAGGAGCAATTCGGGCTGTATTCCTGGTAAGGCTGGTTTATGTGTTCTTTAGGACTCCAAAACCTCTCTAGTGGCACCCTGCTCACTCATGCTCTCAAATCAATGGGCTCTGGTGTCTGCCATGGTCAAGTGTTCGCTGCCCGCAGCTCCAGCTCTAAGCAGCAAGGATGCGTGTGACTCTGAGGAGTTTGTTCCAGACTCTAGCAGTCGGTAGGATGGTTGTCAGGGCTTCTGTGCCTTCGAACACTCTGGGAGTGGAGACACTGCAGGGGAAGCAGGCTACAGGCACAGGGACCCCACCTACAAGATGGGGGCCAGTTGTTTTAACCTGTCTCTTCAGACCTTTCTTCAAGGGTCCTCACCAACTGCTTCACCTCAAATAGCAGGCTCCCTTCTGTGCTTGGGGCCCTAGCCTCAGTCCTTGGCCTGGGTAGTTCCCCATCTGGCTGTACCAGTTTGTGTTTCTGTGTCTTTGCACCTTTTTCTTTGCACCGAACACCACTTCCTCTCCGCTCCCATCCACAGCTTTGTTCTTCTCACACAGTCTCGTCCGAGGCCCAGTGTGGCTGTCCCTTCTTCCCAGTCGTCCCCCCTGACCTCTCCCATCCCCCTGGGCGGCACACCCACACTCTGGGCCTAAGGCTGCCCTTTCCTTCTCAGGCCCCTGGCCGGTTCTTCGGGTACATCTCTACAATTCCTTGAGCACTAGGACCGTTTCTTGGTGGCATTGGTGTCCCCGTCAGTGTCTGCTGGGAGGGACGGACACACATTCCCCAGAGCCTCTTCCACAGACTCTGGAGGCTGGAGGCTGTGGCGAGAAAGGACTGCCAGAGGCCAGGCTGAGTGCCTGACTTTGTCATTACTGCGTATGCATCCTGAAGTACCACCTGCCCCTGCTGAGCTCCCCTGTCTCTCCAGACGCCGGGCCACGTCTCGGGTCTCCCTAAAGCTGGTTTTCGGTGGCGTTGCAGAGACGTCCACAAGACAACTTTCTGCAGAGCTCCCGGAGACACCAACCAACAGGAGCCTTCTTTCGGCTCATGGGCCCATTCCACCAACACCTCCCAGCACCCACCCCAGACCAGGCTGGGTCAAAGGCAAGCAGGCAAGGGGAGGAATCAGTTTTGGCCAGTGCACCCTGCCAAGACAGACACGGGCCAAGTGGTAAATGAACTCAGTTCTGTGGGACCCCAGTGGAGGGGCCCTAAGCCAGCATAGGAGTGGTCAACTAGGCCTTTCTGCTAGGAGTGCCAGAAAGAACCAGTGCTGTGTAATTCACCTGTGAGCCACTGGGCCCGGTCACTGACATGCACAGAAAGGGGAACTCAGCTGCTCCAGTGTGTCCAGACCATGTCACTGGTGTGTGTGTGTGCAAGCAATGCCACAGAGGAGTCTAAAGGGAGGGGTTTGGGGGCTGGGGGCTGGTACAGCTACCTGCTCGAACCCCTAGGAAAAGGACTCTCCAAGTAAAGGCAGACTGTGGGCTTCGGTGGTCCCCGACGGCGTTCGTGTCCTCAGAGGTTAGCGTGGGGCATGTTTTGTTAAAGACTCCGGGGTTATGAGAAAGCATGGTCACAGGGCAGCCAGGCCCTTTTCAGGGTGAGGACACATGGTCACGGGCAGCCTGGCCCAGGTCTCAGGGCCGTGCTGGCCTGGAGGATGTGTGCTGGTACAGCACGGCCCAAGAAGAATGCAGAGTGAGGGTGCCTTGTGGGAGGCAAGTGGGTGCTGGGGGTGGGGCTGCTGGCAGCTGCAGCTGTGTCAGGTAGAGTCATTCTCCCTGCGGTGCGCTGAGCACTCTCAGGGCAGCTTGCTGGGGAGAGAGCGTGTCACATCTTACTCAGTGTGAGTCACACACACCCCCGGGCTCCCAAGGAGCATCTCTTGAAGCCCATTGATAAAACACGTGGCCAGTCCCAGCTCAGGCTTCGGGCTTCAGCTTCTGCATCAGTGGGAATAGTGAGCCTTCCCCATAGGGTTCTTATTGTGAGGGTGTGAAATGGGGCGTGTGTAACACACACACACACACACACACAGAGGATATGATCTACAGCAGCCATGAAGGACTGAGTAGAAGTGTTGCCTTGCGTTTCTGAGGCTGTACATTGAGGCAGGGAACCGACTGCCTCATCGTTCTCCCACAGGGCAGTTGATGAGTTTGAACCACGAGCAGCCCCACACTAACCCCCAGCACTCTCCATAACTGATAGGTGAGATCATGTCCCTAAGCACAGGCTTCTTCCAGAGGGAGTGGGGCCTTCTTGACTGGCACTCCAGGTGCTGTTTTGCAAAGATATGGGGTGAGTGGCCAGCCTGACCACCCAACCCGGTGGCACGGAGCTGCTTTTCTAGAAGTGTGTGCTGTTCTGTCGGCACCTCCCCCACCCCTCCACCCCTCTCCACCCCAGATGGAGGCAGCCCATCAATGGGTCTAAGGAGAATCAGGTCCCCATTCAGATGTGGATCTATGAGTTAAGCCAGGCTGAGCTGGACTTTGGAGCCAGGCAGCCTGCAAACTGTATTTCCAAGTAGAGCCCCATACCTGAGCCCTCTCCCTGGTTGGCCCCCTCAGGGACACCCTGCCAGTGCTAGCATTTGGAAAGAAGCAAATTAGACTGTGACGCCAAAGCTGGAGCGAGCCCTTTGTCCCATGGACATGCTTGGCACGGAGGCCAAGCCAGCTAGGAGCCTTGCTGGCTTGGTCTCCGGTCTGTCCTGCAAAGAAACGACAGGATCGCTGCCTTGGCTGGTCAGGGCTGTGTAGACAGCCCAGGGCCTGGTGCGTCCTTTGGAAATGCAGCCAGGGTCTTTTCGAAGGGGACTGGGTTCTACCAGGGATGGAGAAGCTATGAGAGAAACTTGTTTGCTCAGGAAGGCATCAGGTCTGGGCAAGGTGAGCTGGCACTGAGGTTCCAATTACATCACCCGATGGTCTCAGCCAGGCCCCGGAGAGGCACCCTGTCCCTCTAAAGGTGCTACAGCACCTTACAGTTGAGCACAGCCAAGCCCAGGCCACTCGCAGGCATGCTCTTCCTGTGAGGTACCATCGAGCCGACCCCCATCAGAGTGACCCCTACATACACAGAACACCGCCCAGTCCTGCACCATACTTAGGATGCTTTTGTCCGAGCTCATTGCTGCAGCCTCTGTGTCAATCACATGGTCAAGGCCCTTCCTCTTTTCCCTGCCCCTCTGCTTGACCAAGCATGATACCCTTCTCCGGGAACTGGTCTCTCCGGATGACAGCTACAGGGGCATGTAGCTTGGGCCAAACAAATGAATTGTAGCCCAGGTTGGAATCGGCTCGCTCCGTCCTCCCAGGCCTGCAGAGAATGAGCTCTGTGATGGGTGGGACTGAGGGGAGTGTGGGAGACTGGCACATGCCACACCATGCTGGGAAGCCACCCTAGTCGTCGGTGACTAGGTGGTTTGTTAGTGTGTGTCTATTCCCAGGGCAAGGAGAGAGCTCCGGGTCCTGATCCCCGCCTCAGGCGTGCGCTCAATCTCAGAACTGCTGGAAGAGGGCGGAGAGAGACCAGTATCTCCCAATGCAGACACAAACATGAGATGGATCCTGGACTTGAGTTCAAGTCCAGGCTCTGCCTCACCCGACTCTGCAACCTCAGCCACAGGCCTCCCGGAACCTCAAGTTCCCTCACCCATAATCCCTCACCTTCATCCTGAAGGCCCATCTCATGGAAACTCTAGGATCCACCAGAACCGAACCTCATCCACAAGCTGTGGGAGAGTGGCCTCGGGGAGGTAAAAACAATTGGCAGAAAGACCTCATCTGCCCCCCTCCAAAGGTCCCAGTGCGAGGTGAGTGGCACATACCCAAGGCCCTGCGGTCCAGCTTCTCCCTGGGCTGTGACTCCATCCAACAAACTCTTCGCCTGGAGCCTCATCTGCCCTTGTTTGCTGTTTCTCTGTCTTAACTGCCAGACTCGGATCCTTCTGACCCACCTGCTCCCTGGAAGACTTGCCTTGGGAGTAAGGAGCCTGAGGCTCCCACCTCTGCCTGCCCCTTCTTTGAGACCCAGTGTGGCCTCTTGGCTGGAAGGCTATTGTTATTATCCAAGGATACTCGAACCCTGGGCATGTGGAGCCTGGTCATCCCTGGGGACAAGGCCTCAAGTGGATGGGGCACTGGTCACGGTAACAGGCATGGTAACCAAAAGCCATGACACGTTTGGGTCCCGTGTGGATGGGTTCTCTCTCAAGAGGTTGCTGTGGGATTGGAGCTCCCATGAAGAGTCCAGTGACTGGAGAGGACACGAGGCTTAGCCCTGGAAAGAGGAAATAGATGTGGATGCTTCTTTAGGCCCACAGGAATTCTGAATTCCTGGCCCACAGCAGCGCAGCTAATTACAGTCCCCCCACCCCCACCCCTCCCGGGTTGGTGGGAATGAAGCTCCTAACAGACTGCCAGTCTTCGGCCGGGACTCACTAAGGAGGACAAGGTTGAACTAGGGAGTAGGGAGACCCTGGGGCCTGGTGTCCAGCTGCCTAATGGATTGACGCAATCAGACCCTCGATGGAAGGGCTGGGTAGACCCCGCCTCTCTCTGGAGTGGATGGAGCCTTTGGGTCCCAATGGCCCAGGAGTGCAGCCCATGCAGATGCCTGCCAGGAAGAGACTGTGGGGATCTGGGAGAGTAAACAGCGGAGGAGAATCGCCTTGCAAACCACATTTGATGGAAATCTCCCCCACAGCCACAATGCAATGGAAGCAAAATATTTATTCAGGGCAGCAGTTTGCAAAATTCCTCTCTGGGAGACAACGTGAATGATCCAGCTTTCCAGACAGCCCAGCACAGAGGGGGCATGCCCTGCCCTTCTCACCCAGTTAAGTCAGCAGCCCATGACATGGGACTCAGGGTCAAATTCTGCCTTTAGAGTGTTGGCTCATCCTTTCAACATGTTCCAGGAGGCTGGAAGCAGCCTAGGTCCCACTGGATGCCGTGAACAGGCTTCTTGTTTTAATGATCTCTCTATCACCAGTCCACTGCAGCTGCTAGGCTTGTGGGCTCACCTGACTCCCAGGTGACATCGACATTCACTGGAGCATCAGTAGTCACCTGGCCAATGCCTGCTGTTAACCAGTTATTGAACATGAGTTTGGGAGGCAGTCGTGCATTCCTCCCTCCTTGAGGCTTTGTGGTTGTTAGTTGCCCTCATGGCCACACCATGTGCAACAGAACAAAATGTCGCCTCGTCCTGCACCTCGGCACAGTTGGCGATGTGTTCAAGCCTGTGTGGGAGCCACTGGGGATCCCAAGTGCCTTCCTTCCATGCTAATGTCCCAGCACTCTATCTGGACAATGTGCTTAGAATGGTTTTGGTTTTCATGGGCTAATTTTTAGAGGATTTCCAGGCCTTTCTTCCTAGTCTAGAAGCTCCATGGAAACCTACCCACCGTGCATGACCTTCTGTTATTGGAAATCCCAGTGGCATGGCTTCCAGCATTGCAGAAACATGCAAACCACCACAGAACAACAGACAGACAGGCAGGTAGTGTCTTTTACTGATAGCCAACACTAATTCTTAGAAATAAGACACATAGGCACATAAACTCTCTTTCTAGGAAGGACTTTTAAAATTGATTTATTAAGACACTCCTCGTCAGAAATTGTGCTGGGCTCATTCATTTGTCTCACCTCATCCTTCCACATGGAAGCCTCTGAGGTAGGCACCACCACCGCAGTTTGTAGAGGAGGAAAGGTAATCCCTGAGAAAGCACGAAACCAGCGCAGCATCACACAGCGATCTGAAGCAGCAGAACCAACCTTTGCGCTCAGGTCTTTGAAGTTCCCTGTTTCCCATCACGCTGTTACACTCTCATTTACCTCCCAGCCTTGTCCGGAGGATTCGCCAAGACCATTCACAAGCACTGCACTGGAGCGATGCGTCGCTCTCAATGCCTGCATGTTTTATTACTGCTGTCTGTCCAGAGGTTCCTGTTTTCGTATGGTGGGGTGATTTTGGAACCTGGCTATAGAGGCAGGATTCGTTCAGAGACGAGGAATGAAACTGCATGTCAACTTAAGGAAGGAGAAGGGTGAGAAGAGGAGGGAGCCTGTGTTTTGTATCGTCGTCTTGTTTCACGGGGAGGGATGGGTGGCTGGGATCAATGGGTGGCCAGACCTCAGGCATGGCTAGATCTAGGAGCTGATATGATGTCATCAATTCATCGGACTCTTATTTATTCCATGCTTATCACCTGTTCTCCTTTTTACATTGACCTCAGTCTCACCTCTGCCTTTGGTCTTCTTCTTCGACCCAGCCTGGCACGGTGGTGGTAGAGGGTGAGAAGGGACATGGTCTTCTGATAACTTCTGTCATAAATCACCCCCTGATCGTGAGCCCAGGTAGAACAGTAGTAGCCTTTCATCCCAGTTGCTACAGTGTGAAGAACCTCAGGGAAGTGTTCTGATTGGCCCAACTTAGGTCACATGATCACTCCTAGACCAATAAGCTATCGGTAGTCCGCCCGTTGCTTTGGCTAGGGTGGTATGAGTGGGGTTGGGGAGGACAGTTCCCCTGAGAAACTCTTATAAGAAAAAAAGGAAGAGAACATACCAGACAGACGAACAGCATTGCTGCCCATTCCCCCGAGACAAGGTGAAGGAATGGAGCTGATGACAAGGTGATATGAAAGCGTAAGTCCTTGGATCTGAGCTCATCCCTTCAGTCGTCATATCGATGCGGAAATGGAGCTTCGGAAGTGTTGCACAAGCTTGTCACCATCTGGTGATGAATCTCTGAGAGGCTAAAGTTGGAATCCCCTGGTCTACCTCACCCAGCTTGGGAAGGAAGCCAAGGTCACAGTGACCTACTCAGTATCTCTGACCTCATCACAGGCCTCTTAGGGTAGGCTGGGAAAAGCTTGGTAAAGTGTGCCCTTAGCTGTTACCTGCCCATAGGCAGTTCCCTGCTTGTCCCCAGTTCTCAGGGCTCTCTGTGTCACTTGACCCACATGGGCAGAGCCCAGACCTGCTTCCCTCCGTCAGCAGAGGAGCCCAAGACCTCACCTGTCCCCAGCCAACCCTCCGCTAGGACTCCCTGAGTGACAGGGACTGGCACAATCAACACACTTAGCTGCTAACTGAAAGGTTGGTGGTTTGGGTCCACCGAGAGTACCAGTGCCAAGGAAGAAAGGCCTAAATGATCCACTGTTGAAAAATCTACGCTCCTACCCAGGGGTGGAGGTGAGGGGTGGGGGACTCACCCACAGCTGATTTTAAGCTTGACTGAGAGCTGAGTTTGAATCACATCCTATAAAAATAAAACAAACTCACTGCCATCAGTCAATCCCAACTCCTAGCGACCCTATCGGACAAGGTAGAGCTGCCCTTGTGGGTTTGGACTGCATCTGTTTACAGAAGTCATAGCAACCTGGATAACAGGTGGAACCATCCTTATGATTTCTGGGATGGGGTGTCAAACTGCTCACCTTGCAGTGAGCAGCCCAACACAGAACCACTACACCACCAGGGCATGTGCTGTCAGCTGGGCTGGATGGTTCTGTATGCACAGTCTGTCTGTCTAAGGCCTACAGAATCAACCAGAGCAGCTGGCAGCAGACACCACCAGAGAACCACTTTCAGCCATCACATTAGGGAAGAGATCATTAAATGCTTGACCAGTATGGCCCCATGTTATAGATATCCGAATGGCCCTTAACCCCTGATGTATGAGGACCCTCGGCTGGTAGCCTGAGGCAAGGCATCCTGGGATGAGACCAGACAGCGAGGGGGGCGGGGTACCTGACAAGAGACGACTGTAAGAACGTCACCAGCAGTCAGGTCTGCAGGGAAGTCTTTGCGCAGGTCCTGGGTATAGGACAGGGAGAACGTTCCAGAAGTGAGGGCTAGGCAAGGGTCACCTTGGCCTCTCTGTCCCCAATTCCTCAGCCCTCCATCTTTTTGTCCCTGGTGCTCTGCTGCCTGCCCTGAGAGTTCATGCCCTGGAAATGGTCTAGGCTCTAAATGAGGGCCCCAGGAGCTCTGGGCATCCTATAAGAATAGATCCCAAGCACCATCAGCTTTCTTCACCACATTTGCTTATGTACCCGCCTTTTCTTCAGCGATTGTGTCGGGAAGGTGAGCATCATGGGATGCCAGTTTAATAGAACAAAGTATTCTTGTATTGAGGGAGTACTTGAGTAGAGGCCCAATGTGCATCTGCTACCTTAATACTAAACCTATAAATATATGCACATAGATCTATTTCCCCATCCTCATATATAAATATATTTACATGTGTACATGCCTGTATTTAGACCTCTATAAATGCCCTTTGCCTCCTAGCTCTTTCCTCTATTTCTTTTTACTTTCCTCTTGTCTCACTATCATGCTCAGCCTTCATTTGGGTTTTAGTAATTCCCAGTTACATTGCCCTTCATCAAGGCCTACCAGGCCTTTTAAACCCTCCTTGCTACTGATTTTGGATCACTTGTTGTTCCCTTCTCCCTGGGTTGGTTAACACCACTTCCTTTCCCTTACCTCCCCCTCTCCCATGTTCGCCCGCAGCCATTGGTCCCATTGTTTTCTCCTCTGTTTTTCCCGCCTATCTTATCTAGATAGACATGCAGCGACACCCCCCACAACACACTATTATGACCCCAATTCTACCTTACAAATCTGGCTAGACCAGAGCATGTACATGGGTACAAATCAGAGCTGGAAACACAGGGAATCCAAGACAGATAAACCTCCCAGGACCAATACTGAGAATAGCCATACCAGGAGGAGAAGGGTAAGGTGGGGGGGAGAAAAAGGGAACCGATCACAATGATCTACTTATAAGCCCCTCCCTGGGAGATGGACCAGAAAAGTGGGTGAAGGGAGACATTAGTCAATATAAGACATGAAAAAAATTATAAATTATCAAGGATTCATGAGGGAGGGAGGGGAGGAAATGAAGAGCTGATACCAAGGGCTCAAGTAGAAAGCAAATGTCTTGAAAACGATGATGGAAACAAATGTACAAATGTGCTTGACACAATGGATGGATGGATGGATTGTGATAAGAGTTTTACGAGCCCCCAATAAAATTATATTTTAAAAAGAAGAAAAGTTTAGATTGAACATCGCACAGAGAGAGAGAGAGAAAGAATCAATCCCATTACAGAGGACAAAAGACCCCCAGGATAATGACAGTGGGGGGGGAGGGCTCCCCCAAACAGTGGCACAGGGAAAAGAGGAAAACAGAAGGAGAGGGAACAAAGGCTCCTGAGCACCTCCTTGCCTGAGGCACTGATTTATTTAGTGAGCGCCTAACAGTGCCAGGCACTGCACTCGACACCAGAGATGGACAGCCCTCCTGATGTGGGTTGCGCTTCTGTCTGTGATGCATCTAATTCCCCTGACA
This sequence comes from Tenrec ecaudatus, assembly GCF_050624435.1. Taxonomy (NCBI): domain Eukaryota; kingdom Metazoa; phylum Chordata; class Mammalia; order Afrosoricida; family Tenrecidae; genus Tenrec; species Tenrec ecaudatus. The sequence goes on along the minus strand of NC_134530.1, from coordinate 66,059,881 downwards.
GCTGTCACTCGCTCGCTTGCTCGCTCGCTCACTCACTCACTCACTCACTCACTCACTCACTCACTCACGCCCATCAGCTGGAATCTGACTCATCGTTGGCCCTATAGAACAGAACAGAACTGTCCCCTGTGGACTTCTGAGTGTAACTCTTTACAGGAGTAAAAAGCCTCATCTTTGTCCTCCAGAGTAGCTGGTGGTTTTGAACTATTGACCTCGTATGTAACCACTACACCACCAGCAATCCTCTTAGACCAGTAGTTCTCAACCTTCCTCATGCTGAGACCCTCTCATACAGTTCCTCATGTTGTGGTGACCCCCAACCATAAAATTATTTTTGTTGCTACTTCATAACTGTAATTTTGCTACTGTTATGAATCGTAATGTATTTTCCTTATTACACATTAAATATAACTAAAGCATAGCAATTAATCACAAAATAATACGTAATTATATATATTGTGAAATATTTATTTCTAATTACAAATCAATGAAATCTTCTCTTGAAGCATGGTGTAGCATGGGTAACAGTCTTCACACCGGGTACTCGTGTGGCGTATCTGCATGTGGGCGGACCCGCCTGGAGACAGATAGAGGAGCGGTGTCTTGGTTCCTAAGGCAATCGGAAATATGTGTTTTCTGATGGCCTTCGGGACGCCTGTGAAAGGGTTGTTCGACCCCCAAAGGGATTGAGACCCACCGGTTGAGACCTGCTATCTTAGACCATCCAGGTTTGGGGAAAGAGCAGCAGTGGAGCGCCAAGCAGACCAGCTTTAAAATGTGGCTGTGCCGTGTTGGGAAAACTAGCTCACCTCTCTGAACCTGTGTTTTCTCCTCTGGAGAAGAACGACAACCCCACCTTCCATGCAGGCAGGACTGAAGAGGGTCTAGAGAGACACTTGGACCTTGCCATGACTCCAGACCCGGCCATCTGATTCTCCCCAGGGCCATGCCACCAGCCATGCAGAGTGATAATCAAACCGGTTTGTCCATATTTAGTGAGTCCTCAAGAATATAAGCCAGATAAACCTTCAACATTGAGGAACTAGCACAATTAAAATTTTTTTTTGAAGTTTTGGAGTTTTAAAAATTGGGAATGCGTTAATTCTCTTGGTTTGTGTCAGACTGTGAGGGGTTGCAAGGGAAAGCCCAGGCTGGGCAGCCAGGATACCGAGGCTGTGGTCCTGACACACTGCCTGCCAGCTGGGCAGAGCCCCATCCCCTCTGAACCTCTGTTTCTACTGCTGTTACGTGGATGTAATAACCCTTTTTTCCCAAGGCTGCGAGGAGGATTGAGTGTGGTGCAGAAGCAGTGCAGAGCAGGAAAGTGCTGGACCTGAAAGTGAATGCAACTCCACACCTGCTTTTTGAAGCCCAGGTGTGCATTACCCAAGTCCCATGGTGTATTCTGTGAAATAGGATGTGATATGATTTGGATTTTGTGTGAACAGCAGATTAGAGCAGTATGGAAACCCTCTTCCAGTTGGCCTCTGTGCCGCCACCGCTGAAGCTGCTGGCGGAGGCCAGAGGCCTAGAGAGGACTAGAGAGGACTAGCCCTGGGCTGAGTGACAGCGGAGTAGGAGGCAGAGGTGGGGAGGCGGTGCTTACTTCCGCAGCCAGACCTGCTGCTGCATCCACCTGAGCCGCATGCCCTGCTTGCCTACGTGCTCTCCAGAGCCTGTGTCTCAAGCCTCACCTACCTGCATCCACCCCACGACCCTCTGCTGCCTGGTGCCACAAGAATCTGGGTGTAGGGTCTTAGGCCTGCTGTGATTGTTGTTGTTAGGTGCCATTGAGTCGATTCTGAATCATAGCAATCCTATGCTCACAAGAATGAAACGAAACACCCCCCAGCCCGGCGCCATCCCCACACTGACGTTGGACGCCATGTGGCAGCCACAGTGTCATTCCCCATCTCGCTGCCCTTCAACTTGATCACACGTAAGTCCTTCTTCCGGGACGGGTCCCTCCTGACAACATGCCCAAAGTACGTGAGCCTAAGCCTAAGCCTCCCCACCCTCACTTCTTATTTTTTCTTTCTTTCTTTCTCAATTTTATTTCTTTCTTTTTTTAAAAAACATTTTATTAGGGGCTCATACAACTCTTATCACAGTCCATACATATACATACATCAATTGTATACAGCACATCTGTACATTCTTTGCCCTAATCATTTCTCTTTTTTTTCCTTTTCTTTTTTTTTACATTTTATTAGGGGCTCATACAACTCTTATCACAATCCATACATATACATACATCAATTGTATAAAGCACATCCGCACATTCCCTGCCCCAATCATTCTCAAAGCATTTGCTCTCCACTTAAGCCCTTTGCATCAGGTCCTCTTTTTTTTTTCCCCTCCCTCCCCGCTCCCCCCTCCCTCATGTGCCCTTGGTAATTTATACATTGTTATTTTGTCATATCTTGCCCTATCCGGAGTCTCCCTTCCCCCCCTTCTCTGCTGTCCCTCTCCCAGGGAGGAGGTCACATGTGGATCCTTGTAATCAGTTCCCCCTTTCCAACCCACTCACCCTCCACTCTCCCAGCATCGTCCCTCACACCCTTGGTCCTGAAGGTATCATCCACCCTGGATTCCCTGTGCCTCCAGCCCCCACATGTACCAGTGTACAGCCTCTGCCCTAGCCAGTCCTGCAAGGTAGAATTCGGATCATGGTAGTTGTGGGGAGGAAGCATCCAGGATCTGGGGGAAAGCTTTCTGGCTGTACTTCTTCCCAGACAGAATTGGGGAGAACCATGAGATGAAAATAATAAACAAAAAGAGAACTACTTTCCTTAAAAATAACCAATTGTGTGAGACAGGTGGTCTATGTGCAATTGGACTTGGCCCAACAGACAGTAAGCGGTGCCTACCTGGACTTACCCACCTGTAGGAAACTCACTGTGTCCACCTGGGACCACCCATCTGGCCTCTGGGAGGCCCTGGCCATTCCTGACCCAGCTGTTTGGCTCCGACAGCCCTGTGGTTAGTGCATCAGCCTGCAGGGGAGAAGACAAGGTTTGGGGAGGGGACGGGACAAATAGCTTTTCAAATAGCTCCATGTCCACAAAACTGAACATGTGGTTTGGCCTTACGTATTTTGCGTGCGTGTGTGTGTGTGTGTGTGTGTGTGTGTGTGTTCCCAGTACATTTTCTCCTAATTTTTTAAAACCATAGGTAACAACAGGGACATTTAATCCATATGGCTCTGATTCCTCAGCAGTTAAGTCATTTAAAGGTTGTTTTGTAGGCTCTATTTGCAAGTCTCTTTACATAAGCTCTTAACTCCTTGTTTCTCCACAGTATCCAGGCTGGGTCTCTGGATGACATCTCCTCCTTGTAGAGGTTCCTCCCTTCCCACCCACACTGGCCAGAGGCCTGGGCTGTCTCTGCTCCAAGCACCAGGAGGAGAGGAAGAATAGGTAAACTAGGTCTCTCAGAAGGGGACTGTGGAAGAATGTGAGTGCCCGGAGGGCCTGTAAGCACAGGTTTACATTGCTTAATATCCATCCAGGCAGCGTCCAACCACATCTATGCCCATTGGCCCCAGAAGGTCTGGCAAACATCAGTGCCCAAACCTTTCTGGCAGTGTGATCACAGGTAGGATACCTGCCTGGAGCCTTCTTTTCCTCCCCTGCAGAAAGGGTTAAACAATAAACACTTTCAAGGGCTGTTTATATATACATAGTGCATATAAAGTCCTCAACCTGCAGACTAAGGCTGGTTCTCCATTAAGGGAGCTTTCTGGATCCTCCACAGGGCTGGGGGTCGGGTGGGGGGCAAGAGCAGGTCCTGTTGGACTGCAGCGCCCTGGTCCAGAAGTCTGGAGGCAGCTGCACCAGAGCAGAGCAGTTGAGTGCAGAGCAGCCCAGGGCACGCTGCTAGTGGGAGCTGGGGGTGAGCTGCTGGTGGGAACAAAAGGTTAACAGGCAAGGATGGAGCAGTGAGCACGGTGGCCAAGAGAGCGGGAGATGGGCGGACCTGGTGGAAGGAAGTGTGTGTCCAGTACTCAGAGGAGAGTCTGGGAGACCAAGGGGTCCTCCCAGCATGGCCTGTGCTTGGTACCCGCCCCACCTGTGCCTGGAGTCAGACCAGGTAGACCACGGTGGGAGGAGACACAGGAAGGTGGCTCTTCCAGATTGAACAGGCCTGGGCTCCCCCTCTGGAGGCTGCCCACACCTTCTGTTGGAGTGCGTGCCTCACAGGTGGGCACACCTGCTCTCTGGCCTGGAGTTCATGGCTCAGCCCAACTGCCCATCCTTTCTTACTCTGTCTTCCTCTACTTCCGGCCTTTCTCAAACAGCCCTTGCTCTTTTGGCTGCTGTTGGTGAGAACTCACACAGCAAATGATGCGTCTATCCAGCAGCTTTGGGCATCACCACGTACACCCACAGTCTTCTTACACTCGCTGGGTGGTGTGGCCACGCTCACCCTCCTTTTTGGAGTTGTTCCTCCCCAAGTAGCAGTAAATCCAGTGGTCACCAAGTTCCCTATTGACTCTGAATTGGTGCCAACTTGATCCAATATTGACGGCTCTTGCAAAAGCACAGTCCTTAAGACAAACATTTTGCCTCGACCAGCTGGACAATTGCTTGGTTTGAAGAAGATTTCAGGGGGGTGATTTGGGTTTCAGGTGTAAAGATGATCTCAGGGCAATCGTTTCAGGGGTTTAGCCACCCACCGTGGCTCCAGAAAACCTAGAATCCATGAGAAACTCACATTCTGCTCTGCATCTTCCTCCTTTTGATCAGAATTCTGTAACGTTCTTAACATTGCTGTAGTATTCAACAGTGGTAGCCGGGTACCAACCAGTTCTTCTGGTCTCCTGGCAATTGAGGCAGTTGTTCACGGAGGCCATTGGCCACACATTCCATCTTCCTCCTCTTCCCGACTTTCTGCTCTCTGTGGCTCCGGGTGAATAAACACCAACAGCTGAGTCTTGGAGGGCGGCCTGCAAATGGTCAGCCTTCGGGCACAAACGATAAGCTAGGAGGCAGAACAGAAACACTAAATGCATGACTAGGTCATTAGCACCTCCGTCCCATGAAACCATGATCCCAAACCTCTAAACCAAGGGAACCAAATTCCTGAGATTTTTGGTTGTACATCAGCAGCCTCTTTCAAACTGCTTATTCTTCATCTACAATCTTTTCACTGTAGGCTTAACCTTCTTCAATCTTTTCCACCAATAAATACCCAACTCGTCAAAACCCAACTCAAGTTGCCTCCTCTGAGAAGCCCCCCTCCCTTTAAACCGTTAGTCCTGGTCTTAGCAGGGCCCTATGTGGGCAGTGTGTGGGATTAGAAAAGTCCCCCCTTAGAAGAGGTCCCCCCACCCTGGCCGGGCCAGAGCCACACGTGGTGCAACCGCTTTGTGAAGAGGCAGCATGCCGACCAAAGACGGCCCCAGAAAGATCGGAGACTATTGGATGTGAGACACGGGGTGGGTTAGGAGGACATGATATGCCTAGGGGCACAGCTTCTAGAACCCTCCCCCCCGTGGCTGAGCAACCCCCACCCCCCTCCAGTCTGCTCCGAGCAGGACGCCCTCAGTGTCTGTGCCCAGAGAACAGGAGTTGTTTCTCCGGCAATTCCAGACGGAGCAAATCCCAGACAGAGCTGCATCTCCAGGACAGAAGAGCAGATGCTCCATCTAAAATTAGGCTGCTGCCTGTGACTTCATCTAGGCTGCCGGAGCGGATCCGCTTCTCGCATCTGTCAGTGTGCAGCCCAGGCAAGACAGCGCCCGGCCTCCCTGCAGAAGCTGAGATGCAGGCTGTTCAGGGAGGGCGGCCAGGCCCCTGGAGGGCTTCCCTGGCCTGCCCCCGGCTGAACTCTCACTGTCTCCAGGGAGGGAAGTGTCTGGGGTGAGGGAGGGTGGGGCCTGGGTTTGCCTAGCTCTGGCTTTGAAGCTCTTCCTTTCTCTGCCAGGGGACAGCCGGGAGTTTCAGCTATGTCATCCCACCAGTGAGGGGCTGAGCGGGTCTGCAGCCCAAAGGCAAACTCAGGCAGAATGAGAGCGGGGTGAAGCGGCTAGAAGCGGAGGGGTTTGGGCCCCGGCCATGTTTGTCTGTTTGTCCTTCGACATCAAGTGCCCTGTGCTCTGGCCCTGCTGGGCCCCACTCTCTGGGCAGAGTGGCATCCAGACCCACGCCATTGCCTTCATCCTTCCCATCTCAAGCCTCTGTTCCTACCATGGCCCGGGGCCCTCCCTGTGGAATGTGCCTGGTTCCCGCCTGCCTACCTCAAGGCTTTGGCTCAGGCTGGCCCTTTGCCCGAAAAGAACCCCCCCCACACACACACACACCCAATAGTTGCCTGGCTCACTTCCTCAGCTCCTGCAAGGGACTATTCAAATGCCTCCTTCTCAGTGAGCCCTGTGCCAACCAGCCTACTTACATTTGCACCCCCACCCCCGCCTCTGCTTCCCAGGCCCTGCACTCTGTTCACTTATTTCCAGAGTATGTGTTGCTACTAATGTATTGTTTAATTTACTATTTACTGTGTGCTTTGTTTACTGTCTGTATTTTCCATCTAGAATGTAAGTGGTGCCCTCCCCACACACACACACACACACATACGAAAAACTCCACAACCTGAAGTCACTGATTGAGATTCAGAGCGACTCTGGGAGAACCAAGGTCATTGATTCAGATTCAGAACAACCTTATAACCACCCCCTCCCGATCCCAGGCCCCGATCCACCACCATCGAGTCAATTCCAACTCTATGCGGTTTCCGAGGCTGCAGACTTCTCAGGGCTTCGTCTGTCCCGCATCCTCAAGCGCCAGTCAACATCGCATTCATGTGCCTCATAGTCGTTCGTCTCAAATGGTCAAGGTCCCTCTGCAGCCCAGCGGGCACAGAATACATGATCCGTCCCTCGTTTGTCCTCCTTTGGGATCCCTTCTCAGCCCCGGCACAGCCGGATCCACCGCTGTTGGATGAAAGGCACCCAGGAGAAGGTCTGAAGGCCAACCCAGAAGGTTCTCCTCCTGGTTTCTCATCACGCTGGTGCCTGCTGACCGTGTCTGATTGCTTATGGAGCTTGGCTTCGTTCTAATCCACCACCACCCTTCCTTACTTTATGGGCTAACAGTGAGGATTAAATTGTACCATTATAATAGCCCACAACGAGCATGAGTAGAAGGGAGACTTTTTCACCAAGCACCTACCATGTATCTGTCCCCTCCATAGGTGAAGTTCATTCTCTCCTTTCATTCCACTGCTTCATCTTCACGCTGTTATTTCCTCCTGACTGTACAGTGCTTCAAATTGAGGTTCAGGGGATTTCAGTGGCTAGAAAGTGTCAGAGCCAGGGCCTGAGCTCAGATCAGTCTCAGTCCAAGCCTTAGAAGCCGATGCCCCCCTGCTCCCCCCCCCCACTCCCCTTGGCGAGCACAAAGCCATGTGCAGAGTAAATATTTGCTGTTACTGATGAGCTTGCAAGTCAGTCCCTTGGCTTGGAGAAAACCTGTTCTCACAGCTGCCAAGGGAGGTGGCTTGACTAAGCTTCTGGTTTCCTGAAAATAAGGGCCCTGCCCTCTCCACCTGGAGCCCCCTGGGCCCTGTGGGAGTCCCCGGAAACCCTAGTGAAAAGTCAGAAGGAGGCGAGCCAAAGCCTCAGTCCGAAGTGTGGGAAGCAAGGATGCCTTTGTCATTTAGGGAAAAGCAGCCAGTGGGCCTGAGGCCAGCTGGCGTCTTGGAGTCGTTGTTTATGGGACGGCTGACTGCAGAGGCCGGAGTCCTGTCCTTCAGCCATCTGAGTGCCTGTGGCATCCCCAGTGCTGAGTAAGCCATGCCGAGTCTAAAGGGGAAGCCCCAAGCCAGAAACCAAACCCACATCAGGGAGCCACTTCCAACTCAGCGACCCCATAGGACAGGGTAGACCTGCTCCACAGGAGTTTCTGTGGAGGCTGTAAGTCTCTTCAAGGACAGACTATCCCGACTCTCTTATCCTCTGGAGCAGCTGGTGAGTTTGAACTGCTGATCTTTGGGGTAGCAGCCCAATGCTTAACCTGCTGTACCACCAAAACTGAAAGCAAACTCACTGCCATCGACTTGAGGCCAACTCATAGCGACCCTGTAGGATGGGGTAGAATTGCCCCTCTGCGTTTCCGAGACTGTAGCTCTACGAGTAGAGAGTATCTGGTGGTTTCAAACTGCTGACCGTGTAGCTAGAAGCCCAACTCATAACCACTACACCACCAGGGGTCCTTTAAAGGGTCAATAGATGCTTGAATAAATGATTACACCCAGTGGGACAGAGGCAGGATGGGTTGTACCAAATATTAGAGGCTCCTGGGGAAGGACATCACAGTGCCATGCAGGGCCCCGAGAAGCCTGCATCAGGAAAGGGCCTGGGAGCTGACCTGGCAGGCTCTGCGGAAGCCAATCCAGCAGCATGGGGAGCCACATATGCAAAATACCCTCAGCAGCATCAGGAGCAGCAAGAGGTCCCATTGGATGAGGCCATGGACGTGCGGAGAGAGGAGGCTGGACAGGTAAACTGAGGGAAACTAGCAGACCTTTAAAATGAGGCCAGGGTGGCGAGCCTAGTTCCCAGGAGAAGACAGCATGCTCGGCAGAGCAGAGGAGGGCCTTCAACGAGATGGATTGACTTCATGGCTGCCACTGTGGGCAATGTTTGGGAGGATGGTGGAAGACCAGGCAGCCTGTGTTCTGTTGTACTTCGGGTCACTCCGAGTCAGAGCTGACTGGACAGCACCCGACCCAAGTTCCTCCGGGGTGGGAAATGGGCTGGAGTAGAGAGTGGGAGACCTATTATAATGGGAGGAGACAGGGTGGATGCTGACGGCCTTACCTGGCACCTCAGGGATGAGCGAGGGATTCTGGCACAGGATTGGGATGATGAATGAGGAGTTAGAGTTCAGTGGCCAGGGTCACACGGCTAAGTAAGGCCAAGGCTGAGGTCTGAGCCCCAGTGTGTGTGTGAGGCTGAGGCATCAGGTAGACATCCTGACAATGTCTAACTGAGCCATCAGGCTGGGGAGAGAGGTTGGAGCCAATCCCCCTGAGACCACAGGAGGACTTCTCCATGAACAGCATGAGTCTCCTAATCTCGGTCCCAGGAAGGAAACAGCAGGCTGGGTCTGAAATCAGGTCTGAAGTTCCCTGTGTGCCGCAGACATACATACAGACACACACACACACACACACACAAACACACACACTCACACACACACACAGCTGCACAGGCCATTTGGGTCTGGATAGCTGTAGCCAGATGGGGGTGGCTGGGGGCCGAGAAGGGGCTTGTGGTAAATCAATGCCAGACTCACCCTCATAAATAACCCTGGACCCCATGGTATGGCTACTCAGTCCCACCCTGAGGATTCTCCTGAGAACAGGGCTCAGGGACAGTCGGTCTTCCAAAAGTATATCTGAATGTTGGTGGTCAGAAACTGGAATCAAAATCCCAAGAGAGGGAATGTGTCTAGATGACAGGTCAGCTGCAAGCCCTGCTGCTGCTCCAGCCTCCTCCTTCAGTTTGCGAAGTCTCTACAGTGTGATGCTAGCTTAACAGCAGAACCAAGCCACGTGTGTGTGCGTGTGTGTGTGTTATCTCCATGGAAACAAGCGTTCCTCATTCCAGCCAGGGACACCTGGACCTCGGGCTTCCAAATTGTAATTCTGGAAGTAGAGTGCCTTTATGGCTCCCTTCTCCACTCCACCCACCCCCCAAAGCTTGTGTGCCCTCCCTGGCCCCCACACCTTCCCCAGTGTGGCAAACAGCAGATAGCATGTCCCATGAGGATGCCTGTCCACCTGCCAGGCTTGCTTCCTGTGGTGGAATTTCTACAAGGCAGGTCTGAGGGAGGGTTGGGTGTTCACGGCACAGGGAAGACACCTGATTCATATGCAAGGAATGAAGGAATGTGGGGAGGCCCCTGGAGCCAAGCTCTGGGAATTTCTCAAATCCTGGCCGAGCTAGATAATGGGGATGGAGCGAATAGGAAGCAGTTGGCACCTGGCGCTACCTGTCTTATAAGCTGGGGCCTATCTGTCTATAGGGTGGGAAGGTGGCAGGGAATGGTTATGACAGAGTTGACACTAGGCCCAATCTGGAAGTGGGGCTTCTTTCCCCTACCTTCCTGAGGCTATGAGGCTGGAGTCCTAAAGACCTTCTAGGCTCCAGCGGGAACTTGGAGGAGAAAGAGTTTGAGGTGAGGTTGGGTGGCCCTGGCTGTGAGCAGGATTCAGGGCTGAGGACCCTGGAGTAGACAATGCTCACACTGGGCGGGGCTTGCATGGCGTAAGAAGTACAGGGCGGGGTCTTTGGGAGCATGACTGGATCAAGTATGATGGTGTCTGGCACAACAGAGGTGCTCAGGGATTTGTGTTATCCTTCACCCCTCCCCTTCCCTTTGCTATAGCCATCTCAGATGTGTGTTTGGGAGTGGACATGGGCATGTCCCCAGCTACCTGCGGGCTCTAGAGATCAATGAGAGAAAGGAAAGCGCCAAGACATGGAAAGTATAAAGAAACAGGCCAAGGAGGGGTCAAGCAAGCATCTAATCCAGTCTGAGCCGTCAGGCTGGAGGTAGGTTCACCTTCCATCCAGCCAGGAGCCTAGAGCCTCAGCCACATCTCTGAGCTGCATCATTTTGCTCCTTCTGGGGGTCCTTTGCCTCTGAATTTTGCCTCCCAAATCATTCACTTACCAAATATTTGTGAAGTCCCCAGTCCTGGGAGGCGAGGGGAGCAAGCTGGGAAAGTTCCCTTCAGCTCCCAACTGACTGCAGTTTGGGGTGATGGGCATGTCTACAGAGGGAGGAACCCCAGAGCTGCTTCTGGCAGTGCAGGAAGGTGACTAATTCCATGAGGAAGACGTCCTAGGACAGGGCTGCCCCTTTAAGAGGGCAGTTGGGCCACTCAATCTGGGGCAGGAGCCTTTGTGCACAAGGCAGAAAGTCACCGCCTAGGGCAGGTGAACGGAAATATTAGCAAGTCACCCCTCCTCCCACCTGCGGTGGCTTCAAGCCCAAGAACAGGAGGTAGGGCAAGTGTTGAGTGACAGACTGGAGTAACAGACTCCAAGAGGGACTCCCACCCCTAGTTGCCTTATTCAAGGGGAGGACTTGCATCAGCCACGCACTTGATTCAGGTGTGAAGGACAGTCATTGGGGGTAGCAAGGGCATTGCAGGCCAAGGAATGAGCCTATGAAGGCACCTGCTGAATGTCAACAGGTGTGAGGTGGGGACCAGGGAAGGGACTGGAGGTCTGAGCTGCAGGAGACGCACCCAGTGGGGGCGCCGTGCACGGGAGGATGGCTGAGTTTGAGCTGGAATTGGACCGGAGGGGGGGGCATGGGAAACGGAGGGGGACTGGAGTGGCAGTGGTCTATCGAACAGCTGGGAGGTCGGGCAACTGGTAGTGCCATGGGTGTGCAGACCCCTGTCCAGCTTCAGTCTCACCTCCCTTCACTCCTGCAAGCCCCGGAGCCATGCCTTCCTCCCCGCCAGCTAGGAGGGCAGTGTGCCCTGGTACGCCATGTGCTCTCCGTGCAAACTGGCTTCGGAGCTCAGCTCCTACTTGGCTCCAAGGGATGCAAGTGGTCAACACAGAGTCTGTAGCATGAAGAAGATGCCAGAATCCCCAGGGCCATTCGCCCTGTCCCCTGAGGCCACGTGGTCCCTGGGCAGCGGGAAACCCACTCTCTGAGGCAGACAAGGCCTCAGTCACCATGGAACCGAAGAATGACAGAGCCTCCTAGGGACCTTCCCAGAAATCTTGGTCAGCAGAGTGGTCAGTCACGCTCCGGGCTGGCCCTGGGGTGACTCCGACAGGGCCTCCTTAAGCTTGCCTCCCTGGAGTCCTGGCTCTGGCTGTGGCTCTGTAACCTCTTCCTGGGACCGCAGGTCAACCAAACTCAGGTTCAGCCTGGTTCTCCAGCGTGAGGGCGCGCCCTCAGAGGAGTCACCTGTGGGTCTGAGCCTCTCGTGAGCATCGGAGGAATACAGGTGGTACTGAGCCTGTGCTTGGCTAGCCCCGCCTCCCTGTCCCGGCTCCCCGAAACAGACCTGGGGCAGGCTGACCGGAGTGTGGTTAGCTCAGTCATGACCAGAGCCTTGACCTCGTGACCTAAGCCCCAGTCCAGGATTCAGCAGTTTCTTTCGGGTAAAGTCCCAGCCATTGGGAAGCCCCAGGGAGCCCCGACCCAACCCCCATCCTGGCCTGTGCCCAGAGAGGCCTTGGCAGGCCCACCCCGCCCAGCACTCAGGGAAGCAGCTACTAGCCTTGAGAGGCTCAGGCTTTCCCGGAGCGGGTCTGGCACCAGGGAGCAATTTGGGGAAGACGATTGTCTCTCTCGGCGGGCCGGGTGCGGCTGAGGCAGGACGCCGAGCGGCGTGGCCCCGCGGCGGCAGGGGCTTCCCTGGCTGCGGTCCAGGGAGGGTCCTGGAGGAAATGACAGCGCGGGAGCCGGAGCGGGCGCGGAGGGAGGGGCGGCGCCCAGAGTGACACAGCCTGTCACCGAGAAGGCCGCCGCGCAGCCTCTCCACCGCCCGGCCACCGGAGCCGGGGAATCCCCAGGCAGGAGACCCTCCCGCGACAGCTGCCCTCCCTCCGAGGCCGGCCCCGCCTGGACCCCCGCCGCCAGAGGGTCCCCACGAGGCCGGCGGACACGGCCCCGTGGCCGGCAGCGAGGCGGGGCCAGCAGAGGTCCAGAGGGCCCGGAGAGGCGCGCCGCCGGGAGGACTGCGGGGTCCCCGGGCCTCTGCGACAGGAAACTCTGGGGACTGAATGGAAAGAAGTGGGTGGTCCGGCCCCTGCGACTTCCCCTGACATCACTGCCCAAATAAGGAGCTTCCAAGCGGCCGCGGGGCGGCCCGGAGCCGCGCCCGCCGCCGCCGGCGCCCGCCCGCCAGCCCGCCCCGCGCCCACCCCGCGCCGCGTGGGCCGCCAGCGAGCGCCCGGGGCACCGCCGGGCGGAGCCGAGCCGGGCGGGAGCCGAGCGCAGCCGAGCGGGCGCTGCCAAGGCGCGCGGAGGCCGGGAGCGCAGCGCGGCGCAGCCAGCCCCAGCCACGGAGTCCCGGCCGCGGGCAGGTAAGGAGTGAGCGCCGCGCGCCGCGCCCCCAGCCCCCCAGCAGTCCCCGAGCCCGGCGCCGCCGCGCGGGCCAGCAGCCCCCCGGGCTGGGGAAGAGAGGGGCTGGCGGGAGCTGGAGGGTGGGAGGGAGAGGGCTGGGCACCGGCTCTCGGGTGCAGGGGCGGGAAGGTGTAGTTGCCAACCCCGGACCCTTGGTGCGCTGGAGCCGGCTTCTTCGAAGCCTGGGGTTGCCTGATGCACACGCTCGCCGCCTGCGTTTCCCTGGCATTACTTCGGTCGCCCTCGGGTGACACAATCGTTCCCGCGTTCACACACTTCGCTGGAACCGTCGCGCCTGGCACTGCCCCGTTCGTCATTGGCGTGGCCAGCCTGCTGTGCCAGCGCGGACCCTCGCCCGCCACGCCAAGACGATGTGCAGCCGCTGGTACACAGGCTCACCGGGTGGCAACTGCTGAATGGGCTTGGCAGTCCGGCGGGCCGCACTTCCCCCTGGAGGAGGTGGCAGTTTCTGACTGTCCTGGTCGCCCCCAATGGCCTGACCCTGGGGTCAGTACTTGACAGGATTTGGGAAGTGTGGTAACTCCCAGGGAGCTATTCTCAGCGCCCAGCCCCATCTTTGCAGAGAAGTTCCTCTCCCCAGGGCATCTCTCTGAGCTCCCCTCACCCCCAGCCCCTGAGCAGCGCTGAGCACCTGGGCTCCAGGCGCAGCGGCTGCCGCGAGGTGACTGCAGACAGGTGCAGGCGGGCGCAGCCTCACACATGCATTCTCACACTGGCTTGGCAGGCAGTAGCCACAGTTGTGGAGTGAAGAAGGCGTTCACTGATTCTTTGATGGGGATATAGAGAAAACAGATAAAGCCACATTAAGAACCCATCATTTCATGTCTTTGGGAAGATTCCTTATGTCTTCCACTGGGTTTGATCGTCGGAAAAATACTCACAGGAATGAGCGGCCACCAGATAATTGTTGTCAGGGAGACTTGAAATCATGTCAGTGAAGATAATTTTGTATAAATACAAAAACCGGGTGTACGTGTAACTGGCACGAACAGTTAAGTGCTCCACCGAGGGAAATTGGGTGTTCAAACCCACCCGGAGGCACCTCGGAAGCAAGACCTGGCAACCTGTTCATGAAAGGTCACAGCCCGCCAAACCCTGTGGAACCCAGCTTTGCTCTGCCACCCATAGGGTTGCCTTGGGTCAGAGCGCCGTGAATTGATGGCAACGGCTTTGGCTTTTGGCTTGAGATTGTCAGCGACTGTGGTGTGGCTTGTTTGGGGCTGGTGTCTTTGTCCAGACTCTGTGCTGTGACAGAGGTGGACCAGCACTCTCTTTGTGCTTTCCTCTGCCCGAGTCTCCTGTGTGTCGGTTCTTTGTGAAGTCCCAAAGTGTGTTTCATGGACCATTCGTTCTGAGAGCTGCTGAGTCGATTATCCTTCGGCGAATCACAGTCAGCGCCGGCAAAACCAAGACTCTGAGAAGTCCCACAGTAAAGGAGCCAACATAGCTTTGCCAAAGTCAGCACCCCCACAGCACACACACCCCTCCCCCCATGTACTCCGGCATGCTTTTCAAGTGGAGATGATGTAGTATTGTAGAATTGGCAGCCTACTTGGACAATTACAGTCTCATCACCCTGTTTGATGGATATAAGCAGAAGCCCAGGGAGCTAAGGCAGTTGCCTGACATCAAGCATCTAAATAGTGGCCCAAGACCACGCAGAAGTGGTAAAGCAGGGACCATAAGCCAGATCCCTTTGCAAGGGCCTTGCCCCATTCAGTTACATGTAAACCCAAAACCAAACCCACTGCCATCAATTTGACTCCAACTTACAGTGACCCGGTGGGCAGAATGAACTGCCCTTTGAGTTTCCAGGAGCAGGCCGGCTGGTCTTTCCTTCAAGGAACAAGCAGCTGGGGGAATCAAACTGCTCACCTTGCATTTAGCGACCCAGCCCATACCTACTAGGCCACCACAACTCAATTACATCTAGAACAGTGGTTCTCAACCTGTGGGCCACGACCCCTTTGGGGGTTGAATGACCCTTTCACAGCGGTCACCTGATTCATAACAGTAGCAAAATGACAGTTGTGAAGTAGCAATGAAAATAATTTTATGGTTGGGGGGCAGGGGTCACTGCCACATGAGGAGCTGGCTGCAAGGGATCGCGCGGCATGAGGAAGGTTGAGAACCACTGCTCCAAAAGAGAATCCTCTTCTGGAACCAGCCTTGCTCGATGTGGACACTTTGCAAATTATATTTGAAAAACTTTTTTTTAATCTTAAATCGCTTATTGTTGAATGAACAGCTTGTCAAAATGATCAGGTACCTACTGTGGGCTATTGGCTTTGGTGCCTTTAGCATGTAAAATTCCACCAGATGGGCAGCTTGTGGTGAAGAACTCAAGCACCAGGTTCCTCTCTCTCTCTCTCTCTCTCTCTCTCTCTCTCTCTCTCTCTCTCTCTCTCTCTCTCTCTATATATATATATATATATATATATATATATATATATATATATATATATATATATATATATATATATATATTCTTTCTCAGTTTCTCTCCACACTTATATACCCATGTCTATACGTGTAATATATGCACTCATATACATGGGCACACATGTTTCTACATACTTACATTCACACACCTGCTCCTACACACACTCACACACATGCCCCTAATCACGCACAGGGCCATTTCTTCACACAGCTGCTCCTATGGATCAGGATGGATTTGCCACATTGGTCCATCCTGTTGTGCCCAGGCTACAGCCAGGGGGCACTCCTGGCACTGAGCATGGCTCCTTACCCAGTGTCCTCAGAGTTTGTGGAGGTACCTGGGGTCAGCAATCCCACCCACCCCACCCCCACCCCCAAATTAGTATCCAGCATGTGGGAAGCCTGATGCTGCCTTTCCTTGGGGTTTCCCAAGTGCTCCGTTTCCTGCCATGTGTACTGGCATCGTGGTTGGCTTCTGTTTGTTCACACATGCTGGGAGGGGTGGCCACAACTCTTTCCTGTGCTGGTTACTGGAATCCACTGTCAAATCTGGGAGGGCAAGGACTGTGCCTCCCCAGTTCTGCCCAGCAGAACGCCCTGCAGAGGAGCGGCCACACTGGGCACTTAGTGGATGAGTGAGGGAGTGCCTGCTGGCTGCTGGGATAGAGGTGGCCCTGCCAGCCCGCATGCAGGGAGAGGCAGGGCTGGATGTGTTTGCTGAGAGCCTGCTGGGTTCTAGGCACCCATTGAGGGGTTACAGCTGTGGAAAGGATGTTTGATCCCTTTGTTCACAGAGCTGGCATTCCTGTGGGAAGAGGGGTAATAAATAGTAATGAACAAGCTAATGTTAAATAGTGAAACACACTCTGAAGACACCCAGCCCTGGCGGTGTGGCTGAGAATGCCGGGGCGGGCTGGCGGGTAACTGAGGGTGCAGGCTAGGGGGGCCTCTCCAAGGAGTTGACATTTAACCTGAGACCTGAAAAATGAAAAGGGACAACTGTGCAGAGACCACTCTCCCAGCTCACAACCGATGTCCCTTCTCTGCACCCTTTGGAGGGGCTTTATCTGGGACCCGGCTTCCACAAGCTGTGGGCATGCCTCTGCTTACCCGAAAGTTGGTGGTCTGACTCACCCAGCAGGATCATGGGAGAAAGGCCTGGCCGTTGCTTCTGTAAGAACTACACCCCATACAATCTTATAGAGCAGGTCTGCTCTGTAACACACGGAATGGCCAGAAGTTGGGACTGACTCGGCATTACTGTTCTGGGTTGGTTTGCTTTGCTTTTTAACTCTGGGATGTTATGATCTTTGTGGCTCAATCACTAAACCGGGTGTGGTCTGGGCTGTGGTGAGTGCGGGGTGGGGGGCTGTGCAGGGCTGTTTCTGCTCTATCAGCAGGCGGCCCTCTACATCTTGTCCCCTCTCCATGCCCCCCCCCGCCCCCTGCCCCCTGAAGTAAGGGCAGGATTGGACTCCTAAGGAAGGCCCCTCTAGACCGCACCTTTAGAGAATGTGCAAGAGGTGACCATTCAGGTGGCCCGTCTGGAGGGCTCGTGAATTAGTTGTGCTGTTTCCATTATTAATAACCATGATGTCATGCATCTGTGCAGTCTTGATCCGCGGTGGCGGAGCACTCTCTCCTATTATCCTGTTGGCTCTGTGGAATTATCTGCCGAGTAGAGGGGGAGGGAGGGAGGTGATGGCGGCACTGAGAAGAGCAGGGGGCTCGGGGAAGTGGGGAGGGGGGCTACTCCCGCTGCTGTGGGCTCATTGGGGCCATCCCACCCCGGACTTCCATGTCCGCAGGTGCCAAGGGGGCTTTGTGAGAGCTTGTGTCCAGACGCCCGTGGCCTCAGTAAAGTGAATCATTTTCCCGCACTCGCAGCCTGCTGGGAAGAAGGTGTGTACCCGATTGCAAACAGCAATCCTTGGGCCAAAGAATTGCCAGCTCCGGGGTGTCTGCAGACCTCTGGGTGGCCCAAAGGCTCTGGTGGACAGCTGAGGTCTGAGTGGGGGCAGGGCCACTATCACTTTCCGTGCCTCTGACCGACCGACCGAGCCCCAGTCTCCTGTGGGGCTTGGAGTTCAGGATGGTCCACAATGCACCAGCCTGCTGTGACCACGGAGGGCTCTGCCACACATTTGCTGTGTGATGCGGGGCTTTGTTCAAGTCAGCTGGGTTTCCTGTTCCACTCTGACAAAATGCAGTTCTAACTTAAAAAACGCACAGGGCACTTTGAGTGCTAGGCTCTTCCGCAAACATCCTCGTTTCCTTTCTGTCTAGCCCTTGGCCCTCCTCTCCTGTACACTGGAGAGTCAGTCATCTCAACCCTTTCACTGAGCACGCTCAGCCAGGCCTTAGGAATGGCCAGCACTGGGCAGAGAGCCAGGCCGGAGCTCAAATTAGCAAGCACGTGCTCCTTGGTGAAAGGTGGGGATGGAAAAGTGATTCCAGCCTATGGAGGAGTCGGGGTCAGCATGCCTAGCCAGGGTCCTTGTGTCCTTTATTTAGTGCCTTGTCCCCCAAAATACACGTACACCCTAACCTCTCTGCCTGTGGCTATAATCTCATTTGGGCCTGGCTTGCCTTTGTTGCGTCCATGAAGCAGGATGAGTGTAGGCTGTGTTTTAAGTAGATCTCTTCTGAGATATAAAAGAAATCAAACCAGCTAGGAAGAGAAGCAGAGATTGGGGAAGAGAGATGCCAGGCCACATGAAGATGGCCAGGGGCAGAAGCTCAGGGGAGATGAGGGCCTTATCCAGAGCTGACAGAGAGAATGAGCCGCCCCTACAGCCGCCACCCTAAATTCAAACTTCTAGCCTCCGACACTGTGAGAAGACGGTTTCTGTTTGCTAAGGTCACCCCCTGGTGGGGTTTCTGTCACAGCAGCAGTAGATTGCCAAGACACCTCTCCTTTCTAAACCTCAGTGCTCTTGTCTGCAGGGTGGCCTGCAGGATCCCCTGGGCTTCCTCTTGCTCAGAGAGATTGATGAGCCTTTGCTGTGCACATGCTGAGTGGATACCGTAGTGGGACACGGAATGGATGCGGGGGACTCACAGCTCTTTCCAGCCTGGGCTTCGGTTGGAACGGCATGTGTGGCAAGGCCAGCAGACAGTCTCTGCCTAAGACAGAGGGCGTAGTTTATCACGGGGAGGGGGAGGAGGAACACCTCCCACCCTTGTGAAAGAGGCTGGGGGAGGGGCATTAACAAGAATCACTTCAATGTAAAGAAGGGTCTTATTCTTTTTTTAATGAAGACCCAAACAGCCCCAAACCACGCGCTTTCAAACAGCCCTTGTCTGATTTGAATTCAGCAGTACACGTCCGTTTGGATGTGCAGTGTGGCTTGCAGGTTACAGGGATGGAGGCAAGACATTGTAGAGCAGAGGTGAGCATCTGGCCAGCCATTGATCCAATATCCAGGGGATACCCCCCAGGTGCCAGGCACTGGTGCAGGCACCAGGGAACAGCCGTGGTCCAAACAGACAGCAGCCCGTGCCCTCGTGGAGCTAGCGGCAGAGCCAGAGCTTGTGAAAAGCAGAGCAGGTGGATGAGAGCCAGGAAGAAACATCAAGCAGGGTGAGGAGGTAGACAAAGCCCCAGGAAGGAGTCTGGGCGCTCTATCTTGTAGGCTGCTCAGGGAAAGTCTCACAGGTAAGGTGTCTTTTGAGCAGCATCTTGAAGGAAATGTAGACGTGGATAGACTCAGGAGAAGTCCCTGTCTCTGTAGGGGAGATGCACTTCCTATGTGGCTGTCACCCCCCTAATAGTGGAGGCTCACAATGTTGCCAGGATGTTGAGCAGGTTTCCAGGGAGTTTCTAGATTAAACTGGACTAGGAAGAAAGACCTGGTGATTGACTTCTAAAAATCAGCCAATAAAAATCCTATGGTTCACAATAGTCCCAACTGCGATGTCTCGCGGAGGTGCCTGGGGACAGGCAGTGCTTTGTTCTGTTCAGTTTGTGACTCTGAGCTGTCCCACTTGAGGCACAGAATAGTGCACGTCCAGTTTATGGTCATTGGTGGAGTAACACTAGTAAAAAAGTGACCAACCGATGGAGAAGGCTTTGAGCCCTCAAATGCCTGACCACATAGACTGGCTCATTCAACCCCCTAACAAGGTAGAAGGGGTCATCTCCATGTTGCCCATGAGAAGTCTGCGACCTAGATGTGTCAGGATGACCTCAGAGCCACCTCACCAGCAGAGGGCAGAGTGGACACTCACACCCAGGGTCTGGTGCCAGGTGGACCTCTCGTTGTCCAGGCAGGGCGGCCGGAACTGGCAACGGTGCTCCGTGTACTGTCTTGCATACGGTCCAGTCTGGTAGCATTTCTTAAAAACACAGAAGGAGGCGTGGTGACTACAAGAAATGTGGGATCCCAGAAGAAAAGGACATGTATGAGGAAACTGGGTAAAATCTGAACCAAATCTGAATTTTCGCCGCTCATCAGTCTCCACTGTGACTTTTGTTAGTTTTGACATGTGACAGATGCTGACATGCGGGGGGAGACAGGGGAAAAGGCCCTGCTCACTGTCTGCTGCTTTTCTGCCGGTCAGAACTCATTCTCAAATGAAAAGTCTATTTTAAACTAGATGCATAAGCCCACAAACATTCTGACTAGCTGGCCACCGCAGGGTCACCAAAGAAAACTGTGACGAAGCCCACGGACCAGTGCCTGTGTCCAACCTGGACGAGGGGTCCCCGGGGGCCCGGGCCACTGTCCTAAGTGAGCACTGAGGATACCACATGGCCTGGAGTGTAAGTTAGACCAAAGCAGGTTTTCCCTGGACAGATGATACAAGCTCACCAACTCATTCTCCCCAGATGCCCCAACAGGCCCACGGCAGCCTCCTGCCCTGGGTGGAGCGCTCCCCTGTGGGCATATATGAATGGAAGTGAGTAAGGCCCCTGATGGCTGGTGTGAGTGGTCAGGACAGAACTCCTAGTACCCTCGTGTTTCCTTGTGGCAGAAGGGCCCAGGGAGGGCTGGCTCATGGAATGAAGGACAGAGAGGTGGGTCTCAGCTTTCTGAAGTCTGGTCCCTGCCTTGCCTTGATTCTCCCATTCCGTTGATTTAAAAGAGTCTCTGGGGACTGTCCAGCTGAAACCATGGAGCCCAGGGGGAACGATTGGCCCAGGTTGATCTTCCAGATGCAGAGCTCAGTCTGGGGCAGGGGTGGGACGGGGCTGGTCTCCAAGAGGGGTTCTGGCCGCCCTGCACATCTCCTGGGCAGGCAGGCGTTGAATGTTATTCGGAAAAGCAGGAGAGGAGCGGGCGGACAGGGACTCATCACCCCGGGTCTAGGGAAGCACAGAACGTTTCAGGGAGCGCGCTATCATTCCACCAAGGCCTGCTCTGCCCTCGGCCACGCTCGGAGCCTGTGAGTAACGAAGCCCGCGTTCTGTGTGAGCTCTGCCGAACACACATGCTGCAGGCATGGGAAGCGACTCGAGGATGTGAACTTCCGTGTGTGTGTGTGTGTGCGTGGTGTGTGTGCATGTAGTGAGGATATCATGTGCAGTGTTCCATGCTTGGTTGATCAGAAGGCTCATTTATTTTATTTTTTTAATTTAAGGAATAGCTGAACTAGAATCCCATGGGGGGGGGGATGTTTGGGATCCCAACCCCTGGAGGACACTCTGCTTGTTCAATAAGGCGGAGGGGCAGTGAGCAGGGGGAAAAGGCCGCAGGAGGCGCATTGAGGCAGTGGCTTCGACCATGAACTCCAGCCTAACGGATTTGGAGGATGGCCCAGGGGCCCAGCTGCATTTTGTTCTGTAGTTTCTATAGGGCCCCTACCAGTTGGAACCAAGAGGATGGCACCTAGCAACAACAGCAAGTTTACCTTAGGTCAAAGCTGAATAAAACACAATAAATGCAAAGCAGGCGCCCCTACAACGTGTGTCTGCACGTGAGCTTAGGCGAGTCACATTCCCACATTTTCTCTCAATCCGCTAACTTCCTTTTTTTGGAGAAGAAAGATGGCATGCAAATTATCCTGTCTCCGTCCCTGTGTGTGCCCAGGGGAGGCAGGATTGTTGTCTGCATTCTTCGAAACAAACCAGGACAATGAGGGGGCCCTAGCCTGCGGGACCCTACGGCAGTGTCTGTGACGCAGACACTCCAGGTGACGTCATGTTTAAGAAGCTTTAAAAAGACCCTTTGACCGTCAAAGACAGGGCCACAATGATCGATGCCTGGGCCCTCTGCTTCCTCAGGCCCCAGCCTTTCACCCAGAACAGGTTATTGTGAGACCGAAGCGCAGCCTTTATCAAGAGCGGGTTTTGCAGGAGGGGCTCGCCTCCCACAACCTGCACCCCCGCACCCCCGCACTTCCATATGCATAGAGGTGGTAGGTGTCTTTGTTGCATCTGTCCTACGGTTCTGGTCGGCATGCCCACTTAGTGGAAATGCCAGGTTGGGTGAGAATGTCCTTTGGTGTGAAGAGTGTTTCTTGCTTTGTTCTTCTCCCCAGTCAGACCTTTTGCTCACAGAGGAAAGGCCTGGAAACTGCCTGGGCTGCCTAGAGCCTGGCGCTGCCACAGCTTCCAATTTTGCAGACTCCTATCCCGTGCACAAACCCTGCCCCTGCCCCAAACCTGCTCCCTCTTCTTCTAGCGATGTCCCCGGGCATGCCAGGTGTCCCAGCTAAGGTGTGGGGTCCCATTTAATCTCAGGATTGCTTCTCACCAGAAACTGCTCTTCCTCTCCTTTACCTGGCACAGGAGGGCAATGCTCACTTAACCCACATTCACCGCCGTCCAGTTGGCCCCAACTCATAGCGCTCATTCCTACTCATTGTCCCCGTAGGACAGAGAAGACTGCACCACAGGGTTTCTGAGTCTGCATGGACTTACAGACTGCAGTGTCTTTTCTCCTTCAGAGCAGCTGGTGGCTACAAACCAGCAGCCTTTCCGTTAGCAGCCAGTATATAACCCACTGTTTCAGCAGGTACTTGCTTAAAGACTCCAGAAGTAAAGAAAAGGATTTATAACACAAAGAGAAACTATAAGGGAGAATTGTCTTTCTCTGCTCTGGTGAAGTAGTCCTTACTGCTCGGCTGCTAACCGCAAGGTCAGCAAACCACCAGCTGCTCCACAGAGAGAAACTCTACTCTCCTATAGAGAGTGGAAACCCACAGGGGCAGTTCACAGGGTCACTTTGAGTCGTAAACAGCTTGGTGGCAATGCGTTTGGTTTCGATTTAGACAAGTTAAAGGGTGGGAAGTGGTGGACGGAGCTTCAGAAATGTCTCCTTTGAGGATGAAGTGGTTGGCTCAGTCAATCTCTCTGTCTTTGGCCAAGCCTGTGTTGGACCATGTCTAATCTCAGACAGGTTACCAGCCCCTTTCCCCTACCTCCCACTATGAACATGGGCTACCTCCTTGTGCTTTGGGTTTGGGTTCAGTGCTGTGAAGCTTATGGGAGCCTAGAACAACTTCCTAATCTGACTTATGAAAAGACATCCACCAATGAAAACCACAGCCAAGTTAAAAATAAGTGTAAAATGTATTAAGGAGTAGTTCACAGAAATAAAAATGGCTCATAAACAGATGAACAATCTCTCTAGCTACTAAGCACTGGTGGGGAGGTAAAATATGTCTCTCTTCTTTATTGTCTATTGTATTGACAAATATATGTATTTATGAAACAGAGGAGATCTAGTGCTGAGAAGGATCAAGGGTCTTGGGAGTGTGAACTGGTATCTGTGAAAATGATCCAGGCACATGCTTGCTTCGATGCTACCATCCCCCACCAACTGGAAAACACAGGTGTACTAGGATGTATGTCAAGGACATCCCCTTATAGCCTTGTTTGAAGACAGGAGGAAATGGGGCCAACCTCAATGTCAGTGCCCAGCAATTCTTAAACCAATTGCAGCACATTTGTATCATGGAATACTTTGTGGTCAAGAGGGTGAATTGGTAACTCTTGATATGGGTCGAGTCCAACTCTTAGCAACCCTAATATAGAGTTTGTGAGGCTGTAAATCTTTACAGAAACAGATAGCCTCACCTTTCTCCCATGGAGCAGCTGGTAGATTTGAACCTCTGGCATTGTGGATAACAGCCCAATGTTTAACCCACAGCACTACTAGAGCCATATATAGCCCTAACTGATAGAAGGTGTCTGTATAATGTGTTTACTACAACCCACTCTGTACAGGAAAATCAAAACAGAGCTGGGCCTCAGTCTCATGGGGACCACTTGAGAAGCCACCCAATGAACTATTAGTGGTAGTTACTGAGGGCGGGGCAAGATCCAGGAGTGTGAAGGTAGGGGGAGGCTCATATATTTCTGTATTCAAAATCTTTATTTTTTTTAAAAGAAAACAAAATGGAAAGGTCACAAATAGGAAGAAAAAAGCCTAACAATCTCCACAGGCCAGCGTTATCATGAAGATTAAATGAGGTGATTCTTTTCTTTAAATCATTTTATTGGCTTCATATAACGCTCATCACAATCCATACATCCATCCACTGTGTCAAGCACATTTGTACATTTGTTGCCCTCATCATTCTCAAAACATTTGCTTTCTGTTTGAGCCCTTGGTATCAGCTCCTCATTTCCCCTCTTCCTCCCCACTTCCCCCTCCTTTATGAACCCTTGATAATTTATAAATTATTATTATTTTGTCATATCTTACACTGTGCGACATCTCCCTTCACCCACTTTTCTGTTATCTGTCCACCAGGGTGGGGGTTATATGTAGATCCTTGGTTCCCCCTTTCTACCCCACCTTCCCTCCACCCTTCCAGTATCACCACTCACACTACTGGTCTTGAAGGGATCATCTGCCCTGGATTCCCTGTGTTTCCAGTTCCTATCTGCACCAGTGTACATCTTCTGGTCTAGCTGGATTTGTACGGTAAAATTGGGATCATGATACTGGAGATGGGCGAAGAGGTGGGGAGAAAGCATTTAAGAACTAGAGGAAAGTTGTATGTTTCATCATTGCTACACTGCACCCTGACTGACTCATTGACTCCCTGTGACCCTTCTGTAAGTGGGTGTCCAGTTGCCTACAGATGGGCTTTGGGTGCCCAATCTGCACTCTCCCTCATTCCCAATGATATGTTTTTTTGTTCTTTGATGCCTGATACCTGATCCCCTCAACACTTTGTGATCACACAGGCTGGTGTGCTTATTCCATGTGGGCTTTGTTGCTTCTCAGCTAGATGGCCACTGATTTACCTTCAAGCTTTTAAGACCTCAGATGTTATATCTTTTGATAGCTGGGCACCATCAGCTTTCTTCATCACATTTGCTTATGAACCTGCTTTGTCTTCAGTGATTATATCAGGAAGGTGAGCATCATGGAATGCCAATTTAATAGAACCAAGTGTTATTGCATCGAGGGAGTACTTGAGTGGAGTCCCAGTGTCCATATGCTACCTTAATATTAAACCTACAAATATATGCACATAGATCTATTTCCCCATCCTCATATATAAATATATTTACACATGCACATGCCTGTATTTAGACCTCTATAAATGCCCTTTGCCTCCTGGTTCTTTCCTCGATTTCCTTTTACTCTCTAAATGAGGTGAATCTTGAAAAGCCACCTACACAGTGCCTGATGCTTCACCTCAAACCAAACTTGCTGCCATCGAGGCACTGCTGACTCGCAGCGACCCCTGTGGGCTTCAGAGACACTAACTGCTTTACAGGAGTAGAAAGCCCAGTCTTTCTTCCGCCTCATGACCACACACCAAGGCTCCTCCCAGTCAATGCTCTGGGGCACCTCCCTTCCCGTCTGCCCCACGCCTGCCCCCACATGTCCACACAGCACTTGTTCCAGACTCTGTGCTCATTAAACAGGCAGTTGGCCACACACAAGTGCTGTTTCCACCCCCCCAAGACCGTGCCCTCAGGGGGCACCCGTCTAGAGAACTCACGCCTGGCTGTTTCCAGCGATCACCCGCCCTTCCCGGCTGGCCCCACTTATAGAGATCTCCTATCCAGTTACTGGTTGTTGACCGAGCACCCCCTCCCCTCCTGTGGGGGCCTCTTCCCTCATTCCTGGATCCAAACTCTGAAAACTCACTGCCTTGGGGTCAATGCTGACTCATAGAGACCCAATAGGACAGAGAGGAGCTGCCCCTGTGGGTTTCTAAGACTGTCACTCTTTAGGAGTAGAAAAACCCATCTTCCTCCTGAGGAATGGCTGCTGGTTTCGAACTGCTGACCTTTTGGACCACAACTCGTGACCACTATGCCTCCAGGGCTCCTTGAAAAAGGCAGACGGGCTGCCTTCCTCACCACCACATTTGGAGGGGGAATCTTATCATTTGAGTCATTTCTGCTCTCAGGTTCATGTTTTTCTGTGCGTGATCCTAGCCAAGGCCAGGTTGCAGGCTTTCCTGGTCCCCCTTCCCCCACTGGCTTCCACCTGGCCCTGCTAAATTCCATCATGTCTGCTTAAAATCGTTTTACTTCCAATTTGCTAATTTAATTCTAGTCTTACAGAATGTTGGCAACCCTGCCAAACTGGGTGCCAGATGCAGATTTAATGAGCGCATTTTCAGCTCCCTCTTTCTGGTCTTCATGAAGATGCTGCAGAGAGCAGGGTCTGGACCTGGTCCCCAGAGGGCCCATGGATCCTCCCTGCTCATGTGACCCCTCGGCCTGGGCCCTCCCCATCTAAAGAGAAGAGTTCAGATTCTGCTCCTGGGAAAGGAGCGGTTAGCGAGCGGCATCTCCTCCCTGGCCAAGATGCCCCAGCCCCTTGTCCATCATTTGGATTTCTCCGGAAACTCATTTGGAGAAAACTACTATTTCCTCCGACTTCTCCAGCTGCTTCCTTCTAGCAGCCACGTGCAGCTCCACAGACGTTTGGGGACTCGTCTTGGTGGCCAGCACTCGCTAGAGTGAGTTTTCTATGTGTGGACTGTTGGCTGCCTCGCATGGATTATGGGGGCAAGGCGGGGCTTTGGTAGAGAGTTTTGGAACATACAGATTCCTGGGCCCTGTGTCACAGCTATAGAATCAGATGGTGGGATATGGTAGCGCCTGGGACTCTGCATTGTTAACTTGCAACATCCCCACCCTGAGAGTCCTGGGCCCGCATTTCCACAGGTTCCCCATTTCAAACTCATGCCAGCCCCCCCCCCCCCAACTCAATGGAGACATTTGTATCTTCAAGAGTACCACTTAAAAGAAGTCAAAGAAGGCCTCACAGTGGCGAGCATCAGACCCGGGCTCTGTTTGGGGCTTCTGGTTGTAAGCAGAAGGCTCTTTCTGCCCCATATCCCCTGTCCCCTCCAGAGCCAAAGCTCAGGGCTGGCGCTGGCACCCCTGGTCCAGTATGACTGCTCACAGCTGACCCAGGGCATGCTGGTGACACAAGAGCCCTGCCTTAAAGACAAGGCCAGGCCATGGAGAAGAGTCTTAACTGCAGAGCCTTCCAGTGCGCAGCCCTGTCAGAGCAGAACTCAGGATCCACACCCACATCTGATTCTAAATTCTGTGCCAAGCAACACAAAGGACTGAATGGAGAGTACGTGGGTTTTCCCTCCAGTGGGAGGAGCGGACTGCGTGCTCTGGCTTCAGGGCTGGGAGCTCCTCTTTAGGCAAGCCACTTCCCTTTCCTGAGTGAGTCTTGGCGTCAGTGACTTCTGACCTTGCCCCAGAGTGGAGCCTCTCCCCTTCTCCCACTGTTGGATAACCCCAATAAAATCTCACACCAAATCCCAAGCTAAACAAAACTGGAGATGCCTTGCATTGTCAGGGTTTGCAGTGAAGGTGGAAGTATTTACTTTTGAATGTCATAGTGGGCACCTGTGTGCTCACTCCCCACTCCCCACCCTCAGTCCCCAGGCCCAGTGTGACAGAGCGGCTGCAATCTGGGGTCAGTCTGGTCTGCGCTCCGCTACTCACTGGCTCTGTGACCTTCAAGAAACTCAGGGCAAACTCACTGCCATCAAGTTTGTAGACTCAGAGCAAACCCCTGTAGGTTTCCAAGACTGTAACTGTTCGTGGGAGTCGAAAGCCCAGTCTTCCTCCCAAGGAGCTACTGGTGGTTTTGAACTGCCACCATGTGGATCACAGCCCAACATGTGTGTGACCTTGGACAGGTTGTTTCCCTGCCCCAACTCTCGACTCTCGGTTCTCTTACCTGTAAAATCGGATGTAACAGTTGAGGCGTGGATTGAGCAATCTAGGAAGTGGGATGTCTAGCACATGCAAAGGGCCCCATGAGTGTTAACTTTCCTTCCTGTGATCGAATCCCATGTACAGGGAGAAATTGAGCAGTTGGGGCGGGTGGAGGTGGGAGGGACCCCCCAGGGCCTTAAAGACACAGTGTCCTAGGAGTAAATGGGGTGGACAGGAAGGCCCAGGCATCCGATGGTCTAGCTCTTTTAGCAAAGTTTTAACACCCAGTGGGGAAGACCTGCTTCTGAGAGTGAAATTCCTTGAGAGGGAGATTGTGAAGGAGGCAGTTTCTGAGCTTGGCTTCTAGACGGCATTCCCAGGAGCAAAGGCTGCGAACCAGCTGGCCTGCAAGAACGGGCCTCCAACTGCTGCCCTGGGTGAGGCCCGGCCCTGGGACTGGAGCCCAGGTGCCTTTCTGAGACCCAAGGTGGGGGCAAGCTGATTTCCCTCCCCAGGAGCCTCCTACCCCCACCGTGACAGGAGAGTAGATTGTGCCTGAGAATGAGCGGGCACCGAGGCAAGGAGCTGTTTTTCCCTTCAGTGCGGTTATTTCTGTCTCTGCTCTTGCTTCTGCAGTCACTGTGGAAACTGCGTGCACTGGGTTCAGTGTGGAAACATGACGAGTTTTCCAAGGGCGATGTATATTAAGCAGGCAGCCAGGAAGCTGCTGCTGCTGGTGGTAGGGAGGTGTGAGCATGTGTCTGCCTGTCTCTCTCTCTCTCCCTACCCACCCCCACCCACTCCCAGCTGCTTCCCGCTCTCTTTCCCGGCTGCCTTTCTCCTACAGCTAGGCTGGGGGCAATGTGCTTCCTGCACGGTAGGACAGAGAATCATGGCCTCCCGGAGGTGCCTACCTCCTCCTCCCGGGAGCCTGCGCTACATCACGTGGCAGAGAGGTGAGGATAGCAGGTGGGAATAGAGTGACTAGTGAGCTGACCCCAGCACCCTTGGGTCAGTTGGTCCTACAGTGGTGGTGGTGTGCATGTTGCTATGCTGAAGGGGGCTAGGCCAGGTATGTCAAGGACCTGCAAGCGCACCCGGCATGGACCGGTTTCGGCAGAGCTTCTAGGCTAAGATGTCATTGCTGTTGCTGGGTGCCATCGAGCCGGCCCTGACCCATAGTGACCCTGTGCACAGCAGAAGGAAACACTGCCTGCTCCTTCACCGTCACCACAACCACTGCTAGGCTGGAGCCCATTGTTGCAGCTGCTGTGTCCATCCATCTCGAGGGCCTGCCTCTTCATTGTCCCTCTACTGCATTAACACGCTGTCGTCTCCAGGGAACAAGTCTCTCCTGACAACCCGTCCAGAGTATGATGACGTCTCATCACGCTTGCCTTTAAAGGGCCACATTGGCCATACTTTGTCCAACCCAGGTCAGTTTGTCCTTAAGCAATCCATGGACTTTCCACACTCTTCGCCACGCCACGAAGCGAATGTATCGATTCTCTTTGGGTCTTGTTTATTCCATGTCCCACTTTCACATGCAGGTGAAGCAGGGAGGGGCAAAAATGAGGAGCTGATGCCAGGGGCTTAAATGTTTTGAGGATGATGAGGGCAATGAATGTATAAATGTGCTTTACACAATTGATGTATGTATGGATTGTGATAAGAGTTGTATGAGCCCCTAATAAAAATTTTTTTAAAGAAATAAAAGGCCATCATGGGTCGACTAAGGTCAGGTGCACCTTAGTCCTCAAAGTAACATCTTTGCTTTTCAATACTATAAAGAGGTCTTACGCAGCAGATTCACTCCGTGCAACACGTCTTTTGATCTCTTAACTGCTGCTTCCGTGAGCAACGATTGTGGACAAAATACTTAACAGCTTTTTTCCATTAATTAAGCAATTACCCATTGGTCCCATTGTGAGGATTTTGTGAGGAATTATTAGGCAATATGCATATGTTGTCTTAACCATTGTTGGTACAAGCCAAAAGGTTAGCAGTTCAAACCTACCCCAAGCCTTTCTGACCTGGTGAGCAGCTCCCACATGGATGAGATCCGGGAAAGCCCTGCAGAGCAGGTCACACTGAGTCAGAATCAACTCCATGACCCTGAGCAGCAAGCAATTTGTGATATAGCAGCTGGAGGCTCCTTCCTATATGCTGAAGGCACCTGCAGTCCCATAGGGCAGCCGACGGGGCAGGGTACTCGGGTGCCCCTTATGGAAAGGAAAACTAGGCCTGCGCTTGTTTTCCAGGTAGGGAGGCCTTTGCACAGAGCCGCACTCTTAGGTGCGGGTCCCACAGTCCAGGGATCTCTTCAAGTAGGAGAGGGGTCTGCCTCACAGCTAGCACGCAGCTCTTCAGACCCTCGAAGTCATTCCCTTGGAGACCCTGCCGATAAGCCTCCTCAGCCTGGAACACTCCAAATCCTGGGCCTCCTGTCCAGTCCCTTCAAAGTTACCTCCTCTGACAGTTTGCCTGCGCCTCTCCTGTCTTTCTTGTACTTCACATGCTTGTAGTTTTGTGTTTTAACTGCCATCATGCTAATGCTCTCCCTCCCTGGACCAGGTGGATGTCCCAGGAGAGGAAGAATAAGACCACACACAGGCGGATCTTGAGGTACTCACTCTCCTGGGAGAGACGGGCTTTCTGCTCCTTACAGGCTCCGAGACTCACAGGGGCAGTCCTACTATGTTGTACTAGGGTTGCTATGAGTTGACATTGACTCCATAGCAGTGAGTTTGGTATGGATTTTTTATATCGTTTTATTAGGAGCTCATGCAACTCTTATCACAATCCATACCTATATCAATTGTGTCAAGCACATTTGTACATTCATTGCCCTCATCATTCTCAAAACATTTGCTCTCCACCTAAGCCCCTGGCATCAGCTCCTCATTTTCCCCCTCCCTTCCCGCCCCCCTCCCTCATGAACCCTTGATAATTTATAAATTATTATTTTGTCATATCTTGCCCTGTCCGACAGCTCCCTTCCTTCACCCACATTTCTTTTGTCCATCCCCCAGGGAGGAGGTTATATGTAGATCCTTATAATCGGTTTCCCCTTTCCAACCCACCCTCCCGGTATCGCCACCCACACCACTGGTTGGTATGGAAGGCACATGGGAAAGCAGTGGCCAAGCTGGGATCAAAGTAAAGGTCTTTTGCCTTCCATTCCAGGGCAAGTGTACACATCTTGGAATGACCATGTGCTTGAGTTAGGGGTTTATGAGAGTGGATTTATGAATCCTGTGTCTGGTTACTGCAGAAACATGTCATGACCCTATAGGACAGGGGCGACCGCCCTTGTGCGTTTCTGAGACTGTAACACTTGATGGGAGTGAAAAGCCTCATCTTTCTCCCGAGGAGCAGCTGATGGTTTGAAACTGCTGACCTTTGGGTTGGCAACCCAATATATGTCATTTCAGGGAGTTTGGAGCTTTCCATTCCGTATAAATACTACGTTAAAGTTGTGTGCACAGCTTGGGGGTTAGACCAACAGAGCCTGGTCCTCCCTTGAGAATTCATGGTCTGTGAGAAGAGAGTAATTATTCAGTCAGTTACTTAACTGCACGGAGGACACCTGCTCTGTGGGGGATGGTCAGCGCTGTGGGCTGCAGTGCACATGGAGGTCCTTCTGCGGGACCTCCACCAGGGAGTTGACAGTGTAACGTGGAAGGCAGAACGGCATGAACCCTTTAAGTAACCACGGAGAACCAGCTTCGAAGAAAGGTCCAGACAGGCACCCTTGGTTTCTTCTGCTCTAGAGCCTCTTTAAAGACCAATTATAAGTGCTGAAAAGCAAGGATGTTACTTTGAAGACTGATCCAAGCTGTGGAATTTCCAGTAA
Organism: Tenrec ecaudatus; assembly: GCF_050624435.1. Lineage (NCBI taxonomy): Eukaryota > Metazoa > Chordata > Mammalia > Afrosoricida > Tenrecidae > Tenrec > Tenrec ecaudatus. Next base: position 66,028,350 of record NC_134530.1, on the reverse strand, counting down.
CCTCTTTTGCATGTGAAAGTTGGACATCAAATAAGGGAGGCCAGAGAAGAATGGATGCATTTGAATTATGGTGTTGGCGAAGAATATTGAATGTACCATGGAGTGCTGAAAATCAAACAAACAAACAAACAAAAAGCAAATCTGTCTCAGAAGACATGCAGCCAGATGCTCCTTAGCGCAGGATGGTGAAACTTCATCTTACATACTTGGGACGTGTGGTCAGGGCCTCATGCTTAGGAAAGTAGAGGGGCACCGAAAAGGAGGCAGGTCCTCAACAAGATGGATCAACCCGGTGTCCGCAACAATGGGCTCAAGCATAGGAATAAGTGAGGCTGGGGCAGGACTGGACAGTGTTTCGTTCGGTAGTGCACAGGGTCGCTGTGGGTCGGAACTCACTGGACGGCACCTAACAACAACTGAACCTGGGTCTTCTTCACCCTCTCTCCTTCTCTGGCTGGTGGAGAAACCACATCAGACCCGCCTGCATGGGAGGGACTCAGAGCAGAGCTGTAGTGAGCAGGGCCTGGGCGAGCAGCAGGAGTGGGGCTTTGCTTCTGTCGCCCTGGATTGGACCCAAGGGCGTGGAGGCCTATGGTGGTCTGAAGTACTGGCATCTTTAGAAATAAGAGTCCCTGAGTCTGAGCAAGTCCAGCTGTCAGCTTTGCCTGTTCCCTAGAGTATTGGCATCCAGGAGTTAGTCAGCCCCATTCCTACCAGCTGGCTGGGTGGCCTTGTGCAGAGCGTGTGGCCCTCTGGGTGGCTGTGCTCCTGTGAGGAAAGCTGGGTGGGCGGCTTAGGGGCGGGGTGCTGTGGCCTCCCTAAAGTGTCCCACTTGGCTGTTGGTGAGCCAGCCCCTGGGTCCATCCCTTGACGCAGCTCAAGTTGTAGTGTCTTGGGAGTCAGCTCCACTTCTCTCACTATCAATCTGGGGGACATGGGCAGCGCCTCGCCTCTCTGGCCCTCACTTTATCCATTGAATGGGAGTAACGAAGACTTACCTTGGCCAGTTGTTAATCTCAAAAGGAAGAACAGCTAGGTCCACGAGGTTGTCTGAAACCCCTGGTTGACGTGGCCGTGGACATGTACCATCCTCTGGAAACATTCCTTTGGGGATTTATTCGGGATCCACCATCCATTCTCAGTGTAGAGGCCCCCCCCCCCTAGCTTTCAGGAGCAGTGGAGAACGACACACGCTTCTCTCCCACTTTGTATTCAAGTAAACTGGGCAGAATCATTCTGGTTGGGGAACAGATGGGCTCCCGGGCGTGGAGCAGGGTTTCCATGTGGGCACAGAAAAGGCCCTGGGAGCTGGGCGTGTCCGGGTCTGTGGTTTGACAGGGGGTACGGAAGGGGACAGAATGAGTTCTCCATCGCATGACCAGTGGTTGACAGAGCTGGGGTCAGACTCCAGGTCTTGCTCGCCTCCCCTGCTCCGTGCACTTACCCTTGTTTGGTGAGTCTTGCTCGAAGCCAGCAGAAGTAGGTGAGGGGCCAGGTGAGGTGGGCACAGCCTAGCAGTGTGGGTATGAGAGGCTAGGAGGGAGGGACGGCAACAACATGGAAGGTCTTGGTACTGGGTGGTCCTGTTGGAAAGCTTCTCGGATTCTCCTCATCCTGGAGTGGCCCCAGATAAGCCTTCGGCTGCCCAGGCCACGCTGCCTCCCCTGCTGCATCTCCCCTCCTGACTTTGGACGTTCGGCATAGACAGACAGACGGTAGCTGCCCTGGGGAGCCCCGTGTGTCTAAGTGGCCCGTGACCCTGCTGCTTCAGCAAATTAACCTGTTACTTGATGCCGGGAAGCCAGGTCCTGAAGAGGGTGATGTCAGAGGGGGCAGCAGCCTGGCGACCAGGCCAGTGGTGATGGGTGTGTCCATTCACTCAGCATCCTTTGACAGAGGACCAACTCCACACCTAGCCCCGCACTAAGCCCCGGAGCACCCAGGTAAATGCCTATGCTCCTTGCCCTCGTGGTTGGCAAGGAAGACAGATGCCAGGAACCCGAATGCCATGTGTGTGGGGTGGCCAAGCTCATAGCAAAGCACTGGGCAGAGGGTAAGTGCGTGAGGGAAGGGAGCTCTCGCTGTATCCCCGGAGCCGAGGCAGGGAGGGTGGAGAAGGAGGAATGGCTACAATCCCGCCTCCCCAGGAGGCAAAGGTTGGGCTGGACTTTCAAAGGATTTGGGGGGATTCTTGGCAGAGGAGAGAGGGAGGGCCACCTTGAGTGTCAGAGCAGTGTGAGCGAAGGATTTGACACCTGGAAGGAAGATAGTGTGTCACAAGGTGGTGAAGGGGCAGAAGGACAAGTCTGGAGCCTGATGTGGGAGCGCCTCAAGCACCTTCCTAAGGAGTCTGGCTTTCGGACAGAGGTCAGCAAGCACCAGAAGTGGTGACAGGTCATAGTGGCCTAATCCAAACAAGTGCCACCAAGGGCCACAGAGAGGGTGGACCGGAGATGTCATGTGGGGATACAAGGGAGAAGCGGGTAGTCCATGTAGGAGCTACTGCAGCCTGGCCAAGGTAACGGCTGTTGGGGGGAGAGGCGCCAGTAGACAGAGAGGCACGCAGAGGGCCACGGTGTGAGGACCTCGGGGTAGGGAGCATAGGGGAGCAAGGGAGGAGTCAGAGATGGCTCTGGGCTTCTCGTGGAGATCTCAGAGGACTTTCAGGGCGCCCTGGCCAAGAGTCATCATCTGATCCTGGGCAGACCCCCTACTGCCCTAGACCAGAGGCTCTTCCCCGAGACTCAGCAGCTGGACCTGTGGTGGTGACGGGGGGAGTGGAGGGAAGCTGTGAGCCCCTTGGGTTCCCTCAAGAAAACCAAGGGAAACATGTGGCTGCTGGTGGGCTACAGACCCCTCTTCACCGCGCACCCTCAGATGTTTGCCCCTGCCACCCAGAGGCCGTAAATACAGGGAACTCGGTGTTTTCCACCTAGCCAGTATTGTAGGATCACCTGCCACGTTGAAGGCTCTGGGACAGATATGGAGATGAATTACATACCCCAAACCTAGCCAACAAGCCTGTGGTTTGTCTGCAATGCCAGCAAGCGTTGGTCGGCACCCCACACTTCACTCAATGAGTGAGTTCCCCAATGGGTTCCGACTCACAGCCACCCTATAGGGAAGAAGCAGAACAGGCCCTGCGGTCCCCAAGGCTGCACTCTGTGCAGGAGCGGTTGGTGGGTCCATACTGACCGTCTTTCTCTTAGCAATCAAGCCCTGCATCGCTCAACCCCTAGGGCTCCTTCCACGGCCAGAGCGAGGGTGTGGGAGGAGAGCTGACACATGGGCTGGGTGCCCATGGGCTGATGTGGGTTTGAATTGGGTCACAGTGAAGTGGAGAACTTTTCAGAGAAGTTCACAGAGGCAGGAAACCCCTGAGCATGTAAGTTTGGCCAGGGCAGGTGTCTCGGTTGGGTGCCTCTCTGTCAGAGGCAGCTGGCGTAGCTAGCTGTCAAGGAGCCGTGTGCCTGCATTCATCTCTGGGTGGGAAGCCACGGAAGGACTGGGGGCAGGGTAGAGCAGCAGTACTCTGAGAGCAAGCCGTCGGATATGGTTTTGCCACCCTGTGAGAGGGTGAGCTAGGGAAACCGTGGGTCCAGATGAGGGTATGGACACGGCATGTGAGCAAGGGTAGGGGCAAGAGAGGATGTGACCCGTGTCTGTTGGCATGGATTGAAACTTTGAACCAGACACGACTCTAAAGTTCTTTCTTCCCCTATCAAGGAGAACTTGTTCGTTTACTTTAATACCAAAAGTCTCGTTGACATGATCATTCACATATCACGTAACTCAGGGGCTTAAAGATAGCGGAAAGAGCTGCGCGTCCATCGCCGCTGTCCGTCTGGGACCGTTTTCTTCGTGTTTGTGCTCATGATTATTAGTGACCATTCCCTGTGTGGATTAATCTGCTGAATCCGGCCCCAGACCCTGCCAGACAGGTGCTGCTGTATCACTGTCTTACAAGTGAGCCCACTGAGGCACCATGAGTTTATTTAGGTAACTTCACACGGTCACCTGGTTGGAAGTGGAGGCAGCAGGATTCAAACTCAGGAGCCTGGGCTCTTAAATGCTCTTATGTCAGGTTTCCTGGATGGCTCGGAACAGAGCAGATGACTAGCAGTCCCTCCCAGAGCAGTGGACCCGGTGGGTTTGGGGGTTCTGGCCCAGGGCGCAGGTGCTCAGCCCCTGCATGTGGTGGAGGGCCCCACAGGACCTGATCTGGTTCAGCAGCTCGAAACCAAAGCCCACGCCGTATACACGGTGACAATGTAAATAACTGATGCAATGGAAAGTGTCTCTGGAAAAAGGTACCCATTCAGACAGCCACAAAGTCCAAAGAGGAAGACCAGCACAGAGGAGCAGACAGGCTCCGTGACAAACAGCTGCCTTTGAAGGCGCCTCTTCTGCCCGGTGGAAACATCAAACCAGTGGTGGGAGTAGGAGGTCGGGAGGTGTGGCTTTGGTCTAGAGTTGGGGCAGGTTAGAATCTAGGCCAGAACCTTGGATGGGTCCCTGGAGGGCCCTGGCTCTTAGTTAAGAGAGTGGATGTTGGGGGACAGGGTGCACACGCCCTGTTTTGCGGTCGTCTCCCTGTACCCCGTGTGTGCAGAGCAGACCTGCTCTATTGATTTCCAGGTTAAAGGCTTTCAGACACAGGCGTCAGGCCTTTCTCCTGAGGCCCTTCTGAAGAAGGTTCGATTCGAACATCCCACCTTGTCTGCAACACCCAAACTCTCACTGCCACCGAGCCCGTGCCGATTCATAGCAACGCCGTAGGACCTGGGAGAACTGCCCCCGTGAGTTTCCGGGACTCTGTTCATGGGAGTAGAAAGCCCACCGTCTTCCTCTGGGCGAGCAGCTGGAGTTTTCAAATTGTGGAGCCTGCAGACCCCAGCCCAGCCCATAACCACTGCCCCACCACAGTGCCCGTGCGAGCCCGCATCATCTCAGTAAGCAGAGCTCTTACTCCACCACCATGGTGACCGGTGGGGCAGTGTCTGCTCTCCCCAGGGGCTCCTGCTTTTGTGTTTCCCTCCCAGCTCCCACATTGCAGTGGCCCTGCTGTGTGATCTGGCACCTTGGTTGCGAACACAGGCATTGCAGTGAATCCATGCATGGGAGATGGTCAGAAATAAGCCCCAGAGGACTAGGGTGAAGGTGATAGTGGTGGCGAGCAGGCCATTGATGAGACCACTTACTTCTGACAGTGATCCAGTGTTATGTCCCTGGTGCTGCTCCCATTCTTGACATAAGGAAACCCAAAACTCAGATGTTCAAGAGCTTGCCAGAAGCATGCAGCCCAGGTTTAACTAAGGCCAAAGCCGTGGGCTCTTGGGTTTGCTAGGTAACACTGTCCACGGCACTCCAGGTTTTATAAGCCTTGCTTTCCCCACCTGTTAGTCGGTGACAGTGGCGCCACCTCTTTCATCACCAGGGGAATGAGCTGGTTTAGAGAAAGCCATGGCAGCTGGTAGGCCCTCACACATGTTCGTGTCCTCCCCTCCCCCTGGCTTCTACCTCTGAAGACTAGGAGAATCGTGGACCTTCTTGGATTGGGAGCAGTGTTGGGGTGGGGCTCCTTGGGAGAAAGCATTGATTTTCATGCCTGTTTTCCCTACTAGGTCTGTATCACCCCAATAGTAGGGGAAAGATCTTCATAAATTTTGTACTCTGGGGTCTAGGGACAGGGGTGTCTCACTGAAGTCCACCCAACTGTATGCAGGCCAGTCTTGTGGACTTTCTGTTGCATCCAGCAATGGGAGCTGGCCTCCCTTTGGTGACTGCTTAGCTCCTGAGGGACTTCGGGGAGCCAGGGTGACTATGAGACGCACCTGGTGTGGCAGGAAGCAATTCCTCTATTCAATCTGAGCCCCGGCCACCCTCATCCTCCCTATATAACCCCTCAGGACTCTCCTCCCCTGGCCACTCCTTTATTCTTGGAGAGTCTCCAGGGGGCTGCCTCCACCTGCCCCTCCTGCCTCCTCCCCTATGGAGCCTGAAAGCCCATCCCAGTTCTAACACTGAGCCTGGGGGACAGGGTATTCCTGCCTGTCACTAAGCGGAGACCATTAGCCTGCCTCTGAGTTCCTCTTTTTAATCCTCAATATGAATGGAAATGCCTCACTGGGCTCTATTTTTAAAAACTCAACCTTCACTGAACAACATCTCTTCTATATTCAGCACGCACCCCTTGTCCATCCTGGAGACCGAGCGCCGTTGCCTGTCTCTGCTAGTTCTTCCTGTTTGGGAAGCCTTGCTGCTCCACGAGCCAGTCCCCCTAAGAGGGAGCAGCCTCGCACCCCCAGAGCACAGCCAGGAACCAGGAAGGGTTGTCAGGTGCACCTGACACTGTTGGCAGACTGAAGTCAGGCACTTGAAGCAAAGGCGATTGCACCAGGGCCAAGGTCAGAGCCTCGGCCCTTGTACTTCTAGTGAATTTCCTGTAGGCCTAGTTATGGGCCTCCCTGCCCAGCACATGGGATTAGACATCCGATGTGAAGCAGCTAGCGCCCTGACCCCCATGGTGAAGGAGACAGGAAACCGCCCTGAGTTGCTCCTAGAATAGGAGCCACGAGTGCAGACAGGGAGATCTCCAACCAAAGCAAACCGACGGAAAGGTCACCGACCGGTGTTTATGGAGTCTCTCCTATTGATTGGGGGGGGGGGGGTCATGCCCCATGTCTCATATGACTTGTCTCAACTGACCCAGACCCACAAACCTGAGGAGGGGGGATGATCTTCACATCTTATTCGTGAGGAACATGAGGCTCACAGATGACGTGACTTGGCTGTGGGTGCACCAGAACTACAGCAGAGTGCTTCCATGGCCACCCGCGGCTGACCCTTCCAGGGCTGTCCCGTGCCAACTGCCAAGTTCCAGCTGATTGAGCAAGGCTGTTGTTGTTGTTGTTGGGTGCTATGGAGCCTGTTCTGACGCCTGCCTACCCTGTGCACCAACCACAGAACAAAACCCTCCCTGGTGCTGCACCAACCTCACCACTGTGCCCAGGCCTGAGCCTGTTGCTGCAGCCATGCCGTCCATCCATCCAGTTGAGGGCCTTCCTCGTTTTCCCTGTCCCTCCACTTTACCAAGCATGAGGTCCTTCCTCAGGGACTGGTCTCTCCCAACAGCACATCCAAAACATGTACATCCAAGTCCCACCGCCCTTTCCTCTAAGGCACGTTCTCCCTGCACTTCTTCCGAGACAAATCTAGTTGTTCTCTGGGCAGCCCGGGGTGCCTTCAAGAGTCTTCACCAGCACGATAGTTCAAGTGCATCGATTTTTCTTCCATCCATGTGATTCTGTCACACTGGGTCTCAATGTCTTGGATTCCCAGGTTTCCTTCCAGGTGCACTCATCACACTGCCGCTGGGTGTCCTGGGTCAGCTCCGACTCCTGGCAGCCCAACACCCAGCAGCAGGAAAACGCCGCCTGCTTCTGTGCCGGCCTCACAACCTTTTCTCTGTCGGGGCTCATTGTTGCAGCCACCGTGTCCACCCACCGCATTGATGGTCTTGCTTTTGTCACTGACCCTCTACGTGACTGATCATAATGTCCTTTGCCAGTGATGGGTCTCTCCTGATAAAGTTTCCAAAGTTCAGGAGACCAAGACTCACCGTCTTCACTTCTAAGAAGCCTCTGGCCGTACGTCCTCCAAGGTAAAATGTGTCTGTTCTTCTGGAAGCCCAGGGCGTTTTCAATAGTCTTCACCAACGCCGTCATTCAAAGGGATCTAGCTCTTCTCTTGTCTTTCTGCGTCGTTGTTCAGCGTCCACGTGTACACAAAGTGATTGGAAACAGAAGACACCGTGGTGTGAGTCAGCCACACCAGAGTCCTCAAAACGGCCATCTCTGTTTTTTGAACACTTTAGGGAGATTTTGGGGAGCATGTTGATCACAATTTGAACCACAATAGCAGCAATAAAAAGAGCAGGATCTGCCCCCTAGTTCCTGACCTGAAGCAGCTAAGCATCAGCTTTCTTGTATGCCTTGCCTGCTGCCGTCATAGTCACAATATCCACGTCCTGCTCACAATAGTACCATCGGGTAACACTGCTCATATGACAGAATCACGTGGACTAAAGAGAAACCGACGCATTTGAACGATGCTGTTGGTGAAGACTACTGAAGGTACCATGGGCTGCCGATCAGCCGGAAGGTCAGTGGTTCGAACACGCCAGCGGCTCCGAGGGAGGACATTAAGGCTGTCTGCCCCCATGCGATTTACTGCCTTGAAAACCCTCTGCAAGATTGTTGGCAGTGGGCTATTCACAGTGGTGGGGAGAGATGTGTGTCAGGAAAAACAGCCGGAGGCCTCAGAGCCAGCCTCACCCACCTCCTCTGGGATCCAGGTGTGGAGGTCCAGGGTGGGGGCCCAAAGCCCTGCCGGCTTCCTTGCCAGGCCTGGGAAGCAGCTGTGCCGTGGCCTTGGTCACCATGATCACTGGGAGGCCCATGTTTACCAGGCTCAGGGGGTTCTCACTAGCCCTTCATTCAGTGAACTTCCCTTGCATTGATGCCAACCCCAGCGCTGGGCCGGATGTGGCCCTCTCCTCCTGCCAGCTGAGAGGCCTGCTGGGTGGTTCTCCCTGACAGTGGGGAGGGGAGAGGATAGCCCTCCCTCTTGGTGGCTTTGGGTAGGGCCTGGACTCAAGCTAGACAAATGTTCTGTCCACGGAGGAGCTGGCCCTGGTCCTTCCTGTCCTGGGTGTGTGCCACCTTCCAGGTGGGGCCCTCATCCCTCAGGCAAGCCCTTCCTGTCCAGCTGTTTCTTTAAAAAGAAGACATTTTTATATAACAGTCATTATACATTTTGAACCATAAATACATTATGCTTATTCAAAATTTACTGTAAATCCTTTCTACATTTTAATAATTGTACAATAAACTTTAACAACACATTTGAATTTTTTATTTCTAAATTACACATGAATCCAAATTCAGTCATTTAATTATGAATGATCCTTTTAAAGTGAGCACTACAGAACTGCATAGAGATAGGCATGTTTCCAAGCCCCTTACTCTTTAGGTCTTTTCTGGGATTAGCATGTAAATTGTAGCCTTTCCCCCTGGCCTCACACCATCCCATTGAGAGGACGTGCATGTCACCGCGATGCCTGTGGTTTCCATGTCAGGCCAGCTGGAGTTTACCACTGGTCAGGACCAGGGCTCTCTGCCTCACAGGACAATGGAGAGGGCAGAGGTACCTTCGTGGAGCAGGCCACGCGGAGGAGGGGGACGTCCGAGTGGGTGAGAGTCACGACAAGTCTCTGTCATGGCAGGAGGATGCACGTATTTTTAATTAAGAAAAGCAATTGACCTCAGACAGTTCTATTGGGTGGATTTATCTTTTTGTCATGTACTTATCCAATCAGCTCCCTGATGGTGGGTATTGAGACTGTTTCCATCTTCACTCTTAGAAATAATGCTGCAGTGATCATTTCTGTATGTGTGCATTTCGACATGTGTCTGTGTACAAAGACGTGCGCACATTTGTGTGTGGATATGCGCACGATGGCACTCGCTTGTGAAGCATCTAAGTCGATAGAACTCTTGGTCAATTTCATAATGTCAATGAGAGAGTTCGCACTTTCCGAGTTGGAGACCCAGGTGTAACTTCTGGACCCGCATTTCCTGCGCTGCCACGCTGCTACGCTGCTGGACAGGCTTCAGTGAAGTTTCCAGACTAAAGATGGACTGGGCAGAAAGGCTCAATGGTCTGCTTCCCAACCCAACCGTTGAAAACCCTGAGGATCGCCAGGGCCCAGTATGTAACCAATCATGGGGAGGCCACAGAGTTTTCTTCTGATGGGCAGGACGTTGCCATTGGTCAAGGGCCAATCGATGGCAACCAGCAGCAGTCCATCGCCCGCAGAGTGCTGGAGATGCCCTCTTGGATGCCGCCTTTCCATCACGGGGTGGTAGCCCTTATTTGCCTCTCTGCCTGTTAAATGGGGGAAATGGCATTGACTTTGAACAGATAATTCCTTTACTTAGTCATGAGGCCCAAGCATATGTTCATGTCTTTATTAGATATTTTTGTTTCTTGAGTAAGAATCTGTTCATTTCCTGACTCCGTTTAATTGACTGTGAGTCTCTTCTTACTACTTTGGTGTGCTTATGACATATTATAGGAGCCCTGGTGGAGCGATGGTTGTGCATTAGGTTGCAATCTGCGAGATCAGGTGTTCAAAGCCACCAGCCCCTGAGTGAGATAAAGACAGAGATTTCTACTCTGTTCTACCCATCCAAAGTTGCAGGCTCAGAAATTCACAAGGATGGCTCTGTCCTGTCCTATAGGGTGGCTATGAGTCGGCATTGACTTGATGGCAGTGAGTTTGTATTATCTATTTTATATATTATGGATATTAATCTTTTAGATGGAGGCTGCAAATATGTAAGCTTTGTCTGTGTTTCCTTGTTCAGTGCTGCGGAGGGCCCTTTTTACAGGCAGTGTTTATATCTTTATGCAGCCGCACGTGGTCATTATTTCCTTTAAGAGCACGAAAGTTCCTGCTCAATTACACCAATATTCTAGCCATCTTGCTATCTGTCTATGGATCTAGTTATGTGTCTAATTCATCAATGAGTTTGCGTGTGTGGGGGGTGGGGGGTTGTGTGTCATGAACCTGATGTAAAATGGCACCCTCCACACTCCCTGCTCTGTTTCTCAATTTTCTCATGTGTTTCACCTTGTTGGTTTATTGCCCATCTCCCCTAGCCAGACTCACAGCGTCAGAGTGACAGGGACCTCCCTGTTTTGTTTACCTCCAGTGCCCCAGAGCAGTGCCTGGCTCATGGTTTTCTTGCCATCGGCTTCTGTGGAGTGAGCTTGGACTTCCAAGTCACAGTGAGCCCGTGCACAGTCCAATGAAGCGCTGCCTGGTCCTCCCATGATCAGGTGTGGAAAGGACTGCTGGGACTGGTTTCCAGGAGTAAACCACCAGATCTGAGGTGGCCCTGGGTGGTGGGTGGGTTCAGACTGATAGCTGGAGGCTTAACCATTTGCCCCACCAGTGCCCCCCAGCTAGTAAACACCTGATAAATATTTATCAAGGGGTATGAGCTAGCCAGTACATATAGCACATCAGTTGCTCCTAACTCTTTGATCTGAACAATGTATTCTCTCTCCACTACTTCAGAATTCCATCTTTCTGTTATTGTTCTATTTCAATTTCCTCCCTCTTCCTTAGTCACTTTTGCAATTTATGATTTTCTTGAAAATCACCCCCTTTCAATTCTGTTGACATGAAGTTGCATATAGCATGATCTTCCATGTCAAAGGGAGCCCACACATCCCTTTATGTTCGCTTCCTTGTGGCTCGTTTGTCACTGCTCTTCACTGCTGGTCGGGACCACCAGCCGTCAGTTGGTTCTCACCTTGGTCTTTTCGGAGAGCGAGCCCGTGGCTTTATATTTCTCTGGTTGGACTAAATGGACATGTGAGTACTTCGCTCCTTTTCTTTCGGACTTGGCAGAGGATGGGCTCTTATGATTCCAAGCCCTTTTCCTCTAAGCGATAGCCATTGTTCATGCCCCGTAACAGTCAGCCACTCAGGTATCAAGATCGAATGGCAATCTGATGCTCAAACACTTTTGTAGAGATGTCTGGCTACCAGCTCTGAGTGGGGTGGGGCAAGGTTGGGGGATGGAGACTGTGTGGTAGGGACTTTTGAGTCAAGGAAGGGACTCTAAGACCCCTAGGTACAAACCGTTTGTTGGTGGAGTTGTGGGTGGAGCCTTCCAGAAGTTTCTGTAATGAACAATTAAGCCAGGGCGAGAGTAAAACTATGCAAAGCTAGACGACTTAGAAGCCTATAAGCTGGGTTGGAGGAGGTGGCTTCTCTTTCCAATGTCCTTTACCCCCGCCCCCACTAGTCTTTTTGGAAACCTAAAAGAGTCACTCGCTCATGATCCCCCACCTTCTAAGGAAGAGCTCGCTGGCCCCGGCGTTCTGCAGGCAGCCTTTCCCAGCCCCGGGTGGGCGAGACTGGCTTCACTCTGATGAGCTGTCTGTCATTCACATGCACCTGCTTTTCCTCAGAACCCCTGGCCGGCCAGTGCTCTGAGGGCCCTGTGCTCCTTTGCACCTGTCTCGTTCGATTCCGGTGGTGCTGAGGGGAAGAGGCAAGCACATGTGTGCCATTGGGGGGGCCTGCCCAGAGGAAGCCAGGAGCAGAGGCTCCCTGTGGATGCCTTGCTTAAGCCAGCTGCTCCCTCCTCTCCCCAGCCACACTCCTCAACCTGACAGCATGACCTCACTGATTAAAACAGCTCCCTGACCTCACTCCACCTGCAAGACCACGCCCGGGCTGCTTCATGTGTCAAACCTTCCCTGCCCAGCTCTTCCCTCATTGCCACCACCACCCTCCTGCCTGCGCTAGACCGTGTGCAATGTCTTCAACTCCCCAGCCATTCTTTGGGGGGGAGGCGGGGGCGTCTCCTGCCTGTGAGCCCTGGGGAGATGGTGATGAAGCGCTCAGTGGCTAACCAGGCTTTTAGCAGTCTGAAGCCACCAGCCTCTCTTGAGGAGAAAGATGGGGCAGTCTGCTTTTGTAATGATTACAGCCTGGGAAGCCCCATGGGGTCTAGCCTATAGGGTCACTATGGGTCAGAATCAACTCTATCACAAATAATTTTGGGGTTTGGGGGAGCAAGGGTTACCTTTACTTATATTGCCCCTTTGTGAGATAGTCTCTCTCTCTCAGAGACATTCGCCAGACATCGTCAGAGTCATCTTAATTGAGCCCCTCCTTTCTATAGATACCTTCGCCACATTTAACGCAGGGCCTGGAACTGTCGGGCTCACTGCTTACTTCAGTAGGATTTGCCCATGCTCCTTCTGTCCCACGCACTGTGGTCTCTGCTCGCTTTCATGCCTACCACCTCCCTCCCAGCCGACCCCGTGCCAGTGCTGAACGCACATCTGATAAACGAACAACCAAGTGAGGCGTCAAAGGGCCTTGTTCCACACTGGCTGAGTGTGGGATAGGGGGTGGGGTCAGACTGGTCCACCCCACGTGTGTGCAGTTTAGAGAGCGTTAAAACGTGTGGCATCACGGTGCCCCATGGGCACTGCAGTTTATCCAAAGAGACACAGCAGATGTGCTCTGGCTATTCCAAGAAGCAGAACCAAGGTCCGGTTTGGGGGGTCAAGCTGAGCCTTCTGAGGGAGGATGGCAGGATTGGCTGAGTAGGCTTGGTTGTTGGAAGAGGGGAAGGACACGCCACGCAGAAGACACTGGATGAGCAAGACTGGTGTGAGGTTGTAGATTGTGTTTGCAGAAGAGCAAGTTTGAGAGGCCCGTGTTGGTGTACTGGGAGGAATAGGATCCAGGCATGTTTACTAAAAATAATGGGGATCTACTGGAGGGTGACAGGTAGATCTGCAGGTGATAGAAAACCGTGGAGCAGTGAGACCTTTGGAGCCACCAACCATGTCCAAGGGCACACTGTGCACAGCACTGATACATACATGGCATTGGGCTGAGCTGGCTAGATGTACTGGCAGCAGGTTTGATAGGACAGGGGATCGATCATACAAGGACTTGTGTTGCCTTTGAATTCTATAGGAATCCGTAAAGTGATATGGTTGCCCAAGCCCCAGCTCTCCAAGACTGTTCGTAAAACCTGTGATGCACGAAAGAAGGAAACTTAATACAACCTGTCAAAGAAATGGGTATTAGGGTGAGAGCTCAATGCAGTCATAGACATTGAGCACATCGTTTTCCTCCCATCAGCAAAGAAAACAGAATGTTCAGGGCCACGGGCCAGAGAGGCGGAGGGAGTGTGGGGGTCAGGGTGGCTCAGGTCAGGAGCTTGGCAAAGCCCCAGACCTGCCTGCAGGTGACCCAGGCCTAGGTTGTTGGGTCTAAGTCTGGGATATAGCTCATAGCCATTACGTGGCTCCTACCACATGCCCGGCACTGTTCCCAGCCCTGCAGTGTGGGGAGTTGTTGTCGGTTGCTGTTGAGTGCACTCCAGCTCCCTGAGACCTTAAGCACAACAGAACCACAGTGTGCTGGTCCTTCACCCGCTTCACCATCCTTGTGGCCCCGGTGTCTTTGAGAGCCTCCCAACATCAGGCCATCTCCCAATGCTCTATCGGATGGTATTCTTGTGATCCAGTTTCACTTGGTGATCTGAGGACTATCATGTGCTCCTATGTCCGTTGTACCTTTGCACACTCACCCAGGGCCCAGCACACATTCCTTTTACAGCCTGTGTTCTTTCTATGGCTGTGTTAGGTGTGGTGCAGCAGTCGTTACATCCTGGGCTGTGATCCACAAGATCTTCAGTTTGAAACCACCAACCCCTCTGGGGGAAGAAAGAGGAGGCTTTTTTATTTTCTATTCCCATAAAGAGACACAGTCTCAGAACCCCACAGGGGCAGTTCTACCTTTATCACCATAAGTCAGAATCAACTTGAGCAGAGAGGTGTGTGTGTGTGTGTGTGTGTGTGTGTGTGTGTGTGTGTGTGTGTGTGTGTGTGGTTGCTCTGTTCTCTTCTCAGGGCTGAATCAGAGTGTTACCTAGACTCAGTTCTGATCTGGAGGCTCTGGAGAAAACCCCACTTCCTTCTGTTCTCTACCGCTAAAAGATTGGTCGAAGGTCGCCCTCAGTAACTAGAGGCCCCTAGTTTGGTCTTTCCACCTGGCCAGGCCATCTTCAAGCCAGTTATGATTCAGATCTCCTGTACTTCTTCTGTGAACAGCCAACCCTACCTGAATAATCTCCTTCTTTTAAGCTCCAGGATGCTGTGTGACTAAAGGAGCCCTGGTGGCGAAGTAGTTAAGTACTGGCAGCTGGAATGCCCAGTGGGAAGACTGGCAGCTGGAATGCCCAGTGGCTACCCAAAAGAAACACGAGGAAGTTGATTTCTGAAAAGACTTAGAACCCGGAGAGCAGTCTTGCTCTGTCCTATAGAGTCACTATGAGTAGGCATTGACTTCATAGCAGAGTTTGGCCTTATGAGATCTATGTCTCATGACGTAACCTAAGCACAGCAATAAAATCCATTTTATTCACAGTCTTGGGATTGTATGGAAGGTATGCACCAGAGAGAGTGAAAATCTAGCAGGGTGGTGGTGCAGGGTGGGGCTACACCTGCAATACTGCCTCCCACACAGGTGTAGAAATCGAGGTTCAGAGGAGATAAGTGCTGGATGCAAGGCGATGGGCCCCCCGGGCTACTGTGCCTCAACTTCTCTCAGAAGAGGACCTGGGATCTGGCACTGCACCAGGAAGCGCCTTTCGGGGAGGGGCTAGGGACTGACTCAGGCTGACAGCCCAGACTCCTCTTTGACCCTAGTTTCCCACCATCCCCTGCAGGATTCAAGGCATATAGCCAGCAGCCATGAACTGGTTCATGGAGGTCCTCAAGAGATCCTGGCTGGGCCAGCTGTCCCCTCCAGAGGGAAGAGCCGCATAAAGGAAGGGGACCGCCGTAGGAGTGGACATGAATGCTGGCTTCCAGAGAGAACAGCGTTTCAGTTGTGGTCACCGGAAGTGGTGCCTTCAGCACAGGTAAGCTCAGCTATCGCCACAGGTACTTGCCGGCGTTCCGTCTGGATGTCTGTCTCTTGCCTGAATTTGCGTTGGTGCCTGACATTCTTTATTGATGTTGCTGATTGCCTTGAGCCTCCGTGAACCTGTGCGGGAAGTCCCGGGGAAAGTCTGATGCCTTCATTGTGTCGTCCTGCACACGTCACGGTTAGATGACTGTGGGGCCTGACATGGTCCGTGTCTGAACTCGGCCTGAGATGGAGCACCAGCAGAAGTGTGGGGAGCTGTCGCAGAGGGTGTAGACCACCAGGCTGCCTCTCCAGACCTGACATTTGTCCATCCCCTGCTCCCACCCCCAGCCTCCCTTCTAATCCCTGCAAGCAGGGAAAGAGCCCTGAGGAGGGGACTTGCCCACAGGGATCAGGAGCTGTCAGTTCCATCAGAACCCTGGCTCCGCTCTCCCTGGAGATCCCAAGGATCTGTGATTAATGGGGGCTGGCTCGGGGTGTCTGGCCCAACTCTCCTTGCCATCAGGGACTCGGAGATATGACACCAGAATGGATGGCATTGGAACGAGGTGGAGGCCCCCGAGCCCAGGCCGGCAGGTATGCCAGGCAAGAGATGTTGGCGAGCTGCTCTGGAGGATGTCACACTCCTATGCTGATGGGGAGAAGGCTGGCTCCCACCGGCTGGGACTTGGGGGCAGCTGCATTTGGGGTTATTTGAGGGCTGGGAAACAGGGAGCCTGTAGGCATGGCAAGGGCTTCAGGGAGCCCAGCCTAGGCCCCTCCTGAAGAGGGGTGGCAACTTGCCCCTGGTCCCAGGGAGATGGAAAGGGTGCCCACCATGCCTCGGGGCTCCCTGTGAGCCCAGTGTTTTCTAGAAAGTGGCTTGCAGGCTCCAAAAGGGTCTGGGCTTGCCCATGAGGGAGGTCCAAGCTCCAGGCCTGACTCTGGTTTCGGTTCGGACTTCTGAGCCTCATTGTTCCCGTCTGTGGTAATGACACATGGACCCAAAAGCACAGTGGAAGCCCTCGGTGGGAGCCTGCTTCTCTTAGTCCCGCACTCCCAGGAGGCGCTCTCTCTGGAGCCAAAGGTTCGGGGAGATGCTGCTGTCTCCAGCTCCCAACCTCGGGCCACATCAGGTACAGGTGCCCAGACAAGTACAGAAACGTGTTTGCCAACACTACAACGAAGTCATTTCTACCTGTGGGGTGCCCTCTCCAATGATGAGTCTCCCGAGGCCATAGCCTCCCTTAACTAAGGAGCTGGATCAGCAGGGAGAGCCTGCAGCTGCATTTTCTCCACGTCTCCACTCCATGTGGCCGAGCCTAAACTCATGGCTTGTCCACACAGCGCCAGACTGTTAAGGTCATCTGAATCCCACCACTGACTTGTGGACAGGAAGCTGATGCCCCAAAGTGACTTTTCTGCTCACACTATAAACTAGTGACAAAGCTGGGGTGGGGAGTCAGGTTTCTTACCCCCAGGGAAGCCTGTGGACCACGCCCAGACCCCACCCCCACCCCCAGTCCCAACAATGCTGCCCCTTTGTGGTTTCCTGTGGGAAGGAGGCTGGCCCCTAGCAGAGTGTCTCCATTTTCTGGGGAGCAATAAGGGACAAACTGACTCCAGGCTGGATGGGTTAGCTGCCAGAGTCACCTCAACTCATGACAACCGATGTGTACCAGAGGAACTGAACACAGTCCTGCCCCGCCCTCAGATGATTGTGGATCGGCCTGTTTGGGATTCTTGGGGTTTTCAAAAGCTGGTTTTTTCAGAAAGAAATCACCAGGCCTTTCTTCTGAGCTACCTCTGGGTGGACCCAACTTCCAACCCAGCCAACAGGCGGCATTTCTAGAAGAGAGCTTTGCATTGAGAAAAGACTTTCATGTCCACTTTTCAGGGAGATTCTTCCTCTAGCCACACATTCAGAAATCGCATTTCCATTGCCCGATGCATCTGTTTTGTTTCATGGAGTTGATTCTAAAGAGACTCAGCATTTCAGAGATGGCAGCAAACCTAGAACTTGCCTGGTCCGACTACCCAGAAAATCAGTTGTGGCCATAAAATCAGCTCCAACTCCTTGCCACCTTCTGTGTGTCAGACAAGAACTGCTCCCCCCGCAGCTGGCTCTCCATAAACAGAGCCCCAGGCCTTCTGAAGCTTCTGGGGAGACTGAGGTCTTCCACCTTTTGATTACATCTGAGCACCACCCAGGTGCGGCCTCCCCGACAGACTCCTTCAGCCTGAGCAGATAAGAGATGGATGACCTCTGTATCTCTTGCTGGACTGGTCATTCTCGATCTGGCCAGCATCCTTCTCTGCCCTTGAGGCTGACCTTGAGGCGCTAGATATCCTGGGTCTCCAGTGTTTTCTCGGGTTCCGCCCAACCCAAGAGAGCTGGAGGAGGAAGTTGCAATAGGATTTCTTCTCTCGGTTCCCTCCCTGATTGGCCATGGTTCAGACGTGAGCTGCTTCCCTGGAATGATGCCCCACCCACCCCGGCAAATCCGTGCTGTAATTTCTAACCTCTATCTGGAATCAACTCCTGGCAGTAAGTTCGGTTGGTTGGTTGGTTGGTTGGTTTTTATGCCCGTGTGGCCATAAGGAGCCCTGGTTATAGAGTGATTTCTCGTTGGAGTGATTTCTCATATGGAGTGATTTTTGTTTGTAGAGGTAATCCTTTTTGAGAATGAGCTGTCTTTGTTATGTTAATGAGGCAGGATGGGTACACCCCTTATTTTGAGTCAGCTTCTTTAGAGATATGACAGAGAGTAAACCAGCAAGGAAGAGAGGCAGAGATGGGGGGAGAGAGCTGCCAGGCCACAGGAGGATGGCCAGGGGCAGAAGCTCAAAGGAGACAGGGCCTTTCTCCAGAGCTGACTGTGAGAGCAAGCCTCCCCTAGAGCCGCCACCCAGAATTCAAATGTCCAGCCTGGGCACTGTGAGAAAACCATTTCTGTTGGTGAGAATTCTGTTGTAGCAGTACTCCACGGCTAAGACACACAGTCACAAACTCCAGATGCCATCAACAAGTAATGGTGTTCTGCTCTGTGCCTGCCGTTGGTAGGGAGAGAGGAGAAGGAAATCCTGGTTTGGATCGCTGACAATGTCCAACAACTGCTTGAGTGCCTCTCAAAACTGCCTTTATCCAGCAGGAGACAAAGAAGCAGCACGTGGCCCCATGGGATGTTTTCATGGTGATCCATGTAATGCATCCTCTCAACGTGAGAGCTTTGGAGTCTGCTTGCTTGTATGGCTTGATGTATGTGTAGCCCATCCTGGATTTAAACAGCAAAGGGTAATAATAACAGCTCAGTCAAGAATTCCAGTCTTCCTCATTGAGGACGCATTTTAGTAACTGAAGGTCAAGGTCCACCCGGAACTTACTCTGGGGTCTACATAAACCACGTGAGCCCGCAGCACAGCTGGCTGGGTGTTCCAATGTGCACTTGAATGTGCATTTTAATAGTAGCCTGTTTTAATAATAGCCAGGTGGTATTTTTAGAATAAAAGTCTCATGTTTTGAAGAACCTTGGGATCACCTCCATGGGACACAGTTTGAAAGCCACCCCTTCAGCAAATACCGGTGGTTCTCCTTCCAGGGCAGACCAAGAGCCGGAACTCCGGGTGCTAACAGAGGGGGGAGGGGGGAGCAGAAGGGAGAGGAGGAGAGAGTAGAAGATGGTGGAAGAGAGAAGTGAGGTCTTGCTGCCCGTGGTGGGAGAGGGTCCCATGTGAGCAGCCCCCAAGCTTGAGAAGACCCCTAACCATTGGTGGTGCCCTTAGAACAGCTCCCCAAAACAGTTTTGAAATAAGAGGTCCACCTGGTAACATGTGCACAGAGAAAGGAAGGGTGTGGAGAGCTTCTTCTCAGCACCCACGGGCCTCTGGGGCCTAGCTGAAGACCAAGGTGCTGGCCAGGGAAGGGAAGGGGGCCAAGAAAGCAACAGACAACAGGGGCTTCAGGGACTGGGCCTGGACACCAAGTCAAGGTGTGTACAGAAAGGGGAAGGTGTGGTGAGCCTAGGCCAACATTTGTGGGGGACCTGAGTGGGGATGAGGTCAGGACCCCAGGGAGGTGGTGGCTGGGACTGAGCAGCAGCTTTAGGCATTTCAGGTGAAGCCCACAGAGCCAGAAAGAAAGCCTCCCCACCCCCAGAATGGAGCTCCCACCTGCCTGCCCTCTCCCCAGGAGGAGCAGGGAAGGGAAGCGCTAGCCCCACTGTGGGCTGAAGAAGGTCCCCAGGGGAATAAAAAGGTACCTGTTCTTGCTGCTCACCCCAGGAGGTGGGGGGAGGGAGCATTTTTAAATTTTTAAAAAGGTGACCTCATTTTTTTTCTTATTTACATGACTCTGTTTGTTTATCTAGTCCGTTAAAAATAGCAAACGTGTGCTAAGCTTAGTGCCCTCGCCCCCGCCACCGAGGCAGAGCCACTGTGTGGGGAGAAACACCTTTTTATCTAAGAGAGGGGCAGCCTTGTTCCCGGGGACAGCTGGGAACAAAACAGGACAGGTAGGAAGTTTCGTGGTTTTTCATGTCCCTTCTCTAAAATAGCCACACTCCTCCCTCCCACTTCCTGCCTGGCTGAGCGCCGCTGGCAGTTTCTCCCCCAGGGCATCCAGGCCTGAGAGGTCTGTCAACAAGCAAACCCGTCTGCCTCCAAAGACCTGGGGACTGGCCCCAACTGGGGTGGTGTCCCACGTTGAGTTTAGAGCAGTGTTTCCCAAAGTGCCCCCTGCAGGGGGAAGGGGTGCTGCAGAAGCACCTACCTACACGTTATCCTGGCTTATGGGCCGTGGAACAAATGAGTAATATGTATATCTGCATATATGTTTGTTTGTTTGTTTGTTTAATGCAAAGGGGGCCTTAGGCCAGGTGAGTTAGGAAGCTATGGTTTAGACCATCCACGTGTACGTGCTGGCTCTGCTGCAAAGCAGCTGTGCCACCTGGGGCAAGCCAGGGCATCTCACCGTGCCTTCTCAGGAAGAGAAGCTTAACAGTGCAACCCCCCAGGCAGCTGCTGTGTGGATGAGGTTGGGGAATACCGACTAGGGCTTCACACAGTTCCTGGGAACATGGAATTGGAGGACTGACAGCCAGGAGTGAGCTCACCAAGAACACCCAGACCCAGAGCCAAGGTCGCGGAGTGGATTCCGACTCTGAGTGACCCTGTGGGACACAGCCGAGCTGCCTCACGGGCTTTCCACAGCTCTGTGTCTGCACAGAAGCAGCATGCTGCATCTTTCTCCCACCAGCAGCTGCCGGGTCCAAACCACCAACCCTCCGGGTATCACTGTTGCTAATATTCCTTCCCCACCTGGGCAACTACACCAGTGGTCCAAATACTCTCCCAGCTGCTCCAGCCCCTGTCTCTCCAGAGAGAGAAAAGTTACACACAAATATGACCTTGTGCCCACCCCCCTTAAATCTTCCGGTGTGGCTTCTCCTCAGCAAGGGGCCACAGAGAAGCTCCTGGGAAGGACCAGGGGGTAACTATGTTCTGCTCTGTAACCATACTGTCTCCATGGGGATTACCCAACCCTGCCCTCTAGCACAAACACCGGCACAGCTAATACCTAAATGAACGGATCAAGCTGTGTGCCAATAAAACTTTATCCACAAAAGCAGACAATGGGATGGGCTTGCCAGCCCCTGGCCTATAGGATAAGCCCAGCCCCTCAGTTCAGCAACCCAGAGGGAAGAGTTCACTGCCTCCACCTGCCTCTCTCCCTCCCTCCCTCTGTCTTTGCCAAAATGCTCCCACTGCAATCCTTTGCACGGGCTGGCCTCTCTTCTGGCCTCCCCACCGCCCTCAATGTGTTGGAAACCCCTACGCTGGGATTTGATGGCACCCCATCTTTATTTCCATGAAGACAGTTTGGGCATATTTGCCCCTCTCCCTTGTAAAGGTTAGCCCTCTCTGCAAGGATGCTGCCTTCCTCCCCTGGGTCCTAGTGCTAGTACCTTAGGGGGTCCAGGATGAGAAATGGCCCGTGAAGAGCAGACTCGGTCTGTTGGAGAGTGGGGAGTGGGTTTCTGTGCCTGGCTCCAGCAGTGGGGAGACTGGTGTCACCTGTGTCTCAGGCGGGGAGGGGTTGGGGGCGGAGACGGTGTTAGGTTTTGATCAGTGTCTGGGGAAACGATGGATCCCAAACATCAGGATCACCTGGGTGTTTCTAAATGCCATTTCCGGACCCCTGTCTGAGGCTGCAGAGGGTGGAGGCCATGGAGTACACAAGGGGCAAGGCTGTGGCAAGGGTGGAATGCTGATGGAGTGTCTTCTTCATGTGGCATCATTGAGGGGGTGAGGCAGGACTGAATAATCCTCTCGAATGAACCCCAGCTTAGACATGGCAAGTGACTTTCCCAAGGTCAACCTGGCAGATCTGGAACCGACTTCAGGTATGTGAATGTCCCCAGTGCTCAGCACAGCCTGGCTGAGGCACCAAACAATAACAGACAGATCCCCTGCCATCGAGTCAATGCCAACTCATAGCGACTCTATAGGGTTTCCGAGACTAAATTCTTACAGGATCAGACAGCCTCTTCTTTCCCACGGGAAGCAGCTGGTGGTTTGAACCGCTGATTTTGTGGTTAGCCGGCCGATGCTTGCCCAACAGCATCCCCTGGGCTCTAGCTTGGTACACAGTGGGTACTTAATCATTTCTGAACAAATAAGCGAGTGGGTGAGAGTGTGGATGGATAGAGAGATGGTTGCTTTAGGGCTTACAGGTGGCTCTGAAGTTCCAAGCCTGGGGTTTAAGAGAGCAGTGACATCAGAGGCAGAAGAGGAGGAAAGATGACCTTGGTGTTGAGCATACTGGATTTGCGAGACCAACTAGGCAGTCAAGCCAAAGGCCTAGCCATTGGCAGTGCAAGCTTGGGAGTGCACAGCTGAGGAAAGTGGCTCAGAACCAGGAGAGGGAGGCAGAAGCTTATAGATCCACAGCTCGAGGTGTGAGCACACGTGTAGGGGAGAAGAAAGAGAAGCTGGGTCAGAGTCTGAGAGGACAGGAAGTGGCTCAGAGAGAGAGAGAGAGAGAGAGAGAGAGAGAGAGAGAGAGAGAGAGAGAGAGAGAGAGAGAGAACCTCGCTCACTTGGTGTGGGCCCCTCTTTACAGCCAGCCAGCCTTAAAGAAATGGCCCCCTGGGTAAACAAACATGCTCATCACAATACAACTGAAACCACAGGCTCCTGGCCAGTGTCCTGGCGGTGTGGGGAATGCAAATCTCAGCCCTTTCAACCTGCCTGTCCTGATGGGCCCTGCCACTGCTCACTGGGGCCCCTGAACCTTCATTTCCTCTCCTGTGCAAGCCTTGGCTCTGTTCCCTGCCTTCCATCCCTCTCATTACCTCATGTTTCCATCTCCATGCCACAGAATGAATGATCAGGAATCAATCTCTGCCCAGAAGGACTCAGGTAAAGGTCCCTACCCCTGATCTGGCTGCTGAGTCACTGGGAATGCTTTACAAAAATACAGATGGCTGACCTTGGAAGTCTGAGGTACCTAAAAGCAGGTCACTTCTGGGTGGTACAAACAGTTACGTGTTCCACACAAGGCTGGTGATGCACCCCCACAGAGGTACCTTGTAAGAGAGACCTGGCAATCCATCTAGAAGACACTAGGGAGCAATCTCCCTCTGTGTACCTCACACACTTGTCATGAATCAGAATTGGCTCAACTCAGACAAACAGCTGTAATGGAAGGAGGGGTGTCCAGCCATGCCTGGTCTTCACAGTAGCCCTGTCTGGCCAGCCTCTTCCAAGAAGGGAGCGGCACAGTTCTCTGGGAAATTTTCCTATAGTTGTGTTCATAAATAATTATAAACACTCAGTGTATGAGGAAGTGCCAGCCAGGCCAGACATGGTGGGTGACTGGTGTGTTGTTGGGGGTCAGGGTGGGTTGTTTAAATCAGGGGGTCAGGAAAGGCTTGGCTCAGAGCTGATACCTGAGCATAGACCCAAAGGAGCAGAGGGATTGAGATTTGTGGGTTACTGGAAAGGAATGTTTGGACAGAGGTGGCCTAGTGCCTGCAGGGACAGCAAGGAGGCCAGTGTGGTGGCAGCCCGGAGGTTGGTGGGAGAGAAAGCTGGGAAAAGGATCGGGCAGGGGGATGGTCCAGAAGCCACAGGAGGTCTGAGCAGAAGCGTGCCATGGTCTGACAAATGTTCCAGAAGGCTCACGCTGGCTGCTGTGTGGAGAGCATCCCCGGGAGACCACTGGGGAGGCCGGTGCTGTCCTCCAGGCAGGAGCTGGTGGCGGTGGGCCAGATGGTGACTGTGGAGGCCATGGGGGTTGGGGGATTCGGTTGTAGGAGAAAGAGTTTAGGTCTCCCATCTAATGCTGATACTCTTTCTTTACTCACTCTGCTCTCTTAGGCAAAGTGACCTCTCTGAGCTTCAGTTTCCACCTCTGCAAAATGGGCCATTCGCACAGAGACCTGCTCAGACTCCTTTCAGGTGTAAACTCACCATTTCTGCCTGGGTCACGGGGCACTGGGGTAGCAGTAGCCGGGGGAAGGCTTTGGGGAAGCGGAGCAGAGCTGGCACATAGGAAGGGCTCAAACAGGGATGGCAGGAGCACGAGTCCGGGGTCAGAAGGAAGCCCTGAGGGATGGCCAAGGAACGTAAGCCGTGCTGCTGGTCAGGGGCCCTCCTGAGCTGCTCAGCACTGTGCTCTTGAGATGAGTACGCAGGTTCAAGGCCAGGGCATTTTTGCCAACAATGAGGCCCTCAAATATATACATGGGAGGGGCTTCAAAAAGTTCATGGGAAAATGGAATGAAAAGTTCATAAAAGATCTCCACAAACATCTTAAAGCCCCTCGTGTGTGTGTGTGTGTGTGTGTGTGTGTGTGTGTGTGTCCCACTGCCATTGAGTTGATTTCAACTCAGAGACCCGACTGTAGGGTTTCCAAGACTGTCATCTCTCCAGCAGCCGACAGCCCCGTCTTTCCTCCATGGAGCTGCTGCCGGTGCGCTTGAACCGCCCACCTTATAGCTAGCAGTCTAGTACCTCCAGGGAGGGCTATGGGTAGATATGTGTACATGTATTTTATTTTCATAAAAGATATCATTCAGGGGGCCTTGATTGTAAGCATTTTCAGATGGGCACGCTTAGGCAGGATGGAACAAGGCCTGGCTCCTGTCCGGGAGAGTGAACCTCCTGGCCCAGCATTGCACAGCCAGTCTGCTGAGCCCAACGAGACTCTTCTGTGTGGCAGCCAGAGTGGCAAGCCTGGTGGCTCCGGGCTCTGGCACCGTCCGCAGCGGAACAAACAGCCCTCCCTTCCCAGATAATGGCCCTCATTGAGTACTGTGTCCATGGCCAGCACCCAGCACAGAGCAGCTCAGCCTGGGTAAGTTTCCTCTCTTGGCTGCTTAACAAAATATTTACACGACGCCCGCCTCGCCTTTCTAGTAAGACAGTTCCTAGGAACTAGCAGCATCTGGCGACACACACCCACCAGTGACCCTGCCCCTCAACAGCCATCAAGTCGATGCTGACTCATAGCAGCGAGCGCCTGTATAGGACAGAGTAGAACTGCCCCTGTGGGTTTCCAAGACTGAAACTCTTGATGGGGTAGAAAAACCTCATCTTTCTCCTACAGAGCGGGTGGTGGTTTCAAACTGCTTACCTTGACGACTAGCAGCCCGATTCATAAGCCAAGACATGACCAGAGCCCCGGCCCTGCTCCCAGCTCCCATAAATCCTGCCCCACACTCCCTGTGTGAACTTGAACTTGGGTTGGTCATATACCTCCAGAGCTGTCTAAAATAAGGCGGAGAACCAGAAGATGCTTCAAAGCCTGTCCAGCTCCACACTTACTCCTGTCTTCTGGACTGCAAGAATGAGCTCCCTTCTCTTACTGAGTCTGGGTCGAACTTGGTTGGTCTTAACACTGGCTTGCAAAGAGCCACTTTCTCCACAAGGCATGCTAGCAATGGGGGGTGGGGCAGGGGAGCGGAAGGGAGAATGCTGAGCCTGCCTATTTGGATCTCTCCCGCCTCCCTGTTCACATCAGCAAAGATCCAGTCCCTCTTGGTGGGTGTCATCCAATGGGAACCAAGGGGCAATAGGCCAGGTCACCCCAAAGGATGCCACCCTTTTAAAAATCATTTTATAGGGGGCTCTTATCACATCACAATCCACACATGCATCCATTGTGTCAAACACATTTGTACATTTGTTGCCATCGTTCGCAAAACATTTTCTTTCTACTTGAGCCCTTGGTATCAGCTCCTCATTTTTCTCTCCCTCCCGCCCTCATGGACCCTTGATAGTTTATAAATGATGATACTTTTTAATGCCTTATACCAACTGATATCTCCTTTCACCCACTTTTCTGTTGCTTCCCCCCCTGGGAGGGGGTTATATGTAGATCATTGTGATTGGTTCCCCCTTACTCCCCCACCTTCCCCTTCCCCTCCTGATATTTCTACTCTCGTTATTGGTCTTGAGGGGTTTCTCTGTCCTGGATTCCCTGTGTTTCCAGCTCTTATCTGTACCAGTGTATATGCTCTGGTCTAGTTGGATTTGTAAGGTAGAGTTGGGGTCGTGATAGTGGGGGGAGGGGCAGAGCATTAAAGAACTAGAGGAAAGTTGTATGTTTCACTGGTGCTTTCTGTTGTGCAAAGGGTCCCTATGAGTTGGAACTGACCCCCAACAGCAGACCACCCATAGGTGTCATGAGGCCATTTTGTCAGAGGAACCTTGGAAGACTCCTAGAGATCTCAAGGAAATCCCATGGCTTGACCAGAAAAAATGCCTCCAGCACAATACCCCCTCACTATTTCAGCAAAGGCTTACATGCCCTTTGCCCCAGCAGTCCCTCCTCTGGGACCACACACTGCCCTATGGAGCACCACTCGACAACGATGTGTGTACAAAGGTTGTTTGTTGCAAAATTAGAATGGCAAAAAATAGTGACAATATGAAAACTCAGTAATTAGAAACGTTCAAACATGTTACATCCCAAGTGTGGCCCCTCATTTTTCTATTAAAGGGGCGGGGGAGATGAGAAGAACCTTGTCTCTGTTTAGGAAAGGCAGGATTGGCTCCTGGCTCCTGGTTAGGATCCTAGGGTGTAGACTCTGGAGAATGACTGCCAGGGTTCGGATCCAGATCCCAGCACTTCCCAGCTGTGTTCCAGGTCCTCTCTGGCCCTTGGAGGGCTTCGAATGGTGCCTGCTCGCAGGTTGACTTTGGGAAGAGTCAGTGAGTCGATGCATGAGAGGTGCTTGGCGCATGCTGCTCTGCTCAAGTCCTGTTCGCCTGTGACCGAGAGAGCTGGTCCATGAAGAAAGCAAGCCGCAAAGGAACGCGCATAAAACACCGAAATGCCCACACTCCAAAAGTCGCTGCCCCAGGGAGTGGGTAACCTCCTGAGATGAGTCTTGTAGTGGGGGTCTCTTGGAAGCTTGACTGGCGCTCCTGAGGTTCTGAGATGTTGTGAGTCCAGTCTAGCAGCTGCATGGACTGCCCTAGCCTGGCATTTAGCTGAACGACATGCACGATTGTTTACAGAACATACATGGCAAGACTGGTCCTTTTGGCAAAACTAGGACCAAGGTCTTGACTGGTGGCTTGGTTTGACAGAAATGCTTACAGCTCTCGCTATCAATGGGGGTTTCAGGGTCTGCCTCGCCCCAGGCTAGGTTTTCTGGAACCAGGCCAGCAATGCCATGTCCTCGAGGGAGAGAAACCGTCCCCTTCCCCACCATACTCCACAAGCCTTCTGAGTGGAGGGAGAAGAGATAGACTGAGAAGCCGCCTGGCAGCATCACCCATCGGAAAAGTCCAAGTCCTTTGAGGCGGCGCACAGAGAGAGAAAGAAAGCTCTTGTTAAAGGGATCTGCATCGATTCACGTTCTCAGCAAGCATGATGGCCCCAGAGCCCTGGTAGGCTGGGCGCTTCGTAAACAGCGTGGAACCTTGGTGTTTTTGAAGCAACGCTGCAGTTCCGTGCCATCGCCGTGTCGCCCCCATCTACAACAGAAGGAGACACTGCCCAGCCCTGCGCCATCTCCACAATTGTTCTCATGTGTGTGCTCGTTGTGCCAGCCACAGTGTCAGTCTGTCCTGTCCAGGGCCTTCCTCTTTTCCGCTGCCCCTCTACTTCAGCAAGCACGATGTCGTCTCCAGGGACGGCCTCTCCGGACAGCATGTCCACAGTCTGTGAGAGGAAGTTTCACCATCCTCGCCTCCGGGATGCACTCTGGTGGCGCTTCTTCAAAGGCATATCTCTTGTCCTTTGGTACTTTCAATCGGCGTTGCCAGCACCATGATGCAAATGCATGGAGTCTTCTTCGGTCTTCCTGATTCAGCGGCCAACTTTCACACGCACATAGGCCATGGAACATACCATGGCTTGGGTCAGGCTCACCGTCGTCCTCAAAGTAATATCCTTGCTCTTCAACACTTTGAAGTCATGCTTAAAGTATGCTAAGTAAAC
This sequence comes from Tenrec ecaudatus, assembly GCF_050624435.1. Classification (NCBI taxonomy): domain Eukaryota; kingdom Metazoa; phylum Chordata; class Mammalia; order Afrosoricida; family Tenrecidae; genus Tenrec; species Tenrec ecaudatus. Next base: position 66,000,379 of record NC_134530.1, on the reverse strand, counting down.
ATATGTAAAAATTTTAAAACATTTTAGCCAAACCAAAAAAGAAGTTAAAAGTAATATAACAAACACCAGTGAACCCAATCCCTTAGAAATATCTGTATCTATGGACAGAGGAGTGGATCAGTGGAATGTGGTCGATAAGCACAATAGCATACTCCTGGGTTAGGAAGACAAGTGAAGTCCGTATCCATGCGACAACATGGACGAGCCCGTGAAACATGCCGGTGAGTGGGGTAAGTCAGTCACAAGAGGAGAAGAAGTGTACATGAAATACGTGAACAAGACGAACGCATGGAAACCAAAGCGTGCTGGTGCTGGTGCTGGTGCTGGTGGTGGCGGGGAGTGGGAAGGGGAGGGAATCGTTGCTCAGTAGGCACGGAGCGTCTTTGTAGGGCGACTGAGAAACCATTGGAAGTGGAGCGTTGTGACGGTTGTCCATATGACTAATGCCACTGGATCAAACGTGTAAATTAACATTGAAATGACAACGGTTTTGCTACATTCCACACTAAAAAGCTGAAAAGACTTGCACAAACACTGTGGCAGCTCCCGCGTCACCCTCCACGGTGGCAGATGTCTGCTCCCAGAGTAGACGTCCTCCTGAACTGGATGATGCTTTCAGTGGTGTCTGAACACCCGCTGGGTCCCAGCAGGGTGTCCAGTGCTGGGCTAGCCCTAGTAAGTGAAGCAGACACGACTCCTGCCCTTGTGGGGCGTGAAGTGCAGTTGGGTGCGGACTGGATCTTTCCTTGCGGATGGTCCTTATACCTGACTCCTCTGTGGTGCTAGTCCGTGAGCTGAAGTCTTTGCTGGCATCGAAATGTTCACCTCTCTGCCTAGTGAAGGTGACAGTGCTGGGGGGGTGAGGGGGCGGGGGGAGGGGGTCCGGACACCTGTTTGTCCTAGTGTTGTGATCTTAAGCAAGTCCCTTTTCCTCTCTGGGCCTCAGCTTTGATATTCTGTCCAATGGGCTTTGAAGCGGAGGCTGCTTCAGAACTCGGCAGCGATAAGGTTTGGTAGCCAAGCTTACTCCTGGGCTTGCCTTGGGAACGTTTCCCATTGTTCCATCAGCCGGAGACCATGGCCAGGGAACCGCAGTGAAGTGTGGGTGCTTTGCCGTGTCCCTAAAGGGTGGTGTAGCCATTCTGCGTGGCCCAAGGGGAAGGTCTTTATTTCCCAAATGCAAGCCACTAGTAGAATTTGAAGTGAATTTAGAAAAACCATGGATGGACCACATTATTTTAATAGTTCATTTACTTCACTGCATTAAAAAAAGCATAACGTGAGTGGTTAGTGCTGTGATTCCCATGGCTTGGGATGAGGTGATAGTTAAACCAGTCAAATTCAAGTCAGTTTGTTTGAGCATGTTACATAAATGACAATGGAGATGACTGTATTTGGGGCAGAACTTAAACTGGTGGTCACCAAATGGCATAGTGTTTGCCAAACCCGAGCGAATGACCCGAAGGGTGGAGCCTAACTTAGACGTTACCGTAGTTCTTAGAAACCAAGAGACCCTATCGCAGCGCTCAGTGCCTCACAGCCGTGGCCCAGACAGTATTTGTGGAATGTCTTAATGAATGACTCCTTCCTTAAGACAGCAGGAGAGAGATGTCTTTCAGAACTGAGTGCCAAGTTGAGCTGAGCTTTTTCAGAGGAATGGTCTGTTTATGGTCGGGACATCAGGAATGTGCCACTAGCTTGGCCACCCTTGTTCCTTTGACCTCTGGGAAGCTGGAACTTGAACTCAGATACAGCCCCCATGTGGAGCTTTCACAATAGCTTGCCCTTCGGGCCTGTCTGGGCTAGACCTTACATTTTTCCAGTCCCCCTGGATTGAGTTCATCTTTAATTCATGGTAACCATCTCAGCTCCTCTGTGGCATCAAATGATCTAAAATGGCAAAAGAAAAAGAAATCAATCAATCAACCTAATTGTACACAACTACACTTGACCAACGCATTCTCGGGCTACTCGAGTGGTCGGGGTTTCCTGCCAGGGACTGCTTTCTAGCTGCAAGGCTGCTTGAGTTATTTGGGTTAGACAGAGAGGGTGAAGACAGAGTGGGGATGGCCACTGGCAGTTTTGTACCCCAAGATCTGTACCCCACAACCATGGGGACCTGCACTCCCTGTTGAACTTGGGAACCAGCTCCGAAATGTCACTTACCCTTCAGACTGAGAATGCCAGGCCCAGGGCTGGTGGCCTTGCTTCCTTTTCCTGTCCGCTGGTCCCCTGGACAATCATGTTTGCAGGAAGCCCAAACTCTCCCAGCAGGACCCCACAGACATCCATCCCAGCCCTCAGGAACTTCCCAGGGGCTCCCATCCCTGCAGTTGTTTCCTCACCATGCTGGTTCCAATGTGGACCCAGGCAGGCCATGCCTATGACTGCGTTCTGCTACCTGAGTCCTCACACTGCCCTGTCCAGTATGTCCACTGCTCCAGCCCCACCCTGACAGCCCATCTCACTCACTCCCTGGGGGCTATGCCGACTCCAAGTGACTCTATAGGTCCGGGTACAGCTCCCCCCGGGAGGTTCCTAGACTCTAGTTCATGGCAATAGAAGAGTCCCGCATAAATTATTATTGTTTTCATATCTTACACATCCTGCTGTCTCCTTTCACCCACGTTTATGTTGTTCATCCCCCTGGGGGTGGGGATTATGTGTTGATCATTGCGGTCGGTTCCTCTCCTCACCCCCCCCCCCCCCGCCACCCAATATTCCCCCTAAACTCCTGGTATCGCGACTCCCATTTCTATTCCTGAGGGGTTTATCTGACCTGGATTCCAAGTGTCCTGAGCTCTTCTGTACCTGTGTACATGCTCCGGTCTAGCCAGAATTGAAAGTCAGGACTGGGGTCATGATAGTGGGGTGAGGAAGCCTCAAAGAACCAGAGGAGTATTGTGTGTTTCATCAGTGCTGCACTGTGACCTGGTTGACTCATACTTTCCCTGTGACCCTTCTGTAAGGGGATGTCCCATTGTCTGCAGTTGGGTTTTGGGTCTGTGCTCCAGCACCCTCATTCTCAACAATATGGGGTTTTTTGGTTTGTTTGGGGGTCTTCTGGTGCCTGTTACCTGATTCCCTAGACACCTCATGATTGCACAGACTGGTGTACTTCTTCCACGTGGTCTTGTTGCTTCTCTACTAGATAGCCATTTATTTAAGTTCAAGCCTTTAAGACTCCAAATGCTATCTTTTGATAGCTGAGCACCATCAGCTTTCTTCACCACATTTGTTTATGCACCCATTTTGTCTTCAGTGATCATGTTGGGAGGGTGAGCATCACAGAATGCCAGGTTGTTCGAACACAAGAACAACTTGAGTTGAGGGAGGGCTTGAGTAGAAGCCCGAAGTCCATCCTCTTCCTCAATGCATTACCATATAAATATGTGTACATTGGCCAATACCTCTATTTTTAATGAGTTAATATATTTACGTAAGTGCACACCTATGTTTGTACATCTATCCATAGCTTTGCTTCCTAGATATTTCCTCTGTTTAAAGCCCTCAGGAATAGAATTGGGAGTAGTGATACCAGGAAGGTAGGGGGAAGGTGGGGAGATGAGGAGAGGAAGGGGAAACTGATCACAATGATTGATACATAACACACATCCCACCCCACCTGCAAGGAGATGAACAACAGAAATGCAGGTGAAGGGAGACAGTGGTCAGTATAAGATATGAAAACAATAATAATTTATAAGTTATCAAGGGGTTCAAGGGTGGAAGGAGCAGGGAGGAAGGGAAAAAAGAGGAGCTAATACCAAGGGCTCAAATAGAAAGTAAATGTTTAGAAAATGATGATGGCAACATTTGCACAAATATGCTTGATACAATTGATGCATGGAATGTTATAAGACCTGAGTGTTTAAAGCCCCGCCATTCGCTCATGGAGCACTTCATGGTTTTGAACTGCCGACCTTGTGGATCACATCCCACCCAAAGGGTAACCATGATTGCACCAGGGCTCCTATAGCACAGGCATGATGGTCCCAGAACCTCAGGGTGCTCTGAGAAACACCATGATATCCGTCCTGCTATTTAAAGCAAACGTCTAGAAGCAGCGTCCTAAGCACAAACAGCCAGGCACCAGAGGCTACGCCGTGTCATGCGACTTCACTGATAGGAAATGACTAGAAATTGGTAGAAATACAAACCTGACGGATTAGTGGTGGCCAGGGAGTAAAGGTGGGGTGGGCGGACAGGGAGTGGGGAGCAGGGGCTAACTGAATAAGTATAGTATTTCTCTTGGGGATAATGGGATGTTCTGGAATTGAGTGTTGATGATTGTATAATTCTGAATATGCCAACACCCTCTGGATTGTACATTTTAAAAGGCTGAGATTTTTATGGCATGCGGATTAGATCTTAATTTATTTTTTAAAAGCAAGTGACCAGACACTGCCTAAGATGGTCCGTTCCAAACGTTGTGTGTGTGGGGAGAGATGGTCGACATTTAGAAAATTCTATCCCTTCACTGACTGATATACTCACTGAGTTAAAAAAAAGTTCTACAGAAAGGATTTACGGGGTGTCCTAGGCTAGCGTTTTTCACAGGTCTAACTCCATCTGTGCGTGCACTCGGTCATTCGTTCACAAGGGCCCAGGAGGGCACGCGTGCCAGGAGCAGAAGGCAGGAAGCGGTGGACACACAGCCCCTGCCCTCTGAAACCTGTAGCGGTGGGCGTGTGGAAAGTCATGCGGGAAACAAACAAGCAAACCAACAAAACAGGATTGTGGGGAGGGAGGCATTCTACACCGCCACAGGTTGAACCCCGCCGGGCACCACAGTGTCAGCATTCACTGGTTGGCAGCTGCCCTCACTGGGAGATGGGGGCCCTGCGCTGTGAGCTGGGGGTGGGGGGTGATGGTGTTTGGGAAAGAGAAACCACGCGCTCCGGCCAAAACCTATTGGGAAACCCATTTGGAGAGGATGGTAAGCTGCTGGAGAGTGTGGAGTTCTCGGAAGGGAGTGGGGAGTCCCTGCAGGCCAGGGAGCAGGGCTGTGCGTGTGTGTGTGTGTGTGTGTGTGTGTGTGTGTGTGTGTGTGTGTGTGTGTGTCCCCGGCTGACTCAGCACTGCTGGCTGCCCTCCACCTCTCCTGCCCAGGGCGTCCCTCCCTGTTCCTGGTGTCTCCCAGTGTCAGATTACCCAAGAAGTACGGTAGGCAAGGACTTACACATGCTTCCTTACTAATCTGTAGCGAACAATTTCACCTTGATTTTCACCGCCTTAACAATTGTGCTTGCACGACTGGCGGGCATCAGTCTCTCTCCCAACCCCTCAGCAGCTGCTGACAGAATCAGAGCCACTTCTCACAGTGCAATCCCCGAAAAGGGTGGAACGCCCAGTAAGCAAGGTAAGCACATCTGAACTGTGCTTACTTGGTAATCTGTAGTGAGCGAGTTGACATGGGTTTTCACCACAAGAAATGATGCAACCTATGTGACATCGCTTACTGCTGATTGGTTAAGGGAACAAGTAATCCCCTGCTTACCTGGCCCCTGCTTGGTCTCATCCCCAGCACCTCAGAGCCTCCCAAGGGGAGCCGCTTCATGAATTCTGCCTGACCCGGTCAGATAGCCACCAGGAAGGGCCAGCCCACTTCTGCAGGACGAACAGGAGACGCAGTGTCCAGGTACTTGCCAGGCGCTCAGGCTCTCGGGGTCCCAGATCTGCCCCTCTGGGTGCAAAGGTCCGGGGAAGACATCTGGATGCTCAGGAGGGAGCACCAGGTTTCCCAGCAATACCCCCGCCTGGGGTCCTGAGTGCAGGGCATGGTGTACGTATCTCACCTCGGTTCTTCCCAAGTGAGTCGAGACTGCTGGGTTCAGAGTCCTCCAGAAACATTAGGCTGAGACCTGCACCGTGGGTCCCACAGCCATTTTCCAGCCTGGTGATCGGCTGATCGGGTGAGCCACACAACCGCCCTGCAGCCTGTTTCCTCAACTGCAAAATAAGGCTGAGAAGACCCTTCTTAGAGAGCTATCCCCACAAGCCTTTCAGTCTGCACGTGATTTTCAGACCTTGCATCTGCTGTCTCTCACTCCCTGCCACCGAGTCGATGCCGACTCGTAGCGGCCCCATTGGCAGGGTCGAACTGCCCCTGGGAGTATCCGAGACTGTAGCTATGAACAGGACAGAAAGACCCACGTGGTTGTCTTGAACTGCTGCCCTTTCGGATCGCAGCCCAGGGTTCCTATTTGCTGTCTATGAGGGGACGAATCAAACCCACGGCCATGTAGTTGATTCCAACTAACGTGTCCCAGAATCAATCTCCTCCCAAGCCCGTTGCTGGCTGTAATCTTACGAAAGCAGATCGCCAGCACTGCTGGTGCGCCGTGCAGTTGTCCACGGCTAGTGGACCACGTTGGGTCGATAGGCTAGCGCAGGCTCTTTGCGCACCCAGGGACCTTGCGAGGGGACATGGCACCATTACCAGTGTCTACAGGGGAGAGCCGAGGTAAGCTTGAGTGACACAGTGACCGTGAAAGCTTGTGGTGAGTTATCAATCATTACACCACTATACGGTGGTGCTCTTGCTGTTCCGAACCAAAATAGAGGTTTTGTTCGGCACATCCCGGAGGAAGCAGGAATTGCCCCTGGCTGGGATAGGGGAGGCCCCAGGGAGAGGTTGGCTGCAGGGGCAAGTAAGATTTGTCTGGACAAAGAAGGGAGCAGGCAGTAGGCCCAAGGAGAAGATTGTACCAAGATCAGGAGGTGGAAATAGGGGGAGGAGCTGAGGTACCATGGGTCAGGCTAATTGCAGGTGGGTGGTGAGGCTGGAGGCATGGGGGCACGAGACACAGAGTGGTCATGGCAGACAACCAGACGGGACATTTTGAAGGTTGAGGTCAGCTCCAAGCTTGAGGACAATCCAAGAAATGCTTGGATTGTCACGAAGTGGGGAGGGGTCTACATCCACATAGCCCTCATCAGGTTCAGTGAAGGCCAACATCAGACCTTCTTGGGGGAAGTGGGCCTTTGGACAGAGACCAGGTTAGGGAGCAGAAGGATCTAGAATAACAGGACAGGTAAGGGCCCCAGAGCCCAGCTATGGTCAGTACCTTCTTTTTAGAATATGGGAGCAGGATCACTCACCATATTCTAGGATCTAGGGAGGGCATGTTAAAGCCAGTTCCCTGGAGTCCCAGGTCTATGTCCACCTCTTACACTTGTAGCAAAATTCAAGTGTTTAGTTGTTCCTTTGATTCAGCGCAGGTGTTCGGTTGTTGGGGGAGGTAGTTGGGAGCTACCTGCTTGCTTTTGTCTCCAAGCCCCTGGGCAAGTTCTGTCACTTGCTGTGGCAGTTACATAATCTGTCAACATGTGAAGGGGTGGAGTCTAGCCTATCAATCAGGTAAGAGCCAGTGAGGCCTCTGTGTGGGCATGGCCTTCTCCTGAGGATTCTGGGAACTCCTGCCTTCCTTCCTGGAGGTGGGACACACACTCCCTGCTTCATCTTTCTGCTGACAAGACACATAGAGCTACACTGATGGAGCCGGAGCCCTGGAGCTAGAGAAGCCACATGGAGACCCACCCAGCACTGAGATGCTTCCAGCAACACTGGATCCGCAAGACTTTCCACCGACTGGCCTGTGATCTTCCTGCATTTGGCGTCATTGCCTGTGTTGTGTGAGTCTGAAGAGGAATTTATAGACCGGTATGGGATATATGGGCTAATATCGGACTGATGGACTTGATCTGGACTGGGCTGGGATGTTTTCTCAATATACAATTGCTGTTTTATATAAAGCTCTTCCTTACACACATATGAGTGTCTATGAATTTGTTTCTCTAGTCTACCCGGGCTAACACACTTGATTTGCCTCTTTCCTCATCTATAAACAGATTTACGCTCGTGACCTCCCACAGAGGATCATTATGAGGATTAAATGTGTTAGTTCTTAGCAAGGAGCCTGGCACCGAGTCAGGGCTTAATAATGGTAGCACCTAGAATAGCCAGAGAGCCCTGGTGGTGCCACGGGTTAAGCATCAGATGGTTAACCACGGGGTGGGGATGGGGGAAGCATTTCAAACCCCTCAGCCACTCCAAAGAGGGGGGCGGGGAAGGAATGAGCAGTCTGCTCCTATAAAGACGTGCAGTCTCGGAAACCCTAAAGTGCTGATCTGCTCTGTCCCACAGGGCGACTGTGAGCTGGACGTGGCGCGAGGGTGGTTGGCTTGCTTCTGTGTGTCTTTCATTGTTCGTAACCCACACATCCTGCCCTTGGCCTCCTCATCACGGGTGCAATTCGCTTTTCTTGAGCCACCAGTCTCTGGGCCAACACACTGCTCCTCTTTTCCACGGGTCTCTTTTCATTAACCCGGACTTGAACGCATTTCATTGAGCTTGCTCCATCAGAAGCAGCCGGGCGTGTCTTATAGCCCATTCCATTTAGCGCTCGTTTACTCACTCACCTGTTCAGAATGGGCAGCGAGCAAACTGAACTGGGAGCTTGGGGAACACAAATGTCCAGGACACCCATCGCTCTGTCCCTTAGGGAGAGAACCCAGTAAAGATGTCGTAAGAGAATACGCCAGGGACACAGAACTATGCTCTAGGCATTTCTGGGATTGAATGCAGGGGAGCAGCTTGCTGGGGTAGGGTGGTGGTCGCTGTAGGAGACATTGAGTCGGTTCCAACCCATAATGAGCCCTGTGCACAACCGAGCAGAACACTGCATAGCCCTGCACCAGCCCCACAGTAGTTCCTGTGCCGGAGCCACTGTTGCAGCCACCGTGTCGCTCCATCTCCTTGAGGGCCTTCCGCTTTTTCACTGCCCTTCCACTTCACGGAGCATGATGTCCTTCTCCGAGGACGTTCTCTCCTGGCTCCATGTCCACTGTGTGTAAGAAGAAGTCTGGCCATCTTTGACTCGAATGAGCACTCTGGCTGGGATAGGGTTAGGAGACAGTAAGGGGCTTCCCCAAGTCTAGGGGAATTTGGGTGGGTGAGAAGCTGCATGCCTTGTGAGGATTCTCCAGCTCTGTGCTACTGGAGAGGGGAGTAGAGAAAGAGAGGAGAACGAGGCTGAATGAACGGCTGGAGCCCCACTGAGAAAAGACCTTCAGCACTATGCAGTAGAGCCCAAACTGGGAGCTTGAAGAGTCTTAAGAAGGGAAATGATTGTTTGTTCTTTAATGCCTGACACCTGATCCCGTCAACACCTCGTGATCACACAGGCTGGTGTGCTTCTTCCATGTGGGCTTTGTTGTTTCTCAGCTAGATGGCTTGTTTATCTTCAAGCCTTTAACACCTCAGATGCTATATCTTTTGATAGCCGGGCACCATCAGCTTTCTTCACCATATTTGCTTATGCACCAGCTTTGTCTTCAGCGATCGTGTCAGGAAGGTGAGCATCTCAGAGTGCCGAGGTGTCGAATAGATCAGGTATCAGGCATCAAACACCAAAAATCACATCATTGTGAATGAGGGGGAGTGCAGATTGGCGACCCAACGCCCATCTGTAGGCAACTGGACATCCCCTTAAAGAAAGGTCTCGGGAAGGAGATGAGCCAGTCAAGGATGCAGTGTAGCAACGATGAAACATACAACTTTCCTCTAGTACTTAAATACTTCCTCCCCCCGTCCAACCCCCCCATGATTATCCCAATTCTACCTTACAAATTTGGCTAGACCAAAGAATGTACACTGGTACAGATAGGAACTGGAAACACAGAGAATCCAGGACAGACGAACCCCTCAGGACCAGTGGTGAGAATGGAGATGCCAGGAGGATGGAGGGAAAGTGATGTAGAAAGGGGTAACCGATTACAGGGATCTACATATGGCCTCCTCCCTGGGGGACGGACGGCGGAGAAGTGGGTGGTGGAAAATGTCAGACAGTGTAAGATATGACAAAATAATAATTTATAAATTATCGAAGGTTCATGGGGGAGCGGGAATGGAGGGGGGAAATGAGGAGCTGTTACCAGGGGCGCAAGTAGAAAGCAAATTTTTGAGAATAATGAGGGAAACAAATGAGTAAATGTGATTGACACAATGGATGTATGTGTAGATTGTGGTAAGAGTTGTTCGAGCCCCCAATAAAATGATTTTAATTAAAGAAAAAAGAAGGGAAATGATTGGGTACAGCCCTTGGCCAGCCTCTGGAGAGCAATGTGGAGCACAGATCCAGAAGCCCCCCAGTCTGGTTAGGAAGAGCATCACTTCATCCACTACCTCCAGCAACACACCCCAGAGGCAGGGAGAGGGCTAGAACAACCTTCCAGCACCCAGGCAGAGGCCTGGAGCCCTCAGGCAGTCAGAGCGCTCCCCCTGGTGGCCCTTGCTGTCTCCTTGCAGGGTGAAGCTGGAGCACCCAGTGTGTAGGCCACCAGGACCGAAGCCCCAGGGCTCTAAAATGATGCTCTTGCTTACAAGAGTCCGTCTTGCCTTCTGCTGTGTCAGCGTCCTGGAAGGGCGTTGGGCTCCCTGCCAGCTGATGGTGACTTCCTACCACCCGAGCCTAAGTACCCGTCACTCCTTCTTTAGAACCATCGTGATGACAGGGACGATCAGCGCTGAAAGGATGACATCACGAGAATGCCAGGAAACAAGATGGGATGCCATCCACGGACCAGAAACGGTGACACATTTTAGGAAGAGAATAAGCCTCTGGGGTTGCACTGGCAGAGAAATCAGAGCCAAAGGCACCGTAGCCCGATGCCTCCCAAAAGGCTGTATGAGTTGACCCAGGAAAGCGAAGCATCATCCAAGGCGAGAGCCAGTAAAACAAAGACCAGCAATGGGCTGCCAGGTGTTTCTCTTAAAGAGCACTTCCGAACAGCAAGTGCCGTTCCACCTCCTCCTGTTTACGTGGAGGAGGCAGGCAGACAGGCCAGGCCAAATCCCAGAAATGCTCGCCAAAGAAAGTAACAAGGTCCGAGAGAGGCAGGCTGATGGGGTTGCAGGCCTTCTTCCAGCGGACCTGGGGCAAGGATGGAGAGCAAGAAGGGAAGTGATGGCAGCTTGACCTAGGGATGAAGTAAACAGCTGTGCCCACCCACGGAACAAAGCCCTTCTTTTGGCAAATACAAGAGTCCCCTGGCCAGCTTCCTGCCCTTAGTCCATACAGGGAGACTTGCCACCATGACGCCTCAGTGTCTTACATAGACTCCTTCCCTGTCTTCCACTACCCCACTCAAGCAAGACCTGTCAGAAAAGTAGACCCAAAGCCTACTAGTTAGTTGCTTCACCAAAATCCTTTTTCTCTTCTTCAGAAGCCATGAAGACTTTTGCAGGGCATATGGGCCCTCAGCTAAACACTATCCTTCCTAGTCTTCCTTGCATTTAGGTCATGTGGCTGGCGTGAACTGAAATGATCTGCCCAGTTCCCCATCCTGCCCTCCCCTTGATCTTTCTGCTGACTGGAGTGTAGAGATGCTCGTGGGAGATGGAAGCCACATGCCAGGGATGGCACAAGACCAAGATCCAAGCTGTCAGATGCCCACGCTGGAAGCGACTCTGTCAACTCAGGGCCACTTACACTCATACTGTTGTTACACAGAGAGAGACTTCTTTTTTTAAAAAATGTATTATTAATTGGGAATTAAGGCATACATCATATCGTTTGATAGTTCAATCACATCAAGCACTACTATACAATTGCTACCACCATCAGCTTCCAAGCCTTCTTTTAAGAGAGAGACTTCTGTCTTGCGTAAACCGCTGTTACAGTTAGGTCCTGGTTACAGCAGCTGGAGCCTGTATCCCACCACATAGACTAACTTTACAACACAATCTTTTATCCGGAACTGTGTAGCAAGCTTTAGGAAAAATCATTCTCATGAAACAGAAGGTCTCAAATGGGGGAACAAGAAGGAAACTCATGCCAAAAAAAAAACAGAGGATTTGAGTATTAGAACCTTAATATAAACTGTTATTGCAATAATCTAGAAGATATTTTATTTACTAGAAAGAAACCGTTTTCCATAAAGATTCAGCAACTAGAGAAAAGAGCCAGTTATTGATAAGTGAAAATATTATTCATGACAAAACTTTAGTGGATGAACTGAATGATGTGATAGGTGATCTGCTTCTTGACATGATCACTGAAGACAAATGGTGCATAAGCAAATGTGTTGAAGAAAGCTGACGGTGCCCGGCTATCGAAAGATATAGCGTCTGGGATCTTAAAGGCTTGACGGTAAACAAGCGGCCATCTAGCTGGGAAGCAACAAAGCCCACATGGAAGAAGCACACCTGCTTGTGTGATCGTGACGTGTCGAGCATCAGAAGACCCAGAACAAACCATCATGTTGATGCAAAGGCGGGGCGGAGGGGCGTGGAGTGGAGACCCAAAGCCCATCTGTAGACCATTGGACACCCCCTCACAGAAGGGTGATAGGTGATCTGAAAGAGACAACCAAGAGAATCTCCCAGAATGTGCATCCAAAGTCAGAGGCAAAAATGAAGACCTCCTGGAGGATTGATCTAGGAGGGTTGACATCACCAAGCAGAAGACCTAAGATACAGATCACAGACATCGGAGGGGGAGAAATAAAGACAGCGCAAAAGAAATGGTCTCTGAGTTGAAGAAACACATCCACATTTCTAAATTACGTTGAACTTAGGTCAGGAGTTAGTGAAATGAAAGTCAGAACACCAAAGATAAAAACAAAAAGCTTTCAGAGAGGAGGAACAAGAACCAATACTTACCATGGAATTTCTCCTCAGTAACACCGAAGGACAGTGTGATAATGCCTTTAAAGTTCTGGAGGGCAGTAACTTTGAAAAGAATTCTGTAACTATCAGACTCTGAGAGCAAGATATCGTCATTTTATGTATGCAAGAGTGCAGAAAGTTTATCACCTAGACACCTGTATTTTCTGAAAGAAGAACAAGCCTCCTGGAGTTATTTCTGTCAATCAAAAGGGAAACACTTTTTTTAACGATGATATGGGATTCAAGAAGGAGTAAAGAAAGCTATAAATGTACTGAAGAAATATTTTAACACTAGAGGGTTTTTCTTTGGGCGACAAAGTGTTAGTGATACGGGAGTGTGTTTTCTTTATTGCCTTTTTTTGTGGCGCATCAGACTGACTGGTTTCACAGAGAATGAGAGCCTCACAATCATAGTATTTCATAGTATTTTATTCTGTTTTAGAATGAACCTACAGACTAGGTGCATATAAGTGAACCTGAAGTAAAACACATCGCAATGTAAATTTAATAAAGCTTGATCATGCAAAAGTAATCATAAATCTAAAGATGTAGTACATTGGGAAAAGCTGCTGCAAAAGAATTCTTTTAAATGTCTAAAAGCAAAGATGTCACTTTGAAGACTAAGATGTGCATGACCCGCTAAGTGACCACTGCTATCAAGTCAATTCTGACTCATAAGGCCCATATTTACCCATATAAGACTGTACAAATCTTTACGCGAACAGACAACTTTATCTTTCTCCTAAGGTTTCTAGGCCAATGCCTAACCTATAGCAGCACCACCAGGGCCAGGATCTTTTCAGTTGCTTCATTTGCATGTGAACCATGTGACTATGTAAAATCAAAGAAGAATTGGTGCCTTTGAACTATGGTGTTGGCAAATATAGATATATATATATTAAATATACCACCAACTGACAGAAAGAAAAAAATTAATTTATTTAATAAATAACAAATAAATCTGTCTTGGAAGAAGTACAGCCAGAATGTTTCTTAGAAGCAAGGATGTTAAAACTTTATCTCATGTATTTTGGTCAAGTTATTAGTAAGAACCAGCCCCTCAAGGACATCATGCTTGATAAACTAGAGCAGCGGTTCTCAACTTGGGGGTCGGGACCCCTTTGGGGCTCAAATGACCCTTTCACAGGGGTTGCCCGATTTATAACGGTAGCAAAATTACAGTTATGAATTAGCAATGAGAATAATTTTATAATTAGAGGTCACCACACATGAGGAACTGTATTAAAGGGTTGCGGCATTAGAAAACTTGACCTAGGGAGTCAGGGTAAGAGGGGGAAACCTTCCAAAACCAGATTGACACAAGGGCTGCAACAATGGTTTCCAGGTAGCACCCACTGTGAGGATGGTACAGGACTGGGCAGTGTTTCATCCTGTTGTTCCTACAGACTTGGTACAGCTCTGAGTTGAAACTGACTCAGTCACACCTAACCACAACCAAATTACAATTTGGAGGTAGAAAGAATGGAAAACGCACCAGTTTCTTCATGACTCATAGCAGAAGGTGAGAGATACTCTCTAAAGTTATAGTATTCTCTTGTTCTGTTTGCACAACTGCCTCTTGATCCTTGTACACGTTCCGCAGGAACACAATTAGTGTTCTGGAATTCCCATTCTTCTCAAGGCTATCCGTAATTTATTATGATCCACAAAGTCAGATACCTTTGCATAGTCAAAAAAACACAAGTAAGCACCTTTCTGGTGTTCTCTGCTTTTAGCCAAGAGCCATCTGATGTCCGCTGATATCCCTTGTTCTATATCCTCTTCTGAATCCAGCCTGAACCTCTGGGAGCTCCCTGTCAGAGTCAGTTGTACTTACAGAACAAGGGAATTCTGCGTGGTTTAAAATCAGGAAACGTGTGCAGGGCTGTATCTTCTCATCATACTTCGTCCATCTGCATGCTGAGCAAATAGTGCTGGGAATATGAAGAATACAGCAGAAGGATCAGGAGAAGGCTTGTTAACAACCTACAATATGCAGGTGACACAAGCTCGCTTGCTGAAAGTGAGGACAACTTGAAGCACTTGCTGGAAAAGATCAAGGGTTACAGCTGTAAGTATGGATTACAAATCAATATAAAGAAAATCAAAATCCTCACCACTGACCAATAGGAAGCATCCTCATAAATGGAGAAAAGATTGAAGTCACCAAGGAGTTCATCTTGCTTCGATCCACACTCGATGCTCACGAAAGCAGCATGGGGCCCTTCTGCACAAGCTCTTCTGGGATGTTGGAAAGGAAGGATTTCACTGTGAGGACTAAAGTGCACCTGAAGCCATGACATTTCCAATGGCCCCATATGCCTGTGAACATTGGACATTGAATAAGGAAGACCAAAGTAGAAGCGATGCATTTGAATCATTTTGCTGGTGAAGGATATTGAACATACCACGGACTACCAAAAGAACAAACACATCTCTCTTGGAAAAAGTATAGTCAGTATGCTCCAAGAAGGAGGAGACTTCATCTCACACACTTTGGACAGGTTGTCAGGAGAAAACAGTCGCAGGAGAAGAGCAGCCTGCTCATTAAAGTGGAGGGGAAGCACACAGAGGAAGGTCTTCAGTGAGATGGACCGACCGACTGGCTGCAACAATGCACGCAAGAGTAACAGTTGTGAAGATGTCACAGGACCAGGTGGTGCTTCATTCTGTTCTACATAGTGTCACTATCTCCACAAGTATTGGGGTCAAGGTTCCATATTGGGGGAGTACAACTTAATCCATACCATCAGTGTCAAAATCAAGTAAGGATGGCTTTGTATTATGTTAGTCTGGGTTGGCTAGAGAAACAAATCCAGAGATACCCAGATATGTGTGAGGAATGACTTTATATCAAAGAGTAATTGTATATTGAAGAAATATCCCAATCCAGTCCAGATCAAGTCCATAAGTCCGATGTTAACCCATAAGTCCAATACTAGTCCATAAGTCTCTCTTCAGACTCACAAAGCACATGCAATGATGCCAAATTCAGGAAGATCACAGGCCAGTGGGTGCAAATTCTGTGGATCCGGTGGCGGTGGAAGCATCTCAGTGCTGGCGCAAGTCTCCATGTGACTCCTCCAGCTCTTCAAGTGTGGCTCCTCAACAGGAAGTGAAGCAGGGAGAAGGTGTGTGGCCTACCGCCAGGGAAAAAGAGAGGACGTTCCCAGAATCCTCATGAGAAGGAGGCATCATCAGACTGTGACCTGATTGATAGGCTCGACTCCACCCCTTCACTCTTAATAGCCTCAAGTTGACACAAGATTATGTAACTACCACAGTGACATGCCACCCCAGTAGCAAATTTCATCACTACTTGTTGTCATGCAAACATATCTATAGTACAATTTAAGATATCAAATGTGTCTTGACTACTGTGGGATAGCTCGCTCTTTTGCCCAACACATGTTTATGAGGAATTTATTTAGATAACTAAATCTGAAGCCGTCTTTGATTCATATCTTCAGCCGCATCTCCAACTTCTGTCCTCTGGCCCAGTGGTTCTCAACCTTCCTCATACCGCGACCCTTTAATACAGTTCCTAATGTTGTGTTGACCCCCTAACCATAAAATTATTTTCATTGCTACTTCACAACCGTAATTTTGCTACTGGTATGAATCAGGTGACCTCTGTGAAAGGGTCGTTCAACCCCCAAAGGGGTCGAGACCCAAAGGTGAGAACTGCTGCTCTAACCACACGGAGCCTACCCACTTCCGCCAACATCTTCCTGCTTTTGCCCGCAGACTCTCCTTTGCTTCTTGCTGAAAGCCCATTCATTCTTTACAACCCAGTGTTGTTGTTATTAGGTGTCACTGAGTCGATCCTGACCATAGTGATCCTCTATACAGTAGAATGAAACACTGCCCCTGCACCATCCTCCCAAGGCTGTTCCCCTTGAGCCCATTGTTGCAGCCATTGGGTCAATCCATTTTGTTGGTGGTCTTCCTCTTTCTTGCTTACTGTCTGCTTTGCCAAGCATGATATCCTTTGCCAGGGACTGGCTTCTCCTGATAACACGTCTAAAGTACATGAGACAAAGTCTTGCCATCCTCAGCTCTAAGGAACATTCTGGCTGGACTTCTTACAAGATAGAGTCGTTTGGTTTTCTGGAAGTCTACAGTATGGTCAGTGTTTTCAACATCACAACAATTCAAATGCATCAATTCATTTTCAGCCTTACTCATTCACTGTCCAACCTTCGCATGCGTATGAGATGATTGAAACTATCATGCCTTTAAGGCCTGGTGGGCCAGCATGTGCTCCACTCCCTGCCCCTCCCCCTTCATCTGCTCCCTTGTGCTCCGATCAGACATGTCCCTCTCCCAGAGCTGCAGATTCAGTGCTGTCCTCTGAAATATATTCTCCTGTGGGGAGGGACAGGTGCCCCACGTAGTTTGGATTGGGGCCCCTCAGACCTCTCCACTGGTTCCCTACTTGACGCCAGCATGTTGCATTCACATCTTGGAGCACTGGGTTGAAGTCTGGTCCCTCTTTCCCTTTGGAGATATAAACAATACCCTCCCCTTGGGTGGGTTAGTGTCCTGTGCCCCAGCCAGTCCACAGAGAGGACCACATGGCCTGCCCCACTATGAGACACGACGTTCCTCATTGACCCATAGCCCTACAGGGGACAACACTGGAGATACAGTGTGGGAATTGCGCCCGATCTGATCCCACCACACTGAGGCAGAACACTAAGGGGGTGCAACAGAACAGCAAGAGAATGGAGCGGCGAGGTCCCCAGGGAATGCCGAAGGTGCACTTTGGGGTCAGGGCTTGGTGCCCCAACAGACTGGACTGGAAGCACTCCTAAAGACCAACAAACAGTCCTTGAACAAGCTTTTCTTTCTTGTGGTTATTTTTTTGTTTTTTTTCCCACTGGTTTGTTGTTGTTTTGTTTTATACTGTTGCTCGGTTTTGCTCTGTCTTGTTTTGTGCATGTTATTATCTCCACGGGTCTGTCTAAATAAGATAGGCTGGATGAACAATCTGGAGGAGAAAACAATGGGACTGACAATTCCGGAGGGACATAGGAGAGGGGGTGGTTGGGGGAAAGGTAGTGTTGTTAACAAACCCAGGGACAAAGGAACAACAAGTGATCCAAATCGGTGGTGAGGAGGGTGTAGGAGGCTTGGTAGGGTGTGATCCAGAGTGATGTAACCAAGAGGAATTTCTGAAACCCAAATGAAGGCTGAGCATGATAGTGGGACAAGAGGAAAGTCAAAGGAAATAGAGGAAAGAGCTAGGAGGCAAAGTGCATTTATAGAGGTCTAAATACAGGCATGTACATATGTAAATATATTTATAGATGAGGATGTGGAAATAAATCTATGTGCATATATTTATAGGTTTAGTATTAAGGTAGCAGATGGACATTGGGCCTCCACTCAAGTACTCTCTCATTGTAAGAATACTTTGTTCTATTAAACTGGCATTCTGTGATGCTCACCTTCCTGACACAATTGCTGAAGACAAAGCGGGTGAATATACAAACATGGTGAAGAAAGCTGATGGTGCTCGGCTATCAAAAGAGATAGTGCCTGAGGTCTTAAAGGCTTGAAGGTAAATAAGCGGCCTTCTGTGCGATCATGAGGTGTCAAAGGGATCAGGTCTCAGGCATCATCAGAACAAAAATCATATCATTGTGAATGAGGTGGGTAGTGCAGAGTGGAAACCCAAAGCCCGTTTGTAGGCCACTGGACATCCCCTTACAGAAAGGTTTCAGGGAGGAGACAAGCCTGTCAGGGTGTGATGTAGCAATGATGAAACATACAACTTTCCTCTAGTTTCTAAATGCTCCCCTCACACACACACTATCATGATCCCAATTCTACTTTACAGACCTAGCTAGACCAGAGGATGTACACTGGTACAATAGGAACTGGAAACACAGGGAATCCAGGACAGATGATCCCTTCAGGACCAGTGATGTGAGTGGCAATACAGGGATGGTGGAGGGAGGGTAGGTTGGAAAGGGGGAACCAATTACAAAGATCTGCATATAACATCCTCCCTGGGGGACAGACAACAGAAAATTGGGTGAAAGGAGACGTCAAACAGTGTAAGATATGACTAAATAATAATTTACAAAGTATCAAGGGTTCATGAGGGATGGGGGGGAATGAGGAGCTGATGCCAGGGGCTTAGGTGGAGAGCAAATGTTTTGAGAATGATGAGGGCAATGAATGTACAAACATGCTTTACACAATTGATGTATGTATGGATTGTGATAAGAGTTCCATGAGCCACTAATAAAATGGTTTTAAAAGAAAATATCATGCCTTGATTCAGGCACATCTGTGTCCTCAAAGGGACATCCTTGCTCTTCAACACTTTAAGAAAAGAGGTTTTGTGCAGCAGATTTGCCTCATGCAGTATGCAGTTTGATTTCTTGATGGATATGTCTGTGACCGTTGATTGTGGATCCGAGCAAGATGAAATTCTTGACAAACTTCGGTCTTTCTCCGTTTATCATGATGTTGTCTTTTCCCCAGTTGGGAGGACTGTTGTTTTGTTTACCTTGAGCTGCAATCCGTCCATAGCAAGGGCGGCAGTCTTTGATGTTCATTAGCTAGTGCTTTAAGTCCCCTTTGCTTTCAGCAAGCAAAGTTGTATCATCTGCGTAGCCCACTTTGTCAATAAGCCTGCCTCGATCTTGATGCTGTGTTCTTCTTCATATAGTTCCGTTTCTCTGATTATTTGCTCAACATACAGATTGAGTAAGAATGATTTTGAGTACGAATGATGAAAAGGTATATCCCTGACACACACTTTTCCTGCTTTGAAAACACGCAGTAGTCCCTTCTTCTGTCTTCAGGAGCACTTCTGGAATTCCCGTTTCCACCATGTTATCCGTACAGACGAATGCTATTGCAGAGTCAATGAGACACAAGTAAACAACTCTCCGGTATTCTCTGCTTTCGCTCAAGGTCCATCCAGGGCAGCAAGGATAACTCGTGAGCTACGTCCTCAGCTTGTGGAAACATTTCAACAGTCATTCTCAGCAAGTTCACTAATTCCTTTGGAGCAGCTTTGACTTCTTCCATTAAAATGAGTTCTTGGCCAGATGCTACCTCTTGATACAGTTGAACGTTGCGATTCTTTGGGTGCAGTAACAGTGTATTCCTTCTATCTCCCTTTGATGCTTTCTGCATCGTTCAGTGTTTTGTCCATAGAATCTTTCACTATTACAACTCAAGGCTGAATTTGAATTTTTTCCTTCAATTCTTTCAACGTGGGATATGAGGAATTTGTTCTTTCTTTTTCGCTTTCGATCTCCAGGTCGTTGTACATTTCATTATAATACACTGCTTTGTCTTCTCAAGTTGCCCTTTGAAATTTTCTGTCCAGCTCTTGTGTTTCATTTCCTTTGTCTACTCCATATCCACGAGCAAGTCAGAGTCTCCTTTACCGCTAAAGCCTGCCCTCGTGAGCCCTCCCTGCTCAACTTGGACTCAGGACCTGTTTCCGCCGTGGCATCCACCATGTCTCGTGAGCTGTTTTTAGTTCTGTCTCTCTCCGTTAACACAAAGTCTATAACGCTAGGTTTTGTTGACTGTGGTAGAACATGGTGTTGTTAGTGGCTGTCAAATTGATTCTGGCTCAGGAGAACTCTTTGGAGGTAAGGAGACTGTTCCACTGGGCGTCCAGACCTGGCCTTTCAGAAGCAGGTGGTTAGGCCAGAGCCACGGTACTTCTGAGTAGGTTTGAGCCTCCAGCTTTGGGGCTGATAATTGAGTACTTAACTTACAAGAATTTGCACAACTCATATGTGTAAAACTTTAGTAGTTGTTTGCATATGTATGCCCATGTAATACACAGGCAAATAGATCAAGAGATAGAATATTTATATCAGCCCGGAAGTCCCTTCATGCCCTTTCCCAGCCAATACCACCCACTGCACCAAAGGTAACCACTGTTCCGACTTCAAACACCATACAATTGGTTTTCATAATGTGACTGCACAGAAGGGCGGGGGGTTTTCTATAAGCTAAAAGGAGCCCTTTTAATGCAGTGGTTATGTGTTGGGCTGCTAGCTGCAAGGTCAACAGTTTGAAACCACCAACTGCTCCGCAGGAGAAAGACAGGACTTTCTACTCCCGTAAAGGTGCTAGACCTCACTAGAGATCAGGAAATGCAGGTTTTCAAAAAGAAAACGCCGGTTGTTGCACACAGACTAGCGAGCCATGGTGGCTTAGTGCTTAAATGCTCCCCTGCTAACCGAAAGGTCAGTGGTTCAAACCCAGCAGTCACTCTGTGGGAGAAAGATGAGGTCTGTCGACTCCTGCCAAGGTTTACAGCCTCAGAAAAGCCTGTGTGAGGCTACTAGGAGTTGGAATTGACTTGATGCCAGGGGGTTTGGGTTTTTCTAAGTCACTATGAGTTGGAATCTACTTGACCCAACGGGAGTTTTGGTTTATACGCAGAATGAGGGCCACCATGTCAGAGATGCCCGTGTCCAAATTCTCAGCGCTTATGACTGTGTGACGTTGTGTGGTGTCCTGGATTGAGTGAGTCCCCTAAGCTGTGTGGTAAATGCTAACCTCCATATCTGAGGTTATAACCCCTTTTGAGTTGGGTTTTTCTTTGCTATGTTAATGAGACGGGATTGGTGTAAAATTGGGTGCTGAGCCAATCTCTTGAGATGTAAGAGAGATTACCCAAGCAAGCAAAAGAAGCAGAAATAAGGAAAGAGGGATGCCAAGGAGTAGGAGCTCTAGACAGACAAGGCCCTTCCTCCAGAGCTAACAAAGAAAGAAAGCCTTCCCCAGAGCCAGCACTCTGGATTCAGAGACCTGGCCCCCAAACTGTGAGAGGACACTTTTCTGTTTTTTCAAGCCACCCTTGTGGTACTTCTATCACAAGAGCACCAGACCGCAGAGCCACAAGCACGAGGAGCTGTGCAGAAGCTCTGAAACTAAGGTTCATGGGACGGGGAGCTGACCTGGCTTATCCAGCCCACCCAACGGTGCTAAGTGGAAGAGGGGAGTGAGAGGCTAACTCGGTTCTTCCTTTTCAAGATTGTTCTGGGAATTTGGGGCCTTTGCGACATAATGTTGAAGAGGAATCTTCATAACCATCTGAAAATGTTATTGAAACACCCCACCCCCTTTCCAGCTACAAAACTTTTTTAAAGTGAGAGAGAGATAAGGAGAGTGAGTGTCAGAGTGATGCCATGTAAGAAAGACCCACAGTACTGACCTGCGATGGGGGGGGGGGGGGGGGTGCCACAGGCCAAGGAATGCCGGTGGCCTCAGGGAGCTGGGAAAGGCATTTAACCAGGGACTCCGACTTCTGAGAGCACCCTAAGGGCCTAGGGGTTCCTGGTTGGACTGTTAACCATCAGGTCAGCAGTTTGAAATCACCAGCTGCTCTTGGGGAAAGTCTTGGAAACTCACCAGGGCAGTTCCAGCCGGTCCCATAGGGAAGCTGTGAGTTGGCATCAACTCAGTGACAGTGAGTTGGGAGTTTAGATTTCCGACCTCCAGAACGGTAACAGATTAAATTCATGCTGTATTTAGGTTGTTTTCCATGTTTTTTTCATGCTTTGTTACACTGGCAATAGAAAACTAATTGAGCCATGTCAGCAGTCTGAATCCACCAGCAGCCCCTCGGAAGAAAGATGCGGCTACCTTCTACTCCAGGAAAGATGTGTGGTCTGGCGACCGACAGGGAAGTGCTACCCTGTCCTCTAGGGTCGCTGTGAGTCAGAATCAACTCCATGTGTTTTGGGATTTGATAATACATTCAAAGAAAGCTAGTCGGACAATAGTCTGTTGAGATCCATAAGATTGTCATTGGCTAATTTTGAAAAGCAGATTGCCACACCTCTCCTGCTAGCCTTTCTGAGTGTGGAGACACCATCGAAGCCTGTGCACCATGAGCAATAACGTTGGAATTTGAAATGCCAAGACTGGTGGGATTGTCTGCCTGAGAGTGTCCCTCCCCATCCGCCTCTGGTGCAACCCAGGGGTGTCCACTTTGGGCTCTAGCCAGATGTCCTGAGACTCGTTGGCTATGGAAGAGGCTTTCCTGTTTGGCTCATGTAGCCTTGCCTTGGCCATGATGGCTTGTCCAGGACGGCCCCCTCCTCAGGCCTCCGGGGCTCCAGCCGTAGCTAGCTGGGTTCTCATCCTTGTTCTAGCCACTGGATCTAGGGCAGTTTCTGTGGAAATAAGAACACCTTGTGGTCAGACATCTTGACCAAACTGGCTGTTGAAGTCAGTGCAGGCAGGGCTTTCTAGCAGCTGCGATCTTAGTGCCAAACAGCTTGGCCCCCATGTCCACCATGTGACCTTCAGCAGAGGGTGCACATCTTCCTTCTGGCTCAAGGGGCAGGCCTGTTGACCCACCTCCAGGTCCATGCAGGGAAACCTGTCATGGACTCCATTTCTCTGGTGACTTGTGAAGGTCTCCTCCCCAATACCCTGGAGAGAGTGCTTTCTCTGTCAGCGTATGTCAAAATTTCACGTGTGTTGAAGATAGGCCATTTTCTTAGGGTCACTTGGTCACAGATCTAAAAGAATTGGCTCATTAGACTGGGGCCTTCCTGGGTCTTGTCGGTTGGCATCTACTGTCTACACTTACAGCCCAGCCCCCACAGCCACCACCCCTGCCCCACCCCTGGCTCTTACATTGAGAGCTTCCAGCACTGTGGCCGCTCAGCAGGATAGCAGAGAGCACTGGCCCAGGAGTCTGAGGAGTGTGGCCTTGGGCCAGTCATTCCCACTGTGGTTCTGATGTCCTGGCTGTAGAAGGAAGGGGTGGAGCTGCGTGCTCCTCGCCTCTCTCTGGCTCCCCAGCCTGAGCAGCTGACCCTGCTGGCAGGTCCATGCTGCTCTGGCCTTGGAGGGTGAGGAGAATCCCCTGTGTGACAAGCAGCATGGGGCTAGCTCACAGGTGCAGGCTGGCCATGGCACCTAGGCAGGGGGTGCTGACTCAGTGAGACACCTGTCTGTTCCTGTCCACACTGCCGTCTCACCTGGTCTTACAGTATCCTGTACCATCCACACAATCGTTGTTTATGTTCGAGCCCATTGCTGCAGCCACCGTGGCAATACATCTGGTTGAGGACCTTCCTCTTTTTCACCACCTCTCTACTTTACCAAGCACGAGGTCCTTCTCCAGGGACTGGCCTCTCCTGATTAGAGTGGAAGTCTCACCGTCTTTGCCCCTGAGGAGCATTCTGGCTGTACATCTTCCAAGACCGATTCGTTTGTTCTTTTTGGCGGTCCGTGTTTCTGTCAATATTCTCTGGCAACACCGTCATTCAAATACACCATTTCTTCTTCAGTCTTCCTTATTCCGTGTCTAACTTTCACAGGCAGATGAGGTGACTGAAAATATTTTGGCTTGAGTCAGGCGCACCTTAGTCCTCAAAGTAACCTCGTGGCTTTAAAGAGGTCCTGTTCAGGAGATCCATCTACTCAATACAATGTGTTGTTTGAGTTCCTGGTTGTGGAGCTAAGCAAGATGATTTCCTTAACAACTTCGATCTTTTCCCCCCTTGACTGTGCTGAGATCTAGTGGTCCAACTGTGAGGATTTTGCTCTTCTTTACATTGAGCTGTAATCCATTCTGACGGTTACAGTCCTTTGTCACCATCAACAAGTGATTCAAATCTTCACTTTGCAGCAAGCAAGGTGTGGTGCCTGCACACCACAGGCTGTTAATCAACCTTCCTGGAACCCGAACCCTGAGGCCAGGCTCGTCTCCAGATCACCCAGCTTCCCTGGTGGTTTGTTCAGCATACAGATGGAAGAAGTTTGTTAGAAGAGGCAACCTTGATGACCCCCTTTCCTGATTTTAAACCTTTGTTCTGTCCACAAAACTGCCTCTTAGCCACGTACAGGTTCCACACAAGCTCAACTAGGGATATGGGATTCCTTTTCTTCTCAAGGATACGCTTCGTTGTCATCATCCACAAGGCCTAATGTCTTTGCCTAGTCAATAAAACACAAGTGAACATCTTTCTGACATTCTCTCTTTAAACCAAGATCTATCTATCTGTCCTCTTCTGAATCCGGCCTGAACCCCTGGCAGATCTCTGTCAATATGCTGCCGCAGCCATTATTGAATGATCGTCAGCACAATTCTGCTTGCATGTGATGTCAAAGATAATTGTTCTATAATTGGAGCGTTCTGTTGGGTCACCTTTCTTTGGGATGGGTACAAATATGGATCTCTTCCAGCCAGTTGGCCAAGTAACTATCTTCCAAATTAACTGGCTTAGACGAAGGAGTGCTTCCAGTGCTTCGTCAGCCATTGACATGTTTCCATTGGTACTCCATCAATTTCTGTAACCTTGTTTTTGGCTAGGGCTTTCAGTGCCACTCGGACTCTTCCATCTGCACCATTGGTTCTTGCTGATATGCTATCTCCTGAAATAATGGAATGTTGGCTAGTTTCTTGTGGGTACAGTAACTGTGCGTTCATTCCATCTTCTTTGATGCTTCCTTCATCATTCAATATTTTGCCCATAGAACCTTTCAATAGAAATGCTGATTATAAGGGCCAATCACATATCCCAGTTTACCTGGGACAACCCTGGTTTATTTCTGTTGTTTCATCATAATTATGTGGAAATGTGTATTTCAGCTTGAATGATATCTACTACAGCCGCCCTGTTGTGATGTGATGTGTTTGGTTTCCTCCCCTACTCCTCCTCCCACCCCTCAGCCCTATCTGGGAGGATGACCTTTCTGCCTAAGAGCTGATCACTCTCGCCAGAGTAGACATGTAACTGGTCAGTTGTATTGTGGCTTCCCATGGACCAAAATCCATCACTGCGTTTGCTGGAGGGGTTTCAGTGAAGACACACGTGATCCCCTGCACCACTCACTGCCCCGCTCTGAAGTACCACGTGAGAAAGGTGTTTGTGGGCCACCCTTTGCTTCCTGCAGGGGACATATCCACAGGAAGAGATGTTTCTTTCTTTCTACTTCAAGGGCTCTGTAATGGAGCCTATCTCCCATCTCTCCTTGGCTCCCAGAAAGCTATATAAATTGGCAGGTCTGCTCCCATGGGCTTCTCATTGTGTCCCATGCCAAAGAAAATTGTAACCCCGAACCATTGCCTGGCTTTACCCCATGGGCTTCAGGCACTGAAGCAGGCTGCACAGTGGGGAAAGAAAAGAAAAGAAAGCGATATAAACCCAAAGCTGAATTACGGAAGCACTGCAAGCCCTAGGGCGGAGTATACAGGCATTGTGTTTGTTATGGTTAGTCTTCCCTCCACTCTTGACTTCTTGCCATCTTTATAGCTTCCTGTGTCTTTGACTTGCTATGCTTCGTGATAGTTTTCTTGTATTTATTTATCATTACTTTATTAGTATGATTTTGTGGGAAGCTACCTTCAATCCCCAGTAGAACCAAGCTAGGAAAGAAACAGGCACAAGGAGGAAACGGAAAAGGTGAAAAGGTGTCTTTTTAGTTCACGGCAGGTTACAGCGTCTGCCGTGTCAGAACCTTATTGGAGTCTCACAGATGAGTCTGTCTTCTGAGCTCCTCTATTGAAGGGCAAAGCGTGAACTCTTCAAGTCAGTATCAGCGCATGCCTGGTGGAGATCAAGGCGGGGGCATGAAGGGCGGCTGGTGTCAGAGGAGCAGGTCTGGCTGCATTGGAGGAAAGAAAGGCGTTCACAAGGACGCAGGTCACTCGACCAGGCCCTCGCCCAATGGATGGACAGCTGAGGGGGCGGCTGGAGAATGAGCTCTGGTCACAGAAGGCCTGGGTTCAGGAACCAGCGCTGCCTCTTAGGAACCATAGGCCCTTTCATAGGCCACCTTCCCTCCATGGTCCCCTGTCTCCTCATTCGGAAAGTACAGGGTTTGAATGAGACAGAGCCCACCACTGCGGCCTTTAAAACCGACCATGCTCCTGAGTGAAAGGGATCGGCCTAGGCAGACTAGCCTCCAGCTGTGCCTGGGAGGAGGCTCATGGGAGCAGGTTCCATTCAGAACAAGTGTTTCCATCAGCTTGGTAAGGCTCCCACTTTTAAGCAACTTCCAGGGAATCCCTGAGGCACTGACCTTCTGGAAAGGCAGCAAATCTGGAGGAACCTGCCAGACCACGGTCCAATCAGGTGGCCACAGCTGTGTTAAGCTGAGTTTCCAGAGGTCGCGAGAGCGCTGTCCTTTCCGCTTTACCCTGAAGCATGGCCTCAGGACTAACCCGGAGGAAACGATGCTGAGTGATTGAGCCCCTCGAGGGCCCTTTCAAAGTCAGGGTGAGATAGAGATTAATACTAAGCCCGGAGCCAACTAACCCACCAGTACCACCTCCACCACCAGCCAGTGTTGGAACAGCAGCATCTACACCCGTGATCTCATTGGACCCACGGTGACCCGGAGGCGCACTGAGGCAGGAGCTGATGTCGCCCAGTTGGAGGTTAAGTGGTGACAGAGTTATAACCAGTTGCTACCAGTTAATTCCCACTCATGGGGACCCCGTGTGTGCAGTAGTAGAATAGGGCAGATAGGGGCTTTATTGGTTTGAGTAACTGATTTTTCAAAAATAGATCAATACGTCTTTCTTCCAAGGTGCCCCTTGTGGGGACTTCACTCTTCTACTTTTTGGTCAGCAGCTTGGTTCCCAGCTAAGTACTTGAGCTATTTGCACTACCCCGGGACTCGAACTTAGGCACACGAGTCCACCCCAGGGCAGGAAATGACATTGGGGCCTCTTGTCTCTTAACTGCCCTTCACGTCACAGAACCCTGCCCCGCCTTCTGCTCCCAGCACCTCACACCGCCATGGGCCTCAGAGCCATAGCAGGCGGCCAGCCACCCCAGCCCCACAAGAAAGCAGAATGGAGAGTGTGGGCCCTGGGGTACAGGAAGCTGGGGAGTTTGGATTTCTGTTTGCGTTTCCTGGTTAAACTGTTAGGAATGTTAGCCAGAGTTATGCTGAGTCCGCGCTGCGTACCCAGTGGGCAAGTCGTAGTAACGCTCTTCTCTCTTGTGTGTGTCTGCTTGGCCCCGATCCCTGCAGAAGAGCTTCATTTCTCCTCGACGGCCATTGACCTCCAGCTCCGGGTGAGACAGGAGAAGAGACCAGAACGAGGCCACCCTCGGCATCCAGAGTGGCTTCTTTCAGGCCAGAACCAGAGATGACTGGGCCACGGACACAGACGTCTCCGACCTTCCACAGTCTGCATAGCACACAGGGGACTTCCAGGGGGACACCTGCCACTGCCCACTGAAGTAATACAATGGCAATATTGACATCCTCCGTGACGTTTCCCAGAC
Organism: Tenrec ecaudatus; assembly: GCF_050624435.1. Classification (NCBI taxonomy): domain Eukaryota; kingdom Metazoa; phylum Chordata; class Mammalia; order Afrosoricida; family Tenrecidae; genus Tenrec; species Tenrec ecaudatus. The sequence goes on along the minus strand of NC_134530.1, from coordinate 65,972,455 downwards.
AGACACTCAGGCAGGAACTGCTGGTGCGTTTTCTGTCTGCAAAGTAGAGAGTCATGATGCACGATCGGAATGGTCCGGGCCCTGATGCCCTGCTCTGAGTCCACTCACAGCCAGTGACACTTGCAAAAAAAACAAAAACAAAACAAAACAAATAAGCACCCTCCCGAAGCTGTCTTTGGTCTGGTTTCTGCAGCGCTTGACCAATGTGGCAAAAGCCAGGCGCCTCCTTGGATCACTTAGCTTCCCCATAAATGCAGCCCACCCCAGCCCTCCCTGAATAGTATCTCCAGTCTCCGAGGAGGTCATGGATCCCGAACAAAGCGTCAAGGGCACCAAGAAGGCTGAGGGAAGTCCCCGGAAGCGGCTGACCAAAGGAGAGGCCATCCAGACCTGTGTTTCCTCCGGCACCCTGTACCCAGGTGGTGCCCCCGGGGCCACCCAGGAAAGCCCCCTCCAAGAGCTCCTAGCCCCGCAGCCCTTCCCGGGCTCCTCAGCAGTTCTTAGGGAAGGCTCTCAGGAGAAACCAAGCCAGCAGCAGAAACCCCCCAAGAGACCCTCCCTCGAAGCCTCCGTCCACATCTCGCAGCTTCCACCTCACCCTCTGACACCAGCATTCATGTCGCCCGGCAAGCCTGAGCATCTCCTGGAGGGCTCCACGTGGCAGCTGGTGGACCCCATGAGACCGGGGCCCTCGGGCTCCTTTGTGGCCCCTGGGATCCACCCACCGAGCCAGCTCCTGCCTTCCCATGCTTCCATCATCCCCCCGGAGGACCTGCCTGCCATCCCCAAGGTCTTTGTGCCCCGCTCCTCCCAGGTATCCCTAAAGCCCGCAGAAGAGGCGCACAAGAAGGAGAAGAAGCCCCAGAAGCCGGGCAAGTACATCTGCCAGTACTGCAACCGGCCATGCGCCAAGCCCAGCGTGCTCCAGAAGCACATCCGCTCACACACTGGCGAGAGGCCCTACCCCTGCGGGCCCTGCGGCTTCTCCTTCAAGACCAAGAGCAACCTCTACAAGCACAGGAAGTCCCATGCCCACCGCATCAAAGCTGGCCTGGCCTCGGGGATGGGCACTGAGGTGTACCCACCGGGCCTGGAGATGGAGAGGGTCCCCGGTGAAGAGTTCGAGGAGCCCACAGAGGGAGAAAGCACAGATTCCGAGGAGGAGACCGGGGCCCCGTCCAGCCACCCCCCGGAGGCCTCCCCGAGGCCCAAGCACCCCCTCCTTTCCAGCGGGGTGTACAGCTCCAGCCATGAGCACTGCTTCCTGTCCCAGTCCGGCACCTCCCAGTCTCTCGAGGACCCCACGCCCTTTGCGGAACCCTCGTCCGAGCACCCCGTGAGCCAGAAGCCCGAAGACACCCACACCATCAAGCAGAAGCTGGCCCTGCGCCTGAGCGAGAGGAAGAAGGTGAATGACGAGCAGGCCTTTCTGAGCCCCGGCAGCAAAGGGAGCACTGAGTCGGGCTATTTTTCCCGCTCCGAGAGTGCCGAGCAGCAGGTCAGCCCTCCCAACACCAACGCCAAGTCCTACGCTGAGATCATCTTCGGCAAATGTGGGCGCATCGGGCAGAGGACCACCATGCTGACGGCCAGCACCACCCAGCCCCTCCTGCCCCTGTCCACCGAAGACAAGCCCAGCCTGGTGCCTTTGTCTGTGCCCCGGACGCAGGTGATCGAGCACATCACCAAACTCATCACCATCAACGAGGCCGTGGTGGACACCAGCGAGATCGACAGCGTGAAGCCCCGGAGGAGCTCGCTGTCTCGGCGCAGCAGCATGGAGTCCCCCAAGGCCAGTCTCTACCGAGAAGCCCCGTCGGCAGCACACAGCGAGAAACTGAAGCCGGAAGCATCGATGCTGAGCCTCCAGCACCCACCCCCCACCACCCCCCCTGTGCCTCTCCTGAGAAGTCACTCAATGCCTTCGGCTGCCTGCACTCTCCGCACCCCACACCCCACCTTCCGAGGGAGCTACTCCTTCGATGACCACATCACCGACCCCGACGCCCTGAGCCGCAGTCACCTGTTGACCTCCTCCCACCCCCGGATGCTGAGGCGCCAACCGGCCATCGAACTCCCCTTGGGGGGCGAGTACAGCTCGGAGGAGGCTGGACCGAGCAAGAAAGACACCGCCTCCAAACCCACCGAAGAACTGGAACCCAAGGAGAGCGATCTCGCCAAAAAGACCAAGAAAGGACTGAAAACAAAAGGGATGGTCTATGAATGTAACATATGTGGTGCTCGGTACAAGAAGAGGGACAATTACGAAGCCCATAAGAAGTACTATTGCTCGGAGCTTCCGACACCCAAGCCCGTCTCCGTAGGTGCCCCCACGGCCTCGGACGCTGAGAAGAGTCCGGCCGAGCAGGAGCCCTGGTCCCAGATGCTGCATTACAAGCTCGGGGCCACCTTGGAGCTGACTCCCCTGAGGAAGCGGCGGAAAGAGAAAAGTCTGGGTGACGAGGAAGAGCCACCTGCCTTTGAGACCACGAAAGGGCAGTTCGGCAGCGCCGGGCCGTCAGAGGCAGCCCGGAGCCTTCCCCAGGCAGAGTCCACCAAGTCACCAGCAGAGCCAAGTAAATCAGTTTCCCCCTTAGAGGGACCCACCGGCTTCCAGCCGAGGACGCCCAAGGCAGGCTCCAGTTCAGAATCCGGGATGGAGAGGAGAGCCACGTCCAAAGAGATTTCAGTCATCCAGCACACCAGCTCCTTCGAGAAGTCCGACTCTATCGAGCAGTCCAGTAGCCTGGAAGGGGAAGACAAGACCCTGGGCCCCTTCTCATCACCCCCAGCTGCCCCACATGGCCGGCCGGCTCACTCCCTGCAGCCCCGGCTGGTCCGCCAGCCCAACATCCAGGTTCCAGAGATCCTGGTGACTGAGGAGCCCGATCGGCCCGAAGCGGAACCGGAGCCACCTGCTAAGGAGCCCGAGAAGACAGAGGAGTTCCAGTGGCCCCAGCGCAGCCAGACACTTGCCCAGCTGCCAGCCGAAAAGCTGCCCCCCAAGAAGAAGAGACTGCGGCTGGCAGAGATGGCCCAGTCATCGGGGGAGTCCAGCTTCGAGTCCTCCGTGTCCCTGACTCGCAGCCCAAGCCAGGAAAGCAGTATCTCACTGAGTGGGTCCAGCCTCTCAGCCTCCTTTGAGAGGGAAGATCATGGCAAATCGGAGACCCTGGGGCCCTTGGTAGACCCACGCTCCAAGCTCCTGGGCACTCACATGCTGACCGTCCCCAGCCACCACCCGCACTCCCGAGAGATGCGCAGATCAGCCTCTGAGCAGAGCCCCAACGTGCCCCACCCCAGCCAGATGACTGAGACCCGCAGCAAGTCATTTGACTGTGGCAGCTTGTCCTCGCCAGGCCCTTCCACACCAGCCCCAGCGGCTCCACCAGCTCCGGCAGCCCCGCCAGAGAGAAGGAAGTGCTTCCTGGTGAGACAAGCGTCTCTGAGCAGGCCTCCGGAAGCAGAGCTGGAAGCTGTCCCCAAAGGCAGACAGGAGAGTGAGGCCCCCCAGCCCTCATCCAGCAAATCATCTGCCAAAAGCTTATTGCCCCAGGTCTCCATGGCAGCCACCTCACACAGTGAGCACCCAGGAGACAAGAGCCAGGTGGCAGACAGACCTCCTCTGGGGTCCACACCGCCCTACACAGAAGCACTGCAGGTGTTCCCCCAACCCATAGCCCCACTGCCCTTGCAGGAGAAACCCTACCTGCCCCCTCCCGTCTCCCTCTTCTCCTTCCAGCACCTTTTGCAGCATGAGCCAGGCCAGTCTTCAGAATTCTTCTCCACCCAGGCCATGTCCAGTCTCCTGTCCTCGCCATACTCAATGCCCCCGCTTCCTCCCTCCTTATTTCAGCACTCACCTCTTCCTCTCCAACCTACCGTTCTGCACCCAGGCCAACTCCACCTCCCCCAGCTCATGCCTCACCCCACCACCATCCCCTTTCGGCAGCCCCCTTCCTATCTCCCCATGCCATACTCGGCCTCCTCAGCCCTCTCCTCGGGGTTTTTCCTGCCCCTGCAATCCCAATTTTCACTTCAGCTCCCAGGTGACGTGGAAAGTCACCTGCCCCCGCTCAAGACTAGCCTGGCCCCCCTGGTATCAGGAACGGCCGGCCTCTCCTCAACCACAGAGTACAGCAGAGACGTCCAACTGCCCCCCGTGCCTCTACCGCCCAGCTCCTCCACACCCACATCGGCACCTCCGCTGGCCCCACCCCCCTGCCCAGACACCATGGTGTCGCTGGTTGTGCCCGTCCGCATTCAGACCAACATGCCGGCCTATGGGAGCGCGATGTACACTACCCTCTCCCAGATCCTGGTCACCCAGTCCCAAGGCAGCTCAGCAACCATGGCTCTCCCCAAATTTGAGGAACCCCCATCCAAAGGGATAACCGTGTATGGGACAGAGGCTTTTGAGGTTGGTCCCCAATTGGCTGGAGTAAGTGAAGAACAAAGCAGAGGTTTTCCGACTCCCTACCTGAGAGTGCCTGTGACGCTGCCAGAAAGAAAAAGCACATCCCTGTCATCAGAGAGTGTCCTGAGCCTGGAGGGCAGTTCATCAGCAGCAGGAGGGAGCAAACGTGTCCTCTCGCCAGCTGGCAGCCTTGAACTTACCATGGAAACCCAGCAGCAAAAGAGGGTGAAGGAAGAGGAAGCTTCCAAGGCAGATGAAAAACTCGAGCTGGTAAAGCCATGCAGTGCCGTGCTTACCAGCACTGAGGATGGGAAAAGGCCAGAGAAATCCCACCCGGGCAGCCAGGGCCAGAGGGAGCTGGAAACACGGTCCAGTGTATCCTCAGATCCATTGGAGCCGAAGGAAACTCCTCCACTTGCTCACCCTACATTAGCCCGTGAGACCGCTCCAGGCTCAGAAGTCATGAAGGAATATGGCCAGTCACCTAGCAAACCTCACCGCAGGGCATTGCCCACACTGAGTGTAAAGAAGGAAGATTCCAAGGAACAACCCGACCTCCCTCCACAGATGCCTCCCAGCTCGCTGCCTCTTTCAGAAACATCCCCCAGACCAGCCAAGTCACAAGAAGGTATGGACTCAGAGAAGGTACTGCAGTTCCCCAGCCTCCACACGACCACTAATGTCAGTTGGTGCTATTTAAACTACATTAAGCCAAATCACATCCAGCATGCAGATAGGAGGTCCTCTGTTTACGCTGGTTGGTGCATAAGTTTGTACAACCCCAACCTTCCAGGGGTTTCCACTAAAGCTGCTTTGTCCCTCCTGAGGTCTAAGCAGAAGGTGAGCAAAGAGACATACACCATGGCCACAGCTCCGCATCCTGAGACAGGAAGGCTTGTGCCATCCAGCTCCTGCAAGCCCCGCATGACAGAGGTAAGTTCAGCCTTATTGTTCTCGCCATTACAAAAAAAAAGAAAGAAAAGAACCCTGGTGAGCTCTTAAAGCCACAATCTGCTCGAGCCCCATCTACAAAACCACAGCCAGGTGAATGGGAAGATTTCCCTTCTGAAAGCTGTGATTGGTCACCTTACAAGGGTACATGTTCATCGAGTTTCTTTGTCAGGTTGTCCCTTGCATCACTGGAATAGATACAATCCAGGGAAGTTAGCTATGAGGTAATCCTGCTTTCCCAGTGGCCTTGATTATAAAATCAAAGGTACAATTTCAGCAAAGAAAGACGTGATTCTTCAAAAAGATCTAGTTTGGAAACTTGGTTAATGGAAATACTGACAACAGTTTTAGAACCACTCCTTCATCACATGCTCATACCCTTTGTAGTTTGGGTCCTTTGCGACCTTTCTCCTTCCCCCATATCTGTGAATTCTCTCATTGGTACCACTTGAAATCTTCCTATTTCCTGAAATTCTATAATTTGACACAAACAGCTCTTGGAAAATCCCTTCCATCTTTTCTGTGAATGTTTAACATAGCTAATAGAGCTGGGCTGCAGGATCCCTCTTTACCACAGGCGGCAGTGTCACTCAAAGTTCCACTCATCTGTGCTGTGTGGTAGCCATAGGCCCTCACTAAGGTGTGGGAATTCACTCTTCCATTGCCTCTGATCTGAGCCTGCATCAGGAGCTATGAGATGAACTGGCACCCTGATCTGTAAATTCAGCAAGTGGGAAATTCTGTAATTCCGAGTTTGCATCAGACATAAGACACCTGTGTACCCTTAGAAGGCCAAAGATGTAACCCATGATGTGTTAGTTTGATTTGGCATCTGTGGAATAAGAATATGTTACTGAGCAGCCTGACTGTACCAGGCACTCTGCTGAACCCTTTGATCTCATCCATGCTGATTTCCACCATCTCCAGCCTAAGTCTGAGAGAACTGAGACTCAGAGGATAAGGGAGGCCATGGACATATGACAAATGGTTTACACACCCAGAATTTGAAGGCAGTCCTGTCTGACTGCAAAGATTCTTTCTTCTTGTCTCCTCATTTATGTAGGGGAAAATAACCTTGAAAGATTATTGATGATCGAAAGATGTTCATCGGTGTGGCTTCTGATCAGATGCTTTGATCAAATCAGGAAAAAAAATGTCCTCAAATAAATCATATTGCAGATAAAGGAGCAAAACTGTGTTCCATAACTTTCCATACATTCACTAAACAGACGTGCCTGGATGCGATTCATCATCACCAACGTACTCTCCAGGGGCACTTACTTGCCATGGTCATTCCCAAGATATCATTGTAATTACATTCATACTCCTAACTTGGTAAGCACTTACTCTGCTCCAGTGTTGTGCTAATCTTGACTGTCATGACCACCTTGAAAGTTAGGGGCCATATCACCATTTTGTAGATGAGAACACCAAAGTACAAAGTACAAAGGTCACATCCCTAAAGTAAATAGCAGGTCCTGGCTTCAAACTAGATTTCACCACAAAGCCTTTTCACGTGATCTAGGATGTCCCTGTGTGTCTGACAGCTAAACACTCAGTGGTTCATTTAAGAAAGGGAAGTGAATTGGGCTTCATTGATCTTGGTGCTCATTTGTATAAAATACTGCTTTACAAAACCTGCAGCCTGTCAACTTTATGTTTGACTCTCTGATTCCTAGCACATTTCCTCCCCCTACCAGATTCCTATGCACTGCCGTAACAAGACTACAGGACGGAGTAGAACTGTCCCTGCCTTGTCTTTCTCCCTCAGAGCTGGCTGGTGATTTCTAAGTGCTGGCTTTGCAATTAGAAGCCCAATGGGTAACCATGAATGGGTTACCAACCTCAAGGAGAGGAGTTTGAAACCACTAGGCACTCCTCTGGAGACAGATGGGGTTCTCTGCTCCTATGGAGCGTTATAGTCGTGCAGACCCACAGGGGCCATTCTACCCTGTCCTATAGGGCCACTTTGAGTCGGCATCGACTTGATGGCAGTAAGTTCATTTTTTTTAGTTTGAGCGCGTTCATACAACTACTTGGTCCAGGACTTTAATCATCCTTCTCCCTTCCCTTCCTCTCCCTCTCTCCCTCTCCAAACAATCTCCCAGTACAGCCCAATCCATCTTTAGACTGTGATTTGAGCGCAGTTCTTCATTCTACTGAGCTGACTCTTGTCGTTCGGTAGCTTCCTTTCTTTGTTAACAGCTCTGAAAAATTCCTTTGGACTTGGCCTATCTTGGCCTCTCCAGGCCCTTCCTCACGATCCTCGTGCAGGTCTGAGGAACCCTATCATGTTTATGTTTGGTCACAGGGTTTTTCAGTGGCTAAGCCCAGGAGAAACCTAAACATCTGCATGAGTTCACTTCCCACCCACACTCCTTTGCCTAGGTCTCTCCTACCTTTCATTCCCACGGAGATGGCTTTGGCAACCACCTGGCACTGCTGCAGAGATTAAGAACAAGAGGGTGGGTGCCTTCAAGAATTGCTTTGTGCACTTATTGTTCATAGTAGTATTGAAAAGCCAAAGTCAACCCTGGGCTCACTGGTACAGTGAATACTTTCATCCCAAACCAGCTCCCTCCAGCATACCCCAGACCCCAGGAGCTATGCCCTAGGCAACCCGGGGCACAGGCCAGGTGGGAGTGGGAACAGCTTCCCTGGAAATCCGGTGGGCAGGGGCAGAGGGAGCGGGGAGCTGGAAATCAGCTGGCTTCTGCTAAAGCAGCTCCCCAGACCCCCTTAGGGTGCCCCTCAAGCCCCAAGTCTGAGGAGCTCATTTGGGGATCACTGAGTGATAGAATGTGAGCTCATTGGCTTCTCAGACCCTATGATGCTGAGGGAGTTCATTCCCCCAGGGTAGCTTAGTCCACAGCAACCGATGTGGTGCTGGGCTTGAAGCCTCTTTCCTAACAAAGAGCCTTTGGCTTGGCTCCATCCGGGCTGACTCAGGGGACTGTGATTCTTAGGTCACCCCAGTACCAGGAGATGTGGTGGCTTCTCGCACAGGCTGAAAACAACATGAATCCTTGTGACTTTAGTGACATGAAGCTGGATAGGAACCGAATTCCTGGCGCTGCTAACACTACCACCACCACCACCACCACCCCACCCCCACTGGCCCCCCATCTCCAGCCTAACATCACTACTTCCTACACAAGGATTGACATGCCTTGCCCCCACCATCTGGAGGGTCAAAGAACCTCATCTCATTATAGCAGAGGCTAGTTTGGCAGCACAAGGCCAATGGCAGCCCTCCCCACCAGGCCTGGGTCTTTGTTTAGAGTAGAGCCTCCATTTGTCCTAGAACCTGCATCCCCCCTGGGCACATCAAACAACTTCACTGTGCTCTGAGCCTCCCTGGCTCAAATGCAGGAGGCATTCTGAGGTCAAGCTCCTCAGCCTGGATACAGCCTCTAGTACTGGCTTTGCAACCAGCATCCTGAGGCTGGAGACCTGTCCTCTCCTTCCAGCTCTACCCTGAACTTACTGCGTGCCCTCGGTGATCTTGAGCCACAGCTTCCTGATCTAAAAGAGAGCTGATCCAGTCAAATGCCACACAGGGCCCCAGGATAGATGGTAACAGGGAACCATACCAGAGAGACTGCCTGCCTGGGCCCACCTCCTGGGGACCACATTCCTGCCACTTTGCTTGCCCTAGATGAACATTATGGCTTCAATGTCTCCTCTTGTCATTAATCCTGCCAGAACATAGCTGCTTAAGATTTACTAAACCTCACCCAGAAAGGATCCACCCACTGGAGACCCTGGAGTGGGCAGACATCACTGGACTGGGAGAGACCCAAGCTCCTAAGCAAACACAGTGAAAAAGCAGAAATTGGGTTGGAAGGCAGGTTGTGGGGCTATGGCCTGGGGTTCGAGGCCTCCTAAGTCCAGTCCTGGAGCCCATGCAATACCCCAATGCCTTCCCCACTAGAGTTACGTTCCTGCTGAGAATGAGCCCTTTAACCAGCGATGGTTTTGTCATCCCCGTGGCGGGCCAGGTTCACCTCCCTTCGCTGGTTTCCCCGGAAGGCCAGAAAAATATAGCTAGAGCGGAGAAGGAAGAGGAGAAGCGAGGGAAACCGGAGGAGGACGCTCCTGCCTCCAAGAGAGGGGAGCCGGCGAGGATCAGAATCTTCGAAGGAGGGTAAGAAGCGCGTTTGGTTTTCAGCTTCTGCGGCCTGTGGCACGCACGGGCCGGCCAGTGGCCAGGTAGACCAGCCGTGTTCGGAGGCCGCGAGATCTCAAATGGCAGGCCTGTGGCTCTGAGGTTCCGGGCGGTGCCTTTCAGCAGACGTCGCCTTCAGGGGACTCACAGCTCACTCTGTGCTTCAGTGAGCTGGGTTCTCCGGTGCAGGGTGGGAGTGGGGGTGGGAGAGGGGTCCTCGTGCTGGTTAAGAATCTGGAAGTGTGTGGACTCCATGGTGAGTCTCTCCGGCCCTGCCTGCCTTTCAGGGTTCCCTGGAGGTCACCTCTGTATGCCCACGTGGCTACTTTGGTGTGTCTTTCCTGGGCCTCTGGTCTCTGGCTTTCCTGAGGGTGCTGGGTTCTGCCTCCAGCACACAGGCCCTCCAGCTGTCACGCCAGGGCTCAGGGCTGGCTCACCGGTTATTCCATATGGTGACTCTCATTGCTGGTGATTCGCCTTTGCTGCTCATCTTTGGAAACTGAAGAATGGAAATACCTCTGAACTCACAAATTGGGAGCCTCCAGGCTCCGGGGAGTTGGGGGGTGGGGGTGGGGCGAGACTTTCAGGCTTGCTTTGTGGAAGTTTTGTGCAAGCTGTGTTCTGTGTGGCCACGTGTTTGCTCCCTGGGACTTGGGGTGTATGTAAGCAGGTCCCGTGGTGTCTGTCTCAGGGTCCTCTGTCTATGTCTCTGGTGTCATTTCTGCAGCACTTGTCCTTCCTGACCCCGGGAGGGGGGGCATCGTGGGAAGGAACTCTCACCTCCTGGGGGGCATCCCGAGGAGTGGCCAGTGCAGGGCTCTCACTGGGGGGAGGGGGGACTATGATTCTTCAGAGATGCATGTTTTCAAGTCAAAGAGGGGACTCGGGTCTCCCCCATAAGGCTGCTGAGCTCCCTGAGGCTACCCGTCTACAGCCTTCGGTGCCCTGACCAGCCAGGTTTCAGGGGAGAAGGGACTTGGAAATGGGAAGGGGGACAGTGGTAGATTGTCACCGTGAATAGAGGGAACCAGGGAGGGTGAGCACCTTGCAGTGGTTGTAGTGGGGCACTCCTCCTTGCAGGGGTGTGGGGGAGAAACATCCTTTCCCCAATCCCAAGACCAATTCTGCAGAGGAACCCTGGACCACAGGTGCAAAGGCATGGCCTCGCCATTTGGGGAGGGAAGGGTTTCGGCTCCTGCTGTATGGTTAGAGCACCCCGGTGTGTTTCTGGGTCCTCCTGTCAACGGGCCTTCTCCAAGGCCACCAGGAAGACATCACAGCTGGGGCATAGCTGGTCTCAGGGACTCGGGGGCTTCCGGGCCCAGCTTTTCTCCTTGGTTCCTCCGCTCACTCACTCGCTCAGTGCCTGGGCTGCTGAGAGTCAGCTGGCAGTCAGAGGTGCACCTTCTGCCGCCCCCCGGTGCACAGTGTGCCAGGGGAGGGCTTTATTCCTGCCCTGACTGTCCCCTGCCTACAGATTACAGGTCCTGCTGGCCAGCAAGTCTTGATTTGGCCCAAACGGAACACTAGTGAAACCAAAAGGGGAATTCCTGCCAGTGCAGTGGCCTCACTAGCCAGTGCCACGCAGTGCTGGAACTCAAGATACCACCCCTCGTGGGTGAGGCTGGCCATGAACTGCTCCCCTCCTCCCAGGGCTGCGTAACCACGCCCCTTCCAGGCCTGGTACCCACCCCCAGCCGCACCCCCGCATGACTGCCCTCAACTCCTCCCCACTCAGTGGCCAAGGTAGAGACCTGCCTCTCAGACCCACCGAGGTCACCAGGCCACCCCTGCCAGTGTTATCATGGTGACGGTGACACTTGCCCTGAGAGTTGTCTTGGGGGCTCCTCTGAACTCTGGCTTGCTCGTCCCTGTCATGGGACAAGGACTCTGGAGTCATTTTGGTGTCACTCCATCTGACAGTATCAAGGAGGGGTGGTCTACACCCATCACCGCCCCCAACTCCCCTCCCCCCCCAGAGTGGCACCACCGGTCCTGTGAGCTGTGGGTAGACCAGCCTCTCCTTCTTCTAATGTCTTCCTTTTCTGGTCCATCAGACACTCTCAGATCCCTTCCCTCCCTCCTGTGGCTCTGACGACCACCCTCCGTGAACCCAGAAGCTTGGGCCTGGGGAGGGACAGAGGCCAGAAGCCTCTCTTCTGGTTCTAAATTCTGGGAGCTGCTGCCCATCTCTGCCCACATAGTCAGTCAGCCTTCAGGTGAAAGATGACACCTGAACACCACTCCCACCCCCACCCCCACCAGGACACAGATGCCTTGTCCTCCAGAGTCATTGGCTCAGGCATTCTCCACACATCTAGGCCTGGGTCTCCATCTCCACTACCACCCTATACCCATTCTCACCCCAGACTGTCACTGCTGGGCTTTGGGCCCTCTGTCTTCCATGACCATGTCTCTACCCGCAAACCATTGTCCCACTTCCCTTAAATGATCCCCTCCCCTGTCTGACCTGCAGTGTCCTAGTCTGCAAATGGGATTGATAAGATTGTCAGAGGGCCCAGGGGGTCCATTCGCCTGTACGTGCAGGACAAATGGAATTCTACTGTGTGTTTATCGTGATGCTAGTTACTCATTCTATCTCCTGTGAAGAAGGTCTTCCCTGTGTTAGGCCGGTCTGACTAGAGAAACCAATCTGTGATGCTCCTATATGTTTAAGAGAAACTGCATATCAGGAAGTTAATATATATCAAGCAAACCTCCCAGCCCAGCTCAGACCAGTCCATAACTCCGATATTAGTCATAAGTCTGCTGCTAGCCCATGAGTCCCTTTTCAGACTCACATAGCCACATGCAATGAGGCAGAATACAGGAAGATCACAGGCTGGTGGGTGCAAACTTGTGTGGATTCAATGGTGGTGGACGCATCTCCAGAGCTCTGACATGTCTCAGAGTGGCTCGCTGGCATGAAGGTAAAGGCAGAGAGAGTGCGGGGGAAGGTTGCCAGGATCCTTCTTATGAGAAGGCCACGCCCACAAGGAGGTACCATCAGGCTGTGACCTGATTGACAGACTAGACTCCACGCCTACACTTCTATCTGTCAAGTTGACATGAAATGATGTAACTAACACAATCCACGTTCTTTAACCTTGCCGCATCCAATTGGAGTACTTAGGGGGTGCTCTGTCTGGTTGTCAGTCATGTCATCTTCTCATCTCAGCTCGGTGGCTTCATCTGGGGACTCACTCTGCCTCCCCATCTGTCTCTCACCCTTGTTTCTAGTGACCCGTTTACACTCATGGTCCTTTGGGGGCTGGTGGCACCCCCACCAGGAGAGTTTGGAAATGTGGGGTTGGGGGAATCTGTGTCACATGGCTGGGAGCACCTCTGATATACCATGGATGGGTCCAGTAGTGCCTACTATCCATACAATCAACACCTGTCCCCGAACACCCCCTACCCCCGAGAAACACTGAGTTGCACATCCATCTGTAGGAACCAAGGTTTTGCCTTCAACTCATTTCTCCTCCACTTATTCCTGCTTCTTCCTCTTTTTCAACACAGTCGATGTTTCTGTTTCCTATCATGGATGGGGATTTGCAGCAGAGCTGGTTTTGGAGGAAAGCAGAGAGAGGAAGGAGGGAAAACGGGTGCCTTGTGTGGGACTCTTCAAGCTTCCACACAGAAGCCGAGGCTCACAACTCACTGGCCAGAGCAAGTCACCTGCCCTCAACTGACCTCACAGAAGCAGGGAAGGCAACCCTGGCCTGTGCCTGGAGGGACCGGAAGTAGTCTGTAGATAGCACCCATGCCTCCTCCAGCCTGGTACCATAACATCTGCAACTTGCTACTTTATTTAGCAATGTTCTTGAGATGCATCTGTATTGCATCTAGTGCATATTGATGAGTTCATAGGCCCGACACTAATGAATAGAAGCTGTAAGATTCGAACTTCCTTCCATCTTTTTTTTTACTAGTTAAGCTCTGGTTTCTACTTTTCATGACCCCCAACCCAGTAGTCAACCAATTAACCAGGCCATCAGGAATGATGGGTTTGATCAGGGCCTCTCGGGTCCCTTGGGCCAGATGATGTCAGTGGCCTTGGACAGGTAAGCAGTTGTTCGGCTCTAGGACTGGTTTACAAACTAGCATAGACCCCGGGCTGTGGGCTGCCAGGACTGAGAAGCTGGCAGCAGGAAAGAAGAAACCCTAGAGCAGGAGTAGCCAGAGTGGACATGGGTCTAGGCAGGGAAGGATGGGTGTGACAAGGACAGGCAGAGAGGCAAGGTGGCTTGGTCCGCAGCCCCACTGGGAAGGTGAGTCATGTACCAGGCCAGGTGCACTTGGCTTTGCTGGCCCTGAGCATTCTCCCTTGTTAATGCCATTTATCTTCCTGACTTTAAATCTCATCTCAGTGTCAGGAATAGGACATCTGGATCTCCAGCTAGGACCTCATTCCTGAGCTGCAGACCCTGTGGGACATCTTTCCTGGGGGACCCACAGACAACGTCAAGTCAGCACATGTCAACCCAGCCTTCCACTACTCCTTCTAACAGCTTTTCCCCACAGCCTTACTTATATTGTAAAATATGGCGACGGTCCTGTCTTCCTTAAGAAAGGAAAATGAGTTAAAGACCATCCCACCGATGCACTCTGCCACCTGGGAGCCCAGGTACCGCTGGGAGCCAACAGAGTACCCCTGAACACTGCTCCCACACCTGCTCCCACACCTTCCACATCCAGATCTCAAAGCAGAAGCCCCCACCATGCCCAACCTTCCACATTACATCTCAACACCATCACAGAGCCTCCCCATTCCCTGGTCCTTCCCTTCCAATTTATTCCCAAGCCTTGATGTCCACCTGGAGCTCTTTCATTCCCTCGGCCACTGCTCTGATCCCCCTCTCTCCAGGTCTCCCATGTCACTGGTATGGAGTGTCTTGCCTGTGTCATGCCTCCGTGCCAAACCGTCTATGACTGCCTCTTAACTGATCCAGGCTAAATGCAGCCTGGCCCCACACTCTGACCTGTACCTGTAAGCCTTCACTTTCTGCTGCTTGCGGGACCCAGCCCATGGCCAAATTCTTCTCAGACTTCAAATCCCTTCTTCTGCACCTTGCAGGTTGGAGTGTGTGTTATTTCTGACATAATGCTGGGGCCAGAATGCATCCCTGTCTCCTCCCATGCCCCCTCTTGGATCCTAGGACAAAGCTTGCACACACTGTTAATGCATCGACTTCCCGCGCACGGACCCATCTCTGCAATCCCCATCACTTCCCCTCCCGAACAACGCCTGTGTGTTCCAGGAAGCCTTCTGGGACCATCCATGGGAAATGTGTTGGCTTTTGCCCGGAGAACCCGTGCACTTGCCTTGGCTGCTGTAGAAGGACTCTTGTTAAGGAATGTTGTTCTCACACGGGGTCAAATTGTTCCTGGAAAGTAGAAATTCCTTTGTCCTAACTCGGGTTCCCATGAGACAGGAAGGCTGGGAGCTCAGCCTAAGAAGTTGGGGTGAAAGAGGAATAACAACGGACTGGGATAGATGGGATAGACTGGAAATAACAGGAAATCAGCTGGCTACCAAAAGCGTCTCTAAGCCCATTATTGGGGGGGGGGGGGCGTTCAGGGGGGCAGTGCTTAGGGACTGAAGGGAATGATGAACATAAGTGACAAGATCCAGAGAGGCCAGCTCCAGATTTGCCAAGGGACTGGAAGAGCTGGGCCAGAAGGCAGTGTGCAAGGATGGGGGCCGGGTAGTACAAAGCCAGAGAAAATAGCGATACCTCAGTTGTGGAACAGCTCCAAGTGCCAACCTTCAAACAGTAAAATTTTAAAAATGTCTGTCAGCTTGGTGTTTATAACTTAGCTCGAGAGTCAAACCAGAAATCCGACTTAAAAAAGCCTGCCCAGCTGAGAGGGAGTCTCGCACCACTGAGTCTCTTGGGGACACAAAGGGGAGACGCTTCCATGGAAGCACCTCTCCCACAGACAGCGTAGAGCGCTATGTTAGTGCGTTAAAACACCCATCATCATGTGGGGATTTTGGGGGGGGGGGATGGGTTTGGCAAAACATTGTAGCCATAGCTCCGAACAATGTTAATGATACCACAGCGGACAGCTGTGAGAATATGGTAGATTTAAAGAGCGAAGTCAAATCACTGCGACGTTTTTGCGACGTTCGGATCGGCCGCCGCTTGTCTGATTTGGCAGCTGTGAGTACAACCCGGTTTAGTCGACATTGTCAACATTTGGGGGCAGGGGGGTCGTGTGATGAAAGCGGCTCGTGTAGCTGAAGGTGTGTGATCATTAACCACCAGACAAAGAACCCAGGCCATGGGAAAGGTTGAAACGTTGCTGTTAATGTGGATGAACCAGAGTCTTGATGGTGATGGTGTATCTGAGACAGTGATGTGCGGGAACGCTAACAGGGCCTGTCAAATGAGTGGATTCGTGCAGTTTGGGGACCTCAGAACTAATCGTTTGGTTTTCCATTCTTTCTTATGGAAAAAAAAAAGATGCTCAGTTCTCGAACGTCTGGGTATCTCAACCCTGTAGAAGCACAGTTATCAGCTGGGACCTCGAGGGTGGACTGTGGGGCCTCAAAGGCATGGGGTTGTCCAGAGCTGTCCTCCCAACCGAGGAGTCGCTGCTAAACGGAGGCAAGCTACAAAACTCAGCTGTTGAGCTACTGGAAGAGCTACTGTACGCCATCCAAGGGCCTTGAGCCCCACCCCTTCCTACCTACCCCAATACAGGAGCACAGCAACTGCCTCTCCCCTGGGCCACTGAGACCCATGTGTGCAACTTCAAGGCATGCTGCCTGGAGGAGGGGAGAAGCCTCTCTGGACTAAAGGGCTTATCCCGCACCAGGCGTCCTTTCAAGAAACCTCCCCACTCCGGCAAAGGACGTTGGCAATGCTTGCTCCCCTTAACAGTCTCCTCTGGCCGTTTCTCAGCCCCATTCCCAGCAGGCCTGGAGGTCATCACAGCCAGGAGAGGGGAGCGCTCTTGCCAAGGTCACTGCCTTGGTCGGGGTGGCTTCTCCCTGCTGTTCTTTCCCACCACTTGACGCAGGTCAAACCCTTCTCTTCCTTGAAACACTTTGTCCATCGGTGGTTTCTGGAAGGCCATCTTCCTTGATTCCTCCTTCCCGTCACTGTCTGCACTTTGTCTTCTTCTTGGGGGATTTCCTATCAGCCCTCCAGCATGAGATGCCTTGGAGACTCAGCCCCTAAGGTGCCCAATTCCTTCCTCTCAGCTGCGCCCCTTATGCAATCGTGTTGATTCTGTGTACTTCTCTAGGCTGGTGGCTTGTCTCTCCAGCTGGGTGTCTCCCCAGAGCTGTGAGTCACGTGTCCAAGTCCGCCAGGATGTCCAGTGACGTTGTCCTTCAGACCCAGCACGGCTTACTTAGAACTGTCGTGACACATGGGGCTCTTTGTAGGGTGGATACATTCTTTTAAAGGTTGACTTCATTCAGCGGTGCTCCACGGGTGAAATGACATTTTAACATTTGTCCTTTTTCATTCTGTGTATCTCCGTGTCTAATAGCTGGATTTCTTTTCAAGAGCAGTTGCTCATGCGGTGTACCTACTACCCACTATTGGATGGTGCCTCCACATTTAAACACGTGCTCGTGCACACAGGTGGGTGCAGTCATGACATAATACCTTGGAGAGAATAGTTTTCATTCTTTTTCATGTAAAGCCTACATTCTTTGGGGAGTGCTGTTTGCAAACCCATTTAATTTGGGTCTCAGAACCATAGCATAGTTCTTTTAGCCAAACTATATTAATAGACTCTGCTTAATCCCACCTCGCTGTGATCTCCAACCAGCAATTAATATTTTATGAAATTATATCTTTGGTAATACTTGTGACCTCTGTGTACTTCTGGAGAAACACGCTGATCAAACTATGAATCAGGGAGGTAGTGAGAAGCTGGAAATTGGATGGATGTCGTCAGCAGACCCCTCAGGTGAGCCATTATCAAATCCCAAACTGAAACACCAAACAGTGACTTTCGGGTTGTGGGCAGAGAGGTTATAAAGTGTTGGACAGAGGCAGACAAGCAGTGCAGATAACCACACACTTGCGAAATGTCGCGTAGAGCCTTTCACGTGACCAAAGAGGCCCAAGAAAAGCGCCTGTCGAAGGAGAGACGCAAGCTCCCTCATTCCGTTCAACAAAATGGACTTTTCTGCACAGGCAGCTTCATTGTCCCCAAATGCCCCAGCCCCAAACTGCTCCCGCTCACAATCCATCAGCAAATCCTGTGGACTTGACCTTGAAGCCAGAATCTGACCGGTTTCCCCACCTCCCAGCCAAGCCACCACTCCCTGCCACCTGGATTATCAGAGGGACCCCTTCTGCACCCTTTCCTGCCCCAGTGCATTCGTAACCCAGGAACCAGAGAGGTGCAGTGAACATACAGCAGGCCCTGTTCCTTCTCTGTGCAGTGCCCTCCACGAACCCCCACCCCCCAACAAGGCCCTACGTATTCTGGGCCCATCTCCTCCCTGGCCTCTGCCTGCCACCTGAGCCCCCATGTCCCACACCCCTGTGTGTGCTCCAGCCACAGTGGCCTCCTCGTTGTGTCTCAGATATGTCCCTGCCTCAGGGCCTTTGCACATGCTGTTCCCTATGCCTGGAGTGCTCTTTTTCCAGCGAGTCCCGACCTCCCAACTCCCATGCATCACCCTGCCAATGAAGCCTTCCCAAACCATCCAACCTGGCCATACCCCTTTCCCTAATGACTATCACCCCCGCCACTTCTTTTCCCTGCCTCCTCCTTAGCTATAGACTTACTTTGTACTTATGTGCCTGCCCTGCGCATTGCTGTGCCTAGAACTGTGCCTGAGACAGAATGGGTTGCTTGGAAGGAATCTGCCTCTCCCAAGGTCTGGTTGAGGCAGGGGGCAGGTGATGGCTCAGTGACTCCTAGAACCTGGGGGCAGGACCAGCCCTCAGGGTCAAAGCGAGGTCACCAGATTGGGCTGTGGCAGGCTTCCCTCGGGGTGAAGTTGGGTGTGAGAAGCCAAGGTCCCTCATTTGCTGGCCATTCTGCAAGTGTTAGAGGTGAAAGCCAAGCAAATGATGCCCAAAGACCAGACTTGGGCCTGCCAGTCCCGAGGCCATGCGCCTGCGCCAATCTGAGCCCCGGTTCTAGAGGCAGAAGAGGATTGGTCTTGGGCTCTCGGCTCTCTGGGTGAGGCCTGCTGGTCACCCTGGGAGAGTCTAGGATCTCTGGACGCTTCCATCTTCTTGAGACCCAGTGTCTTGAGCTCTCGTTAATTCTCAGACTTATCCCCAGAAGAGCAGCTCTGCCAAGCTCCTATCGCATGAGTCTACACACAGGCTCCTCTTTGTGCCCCCAAATCCTGTCGCTCTGGACCTCAGGAAGAATGGAGGGGTGCCGGCGACAGAAGGGAGGGCTAGCTATTGCAGAGTCTGTCCAGAAGAGATGTCCAGTTAGGTGTCAGGTTAGACTGGGAGATGGCAGAGAAGACAGAGAATGGGGCCGTGGGATTACTGAGGAATCCTGTTTGGGGCTGAGAAAGAGAAGCTGGAATGAAGAATTGCAACCAGACTTGTAGCTTGAGTACGGGATGGTGCATGGTGGTGCCACTTAGTGAGCTGGGCAGGGGTCAGGGTGGTGAGAAATACACTTGGAGGAGGGGAGTCCCAACAATGAGTTGGCATGTTACGCTTGGGCTGTCGAGAGGGTGGAGAAAGAGGGAGGAATGGAAGCAGGCAGCATAGGGAGGAAGTAGAATACGTGGTGGTGTATTGGGGGCAATGCTGTGAAGGAGCTGAAACATGTATATGAAATGTTGACTGACAAACAAATAGCTGTCTCTGTAAACATTCACCAAATTTGTAATTAAAAGCTTAACACGTTTTTAAAGAAAGACAAATATATATGTGTGTATGTATGTATACACACACACATACACATATAATCTTGAGCTGTCAGTCATCTATCCAAGTCTCCCTGCTTACACATCTGTATTGTCAAGTAGGCACCCGGGTCAGGCCTGAGCTGGAAAGACACATTTGGTTGTGGTCTGTGTACCTCCATGGCCATTGAGTCGTCCCCGATCCCAGTGCCCCTAGAGGACAGAGATCCCCCCTCTGGGCCTCCCAAAGCTGTGAATCTTTATGAAGCAGAGAATGTTCAAGAAGGAGGGAACTTGTTGCATATGGCTGAGGCTTGGAGGGGACGGGGGAGAGACAAGCAAATAAATGCCCATGACATATGGCAGAGCAGGGGTCCCTGTGGGAGCAGTGTCCCTGGAGAGAGATGGGGGTGGGGGTGGGGGGGCTGGATGACTTGGTTTCCCTGAGGAGTAGAGACAGCATGAGTCCGTCCTGTCCTGAGGGACAGTGGCAGGGAGACCGGGGGAGAGGAGAAGAGTGTGGAGTCGGCTGGGGAGAGGTGCAAGCAGAGCGACCTGTACACAGTGTATGTGGCTAGTAATGGTGTCCAAGTAAGGGGAGGGGCGTGTGGATGCTGCTGGGGTGGGAGGAGAGCATGCAGGAGCCACACCGTAGGGGGCATGGAACGAGGCGGGTCCTAAATGCTGGGGAGAGGGATGGTTCTCTTGCAGACTCAGAGGGAAGTTGGGCGGGATGGATGACTTGGGGGTGGGGCAAGGGGCAGGCTTGGGTGCTCATTGCCCCAAGCCAGCCCTCTTTTCCCAATCCCAGGTGCCCTGGGAGTGTGGGGCTTCACCCACAGCAGGTTGGTGATTGGCTCTTTTAAAAGCAAGAGGAAGGAATTTCCATTCCCAGCAAACCGCTTACGTTCTTGGGGTAAAAAACCTATTTCTTCCTGATGATCCCCGTCCCCCACCCCCCAAAATGAAGGTATCAGACCAGAGACGGTCTTCTAGTGAGGTTGACCCTGCTGGCCCAGAACCCCCTCTAGGGTGCCTGCAGCGCTGCCCCAGTGTTAGTGGGCTGACGGCCGATGGCGGACGGGGCACTGGGAAAACCAGGCATGTCCCCTACCCATGGCATGGCAGTGAAAAAAGATGTGGAAAGCGGCATGGGAAAGAAAACAGCCGTCCTATTGATCCTCTGGCAGACTGTGTGTCTGCAGTGTGCCGGGGCCAGAGCCCTCCAGAGTCAGACTCTGAGGACTAGGAGCAGTGGCCTAATTGCATCCTATTAAATTTTAAAGGAGAATCCATTTCCAGTGAGAGGCTGCTGTGGGGTCCCGGGAAGGGGCTAGGGCAGCACACAGCTCTGCCTTGAGGAACTGTGCGTGGACAGGGAGGTCCTCAATCTGCATAGAGCGCCCCCCGCCCCCCCCCCCCAAGGGCTGCAGCTTCTGGAAGATTCCATGTGCTCAGGACCTGAGCAGCAGGAACCTAAGGACTGGTGCCCTTCCTGTGGGGTGGGGGTGGGGAGGGAAGGGGAGGGGTGGGAGAGTCAGACTGAGCACCCACCAGGAAACTGCCTTCTCTGGGTCTCACCCCTGTGGAAAACAGACGCAGGGAGCCATGGTGCCCTTGCTGATTATGTCTGTCAGTCACACGGGCCACCGTTTAAGGAACCAGAGCTTTTACAGGTTTGGTGAGGAAAAACAGCTTTCTTCTTCATTTCCCTCGCACGTGCTCCTCCCCAGAAGCTAGCAGTTTCAAATAAACAAAACAAAGAAAGCACAAGGCTACTGGCAGGGTTTCAAAATGCAAATTCCTGATTGGAGGAGCTGCATGTCATTAGCAGGGCATGTTACCTACGCGTCATTAAGACACGTTGACGGAACTGTCCGGTCACCAGGGGAGTGATCAGCATCTTTGCTGTCCGTGCTACGAAGCCACACGTACAGCAAGCAGTTCCTTCCCTCCACCCCCTCACAAAAAGCAGCAGCAGTGCCAGTCTCCGGTCTCCCCATCTGCCCCCGTATTTCTAGAGAGCGAACGAGCTTGGGTGCTCAGCTTGCTGATGCAGCTGGTGGCGTGCATGCCTCTTCCACGGTTCCGTGGGGCTTCCTCGCCGCCCCCTTTGCGGACCGCGTCTGCCACGCCTCTCTTCTTCGGGGCACTGAGTGGGGGGAGGAGAGCCGCCTTAGGTTCGCAAACCTCGGGGGCCCAGCTGGGTTCTGTGGCTCTTGGCAGAGGCGTATCCAGGTGATGGCAGCTCTGGCACATGCCTGGTGCCCCTTGGGCGAGGTGCCAGTGAGCAGCCTCGCTTGGCCACGGCAGTGTCCACTGCCAGCACTGAGCGATCACGCAGCAAGTTCAAGCTCATTGGCATAGGCCTGATTGCCCACAGGTCAACCTCTGGTTGTGTTCTTCCACTCTCTCAGTCAGCCCTCACTCCTGGCGACCCCGCGGGCCCAGGGAGTCTCCAGGAAACAGCTCCCTGGACGGGCTCCCTTGGATCCTCAGGAGAGTTCAAACCACCAAGCTTTCAGTAGCCAGGCATTTGCCCCAGCCCATGGCAGGGCTCCATGAGGTCGTCTTGCTGGTTGTTTTATGGGAGCGGGTTGCCGCATTCCCTTGTGTTGTGCTGGTGGGTGGATTTGAACCATTGGCCTTAAGGTTAGAAGATAAGTCCACACCATTAGAGCCAGGAGTCGGAATCGATGCCACAGCAACAGGTTTGGTTGGGGGCTGTTGTGGTGGTTAGGTTGCGGCCCATAGCAACCCTCTGCCCAACAGAACAAAACACTGCCCTGTCCTGTGTCAGCCTCGCAGTGATCCCTGTGTCTGAGTCCACTGTTGCAGCCACTGTGTCAGTCCCTCTTGTCAATGGCCTGCCTTCTTTTCACTGCCCCTCAACCTTACCCAGCATGCTGTCCCTCCCCAGGGATGGGTCTGGGAAAAGCCTAGGCCAGGCATATGTGCGGTGTCTGTGGGAGGAAGGAGTCATCCCTGAAGTACGCCCGGCGTTCCTGGTGACAGAACGTTTGCCGACAGATGGGGTGATGGGTGCACATGCTGATTAATGTAGTCAGTGTCACGGAATTGTACATGGCTAATCGGGCATTATGTATAGTTTCACCATGGCAATAAAAAAGAAAGGGGGCTGCGAAGGAGGAGGTCCGCGGAAGTGCTTCAAAGAAGCCAGGGCTGTGGGGAGCAGATCACTGGAGGAGTTGAGCTGGCCAAGGCCAAGGGAGGAGTTGAAGGCATTTCACCTGTCAGGCCCAAGGCGGAAGCCAGGCTGGAACTCCAAAGCAGAATTCTGGATCTGTGCTGTGCAGGGTGTCACCTGTCACCACAGGTGGCTTACAGACTGAACAAGGGCAGGCCTAGCTGGCCCAAGAGCTGAGGGAGGTGTATGCCCTGGGCACTCGGCCAACAGAAGACAGATTGGGCTTGGAGCGGGCAGCAGGAGGCAGGCAGGCATGCCAGGCAGTCTGCTCCCAGGAGTGGGTGGTAGCATGTAAAGGCCAGGCACAGGCACCAAAGCCAGCTCAGGCCTCCGAAGGGAAGGCCAGACTGAGCCAGGCCTTTTGACCCGCTGGTGAGTGCAGCTGGCAGACCAAGGCCAGAAGGCGGCTTGCCAAGGGCCTGGGCAAGGAGACCAGGGACAGGCAGGGGCAGGCCTTGGAAGCATGTCTGCATGGTCAGTACTGTTCAGCCAGGCCATTTCCCCAGGGCACCTGGGGTGGGAGGGAAGCCCTTAGCAAAGACTTGGGGCTACCCCACCCTCGTGTCCCCAGCCTCCCCTGGGAGTTTCTGGGACTGCTCTGCTCGCAGGACCCGACTCAGAGCTCTGTGATTTTTCTGGAGGTTTGTCACTTGCTGGTGTCAAGCTATACTGCCATTCCAGTGAACAGGAGAGCCCAGAGAGGGCAGGTGGGCATGGCACCCTCCTCTGTGGCCATAGGTGGAGAGAGAGAAGCCCCATAGGAGTAAGCAAAATGTGGGGCTGGGAGAGCCAGGCACTGGCTGAGAGTCACCCAGGTCCTCACAGGGATGGAAGAAAGTGTTGGTGGCATGACTGCAGGCCAGCTGCGTGTTCCCCACCACCACCCCCAGGACCCCCACAGAATGCTTCCAGCTCGGGCTTCAGCAGGGTTTCCCCAAGGCCTGGGTGCTGCAGAGAGGCCAGAGCAGAGACTCCTGGTCCAGGGATCAAAGTGCCTGGGGTTTGTCTGCCGGCCCTTCTGGGGGGTGGGGGGGCCCTGCCGGTCAGGCTCTTACTTGAGATGAGTGAGGGCCTGCTGCAAGAGAGTAGGGCTGTGGGCTTCAGCAAAGGTGGGAAGTGTTTATTTCCACAAGACCTCAACAAAGAGGGGTACCCTTCCCCTCTGCTGCTTGGGCCACCTCCACTCAGGGTGCTAGAGAGACCCCTGACAATACACAGCAAGTTGGGCTACCCCCAGGGGTCCCCCAGAATTAGGTAGGAGCTGAGGGGGTTGCCCAATGCAATCTCCTCACATCTTGTTCTGTGTAGTACTGAGACCTGGCTCTCTCAGGAGGGACCAGCCAGGAATGAGGAAGGAGACAGTTGGTGCCTCTGTTGGAGCCAGCTGGGTGCACAGCCCCTCCCTCTGAGGAATCATAGGGGGAGGGGCCCTCAAAATCATCTAGCGCACACCCTCCTCATCCATTCTGAAGGAAACAGAGACCCAGGAAAGAAGCAGGTCGCCAGGGCCTCTGTTGGAGATTGCCAGGGTTCAAGTCCCAGCTCAGCCACTTACTGGGTCTCCTGCCCGTTCCTTCAGCTCTGTGTACCTCAGCGTCCTCTGTCCATCGGCAGTGACAACTATGCTTATCTCAAGGGCTACTGCGGGCTCCCTGTGACCTTTCAAGAGGTCTGTCTTCCCTGTGCCCGAGGTGTCAGTGCCAGGGCTCAGCCACGGCTTCCCCTCCGCCCCCCGCCATGCTCTTGCTCCATAAAGGTCTCTGGAGGCAGAACCAAAGCCGGGAGTATGGCTGGAACAAGATCCATGGCTTCCACTCTTCATCCCACTCCTCCCCTCAACATGGAGTCCTCTTTCCTGGCCCGAGCCCTAATGTCCTCCATCACCACATATTCGCGGGAAAGCCGGGCGGCGAGTGAGGAAGCCCACCGGAGACTCGGAGCCTGGAGTTAGGCTGTGACCGACGAATGCTGACAGGGTCTGGACTTCCAGGAGAATGAGCAGGTCTGTCTTGGAAGAAGAGCCAGAATGCGCCTTGGAAGTGAGCATGGTGAGACTGTGTCTCCCGTACTTTGGACGCGTTGTCAGCAGAGACCAGTCCCTGGAGAAGGGCATCATGCTGGGGAAAGTGGAGGGGCAGGGAAAACGAGGAAGGCTCTGGACGAAATGGACGGACAGTGGCTGGAACGGTGGGCTCCTAGGTGAAGAACGGTGTGAGGCTGGCGCAGGGCCGGGCTGTGTGTCCTTCTGTTGTCTGTGGTGGGAACCGAGTTGAGGACACCTGGCAACAGCGCACAGTCCGTGATGAAGGAAAGAAATGAGGGCCCTCTGAGATGAAGCTCAGGCCCTGGGCCCTGCGCTCTGGCCTCCACCTGCATTCTGCTCCCCTCCCCCTGCAGCCAGGCCAGTTGTTTCCAGCACCTACTGGTCCCTGCTGCAGCACGGGCATCTGTCTGGCTCCGTCTCTGGCCAGGAAATGCTCCAACACTCAGCTGCTGTCTCCACCTCTCTGGGCAGCTGCCCTGGTCTCTGTCTACCCTACCCCCACCCTGCCCACCAGAGCCTGCCCTGCCTGCCGCTGCGCCCCTCCCACCTCAGTACCGACTACTGTTCTCTGTTTGTCAGGTTGTCAATCCTAGAAGGCAGGGACCTGAGCAGACTGGCCTCGGTCCCCAACACCTGGCACCTGACAGGTGTGCACGTGGTTTATACTCTTGCTCATCAGCTGTCAGGAGCTGACTCGCTACATGTTGGGGTCAGACGGCACCTTTTGCCCTGTGGGAGCTTGCGTGCTATGCAGGTAGCGAGACACCCCCCCATGTCCAGTGGGGTCAGTCCACATTGGGGTTTTCATGACTGGCTTTCCCAGGGTGGGGCCATGGCAGCACTAGCAAGGGGGCTGCCGGGTGTTCTGGGACCGGGTCACCCTGGGCTCATTGATAATGACAAGGGCTGGAGTCCCAGACACGGAGGCCTGGGTGGCAGCCCGGTGTCGCTCCTGACCTGATGCTGCCGGCAGTGAGGCTGCCTCTCTCGGCCGCGGGCAGTAAGCACACAGCCCTGAGCAGCATGGAGCCCGTCTGGACACAGAGATGACCGGAGACGCATCCGGAGGACACTGGCAGCCTTCCGTCCCAGAGAAAGGCAGGATAGGGTGAGCCAGGAAGGGGGGCAGTGGGGGTACTCCAGAGCCAGCGGAGCCCTCCTGGGCATGAGTTCTAGCTCCCCCCGCCCTCTGAGCTGTCTTGTCTGCTGAGCCCCATTCTGGCTGCCGAGCCGAGGGGCAGGGGAGTGTAAGTAGCTTGGGGAAGCACGGCTCCTGGTCCGCATGCGCGCTCGGTAGGAGCACCCTGAGCTCCAGCCTGGGCACTTCCTGGCCAGCTGGGCACTGAGGCCTGTGGGCAGGGAGGCCCAGGAGAACTCAGCATGCGTTCCTCAAGATCTGGCATCAGAGCTGAGGTCTGAGGAGGCATGACTGTTAACCAAGGCGTGGGGAGGGGCAGGAGGAAGGGTGGTTCCTGATGGAGAACTAGCAAGGGCCAGAGATCTGACACCGGAGGCACTGGGTGGTGGTGGTTGGGGGAGGGGGGGACAAGGGGGGGGTAGGCTACAACAGGAAAGGCAGTGAGCAAGCTGAAGGTGGTCAGGTCAGGGAAGGGCCTCTGAGCCATGACCTCCTGCCCTGGCTGTCAGTGGGCGGGAGGGAAGGACCTATCTCTGCCCATTTTCCATCAAGTAGGAGAGGAATGAGTAAAGCACTCCAAGAAAATGGTGGTAAATTGTAAACACTCCATGTGTTCTGGGCTGTTTGCTAAACCCCGAAGCCTGCTATTCATATAACTCCACCACCATCATACCGCTGCTCCTAAAATCTGGTTCAAAACTCCCTTCCAAATACCCCGTGGACCATCGGACCCAGACCATCCCTCTGTTAGGCCTAGGCTTTTCTGCCTTTACACCTGCTCATCCTGCCCACAGACCTCCCTCCCCTTCATCTCCAAACACCTCAGCCAGCCTGCTCTTCAAAACCCGGCCCAGCCTGCCTCCCCCCGCCACCCACCAACCCATTGAACTTCCTTGATCGATGTCAGCCCTCCTTCTAGTCCCCCAGCATCTCCTCCCCTCCCATTGTGTTCACTCCAGTGCACGCAGACGCCATGCATGTCGGAATAGAACTGTGCTCCACAGGTGCTCAGTGTCTGGTTTTTCAGAAGTACGTTGCCAAGCCTTTCTTCCGAGGCACCTCGGAGTGATATTGAACCTTCAGGCTTTCTGTGAGCAGCTGACCGCCTTAACGGTTCCCACTCTTGATCTTGACATTCATCATATTCTGTTTGGCTCAGACAATGGCTACTTCTCTCAAAGGACACAGGCTGGGAAAACACATCGACGAGGCTCCAACACGCTGGTGGGAAAATCCCATGATCTTTTCCTTCTCCAGGAACTTTCCGAGGCCCCTGGCATATGGTTGAAAGCACGCCTCTTTGTAAGGTTGAAAGCATCAACAGCGGACCTGGTCAGAGTGATCTGTGATGGGGCCTGGTGCCGCTTACCAGCTGTGTCTGGGGACAAGTAGTCACTGTGTCTCTCTGAACTCAGTTTCTCCATCTGTGAGATGGGGTTAGTATCTGTACTGCATGCAAGAAATCCGGAAGCTAACAGCCTGTGCCCCCCACCCCCCTCCACAGAGGGTAACTGAGCAGTAAGCAGGGTCTGCTCTCCTTCTGCCACTCAGAAGCGAATCTGTGCCCTTTCTGGCCTTAACTCTGGCCACAGGGTCACTATCTTGCTGGTGGTGGTTCTGATAGACACTCCACGTGCTTTAGATAGCATTTGTAAGTGGCACTGTGTCCGCCAGAGCCCGCGCTATTGGAGGCCTGCCCATGGGCTTTCTGCAGCCACTGTGTGTTGGCTCTGTCCACTGCTAGGCACCAGGCCAGGTACAGAGATGTGTGCGAGGAGCAGCTGGTCATTTTCAGCAAGGTCCTGCCTGGTCACTTCAGCCCCACATCAAGAGCCAGGAGTTTCTGGCTACAGTCCTGCTTCTGCTGGTTAGGGTCCTGTGGCCTTGGGCCAGGGACTCAACTCCTGGGCATCCTCCTCCTTGTGGACCCAGACAGGCCCATCAGGCCCCGGGGCTTGTCACTTAAAACCCTTCTAAGCTTGCTGCCAGATCTCTGAGAATTGTTCTCTTCTGTCTCGGGAAGTGTTCTCCACCAGCCTCGACCTTGTGAGTCAAGTGACTGCTACACTTTGTGTCCCGAATCCTCCGCTTTCCAGCGCTGCAGGCAGCCTGTCTGGCACAACCAGCAGTGGAGGGGCACTCCTCAGCTCTTGCCTCTGTTTGAAGGGGTGCTTCCTCCCATCCTCTCTCCCCCACAATCAAGAGTGACCTCTAGGGACCACCTGACTGAGGTACAGTGTGTGGCCCCTGGATTGAGTCCTGTTGGGTCCAGCAGTAGCTGATCCTGCTGCCCACGCTCCAGCCCGTCTGCAGTCACCACAGCTTGTTTCCTGGGGCCAGCTGTGAACCCATGCAGACAAGGCACCTCACAATCGTGATTCACAAATACAGGCTGCCCTGCCAAGTGCAGTGTGTGTGTGTGTGCGCGCGCGCACACACACGTGCGCCCGTTCTACAGATGCAGTAGTTGAGGCCAGTGGTGGAGGCACTTGTCTGTGGTGGTTCAGGGAGGCAGAAACAGCTGTGTGTTCTTTCCACAGTGCCACACTGGCCCCAGACCACTGGTCCCAGAGCTTCCCCGGCCCACATTACCTGCAATGTCAAGGCTGAGCTTTTGAGCCTGGTACCAAGGCGTTCCCCAAGGCAGCCCCAGGACGGTCTTCCAGAACGTATTCCTGCTGTCCAGGCCCAGGAGTGACCGAGGGAGTGATAGCAAGAGGAGTCCTGTAGAGAGCGCCTACCCAAAGCCAGCCCTCGGCATATAATCACTTTCCGTGTTGGAAGGGCCCCTGTGGCCCCATATGAGAGGTTTCAGTGGTTTGCATTTTGTTTGTTTGTTTGTTTTTAAGAGTAAACAATGAGCTGTACTAGTGAACATTAATCACGAATTTTTATGGAAGAGATTTGATATAAAACCTCATACTGCCATTGTGTCGATTCTAACACACAGTGACCCTCTCAGACAGAGTAGAATTGTCCCGAAGGGTTTGCAAAACTCAATTTTTATAGGAGTAGAAAGCCTTATCTTTCTCCTGTGGATAGGCTGGCGGTTTTGAACTGTTGACCTTGCAGTTAGCACCCCAATGTATGGCCCACTACACCTCCAGGCTCCTCAGTATAAAGCCTAACACACAGCAAATGTCCCGTACTGGTGTGCTGAGCTCTGGCCTGTAGCCTCAGTTCTGGCCAGGAGAGGGCGTCTACAGGACCTGGTCACTCCTGGGAAATGCAGCGGAGAGAGACAGTGTCCGGCTTCAGGCTGGGCCAGGTCCATCCTCAGCAGAGGGCTGTGAAGCACCTCACCTTAAGAACAGCCTGGACAGGGCCAGTGAGTCAGGAATCCAGAGCAAGTGGAAGTGTTTGAAGGAGACGGACAGTTCTGTCTGAAGAGACATCTTGAGTGGAGCACGGTCTCTGGAGCACTGACCTGGCCCAGACTAGCCAGGGCTCAGACGAAGAGCAGAAGGACTGATGGACAGGTCCAGTTTCAGAGCGGGAGAGCTGTCCAGAGTGGGGCAGGAGCTGCCTGGGACCCCGAGTGCCGTGTGCAGGGGCTCAAGTAGGATTGATCAGAAAAGGACTGACTGGCAGGATACACCAGGCCCCCCTCTCTTTCTCTCCCGGTCATCTGAGCTGTGAAGCCCTCCAGAGTGCATGCCCTCAGCGGTCATTTTCACATTGGTTTTAAACTCCCAGGACTGTGGTTTACAATGAAGTTCCGCTTCCTTCGATGCTCACGCTGAGAAACAGCTCAACCCAGAACTGCCATCATTGAGTCCTGAGTGGTATGCATACCTGGTCTGTGCTTACTGCCAAAGGGTTGTTGGTTCAAATCCACCCCAGGGGGATCAGAAGAAAGGCCCGGCTGGACTTCAGAAAGATGACAGCCATTAGAAACATAATAAGCTCAGATCTACTCAGAAGCAAGGTGAGGGGATCGGGTGGGGGGGAAGTGGGGGGTGGTGTCAGCAGGAGTCAGAGTCCACTCCGTGGCAATGGGATTGACTTCGTTTTGGCATGGTCAGAGGAGGAGGGGGGTGGAACCCCATGGCCCAGCCTCAACCTCTCCACAAATCCCGAGCGCAGTTTGGAAGTCACCGTTCCAGAACCTTGAAACTCAGGGCTGCTGCTGGTTGGCGCTTGGCCACACGATGTCCCCGCTGCAGCAGGCCCGCTCCCCTTTGGCACTTTGACTTCTCTCCATGCTGGGAGCTCAGCTTCTGGCTTCCCATCTGTCTCCATGCCTAACCTCACTGTCTGGCCAGGAACATGGGCCGGCTGCTTCCTTCAGACCTGGGCTGGCCTCGGCCCAGGCTAAGGGACTCCTGGTGGCTCCTGAGTGTCTGTGCATGGCCACTCAGAAGTCACCCCCAACATCTCCACTTACCACCCACATTCGTTGGCATCCTGTCCCCAGGGCTTTGCTGGGCATCAGACCCAGAAGCCACGGCCGACAGCGGATGGCTCCTGAGGGGGGGGGGGGGAATTCCAGGAAATGAGGGCTGCCAGGCAGTGGGAGTCACCCAAAAGGTGTGAAAGGTCTCCTTGACCGGCTCCAGCCTGCTCCTAACAGCCCCTCTCTGGGATGCACCCTCCCTCTCCTTGCCCTCCCTTCTGCCCAGGTTTGGGTTCTTCCTGGCCCCACTGCGTCCTCGTTCACACACCCCGCTACACCCACAGGGAGCTTCCCAAACCAGAGTCTCACCAGGCCTGGCTTGTTCATCCACAAAGCCACCCCCAGCCCAACCTGGTGATTCCTCTCTGATCATCCCCAGCACCTGTGCCTCCTCTCTGGTATTGTCTGTCTCTTGCTTGTGGTCTTTTAAGAGCCTGTAGGTCACTCTAGAGATCCAGGTCAGAGCCTGACTTGGCTGTGTACTGCTGGTCCTGGCCCATCCCCGGGCTCAGCCCAGGCAGTGAGTGTGTGCTGTTGAGTAAATACGCAGGCAACTGTTAGTGTTGCTGTTGACAGTGGCCCCACTGATGGGGCCCTTGCCTAGGCACGTCACATAGGTGTTGTGGGGGACAGCACAGCTGGCCTGTACACCTGTCCCTGGATGGTGCACCCCCGGTGTCATTAACACGCTGTCATGTCTACAGAACCTTGGCAGAAGGAGAATCTGGGTGTGCCCAGACCCCAGGGTGAGCTTCCCCAGTGACCCAAGGCTCACCCTCCCAGTTCATTCCCCCCCACGCTGGGCATCCAAACTTTCGACAACTCAGGAATTTTCACAGATACTCAGCTCAGTGGGCCGTGCCCAACGCCTGGCACCAGAGCTTCCTCTTTGAAGTTCCCAGGAGAGCAGTGTATTGAAACGACCAAGCTGGCCAGCACACAGTGGCTGGACCTCCCAGGGCACAGTGACCGCTGGGAACTTACCCTGAGGCTCGCTTCCCAGGACCCGGGTGCCAGGCACTGGGCTTCAGTGGGAGTTTCCAATCACGTCTTCCTCCTGCTTTGCTGGACTAAACCCAGGTCACATTCCCCCATGGCCCGGGACGGTGGGAGTGGGGAGTGGGGATGGGGGGTGGGAGTGGGCGGTAGGAGTGGGGGGTGGGAGTGGGGAGTGGGGGTGGGGGGTGAGGGTGGGGGTGGGAGTGGGGGGGTGGGGTGGCGCACAGGAATTTGGCAAAGCTTTAAATTAACCAATTTTGGAGTAGATACGAGAGTTTTGTGATGCAGTATGGATTATTATTTACCTTGGGCTCATTAAAGGTCCTGGGGTGGTGCGGTGTGTGCTAGACACACCTAGCCTAAAAGTTGACAGTCCAGACCCTCCCCAGAGCGCCATGGAAGAAAGGTGCTGGCGCTCGGCTTCCGTGAAGATTGCGGTTAAATGCGGAGCCCTATGGAACTGTTTTAATCAGGAGCACGTGGGATCGAAATAGGTCACAATTGACTCAGTGGCAACTAACAGCATTCAATTGATTGATTGATTGATTGATTGATTGATTGATTGATTGATTGATTGGCTTCCAAGTACTAAAATAGAAGGACAATGCAGAATGCCCTTGCAGAATCTTGGATTTAAAGGGCTGCTTGAAGGCCAGGGAGTGTCTTCCCTCTGTTCAGATAAAGATGCCGCTTTGGGAGAGAGCAGCCCTGGGTCAGGACGTCGGACAGCTCCCCCTCGCGGCAGGCCTTGGGGAAAATCACTTTGAGAATGAACATAACTTCCGGAGCGATTCATCTCTCCCCTGTATTACACCATTTCTCTCTTCTCTTTTTAAATAGTCCATTGGCTTGTTACATCTGGTTCCTTTGCTTTCATTTTCATTTGGATGAAAGCGCTCAGAGCAGATTAGTTTTCCATTCAAACATTTAGACGCCTTGTGTTTCCTGGTATCGGGTGCAACACCCCCCATCCCCACGCCCCATGTCAGGAAGCCACGCTCATCCCATCCCTTCCCTGGGGGCTCCTTCTCACCCGGCCTTCTCTCCGATGCCTCCTTGCTGGTGGGAGTTGTTTAGGGGGTCAGCGCTGCCCTTCTGGTCGTGTGGGGTTGTCTTACACTGAGTGTACATCCCTCCCTGCTGTTAATGTTATTCTCTGGAGGTTGTTGCTCCCAGGTCCCCCACAGTCCGTTCCGACTCGCAGATTACAGTAAAACAAAACCCTGTGCTGCCCGGTGGGCCCTGTGCCCTTTCTCCTAATTGTTCTGACGGTTGAGCCCACCCATGTAGCCTCTCCGGCACTTCATCTCGCCGAGGGTCTCCCTCTCTTTCGCTGCCCTTCAAATTTACTGAGCACCATGTCCTTCTCCAGGGACGGATCTCTCCTGACAACATGTCCAACGTACGTGAGATGAAGTCTTACCCTCCTTGCCTGTAAGGAACATTCTGGATATGCCTCTCTCAAGACAGATCTGCGTGTTCTTTGGCAGTCCATTGTATTTCCAATATTCTTTGCCGGCACCACAGTTCAAAGGCATGGCTTATTCTTTGGTCTTCCTGATTCCGTGTCCAACTTTCACATTCCTATGAGGCTTTTTAAAAAATACCAAGGTTGGGTCAGCCACACTATAGTCCTCAAAATAGCACCCTTGTTTTTCAGCACCTGAAAGAGTCGTTTGATCTCCTGACGGCTGCTTCCATGAGCATTGATTGTGGATCCAAACAAGATGAAAGCTTTGACCGCTTCCATCCTTTCTGTTTGCCATGGTCCAGGGGTGAGGATTTTGGTTTTCTTTTCGCTGAGCTGTAACCCACCCTGAAGGCTACAATCCTTGTCTTCATTAGCAAGTGCTTCATGCCCTCCTCACTGTCAGCCAGCAAAGATGTGTAATCTGCATACCGCAGGTTGTTAAGAAGGCTTCCTCCAATCCTGATGCCATGTTTTTCTTCCTATAACCCAGCTTCTCGGATTCTTTGCTCAGCATACAGATGGAATAAGTATGGTGAGAGGATGCAGCCCTGACACACACCTTCCCTGATTTTATGAAGCATTCCTTTGTTCTGTTCCCACAACTGCCCCTTGACCCACGAACAGGCCCCGCATGAGCACAGTGAAGTCTTCCGGAATTCCCAAGACTATCCATACTGTGTGATGATTCAGGTCGGGACTTTCCTTTGTGGTCTGAAAGCTGGGCACCACCTAGTTCTTCCGTTCTCATGGAAGTGGAGGCTGTGGTTCACATGGCCGCTGTCTCCCCGGGTCTTTGGTTTTCTTCATACTTCTTTTCTCCAGATGGAGACAATTGTATCTTAAATGGACACATGCAGCCTAAGACACTCTAGTCACCGCTCACCAAGATAGATTGGAGAACACTGTCTATGTAGACTGTGTGATACCAATGGACAGACTGCCCCCTGAGACGTAGGCCCGAAGTCCCCGGGCCCAGGGACTCATTCCCTCGAGGCGCGTGGTTGTGGCTAAGAAGTTCTCAGAGCTTCACCCCATGTCTGATCTACCACACTGATAGGACATACAAATACCAGAGGTCTTCCAGAAGTCTGTGGAAACAGGAATGGAAAGAGGATGGAATTTTTCCATGAACCCTTCTGAAGCCTCTCATACACACATCTAAATATTCTCGTTGGGGGTGATTTACACCATTTCTAAAAGCAGGCCGTGCTCCATCTTAAAACTACAATGCTGTCAATCACATGCACTGTTCAGTCAGGTGACCTGATGTCAAAGGGACTGGATATGTGACTTTGGGCAGGTGAGTTAGCCTCCCTGGTGCTCCATTTCCTCACTTGCAGATTGAATGAAGCAGAACTGTCTCTGTAGGTTTCCGAGATGGTAATTCTTTAGGGAAGAAGAAAATTCTGAATTTGTGGCTTTCTTGAAAATCCAGGAGGCTGTGGTTCACATGGCCTCAGTTTCCCTGGGTCTTTGGCTTAATGCTGCCCATTTCTGAGAGGGACTGTGGCCTGCCTTCCGCCTCAGCACAGTCCCCATCACACCCCTCACCTGCCCCAGCCATGGCACCTCACACCGGCCCCTAGGGCCCTGAGCCTCCAGGGTTCTGTTGTTTCAGAGGTCAGTGAAAAAGCCCCTTCTACCGCCATGTTCGAGCCATCATCGTTCATCCCCTTCCGGCCGTGGGAACCCCTTGGCCGGTCCTCCAGCCTCTGGTGGTCAGTGCTAAGGCCGGGGCACTCACAACCTTACAGAGCAGCTTCATGGCTGAGACCTCACCAGACTCAGAATCCAGGAACAGCGGTCTCACCGGCCACCTTACTGGGGTCCCACTGGACACATTTGTCTGTGACCCAGAGCACAGGGGTGCCAGCTCCTTGGGGAGTACTCTGCCCAGTGTTGTGTGCCTGGCGGGAACCTCCAGTTGCTTAGTCAGGTGGCTCGGGCAGCCCAGCCTCAGGATTCAAGTACAAGAAAGGGCCTCTAACCAGGTCACCACATGTCGTGTCTAAGATTGGAACCTGGCTCCAGTACCAGCCTCGCCACGTTCTAGCTGCCTTGTAACTTTGTAGCTCTGCGACTTTGGGCAAGTCATTCCATCGCTCCGTTTCCTTCCCTTATTGTTGCTGTTCGCTGCCCTGAGGTGAGCCCCAGAAGGGGCCAACTCATGCATGACCAAAACACTGCTCCACCCTGCACCATCCCCCAGGATGGGTCAGGGATTGGGACCAATGGGACCCACAGGTTTCTCAAAGGCTGGATGTTAGAAGTAGATCGCCAGGCCTTTCTTCCTAGTCCACCTCCGTCTGAAGCTCTGCTGTGAGCTGCGTCATAGCAGCTCACCATCGGCCTGGGGGTGGCTGTGTGTGAGATGCCCTGCGCGGGGAGCGAGCCTGAGGCTCCAGTATGGAAGGTCAGAACTCCACCCTGCACCACTCCTCCTGCTGCTGCAGTGTGCCCTCAAGCTGGCTCTGAGGCAGTCGGACCCTGGGGGACAGAGTAGGGTTTCCACAGCTGTCCATCAGCCTCATCTGTCTCTAAAGGGTTTGGGGAGACTGCATTGCGGGGAGTAGATGGCCTGGCCTTTCTTCTGAGGACTCTCAACTGCACTTGAACCTTGAGGGTTTTTTTGGGGGGGGACTGCTGAGTGAGTGAGTGAGTGATCCATCTGACCCCCCAGGGTCTACACACACGCACGCATGCACACACCAAACTCACTGCCATCTCTTTGATTCTGACTCATGGCAACCCTATAGGACAGGGTAGACCTGCCCCTATGCATTTCGGAGAATGTGACTCTTTATAGGAGTAGAAAGCCCCGTCTTTCTCCCATGTCCACCTCCTGACTGGGGTGGTTATTTGCGAATGGACTGCTCGTTTCTTTCTGGAAGGTAGGTGGTTAGGATTGGGGGCCAGGCACCCAGGGGAATGCCCCGCTGGAGATGAGGAGACTAGGGCACCATCTTCCCTAGGCTTGCATCTCAAAGGCGCGGGGCCTGTCTGGGCCCTGGAGAAGCTCGCCCCCAGGCTATAGCTCTAGAAGAATTCACATTTCTGCTCTGAGGGATTTACCTCCCTTTCAAAGGAGCTGACAAAGAGTTGACCATTACAAAGGGCTGGGCAAGAAGAGAGGAGGGCGTCTCCTCTTTTGCACCCATGGGATCAGCTGCTCCATTTGCATGTACCTTTCCCTCGGTCAGGGTGACCCAGGGTTGGCACTGTGGTGGAAGAATTTCCGCCTTCTGTGTAGGCAAGCCTGCTCAATTCCCGGCCAATGTGCCTCAGGCACTACCCATTCTCTGTGGACCTGGCAAGTTACTACAATGCTTAAAAGATCTTGGAGCTTCTAAATGATGATAGACTAGGAAGAAAGGCCTGGTGATCTCCTAGGCATCAGCCAGCAAATACTCTCTGGATCACAAGTGTGGTGCACAGCTAATCATGGGGAACAATGCCGGCATCCCTTCCTGCACAATGGGGAGGGAAACTTCCAAGGGGACAAGGTAGAAGCCTGTAACCCCAACAACATGCCAAAGCCCAGAGCACCCGGTTAAGCTCATGCTGGGGAACTCTGGGAGCAGGGTGGTTTAGGCTGAAGGTGTCTGCTGCTAGCATCCCCCTGTGGGGTCTGGCCGGGCCACCCAGGGCAGGAAGAGAGCCTTGGCAGTGTGCCGCCAGTGCTGTTGACTGAGTTCCCACTGGGTCTCAGGCACGTGCGAAGCTGAGGACACAATGGAGGAAGTGGACACAAGCTCCATCCTTTTGGGGACGGTGGGAGTGATGCTGGTACAAAGGCCATCATCTTGCATGCACACAGTAGGACAAGTGGGGTGATGGAGGGAGGAGAGTGTCGGCGCAGAGAGGGGTGTGTGGGAAGGCCTGGCCAAATCAGAGAAAGGTGTGTCTGGGACACACCAGGGGAAGAAGCAAGACCCTTGGCAAGGGCTTTGAGGCACAGTGAGGTCTGGCCTGGTTGGAGGGGCCTTGGGGGGTGGGCGGGGAGAATTGGCTCAAGAAGAGCTGGAGCAGTGAGCGGGCAAGTGGATGCCCCAGAAGGAGTGGGCGTTGACTCTGCAGGAAACAGGTGCTGCTCCCGGGCTGGGAGGAGGTATCAGGACTGGGTCTCATTCTGAGGTGCCCCTTGGGTCACTGGGTGACAGAAGAAGGGTGCAGTGTGGTGAGGGGACAAGGGGGGAGGAGTCTGGGGTCCATTGGCAAGGGGGTATATTTGGGAGCTCGTGTTGACTGTGTGTGGTGGGTTGAATAGCACAGTGGAGGAAATGGAGTCACCATAGTCAGACCCAGGGGGCTGGCCAGGCCAACCCGTGGCTGTGGTGCCGCCTGCTCACAAGTAAACCCAAGAAAGCTGCTGTGGGGGGCATGTGTGTGGCACCAGCTTATGAGGGTGAGGTCCTGAGACCACCAGGAGTACTGGGCAGACAGCAGAGGTACAGCAAAGAGGCCAGAGCTGGGGCGTGGAAGCAGTGGAAATTCAAGCCCTGTGCGGAGGGTGGCTGAGAGGGTACAGATCAGAGCCTTAAAGGGAGGGTGATGAGGAGGGCCCCCAGAGGAGAGAACCAGCCAAGCCAAGCAAACGCTTCTAGAAGGTGGCTCCATGAATGACCTTGGAGATGGCCGAAAGGAAAAGGCAGGATGGCCTTTGGATTGGGTGCCTGGGGCCTTGGCCTGAACAGTCTGAGCAGCAGGCAGCTCTCTCCACCCTGGGGGCTGCCGAGGGAAACCAAGAGACCAGTCCCTGGGGTGGGGGTGAGGTTGAGGGAGTGTGGGCCAGTGTGGGTGGGAGAGAACTAAGGCCCTTGGGAAGCTGCTGAGAGAAGGCCGTTGATCTGCCAAGTCTCTTTGCAGGCAGGAGAGGGTGGAGTGAGCCTTAGACAGAGGGAAGGTCCAGGCCACACAAAGGGGACAGATGTCCTGACCTGCGCCCTGCGAGAAGCTCAGAGCTGGACAGACCCCAGTCCCGGCATGATTGGTCGGAGCAGAGAAGTCACAGGCTCAAGGCCAGTCATGGACAGCCCTCTTCAAAGTCCTGGTGCCCCTCCACGGCCAGCCTCATCAAGTTCCCGTCTGGCACTGCATGCTGGACCTCCATGTCATCTTCCAGGCCTCTCGGACCTGCCCTATCACCGCCCTCTGACTTTTCTCTCCTTAGAGCAGTCATCTGGTGCCATTTTTGGTCTGCCAGCCTTATAATTTGGTGGCTCCCGGGTCCTTGCCTTCCCCACCGCTCCCTTTTCATTGGACATGCTTTCCTGGGAAGCCATCTCCTCTGCACCAAGCTGTGTCCCGGACACCAACTGCACTCTGCATTTCACCCTGTCTCCAGTGCCCCCTCACTCTCGACAGACCAACACTCTGGCCAGCATAGCCTCCACCCACGTCTGAATGTGACACTTGAGCGAGTCACGTTGAAAGCATTGGTTCCTTCTTTCTCCTTCACTGGGACCTCATCCCTGCCCACCTGGCTCCCAGGGCCTGTGGATTCTCGGCACAGAAGGCCCCAGAATCCCTGTCTGAGCACAGGAGCATCATGCATGAAGTCCTCCAGCAAGCCATTCCCTACAGTGGCAGCAAAGTACCCTCTCCACACTGGCAGTCCAGCAGAGCCAGCCTGCCCAGCCCCATCTCCTGTCGCCTTCCGGGCCCTCCAGGCCTTTGAATGCCCCTAGCCTTGGCCCTTGGGCTCCCTTGCCTGGAGTCCTCCCGGCCACCACCATCTCTTGACAATCCTTCTCGCTCACTCCAGTGATCCGCCACAGGCTGTGCTCTGTCCCCCAGCCAAGGCCCCAGCCCTTGAAGACCCACCGTCCTCTTCCTCTCTGCATATTTTTATTGTGAATTGCTACCGAGTCAACTCCGACTCACGGTGCTCTGTACCCAACAAAATGACATGCTGCCTGCTCCTGCACCTTCCTCAGAATCACCAGCTTGCGGGGAGCCCACCGATCCAGCTCCCCCACGATCCCCCACAGCTTGCTGGCCCTCTAGACAGGGGGACCTCCCCTAGTGGTGAGTCCCTCCCGGTGACGTGGCCAAAGCAGGCAACTCGGATGGTTTTCTGTTGTGGTCTGTAAGGATTTCATTGACGGGACATTCTTCCCCCGTCTCCTTCAGTGTGGAGGCCCCTGCTGAAGCCATGGGGACTCTGCAGGGATTTCGATTGCTGGTGGCATCGAGCAACACGCAGCAGCCACCACAGTGCCATGATCTGGTAAGGGTGTCCATCGCTCATTGGAGAAGACTGCTCTGCTTACGTTGGTTCAGGGGGAAGAAATTCAGGGACCTGAGAACAGCTGAGATGGGAGGACACCAAGCCTGCTTCTGAATTGCCCTGAAGCCTAGCCTACAGTCAAAACACAGTGGCTGCTGGGCCTGTGTGGTGGATGTGGCAGAAGCGAAGGCTGATGGAGCCCGCCATGGTCGGTGGCTAGGGTTAGGGTCATTGTGGCCCACTGACCATGGCTGAGCTTAGTGCCCAGGTGTTGGCAGAGCCCCCAGTGCCAAGAGGAGACGAGACCAGTCTCGCCTCTCTGCCCCTTGTTGGGCAAAGGAGCCCCTTGTTAGCCCATCTTCACCTAAAGATAGGGTCTCCAGCAGTCAGAAGACGTGGGATCAAAGTCTGATATGGGGAGCTGCTTGGAGGCCAGGAAGCTGCTGCCGGGGGGCAAACCGCTGTCACCAAGAGGCAGATAGGGCATGGTTGGCCCCAGGGATGCCCTTCATTAAGAGCAAAGTTGGTTCCCCATATTCTCACCAAAAGGGTTCCTCGTGACACTTGGGTTAACAAGCCCGTGAGCTGCCAATCAGAGTCAGGGCTGCAGCCTGCAGCTGCTCCATGGAGAAGGGTGAGACTGGCTGACCCTGTGCCCGGCCCTGTTATTCAGGACTGCAGGGGCTGCGACTTCTACCATGGCCTGAAGGTCCTCCCCCTGGACGCACCAGGGTGCTTTGCCCTAGAGCGGGTGACCCCCCCATCTGACACTGGCTGATCCAGCCCAGGCCTGAAAAAGTGAAGAAAGCTGCATGTCAGCCCACTGCCATTGCGTTGATTCTGACTCACAGCAACTGTCTAGGACAGGGTCGAGCTGCCCCTGCGGGTTTCCGAGACTAAACTCTTTCTGGGAGTAGAAAGCCTCGTCTTTCTCCTGCAGAGCAGAATGCTGTGAGTGGCGTTGGTTAACCAAATCTGAGGGTGTGTGTGTGTGTGTGTGTGTGTGTGTGTGTGTGTGTGTGTGTGTGTGTGTGTGTCATCTTCCCCATGGTGTCCAGGGTGCGTGTGGAGCATGGGCAGGGCTCCCACTAGGCATCGGGAGGAAGGCTGGTTCCACAGACCGGGAGGCCAGGCTCCTGTGCTGGCATCTGGGGTGAGAAGGCGTTTCTCCTGGACATATGCCAAAAGCCCCCTCAGCCCAACGTCTGCCTTAGCCTTCGCCGTGCCGCTGGAGACTTGGACGTGTATAGCATTAGACCCACTGAGTCATGATCCCATTGCGCCTTGTGAGAGTCAGGGGGGTGGACGCAGGAGCATCTCCGCGGCTGGCTGCCATCGGCAGCTCAGGAAAGCCTTGGGCACTTCCTGCTGCAAATCCAAGTGAGTCTTCAAGCTCTGTGAGAATCGGGGCGGCCCATAACTCGGAGTCCCAGAGACCCTCCACCATGGGGTACAGGAGGTACTCCCTGCTACCTCCCCTCATGCAGATGTTGGGTGGCTTATGAACCCCTCCCAGGAGGGTGGGCAGGCTTTGGGGCAGCTACTGCTCCTGGTCTGTCACTCTCTGGCTGGGGACATTGGGGGTGTGAGGGTGCTCCCCTCCTGCCGTGGCTGTGGTCTGTTTGGGCGGCGTGCCCAGCAGAGAGCGAGCCCTTGCTAAAGAATGGCTGCCAGGGCTGTCCTGGTGCTGTCTCTCATCATTGATTACTCCGTTGGCCTCGCTGGTAGTCTTGGTGGACATATACTATGCTCGGAGTCTGCTGCCTCTGGGGACTGGCAGGTGCAGGAACCCACCCACCCCATCCTCTCTGGTTCCGCGCCCTCCGCACACCCCCGCGTCCGCCCGGCCTGGAGGAAGCTAGAAACATGTCCATCTCCTGAGATGGAAGCTGCCTCTTCTCCTCCTTTTTTTTTTTCCCTTTACCATGACGCCTGTCGCTCATAGGTACAAATCAAACGAAGAGTATGTATATGTGAGAGGCCGCGGCCGAGGGAAATATGTTTGTGAGGAGTGTGGAATTCGCTGCAAGAAGCCCAGCATGCTGAAGAAACACATCCGCACCCACACTGACGTCCGGCCCTATGTGTGCAAGCACTGTCACTTTGCTTTTAAAACCAAAGGTAAGAGACAGACAGTCGGCCGGAGCCCCTGCCTCTGCCCAGTGCAGGGAGCGCCCCTCCGGCGGACCCAGCAGAGAGCTCAGGGGCCCAGAGCACCCCACTTCCCAAGAGCAGAAATGAGGCCAGAGGCTGCCCCCAGTCCCTCCTCAGAGTCCACATGCAGCCCCCCCCTCCCACCAGGCATACAGAGTCCAGCTCCCCGGTGGGGCTGGCCCTCTTCCCCCTACCCCCCACCCCCCATCCCCACTCTCTGCATGTGTCCTTAGCACTGATCTGATGAACTCAGCATCCACGTGTCCATCCCACCCTGAGCCTCTAGCACACACATCTCACATCTCACGCCAGAGCTGGCTCCGCCGCCAGGCCCTGGTCTGCCTGCCCCTCCCCTGTGGCGGCCAGGGTCAAGCCAGACTGTCGCAGTGCCCTGTGACAGGACGGAGGCCCAGTCCCAGAGGGTAGGTGTCCCAGGTGTGATGACCGGATGGATGGTGGGATGGATGGTGGTGGCTGGCCTGCTGCAGAGAGGGCTCGTCGCAGCTGCTGACTCAGTGGTCTGCTCCCACAGGACAGGCAAGGGACACACTGCAGCTGTCCCTTGTCCCTTGACACCTGACAGGGAGGGAGGTCCTGGGCTCTTGGCACCTTTGGTGGCTCCAGCCTCTTAGGCTTTGCAGTCTTCAGAGCAGGGTTTGGGGTAATGGCCCCACCTTTTCCTTTGCACAAGCTACACTCTGGTCTCCCCAGGACTGGGTCTGAGGCCGACTTCAGCGTTGCCCTGTGTGGACCTTCCTCTCGTTGGTGCAGCAGCTCTAGAGAGCACTCTCCCCGATTCCTGCCCACCCCCACCCCCTCACTCCCACCTTCCTGACTTCCTCATCCTCTTCCTGCCGGCCCCTCTCACCTGCTCTGCTCTCCCTAGTCAGGAGTGGATTGGTCAAACCTCTAGCTCAGGCCCCCCCCACCCCCTGCCTGGGTGCCTGTCCCCTGACCCAGGCACTCGCCACCACTGGACCTCTTCCGCCCCTTCACCAGCACCCTCAGGTGAAGGTCAGATATGCGCCCAGAGGTTCTGTCTGGGATAAGGTACCTGCCCTCCCGCTTCCTTTCCTGTGGTCCTCTTCTCTCTCTTGGTGTCACATAAGCAGCGTCCCTAAGGGGGCCCAGTCAGGGCTGGTGGACCGGGAGCCCCCATGCCTGGCCCCAGGCTGCAGCAAAGGCACCCAAGCCCTGGGACCCTGCCACCTCCCAGGCAGCTCAGCCCAGGGTGAGTTCCGCTGGAGATACAGCCCCCCTCTCCCCTGATGCGCCCCCTCCAGCCTCACTAGCTGGGACTGTGTGGAAAAGAGGCGGAGGGCAGGTTTTAATTTACAGTTAAGTCAGAGTCATCGAGTCTGAAAGCTAAGAACCTCTTGTCCAAGCCACGCACCTGCAGCCTCCAAAGAGGAGGAGAGTGAGCGCCAAAGGGGGAAGTCCTTGAACGCTAGAGCTGTCGCTGAGTCTGGGACACCTGCCCCTTGGCATGGCTCCCTTGCCCTCCTCTCATGAGCAGTCCCCATCTTCTCAGGAGAGGGCTGCAGAAGCTCCAGGCGGGTTGTCTCCAGCGCAGCGGAGGGACTGCTGCCCCTCTTGCAGACTACAGTATCCCCTTCTCAGCAGGGGGAGCCCAACCCCTGAGGCCCATCGGGCAGTCCCAGGTACCGCCTGCCTGGGAAACCCACCACATCATGTAAGACCCAAATATCCATCCAGACGTGAGCGGGTGGTCTCCTCAGCCTGAGCGAGACCCGGGTCTCCAGCAGGAGCCCACCTCCCCGCCGAGTCTGCCCCCAGCCCCTCTCCTGTGTCTCTGAGCCAGGACAGAGGCCAAGGGACTCCAGAGTGGGTCATCTGAGCAGAGGGCTGTGGACTGTCCCCAAGGTGTCTTGAAGACCCACGCTTTGCTCTCAACCAGTGACCAAGGAGTGTGACAAGCGCTTTCTCACATGTTCATGGGGCTTCCAGAAGAAAAGACCCAAAGACCCAAAGCAGTGAGTGATCTGAAGGGAAGGGACCTCGGACTCCGGGCTCCGGACTGGCTGAAGGGGCAGTGGGAAGCAGAGGAAGCGCCTCTGCCCTGCCCCGTCCCCCAGTGTGCAAGGGAAAGAGCCGAACCCTGGAGCTCCAAGGCCTCGTGTCCCCGTGGAGGCTGGCCTCCTCTCAGATCATTGGCCTGCACACCCCCCCTCCTCTCGGGAGCAGGGCCCTAGGTTGGGCCGTGTGAGAGCTGAGACTGGACCGGGGGCTCTGGGCCAGCCCTGACTCCGGCAGTCGGTCTGTGGGGCCTTCCTATGGCTGCGTCCTGTCCTGGGAAGCCCTTCCTGTCTGTCTCTGTCGGCCTGTCTGTGTGTCTGTCTCTGTGTCAGGCATTGTGGC
Organism: Tenrec ecaudatus; assembly: GCF_050624435.1. NCBI lineage: Eukaryota > Metazoa > Chordata > Mammalia > Afrosoricida > Tenrecidae > Tenrec > Tenrec ecaudatus. Next base: position 65,929,045 of record NC_134530.1, on the reverse strand, counting down.
AGCAGCCCAGGTCTGGGAGGGCTAACTGAAGGGCGCCTGAGTTGGGGGTGGGGCTGGAAAGGGCTGCTGGGAAGTCCCTGCGGAGCTCTGAGTGGGAGTTCACAGAGGCCCCGGGTTGGCTGTGCCAGGTACTGGCCATGTACTGACCCTGGTGCCGATCATCTCGGGGACAGGCTTTTGGTTGGGGGAGGAGCTGAACGAGGCAGACATGGACCCTGGTCAGTGCTCCCAGTGAAGGCTCCATCTCTGCTACACACGGCCCTCCATCCACTTGCCTTTCCTCCCTCGCTCCAGGGCAACCGAGCTTTTTGTGGGTGGTCAGGGTGGTGGGCGGAGCGGTGGGCTCTGTCTGCCTGGCAAGTTGGGGTTCCTGCCCACCTGGGCTGGGACAGGGTGCCCATCTGTAAACAAGGCCTGCAGCCCTTTGCCCTCCCTCTGGTCCCAACGAGGAGAGGTCCCTGAGGGAGCCCAGCCCAGGCTGCCCAGCCAGAATCTGCTCCACCTGAGTCCCCAACTCCTCGCCTGCCAGTTTCAGGGGTGGGGGCAGGGGAAGGCAGGCCTTGGGGGGCTCCAGGACCTGCTCCTGAGCCAGGAGAGGTAAATCCCTTGCCATCCCAGGTGCCCTATTAACACCTCTCTCCTCTACCCCCAGTAGAGGGGGTGCAGGCCACACCATGTGGTGAGCACCTAGTCTCTGGCAGACACACCAAGCTGCCCAGAGCTGCCACCCTGTGTGCATTTTCCCACCCACCCCACCTCCCACACACACACTCACTCTGTAAGGTAGGGGTTCTTTTCCAAGTTCAGACTCAGGGGTTCAGAAACAAACAGTAGAACACACATGGAGCAAGCAGCAGAGCCCAGGCTCAAAGCGAAGGCCACCAGCTCCTAAGCCGTTCTCAGCGCAGGCCCCCAAAGACCTCGGACCTGGTCCCAGGTGGACTCCGCGCTGACGAGCAGTGTGGTCTGGGCCAGCCATTGGGGGCACCATGTTGGTGATTGGGGCCCTCCCAGGGTATCCCAGCACCCAATCTTGTCTAATGGTATCAGTAGAACCTGCACCCAGAAGTAAAACAGAAGCTGGGGACACCTGGACCTGTTGGGGGTGGGCCAGGAGGGTCCTTCCTTGAAGAGCGTTCTCCACATTGGGTGAGTGTGCGCTCCTCATGTGCTCAGCATCCAACGCCAGCTTCAGGGAGACCTAACCCTCCCAGGCAGCACCTGGGCGATGACGGATGAGCCACGTTCAGGGTCCTCTGTGACCTGGGGTGGTCCCGGGAGCCTGGGCCTGGCTCCAGCACCTCAGGGCGCAGTTGGCATCTCTGGTCCATGGAGATACCAGCTCCGCTGCCTCTGCTTTTCAGTTGCCTTCTCTCACCTCCTGATCCTCCTACTCAGGCTTTCCCTGCCCTAGACAGTGAGGGCAGAGGTCCACAATGCCAAAGGGTCCTTTGGCACCTCTAGCCCCAGGACAACTTTGAAAGGTATGGCTCTGCTTCCGTTTGGCCAGAGGGAGAAAGCATGAGTTCTATACAGTGAATGGAGGGCAGAGCTGCGCTGAGAAAGTTAGGGTCATAGATTCGTGCTGAGGATAGGAAAGGGGGAAGGATCCAACTTCTCCTCTATTTGTGCTACCCTCGGACTGCACACCTTGGGCAATCCCAGCTTTAAATTCCCACTGGCCTCTTAGCCAGACCCCCCAAGGCTCCTGGAGATTCTCAAGATGATCGGGAAGTACCTTGCCTCATCCATGAGCTCTCTCTAATCCCCCATCCATCCATCCATCCATCCATCCATCCATCCATCCATCTATCATCCACCCATCCTCCCATTGACCCATCTCTCCCAGCCTCTCCTCTGTTTGTCTTCTTGCCCATTCACCTTCCATTTATGTTTGCATCCCACATCCGGGGCCTCTCCCATGCTCCTGTTTGCCCTCCCATTCATCGACCTTCCCCTTCTTTCACCCTCCTGTCCGCCTACACCAGCCGGTTGCTCTCTGTGGCCTCTGGTCTCCCGCATCTCATCCCTCATCGCTTTATGGACCCATTGTCCACTCACCCTTCCATTTATTCTCCACCAGCTCCTCTAGCTGTCGTCTGTCTCTCTGTCCGGTGTCCCATCCATCTGTCCATCTTCTTCCGGTTCTTCCTCCATCCACTCTGACTTCCTCTCATCCGCATATCCATTCATCCATTCACCCACCTCTCTATGCAGTCAGCCCAGGGCTCTCACACCCACCATTCTTCTCGCATCTATCCACTCATTGCAACTGAGCAACGAATGGAATTAATGCGTCACCGCACCTGACACCGGGGCTGTACCAGGAATTGGGTGACTGGCCACGTGGAAACCCCAGAGCAACAGAGAGCACACCCTATGTGGGGGTGGCTGCTGGGTTGAAAGGCAGCACCCAGCCTACATTCTCCTGGGGAAAAGTCCGGGTGTTCTACCCCCTCTTTCCCCAGGCACCCCTGCCTGCCCTCACAGCTTTGGGGCCTGTGAGGTTCTGTGCATCCTCAGGAAAGAGGTAGCCATTGTCACTGTACCTGATTCCACAGCTGCTGGCATGCGCATCTCGCTGTCAGGCTGGACTGAGGACTTGGGGCAGAGGCAGCCTCCTGTCTGACGGCTTGGTAGGCACGAACCCAGGGAGAACCCTGGCCTTCCAGGCACTGCTCCTTGGCAGGAAAGTAAGGCCAAGAAGGAGACACAGCTTCCTGAAGGAAGCCAAGGCCTGGGCCCCAGCCTCCTGGATCTTAGGTTCCGGCCTACCCCACTCCCCTGGCCCCACTTTCTGCCTTCTCCCCATGCTCAATAGTGACTGCCCTGGTTCCTCTTCCCAAACTCTGGGCTGGCGATCCCCTAGATGTGCCCTCAGCCCCACCCATTGTGTTAGTAGATGGGAGCCGCCATGACACCCCAGCCCTCATGAGGAGGGGTCCTGTTAGTCATATCTAACCATGTCACAGCTCTTGGGCCAGAGTGAAGGCAGAGGCAGGGGGAGCTGATGGCCCCTGAGGTCTTTTCCTCATTTGTGTCTTTGTAACCAGTGAGGGCTCTCTGCCCCTCACTGCCCTGTGCCCACCCATCCCAGTGCCTGTGTGCACCTTGAACAGGGCTGTGGCTTGGCATCCCGGCCTAGGCGCTGGGCACAGGGAGCACCCTGCCCTGCCCTCCCCAGGGCCTGCCTCTGTGCCTGGCCTGCCCCGCAGCAGACTTGCCAGCCGAGCCTGAACCTGCTCTTCTTTCTTTCCAGGGAATCTGACTAAGCACATGAAGTCCAAGGCCCACAGCAAAAAGTGCCAAGAGACAGGGGTGCTAGAGGAGCTGGAAGCCGAAGAAGGTACCTGAGTCTCCAGTCAAGTCTCCAACTCCCTCTTCCTCCTCCTCTGCCTCCCTCCTCCCTCCCTCCCCATCCTCCCATTCTGCCCTTCTCCCTTCTTCCCCCATCCCCCCTATTCCCTCTACCTCCTGTCCTTCCTCCTGGCCTTACCCAGCTCCCACCTACCTCGTGGCAAACCCCACTCCCCAGGCTCTTGCAATGTGCAGCCGCATCTAGTGGGCACTGTGTTCCCCAGGCCGGGGGTTGTGCTTAGAATGCAGATCAGACCTGACCCCAGTGTGTGCTCACTGGCCTTGGGTGAATTAATTTCTGATGGAGCCCTGCAGCGAGTGAGTATGTGCCAGGGCTCCGTGTGTGTGTGCGCGCGCGCGCATGTGCAGAGCCCCATGAGGCACCATGTATGTACAGCATGTGCAGGGCTCCCTGGGTGTGCAGAGCCCCCGAGACACTGCCCATGCACAAGTGTTCAGGGCTCCGTGTGTTCAAGTGTGCATGTGTGTATGTGTGGGGGGTAGCCCCTGTGAGACACTGTGTGTGTGCGATCTGTGCAGGGCTCCCTGGGTGTGTGTGCAGAGCCCCCTCATGCTTCACGTGGTGTTCGGGGTATCTGGGGCTGCTGCTCAGCCTGAACCCTCATTTCCAGCCTACCCTATACTCCCCTCCCTCCCACAGAGCCGCCCCCCACCCCGGTGCTCCCGCCTCTCTCAGGCAAGTCAGGAAGGGGTGCGATGCCTGAGAGAGAGCCCGGGCTGAGCTCTAGAACACCCCGCCAGCTGTTGATCTCGCTCTTTAGCCTGTCGCCCAGCTCTTGCCTTTGGGACAAGGAAGGGCAGGAAAGACCCCTAGGTGGAAGGGCCAGGCTATCCGCCTAGCCCACCCGCACCCCCCTCACACACACAGGGTGGGAATGGGGGGACCCACCTCACATGGGGGCTTCGAGAGCAAGCAGGGGTAAGGAGGAGGCGCTGGGGGGCCTGAGGCTTGTGCTCTATTCTTATGTCGCAGAGTCCCTTTCTACCTAGGCCAGGTGTGGTGGCTCACACCAGCAGCAGTTCACTCAGTACATCCTGTCACTATGTTACGACCGGTCACCCCAAGCCACACAACTCTTGACCCTGCCCTCATCCCTACCCACACACATGCCTGCACATTCAAGCCCACACTACCTACCGTGTAGAGCAGTGGTTCTCAACCTCTCTAGTGCCACAATCCTTTCATACAGTTCCTCATGTTGTGGTGACTCCCCAACCATACAATGATTTTTGTTGCTACTTCATCACTGTCATTTTGCTACTGTTTTGAATTGGGTGACACCTGTCAAAGGGCTGTTTGATCCCCAAAGGGGTTGCGGCGACCCACAGGTTGAGAACCGCTGGTCGAGAGAGTCTGAGAGCTTTCCAGAGAGCTGACAGGCCCTCTCACCCCCCTCCCTCACACACACACACACACACACACACACACACACACACAAACACACACACACACAGCCATGCCACTGTCGCCAAGAGTTGACAGGGGGAAGAGGCAGGTAAATCAGAGGCTGTGGGTCCAGCTGGCCCTGCCCAGCCAGGAGAGGGGACTAGTGTGACCCCTGCAGGTGGGTAGCCAAGCCATCTGTAGTAGGAGGCAGGGAGCGCCCCTCCACCCCTGGCAAGCCTTGATCCAAACCCCTAACAAAACGAGCCCTCTGCTTGATGCCAGCTCACCGCGAACCTAGTTTCTGAGACTGTGAGTTTATAGGAGCAGCCAGCTCCCCTGCTCTCCTGCAGCCAGCAATCCAGTACTTAACCCACGTCGTCACCAGTATTCCTTAGACCAGTCAGGTTCCTAAAAGACCGCTAAGCGTGAGACAAAGGGGGGGGGGGTGCGTGCACAGGTTGCTCCCTTTTGTTTTCCTCTTTGAGGGATGACCTAGCAAAAGAAGCGATGACAGAAAACACCTTGGTTAAAGAGAACCCAGTGGGCCCGGGCCCGTCCCTCCAAGCTGCCAGGTGGGGACTTGGCGTCTTCCAGGGACCCCAGCAGGCCATTAGCAGCACTGTCTCCTTGAAGATGCCGGCCATGTGGGTAGCCCCGATTTCAGCTGAGAAGGAAAGCCCAGAGAGGTCACACAGAGGCCACTGGCTCCCCACCACCTGAATGCCTGGTGGGCTGGACTTGTGTCCCGATGGGCAGGAGAGACTCTGGCCGGACCCTGGCCCTCGCCCAGCTCCCTTCTCCCCATGGGGCATACTGAGGTGTTCTGGCCCACCTTTGGTGAGGGTGCCATCCATGTACTTTTTCCAGAAACAATTCCCAGCAGTGCACAAGACCCAGCTTCTGCCCGCAGGAAGCTCACAGTCCAGAGGGGGACTGAAGCACTGACTGGTAGGGGGGCCAGCTGGATCACGTGGAAGGTGGTAGAGAGGTGTGAATGCACAGAGCCTTGAATAGAGCCAAGGTTCAGGGGCCAAGTAGTTTTCCAGGCAGAGGGTGCAGCAGGTGCAGGGACCTAGGACCCGAGGGCTTGGCCCGTGTGGCTGGAGCAGGTAGGCAGGGGCAGGGGAGGGGCGATGACATCAGAGGGAGCCGGAGCAGGTCCTGAGGGCAGTGAGATCTTGACTTGACTGAGATCTCAGGACTCCTCCTTGGACTTGCTGCGCTGGAGAATGGCCAGTAGGGGGCAGAGGTGCAAGCAGGGACCAGGCAGTGCTCTTAGCTTGGACCAAGTGGGCGTGGTAGGCAGATGCTAATATATTTGGAGGTAACGCTGACAGGTTTTGCTGATACATAATATTGGGTGAAGGCAGTTCATGAGCAAAAGAGGTGCAAGGCTGACTCCAAGGTTTATGGCCTAAGATACTGGAAGAGTGGAGGCACCCTACCCCAGGATTTGGAATCTTCAGGGAGGGGCATTAGTGTTGTGTCTGTTGAACAGGGAGGACACAGCCCGGGTGGATGGATGGATGGATGGATGGATGGATGGATGGATGGATGGATGGATGGATGGATGGATGGATGGATGGATGGATGGGGTGGATGGGGTGGATGGGGTGGAGGGGATGGATGGATTTTTTCCCGCCCCTGATGGTGATCATGCTGGGCAGGAACGCCACCTTGTGGCCAAGTCCCAGCGGCGCCATCTGACAGTTGGCTGTTCCTCTGTAGTCCCAGGCCCCCCACCCCAGTGGCAGGCTTTGTTGAGTGTTGTGATACTCCCACAATGGCCGGCCTGCTCCATGGGATGCTTTAGAAATGGGCTGCCCAGATGTGAGGGACCTAGCCCTGCACTAGCCAGGGGGCCTTAGCTTCATGTAAAGGTACCTCATCCCTATGCAGGGTTCTTCATCGGTAAAGAGCATCCTACTTGGCTGCCCATCAGATGACACTGCCACTGTCCCTCCCTCCTCCTGCCCCTCCCTTCCTAAGCGGCACCACCTCTCCCTCTGAGCCTCTTGACCTTCATCTGCAAAATGCTCACGGTGCAAAATCCCAGGAAGAGCTCCGAACAAAACCACAGAGACTTAGGAGGCCCAGGAATGTGGCCCTTCACGTTAGTGTTGGCCTGCTAGCTGCACGGTCAGCAGTTCAAACCCACTGGCCCTCCTGAGGGAAAGGGTGAGAGGCAGTCTCAAAAACCCTTTACAGCCGGAATGTGCTCAGTGGCAGTGGCTTGGGCTGTGCCAGGCTGCCCCTGCATGATGGACGCAGGGCTGGCCTCCCACCAGCTGCATGACGTTCTATCACTACAGAAGAGGAAACCCCACAGAGAGGGTTAGGTAGAATGGCTGACATCACACGGCAAGGAGTAGTGGAGCCAGGATTCAAACCCAAGCCTTCTCAGTGAGTGTAAAAATTTGAAGGCTGTGAACTAGTGTGGACTGAGCCCCTAGCCCTCTTCCTGCTCTCCACCCTCCAGGCTCTAGGTTAGGCTGCTAGTAAAATCTGCTCCTGCCTGTCACCACATGTAAATGAGGGAAAGGCCAGGTGAGTTCCAGGGATCCTTGTGTGCTTCCTAGAGGAAGTCAAGGCCAAGGGCAAAAGTGCAAAGTGGGCGGAATTCACGGCAACCCCACATACAACGAGGAGATGTTGCCAGGCCAACACCACCACCACCCCACCCCGCCCCAGTGCCGCCTGCCTGCCTCATCTTCCAGCACTCCAGCCAGCAAAATGCTGCAGTGATCTGCGGGGCTTCCCCTATGGAGAGGGTCAGGCCTGTCTCCTCAGTGTCCTCGGCTGGAACCTGTCCGAGCGGAGGGGCCCTGTGGGTGTTTGAAATCCTAGCAGCCCAGCTGCCGGCATCACAGCGAACACACACGCCACCACGGGCTCCCAAAGAGCAGCGACTCCTCTGGGCTCAAGGGTGGTGGGGATGGGGCCCTGAGCTGCAGCCAGTGCCCACTGACACCCACCGCCGCTGTTGGCACACGTGTGTTCACCGCCGCTGTTGGCACACGTGTGTTGGGCCTGCCTATGGCTCTGTCTAGAAGTAACAGACCCCCACCCCCTGCTCATGTGTGACTCATGATTCTGTGAGCCCCTGCTGGGTGCATGGAGGCACGGCTGGAGAACGGAAGTGCGCCCTGTCGACCCTGCCATCTCCCTCACGGGGTCAGTTGAGGGATCCTTCTGGGCCTTGGCTGTGTCGTCTGTAACGTGGGGCTAAGAACAGTAGCGAGCTCAGAGGGCTGCCTGAGGGCTGAGTGAGCGGGGATGCAGATGCCATCCTGAGCACAGAGCCTGCGCACAGGCGACATGGCAGCTACTGTTGTCAGTCTTTGCTGTCACTGAATGCATTGTGACTGCTGGTGGCGCCCTGTGTACAGAGTGGGGCTGTCCCATGGAGATTTCAAGGCTGTCACCTGTGGGAAGCAGGTCAGCGACCTGCCTCAGTAGTCGTACCAATAGGCAGCAGATAATCACAATACGATTGTTTACAAAGGGTTCCCACGTCCAATGTGTCCCTTGATCAGACCCAGAGCCCCATGCTGTTGCCATGCTTACTAGGCCCCGTTTGCGGATGAGAATACACAGGCCTGGAGAGCAGCTGGGGTGGGTATGGGGGGAGGCTGCTGACCCAGCGATCGCCCGACTGTGACCCTGTGTCCCCCGTGTGTGCCCGCCAGGAACCAGTGATGACCCGCTCCAGGACTCGGAAGGGCGCGAGGGCTCTGAGGCTGTGGAGGAGCACCAGTTTTCAGACCTGGAGGACTCCGACTCCGAGTCCGACCTCGACGAGGACGAGGACGAGGACGACGAGGAGAGCCAGGACGAGCGGTCCACACCGGCCTCCGAGGCGCCTGCGCCCAGGCCCGGCCCGCCGGCCTTGCTGCAGGCAGACTCCTCGCCCAGGCAGGCCCTTCCGCCCCCGGATGCCCCCGCCGACGCCCTGGAGGCGAGCGCCGGCTCCCCGTGCAGCCGCGGCACGCTGGCCCCTCTGCCACCCGGGCCGGCGCCCCCAGGCCCCGCGGAGAGGGACACAAGCCCGGGCCATGGCTCCAAGGCCGGGCTGCCCAGGAGTTCGTGGTCTCCGAGCGGAGAAGCCGCCGGCCGCCCACCGTCCGCCCGCAAACACTCACTCACCAAATACGACTCGTCCCCCCAGCGACACCCGTCGGCCTCCGCAGCCCCCAGCCCGCCAGGCAACCAGCCTGGCCCAGGGAGGGACAGGGGTCCTCTTCCCTGTGGCTCCCTGAGACTTGAGCTGTCGCCTCTCAGCCCCAGCCCCCCGCAGAGACAACTGGCCCCCGAACGCGAGGGCTCCACAGACCCAGGCCCTTCTGGACCCTCTTCCCCCAGGAGACGGTCCCCGGGGCAGGCCGAGTCACCGCCGTGGCCAGCGCTGCCAGGGACGTGGGCGTCGGGCAGCCCCGGTGTGGGGCCAGCCCTGCGGGCTCTACCTCACAAGCTTCTCAGCAGAAGCCCCGAGCAGGGCGCCTCTCCCTGGGTGAGTTCTGCTCTGTGGCGGTGGGAAGGATGAGTCATCCTGCATCCCAACCCCCCCCCCCCCAGGTTAACTAGCTTGACCACCTAGGTGGCAGGTGAACACCAGAACTCGGGAAACGCCTGCGCTCCAGAGCTCACATGGTTGCCACCTCTGCCAGCGGGCAAGCGTAGCCCCTTCCCATGGTTCCCTTCCCTTACTGGCTGAAGCCTTTGCAGATTTGGCTGCAATCATTTAGCAAATATTTCCTGGGCACTCACTGCACCAGGCACCAAAGTTGGGTACCTCAGACTGGTTAGGCTAATTTCGCCTCAGAAACAACAGAAATTCTGGAACCAGGAGGTTGGGATTAAGCTCAGGCTCCACCACTGACGAGTGGAGCGGCCTTAAATGTGGGTGGGTGTCCGTCCATGTGGGCTGCCCTCCTCAGCCCCATCTGGGAGCAGAGAACGCCAGAGGACAGAGCTTACCCCAAACCAACCACCTCCACCACTCCTGTCACCAACACCCTCAGACAGACCTCAGCCAACACCACCCCTGCCATCCCATCCCCATAGCCAGCCCCAGCTCAGTCATTATTCCACGCCTACACGCCATTGCTGCATCCCATCTGGGTGACCCAAGTCATCACGTCATCAGCATAGCCAGCATCATGGCTGTCACCACCCCCGTCCCTGTCACACCGTCACCATCCAACACTATTGTCAGTGCCTGTTCTGTCACCATCTTGTCATGACCCACCAACTGCAGCAGGACCATCACTCAGAGACTTGAGTCCCAGGAGAAGGGGGCAGGGGTGGGTGGGGGGTGGGGAGGTGACAGCATAAAAATTTCCAGCAGTGGGCCAAGGTCAGAAACTTCGCATGGGACTTGTATCAGGGTGAAGTTGTGGAAACGAGTGGCAACAGAACCAAGATAGGGAATCAGGGCCCCTCCCCCCAGGGCACCTGGGATAGCCCTTCTCCCAGGATGGATGGGCACAAGGGCAGTGAATCTGAGTAGGCTCCTGGTCCCCATGGAGAGATGGTGCTCCAGGACAGCCCGTGGAAGGGACATGGGGACTCTAGTTCTGGCTCCAGCTCTGCCACAATTTGCTCGGTGACCTCTGGCCTAGAACTCTGCACAGAGCCAGCACAGAACCCTCTCCTTACCTTGTCTTGTTCTCTGACCCCAGCAGAATGCCGTGCCCCGGACTCCCTCCTGCTCACCTGGCCCCGCTTCTCCTCGCTCCTGGCCTTCCTCAGCCCTCCACGACATCCACAGCCCAGCCCGGACGGAGAACATCTTCAGCCACCTCCCACTGCACTCCCAGCACCTGGCCCGTGCACCGTGCCCCCTGATTCCCATCGGGGGGATCCAGATGGTGCAGGCCCGGCCAGGAGCCCACCCCACCCTGCTGCCAGGGCCCACTGGGGCCTGGGTCAGTGGCTTCTCAGGGGGTGGCAGCGACCTGACAGGGGCCAGGGAGGCTCAGGAACGAGGCCGCTGGAGTCCTACTGAGAGCTCGTCAGCCTCCGTATCCCCTGTGGCCAAGGTCTCCAAGTTCACACTCTCCTCAGAGCTGGAAGGCAGGGACGACCCCAAGGAGCAGGAGAGGACGAGCGGGAGCCTGGGCAGACCGCCGGACTGGGAGCCCCCAGAGCCCACGCCCACGGACACCCCTTGCACCCCGTCCAAGGCCTCGCCCCGGCCATCCCTGGGCTTCCGAGCAGAGCGGACCTGCAGCCCCCGCTTGGAGTCACTGCGCACTGTCGCCCACCCCCAGCCCTTGGCCGCCCTGCCCCTGGACTACAGCTGCTCAGAGGGCTGCCTGGCAGAGGCCTCCACGCGCCCCCCAGCTCGGAGGAGGAACCTTTCTGGGGAGCCCAGGACGGGTCGGGGCACCCCGGAGGGCTCGCGAGCGGCACCTGCAGCTCAGCCCGAGGACAGGGGCAGCCCCAGCACTTAGTGTTCCTCCACAGCTTCAGCATCTGGCTTCCGGTGTTCGGCAACAGACGTTTCCAGCCAACTTCCTCGAACCATCTTGCCCTCCTCGAGGGCATTCTTCCCGTCTGTCTATCTGTCCAAGCAGCTTCTGCGCAGGCCCCATCTGTTTCATCTTTCATGTATGCAGTTACCTGTGCCTTTTTCTATACTTTTTGTTGCTTGAAACAAAACACACACACACACACAAAACCCCTTCCCCAGGAATGGAGGCTGTGACTATTTCGTGCTTGGGGTGGGGGGTAGGAGTGGGTGAAGCCTCACCCTCTGCTTCTGCGGCCGCAGCCCCTCACTCCCAAGGGCTAGCAAGCAGCAACCATCTGCTGAGGGGAAGTTGGATGTGTTGAAGGGGAAGAAAGAAATTTTTTAAAAATATATAATCAAATGTAACAGCCAATATCCCTATGTATAGAGGTTTATGGTAACTACTCACCGCTTGGTCCTACCCCAGCTAGCGGCCACCCCTCTCTGCTGCCAGCAGGAACATCCAAACACAGGCAGTAAGGCAGACCCAGAAATACCTAGCGCCTTCCTGATTCCCACCCCCACCCCCCTTTATTTTTAAGGAGCCCCGGTGGCACAATGGGTTGCACTGGGCTGCTAACCACGAGGTTAGCGGTTCAAACCCACCAGCCGTTCCTTGGAAGAAAAGCTGGGGCTTTCTGCTCTTGTAAAGAGGTGTAGGCTGGGAAGCCCACAGGAGCCGTTCTGCCCTGCCCTGTTGGGTCCCTGAGTGTTACAATCCATTGGATGGCAGTGGGTCTGGTTTGGTTGTTTTATTTCTAAGAAAGGGAAAAAATGTTACTTTTGTTAAGATTTAAATGCAAGAAAAAAAACACAGGTAAAAGGTGGGTTCTGATTCCCCCGCAGGGGTCCCCAATCCCCAGCACTTCTCCCCTCCATGCCCCCTCCCCCCACCTTTTGGGCTGGCATGGGCATTCTGCCTACCACTTCCTGCACACCTGCCCTTGGCCTTGCGCCCTGGCCCTACCCATAGTCAGCCTTCCGTATTCTGTGAAAGCCACCCATAAGGCTCATGGATCCGGGCCCACACCCTAGAGGTCAAGCTTCGGGGTGTCATCTTTCGGTTCTACGGGGTGAGGTTAAGGAGGTTTTCTATATGCTCAGACACTGGAGGTTTTTAAGGACGTGTGTCTGAACTCCTTGATAGCAAGACTGGTGGTATTGCCCGCCACCCCACCCCGCACATACACACACACACCGGACCCATCCGCCCACCGTCCAGGAAATAACCCTGAACCTTTTTAGTTGGCTTATACTTTAAAAAGATATATATATAATATTTTAGTCTATTTGAGTTGTTCAACATCTACAGCGTGGGCATGCGCCTAAGGAAATCAGAAGAGAGGACGCTGTCTGATACTGTCCCCACCCACCTGGCGTTCTCTTGACTTGGAAGATGGTTTCACTTTCTGAAGTCATTTGAACTCTTCTCCGAAGCGATCTATTCAGAGCCAGTGGCCCTTCCCTCATCATCCCCCCCACCCATCCCCCCTGCAAGAAGGCTCCCTGCATTTCCAAGGGCAGGTCCTGCTTTGAAAGAAAAATCGTAACCCAAACTCCCCAGCTCAAGACAAACTGTGGAACCCGGGTGCCAGCATGTTTTGCCTGCCCTGGGAGAGGTGAGGTGGCTGCACCCTTCTAGAAATGAGCCCCCTGCAGAGCTGGCCTGGTCCTCGGGCAGCTCCCCACCCCCACCTCTGAGCTGACTAAGCTGTTTGATGGGGTTCAACTATCAAGCCTATCTATACAAGGCCCCTTCTGTGGGGCCACAGCTCCACCTCCCGCCAGACCTCCTTGTTCATCCACCTTGGCCTCGCTCAGAGCTGAGACAGCACAAAAAAGTGATGCGTCCTGGGGTGCAGAAATGAGGGGTTCCGCTGCTCCCTCGTGTGCTGGGTCAGGTTAGCAGCAGCTCTGGGCTGCTTGACTCTAGGGCAGTCAGCTCAGTCTCAGTGGTTGGCACTGTTGTGGCCTGCTTGAGCCTGGCAGGAAGTGGCAAGGAGCCTGAGCCCAGTCAGCGTACAGGCCAGGGGTCACCTCACCCCTGTTCACCAATCTAAACCCATAGAACTAGCTGAAGATTAGCCTTCAAGATAGGAAGGTCTTTGGGGTGGGGTGGGGGTCAGAGAGGCAAAGGCCTGGTGTGTGGAGGCCATGCCCCTCTCCCCCTGCCTTGCCTGCACCCCCAGCTTCCTCTGTACTCACAGCACCCCCTGCTAGAGGACAGTGTGCAGCAGTGAGTGCCCCACAGTCTCAGGAACACCAGACAGAGGGGACATTCAGGGGCCAGGACTCACCAAAAACCTTTGTCTAATGAAGTACAAATGGAATCCAGCCCAAGGGCTGCTGCCGCCACAGGTGCCCGGAGGATAGGGTCGATGCCACCAGTCGGGGGTATGTCACTGGTCCCACTGCCAAACGCTCTTCCCACTCCCCAAGCATGGAGCTCCAAACCACTAAGCTTGTCTCAGCAATGCGGGGACTCACTCTGACCAGCCCCAGACTATGCCCTGCCTGGCTCAGACACCCCTGCCTGCCTCCCAAAGACTATGATGTTAATTGGGCATGACTCCTCAGCCTGCCAAGCAGAGCAGAGGAGACTGCAGGGACACCGGAAAGGTGCAGGGACACTGGCACAGACCAACTCTGGCCTTTAGGTGTTGGCAACAGAGAGGAACCACCTAATGAGGTTTTGGGCCAAACCTTGCCTTCTGTGGGCGGCTCCCAGCTCCCAGGTCTGCCTTCCAGGATGCTCTCTGGTCCTGGAAAACTCAGGGCCAGCTAGGTACTAAGTCCATTCCTCCTGAAGGCAACCTTCCCCGGGCCTGCCCCCTCCTGCCCGTCCAGTCCATAGCTTACTCCCTGGGCCCAACCACCAAGACCCCTCAGGAGCCATCCCCAGATGCCTCCCATAGTCAGCGAAACAAATGGAAAGGATTCCCTTCCCAATTGCTCTAGCACCTGCTTCATGCTCCCTGGGTTCTTCTCGAATAGGAACAAGCAAGACATCACGGCTGGATTTCTCTCTATTTTTTTTCTCCAGGCAAAACTTCCCAGGATGCAAAAGTCGCAGCTGGGCGGCTAACCCCCAGCGGCAGCCCTGCAGGACCAGCCAGGGTGGGGAAGGGTTCCCAAAGGCCTGCTCCACCAATCCCTCTCCATGTGTCCTACTTCCCATTAGAAAATGGCTTCGGCACTTACGATCACTTTACTATAAGTCTAGTGTAGAAAAAGAGAGGGGGAGAGAGAAAAGAGAAAAGAAACGTGTAGGCAAATGTAATATACCTGCTCTCTGTAAGATAAATATTGGCCTTTTTTTTAAAGGTGTATGTGTTCTGTATGTGAAATTGTCTGTAGAGAGTTTCTGTGTTCTTCAATGGCAATACATTCCAAAAAGTCTTACTGTAGATCAGTACAGCGGCCACACTGGGATGGAGTGGTTTTGCCTGTAATTGTATTTAAACTCCAGTTCCTCCACTTGCATCTTGCAATGTCGGTATGGTATATATCAGTGCAAAAAGAAAAAAAGGAAAAAAAAACCCACGCAGGTCTAAAGCCGAGTCTGACGTACACAAGGAAGCAACTGCTCAGTATTGATGTGTGTGAGCTTTGGTGTAAGCTACATCTGTACTGCGAACGAGACGTTTTTACAAGTATAATAATTGCCTTTATTACAGTTCGGGCTGGCTGTTCAGCCTGAGGATATTTTTAATAATAAAAAGGTGGGTGGGGGAAGCACGTTGGAATAAATTTTAAAATCCCAACACAGCTCTGCTGGCCTGGCTCATGGTTCTTTTTGACTGTCATGGTAGGTTAGGCGTGGGGTTGCTAACTGCAAGTTCAGCAGTTCAAACCCATGAGCCACTTCATGGGAGAGAGATGAGGCGCTCCACTCCGGTACAGGGTAGATGAGGCTCTCCACTCCGGTACAGGGTAGATGAGGCTCTCCACTCCAGTACAGGGTAGATGAGGCTCTCCACTCCGGTACAGGTTTACCGACGGGGAACCCTGTGCAGGGTCAATCTGAGTTGGAATAAGCCTTATGACAATGACGTTTCTTTGGTTTGGGGACGTGCCCCAGAGGGAGGCAGTAACCAGGCGGGCCCTTATCACCCAGCCTGGGCCTCTCTCGTGACCAAGAATGTGTGCTGAGGCTGGGCCCAGGGCACTGGGGTTATGAGGGGTAATCCTTGTGTTTTCAAGAGCGGCAGCCATCCTCCCTTGGTAGGGCTGTGGCAGTGAGCAGGACACAGGCCTCCTTTGAAGAGCCTGCATGCTAACAGGAGAAGCAGTCACTAAACAAATAATGATGTCACCAATTGCTCCATCACAGGGACTGCCTGGCCATGGCGGGAGGATGAGAACAGGAAGGAGTTCACGGGAGTCACCAGGAAAGCTTTCCTGGAAATCTCTGGGTGGGGCGGGCGGAGGAAGCGGAAGCCAGAGAAGCCGGTGGACAAGGGGGCTCCTCCAAGTCAAAGACCACCGAAGTGTGGAAGGCTGGAACCGAAAGGGGTGGAGCCACAGGTAGGCCCTGCTGACTGAGGGCGGGGGGGGGGGGGGGGGGGAATGGGGGAGGAGATGGCTCACAGGGTGTACAGCAGGCCCTCCACAGACACTGCAGGCCCAGCTGGCTGGTGGAGATCCAGGCCGCAACCCAGGTCCCAGTGATGCTGCTGAGCGCCCAGCAGGCTTATGCTCAGTGGGGGTCAGCTGGAGACTTACACATCCCGGGCATTCAGAGTCCCATAAGGAGAGCTGTGCCCCACAGACCAATGGCAAGGGCAGAGAAAGGGAGGTTGCCGGGGTACCTGGCCCCTCCTTAGATGCTTCTACTTGCAATCAGCGTGTAGCCCTGCCATCCACCTTTCACTGGCCAGAGCACCTTCCCTGGCCTTGCCTGCTGGAAGGCGTGGTGGTGGGGTGCATAACAGTCAGTTTTGACTCATCGTGACCCCATGGGACCGGGTAGAACTGCCTCACAGGGCTTTATAGGCTGTCAACTTCATGGGAGCAGACCACCGGGCTCATTCCGCCCAGGCAGAGAGAGAGAATCTTCGTAAACAGCCCCAGTGACCACCACAGAGAAAGGCCTGGGAATGTTTCCGTAAACATGACCGCCAAGAACCCCCCATGAAGCACTTCAGTACTGCCACCCATGAGCCTGGCTTGGCAGGAGGCAGAACTGACTCTCAGGCTGCTCGCCAGAAGGTCAGCAGTTCAAAACTACTAGCCACTCCGTGGGAGGAAGATGAGACTTACTGTTCCCATAAAAAGTTATGGTCTCAGAAACT
Source organism: Tenrec ecaudatus (assembly GCF_050624435.1). Lineage (NCBI taxonomy): Eukaryota > Metazoa > Chordata > Mammalia > Afrosoricida > Tenrecidae > Tenrec > Tenrec ecaudatus. Next base: position 65,912,472 of record NC_134530.1, on the reverse strand, counting down.
CACATGGGGCCATTCCACCCTGTCTTATAGGGTCATGATGGGGTCAGAATTGACTCGATGGCAGTGGGTTTGGGTTTTGTGGTTTTATGGTCCTGATAATGATCCAGCAAGACAAGGGTGGTTGTCCCATGTTCAGAGATGTCAGAAGCTCCTTTGCAGCCCAAGCCACATAGCTAGTGGGGTCGAAGTGAAGAGTAGGTCCTGAGTTCGACTCCAAAGTCCCCCTGCAGCGGGCCCTGACTGCTTCCTCCCTCCCCCTGCCCTGGCTCCAGGGGTCCTGGTGCTGACTGCTCAGTTGCCACCCAGTGCAGGCCCAGCCTGAGGACTTCTTTCCCAAAGCTGCCCAGCTTCTCGACCATATCAGCTGGGTCCCTGGAGGCTCCAGGCACAAGGACATGCCAGCACCTTTGGCCCATTAATTGCAATCATAGAAAAGGCATGTGAACTTTCAGAAGGACCAGCAACCCCCACCCCCCCCCACCTCGCACCTCCTTGCTCAGGCCACTGGGCCCAAGGTCCACCCATTATTCCCATGCTTGTTGACTCTGAGGCACCCATCCCCACCTTGCAGAAGAAGGGCAGACCCCAAGATGGCACCCTGAGCAAGTGGCAGGTCATTGAGCTTTGCTGTCACTACACAAACCTCAGTGGCTTGCTTCTACCAGTTCATGTCTGCTGCTGAAGCCAGGGCCAAGCTCTGCCTGGGTGCCCACCCAGGGCCATGCTGTGTCTGGAGAACTCAAGATCCTGCCCATACCCCCAGGCTTCTCCACCACCGCCACCTCAGCTTACAACCTAGAGCCCACATTCTTTCCTGGAGAACCCCTGGGCCAGGCTACTTCAGGCAGGATAGCCTGAGAGAGGCATGAACAGAGAGCAGTATGGGAAGGAGGTGAGCAACATTTGCTCAGAAGACCCTGGGAGCCAGGTCTTCCCACCTCCTCCCAATTGCAGAGGAGGGAAACTGAGGCTGGACCGAGGCCACATAGTGGTCATCAGCAGGGTCGGCATTTAAACACCCACTCCCACAGCTGGGTGATGTTTGGCCTTCTATGGCAAGAGAGTCTGATGAGAAAATTTGATGTCCAGAGCCGGGAAGCACTTGGCCAAAGGCCAGGGCTAGGATTCCCAAACCCTCAGCAAGGCCACCTGCACCACCAGCCAACCCCACTTCTACCCCGGCCCCAGTGAAGCAGCCGTGTCTCCTCCCTCCCAGACGCGAGCTCTGCCTTTTTAGGAAAGGAAAAGAGCAGCCCTGGTGGTGGCCAGGCCGGCGGCGGGCAGGCGCGCTAATCCACCAGCTCCCGCGGCTCTGGTTACCGTGGTTTGGGGCCCAGGCAGCAGGGCTGGGAGTGCCAGCCCAGCCAATGGGTGCTGCTGGCCCAGCCACCCTGCCAGAGCCATACAAGGCCTTGCTGCAGCCGAGTGCCGAGCCGAGCCGGCAGCGGGCAACCCCAGTGCCGGCACCCACCCCGCCCTGCGCCTGCCAGCCCGGCACGTCCTCGGCTCGGCCTAATCCCGCCTGGGAGCAGGCAGCGCTGGAGCGCACGTGCACCAGTCCAGGGCTCTCCAACCAAGGTCAAGGAGGTGGCATGGCCCGGGCAGAGGTTCTCAGCTGAGGTCAACCAACGGAGCCCAGATCTCATCCAGGCTAAGTCTTCTCTTTACCAGGCCTTTCTATCATGCCTCTGACCTCGCTGCCCACAGGCCCTGCCCCTCCACTTCTGGGAAGGGTCTCAGCCAAATTAGCATTTGGTTCCAGTCTCTCCTAGGGCCTGACCAGGGGCCAAGCCATCGAATTCATCCTGACGCCAAGCCTGCGTGCACCTCTCAAAGTCAGGGCATCTGGTAGTATGTGCATGTGTGTGAGAACCATGGACACATAGATCCCCTGTGCACCTTGGTGTACCCATGCCACTGCCATGGAAGCAGGTAGGGACAGCCAGCCCCTCCCCAATAGAGCCCCCACCCAATTTGTCAGCTGGGCCCCATTCCCTCTGCTGTGCCTGCAGGATCGCTTTGAGGTAGGAGTCATTGGCCCCATTTTACAAACAGGGCACCTGAGTCATGACATGGTGACTTGCTCTAAGCCAGGGCACCAAGATTCAAATCCAGAGCTGCCTGTGCCACGCAGCCCTCTGGCTTGGAAAGCCAGCCCCTAGAGGCAGGTGCCATTTAGACCAAAGCCGTGAGGGAGGAGTGAGCACCATGGCCCAAGACAGGACCCTTGGGACTTGAGTCCAGACCCCTTAACAGTCCCCAGGCTACCCCACCACCAGCTGGCAGGTTTGCCACGGGAGCTGGGTTTAAGCACCGTGGCGTAGCTGTCCGCTGGGGGCGAGACTGCAGCATTCACTGGGGCCATCCGGCAGGTGAGGGAAACGTGCGGGCACGGGAAGGGGGGGTGGCAGTCCCAGCTGGCATTGGGTACTGTTTGCACACCCAAGAAAGGAGATAAATATAGACACAGGATTACTCAGACACAGCCTGGGAAAACCGGCTCCTGGGCCTCAGCTTCAGCTTGGGCCCAGCCCTACCTTCACCCGCCTGCCCACACAGTGCCTCCTCCCTGGACTCCCCACCTGGAAACTTCAGGGCAGCCCTCTGGGGGCGGGGCAGAAACTGCCACCCAGCCGAAAGCAGCGTGCTAGCCTGAAGTCACATAGCAGGTGAAAAGCAGGCCAAGCCAGGCTGGCCGGGCACCCCGACTCGCTGTGCCAGGCTCAGGCACTAGGCCAGTTCCTGGGCAGTTTGCCTGTTGGTAAGGTAGGGGACAGGTACCCTGAGCCCACTGTTCCCTTGAGCTGGCACAGTGTTGAAGGGTTGAGGCCGGGGTCTCCCATCCTTGAGATGCCGGTCGGAGTGGCTGGTATGGGGTTGTGCACAGACTGTGCGGACGCAGCTCCCGCTTGTGCAACATTTTAGTTGTGGGGCTTTGGGCAAGTTATGTCCCTTCTTGGTGCTTCAGTCTCATCTCAAAAATCAGAACCATAGCACCAGTCCGCTAGGGTGTGAGACAGGACTCAGGGCGGTGACTGCACGGGATGCATTCTCGGCGGGACCTGGCAACGAGCAAATGCAGAGGCATGTTGATAGTGGTTTCTCAGCAGCAGCAAGGGCCATCGGGGACATCTGGGGGCAACAGGGGTGCAAAAGGCCCCAGCTGGGTGTTCAGAGGCTCCTGCCTTTTAAGGCAGCTGTTCTGACAGGTCCTTGCTGTTCTGTCACCCCTGCCTCCTGGCCCTGCCTGTCAGCTGCTAGGGGCAGGTAGCCACCAACTTGAACTCTAACCCCACCACATAGGAACTGTGTACTCTTGGGTGAGTCCCTGGCTCAGTCCTGGTGACCCCACATGTTTAGGGTGGAACCACTCTGTAGGGTTTTCTCGGCCGGGATGTTTTTGGAAACAGATTGCCAGGCCTTTCCTTTAAGGCACTTCTTGGTCTGATCGAACTGCCAGCCTTGAGGCTTGCAGCCAATGGGACCCAGGTGTACCAGTCAGGGTGCCAGTCTGAGGGCTTTTTAGGGGGTGCACAGAACAGCATCCAGCTGTCTGGCAAAGAAGCTCTCCGCCCTTGCTCTCACCTGATCTGTCTCCATCCTTCCTCCGGCTTCATGGGGGCTACAAACTGGCTCTGCGAGGTCCCACTAGCTCCATGACCCTCGCACATGCAGGTGGCCTCAGGGATGGGACAACTGCAGGGCCACCATTCAGGAGCAGGTCTCTTTCCCATTGGTTGTGGGCCCCTGGGGATGCACAGGTTCCCTCCTGCACAGCAGCACCCCTGCACTGCTCCCTGCACCTGTACTCTGCATTTCCCCCAGGGGCAGCCTGCCCAGGCAGACACACAGCCACCCATGTCTGCATGGGCACACGGGCAGAGCCATGCACACCTGTGCAGACCCATGCAGGGGCACAGAGGTAGGTGCCCATAGCCCTGACAGCCCCGCCAGCACCCACACTCGGGGTGTCCTAGCCAGGCGGTGGCCGTCTGCACTGTGGAGGAATGCAGCCTCTGGGGACGCCCTGCTGGCCGACGTGAGGGAGAGGCTGAGGGGAAACCACACAGGCAGGAATCCAGCAGGCGTGCCAGGCTGAGGTGGGGCCCTTGGGTGCCAGGAACTGTGCAGGGAGGTGGGCACGTGCTCCTCCAGCCTCTCCCCTCACCCCGTGTCCTCAAAATATCTGGAGCTTGGAAGCCAAAGGGGCCCAGAGGCCAGCGCCTCCACTCACGGCTGAGAGCAGATTCCCCTGTCTCTTCCTGGGCTGCAGTGGCCTGATCGGAGGGCCAGTGGGGGCAGTCTTCCTCACTGGGGACAGGAGCTATCGGGAACAAGACCTACAGGGGAGGGGCTTTGAATGACTCTAGACAGAGTCTCCACTTGGAGGAGACCACAGGGACTCACCGTGACCCCTCAGGACCCAGCAGTGCTAAAGAATTTCTTTGCATAAAAGAGGCTCAGTCGCCCCTCCCACATGAGGAGTCAGCAGTGCAGAGTGGAGGGGACGACCCCAGCCCCCTGGGGTCTCCTGCCCCTGGGCACGCTCACACCCCATAGAGAGGCTGCAGTGGATGGAGGGACAAGCACTGATGGCACAAGGAACGGCACTGTCCCTGAGGCAGGGAGCTCTCCCTGGCCCAGTGGGAGGGCAGCTGGCTGCTTCTCGGTGAGACCATCACTGGGAGGGGCCGGGCTGCCCACCAACAGGGCCCTGGCTTCTTCTGACCAGTGGAAGCTGGGTGAGGGCCAGGCAAGGGAACCAAGAGGGGGAGGGCACACAGGTGGGGACAAGGCCTCTGGAAGGTCAGCCTCCTGCCCTCACCCCCAGAACATAGGGCCTAAGAGGGGTGGCACCCGTGTCCCAGATGGACTGGGCTGGAGGTGGGCTGGCGAGGCCCCCACAGAGAGCCCCTCACTCCACCTGAGTCTGTTTGTTGGTGGGTCTGTGGGGTGCTATGGCGGTGGGTGAGAGAAGGAAGAGAGGGCGGGCGCATGGAAAACATATCCTGGGAACACATCCTGCAGCCCCGCTGGTCCCCCTGTCTGCCCCCTCCAGGTCTCACCCCAGCCTGGGCCACAGGAAAACGGGAAGACTGGATGGGAGCCCCGTGTAGAGCCAGGGCAGTGGAGGGAGCACATGACATGCGAAGACCAAGTAGGACCCCAGCTCAGGGTGCTGAGCGCAGCCGCTGGCCCTTCTCAGACAGCCTGCTGCAGGTCTCCAGAATTCATGCTCCACGCCGGGGCTGGCTGGATCAGGAGCTCCAGCTGAGGAGGAAGGGCCACTGCCTTCCTGGAAGAATGGAGGCCCGGTCCAGCCATCCTGGGTTGCCGTCCACTCTCCCAGGGACCAGCTGTATGACAGGAGCAGGTACGGGTGCCTGCTCTGAATCAGAATCTGTGTCCATTCCCACAGCAGCAGTGGCCACCAACCACACAGGGTGGTCTGAGCATTCAATGACAAGGACTCGAAGAGCCAGCCACGGCCGTCACGTAACAGGCCCTCTGGGCAGCCATCTGTAGGTCCCCGCTTCCGAGTTCACTGCACTCCTTCCCCCAAACACTTCTGCGTCTGAGGCCTCCTGGCACAGCACAGGACTCTGGGAAAGAGCTAGACAGCCAGTGACCCCATGTGTCAGCTAGACAGGCCTCAGCCGGGAGACAGGGAGTGACCTGGGGATGGGGGCACACACAGCAACCTGGAGGGCTCATTCCTTGCTTCCTTGACCCCTGATGTCGAGACCTCAAATAGGGTCCCCAAGCAACCGTAGGAGCTCGCTGTGGCCATTCGCCACCCCAGCACTGCCCAGTGGCCCTGCATTACGCCGCTGTCTTCTCCTGGGCAGCCTCCAGGCAGCTGTGTCCTGTGATCCCATGGGTGGGGGGGAAACTAGGCTGCCGCACCGTTTGCAGCCAGAGGCCCGCCTCGGTCCCCAGAAGGGGGGCGCACGTGGCCGCCTGTCCCGCGCGGTGATGTCAGGCTCGCCGCGCCCGGGCCCCAGCACGTTCCTCCGTTCCTCCGCGGAGCGGGGAACAAAGCGTCCTGCGCATTCCTGCGCGCTGACTCACCGCTGTCACGTAGCGCGCCGCCGCTTTGCCCAAAATTGGTCGGAAGGCGAGGGCGGGCCCGAGCCGGCTGCCCGCGGGTTGGCCGCCCTCGCACAGGCTCCCCGCCTGCGCCCGCCCCAGGGGTTCCCCAAACAGGCGTGAGCGGGAGGGAATGGGGCCGGGTCTTCGGCAGGTAGCAAGGTCAGGCTAAGGGCCAGGCTTGGGGTCTGGAGGCTCCGCGGGGGGCAGTGGGGCAGTAAGGCACGGGGTGGGGGGCAGGCTGCGGGAATCCCCACATCCCTGCCGGAGACTCTGCTCTTCCGAGGCTCGGGTACCCCAGATGCCAGGGGGCATGGATGACATTAAGAATGTAGGGTTCAAAACAGACGGAAGACAGAGAAACGTGACTGTGTGGGCGCGGATTCTAAGCCACCAAGCCTTCAAAGACGGAAGTCGTATCAAAATCCCAGTTTCCAGATAGGGGCCTTGAGGTCCCCAGGCTTGCTTGCGGTCAGGTACTAGTGGCAAAGCTAGGACCTGACCTCTGGCTGTGAGGGGTCCACAGCGCAGTGTCTGGTGCGACAGGTGCCCGCCCCCCTCCCTGCGCCTGGTGGCTAAGACTGGTGCCAAGAGTGTCGGGAGAGGCCGTCCCTTGAACTCTAAGCCTCTATTCGCCCACAGGTAAAGTGGATCCTCGCGGAATGATGGCCCTCGAGGTTGTTGAGAGAATTACAAGTGAGAACACAAACTAAGCTGGTGGCGGTTGCGCTTAGCAAACTTATCCGCAGTGGGTAAACCCGGGCAGCACCAAAGCCCAGCGAGGGGCCATGTGGGCCCCACCAGCCTGGATATGGCAGCCAGGAGGGGGGACTGTGCTTTACATGGTTTCTGGGCTCTCTGCTTGTCCCCCTTCTCCAGTGCACTGCAACTTGGCTTGAGAGGTCATATGGTTTTGAAGCAGTGGCGGGTTGGGGTCAGCAGCCTGCCCAGGGTTTGCAGGAATGAGGTGGCCAGCAGGTAAGCCTTCCTGCTGGTGCCCTGTTAGACTGGAAGCTCTTCCTCCAGTCATGGTGTCACCCCCATGGGAGGCCCTTTTGAGAGTCCAAGGAAGGTCAACGGCTAGACTTGTTCTCCCTCCCTAGCCAGGAGTGGTTTGGGATCCACCCAACTTGGGCTCTCTCCACTACAGGTTCAAGAACCCTGCCACCCCCTCCACCTTCTCCTGCTGACTCCACTTTAACTTCAGGGAAGGGACCATGTCCCCGCATGACATTCAAGGCCTTGGGGCTGTCCTTTGTGACTTCCAGCCACCTCTCACCTCAAGTTCTTCACTGCAGTCCCTAGACTACTCTGTGCTCTTCCAGAACCCTGGCCTTGACCAAGGAGCCGCGGTGGCACAGTGCTCACGAGTTGGACTACTCTTGTAGAAAGCTACAGTCTCAGAAACTCACAGGGGCAGTTCTACCTTGTCCCATAGGGTCGCCGTGGGTCTGCAGTGAGTTTGGTTTGGGCCTTTTTCTGTGTCATTCCTCTCCCCGGGATGCTTACTCCACCTTCAAAGCCTAGCTCAAATGTCTCCTCTTCCAGGAAGGCCTCCTGGCCCTCCAGACAAAGATGGGCCTGGCTTCTCTGGGACCTTACCGCTTCTTGTCTATTCCTCATTTAAGGAGGCTGCCACTGTCTTCAAACTGGTTTTTAGACAAAACCTTTCCTCCTAGGTCCTCTCTTCTCCCAGCTTCTTTCCCCAGGCCTCTGCCCCAAGGCGCTGGTGGGCCAGAGGCCCACAGACCCAGACCCAGGTGTGGCCGAGAGTGGGGCTCAGGCTATGTTGACTGCACTAGGGCGGAGAACATGGCCTTGGGGCCTGAAGACTTTGCTCTTCTCCCTGACTCGGTGGCCCTGACCAGCTCAACACAACAGCCTCTATGAACCTCACTCAAAGGCCCTACCCTGCCTGTTTCCCAGGGCTGTTGGGCAGATCAAATGAATGGAGGCAGGGAGAGTGGTTGGCACGTGGGCCTGGCTCCCTACACAGCTGTCATTATCACCAGGTCATTATTACAGACCTCCCTTGTGCCCGGGGCCCGGGTTCCAAGGCTGGGCGTCCCGAGGGTGGGCAGGGATGACCTCAGAAGTAGCCGCAGCCCCTGCTGACTCAGGCTGAGGAGGCACCCAGAGAAGCGGTTGCTTTATAACCCAGCTCCTCCCCCCACCTCCCCACTTGCACCCTAGTCAAGGCCACGAGGCCACGAGGCCAGCCAGGCCCACTCCAGGCCTCTTATCTGGAGAGATAAAGGCCCCCGCTCCTAGATGCTAAGCCGGCTACTGGTTGACCTCCGATAATCCCCTGCTCTAGGGGCTGGCCTTGGGGAGTTCTGGGTACGGGCACATGGCGACCTCACACCATAGAGAAGTGTTCCAGGCAGACCTGATGGACAGTCTATCCCCCACGTCTGGGCCTCAGAGGAACAGGACCTGCTCTGCTTACCAGGTACCTACACCAGCAATCGCCACTCATCTCCTCCAGAGAGGCTAGGGCCAGTATTTGCCCCTCGCACAAGGGAGCCTGAGATTCATCCTTGAGAAGACCTCACCCAAGAATCCACAGCCAACAGCCAGCATCCCGGGGTGTGGACTACTGTCCGAGTGGTCACAGCCAGTGGCCTGGTTGCCCCTTTCCCAAGGCGGACTCCTGGGTGGTGATGGCTACCCCCTGGGTGGTGATGGCTACCCCATGTCCATCTGTGTCCAGGCCTTGGACAAGGATCACCAGGACCTGGAACCACCATGGGAAGCCACAGTGCCGGAGAGCTGGAATTGCTAGTCCCGTCGGTATGGCATTTGTGGGAGACTCACAGCCAGTCCTCAACATCAACTGCCTGCCCAGTCAGATGAGGTTTTGGGGTCCCAGCCCTAAAGGCTTCAGGGAGCCCGACAGGAGGTCCTCTGGCTGTAGATGGCCAGGGAGTGAACTTGGTCCTGCCAGGCCATGCCCACCAGGCCCGCCTGGGCCACTGGCTCCTTGCCAGGCAGAGATGAAAGCGTGAGGTCATTGGGCCATCCCAGCTTCCTGTCCCATCTCGCTGCTGTGACTCAGCCCCTGCATCACCCAAACCTCCTCCTCCCGGGGGACCCCAGCACTGGCCTGCGTTGTTCCCCCACTGCCTACCTACCTGCTAAGGCCTCACACTCTGAGTCAACACTCACCTCCACACCCAGCATCCTACTCAGCCCAGGGGTCAACAGCCTGCTCCTCTCCTCCCAAGCTCCCAGCTCCCTGCAGCTGAAGGTCCAGGAGTGGGGTTGAGGGCCGGGAAGGCCTCCTCTGCTGTCCTCAGATGCTGACCCCAACGGGAGACACCTGAGCTCTGTTTTGGAAACTCTCTGGCCCAGAAAATCTGAGACTAAGAGCTCAGGCCAATGTCTCAGACTGTTCTGGGTTCAAATCCCAACATCTCCTTTACAAATGGACAGGTTAGCTCAGTTTCTCCTTCTGAGAAAGGGGGGGGGTCATAACAGTTGCAAGGAGGAGACTGTGTGGTTAACACATATTCCAGGACAGTGGTGAAGCATGCAGGCCACAAGGCTGGTGGACCCAGGTTCCAATGGCCGTGTGGCCTAGAACCAGCCACCTCATCTTTCAGAGCTCCAGGCTCCTCGTCTGTAAAGTCAGACTAGAAGTAAAAGTACCCTCCTGCTGCGGCAAGTAAATATGATGGTATATGTAAAGTGTACCTTGCACATAGTAGGAGCTGTGATTAACCCTTGAAGTACCAGGCACATAGGCTCAGGCTTGTCTCCAGTGCATGTTGGGGAGATGGCCAGGAGACTGACTCTCCAGTGGATGCTGGAGTTGCAGCAGTCAATACGGCTGGGTCACTGAAGCTCCAGAGCACCCTCTGCAGGCCAAGCCCTGAACTTCCCCCAGGCTCGTGTGTCCAGAGCACTCGTGGAAGGGCCACGATTACCCTCAGAGTGGGTGGTTCATATGCCACCCACCAGGTAGCAGCAAATGTCCAAGCCTTCCTGTCCCTCTCTTCCCAGGCTGGGTGCCACCACTCTGGACCCCGAGTGTCTTCGCTGCCCAGTCTGAGAGAGGCCATCAGAGACTTGCTGTTAGCCCCCTGAAGGCTCTCAGGAGCCCAGCTACCCAAACTCATGTGGAAATATGGTGCCACCTGCCATCAGCACCCTCTGGGGGGGGGGGTGCTGAGCTGAACTGTGAAACCCACCCCCCTCTGAAGCCTTTGTCTTTGTATTGTCCTGTTATGCTCTAGGAGTGCATCCCACAAGGCCACGGTACCCGACAGTCCACCAGGTGCTCTGTTGGGGAATGATGAGGCTATCTGCTCCCATAATGATGCATAGTTTCAGAACCCCCATGGGGCAGTTCTAGTCTATATCTCAAGGGTCTCTACGAGTTGGAATTGGCTCAGTGGCAGTGGAGGTGGAAAGCCCTGGTGCTAGTGTATATCCATTTTACAAATGGAGAAAGTGGGGTTTGAAGACGGAAGGGGACCCTGTCGATAAGAGGGAGCCTCAGACAGAAAGCTGGCTCAGACTGAAGCCAGGATGGAAGACCTGAGCCAAGAGCCCTCCTGAGGAGACAAAGCAGGACCCAAGGAGGCCGCGGACCTGAATGACGTGGAAGTTCAGAGGAGGCCAGAACCTGGGTCTTGCATGGAGATGGAAAGCTTCCTGGCAGAGGTAACTCCTGTGCGGGGCCTTGAGGCTTGGCCAGAATTAAGTCAAGCGTGGAAAGAGTGTGGCGTTCCTGGGGGAAGGGGACCCAGCTTGCATGAAGGCAAGAGCTCCTGCTGTGTCTCCCAGGGGAGCACGCACTGCATTTCGCTGGGCGATGTCTTAGATGCCCACGATGGCATTGGGGAAGCGAGGCTGGGAAGACAGTTCAGGAGCAGACCCCAAAGTGGCCCACCTAACCCTGCCACCAGGCCAGGGTCACAGGCTTGCAGGGTTTACTGAGAAGATGGCTTTCACAATGCTTGTGTGATGTGGCGTGAGCCCAGTCAAGTGTAGGGGATGGAACAAGGCTAGAGTGGGCCCTGAGTCTTGAAGGGACAATGCAGTGCAGGTGGTAGAGGGGCCATTCATGGAAGTCGGGCCAGTGTCACAAGGGCAATTAGTTTCTAGTGGACCCAGACTCATGTGAACACATACATCGATCGCTCCCCTCCAGTGTGAGAGCCATGGTGGCATGGTGGATTGCTCATTAGGCTGCTAACCACAAAGCCAGCGGTTCAAACCCAGCAGCTGCTCGGAGGAAGGAAGATGAGACTTTTTCCCTCTTATAAAGAATGCCCACGGGGAAGTTCTGCTCTGCTCAGTAGGGTCACGATGCCTGGAATGAATGGAGGGCAGTGGGTTGGGTTTTGCGATTTGCCAGCGTGCCCATGTTGTGAGACCCACATACACCCTGATGTGAGGAAGGCTCTGCCCAAAAGTGGCAAGGCGCCGCGAGGTGAGATTTTCATCCTCCATGCCTTTGCCAACGGCAGCCACCTATGCTTGGGAAGATTTAGGTGTGGTATGGCCGTGCTACATGGCCTTGAACCACAGAACCAGCCATGAGGTGGGCTGACCTTTGCCCTGTCCATCAGCAGACTAGGGGGGATTTGAGCCTGAGCTACATGGCTTTAAAGCTGGTGGTCGTGTTCGCCAAGCCACAGAGGTTCCCAGGGGACGCAGGGCCTGACTCACATCCACACCCTGGGCCAGCCCCAGTCTCCTGTCAAGGCCCAGGTGTGCTCCTTCTCGGTCACTCGTGCCTCAGGACTCCCAGGAGCTGGGTAGGAAAGCCAGGCCCTAAGGCAAGGAGGTCTCCCAGGCACACCTCTGCTCAGGAATGTCGGCTTGAAGTCACAATGGGAACCCCGGCCTTTGCCTGCCCGCTGGGCACCCAGTTACCCTGATGATACACTTATTTTTAGCTGACATTTAATTCTGGAACCAAGCACCATACTGTTACACGGCCCAGCCTCCTGGTGGCTCACCCCTTCCCAGAGGGGAAAGGCGGCCTCCTGGTGGGGCGCAGGGTGCGCCTTGGAAAACATGGGTTCTAAGCAACCGAGTGGGTGTGACGCCGAAAAATACCAGCTGCGTGTCTTGGCTAGTGGTTGTGGTGGGATGGGGGAGAGAGTCGGGGTTCCAGCCCCTCCGAGGACAACACAGGGGCCTGGCCTCGGGGAAGAAGGAATACTCCTGAGATCTCAGGATTCTGGAAGGCAGGCCCGGCGCAGTGACCTCCGGCAAGGCCACCGCTCCCCACTTGACCTCACTTCCTCATCTGGGAGGAGGCCGATGGCGCTTCTCTCTCTGACCCCCCTCTCTGACTTTAGGCAGGCTTTCCTAATCGGAGATGTCTGGTGGGACAAGCCATCTCCTTGTATTCTGGTCCACACCAATGCTTGTCTCAGGTCATGTGTCCAGGCCTGTGCTAGGCCCTGGGGTAGGGATTCCAGAGGAGACGTCGCCGAGCTCATCCTACCAGCGGGGAGACGCACTGCTCACCAGAGAGTGTTTCCAAGACAGTAGCCGGCTCAAGAATGCCATTCAAAGTTCTTCTAGATTCAACTCTTCTAAAATCCCCACCTTTCTCTCTCACGGGAGTAACCTGGATTCGTGGATAGATGGATGGATGGATGGATGGATGGATGGATGGATGGATGGATGGATGGATGGATGGGTGGATGGGTGGATGGGTGGGTGGATGGATGGATGGAAGGCTGCTATTGTTAGTTGCCATCAAGTCTAATCTGGCTCGTGGAGACTGGAACAAACAGGGCCTGGCCCAGTGTCACCTCCGGGACTATTGCTGTGTCTGCATTGTTGCTGTGCTAGAAGAGCTGATAAAGGGCAGGTGGGTGGGTACTTGGAAGAATGGATGGATGAGGATTTGGTGGCTATGGGAGGGTTCTCAAACAGACTTAATGCAACCTTCTTGGTCCCCTAGCTGATGAGCATATGGGCCAAAGTTCTAGCCCTGGCTCTTGTCCATTGTGTGGGCCTGAGCAGGTCACTCCTTTGGGACTTCAGGTGTCACCTGACAATCAAGAGGCCGCTTTCCTCCCAGATCTGGAATGGAGATCCAGTGAGGAAAGGACGGACTTTCCCTGTCGACCTAGAGCAGTAGTTCTCAGCCTCCGCATGCCACCGCCCTTTCATACAGTCATGTGGTGGTGACCCTCCCACCATAAAATTATATTTTTGTTGTTACTTCATCACTGTCATTTTGTTACTGTTATGAATCAGGCGACCCCTGTAAAAGGGTCGTTCAACCCCCAAAGGGGTCTCGACCCACAGGTTGAGAACCACTGACCTAGTGACTGGCCAGGCCTCAGCCACTGGCCTTTGAGGCCTGGGCTACAGGCTGGGTCTCTGCGTCGGGAGTAAGCCCCATCCGATGAGCCCCATCCAGATAGGAGGCTCCCTCTGCTCCAGGGCTCCCCTCTCTCCTCGCCTGCCTAGGGCTTTCTTCCTGGTTACATGAGGGAGGTGTCCTCTAGAGAATAGTTGCTGCTCGAGGCCCACCCAAGGGCTGAGGCGTCGGCAATGGGTGGGGTGTTTGGGGCATGTGGTGTTCAGGGCCAGGGCTTGGGCCCTCTGTTTCCTAGCTGTGTGGCATCACCAAGCCACGGCTTCCTCCTGTATTAAATGGGGTCTGCAGGATCCACATCAGGGGCAGGGGAAGGGGAGGTGATGGCGGCTGATCGGGGTCCTACTTGCAAACAGCTGAGCCCAGCAGCGTTGAGATGACAGTAAGTGCTCAATAAATGCTTGCTCATCCTACACTCCCCCAGCCCCCCGCAACCCCCCCCAAACACATACATTTAAAAAGCTAAGTGGGGAATTGGACCCTACCACTTTAGGTGTAACTCAAAAACTTTGTGTCCAGAGATGATTCCCCTCCTGGGATGCAGATTCTTTGAGGTGTTTATTGTTTTTATCACCATTATTATTCATTTCAAACCCCCCAGCGGGACTCACATGACCTCCTGAGAAGGGGGGCCTTCCTGAAAAAGCGACTGCTCTCGCCTGGAATGCCAGCAGTTCTGTGGGCCTCGCCAACCCTGTTCGGATCACATGTAGCTTCGTCAGAAAGAGGGCCCTTGAATTATTCTTTTCAAGTGCAGTTTATGTGGGAGATATAAATCTTCCCAAATGGGCTGAGGTGGAGGGAGGAGACTCACGGGGATGTCCTCTGAGATAAACACTGAGACCTGGGGAGCTGGGGCTGTCTTTGGCCAGACCCAGCGTGGGGACAATGGTGTGGGTGGTGGGTGATGGCAGGCCCTGCTGGCTAAATGGGTGAGCTGTAGCCAATGGCAGGAACCCAAGCTACCTTCCAGAAAGAAGCCCCGAAGTTGAATGGCCCTGGACCAAGTGGGGGCAGGTCCAGGCTGCAGCAATGTCTGAGCCCCCTCTTCCCCGAAAGTCCCCGCCCAGACCAGCTTCAGGGCTAAGGTGTCTCCCTGGGCAGCCCCTCTCCTGTGGACTCAGTCCGCTGAGTCGCCTGCCCGGGACGTGCCTGCAACCCAGACTCCATGTACTTCTTCCCATCAGAGCTGAAAACAGAACTTCCTGAAAGTGGCGGTGTCGGAGGCGATGAGGAAACAATGATTGTCCAGAGGGAAGAGCGCAGAGGTACCTAAGCTGGGCCTGGGACGGACAGAGCCACAGAGTCTGTGGTGCGGAGGGGGGCTTGTTAACTGAGCCCCAATGGATTCTGACTGTGTACACAGTCAGCCAAGCGGGTCAGCTCTGAGAGTCAATGGGAAGGCTGGAAAACTGAGGCCTGAGAAGGGACCGAACTTACACAGGGTTGCACCGCACAGATAACAGAACTGGGACAGGGCCTCCTGGTTCAGGGTCTTGACTGGGACACCAGGCACCTGCCCCAAGTCCCAGCCCTGCCCTGGGGAGCAATAGCAGGAGGCCATTCAGTCCCCTTCCAGGGCCCCTGCATCCAGGGCAGCAGCCACTGCTCCTGGACAGGGGCTGCGTCGTGACCCTGAGTGTCGGGGTTACAGAGGAGCCTGAGGAACATGCAGGGAGATGGCCCTACCCTCTCCCCATGGCTAGCAGCCTGCCCGCAGGCTCCTTGCAGTAGGAGCTCTGTCTCAGTGGGGTATGGACAGGGGCAAACCTGGCATAACAGCCAAGAGCACCTGCGTGTACCCATGGCATCACTACTGCCAGCACGTTGCCCATCCTCTTGGGACCTCCATGTTCTCAGCCTACCAATGGGAGTGAAGATTAGAATTCCTCCCGAAGCTGCTCAGCCCAGCATCTCACCCGGAAAGACGTCCAAACAGCTCTCGGCCGCCAGCCTTGCATCCACCCAAAGCTCTCCTTCTTGGATTGGGCTTGTACCAAGCACTAAGAGTAAATAAATATGAGCGGCCATCAAGCAGACTCCAATTCACGCCAACCCCACGTGCGTCGGAGTGGACAGTACCCCCACAGAGTTTGCAACGGCTGGTCTTTCAAAAGTCAACCACCAGGCCTTTCTTCGGCAATGCCTCGGAGTGGACGCCACCCTCCAAACTCAGCCCATAGCCGTGAAGTCCATGCCGATCACAGTGACCCTGAAGGCCAGAGCAGAGCTGCCCATCAGGGTTCCAAGGCTGGAAGACCACATCTTCCTCCTGGGAAGCAGAAGGAGGTTCAAAGGTTGGCAGCCCAGAGCTTTAACACAAGCAAATTAATTTATGCACAAAACCACTCCTTCCAGATGCAGGCAGGGCGAGTTCACCTCCAGTGGTACCCTGCCTCTCTGCCTGCAGTCTTTATGGAGCCAGGCAGCCGAGGGATGGGGGTGCAACAGGGCACTGGTGGGCAGCTGGTGGAGGTCAGAAGCAGTGTCAGATGTCCCCCAAAGCAAGGTCAGCATGGGTTTACTTGTGTTTATTTACTCATCTGTACTGAACAATTTCCCCCTTTTCTTCCCCCAGCAAATCAAATATTCTGCTTCTAGGTAGGCCTAGTATCTGTCTCTCTCCCAGCCCCATAGCACCTTCCTACCGAATCAAAGCCTCTGCAAATTTCCAGTCCCTGCCGCATGAAATTGTAAGTAAGCACAGGTATGCCCGTGCTCAGCTGGCTTCTTGGAGCATCCATCCCTGCGCAGGCATACCTGTCAGGCCCCAGAGGAGGGTGCTGCTGGCTGGCAGAGCCGGTGGAGCAGGGGGCTTGGGTCCAGCTATTTTTAACTCAGCTTAACTTCCCTACCTGGAAACCAACTCTAACCAGAGGAGTAGCACTGTTCCCGGAATGATTTCATCCACTAAGACCCGGGCTCACTCAAGTTCCAGGGTCAGGCCTCTCTGTTTCCCAGTGCCCAGCCTGAGCGCAGGGCAGGGTGAGGGAAACCAGAGCCGGGCCAGCGCGCAGCTCCGCCTGAGCTGGCCAGGCCAGCAGAGGCCCCTGCCCTGTCGTCATCCTCTTTCACACCAAGGAGGGAGCCTGTCCCTGGCCTGTCTAATTCTTCTATTATGTTTTCTAGACTTGAAGCCTCTGGTTCCCTATTGTCCTGGGCAGGCCGTTTGCATGTGTGGAAAGATTAGACATGGTAGAAGCTTCGCTCTGACTCCCTCTGCTCTTTCTCCTTTACTTTCTCAAATCCGAGTTATTTCTTCCTGGCTACGCGCTGCTTCCTTGTTCTTGCTCTCTGTCCTGACCGACCAGGTTTTATCGGCCCCCTGTTTGCTTTCTTCCCCACCCTAACCCCCCCCCCCCAAGCTGCTTTCCCTCCATTTTCTCTTCAAGGGCTCAGTATTTCAATTCTATGTCCACGTTGCCCCTCCAGTCCCCCAACCCTGCTTATGGCCGGCCGAACTATGCTCGGCGAGGCCAATCGAAAGCCCGGAGAGGTCTGCTCACCTCACCTCAGGTCCATCCTTCTAAATTCTTAGAGAGGCAGGGAGCACTACAGGGGGAGTCACCGGGCCCAGCTGGAGAGACCAAGATCCGGTTCTGATGCCAGCTCTGTCCTTGTCCAGCTGCCCTTCTCCAAGCCTCCCTTCCCTCGTCGGCAATAATGGGGCTCCACCCGGATTTCACACACATGTGCACGTGCATGTACATGCGTGCACATACATGTGTACTTTGAAGACACTTTGGGAAGATGAAAATCTGCTCATTTCTTTCTGGGCATCTCTTCTCCCCTCATAAATCCTGAATAACGGTAGCGCTGCTGCGGGCTGGTACAGACACTGCCAATCAAGCAGCCTGGGTTCCCAGCAAACTCGTGTCCGTGGTTCCAAGCCAGGCGTGTGTTCACCCTTCCCTCCGGGACCCCTCCTGGGCTCCTGCTGTGTGCCAGGCAGGCTTCAATGTGAGCCCTGGGGCATACACCCCAGAATCAGGGCTTCAACGGCCAGACGGCTAAACAGGCACGAGAGAGAAGCAGGATCTGGGCATTCTGAGGACTGGGGGCGAGGGGGTGCTTCCTGCTACATCTGGTCCCTAAAAAGACACTGGGTGGATGGGACGCTCTGAGGCAGGCCTGGCAGGGACAGAAGGTGACTGCCAGTTCCAGAGTGCCCACTCTCGACCCCTTCAAAGCCTGGCTTCCAGACCAGGAAGGGAGCAGCAGGAGCAGAATGTCAGCCCCAGGGGTCTCACACACACACACATACACACACCCCTCTTCTGCAGAAAGTAGCCACTGAGGTGAACCAAGACATCCTGCCACATGCAAGTGCCCAAGTCAGGGGGTCACTCAAGGGGCACTTCTCGTGTGTGCCCACAGAACCATCTTCTGGGAGAAGCTCGGAAGCAGCCTTGTGTGTCGAGGGAACCTGTGAGCCAAGCAGATATACAATCCTTCACTTTGCCTTCATTTGGCAAACAAGGAAACTGGGGCCCAGGGGTGTGCCCTTGGCCCTGGCTGCCCTGCTGGGTAGCTTCGGACAGGGTCCAGGCCCAGGGCAGGGGGATCAGGGGTGGTTTCTTGGCAAGCTGGGGGTGAGACCGCTCCAGACAGATGAGTGGTGCCAACCTCCGCTGAAGAAAGCAGGCCCAAAGGGGGGCTGATTCACCCACAGGACACACGGCCCTGAGCAGGTCTGTCACTTCCCAACATCAGGAGGGACTCCCCCAAGGAGCAGTGAGGTTCGTGCCCATGGGTCCCTCTCTGCGTCCCAAGCCCTAAGCCCTGAGCAACCAGAGGAAGAAATGCAGAGGGGACTTGGGGCACCTTGGGGGTGACCTGGGAAGCCTTGTGGGACTGCACCGAAGGCCCCAGGCGCTGCAGGAAACTCTCCAACTCCCCGAATTGCTCTGGCGAAAAGGGAGGAGCGGGGAGTGGGAGCAGGCATCCCCCCACACCCCTCCCCGACTGCCTCCCTCAGAGGCCTGGGCGGGCCGGGTGCCCCAGGAGGAGGCGAGTCCCTGGCGCCCTGCCCGCTGGTGCAGCCCGGCTGGGCTGGGCCCGCAGGGGCGGGGCGCGCGCTGTTATAATAAGCGGCAGCACCGGGCACCCAGGCAGAGAGCTCCAGGCTGGCTCGCTCCGCAGCAGGAGGCTGGCCACAGGCACTCCCTGCTCCGGCCCCGTCCAGCCAGCGCTCGCCAGCCACCAGCATGGTCGCCGCGCCCACTGCCTGGTGCTCCGTCGCTCTAGCCCTGCTGATGGCCCTGCACCAAGGTGAGCCGCCCTGGCTTCGCCTGCCGCTGAGACCCCTGGGGCTGTTCGTCGGGGTCTTCCCCCGGGGCTGCGGTGCCCTCGAACTAGCTGGGACGCCCGGGGGCGGGAGCCCAGTGGCGGCCACCGGGCTCTGCGCTGCCTTCTCCAGCAGGGACTGTGCCAACTTCCTCGATTATGCATGTAGAGGGGGTCAGCATATCCCCCTGCCCCGAAGTCCCAGCGCCTTGACCCACCTCTCCGCTTCTCTCTCCCCCACTGTGCGTGCAGGCCAGGGCCAGACCCCCGTGGGCCCGGAGCAGCCTTCGCCCTCCGCCCGGGCCTGGGGCGCCCACCTGCGGCCTCGGCGGTGTTCCTGCAGCTCCTGGCTGGACAAGGAGTGTGTCTACTTCTGCCACCTGGACATCATCTGGGTGAACACCCCCGGGTGAGCTGCACTGGGGAGTCAGGTGGGGCTGCTGGGTGGGGGTGCAGCAGGGAGGCTGCTGACAAGCCAGTGACACTTAGAAGGGGGTCTCCTGGGAATTCTCTCAAGAGCCAGGCTGCAAAGAGTTGGCCTCGTTTTCCAGAGCTGAGCACTGAGAACAGCCAGGTTAGGTACTCGCCCAGGATCACACAGGAAGGAGTAAGTGATAGGGCACCATAGGTGAGCCCACACCCACTCCGCCACGCTGCCTCCATCCCCGCCATCCAAGAATACCTCAGCCAAGGACAGCGCCCATGTCTGGGCTGTGCCAAGCCCTGCGCGAGTCCCGCATGCTGTTATCATGACATGTACACACACACACCCGGCAGCCCCTGAAGGGGGCACTGCTGTTGTCTCCAGATGACAGATGAGAAGCCTGCCTGGGGTGGGGGCCAGCGCTGTCTGTTCCCCAGCCCTGCACTGCCTCCAGGCCTCTGCATACCTCCAGTTGCAGTTTCTGTGTTTGTGGGTGTGTGTGCAGGGGGGGGGGGTGTTGTTTTTCTTTTTTTTTTTTTCATTCCTTCTGCAAATTGCAAAAGACCAGAGAAGCCCCGCGCACGTAAGCGTGTGTGGAGCTAATCCACATCCAAACACTAGCTCAGGGCGGGACCCCTGCCAGTCCCAGCGTGCTGGCTCTGCCTCTCGTCAGTACAACCCCAACACATCATCTAAAATTAGCTCTGGGACCCACAGGTGCTGGTCCAGCCGACCAGGTCCCTGGCCTGCCCCCTGCCTACCTTGACCAGACTCAGCATCTGCAGTCTGCCAACACAGGGGCACATTTTAAAGCCAAAACCCCCCGGGCACGTTAGGGCCCCTCCAGGCAGGCAGTTCACAGGGCAGAGCAACTTGCACTTTGGTGGAATGGCCTGACGACCTCCCTGCTCCCTGCTGCCAGGGCTAGGGGAAAAGCAGGCTTTTCGAACTAGCTAGAGGCCCTGCCTGGCTCCAGCAGCTCACTCCTGTCTGGAAGTGGGGAAGGAATAGGGGGACTCCTCAATTCCCCAGCTGAGGGTGGGGCTGCACTACCTGCCGGCTTTCCTCTCCTGCCTGGGAGCACTTCCTGAGCTGTACCTGTGGAGTGTGGATGGGGCTTCTGGAGGCCAGGGGCAGGTGACCTTTCACTGCCCCCCTAGTGGCATGGCTGGCTTCCCTGTGTGCAATGTGGACAGCCCTGCTCACCAATGGCCGTGGGTTATCTAATCCTCTCTTTCTCTCTTCCTCTCCCCACCCACACTACCTTGCTGGCTGCGTGCCCACAGACAGACAGCTCCGTACGGACTGGGAAACCCGCCAAGACGCCGGCGCCGCTCCCTGCCAAGGCGCTGTGAGTGCAGCAGTGCCAGGGACCCCGCCTGTGCCACCTTCTGCCATCGAAGACCTGGTAGGTGGGCACCCAGCCTGCAAGGGCTGGGGCGGCTGCTACTCAGCAGAGAAGCAGGGTGGGGGTCAGGCAAGCAGCGTCCTAGGGACCCACAAGCTGCCTGGGTTCTGTGGGTGGCACCCCTTTCTGCAGGTAACCAGACACCTCAAGTCCCTACCACTGTCCAGCAGGAGACTTCTGAGACCATTCACACACACCCCACTCCTGAGCAGAAAGGACTCTCCCTTGATAGCAACTGAGGCAGCCCCGGGACCCAGAGTGGGGAGAGGACCCATCCTGTTCGGTTACACAGCTATCCGGAAGTGGAGTTGAGCCTCACCTTAGTCTGTCTGAGAAGCCCACCTGACTTGGGGTTCCAGCTTGAGGCCCAGGGACAAAGTGACACGTGCAACTGGGAGGCTGTGCCCAGCTCAGGGACGTTACTGAGTGGCGGGGGCCTCTGTATTCCCACCTGGGAACAGAGTGGGAAGGTGAGACTTTGCCCTGTCCCTCCTCCACTTGTAGCATTTAGGGCAAACAGAAACCCACTTCACGACACCCCCCGCCCCCCAAGGCTCCACGGGGTTCCACCCCTGCCTCAGTTTCCCCTCCAAAGGGCTGGGCTCTGCTGCAGGTGGCTCGATTCTGGGAAGGCCGGCAACCCAGCTGCCTGTCTAAGGCCAAGTAGGCATTCCCGGTAGCTCAGTTTTCCTCGGTCCCCACCCCTCCTGGACAGGAAAGGTGCCAGGTGCACAGGGTGGAAAAGGACCTGCTCTTAAGGGCAGCCAGGGTGGGGGCTGGGCTGGGCCGGCAGCCAGGTGCATCGGGGCCCTACAGCCCCTCACTCAGGCCCCAATGCCGTTCATCCAGGGCTGAAGCCGAGGCAAGCCCCTGCTGTGGGTGCCCTGGTGGCACGGTCCAGGCTGAGAAGACCTGGGGGCTCTGCAGGAGAGCAGGCCCAGTGGCTGAGGTAAGCGGCGCCTGCACTGGGCAGAGGGGGTGGGGGGCAGTGCACTTGTTGCGAGCTTCATACCTTTCCCTTGTTCCCACGTGAGCCGACCCAGAAGGCAGGATGGGCCCAGAGAGGTAAAGGCACTTGCCCAAGGTTGCACAGCCGCATCTGGCTGACTCCAGAGACTGCGCTGAGCCACAAAGCCCAGTGACTACTGGGCCTGGAAGGGGACTCTCTGAGAGAACTGGGGGTGCTAGAGAATTCAAGACTGGGGAACTCACCGAGGTTCGTTCGGGCTGTGCCTCAGTCAAGCCTCCCCTACTTGTTGGGGAACAGCCCGCACCTCCCTGCGGCCCGACCCTGGTGGCATCGGTGTGACTCGGTTCAAGGCTTGACGCACAGGAGGTGCCCATGAATGCCTGCTCGCTCTAGCTGACTTGAGAGCAGAAACCCAGTCTCTGGCCCCAGGTCCACAGCCTGGCTGAACCCCCAGCCCGCCACACACAAACTGTGTGAGCTTGGACATGGCCCATTACTTCTTTGTGCCTCCGTTCCCTAGTTTTAAAGCAGGGACTTTGGTGTGGTCTGTCTCAGGAATTTGGGGAAGGATTTGCTGCTTTGGCAGCAGGCCCCAATCATCCGGGCCCTGCTGCTCCTGGTGGCCACTCAGGCCAGCCCTGTAGCTCTGGGGCTCCTGTCTTTGAGACAAGGCTGGAAAATGAAAGGAAAGGCATAAAGGTGAGGCGGGCAGGGCAGGCGTGGCCCTAGGCCCTGTTTCAGGCTGCAAACCACCAGAATCGGACCCCACAATGACCCAGTGCTTCCCAGTGTGCAAAGCTTGCCGGGTGGGCCTGGCCCTACCCTCATATCACCTCAGGCATGTGGCCTGCTACTTCCCCTGTTCCCATCATTGGGATGAGAAACCAGCCTCAGGGCGCCCAGGATTAAACTCACTCAGCTAGGATGTGGCCACTAAAATGGAACCTGGGGCTCAAGTTCAGAGAGGAACCTGGGGCCCACACTTGTCTGGACCAGGCAGGAAGGCAGCCTTGAGCTGAATAGGTAGTGTCAGCAGGTGGGATCTAGTGAGAGGAAACATCTATGGGGCAGAAGGTAGCACATTCGCAAAGGCACAGAGAGGGGAGGCAGGTTGTGGGCGATGCATGGGGCTATCCTGGCCACCCTTCCAGCGACATGAGGCTCTGGTGCGCATTTGTCAGGCAAGCCTCTAGGCCTGGTCTCCTCCCTTCCAACTCTGAAGCAGCCATGGTCTTCCCAGGATCAGGAGGGTCCCCGCCCCTTCACCCCTCACTGAAGCCATGAACGAAGGTGTTATCTCCCAAGATGCTAAGTGGACACTTCTTGATTCACAGGAGCATTTTTCCTGCCAAGACCCACCTTGCCAGGAGACAGGAGAAGACGAGGAGGGAGCCCAGGCTCACATCTCCCCGGTGGAGGAAGAGATAGCGCTGGGCACCAGAGGGTCATTGTGGAGGAAGCTGAGTGGAGACACAAGGAGAGAGGCAGCCCAGGGCTATGGGACACCCTCTGCCTGCCTATTTCCTGGGGACAAAACTCTGGTAGCAACCAGCTGGACTCGCTCACTGGAATTGGCACAAGCCCTGACTCCTTGCTGTGGTGAGAGAGCCCCCACTAGGGAGCTCCATGCACCCACGTGACCAGGAAAGTTCTAAGCTTCCACTGCCGGGCCACCTCCAGTCACAGCTCCTGGGCCAGAAGCTCTGCAAAAGGAACCTGGTGGCCACACGTGAACCTCCTGGAGGTCACGTCCCTTGGGACCTCCTGTCTGCTGGCCAGCAAACCCGGAGTGGCTCTGCAACAGGTGGACACTCATTCCCATCAGCCCTGGAGGCTGGATGGGAGCCCCTTCCCCAGGGCTGGTGTCCTCACTGCCCCATCCTCTCCAGCTCACTGCCCCGCCCCCGATGCCTCGTACCCTCAACCCAAAGAACATTCCTGGTGGGAAGGTTTGCTCCCTTCCCCCAACTGTACATAACTTATTGGCTGTAAGAACTTTGAGACTCTCAATTATTTATTTTAATGTATTTTTGTAGACTCTCAATTATTTACCTGCGAACTTCTGTTTGTAATAAATGACTAAATGACACTCGGGTCTCATATGGTCTCGGCCAGGGGTGGAGGAGGTGCTAGGGATTCGGGATGGGGAGGGGAGAGTGGACAAGAAAGAGAAGGAGAGGCCTGGGTTCTGTTCCCTCCTCCTCCTGACTGGCAGCTCTGGCCACTGACGGGGCTTTGCTGGGCTCTTGCCAACCACAGTGCCTGGGAAGTCACTTGCAGTTTTGACACCCACAGTCCTCGGACTGGCAGACCCCAGGCCAGGATCCCAGGCCCAAACCTAATCTAAGATCCAGGACTGCCCCAGTTGCCCAGCCTTCCAGAGGCTAGCTGCGAGACCAGGGCACAAATGAAGGGTGGGACTGGACAAATTCTGAGTCTGTGTGTGTCCCTGTGGCCAGGGATGAGGGCTGTGGGGTCAGGAGCAGAGCTGCAGGGCTGCCATCCAAGACTGGGCCCCTACCTCCTGTTCAGGAGTCTCAGGGCAGAAAGTACTCACCCTTGTCTGCAGCCCCGGTATCTTTCAAACTCCAGGATCTGTTAGAGTTCCTCCAGCAGGAGGTGGCGCTGTCCCCTCTGGTGGCCCACGCGCTCTCTGTACAGAGCAGAGGGCCCACGACATCTCTAGAAGAGTTGGAGGCTCTGGTCGTGTCCGGCTGACCCAAAAACTCTCCAGCACTGCCTCAGCACCCTTGGTGTAACCTGCTCCACCCTCGAGCCTCCCGTCCACCAGCACCTTGGCTCCAGGATCCTCCTCTCAGCCTCCTCCCGGCCACTCTTCCCGCAGTGGCCCAGGGCCCTAGGAGCAGGTCAGCTGATCCTGCCAGGGACCCAGGAGCAGCCCATTTGGGTCCCAGGGCAGCCTGTAGCCGGGGTCACTGTTGCAGACTGCTGCCTGGACCCACAGCCCTCTTCCTGCCCGAGCCCCCTGCCAGGAGCTGTGCCCCTTTCCTGCAGCTGGCTGGCACAGGGAGTGGCAGGTGTGGTCAGAGCTGGCTCTTGGGAAATATTTGTGGGCTGAGAAAGAATCATTTACACTTTGCTCTAATCCTACCGTGTCCCAGACCCAGCCCTTACCCCCTTGTGGAAGAATAGCAGCAGTAGTTGACTCGCAGAGAGCTCTTTATTGCAGCCAGATTAACCCATCTCATCCTCAACACCGTCCGCCTGTGCATGCTGGACGCGCTCTCGTTATCCCCAGTTTCCAGATGAGAAAACCGACGCAAGTGCAGGGAACTTGCCTGAGACCACACGGCAAGCAGACCGTGGCGGCCGGGCCTGAAGCCGGCTTCCTGGCTCCAGAGTGCACATACACAATAAACAACGGTCGGCTGGTTCACGGAGTGACCTTGGACAAATCTCTCTCCCTGTCTGAGCCTTCGTGTTTTTGTTCTATCGGTACAATGAGAAATAATAGTTCCTGCTTCAAGGGCTAGAAGGAACACTGAAATGGTGGGTTCCTCCCCTAGCCTACGGTAAGGGGCCCAGCCCAGGCCGGGAGAGACTGAGCTTTGCAGGGGGTCTTTCTGACAAAAGACACATTGCTGGAGACTCCAGCGATGAGAAAGGGGAGAAATGAGTAAAGACTCACATAAAAGTCCCTGGATAGGACGACGCAGGGTTTGCATTCAGCTTCTAACCTAAGGGTTGGTGGTTCAAAACCACCCAGGGCCACTGCAGAAGCAAGGGCTGGCCACCTGCTTCTCGACAGCTGACAGTCAAGAAAAGCCTGTGGAGCCTTCCTCTCTGCAACCCACGAGGTCTGCTCTGCGTGGGCCAGGCTGGGCTTGGTGGCCGGGGGTTCTCCCCGGTTTAAACCTCAAATAAGAGACACCAGGGAGAATTTGGGACACCAGGAAGCCAGGAAGAAGGCTGCAGGCACGGTGGTGGGAGTGACCGAGAGTTGTGGGTAGGACGCCCTTAGGCTGGAAGGTGGGAATGGGAGGATGTAGAAGACAAAGCCGAAGAGGCCAAGGTAAGGATTGGGGGTGGGGTGTTCTCTTGAAGTCTGTGGGGATCCTAGAAGGTCTGTGAGCAGGCTTAGAAAGATACCTCTGGAGGCTGGCCAGTGCTAAAGGTGGATGAGGGGACAGAAGGGAAAACGAAAGGACAGGAGGGGGCTGGGAATGAAGCGCATTGCCGCCCGTCTATCCTGACTCAACATGTCCTCAACTGCAATCTTGATGAAGGCAGACGGCCTGGCCTTTCTTCCACAGTGCCCCTGAGTGGGTCAGAAACACCAACAACTGGATTGGCGACTGAACATAAAACCTCTGGGTCGCGTAGAGGCCTGAGTGGGGTGAGAGAGGCAGGGAATTGCCATGGGCAGTTAGGGATCCCTATTGCAGCCTGAGGGGTGGAAGTTGGTGCTGGGGGACCCACAAGGCATTTGCTTCCCACCCCATCCAAGGGGCAGAGCACACAGCAGCTCTCACACAGCAGCTGCACCTGATGTTAGGGGGCTGGGACTCCCTGGCAGCTGGAAGCCCATTCAAAATGACCCGTCCCCTTGGAAACTCGGCCAGGCAGCAAAGTGATGCACCCCAGAACTGCAGGTGGAGGGATCCGGGAATCCTGGCGAAGGGTGAATTGAAAACCCAGAGAAACAAGTCACTCACTGCTTCGCAGGGGCCGTGGAGGGCTCCGGGGGCCCTGGCCAGGGTTCAGAGAACAATGGCCCGATGATTAAGTAATGAAGGCTGAGCGGAGGAGAGGAAGTACAGGCAGTGAAAGCGGACTGGTAGCCACTTTCGTAAACCTGTCGTCCTGGGGGCCGCACTTTACCGAGTCCTGCTGCAGGGCCGTGCAGCCTGTCTCCCCACGAGGCCTTCTGCAGCCCAGCAGGGGACGTGCGCCTGAGCCTGGACCTGCGTCCACCTAGCTCCCGGCTGGGCCCCAGAAGGACGGTGGGAGCGACCTCGGATGGGGAAACAGAGAAAACAGTGGCGAGCGAGGCCCGTGGAAGCTGGAGGAAAGGCATCACATTTGGGAAACTGGCCTTTCGAAGGGGACATCTTCCCTTTCTCGGCCTCGTCAGGAAATAGGAGAGAGATTTTTCTCGCGGATGCTTTCAGAGTCAAGTCTGTGTTCTTTATGACTGCAGCAGTGGGCAGAGACAGGCCAGAAGGGGCATGTGATGACCCGGATCGATGCAGGTCACATGCAGGGGTCCCTCCAGAGGAGGTCTGGGGTCGGGGCTGTGGAAGTTGAATGCTTAGCTGAGGCCCAGTCTGGACCCCTTCCAGCTCTGGCCTGCTTCCCACCCCTTCACTAAACCCCGCCCCAGTAATTATTCTCTCTCTCTCTCTCTCTCTCTCTCTCTCTCTCTCTCTCTCTCTCTCTCTCTCTCTCTCTCTTTCTCTCTCTCTCTCTCTCTCTCTCTTTCACACACACACACACACACACACACACACATTAAAATTAGAGAACTGGTTTCCAGTTCAGGAAAGCCATTTGCCTATCAGGGCACTGCCTTGCTGGCTTGTTGGAGTGTGGCCCCAACAATTATAAATAATTACCTCTGGGAGGCTCTTGTGAGCAAGATAGACAGCACCTGTCCTCAAAGCCAGTGGCTGAGCCGTTCTGGGGAAGGGAGTCCTAAGTACCATGATATAAATAAAGCGTTTAGTTACCCTTACTGGGCACTTACTACGTGCTTGGCTTTAACCCCTTGGCTCCCCGTCAGCAGCCTGCAGCAGCCTGACGGTTTCTGTCTGACAGCGGAGGAACGAGTCACTCAGTGGCTGGTCGGCGATGTAAACCCTGATCTCCAGACACCCGAGACAGGCCACCTTTCTGATAGGGTGCCTCACACTGTCGTGGGGGAGGGAAGGCCAGTTGGCTTCCCAGAGGAGGGGACGTACACTCCGACCGGGTGTGGAAGGAGTCAGTCAAGTAAGGGAGGAGCGGAGAGGAGTCGGCCTGGAGAGGGCTCTAGGGGGAGAGCAGCTCCTCTGGGCTCCTTCCAGGGAGTGAAGCAGGAGGAGACCTGGGAAAAGCTGGAGAGGGGGCAGTGCCTCCCTGAGCACCTGGCATCAGGCTGGAGTAGAAGGGCAGGGCAGACCTCCAGCAGCTGTCCCCTTACCTCCAGCCAGAACCTCAGAAAATATCCACCAGCAGAAAAGCCACTGCCAGCACCAGCGATTGCCATCAATTTGATCTCGCGTCCTGCCAGAACCAAGGACTTTCCCAGGCGGCCTTTTCAGAAGGAGACTGACAGACCTTGCTGCTGAGGAGCCTCCAGGTACACACCCCCAGGAGACTATTACCATGTCTAAATGCCCTCCGTTCCTGCTTCAGGCCTCTGCGCTCATAGACTGGCAATCACAGGCAAGGGCAGACCGCACCGTGAGCCGGCTTTCCAACCCTGCGCTGGGAGCAGCGAGGGAGAGTCTGACAAGGGCAGGACTGGCACATCCCAGAATTGGGACAGCGCATGGAGCTGGGAGAGGGGCGTGGGCTGTGCCTGGCTAGCGTGAAGCGTCCCAGGAGAGGGGTGGCCTGATCCGGTAGTCAGGCTGGGAATAGCGTGCAATGCCAGACCAGGAATGTGAACTTGAGTGATGGGGAGGCAGGGAAGCTTGCTCAGCAGAAGAGAGCCAAGATGGGAGCTGACCTTGGGCAGCTGGCTTATCTGGCCCTCCCGTCCAGCAGGCACTTCCAGCTCTGGAGTTGCCCTCCAGCCCCTCTCAGGGGAGGGCAGAGTGAGGGCCTCGACTTGGCCTGCCAGGGAGCCGAGCCAAAAGCCCTGGGCGGCTTGGCAGCTCGGAAGTGGGCTGTGTGCGGGCCCGCTGGGAGCCCAGGAAGAGGAATGCAGCCTAATTAATTCCCAGCTCCTGCTCAGAGGGCCCTGCCTCCTGGGAGCAGCTGCTGGGACAGGCCTTCCAGGACGCCACTGGCCTTGCCTGTCCATCACTTGGCAGGGATTGATGCGGGCTGAAGACTGGGAGCTGGGGGACCCTGCTTCCAGGCATGCTCCCTCGTGTAGCCTGGCACTCTCCACAGCTAATAAGACAGCCAGAGCAATAACAGCCAGCAGGCCTGGAGGGCCTCCCTTGTGCCAGCCCTGGCTGAGCACACGGCCTTCACGTCTCATCTAGTCCTCACGAGGACCAACACACTGAGTGCTGGGAACAGCTCCATTCTACAGATGAGGAAACTGAGGCTCCCTGCCCAGGAGTCAGAAAACAAAAGCAGGGACCCTAGGGGCTGAGCCACCATTACCACCAGGCTGGGTGGGCTCTGAGGGAGAAACTGAGAGTCTGGAAGGTGGGATACCCAGAGACAGTTGGCTAAAAGGGGGCCCTGGGGACACTAGGGGGAGCCCTGGTGGTGTAGTGGGCTACAAATTGGGCTACTCACCACAAGGTCAGCAGTTCAAAACCATCAGCCACTCCGAGGGAGAAAGAGGAGCCTTTATATTCTTATAAAGAGTTACAGTCTCCGAAACCCGGGGGTGGGGTGGGGTGGGGTGGGGGCAGTTCTCCTCTGTCCTGTAGGGTCACTACGAGTCGGTGTTGACTTGATAACACTGTTTTTGTTTCTTTGGGCGTAGAGACACCAGGGAAAGGATGGACCTGCTGGGAAAGGCCATACCCCACCTGCCAGGTTTCCCTGCGCCAGGCCACCCTCCAGGGCCAGCTTTGCCACTTCAGGCAGGACTGGCTGCAGGAAGCATTCTGTCCACCTGAGATGGTCTCCCTGGGGCCTCCACCCATTTGGTCACATGACGCCCACAATGGTGCAGCACCCTCTCCACCACCTGGAAGGCACACTCAGCCTCGCAGGCTCGGGGAAGGCGTCCCTAACCCTTACGATCCCCATTCCTTAGGAAGCTCAGAGTTCCGTGACAATGGGCTAGGCCACATTCCTACATGAGAGGCAGAGCCAGCAGGGCACCAGGCTGGCCCAAGGCCAAGACTCCATCCCCATCAGCACACCAGAAAGAGGGCAGTACAGCCACATTTCAGAGTCCTGGTGTCCTGTGATTATGCATTAGGCTGCTAACCGCGAGGTTAGCAGTTCAAAGTTCCCAGCCACTCCATAGGAGAAAGATGAGGCTTTCTATTCCCATAAAGAGATATAGTGGTAGAACCCCACAGGGGCCGTTCCACTCAGTCCTATAGGGTGGCTACAAATTAGAACCTATTTGTTGTTGGTTTTTTTTTCCTGAGCCTCATTTTTCTCACCTGTCAAATGGGGATGAGAGGCCAAATTTACAGGGTCAGTTCTGGAGTTCATTAATAACAGCTGACACCAATTGTACTTCATCACCCTCCTAAGCCCTTCATTTTTATGATTTATAAATCAAGACTTGATGCACAGAATAAGTAATAGTCACAGAAAAATAAACAAATCCAACTAAAATACAGCAATTATTGAGAAATAGCATTAATATCACATGAAAGTACTATGTTGCTAAAGATAATTTTTTTAATGGGTGCAGTTGTACTTCGACAGGAACCTGCCAGAAATTCAAGCAGGATGTCATCGCTGGTTTCAGATAGCCCTTGACAGAAAGCATACAATACCGGAAAGATGTTTCGCTGTGTTTTATCGACTCTGCAGAAATATTCAAAGGCGTGAACCAGAATAAACGATGCATAACATTTCAAAGAATGGGAATTCCGGAACACGTCATTGTGCTCGTGTGGAACCTATGCATAGATCGAGACAGAGCAAGGGAAATGACGTGGTTTAAAATCAGGGTTGTATCCTCTCACTATACTTACTCAATTGGCATGCTGAGCAAATAACCCAAGAAGCTTGGCTACATGAAGAGAATGGAGCCTCAGAATCAGAGTAAGACCCATTAACAACAACCCATGTTATGCAGAGAGCACTACCCTGCCTGCTGAAAGCAGGAAGCATTTACTGAAGAAGCGTGGATTCTGAGTCGACGTGGAGAAATCCTCACAACTTGGCCAATAGACAAGATAAAGACAAATGGAGGAAAGATAGAAGTTGTCCAGAATTTCGTATTATTTGGGTCCACAATCAATGCCCAATGGAACCAGCGGCCAAGAAATCAAACAATGGATTGCATTGGGAAAATCTATTGCCAAATATGACTGGAAAGTGGCAAGAAGCAAGGATGTCACCTTGAGACCTAAAGTGCGCCTGAGCCAAGCCAGGGTATCTTCAACAGCCTCATAATATAAGCTGACCCCTGGGAAGGAAGACCAGAGGAGGGGGAGCGCATGTGAATGACGGTGCTGGTGAAGAACACTGAGTGTACCGTGAACTGCCGGGAGCGAACAAATGTGCATTAGGAGGCGGGCAGCCAGAATGCTCGTGAGAAACAAGGGTAGCAAGACTTCATCTGACAGACTTTGGACATGTCATCAGGAGGGACAAGTCCCTGGAGAAGGGCATCCTGCTTGGCAAAGTAGAGGGTCAAACGAAGAAGAAGAAGACCTTCAATGTCATAGATTGGCACGGTGGCTGTAACAATGGGGCTCAAATGTAGAAATGATCATGAGGGCAGTACAGGAATGGACATGTCTCCTTCTATTGTCACAGGGTCCCTATGCATTGGAACGGAGTCTATGGTACCTAACCTAACAACAGCATTCATGGCTGCTTCAAAATACCATCCTCAGGCTTTCAGATAAGGCAGTTTTGCACCCCAGAGGTGCTTCTGAAGGCAGGCGTAGCGATCTGCTGCCAAAAGAGCACAGCCTTAAAACTCCTGTGGAGTGGTTCCACTCAGCACCTGTGACATTTGGGGATCGTGTCAACCAGACATTCCTGGGTAAGGGTAGAGGCACAGCACAATTTATCAGTTGTGTCACAGCCTGATGGAACTTCCTTTGTGTCATAGCCTTTTTGTATCAGACAGAGAGGCCAAGCTGAGTTGAATCCTCTTTGACCCTTTGGCTTCTGTCAGACCTGGATCTTACATCTGGTTCATCCATCTCCTGCTGCATCGCCTGCCAATCCCAGGAGCTGTCAGTAGACTACTGACGGTGGATTCATTTGGCCAAATTTGGACCTCCGCATCCACCAGCCTATGCCCTCTGCTGCCTCTGCTTCATCGCCCTGCTTCCAATTCATCAGCTTCTTTGAGTCAGGAGAAGCGTGATTTGAACCAGACTGGGCTTATCTATTTCTACAACTGTGTAAGCCATTTCTTGATACAGATCTCTTTCTCTACACGGCATATACAACCACATGTCAGTGGTGTTTCTTCTCTAGCGAACCCAACCTAGCACATTCGGTACCAGAAGTGGTTTCAGAGTAACAAAATTTATAAATCAGTTTTCTAAATTGGTTCTCAGGTCTAGTTAGGCCTAATGGCACTGAGAACTCCAAATCTGTAAGTACAGACAGGTCTATCACTAGTAAAGAAGGCACTGTTAATTCATGGCATGAAGCAGCAAAGCTAATACCCAAATAGCACAACCAATAGATGAAGTATTAGTGAGAAGAAAGGCGCTGGGCAATCAGGTGTTTGATATCATTCTACAGTTTTGTCAGTGTGAGAAGTCTAAAGAAGCTGGTTGGACAAACTGCTCAAGGAGACACATGGACTGAGGGCATTAGAAGTCCAGCTCAAATGCCATTTAAATGACCTCAAAGCTTCTAACTGATACTGCTGAATACCAAACCCAGATTCTTATCCTATGAGTAGCTGAATTACAACGCCAGCTTGATTCTCAACCTAGAAAAGTATCTGATATTAAAGTGAGAGCACTGATTGGAAAGAAACAGGACTCTGAAATGTGGGATAGGGACACCTAGGTCCATAAGCAAGATTCCATGGAGCCTCTGAAGTCACCAGCACCAACCCTCCCAACTGAAGAGATTAGCTCACTCTCAGTCAAACCATTATCTCCGCCACCCACACTTGAGATTAGCGCCAGTATGCCTGTTAGCATGGCACCTGGGGCTGTGTCTGGGGCATTGCCTGAGGCAGATCCCTTACACGGTAGTGCTCCGGGTTCCCTGGAAACACTTTCCCCACCCATTATTGCCTCTAGACCCATAACGAAACTTAAGTCACAGTGATGGCCCAAGGGTGAAGTCCAGACGGTGACCCAGGAAGAAGTGTGCTGCAGTCCTCAAGAACTGCTGGACTTTTCTAATGCTTACAGACAGAAACCTGGAGAATATGTGGGGCAATGGTTATTAAGGGAGTAGGATGATGGTGTGCACGGAACATAAGCTTGGATCAGTCTAGGTTTATCAATATGGGCCCACTGAGTACGGATTCTTAATTCATTCTTGCTTCAGCTAGAGAGGTTAGGGGAGGATCTAATAGCTTTGCTGAAGTAGGCGTTTCGAGATGGCCTCCATGAAGTCAAGTTGAAGTATCAGTTCTACTTTAGTACACCATACAAGGAGGCACCCAAAGGCTTAGAGAGATTGGGTTCGAGTGGGTTGATCAGGATAGACCCATAGACCTAAAAATGGAGTGTCCTGAAGACACAAATTTTACCAAACAGTAAAAAAACAAATGTGTAAAGGGAGCCCCAGCATCTTTGAAGACTTCTGTGATTGCTATTTTATGTCAGCCAGGCTTTACAATGGGAACTGTCCTAAATTAATTAATATTTAGGGCAATGGGGCTGATTGAACCCCTTGGGGGTTGGGATCAAGTGACAGTGCTTAATCAGCAGATACAAGGTGGGTGTGGTTACCATATGGAGAATAGAGTCAAAGTACTAATCAGAATAGCCTGACTCATATGAACCTATGGTCTTGGCTGCTTAGGCAGGATGTCCCTAAAAGTGAAATAGATGGGAAACATACTAAATATTTACTTGACTTGAGTGACACTTGATCCATACATACCCATTGATACATACATACACATAATCCATACCCATTGAAATTACAAACCCATACCACTGGAATGAAGGGGAAGCTAGGTCCATTTGAGCAAGCACCCCACTAACTACCAGAGGTTTATACTATTGTGGCCTTTAACAAGAGTTCATTGGGGGAAATGAAATCATCATACTTTGGGGGGATTACTGGACACTGGCTCTGAATTGACATTAAACCAGGCCAGGACTCAGTCCCAAAACCCAAAACACTTTGAAGGCCCTCCAGTCAGAGCATATGGAGGTCAAGTTATTAATGAGTCTAACTCAGGTCCATCTCACAGCCGGTTCCCAAATCCACCCTATGGTGATTTCCCCAGTTCCAGAATGCATCATTGGAATAGACAGACTGAGAAACTGATAGAACCCCCATACTGGGTCCCTCAAATGTGGAATAAGGGCTATGACAATGGGAAGAGCCAAGTGGAAGTCATTAGAACTGCCCTGCCCAGGAAAATGGTAAACCAAAAGCAATGCCGTATTCTTAGGGAAGTTTCAGAGATTAGTGTCACCATCAGGACCTGAAGGAATGCAGAAGTGGTAATTCCCACCACATCCCCATTTAAATCACTATTTGGCCTGTGCAAAAATCAGATGGATCTCAATAAGTGACCGTGGATTACTATAAACTTAACCAAGTGGTGACTCCAATTGCAACTGCTCCTCCAGATGTGGTTGCATTACTTAAGCAAGTTGATACCTCTCTGGGTTCCTGGTATGCAGCTATTGATCTGGTCAATGCCTTTTTCTCAATTCCAATTTCAAAGGACCACCAGAAGCAATTTGCCTTCAGCTGCCAAGAGTAATAATACACATTAACAACTCTACCCCAAGGTTATGTCAATTCACTGGAACTATGCCATAATTTAGTCCACAGGGATCTTGACTGCCTTTCCCTTTCACAAATGTCCCTTGACATTGATGGCTAAATGAGGTGTGGCAGTGTTGCTTCTACAGACCATTTGTATAACAGTATTTTTAGTGCTCAATGCAAATATGGCCCCCTGCACTTCCCCCGCCCCCCATCAGCTCACGGTTAACTGCACGAGGAGGGTGTGTCTGGGCCACCTCACTGTTGTTTTGTTATCCTTTGGTGGACTCATGGTGACCTTGTGTGACAGAGAATCCACGGCGGAATAGGGTTTCTAGGCTGTGCTCAATATGGAGCAGACCCCTCAACCTTTCCCCGGAGGGGCTGTGGGGTGGTTCAGGTGGCTAACCTTTTGGTTCACTGCCAGGCGTTTATCTGCTGCATCACCCATTTTCATCTTATATTTTATATGTGAACAAAACAAAACAATTTGGTGCATTCACACAAATAGGGTTTACTCATAACTACCATCTTCGTTGCTGCATTTGGCCACATGAGCGTAGCTGGTATTTAGAACTATCTTCTTCCACAGCCTATTCCATATTTCCTTTACCCTCAGTGAGTACCTTGGCTGGTCATGGGTCTTTACCTGGTAGGGTGACCCAAACCTTCACTCCCGAAGATACTGTGCTTCTTGGTAGTCGTATCAGAATTGGGGTGCTGTACTTTACCATTGACCTTAATCACAGAACATGATCACACCAAGAGATGACCTGAGGAATTTCCCGGGTTCCAGATAGCTCCTTCTTTACCTCCATTATGTAACACCAATCCAATTCTCCCTTGGTAATCAGGATCAATCACACTACTCAGTACAGTAATACCTACCTTTACCTGCTGACCCAGATGCCCAGGAGCCTCAAAGGCCCAGGGGGCATTCTTAATTGCCAGTTTAATGGAGTCAGTATTGGGTCTCCAGATGGGAGTATCCTTCCCTTTGGAACTAAGACTTCAAATCCTGAAGAACATAGAGTCGCTGGGCCAGGAAGCAAAACTGATACAAGTGGATCACTAGGAGTATTAGCGAGTGGTACCACGCTGGTTTCCACCCCCTTGGTTCCTGAACCCACGAATCCTGGCTACTGGGGACCCCACACTGTATACTGGCTGCTGGTTTAAAGCATCTACAACCTCCTGGAGAATGTTGTCCCACAAGGTGTGGTCACCTCGCTCGTGCCACATTGTGCCTTTCTTCAGAAGCTCGTTCCATTGCTCTATCAAGCTGGATGCTTCAGGCTGAGGAACATGGTTCGATCAGAGGATTCTGTAAACACGGGCCCGCTGCGGCCCTTCATTAGCTATGACGTGAGTTCCCTGATCTGAAGCATTGCTTTGTGGATAAGATGCTCTGTAAGGCCACAAGTGGCCGTTTCAGAAGCAGTGCATGCAAGGAAGGCAAACCATATTCAGCGAAGTGTCCATTCCAGTAGAGCAAAACCCTCCCCTTTCCACAATGGAAGCGTTTCTCTGTAATCAACTTGCCACCAGGATGCTGGGTGGGAAGATCACCAATATTGGACGCAATATCAGTCTCTGCTGCTGCTGGCAGATGAGACACTCAGCAGTGGCAGTGGCTACGTCAGCATTGGTGAGTGGAAGTGCATGTTGCTGAGCCCATGCGTAACCTCCACTCTGCCCAAATGAGGGATATGCACCCTGCAAATCCAAAGAAGCCCTCATGTCCACTTTGTTCCTGCCCCATTGGGCAATGACAGGAGTGGCCAGGTAAAGAGGATTCATTTCCGCGGAAAATGTCATCCTATCCACCTGATGGTTAAAAATCTTCCACGTCAGGGGCAATCCTTTGGGACCCATTCCCACAAGATATCTACACTTTTTAAGAAGCCCATTCAGAGAGTTCTATCCATATACTTCTTCCCCACACTTTTTTGTCACCTATTTTCCAATCATGCTCCTTCCAAGTCCCTGACCATCCAGCCAAACCATTGGCCACAGCCCATGAATCAATATAGAGTGTCACATTTGGGCATTTCTCCTGCCAGCCAAACTGAAAATCTAGGTGTACCACTCCAATTTCTGCCCACTGGGAGGATTTCCCTTCACTACTGTCCTTCAGGAAGGTCCCAGAAAGGGGCTGTAGTGCTGCTGCTGCCCGCTTTTGAGTGACACCTGCATACCGTGCAGAGCCACTGCTAAACCAAGCATGGATTTTCTTTTCTTTTCAAACATGGATTTTCTGTTCCTCAGTTAACTAATCATAAGGAACTCCCCAGGAGGCCATAGGTGCAGACTGGGAGAAGCAAGGTCTGTGACAGGAATGGAGACCGAGGCATTTGGGCCACTTCTTCATGCAGCTCACTTGTACCCACATGTCCTGTTCTAGCCCGGTCTCATATGTACCACTGCCATTTAACGACGAAGTGCTGCTGCTCATGTCCAACTTTAGGACTCTCGCAGATCAGATAACGCCCAGTTCATGATGGGCAGCTCCGGCCTCATGGTGACTTGGTGGCCCATGGTGAGGTGTTCAGTCCCGACTAAGGTCCATAACAGGCCAAAAGCTGTTTTTCAAGAGAGAGGTGGTTGTTTGCCGAGGATGGAAGCGTTTTGCTCCAAAATCCTAAGGGTCTGTGCTATGATTCGCCAATAGGGGCCTGCCAAAGCCTCCCCACACTGCATCTCTATCTGCCACTGACACCTCAAGCATTAGTGGATCAGCTGGATCATATGGCCCAGGTGGAAGAGCGGCTTGCATGGCAGCCTGAACCTGTTGGCGAGCCTTCTCTTTATCTGAGCCCTGCTCAAAGCTGGTAACGTTTGGAGTTGCTTGATATATAGGCAGGAGTAGCACACTGTGGTAGTCTGGGTGGACTAGAGAAACAAATTCATAGACACACGTATGTGTATATGGGAGAGGTTTATATGCAAGAGGAATTGAACACTGAGAAAACATCCCAACCCAGTCCAGTCCAAGGCCATAAGTCTGATATTAGCCCATATGTCTGATACCAATCTATAAAGTCCTCTTCAGACTCACGAAACATGCA
This sequence comes from Tenrec ecaudatus, assembly GCF_050624435.1. Lineage (NCBI taxonomy): Eukaryota > Metazoa > Chordata > Mammalia > Afrosoricida > Tenrecidae > Tenrec > Tenrec ecaudatus. The sequence goes on along the minus strand of NC_134530.1, from coordinate 65,875,176 downwards.
ATGAAGCCAAATGCAGGACGATCACAAGCCAGTGGGTTGAAAGTCTTTGGGTCCGGCGGTGGTTTAAGTATCTCAGTGCTGGCAGGGGTCTCTCTGTGGCTTCTCCGGCTTTCGAGGTCTGTTTGCATCCATGTGGCTTGTCTTCTGCAATGTCTCCCAGGGAGTAGCAGAGAGAGAGGTGTCTTCCACCTCCAAGGAGGAAGTCCCAGATTTCCCAGAATTCTCAGGAGAAGGCCATGTCCACACAGAAATCTAAATGGCTATCTCCAGATTGACAGTCTAGGCTCCACCCAGACACTCTTAATACTTAAATTGACACCAGATTAAGTGACTACCACAGACACCCAAATGAGGAAAATATGTTCCCTCCAAAACCCAAAGAGGTCCACCAGGCATTGTGCCTCCCTTTAAGTTGTGGGAGGGACCAGATGCAACAACTTATCTTTTACTTTAGTAAGGATATCTCAACATGGCCCTCAAGAACTAGATCCCTAGTTCTTGAATTTTTGTTGGGTTAATTTCCCATCCTCTAGTGAGCAGATGTTTTACCAATGAGTCTGAAGTCATTGATACTTCTTCCTTACTAGGTTCAATCAGCATAATGTCATCAATGTAATGGACCAGCGATGGGCTGGGCTTAAACAGCCCTGGTGAGGATGGTGGAGAGCCAGGCAACGTGTCACTCTGTTGTACATAGGTTATTATGCGCTAGAACTAACATACAGCACCTAACAATGGTTTGCCTTGGTGGCACTGTCAGCGAAGTATTGAACTGCTAACCACAAGGTCGGAGGTTCAAACCTGCCAGCTGCTCTGCGAGTAAATGATGAGGCTGCCTGTTCCTGTGAGGCTCTGCAAAGCTGTGGAGACTCTGAACAGGTTCCTGTGAGTTGATGCCAACTCAGGGGCAGTGGGTCAGCAATTGATGGTTCAGAAGAAAGGCCTAGGATCTACTTCTGAAAGGTCGGCCATTGAAACCATTAGTGCAAGGTGGTGAGCCTCATACCCGAAGTCCCGCTGGCTCATGAGAGATAGAGAGAGAGAGAGAGACAGAGAAAGAGAGAGAGGGGGAGGGGAGAGAGAGAGACCGAGCCCCTGGGTTGCGCAAATAGTTAACTTGTTCTTTTAGTTAAAAGTTCAAGTCCACCCAGGGCCACCTTGGGAGAAAGGCCTGGCGATGTGTCAGAAACCATGCAGAGGAGGGTGAGGGGGCACAGGGAGCCACCAACAAGGAGGACAAGAAGATAGTCTAAAATTGATTGTGTTCATGAGTTGTGCAACACTTCTTGTGATGATCGAACTATTAAGTTGTATGGTATTTGGATTGTGTCCTAATAAAGCTGTTTACTAAAGAAAATGAGCACTGAAAAAATATAAAAAGGAAAAAAACCCTTTTTACCATGAAAAAAAAACCACTTTAAATTAAAAACAAACAAACCCTGCAGAGCATAGGGTGACCCTGCATGGACTCAATGGCAACTTTAGCTTTTTAATGCATGTGTTATTTAGTGCATGCCCCAAAGGGTGCCCCACTGGGTAAAATGCCTTCTCGTTCATGCAACTGGGCGCTTCGACATGTCTGCGAGCAGGCAGGTCTGCGCCCCCTGGGGTGAGCAGTCCCGTACAGTTTGCACCCATGCACGTTCCTGTGCGTGGGTGAGCCTCTGAGGGAGTCACAGCCAGTATCTCTGAATGCCAGTATCTCCGCCTGGTTATGGCTGCCAAGCCAGGGGGGCGGGAGACTCCTGTGTGCCTGTAGGGCAAGGACACAAGTCCATGATTGCCGTGTGTGGGCACACAGGAGTGGTAGACACATGCAAGCAGGGGCGTGTGTGTGTGCATGCACGTGCGCTTCTCTCTGGGGATGCGTGAGAACGTGTGTCTGAAGTATGTACAAGCTTACTTGTACATAGACCGTGTGTGCCTTGGGGGTTGGTGTACACACTCGTGTGACCCAGAGAGAGGTGCTTGAGTGCACACATGGGCACAGCTGTGTGGAAGCTCTGTGCTGAGCCTGTCGGCAGCCAGGAATGCAGCCCGGGAGCAGCGAGGGAAAGAGCTGCCCCGTGCCTCTCCTCCACTCACACAAAAGGCCAAACAAAATTGGTGCCACAATGAGCAACTTGTCTTATCTACAGGTAGATCTGGGGATGCTATGGGTTCCGTGGTGGAGTTCCTGGTTTCCAGGCTGGAAACCTGGGTTCACTTCCCAGCCAATGCTCCTCATCTGTCCATGGAGGCTGGCAAGTTGCTATGACACCAAGCAGGTTCCGGGCAGCTTCCAGACTCGAAGATGACTACGAAGAAAGACCTGGCAATCTGCTGCTGAAAATCAGCCGGGAGACCCCGTGAATCTCTCGGTTCAGCCCTATACTGAGCAAGGGAGCGCGGGACCAGACAGCATGTCCTTCCCTTATGCATAAGGTTCCCTGAGCTGAGGGGCTAATTCAGCAGCAGCTTACACACACACACACACACACACAATTTCAGGTGACAACAATTCTCTTAACTAGTAAGTCATGACAAACCTCACTCCCTTAAAAATCAAACATAATGCAAACCGACAACGCAGCATGCGCACGGTGTGTGCAGAAACGGCCTGGACAGTGGGCAGTTGCCACCTCCAGCCTCCGAGCAGCCCTAGACACGTGCACACCGGCATCTGGCAGGGAAGGGAGAGGGACGCCGACCCACAGTCTGGGCCTGGAAATCAGGGTGCTTCTGGCCCAGCCTCCACCCCCACCTCCTACTCTGGCAGCAGGTGGCCAAGGCCCCTCCTCCAGCTCCTCACGTGCAGTTCAGACGAATCACCCCTACTGGGGTCTTCTGGGGGAGAGAGGCCCACCAGGCTGACTTTCACCTCTGTTCACTCTCTCCTGCCTCCAGGACATTTTCCACCTGCCTCCCTGCCGCAGGGTCCCGCTTCCACACCCCTCTTTCTGAGACATGCTGCTACCCACCTGTCCAATCCCATGCTCCTGGACCCTGTCACAACCTGGCCACACAGTTGACTGTCTTCCCAGCTGTGCTGTGGGCTCTGCAGGTCAAGCTCAGGCCCTGGGTGCCCCTGGGTCCTCAGAGCTCACCCGGACCTGGCGTGCCTTAGCTATTGGGCATTGTTTGATGGGAAAGTAGTAGTGAGCAATTAAAAAAAAAAAAGGTGGGGTGGAGGGCTCTGTGAGCAGCAATGTTTGGGTCAAAGAGCAGGTTGCTGGCGTCCCCAGCCAGCTGAGTCAAACTGACCGTTGCCCGAGAGGAGGCAAGGAAAGTTCCCCTTATCAGTTCCCGTCCGGTGCCAGGAACCAGCCAGCGCCTTGACGGTCTTGTCACATTGGAACCTCGCCACGCTCCTCGGAGATAAGCAGCATTTGTATGCCCATTCCAGAGATGTAGAAACTGACCCTGAGGAAGGATGTGTGCGACCCCAGGCCCTCCAGACTCGGGCCAGCTAGCTCCAGATGTACCTGCCCGTACCCCGGCCTGTCTTCTGCCTGGACCTACACCCACACCTCCTGGGTACTCAGTACTGCAGGTGTCTGTGCCCACCGTGTGTGCCCTTGGGAGCAGCCACAATGAATGAGCTCAGCCCCTTGCCATGAGGTTAGAGGCTCCTGGCCATCCCGGGTCCTTCGGAAGAAAGGCCTGGCAAGCCGCTGCAGACACCAAGCATGGAAAACCTTCCGGTTATGCGTGGACACCTGTTCCTGGGGCCTCACACCACACAAAGGGGCAGCAGTGGCCAAGCGAGGCTGGTTCCCAAGGGCCACTCCTAGGCCGCAACTCGGCCTAGTGGAGGTGCGGGCAGTTGGGGGCTGCTGGTCCAGGATGTGACTGCAAGTGCAGGGAGACGAGGAGGTGTGGGTGTGAGTGCAGCCGCTGACTGGAGACAGGGGGCACTGGGTCATCGTTTATCCCCGGGACCTCCCCATGCCTCCCCTCTCTCTGCAACAGTGCTCGTCCAACACCTCCACCTGGCAGGCCTCTGTGCAGACCCCAGCCCAGACACCCCAGCCCCTCAGCTGGTCCTCGCACTCCTAACCCCCTCTGGCCTGAGTTAGGCACATCAGTATCCCACCACCCCCACCCATCCTCAGTTTCCCATTCAGAAAACGAGATGGGGCCTGGCTGGAGGAAGGGACCCCAACACCCTTTCAGGGACTCGAACGCTGCCAGAGAGGCTGTTGCTCCTCCTTGCAGCCCCCACCCCTGCTGCCCCTCTGTATTGGGCAGAGGCCCCAGAGACAGACCGGAACTCGAGGTCGAAGACAGGAGGTCATGTCCCAGCGTCTCACAGCAAGCACCGGCTTCCAGGAGCATGGTGGGGGGCGGGGGCCGACAAGGAAGGAAGGCAGCACAGGCAAATTGGAAGGACAGGGGGTGGGGTGGCGGGGGCAGGGGGGGAGCGGCAGGAGGTGGCGCGGGGCATGCGCCCAGTGTACTTCCATGTGGCCCGTCTCACTGGCCAAGCGTGCTTTCAGCCGGGAGTGCTGTCTAAGCCTGAGGAAAGCGTTCTCATGGTGGAAATCCATGCACTGGAAGAGACCGAGCTTAAGTCCAGGATTCGCCTCAAGGAGCAGGATCAAGTCACCATCTCTTCAAGCTCCTGGCCCAGCGCCCAGCATTACTGGCGGAGACCAAAAGCGTCCCAGGCAGCGCTGACACTGCAGGCATGGTCAAGTGGAGGGTCAGGGAAAAAGAGAAGGGCCCTCGCTGGATGGACTCAGTGGCTGTAGCCACGGGTTCAGGTACAACGGTGGGGAGGATGGCGCGGGACGGGGCGGGGTTTTGTTCTGTTGCACACGGGGCTGCTATGAGTGGGAGCTGACTGGATGGTACCTACCAGCAACAGCCCAGTCCATGCCCCAACCCACCCACCCACCCACACTGCCACAGAGATGATCCTGGCTCCCAGTGACCTTAATCTCAAGGGTCTCAGGGGCTCTAAATCTTTACAGAAAGACATGGCCTCATCTTCCTCCCTCAGAGGGACTGGTAGGTTTGAACCACTGACCTTCTCAGTGACCCCACAACAACAAACCCATCAAAGGATATGATGCCAACACCAAGGCCAGACGGACTTGGATACAAATCCCATAGGACACAGGGAAGAGCCCCCCCTCTCACATCCAGCTTCCATGGCTGTGCGGTGGCCTGACAAGACCCATTAGCCAACATCAGGGGCCAGAGGGAGCTGTGGAGACCAGGCAGAGAGGGTTCTGCGACACCAGGATCTTGCCTAGCTCCTGTCCAAGGGATCCTGGGCTTCTCAGCCTCAGCCACCACCTATCCTGGGTCATGCCCCGCCCTTTCCACCCTTTCCCCAGCCTGGCCCGGCCTTGACCCACTGCCTTGCTTCCTAATCCCAGCCTGTGGAGAGCCAGGGGCTGGGCCTGCAGTATCAGCCCTGGCTGAGATACCTTTGGTCTCAACCAGGAATTCTGGGAGCTGGGCCAGGAGCTTAAAGGGGCCATGACTTCATTCTACTCCTGGAAGCAGCGCTTGGAGTCTCGTGGCATATGTGATAGACAAGCATACACCCGCTACAAGGGAAACTGAGGCTTCAGGAAGGAAAAATAGGCCTGCTGACTCCACTCAGGGCTCTCTGTGCACCAGGACCCTTACCTCCCTCTCCAACTCTCCCTCCCTCCCTGCTTCCCAGCCTTCCATCCTTTCAACACGAACCTGTTGAGCATGCACTTGGGAGATGCTGATGCTGAAGATAGGCAGGGCCTTGGCTCCTCGGGAATTCACACAGACAACGTGTCTAGAACACAAAGTGCTTGAGGGAGAGCCACGTGGGGTCCTGGAGAAGCCGCTGGGACCTGGGAAGCTGAGGGAGGAGCGTGGTGGGTCGTACTCTGAGCGCGATAGAGGGGATTTAAAAGATGTTTGCGCTTCTCTTTCTGATGACAAACTAACGGAAGATGACTGCTCCCTGTAGAGCGGCTAAAGATGTAAAAAGGCAAACAAATCACTCATGCCCCCCACCCCACCCGGGGGCAGTCACGGTCAGTAGGATGGGGCATATTCCTTTCTTTTGCTCTTTCCTCCCCCCCCCCCCCAGCTTCCTTAGGTTGTTTTCTCGCCCTTGCTTGCATTCAGCATTCCACAAGAGCCTCTAATCACCTCGTTTTGAACGGCTGCAGGGTATTCCAGGGCCCTGCGCGTACCTTCTCCTTCCTAGCTCCTGCTGCTCAACACTGAGACTGTCTCTGACCTTTCCTGGCAGGAAATGCCGCTCTGGAGGGCAGCCTTGGAAGAAGTCTCTGCGCACACTCCTCGGTCGGCTGCCTGCGTGCGGAGGAAAAGCCTTTGACCTTGCACCCTTGTCCTTGCGCGTCGTTGTGGGGTCCGGAGACTTTCCTAGGAGCCCTGGTGGCATCGTGGTTACGTGTTGAGCTACTCGCTGCAAGGTCAGCAGTCACTCCCTCCTCGGGAGAACATCGGGGCTTCCTGCTCCAGAGTGACAGTCTCGCGAGCTCACAGGAGCAGTTGCACCCTGTCCTATAGCATCGCTATGAGTCGGCACCCACTCGACGGCAGTGAGTTTGGGTTTGATTTTGGAGAGACTTTCCTGAAAAGGGACCCTGGGGGTGGGGGGGAGAACCAGAAGCCTCCCTGGCTGCCTGACAGGAGACAGAACCAGTCTGGTGGGAGGTGAAGACACAGGTAGCTGGTCAGATATCAAAGCAAAGCAAGCCATTGGCCGGCCGGCCGTGCCGCTCTGAGGCAGGGCTCGGAGGTGGCCGCCAGAAGATGTGTGCTAGGGCCCTCGCAGCGGCACTTCCCATGTCCATCAACTGTCCACCCTCTCCACCCTTGGTGCCCTTGGTCTTTTATCTCAGCCAGCCTGCTGGGAGAGAAAGGAGCCCTGGGGGGGTGGGGGGGCACTAAAGAGTCATTTGGAGACTGCCGGTCTTGGTGGTTCAAACCCACCAGCCGCTCCTCAGGAGATAGATGGGACCGTCTTTTCTTCTCCAGACGTCTGTCTCAGAAGCCCTGCGTAGCCTGGGAACCGACTCGATGGCGGTGGGGTTTGAGTAGGTGAGTGGGCAGTGGTATGACATTGCTGCTTGAATGGGCATTTCCCTAATCATGACTGGCCTTGAGCCCCTCTTTGGGGTGGGGTTGCTCTAGGAGCAGACCCTGAAACAATGATTTGGGAGCAAGGGGTTCACTTGGCCGGTGATCCCAGGAAATGCTGAAGGAGAGGTGCCCGATCAAGGCAGGTTCTCAGGGTGGGAGGGGCTCCCTGCTGGGCAGTCTGCCAGAAAACTGGGTCAACCACAGACCACAGGACTCCCCCACCCGGGGAGCAATGGAGCCGGGCTTTCCATCACCCTCTCCCATTGGGCATTGGTTGAGGGTTCTTCTGGGGGAAAGGGGCATGGACTCCCTGACACTTGGCCTGCTGATGCAGCCACTGGCCTCTGGGGGGAGCACTGTACACCTCCACTGGCTGCTGACCACTCGCTGTTCATTTCTGGGCAGTGTAGCTGGACATGGGTTGACCAGCCCAGAGAGGCAGTGGGACAGCATGGGCAAAGACATGGAGGTTGGGACCATACTGTCTAGCCTGATGGGATATGGAGATGAGGCCATCATGCAGAAGGCCGTCCCCTGTGGGCTCTGCAGATTGGCACACCTCGCCTTCCTTCTTGCCCCCAGTAGAGTCAACCCCCACGCTGGACTCTGTTCTTAAGACTCCAAGATGGGAATTCTGCCTTTCAAGGTCCTGGTCTCCAGACTGTCCCAATCCAGTCGGCTGGACAGCACCCCAACCAAACCCATGGCCACCAGGTCATTTCTGACTCCTCGTGACCCTCGGTGCAAAGAAGTGCCCCTTTGGCTTTTCTTTCAAGGCTGTCAATCTTTCCTGGAGCAGGCAGCCTCGTCGTTCTCCCGTGGATTTGATTTGATCTGCTGACCCTGCAGTTAGCAGCCCATCGTGAAACCCTCTCTGCCACCAGGACTCCTGGTATCACAGCACGCATTCCTCAGATCCGAGAGTGCCATCTGTAGTGAGTAGAGAGCACTGCTACTCCCAGCTGAGAATCCCCCAGCTGGACAAAGGGGCTGCAGTGCCCAGGACGGCAGGAGCTGCTCCCTCCCCTGGAGACCCAGACCATTGGCCAGGATGGAGGGGAGCCACGAGCTGACCCGAGTGGCCGGGCCTGGACAAAGCTAGAAGTGTTCTACAATGCTGAGAAGGGATGACGTAGAATTCAACCTCTCTTCTGGGGTCTTCTCACAGGTTTGCTTGCCCCAGCGTAGACCGCAAGATGAAGATGAAGGTCAGGAGAGGGTTGGCTCAGGATGTGACTTGGATGGATAAGGAGCTTCCCTTCCCCTCACCACTGTTTTTGGCCTGAGGGGAGACTGGGAAGTGGGATTCTAAGGCAGGCCTGAGCAGGGGCAGACAGCCCCGCACCGCTATGGGCTTGGCGTCTGGCCACATCCCATCTTACATCTAAATAGCAAGCAGACTTCTGCACAGACAAGGGGGCAACCCTGGCAGAGGCCAATAAGTGTCTTCATTGGGGCTTTTGATAACGTTTCTAGAAACACCCTCTCTCTTTGGAATTGTGAGTGATGAGGAGGAACTCTTGCATCATTTGAAGAAACTCTTCCCCGAAATATGCAAGCAAACAAATAAAAAGATAATCAGGCATCGCTGAAAAGTACAAGTGTTAATGACGTCCATAAAACATGCAACTCGGCCATGTCCCGAAGCTCCTTGGACTTCCAAGTTAGACAAGCCAGCACATTTCCTACCCTGCTTCTATTTGATCAGAGTTTCTTCATTTGCTGCCAAAAGGGTTCTGATTTTTTTAAAAAAACACACTAGGTGAGAACACAGCCAGCCCTTTCTGCACCTGCCTGCCCCAGATAGACCCACAAATGCGTAGGCAGTCCCTTCTGCCCGGAGTCTGTGGTCCCCGCCTGTAGAGTCCGAGAGAAAGTGGGGACCGGCCTGCTGCAGGCCGGGTCAACCCAGCACGGGGAACAGTCTTGCTCTTTGCTCAACTGATTAACTTGCTACCGTGGCTTAACTGAGCAGATAACCCAGATGTCACCAGGGGGGCCCTGGCTCAGTCAACCACGGTGTGTCCATTTGTCAGACAAACGAGAAGGTCTCTAAAAGGCACCCTTCTAAAACGATGTCTAAGAATAGAGACAGCGATGAACGGCCCTGTGGCACATACCCACTGGCATGCAAATGACACCTGGAGCCCTCTCATTTGCAGCAGGGCTGATCCGTGTTCCTCAGAGTGGGTGATTCCGGTTCCCTGGGGGCGCCAGAACAATCCGGGGTGGGGGTGGCAGATACTTAACACTTGATCCTGGGTTGTGGCCTACAGTACGAACACTTTTCATTGCCTGGGATTGCTGAGTAATTTTTTTTTTTCTGAAAAGAGGGCGGTAGGTCAAATAAGTTTAAGAGTCCATGATCCCCATACTCAGATAAGGGGTAGAGAGGGAGAGGGCCTGGTCAGTGAAGGTCGGTCACTCGCTTTTAGTAGGCAGCAATGTCTTTGGAGGACAGGTTTGACTGATGGAAACATCAATCAGCTCCCAATCAGAACTGCGTCTTCCTCTCAGGGCAGCTCCTGGTCAAAAGAAGGCTGAAGGGCTGAAAGCTGGAGTATCCTCAAGGGCATGGAAGAAGGGGCCCTCGGTCCTCACACCCTCACCCTGCCGGTGTGTCCCTATCATAGTCGTTGCCACCTCTGCGCCAGATGGAACTTGAAGAATGCTTTCACCTGGGAAAAGACCAGAAACTGTAAAGGAGCTAGACTGGAGATCGGCAAACGTTTGAGATGGAAAGAGCCGGTTCTGTCCCTCACAACAATTTAAACATTAATTGAGAGCTATAAATATATTTTTGCAAATCAATGAAATCCCCATTTTCTGAATAATAGTTTTCTTTTACTTCAGAGCCACGTGTACTTACCAAAAGAGCAGCATCTGGTTCCAAAGCCACAATTTGCTGGCCTAGCTACTGGGCTAACTCAGGTCTGGCTGGGACTTCAACAACCTTGTGTCCCTGTCCAGGGTCCTGACGGGCTAGTTCTCCCAGAGGACCCCTGGTGGCCTTCTGTGTCCTCTCATTATTGGGACCCTGGGAAATTGGAGCATGTCATCCACCCCACAGAGGAGGCCAGAGGACTCGGGCACTATTTCCGATCCTCTCTCTGTCTCAATGCCCTACAGCTCTTTGAAGGCAACTTCCAAAAAGATAAAGCCACATTATAACCCACGAACATGTGGATGTGATTTGGGAGGAAAAACAAAAACCAAACAAGTGCCCATTCCTAGATTACGCCAGCCTGAAGTCTACCATTCCTCTGGTCCTCTCTGTTTCAATTTGTGTTGGACTTACCGTTCCGTTCAGCTCAGAGCAGGTAACCAGCATGTCACTAAGCAAAGCCAACTTCTAAGACTATTTCGTCTTGGGATGGGTTTTTCAAGATGCTATTTCTGAAGTCAAACACTAAGCTTTGTTTTTTTACTCCTCTCGACGTGTTGAGGACATCACTTTGAAGAAGAAGGTGCGCCTGACTTAAACTATGCTATTTTCAATTGCCTCATATGCATGTGACAGTTGGACAATGAGTAAGGATGACCAAAGACGAATGGATACATGTGAACGGTGGTGCGGGCGAAGAACATTGAAAGTACCATGAGCTGCCAAAAGAACAAGCGAATCTGTCTTGGAAGAAGTAGAGCCAGAATGCTCATTCGAGCCACAATGGTCATCTTGGGGGGCACACAGGTTAATTCGTGACATCCTCGTGTGTGAGACTTTGCTCTTATCCCCCAGGAGGCATCCATTCGCTTCAGGAAGGATGAAAGAGGTTGCCATTGTGGCTGTTGGCTCCTACTCTATGCCACTCTGCACATGAATCCACCTGGATTCATGGTTCACCAATAAAGAACTGGTCGTTTTTGAAATTCGCAAGGAAGGGCTTGGTTTGTTTGGCAGCCCCTATCATGAGAGATGTTCCTCATTCTGGCTTCTGTTCTTCGAGTTTGCCTTTGATGGAGTTCATGTAGTCTTTGATACACTTCCTGTAGGCTTCTTTTGTGAAGCTGGATGTTTGCAAGTGATGGTTCCTGACCATATCAACACCGGTGATCACTGTGCTGTCTGTCCCATCGCCATCGGGCCTTAGCGGGGACATTTCCACCCATGAGCGTGTCACCGACGTTACCTTCGGCCCTACTGACCAGCTTCTCTCCACTTCCAGACACAGCCGCCTGCGGTCTCCCGGATCTTGTAGGTGTCAGAGAACAAGTCGTCATGGCTGATGCGGTCCTGGCAGATGATCATGAGAGCAGCAGGAGGGAGACCGAGGTGGTGATAGCTTCGCAGGAACCCAGAGCGCAGAGAGGTCCAGGTGCAGCTGTTGTGGCTCTGGGGTCAGTAGGGGTGGTGGCGGTGAGTGGAGGGATGGGGGTGAGGATGGGGTGGTAGATGAGAGGTTACTGGGCTAGGCTATAATTCTGAACATTGTGTCATTGTCCTCTGTTGTGTGATGTGATGGAAGTATCCTACGTGTTGTAAATGCCCAGCTCTGTAAGGCAGGATGTAATCTACAGTATGACACTGCATGTTGAGCCCATCTCTCTTGAGATATAAATGAGCTTAGACAAGCAAGCAGAATTCAGCAGGACCTACGACCACCAAGAGAGAAGGGTTGGGAATGGTTCCTACCCTTTGGGCCCAGGGTCCCCGCACTAGGAACCTCCTAGACCGAGGGAAACACTGATGCCAAGACACATAGCTATCCCTAAGGGCCGTCGCAACCACAGACGCGGAAAGGAGACAGGGCCCTTCCCGCAGACCTGACATAGAGAGAGAGTCTTCCCCTCCATCTGGTGCCCTGAATTTGGACTTCAAGCGTCCTAGACTGGGAGACAATAAACCGGTTAGAGTCGTCCCCTTGTGGTATTGCTGCTAGAGCAGCGCTAGATCACTATGCTTGAGGGCACGGGAGAAAATATACATTACCATAGTTCAAAGATGATCCACATCATACTCTCCCCTTCATCCAGAACACTGGGCCAAGAACTCCTAAACTGTCAACAGCTGTCATTTCTGGGGGTGAGACTTTGGAAGGGGAGAGCTCTCCCTTCCGAACTGAGGTTTTCCCTCCCTGACGAAGGTTGAAAGCAAGCACAGAGGCATCTGCGATGTTAAAGCCCTGGGTTTTCCCAGCAAATCCAAGACCACCTGGGTTCCTATGCTGTGGCTCCTCTGGCAAGGAAGCAGGAAGTCGATCCACCAGACAAGGTCACGACTCAGAAGGCTGGCAAAACAAACCCCGTGCCCGAAGGCTAAGGGTCAGAGCCTCAGAGGACAGCTAGGTCAAGGGCAAAACACAGTTCAAAGAGCGGATACGCCGCTTCCTAGTCCGGTGAACAGCGTCAAGGGTCTTCAAAGCTTGCGAGCAACCACCTCAGAGGCGGCAGTTAGGCTCTGCCCAACAGAAGAATGAAGAAAACACAACGCAAGTGAGGAATCTGTCCCAGAAGCGAATGTCACGAACCAGAGTCTCCTAACCTGACACCAGAAGAACTAGATGGTGCCTGGTTCCTGCTGCCACCACCTGACTAAGAGCACAGAGTCCAAGTTAAAACAGGTTTTTTTTTAATGTATTTAAAAATGTAGGAAAAGATTCAATGCCAAAAATTGAAAAGACCAAACTTAACAAGTCAAAAAGAGGCCACAGGAACCCCCCTGGGCCCTGAGAAAATGTTCTAACTTGACATTGCAGATAACCCCAGAGGCCGCTCTCTAGAAAAACAGCAGACGGGCCAATGAAACAAGAGTAGTCCGATGTCTGAGGCCAAGGGGAGACATTTGCCCAGAACCGCAGCCCAGAAGACAGGGAGGGACAGAGAAAGCAGGCAGGTGGAAATGGGAACCAAGGGAGGAAATGGAGAGAGTGCCTACATCTTGGGGCATTGTGTTCAATGTCCTAGATCAATGTGCGTAGGGACTATTGATTGGGAAACGGATTTGCCACATAAAGTTTCACCTTTGGTTTAAGAAAATGAGGGAGAAGGCTGGGTAGCAATATTACTTTGAAAGGTTGGCTGTGATTTTCAACAAGGAGTCCTGGTGGCCCAGGGCTGGGCTGATCATGACTAGGTCAGTGGTTCAAGTCCATGAACCACTCTGAGAGAGAAACACGAGGCTGTCTGTTCCCATAAAATGTTACCGCTTCAGAAACCCTAAGGAGCAGTTCTGTCTAGAGCTGCTATGAGTGGAGACACTAAACGATTGTCCCGTCCTGGCCCTGAACCTCGTCATCTAACCCCGAGACCTTCCTGGATGGGGACGGACCTGCCTCAACACCTAGAGCTCCATTCTAGCCCCTGTGTTTCTTCCCGGGACCCAGGGAGGCCACGTGTGCTGGTGCTGGTCCCTGTGGGCACTGGGGTCAAGATGAAGACCCAGTCCTGCTCCCGGAGCTCCTGGTGGAGCAGGGTGGGGGGAGGGTCAAGGCCTACATGCAGCAGAGGTGGTGCTTAGCCCCACACCCACACCGGCTGGAGTTCCATGTTGAACCGGTCTGTCCCTAAACCAGCTGACAAGATCCCAGCACCTGCGTGAACTGCTGGGACACGCTCACCCTGTCACCAGCATCACTCATAAGCACCCCCTCCTCCAGGAGGCCCTCCCTGGACACCCTGCATAAGCCAACCCTGTCCTCATCACTGCCTCGTCCGCTTCTCTGTCCTCTATCTCCCCCTAGGGAGGGCAGCCATTAGCTGTCCTGTTCTTGTATACTGAGGCCCTAGGACAAGGCCTGGTGCAGTGAAGCCCACTGCCATCAAAGTGGCCCCCACTCTTAGCATCGCTGAGTACATGTTCGCATCATCAGTGGTGCTGGATGCAGGGTGGAGGTAAGCACCATGCTGGTCCCTCTCTGTCTCCCTCCTCTGTCACCCAGCCAAGGGTCCCCAAGACCTGGGGAAGTGACTTCTTCTCTAATCCTTTCCTCTTTCCTCCTCCCCCCCACCCTAGCCCAAGCCACAAGCCCGGCCTCTCCAGCCTTCATCTGTGATCATCACTTCATCTCCAAATCCACTTCAAGTGCCACCTCCTCCGGGAAGCCTGCCCAGACTACTCCTCCGTCCCACTGCACATTCTTTCATCCTGGCACGCTCACCCTGTGGACTGCAGTGACTTGTCCACTTGTCTGAGCACAAGGTCCTCACCAGTTTCTCCCGGACCCTCAGGCTTGTCCAGAGGGCAGGACTGGGCATAATATCCGAGCTCAGGGAATGTTTGTTGGCAGAAGGAAGGCGAGAAGAAATGAATGAACCACTGAATGAATGAAGACTATGCTCCCGCCCACCCCCCGTGGTGGGTGGGTCTGTGTAGGAGCAGGCAGAAGCATGAATGAGCAAGAGCAGGGACTGGGTGAGTGAGTCAGCGCTGTGGGAGGAGGAGGGGAAGCAGCAGAGTCGGTGAAGGAGAGCGAGCCCAAGAGTGCTCCCAGCCTTCCCCGGCAGCCTGAGCATCCCAGCCCTGGACCTGCGCTCCTGCCAGCCAGACCTCGAGATGCCTTTTCCCAGAAGCAGCTCCTACTGCTGCAGCTCAGCGATGGTGCAGCTCCCTGGTGCTGGCCAGACACTGCCAGGCCATGAGTCAGACAGGGCCCTGCCCCAGGGCCCCTGGGACTGGGGGCAGACAGACAGCCTCATAAATAAACTCACTACCACGCTGGGCAGACATGTGTTCTGGCAGAGCGGTGAGCTCAGGGTTGGCGCTGGAGCCTGGGTCTGTGCAGAGCCTCAGGAGGGGGCAGTCTGGCAGAGGGGGGGAGGAGAGGCTCTGGGATGGGGAGGGGAAGAGACTGTGAGGCACACAGAGCTGGGGGGTGGGGCGGTCTGTGGGAGGAGGAAGAGAGGATGGATAGGATGGAAAGGGAAGTGGACTAGGCAGCAAATCCTGGCTGAGGAGACAGACATGGGTGAGTTTAACATGGGGGCGCCCTGGATGGATGAAGAGCATCATGGGACTTCGGCCAATGGGCTGGTGGCCCTGTGTATGTTCCAGGTGGAAGAGGCGGTCAGGGCTGGGTCCCAGTGAGACACTAGCATCATTTAGCTTCTCCGTGAAGGTGCAGCCCCCATGGTGACCCCAGGCCTCACACCCTCTGCCCACCAGTCTGAGCCACTTGAACCTCCTCGGGCAGGGAAGCTGTTTTGTGCGTGGGACAAACCCTTGTGGGTCCATGTTGGTGTTGGTGTGATTCAGACCGTGAAGAAGGGGTCTGGGATTCCTGGACAGAATCTGGGCATTTCAGTTGGACAGAGAACCTGGAAACAGGGTAAGTGGAGGCTAGGGACGATGCTGAACATCCCATAATGCACAGGACAGCCGCCACCACAAAGAATCATCAGTCCCAAAGAGTCAGGGAGGCTGAGAGGGAGAAAGCCTTGTGTAACAGTGGCTCGAACTGAAGACCCAGAGCCTGCTTGTGGGGCTGGAACTAGGCTGAGGATGCTCAGTGTCTAGCTCTCTCCCCACTTCTTGGGCAAGGTACCTGACCTGTCCAAGGTCACACAGCTAAGGCGTGAGGAAGGCAGGATGCCAACCCAGGCGGTCTGACTTTCCATGGCTTCCTACCTCCCCAAATAGTCAGGGCAGAGTTGGGAGAAAGAGCCGGGAGGCCACTCTGTAGGGCAATGGCGCTTCCGTGTGGCTCTGTGCCCCTGGTCCACACGGGCGTCTTGGGCTCCCTTGCTGTGCCCAGGGCACCGCTGAGTTCTCCTGCCCACGGCCTTGGTCTCTGAGGCCTCAGGCAGCTACACACTTGGTCTTCAGGATGGTAGCAGCGGCTCTGGCCTCGCTGACCAGACCGCCAATGCTCTGGCTTGGACACGTTCCTGATCTTGTCTCCTTTTATCTCCAGTGCCCTTGGGAGGTCAGAACCACTCGCCCTCTTGCCATCGCTTATCCATCCACTGATTCCTTCCACGAATATTTATAGAGGGCCTCAGTCTCCTGAGGATTCAGCAGGGAATCAGCCGATAAAATTCCCTGTCCTCAGGGCGCTTCCATTCTGGACGGGAAGCAGCTAATATGAGAAAGCGATCATCTGAGCAACGTGTGTGCTCGGTGCTACTGAGTGGCAGGAATGAGTGGGTGGGTGGGCTCTGTGGCCTGGGAAAGGCCACATTAGGTCAATTGGTCAAGCAAGACCCCCTCTAAGGAGGTGAGGTTTCTCAGAGGAGAACTCAGTTCAGAGAAGAGAGGTCACACAGCCAGGAAGGGCAAGAGCTGGGAGGGGACTCCAGACCTGAGCCAGAGCCTGACTCTGGGGAGCTCCCGCCTGCTGGCACACATCACCCCCACAATGCTTGTGCAGCATACCCACGGAGAGTGACCATGCTCTCACACCAGCTCACGGGCTCCCTTCACAAGAGAGAATGGAGACCCAGAGAGAGGCTATGAGAGGTCACTTGCTCATGACCCCACCCCGGCAAACACCCCATGAGAATCCACTCCTAGGATGCTCTCACTCCAGACTCTTGCTTACAGTAAAAGTCCACCTAATTTGCATAGTGGCCTTAGCCTTTGACACCCCCCCCCCACGGCAATCAACCCCCAGGACCTTATAGGAAATAATTCAAGAAAGCCCAAAAGATGCTCATGATTGTAGATGCAGTTAGGTTAAAATGTAGCATGTTATCATTTATCTCCCATTTTAAATTTGTTCTAGTTTTTTAATGTTTTCTGCTTCCTCTTTGGTTGAGGTTGGTTCGATTTCACTTGGTTATCACTGTTGGGTTGATCTTCGATTGTTGGTATGTATTTCTGTGTATGAAATCCAGGATAGGGAAATCTACCGGCAGTCCGTGGATTAACTGTGTCTTGGGGAAGTGGCAGGGAGGTTGGGGGATAGGGTAGAGAGCTGAACGAGGACAAGAAAGAAGACAGTGTTCTAAAATTGATTGTGGGGATGACTGCACAACCCTCGTTAAGGGGACCGAAGTACGGAACTATATACAATGTGAATTGTATGCCAATAAAACTGCTTTTCTTAAAAAGAAAGAAAGCGGAGATGTGCATTTCCCGCACATTGACAAGATGGCAGGTCTTCCGAAGCCGGCCCTGTGCCCAACCACTGCGTGGAACTCACGTTAGAAATCGGGCCGCTTCAGGTTAACTGTCTGGCTGAGGACCAGCCCTTTGTGATCCTCAGCCAGCCCTGTGAAATGCCCACTGCTGTGCCCATCCCCAGACAAGGCCTCAACGCCCAGAGAGGGTGAGGGATTTGCCAAGGGCAAACAGCTAGAGGCAGGCAGGGGCACTAGTGGCACTTTTAGAACTGCTCCCCTAGATGTGATTGGGGAACTCGGTTCTGTAAGAGAAAGATTTGAAAACCCAGAGAGGCTAAGTGACTCCCCCAAGGCCACACAGCTGATTCCAGAGCAGGAAAACAGGCTTGGGCTTGACCTCAGGCACTGGGTGGGACTCCATCTCCACCTGGCACCTCTTGCCCCCTCTGCCCCTGCTGAGCCTCTCGGGATAAAGCACTGAGCCTCTCAGAACCTCGGCTCCTACCCTGTAATATAGGGGAGCAACGTCTCTTTCAGTGGCTGGTTGGAACTCACTGCCACCGAGTGGCCTCCAGCTCATGGCCACCCTCTAGGACAGAAGGGGACTGCTCCTTGCGTTTTCTGGAGCTGATTATCTTTCTTTTTTAAATCATTTTATTGGGAGCTTTCACAGATATTATAACAATCCATAATTGATTAGATCAAACAAAGTTGTACAGTTGCTGCCACCATCAGCTCCCCTTGATCCCCTCCTTCCCCCATGCTATCCCCCAGAAACCCTTATTATATTTATTATTATATTATATATGTTGGCCACATCTTACACCATCCAATGTATCCATTCACCTACAATTCTGTTATTCTTTCTCCTTGAGTAGGGTTATAGTCATCATTGCTATCAGCTCCCCCTTCCTCTCCTCCCCCCCCCTTCCTGTACCCTCAGGGAATCATTACTCCCATTACTGTTTCTGAAGGGCCTATCTATCTTGGATTTCATGCATCAAGCTATCTTAATTATACAAATGAACATACGCAGGTCTAACAAGAGGAATGAGGTAAAGCTAAGACCATAATATTAAGGGGGGTATATAAAAGAACTAGACGATAGTTGATAGTCCCATCACTGTTACACTGCACGCTGGTGTGTCATCCCTTCAGGGAGGGACTGTCCAAGTATCTTACAGGTGGGTTTGGGGTCTCCACTTTATCTCCACTTCCTCACGTCAGTTTGATTGCTTGTGAATCTTTACAGAAGCAGAAAGCTTCCTCTCTTTCCCTCAGAGTGGCTGGTGGGTTGGAACAACCGACTTTATGGTTAGCCACTTGATGCTTAAACCACTGTGCTACCAGGGACCCTGATGGTTGACTCTAAATCAGACCCAACGCGCTGATATTCTGGGTGTGAGGGAACCCTGGTGTGTGTTCAGACATGTGTGTGTACATGTATGCATGTTTGTGTGTGCGTGTGTACATGCATGTGTGTGTGTGTTTGTACCACTGTTCTTTCCTCACAGACTGGTCTGGAGGGAGGTGCTGGGTGGGAGCATGAGAACACGTTCTAGGCAGAGCAGAGCGTGAGGAAAGTTCTTGGGCAAGAGAACAGCCAGGTTCACACCAGGATGCTCCCTCCACAGAGCACCCCTCCAACATATCCAACATCATCTCCAGTGATGATGCCATGTCCTGGGGCCTCCCCCTCCTCGGCAGACGAGCTGTGTCTCTCCCCCTCCTGCCTGCCACTGAGGAGAGGGCGAAACGTCGGTGGCGAAAAAGCAGAGAAGTGCCAAGGAAACAAAAGTGCCAGGTAGCGCCCGTGAGTGAGAGAGAAGAGCAGGCAGCTGGAGCGGGAGGAGAAGGCCTCCTTGGGGACGATGATTGGGGAGAGGGAGAAGTTTGAGAAGGAGTGTGTGAAAGAGCCGGGAGGAGAAAAGGGGGGGCGGGGGTAGTCACCTAAACTGGTGTCAATTTAAGGATTAAGAGTGTAGGGGTGGAGTCTAAACTGCCAATCTGGAGATAGCCAATGAGACTTCTGTGTGGGCATGGCCTTCTCCTGAGGATTCTGGGAAATCTGGTACTTCCTCCTTGGAGGCAAAGACACCGCTCTCTCTGCTACTCCCTGGGAGACATTGCAGAAGACAAGCCACATGGACGCAACCAGACCTCAGAAGCCGGAGAAGCCACAGAGAGACCCCTGCCAGCACTGAGATGCTTACAACGCTGCCACTGGATCCAGACTTATTACCTACTGGCTTGTGATCGTCCTGCATTTGGCTTCATTGCATGTGTTTCATGAGTCTGAAGAGGACTTTATGGATTGACATCGGACATATGGGCTAATATCAGACTTATGGCCTTGGACTGGACTGGGTTGGGATGTTTTCTCAATGTTCAATTCCTCTCCCTTATATACATATGTGTCCATGGATTTGTTTCTCTGGTCTACCCAGACTAACACAGGGGGTGAGGAGACGGGGCCCCTCTATAATGGTTTTCAGGTGACCCAGGCAGAAGAGCGGAACCCCTTCCCTTGACCTTGTGGCTCCTCTGATGCTGCTTCTCTGGCTGATTCTGCTCGGTGACTGGAACCAGGGGACCAGGCTTCGATGCGGGTGGCACAGGAAGGGGTGATGGATGCTTGTGGAATTCAGTCTTCAGCCTTTCAAAGGTTCTCAGAGTTGTAAAGAGTTCAAAGATCATCCCCTGACTCTCTCTCCACAAGAGGAGAGAGGAGGAGTCCCAATCCAGACGGTCCCCCGCTCGCTCGGGTCTTTATCTGCTCAGCACTGTGGTCCCGAGGCCGCACCAGAAGGACCTGTGCCCATGAGTCTCACTTGACAGCCTCCCTGGAGCCTGAGTCAGGGTCGTGCGGCTCAGCTGTGGTCTCACAAGGTCAGAGGCACGTGAGATGGGGAAATGGGAAAGGAGTTGGCAACAGTTAGTGGTGCCTATCGAGTGGGCGTGGCCAGGATTTTCAGTGTTATCCCCCAGCTTGTGACCTGATAGAAGGGGAGTTTCATTCTATGTGTGGCCTATATCCAAGACTGGATAAGCTCTCTCTCTCTCTGCACACAAGCCAGTAGCCTGTCTTCTGACTTATAGTATGTGTGTTAGTCCGGGTAGACTAGAGAAACAAATCCATGGACACACATATGTGCATGGGAAAGAGCTTTATATACAAGAGCAATTTAATATTGAGAAAATATCCCAGCCCAGATCAAGTCCGTAAGTCCAATATTAGCCCATATGTCCAATGCCAATCTATAAAGTCCTCCTCAGACTCAGGAAACACATGCTATGACACTGAATGCAGGAAGATCTGAGGCCAGTGGGTGGGAAGCCTTATAGATCCAGTGGCATTATAAGCATCTCAGCGCTGGCAGGGGTCTCCACGTGGCTTCTCCAGGGCCAGGGCTCTCACTGCATCAGCATAGCTTCATGTGTCTTGTCAGTAGAGAGTCTCTCAGGGAGCCAGCAGAGAGAGGGAGGTGGGGCTTACTGAGTCATTTATCTCTTTGTCCTCCAATCAAACTGTGACCTTATTAATCCCACATGTTCCTATTGGCCAGGTTGGCACAATAAACCTACCTATCACAGTGCACCTCTTTCCTACTTGGCACCTGTACACAATCTTTAGCCATATAAAATTTTCAGACATTAATGAAATCACACACCTAACATCAAACATCTGTCATACATATAAAAAAACACTGAATCTAATTGTATCTGGTACATCATGCATGAACAAAGGAAAGATATTCAATAAGCACATATGAAAAAGACAAACTGACAATCACAAACCTCACTTTTGCAATTGATCACGTGTCGTAACTGATAGGCAGAACTACCTTCTACTGCTACCCATTCTGTATTACCTTTGCCCTCAGCAAGCACCTCAGCTGGCCGTGGCTCTTTGCCTGGTGGGGTGACCCAGACCTTCACTCCTGAGGGGTCTGGGTCATATAAGTCCTGTCAGGATTGTGTTGCTGTAACTTACCATTTACTTTAATAACAGGGCATGGTAGCACTAAGAGTCGGCCTATGGGATCTCCTGGATTCCAGACATATTCTTCTTTACTCCATTATGCAACACCAGTCCAATTTCTCCTTGGTAATTGGGATCATTCACACCACTCAGTACAGTGACGCCCTTCCTGACCTGTTGATCCAAAGGCATGAGAAGCCCAAAGTGCCCAGGGGGCATTCTCAGCTGCCAGTTCAGTGGAATCCGTGCTGTTTCCAGGTGGGAGAGTTCCTTTCTTTGGGACCAGGACCTCCAGGCCTGAGGAACACAGGGTTGCTGGGATAGGAAGCAAAAATGCTGCAAGGGGATCACTAGGAGTAATAGTGAGTGGTGCCACTCCAGCTTCCACCCCTTGGTTCCTGGACCCATGAATTCTGGCTACTGGAGACACAGCACCATATATTGGCCGCTGGTTTAGAGCGTATACAGCTTCCTGGAGATCATTTCCCCAGCCCTGAAAGTTGCTGCCACCTAGTTGGCGCCGTAATTGTGTCTTTAGGAGCCCATTCCATCGTTCTATCAAGCCGGCAGCTTCAGGATGATGAGGAACATGATACGACCAGTGGATCCCATGGGAATTGGTCTGTTGCCGCACTGTATTTGCTGTGAAGTGAGTTCCTTGATCTGAAGCAATGCTATGTGGGATGCCATGCCGGTGGATAAGGCATTCTGTAAGTCCACAAATGGTAGTTTTGGCAGAAGCATCACGTGCAGGGAAGGCAAATCCATATCCAGAGTAGGTGTCTATTCCAGTAAGAACAAAACGCTGTCCCCTCCATGATGGAAATGGTCCTATGTAATCAACCTGCCACCAAGTTGCTGGCTGATCTCCCAGAGGAATGGTCTCATATCTTGGACTTAATGTTGGTTTCTGTTGCTGGCAAGTGGGACACTCAGCAGTGGTAGTGGCCAAGTCAGCCTTGGTGAATGGAAGTCCATGTTGCTGTGCCCAGGCATAACCTCCATCCCTGCCACCATGTCCACTTTGTTCATGTGCCCATTGGGCGATAACAGGAGTGGCAGAGGAAAGAGGAGGACCAGTCTCCACAGCGCGTGTCATCTTATCCACTTGATTGTTAAAGTCCTCCTCTTCAGAGGGAATCCTTTGGTGAGCGTTCACGTGAGATACAATTACCTTTACTTTCTTGGTCCATTCAGAGAGGTCTATCCACATAGCTCTTCCCCACACCTCCTTGTCACCAATTTTCCAATCATGGTCCTTCCAATTCCCTGACCATCCAGCCAAGCCATTAGCCACAGCCCATGAATCAATATACAGTCTCATATCTGGCCATTTTTCTTGCAGGCAAACTGAACGGCCAGGTGCACTGCTCGATGTTCTGCCCATTGGGAGGACTTCCCTTCACCACTGTCCTTCAGGGAGATCCCAGAAAGGGGCTGTAGTGCTGCTGCTGTCCACTTACGAGTGGCACCTGCATATCGTGCAGAGCCTTCTGTAAACCAAACATGAGTTTTCTGTTCTTCAGTTACCTTAGCATAAGGAACTCCCTAGGAGGCCATAGGTGCAGACTGGGAGAAGGGAGATACTGTGACAGGAGTGGAGACTGTGGGCATTTGGGCCACTTCTTCATGTACCTTCAGGTCCTGCTTTGGATTGATCTCGTATATACCACTGCCATTAACGATGGAGCGTTGTTGTACACGTCCAACTTTATGACTCATGGTGACTTGGTGGCCATGGTGAGGCGTTCAGTCTCCGCCAAGGCCAGTAACAGGCCAACAGCTGTTTTTCAAAGGGGGAGTAGTTGTCTGCAAAGGATGGCAGGACTTTATTCCAAAATCCCAACAGTCTATGCTGTGATTCACCAATAGGGGTCTGCCAAAGACTCCACACTGCATCTCCATCAACAACTAACACCTCTAGCATCACTGGGTCAGCTGGATTATATGGTTCCAGTGGGTGGGAAGCCTTATGGATCCAGTGGCAATGTAAGCATCTCAGCGCTAGCAGGGATCTCCACGTGGCTTCTCCAGGTCCAGGGCTCTTGCTGCCATCAGCAAAGCTTCATGTATCTTGTCAGTAGAGAGTCTCTCGGGGAGTGAGCAGAGAGAGAGAGGCGGGGCTTGCCAAACCATTTCTCTCTTTGCCCTCCAGTCAAACCGCGACCTTATTAATTCCACATGCTCCTATTGGCCAGGTTGGCACAATAAACCAATCTACCACAGTCTGTTAGTCTGGGTTGACTAGAGAAACAAATTCATAGCACTCATATGTGTGTGAGAGAACTTTATATCAAAGAGCAATTGTACATTAAGAAACCACCCCAGCCCCATCCAGATCAAGTTCATAAGTCTGATATGACCCCATATGTTGATACAAGTCTATAAATTTCTCTTCACTCACACAGTCCTGCAATGATGCCAAGTGCAGGAAGATCACAGGCCATTGGTGGAAAGTCTTGTGGATCCAGTGGTGGAGGAAGCATCTCAGCACTGGCATGGGTCTCCACATGGCTCCTCCAGCTCCAAGGCTCTGGCTCTATCAGCATAGCTCCATGTGGCTTGTCAACAGGAATGTCTCACAGGGAATTAAAGCAGAGACTGTATCTGGCTTCCAGTGAGCTATTTATTTCCTTCATGCCTCAAAATGAGGTCATCAACTGTGACCTGATTGACAGGCTACACTCCATCCCTTCACAAGTCGACAGGAGATCATGTAACTGCCACATATAGGTTTTGGGTTTCTCCAGCCCTCAAAGCCCCATGAGCCAGCAGCCTGTTCTTTGACCTGCTGGTTTGGGGTGCATCAGCCTCTAAAACCACGTGTCAGTAGAAGTCTCCAGCCTGATGCTCCATCCACCAATTGGGGGATTGCCAGGCTCCATAACTGAGTACATCATGTCCTTGAAATACATCTCTAGATATATATGTACACACTTACACACATATACACACATATGCATGCACATACACACACGTACATGCATACACATGTGTACACACACACACGCAGAGTACTGTTTTCACTCTTCTGGCGAACCTCACCTCAGACTGAAAGTGGGTGGAAGGAAATCCATGTAAATGTGGGTGAGGGTAATGGACTGCACTTGCCTAGCGACAATGGTGGTGAGAACACACAGAGCTGGCACCATAGGCCGGGACAAGCCTCCACTGGGGTCTGAGCAGCCCGTGCCCTGGAGGGCAGGAGGTAGGGAGACAGCCAGGGTTGCTTGTGGGAGCTGAGACCCTTGGGAGGGTGAGAAACCCAGGCGACTCCCCACTGCCCGGAGGCAGTGAGACACAGAGACACAGCGAGGCCCAGACGCGGGCTTTCGCAAGTTCCCAGCTGCAGCCAGGGGCTAGAGTTTGTAAACAGAAAACAAAATCCCACAGAGACAAGAACCCCTAGACATGTCCCAACCTTTCTCTCAAACGGCTCAGGGCTGGAGCTGGCCTGCACAGATAGCCCATCAGGCTTCCCAAGGAGATGAGTAGTCTAGCCTGAGACCTGGGAAGGCCAAGGCCTCTTTCCAGGCCAGTCCTTCCGTGCCTTCCTCATGAGCAGATCCCACCTTTCTGATGCACATGCTGCCGTCAGCTGCCTGACTCTTCCTCTCAAGACTTCCATGCCTCCCCGGGCCTACGGACCCCGTTCAGGCCCTTCAACTTGGCATTCCGGGCCTCCGTGCTCTCGCCCCTGACCTCACTGGGCACCGGCCATACGCTGCCCGGCTCTGACTCTCACCCTGCTCATCCCATCTTGCTTTGGCCCTTGCTCACGCACAGCCTTGCGGCCAAAGGAGGCCCTCAGCCTGTGGTGTGCCTCCCCCGACACACTGCTTATGCAGCTGCCCCGATCAGAGCAGCTTTGGCCTTGGGCAGGGCTCAGCTCTCCCTGCTGGTGGGTGACCTTAGATGAGTCATTCCACTTCTAAACCTCGGTGTTTCTCGTCTGTTAAATGGGGGTGATGAGTCTTATTGGGAGGGCCCAGGGACACGTTCCAAGCTCTTGTGGCCGTGCAGAGCCCGAAAACGGCGCACAGCGCACTTCAGTTAGGGTGACTGTCGTTGTCGTCACTAGGTGACGTGGAGTCGGACCCTTCTCATAGCGACCCTCACGGACAGCAGCCTGAAACCCTGCCGGGTGTGGCACCAACCCCCTTCCCCTCCCCCCCTCCCCCCGTTGTCTCGGTACCAGAGCCCATGGTTCCAGCCACTGGGTCAACCCACCTCATTCGGAGGCTTCCTCTTTTCCAGGGACTCTCCACTTTACCCAGCATGACACCCTTCTCCAAGGACAGGTCCCTTCTGAGACCAGGTCCAACGTGCATAAACTGAGACTCACCCTGCTGGCTGCCGAGGAGCATTCTGGCCGCACTTCTTCCAGCACAGAGGGAATCGTGCTGCATGGCAAATCCGACATGCTGTGTCGGCCTTGCAGCTCAGAGGCCTCCGTTCTTCTTTGGTCCTCCTGAGTCGGTGCCCAGCTTGTCCACGCGTCTGGGCCACTGAAAAGACTCTGAGTTGGGCCGATGCCCCTGAGCTCTCCCAGTGAGGGCAGCGGTGCTTTTTCACACATCAGAGTGGGTCTTGTGCCACAGACATGCCCGATGCACCGCCTTGCGGTCTCATTTCTGCATGGCTGCTTCCTTGAGCGTGGATTGTGAGCTCCAGTGAGAGTAAAATCCTTCACAGCATTGGTGTGTTCTCATTTAAGAGATGTTGCTTATCGGACGAGCTGTGGGGATGTCTGTGTTTCTGGGTGAGGTGGAGCTGGGCCGGAAAGCTGTACGTCACCTCTGATCTCCACAGGTCAGGCCTTCACATCCTTTCACTTCCAGCCGGTCCCTGCCTGTCGCCGTCAGTGATGCTGTGACTTCTGCCGCAGACCGACTTTCCGAAGCAGGGAGCCTCCAGCAGGGACGGGGCACAGGTGCCAAACCACGCCCGGACATGAAAATGTGAGCAGCGTGCACCTCCACCTCCATTCGAAGGCATAGAAACTGAGGCCCCGCACCCCAGAGCCGAAGATCACAGCCAAGAGAGCCCTGCAGAGCGGTTCTGCCTTGTGACATTTGGATCCCCGGAGTCGGCAGGGGTTGGGTTGAGTTTTTACTGGCTCTTTGGAGGAGGCCCCCTCCCCTCCTTCCAGGCAGCGGTCTCGGGCTCCTGGACCTCCCCCTGCGTTCGGGTCCGTCCCTGAGGGCATTCCCTGACCTTCCCCCCAGGTCCTCAGCCCCCCTCAAGGGTCTTCTCGGAAATCAAGCCATCTCCAACGTGGTGGCTCCACCTTCCTAAAACTGACCGACAAGCAAATGAGACAAAGTGTCTGCCACCAGCCTGCCCAGAGGCCTCCTCTGTCACTCCCAGTCCTGGTGGCCTCATCTCAGGTCCTGTGTCCCCAGCTTCCCCTCCCACCCCTCAGCCCCAGCGCTGTTTGCCCCTCGTCCCCCATCCCCGCTCCCACCCAAACTGAGTTTGCTCGGGGCAAGCTTTATTACCAGCGCGGTCCCTATTCCCCTAGAGCAGTGGTTCTCAACCTTCCTAATGCCTGACCCTTTCATACAGTTCCTCATGTGGTGGGGACCCCCCCCCAACCAGAAAATTATTTTCACTGTTACTTCATAACTGTCATTTTGCTACTGTTACGAATTGGGCGAGCCCTGTGAAAGGGTCATTCGACCTTCAAAGGGGTTGTGACCCACAGGTTCAGAACCGCTGCCCTAAACCCAGCGGTCACTTTGTAGTCTTCAACCTGCCTGCTGCTTCTGCGGCCTTTGGGTTTTCTGACACCCCTTTTACCCCCACCCGTAACACACACATACACCCTGTCATCCCTTCTCAGCCTCCCTTTGGGGGCTCTCCTTTCCACTGACCACTCTATCTGGTGTCCTGTCCACAGCCCTCTTCTCTTCCCACGGATTGGATTTCATATCTCCAGCCCGGACCTGCCTCTGTGCCCCAGGCTTGAGCACCCAACGGCCTCTCCTTAAATGTCTGTCGGGCACCTCAAACCAGTCACATGGAGAAGCATCTCATAATTTTCTCTCAAAACTGCTGCCCTTTGACTCCCCCAGCCCTCACCTCCATCAACAGCCCCATCATAACGCACCCTGTCGTTCAAGGCAGAGACGTGGGAGTCAGAGCTGGCTCCTTCCTCTTCCTCCCCTCACACACCTGTACCACCCAGCCCCTTCTCCTGACTTCTGCACCCCTGAGGCCTCCCACAGCCTCACTCACCCCTGCAGCCAGGCGGGTCTTTCCAGAACACAGATCTCTGAACGTCATTCCCAACTTCAAACCCACCGTCTTCCAAGTACAACCTCCGTACAGCCCCTCTCCGATCTCCAGCCCCTCTGGCCTGTATTGCTGTCCCCCTTCAATTTACCAAAGGAGCCCACGTGGGGCTGTGGGTCCCACACCGAACAATGAGCCACAAGGTCAGCAACTCAAACCCACCAGCCGATCCACAGGAGAAAGAAGAGGCTGTCTAAGCCAGGCAACATCTGGAAGTCTCAGAACCCACCCACAGAAACCATTCCCCTGTCCCATCAGGTTGCAAGGAGTCTCTGTGTGTGTGTGTGTGTGTGTGTGAGAGAGAGAGAGAGAGAGAGAGAGAGAGAGAGAGAGAGAGAGAGAGAGAGAGAGAGAGAGAGAGAGAGAGAGAGAGAGACTCCAAGTCACAATCCTTCTGACTCTCTGTGAGGTTTGGTTCTTGGCGGTTCCTCGGCCTGGAATGTGCCTTATCCTCCCCTTCCCCACCCACCTCCAGAAGACCAGACCAAGGATCAGCCAGTCCAGGGTGACCTGTCCGTTCCAACTCACAGCAACCACCTGTGTGTCACAGTGGGGTTTCAATGGCTGACTTTTCTTACGTAGTGTGTCAGGCCTTTCTTCTGAGGTGCTCTGGGTGGGTGCAAATGGCCAGCCTCCTGATGAGCCACCAGGCATGTTCCCTACACGCCCCACCCAGAGACTCCAGCCAAGCCTTCTCCCACATTTCCCAGGAGCTCGCCTGCACCACCACCCCCCATCCTGAGCCCCCCAGACAGGTCCATCAGCTGGGTTGTTTGCAAGTCACCCGTGGGCGCCTGCGGTTGTCTGCATCCTGCCCTGCCGTTTCAGAGCCAGGAAAAGCCAGGGGCACGTCTTCCTGGCTCCTCCTACAGCCGCCCCTCCCTGACAGGCGGTGTGGACTGGGCTCGGGACAAGAGCCCTAGAACCTATCTACTTGCCCCATGTCCCTTGCCCTTGGCCTCAGCTTCACCTTCTCCACCCAGTCTTCAGAACCTCGCCTTTGTCCTCACGCACCCTTGGAACCCCACACTCTCGTCCTCTCCAGGGCTGGCCTTCCCACCACAGCCTGCCCGAGCCCACCTCCTTCCCTGACCACAGGGCCTCTCCTTTGCCTGCGAGGCACATGCTGACCACCCTTCACGCATCCCCCCACGACCCCAGGATGAAATCCTGAGCACTTGGAAGCCCTCACACTCCCACTCAGTCCCAGCACCCAAACCAACCAACTCCCCTTCCTTCTAGCGGGACCCCTTCTCCCCAGTATCCTCCAGCCGAGTCTCTGCCTGCACTGCCCTAGACCAGTCACTCTGTCCCATCCACCAAGGCCCCTTGTCTGCAAGCCTTCTTTGCCTGACCCCAGCTAAGGTCCACCCACTTTGAGTGCTGCAGACAAGAACCTGAGCTCTACACCCAGATTTCTGGGCTAGGAACCTGCCTGCTTTGCTGACAAACCCCAGGACACTGGGCAAGTTCCAAGCCTTGGCAAAGCCTCGGGGTATGTACATGGGCAAGGGGAGTCGCCGGGCACCACAGGGAGCCTGATGAGAGAGAAATGCTCAGAGCCCACTGCTTTCATGTGCCCCCCCCCCGCCCCCAGCCCGCCCGCCCTCCTTCACGGCAGAGGACCTGGTGCTGAAGGAGCCTGGCCTCCCTACTGGCCTCTTGCTAACAGGGAAGGCTCCGTGCCTTTCATCTCTAGATCGGAATTGCCAAGCTCAGAGCTCGCCCCGAGAAGGCTCAATAAGTGCTTATTAATGAGTAGCTAGACCACACACTTGGCACAAGTCTCCTCATTGTTCCTGCACTTTCCTGTGTATAAATCTTATCTCCCCTAACAGGATTTGAGCTCCGGGGTACGGGTGGGGTGGGGAGAGGTACAGGGGGAGAGAGTGCAGTAAAGTCTCTTCCCATCCAAGCACTTAGACCTGGGAGGGATCCCCTGACACCCCTCTACCCCCCACAGTGCCCAGCCCTAGAAGGCAGGCCAGGGGCCCTTGTTGACAGGTGGGCCCACATCTCCCCCAAGAAGGGGCACGCTCCCCCTAAGAGATCATGCCCTAATTACTCCCCGATCTCCCCCTTCACACATGCGTCTGCTTTCTTAGGCAAGAGCCTGCTTGACATACTCGCCCGGAGTTCTCTTGGCTGGCAGTTCTGAGCCAGCTTGGCCAGTTCCTTCAGAAACACAGCCGAAACCAAAGAAAGGTTCTTAAAGCCACAGGACACCCAGCATAGCGAGTGGGTCCGATCTCATCAGCAGGAGTCCATCCCTGGCCTAGTGTTCGCTTGGCCTCGGCGCTGTCCAAAGGGCAGTGTAGCTGAGCTGTGAATGGCGTGGCCCGAAGGGCTGGGTGTGTGGGACTCTACACTCAACGGCACAGGTTTGAATGCAGACTTTGCAGCCGGGTGACCTTGAGCAATGGACTTATCCTTTTCCCGGTTTAGAAAGTGCACCTGTCACCCACGCTGACTCACCTATGCTTCCTCCACACCGAAGCCTACTCCATCATTCCCGTCCCAGCTCGGGGTGATCCAGGTGCTGCCGAGGGGAACTGCCGCATGGTGTTCTTCATGGAGAAGGACATCGTGGGGACTTGGGTGCCTGGTAGCCAAGACACTGATGTCACCAGTTGGATTGGTAGAAGGGCAGCTGAAAAGAGGAAGACCTGCAACGAGAAGGCTTGACGCCATGGCTGCACCCAGGCTCAAGCCCAGGGACAATCCTGAGGCTGGCACAGGACCGAGCAGTGCTTTACTCTGTGGTGCACAGGGTGGCTATGGGTCGGAATCAACTCAATGGGAACTGACAACAATAACAACAACAAATCTTTTCTTCTTCTTCTTCTCTTTTTTTTTTTTTTGCATTTGACTTATACCCAGTGCTTTATTTTAAATGTTCTTGATCATTTTGCTACACCAAATTCTGGGGTAGGTTGATAGAAATAAATCATTATACCATGTACAAGACATTGTACTTGGTAAAGTCAGTGGAAAGATAAGAAGACTTTGATGAGCTGGATGGACACAGTGGCCTGAACAAGGGACCCACGTGTAGCAGTGAATGCTAGGATGGGCCAGAACCAGGTAGTGTCTAATTGTGTTGTACTCACCATGTACTCACCATGAATCAACAACAAATCTCTATGGGAGCAGATTGCCAGACCTTTCTTCTAAGGTGCCCAGGAGTGGGTCCAGACACCCCACCTTTGTGTTGATGGTCACACACAAGCCATTGCTACCGCCCTGGGACCTCTAGCACTCGTTCCGGGGGATTAAAGTAGCTGAAAGTTCGGAGCATTTGGATGTTATTTGTTTTGCCGTGAAGGAGGCTTTCTTGTTTCCATTTGGTCCACGGCTCGGGAGAGGGTGGTGATGCAGCCAGAGGGGCAGGTTCAGGCTGAAGATCTGAGGCCGGGAGGTGGGGGGGGGCAGAGAGCCCCTGGGTGATGGCTGGGTGCCACAGCCTGCTAATCCTGTGGGCAAGCGATCCTCTGGAAGAGACACTCACCCAGCCCCTCCTGAGCACGGGCCAGCCTGCAAGGGTTGGTTGAGTGGTCATCCATCTTCTTGCATCTCACCTCCCCATCCAGTAAGTGGTTCTAGAGAAAGTCACAGAAGTGGGGGTCTCCGTGGGGACGACCCAAAGTGTGCAGATTCAGGGACCTGGCTGAAGCTCTGTTCCAGGGCCAAGCTGGCTGCCTGGGTCCAAGGTGCTATTTCCTCAGCGCCCGCTGCTGCTGCACAACCTGGCAGAAGACCTGCCGCCACGCAGACCGTGCAGTTCCGAGAGATGAAGCAAACTGGTGTGCCTCCTCCGCCAGCTCAGAGAGGCCTCACACCTGCCAAAGCCACTGTGCTAGTTATAGAATTGTCCATTTGAGAGGATTATGAGTGAATGGGGTGGAGTCTAGTCTGTCAATCAGATCATAGCCAGTAAGGCTTCTGTGTGGGCATGGCCTTCTGAGAAGTCTGGGAAATCTGATATTTTCCTCCTTGGAGGTAGGAAAGACTCTCTGCTCACACCCTGGGAGACAGAGCAGCTGACAAGACACATGGACCCACCCTGATGCAGAGACCCCTGTCAACGTTGAGATGTTTCCAATGACACTGGATCCAAAGACTTTCTACCCACTGGCCTGTGATCTTCTACATTTGGCATCATTGCATGTGTTTCGTGAGTCTGAAGAGGACTTTATAGATTGATATCGGCCATATGGGCTAATGTCGGACTTGTGGACTTGATCTGGACTGGGCTGGAATGTTTTCTCAGTGTTCAGTTGCTCTTGCATATAAAGCTCTTTCTTATACACATCTGTGTGTCCGTGGATTTGTTTCTCTGGTCTCCCCAGACTCACACAGCCACACTCCTTCACCAGGGGTGGCCAGGGGGAAGGGGAAGCTGCAGTGATGGCGGATCGCCTGGGATGGAAGGGTTTCTCTAATTGTTGGGGGCGTGGGGAGGGGATGGCGAGAGAAGCTGGCCGCCATCTCCCTGTTGAAGCCCAGAGCTACTGTTTGGAGCAAGCCTTCCTTGGTCTGAGACCTGTCATGTGGTGGGGACACTAGGGAAGAGTTCTCCAAACTCCAAGGGAGAAGACCCCAGGGGTCCTACAAAGGCTGTTCCCACTCCCCCTGGGTTTGGCGAGGAGGGTTTCAGAGGGATTGGTGGGAAGGACACCTGAGGACCAAGGACACTGAGTCCTTTGGAGCAGACCTCGATAGACAGGCCACTGCAACGATGGCGCGGCTCAGCACAAAGTCTGGGACGCTGGAGGGAAGACTATTTCTGCTTTCCTGGGGCTGCACAAGGAGCCCTTTTGGGCCTGGCATGGGGGTGTGCTTTGGGGCCAGTGACCAAGTGTGTGGTGGTGAGTTATAGAAAGCTGTAACCTTGACGTCAGTATGTGAGCATCACAGAAATACCGATTCAGGCCAGGGTCCTTCCGGGTCCACAGGACGGTGCAGAACATGTCTGCAACAGTGACACCTTGTGGTGGAAGCAGAAGCAGCAATTCTATACAAGTGACCCTTGTCCCCAGGCAGTTAAACATTCACATAGAACTTGTGACTCCTCCAAACCTCACCACTGATACCCTACTATTCACCCACTGCAATGAGCACCTCTATCTACTAGATACATCACAGGCCTTTACTGCGCCCACAAAACAGCTGCATTTGCAAAAGGGGTATTGCACCCAACGCGCACCGTTTTCTTGTTGACTGGCATAGCTGTGGCCACAGCTGCGT
Source organism: Tenrec ecaudatus (assembly GCF_050624435.1). Classification (NCBI taxonomy): domain Eukaryota; kingdom Metazoa; phylum Chordata; class Mammalia; order Afrosoricida; family Tenrecidae; genus Tenrec; species Tenrec ecaudatus. The sequence continues at coordinate 65,842,565 of NC_134530.1, read as the reverse complement.
GGATTTTCCGTTTAAAATGGTCCTTGCAGAGGCAATAGCGAGCAACCGCAGCTGCAGGCCGCAGGCGGCAGTGGGTCTCAAGCACGCCGGCGGTTTGCGCTAATGCCGTGGGGTTTCCCTGCTTCTTGGGGCACTCCTCGTAAGGGCCCCACGGTGCTATTCAGGGTCTACTGCATTGCACTTACCATGATGTCAAATCCGAGAGACCAGAGAGAGATCGCTTTTTACAGCAGTAAGCAATTGACTGGAGAAAGGGCTCACGCGGAGATGATTGGCATCACGTGGCAGTTTGTAACCATGAATAAATGAGCCCAGGCATTCAAACCCACGGTGTTCAAGGGGCAACTGCAGTTTCTTTCTTAGCCCTGGAAACACACCTCTCCCCCTTGGACAGAGAAACCCTTCAGGGCCCATTGGACAAGGACAGGCACTGCAGAGGCCCCGAGTTGTGCAGCAGAGACCTGAGCCGTTAACTGGAAAACGGAGGAACTGTGACCGGTACTCCCGAGCGAGGGAGGTGCTGGCTCTGCTTTTCATTGCATAGAGCTGGACTATCCTACTGGCTCCTTCCAATCGCCCTTCAATGTAGCCATGGTTATGCTCAGGAAGCATACAAAGGAACCGAGGCTCTAAGGATTAAAAAAAAATGTGCAGGTTCCCACAGCCGCGAGTGTTGGACCTGGGACTGGGAATTTCTCTTCACAAGTGAAATGAAGTCTTCCAGCACTTCCATGTTGTCTCCACGTATCATGGTGTTGCCTATTGGTGCAGTTGTCAGGATGTCTATTTTCTTTAGGTTTACGTTGAGGTGCGATCCAGACTGAAAGCTGTCGTCTTTGAGGATCTGCCTCAGCAAGTACATCAAATCCGCTTCACTTTCAGCAGGCAAGTGGTGTCATCTGCAGACTGCAGGTTGGTAATGAGCCTCCCTCCAGTCGTGGTGCGGCCTCGTTCCTCAAACGGGCCAACTTCTCCGGCGATTGGCTCATCAGACAGATTACGGAAGGATGGTGAAAGGCTACAGCCCCGATGGCCACCTTGCCAGGTTAAAAACCAGATGGCACCCCCTTGGTCTGTTCAAACGACTGCCTCTTGGTCCATGTGCAGCTTCTGTATGAGCACAATGAAGTGTTCGGGAATCCCCATTCTTTGCATTTTTATTCATTTAGTTGGGAATCTAAAAGACAAGAAAGAGACATCATGTGTATTAGTCTGGGTAGACTAGAGAAACAAATTCATTGACACTAATATATGTAGAAGAAAGAACGTTATATACAAGAGCAATTGAACATTGAGAAAGCACCCCATCCCAGTCAAGATCAATATCAGCCCATATGCCCAATGCCAATCTATAAAGTCCCCTTCAGGCTCAGGAAACACATGCAATGATGCCACATACAGGAAGATCACAGGCCAGTGGGTTGGAAGCCTTGTGGATCCAGTGGCATTGTAAACATCTCAGTGCTGGCAGGGGTCTCCACGTGGCTTCTCTAGCTCCAGAGGTCTGGCTCCATCCTCTCTCTATGTAGCTTCACAACAGGGATGTCTTGCAGGAAATCAGCATGTGTCCCACCTCCAGCGAGCTATTTATCTCCTTAGTGCCTCCAAATGAGGTCATCAAGCTACTACCTGACTGACAGGCTAGACTCCACCCCTTCCCTCTGAATCCTCAAATTGACACCAGATGATGTAACTACTACACCATGGAAAGCGAAAAGGAGTATCTTAGGCAGGATTCAACCTGGCAAAGACTCTGTAGCGGAAAATGGCTTGGGTATCTTCTCTCTATATTCCTACCTGCCCTTCTCCAAGTCACTAGTTCCCTTTCTGCTCCCCCCTTCCATCCCCCGCCTTGCTTCCCCCTTCCACCCCCCGCCCTGCTCCCCCACCTCTGTGTGGAGCTTCATTTTGCCATCATTGGCCCAGTCCTTTAGCACCTGACAAACTATTGAACTTGCTTGGCCCCAGGCTACTTACGGCTCTTACCTTGTGAAGAGGCTCAAGCACACACCTGTCAAGTTCCGCGTGGCCCAGGGCCAGTGCCACACTGAGCAGAGCAGGCGCACAATCCTATTTGCTGAATGAGCAGCTGAATAAACGCTTAATGGGAGCTGGGCTCTGCAGGAAGACCAGAAGTGTGTCTTGTTTCCAAACCAAACTCCCTGCCATCAAGTCAAAGCTGAATCTTCACGATCCCCTGTGGGTTTCTGAGACTGTCACTGTTTACTGGGGGAGAAAGCCCCATCTTTCTCCCTCAGAGCTCCTGGTGGTTTCGAACTGCCGACCATGGGGCTCACAGGCCAATGCATCACCACTATACCACCAGGTGTCTTGTTTAGACTGAGCGAAAACCATAGAGATGGTCACGAGGGACACATGATGATTCGGGGAAGACACGGGCCCTGTCTCCCCAGCTCTGATGAGCTACCTCGATCAAAAGGGGACAGAGAGGGTTCATGGGAGAACTCTGGCTGCTCAGGCCCCGCCCCTGGCCGGTGCTTCTCAAGTGTAGCCACCACTGGCCCGCCTCAGTGGTGACCTGAATGTTGCGATGATGCTGAACAGGTTTCAGCCGAGCTAAAGGAGACATTGTGTCACATCGGGGACAGCATAGGTCTGATGTTGTTGTCGTCGTTGGGTGTCATAAAGTCGATTCCCAGCCACAGCAACACTACGTACAACAGAATGAAACCCGGCCCGGTCCTGGGCCAGCCTCACCGTTGTTCTTACAGCTGAGACCATCGTCGATCCGTCTGGGTGAAAGTCTTCCTCTTTTCCACATGGGTTTGGAGCTGACTACAAGGCAGCTGACAGCAATGACCCTGGAGCAAAAGAAGCAAGAAGGGTAGGAGGGGGCTGGAAAGAGCCACTTCGCCCTGCGACGGGAGGCTCTGAGCTCCTTGGCTGTGATAATGGGTCCCCAGGCCGGAGCCATGGGTGCAACCCGGACTACCTGCCGAGTGGGCACAGCCAGGGTTTCAGCAGTGAGCAGAGGCCTGCTAGGCTTGGGTCAAGGCTGCTCTGAGCAGAGGAGGCCAAGGGTGCCCAGGAGAGGCTAACGCCTGTGGGGTTCCCTGGGGGATTATCATGAACAGAGATCTGTAGGCACAGATGTGGTCTGTCTGCCGAAACTTGCCCATAGCGGCTGCCCGACTTCCTAGCCAGATAATTGCAAACAAAATAGGCCATGGCCTGGGCGGCAGCTAAATCCCCTTCCCTCAGTGAGAGAGTCCTGGTTGGGGCACGCAGGCTTGGGCACCTGAGTCACAGAGGGGGCCAGTCGCTCTCACTGGGCAGAGACTCTGGCAGGCGGCAGTTTCAGACGCCAGGGTGCACGGCGCCCACTGTCTGGCCTCAGGCTCCCCTTCTGCGGCCTGGACGCTGCTCTGCCGCCGCTCTGTCCCCAGCCGGCACTGGGGAGGGCCACAGTGTGTGACAACACTGTTCTCTGGACACAAACGCCGGCTCTCAGTCTGAGTCCCAGAGTGGGATAGCTCAGCAGGGTTGCTTGAGAGGGGTGGGGGGGGCAGTTCACTTCAGCTCCACCCCCTGCTGAGTTCGCCTTTCCTCCCAACTCACTGCCTGTGACCGACCGCTGGGAGCAGACGCACTAGGGGTCTCTGAGGGTCACCTGGGTGGCTTGTGAAGTGGCAGAGTTGAACCCATTGTGTCTGAAGTGGAAAGGCATTCACTCAGCGGGGTGGTGGGGCAGTGGGGAGGGGGAGATGGATGGGAGACCAGTTCAAAGCCCTGGGGGAGGGGAGGGATCCCAGCTCAGAATGCAAGCTGGGCTGTGATTGGCGAAACTGCCCACCTGGAGGGTGAATGCAGCCTGGGAAAGGCAACTTGGCGCGCGTGCGTGTGTGTGCATGCCTGTGTACATGTGGCTTTCTGTCGTCTTGGCTGTGTTTCTGATGAGGCAATGGTACAGCACTCAGCTGCTAACCGGAAGGTGGGCAGTCTCAATCCATCAAAAAACTGGGATGTTTCCAGACAGACAGATTTACAGCCTGGTTTGCCCTGGGGGCAACTCCTGATGTCCTACAGAGTTGCTATGGGTTAGGGTTGACAGCCATGGCCTTATGTGCTCGTGGGTACGTGTGCATGTTTTGTATGTGTATGGGGAGGAGAGGGGCATACAAAGGTGTGCGCAGGATCACATGGCTATCTCTCCTCATGCATGCCACCAATCTGTATATACTACAGGGCCTTGGCTGCCCAGTGGGCTATAGGTTGGGCTGGTAACCATAAGGTCAGTAGTTCAAAACCAGCAGCTGCTCCGAGGCAGAAAATATGAGGCTTTCTCCTCTGAGTCCATCAAGACAGTCTCAGAAACCCACAGTGTCACCTCTACCCTGTTCAGAGGGTCACTCTGAGTTGGATCCACGCAATGGCAGTGAACTTGGTTTGGGGTGCTATGTGCCAAGAAGGAGCCCTGGCAGCAGAGTGGGTAAGACATTGGGCTGCTAACCACGGGGTCAGTGGTTCCAACCCATTAGTTGCTCCATCGGAGAAAGATGGGGCAGTCCGCGTCCCTAAAGATTTCCAGCCCCGAAACCCTATGGAGCAGTTCTACTCTGTCCCGGGCAGCCACATGCTGTGTCACGTGCTGCCCGGGGGCTGGGGATGCAGAGACCAACAGGAAATGCCAGGCCTCTTTCCTCCTGCAGCTTACACGTGGTGAGGAAGACTAGCGGACGCCTGAAGGAGCGAATGAGCAAGAGTCCTTTGTGTGGTGGCCCTGGCTGAGGGAGGAGAGAAGAGCAGAGCAAACAGAAGGAGCGTGCCTTGGGAAGGACTGCTTCCCTTAAGGAGCTGGAGAAAACTGCTTGGAAACGCAGCCTCAGCCCCCCCCCCCCCCGACCTCCTGAGCCTGTGGTTAGATACAGTTCCCCCAGACCGTGCTGGGGCATGTTGAAGACTGAGACGCACTAGGTAAAATGCAGCAACCTGTTCACGTTTCGGGGGAGAAAACACAGGTAAAGGCAACAGATGTCCCTTCCGCTGCTGATCGTGTGATCACAGGCGTATGAATTCCTCTCTCCCTCGAAAGATCCCCAGCAGCCCTGCTTAAGAACCTGGAAGCCAGTCTCCTCTGGAGAGTCAGAATCCATCATCCTGGCCAATCATTTCCCCTTTGTGGCTGCTTCTCCCAGTGCCAAAGCTGGCTCAACGGCCCTGTAAGATTGAGCGGAACTGCCCCTGGGGTTTCCAAGGCTGTCCATCGGTACAGGACCAGAGAGCCTCATCTTTCTCTCTCAGAGCTCCTGGTAGGTTGGAACTGCTGCCCTTGCTGTGAGCAGCCCAACCTGTAACCCACTGAGCCACCAGGACCCCGCCTTGTGGCCTAAGGAGTTTTCAGTATCTAACTGACGCCCTCAACTTCCAGTTCCATGGACATGGCCTTCCATTGGCTGGTGGAAAGGCTTCTTCCGGTGGTACTAACACTTCTGAACCCCCAGTTTGGGGAGTGAGTCAGTCGGGGGACTTGGGAGAGACCCTTGCCCAGCCTGCTTCTGTTGCCCAGCCACCTCACATTACAGAGAGGACGTGAAGCATGGGTAGAGCACTCTGTAGGAGGCTCTTTCCAGCCCCATGGCACCTCTTCCCCTCCCTCCCACCTCACTCTGGAGCTAAGGTTTTCATTAAGTCCTTATCATGGTGCAAGTTTAGCTCCTTCCGGGTAACGAGGTACCTGATGTGACCGATGGATCTAAATGACTTTCGTCCCTTAGCTTACCTCTCTCTGAATAAAATGAGCCCCTCGATCTAAAGAAATGTGCCCTGGGGTCCTACAGCAGTGGACAGGCATTCATTGAGTCTGCAGAGGGTGCTGCTGGGTGAACTACGGTGCACAGGAAAGCAAGTCTACATCCAAAAGACGTGCCTACGCCAGTGAGGGCAAGTTGCCATCCTTCCCATGAAGGAAGGCGTCCGATGCTTTGTGTCCTGCACTGGGTGAGACTCATAGCCACTTGGTCTACCAAGCCCATTGAACCAGGACTAACATGAACCAGAAAAGAGACCAATAGGCATCCACAGGGCAGGTCATCTCACCCATCTGTTCAAGATGGCGCTTCTCGGGGTGTCAGGTGTCCTCATGGGGTAGAAATATGCTTATGGTGCTAAGTCCATTCTGAGAGTCCAGTCGCCTGCCTCGTCCCCAAACTTTCATTTCCCTTTTTCTGTTCTTTTTTTTTTTTTACCCAATCCTTCCATCTTGTGTCTCCCAAGTCTCTGTCCACCTGGCCACATCATTAGCCACTCACCACGAATCATTCTTCTTCCAGACCGTGCACCGAGACGCATCTCTCAGAGTACTGCCCATCAGAAGGTTCCTCATGTTCTGTTCCCCAGGGACACCTCTAAGTGGGGTTTGAAATTCTAGCACCCCACAGCTAGCTAGTGCCAGAGCCCCTGGTAATGAGGCTCATAATTGTTCCCCCTCCTCAATGTGGCTGCCGCGTGCTCCCATGAAAACAGGAGGCTATGCGGAGAGTGAGAGAATGTGCTGGAAGGGTGAGTCACCTGTTCTTGCCACAGACCTGTGCTTTCCGAGCCTGCTCAGGTCCAGACCCACTGATGCCGTGTCCCCTTGTTGAAGGGGGCCTGTTGGGCATGCTCAATTTCACAGCTAGGTGGATCAGATAACATGGCGGGTACCCTGGATTAAATAATTACCTTGTATTCCATGGTCAGGTGTTTGGCCGCTGACAGTGCCAAGGGGCAAGCCAGGAGCTGTTTCTCCAAAGGTAAGAAGTTATTTGCCAAAGGACTCATGGCTTTGCACCCATAACCAAGGAGCGCCTCCGCCCACATTCTCCTGTTTGGTCAAAGGCCATACGCAATATTGCAGCGTGCCATGGACACTCCAGGCCCTGCTCAGCCTCCTGAGGGGCCATAAGTCAGTTGATTCTGAGTCTTAGGTAGCTCTGCCCCCATTCACAGACAGCAGCTTTTCTTGATGATCTTGGAGATGCCTTGGTAGGGCACACACCAATGTGGGAGATGTTGCCTCTGACATCTCGGGGAGCCCATCAAGTGATGGTGCCCTTTCTTGCTGGCGAGGGAAGCAGCATACAACGAGTGCTCGTTCATTTTGAAGGGGACACTCCCAGCGCCCAGAGCCCTCATTGCCCAGAAACTTCACTGGGCTCCGTGCGTTTTTCAGACGATTTCCCTCTGAAACCCATTTGTAGTGCAAGGTGCCTGCCAGTGTGCACCTTTCAGCACCGCATCTCCAGTGTATGGGACCAGTGTGATATCCAGTGTACGTGATCAGTGTAATGTCCAGTGGACAGGGCCAGTGTGATGTCCAGTGTACAGGACCAGTGTGATGTCCAGTGTATGGACCAGGGTAAGCCCTGTGGAATGCTGAACTGGAGTCAGGACGCAGCCCTGCAATGAGACTGGGAGGGAGGGGTGGGGGCTGTCGTTCCTGCCATGAGAAAACCAAGTGATTCTGACATCCCTAATTAACTGGATAAAACCAAGGACACCTTAGCATGAGGCTAAGCGAAGTAAGCCAAGCACAAAAGGAGAAGTATAACATGAGTCTGCTGAGGTACACTTTAAAAAAAAAAGCACAAAAGGGGCATGGGGAAAAAGCTACTGTATACAAACATTCCTGGGTCGAGGACCAGGTAGCATGGTAGGGGCCAGATCAAATCCAGGGATACATATGGCAGCCAACTAAAAATGAGGGAGGGGAGGAAAAAATTAAAAAGAAATGGGTAGCGGGGGAACAGGGCACTAATCCACCCAAGAGGAGGGTATTGTTATATCTCCACAGGGAAAGAGGGACCACACTTCAATCCAGTGCTTCAAGATGTGAACGCAACATGCTGGCAGGAATAGGTAACCAGTGGAGAGGGCTGAGGGACTGGCTCCAATCCCAACTATGTGGACAGCTGACCCTCCCCCCAGAAGCACTTATTTCAGAGGACAGCACTGAAGCTGTAGCTCAGGGAGAGGGACATGTCTGATCAGAACACAAGGGAGCAAATGAAGGGGCAGGAAGAGAGAGTGGAGCACATCCTGGCCCACTAAGCCTTGATGACAATATTTCCCTCTCAGAGAAGCCAATCCACAGAGAAGACCATATGGCCAGCCCCACTATGAAACATGACATCCTTCATTGACCCATAGCCCTACAGGGGACAACACTGTAGACACAGTGTGGGAATTGCACCTGATCTGATACTACCACACGGAAGCAAAACACTAAGGGTATGGAACAGAACAGCAAGGGGAACAGAGCAATGAAGTCCCCAGGGAATACCAAAAATAGACTTTGGGGCCAGGGCTTGGCACCCCATCAGACTCTACCGGAAAACACTCCTAAAGGCCAACAAACATACCTTGAACTAACTACAAGCTTTTCTTTTTTGTTGACATTGTATTGCATTTTTATGTTTTGGTTTGGTTTGATTTTTTTGTAATTGGCTTTTTGTTGTTTTTTTCTTTTCTTTTCTTGCTTGGTTTTGCTCTGTCTTGTTTTTGTGCATGTTAGTATCTCCAAAGGTCTGTCTAAATAAGATAGGCTGGATGAACACTCTGGAGGAGAAAACAATGGGACTGACAGTTCCAGGGGGACATGGGAGATGGGGAGGTAGGGGGAAAGGAAGTGGTGTTAGTAAACTCAGGGACCAGGGAACAACAAGTGATCCAAATCAGTGGTGAGGAGAGCGTAGAAAGCCTCATAGGGTGTGATCAAGGGTAATGTAACCGAGAGGAAATACTGTAACCCAAATGAAGGCTGAGTATGATAGTGGGACAAGAAGAAAGTAAAAGGAAATAGAGGAAAGAGTTAGGAGGCAAAGGGCATTTATAGAGGTATAAATGAAGGCATGTGCATATGTAAATATATTTATATTTGAGGATGGGGAAATAGATTTATGTGCATATATTTATAGGTTTAGTATTAAGGTAGTAGATGGACATTGGACCTCCATTCAAGTACTCCCTCAATGCGAGAATACTTTGTTCTATTAAACTGGCATTCTATGATGCTCACCTTCCTGACACAATCACTGAAGACTAATGGGTGCATAAGCAAATGCGGTGAAGAAAGCTGATGGTGCCCGGCTATCAAACAATATAGCACCTGGGGTCTTAAAGGCTTGATGATAAACAAGTGGCCATCTAGCTCAAAAGCAACAAAGCCCACATGGAAGAAGCACACCAGCCTGTGCAATCTTGAGATGTTGAAGGGATAAGGTACCAGGCATCAAAGAACAAAAAGTCATATCATTGTGAATTAGGGGGAGTGTGGAGTGTGGAGCCAAAGTCCATCTGTAGGTAACTGGACCTCCCCTTACAGAAGAGTCTCTGGGAGGAGAGGAGCCAGTCAGGGTGCGATGTAGCAACAATGAAACATACAACTTTCCTCTACTTCCTGAATGCTTCCTCCCCACCCACTATCATGATCCCAATTCTACCTAACAAATCTGGCTAGACCAGAGGATGTACACTGGTACAGATAGGAACTGGAAACACAGGGAATCCAAGACAGGTGATCCCTTCAGGACCAGTGGTGAGAATGGCGATATCGGAGGGTGGAGTAGAAACGGGGAACCAATTATAAGGATCTACATATAACCTCCTCCCTGGGGGATGGACAACAGAAAAATGGGTGAAGGGAGACATTGGACAGAGTAAGATATGACAAAATAATAATTTATAAATTACTAAGGGTTTATGAGGGGGGAAGCGGGGAGGAAGGGGGAAAAGTGAGGAGCTGATGTCAGGGGCTTACCTGGAGAGCAAATGTTTTGAGAATGATGAGTGTAACGAATGTACAAATGTGCTTTACACAATTGATGTATGTATGGATTGTGATCAAAGTTGTATGAGCCCCTAATAAAATGATTTTTTTTTAAAAAACAGAAACAACTCATTGCCACTGAGTTGATTCTGACCGACCTGCAGGACAGAATGGAACTTCGGCCGTGTGGTTCGGAGACTAACTTTTCACGGGAGTAGAGTTTTCCTCCCAGATTGTGAGGATAAGGAGGGGAAATATCCCCTGGGCACCGGTCTGCACTCGCAGGTCCCCGTGAAGACCACACTGGGACACCACAGAGCTGTAACGGAAAGAAGAAGCGCCTGGTACATTATGATCATCCACGTTCGTGTTGTAAGGCTCTCCCATCTTGGGTCCTGGTCGAGCTAGAGAGTGGGACTCACCATGCTTGCACCTTTCTAAGACCGTAACCTCGCTCTCTGTGACCCCGCCAGAGGTGTGTCGTTGCACGTGGCTTGGTGCGCAGCCAGTATCTTTGCTTGTAGCTGGTCTAGCTGTGCACTCGAGCCCAGAGAAGCCATGGCCGTAGCAGTGCCGTGGCGCAGACTCGGCTCCGCATCCCACTCATCATGGACCCCATTTCCACAGGTAAATTCCAGGGATGCTCTAGATTTGGGGGAATTCGCATTAATTAGTTCAGAACTCAGCTCACAGCCATCAAGCCCATGTCAACTCATAGCAACCCTGCAGCACAGGGTGGAACTGCCCTTGTGGCTTTCTGAGACTCTAACTCTTTACAGGAGGAGCCAGCCCGGTCTTTTCCCCACAGAATGGCTGGTGGCCTTTGAAATGCCAACCTAGAGGTTAGCAAGCCAATGCTGATCTAATGGCTGCCTGGACCCTCATTCATGGCAGGAGGCTTGAGAAGAATCTCAGGAAGCCACTCCCCCACCCCCGCACCCCAACTGGATCCTGGTCTGTGCTGAGAGGGTAGAGCAGGGCTGAGGTGGGGGTGCTGTGGGGGAGGGGAGTTCAGCTGAGTTGCCAAGTTTCTGTGATGGTGCTGCTCAGAGGGGCTAAGGACCCAGAGGTGAGGGGGTAAGGAGAGGCAGCAAGGACTATGTGGTGGGACAAGCATGGGACACCATTGTGGGCTGCTCCTGTACCTGCCCCTGCAGTGGTAGGTGGTACAACTTCCAGGTGGTGGCCTGTGGCAGTTACATAATCTATTGTCAACTTCAGCGAAGGGGTGGAGTGTAGCCTGTCGATCAGGTCATAGCCAATGAGGCCTCTGTGTGGGTAGGGCCTTCTGCTGAGGATTTTTCCTCCCTGGAGGCGGGACACGCACTCTGCTTCACATTCCTAATGACAAGCCAGATGGAGCTCCACTGCTGGACCCAGAACCCAGGAGCTGGAAGAGCTACGTGGAGACCCCTGCCAGTGCAGAGATGCTTCCACTGTCACTGGGTCCACAAGACTTTCCACCCACTGGCCTGTGATCTTTCTGCATTTGATGTCATTGCATGTATTGCATGAGTCTGAAGAGGAATTTATAGACTGGTATCAGCCATACGGGCTAATGTCAGACTCACGGACTTAATCTGGACCGGGATCTTTTCTTAATATACAATTAGTCTTTGATATAAAACTCTCTTTTACACACATGAGTGTTTCTGCAGTTGTTTCTCTAATCAACCCAGACTAACACATAGACATAGAGCTAGGACTAGAACTCAATGGCAGGCTCCTGAGACCCTCTGCGTTCTCCCCTCTTGGAGCTTGCCCATGATGGTAGATGACCTGAGCCTTCCCTCAGAAGACAGCAGGGTGCTGGGCCCCTTGTGCAGGCAGGGCTACTGGGAACATGAGTATCGTGATGGACCTGGGGGTAGCCCCTGGGCACCCTGAGAGGAGGGGCTCCCCAGGTAGGAAAGAGGTAAGATTGCAGCCGTGGGCTGAGAAATAGCCCTGCTCCTAGCTGTTCAGACCACTGACCTCCCAACCCCTCTACCATCACACAAACAGTCATGGCTGCCCATTTCATGTCAAGCCCTCTTCCGGGCATGAGAGAAGACATACAGGGAGGTGGCAGGTAGGACGCTTTGAGAGCCTGAGCAACCAGTGCAATGTGCATCAACCCTCTCTCTGCCCCTTCCCATGCCTGGATAGTGGGGAGGGGCAGGCTGGCAGACAGAGAAAACCGTGGCCCTCAGGAGATCCACTAGATCACATCTGGGCTGTTGTGCCCAGGAGTACCTGGGCGTTGCAAATGGCTAACTATCACCATTGCTAATCAAAGGGTTAGGGGTTCAAGTCTACCCAGCGGCACCTCAGAAGAAAGGCCTGGTGATCTATTTCAGACTAGGCAGCCACTGACAGCCCTGTGGAGCACAGTTCTGCTCGAGCACACACAGTCTTGCCATGAGTGGGATGGACTCGGTGCTTAGCACCTGGTCTCTTCAGGCACTCTCACCGGGGCTGGGTGAGAGCCAAGGGGCCTCAGGCCAGCCCTGTTGGGTGGGGAGAGTATCAGGGTCCTGAGAACCACAGAGGGGCTCCGGTCAGGAATAGCCTCGCCTAGGGAAGAGGCTGGATCCTTGAAGCCTTGTCCTGCAGAACCCAGAGGATGGCAGGGAGGGGCCACAGAGAGCTTCCAAGGCCAGATATACTGCTGATGGAGGCTGCCCATGAAGTGCTAGTGACCAACAGGAGGCGCTGGTGAGCAGCAGTCCTGACAGGTGGCCCACAGGAAATCTGCTCAGCCCTGAGGCAGGGAAGGTGGTTACTAAGGCAGAGCCAAGGAGCCCTTGCAGGGCAGTGGTTTGGGGGGTTTTTTGTTTTTTTAAATTCACTGCCACCAAGTCAATTCTGACTCACTCACAGCAACCCTATAGAACAGGGTAGAACTGCCCCCTGTGGGTTTCTGAGACTGTAACTTTTAATGAGGATAGAAAGTCTTATCTTTCCCCCACAGAACAGTTATTAGTTTTGAACTGCTGACTTGTGGTTAGCAGTCCAACGCATAACCCACTACACCACCAGAGTTCCTGGGGCAGGGATGAAGCCCTACAAAGTTCAAATCCACCAAACACTTCCTGGGAGAAAGATGAGGCATCACAGGAGAATAACTGACATCCTTGGCTATCAGTATTTTATTCTGTCCCTAGGGTCACGCTCAGCATATCAGAGACTAAAGAACCTGAGAAAACATTGATGCCTTGAATTGCAATATTGAGATTCTATGAGTAAAATCTTAAATGATGGAGGAAGTGTCAAAAGAAGATGGAAAGAAGACACAGAATCACTGGACCAAAAAGAACTAGTTGACATTCCACTATTTCCGGAGGTAGAATCTGAGCAAGGACCAATGGTGCTGAAGGAAGAAGTCCACACTGCACTGAAAGCATGAGCCAGAACAAGGCTCCAGGAATGGATAGACGAATAACTGAAACGTTTCAACAAACTGATGGCACTGGAAGTACTTCATCCTCTATGCCCAGAAGTTTGGACGATAGCTACTTGGCCAACTGAAAAAGAAAGGCGGCCCAACAGAATGCCCAAACTATGGATGGGTGGTCTGAGAAGAATGGGAATCCCAGAGCCTTGCATTGTGCTCACGAGGAACGTGTACACGGATCAAGAGGCAGTTATGTGAATAGAGCAAGGGAATGCTGGGTGGTTGAAAATCAGGAAAGGGGTCCATCCGGGTTCTGTCCTCTCCCCATACTTATTCAAATTGTATGGTGAGCAGATCATCAGAGAAGTTGGGTTATATGAAGAAGAATCCAGTATTGAGATAGGAGGAAGGTTTATTAACTGCCTGTGGTAATCAGACCACCCACCTTGCTTGCTGAAAGTGAGGCGGACTTGAAGCACTTGCTGACGGAGATCAAGGATGGAAGCCTTCAGTCTGGATGACAACGCAATGGAAAGAAGACCCAAATCCTCACCACTGGACCAATAAATAACATCATGATAAACGGAGAGAAGATTGAAATGGTCAAGGATTTTGTCTTGCTTGCATCCATAATCAATGCTCATGCAAGCAGCAGTCCAAACACCAAAAGGCTGATAGCCCTGGCTAAATCGCTGACAAGACCTTTAAGTGCTGAAAAGCAACGATGTTATTTTGAGTCAGGTGCGCCTGACTCAAGCCATGGTATTTTCAGTTGGCTCGTGTACATGTGAAAGTTGGACATTGAATAAGGGAGGCTGAAGAAGAAGCAAGGCAGTTGAGGGAGGGGGCTGGCAAAGGCTCTTGACAGTTCAGTACCAGGGACTGCCAAAAAGAACAAACAAATCTGTCTTGGAAGAAGTCCAACCAGCGTGCTCCCTGGAGGCAAGGATGGTGAGACTTCATCTCTGATACTTTGGGCATGTTGTCGGGAAAGACCAGTCCCTAGAGCAGGACTTCAAGCTTGGGAACGTTGGTGGGCAGTGGAAAACAGGAAGGCCCCCAATGAGATGGATAGACACAGTGGCTACAGCAATGGGCTCTGGATAAGAGCGCTTGTGGGGCTGGCGCAGGGCCTGACAGTGCTTTGTTCTGTGGCACATAGGGTTGCTATGAGTCAGAATGGTCTAGACAACAAGAGGGTTGTTTGTTTGTTTGTTTGTTTGTTTGTGCAGAAACATGACTCTGGAGCAGGGAGGGAGGCAGGCACCCACTTGTCAGCCCCGATGACTCAGGCATGACCCTGGCATGAGGGAGTCAGCGTGATGCTGTAAGCACCATTGGTGGAGAGCACCAGCTCCCACAAAGATGGACTTGAGTCTGAATCCTGAGCACTGCTGTCTGGGACCTTGGCCAAGGCCTTTCCCCTCTGAGCTTCTGTAAAGCAAAGCCCTGTCAACTCGAGTCCTTCCCACCCCCACCCCACCCCCATGCCAGGTTGCTGCAGCATGCAAAGGAGATAAAGCAGGCGCCCGCGTGTAGTCAGCGCCCAATAAAGGGATGGAGTCCTTCCTTGATTTGGAGCAAAGCAGGCGTTCAGACATGAGGGTCAGCCTGGCTGAGATCCACATCCCCCTGAGCCTCTGAGCCAGCGTCCCCTGGCTTCTGAGGGTTGCCATAAGAAAATGCCACCAACTAGGAGCCCCTGGACAGAAACGTTTCACTGCCCTGAAGGCTGGTGGTTTGAATTCAGGGTGTCAGCAGGTCCTGTTCCTGGCAAAGCCTCCTCTCTCGTCTCTCCACCTTGCAGGCGTTCCTTGGCAGGCAGCTGCAGCCCAGCAGGGCCCTCCTTCCTCCAACTGTCTCCCTGATAAGCGGCCCCCTCAGGTTGAATGAAAACCCACCCCTGTCCAGCATGACTTTATGTTAACTGATAACATTGTCAAAGAACCTATATCCTAATAAGGTCACACTCACGGTTCCCGGGATTGGGACACTATCGGGAGGGTGGGGTGGGGGGATACCATCCAATCCATGAAGCTTCCTCCCCTGACCCCTCACAAAGCAGACTGGTACCCACTGTGCCAGCAAGGAGCCGTGGGAGCAGAGGAGGGCCGCAGGGCAGGGAGCCAGGCTGGGCACCCAGAGCAGGACCAGGTTGTGGCTTCGGCTGCACAGTATGCGACAGCATCTGCCTCCTGCCGGACTCTAGACTTCAGAGGAGAAGACACATGTGTCCAGCCTGGACAGCGTGCACCTTCCTGGTGACCACCTCACCTGGAGCTCTGGAATACTGGTGGAGCGCCTCCTAGGGACAGGTCAACTGCTCCACCCTACCCACTGCCCACAGCGACCTTGCAGGACAGAGTAGAACTGCCTCCGAGGGTTCCTGAGGCTGGAAGTCTCCACAGGAGATAACCTCATCTTTCCCCAAAGAAGCAGCTGGTGGGTTTGAACCACTGACCTTACAATCAGCAGCCAAGTACTTCAGCCACTGTGCAACCAGGGCTACTTCGCCCCCTCACAAGGGCCTGTTCTGGTCACACAGCAGGCTAACGGAGGTGAAGGGCCGAGGGGGACCCAGTGGAGCCAGTTGCCTCCATTCTCCTAGAAGCCTGGAAGACTTTTTTTATAAGTGAGGAATATGAGGCTCAAAGGACAGAACGACTTATCTAAGATCGCCAGGGACAAGTAGCAAAGCCAAGGTGTGGAAAATCCAGTGTCACTGAGAGCAGCAGGCACAGGAAGGGACCATGATCTTGCTTGGATGATTTCTCCTTCCCCTTTCAAAGGAAAATCCTTCTGTTTCATCTCATTTCATGAGGCTGGTATTGGTACCTAGCTATAAAAAAAAAAAAAGCAAAGGCTCAGAGAGGTTAAATAACTTGCCCAAGGTCACACAGTAAAGCTCAGGTCTATCGGACTCCAGAGTTCTTTCCTTAAGGCCGGGTGCTGGTTTCTACTCTGTGTGTAGGCCTGTCATGGGCCAAACAGAGGTGTTCCCCCCAATGAGGGTCCCCTCCCTGGAGAGCCAAAGGCCCAGCATAATCACCCCAGCTCCCTAAAATGGGGGTAGGGGCTTTTTGAGTGGGTGACACAGGGCACTTCCTGCCATCTCCCCTCCTCACCTCTGCCTGCTCCATTCAAGGCTGCACGCTACCTGCTGGATTAGGAGGCAGCCCCCTGAGAATTCTTCCTAATTTCACAGTGGTCCAGTCTCCACCTGGGGCAGGGACTGATGGCTGCCAGCCAAGGTGCCCCTCAGTGCCCCAGGACCCCGGAGCTCTCCCTGAGGTCCTAGGAGCAGCCTGATACTGGTGAGAGGCACAGGGTCTAGGGGGCTGGCCTGGCCTGCTCTGGGCTCCTTGCTTGGTCTCCCTAGATGTCGGAGACCCGCCTGGCTTGGGAGAGGCCCCAGGTCTGGACGGCCCAGATGATGATGAAGTTTCCCCACCAAGCTCAATTGCTGAGCGGTCTCAAGAGCTGAGTGAGCAGGGACAGCAGCCAGCCACGGGGCCACACCCACTGCCCAGCCCGCCCCCCTGAGAGCAGCGAGACTTGGGGAGAACAGCCAAGATGCCCGTGGCCAAGCCTGAGGTAAGACTGCAAGTGTTCTAGAAAGGAGTGTGGCAAGCCCAGCACGCCATTCTTGAGCAAGATCCCCGGTGCTCGGCAGAGACTCCGGATTCGGGAAGCAAGGTCTGCGATCTGCCAGACCAGCCACCCACTCCTGGCCAGGGTGTCACGCCTGCCCCTCATCCCCATCCTGGAAGAGGGAAGGGGAGTGTGTGTGTGTGTGTGTGTGTGTGTGTGTGTGTGTGTGTGTGTGTGTGTCTGTCCGTCTGTCTGTCTCCCTGTCTCTCTGGCGCCTTCCCTTCTTCCCTCTTCTCCTCCCCCTGCTACAAAATGTAAAATGTGTTCAATAAAAATGGGGGGTGGGGATAAAAGGAACAAATCAGGCCCCGGTTTGTCATCACAAGCACTTCCTTCCAGCAGCAGTCACTTCCTCCCAGCCTGGCTTTTGCCCCGCCCCACTCCCACCCCATCCCCCAATCCCCCACCCCTCCCCCAGCTGCCTCCAGCTTGGCAGGTTAGGGATTTGAGGAGCTCCCTCCTCTCACGCAAAGTTCCTTCTCTGCTCCCTCATTCACAGTGTCTAAAGTGGCCTCTGTTTTCTGCTCTTCTCAATAAACCCTCGAGAAAGACTTTGGGGCCCATAGCTCTTCTCAAATTCTGAAATGTTTCCTGGAGGATGCTTTCTCAGAAGTGGGGTACCAGCTCAGAGAGGAGGAGAGGGGTGAAGGTTCTATACCCCAAAAGCCTCGTTGAAGAGTGGTCCTTTGTGCCCCTGACAGCAGGAGGCCATGGCAGGGAGGGCCGTGGGCCCACCTCCACCCGGGACTGGTTCTCATTCTTGGCCCTTGGAATGTCCAGAGACTATCTCCAGAGAGACTTCCTTCATGGTTTAAGGCTCACCGGATAAGCAGCAGCAGCTGGAGACGTACCACTAGGGTTCGTGTGGGTGCCGTTCTGTGTGGCCATGGACCAGTTAGTTGGCCACTCTAAGCCCGTTTTCTCATGGGTGGTAGGTATATTAGTCCGGGTAGACTAGAGAAACAAATTCATAGACACTCACATGTGTACAGGTAAAAGCTTGATATACAAGAACAATTGAATATTGAGAAAACATCCCAGCCTAGTGCAGTTCAAGTCCATCAGTCCAATAGTAGCCCATGTGTTCGATATCATCTATAAAGTTCTCTTCAGACTCATTAAACACATGCAATGATGCTGAGTGCACAGCACCACACAGGCCAGTGGTGGGGAGTCTTGTGGACCCAGTGGCGTTGTAAGCATCTCAGCGCTGGCAGGAGTCTCCACGTGCCTTCTCCAGCTCCAAAGGTCTGGCTCCATCAGCCTCTCTCCATGTGTCTTCTCCACAGGGATGTCTCACAGGGGGTGATCGTGTAGTCCACTTCCAGCAAGTTATTTATCTCCTTAGCACAGTGGTTCTCAAGCTGTGGGTCAAGACCCCTTTGGGGGTCGAAGGACCCTTTCACAGGGGTTACCCAATTCATAGAGTAGCAATATTACAGTTGTGAAGTAGCAACGAAAATTTTATGGTTGGGGGAATCACCACACATGAGGAACTGTATTAAAGGGTCATGGCATTAGGAAGGTGGAGACCCGCTATCTTAGCGCCTCCAAATGAGGTCATCACACTACTACCTGATTGATAGGCTAGACTCCACCCCTTCCCTCTGAATCCTCAAATGGAACAGTGGGAACAGTGGCATCCTCTTTTCTAAGGCTGCCGCAAGCATGAACTGAGATGACGTGTGCCATGTCCTTAGCCCATCGCTGTCAGCAGGGACACAGCAGAACCCTCGCAAGGACTGGCCTCTGTCTGCAAGGCTGCCTCCCTTCTCCGAATCTGCATTTCAGCAGCAGTACATTTGGACAAGGATGATTCTGCCTCCCAAAGTCCCTGGGGGGTCAGCGAGTAGGCCCAGGCTGACAAAAGGCTACCCCTTAAACGAAGGAGGGTCAGTTGCCCTGTTGTCGGCACCCTCAGGACCAGAAGCAGGGCCCCTCCCTTTGGCTTCAGCCTCAGGGCAGCTCCGGGTGATGCAAAGTCACCTCCCCCAGGAAACCAGAGGCTGCATCTACAGAGCAAAGGGCTCCCTAGACCTCCAATTCCAGTCCCCAGGATCCTGGGTTGCTCAGCCCCGGGGTCCAGCTCCAGAGGGGCCAGTCCAGAGGCAGGTGTCCTTGAACAAATGCACCAGCCTCTCTGAAGCACAGGCTCCTCCCCTCCACGATCACTGCCTCACAGGATCCAGAGGAAGAGCCAGCGAGACCAGCAGGCACACTGTGAAGCAAAGAAACAAAACCTCACTGCCATGCAGCAATTCCAACTCCTAGCGCCACCAGAGGACCGGGCAGACCTGCCCCTTGGGGGTTTGTGACTTGAAGCATCTTTGCAGGAGCAGACAGCTTCCCCTTTCTCCTGCACAGCCGCTGGCCAGTTCGAACCACTGATCTGTGGTTAGCAATTCAATGCACCCCCTGTATTCCTGGGGACGCTGTGGAAGTCAGTAGCAGTCACTGCCATTGAGTTGATTCTGACTCATAGCGACTCCAGAGGACAGGGTAGATTCCAAGTAGAAGCCTCATCGTTCTCCCAAGGAGCATCTGGTGGTTTCAAACTGTTGACCTTGCAGCTCAGCTCACAACCACTAGGCCAACAGGGCACAGAGTAGGTGTTCATTGACTGTCATTCTCCTGCCCCCGCAGACCCTAAAGGGGAAACCCTTAGCTGGGGGATTTGTGGGGAGGACCTGATGCCTGTTAGAGGGAAAGGAGAAGAATTGGGGAGAAGATGCCTAAATTTTTTTGTTGGGGGCGGGACTAATTGGGCCTGAGATTCAGGGGACCAGCCTTCTCAGCCTGCCCACTTCCACTTCAGAGGCCAAAAAGTTGCTCTGCAGGAAGAATCCCAGGTCCCGGGATTCTGATCCGGATCCCACGAGAGCGGCCCAAGGGACCCCAGCACCCCTCTGCTGCTCCTCTCTGAACAACAGCAACCCCTGAGGCCACAGGGAAGCAGCTTCAGACCCCCAGCCGTCCAGACTCGGGCACTCCAAGGCCATCAAAGATGGAGACAGCTCTTCATAAAGAAGTGAGCTGCCCGTGGCAGTGGGCATGCAAGCACGGAGGGGGCAGAGGGGGGCGTTGGGGGGCAGATTGCTTGAGGGAGAGCTTTGAGTTGCATTGTCTGCATGTATTCCTTCGGTCAGTCAGTCAGAGGACACGGAACAGTTCTTCACCCCTCCGCGCCTACGACCCAGCTAGCGGTCAAGGGGGTCGCCTGTGGCCATGATATCAGGTTCCATGGGGAAGGCAGGGTGCGGTGACAGGGCGGAGAGGGCTCTAGGTCCACCTAACAGGACAGAGAACATGTGAAGGTGGCAGAAGGGAGGGGGAAGGAAGGAAAGGAGGGAGGGAGGGAGGGAGGGGCTAAGCGAACAACCTTGGCTAGGAGAACAGGAAGACTGTGGAGGAAGCGGTGGAGGAAACCTGCAGGCTGGGAGGCTGGAGGAGTTGGACACTGGGGGATAGAGAATGGAGGGACGGCATCCAGGCAGAAAGAAGGCCATGAACCAAGGTTCAGCTGTGATGTCCAGGAGAACTCCCTGTGATGGTGCAACACCTTGTCTGGTACAACAGCCGACTGACACGCGTGGCTACTGGACGCTTGAAATGTGGTCAGTGTGACTGAGGAGAGGGCAGCTGGGGTCCACAGGTGGTCCTTGTCCAGAAATGGGGGTGCAGTGGGCTAGACAGGGAGAAAGGTACTGAGGGGCTGGCCCAGGTCTCCTTAGACTTGGTCCTGGAGACAGTGGGGGCCACTGAGGGGTGAGCTGGAATTCAAAGGTGCTTCCGAGTGGATGAGGAGAGAGTGCTTAGAGAGAGTGGAGCTGGAAGCAGGGGGTGGGGGGCTGCAGAGGACGAGGATGCCTCTGGGCTGGGACTGAGGCTTCGGAAGGGGAGTCCCAGATCTCCTTCCTTGGAAAGAGAACGGATGAGAAGGAACCATGTTGGGGCCCTACTATGCACCTACAGTCCTTTATTCCGCCAGCAGGCGCGCTCCTGGCAGGGGCCTCTGAGCTTCAGCTTCTTCACCGTGGGCTGGCCTGAGCTCTTGCAAAACTCCGTGAACCCCTACTGAGTGCCTGCATTCCCCACCACCACCACCACCACCCCCACCACAAGCATGTGACAGGCTGACACTTTACAGGTGGGAAGCCAACCTTCAGAGAGGCCTTCCCTTGCCAAGACCACATGGCTGGGGTGGGGGGTGGGGTGTTACCAGCAAGGGAGGGGTCTAGGAGACTCAGAGACTGGGACCTGTGGCGCACTGCAGGTGCTCTACTCCTTGCATGAGCAAGGAGAGGGCTGTGCTGTGCCCCTGAGAACTAAAGGCTGTGCTGGCTGGGGGTCCCCCCCCGGGGGGGCAGGGTGGGAGCTGGTGGGGAACCAGCTGACACCTGTGCTCCGCTGAGCAAGGAAGCACAGCCCAACCCCACCCACCCCAGCCCCCTCCCCAACTGCACCAAGGGCGGGCAGGGTCTGGGGTGTTTCTGCGTGTGCACCTGGCTCTCGCGGTTGGGGGCGCGGTGCTGTGGGTGCCCGTGTCCAGGTTGGCAGGGAGGTACAGGGAGGGGCGAGGGGTGACTCCGCGCGTGCAGAGCGTGCAGCGCGCAGGTGTTCATGGGCATGTAGCTGTGCAGACACAAGCAGTGGGGAACCTTCATGGGTGTCGCTTCTGCACAAGAGCAGGCGTCTGCTGTGCGGCAGGTGTGTGTTAGGTGTGCGGGGGGTGCGAGTGGGGACTGTGGAGATGTCAAGGGTGGGCTGGTGTGTGTGTGTGTGTGTGTGTGTGTGTGTGTGTGTGTGTGTGTGTGCGCGCGCGCATGCATGTGCAGGAGAGCCAGTGTGTGTGTATTTCCCTGGAGTCCTGAGGAACCCCCTGCCCAGTTCAAGGCCAGCCTGGCTGCCCAGCCCCGGCCAGGAGCTAGAGACAAGGCCAAACTGGGCTGACATTGTAGCAGCGACCTCTCCCTCCCCAGGTCCCATGGAGGGGGCCAGAGCCTGGTCTAACCCCGCACAGCCTTGGCCACAGAAGGCCACCGCCTGCCCCGCCATCTCTGCCCTCCTCCAGGACCCCAAGTCCAGGTGAGGCTCCAGACCTGCAGTGGAGGAACTCCCAGGCACTCCAGATAAAGCCTGAACCACCGGCTGTATTGCATCCGGGTCAGCAGCACACCTCCCCATGGCGGCAGGACACATTGTCCTGCAGCCCGAAGCAGCCTCCCGGCTCCCCACCCCCACCCCATTCAGAAAAGATCACAGAGGGCAGCAGAGCCTTTGTCCTTGCTGTCCTCCTGAGCCCCGCTGGTGCTCTACCTCCACCTGATCCTCCCCCTGCCATGCGATGGCTGCTTCCATCCTCGGGGAGCACGCTACCAGCAGCACTAAGTGGCACAGAGCCCCACGCCCCTGCCCCCCCACACACACACACTGTGGGCTCAGCTCTCTCCCTACCTTCAAAAGTACACAGGAACTGGAGAACAGACAAGCCAACCAGGAGCAGAGCTTCCAGGAATGGCCTGAGCGGGGCCTGGGAGGTTCCCTTCCTCCCCAGGACTGGGACAGACAACAGCCTGGCAGGGCTACAGCAGGTGCCTGGCACAGGGCAGCCCCCAGCCTGGCCAAGGGAGACCCTGGCTCACTGGCATTTCCAGAAGGGGTGGGCACCAGGGTGGGGGCCCAGCTGGCACCAACCATAGCTCCACAGCCAATTGCTCGTTAACCTACCCTCCACAACCTCTTCAAAATAACTTAATTAGGCTGGAAGAGTGGCTGGCAGTGGGCCAGAGATGTTGGGGGGGGAGGGGAGTGGAAAGAGAGGAGGGGCCCAGAAAGCCTCCCAATAGGAGGCCCCACCCACTGCAGGGAGGGACCCTAATAGAGGGAGAAACACCCCTCCACGCTAAGGAATGTGCATCCCAGGATCACAGGCACCTGCCCCCCTTGGCTCCGCCAGCTTGACCCGGGTGGACAGATGAGAAAAGCCAGGCTCAGAGAGCTGGAGCAGCCCCAGATCAGCCAACCAACCAGATGGTCCACTCCACCGGCCAGCCAGCACTAAGTGCAAAAAGCCGAGTCTCAGCCAGGCCAGTAAGGGGCCCTTGGCTTTCTTCCCAAAAGGACGCCTTTGAGAGACCAGGGACTTACCAGCTAACCATCAGCTGGTCCTCCCGGGCCGTGCTGACGGCTGGCAGGAGAGCCACCCTGAGCAAGGTGGGTACCTGCTCACCACCCCCGGAGCTGTCCCTGCTACCATGCCCCCTGTGCCACCATGAACCCAGGCCCAGCAAGCAGCCACTGACTCTCCAGATCCTCTGACTCTCCAGCTCGGCAAGCTGGGTGCTGCCTGGGCATTTCCGTAGGGGCGGGCACCCTGGGGGAAGATGGGGTGCTGGGGTGTGTGCACGTGCATGCATGGCAGAGCAGAAAGGGACACAGAAAGCAGGAGCTCAACCCACATGCCAGGGCCAAGCCTGAACCTACTGCCTTCCCCAGCCTGCTCTTCTCCCCCTCAGAGCGTGTCCCCCACCCCCTGACTCCTACCCCTAGGCCCCAGAGCCAGATACTCACCTTCTCCAGTCCTCACACACACACACCCCACCTCCCACCCTGCAGCCTACCTCCTGAACTCATTAAATCATCCATGTCTCAATCCCTCACCAGCCTGCCCCAATCCACGCCACTATCGCTCACACACACACATACACACACACCCCTCCCCGCCCACCCCCAGATCCCGCCAAGTCCTTGTCACCAGCGTCCCTGCTCACCAGACCCGCTGCCTCCAACACACACACACACACACACACACACACCATCTGCCTAACAGGGTCTTTCCAGAACTCACATCTGGCTAGGTCAGCCCTCGCCACACTCCCCTGCACTCCTGGCCTCCATCTGCCCTCCGCACTGGGTGGAAAAGAGCAAAGCAGAGCAATAGAGGCCAGCGGTCCTGCCTGCCCACTGGCTAACCTGTCACCTCTGGGTTCCTTCCTCCTCCCCCCACCTGGACAACAAGGACACCCAGGGCTGCAAGGAGGGCCAGGCCAAGTGCCTCACGGCCCTCACCCTGGACCCGCCAGCCTCAAGGCCACTCCAGCGCATCCTCCTCAGGGTTCCCTCAAGGCCGTGGCAGCCCTGCCCCTTATCCTGGTATGTCTCAGCCTATGCCCATCCCAGCAATGGGCCCGGGGGTGGTGGTGGTTATTAGGGCTATTGAGTCTCTCTGGGGCTCATATAGTAACTAACCCTGTGAGACAGCGAGCACTGCTCATAGTTTTCCAGGGTGCAGTCTTTACCGGCATAGGACCAGGCACTGTTCCGCTCTGTGCGTGTAAGGTCATTATCGGTCGGAACTGACTCAATAGCCTCTAACAACAAAAAAACCTTTAGGGGAGCAGATAGCTAGCCCCTCCCACCCACCCCCACCCCACCCCCATAGGACTAACTAGAGAAACAAATTCATAGACATATATGGGATACAAAAAAATCTTTCCCCAGGTTGTCTCCTGCTTGCTAGCTCATTGTGTAGTCAGCTGCTTAGAAGTTTCCCCGATGAAGGCATCAGCCATCCAGAGCAATCAGACTATTGTCTGTCTCACCTAAATGAGGCTCACACCCTGCTGATAAAGATAGTGATTGTTACCCTGAGAAAGGGTCAAGCCCACTCAATGATGGCCAAGGTTAGGCTGCCATCCTAAATCTAGGATCCGCTCATCTTGTCACATGTCTACCCCTAATCCCTCCTCTCCCTATTGCGTGTACACCCCTAGATCAACCCCCTCCCATTGCTGTATTGCCTATGGTACAACCCCTTCCTGTGAAGTATGTGGTATGTGGTTACCTGTAATCAGGGGGCTTGCAAGCCCCTAAATATATATATATATAATCTCACGATCACTGAAGACAGACGTGTGCATAAGCAAATGTGGTGAAGAAAGTTGATTGTGCCTGGCTATCAAAAGATATAGTGTCTGGGGTCTTAAAAGCTTGAAGGTAAACAAGTGGCCATCTAGCTCAGAAGGAACAAAGCCCACATGGAAGAAGCACACCAGCCTGTGTGATCATGAGGTGTTGAAGAGATCGGGTATCAGGAATCAAAGAACAAAAAATCAAATCATTGTGAATGAGGGAGAGTGCAAGAGGGGGATCCAAGACCCATCTGTAGGCAACTGGACAACCTCTTACAGAAGGGTCTCCGGGAAGAGATGAGCCAGTCAGGGTGAAGTGTAGCAATGATGAAACATATAATTTTCCTCTAGTTCCTAAATACTTCCTCCCCGCCCCCACCACTATCATGATCCCAATTCTACCTTACAAATCTGGCTAGACCAGAGGATGTACACTGGTACAGATAGGAACTGGGAATGCAGGGAATCCAGGATGGATGATCTCCTTCAGGACCAGTGGTAAGAGTGGAGATACCCCGAGAGGATGGAGGGAGGGTGGGGTAGAAAGGGGGAACCAACAAGGATCTACATATAACCTCCTCCCTGGGGGATGGACAACAGAAAAGTGGGTGAAGAGAGACATCGGACAGTGTAAGATATGACAAAATAATAATTTATAAGTTATCAAGGGTTCATGAGGGAGGGGCCATAGGGAGGGGGGGAAATGAGGAGCTGATGCCAGGGGGTTAGGTGGAGAGCAAATGTTTTGAGAATGTTGAGGGTAACAAATGTGCAAATGTGCTTTACACAATTGATGTATGTATGGATTGTGATAAGAGTTGTATGAGCTCCCAAAAATATTATTTTTTTAAAAAAGAAGAAATATATTGTCTCTTCTCCTCCTGTTCTCTGTGCAGATCTGGCTGCTGAGATCATGGCTGTCCCAGAGGTGAGCATGCTACCATAAAATGTGTCTGACCCCTTAATTTTATCTTCTCGCCTACCTTGCCTATTCTCTATGACTTTACTATAATCTTTACATATTATTGCTGTATAATTGTTCCTACGGACCCCCCATGATTGTCAGAGGCTGGTTACTCTGACACATATATGTAAGAGAGAACTTCATATCAAAGAGTAATTGTATATTTAGAAAACATCCCAGCCCCATCCAGATTAAGTCCATAAGTCCAATATTAGCCCATATAGCTGATATCAGTCTGTAAAGTTTCCTTCAGACTCATGCAGCACATGCAATGATGCCAAGTGCAGGACTATCACAGGCCAGTGGGTAGAAAGTCTTATGGACCCAGTGGCAGTGGAAGCGGCTCCTCCAGTGTAGCTCCAGGTGACTTGTCAACAGGTGTGTCTCACAGAAAGAGTGTGTGTCCCGCCTCCAGGGAGGAAGACAGGGGTTCCCAGAATCCTTAGGGGAAGGTCATGCCCACACAGAGGCTTCATTGGCTATAACCTGATAGATTCCAAATGGCCTAATGGCCACCAAAGGTTTGAACTACCAACCTTCCCATTAGCTGTGGATGGCACTCCACTAAGGTCTGATGCAGGTGTCTGATTATATTTGAGGAGAGCAGCCTGGTTCTTCAATGATGGACATGTGGGATGTGGTCACGCACAGAAGGAGACCCCATCAGCTACTGGTCAGAGGGGGCCCCTCCAGAGTCCCACTCACACCTAGGAACAGACAGACAAGGAAAGGGCAGCCCCATCTTCTCGAGGCTCTGAGAGGGTAGTGTCCCGGCTGAGATCACACAGCAGCCCCACAACAAGGCAAGCCTATGACGTACCAGGCCTGCGGGGTGCAGTTGGGGAAGCCACTGCGCTGGCTGGGCAGGACAGCCTGAGGGGGCAGTGGGGGTGCTGCCAGCTGGCATGGGACTGGCCCTGGCAGTGCGGCAAGTCGCCCACTCACACCAGCCGTTGGCTTCCAGGGCCTGCCCACACGACTAGCAGGCATGCTGAGCCCAGGCATCCCTCCTCCCTCCAGGGGCCTGCCAGGAGGAACCAGCTGGGAGAGTAGCCTG
Source organism: Tenrec ecaudatus (assembly GCF_050624435.1). Taxonomy (NCBI): domain Eukaryota; kingdom Metazoa; phylum Chordata; class Mammalia; order Afrosoricida; family Tenrecidae; genus Tenrec; species Tenrec ecaudatus. The sequence continues at coordinate 65,815,841 of NC_134530.1, read as the reverse complement.
GCAGGAGAGTGGGTAGACAGGGCCTCCACCGCTTACCACTTCTGACCTGGAAGGTCACAGGCAGTGTGACTGGGGACAAGTCATAATCCTTTAAGGACCTCAGCCTCTCCACAGCCTAGCTGGGCAGCCAGGCAGTTGGTGCCAGGGATCCCCTGACCACTGGGGGTTGGGCATTCTGGTCCCCAAGCTGAGGGCGGTACATGGAGGGAGGCTGTGGCCACAGGAGGGCGCCTGAGAGTCACCCTTAGGGAGCAGCACTGGAGCTGGATCCTGGGGGCAGGAGGGAAAGGACAGGCTGTCCACCTGACGGCAGCCCCAGCATGCCTCAGTGTCCCCTGAATAAACACTGAGTAGTAACAATCACTACACGGTCTGCTGGGGCGCTTGGCTGCGGACAGCAGAATAGCCGCCCTGGGAGTGCCTGGCACACGGTTCAGCTCTGGCACTGAGAGTGGCCGGCTGGGGTCCACGATGGGACATCTGGACTTGGGGCTAGCATGAGGCCTTTCACAAGTGAGGAGAGTGCCTCACGTGACCCGGTGCTTTGCTCAGGTCACCCGCTGGGGTTCTGCTCCTGCTCACACTGTGGCCATAGGGGTCCTCCTCACCCCACCCTGCAGAGCAGGGGCCATACAGTGTGCCCTCACTGAGCTCCCGGCCAGACACCGGGTCCTTGACCAAGCATAGCCTTGCGTGAGAAGAGCTAGTAACCACGAGGCTCCTGGTAGCTGCCAAGGGCACGTGCAATGTTTACGTGACTTCCCGTGCCCGTGTTGGTGCTGCCGGCGGTCACCAGGGCGTTCATGGCGCACAGTGCATCCCTGCTATGCTGGCCGGCCCGGCTGGGCCAGGCCTTTCTTCTAACGCACATCTGGGTAGGTTTCACCAGCCTCCCAGGTTGGTGCCACCCAGGGGCTCCTCAGACACTCAGGAAGACCCACTTCCCTCTTACTCACAGATGGAGGAAGGCAGTGAGACAACAGCAAGTGGCCATCGAGCACAGGGCTCCAAGCACTTTTTCCCAGCATCCTGCTCCCCACGCCATGCTGGGTCTCTGGGAGATCAGCTCCTGGCCACCTCCTCATGATTCACCCACCCCAGTCTCCCACCTGCTGGGTGGGGGGCGGCCTGTGTTAGTGCCAGGTCCACCCTCCTAGCCCTCCCAGTGAGGGGAGACAGGCAAGGATGCAGAGGATTGGTTTTAGGGTGGGAGAGGGGCACAGACAGCTGGGTGGGGTGGGAGGACCTCCTGAACAGTCAGGGGTGTGAAGGGTAATGTGAAGGGAGGTGCCCCCTGAGTCTTGACAGGGAAGAAGGAAGGATGCCGCAGGCTGGAAAGCAGGGCTCTGGGCGCGGCGCCTTGTGAGGCCATGAACATGGGCCAGGGAGGAGCGGGGGTGGGGGGGGTGCCTAGGAGGGGCTGGGAACAGCCAAATCCCAGGCTCCTGCCAGGAACCAAATCAAACTCACTGCATCGGGTCCATTCTGATTCATGAAGAGCCACCAGGTCGGGGTAGAACCACCCTGTGGGGGTCCGAGACTGTAACTCTTTACTGGAGTAGAAAGTTTCATCTTTCCCTTGTGGAGCAACTGGTATCGAACTGCTAACCTTACAGTTAGCAGCCCAGTGTGTAACCACCGCCCCACGCTGAGCTGCACCCCTTCTCTGATGGGTGTTTCTGCAGAGGAAGGATCTAGAAGGACGTGGTGGGGTCGGGGGATGAGGAGAAATGGGTGGACCTGAGGAGGTACTACATGGATGAACCAGCCCGAGGCTTGCCCACCTCCCCTGGGGCTGCACACGCAGCCAGGGCAGGATTCCCACTCTGGGCCCAGTGCCTGTAACCGAGTTGGGAGATGCTGGCTCATGGGGAGTGTGGGTGGGAGTAGCCTCTCTGGGCACCATGTCTGGGCGAGTCCCCTGCTACAGCCACCAGCCTGGGCACAGCAGGCACTGCTGCTGAGGGACACTGGGGCCAGAGCACCAGGCCCACATGAAGTCACAGTGGGGTCATCAGCAAGCCATCACTGGTGTGTTAGTCCCGGTAGACTAGAGAAGCAAATTCATAAACACACATATGTGTATAAGATAGAGCTGTATATACAAGAGCAATTGAATATTGAGAAAACATCCTAGCCCAGTCCAGATCAAATCCATAAGTCTGATATTAGCCCACATGTCAGATAACAATCTATAAATTCCTCTTCAGACTCACAAAATGCATGCAATGATGCCGAATGCAGGAAGATTACAGGCCAGTGGGTGGGAAGTCTTGTGGATCCAGTGGCGGTGGAAGGGGTCTCCGCGTGGCTTCTCCAGCTCCAGAGGTCACAGGCTATCTCAGCGTGGTGCCATGTGTCTTGTCAGTAGAGTGCCTCTCAGGGAGTGAGCCAACAGAGAATGAGTGTCTCCCGCCTCCAAGGAGGAAAATACAGGAATTTCAGAATCCTCATTGGCTACACAGTGATTGACAGACTATACTCCACCCCTTCCCTCGTAATCCCCTCAAAAGGACAGATTAGATAACTACCACAACTGGGTCAAAGGGGGTCACAGAAGCCCTGGAGTCAAGTTCCCCACTTACTTTCCAGCACCTTCTCTCAGGTCAGGAGGAAGCTCCTGGCTGCCTCTGAGGGGCCTGGTAGGCTGAGGGTGATGTTATCGTGCCACCACCCCGCTGACACGCCCCGGTCCCACCCCTGGCTCCAACCAGGGTCGATCTTTCTCCTCCTAGAGACGCCCCTTCAAGTGGTCCCTGTATATACTATCCCCACATCCTGGCCAGCCAGCCGCCCCCGCCCCCTGCTGGCACAAACGCAGCCCCCACTCACTGCCATCGAGTCGATGCTTACTCACAGCCACCGATAGGATAGTGTAGACCTGCTCCTGTGGGCTTCTAAGACTGTAACTGTTTACGAGAGTGGAAAACCCATCTTTCTCCCTCAGAGTGGCTGGTGGTTTCGAACTGTGGACCTCGTGGATCACAGCCCAAAGGTAATCGGAGTCACGCCTTATTGCACCACACCTCATCTCACCAGGTCAGGAAGGGCGTCAACGCAAAACCCGCAAGCCCGTTTCTGTGCTCACCCTGAATGCTGGCAGGCAGGCAGCCCGCTGACCATGGTCACCTCCTGTCTGCACCCTGCACTACCCTGGTCCCCCGTGACCCCTACCGTTCCCCTGCTTGCCTCTCAGTCCCCTTGGAGGCCAGTCTGCCCATCCCGTCCTGTGACCCTGGGTTCCTCTAACCCTGCTTGCACTAGTGCACCATCCCCTGGGTGGCGGCCCCTTCTTAGGCACCAAGGACTCCCAAACTCACCTGATGCGCCTCCCACAGTTCTATCTAGGTCCTGACAACCACAGAGAGCGGGTACTACTGTCACCCCATTGTACAAGGGGGTGGGGGGAGACGGAGGCATCCAGCTAATGCACCTACTCAAACTCTCCCTTCTGAGAAACAACCAAGCAAATCCACTGCCATCAAGTCGACACCAACTCAGTGCAACCCTCTGGGGCAGGGAAAGAACTGCCCTGTGAGTTTCTGAGACTGTCACTCTTTATTTTTATTGAATCATCTTATTGGGGCTCATACAGATCTTATCACAATCCATCCATCCATTGTGTCAAGCACATTTGTACATTTGTTCCCATCATCATTCTTAAAACATTTTCTTTCTACTTGAGCACTTGATATCAGCTCCTCATTTATTCCCTCCCTCCCTCACTAACTCTTGATAATTTATAAATTATTATTATTTTTTCATGTCTTACACTGATCAATGCCTCCCTTCACCCACTTTTTTGTTGTCTGTCCCCCTAGGAGGGGGTTATATGTAGAGATCCTTGTGATCGGTTCCCCCTTTCTCCTCCCACCTGTCCCTTACCCTCCTGGTATGGCTACTCTGAATATTGGTCCTGAGGGGTTTATCTGTCCTGGTTTCCCTGTATTTCCAGCTCTGATCTGTACCTGTGTACATGCTCTAGTGTAGCCGGATTTGTAGGGTAGAATTGGAGTCAGGATAGTGGGGGGGGGAGAGCATTAAAGAACTAGAGGAAAGTCCTGTTTCATCGGTGCTACACTGCACCCCGACTGGGACTCTTTACAGGAGCAGAACACCCTCTCTCCCTTGGGGCAGCTGCTGGCTTTGAACTCTGGGCCCCAACTTGGAACCACTACACCACCAGGGCTCCTCCCCTTCTGAGAAGCTCACCAGAACTCCACACAGACCGTGCCCTCCTGGGATCTGTCTGGAGCCTCTTACTCCTGGCCCAGCTGGGCTTTGGCTTGGACAGCCAGTCGCTAAGGGACTTTGGATGATTCCACTCCTGTCTGGGAAGCGTTCGATCTGTGCCAGTGTCCAGCCGTCCGGATGAACCTCAGTGGCCTCATCTACAAGATGTCTGTCCCAGGGCCTGGCCACGCACCTGGCTTTTTGCTCTTCATCTGACTGGGTAGCATTGATTTTCAGGCCTGTGTTTTTGGCATGAAGGCATGATTTTTTTTTTCTAGCCAAAATAAAATTCCAAGAAGCTGTAAAAAACCCAGAGCTGAAAGATTCCCTGCAGGGTCAATTAGGGTGAATTAGAACTTACAGATGTGAATCTATCAAATGCATCAGAATGCTAATGAATCTGGGCTGGGGAGGCCCACCCCCAGCAGGCCCTGCAGGGAGGGCACCCTGTGGAGTGAGGAGGAGTGAGACCTGTACTGCTGTAAGATGGGGGGGTGGGGGGCAGTGGCCAGGGCAAGCCCAGGCACCAGCTGAGCAGGGCTTCTTGGTCATGGGAGATGGGGGTGCGTGCATTGCTTAAGCGGGCATTTCCATCCTGGGGCCGAGGGTGCAAGAAAAAAGCAGGGTGACTTCTCAGACAGTTCCTGGATGTGCCCCCTCCATCTCCATTGAAGCCCCTCCAGGGGCCCTGCTCAGGGTTGGGAGGGTGGGGCCCGCTGGGGTCATCCTCTGCCCCCTCCCCTCCTTCTAATCATGACTCTCCCAAGGGATGGTTTCCACCTGCCCCGTTTTGCAGAGAAGACTGAGGCCAGCAGACTGCAGAGCCGGGGATCTTAGCGTCTCCCTGAGGTGAACCTCAGCCACCTCCCCATTCGCCACTCTTTCCTGCTCACCTCCAAACCTGCCTCCAAAAAGCACAGGCCTCAGAGCCCCCGAAGCCTAGCTCTGCCTCGTGTCCCGGTGACCAGGAGCACGCCAGTGCCCTCTCTCTGAGCCTGTTTCGTCCCCTGCAAAATGGACTGAGGATGGCAGCTGCCCCAGCAGGCCCATGAAACATCTCCCCTAAGATGCATGCGGTGCCTGGTGCTGAGCCACGTGCTCAGCCAGTGTGCGTGTGTCCCAGCCCACCCAGGAGCTAAGACCTATGGGCCCCAGTTCTCTGCCTGTCAGTCAACTGCCCCTTGGAGCAGGGGCCCCGGGGGGATGGGGTGGGGGCTGACTGGGAGGGGAGTGGGCTGGGAGTGGAAGAAGGAGGGATGGAAAGGGAGGGGAGAGAGAAAAGACAAGAAGGTGCCAGAACAGAGGGAAGGCTGAGGGAGACAGCTGCTGGGGCAGAAAGTCTGCACCTGCCAGTCAGAGGGTCATGCCCCGGCTAGCAGGGGATGCCCTCAACTCCCTCCCATGAGCTTGATGGGTCCCCTGGCACCCCTGGCATTCTGACAAGGTTCCACCAGTGCCCTCCAGAGCTGCAGGGCAGGCAGCCCCATGGGGCAGCAGCTCGGCAGATTCTGGCCTCACAGTGCCCTGAGCCAGAGCTGGGGTCTGCCACTCTCCCCGCAGTGGCCAGTGGTGCCCCCCAAGGGCTCTGTTCTGAGTCACTGGGGCAGGAGATGGGCAGGAGCCCTGCCCAGCAGCCAATAGTTCCAGCCAGCCTCCAACCCATGTGGAGAGCTGAGGCCCCTGCAGGGTGGGTGAGCCCACCCACAGCCTGCAGGCCCTGCCCTTCTTGATCTGACAGCTGGGATTCCTGCTGCCTGACAAGCCAGCCTCCAGAAGGGGCTGGGAGCCTGGCCTGGCAGCGGGTCAGGGCTCCGACTCTGGTGGTCAGCTGGTGTGAAGCTATGGACAATTCATCAATTTCTGCACTGTGAGAGAGGGGCTGCGCGGCAGCGGAAGGAACTTTTCCATCCCAAAGAACCTCAGGATTCTGGGGTGGGAGATGCAGAGAGAAGACCTGAACTCTGGCTCCCAGTCCAGGTCTGCAGCCAGGCAGGGGAGTCCACCTGGGAACCTGGGACAGGGAGATGGCTTCTCAAGTCTCTCTCCAATGGGGCCTGGGCATCTGCAGACCAAGTGTCCCATGGCCACGCCCTCCCTGGGTGTGCTGTCTTCCTGTTCATGGATCCCTGAGCCCTGCAAACACCCATGAGGCTTCATCCTCTGGGCCTTCTCAGACCCCACTCCAAACTGGGTGGCAGCATTCAGCATTCAGTCCCTCAGCAAATCCTCCACAGAATCTGACTCCAGCTTCTCCCTGGTCCAGGGCCTCTCCACCCAGGCTTTGGCCACTGGCCCTGCTAGCCCTGTCCTCCTGCCCAAAGCAGGGCTCTGTATTGGCCACTGGGAACAATACTGTAACGAGCAGAGCAAATACCTGTCCGTGTGGGCCCCTGCTTTCAATGCATGTATATACCGTACATACCTGGGAGTGGAATTGCAGGGTCATATGGTGAATCTATTTGCATCTCGAGTTGCAATATTAGAGAATTCCATGGACAAAATACTGAAGGATGCAGAAAGCTAAAGAAGATGGAAGGAATACACCAAAGGGTCGACAAGAATTGGTCAGCGTTCAGCCATTACGATCAAGAAGCAATGATACAGACGGAAGAGGCTCAAGCTGCAAGGAGGCGTGATGAGCGAGACCCTCCAGCATGGATGGAATGCCAGTGATTCAGCTCCGGAAGCTGCAGCCCCGCTGGAAGCACCCAGCGGTCTCTGCCAAGAACCGTGGAAGACAGCTACCTGGTTACATGCCTGGATCATATCTGTGGCCGTTTTGAAGGGAGGCGATCCAACAGAATGCAGACACTACCCAACAGCATCCTGAATATTACCTGCAAGTCAAATTCTCTACGGAGAATTCCAAAATGGTTGCAGCCGCACATCCACAGGGCACTGCCAACAAACCAAGCCGATTCAGAAGAGGCTGTGGACCGGGGCTCGCACAGCGAACGCCAGGGAGAGCCTGGCTGAAAGCAGAGAATACCGGAACGCTGCCTGCTTGTGTTTCATGGGCTATGCAAAGGCATTCAACTTGTGTGGATCCCAACCAACTACAGATCACATGGAGAAAAATAGGAATCCGAGAACCCTTCATCATGCTCCTGCAGACCCTGAACATAGACCAAGAGGCAGTCACTGGACCAGAGTCAGGGAAGAATACTGCATGGTTTACAACCGGGAAAAGCGGGTGTGCGGGCTGCCTCCTCGCACACTCTGGCTCAATCCGGGCCCCGAGCACATCCTCAGAGAAGCTGAGCTGTGTGAAGAAGGCTGGCTCTCCAGACTGGAGGAAGGCCCACTGACAAGCCGTAGAAGGAGGGACGATCGACAGTATCAGGGACTGCCAGAGGAAGCAATCCACCTCTGTTAGCAGAAGTACAGCCAGAATGCCGCTTGACAGCAAGGATGCTGAGACTCGCCTGTGCTTTGGACAGGCTATCAGGAGAGACCCATGCTGGGAAAGGGCATCAAGCAAGTAAAAGATCAATGGAAAAGAGGAAGCTCCTCCCTGCGATGGACTGAGACAGCAGCTGCACGGTGGGCTTGGACATGCCAGCGTCGGGGGGGGGGGGGGGGGGGAGGGGGATGGCGCAGGGCGGAGCAGGGCTTCCTTTGGTGGCAGATCGGGTCCTTGTGATGCAGAAGGGACTCAGGGACAACCCCGGCCATGGTGATTCTGGGTTTCGGTCTTTGGCAGTCGAGGTAAGATGGGCAGGCTGTTGAGAGCACTAATGTCAAGTGAACAATTGGGTGTTTTCCGGGGCAACCTCTGCCCAGGTCAAGTTGTTCCCTGGCTCAGTCAAGGGTTCCCTCTGCTCCAAGGTAAGCACTCTCTGCGTGTCTCATCACAGACTCGGGTGTGCAGAGGGAGGGCCTGTCTGTGTGGCCACCAGCTGTGCTCCACAGGGCCCTGGGCTGGGAGCTCCAGGAGGAGGGGCTGGGACTGCCCTCCCCCAGACCCAGAGCAAGTGCTGGGAAGCCTCAGGGAAGGGTGACCAGAGGGTGGCCCTGCTCTCAATGCTGCCATGCTAGGCCCAGGTTCCTTGGCTTGGCACCAAAGCCCTCCTTAATGTCTGCTACCACCTCCATCCCCCACAGGCTAGCCCCCTCTTCCCCCTCCCCACATGCCCTGGCCTACAAAGACACACTAATGCACAAGCACACACTGGACACACACATGGACCCAACAGGTCCATGCCCACAGGCCTCTGTCTGGGCCTTTGCTCTGGCAGTCGCCTGCTCCTGGAATTTGGGAATCCCATAGATTAGGCTTCTAGGGTGGATAGAGTCTCTGCCTAGAGTGCCTCCTCCACCCTGTGTCTGTTGGGTGTTCACAGGCCCATTCTCTGCCTCAGTTTCCCCATCTGTAAAGGGACCCAGGCTGGCTAGGTGGAGTCTGATGCTTCTTCGGAGCTCTGCCCACAAGAGGTGTAAATAAATATTTGTGAGTCAAATCAGCAGCCCAGGAAGGAGTCATAATTGATGGGGGATTCTTGGCATCTGCGGGAGGTATTTCGGGGGCAGACTCCCGAAGATGATGGCTAGGCATGCCCGCCCTGGAGACGTACTGCCCAGGTTCTGACCCTTGGCCTCAGTTTTCTCATCCCCCAAATGGGGTATCTCCCAATGTTTGGACGCTGTCCGTGAGGCTAATTCCTCAGCGGGAGACAGGCGAGCCCTTCTTCGTTGTCTGGAAGCTCCGCTGAAACCTGTTCCCTGTGGGTGACACTGCTGGCATTTGAGACACCAGTGACATCGCGTCCAGCATCCCAGCAACACGCGAGCCACCACAGAACAGCAAACTGATGGACAGTTTGAGAGCAAGGTGTTCCTGACCCAAACCATGGAACGATCCCTTGTGAAAATTGGACATTGATGAGGGGAGATCAAAGAAGAACGGATGGATTTGAATCAAGGTGCTGGCAAAGAACTGAAAGGCCCGTGGCCTGCCCAAGAGCGAACAGGTTTGTCTTGGAAGAAGAAGAATTGGCTGCTCTTGGGAGGCGAGGATGGCAGAGACTGCATCTCAGGAGCATTAGGCATGTGGTCACGAGAGGCCAGTCTCTGGAGGAGGACATCGCACTTGGTAAAGCAGAGGGGCAGTGGGAAAGAGGGAAACTCACGTTGAGATGGACTGACACCACGGTGGCAGGAAGCGAGGTGGTGAGGATGACACCGTGCGGGCCAAGTTTCTCCTGTGACACATACGCACACTCTGAGTCGGGACCTAGCAACAAAAGATTAAGATAGAGCAGGACAAGGAGTGGTGGGAAGCACTGGGACACCCTAGGGCGCAGCAGAGTCAGGCATCTATTGGGATTCCCAGCACCCCATCCATTCCACAAGGCCCTGGAGCCAGCCCTGCCTTGGAACCAGCGAGCAGGTGGAAGTAGCAGTAGTGCCTCCCTGACGACACCAGAGGGCGCCATGATGCAGTCAAAGCTTCCCAGGCGCGCCCTGGCCTCTCCTGGGCCAGCCTGCTAGGTGGGTGGGTGGGAGTGGGGTCCCTCCTGAGAGGACAGGCCAGCTGTCCAAGGGCACGAGCAGAAGCCCGACCATCCATCCACACTGCTCTTCATCCAAAAGATGCCCTGGCCCTGACCTTCAGCACATTTTTGATAGCCTATGACCAAGAGCAGCCTGGGGGCACCTATGCCTTCTTCCCTGGGGATGATGCTAGCCCCATTTAGCAGAGGGAGACGTGGAGGCTGCCTCCAAGTCCCCAGGAACTCAAGCCCCTCAGTTCCAGGTTGGGTGGGGCACCTCTGCTTCCCTGCTCAGTGCAGTCCCACCAAGCAACCCCAACCAAGGCTGGGGAGCCAGGGCCCTGCCTGCCTGCAGTGCTCTTTGGCTTGTGGGGGCCTGGTGGGAAAGAGGTGAGCCCAATGAAGGCCTCGGGGATAGAGGGGATTCAAAGAGTGCAGGGGGCACACACAGAGAGAGACAAAGATGCGTGTGATGAACCGTGGAAAAGAGACAAGACCTGGGGAGGGGGTGAAAGATTGAAAGAGACATAGGACAGATTGAGAGCCACATGGGAGGCAGAGACAGAGAAACAGCCCCCTGAGGGAGGGCAGAAAGAGAGGGGAGAGACCCCCAGAAGCTCAAGACAGAAGATGGGAGAGAAGGGAGACAGACCCAAGAGGCAGAGTGGTGTAGAAGAGGGAGGGACGGGCAACTAGGAGAGCCAGACCCAGGCAGAAAGAGAGCTGGGCTGGGAGGGGAGACAGCCCAACCACGAGCAGCTTTTCCCGTGGGGGCAAGAGGAGGCTCCCTGCCCCCTGCTTTGAGCTCAGCTGCAGCTCTGATCCTCCCCCACCCCACCCCATTCCTCTCTCTGGCTGGGCTTGCCAGCCAGACACCCCCTCTTGGGGTGGCGCTTGAGCAGGGCTCCCCAAGGGCCCCTGAGGCAGACAGGCAGGGTCTCCTGGGCCTTGTTGCTAGGAGAGGCGGCCACAGGGGCCCAGCTAGTCTCTGCAAGCCTCCCCCAGGCCAGGGCTCACCTGGGGCCCTGGCTCTCCTCCCCCGCCCCACCCACCCCTGGGCAGCCTGGCCTCACTGAGTGAGGGCAGAGGGAATTTACCCTTGGTGGCACCTGCTGATGCCGGCCTCCCCTGCTCTGGGTACCCTGTCCTGTCCAGGCAGGGCCATGGTGGTCTCTGCAGAAACAGCCCAAACTTGGGTCCCCTGGAGAGAAGCTTGGTGCAGATTTCTGCCTGCCCTTTACAACTGTGTGGCCTTAGACAAGTCACTTTCCTCCTCGAAGTCTCTGTGGGCAGCTTTGCACACAAGGGCGATGACAGTACCATTTGCAAAGGCATAGGGTACGCCTGCAGGAAGAGCCAAGAGGCCCTGCCCAGGCCCCAGCAGGGCCTGTGGGGTCAGAGCTGCAGGGATCTCTGGCTGGGAAACAAATGGAAGCTGAAACCCCAGTCACGCCCACCTCCCTTGGTGGCCTGCAGGGCTTAGGGGCAGTCTCTGAGTTCCAGCCCCCACCCCCACCCTGTTCTGCACACCTTGACAAACCATGGTGAGTTAGCTCCGGAAGGGCCTGGGACCGAGGTATGACCAGGCGGCAGTCTACAGAGGAAGAGTGCGGCTCAGTGCAGTGGAGCATGGTCGCAATTGGGGCCCTGGATGGGGCGGGTGGTGTCCTGAGCCCAAGCTTTTACCTTCAGGCCTCAGGGTCTCTGCAGCCCAGCCACCGCCTGGGAAGGGAGCAGGCCGCTTGCAGGTTGTGCCCGTAACCTGCCCTGCCACCCCGTCCCACCCTCACCCCCAGGTCCTGAGCCTGGCTAGGCCAGGTGAGGGCTGGACACCAATGCTCTCTTGTCCACGAGCCTCAGGCTGGATCCTCACCTCCAGCCATGAAGCCCAGTGTTTGCAGCACAGCATTGGCCAGGCCTGGCAGGCACTGGGGGAAGCTCCAGGGAGCTTCCAGGTCAGACCCTTCCTCCACTGTGCCTGGAGCTGCCTCCTAGGAAGATCTAAAACTGCACCCCCAAACTCAGGAGATTCTGGGGGTCCCAGACCGGTGACCACACCAGGGTATCGACCCCAAAGCCTCCTGCCTGAGCCCTGCTTGTGCTGGAGCCCAGCTCCTTCCAGGGTCAGTCTGGTTTCTGCGCGCGCGACTCCCCCCCCCGCCGCCCCCCCCCCGCCCAAGTCATCCTGGGGCATGAAGGGGACAGAAAGGCCTGCAGCCTGGCCCATGGGGCCGACATACCCCTTAACCTTCGTGCTGATGAAAGTGACCAGCACTCTGCCAAGACCCAGCAGAAGCTCCCAGGCAGCAGCTGCGGGCTTTCTTCCAATCTCCTTCACTGCTGCCGCAGGCACGGGCACTGAGTCGGCTCGCCAGGTGCCCTCTGGGATAGCTTCCTGGGGCTCTGGGCCCTCGGCCACTGCTCACTGCCGGGGCCTCAGACGGCAGGTCCAGCAAGCAGTCAACAGAGAGCCAGAAGGGCCCTCCAGTGGGGGGGGGGGCACATGCCAATCATATGTCTGGGGCATCCTGTGCCAGGTGTGGGAAGTCTCCTTCTGCCAGGATCACCCGACCTCCCTCTCCTCCGGGCCATGGAAGCCACTTGGGGCTCCAACTTTACACACAAGCCCTCCCCTCCCCAACAGGTAAACCAACCAAGCCCACTGCCATCCCATGGATTGCAATTCCTAGAGGCCCTGTACTGGGTTTCTGAGGCTATAAATACTTTTTTTGAATCATTTTATTGGGGGCTTATACAACTCTTATCACAATCCATACATACATCAATTGTGTAAAGCGCATTTGTACATTCTTCACCCTCATCATTCTCAAAACATTTGCTCTCCATTTAAGCCCCTGGCATCAGCTCCTCATTTTCTCTCTCCCTATCCCCCTCCCTCATGAACCCTTGATAATTCATAAGTTATTATTTTGTCATATCTTACACTGTCCAACATCTCCCTTCACCCATATTTCTGTTGTCTGTCCCCCAGAGAGGAGATTATATGTAGATCCCTGTAATTGGTTCCCCCTTTCTATCCCACCCTCCTGGTATTGCCATTCTCACCACTGGTCCTGAAAGGATCATCTGTCCTGGATTCCCTGTGTTTCCAGTTCCTATCTGTACCAGTATACATCCTCGAGTCTAGGCAGATTTGTAAGATAGATTTGGGATCATGATAGTGAGTGGGGAGGAAGCATTTAGGAACTAGAGGAAAGTTGTGTATTTCATCGTTGCTACACTGCACCCTGACTGGCTCCTCTCCTCCCTGAGACCCTTCTGTAAGGGGATGTCCAGTTACCTACAGATGGGCTTTGAGTCCCCACTCCACTCTCCTCCTCATTCCCAATGATACGTTTTTTTGTTCTTTGATGCCTGATACCTGACCCCATAGACACCTCGTGATCACACAGGCTAGTGTGCTTCTTCCATGTGGGCTTTTTTGCTTCTGAGCTAGATGGCTGCTTGTTTACCTTCAAGCCTTCAAGACCCCAGACGCTATATCTTTTGATAGCTGGGTACCATCAGCGTTCTTTGCCACATTTGTTTATGTACCCATTTGTCTTCAGGGATTGTATCTTTACAGGAGCAGATAGCCTCATCTTTCTCCTGAGAAGTGGCTGGTGGGTTTGAACCACTGGCCTTGGGGGTAGTAGCCCAGTACCTAACCCACAGTGCCACCAGGGCTCCACACAAAAACACACCCACTACCAACAAGTCCATTCTGACTCACAAGGAACCCTCTAGGACAGAGCAGAACCACCCCAAGGCGTTTCCACAGTGTGTTTGTGTGCATGCATGAGCTGCATGTCTAAATGAATGTGCTGGCGTGCCTATGTGTACATATAGGGACTGTGTGTGCATGCACAGTGCTGGCCATCTCCTGGAATCCGTACCCCGTACCCGACAGACGCAGATAGGGCTAGCCTGTGTGAGCAACAGGCTCTCACCATGGAGCTCTCAAAAAGCTTGATCTGACCATGTTGCTCCCTGCTCCCAAACCCTCTCTGACTCCCTACTGCCTACAGCGATAAGCCAAACTTTTAGGCTGGCACATAGGACCTCTTATCATCCAGCCCCTCGGTGCCCCTCAACTCTAGCTTTTGTTTGCCTCAAATCTAGTGATCCACTTACAAATCTATGCCCCTTCTTGACCTGGAAAACTCCTACTAATACATCAAGACCCAACCATTCTGATCCACCGTGAGGAGCTGGTCACCTTGCCTCACTATGACACCACTCTAACTTTCTGCGTTGCCGTCATGCCTTGTCCTGCGCTGATTTAAAACCTCGGAAGCAGGATGTACCTTGTTCATCTCTGTCTTTCCAGCACCTTGTTCAATACCCAGCATACAGAGTCTACGAAAGTTCTTAAGATGTAAGATTACATCTACTCCTTTAAGGTCAAAGCATTTAAAACTCAAACTGGATAGAAATATCTTTAAAGGCAAGGCAGATTCCCACCTCCACCCCAACCCCCACCAGCCACCACCACCACCTTTTGGAAACAGTGATGGAGAGATGGTTGAGCCTTCCTTGTGGGAGAGTGTGCTTTGTGCCATACAGATCCAGGAGATTCCGGAAGGAGGTGGGAGACCATCCAAGAGAGGAGGCCCCAGGACTAGAGAGATGAGTCGCTCACCCTGGAAGCAGTTCATGTGATGAGCTTGCATGAGTGGTAGGACATGGGGCTGCTACCTGCTTGATCGAAGAAGCATTTAGATCCCTTGCCCAGGCACCAAGGGTCCCACAGTCTGTGTCCTTGGGTTTTTGCATGCCTTGATCATCTGTCTGTCTCTGAACGTCACACAGAGTACATCTGTGCCTTGCAGGAGGGTTTCTGAGGCTGCACGTCTTGACGAGCGCAGTTTCCACTTCCTCCCTGGAGCCGCCCACCTTGTAGCTATCGGCCCAGTCCTTAGCCCCCTGTGCCACCAGGGCTCCTCTGATCTCTACATCATCCTGGTCGTTTGCCACCTTTCCTCTCCTGGGGACTGGAAATCTGATAGTCAGGCTTGCTAGAGCCCTGTGGTGAGGAATAGGATCCCAGACAGAGGTATGAGGGCCTCTCCCCATCCTCCCTCCTCTGCTGTGCTCATGGACTGGAGAGGCTGCGTGGTCCCAGCAGGAGCAGACGGCAGTCCAACAGCCTTGGACAGGGTAGAAGAAAGGGCAGCCCCTGCAGACATGGGCGCCACCTAGAGGAGACGCTGGCCAGCGCACTCCCCCACCAGAGGCAAAGTGCAGGTGTGGGAGCTGAGGGGTGGGAGGGGGGCGGACAGGGGATGGTAGCTCAGGCTGCTTTCTCCTGGACGCAAGTGAATGGGGTAGCAGTGGGCTAAGAGACACGGCTTCTAATCTCAGAGCCACCGCTAACTGACTGGGTGTCCAGGAGCAGCCCATCCAGGTGTCCGGCCCAGAACCTGTAGAATGGAGGGATTGCTTCCATCACGGGGCTGAAGGGGTGACAAAGGAAACCCCAGTGTGAGAACTTGCTCTTGGGCTGCGGTTAGGTGACGACGAGTCAGTTCCGACCCACAGCGACCCTACCAGGCACAACAGAACAACACACTGCTCAGACCTGTCCCAGCCCCACCATCGTGCCTATGCTTGAGCCCATTGTTGCAGCCGCCATGTCAATCTATCTCATGGAGGGTCTAGCTCTCTTTTGCGGCCCACTTTACTAAGCAGGATATCCTGCTCCAGAGGACTGAGCATATTCTAAAGGGTGGTGTGAAGGGCCAGCTCTTCACTCAATCATCCACAAATGCTCACCGATCACCTACCCTGTTTCCGTGAAAATAAGAGTGTCTTATATTAATTTTTGCTCCCAGGGGATGTCTTATTTTTCCATGAAGAAAAATACAGTACACATTTATTGTTTGTTGTTTATTAAAAGAGACCTCACACTTCCTGTCTGCTGCGCTGTGGCCAATAGTGAGCTGAGCAGTGGCGTCCGCCGCTATGGTCCAGAGTCCAGAGTTACGTTAGCTTCGGGGGGTCTTATTTTTGGAGAGGTCTTATTTTCAGGGAATGTCTTATATTTCATCGAGAGGCAAAACTGTAAGTAGGTCTTATTTGGGGGTGTCTTACTTTCGGGATAACGGGGTACCACATGCCAGGCGGCGGTCGAGCTACAGGGGACAGCGGCAGTGAGCACAGCAAAGTCTCTGTTCTCCTGAGCTTCCATTCTAAAGGAGGACTCGTCGGTAGCACAAATGGTTGAAGGCTCAACAGGCTGGTGGTTCAAACCCAACCAGAGCTGCCTCGGAAGATAAGCCTGTGATCTGTTTCTGCAAAGGCCACCCCAAACCCAACCCACCGCCAAGAGTAGGTTCCAACTCCTGGGGTCCTACAGAGGGTGTCTGAGGCTATAACTCTTTACAGGAGCAGACAGGCTTCCTCTTTCTCCCGAGGAAACAGAGGGTTTGAACTACCGACCTTGCAGCTAGCAGTCCAAGGCTTACCCGGCAGCACCAGGAGGGAATCTTTCAAGGGCACAACCTTGAAAACCCAATGTTCCTTACACTTCACACAGCGCAGAGTGGGCGCTGGCTTAACAGCCACTAACAGCAACACACATCTTAGACTTAAAGGAGGGAGACACATCGGTGAGTAATAGTGTATCAAACGATGTATCTGTTCAAATGAACGAAGTTAGGCAGCTGTAACAAATAGCTCCCAAATCCCACTGGCTTAAAAACTACCAAGAATTCCTTCTCCCTCACACAACAGGGGGTTTGAGGGGACCTCAGCTGGAGGCGGCTCTATGATATCCTGGTTTTGGGGGTCCAGGATGAAGGAGACTCCATCCCCAACTCCCACAGAATGCACTATGCACTCTCGTTCCCAAAGCCTCTAGCCCCAGCCTGGGAGATGGCACTTCTGTCCTTCATTGAAGTCACACGACCACACTTAAGGCCCCTAAAGGACTGGAAGTGCAATCGGGAGCAAGTATTTGATGCAAAGCACAGAAGGACCTGCCATGGGCTGGATAAGTGTCTGTCAAGGAAGATAAAGCAGTGTAAGGAGACGAGGACCCCTGGTGGTGTAGTGGTTACTGATAAACCCAAGGTCAGAAGTTCAAAGCCACCAGCCACTCCACAGGAGGAGGAGTCTTTCTACAGCTTCGGAAATGCACAAAGACAGCTATACTCTGCCCTGTAGGACCACTGTGGGTGGGAATCGACTCGATGCCAGTGGGCGTAAAAGGAGATGGAAGGAGCCCCAGAGGTAGGATTGTAAAGTGCTTGGCTGCTAACCAAAAGGTCAGCCGTTTGACCCCAGCAGCTGCTCCCAGGGAGAAAGATGTGGTCATCGGCTTCCCTAGAGATCACAGCCCTGGAAGCTGCCTGGGGGCTCTCCTCTGCCCTGCAAAGTCTCCATGAGGATCCGCCCATTGGCACTGGGTCCCGAGTCTTGCAGAGACAGGGAGGCCTGAACTTATTTAGGTGCAGAAGTTACTAGCAAACCTCTGAGAGGTGATGTACGCAGAGAGGCACATGAAGTCGGGGGTGGGGGGGATGTGTGCAGTCCTGTGGGAAGAGGCCTCAGGGCCAGGGAACAGCAGAAGCAAAGGCCCTGGGGCAGATGGAGGGAAGAAGCCAGTGGGTGGGAGGGAAGTGGAAGGGAGGAGAGAAAGGCTTGGAGAGGAAGCAAGCCTTGGAAACATCTGGAGAGGGACAGAAGGAAGTCCCTTACTCTAGGTGGGATCCAAGTCACTTAAACACTGAGCCTCAGCGTCCTCATTTGTAAAGTGGGAGTTAATACCTTCCAGGAGGGCAAGGGGGCGGGGGGGGGCACTCTTACCATCCCCATTGTGCAGATGAGGGAGAAAATATGAGGCTCTCTGATCCCGTAAAGAGTTACAGTTTCAGATGGATGCGAGGACAGTGTGTGTTACAGATGAGGATGCTGAGGTCCAGGGAGGAAGTGATTTGCCTGAGGGTGGTAAAATGAAAGCTGGCCCCGTCAGTCTGCCTTCAGGAACTTCGAGTGTCCTCTCCAGGACACTGCTGCCCGCTGCCACCCTGCGGCAGCGTTGTAGGATTGGGTTGTGACAGCTCAGCGCTCAGAAGGGGCCTGGGTGGTGGGAAGCATGAACTTGTCCGGCAAATCCTACTGTCATGCTCCCCCCACCCCCAAACTCCCACCAACAGACTCCACATCCTCAGTGCAGGGTCTCATCACACCCTCTTGAGTCCCGCAGCCCGAGAAGCCTGGCTCAAAGTCTCCTCTCCCCACATCGGTCCTTGGGCTCTCTCCTCTCCCCAAGCCTTGGTCTCCACAGCTGGCAAATGGACCAGATCCTCTGGGCCCGATAGATGGCTGGGAGCCGAGGTTCACAGCTGAGCATGCCTGTGCGCCAGCCTGTCCCTATGGTGAGTGGGTGGTCTGGCATGGTGGCCTATGTTCCCCCTCCTCAGGGAATGGGGAGGCTGTGGGTCCCTCTCCCCCACCCTGGCAGCCTAGCTCTCTCTGGCATAAGCTGGCACCTCACCCAGGAGGGCAGAGCAGCTGGGGAGATGGTGGGAGAGTTCCTCCTGCTGCTGGATTTGTAAAACAATTGATTAAAGACAATGCAATTAATTATTCCTTGATGAAATAGTGGAAATTACCCAAGAAAATGAAGATTTCTGCAGCAGAACATTAAATCCCTCTAATTATGTCATTTCTGAAAAAGGAGGAGGGGACGAAGTGGGTGGAATTGGTGGGACAGGGGAAGGAAAAGAAGTTTAAAAATAGATGGGGTGACACCCCCTCCCCAGGGCTGCTGCAGGCAGGGTGAGCAGGGGATAGTCCAATGGGACCACCCTAGGCAGACCACCACTACACTGTTTGAGAGGGAAGTGGGTGGTAAGACGCACTGGGTGGGTGAAGCGGGGAGGCTGTCGGGCCAGACACCAAGGCCTGCTCTCACACTGGTTCCCAGGCACTCCTAACCTTGTACTCAAGAGTGGATGAAGCTCGGAGAGAGAGTGCACCATGCCCACGGGTGCACAGCCACTCATTAATAGAGGCAGGAGAGACAGGAATTGGTCTCAGGTCCAACACCTGAAGCTGCACTTCAGGTCTCCCTGGCTGGCGATGCAGTGGCAGAAGTTGGTCTGACAGTCAACTCCCCGGGGGTCTCAGTGGACCACTGAGTCTCAGGACTACGTATGGAGGCAGAACATTCAGGGAGGATGGGTAGCTTCCAGGTGCTGGCTTCTCTGCCAGTTCGGATCAGGCCTGAGTCTCTGGGAAGGAGGGATCTAGTTCTCAATCAGCCCGGATCCCTCTGATTGTGTTTTGCAGATCAGAGAGGACTGTCAGGGAGACCTGCCGTGTGGACCTAGCTGTCTCCTGGGAGCCCTCAGGTGCATTGAGCTCAGGACCAGGGAGTGCAACAGCCTGGATTTTTGCCTGGTGCTGCCAGGTATTTTCTGTGATCTTAGGGGGGCCTCAATTTGTGCAACAGAGGTGCTTGGACCATTAGATTCGTGGTCTATTGAAGAGGGTGCAACTTGTCTTGTCCCAGCTCCACT
The DNA here is from genome assembly GCF_050624435.1 of Tenrec ecaudatus. NCBI lineage: Eukaryota > Metazoa > Chordata > Mammalia > Afrosoricida > Tenrecidae > Tenrec > Tenrec ecaudatus. Next base: position 65,796,589 of record NC_134530.1, on the reverse strand, counting down.
GAGGAATTGAGTCTAAGAAGCCGGAGTCAACCCGGGGGTAAGCAGGGGAGAAGAGGAACAAGGGAATCCCAGAGCCCCTGCCTGGGGCCCAGGAGCTGGCAGGAGCAGGGATGGAAGGCCTGGCGGCAATGGGCCCTCTAAAAACAGCAACAAAACAAAATCCCCCTCTGGGTGAGGAGAGACACGCAGGGGCCTGGAGTGGGGTTCAGTCACCAGCCTGTAGGAACACCAGCCAAGCAGAAGGTGTAACGAAAGAGCTGGACCCGGTAATACCCCCAGAGGTGTCAGCGAGTCTCTGCATACCTTTCACCTGGCTCCGATGTCTCCCTGCGCCCGGCGGCTCTGGGGCCCATCTACCACTCTTCACTCTTCAGCACATGCTCTGGCACAGCTAGGCTGACAGTTATCGACTAAAATGTCCAATCTAACCGAGCATCAAAACTTCCATTTCTCATTTAGTCTGTCCTACCAGCTCTCTGCCCGTGCGCCAGCAGCGGGCTGGGCAGCCTGGTCCTCCCCAGTCGGTGGAGACGCCTTCCTCCCCAATGCTTCTGCAGAGTTTTCCGGACAACGATGTGGTCAATGGGACTGCAGCTCCTCCTCCCGCCGACTGAAAGGCCACCTGGCCTTGGCAGCCTGAGCCCCCCGGCAGTGTGCCCTGTTATGGCTACTCCAACCCTCAAAAGAACGCCTGGCCCGCCATCTCCCAAATACACACGGCGTACGGCCCCTGCTCCTCCCCCAGGAGCCCTCTCTCGGTTCCACCACCATGAGCACTTCAGGTCGTTCCTCCAGTCCACGCTCTTCAAGCCACCATGCGGCCTCAGCCACTGAGCTGACCCAGGTTCTTGGGACACAGGCTTGCTTCCCAAGTGCTTCTCCTGAAGCACCACCCTCTCGCCGAGCCTAAGGTGGGAGACCCTCCCCCCACCCTTCTCCACGAGGAGCACTTGGACAAAGAAGCCTATGTCACCCACCATGCCCCGACTCGACCCTCATCACCCACCACTTCCCTGCTGGTAGTGCGGCCGTGGGTGACGAGGGTTACAGACCCAGCTGGGAGTCCCCACCTTGCTCGTCCGGGAGGTCCACGCCTTGATTCAGGATGGGAGAATCTTCAGAAGCAGTTCCCCAGGGGCCCAGGCTGTGATGGGCTCTGCCTCTTCCACTAGGAGGACCCCTTCTAGGCCACAGGCCCAGCCCCACATCACTCTCTGCCACCAACCTCCCACCCCCGCCACAGGACATAATGACCAGTGGCCACTCCAGCATCCTGGCAGTTCCTGGGAAGGACTATGACCCAGAGCAGGGCAGGGATCTGCCAAGGTCTCCCAGGCTGCTTGAGAGCCGCGACCCAAACCCAGGCGTCCCAACCCCCAGCTGCCACCCTGGGGCCAGAGGAGCTGGTCTGATGGTGGATAGGGCAAGGCAGACAACTTCTCTGGGAGACAGCGGTGAGGCTTCTGACTGAGTTGGTTTGGGACCTGAGTGGCCCCGGTTTGGAATCCACTTTCTAGCTGGCCGATTGGGGGCATCTTACATTTAGGAGCCTCAGTTCCCTCCTCTGTGAAATGGGTTCATAACACGGACCCCGCTCAGGGATGGACACCTGGAAGGGTGGTAAGGAAGCAGTGGGAAGGTATCTTGCCAGGAGTCGAGCCTTGCGGGCCAGAAACAGGATCATTCCCCCACCCCCACCCGCAGCCCCATCCTCCCCTGAAGTGGGGCCCTGGGTTCTACTCCAAGTCCCGACGCCAGTTTTCCTGCTGAACTGGTTGCACGTTTCTTTGTGCGCCTCAGAGTAGGAAGCTGAGAGGAGGCAGAAGGAGGGGCTGAGGGGCTGAGGAGGGCCCTGGGAGAAAGCCTTTGGAACTTGGGGGTGGGGCCCCAGCCCAGATGGGAAGGGCTGTTCCTCCCACCCATCTGGTCCCGGACCCCTCCCATCAGGGACGGCACTCCAGCCCCTCCCCCAGCTCCGGCACAGATGGCAGGAAGGAAATGCCAAGGCACCGAGCAGGGAGGGGCTGCCCAGCCCCCGGGGCTCCAGCCGGTGCCAAGCTTCCCACGGGAGGAAGGAACAAACCCCCTTCCTCGCCCATGGCACTGCCCCTTCGAGAGCCACAGCCCACCGATGCCCGGGTGCCTTGCTTCCCGTCGCCATGGTAACCAGGACTAGCTGACGTGCCGACAGGCAGACCAGGAGCCTCTGCCACATGAATCACTTGAACTTGACGTGACAGACACAGGCGGGCAGCCCGCTGGGGGCGGGAGGAGGTGGTGCCCCACGGGCACAGAGCCTGGCTGGGGCGGGGGAGAGAGTGCACGCTGCATCTCTCCTGCCAGCCAGAACACACCTCGGGACTCCAGACAAGGGGAGAACCTAGAGGTGCCTACCACTAGTGGGGACCCTCGCCCAGAACAAATCCTCTCCAAGCCCTCAAGGCCCCATTTCATCCTCTGCAGCGTTGGTGGGGGTGGGAAGATGCGCTGGGTGGTAAGGAGTAAATGAAAGCACGTTTGGACTTGCTTTGTCGATTGCAAACATGACACTATAGGGTCTGCTGCTTGGAAACACAGCCTTGTGTCCCTTTAGCCCCAGTCGGCCAGTCACGGGCTCTGGGCCAGTCCCAGCTTCCTGCCATGCAGAATGAGGACAAGACTGCTTCTCTCCCTGGCTGGAGTCAACCCGATCCAGTCCTTTGGTTTAATAGCAAGGTATTGTACTCATCGGTGCGTCAAAAGCCCTGTTTGGTGCAGGAGACAGAGAGTGAACCCCTCAGCTGCCCTCACTGAGCTTACCATCTAGTAGGGGCAGACGCCAAACAAGAATAAAGCCAGGGCAGCAACCAGGCCAGATATGAAGATCCTGTGCAGGGTGGGGTAGGATGGGATGGGGGTGGGGGACTGGCAGAGTAAGTTGGGGGTGGGGTGGGGGCTCGTTTCAGGAAGGATGTTCAGGGAGGGCACTTCCTAGAGGAGCCTACAGCAGGGCAGACGGGTCCAAATCCACCTGACAAGCCATTCCAAACAGGAGCTGTAGGTACAGAAGCAACATGGTTCGGTTTCCTCTTAGATTCTCAAAATGCCTTTGCTACTGTGTGGAGGCCGGGGCCGGGGCCAGGGCCAGCCAGTGAGAAGGCAGTTGCAAAAGCCCAGAGCGGAGGCCAATTCTGAGAGCAGCACTGGGGAGGGAGAGAAGTGGGAAAGGGCTCCGTAGTGCAAATCCTTTGGCCTCCGGCATGGGCTCCCTCACCCAATGATGTGTTCTTGGCTTGGCCTGGCTTTGTTCTGTTTAAGATTTAATAAAGGGGTCTCTATATTAAAAGGAAATAAAGGGGGAAAAAGGAAAAGAAAGCAGCTGCTGAAATTTTTCATCTCTTCAATACATTTGATTTAGTTACCTTTGGCCTAAAAATATGAGGGGTGGGGAGAGTGAAAATGTATGGTGTATGAGGAAGAAAAAGACGACTCAAGAAACACACATTTGCATATATTTCTGTTTATCATCTTACCATTCTAAAAGATATTCGCATACTAAAGCAATGGAGTTCATCTGAAATAGGAATAGTGAAATATGGGGAAATTCATAACAGCTTCCTCTTGATTTTTACATCTGAGAACTTCCACAAAGGATTGGCCCTCTTTCATTTCTGGGTCAAACACTTGGAGAACTTCCCTTGGCTAAGCTTGAACCGGTGCCACCCCTGAACCAATCAGCGATAGCCAAGGTGGCTCAGTGGACATGATGCTCGCGTCCCGGCCATGGTGAGACTAGAGAGGGCTGTGGTCCCCAAGAGGAGAAAGGCGTGCTGGGCAGATGAGGGCCCTGGGGTCCCTTCCCCAGCATGAGCGTCAGCTCACTTCCCAAGCAGAGAGGTGGGAAGGAACCATGGAAAAAGAAAAAGTGTACGAACGGCTGAGAAATTGAGTGGCTGTCCTTTGAGGGCCCTGGAGGAGCCTCCAGAGAAAGGCTGTTGGCCCACCAAGGCCTGTCATGAGGGCCGAGACTGCGCAGCAGCATCCAGAAAGAGAACACGCAGTGGCTGGGGTGCCTGGGGGGGGGGGCTGAGGATCAGAGCTCAGCCTGCAGTGCAGCGCGCCCACAGAGTGAGGGGTGGAGGGGCAGCACTTCTTCCTGAAGTGCTGAAAGGACTCTGAAACTCACCAGTGGTGTGAGCTTGAGCAAGTTAGGTGTATCACATCTGGGCCTGCGTTGGCTCTGCTTTAAAAAAAAAATTGGCACACGTACAAAACGGAAGAAAGAGCCCATGGAGAAGAGTTCTTCTCTCAGAAGGATGGAAGCAGGTGCAATGTGAGAAGGTGCAGAGCAAACCTGCCACCAAGCCTGGTGCCCCACAAGCCCTTCCTAGGGTTACTACGGCAACTCTCATTTCCATTTCCCATAGGGAGGCATGAGTTGATGACAAGATGGGTGGGTCAAGGGAACCTTCCTGGGCATCCTGAATGGCAATGGAAGAACCACTTCAGATGCTGGAAGCTATGCTCTGTGGTCAGTGACTCCTCCCTGGGCAACTGAGTCCATTGCAATTCACATAGTGACGCTGCCGGGTTTCTGAGCTGTAAATCTTTGGGGGAACAGATCACCCCAGCTTTTTCTTGAGGAGTGGCTCTGATTTGGCGTCGCCTAGATTCTAAGGGTGTTATTTGGGGGACTTGGCGGCTGCACTTTGCCTCCTATGCATGTTGAAAGGTGGACGTTGGTCCAGGAAGACTGGAAAAGAATCCATGTGTTCTTGGAATGGAATGGGGGTACGGGTGAGCAAGGTTGAATGCTAGAAGGACAAACAGATCTGTCTTTGTGCTCCTTTGTGCCAAAGTGCTCCTCAGAGGCCAGGTTGACAAGATGTCATCTTAGATACTTTGGACATGTTGTCAGGGGAGACCCATCCCTGGAGAAGGACATCATGCTTGGGACAGTCGAGGGGCAGTGGCAAAGGACGGCTCTGGACTAGTGGATGGATACCGTGGCTGCACCCATGGGCTCAGGCAGAGGGACAATGGTGAGGCTGGCACAGACTGGGCAGGGTTTTGCTCTACTGTGCATCTGGTCGCAAAAGGTCAGAGCTGACTTGATGGCATGCCACAGCAACCACAGATAACCGTGGAGCCCAGGCGGGCTGTCAGCTAAGCACTGAACTGCTGATGGCCCTGGGAACATGTGGCAGAGCCAGGACCTGAGCGCAGGGCCCGCCACCGGCGACTGCATCCGGGCACGCCAACTCCATCTCCTCTGGGGAAACTGGCAGGGCCCTTGCTGGCGCCATCCAAAGTAGCCCGCCAGAGAGGCCCCCGGGAGCGTGGCTAAGACGCAGGCAAGGCAGGAACAGAGGAAGCAGAGCCAGGACCAGGACGCTGGTTTTGTGGCACAGACTTTAACCTCCCTCCTGAGAGCAGAAAAGTGGACCGGACAGGCCTCCAGATCAGACTCTGGCCTGGGCTTCCTGCTGGCAGGGCCCTGACCCCAGTGGTGTGGGAGCTGCCTCTACTGTCTGCTACTGACTGCCCTGTGTCCCCAAAGATCCAAGCGGTGGCCCAAAGTGAAATGAAAGACTGCACCCCCACCCGCCCCCCTCACCAACAGGCTTTGAGGTCAGCCCTGCCTGTTCCGAGGGTGAGCGGAGGGTCACTGGGCCAGTGAGAGGAACAGCCCCACCGCCCCCTTCCACTATGGCCAGCCCCTCCCCCCAGAGACACCGGAGCCCCGAGCACAGCTGTGCCCAGCCAAGCTGCCGGGTGCCAAGCCAGGCCTGGCGGGCTCTCTCTCATCTGTCTCTCTTTAGCGGGAACAAATGGGAATGAGGGAATCAATTAACAAGGCTCCTTAGCCAAGACTGCTGCTCCTTCCTTCCCAGCCTGTTAACCCTTCCCGTCCAGGACTGGGAAGGGCTGCCCTGGCCTGCTGGCCACCCTCCTTCTGGAGCCCCCACACCACATCCTGTCCTCAGGCTGGGTCTGTGCCAAACGTTGGCAGCAGCAGCCCGGCTGAGGAACTGGAGCCAGGAACACCAGGCCTGGGCATGGTCTTGAAGGGTGTGCAGAGACTCCAGACCGGGAGGCAGGCCCAGCCCCTTCACCTCTCTCCAGAGGCCGGGACTGGAGGGACCTCAGCCAGGGAGGGCAGGTCACAGCCAAGCCCAGAGTGGGGCTCACATAGGGTCAGGGAAAGGTAGGGGTCCAAAGGACAAGGCAGGACTCCTCAACTCATGCTCAGCAGCCTGGGCAACACCGAGAGACAACGGGGGTGCCTGGACGTCCCAAGGGGTCAGGAGCCCTGCGTTCCAGTCCTAGCTCAACCGCTGATATGTCCACTATGGCTGTGGCCTGGTGGCATTTTGAATTATTAATCAGTCACTCTTTCCCCCACCCACTCTCATCAGCCTGTCCATTGGATCCCCAGTGCCTTTCCCCGAGTCGAGATAGCTAGCTTCGGTCTCGGGGAGCTGCAGAGCACCATTCTAAGGGGTACCTTTCACTGCCTGCAAGGCCTTAGGTGATGACACTGGGGTCACCCTGCAAAGCAAGAGAAACAAAGGAGGTGACCGCTTGGCTAAGACAAGGAAGGGGGCAGCATGCACAAATAGCACATACACACACGTAGCGCACAGTCATATACACACAGTCACACCCCAGGCTGGGGGAGGGCTGGTGCCAGGGCTGAGAGAGGACAGCAGCAGGGAGAACCACCGCTTGCCCACTCCCACCAGTGGTTACAGGGAGCCATAGGGCACCCACAGGTGACCAGAGACCATGCTCACTCTACCCTGTGAGGGGGCTCTGTGCCCAGCCAAGGCCTGAAGACTATGCCAATTCATTCATTCATTCATTCATTCATTCAGTCAGCCAGTCAGTCAGTCAGTCACCCTGAAGTGAACAGCAGAGATGGGCCCTATCCTTGGGCAGTGAAAAGGTGAGGTCACCCCAAAGCCACCATTGACCTTTTGCCCAGAGAAGCTCGGCTGCCCACATCCTGAGTCTTGGCTCAGCAGCCACCTGAGTTTTCCAGTGGGCACAGCCCCCTCTCACTGTGCCAGGACGTTTGTTGTGAGTCTCAGAGAGGTGGGCCCATAGAGGAGGGATACCAGGGGTGAGGAGAGGCTTGGGCAAGGCTGAGTTCAGTGGAACCCGCTGCAGCTCTCCGTGGCTGCCCTTTTGCAAGTAGGCTGGGGTAGGGCCCCTGCCCAACCCTCCGGGTGCTTGTCCACGTCCTTCCCTCCCAGGTGCCAAGGTCAAGACTCCCAACCCAGGACTCTGATTGATCCTGTTTGAATCATGGGCCCAATCAGCACTGCCCAGGAGGGTGGGTGTGCAAAAGATGGCCACTCCCATTCCAAAAGCCGGGCTAGCAGAAGGGGAGGAACAAAGTCACAGAGGTCCGCCTCATTGACCTCAGCTGCGTCTCAACCCTTGAGACCATCACTTTGCTGGCCTGTGAAATGGAGCAGACACTGCCAACACCAGACCTGATAGGGCTAGGAATCCAGCAGGCACCAAAGGAAACAGGGTCAGGTGTGACCTGTGCCCCCACCCCCAACCACTCTGGCTTCAGTCAACCTTTCTCTAAAACACGGGGTGAGGGGAGAGGGGGGCGGTCCACAGGGGTTGTCCTGGTTGGTCACCCAGAGCTCAGCACCTCCATGATAGCTGCCCAGTGGGCCAAGGAGCAAAGCACCTCTTCACCTGGCCTCACCTGGCCTCGCCTCACCTGGAGTTTACATTCTATGGAGCTACAGGGGGGTGGGGGGGGATGAGGGGGACTGGAAGGCAGTGGGGGATGGTGGAGGTCTCCTGCTGCTCTGCCCCTTCCCCACTCCTTCCCACCCTGATGCTGGCTGGGCAGCTCCCAGATCTGGAAAACTAGGTTCAGATCCTCACTGTACTTTAAAAGCTGGGTGACCTTGGTCAGGCTCCTTAACTCTCTGTGCCCAGAGGTTGGCAACAGCTCCCCGGAGATAGCTGTGGGTCTGTTTACCACTGTGGGCGAAACGAGTGTGCATGGGGAAGGGGCTGAGTGGGTCGTACACCAGAGACAGAGGCAGAGCTGTAAACAAGACTGACCGACACTGGCCTGCCCTCCCAGAGCTCCTGGTGAGGCAGCTCCGGTCCAGCCGGGTGACTAAGGGAACCCCAGGCGCTGTGCGGCCCAAAGAGGGACCCCACCCTGAGGGGTGGGGGAGGGCCAAGCCGGCTACCCAGGGCAGGGAGGCCTGGAGGCCAGCCAACACGTCATCTGGGTGAAGGAGGCTTCCATGGTGGCAGGGAGGGAGACCAACATAGCAAGACAACTTCAACCTTGGGCCTTGGTTGGTGGGGGTGGGGGCGCCTCCAGGTCCTGATGGGCTCCCCCAGTTCTCAGTGCAGTCCAGGCAGGTGTGGTGTGCCCTTAAACTTATCTTTGCTGGACAGCTGCGCTCAGGCTGACGGTGTGACCTCTGGAGAGGGTGTATGGGAGACTAGGGCTGTGTGCGTGTGTGTGTGTGTGTGTGTATACATACACGTGCAATTGCCTGTGTGGGATTGTTCCTGTGTGGGGTTGGGTGTGAGTGAGTGAAATGGTGGAGGGGGATGGGGGGGCGGCTTTCTATGCCTGCTTGGAATGGTTTAGGGTGTGCCCAACTGTGCATGGAGTTGTGTGTGGCGACGTGTGCCTGTGTGTGTCTAAGTGTGCGTGCGGGTGGGGACGTGTGAGACACGCGTGCTCTACTGTCTGTGGAGGGCAGGGCGGTGAGAGCCGCTCCTCCCCCCCTTCGAACCCGGCTGCAGACACAGGCACACACACACACACACACACACACACTCATACTCACTCTGCCCGCTGCCGCTGCCACAGCCAGTCAGAACTTGCTAATTTGCATGTTAATGAAGCTCGGGGAGCTCTCCAGCTTGAGACTGACAGGAGCCCCCGGCAGCCCCTCCCCCCAGCCTCCCTTGACAAGCCTGGGAGGGGGGAGCAGGAAAGGAAGAGGAGGAGGAGGAGGAGGTGGAGGAGGCTCTGGGATGTGGCTCCCCTTTTCCTTTCTCTGCTTTCCCGCCCCTTCACAGCCCCCAGCCCCCACCCCCACCCAGCCAGCCGCCGGCCCCAGCAGGCCCCTCCTCTCTCCCCTCCTGGACCTTGGGCTCAGTGGGAAGGCAGGCCAGAACCTGGCCAGGTAGGCGCACCCTGAGATGAGGGCCCAGAGGCTGCTCCATGTCCCCCAGGAGGTGAGCTAGACTCTGACCCCTGCCACCCCACCCCCCACCTCCCCAGGGAGTACCCAGCGGGCTGCCCTATAGGCGCCATGGGAGGGTGGTGGCCTAAGATGGGCATCGAAGAGCAGGCCTGTGATTTCCCAGGTTGGTGCCAACACTGCCCCCGCCACCACCCTCTGCTTCCTGCTTCAGTCAGTGTGGGGGTTGGAGACCCCACCCAACCCACCACTAGAGTCCAGAAAGGGGGCGATGATGGGAGTGGGGCAGGATGGGGAGGGCTCTTTGGAAAGAGACCAGGGCAGAGGCAAGTGGTGACGGAGTCTCGTTGGACTCGGGGTATCCCGCTCATGACGGGAACCCTGTTTCTGGGAGGGGCGGGGGGAGGGGTCCTCAGACTTTGATCAACAGGTCATCCCCTGGTGGGGTGCTCCTGCTGGGTCATTCTCAGTCCTGTCCCCACCCCCATTCAGTCTCCTTCCCTGGATCAGACACCGTCCCCATTCCCAAGCCCCTCCCCCTTCCCTAATAAGCCTCCTCCCACAGGAGGCTGACTCTCTGGGGAATCCGCAGCAGCTCCTAACACACGGTCTGGTTTTGTCTCAGAGAAGGTGTGTCCCCTGCCCTGGCAGAGGGACAGACTGGCGGAGGGGGTGGAGGGGTGACGGGCCATGCCAGGCTCCTGCTGCCTCCACCCAGCCCCCATCAGGCTGGCCATCCCTTTGGAGTCTCCACCTCCCTCCTCTTCCCCTACTGCTCAGATATTTAAATCCACTCACTCATTCATATTCCCTCTCTTTCTCTCTGTCTGGGCTAGCCTTGCCTACAGGGTTCCCGCACACCCACCCTGCTCTGCCCCCTGGCCTGACCCTAGCCCCCAAAGAGGCCCCCTCCAGACCTGGGGGGCAGAGGTGAGGACCCCCCTAGGGGACCGGCCTCTGCCCCTTGGGGGGGGGGGGAGGGAGCAAGGGAGGCAGTTCCTGGTGTTAATTGCAGGGAGGAGGCCTGGCAGAAATAAGGTGGTTTTTCTGCTTCAGTGACGACTGTTACAATCAAATTGTCCACAGACAATTAGCGGAGTGGGAGAAATAAGAATTAGATTTCTAATTATTTTCCCGGTAAAAGCCACCCTGGACTCTGTGGGGGAGGGGGAAAGGGCTGTCCGTGGAGCCAGCGGGGAGAGATGGAACAGTGCACCCTACCCTCAGTGCCACTGTAGGAAAGCCCACCTGTGCCCTGGGGTGCTGGGAAGAGCCAGCCCTGACACTCACTTGTCACTGCTTGTTGTGGGGCCTCTGTCTGCTCATTCCAGCAATGGGGGAGTAAGGACTCCCAGCTAGCCAGACCCACCTGGAGTCACCTCGGAATGTGCCCCTGGCCACCTGCTGAAAGGTCAGGACAACCTTGAAAGCCCTGCAGAGCCCAATTCTACACCAGGGGTCATGTGAGTCTGCTCAACCTGCCAGTGACTTCCATGCACAAGAGGTGCTGTGAGCTGTCAGTGAGGAGAGGAGGTGAAGGATGCTGACAGAGACTGACACAGGGAGGGGACCCGGCCTGTCCCCGCAAGCTCAGAACCAGGGAGCACACACTCACACCCACCCACATGGACCACGAAGAACACACCCTCGGGTGTCTCAGGGGCTGAGCACAGGCAAGCTTACTCTTAACACAGGCCTCTCTGCAGTCATGGTGAATCTCTGGTCCACATCTACCCAGGACAGATGACATGACCTGCCGCCTAGTGGCAGTGAAGGTTCAGGGTGGATGTGGGTGTGGCTCCTGGCCTGAAGGTGGCTTGAGTGAGTGATTCAAATGCTATTCAAGGTGGTCCTGCCAGGCTGCAGCAGGTAGGGCTGGGGAGATTTCTCGAGGGCTTAGTTTGCTGAAGGAAGGGAAGAAATAAGTACTTATCAACCCCTTGGCATAATGGATTAAGTATTGGGCTGCTAGCCACAAGGTCAGCAGTTCAAACCTGCCAACCAACGGTGCTGTAGATCAGAGATGGAGCTGGCTGTTCCCACATAGGTCCACAGCTTTTGTGCCCCTGGGGAGCCATTCTCCACCGATGGCAGTGGCATTGGGATTTTATCTGAATTAAGCTTAAGAGGAGTCCCTGGTGGTGCAGTGGTGAACACGCCTGGTAGCTAACCAAAGGCTGGCAATGCAAGTGCATCTCGAGGTGCCTGGGAGGAAAGGCCTGGTGATCTACTTCTAAACAAGCAGTCGTGGAAAGCTGTGTGGAGCACAGTTCTGGACTGACACATCTGGGCTAGTCGTGCCCTGAGGTCCACTCAGGGCAACCCTGAGTCTTGGTTTTCAGTTCTTCGGAAGCACCAGGGCTTCATGCTGTGTCGGGCCCAACAAGACAGACCAAGAGACTGGGTAGAGAAAGACCAACTGCTTTTGAGTAGGATATCCTGCCTGTGGGTCTGGGACCTTCCCTTCCAGCACCCCTCAGTGAACCTCAGTCTTCTCCACTGTAAAATGGGTCAATAACACTGGCTCCATCCCAGGGCTGCCTGGAGCACCAGAGCCCCCCACAGCCTACGCGTGCGCACGCACACACACACACGCGCGCGCGATCCAGAGCTGGGAGTCTCTGGCCAGCCTGGACCTTCCAGCCCAACACCCCCCAGGGAAAGGCAGACTGGACTCAGCTCCGACACATGTGGTAGCTGGTACCCAAGCCAACGCACCTGCGCTTAATGAGTCCCACCTGGGTGTCAGTCACACATGTTTACACTCTTGTACACATACCCACATGCCCCTACCCTGTGCCAGCCCTCCCTCTTCCCAAGGAAAGGCCCCAGGATGTCCCTGAGTGAGCTAAGGTGCTCCAAACCACACCCACCAGGCTGTGCGAGGGAGGAGGCAGCTGCAGCCCAGCTGGGGGGGTCCAGGGTGGGTTAAGGAGCTGCCTGCACCCCGCTGGGAGTGGCTCAGGAGGAGAGGTAGGCAGCTGCCATCCCACGGGCCATCTTGGCACCTTCCCACCTGTGGGCCAGTTGTCTGGGCTGGACAGGGAAGGGTCACTGCCTGAAGGGGCAGGCATGTCTGCCTGCATTGTTGCGGCTTCAGTCTGTCACTTGGTTCCACAGCAGTGGAAGGGACCCTGTGGACAGTGCCCCTTGCTCACCCCCACCCCCCATCTCTCAGTCTGGTCCCTCTGGCAACAGCTCTGTCTCTCTGGCCCTGAGCCCCGCCCGCCCCGCCCCGCACTGGGCTATGTAAATGTGGTATTTCCCAGCTCATCAGCAGGGCTGCCTGCTTGGCTCCCATTTAATTGGCTCCGTGGCGGTGCCTCTGAGGAGGCACTCATCAAAGGGGGCAGACAATTAGGTGAATGTCAGGGTGGCCCAGACCCCCCCCCCCCGGGGGCAACCTGGGCCTGGGGCTGGGGTCTAGTAAGGGTGGGGACAGGGGCCTGGTGGCAACCCTGGTCTGCCTGGAGGCTGAGGCTTGTCCCTACTCAGACCAAGAGCCCACAGGGTGACACAGGCCTGGGCTGCCCCAGCGAAGACCAGGCCTTGCCAGGCTGCAGACTCAGAGCTGAAGGCGTGCCTCGGTGGAGAGCAGGGTCCAGCATCTGTGTGGCCTCCGAGGGTCAGGTTTGGGGTGGACCGGAGAAGCTCTGGGCTGGGTCAGTCTCCCCAGAGAGACACACACATTCCTTCCCAGCCATACCTGCCCTGCCCCAAGCCTGCTCCTTAGGGTCCCCTTCTCTCACATCTCCTCTCTCCCCTCCCCCCTCCCTTGGACCCCCTAGCGTCACACTTGTCTATACCACTCCATCTCCTCTCTGTGACTCCCTCAGGAGGAGCCGGCCCTGCTCTGCTTCTAGGCAGACCCCCTCCCCGCAGCTTCCTCTCACTGTCCCCTCTCCTTAGCGATCCCCTGAATCTGTCATCTCTGACATCCCCTCCACATTGGCTCCTTTCTGTTTAGTTGTCCACACACCCAAGACTGACTCTTCACTAAAAGTCAGTAAGAATACAACAAATGTTTGAGTATTTCCCTCGACAATCCAACCTCTCCACCTCCCCCGGCCCCTACCCGGGGCTGGCTGCCTGTGGTCATGTCTCTCCCTGCCCTCTAGGGGGAGCTCCCGAGAGCATTGGCTAACTACCTGCCACTGCCTGGCTGTGACATTGAGGGGACTTCTATTCACAGAGACCCTAGAGAATGGAGTAAATCCAAGCTGTAAATCTTTACCAGAACGGACAGCCTCCTCTTTCTCCCGAGGAGTGGCTGATGGGTTTGAGCTACTGGCCTTGCGGTTAGCAGCTCAATGTGTAAGTAACCCACTCCACCAGCAGGGCTCTTTCTGGAAGGAAGTTATCATCACCCCCACTTTACAGATGAAGGAAATGAGGCAGATGTAAGGTTACCAAGTTACCCAATGCCGTGCGACTTACAAGTAGCAAAGACAAGATTTAAATCTAGACGGTTTGGCTTGAGAATTGTGCTTTCTACCTCCACTGTACCGGCTCAAGGCTAAGGGCCACGGCTGGCCTGTGCCTGCCTAGCCTCTGGCCTAGATCTAAGCTCCCAGGCTTAGGGTGGGCGAGCTGCTTGTCAGGGACTTGTGGTACTTGAGATGAGAAGTTTAAGGACCTAGTTTAAAGACAGTCTTGGAAACAATAGATATAAGCATAGCTCTTTTGGTGGCAGGTGCCAGGTGCACAGAGCTGAGCAAGATCAGCAACTCCAACCCACACCACGGTCATGGCTTTGATGCAGAGCCCAGAACTGCTCTGGTGTCCAAAGGGCTGGGGTTGGGGGGACACCTGAGTCCCCTCTTTGGTCTGGCTCTTTGGTGATGGCGGTAGAGTGCAGAGGCTTCAAGGGCAACTGGTGTGCGCACATAGGAGTTTGGGGCCATCCCAGGATGGAGAAACAGGTGGGATTCTATAATAAAAGACAGATCTGTGGGGCCCTGGGAGACTGCCCTTCTGGAAGCTGCAGAAGCAGGTAGACAGTTTATGGGCAGAAGTCCCTTAATCAGAGGTGGGGACTCAGAGCCTGGTTTATGGGGTCAGAGCCACACATGTAAATGCAACCTCATATGTGTGTGTAGCTACTTGAGCTCTGTGATGGATCATTGCCACAGAAAGGCACTTTCGGCATTCTTTTAGCAACCCATTTTACAGATGTGGAAACCAAAGCTGCACACGCTGATTGCCCAAGGTCATTCGACCTGTCAATGTTGGGGTCCGGGCTCATCCATTACCCACAACTCCAGCTCCCCCCACAAGTGCCAGCTTTCCTGAGAGAACTTCCCACGTCCCCCAGGAGACCTCCCACCTGGGACCAGGTTACCCAGGTCTCTGGCAGTCTGGTGGAGCTCTGTTTGCCAGGGCGAGCCTCTGCCTCACCCGCCCACCCGTGTGCTAGGGACAGAAGGGGACTTTATGTGCAATCTGCCCGGCTCTCCAGAAAGCACTTAGGTTTACGATGTGCATGAAATTGATCGCCAGTTGGCGCAGCCCCCGCTCACTCGGTGCCAGCCCAGCACTGGCAGGAGGCTCCCCCACCCCCTGCTTTCAAGGAGCATCAAAGCCGCCTGCCAAGGCCCCTCCTGAGGGTCCTTCTCCACTAACAAGTGCAGAGTGAAGGAGGGAGCTCTGCCCAAAGGCCTTTCCCTAGCGCGCACGCACACACACACACACACACACACGCCCCGTGATAGTTAAATAGCTCCGTGGTTTATGCCAATTCCAGCCTCCTCTGCTTCCCCTCTAACGAGCCGATGCTTTCAAAGGCCCCACTAATTGGTGTTTGTACCTCGCACACCACGACACTTTGATAGTCACTTAGGACGCAGGTCCATCCATCACACCCATGGTGCAGAGAGGCTGCACAGGGTGCCCCGGCCTGTGTGCATGCCTATGGGGGCATGTGCCAGAATCTGTGTGCCTTGTCTAAAGAGGCACACATATATGTACATGCATGTATACACGCTCACTTGAGGCCATTTCCCATGCATCTATGTCACTGTGTGTCAGTGCATGTGTATATAACCACGTGTGCTTATGCGTGTGTGCACGCGCACTGCCCTGCGTGAGTGTATGTTTGTGCTACCCTGACATCATACCTGTGTTATATATGCACACGTGCATTTTCTGTGTGAACATCTGCTTGGGGGCACACAGCTCTACAAACAAGGCCCTGTCCCCATGTCTGGCCATACCTGCTGTTGAGTGTGCTAGGCACAGAGAGGGCAGTGTGTGTACACGGACAGGTGGTGAGCAGATCTCAGATTGGGCACGCACACACCTGGGCACTTGCGTATGGCAGAGGCAGGGTAGGTGTAACCTCATAGTTGAGGGCCTGTAGGCTCAGAGTTTGAGGGCTGCCTCTGCCACTGTCCACTGACTTTGGGTCAGTCGCCCGACTCTCGAGTCCTCAGCATTCTCATCTGTGAAATCAAGGTCATCGATCGCAGGCTGTCGCTATGTGGATCGGACAGGGTAGCACATCCACCGGGATAGAGGAGAGTGGGCCTCATCGGGAGCTAGTGCGGGAAACTGAGTGATCCATGGAACAGGCCAGGGCAGACGTAGGTCACATGGTGAGGACTACAATGACTGGGATCTTTGTTCCACCCAGCCAGTTTTTCACACTTTTATTATCTGCCTTTGACAAGTGGGAAAGTCAGGTGAAGAGAGCGAGGAGGTGAGCCAGTAACAGAGCTGGGGGGGGGGGGGGGACCGCTGTCAGAGTCAGGTTCCCCTCTTAGTCCTGAGGGAGAAGGTGTGGCTTCAGGGAGATGGAGTGATGTACACCCCATGTCCCCAGCATACACACCTATGAGCAGAGGGAATTTTTCACCGGTCCCCAGCCTGGGGGTCCTCCAGGCTAGGTGGGCAGCCCCCAACGACCCAGATCTGCTCCTCTGTAAACAAGCATGGGTTCTAGCCCTATCATTTTGTTGATATTCACCACAGAGGCTGCACTGACTCATGGTGAGCCCTGGACTACAGAGATGACCACTGCCCAGCCTGGAGCCATCTTCACCACCACCGATCTGTTCACATCTATTGTTCCTGCACTGACCTCCAGTGCTCCCCGACCGAGGGGGCTTTGTCTTCCAACACTGTCAGACATTGTTCTATTGTAATCCTACAGGTCTTCATTGCCCCAATTTCAGGAGTAGATCGCCAGGCTTCTCTTCCTAGTCTCTCTTGCTTGGTCTGGAAGCTCTGCTGAAACCTGGCCATCCTAGGTGACCCTGCTAAAATGGGAAATGCTGGCAGCATGGCTCCCAGTATCGCAGTACCAAGCAAGTCACCTCAGTGCACAAACTTGCAGAGAGGTAGTGGCCCTATCATGTAGCCAGCAAGAAACTGAGGCTCGGGGAGATAAGGGGCTCACCCAAGGGCAGCACAGAGGCCCCTGCTGTCTAGGCCACCTCACTCAGCTCATCTCCTGCTCCCCTTACACACCGCACTGCCACTCGGTTGGCACTGACTGGCTGGTGAAATGGGTCAGGGTGGGTTCTCCCCATGGGCACCTGGTCCGGCTCCAAGGCTACCTGGTACTCAGCCAGAAGGCCACTTTGTCCCCACTTGGGGGAGGATGACTCCTAGACCTGGACTCCTGAACTGCCCCCACTGAGGGCTGCAGCCACCCTGCACAGCTGCCTTCTCGCTCCCCATATTTTCAGAAGACATATTTTTTGTTACTCCTCTCATTTTAAAAAGATGCAAAACATTCCAAAAAAAATCTCACAAGGGGCAGCAGCAGCTACATCCCAATCCAGCCAGCTGACACATAGCATTACCCTCACAGCACCAGGGCACGGTGCCCTCCCACTCCCACTCTTTACACTGTCAGTACCCTGTGGTCCTTAATCAACCTCTGATGTGGCCACAGACCCAAGCAGACACCATCTCTGCAGGCCCGACATCTGCATGAGCTAAAGTCCTTCCCCAAACTGCACCCCTCCCCTTGCTCCCAAGAATCGCCCCGCCCACCCCACACCCCACCGACCTCACGTGGGCCAGCAATAACTGCGGGCTGGGCTGTGGCCCTCCATCTTCTAGGGGCTGGCAGCCAGTCAGGGAAGCCAGGAGGGGCAGGAGGGACGAGTAGCCCCCTTCTCAGGCCTGCCGCCCCACCCACCCAGCCGGCGGCCAGTCTGCCTTCCTGAGCTCATTAGCTGCAGGTCACCGTTCAGCAGGAAAGACAAGGCGTGGGTTCTGCGGGCGTTCATTAGCCGTGAGAGGAACAGTGTGTGTGAAATTAGCAGTCACCTGAGGACCTCGATAATTTCATAATTAGGAGGCCTAATGGCTCCAGATCCGGATGCCAAATGACTTAACCCCTCGCCTGCTGAGCCCCCGGTGCAAGGTTGGAGGGGCAGGCCTGCAGCACCCCCTCTGCTTCTGTCCTCCTTCCTAGGGCCCATTTGTATCCACTCTGCCTGCCCAGTTTCCAGCACCAGGCCTGGCACAGAGCAGAGCACGAGCAAAGTGCACAGAGCGAGGACTGGTGGAAGGAAGGAACAGGTGCCTGGCTCCTGCCTGACCAGGGAAAGAGGTGCAGCCTCCGCTGCAGGTGCTCTGGGAAGAGGCTCTTCAGGAAGCAGTCAGGTCTGGCTCAAGTCTGTGTCTGCGTGAGTAGGGGGTGGTGTGTGTGTGTGTCCGTACACCAGGCATCTGTGGCTATAGTGTCTGCGGGCCCTCCACTGGCCATTGTGGGCCTGCTCTTTGGGGGACCTCTTTCAAGAAACAGAGGGTGCTCTATGAAAGGGCCCCATGGACCTCCCTTGATGCCAACATCTGTGGAATAAAGGTGGCTTCCAGATTTCTCTCTGGGGGAAGTGGGGCTAGGGACACGTCTAGGCCGCAAGCAGCTGGCCTTGAACCTCTGGCTGCAGAGCAAGCTCAGTTGATAGTCACACTGCAGGTTTAGTTGGGATCTGGGGGACACGGCTAACAATGGGAGTGCCAAAGTCTGCTCCCCCCCCACCCCTTTATCCACCTGTTTCAGCCTCCTCCCCCGGTCCTAAGGAGGGGAAGACAGGGAGGGGTCCTGAGCTCCAGGCCCCAATGTGGGGCAACCATTCTGAGTTTCCCCAGACCCTGCCTTCCCCCCTGATGACAGGCTTCTGAGGAGAAGTGGGGAGGAGCAGGAAGCAGTGGAGAGCAGAGAACAATAAAGGAAGGGAAGGGAGAAGACAGGAGGAGGAGGAGAGGGGCTGGGAGGGGAGTCTGAAGGAGGTGAGAGAGGAGATGAGGGGAGAGTGAAGGTGGGAGGGGAGGGGAGAGGAGGCAGAGAGCATTATCAGCACTTAAAAAAATGAGCAGAGCAGCGCAGTTCTTGTTTGGCACAAATAATGGCTTTTTATGAATAAATCATGTGTCAGACGCCTCCCAGGGAGTGGGCATGGAGGGGGGCGCGTCTGCTGGGCTCCAGGGCGGGCGGGAAAGGGCCAGTTGCAGACCCCCAGCTGCAGGGGGCTGCCCCTTTCCTCCCAGTTGGGCCCAGGACTGAAGCTGGCTCTGGAATTACTGCTGGCCTGAGCTGGGCAGAGGTGTTATTACTCAGAAAGGGTCTGGCCGCTCCTCTCCCCACTCATGGGCTAGGCCAGCTCCCGGGGTTGGAAGTGGCCCTCCTCTCTGCTCCTCGCCCCTCCAACTGCAGAGCAGCCCAGAAGTGGGTGTGCCTGGGAGACAGAGGTATGCGGCCAAGCCAGGCAGCCACACCCAGAGGTCCTCGTGGCATGCAGTGCACATGTGGAGCCTGGGAGAGCAGCACACAGGGGCGTGGACCCCAGGGTCCCAGACACACATGAAAAGACACTGTCATTCCCTTACACGCACACCCTGACAGAGATGGCAGCTGACAGCCCGCTCCCTCAGCATATGCACTAACACCCTCACACACACACAGGCCCACACAGACAGATACATATGGGGCCTTGGGGACACACACAGACCTGCACACGCAAACCAGCAGCCCACCCTCTGGGAAGGGAAGCTTTGCAGCCCATGTGGCGCACAGCCCTAGCTCGGCTGTCCATGGGTCTGGCTGTGGGGTGGGCCCGTCTCTGTCTCTACCCACTGCCAATGAGGTCCCAATGCCCCCAGCTGGAGTCCTGCTGCTCCAGTGTTCCTTGGCACCCCAGTTTACAGCCACTTCACTGACATCTTCTGGGGCAGCCGAGGAGGCTGTCAGGGGCAGCAGGAACCCTGGCTGGGCATGTGACCACAGAGAACAATCCCAATTGTATTTCTTGCTGAATCTACGAGGCAGGTGCAATTGCCCTGTTTTCCAGACCAAGTAACCAAGGCTCTAGGAATAAGCGCCCCTGTGGATGTTGGAGACTCTCATCCAGTTTTGACTATCCTCTGTTCACAAATCTATGACCCCACTACACACACACACACACACACACACGGAGACCCCCATGTGTCACAGACAACTGCTCCATAAGGTTTTCTTGGCGGTCATCATAATGGAAGCAAGTCACCAGCCCTTTCTTCCGTGATGC
Source organism: Tenrec ecaudatus (assembly GCF_050624435.1). NCBI lineage: Eukaryota > Metazoa > Chordata > Mammalia > Afrosoricida > Tenrecidae > Tenrec > Tenrec ecaudatus. Next base: position 65,776,884 of record NC_134530.1, on the reverse strand, counting down.
CCTCAGATGGGTTTGAACTTCCGTTTAGGTTAGCAGGTGAGCATAAACCCTTTGTACTACCCACGGACTGCACAGTCCCTCCAAACCTGCTCAGACAGCAGGCTCCTTTTCTGGTGCCTGCCTGTTAGGAGCTCATCAGAGCCCCCTAGGGGCCCTTGTCCTTCCACTCCCAACACCGCTGTGACCAACTCTGTGCCCCAAATTCCCCCATCTCCCTCCTACAGTTCAGATGTCTGCCAGCACTTCCGACCACTATCCAACGGAGGTCTCCAGGCTGCCTGGGAATGGCACTCACAGCGCACACAGAGTGTTCCCTCTCCACCCTCTGGCCCAAGGTTAGAACTCAAGGTCCATGTGTCTGATTGCCACCTCAGGGGATGCCAGGGTCAGGCCACCCCTTGACTCTTGCCTGTCCCTCATCCCTTATGTTCAACCCACTACCAAGCCTCAGTGATTCCACACTCAAAATATATGTGGACTCATCCGTTCCCTTCTTGTCCCCTGCCCTTCTCCCCTTCCACTCCAACTATCACTGGGGCCTGGCCACTGCATTCATCTCCTTAGGGCAGTGGTTCTAAACTTCCTAATGCCACGACCCTTTCATACGGTTCCACAGGTTGTGGTGACCCTCAACCATAAAATTATTTTCATTGCTACTTCATCACTGTAATTTTGCTACTGTTATGAAATGGCTGTTCGACCCCCAAAGGGATTGCGACCCACAGGTTGAGAACCGCCGCCTTAGGACCTTCCCTGTGGTCCATTTGCCTCTAGTCATCAGTAAGTTTCTGAGCTCCAGCCAGTTACTGCTTCAGATTCTGGAACCCACAAGACTCTGGGCCTTTGAATGTGCTGCTTGCTCTACTTGTATTTCTCCCCTCCCCCATGCCAACTCTTCCTTCAAGGCTCACCTGAGTCAAGCCCCTCCAGGCAGCTTCTCTGGCTCCATAGTGGATGTTGCGGATCATGCACCTGATGGGCCAGCACAACACCTGGTTTACTCAGCGGAGCCCCTCCCACCCCCACCTCTACATTTCTCAGGGCAGAAATTGTGTCTATATTGTCCACCACCCCCCCACTCCAACCCAATGCCTGGGATAAGACCTGGCGTGTAGCAGGTGATCACAACGTTGTCCTTGAATGAAGGAATGCCAAATGATTAGCGTATGTGCAAGTGGTTGAATACGTGCAGGAGCTGGGCTGAGAACTGTTGCATGTTTCTGAGACCATGAATGCAGCTGTTGATCCATTTCATTGAAGGGCTTTTTCACTGACCCTCCACTTTATCCAACATGATGCCCTGATTCCTGTGACAACCCATGAAAGGGATGCCACTATCACATTATCCGGACCCAGAAAGCAAAGCCATGCAGCTGGTAAGGAAACCAGAGGGCAGATTAAGGGACCTGCACCTTTAAAGACGCTACCCTCTGTCCTCCATCTCCCACCCCACCCCGGGCTTTCCCAAGTCATTTTCCCCTCTGACACAGGTTTCTCATATGTAAATCCAGATACCAGCCATACCTAACACGGGATCTGCACCCCAGTCTCTGAAGCGTATTTCTCAGACTGATCTCTCTGGGCCGCAGACTTCCGCACACACGTGTTCACCACAGGTGCAGCACTCCACAGGGCACAGTTCCAGCATCCGGACCCCAGTGGGCACTTGCCCAAAGTGGAGCAGACCCAGGCACACAGCCACCATAAGGTTCAGGCATAGGTTCGCACCCCCTCCCCAAGAGCGCAGTCAATTATGCTCCTCTGCGACCCACCTCCTGCTAGCCCTAGGCTCGGGGAAATATTTTAAAACAATTTTATTCATGAAAATATGCTGTACAATGCACTCTACACGGCCTCGACACGGCACACACGCACACGCACACGCTGACGGCACTGCCACGGTACACTGCCTACGATACGCGCCAGGGACGCCGCGCCCGCCACCCGTCCCGACCCGCCATGTATAAATATGGGAGAGGGGCTGGAAGGGGGTGTTGGGTTGTTGGTGGAGTGGGTCTGGAACTGAGGCCCCGCTGGGGAATCGGGGACCAGTGCTGAGAGTTCGGGAAAGGAAGAGCTAGGGCCTGCCAGGGTGCAGGCGGGGCTGAGCCGTGGGGTGGGGGCCAGGGTGGTGTAGGGACGAAGGAGGACTGCTCAGGGGGTAGTGGATAAGGAAGTGTGTTTTCCAATGGGGATCACAGGCTCCGGGTGGGTGGGTGAGGCTAAGGCCCGTGGGGAAGAGTGCAGTTGGGAATCCCGTCGGAATTTCGAGGGCCCTGAAATTGAGATGGAAGAATGGGAGAGGCCCTCTCCCCATCTTAAAGTTCGGCTTCCCAGACAAGCACCCACCGCAGGCAGCCCCATATTGCCCCTCGCCACTTGTGTGCCCAGTCAGGAGTGCGGTCACCCTGCCCAGGCTCCTTGCTCCAGGGGAGCGTAGGCAGGAATGGTGGGGTGTCCCTGTCCCCACCCAGCCACTTCCCTCAGCGGTCACCTTCTAGGGAATGCACTGCACTGCACAGCACGGGGCTGGATGGGGCGTGGGGATGGGGTGGGAAGACTGAGGGCCTGTGGGGCGGCGGGGCGGGAGCACCCGAAGGAAGCGCAGAGGGAAGGCTGCCCTCAGCCGGGCACCCAGCTCTGGTTGGGCGGCGGAGCCCCAGCCAAGCCAGGCGGTGGCGGAGGCAGGGCCGAGTCGAAGTTGAAGTCCATCTCGTCGCTGTCCATGAAGTCGTTGAGGATGATGGACTCCACGTCGCACTCCAGACTCCCGCTGAACATGTCCAGGTCCAGGTCGGCCGGGAAGCGGTCGGGTGCACCCAAGGGGCCGGCGGCGGCGGCCGCATAGGGCCCCGGCAGCGTGTCCAGCAGGAGGCCGCCTGGCGGGCCCCCAAAGACGGCCGCGTGGCCAGGAGGCGCCAGGCCCGCGGCGCCCGCCTCGCCGGGCAGCGTCATAAGGCTGATGGGGTGGGCTAAGGCACTGCGCGAGGGCGCCGGCGGGGCGTACGGGGCCGCCCCTTTGCCCGGGTAGGCGGCGACCGCGCCCGCCAGCGCCAGCTCCCCCTGCGCGCCCAGCACCGGGCCAGGCCTCGGCGCGGGCGGGGGAGGCGGCGGCAGCGCGGCCAGCGCCCCGGGGCGGAAGGGCGCCGAGGCGGGCCCGAAGCTGGCCTGCTTGTTCTCCTGGATGGTCTGCATGGGCAGGCGGCGCAGCGCGCCCAGCGCCGGCGGCCCGAAGCCCCCGCCCCCGCCGTAGGCCGCGCCCTTGCAGCCACTGAAGTAGGCGGGTGCCCCGGCGCGGGCGCGAGGCCCGTACGCGTCCTGCGCTCCGTCCAGCAGGGCCTCTGGCAGTCCCGCGCCCCCGCTATGCATGCCCAGGGGACCTGCCAGCTCGGCCAGGCGGGGCAGCTCCCCGGGGCAACGTGTGCCCAAAGCCGGCGACAGCGCGCTCGCCGGACTCGGGTACATGAGCGGCGACGATGGCGCCAGGGCCTCCAGGGCCTCATCGTCCTCCAACTCGGCGGCCTCGGCGAGTAAAGGGCGGCCGCCTCCGCGGAAGTCGGCCCAGGCGTCGTAGTCGTCGCTGGCGTGCGAGGCGGGGCTGGCGGCCCATTTGGCGGCGGCGGGCAAGGGCCCGGGGGCTGGTGCACCTGGGGGGCTGTGGTCCGGGCTCCGCTCCGGTGCCTGCAGCTGCTTCTTCTTGCTCGCCTTGCCCTTGATGCGCAGGAACTTGGCCCCGTTGTCCATGGACACCGCCCGGCGCCGCGGGGTCTTGCCGGTCTTGCCACCCTCGGGGTTCAGCATCCACCAGGAGCTCTTGCCGGTCCCCTCATTCTGTACGCGGATGAACCGAGTGTGGAGCGACAGGTTGTGCCGGATGGAGTTCTGTGGCCAGACAAAGGGGGTTGGGGGGGGGGGAAGAAAAGTGAGAGGATAAGCGATTGGAGCAGAGCCAGATGAGGGGGCCTGGAGGGCGCTAAGAATAGGGCAACGGGGTTGGGCGGCCAGAGAAAGGGGAGCCAGTGTAAGGCGGAACCCAGTAGGACAAACCTAGAGGCGCCCATTTCTTCCCAAGAACACCCCCTACACCCCCCTTACACACTCTCTCTCCTCACTTTCCAGAGGACACTGCTGAAGCTTTGGGCCCAGCCAGTTCACTGAGGTCAGACCCAACTCCAGGGCTACTGGAGACCTGCCTGGCTCTGCAGTCAGGGAGCGGGGACCAACCCCTCCCCTCGGCTGCCAAGCCTGGCTAGACTGCTAGCGCCCCCCAGCAGATTATGTAAGGGCTCCGTGCTGCCGCTGCGGCTCATTTGCCCGCCCCCCCCCCCAGCCTGGCATGGCGCCAGGAGCCCGAAAACCCAGGGCTCCAGAAATCAATCTCGCGGTGACTGATTAAGCCCTGTTTAGAACTAATTGCTCTTTCGTGTGTGGGGAGAATAAATTACCTGCTTTAATTTTGTGTCTTTAAAATGCAACTGCAGGTAGAGAAGACTGTTAACCCTTTGCTAGGATGGGCTGTCCGAGGGAAAACTAGATAAGCTGGGACACTCCCCTGCGCCGCAAGATGAGTATGAGACCGAGACATTTCAGAGATGAGCCTCTAGGCCACTGGAGCTCTCGTGGACCCCACGGAAACTTTGGGTCCCATCAAGCCCCTCAAGGGCAGGCTAAACAGTCCTGATTTTGGGTCAGCCCACTTTCCCAGCTGTGCGCTGGGTCCAAACCGCCCTCCACTCCCAGGGCCTACCCTCCCTTTGCCCTTTATGCAGCCCTTTCCTCTAGCTGGTCCAACTGTCACAAAGTCTGCACTTATGGACACAACCAAGGTTTAGAGTTGACATGGCCTTGCTCAAGGCCACACAGGCCTGTGGCTGCCCCTCACTTCTTTTCACCCCCACCCCAGGGCTTTGCCTCTCCCACCCTTTTTGCCACATCCTCTTCTCAGTTTCAGCAGTGCCAGGCTCCAGAGCTCCTGGCCACCACCTGCTTGTTCAGGCTTGCCCTTAGGACAAAGGTGGTGGTGGTGGTGGAGGAGGAGGGGGCGGGGGTATCCACATCTCAGGACCCTGCCCCCTCTGGGTCCTAGACTAGCACTTCTGAGGGCCTCCCAACTGGTGGCCTCACCTTCCAGCTCAGGCTCTGCAGCAATCAGAAGGGCCGGGTGGACTGCCTGCCTAGCAGTGACTGTGGGCCCTTAACTCAGTCTCCGCGAGGCTAAGTGAAATGCTCTGAAAAGGACAGTGATGGATGTAGGTACCACCTCACCAGGCTGTCAGGGCCTTATGTGACAGTTTGTGGAGCCACATGGACGTGTCTGAGTGATCCCGGATGCTAGTGAGATCCCCAGTCTCTCAAGCAGCCCTCCCCTACTGGCTCACATTCTCTGCCTCCACCTAGTCCATGCCATGCGCTGACCACCTCATCCGCAAAACAGGGATGAAACTGCTCTACAGGCCCACACCTGGCAGGCAGCCGTGCCAGCTCTCATGCCTAGTCTACCAGCTTGTGGGCCTGCTTGCACCGCCTTAATTCAACCCACCACATGGATTACATGGGTAACCACTGCCTTGGGTAGGTGCTCCCGCCTGCTACCTTCTCCAGTGAGGTTGAGGATCGAGTGTCCTGCTGGCCAAGGACCCCGGCCACTCTCCCTCAGCTCCGGATACTGACCGAACGCCCAAGGGCCACAGGTTCCCTGTCTCGGGCACTTTCTGGCTTGCAAGGCAACACCTGGGGCTCCAAGGTCCCTGTCCTCGCATCCATCCTCTCTCTGCTGGGCTTCTCCTGGGAATCTGAGAGGAGGGGAGGCTGGACCCCAAGGGAGTGTTAGTCCCTCAAGAAGAGCCCCTAGCCCCACTCCCGCCCCTGCACCTGGTTCCCCAGCCCCTCCTCACACCTGTGTTCCTGGGGCCTTGGGGATCTCACAGTCACCTCCTCTCCCCTGAGACTGTCTGGCTTACTGGAGGCTCCACTTCCCACCTCTCCACTTCCCACTGGAGGTCAGTTTGGCAGCATCTCTTTGTCGCTGCCACCTTATTCCATCCCAGTTCCCAGTGCTGGGGAGGAGGAGGGGAGCAGTCCCCGTCTGTATCATCCAGGATGCTCAGATCGCTCTATCTCATGTCATCCTTACCTCGAACCCTGGACAAAACAGAGATTGTGATCCCCAAGTCAAAGGGAGGAGAATGGGACTCAGAAAGGTTAGGTCAGTTGCCAAGGCCACCCAGAGTGAAAAGTGGCAGAGCCAGGTAGTGATTTCAGGTTGGTCCTACTGAGTCTAAGGGACGTGGAATTCTGCCAAGAGGGGAAATGAGTGTCCCAGAATTTCCAAAGAATCTTAAGAAGCTAGGACCCCGGCTCTCCACCCCTTGTTTTCCATATAAATGTTCCTCAAAGTTGGCATCATGGGCAGGGTTACCAGCAGCTGCCGCCAAGCTGAAATTTTGAAATTTCTTACATCTTCTACTTCCTTCGTCAAATCCGGGGGTGGGGGTGAGAGGGGTGCATGGGGGCCTGTGGGCACAGCACAGTACATTTTCTCAATATAAAAATTAATGTTTTAAATTACCACCTAGAACACAGGCTGCCAGCATATGAAACTGTGCCCTTGCCCTTCGATCCCCTGCCTAGTAAAGCGCCCCTGACAGCTTTAGCCCTAGCCAGCAGTTTCAGTGGGTTTGGCCTAGGGTAGGAGCTGCCTAAGGTTGCCTAGGACCCTGGTTGCAGAGCAGGGATGAGGCCAAGCCTGAAGCCCCTCCCTCTCCTACTCTGAGGCTCAGTGGGACAGGCTGGTAAGGAGTGGAGATGGGATGGGGACCTTTTTATTCTGTTTCACACAAAAATTCCTTGAATCCACCACAGGGGCTTCTTTTTCTTTTTTTTTCCTAAGTAGCAGAACTCTTGGCAAGTAGACTCTAATAAAGAACTGGAGTGGGGAGGTGAGCCCTTCCCACTCAACACCCTTATAGAACCAGATACACTCGGGCAGGTACTGTGGTGGCCCCACAAGCACAGTGTCTTGCCAGGGTCCTCCCAGGCTGGGGGTTCAGAGCTGCCAAGGACCCGAGCCTCTGACTCCTGAGCCAGGCTTTGTACCAGGTGTGCACCCGGCTGTGTCCCATGAGGGGAGGCGGGCCTTGCAGCCCAGTCTGGCTCCTCAGGGGCCAGCCACCTGGCACCAATCAGCTCCCAGCCAGGAGCCAGTGGCAAATGCAGATCCTACCTCTGGTTGCCTGAAAGGCCTCCTGGGAGGCCAGAGGCCACGGAGGAGGTGAGGGAGGCAGAGAAGGGCGATGGCTCTGCCAGGCAGCAGTAACCACGGCTCCCGCCCTCTCTGGGTCGCTTAGCAACCTGCCACCACAGCCATGGCCCCAGCATGCCCGGGCTCCCTGGGTGCCTAGAGCAGGACTCAGTTTCTGGGGCCTCTGGCTTCCTCATGGTTATATTCAGGCTTGGTGCTGGTTTCCAGAGAAAGGAAGAGCTCCCAGCTTCGTGGGCAGAGGAAGGGCTCTGGGTTACATGGTGTACCCACCTGACTCACCCTCAGAATCAGGTGTGGGCCGCCAGCCCCTTAGGCCTTGGTCACCAGGGAGAAGAGGCTGGCACAGGGCACTAGATCTAGATGTCAGTTTTGTCTCCAACACCCATGAGCTGTGCAAGCCTGGGGCAAGATGCTCAGAACCTCTCTTTCCTCCATCTGCTCCCACCCTCGACTCCCATAAGTCTTCCACACAGTAGCCAGAGGGGGGCTTTTCAATACCTTGGATCATCTCCAGTTCCCCACCCCACCCCCCACCTCACTCAGAGCAAAGGCAGACACTGTGCCATAGCCCACAAGACTCTCCGGGTCCTGGGACTGCTCTCTGTGGGCCCTCCTCACAGGCCTTTGAGCCTCCCCACTACCACCTCAGGCCTTCCAAGCCGGCAAAGGCTCGGATATCCCCACAGAGTTCTCACCTCCTCCTATGCTTTGTTCTTATGTCCCCATTTGTAAAGAGCATACCCTTTAAAATCACTCCTATGCCCTGGAACTTCTGGGCCCTGGTTGGCCTGTTCTATGGGAGTCCCATGCTAAGCGGGTTAAGTACTGGGCTGCCAACCGAGAGGCTGGCAGTTCAAACCCACCAGCTGCTAGCTTGAGGCAGTCTGTTCCTCTACAGATTTAGCCTGGCAAACCCAGAGGGGGTAGTTCTCCTCTGGCCTATAGGATTGCTGGTAGCTGGAATTGACTTGACAGGAGTAGGTTTTAGATTTGGTCTTAGCCTGTGTGAAAGCAATAATCACTTTCTGAGTTGAAATACAGTTTCCATCTAGGTGCTCTGTTCATGGCCTGGCTCCCATTAGACTAGCAGTCTCCTGAGCGTGGGGCTGTCAGTATGTTTGCACTGTACCCTCAGGTGCTGGGTACACTCAAAACAGTGACTGTTCAATGGATTCCCACACCTGGAGACCCCGTGCGCTGCATATGGTTTTCTGCATCTGCAGTCCCTCCCCGGGTCTCTCTGGGTATGTGCACACCACCCACAGAACGTGAGCTCAACCACTCAGTGCCGTGAAGTCGATGCCCACTCATAGCGACACCCCGCCCCCCCCCAACCCCCAGAGATTCCCAGACATAACTGTTGACTGGGAGGAGAAAAACCCAGTCTTTCTCCTGGGGAGCTGCTGGTGAAAACCTGTGTTTGTTAAGTGAATTAACAAGTGAAAGAATGAGTGAAAGAGAGGAAGTGAAAAAGAAAGGCAGGAGGGAGGGGAGGAGGGCTGGGGTGAAGAAAGATGGGAGGAAAGGGCCCCTCCTGTGGGGCAGGGGGAATGGAAAGGGACAGGGCGGGGCAGCTGGCACACAGTAGGAGCTTCTCCATGCTGTGCGGCAAACAGAGGGCACAAAAGAAATGCATGTGTGAGTGTAGACCACTCAGATCAGCAGGGTCCCCAGAAAGAACTTGAGAGGGGGGTTAGGGCTTCCGAGGGAAGCAGGAAGGGCTGCGAGGAGAAAAGTACAGCTGCTCACCCAAACTGTGTTCCCCACCCCCCACACACACACCCGCCAGGCTACTTCCTCCTGCTCCCCAGACAGGTTTGGCCAACCCAGCACTGCCCACCCAACCAGGTGCCCTGGGCCCTCCCAACCTGTACTACCTGGGCTGGAAGCCACTCCATGAGCCCCAGCGGGGACAGACTCACTGTCCTTGCTGATGGTGCCTCCCTGGTGGACAGGCTCTGATCCATTTGGTGGCGGCAGCTCATCTATCCAGCAGGACACCCTCATCTATTCCAGGGACACCCTTCGCCCACGAGCGGTAATGCATTCATCTGACAGCACCACCCCATTTATCCAGCACACCAGTCCCATTTATCCAGCAGGTACAACCTCATTTGCGAACAGCACTCCATTCAGCTGACGGGCCCCCTCATTTATCCCGCAGGACACCTTCATTTATCCTGGGAGCCAAGCCTCTCCTTCCTCCTGTGATGTGACATGCTCTCCGATGGGGCAGCCAACCGGTCCAGCAGGGTGTCATTGCTCCTACAGGCACTCACCCTCCCCTGACAGTGCGACCTCATCGATCTAATACTGCCGCCTCACCTTTCCTCCAAGTCCCACCTCATTCCCTGGCTGTGCAGCCTCGTTTATCTTCCAGTACAACCTCATTTCTCCTCCCAGTACAGCTTCATCCGCTGGCGATGGCAACCTCACCCAATCTTCCATCTCCAACCAGGGCCCACCAGATCTCCAGATGTGGCAGGGGTGAAGAGGAGAGGTGCTTCCCTCAGCACTGGTCCCTATGGCTATGCCTAACCCCTGCCCCAGGCCCAGAAAGGGCCACAGAGGTGGAGTTCTAGATGGACTGACTTGACCAACATTCTGCCATTCCCTCAGCACGCGGCCCATCTCTGGCTGTGACCAGGTCCTCAGAATGGACTCAGGGACATGGGCTCACACACTGTGTCTTCTTGCCTTGTGGTCCTGGCCTGGGCGTTACCCTTTCTGGGGCACATTCGGTAGTGTGCTGGTCAGTATTCATAACCAGCTCTCCAAACGTAGGTCAGAGTGGTGGTGAAATCCACTGGCATCAAGTCAATTCTGCCTCATAGTGAGTCAGGCCAAGACCACACACCTTTAGAAGGGCAGACAACTTCACCTTCCTCCGTCGGAGAGGCTGGTAGGTTTGAACTACCAACCTTAAAGTTAACAGCCTGTAAGGTAGTAAATTACTTAATCTGTTCCCTGGGCCGTAGCCTTTGTTACTCCCACCAAGCAAGCTTCATTTTTCTGATGGATCTGGGTAAGAAGGTAGAAGGTACAGATTGTGTTATATGACTTGGTTGTAAGTGTTACAGTGTTGTGGCTTGCCATCCTGCTGAGTATAAAATCTGACCTCTCAGAAGCAGGAGGGGGCACATCTCACTACCAATAAGAGAGGAGTGGCGGGAGTGGAGGGCATCCTGTGGCTCTCGAGAGCCCTGTGGGTTGCAGCTCCTCAAGTCAGCAGAAAGTTTTGGCAGCAGAACCAGGAGCCCAAGCATGAGCGTGAACAGTAGACTTCCCAGCCCACAGAACAACTATGCTAAGTGCGTTGGGGCAGGAGGCTGACATGTAGAGTGGGGTGCCTCTAGGCACTGAATTGGAGGAGCTGGGTTGGCTGACACTGGGAGCTGGAGCTGAGAGCTTTCAGGCTGAGGTTTACAATGGAGTGGCATACCCTTTAGGCATTTATTGGCAGACCTAAAAGAGCTGCTGGACATTGTAGGCACTCACATTGGTCCCTGTGAGTTGGAATCGACTCAATAGCAATTGAATTTGGTTTTTTTGAAGCCAGGCACAGGTGAGTCCAAGAGGTTGAGGGCCAGCGAGAGGCCTGCCTATGGGCATTGAGGAGAAGGAAATTATCTCCATGGAACAACTATATCTTGGACACATCAATTGAATTGCAGCCTATTAACTTCCCTAATAAGCCCTATAATCATGAGCATCTTCTGTGAGGTCTGTGTAGCCACTGCACTGAATTATCCAAGGACAGTCGGTGTCAAAATCAGTGAGTGAGGTTGGAAGGTGGAGGCAGTCTGACCTCTGCCTTGTGGCAGCCAGCTGCAGGAGCTGGAGAAGGTCAAATGTGGTCCCAACACCGCCATTCTTCTTACAACCTACAGTAGGTAATGCCTAACCCACAGCACCTCCACGGCTAATGTCTTGCTGATGACTGTGGTGGAGCCAGGCCCACTGTGGCTGATTTCAAGCTGCCTGCGTGATGTCACTGGCTGCCAAACTGGGAAGATCTGGGCACTCTGCTCTCACGGTGTGCAAGCCGCCTTCTGCATAGACCCTGGCATGGGTCTCCAAGAGGTGGGAGAGGGCGTCACTAAGCATAGGTTCTTTTACTCTGATAACTCTCCTGCAAGCAGGTACCTGGGAAACAGAGCGCTGACGTTGCTGAGGCCATGCAGGTGGAAAGTGGTGGGGCCGGGTCTGGACCCCAGGGCTAGTAGGCTTTTTCCAAAATGCCATAGGGGCTGGAGCCATGCTGCCTTGTGGTCCACCCCAGTGACCTTCTCTGCCTTGGTTCTCAAGCCCCAAGTTGTCCTGGCTATCGTCAGAAACCAGATGCCCCCCACCCCCACTGCTGGCTACCTTTTGGGCTCCTTGGCACCTGGGAGTTTTGTGGGATCGCCCAAGTTCAGTCTTGGGTCCATCCACCCAAGCCCAGGCCAAGTGTGGACACATCTGCAGGGCTATGCCCAGAGCTCTGGTGTTCCTCCATGATTCCCAGCCCCTTCCTCCTGCCTCTCTCCCTCCCTCCCTCGAGGACAGGGGTTGAAGGCCCAACTTCTGCCATGAGACCTCAGGCGTCTCTAGAAAGGGGGCAGCAATCCCAACAGCCACGGGGAAGAATGGGGTCTGGATGAACCCTGCAGTCCTCTGTAGCAAGAATCACATTCCTTCCCTGTCTCTGTGGCCACCATCTGTCCCTCCCTGAAGCCCACTCTGGGGCCCCAGCCAGAGCCAGGTGTGTGCTTGCCTTACATAGAGCCACAGTCTCTGCTGATGTCTGGGGTGAGATGGGGGTGCTCTGTGCTGGCAGGATCCCTGGCGGAGGGCAAGCCAAGACTGAGACCGGCTAGGCAAAGCCTCGCTACAGTGGGGACAGAGTGGGGCAGGGGGTGGGGCCCAAGGGCCACAGAAGGGAGTAAAATGAGTGAGTTTGGATTTGAGCAGTTAAGTAGACACGGGCAGCCACAGGTCAGTAGGAACAAAAGGTCCAAAATAACGTGTGAGGTCAAGGGGCAAACCCTAGCACACACCCATCCCCCAGAGAGGGCAGAGTCCACATACCCAGTCTGGGCAGCAGGCAAACCAGCAGCTGAGGACTAAGCTCACCCTACTCAAAAGTCTGCAGCTCCTCCCTGAGGGCCCAGGGGCCTGGGTCTGACTCCAGACGGACACTTGAGTGTCTTCTGATGTCCCACCCTTCTCATCCCAGAGGTCTCACGCCTGCAAGCCTTTGCCCATCTGTTCCCACCACTGCCCTCCTGCTCCCGCTGGCCAATTAGCTTTTGCACCTTCTTGAAGAAGAGTTCTAGGCACCTCCCTTGTGTCCTCTATGACTCACCTCAGTGCTACCCCAAGAGGTAACTGGACCCTCATACTATATAGTACAATTGGACATGACGGTCTCCCCACCTGAATGTGAGCTGCACAGGGGACAATCCTGGGTCCCTGGAAGCGAATACACAGAGTGGAGCCCACAGCAACCAAGAAGCCCTGAAGTCTGCTGGTGCTGGGCCCTTGTGGTTCTACTCCAGGCCTACCCACTCCCAACCTACCTGAACCTCCTCCTCCCCCAGCAGCTCCTCATCCTCAGGACTCAGCAAAGCCAAGCCACGGATGAACTGCCATGGACTGAATTGCCCCCCACGGGTCATGCACCGTGCTGGATACTCAACCACTGTCATCTGACTGTATCTCTGTGACAACTCTCTGGACTGCCTTGTCACCCCATTTACAGGCAAGAAGTGAGAGCCTCGAGAGACAGATTGAGCTGCTCAAGGTCACATAATTGTAAGATATGGTGAATTTGCACCCAGGTCCCGTGCTGTGGAGATTTCCTCTGAGCAGGAGGATGAAGGGGCTGAGGCCAAGCAGAGCCTCTAGGGTAGCGCCCTGAGGGCGGGGAGGCCTGCCCACAGGGCTCAGCAACCTTGCCCCTGGCCCCTTCCTTCACCAGAATCACCCGGGATCCCCGAAGCCATCAGCAGCCAGCCCTCTCCTGTCTCCCCACAGTTGGTGCTCCCCACGCCCCTGCCCCAGGCCCTGGGAGCAGCTGTGGTGACCTCATCCAGCCCTGCCCCAGGCGGCTCTGGGGAGGGCCAGCAGCTGTGCCCCAGCCCTGCAGGCTGGCTCCAGGAGGGAGAGAAGGAGGAGTGGGCACAGTGCCAAGAAAACCATCTGCTCTCCCAGGGGCAAGGCCACCCGCACAGACACTGGCCTCACCCCCAGGGGGCTGCCCTTGGCCCTCTGTCCCCATGCCAGGGTGCTCCAGAGCCACGGGGCAGCCCACCCAGACCGGAGCAGCAGCCCTCATCTGCCATCTGTCTTCCCCTGGAGACGGCGAGGTCCTTGCAGGACACTGTTGGAGCACCATGAGTGTCCAGAGAGAGTGAACAAGTGCTCGGGGGATGCTGCAGGGGCAGGGGGCAAAAGCCCTGGGTGAGCTGCCTGCCCCGGCCCGCCAGGCCCGGCTATGAGCCCACAAAAGCCTCTGGGGAGCCTCCAGCCCTACACATCTGCTCAGCTGGCAGGTGCCTCTGGCAGAGGGCAAGCCCCTTCCCCCAAGGCCCCAGCTCAGGTTACAAGAGGAGGGAGGCCAGCTGAGGACAGGGAGAGGGAGATGGGAGGGGGAGGGGGAAGAGAGGAGAAGGCAGTACAGCTTCCCAGAAGGAAGTGGGGAGAACTCAGATCTCTGGATGGGATTCCAAGTCAGAGAGGGAGGAGCTTGGCCCAAGGTCACAGCACCTACCAGAGGGTCAAAGAGAAGTGGGCGTCCTGGGCAGGCAGCTCTGGATGCAAGACTGACCCTGAGCAAGTCACTGTCTTCATCCATCATAGCTAACCCCAGAAAGGCCCATTTGGCTTCCCCAGGCAGACACTCGTGGCCTGGAGTAGTAGAGGAAGCTTGGACATGCTGAATAGCTGACACCTAGGGGTGAAGGCAGGTGCCCCCGTGGTATAGCGGTTAAGCATTGGGCCACTAACTGCAAGGTCAGCAGTTCAAAACACCATTCACTTCAAGGGAGAAACACAGGGACTTTTCTACTCCCGTAGAGTTACAATCTCTGAAAACTCACAGGGCAGTCCTACCAGGGTCACTGAGTCAGCACTGACTCCATGGCAGTAAGTGAGAGGAATGAGGGACCCACAAAAACCAAACCTAACTCACTGCCATCATGTCAATTCTACTGACCACACCACCAGGGCTCCTAGGGATGGAAGGGGGGCATTAAAGGAACCTCCCCACCATTGTAGCCATGCATGCACCTCACCTACACCTACATTCTGAGTCTCCTAGAGGTCAGGATTGGAGGCCCCACCACTGAACTGGGGGTGGGGGTGGTTCCTTCCCCCAAGCAATGAATAAACAGTCATGACACCTGGCAAGTCTTTCTAGCGACCTAATATGTATCTCTTGGACCTGGGTCCTATTACCATCCCATTTTCAGTTAGCCAAGGCCACACAGGGTGAGCAGCAGAGCTAGTGTCCATTCCTCCCGTTTGCCTCTGGTTCCTAACTTCACTACCTGTTCACCTGGGGGGGGGGGGGAGGGGAGGGGGCGTGCCTCATCTCAGAACACTCAAGAGTACTGAAGGACACCTGGGGAAGAAAGGGGGCAGGGGGACTGGGCTTGGCGCTGGACCTCCACCCTATCTTGAGCTTATCTTCTCTCTGGGGCCCAGGCCACCAACAGTGCTCCTTCTGCACCTTCCCACCTGGGGTTGGAGTTCCGGCAGGGGCTTGGCATTCTAGGCCTTGGCTCTGCAGGGCCCTGCTTGGTCTTCCAGCCTCAGGCCCTGCAGGCTTGGGCCAGCACAGCCCTCAGGAAGCTCTCTAAAAGCACCCCCAGGTCCTGACTGAAGGTTCTCCCTCACCTCCAAGCACCCACCGCTCATTAGCTAGCCTCCCAGGGTAACTGAGCAGTTTTTAAGCCTGGATCGGAATGGGTGTCCTTGTGGCATTCCTGGCATAAGCTGTGGCACTCAAGGTCAGGAAGCCAGGCTGGCTCTTCTCCAAGCAGCACTGTGTGCTGTACAGTCTGGGGGCCACCGGCCAGTTCTTGGGGAAATGTCCACTACCTTTTCATAGGCCCCCGGTAGGTGCCTAATGGCTGCAGCCCTAGATTAAAGTGAATTGCCATCAGCCCCTGGACTGCTGACCAAGGGGGCTTCAAACTGGCCCAGCCCTGTCTGTCCTCAGGGCTCCATTGGCAGGGGGCGGCCAGGGAGCACCGCAGAAGAAAGGCTGGACCCTGTGGGGCTACACTACAAGGAGTGGGGGGCTGGAGGGGAGGTAGTATTTGGAAGGCGTCATGGGCAAAGATTAGCTTGGTTAGGGGAACCTAGCCAGAGCATTAGACTCGGCTAGTTGCCCTCTACTATACTGCATTCACTGCCATCGAGACGATTCTGACTCACAGTAACCCTACCGAACAAGGCAGAATCGCCCCCTGTGACTTTCTCTCTCAGTAGGAGTAGAAAGCCTCCCCTTTCTCCTGTGTAGTGCCTCGTGGAACTGCTGACCTGATTTCTCTTCTCGGGTTGCTCATCTGAGGTATGAAGATAGCAACAGTAGCTGTGTCCCAGGCTTGCCGAGCCGACTCAGGGCTAAGTGAAAGCAGGGGCGTACGGCAGGTGCCATCCCACGCTGGAACCATTCAGGGGCTACAGCAAGGGCCACACATTGGGAGAGGGGAGAGATGTGGTCGGGGGCTGGTGACTGAGAGGCGAGACCTTGAGTGTCACTCCTGGGCCCCAGGACTGGCTGCTAGGGCAAGAGCAGAGGCAGTATACCTGCTCCTCTGTCCATCCCACCAGATGGGAGCTCCTGGGGCACAGCGGCTGTTCTTTTTCGTACCGTTCTAGAGGCCAGCTCTGGGATTTCTGTGGCAAGCTGGTCAGCCCTGCAGCAGGCTCTCCTCCTCTCCACCCAGGTTCTAGCCCAGAGGATTCCTAAACTCCTGGGGGGAGGGGGGTATACATTCACATGCATTTAAGGTGGTGGCTCAGCCCCTTAGAACTAAATGCATGGGGGTCAGGTACCATATCTCTGGGAGGACAAAAGGGGTGAGGCAGAGAAGAGGGAGCTCAAACTGCACAGGCTGCTTGGAAAAGGAGCTGGTCCATGCTGAGAGGAATAACAAGGAACGGAGGCTGACAAGTGGGAAGCCCAGGCGCTAAGATCTAAGGCAGGCATCCTCAAACTTTTTTAACAAGGGGCCAGTTCACTGTCCCTCAGACCCGTTGGAGAGCCGGACTATAGTTTTTTTTTTTAAAAAAAACTATGAACAAATTCCTTGCAGACTGCACATATCTTAGTTTGAAGTAAAAAAATAAATGGGGCAAAAACACCCGGCAGGCCGGATAAATGTCCTCGGTGGGCCGTAGTTTGAGGACACCTGATCTAAGGCACCACAGTGGAATCTAAGCCTTCACCTGGCCTACCTGGTAATGCACAGACTCATGAGTCCACTGGCTGAGAGCCTGCTAGAGAGGGTCTAAGGTAACAATTCACAACCTGTGGGTCACAACCCCTTTGGGGGTTCAACAACCCTTTCACAGGGGTTGCCCAATTCATAACAGTAGCAAAATGACAGTGATGAAGTAGCAAGGAAAATAATTTTATGGTTGGGGGGTCACCACAACACGAGGAACTGTATGAAAGGGCCACAGCAATAGGAAGGTGGAGACCCACTGGTCTCAGGGGACTGCAAATGGGTATGACCGAAGAGCTAAGACCTAGGCGAGACTGACCGTTAGCCAGGTTTCCCAACAACTCCAGAATCGGGGCAGGGACGCTCAGGGTGGTGTGCCGAGTTCCAGAATCATGCAGGTCTTTGTTCAAACCACTCAAGCATGGCCTGAGTTTGGAGGACGATCCCAAGGGACGGAGCGGAAATCAGTGGCTTGAGACAGAATGGCATTGCCAATGAGCTGGGAACTCAAGCAAAAGTGGGACTCGAGTGGCCTGAGTTCGGGGGCAGCATGGACTGTGGGAGGGAGGTCAGGCCTGGAAGGGACTAGGGGAGGGCCAAGAATCCAAACAGAGCAGTTGGGACGTGACTGGCTCCCCAGGCAGAGAAACTGAGGAGTCCCCAAGGGTTCTTCAGCAGGAGAGTGCCTTGGGGTGGAAGGACGGGCTGGCGGGTGGGGGCTGGGCTAGCACTGGCTTTGGGAGATGGAAACACGTGAGGAAACAGAATTGCTTCTGGAATCTAGCTTCGGCAGGCTCCAGCTACGATGCCTGCCAAGTGAGAGAGCTTTGTGGGCCTCCAGTTTTTCAACTGCAAAATGGGGTTATTAACACATTTCCGGCAGGACCCAGGGAGGATGAAATGAGAAAATTCACGTGAAGTGCCTCACAACTGCCTCACAACCAGATCCTCCATCCTCTTCCTGCGGGAGGCAAGCCCCCTTGGAGACCAGGAAGGTTTCTCTGAAAAGAGGGAGGCCCTGGAGTAGGGGGGAGGGTGTGGGAGGCCCCTCCCCCACACACCACCTGGCCCCCTCCCACCTCCACATATGGGTTGGGGGGTGGGGAAAGGCAGCAAACAGCCAAACCCTCCCCAACAGGAGTTGGTTTCCATGGTAACCAGGGTGCCAGGAAAGGGGGTGGGGGTTAGCTCCAGATCCAGCTGTCCCCCTGAGCACCCTACCCGGCCCCAGAGCCTCAGCTAATGCCCACCCAACACCCTGAACCCCCATCTGTCTGCTCCGGGGACCAGCTGGGGCTGCCATGAACACTGCCTTTGTGCGGTGCTCAGTGTCCGGCCCCTGGTACTCCCAGGGGCAGGGTGAGTAACTGCAAGCAGGAGTCCCACGTTCGACTCCATCCACACCTGTACTCACACACTTCCACCGCGAGAGGCCGTCTCCAGACAGCACGGGCTCTCTGTCCCAAGGAACCCCTCTTGGCTCCTGGAAACAGGCGGTTTGTAAGTCACAGCCCCTAAAGGACCAGTGACCCAGTTAAGGACCTTTGGAGACAATGGAGAAGTCTGAGTGCGAGAGAGCTTTACTCCGGCCCTCCTTGGATCACCCCCCCTTCCCCCTCCCCCATCAGCCCTTATCCACCCAGGTCTCCACAGCTCCCTAGGACCCCAAGGACTGAGGGAAGCTCATTGACAGTAGAACGGGTTGCCCCAGGAGCTGGGTGCTCCCTTCTCTGGGAGCCAGTGGTAAGGCATTCAGCTCGAGGAAGAAGCATGGAAGGGGTATTGGGCTTGCTGGTTCCCCTAGAGACAAGAAACCACTTGGAGGGCAGAGGGAGACGTCTAGGCAGGTGCCTCTCCTATTTCCCAAGTACCCACCCAGGTTGGAAGGCAGGTCCACAAGCTGCTGGTGAGGCGGCTGCAGGGTGCAGGAGTCTGCTAGCTGCTGGTGGACACCCCTGCAATAGCTAATGCACCCATTTCCCAGAGGGCCACATCCACAGGAACATGAGCACCCTTGTCACACCCCACAAGACTCAGAGGACTGCCAGAGTGCACAGTGCCACAAGGTCACTGTCACCAGCTGCCATGAGCAAGGAAAGCAGCTAGCAGCGGGGGTTCAATTCCCTGGTATGTGACCCCAGGACACACTTCCTCTCTCAGGTCAGGTTCCTGACATGAGAACAGGACGTAGGTCAGGACCCATCTTGCAGGTGGTGTGTGGGGTTTATAGGAGGTGCACCTGGCTGGGGTTGGAATGGGTGCGTCCCCCCTCAGGCTGTCCCTAGGAACCTTTCACTCCTCAGCACCCTCCAACAGGACCCCTGCTGCTCCTCAACCTCCCTTTGGTGGCAGTCAGTCTCTGCACTCAGGCCAGAGGCCTTCCTTTGGGGGTTTGCAGAGAGGGGTGCCCAACCTGCAGCAACTGGGGGCTGGGAAGCTGATGAACTTTCGAACCCGCAAACAACCCCCCACCTCCCACCCCACCCCGCGCGCCGTTCATTACCTTAACGCGAGTTAAAAATAACCGTCTCATCTTTTTAGTCTGTCTGCAATTACCGCCTGGCACGGCGCTGCCCGCCATCGTCCCGCTGGAGCGGCGCCAGGTGGCAGGCGGGGCCCTCACCCTGTCTGTCGGTCTGTCTGCCTCCAGTACCCACCCCCACCTCTTCCCCCGCGGTGCAGCCACACCAGGGGCCTCCTGGCAGCCGCCTCTGGGGCTCCCCAAGTTGCGGGGGAGGGGGCTGGAATCTAGGAGCTGGTGGTGGCAGGAGAGTCCTCCGGGAGCTGAGGACTGGGGTGGGGGCGCCAGAGCACGGCGGCGGGGGAGGGGTGCCGGGAGGCCCGGGAAGCCGGAAGGGCCCGAAGCGCGCCAGCGCTCGTGGGTGGGTGTGAGCAGGTGGCCGTGGGAGTCTGCCGGGCGTGCCAGCAACTGTGCCAGGAGCGGCTGGCACGGGCTCGTGCCCAGGAGGCGGGCAGCTGCCAGCCCCCAGCTCGTGCAGTGAAGGGGGTGAGGACACCCCCCCATCCCAGGGCTCACACAGCCTCCTCCCACACCCCCAGCAGCCCCTGGGGCTGGGGATCCCCGTAGGACAAAGGAGAAAGTAGGGAGCCCCTTTGGAGCAGTCTGAGTGGAGGGAGGAAGGGAGACCCCTTATACTCACATCCAACATTCACTGGGGCTGTGGTCAGGCACTCCTCTGGGCCTGAGCCCCTCTCCTCCAGCCCCTACCCCACTGGGACCTTCGGGCCTGCAGCAGAAGCATCAGCTCCACCCTACCCTGCCTCACTCTCAAGAACCTGGCTGCTCTGGTCCCAAGGGAGGTCCCCATCCACTGTCCCCCACCCCCACCCAGCCTGGAGACACGAGTGGAAAGTGCCTGGGCCTGGCCCCCAAGCTCCCAGTGGACTGGCAGCCAGGAAACAGAAGCAGGCAGAACCCCACCAGGGCGCACACTGTGAAGCGCACAAGGTCTCAGATCAGCCTGGAAGGTTTCCTGGAGGAGTCCGAGCCTCAGAAAGGTGGGTCTGCAGCATCTGAAAGAAAGTGGGAGGCCCGACCCAGACAACCATACTCTGAGACTTGCAGGAGGGAGCTGGGGGAGCTCTGTCCAAGTCTGGCAGCTCCTGCCACCTCCCACCCCAACCGCCCCAACCCCAGGGACACCACCAGCCTCTCTGGCAGCAAGCCAGCCTCAGCCTAGCCACTCCCTAAGTGTCAGGTGATTTGGGGATCCTGTGCATGCCAGGGGCTAGCCTTCACTTCCTCTCTCACAGAGGGAACCCAGGGCACGACCAAGCATTTTAGCCTTTCCTGGGCTGGCCCATTCTGCCTTGCCCATGTCACCTCCCTGCCATCCTGCCCCCCTGGCACATCCAAACTGCCCCCAAACGCAGCCTGATGTCGGACATGTGTCATCAGCAATCTTTGGAAGACTCCCCCAAATTCTCACCTCCCCAGTGAAGGACTGGATCAAATATCACTTTCTCCAGAGGACATCTGTCCCCTAGGGCATCAAGCCTGCCCTTACCCCCACCATGCCAGCCCTTCTTAGCGGTGAAACATGGGGTCTGGATGAGCACTGGGCACCCGAAGATAGGCCAACACCTTCCCCATGGCTCCTCATCCTTACTCACCCCAGGGACTCAAGGATGACACATTGGGAGGGGGCAGGAGGGTGGAGCACTGGGCCCTGACCCCACCCCTGACACCCCTCAGCCAGTCTGAGTTTGGTGGGGAGTTGGGGGTGGCCTCTCCACTGATCCCTGAAGATTAGCAAGGAATAGGGAGCAGAACATAGGCATGGGCAGCCCCTAGAATGAGAGGAGAGAGGCTTCCCAGGGAGCCTGGGTAGAATAAGTGGAAGTGAAGAACCCCCTCCAATGCCTGGGTGGTCTGTGCCAGAACCTAGGTCAGGAGCCCAAGCCTCTCCAGTAACCCAGGCCAGGGCTAAGCCCTCCAGGGCGCCTTCCTCCCAGAGCCCAGGCGCAGAGAGGACCGGTGCGTCTCCAGCAGCATGGTGCAGTGGAAGCTGCATCCAACGAGCAGGCAGCAGACCTGGGCCTGCATCCAGGGCCTGCTGCTCACTGATGACTTAAGAGTAGTCCCATCTCTTTCCAGGCCTCAGTCTCCCAGTCTGAGAAATGAACTCATGAGACTCAGGTCTCTCCAACCACATTCCCAGCCATATATCAGGATTTATAACACCTTCAATGTCCTCCCCTGCCAGCCCCCAGCTGCTAGGAGGATACTGTGCCCGGGGCTCTCTGGGGCATCTAGACAATCAAGGAAGGGCATCTGGGGCTCTGGATGGAGCCACACCTGGGTCGGAGTGTAGCTTTCCCATTGACTGTGTGACCTTGGGCAGTTCACTCTTCCATTCTGAGCCTCAGTGTCCTCCTCTGTAAATGGGGACAGTAAAACCCATCTTGAGGACCTCGAAGACATCAAAGGAGACATGAAAAGGCACCTGGCACAGAGCTTGGCTCCAAGACTCAAATGAACTGCCGTTCTCTCCCCATCCCCATCCTCTCTCTTCCCCCATCCTCATCAAGCCCCAGCTGGAGCTCCACCTCCTACAGGAAGCCCTCCTGACCAACTCTGGTCCACAGACCTCTCCTTGCCTCAGCAGCCTCTGCGCCACCCACAAAACACAAACACCATTTCTTGTCTACAGCCACAGCACAGCCTCCCCGTGGTCACTCTTCTTTTTTTGGCTAGACATGCATTGGGGGCCTTGGTGCCAGGCTCTATGCTGGGTGCTTCAGGTCCCAAAAGGGCTATGACCCAGCCCCTACCCTTGCCTTGCAAAGGGGGGGGGTGTGGACAGAAATGAGCCAGAACCGAAATGGCCAAGAACCAAGGCAGGCAGAGAGGGCCAAGGAAGGGGCAGTCCTAAGCTAGCTAAAAAGGGTTCTGGAAGGCTTCCTGGAGGAGGCATCTGCTTACAGACAGGAGCTGTATCTATAGGGAAAGGTGGGTGGTGAGACAAGGCAAGTGGAGCAGGAAGGGCAGTGGGAGCAAAGCCCAAGGCCAGGGCACACCAGAGAGGAATGCTCTGGTGGGGATTGAGCCCAAAGGGACTGCAGAGAGGATGGGGAAGGAGATTCCCATCTGCTTCTGCACCCTGTGCCCCTCACCCCAACAGTGGCTCACTACTGAGACAGGGAAGCTGCCAGTGTGTGGCCTGAGAGTCTTGGGCTCCCAGGTCAGGACACATGACCCTACACTGCAGCCACTGGACATCTTGAACACCCCACCTGCACATGCCTCCCTCACCCCACCCCCACCATTCCACCTCCTGGCTCTGGCTCTGACCCTGACTTCTCTGACCACCTGGCACATGCCATACCTCACTCAGAAAGACCCCTTCCCCCAGAGAGAACCTGGCACTCAGTCTGAGCTCGCCCCCTAGGCACAAACCCTCTGACCTGCAAAGGCAGACTATACCCATGCCCCCGAGGAACTGACGGGCACACAGGAGGAGCTGGGTCTGGAGGCCACAACTCTTTCAAGATGGCTCCCCACTTCCCACTGCTGGCACGCTGGCCTCCCAGGGGCTCCCCTGCCCCTCCCCCACCCTAAATGCATCTGGGCTCAGAAAGCCAGGGTAAGTGGGAGACATGCAGTCTAGGGTGGGCAGGGCCAGATCGCCAGCCCACAGGCACCCTTGCCCTCAGACCAGTAGGGGTCACCACCAACACCTTCATGCTGATCCAAATTGGGGGGTGGGGGTGGAAACAGCTGCCCCGTGGAGAACTCAGAGCTTTCCAGGTCACCTGACAGAGTTCCCCTGACTCCAGGTAGGCTGATGCCCGCCCTAAGGTGAACACCCAATGCCACGGGAAGAGCTATGGGTCCCCGGTTGCACTCCACATCCTCAGGGGAGCTCCAGGGAGTGCATGCAGTGGGAAGGGCTGGAGTGGGAGGCGGGGAGAACGCAGCATTGGCCCCAAGCCTTTACTCTTGCTCTTTAAGGGGGTGCTCTAGTGGCGAGGGTAAAACAAGAGTAACACAAAGCCAACGAGAGGAGGCTGATGGGGACCCCACGATATTCCTCAGCTGTGCCCTCAAGGGCAGGGTGGGTGTAACCCAACTAGAATCCCTCCAGCGAGCCTGAAAGTAGTAAGCCCTTGTTGCCCCAGCAGACTTCCCAGTCCGCTGCCAGGACACGCGCACACACGGTTCACATCCCCATCGGCCGTACCCCGGCCCCAAGCCCTGGGCGGACACTCTGGCCTCTGGTGGCGCCCCAGAGGGCTTCCCGACCGCCTACCTTGTGCCTAGGCGCACCCAGACAGTATCCCCAGTTTCCCCCGCCCCAGCCAGACGTCCCCACCTTCCAGCCAGCCGAGCTGTTGCTGTCGCCTTTATCCTTGAAGTAGGGCACGTAGCGGACCATCCAGTCGTAGATCTGAGAGAGCGTGAGCCGCTTGTCCGGCGCGCTCTCGATGGCTTTGGTGATGAGGTCGGCGTAGGACAGGTTTCCCCACGCGTTCCGCCGCGAGCTCTTCGCTTTCCGCAGCTGTCCGACCTCTGCGCCCAGGGGCTGCGCCGGGGCCATCGCCGGGGCCGTCGCCCGACGCTCTGGCCCGCAGTCCTCGGCGCACTCAGCCACCCCTGCACCCAGAGCTCCGTCCTCGTCGCCGGCCAAGTCGGGCTGCGGCAGGGGCCAGGTACAAGAGCGCGGCCGGCTCTGCGGCGCGAAGTCCGGGTCCACGTCCACCTGATGCGCTCGCAGCTTCGCAGCCATGGTCCCGCCGGTCTCCGGCAAGGCGGGGAGGGAAGCTCCTCGGAGGGTGGGCGGGCGGCTCCGGGATCTGCGCGCCCCGGGGAGGCCCGCGGGAGGGGTCCCTGGCGGCGCCGCCTCAACCGCGGGGCGCCATGGGCCGGGGCGCGGAGGCAGGTGGCTGGACGCGCAGGGGAGCACGAAGGCAGAGAAAGACGCGGGGAGTGAGGGGGCGGCGGCCCCGGAGCCCAGCGGGCACACACCTCGCCCAGCGCCGCTTCTAGCACCTGCCGCCTGCCTGCGCCTGCAGCCACCACCGCCACCACCGCTGCCGCTTCTCCCCGGGCGCCGGCCCCGCGCGCGGGCCCCGCTCTCCCGGTCCGAGGCCGGATTGCACCATGCCTGAACCCGATCCCGAGCCGGAGCCCGCGCCGCCGCCGCCGCCGCCCGGTGAATGCCGCCGCCGCCGCTGCCGCCGCCGCCGCTCGGGCTCCAGCGCCAGCTCCCGCGCCCGCCGCGCTCAGCGCCGGCAGCACCTCGGGATGGGCGGGGGCCAGGGAGGGGCGGGCTTAGCGAGGAGGGGTGGGGCGTGCACGCCCGCGGCCGCGGAATCCTCCGCCCGCCCGGTGCCGTGCCCGCGGGCCGAGGGCTCCGAGCGCAGAGCTGTCAGCTCGGGCGACCCCGCCGCAGCCCCACCACCCAACAGCGCCGCCTACGGAGCAGGGGAGGAGCGCTAGCTGCTGACCCCGCCCCCTGCTCGGTGCTCGGGGGAGGGTGCTCGGGGGCGGGGCCCGAGCTCTCCTATTGGCCCGAGGTAGGGTTGCCCCGCCCAGGGACTCAACAAGATCCCTCCCAGAAGCGCGTCAGCGGGTTTTTGTTACAACCAGGGGTTTCCCGGGGCAACGGAATGGGGCGGGGCTCAGCATCCTGGTCCCGCCTTCAACCTCCCCGGGAAACATGCCCCGCCCCTTGGTTCTGGACTGGGGAACCTGACTGGATGGATGACAGGGTTCGCCTTGGGAGGGGTGGTGGGGGGGCCTGGGCTGCTGTGGGGTGGAGGAAAGGGTCCAGAATAGCTAGGTTGTAGGTCGGGAAGTTAGGGACCCTAGTGGCACAGTGTGTTAAGTATTGGACTGCTAACCACAAGGACAGTCCCTCTTCAAAGAAAATTAAGGAGTTAATTCCTACTCAGAGGGACTCTATAGGACAGAGTAGAACTGCCCCTGTGGGTTTCTGAGATTAACTCTTCACGGAGTAGGAAGTCTCATCTTGCTCCTGCGGAGCAGCTGGTGGTTTCAAGCTGCTGACCTTGAGGTTAGCAGCCCAATGTGTGTAACCCACTATGCCATCAGGGCTTCCTGTAAAGATTTCTAGCCTCAAAAACCCTAGTCTGTCTGCAATTCTAGTCTGTCCTGAGCCGGCAGGGGGATCACTGGGCGTCAAAACCGATTCTGTGGCAGCGGTGGGGCAGGTCAGGCTTAACCACTATTTCAGCTTCCCCATCTACAAGCAGAATCACCAAAGTCGGTCTGGTTTGCGGTCAGATTCCCTTCCTAACAAGTTGCCAGGTGGTGTACCGGGGACACTCCTCTAGCACTCTTAGGAGGCTCTCACAGGGCCAGTTGGAACAAGGGTGGTGTCTGGAGAGGGTGCTGCTCACTCATTTGACAAATACTAATTGAACCCCTTTGGCACCTTCCTCTGCGTCGGATACTAAGCAAAGTGCAGGACAGGAGGACAGAAGGCCTGGTGGAGGAGGTGGATGTTAATCTGAACATCACATGACCTTGGAAGGGAGAGGCTGGTTGGGAGGTGGGGCAGCCCATGACCTCATTCCACGGGGTTCTGGGCTAGGCTTCCAGCTACCACTCCACACCCCAGCCTTTGCTCAGGGTCTACCCGCTGCCTAGAACTCTCTCTCCCCTTCTCAAAGAGTTCATCCGAGCTTCTCCCTTCACAGCCCAGCTCAGGTGTCTGCTTACCCTTGCTTGCCCAGGCCACATGTTCAGTCAACAACACCTTGTGTGGCTTAAGCGGAGTCTTGCTTACTTGCCAATGAGGTTGGCCATCAGAGGTTCTGAGTTGGGAAGTGACTTGGCCAGCTGGCCTGACCAGGACTAGAATCCCAAGCTCTGACATGCCCCCACGCCCCCCACTACCACCCCCACCCAGCCTGGAAAGAGAGAGACAGGTTCGCAGGGCTGTAGTGGTTCAGTGTAGAAGTCTGTTCTGACTCAGAGCAGCCCCCAGGGTAACGAAAGGAAACACTACTTGCTCCCTCACCATCTTCACATTAGTTGAGCCTGACCCATTGTTACAGCCATGTGTCAATCCACCACCTCGAGGCTTTTTTTTTTTTTAACAGACCGTCTACTTTACAAGCATCATGTCCTTGTCCAAGGAAGAAGATGTCAATTCTCTGAGCACTGAGGAGGGCTGGGCCCAGGGTCCAGGACAAAACCCCTGTCCCAGTAAAAATTCCTTCCTTCTAGCTTAGGTTCCCAGGAGTGGGGCCAAGGGTGAGGGTGGTCCCCCAGGATGACAGCATGCCCAGCCTGCAGATGCCTGGCACAGCCATCTGTCTTAGTCACAACCTGAAGGTGAGCATGCCAGCTGTTGGCTGGCCCTCAGGCCCCCTACACACAGGCAGCCCTCAGGGACCTGAAGTCACAGCTCCATCCCCTCCTAAGCTCTCACAGACCCTCCCTGCTTAGGGAGTCCACTTTGGAGTCTGGCCCGTCCATCCGGTGACCTGAGGGCCTGGCAAGCCTGCAGCTGTTCTTCAACCTGAGCCCAGCCTATACTGTGGGTTGGGGCCTGCTGGAGCTCATACCAGAGCTGAAAGGGTTTTAGTTGGGGTCCTGGCACCCTCTGCCCAGCACGTAGGGCACCACTGCGGGGCCAGGTTGGCAGAGATGCCTTGGAGCCTGACTCAGGCTCTCTCTGGCCCCTGCCCTGCCTGGTGTCAACAGCTGCTGCCTGCAGTCTTCTCTGGGACCCGTGCCCACACACAAACTCACACCCCCAGGTGCAGGATGACACACATTCTTCATTCCCACCTTACTCCTGCTCACCCAGTCCTTTAGAGACGGTAGAGCTTGGTAACTAGGTTCCTACTTTGCTCAAAGCCCCTGTTCTATAGGGGTCACATAATAGCATTCCGTTCATAGGACTGTGGAGGAATTAAATGAGATTATGAATGTCAATACCCCACCTCCAGGTGCTCAAAAAGTCCCAGCAGTTGTTACTTGTTGTTGCTGCTCCCACCTCTCCTCCCTTCCGAGGGCCCTGCCGGCTCTCATGATGCCCACCATGCACACACCACTCACAAGCACACTTGCAAATGTCCCCGCTAACAAGGGACCCACACCTTCCTTAGCACCGCGAGTACCTTCTAGGGCCTCTACTCCCCTCCCCCAAGCTTGCTTCCGAAATCCTAGTCTCCGCCCCCTCCCCACCCCTCCCCATCGTACTCCCCCTTTCCCCGCCTGCCCCTCCCACTGGCTGCCACACTGCCTTCAGTGCCCTTCCACCGGCTCACTTTTCCGTGCCTGCACACTTGCTCTCTCTCACCCACCCACACAGGCGTGCTTCGTCCACTCGGCTAGTCCGTGGGGCCCCAAAGGCTTGCACGCAGAACCAAAACAATCCCAGTGCACACCTCAAATGGGTCTGCCCCCTCCCTGTGGCAACAGCTCACAGGAGCCACACAACCCTTCCAATGCCACGGGCACGTCTCACCCACCCCCTCCGCAGAGGCACTCCCCACCCCCACTGCTTCCGCCCCGGCTGATCCCCTCCTCCAGTCCCAGCTCCCCAGCCCCTCCCAGCTCTCAGAATAGCCCCTGCTGCAGCCACCACCGCCACCACTGCCTCTGCCACTGCTGAGCTGTCAGGGCCCGCCAAAGCCCGCTCCCCGCCGCTCCCTGCCAGCTCACCCGGCTCACGCAGGGCAAGTGAGGACAGGAAGACAGGCTTCTCCGGGGCCTGCTGGGCACAACCACCCTGATCCCTACTTCCAAAGCCCACCTAGAAGGAAGTCAGCTCTCCGGAGATGTCCCTGCCACTTGCTCAACTTGTCCCCATTCCCCAGAGGGCCTTGCCTGAGTCCCCTGGCCCTCCTGCCTCCCCTTGGTGGAGGTTGGAGAAACTGAGGCACAATCTGGCAGTAAAACCAAACCAGACCAAACCTGGCTAACCAGTTTGTAGGGGTTCTCGGGAGGTGGGTGGGGGGAGGGATGTGAAGAGGACCCTTCCCTAATCCACACATAGTTACTAAGCCACATGTCACCCCGCTCCCCACCCCACCCCCATCCCCCAGTGCAGAGCAGAGCCTGGCTGACATTTGATGCCACAGTTGATAGGGAAAAAAGAATAGCCCAGAGGTGCTGTCTGGGGACACCTCTGGAGGGGGAGGGACTGGCGCCCAGAAGAGGCACACAAGGCCTCCAGGGTGGACAGGGGGAATGTCTGCAGAGCCCAGAGGGGACCTCAGGACAGCTGGGAGAGCCTCCAGGGCAGGCTGAGGCCTGGCTCAGGCCTGGTGTCCTGAGGGAGTGGGTGGGGCTGAACTGAGAAGGCAGGGCTGGGGGCTGAGCATTCACAGCCATGCTGGGCAGAGTTTGTCTGCTTTGGGGCAAAAACTACTGAGTGTCCAAGAATGTGGGGGCTCTTGCCCAGAGGCCCAGAGGTTCTCCTTAGCCAGGTCACTTCACCCCACCAGCAGTAGTAGAGAATTAGCACCTATGTGAGCCCCTCTTACCGGCTGGGCTTGGCTCAGCGCATCCATCATTCCATTCAGCCCTGTTTCCAGATCCTATACTATTTTTTAAGAACTGATCATGAGCTTTCTTAATTTCTATGGTCTTTCATATATACATGACAAAACATTTTCCATTGCAACATTGTTAACGTGTGCACTTTAGTGACATTAATTTCATTCATTGGGCCCTGTGGCCGTAGCCATCTCGCTAAACTTTCCTGAGCACTAACTGCCAGCCCCTGCAGAGCACCTGGCTCCCCAAGAGGGAGACCTTGTTCCTTGTCACAGCTCTCTGTGGTGTCCCCAGCCCAGCCCCCAGAGCAGGACATAGTCAGCCAGTGTCTGCTGGATGAGTGACTGGGCGCTCTCTGACCGCATAACCCCCTGCAAGGTACATGGCTCCCACTTTCTGCCTGAGGAAATGAGACCTGTGGGAGGCAAGGTAGGAGCCTGCCAGCCTGGGACTGTAATAGGACTTGTTCCTTAAAAAGATGACCTTGGGACAAGTCACTTCCCTTCTCTGGGCCTCAGTTTTCCTCCTCTGGAAAATGGGGGTGGTGGTTCTTCCCTCCTGGGATGGTTTTGGGATGACGAAGATCACATGTGGGAAGGTGCGCACAGAGCGTGGCACAGGGTAAATGTCCGACCCCTCTCTCCATCTCCTCTCCATCCCATGTTTTCCTAGAGGCTCTAAATTCGGGCAGGCAAACTTTTGAGTCAGAGGACCCAATCCTGTCTCTCACAACAATTTCAAAACTATTTGAGAGCCATAAATACATTTTTACCAACTAATGAGATCACGATGATCTGAATAATATCCTTTACATTTTTTAATAAATGCAACTATGATGGCTTTATTTTCATGTTCAATTTTATTTCAGAGCCACAAAGCCGCGCATGGCTCTTGGAGCTGCCATTTGCTGACCCCTGGTCTAAATGATCAGCACAACCACATCTGCAATCCTATCACGGCCTTCAAGGCCCCCTTTTCCTAGACCCCGGGGAAGAGGCAGAGGAGGACAGGTAGAGGGTTTGGAGGCAGGCAGGTTGTACGGATTGGAGTTCGGGCTCCTTCACTTGGGGATTATGAGCGCTTCTGTTCTTTTGTCAGTCGAGGATGGCCACAGTGGCTTCCCACAGTTGTCACAGGGATAATAGGAAGTGAGGGTGATGACAGCAGTGTCTGGCAGAACAAGATCTAGCATGTCTCTGGGACCAGACGGCCCTGTCCTCCCCATGTGACTGATCCTCTGGCTGGTCCTGACCCCGGGAACCAATCATCTCTGAAGCTCAGAGATGCCCTCTGAGCCCTGCTTCCATTCCTGCTCTTTGGCTAAGACTTCTTGCTGGGCCTCTCTTTCTTGGGTAGAGAAGGGGGGCAGGGGAAGGGGAGAGGAATCTGGGACACGTGGTCTCTCCGTTTCCATTTGGGGCTGTTGTTGGGCAGAGCCGGAGACCTCTTTGCAAATTACTAAAGAAGTCAACCCAGGCGGGACTTGATAAACTCCAAAACCACACTCCCTGTCCTCCAGTCAATGCTGACTGGTTTCTGAGACTGTCACTGTTTATGGAATATAAAAAAGTCAGTCTTTCTCCCTCAGAGCTGCTAGTGATTTTGAACTGCCAACCATGTGGGTTGTAGCCCAAGAAACAACCCACCACACTACCAGGGCTTCTAGGGGACCTGATAGAATGAGTCAAAGGAAAAGGAGTGAGGCTTCTATGGGAAGTTCTCCCTGAGAAGGGCTCCCAGTATAGCCCTTTGGGTTCACTGCTTCTCCTCTTTGGCAGCCATAGCGCCAGAACCAGACAGCAGGTGACTGTGGAGGGGGGGCAGCCAGTGCCAGCCCCATCCAAATGAGCAGGGCCTGGGCTGCTCACTGCCCTCAGCCTCCTCTGGGGCACAATGGAGAGCTCAGCCTCCTAGAGTGGCTGGGAGTATGGCATCAAGGGATTGGCAAGGAAGAGGCTGGCTCTGTAGCTTCTCTCTCTCTCTCTCTCTCTCTCTCTCTCTCTCTCTCTCTCTCTCTCTCTCTCTCTCTCTCTCTCTCTCTCTCTCTCTCTCTCTCTCTCAAGGCCTACCTGGCTTCCCCCCCACTGCACGAGCAATGCTGGGATGATCTGAAGGAGCTGGTAGAAGGGGTGGTGGCGGTGGAGAAGGTTATGGTTGGTGACACTGTAGGTTAGGCGTTGGATTGCTAACCACAAAGTCAGCAGTTTGAATCCACCAGCCGCTTTTCAGGGGACAGATGAGACTATCTGCTCCCGTTAGATCTGCAGCCTCGGAAGGCCTGTCCAGGGTTGCTCTGAGTCAGAATTGCCTTGATGGCAGTGGGCGTGGTATGTGACAGGCACTCTGCCGAGTGCTGCATGCAGTCATTGTCATCCCTGAAAGGCACTCTCTGGAGTGGTCAGCCAGGCCCATGGCCAACTCATAGCGACCCTGGAGGACCAAGTCAAACTGCCCCACGGGTGCTCCAATGTTGTACATCTTCATGGAAGCGTTCTCCTGTGGGGTGGGGGGCAGGGAGGCAGCCCCGCCCCCAAACACTGCACCACCAGATTCCGGGGGTGTCAAGAACACTGAGGGTAAGAGGTGCCACTGCTCACCTTCCCAGAGCAGGGAATCACAGCATTTGGAGCTGGGACAGGAGCCAGGCTTTTTCAACTTCACAGGCAAGGCTTGCTTGCCATTGTAACTGCCTTGCTCCCCTGGTTGCCGCCCCCACCAGATAGGTGATGCCAAATAAGGGCAGCACAGGTAACCAAGCGTGGCTAACAGAGAAGCAGGGCTGGAGATCTCCTTCGTTGAATACTCCTGCCAGTGAAATGCCAAGAAAGTCCTTTCAATGGCCTGACCCTTTCGGGTGCCCCAGGACGGTGGGACTCCAGCCCTGCCCTGCTTTGCAGCCACTTACCTACAGCTCCTCCAGGTGTCAGTCATGGCCAGAGTTAAAGACCACATCTCAGACTGCAGAGCACCTGTGTCTCCCCAGGCTGTCTCTGCACCTGCCATTTGGAGGCTCCTTCACACACCAGAGGAGCCCCTGGTGGCGTGTAGTGGGTAATGCATCGGGCTGCTAACCCCAAGGTCAGTAGTTCAAAACCATCAGCAGCAGTGGGGGAGAAAGATGAGACTTTCTACCCACTGGGCAATTCTACCCTGCCCTATAGGGTCACCATGGGTCAGAATTGACTCATGGCAGTGGGCCTGGTTTGGGTTTTGCGCAACAAGCAGCACAGTGTATTTAGCACAGGGCTGCTAAGGGAAAGATTTCAGTCCGACTCCATTGGTGCTCTAATGGAAGATAAGCCAGTCAGCTTCTGGAAAGATGTGCAGACTAGGAAATGCCATGGGGAAGTTCTACTCTGGCCTGTGGGGTCCCC
The DNA here is from genome assembly GCF_050624435.1 of Tenrec ecaudatus. NCBI lineage: Eukaryota > Metazoa > Chordata > Mammalia > Afrosoricida > Tenrecidae > Tenrec > Tenrec ecaudatus. The sequence goes on along the minus strand of NC_134530.1, from coordinate 65,744,808 downwards.
ATGGTTGAAAGTGACTCCACACGAGTGTGTCTGGGGGCCCTACCCCTACCAACACTGACCCCATGTCTGCTGCTTTCAGCCCTGCTGGCCCAGACCCTTGGTTTTGATCTCTTGGTCTCTGTCCCCTCGTGTGGAGAAAGCATAGGACCCAAGCCCAACTCAGAATCCTACCTTTAATGCTGAGACCTGGGCAACTCACTTCACCCTGAACCTCAGTCCAGCAGCATGGGCAATGCCTGCTCCCCAGGGGGTGCTGTGAGAATGAAAATCATGACAAACGTGGTCATATTGATCAAGGGCTTACGCAATGCAGAGGCCAGGGCTCTCTCTTGAGCCTTCCTTAACCTGGCATGACGTTAATGGCACCCCAGTTCATGGATGGCCACATGGTGCTGATGTGCCCGGCACAAAGCAGTATGGCTTCTCGCGGAGAGCTTATGGAGTTTGCTAGGAACGGTCTAGACCAGTGGCTCTCAACCTTCCTCCTGCCCCGACCCTTTCATACAGCCCCTCATGGTGTGGTGACCTCCAACCATAGGATTATTTTTGTTGCTACTTTATAACTGTAATTATGCTACTGTTATGAATCATCATGTAAATATCTGACATGCAGGATGTATTTTCATTGTTACAAATTGAACATAATTAAAACATAGTGATTAACCACAAAACAATATGTAATTATATATTGGAAAATATTTATTTCCAATGACAAATAAATGAAATTTTGTCTTGAAGGATGGTGTAGCATGGGTAACAGTCTTCATGCCCGTTACTCATAGGCGGGCGTGTCTGCATGTGGGCAGACCCACCTGGAGACAGATAGAGGAGCGGTGTCCGGGTTCCTAAGACCATGGGGGAAATATGTGTTTTCCGATGGTCTTAGGCGACCTCTGTGAAGGGGTTGCACGACCCATAAGTTGAGTACCGCTGGTATAGCCTCATACATGAACAGAGTCCTCAGCAGCTGCTCCGTCCCGGGATGCCTGCAGGTGTCCGGCTTGCCTGTGACGTCCACTTGGCACCGTGAGCACCCAGGCGGGCTCCTTACTCCAGACACTTCATCCTCAGATCGTGGTTGCCGGGCAAGCCCGGGCCCCAGCCCCAGGAGTCAGGAAACGGTGCCAAGAGTTACATAAGAACCCAACTGCAAGCCTGCAGCTCCAAGCCAGCCCTCTTCCGCGTCAAAGCTCCTCCCTCCAGCCACAGGTCAAGAACCAGTAATGGCAATGTTTGCAGGCAAGATTTCCACTTGTTCGGGCATCTGGCCTGTCTCTCCAGAGCTGTCCCATCCAGGCGGGTAATTGTGGGGCCAGGTCCATTGCCACTGCCACTCTCACAACCACCCTGAGAAGCAGGAATTCTCAGTGCAGCCTTAAACCTGACACAAACAATGGGCTCAGGAGATGAGGCAACTTGCCTAGCACCACAGAGCCAGAGGTGGCTTCAAGGTCCAGGCTGACCTTCTGGTTCAGAAGAGTAAGGTGAAGTTGGTCTTTCAATGACTTGTAACGATCCAGTTACAATGCACATGCACTGAAAAGCTAATTCCTGTTTCCCAGACCCTGGACAAGGCCACCCTTGTCCGTGAACTCCAGTCCCTTCTTAAAGATGCTGGTCCTACCCACCTGCCTTAGTCATCTAGTACTGCTTTAGCAGAAACAGCTGACTTTAATTAATGGACATTTGTTTTTCGTCGTTTATGAGGCTGGCAGTGTGAAGACAAGACATCAGTTCCTGTTGTAAGCTTTCTCTCCCTCTGTTGGCTCTGGGGGCAGATCCTTTCCCACTTCTGTCTCTGAGCTCCTTGGAGACCTCGTGTGGCATGATATCTAACATGCCCATCTGTGCTCCCTTTCGTGCTGGCTTAATCTGCTCTTCTATATCTCCAAAGAGTTTGACTTTGGACAAACTTTACACTGATCCTGCCTTATTAACATACAAAAGAAGACCCATTCCCAAATGGGAATAGAGCCACATTTGAATTTCTAACACGGATCTTTGGGACACGTGATTCAGTCCACAACACCATTTTACCCAACACTATTAGCCATCGTGAATCACGTCCCAGCATGAGTTGGGGACTTCATAGGGCAGTTGTTGATACCTTGTCCCCAATTCTCCAAAATTAACCTCCAGGCTGGCACTACTATCTCCCTTTTCCTGAAGAGGGCGCTGAGGTAGACACCAAGGTCCAAAATCAGAACTGTCTCGAAGACCCACGTGCTCTCTACTCCCCCTGCGCCTCCCACTGGGGGTCATGAAGTCTTGAGGATGCTCCACATTTAGAATTGTGCCATCTGATGCTGGCCTAGCTCTGCCTCCAACCAGGTGTTTTGTACTTGGGGCTCAGTTCCCATGCACAGTCCCCACTCAGAGGATGGGACAATGGGCCGGATGACATCTAGGGCTGGCCCCCTCCTGGTCTGAAAGTGTTGGGTCCTTTCCGCCTGACTTTGTCTCAAGGCCTTCAGAGACCAGCCTCCTGAGCTTGGGGTTGAGCCTCAGGTAGCTCTGGCCACTTTTGCGGCTTCAGAGGTCACCCATCGCATCCCATCTCACAGGAAGGCTAACCGTGACCTCTTTGGGTTCTTGGAACCTTCCCCAAGTCCCGCCCTTCAGATTCAAGTTTTCCTCCCGCTCCTGTCTCAGGCCTGTCCTGGGTGATAGAGGTAATGACATCAGTCTTCGACAGGCTTTCCCCCAAGTTCCTGGGCTTGTGAGCTGGAATCCTGGGGTACTCACTCAATCACTAGGGTATCACTTGAGAATAATCATACTAGATTATTAAAGACTCTCCTCGTCTTTCCTTCATTACTTTTCATAGTGGTAAAAATATCCAATAGCACAAAACTGTCGAAAACAAAAGGAGAGGCTCTTCCCAGTGCCCAGAATCACTCTTGGTTTTAACGAACTACTCTTAACAGCATGGGGACTCCTTCCAGAACTGTATTTTAATATGGGCATATGTGTAGTGTTTACAGAAATGGAATGCTATTCTACACAGCACCTGGCAGATAGTAGGCCCTCAATACATATATGTTGAATGAATGACCAAACGAATACTTTCTGTAACTGCCCTTTTCACAGAATGCTGTGTGGTGGCCATCTTTGGTGGTGCTGGTGCGGGGGCGGGGGGGGGGTAGCAGATACATTTATTTTTGCTTTGTTTTTAAAGAGCTGCATTGTTTTCCTCTGCATAGTTATGCCACAGCATAAACCAACTCCCCCTGGCAGGCTTGCCTATTTTCTGGTTACCATTGTGGCCACTACTTCTTGAGTATTATTCTGTGCCCGTCACTATAGGAAGCCCCTTCTGTGCATGTACTTATGGATATGCACTTTTATTCAGGTATGCCGTGTATACTTCATGCCTGTTACATAAAGAACCACACCAAGTTCACCGCCATTGAGTGGATTCTGACTCATAATGACCCTATAGGAAAGAGTAGAACTGTCCCTTTGGGTCTCTAAGGCTATAAATCTTTATGGGAGCAGACAGCCTCATCTTCCTCCCAAGGAGTGGCTGGTGAGTTTGAACTGCTGACCTAGAGGTTAGCAACCTAACTCAGAACCCACTACCTCACCAGAACTCCTGGGTATAGAAAAGGGCCTCTGGAAATTAAGCATGGACCCAGTTTCACCTCTGTGAAGTCTGTTGTATCCCCTTTCCCTGCCCACCTCCCTTCTCTGTCCCCACCATCACTCAGATCCTGTGCTGGACCTGAGAAGATGATGGGCCGGTAGTAGAAGAACTTAAGGACTCGTGGAGAGACATGGAAGCAAATTATTCCAGTTGAGAGTGAGCCCAGACAACAAACACAGGGGTATGGCTGGGCTGTCTGCCGGGACCCAGGGAAGCGTCTCAGACGAGGTGAGCGCCAAGCTCCCAGATGTGGGAGAGAAGACTTGGGTCTGTCCTCCCAGCAGCAGCTTCCCACACTTGTGCCTGTCTTCCTCGTCCACCACCTGTGCCATGTCTACTTCCCCACAAAGGGACGTGTGGACAGACTCGACGCTTTATAACATGGCACACTCAGCCGGACCACTAAGTGAGGAGGAAGAAGAAAAGTTTCATTATAAAGTGAGACAAGAAATGGTACCATAAAGCTACAGTGACCACAGGCACTACCACCAAATATAGGGCACCTAAAAGGAGTGCGCCTGCTGCAGTGTGGGGACAGAGGGCCCCACGCCACCAGCAGAACCCATGCCCCCTCCTCTCTGCGCAAAGCCCTGGGCACACCCCTGCATTTATACTGGTCGGTTTGGGAGGGCTTACTACGCACCACTCCTTCCCGACTCTCCTACTCGATGTCCTACGCAGGAAAGACCCTGAGAAAACCACTGGGGAGTAAGGGGCAAATCTAATTACTCACCACTGAGGGACCCCAAGCACAGTGGGACAGAAGGCTACCCAGACCCACACCACCCTCCGGGGCAGTTGTAGATGGGACCATAATGATTGGTCAGGTTTTCACTGGCTGATGTTTGCAAAGAGATTTTTCTGCCAAGACTTTCTTCCTAGATCATCTTAGTCTGGAAGCTCCATTGAAGCCTGGTCTCCATCATACCCACCCAACGCCTCCGCTCACAGAGGGGTGGTAGCTGCGTGTGTGGGGCACTGACCGTGACTCAAGCCCTGGTCTCCCCTCGGCAAGGGGAGAAGCCCCACCACAGAGCCACCAGGATGCATCTCGGCCTGCATCAGAGGCAGGGGAGGGGCTCACAAGCAGGACTGCTGGGAGAGATCATCTAGCTTCTCAGAACGGGTGGCACTTAAGTCTCTGCAGATGGTGGCTGACCACAGGTGACTGAAACGGCAGAGAGTGAAGCCTCGAGAGAGTTTTGAAAACGGAGAGCGGTGACGGTGGGGCAGCAGGAAGAACGCCATCTCGCCACAGGTGGGAGCTGTGCCGGTAAGCATTTTGGTGTGCATGTAGTCACCAAAAACGGGGGGAAAGGTGAGGGCAACCAGTCGCTAGTGCCAAAGTCACAGCCAGATCAGTAACGCGGAGGCTTAAAAGCATGTATTTTCATATTGGCTTTCTCAGACCACTGAAGGTCAAAATCTGGGGCAGAAGCTGCTCCTGGCATGTCTTACCAGTCCCTAGCAAGGGCGAAGCCAGCCCAGTAAGGGCACATAGAAGTAACTCATCAAGCAGTTAGAGGCCCTCAGACTGGAGGCCAGAGGCTCTCTCGAGGTGTGACACTAAATGTTACATGTTGTGTTAGTTCGGCAGACTACAGAAACAAATCCAGGGAAACGCATATATGCGTGTAAGAGAGTTTTATATCAAAGAGCAATTGTCTATCAAGAAAACATCCCAGCCCGGGCCAGATTAAGTCCGATATGTCTGACACTAGTCTGTAAATTCCTCTTCAGAGCAGCACATGCAATAATGCTGACTACAGGAAGATCACAGGCCCAGGCCAGTGGGTGAAAAGTCTTGTGGATCCAGGGGCAGTGGACGCCTCTCCAGGGCTCTGTCTGCCATCAGCGTGGCTCCATGTGGCTTGTCGACAAGTGGAAGCAGAGAAAGAGCATAGGCCTCCTCCGGGAGAAAGAGAGGAAGTTCCCAGACTCTTCCTGGTGGGTGTGACCTTGTAACCTGATTGGCAGGCTAGACTCCACCCCTACATTCTATTGATCAAGTTGACATGAAATGATGTAACTATCATACATGTCTACCTGGCTAGGCTATGATTTGTTACAGTCTTGGAAATCCACGAGGGCCGTTCTACCCTGTCCTGTCGGGTCACCATGAGTCGGAATCAACTTGATGGTGGTGAGAGAATGTAGTGGAGGGTAATGCCATGTTCTGTAACCACTGTCCATGATGTAGTCTATGTGATCAACTATCAGTGACAGGGCTTCTCCAGGGGGGTGTGGTCTGCCTCCAGAATATAAATGGGTCCTATTCTCTCTCTCTCTCTCTCTCTCTCTCTCTCTCTCTCTCTCTCTCTCTCTCTCTCTCTCTCTCTCTCTCTCTCTCTCTCCAGGTTGCCTCCTGACCTACATATTTGGGATTTACCAGCCCCCATAATCCTGTGAGCCAGCAGGGGTCTCCTGTTAGAGAACCCAGCCTAGGACAAGAGGGCATGGGGAGGGAGGACGGGCTTAACCCCTGTGCCTGAGACCCTGGCAAGTCTCTCTCTGTCTCTGAGTCTGGGAAGAGAGGACAAGCTTCAAACTCCCTAACAGGATTGTTTAAGAAGTAATGATATCCCTTCCCATAGTTCTTGATACCTCGTGGACTCTCCACAAAGGCCACTCATGGGGAAAAGGGAATAGATGTGTTCTCTGTGGTCTTGAAGAGCAGGAACACCAGGGAAGCAGGCTGCCACGCCAAGGAAGTGCCAGAAGCATCCAGAACCAGCGTGCTGCCTCTTCCGGAGTGGATGGAGTCTGGAGACCCCTCCACAGATTGCCTTTCTGCGGCCATGACGGTCTGTTTCACAGTGACCCTGTGTACCACGGGACAAACCGCTGCCCAGAGCTGCACTCTCCACCCACTTGCTGAGCGCCACAATGACTTGAGCCCATGGTGTGGCCACCATGTCGTCGTTCCACCTGGTGGAGGGTTCCCTTGTTCTTCCAGAGCTCCCTTTGGAAGAGTTGAGCACAGAGGACATGCTGATAGATCTGGACATGGAAACATGGCCTCATGCCTTGAGCCCCTCAAGCCCTTCCGGGCCAGTAGCTGCCCCAGCCCAGGGAGGGCAGGACTGAGGGGCTCCCTGGGGCTCGGATCCAGTAATAATTGTCCTTGTTATGTCCTGTGGAGTCCATCTTGACTTGAAATGACTTCCTGTGACAGTCGAACTGCCCCATAGGATTTACTAGGCTGCAATCTTTAAAGAAAGGGATTGTCAGGTCTTGTTCCAGGGAGCCGTGGGGTAGGTCTGAGCCACCTGCCTGTCAGCTGGCAGACAAGTACTTCATATTGGCACCCCCCATGGCTCCTTCTGAGGCATAACAACAATTAACAATGTCAATAATAATGATAATATTGATTGCCTACTAGGAGACATTGCCTTGGACTTTATGCACATTAGCAGCATGCGCCTCAGCAACCCGGGTAAGGTCAACACTATTCTCCCCATTAGGTGGATGAGAAAACTGAGGCGGAGGAAGAATGTCTTGTCCAAGGTTACACAGCCAGGATGAATCTGGGTTTGAACCCATGCCAGCTGATCCCAGCACCCATGGGAGTGAGGTGCCCTCCTCAGAGAGCCAGGAGGGCAAGGGGCAGCTGCAGTCCTGGGGGATCAGGGTTCTTCCTGGGAAGCCAGGGCCCCACTGGGCTCTCCAATTAGCAAGAGCAGAGAAATCAGAGGCAGCAACAAGCTCTGCTAATGAGCTGCCACATTAAACAATGAGTCACACTTCCATACGGTGCCGCTCCAGCCCTAACCCGGAACAAACAAGCTGTGAGAAACAGTTTACAAAACAGCGAGGTGTGACTGTCTCCCTGCTGCCGCCGCTGCCACCACCACTGGCACCGTAGCCACCACCGCACCCGCCACCCACGGGTGCCTGGGAGGGGGCTCCACAGCCAGCCCTGGCCTCCGAGCTCAAGGGAGCCCCTCCTCCTCAAGGCGACCCAGGGCAGACCAGCCGTGCGACTAGGAGGCTCTGCCCTGGCTCTCTGTGTGAGGCTCTCTTGGACAGGCTACTTAATCTCTCTGGGCTTCAATGTCCTCGTCTGCCGTACAGGGTTAACAATAACATCGAGCTCATTCTATAATCGTGACGATCCCATGTGGTCATGCAGGGAAACTGCCTAGCAGACAGCCCAGCACACAGTAGGCACGCAGCAAATGGTGGGTGCCTCCCCCCCTCCCCGAAGGAAGCCAGCCCAGAGCACGTCTTATAGAAGGCTCAGTAATGGCACTGCCTTCCTTTTGCTGTCCTTAGTGCGATTGCTGAGTGTCCCTGGCTTACCCCCAGTGGGGCCCCGTGGGACAGTCCCGCTCATGCGCACAGTCCCAGGCCGGCAGGAGGAGGCAGTGTGGCGCGAGAGAAAAAGCAGCATCAGAGACTGCAGGCCTGTGCTCGGCCAGTTGCTGTGGGCTCTGCGAAGCCACGGAAGACCCTGCCCTGTGCCGGACCACGTGCCACGTGCTCCGTGGGCATCCTCGCATGTAATTCACGAGGGGCACTATTACCCCATCTCACAGGTAAGGGGACGGACTTTCCCAGGAGCTAAGTAGCAAGGTGTCTTTGTCACGTGTCAGTTAGATGCCGCTGAACTACGTTTCCCAGAATTCCCTCTCCCTTATAGGGCAGCTTAGCCTTTCCTAGTGGTTCTACTTTTCTGCTTGAACCCCGATGGATCTCTCTGGCAACGGTTCCACAGTAAAGTATTGATGGCACTGGAATTCAAAGTGACTACCTGTCACTCAGCTCCAGATTTTTGACTGCTCGATCTCAACAACAAAGTTGTTGTGTGTCATTGAGTCAACTCTGACTTAATCGCGAACATGCAGGGCAGCCTAGCAAAGGCCCTGTAGTTTCCTAAGCTATTTCTTGACCAACGCGTGTTGCCAGGTCTCTAGTCCCACAGAGCTGGTGGGTTCCCAGCTCAGCCCTTTCCGTTAGCAGCCAGACACTTAACCATTCCAGCCGCTAGGCCTCTTTAGCCTAAGAAGCGGCGATCTCACAGCCAGACCCAGAAGTGCCGCTACCGGATCTTTTGTTAATCACATTACTCAGCCCCTCAGTCCTACTATACTGAGCCTCCATTTATTCTCCAAGCCCTAATGTTCTTGATCTGTAAGAGGAAATCATTATATCTATACTATAAGATTATTACGATAATTAAATGTGAAAGTGTAGTTATAGGGCTTTTGGGAAGATAAAATGACTGGGTCTGCGCCCACCCTCTCCCCTGAAACAACTGAAAACCGAGATAAAACGCATGAAACACTGGTTTCAGATACTGGACGTCAAACATCGCAAACCAGCAATGCCTGAGAGACAAAAACGAATAAGCCCTCCCATTGCCCGGTTCTCTGCCTGGGGAAAGTTTCCAGACTGCAGTAGGGAGGGGGATTCCAGCTGTCTCCCTGAGTTGGGGAGACAGAATGGGAGTCAGGAGAGGCCACAGCAAAGAGAGTCCACAGGGAAGCAGTCTGGAGAGAAGAGAGCACGTCACGGACAGAGCTTTAAGGATCTGTAGGGTCCCCCTTAGTTCATGGGGGAATGTCGAACAGGATTTGTCCACAGGGAACTGCCAAAGTCTGGAGAAGCCACATCCCAAAGGCACCAAAGACATCCTCTCAGACATTCTCACACAGGGCCTCGAACGGTTTGTGCGCCCACCAACCCGAGTGAAAAGCTACATAATTCATAGGGCACCAGAGAGATTCTCTAGAAGGATTACCTCAGGAGTGGGGGGTGAAAATGAGTCCTAAATTACAGGATGCTGTGCTCTCGCCTCACAAAGCTGAAAATCAAGCATTAAAAGAATAAACTCCTTTCAAAGAACTTAACTACATCTCCGTACAAAGTCAGGGAAAATTTATAGGCACACTAAAATGGCCCATACACAACAAGAAGGCACTATGACACTAGGTTGCACCCAACCAAAAACAGTCCAGTAGTCAAAGCAGCAGCAACACGAAACGCAGAATGAGGAGAAAAAGGAAGCAATAGGAACAAACCCCAAAACGGCCCAGAAAGAAGGCTTACTCTTGTCGTTGTTCCTGTCAGTGCTCACCAAGCTGGTTCTAACAGAGCAGTTCTACGGTCAGCAACGCGCCACCCTTGCGATATTTGCTGTGCCCGAGCCCATTGTTGCAGCCACTGTGTCAACCCATCTTATTGAGGGGCTCCCCCTTTTCACTGCCCCTCACTTTGCCATGGATGAGGCTCTTCTCCAGGGCCTGGCTCCTCCGGATAATATGTCCCAAGGAGAGTAGAGGACGTCCCCACCTCGCTTGTAAGGAACATCCTGACTGCACTTCTTCTAGCGCTGTGTGTTCATTTTACTGGCAGTCCATGGTATGGTCAATACGCTTCACCAATGCCATCATTCAAAGACATCAGTTCTTCTCGGCTTTAGTCTCCAGCTTTCACAGGCGTGTGAGGCAATTGAAGTTCCATGGCGTGGGTCCGGGACACCTTAATCCTCAAAGTCATGTCTTTGCTCCTTAACACTTTAAAGAAGTCTTTTGAAGCAGATTGGCCTGTTTCATTTCATTTATTAATTACTGCTTCCAGGGGCATTGATTGTAGATAAGTAAAACGAAATCCTTGACAACTTTAATATTTTCTCTGCTTATCATGATATTTATTGATCCTGCTGTATGGATTTTAAAAAAAGAAAGAGTTGTAATCTGTACTGAAGGCAATAGTCTTTCACTAATTAACACTAATAGTTTTAATAGACAGGGCATTAAACAATTGCTTTAATTTTATCTGTATGCTCCAGAAAATAGATTAAAACTTGATTATTTGAGATTGGGGGTGGGGTGGGGGTGGAAATTAACTTCTAGAGATAAAAAGGAAATTCCCAAAATGAAAATTAGACTGGATGAGAATAACAACATATTTTACAACACAGAAGAAAGGATAGGAAATTTTAAGACAAAGAAGAGAAAATATTCAAAATGACACACAGAGAAATTCTTTTATTTTCCTTTTTAAAAGAAGATGAAGAGAGTAGCAGTGAACTGTGGAAAACTTCAATCTGCCCAATATGCATGAATGAAAGTCCTTAAAGGAAGTGGGGACAGAAAAATATTTAAAGAATTTTATTTTCAAAATTTAGAAAAAGAAAACCCTATAAACCTCAGATTCAAAAAAGGTTAGCAAACATGAATAAAACTTCACCAAGACGTATCATATTAAAACTGCTCAAAACCTGTAATAAATAGAAACTCTAAAAAACTGTCAGAGGGAAAAAAAAGGGCAAAGAATGACAGCAGACTTCTTACTGGAAACAATTCAAGTCAGGAAACAGTGGAGCAACCTCTTACATTTTTTAAAACTATGTTAATCTCTAATTTTATACCTGGAAAAAATATTTTACAAATGAAGGTGAAATTAAAAAAAATAAGAATAAATGATTCATCATTAACAGATGCACACTACAAGATGTGTCAAAGGAAGTCCTTGAGGCAGAAGAATAATAATACCAGATGGAAATCTGGATCTACATCAATGAATAAAGACCATTGGAAATAAAACTTACACGGATAAACATCAAATGCTCTTTATTCTTATTTTTAAAAATATCTTTAATAGATAATTGGCTGTTTGATGCAAAAAAAATAGCTCTTCTGGGGCTTACAGCATATACACAAGTAAAATGTATGACAGAGACAACATAAAGGTTAAGACTCCAAAACCAAACTCACTGCTCTGGAGTCGATGCCAACTAGTGACCCTGTAAGGCAGAGTCCAACTACCCTGGGAGTTTCTGAGACTGTAACTCTTTATGAGTGTAGAAAGCTTAGTGTCTGCCCACGGTGCAGATGGTGATTTCAAACTGCTGACCTTTCTGATCACAGCCCAATGCATAAACACTACAGTACCAGGGCCCCACTGTAATCAGGAGGGGCGGGGGTGGGGGGGATGTCGGTGTACTGTCATAAAAATTTTTTTCTAAAATGAAGTGTTACTTGAATGTAGACTCAGATAGTGGCAATCATTTCTTTTGTAAGAGTTAATACCAAACTAGCCCTGGTGGTGTAGTGGTTCTGTATTGGGCTCCTAACTACAAGGTCAATCACTGGAAACCAAGCAGCTGCTCCGTGGAGAAAGATGAGGCTCTGTGCACTTGTAAAGAATGACAGTCTCAGAAACTCACAGGGTCAGTTCTACCCCGTCCAACAGGGTCTCTATGAGTCAGTGTCAACTCACTGGCGGTGAAGAAGAAAAAAGTCCCAAGGAGTTGGCTATTGAAGAAGTCCCACGTGTACGACAATTCCAGGATGCTAGTCTGCTGTATTTCCGCCCTACTCCTCATTTGTATTCCCTCACATTTCTGAGTTCTGTGACTCCAGTAACCCACAGGAACTCATGAAAGTTGAGGAAATGCCTCATGTGGTGTTGAGTGCTCTTCAGTCCGGTCTGGAGGTTAAACGGGTAAGTCAGATGCTGGGTACAAAGGATATGCTCCATCCCTGCCTCTGCTTCTTACTGGCCCATTTTATACCCAGCAGGATGACATTGCTGGGAATCCTATCCACAATTACTCACAGGTGAATCCTATCAGTATCTTCCCCCCACCTGCTAACCAGACCCATGCAGGGAGAGGCCCTTTAGTGGGAATAACATTGAGTATCAAACTAGAATGCAATCAAATAACACTTCACCCACCACTGGACTGTATCATACTGGTGCATCTAGGGCCTGGCAGGATGTTTCCAGTAGGCATTAGTTTCCTGTTAGTCTTAAAAGGCCGGGGTCCTTCCCATAGCACACCAGAAGCAGTCTTTCTTCTTTCAGCAATAGCATATAGTTCCTTACATCCGCTGCAATTAACAGTAAGGAAGATAACTATTAAACAAAGAGCGTGACCCTCGACTAAGGTCAGATCTCAATCTCAGCCTAGTCCTGTTCCGTAGCTGAGTATGCCCTCCAAAGTGGGACGATAGCTACAGGCATATGACATCTTGCCTTATCACATAAGCAAAAGGCCATATCAACGGAGTATAACTCAGGGATCAATTAAAGAAGGAAAAGCAAACACTAAAAGAAACACTACAGCTAATTTAGCCAATAGCAGAGATAAAATGAAGCCATAAAAACATATAGTCAGAAAAAAGCGGAAATAAAGCAAAGGGAACAAAGAACAGATGAAACACAATAGAAAATAGCAAAGAGGTAGATTTAAGCCTAATTATATCAATAACCACATTCAATATAAATGCTCAAGCCACAAGAATCAAAGGTCAAAATTGTTGGGTTATCTAATCAAAGCAAGATCCAATTATCGGTTGCCTGCAAAACCCCACTTTAAACAGACAGACACACATAGGTTAAAAGTGAATTGACGGCTAACGCGATGCTGCTCCAACAGTAACCAACAGAAAGGTAGGATGGCTCCATTAATAGAAGATATTAATGTAATAACTCAAGCCTCCAATATATTATCAGAGAGAAACACATTTTATAATGAAAAGGGAAGTCAATCCATCAAAACACATAACAATTTAAACAAGCACTTAATAACAGCGCTTCGAAACACATTAAGCAGCTGTCGTTGTTGTTAGGTGTAGTGGAGTCTGTTCGCACGTAGAGTGACCCTGTCTCTGTACACCAGAGCGGAACCCCGCCCCGTCCTGGCCGCCCTGCCAATCGTTCCTATGTGTGGGCCCATCGATGCAGGCACGGTGCCAATGCAACTCATTGAGGGCCTTCCTCTGTTCCGCTGCCCCTCTACTTAACCAGGCACGATGTTCTTCTCCAGGGATGGTCGCTCCTGAAAACATGTCCAAAATGGATACAATTGAAAGGATCGACAATTGCACAATTCTATTCAGAGACATGTCAATGTCCCTCCCTTGATAATGGATAGAACAAGGAAGCAGAAAATCATGAGGATATAAACCCCAAACCCAACTCTCATCGAATCACTTCCGACTCACGATAATCCACTAGGCAGAGAGGAACTGCCCCTTGGCTTCCTGAGGCTGTACATCTTCAAAGGAGCACAAAGCTTCGCCTTTCTCCAGCAGAACCAGACTTGAAACCCACTGCCAATCTCTTCCCTTAATGAGCGTTTATGTCTGTGAAAGTCTTCACCCAGCAACAGCACACATTTTAAAGGATGCATTTTAAAAATACGAAAGTAAGATTTAGGGTCACGGTTTCATGAGGCACCCCAGTTAATTCGCCTAACGATAAGTTTAGTGTGTCTATCTCCAAGTTCATGGCATAATGCCTGGGTTCTTAAATGCCTGCAAGCAGTCATCCAAGGAACAACAATCGTCTCTGTTCACTCAGAGCAAGAGAAGGGCGAGTCAAACATAGGAGGAGGCTATGGGAAGTCTGGCTAATTGCTTCCATAGATAGCTGGTTCCTGTGCCACGAAATGAGACTGGGTGGTGCCAGGCTAACCATTACTGAGCATTTTGATCAAAGATTCTATGGAAGATTCTGCTCAAAAGGGAGAATACGAAGAACAGAATTTTAAGTTCTCATGAACTCTAGACTTTCTAAAGCCTTGAAAGGCAGGTGAGTTCCTGAAATTATTGCCGAAGATAATCTCTAAGCCTCAGTCAATAAAACACAAGTAAACATCTGTCAGCCAAGACCCATCTGTTACGCACACCCTCTTCTGAATCCGTATCCGTACTCCTGCAACTCCTGAAGTTAAAGTTAACTTCAGCAAAATTCTTCTTGTGTTTGTACTGATACTGTTCAAAATTTTTCACATTCTGGTTGATCACCTTTCTTTTGAATAGACATAAATATTCATCTATTCCCATCGATTGACCAGGTAGCTGTCTACCAAGCTTTGGGGCATAGATAAGTGAGCACCTCCAGGGCTGCATCCATTTATCGAAACAATTTATTTGGCAATCTATCCAAATCCCTGGAGCTTTTATCCACCAGTGCTTTCAGTACACCACAGATGCTCCCTTCAATGCCAGCAGTTCTTGACCTTATACCACCTCCTGAAATGGTTGAATGTCGACCAACACTTTTTGGTACAGGGACTCTTTGTATTTCTCTCATTTTCTTTTGCTGCTTCCTGGCCATCCAATATTTTGTCCATAGGACCTTTCAATATTTTAACTTGCAGCTTGAATTATTGCCCTCAGTTTTCTCCAACTTGAGAAATGCTGAGTGTGTGCTTCCTTTCTGTATTCTAACTAACTCCAAGTCTTCATACATTTCATCCTAGTACTTTGTCTTCTTGAGCGGCCCTTGAAACCTTCTGTTCGTCTTTTACTTCATTTCTTCCTTTCACTTTAGCTAGTCTACATTCAAGGGCAAGTTCCAGGATGTCTTCCGACATTTATTCTGGGCTTTCCTTTCTCTCCTATCCCTTTAATTACCTTTTTCTTTCTTCATTTCCTACACTGGTCTTTTCGTCAGTTTTTAGCTTTCAGTGCATTAAATCTGTTCTTGAGATGGTCCCTACATTCAGGTGGGATAAACTCAAGGTCACACTTTGGCTCTCTTAGGCTTGTTTTAATTTTCTTGTTAACATTGGACTGAGAACTGCAAAGTTGGTGGTTCAAACCCACCAGCTGCTCCAAGGCAGAATGTTGAGGCTATCTGCTCCCATAAAGATTTATAGCCTCGGAAGTCCTGCTCAAGGATTCTATGAGTTGGAACGGACGCAATGGCAGTGGGTGCAACTTGAACTAGCATATGAGCAATCTGTGGTCTGTTCTGCAGTCAGCCCCTGGCCATAGTTTGGCTTAAGCTATTGAGCTTTTCCATCATCAGATATAGTCAATTTGACCCCAGAGTATTCCATCCAGTGAGGTTGACATGTATCCCACCCTCTGCCATCGCGCCAATTCCTACTCAGAGTACACCTACATAGGGTTTCCAACACTTTGTAAATCTTCATGGGAGCAGGTAGCCTCATTTTTCTCCCATGGAGTGGCTGGTGGGTTTGAACCACTGATCTTTCTATTAGCATTCCAACATTTCCCCAATAGTACCACATACCCAAACCCAAACCAACTCATTGCCACCGAGTTATCGTCTGGATATTGTTGACTATGTGATCTTGAATCGTCCCTGCTTTGAGTTCTTCCTCTTTAAAATGGAAGTAATAGTGCCTGTCTTACACTTTCCTACTCTGCGAGTGGAAAATGAAATGATTCCCAGATTGTCCAATTTGCCAATATTTATTAAAACTTAAAATGCATTGACCCTTCTACCCAACAGCTCCAGTTATGGGAATTTATTCTACAAATACTTAAAACAGTTAAAAATATAAATATTTATATTCCCACACCACACAATGTACCCATTTAAAGTGTTCAATTAAATGATTTTTAGCATCTTCATAGGGTTGTACAACCAACACCACAATCAATTCTGGGGCGTTTTCATCACCTCCCAAAGAAACTCCATCTCCATTAACAAGCATCTCCATTGCCTACCTACTCCCCCCGCCCCAGACAGCCATGCACTTGATTTGCCTGGTCTGGACATTCCAGAAAAGTTGAATCATACAATGTGTGACCTTCTGTGAGTGGCTTCCTACACACTTAGTATAATATTTTCAAGATTAATCCATGTGATAACATTTGTAAGTACTTTGCCTTATTGCTGAGCAGTATGTTATTGTCTGGTTAGTACCCAAACTCACTGCCATCGAGTACATCCTGCCCCACAGCGACCCTATAGGACAAGTAGGGTTGCTGCGTGCGTTTCCGAGACTGTACACCTTCATGGGAGTAGAAAGCCTCATCTTTCTCCCTTGGAGCAACTGGTGGTTTTGAACTTGCAGTTAGCAGCCCAGTGCATAACCTGCTATATTATGAGGGCTCCTTATATGGTTATATTAAACCAAACTTGATGCCATAGAGTCAGTGTTGACTCGTAGTGACTGTGTTCACTGTAACTGTTGATGGGAGTAGAAAGCCCAGCCTTTCTCCCATGGAGCTGCTAGTGGTTGTGAACTGCTGACCATATGGATAGCAGCCCAACACATAACCATTACACCACCAGGGGTCCTGTGGTTATATCAAAAAATGTATGTTTTTATCAGCTGATGGACATTTGAATTGCTTTTCTTTATTTTTCATTTAGCATTATGATATTATGAGTAACCATGCAAAACATTATTATGCAGATATGTTTCCTGTCTCTCGGACTCGTACCTGTCTAATGAAGGAGCTGCGATCGCGCAGTGGTTACTCGCTGGCTCACTCACCCAGAGCTCGGCAGTTTGAGCTGAGTAGCTGCTCCATGGGAGGGGTACAGCAGTCTGCCTTGGTGAAGATTGCCACCTTCACCCTCGGGGCGGCTCTGCTCTGTCCTTGCTATGAGTCAGAGGGCCTCAATGGCAGTGGTGTTTTGGTTTGTTGGTTTGAACTGTGAATAATGGTGAGCAACTTTTTCCCTCTAATGTATATTATAACAATCCATACATCCATTACATCAAGCAGACATGTGAGCAGCTTATGTGCTTATTGGTTCTCCGTATATCTTCTTTGGAGGATCATTGCTTATTATTATTATTGCTATTTTATACCCAATGTGGAGCCCTGGTGGTATAGTGGTTACATATTGGACTGCGATCTGCACTGTCCACAGTTCAAAACTACCAGTTTCCCTGAGGGAGAAAGGCAGGCTTTCTATTCCCGTAAAGAGTGACAGTCTCAGAAACTCACAGGGGTGGTCTATCCTGCCCCACAGGGTGGCTGTGAGTCGGCCCAGACTCCGGGCAGAGTGATATGCAATCTGTATATCACTAGGAACTGTAAGGTTAATCCGTACCATGGAACATTTGCAGCTATAAAACAGAAGATCACAAAGTGCTTAATGGAAAGTGCTCCAGGCTATCAGAGGGTAAGTCAAAGAGCAGAGCTAGGAAATCAGAGAAACCTTTATTTAACAGAAGTGCTCAAATGTAAAGCCATTATTCTCAGCACCTCCTCCACCCAGGTCTGAAGGCAATGTCTCTGTCTCTCTAACACTTCCCTAAAGAATTCTTAGCGCTTTGATTCACACTGTGTCAAAATGACATTCTTGGCATCGTCAAGGGACTCCAATCATATTCCTTGTAAATGCTCCTGGAGTTTGGGGAACAAAATGCTGCCTGAGGGATGAGACAGGGCTGTAAGATGGATAGGGCAGTGTTTCCCAGCAACTGTTCTCCAAGACACTCCTTACTACCCTGGAAGAATGAGCAAGCTCGTTGTCCTCGCCACAACGCTCCAGACGCATTTTTCTATTTGCTTAAGAAGTCTTCCTAACAAGTTTCCTGGTTGCCCCGGGTCCTTTAAGGAAGGCTATTAGGATTGTTGTGGTTTGGAGCCGTCAGGCCCATTCCGACCCTCAGCGCCCCCGTGCCCAGCAGAAGGAAACACTGCCCAGCCTCCCCACGGTCCCCATGCCCGAGTCCATCATGGAAGCCCCCACGTCAGGCCAGCTCCTTGAGGGCCTTCCTTTCCGTCCCTCCCTCGCTGCCCTTCTACCAAACATGATGTCCTTCTGCAGGGATGGTCTCTGCTGACGAAATGTCCAAAGTGCGTGAGATGAAGGCCTGCCATCCTTGCTTCTAAGGATTGTGCTTCTTCCAAGACAGATCAGTTTGTCCTGTTAGCAATCTGTGGAACGTTCGATATTGTCCACCGGCACCCCCTGGGAATCCATGAAACAGGCACCATAACCTTACCTGGACCAGCAAATGCCCTTGGACATCACTGTTTGGACTGGACTTTTTACTTTGAAGGTACACTCAGAAAACGAAGAGAACATGTCTGCAGCTATCCACCGAACACAGGGACACGGGTGAACACATTTTGTCTTGGGCACTACGCATGCATAACTGGAAGCCTAGGAGTGATGCTCATGTATAAGAGACAGTTTTATATAAAGGGTAAATGCACATCAAGAAAACATCCCAACCCAGTGCTGCCCAAGCCCACAAATCCAACAAGTCCCATTAACCCATATGTCCAACACCAATCCACAAAGTCCTCCTCCATCTCACAAAACAGATGCAATGACGTCGACTGCAGGAGGAAAGCCGAGTCAGTGAACGTGTAAACATCTCAGCGCTGGCAGGGGTTTCCACATGACTGCTCCAGCACCCAGGGTTGCATTGGGGCAGGTCCATGTGGATTCTCCTCAGGGATGTCTTGCAGGAAGTGAGCTTGCCAGCTAAAGCAGGGAACTGTCTAAGGCCCCTGAACCCTGGTCTGACCATCAGAAAGCAAGAGACCCATGAACTAGAAAGGCAAGGCTCGCTGAGCCATTTATCCCTCTGCCCTTCAATTAACCCCACATGAGTTTATTGGCCAGGTTGGCACAATAAATTAACAACCTCAGGGCCCAAGTGAAAGGTTCTTACATAGAACTGCTCTTGAAGAGGTATAAAACCAAACCAAATCACTCGCTGCCACTGAGTCAATGCTGACTCATAGCGACCCTATAAGGCAGGGTAGAACTGCCCCTGTGAGCTTCCAAAACCGTAAATGGGAGTAGAAAGCCCTGTCTTTCTTCCCATGGTGGTTTTGAACTGCTGACCTTACAGATTGCAGCCCAATTCATAACCACTATGCCACCAGGGCTCCTCTGAGGAGGTATAGTCTATTAAAACAAAACAAAACCTCCTGTTTCCTAAGTGTCTGCTCTGCAGACAGTGTGCTAAATACACTAGCGTGCAACAACTTGAGTTCTCACAATAACCCTCTCATTAAGTGCTGTTATTACCCTCTCTGTGCAGTAGACTAACTGGAGGCCCATAGACATTAAGTGACGCACCCAAGGTCACAGAGCTCATAAGTAACGGAGCTGGGGTTTGAACCTAGGTCTGTCTGGATCCAGCCCTGCCAAGGAGGGATATTCAGAATCTGCCGACAGCCTGACGTGGTAGGTGGTGGAGGATGCTGGCTGAGGCTTGGATCCCAAGTGCCCGGGACATGGTGGTAGTACAGACGTTGGGAACCCAGAAAGGCAAGTTGGGAGACCTGGGGGAGAAGGTAACATAAATAGGCCAGTACAAGGGACTTGAAGTCAGAGACCTGAGTTCAAATCCAGGGTTGCTTCTACATGAGGTCTCTGCAAGCAACTTTGCCTTTTTGAACCTCGGTTTCCTGCCCGCGTGGGAACTTTCTCAAATGATAGCGCCCGTATGTTCTGAAACACTTAGTCCTGTTGGCATCACGGTTATGAGGAGGTGAGGGGCTCTTTTGGATGTGCAGCATTTGACCCCCACCATTCTTACACTACCTGGAGCTTTCTCCCTGTCTACGTTGAACCATACTTTAGAATCCAGGTGTGCCGCCTCTCGGAAGCCTGCCCCACGTCTCTCACTCAGGATTTTCTGAGACCCAGCATGTGTCTCTGAGTCACTCTTCTGGCAGTGGGGTAGTTGGTGCACAGAAGGGCCTCTACTCTTGTCTCCAAGAGCCCCCTGTCCCTCCCTCCTCTTCTTCATTCCTGCCCTCAAGTGCCCCTTCCTCTAGAGACCCAGAGTCACCAGGCCCTGCACCAATACCACTTGGATAGCAAGAGATCCCCATGTGTCACTTCTAAGTGGCCAGAATCAAATAGTAGCTTCTCGAAAGCCCAGTGAGGAAGTTGAATGAGGCAAAGCAATGGGTGTCAGAGGGGGAGGCGCTGGGTCTCTGAAATCCAACAGCCCACTTAGCCGTCTCAGCCTGGGCTTGGAGCCCTTCAGCCATGGCTTTCTCCACTTCTGAACCCTGCGCCTGAGCTTCTCAAACCGAGAGGGAATGCTCTCATCCCATCTCTGTGAGATTCGCAGATTCAAGGTCGGGCTGATTCGATGTGCAGCTGTCTTCTGGGACTGCCTTGCGCTCTGCTAAGGAATGGCTGATGGACAGATGGTCAGGCGGACAGACCGAAAGATGTGAGGGGGGCTTCAAAAAGTCCACTCGTTTTTCATTCCAAGTCTCTCCAAGCACTTTTACCAGCGCCCTCAGAGATCTGTGTCTGACTCATGGGGCTCTGAGGTACCAGGGGAGGAAATGTTGCAGGTCTGTGTTATCCTCACCGTGGTCAGTGTGTGCACATTCGCCCTTGCAGCTACTCTCTCTACTGGACAAACACCATGCTTCCTCCAAAGCTCCATCCCTCCCAAAGCAAGCCAGGTGGACAATGCTCTGCTGCCCCGCCTAAGGTTTGTCTTAGCTGACTTGGTTCCCACAACCAGGCCTTTCTTCGCACCAGCCTCGATCCCGAAGCCCCTCTGCAATATGTCCATCATGAGACCTTGTTAGATGCTTCCCTTCCAGCATCCCAGCAACCTGTGAGCGAGCATCCACCGTGCAGCCAGCTGGCAGCCGGGGCTGGGGGTGGGGAGGCTGGTTCTAAGGGATACCATGCTGAGGCCGGAGTTAAGTACACCCAGGAGAGAAGGGAAGTAACAGGTAGCAGCCCTCTCTCCTGGGAGGGGAAGGGCCATCGCCCCTCACCCCTGGGGCCCTGAGGCAGGGCAGGAAGGTGGGGCAGATCCTGGAGAATAGCCTGAGTCCTCCATCAGCCTCCAATCCTTGAGGTTCCCTTGAAACCTGGCTTCCCTGGAGTGGGGTGGGGGCAGCTGCTAGGATGGGGGCCCAGGAACAGTTGGCCCGGGTCTTGGAAGCAGCAGCCTCCTGACCACCCGCCCTTCTCCGAGTGGCCCTCTCACCCACTGTCACACGTACTAAATGAGATCATCTGAGTAAATCACTTAGCAGCCCGCCTGGCAGACAGTGAGTGCTTGATAAATGGAAGTCTGTCGTCACACACCCCCTCCCCCGGGGCATGTTCACACGCAGTCTGTCTTGCCTGCGCTGAGCCATCGATGCTTTTACCGCCAGCCCTCTGACACAGCGCAGCCCTCCGCTGGAAACACGTCCTCTGCTACGCAGACACACGGACAGGCAGACACGCACTTGGAGCACCCTGACTCACACCGGTGTACACCGTCTCACCTGCACCCCATTCGCTCGCTTGGCCATGCCCCCCCAGTCCTGTCCCCTCCACTGGCCCCTGGCAGGTCTCTGGAAGCTTGCCCCTTGCCCGTGGTTCTGTGGCATCCCAGGCACGGGGTGTGAAGAAGGCCCAGAGGAAGCCCAGGGGCTGCTGTACAGGCGTCCCTGGGAGAGAGAGGGGGCAAGAGTGAGGAAGGTGGGTCAGGCCACCCCAAGCCTGTTCTCAGGGCCACAAAGATGGCTGGAGGCCAAGGCAAGCCTCCCAACGTGGCAGAGCTGGTGCTAAGGGTGCTGAGGCAGGGGCACCTCCCGGGGGGAGCGCTTGGATCGGGGCCTGGAGGCAGTATGTGACAACACCCGGGAACTGCGGCCTGGTCCTCAGGAGAGGGGTGTGTGTGTGTGTGTGTGTGTGTGTGTGTCGGCGTGGGGGAGACAGAGATGGGCTTGGGGTTCCAACACACACGCAGTACTACCAAGCATCCTGCCGGCACAGGGTCGCAGACAGCGCGTGGCCATCATCCCGGCTGCTCAGGCACCCTCCTCCGGCCGCGCCCACACACCGCGGCCCTGACTCACATCCCCGCTGCCCTGGCAGCAACAGCGTGCCTGGCACCGGGCCCACAGCTGGCGGAGAGCGTCTCCCCGACACTGAGGACCCCGAAACAGGCGCGGGTGTCCACCTTCACACGCAAACACGCCAACCACGGGACGCGCGCGGACCCCGACACGTACAACACCCACCTCAGGCAATTGCGGGCTCCGACACTGCCTTTCTCCCCGTGACCTTTTCGGGTTCCAATTTCCATTCCATGGGGCCCCCACCACCTCTGAGACATCTTAGGCTAGGACCCTCCCGTCCTTAATGCTTCCCACCCTTCACCTCCTTCCTGCAGCAAGGACGCGCGTGCACGCATGCACACATACACACAAGCACGCAGGCACGGGCACGCGCAGAGCCCTGGTGTGACGAGGATGACCTGGAGATGAGGATGACTGGGCCCAGAGGGAATTAACCAGCTTTCAGGTGGGGCAGCTAGAAAACCAAGGTCACCCCTCCCCACAAACATCACCCCCTGATTCTTAGTTTGGAGCCACTAGGAAGCCCAGCCCTCTTCTGTCTCGCTCCTCATGTCCCTGATGTGCAGTGACAGTACGGAGCCCTCTGCCTGCACCCCTGCCCTGCTCTTTCTAAGAGCCCCCTTTTTGATTTTCTCTCTCTACTGGCCAGTTCAAATGAAAAGGAACATTTGGGGAATGACAGAAAGTCCTGAAGTTTTTCCCTTTTATTTCTGCTTCATTCACAAAGGTATGTAACATACAACTACCGTCCACCCACCATCATGTTATTCAAAGGACATTTTAATACCAACAGAGTGGGAAGGACATAATCTCAGGGTAAAGGATAATCCTTTCTGTTGAACACATACGTAAAACCCAGGGTCCTTCTGTTTCTCATTTTTCCCGTGAGTCCGTGGAAACTTCATCAACGATTATTGCTAGAACCAATGAATCCTCGGCTCATACTTCACTGTCTCCAGGAAGCCTGGCCCCCAGCTCCCCACCCCCCCATCCATACACTTGCTCCCCATCTTGTATCCCTGGCCCCAGATTCTGCTGTACCCTGTACAGATAGTAACACTCGTTACTGTGTATCTAGGGCCTGGGTGGTTAAGCTCTCCAAGATGCTTAACACGGACAATCTCATTTTATCCCTAAAGCCCTGGAAGGTGACTCTTGTGTAGATACGGCAACCACGAAGTGACTTGCCTCAATCGGGCATTCCCCTGGTGGAGGTAAGGGCAGGAGCGGACACCATTGGGCAACGGGAAGAATGCCAAAGAAAGCGTTGGCCACACTCCCAGGGGTTCCCCATCCTAGTTAGGCAATTTGGGTGAGTCACTTCACCAAGTTCGATCTCAGCTGTATTACCCATGAAGTGGGAGCAACGTGACGTGTTTTGAAGGGTTGTTCTGAGGGTGTACATGTGAGGTTCTAAAGATAGTGCCGGACATATCAATGATATTGAATAACACCTCCTCCCCCCCGCACCACGCACACAATCTGTGTCCCTTGGAGCAGCCATCAAGAAACGAAATGATGTATTGCACGGGGCAAATCTGCTGTACAAGACCTCTGTAAAGTGACAAAGGACAAAGGGGTCACTTTGAAGGCTTCACCTGAACCAAGTGATGGTATTGTCAGAGGACTCGTGTGCAGGCCAGAGCTGGACAGTGAACTAGGACGGCGGAGGAAGAGTTGGTGTGTTGTAATAATGGTGTTGATGAGGAATATTGACTATGCTGTGGATTGCCAGAACAAGCAAATCTGTCTCGGGAGAAGGCCAGTCAAAATGCGCCTTAGGAGGGAGTGGGGTGAGGCTAGCTAGTCCCACGTACATTATCAGGAAGGCCCAGTCTTGGAGAAGGACCCCATGCCTGGTAACGTGGAAGGCCAGCAGGAAAGAGGAAGTCCCTCAGCAAGCCTGACACAGTGACCGCACGCATGGGCTCCGACCTGGCAACGAGAGTGAGCACGGTGCCGGACCGGGCAGTGTTTTGTTCTGTTGTCCCCAGGCTCCCTCTGAGTAGGAACTGACTTGATGGCACCTACCAACAGCAACCATCTCCCCCTGGCTTCCCCTCCTATAACCCCCAGGACTTCGCTGACATTTCACTCTCCAGGTTGTCCTCTGCCACTCTCTCTCAGATTCCTGCGCTAGATCCTACTCCCTTTCCCTCTCAACACAACAAGGCACCATGGCATAACTGTTGGCCCTCTTCCCTCGTCTAGCTACTCTCCATCACTAAGTGAGGTAGTTCAAGTTGATTGTGCCAACCTGGCCGATAAACACATGTGGGGTTCATTGAAGGGCAGAGAGATAAATGGCTCGGTGAGCCTCGCGTTAGGTCTCTTGCTTTCTGGTGCTTGGACCAGGGTGCAGCTGCCTTAGCCAGTTCCCTGCTTTAGCTGGCAAGGCTCACTTCCTGCAAGACATCCCTGTGGAGAAGCCACATGAACCTACCCCGATGCTGCCCTGGGTGCTGGAGCTGCCGTGTGGAGACCCCTGCCAGCGCTGAGATGATTACACACTCACTGACTCAGCTTTCCTCCTGCAGTCAGCATCATTGCGGGTATTTTGTGAGATGGAGGAGGACTTTGTGGATTGGTGTCAAACAAATGGGTTAATGTTGGACTTGTGGGCTTGGGCAGCACTGGGTTGGGATGTTCTCTTGATGTGCACTTACCCTTTATATAAAACTCTCTCTTATACATAAGTTTCTGTGGATTTGTTTCTCTAAAGTGCCCAGATTAACACACTAAGTGAACGCATCTAGGCCCATGGCATTAAAGATCATCTAGACGCTAACTCCAACATTTCTTCTCCAGTCCTGATCTCTCACCAGAACTCCAAACACCTATTCAAGCACTTACTTATCACCTCTCCATGTAAGAGCCGCGGGTTTCTCAAACCTAGGATGACATTAAAACAGAGACTTAATTCTCCTCGCCCCAATGCATTCCTCTGCCAATTTCCACCTCTCAGTCCGCAAGACCATTATTGTCCTGTTGCTCAAGCCAGAATCACATTAGACACCCCACCCTCTCTCTCTCAACCCTCACCAAAAACCATCCACAAGTCTTGCTGCCTCTTCATTCAATATATGAGGCAAGGTAAACGTGCTGCTATTCCTACGCACACAGGTTTATTCCAAACAATGTGCTTAACCATGTCTCTGTGGTCAGCGGGTGGCTGCAGACCAGTTCTCTGAGAAATGCCTTCATCTCATCTGGGTGCCTCCTGGGGGGGTGGGGGTGGATTCTTTTTTGTGCCATGGAGGAAAAATGATTTTGAGATCAGGGCTAATAACAAATGTTTAACAAGACCCAAGTGGACATCTTCTCAAAGCATCGGAGCTTTGCCCCACATAACACAATGGTCCTTAGATGGATCAAACTTTTTGAGGAAGATTGGGAAGACCTCGGAGATGAGCCAAGAGAGGGAAGACTGTGAGATTCAAAGCAGGAAGAAACTGGGGCCGCAGGCCAGCCGTGGGGGAAGAGGACCAACCAGTGACCTGTGATGTGACAGCTACTGAAGTTGGGCTCTCCCGTGGTTCAATATTTCCAGTTTTAGGCAGCATCTTGGCCTAGGCAAGCTTTTGACTTGGTAGGTACCGAAAAGGTGGCACAAAGATTAGCTAGCTCAAAGAACTGGTCTTTCAAACACGATCAAAGCTAACGAAGATGGTTTTTCTGGAATGAATTGTATTCTATCAATGTGGTGAGTTAAATGGATTGATTAAAATAATGTTCCCCAACAGATAATTCATATATCATCCAATTCAATAGTTCAGTCACGCCAAGAAGAGTTGTACAATCCTCACCACAATCAGTCTTAGAACATTTTCTTTGTTCTTGTACTCGTTATTAGCTCCCCACTTCCCCCCAACCTCTGCTGCCATTCCCCCAGGAAGCCATTAATCCAGTCACTGTCTCTATAGACTCACCTATCCTGCATTTCATCGACAGAAATACATTAAAAAAACTAACAACAACAACAAAGGAAACATATAAAAACCTCAACCAAAGAGATCAGAAAATATTGAAAACTAGAACAAGTATAAATGGATCGTAAGGGAAATCAAATGACAGAGGGCTAAATTTTACCCTCGGCCTGCACCTGCTGCATTGCTTTATTGACTATTAAACTTTGCAATCCCAGAATAAATCCCAGTTATTCATGATGAGACTCATGGGGTGGCACAAAGAGTTCAGTACTGGACGACCAGCTGAGAGGTTTGGGGTTCAAACGCAAACTCAGCCACTGGCACCTCCAAAGACAGGCCTGCTGACCTGCTTCTGGAAGGCCACAGGCTTGAGCGCCCCCAGGAGGAGTTCTACTCTGCACGGCGCTCACGTACCCTCCCTTGTCTATATGAATGGACTTGACCTAGGAGCCCCAGTGGCAGCATAGTTAAGCATGCAGCTGCTGCCCAAAAGGCCAGCCGTTTGAATCCACCAGCTGCTCTGTGGGAGAAAGAGATAGCAATCTGCTTTTGCAAAGTTGTACAACCTATGGGGCGATCCGACTGCACTCTGGGGTCCTATACATCAGAATCAAGTAGATGGCAATGGGTCTGGGTTTTCTCTTTTGTTGTTATTGTTTTGACTTGGACACGGTTTAATAATATTTTCTTAAGGATTTTTTACCTCTTTACTCATAAGAGAGGCTGAACTAGCATTTTCTTTTCTTACAATGTCTTGCTTAGATTTTTGGCATCAGAGGTGTTAAAAATGACTACCAATTCCATGCGACAGTCCCATTGAGAAAAACGAGGGAGAAAAAAATCGACCCCATTGCCATTGAGACCAATCCAGCTCAGAACGACCCTCTCCTCGCTGCTGTCTAGTCCCGTCTGACTCCTAGCAACCTTACTTAATGCCACGTAATACTCACTGCTATCAAGTCGGTCCCGCTGCCTCAGAGTAACCCTATACAGGACATGGCGAGGCTGCCCTGGCATGAGTGTGCCCCGTGATTGCAAACCTTTATGGAAATGGAGAGCCTGCTCTTTCTCCGGTGGAGAGGTTTTGACCTTTCGCTGAGTGGCCCGGTGGGCAACAGTGACAGTGCCAGGGCTCCTGAAGGGGCTCTCGGAGAGCAGCGATGCGTATGAGGCTGGTGAAGGAGCAGGCAGAGTTGTGTTCCGCTCTCCCTGGGCCCACTATTCGTCAGAAGGGACTCAACCCACGGTGCCACCAGCAAGCCTGGTAGGACAGCGTACAACTGCTCACTGAGGCTCTACATCTCTAAAGGAACCGACCACCTCCTCTGTCTCCCACCGTGTCTGGTGCATTCAGACTGCTGACCTTGGGGTTATAGCCCACTGCTTAACTCAGGGGTCCTCAAACTGCAGCCCGCGGGCCACATGAGGCCCGTAGAGGACATTTATCTGGCCCGCCGGGGGTTTTTGCCCCGTTTGTTTTTAACTTCAAAATAAGATATGTGCAGTGTGCATAGGAATTTGTTCATAGTTTCTCTTTTTTTCTTTTTTAGCTATAGTCCGGCCCTTCAATGGGTCTGAGGGACAGTGAACTGGCCCCCTGTTTTAAAAGTTTGAGGACCCCTGCTGCACCCCCTTTGGGAGGTGGAGTCTCACCACTCACCCCACCCCTCTTTAACTCCAGTGACCTTAGTGATTTCCAAGATCCAGCCGAAGGCAGTGTTACAGCTGCTTCTCAGCTTTCTTGCAATGTTCACACTTAAAGTCAGTCGCTGCCCAGAGCTGCCCAGGCCGGAAATCCCCAACTACTCAAGAGACCATGTGGACAGGGCAAGATGCCCCACTAGCCACCAACCTGGACAGCCCCCAGACACTTGAGTCACCCCAGTAGGAGCCCCAGACATCATGGAACATAGTGAGTCATCACTGTGGCCTGTTCAAATTCCTGACCCACAGAATCATGAGTTAGAATAATTCAAAAATTTTTATTTTAAGCCACTAGGTTTGAGAAAAGTTATTTGTGCAGAAATAAATAACCAACATCAGAATTATGCCAGGCTCATAATTTTCTGAAAGAGTTTGTCTAAGCTTAGTATTATTTATTCCTTAAATATTTGATAGAATTTATCAGTGAAACCATCTGAGTGGAAACATTTTTTATTATAAATGCATTTCTCTAATAGATACAGAGCTATTGAGATTTTCTATTTCTTTCTGTAGAATGATCTTTTCAAATACCAATGAATCATAGTACTCGCCTTCGGGAGACCCCTAATAGCTTCCCTTGGCACTGAGATGAAAACCCAAAGCCCCTTCCACAGCCTGTAAGGCCTTGTCTGCTCTGGCCCCGCATGGCTGTCCGATTCCAAGGGTCACATCCTTTTTGTTGTTAGTCGAACCCAAAGCTGCCTGGTCCAGAGCCATCTCCAGGATCAGTTGCATATCAGGCCATTGTCCCCCCTAGAGTTTTCATTGGCTGGTGTTTGGAAGTCAAGGGCCAGGCCTTTCTTCCTGGTCTGCCGCAGTCTGGAAGTTCCTCTGAAACCTGTCTGGCATCACAGCTGCATGGAACCCACCACTGGGGTGACTGCAACGCGGAACATCTGGTTGAGACTCGAGGCTGGGTTTCCTGCGTCAGTGACAAGCATTATCCTACCAAAGCACCGATATCCCTGTCACCTCCTTTAAAACCCCTGTTGTTGTTGATTTTTTTTTTAACAATTTATTGGGGCTGATACAATTCTTTTCACAGTTCATACATATACATACATCAATTGTATAAAGCACATCTGTACAGTCTTTGCCCTAATCACTTTTTTCTCTTTTCTTCTTTTATATTTTATTAGGGACTCAAACAACTCTTACCACAATCCATACATATACATACATCAATTGTATAAAGCACATCCATACATTCCCTGCCCCAATCATTCTCAAGGCATTTGCTCTCCACTTAAGCCCCTTGCATCAGGTCCTCTTTTTTTTTCCCCCCCTCCCTCCCCTTTCCCCCCTCCCTCATATGCCCTTGGTAATTTATACCTCGTTATTTTGTCATATCTTGCCCTATCCGGGGTCTCCCTTCCCCCCTTCTCTGCTGTCCCTCTCCCAGGGAAGAGGTCACATGTGGATCCTTGTAATCAGTTCCCCCTTTCCAACCCACTCACCCTCCACTCTCCCAGGTTGTTGTTGATTTCAACACTGAGCAACCCTTTAGGGCAGAGCAGAACTGTCTTGCAGGGTTCCCACGGCCGGAATTTGTCCTGCTGGAGCAGACTGCCTCGTCTTCCTCAGAAAGACTGTGATCTTTCAGTCAGCTGCCACGTGGTTAACCAACCGCGGTGCCACCAAGGCACCTTGTCATCTCCTTAAAACATGCACGCACGCGCACACACACACACACACACACACACACAGCAAGCCCACTGCCCAAATCCACTGGAGTCCATTCCAACTCCTCGGGATCTCATAAGACAGGGTAAAACTGCCCCTGTGCATTTCCTAGACGGTAGCTCTTTACAGGAGTAGAAAGCCACGTCTTTCTTCTGAGGAGTGGCCGGAGGCTTCAAACTTCGGACCTTGCGATGAGCAGCCCAACACGTACCCCACTGCTCCACCAGGGCTCATCACCTCCTTATGGGCGGGGGGTGTTGTCGACTGTGAGTCACAATAGCCTCCCCCCTCAATAACTCTTCATCCTTTTATCCACTTACAACCACTTACAGCATTCGTCTCTATCTGATATTCTCTTTGTTGTGTTACCTCCCTGGTCACCTCTACGCGGTCTCCATGCCTTTCCAGAATGGCAGGGAATGCACGCGTTGGGCTTATTCATCCTGTGCCTTGGCCATAGAGGGTGGTCGAACCATATTGACCGAATCATGACATGCCAGCATTTGGTAAAAAGAATGGCCAGTTCATTAGGTAAAAGGGAGCCACACCTACGCATACCTGGCAGGTGTGAGTCTCCTAAGAGGGCCTGTCTCCAGCCGGGCTCTGCCTTCTATGCTGCGCAGCAGGGAGCTGGCCTGCCGGAAGCCTTCTGGTGCAGCCCCTGGGAGGGAAAACATGCCTCCTAGTGCTCGTTCAGATGTCTTTGAACTAAGGTCTTCTCCTCTCTGGATTCCACCTGACATGGGCCAGACACTTGATTGTTCCTGAATGAAGATCCTCCCCATCTCTACGCTCTGTGGTCCTGATCTGCCCCAGTGACGATGAGGAAACTGAGACCGAGAGATGAATTGACCCCACTGAGGCCACAGTGGGAGCCTTGGGAAGTGCTGGTGCTCATAGACTGCCCTCCCCCCACCGGATTTATGAGCCCACCAACAAGGGCATCAATTTCAGAGATTAACAGCTGCAAGCAATGGCATCAAGTCGGCTGCTCTAGCGAGCCTCCAAAGTGCATCTCCAATTCAGGTTTATCTTCATTAAGCAAGTAATTCATTACCGGGCGGTAAGCATTCACATCAGAGGGAGAATATTAAAAAAGTAATTATATTTTTCACAGTGCAGCTTTCTGGATAAATTGTATGCAAATTGCTGTCTAAATCAGGCTGGCAGATCCTGTGTGGGCCTTGGCACTATTTGGCAGGATAGTTGGGAGACCAGACTAGTCACCCCCTCCTCATCTCTGTGAGTATCCAGCACAGGGTCTCACATTTTGGTCGAGGAAGACTCAAAAATGTCAGGCAGTATTAGTTCCTAACAGCGAACCCCTGAGTCTTCATCTAGTCCTACTAGGACTAGGAAAAGGGGCAGAGAGGCCGATCACTGGCATCATGCCTACCTCTCACAGGCATGAAGGGAAGGGGCTCTGAAAAATGGTGAGACAGCTTTGAGGAGAGCTGAGGTTTGTTTCAAAAAGGCCCTGAATTTATTGATTCAAAGAGGGAGCAGTAACTGCTGGGGTCAGTGAGGGGCCCTGATGAGCAGTCAAGAGACATGGCTTCTTTCCCATCTCCACTCTGTCGCCAACTCACTATGGGACCCCAAGTTCACTACGTCTCCCCTCTGGGCCACGGTACCCCCAGGCTGCACTGACTTCCAATCTCTGAGCTAAGTCTGTGTTGGAAGAGAGGTGTGAAAATCACACCCATTGATCTACTTGGGTTATCAGTTTACAGTTCATTGATGGAAAGGCAGGCCCACCAGAGGGTGTGAGCGGCTCAGAGTCACACACCAGGTCAGTGAGGCCGTCGAGACAGAATCCGGTCACAGCAGTTCCACAGTGCCAGGCCATCTGCAGAGGGGGCACTTAGAGGCCTGTGTTGGGAACCTGTGGAGGGCAGATTGCACGAGCTGTATCATGAGCTATAATCCAGCAGCCTGGTGGGGCAGCTGTTAAGCACTTGGCTGCCCACTGAAAGGCTGGTGGATGAACACACACACTGCCACTGTGTTAGTCTGGGTACTTTAGAGAAACAAATCCACAGAAACGCACGTATAAGGGAGAGTTTTATGTAAAGGTTAAGTGCGCATCAAGAAAACATCCCAACCCAGTGCTGCCCAAGCCCACAAGTCCAACATTAACCCATATGTCCAACACCAATCCACAAAGTCCTCCTCCATCTCACAAAACAGATGCAATGATGCTGACTGCAGGTGGAAAGCCGAGTCAGTGAACGTGTAAACATCTCAGAGCTGGCAGGGGTCTCCACACAGCTTCTCCAGCACCCAGGGCAGTATCGGGGTAGGTCCATGTGGCTTCTCCTCAGGGATGTCTCGCAGGAAATGAGCCTTGCCAGCTAAGGCAGGGAACTGGCTAAGGCAGCTGCACCCTGGTCCGACCATCAGAAAGCAAGAGACCCGAGAACTAGAAAGGCGAGGCTTACCGAGCCATTTATCTCTCCACTCTTCAATTAACCCACATGTGTTTATCAGCCAGGTTGGCACAAAAAACGAACTACCTCACCCACCTACCCCCCAGCAGCAGGTGGGAGACCTGGCGACCTGCTCCTATAAAGAATACAGCCTAGAACCCCCTACGAGGCAGGTCTGTTCGGCACATGGGGTCGCCATGGGTTGAGAATTACCTGGATGGCCCAAGAACACTAAGGATGTGTGATCCTGAGCTTGGTTCCGGGCCGGGTTGCGTCCCATCTGCTCCTCAGTATCTCTACTTGTCAAATGAAGCAGCTGAAAGAGCTCTCTATGGAGCCTCCCATGAGCCTTCCCGGGGAGGATGTGACCTCATGCTTGCCCTCCCTGCCCAGGCACAGACTCTGAGAGCAGCACGCCATCTGCCCAGGGACCTCCAGGCAGAGGCTGGACCTGTCGAAGGGGATCTTTGACCCACTTCCCAGCCAACAAGCTCCTGGACTGCCGGGCTTGGAATGAGCAGGTGGTGACGGTTTAGGGAGCGGCACAGTGCCCCCTGGCCATGAGGCCATCTGATCCAGAGGCCCAGCAGCCCAAATCCCTGGCCACAGGCTCACCTGGGCCCAGCTAACCTGGAGATAACCTCAACCAGGGTCACCCCACCCCCACACAAGTGTGGCTACTCTGGGGCACAGGACTCTGCTGGGGGCCATGGCTATTCCTGGAGCTGCCGTCACTGGCAACCCCGCTGCGTTCACACACACAAGGTTACGTCCACCCAGGGGACACTCAGAGAGGAGCAGGGACCCATGCCAGCCCAGGCAGCAACAGCCATGTCTGACACCCTTAGAGAGGGACAGCCCACAGCAGGGGCCCAGGTGCAGCCACCCTCAGACCTCATCCATGGGCCAGCCTTCTCCATCCGGCACTATGCGCAGGGTTGGGGGGCCAAGGGCTTGGAGTGGGGCTCGAGTTTCTTCCCGGGCTCTGAGAATCTCCCTGGACTTTGGGCTTTCTCCTTGAGCTGGTTGTTCTTCAGCCGGTCTCTCGGGCAGTGGCTCGGGGCTCTCCCTGGCGCTGGTCAGGACCGTGCCTCAGGAGCCTGGGATCACAATCCTGGATCTGAACGCTAATGTGTTTGATGGCCCTGGGCCCATCTCTTCGCCACATTGTCCCTCCGTTTCTCCTTCTGCACCGTGGTGGTGAGGCAGAGTGGCGTGAGGAGGACAACACTGGAAATGGTCCCTCTAGACCACACGTCCCTGAGCCATGCCCCAGCACTCTCCCCACAGAGGCAGGGAAGCAGGGTGGAAAGAGCAGTGTGAGGGCAGGGACCGTGTGGTCGGCTCCACACTTGCTTTCGAAGAGCTCAGCACTCGGGAGTCACTTAGCAAGCATTTGCTGGACGGAATCTAATTCCCTCCTTGTTAGCCATGTGCCGTGGGCAAGCAACTTTGCTTCTCCCAGCTTGGCGCTACTCCCCTCCCGCCCTCCACGTGGCCGCATTACAGGGACAACTGACTGCTCGCTCTCCATTACCAGAGATGCTGCATGAAAAGAGACCGGCATCCCAGGCAGGGTCCAGCCACCAAGCATCCCGCCCTGCCCACTCCAAGCCTCCCCTCTTAAGGGGCTCCCTGGGGCCTGGGAGCTGAGGAGGAAAGGGGATGAGGAGAGACACCAGAGGATGCTGTATGGATGTCAGCATCCTCATAGAAAACAGGGGCTGCTGGGGACCAGCTGGGGTCTCTCCTTTTCTACCCTGAAGCCACCCCAGAGCTCTGCGTGAGAAGGCGGGGTGCGAGGAGACACACCCTCACACAGAAACACACCCTCGCAGCCCTGGAGGTCATTAGTCATGAAGCCCCCTCGCCACCAGCCCTGGCAGCCCACAGCCACGTCCTCTCTGGGTGGCCCTCACAGTGCGGAGCTCGGCCTGCCTTCCTTCCCCGAGGCCCTTGGCTGGCCCCAGCTCTGCCCTCCAAGGCTGCATGAGCAGACCTGCCTGACTCCCTGCCACAGGACAGCTCCGCCACAGGAAGGGCCACGGGCGCCCATCCTCACTGCACAGACGGGCGATGGGTCCTTGCTCCCATCACATGGATTCGAATCCTCTCACCCGCGTGCATGGGTCCCTGTTTATCTAGGCCCATGCACACTCACTCATCCATATACCCATTGGATCCTGTCACCCCAGAGGGACACAGCAGTCCTCTGGTGCCGAGGTGGGTCCACCCCTTGTCCCTTTCCTGAGTTCCTGCCACCTCTAGAATTGTCCTGAAAGACTGGAGCAGGGGAGGGGGGCGAAGGGGCCTGGAGGATACATCTCCCACCGGGAGCCCTTCCTCACCGCCCCCCCCTCCTTCTGCCATTTTCCTATGTCAGGGCCATGGTGATGACACCAGAGAATCCATCAAATGCCACCCCCGTGTCAGGTCATGTCACAACATAATTAAAGCATTAGATCTTCGTGATGAAGCCGCTGCCATCAATTCTGAGAGTGACTGATCCAATCTACAGAAAGGGGAAATTTCTCTCCGCCCGCCACAACTGCCACAGCTGCCTTCCCTCCCCAGGAAGGGAGGCAGCGCTGCTCCTTCTATTTAGGGCTCCGGACCTCAGTCTGGGAGCTAAGCTGTGGGGGCAGGGCCTGACCTTGGTGTGGGGACCCAGGGTCTCCGCTGGGCTCACTCACTGAGTCTCTCTGTGACCTGGGGAAAGTCTCTCCCCACCTGTGGCCTGTGGGCTCCAGGTCCCTCCTCTGCAAATGAACGACTCAGGAGGAAGGTGGCTTGCTCCCCCAAGATGCTCCCAGCTCTAAAAGAGTCCCCATGGAAGCCACAGGCATGGGAAAAAGCATTCTGTGGTCAGAGAGTATTCACTCCAATCCTGACTGGCTATGTAGCTGTGGTCAAGGGAGTTCACTTCTCTCTCTCTCTCTCTCCCTCTCTCTCTCGCTCTCGCTCTCGCTCTCGCCCTCGCGATCCCCCAGTCAACCCTGAGACATTGTGCACAGATGCTGCCCAGGCCTGTGATTAGTAGCAGAGTGGATCACAGAGTGGATCACAGAGTGGATCACAGGGGTCCCTGAGTTTTCCTGGGATGGTTTTCAGAAGTAGATCACCAGGCCTTTTTACCTAGTTTGTCTTCCACTGGAAGCTCCACCGAGACCTGTTCAGTATCATAGCAACACGCAAACCTCCACTGACAGGCCGAAGGTGGCTGTGCAGAGGCACGTTGGCCCAGTTCTGTGCCCGGGTCTTCCTTGTGGAAGGTAAGGATTCGACCACTGACCCAGGTGGCCTCCTTGCTGTCTCACTATCATCTCGTCCATTCTGACCCACAGGGACCCTACAGCACAGGTTAGAACTCTTCCCGTGGGGTTCCAAGACTGTAACTCTCTATGGGAGTAGAAAGCCTCATCTGTCTCCCTAGGAGCAGCTGGTGGTTTCAAACTGCTGAGCCTGCAGTTAGCAGCCCAAGGAGTAACCACTATGCTACCAGGGTTCCAACCAATAAGAAGGAGAAATGATTCATACCGCACAGCGTTCTATGAAGATTAAAGGAGACTAGGCAATGTCAGCACAAAGCCAGTCTTCCAAATTCTTTACACTCACATCCCTATGCTGTTGGGCTCCTGGCAGGTTCTGGGTCGCCAGGCTTTAGTCAGAGACTGGGTTTATGGCTTTAGGCCTGCTTTTCCTATGTTTAAGACGTGCTACGGGTAGATACAAAACTGGTGACCCTGCAGTGACAGCACCTCCTGCAAAGAGATGCAGCAGGCAGGGACCGAGAGCTGTCTGCCACTTTTCAGGTAATATCACCACCTGGAGGTCCCGTCCTAGTAGGAAGCTGGCTTTCTGAGGGAAAGGGGTTAGGGATGACACAGTGGGAGAGGGAGGCCTTGAAGCCTCCAAGCCATCCGTCTCTGGCTGACATGTCAGGAGAGAGTCCGGTAAGAAGAGGACAAGCAGCCAGAAGGCCTAAACCTGAGGCTGGTGTGAGGCACAGAAGCAGGGGAACCAGGTAGGGGTATCCTGGCAGTTCAGACACGGAGGGTCGCTTCCTGGACGGAAGGTGGAGAGGAATCAGGGGCCAGCTCCCAGGATTGTGGGCTGAGTAACTGGAAGAGGCACAACTGTAGAGTCGCCATCTATCAAGATGGCGGGGACTATGGGTAGCAGGTTGGTCATGGTCATGAGAAGTTGCTTTGAGTTACCTAATAGACAGGTGGAAATGTTCATCAAGTCAGTGGGTCTGCAAGTCTAGAGTTCAGAGTTGAGATCCAGGCTGAATAACTACCCTTGGGAGTGATAAGCTGCTAGATGTTAACAAGTCTTGCCTTCCGTGAGAGCGATTTAGATTTGCTTCCCAGTCAATGCACCTCATTTAGAGTGTCCGTCTGCGTGTCACTGGAGGTTTGCATGTTCCTATGGCAATGAACAAGGCACAGCAGAAAAAAGGCGAGGCTTTCGGCTCCTGTAAAGATTTCATCTCAGAAATCCACAGGAACAGTTTGATTGGGCTGTTGCAAGTCAGAAAAGAACCCAATGGCAGTGAATTGGGTTTTAGATGGTGCCGAACAGGTTTCAGCAAAGCTTCCAGAATAAGATGAACTAGGAAGAAAGATCATGAGACCCAACAAAAACTCGATGGGTCCCAGTGGTCCAATCTCCAACCAATGATACAACCAATCTACAGCCTTCTGCTCTAGTGGGGGAGGAGGGAGTGGTTCTCCAGGAGTTAGAGAACAAGCCATCCTTGCTTCTAAAGAGCATTCTGGCTTCTTATTGGTCTCTTGTTGTTGTTAGGTGCTATTGAGGCTTATTGGTCTAGTTGTGAGGAATTTTGTTTCCGTTAGATGCTGGACTGGAATCCCCATGGTCAGGAGTTCAAACCCAGCAGTCACTGGAAGGAAGCGCCTGTGAAAATTCATAGCCTGGGAAACCTTACTGCGGGTCACTATGAGTTGGGGTCACCTCAACAGCAGTGAGTTTGGGGCTTCCATGTCTGTCTTGGAAGAACTACAGCCAGAACACTCCTTAGACACGAGGATGGTGAGACTTTATCGCATGTACTTTGAATATGTTACCAGGAGAGACCAGTCCCTGGAAAAGAACACCATGCTGAAGAGAGGGTTGGTGAAAAAGACAGAGACTCTCAATGAGATGGACTGACGCCTTGGCTGCAAGCAGGGGCTCAAAGAGAATAACAGTTGTGAGGATGGTGTTCAGAGGCCCACTATGAGCCAGACCGCCTGGGCAGCACCTCACAAGAAGGGCCCTATCTACACGCCCCATGGTTTTGCTGCGCCAGAGAGCCCAGGCCAAGACAGCAGCTAACCGCCGCCACCATCACAGCAGTGATCTTAGAAGAGAGCCCCGGAGATGTGAGGAAGTGCAAGAACAGAACCCTGGATTCCTGTGACGCTAAGAAGCTTGGAGGCAAGGAGGAGATGAGAGAGAGAGAGAGAGAGAGAGAGAGAGAAGAGCCTGTAAGAAAAGAGAAAAGCCAGGCCAGTAGGGTGCCAGAGAAGCCAGTGAAGAAAATACATCAAAGAGGAGGAAGTGATCAACTGCATTAAGGGGAACAGCGGCTCCACAGAGATGAAGATTGAGAGCCAGCCAAAGAGACCAGGAGTTCATTTGTTTGGTGGAATAAATAATCAGGGAGGAAAGCGGAAATGCCAAGCATAGAAGTAGGGTGCTGAGAGGATCAGGCCTCCCCAGTAGAGGCCAAGGCAACAGCAGCTCAGCAGCAGTTGAGGCAGTTTAGGACCAAGCCCGCAAAGGCCAGGCTGGAGCCCAGAAAGCCCTCTAGTCTCAAGTCAGCCAGGATTGCTCCCGGGAATTAGGAGAGCCAGTGCAGCCTGTTCACAACCGGCCCCCGGACAGATCTTATTCCCGGTCCTGCTTTCTTTGGAGAGGGTCTTTCAAGTCCCTCCCCTTCAGGCGACCTTAGGTGACAGACCCCACTCTAGCCAGCCCCCAGACTCGATCCGCAGCCCCCACATTTAGACCTGAGCTGAATGTGAGGCTGGTTCTCCCGGCCTCATCCCTTCACCCTGCTCTACAAGGAGCCGCTTCTCTTTCCAGGCGGCTTTGGCCTCTCCACTCAGCTCCCGGCCCCATCCTCCCTCCTCCATGGCCTCGCCCAGCACACCCACTCTGCTGGACCCAGCCCCTCAAGTGGAAGACAGATGGTGCATGCTCTAGCAAGGGAAAAGCAATGGGCGCTGGGAACACAGACTGGGGAAGGCTTGATTCCAGCCTAGGGCCTCTGAGGTGGCTTCCTGACCATGATGTCCTGAGGCTAGGGGACTTTGGTGGGAACTCTTGATGGAGGGATGAGCATGGGTAGTGTCCTAAGGTGAGAAGGCCTGGTCTGCTTAGGGATAAGGAGTCGAGAGCTGACCTTCAGGTTAGAGATGGGTGCCCAGGGAAAAGAGATGGGGTGGGGGAAGGACTGGTGGCAGCCACCATCTACAGAGTAGGAAGCCCCCAGTTCCCTTCCACCCTGCCGTTCGCCCTGCAACAGAACAGCTCCTCTGCAGAGAAACTCCTCCACCCACCTGGCCTAGACTTCCTCGTTGGGTGGCCCAATTGCCTTCTCCTATCCAGGAGACACCTCAGGATCTAGAGGATCTGGTAGGTCTTCCAGGTAAAGCAGGAGGTTGAGTCTCTAAAAATCCCCCAGGATCCTATAGCATGCATCTTTCCCTGAGTCTGGCCTCAGACTCCCAGAGGCTTAGAGGAAAAGGTTGGCGTCAACACCTTAAAGAAATCTTGGAAGCAAAATCATGTAAAAAGAAGCAGAAGGTCAGGACTCATGGTCTCCCCAAACTAGAGGGCTGGGGTGGGAGAAGGAGTCACTGACTGGGACAGGGTTGGGGAGGGAAAGAGACACTCAGACCCTTGGGCTAGAGCATCTGGGTTGTAGCAGATCTTTGGCCGTTGAGTTCATCTCGACAATGCAGAGGTCCCTCATTTTTATCTTTGCCAAGCACTGCCCAGCCTCCACCAGCATATAAATATACGAGTATATATATATATATATATACACATACATGCGTATAGAGAGACACAAGTATATACATACACATATATGTATTTCCAAAGCCACTTTATTGGGAGCTAATGTACATATCATATCATTCCATAGTTTAATCACATCAAGTAGTATTGTATAATTGCTACTATAATCAGTTTCAAAACATTCTCTTCCTTCTTGAACTCTTTGACAACAGCTCCCTGGTACACCCCTCCCCCACTCACCGTACCCCCAGAAACCCTTGTTCTCCTTGCCGCCTCTAGTTCATCAACCGGGGGCTGCACAGCACATGGAAGTTAATGGAGCTTTCACTCCCTACGTAAGTAGGCATTTCATTCTTGGCCAGTTCTGCTTTTCCCTTAGTCTAACTGCAGTTCCACTCAAGGTCAGAGTGATAGAGTCTGAGGGTCTTCGGAAGTGAGTCCACCTTCCCCATTGGTAGCCCAGCTTTGCAGGGGTCGATGCCTCCCCTGAGGACTTCGCTCCTGAGGCTGTTAACCTGACTGGCAGCCACGCCTCCGGCTCCTGGTCACATTCTGCATCTTATGCCCTGAGACGGAGAGGTGTGCGGGGCACCAAGTCTGCGTCACTGGCATGAAGGTCTGTGTCTGAGTGTCCAGATGAGGCTGTGACCGGCATAGACACCCTGGGTGGGTTTGCAGGTGTGCAGATGAACACTGCGTCTGCATGTGGAGGGGAGCGCTAGGACAGAGCTGGAGTCTGTGCAAACACATGACCGTGTGTGAATGCTTATGGCTGGGGCTGCCTGTGTGCAGGGGTGTTTGTGGTGGTCTGGGAATGAATGTCTAGGGGGTGTAAGACGAAGGGTGGGGGTGGAGGCGGGATTGAGAATGTGAGTGTCCACAGGTGATGCTGACGATGAAAGACCTGCGAGGGCTGCCTGACCAGCCCAGTGTCTGTGGGCTTGTGACTCTGCTGAGTGTACCTCTGGGTAGCTGGTTGTGACTCTGTGTGAGAGCCTGCTTGTGACAGATTGCCATTTAATGCATATGGGAGGCTATGTTCGTGACAGATTGTAATTTAATGTGTGTGAGAGCCTGGTTCTGCGTGGCCCAGCCTGTGAGGACATGGCTGTGCGTGGAGGTGCATGGGGGTGTGGCTGTGTGTCAGCACTGAGGGCTGTGTGTGGTGTGTGAAGAGCCTGTTGTGTGTTTGGTGACTGTGTGTGGATGTGGCTGAGGGAAGGAAGATGGCTGTGAGTGATGAGGAGGTGTGGGTGTGTGACTGTATTCTTGTACGTGTAGGGTGTGTGTGTGTGTGTGCACGCACACGCACACCCCACACACAGGCACGCGCGCGTATGAATGGCTGTGGTTCGGAGCGCGTGAAGGTGCCTATGTGTGGAGGCGGAGGTGGGAAGGGTGAGGATGGTGCAGGATACAGAGAGGACTTGCTCCAAAAGGTCTCCCCAACCCCATTTTAATCAGAAACGGAGCAGCTGTTAGTCTGAATAGACACTGCACAACGGCAGACGTCTTAATCTCTTCTGCATTGTGATTCACTCGGCGAAGCCCTATTACTCAGCTTTTGATAGGAGCTTACTTGTCTCAAGTGTTTTCATTATTGCCC
The DNA here is from genome assembly GCF_050624435.1 of Tenrec ecaudatus. Taxonomy (NCBI): domain Eukaryota; kingdom Metazoa; phylum Chordata; class Mammalia; order Afrosoricida; family Tenrecidae; genus Tenrec; species Tenrec ecaudatus. The sequence continues at coordinate 65,704,252 of NC_134530.1, read as the reverse complement.
TAATACTATCTATTAACATACTGGAGGGAGCTCGCTGCTGTCTGGAGCTGGCATCACTGGGCTTTTAAAGATTATGGGCCTTGCAAATACATAACATTTTACTGCCTTGCAGACGTAATTCATTGGGAGAAAAAAAAAAGCGCTCACGTAAATAGATAGGTAAATAGATAACTGGGTGGGGGAGAGAGGGCGCTGGAGGGAGAAGGAGAATCTATGAGCCAAACGTGGCTGTCATCGCCAGCTCGCGTAATCGCCTTTCGGGAGGAGGGACCAGACAGACATCTGTCTCATTCCCGGCCACTCTTGTCTCAAATCCTTCATCGCTGGGTAGCCTGGGGGTGGGGCTACTGCCTGGGGCCACTTGAGGCAGTGGGGCCCTGGGCTTCTCTGAGGAATGTCTGGGGCTGCACATTGGAATAAGATACTGGAATGTGCGGGGTGGAAAAAAAAATCCCCGAACCAGGAGTCGGAAGGTCTCAGTGCTGCACTTAATGGGCTGGGTGACCTTCCTTTTCATCGCTGCATAATGAGGCGCTTGGATGACAAAACCAGACCACGCATGCTGCTGTGGGTCCATGGAAGGCAGAGCAGACCGGCCCCAGAGGCTTTCCAAGGCTGTAATCTGCACAGGGGCAGACAGCCCCGGCTTTCTCTCCTGGGGCGCTGGCGGGTTCAAATGGCTGACCTTTCAGCTAGTACTTAACCACTGTGCCCCAGGCCTCCCGGCTCTGCATTCGAAGATGTCAGCTCCATTGGTCTCAGTGTGAGTCTCAGCAAGTGTTTGCATGACACTGAGCTGCACGACCCTCTCAAACCCTCAACTCACTGCCACGGAGTCAATGCCGACTCACAGGGATCCTATAGGACAGGGTAGAACTGCCCCGTGGGATTCTGAGACTGTCACTGTTTATGGGAGTGGACAGCCTCATCTTTCTACCTCAGAGCAGCTGGCAGTTTCGAATGGATGACTTTTCAGATCGCAGCCCAGTGAGTGACGGTTACATCACCAAGGATCCTTGCATAACCCCATCCACCTCAATTCCAGAGGAAAAAAGCATCTCCAACGTCAAAAACACAACCTAGTCCGCCCCTTCTCTTCAGCCCGCCTGCCGTATGAGCGTGAATGACTGTCGGTGTTTGGGCACACGTACAGTGTTATGGTTAGGCTTTGTGTCAACTTGGCTGGGTAAGCGTTCTCAGTAGTTTGGCAGTTGAGGCCTACCCCACAATGTAATCTAACAAAATGTAATCCACTCTGTGATAGGATCTGCTGTGAGTACTTAAAGTGAGATGCAACCCTTAGCTCAGTCCATAGCCCTCATGATATCTCCTCAGGGTTGTGGCCTCCTTCATATATAAGTTGACACTGTGGGGAAGCCAGCTCACTTTTTGCTGGTCTGAAGCTTCTTTCCGGTTCATCAACCTTGTTCTTTGGACTTGAGCCAGTAGCCTACCACATTGTCCGCTGATTCTGGGAGCCATCAGTGTCTGCTTTTTGATCTGCCAACCTTGGATTCAACTGTTTCCGTATCCACCAGCCATGAGCTTCTGCTTCATCTTCCTGCTTCCTGATTTGTTAATCTGACAGCTACATGAGTCGGCGAAAGCCTCCAGCTTGACATCTGACCCACAGACTTGAACTGGGCTGGACTTACAACTTTTACAATGGTGTGAGCCACTTTCTTGACATAAAGTTCTTCATATATGTATATATATTAAGGTGCCCAGAGTTTAACACTGGTCAAGCAGGACACCAGCGGGACACCATTGATAAAACTGGTGAAATAGCCACATAGCAGCCGAAAACTGTATACCCTAGATTGTCGTGCATTCTTTCCAAAAATTGGGACTTTAAAAAAATGCCGTAGGACGTGGGGAAATTGTTAAAAATCGGGACTGTCCCACCAAAAGCGGGACGTCTGGTCACCTTAATACACACACACACACACACACACACACACACACACACACATATAGGGGATACTTTATTTAATCATTTCATTAGGGGCTCATGCAACTCTTATCACAATCCACACATACATCAATTATGTAAAGCAAATCTGTACATTCATTCCCCTCATCATTCTCAAAACATTTGCTCTCCACTTTAGCCCTTGGCATCAGCTCCTCATTTCCCCCCCCTCCGTGATCCCCACTCCCTCATGAGCCTTTGATAATTTAAAAAATTATTATTTTGTCATATCTTGCCCTGTCCGACGTCTCCCTTCACCCACTTTTCTATTGTTCATCCCCCAGGGAGGAGGTTCATATGTAGATCCTTGTAATTGGTTCCCTCTTTCATCCCACTCTCCTTCTACCTCCCAGTATCGCCACACACACCACTGGTCCTGAAGGGATCATCCGCCCTGGATTCCCTGTGTTTCTGGTTCCTATCTGTACCAGTGTACATCCTCTGGTCTAGCCAGACTTGCAAGGTAGAATTGGGATCATGATAGTGGGAGGGGTGGGTGGGGGGGAGCATTTAGGAACCAGAGGAAAGTTGTGTTTTTCATTGGTGCTACACTGCACCTTGACTAGTTCATCTCCTCCCCTAGACCCCTCTGCAAGGGGATCTCCAGTGGCCGACAAGTGGGCTTCGGGTCTCCACTCTGCACTCCCCACCCCCTCATTCACTATGGTAAGATTGTTTTGTTCTGATGATGCCTTATACCTGATCTCTTCAACACCTTGTGATCTCACAGGCTGGTGTGCTTCTTCCATGTGGGCTTTGTTGCTTCTGAGCTAGATGGCCGCTTGTTTACCTTCAAGCCTTTAAGACCCCAGATGCTATACCTTTTGATAGCTGGGCAACCATCCAGCTTTCTTCGCCACATTTGCTTATGCACATATATGGGATTCTTATCACTATATGTGTTAGACTAGCTTCTCTAGAGAAGCAAGACCAGGGATATATATACATATTCCCCAAGAGAAGTCAATCTAACACATATAGTACAAGAATTTCCCTATTGGAATTCCACTTTCCACTCTTCCCCTTAAGAAAAATGTGTATATCTTTAAAATTGTTGCCTAGTCCTATGGTTTAAGATGGTATACACAGAATATTCAATGTTTTCCCTCCCATCAAATTGTATTGAAATAATAGAAGGATACATAAAAATAATGTATGTGTGTGTCAGACCAAAAAAATAAATAAAACTAGACATAGTGACATTAATAGGTCAGAAAAATTCAATGAGGCAACAAAAGAAAAAAGAAGAATCAGACGCATGGAGGAAATCAGAATGGTTAAATCAGCACCAAAGAAATTGACTAAAGAAATGTAAGTTATTCTTTCTAACAGAATCTTGGAATAACTCCAAGTACAGGGAGCCAGGAGCCGGCTGTGGTACAACCATCAGGTAAAGAACTACTGACTAAATCAATGGACTGGATAGTCCCTCCCCCTCCCTACGCACAGAGAGAGGAGCTGGGCATTGCTTTCACTCCTGGCATTGATGTCTGGCAGACTACTTTCTACAAAGAAGCAAAGGTCTGGCTCAGACAGTCTGGCAAACTGTTACATTAATGGCTCCCAAAGAACCACGGCTCTCAGCCTTCATGACCTACACATTGACTCTGGGCTTCAAAGTGTAGCTTGCTTTAACTAATGCATGGCAGGCACATCAGCAAGCATGATTAAAACTGAGAGGCTGGGTAAGCACTTGCACATTGGGGCTTTCCCTCTGGAAACCAGCCACTGGCTGTAAGGAAGTCCAGCCTACCCTTGTACAGAAGTAGGTTCTTGAGGATAAGGTACAATTTGGAAAAGACGCAGAGAAACTAGATGTCTCAAGCTGGTCCTCAGTATCAAGGCCTTAGACATGTGAGCGACGCCTTCTTGAGTCTTCCAATCCAGCGTGGACCACCAAATGCGGCCACACAAGTGAGCTTCGCCAATGGCATGTGCAACCGAAAAATGAACCCAGGCAACCTACTGCACCTGACAAATAACAAATCACTTTTGTTTTAAGGCACTACGTTTTAGAGTGTTTTGTTATGTGGTAATAGATAACTGATACAGGAGGGATGGCGATGTAGGTGTTGAAGTCAGAGAAATAGAAAAGGGATAAACCTCTGCAGTGGATGTGGGAAAGGAGGGAAATAAATTAAAAACCCCACACACCGTGAAACTGTTCTGCTCAGGAATACAAATACTAAAATACCCCCCAGAGAATGAAGTCTTCATGATGTTAGCAATCACAAGATCCTCAACTTGCCAGGGTGCCGTCCACTCACACTTCTGTATCGCAGCCTGAATGCAGAAGCTCCTGGCACTTCCCTACATGCACAGAAATGCGGAGAGTCTCTCCTTAAGGCAGTCTCATCCCGAAAGCAAGTGTACACACCTTAAAGGAACACACACCGCTCTTTTTTCTTTCTTTCACACAACTCTTTAAAATATATCTACCAACCTACGCTCTAATTTATACATCTGACATGCCCCTATCAGATCACCAGACATTTGAAGCAAACAGAGAATATGAGCAAGAATAAGATGAAAGTCAAGATTAATCCCAGAAGAAATAGAGATAATGTGGGACCCAGTGGAGAACATTAAAAGAATTCCGCATGTAACCACAGACAGAGGCAAAGAAATATGCTTTTATAAAATAAGAACAAACTTATTTTGGAAAAGAAGTAATCAACAAAGGGAAAGATTCTTGAAAATTAAAAACATATTTGCGGGGGTTAGTGGAGTAATGAAGTAAATGAGTGTGAGTAAGAACTATATTCATTTTCTGGAAGATAAGGTTCAAGAAATACTGTGGAAGATAGGGCCAAACTCCCCCCCCCCACACACACACACAGCCAATCAGTTGATTTCAACTAGCAGTGACCCTGCATAGGTTCCCCAAGGCTGTAAATCTTCACAGGAGCAGAGAGCCTTGTTTTCCTCTTGCAGAGAGGCTGTGAGTCATGCTGCTAGTGGCTGGTGGATTTGAACTGCAGACCATGTGGTTAGCAATCCAATGCTTATCTGAGAGCAGAGCTAAAACTACAAAGAGAAACAAATGAAAAAATGCTAGACCCCAAACTTACAGAAGTTCTAGACTGAGATAACAGAGAGACTAAAGGTAATGAAATTAAAGATATAGTTTTAAAATGTTTTCTAGAGCTTCAGAAAGAGAAAAGTTGTTCTCATATTATAAAAAAGACCCACAAATACTAAGCAGAGGACATGAAAAATAAAACATCCTGGTAACATTTCTAAATTTTAAAATAAATACAAAGTCCTCATTGCTTCCAGGTTTCGATTCTATGCTAACCAAACAAAGAAGTTCCAAATAAACAGGAACAAAGAAAATTTACTACCCATTCACTCTTTATGAAAAAAAAAATGTACTACAGAACAACAACATATGAAATTCAAGAGAGTGTCAGATTAAGAAATACTTAAAAGTGAAAAGAAACCAGTAAATATCTAAGAGTCTGAATAATAAATAGCACTGTAGTACAGAAGCATATACAATTATTAAGAATTATTTATTTTTGAAGTGTGGAGTAAAGGACTTGAAGAATAATAACAATCTGGAACTAAAGTTTCAACAAAATATGGGAAGTAGGAGGAGGTTTAAGATGATTTTATAAGAGGGAAAGGTGGTAGAAAAGGTAAAGTACTAAAAAATATATGGTATATATAACTTTCCAACAAATAGCGAAAAACATAAGAATAAAGAAAATGTGATTAAGTAAGGAAAAGACAGGGGGGCTATTCAACACAACAATAAGCATAATAAATGTGAATGGGCTAAACTATCCAATTAAAATACAGAGATTCTCATAATGAGGGAGCACATGAATATCAACAATACATATACATATGAAGGCCCTTCAAAAAGTTCTTATAAAAATGGAATGAAAGGATAATGAATTTTTCCATGAACTTTTGAAGCACTCTCATGCTTAGGTTGGAAATGTTGTCAGGAGAGACCAGTCCTTGAAGAAGGACATCATGCCTGGTAACATAGAGGGGCAGTGAAAAGAGGAAAAACCTTATTCCAGTCAGTGTCCACAATAATTGGCTCAAGCCCTGGGCTGCACAGGACCAGACAGTGTCATTCTCTTGTGCACAGAGTTGATGTGGGTCGGAACTGACTTGACGGCACGTGACAACAACATACACATGTACACACACATATCTATAGACAATGATATAGGGTGCAGTAAAGAGTCAAATGTGAAATAGAATAATAAGATTAGAAATGAAAGAATGCAAAAGGAATACATGACCAAAAATGACACAAATCAAGGGCATAGATTTACTAGTATCAGACTAAATGTAATTAAAATGAAGCACTACTTGGGGAAAAAAAAACAATACTTAGTATTTATAAAAGGTAAACCTACCAAGAAGCTATAACAATCAAATAAAATTTTATACTGATATTTTGCTAAATATCAACTATAGAAATATTTCTGGAGCTAGAAGGAACAATTATTAAAATTGCCTTGATTGTTAAAGATTTGTATTTTGTCACTCCAGCAATTGATAGATCAATTAGGCAAGATTAGTAAAGTTACAAGGTAATTTAAATAACATAATTTAATATTTTTAAGAGATTTCCATAAGAAAATTTACTGAACTGATCATATAAATTTACACATTCTTTTAAAATATCTATGAAAATAGACCACTCATTTAAATTGGCTACAATAAAAATCTTAATTCCCCAAACTGAAACTATATGATGTGTCACATAGAGTAAGTCTAGGCTGTTACATGAATTAGAGGTGACAAAACTAGAATCTACAACATGAGGATGGCAAAACAGTGTAACACCAACAACAACAACCAATAAAAACCAGCATATTAAAAAATGTAAAACAGTATTCTACATACTGTATATACTCGTGTATGAGCCGAGTTTTTCAGCACAATTTTTCTGCTGATAAAGGCCCCCTCGGCTTACACTGGAGTGAGGGTCCCACTTACCTTTTCTCCGGTGCATTGCGGGTGTTCTTGGGTCTCTCCCGCTCATCCGTGGGCGCCTGTGTCACCGCTCTTCTTTTTGCCTGCACGTTGGCAGCCTCTGTGTTGTCCGTGCCTTACTGGGCAAGAACCTTCCCGCCTCTGTGAGCTGGTACCTGGGGTGCACCGCATCCTTGTCAGATGAACGTCGGATGCAGTGGCTCTTCTCCCGCTCTTCCCCAGGGCTGTGACCAATGACGTAGCCTTTACAGTCTTACCCGTGCTTGGTCACGCCCCCTTGCTCTGCCCAAGCATTGCTGAATGCAAGTACCGGTATATCTCTGGTCCTGGATATACAGTATGGTTATTTACAGTACTTAGTCTGCTGTATTTTATTTTTAATTTTCTTATTAACCCCTATCTGGACCCAGTGTTGACTATGCTTCTCACTTTGGCCATTATTCCAGGTGGGCTTACATCTGTATTGCAGCCCCTAGATGCGAGTTTAAATAAACCTTTGAAAGACCGTGTGTGAACGATGTGGCATGAATGGATGTCACCTGGTTCAGTCTGACTGACAAAAGTTGGAAATCCGGTGAAGCCCAACATAAAATTGATAGCAAAGTGGGTTCGTGAAGCCTGGGAAGAGATTCCAGAGGGCCTGGTGCGAGGTGCCTTCAAGAAAGGTGGCATTGGTAATGGTGTGGGTGGCAGTGGAGACAGCGCTGTGTCTGCGAACGACAGCAGTGATGGCGGTGACTGTGAACTCAGTGATGAGGACAATGTCCCTGCTGACAACCTCACACCAGCTACAGCTGAAGCTCTGTTTGGACAGACAGACGAGGAGGAGGCATCCAGTTTACAAGGATTTTAACTCTTGTGTTTCAGTTTGATTGCTGATTGAGCTAAGGATTTTGTACTTTTAAAGTTATAGTTGGTGCCATATTGTTTTTGTTGACCCTCTTTTCCACTTACAGAACTAGTTTACTGTTTTTCTTTGAAATAAATATTCAAAAAACATTTAACCCACTGATGCCTCAATTAATGTAATTTTATTGGCCTTTTTTTAATTTTGAAATTTATCAGCAGCTGCTGCATTTCCCACTCTTGGCTTATACTTGAGTCAATAAGTTTCCCCATTTTTTGTGTGGCAAAATTAGGTGCCTTGGCTTATATTCAGGTCGGCTTATACTAGAGTAGATGCGGTAACTCAATGGTGCATAACATGTAACTCTTGGGCTGAAAAACAATCTAAAAGTGGAATGGCAAATTATTTATAGATGAACGACACTAAGAGCAGTATGTAATGAAACCAAATGTCAAGATCAATGCGGCACTTATTGAAAAATACATAGCCTTGGGCATATTCACTAGGAAACACATATGAGCTCCAAGCAGTTAGAAAAAGGAAATCTTGGGCAGGGAGTGGTGATTTTAGAAAATTGAAATTAATAAAGATAAAGAAGAAACAAATGATGTTGTAAACAAATGCAGACTTGAAAAATAAAACCCAATACTGTTTCTTTCATCTGTTTGTTCCTCTCGTGGCTCTAGAAGAGGTAAAAATGCCACCATCCATACAATAAATCAGGTAATCAAGATCTGCATTAAAATTGGCATTAAGCCCAGAATGGATTTAAGGGTGAATTATATCAAATATTCAAGGGGTAAATAACTTCTCTTATTTAAACTGTACGTAAAACAAAGGTAGATAATAGCCCAATCGATTCTGCCGGGTTAGCATCACTATAGTGGGCATCTGGTTTTTTTGCTCTTTAATGTTCATTCATTCTTTTAGTAACCACACCCCGATTTTTCCCCAAGGGAAACCCCACTCTATGTTCATGAGCTTCCAGGGAAGTTGACATCATTAGTGGTTCCAGGGCTAGGCCATGAACCGCACCAAGTTTTACTCTTTCCCAACAACTGTGAGTAATTGGGGGACGAGCAATGGGACATAAGAGATTTTGCAGAGACTCTGAAGCTAACGCCGCCATGGCTCCAACAGCAGCACTTTATTTACCTGCCATGCTCAGCCTGTGGCTAAAGCTGACACAGGAAGAGAGTGAAAGTCAGAGACAGAGAGGAAGTGAGCACGGACCACGCGTTTGAACTCTACCTTTGGACTGTGCCCGAGCATGCCCTCCTCCTATGCCTGTCCACTCTCTGGACCAATGCTCAAGTCAGCAACGGTTGGATATCTCTCCGTTCCCACTGAAGCCGCCACTCTGAAACACCAAAGCCACACAAAGAAGCGCGACCAAATAGGTTTTATCCAAAGAACAAACACCGACTCAGCATCAGACTCTACTTACTCCGTTTACTGCAACCTGTGTGGAGTTCTGCTGACCTCGTGTGCACCCGGGGTGTGCCACGCTGACTGCTCAGGAAGCGACAACCACGCCTTCCTTCTGAGAACCATGAATGACCTCGCCGAGCAGCCCACACGAACCTGGAACGTCCAACCGGCCCAACCGAACCCACGCCCGTCAAGCCAGATCTGACTGGTGATAAAGCTGTGTGGGAGCAGTGTCATTGATCTCCCACGGACCAACTCTTGGGTTTGAACCCCTGTCCTTGCAGTTAGCAGCCAAGCTTTTACTACTAGCGCCACCAGGGGACTCCTTTAACCAACTACTGTGATATATATATATATATATATAATTTCTGTAGACGATGAACATTTTTAATAAGGTTGATTAACTAAGTAAAGGGCCATGTGATCGCCAGTCTTCTGCATCTCCTTGGTAGCGATAATGCCCACTTAATCAAACGCTAGTTGGGTTGTTGTTGTGAAGGCATTTTGTGGATGAGATTAAAGCCCATCATGCCAGGATTTTAAGTAAGAAAGATTACCCTTGATAATCTGAACATGCCTAATCAATCAATCGAAAGACTTCCAGAGCAGAGCCAAGACGTTCCAGAAGAAAAAGAAACTAATCCACCGGTGGACAGCAGCTTCAGCTCACACCCAAACTGCAGCCTGCCCTAACTAATAAGCTGCTCTAGGGATTTCAGACTTGCTAGCTAGTTCCACCAAGCACACAAACGATTCCTTCCTATAGATCCCTTCATCTGTGTCTCCTAGTGGCTCTGTTCCTCTGGCTGCACCCTGCCTGACACAGCAGCAAACCACCCATAGACACGGGAATCACAGTAATGTTCCTTTTAAGGCAGGACAAGAAAAGGTGCCCACTATTTTAAAAGAATGGTAGAGGGGGGGGGTCCTACTGGAAAGATATGATAAGCAGAAAAAATACTCCCCCACACACCAAGGGGTCTGTATCTGAATCCCCAGGGCCACACATATGTTACTTTAGATGTCAAAATGGACTCTGTTGGCATGATTAAGCTCAGGCTTTTGAGGAAATTTATCCTCGGGCGACCCTAATATAACCACAGGGTCTCTGAAAGGGAAAAGAGGCTGGTGGGAGCGTCAGAGGAGATAGGAGGCTAGAAGCACAGGTCAAAGCGACATGACCACAAGCCAAGGAATGTGGGCAGCCCTTGGAAGTTGGAAAGGGCAAGCAAAAACCAACTCTTCCCTGGAGCCTCCCGAGGAAACGGCCCGGATGACGCATTTCAGACCTTTTGACTTAGAGAACAGTTAAATAGCATGTTTGTGGTGCGTTGCCATCGACTGAACTTGTAGCAGTTTGTGACAACCGCAAGAGAAAATTCATCCAGGTGATCGCTCAACAAAGAGGGGAGGGAAGCGAGAGTGCAGAAACTCGCAGGTATATGGGAGGATCGATGCTCAGATGCAGGGCACCATAAGCATACAGGCGCCGTGGGGGAGCTACTAGCAATGGCAAAATCCAGTGGGGGCCAGAGGGAGAGGACAGGACAGGGCGAGGAGGTCAGGGAGGGGACCTCGAGGGGAGGCCGCAAACGTACAATGTCGGGCTTGTCAGAACTTCAGCATAGTTCAGAGCAGAGGAATGCACAATTCGATTTTTCCGTTAAAAAGAAACACTCTGCGAAACCTAGTGCGACGAGACCTCAGCAGTCCCCGCTGGCACCAGCCCTTTCCAAGGCCCCAGAAAGGCATTCACCTGGGGTTGTGGTTGTTAGATACTGTCCAGTCCGATCTGACTCATAGCAACTCAACAGTCCTTCGTAGAAACCACAGGGCATCGTCACCTGGCATGGACGATATGATCTTCTCCCACGCCCTCCCAAATGAGACGCTGTCCCGAGTGGAGGGCCCTCCTCCCTTTAAAGAACATCCTGGCTGCACTTCACTTCTTCCAGTCCAAGGCAGCGGTTCTCAACGTGGGGGCCGTGACCCTTTGAGGATGGAACGACCCTTTCACAGGGGTCACCCGATTCCTAACAGTAACAAAATGACCGTGATGACGTAGCAATGAAAATCATTTTATGGTTAGGGGTCACCACCACCTGAGGAACTGCAATCAAGAGCCGTGGCATTAGGAAGGTTGAGACCCACTGGTCTAGGGTATGTTCGATAATTTTCATCAACACTGTAACCCATTCTTCTCTAGTCCCGCCTTTGGTATCTATGAGGCGACTGAAGATGCCACGGCTTGGATCAGGTATACCTGATCCAGAACAGCAACAACTCGGCTTTTTCCCAGTGTGAGGCTGTCTTCTGCAGCAGACTCTCCCCATGCAGGGTCATGCTTGCGTTCCCAACTGCTGCCTCCGTCGGTGGTGATTGTGGATCCGAACAAAATGAAATCCTTGACATTTTTTCCTCATCTTCGCACTGTGCTACTTATTGGTCTGTTGTTATTGTTGCAACATTCCTCCAGACCGGGGCTGGACATACAGGAGACTCATGACAAGGAAGGCGGGATCTTCTCAGATTTATATTTATAGCAACAACCACATCAAAAAGAAAGAAAGCACTAAATCAACACCTTAATCCAACATTTCCAACACTTAAAGTAAAGCTACAGCCACTGCAACAAAATATATAATAGAGATTAGAGCAGAATAAATCAAACAGAAAAGTCAAAGGGTTTCTTCTTTGAAAGGGTTAACGAAACCGACACACTGCTGGAAAATTGAACAAAGGTAAAGGTACAGATAACATGACTAAGAAGGGGGGACATGGGCGGCATCACGACAGAACCAATGGAAATAAAATGGATAAACACAATACCATGAACAGATTTCAAAACCTAGAGAAAATGAGCACATGTTTAGAAACACACTCTTTACCTAAACTAACATGGACTGAAGTAGAAAACCTGAACAGACTCATAACAAAAGGAAAATGACCTGATCAGGTCATTTAAAGACTCCCCCCCCCCCAAAAAAAAAGTCCAGACTCAGACAGCTGGTGAATTTTATCAAACATTCACCAATTCCACTCAAACTATTCCAGAACATAGGAAAGGATGGAAAATCTCAGATTCATTTGTGAAGGGAGAAGAGCCCTGATATCAGAGATATAGTTAATAAAGAAAATCATAAACCAATATTCCTCATGAATATAGTTACAAACATTCTCCACAAAACCATAGACAAATAGAATCCAATAATATATATTTTAAAAATATATCACGACAAAGTGAGACTTATACCAGGTATGCAAAGGTAGTTCAACATTAGAAAAACAATCACTGTAATTCACCAGATAAACAAAACACGATCGTTTATATCAATTGATGTAGAAAAGGCATTTGGCAAAATCCAACACTCATTGCTGATAGAACACTAAAAAAAATAGGAATAGAAGGGAAATTCCACAACCATATAAAAGTCATATATATGAAACTAACAGCAACAATGCTCTTCATGGAGAGAAACAGAAAACATTCCCCTGCGAACGGGTAACCCGACACTGTACCCCTTTGTCAACACTTTTCTATGCTGAGCTGAAAGTCTTGGCCAGAGCTAGAAAGGAAATTAGAAGCAAGAAAAGGAAACGAAAGCAAGCAAATTAGCGAAGAAGTAAAACTCTATTTGCAGATGATATGACCTTCTATGTAGAAAATCACAAAGACTCAGCAAGAAAATTGTTGGAATTAAATTAAAGAACTTAACGAAAAACCAGTTGGGTGCCTTTCTGCTAACAACGATAACCCTGAAAAAAAAACACAGGAAAACAATACCATTTATAATAGCCATCCCATAGATGAAACACTTAGTAATGAATATAACTGGAGAAGCAAAAGATCTGTACAAAGAAAATTACAGAACACTACCAGAAAGAAAAAAAAACCCAACAACAAGAAATATACATAAATGGAAGACCAGTTAATGCTCACAGCTAGGAAGACTTGATATTGTGAACATGTCAATACTACCCAAAGCAATCCACAGACCCAATACAATCCAGAACCAAATTCACAGGTCATTCTTCAAAGAGAAGGGAAAATTCATTGCCAACATCATAGAGAAAGGAAAGAGACCCCAGGTAAGAAAAGCAGTACTGAAGGAGAAGAATAAAGTAGTCGGCCTCTCACTTCCCGAGCTCAAAACCCACTACACAGCCATGGTAGTATAAACAGTACTGGTCCAATGATAGATACATAAATCAATGGAACGGAATTGAAAATCCAGAAGTAAATCCATCTACTTAGGGGCAGCTGATCTTTGACAAAGAATTAAAACACATTAAATGGGGAAGGGGTCATTTCTTAACAAATGGTTGGCAAAACTGGAAATCCATTTGCAGTAGAATAAAAGAGGACTACATCTCATACCATATACACAAACAAGCTTAAGGCGAATCAAAGGCCTAAATCTGAAACCTAGCCATAAAGATCACCAATCTAAAGATAGGGACAAACTTGGACTAATCCACTAGTCTACTGCCATCGTTTCTTTTACCAAGACCATGTTTCCAACTGCTGATTCTTCTTTATTTCTAACCGTTAGAAGTGATTAAAATAATCACTAGTAATTACCAATAGATTTCCATTGTATGTTTGATCAATTTCAGATTGTAGAAGTTAGTAAAAAAAATCTCCCTGTTTTTTCATCTTTGATGTTGATGGTTGGCAAGTAAAGCATAGGGTCATACCTTATTTGTAAAGTTTGCAAAAGTAAGATGTTTTAATCCCAATTTGTGCAGGCCACTTGATCTCTCTCTTGATTTCTCATCTACCGTACTTCTCGGTATTGGAGTGGCAAAGGCATTTGGGGAATTCAACCAGAAAAACCATTAACTCATTGGACGGCTAATCAAAAAGTTTGAGGTCTGAGTCCACCCAGAAGTGCCTTGGAGGAAAGGCACTTCAGAAAAACCAGCCATGAGAAGTCAGAGAAAAGGGGAGCCTGCTGCTGAGGGGAGATTTGGTGACGGGTGATGAGAAAGTGTGGAATGGCCGAACACCAGGAGAAATGTAACAGGTCACGGAGGTGTCCATGCGGAGGATCTTGAAAAAGCAAACAATCTGTTGCGCACATTTACCAAAACAATGGGGGGAAGCCGATGGAGCACGAGTCTGTCACCATCTGCTCCGCGGCGATTGGCTGCTTTGAGTTTAGTTGGCTATATCCCCGTGGCTCTCATTCTCTCTACGTCTAGTTAAGTTGTTGCCACCTTTTCCCCACCCACTTTGTCGACTCGGGCAGGATGGTGACAGAGTACACTAGCGACACACTGGCTAATGGAGTGTTGTCAGCTTCCAAGAATTGTAAAACACTAGTCACTGCACAAGAAAGTTTGAACAGCCCAGAAACCTCACAGCCCACATATGAAAGGAGCTTGATAAAGCTTTCCCAAATTTGACAAGTCTAAACTTTTACCTGGCTCTATCAATAGTAAAATGTCTGGATTAAAGCAACTTTTCTAAACTATTAATACAAAGCACATTTTAATCAGCCATGGTAGAAGAGACCTTTGGATTATTTATACAATAAATTGAATATCAAATGAAGATGTGATTAAAAAGAAGCGGCTAAATGTCTATAGGGAAAAAGAAAGAAATATACCAGTTAATGAATGTTTTAAATTGTCATTTTTCTGGATCATTTCAGACATTTGTAGTATTTATCAGCTTTCTAAATTTTTGAAACTTGCTGTGATTTTTCATTCTAAATAAGTATTCCTTTTCACACCTAATTATTGTTCACCATTTTTAAAAAACTGAAGCTGCCTCCAAATTGCATATGCTTTAGATTGCCCAATGCCTGGATTTACTCTGATTTAAAAGTAGGCTGTGGACTGCAGGTTATCTTGGTCCTTAGCATTTTTGTCTTAAATCCATTTCTCACCCTTCCCCTAATTGCTGTTTCCAGGAATCCTATGTCACCTGGTGTCCTGGGCTGGATTCTCTAGAGAAGTGAAACCAGTAAAGCTTATATGTGTATGTAGA
The DNA here is from genome assembly GCF_050624435.1 of Tenrec ecaudatus. Lineage (NCBI taxonomy): Eukaryota > Metazoa > Chordata > Mammalia > Afrosoricida > Tenrecidae > Tenrec > Tenrec ecaudatus. The sequence goes on along the minus strand of NC_134530.1, from coordinate 65,689,045 downwards.
CACAGAAATTTTTACCAAGGAAATGGCTCACACAGTTGTAGAGGCAGGCAAATTCGAAGTCCATGGGTCAGTTGTCAGACTGGAGGCGTCTCCTGACTCACATAGTTTTAGGGCCAAATGAACCCAAGATCAGTCGGTCAGACTGCAGGCTTCTAGCTGCAGAGGCAAGTGAATTGAAGGCTGGCAGGTAAAATTGGCAAGCTTCTGGTGACTCCCAGGTTCAGTCGGCAAAACAGCAAGCCACTGGTGCAGGCCCAAGGAACCAATGGTCATATAACCAACCAGTTGCAGGATTGACACCCAGCAAAAGCAAGCAAGCTTTTCTCACAGTGTCCACTTATATGGGAAGCAAGCCACGCCTTAGAGGAGATCTCATCATGGGGATCAATATGTCTTATCCGTAAAACCCCTGAGAACCCTGGCCCCGCCAAGTAGACACACACCTTTACAGTCATAGCTACCTTAATGCAAGATATGGGAATGAAGCCTGGAGGGAAGTTGGAGGCCAGAGGAGGGGAGAGCCAGAGTCTTCCAACCTGTTTATCACTGGCAGAGGTTACCTCTCATCTGTGGCTCCAGGTCCTGTCACAGGTCTGTGCTGGTTCCAGCTTCTTCCAGACTTATGTGGGCACTTGGTTTCTGGTTGTTGTTGTTGTTAGGTACCAGAAAATTGGTTCTGACTCACAGTGGCCCCATATGTAGCACGGAATGAAACACTGCCTGGTCCTGTAGCCCCTTCACAAGCACTATGTCTGGGCCATTGTTGCGGTCACTATGACAATCCATCTCATTGAGGGTCTTCCCTTTTCTCATTGACCCTCTTCCAAGCGTACGTCCTTCCCAAGGATCGGTCCCTGCTGATAACTTGTCCAAAGCACATGAGGCAAAGTCTCACCACCCTCACTCCTCAGGAGAATGCTGGCTGCATGTCTCCCAACACAAATGTATTCATTCCTTTGGCGGTCCTTGGTGTATTATTTTTCAACAATATTGTAATCCAAAGGCATCAACTCTTCTATGGTCTTCCTTATTCATTGTCCAACTTCAGCATAAGTATGAAGTGATTGAAAATATCACAGATTGTCTGACTGGGGTTTTTTAAGCTCATGTTCAGTCATCTAAAGTGCAAATATTAGTCTCTCGCTGTCTGAGGAAAGGAGAGTGAAGAACATCGAAAGACACGTGGAAACAATAAATCCAGTGGACTAATGGACCACACAACCATCAGTCTCTACAACTCTGAGTCCAGAAGAACTAGATGATGCCTGGCTCCCACTACCAACTATTCTGAAAAGGTCTTGGATAGAGAGGAAGGAAAATGTGGAACAGAATTCAAAAATTAAAAAAAAGACCAGGCTTATTGATCAGATGGAGAGGCTATGACTTTAGTTGCCCTTCATGTCTAGAACTGAACCCCTCCCTCCCTGTGCAAGAATAAGCAACATTTGCTCAAGGTCAAATTTCAGAGGGTTAGGAGAACAGAAGGAATCGACACTGGGAACACTGGGAAGTGGGATAAGCGATGGTGCAGGGAGGGGATGCAATGGATACCCGAAAACAAAATGTTTATGAATAGTTGACAATAAAACTGATCATTTGTTCTGTGAACTTTCACCTAATTCATAATAAACATTTTTTGGTTTTGTTTATTTATTTTAAAATCATTTTATTGGGGGCTTGTACAACGCTTCTCATAATCCATGCATACATCCATTGTGTCCAGCACATTTGCACATTTGTTGCCATCATGATTCTCAAAAAATTTGCTTTTTGTTTGAGCCCTTGGCATCAGCTCCTCATTTTCCCCCTCCTTCCCCACTCTCTCCTTGCTCATGAACCCTTGATAATTTATAAATTTTTATTATTTGTCATATCTTACACTGTCTGCCGTCTCCCTTCATCCACTTTTCTGTTGTCCATCCCCCAGGGAGGAAGTTATATGTAGATCCTTGTAATCGGTTCCCCCTTTCTACCCTACCCTCCCTCCACCCTCCTGGTATTGCCACTCTCGCCACTGGTCCTGAAGGGATCATCTGTCCTGGATTGCCTGTTTCCAGTTCCTATCTGTACCAGTGTACATCCTCTGGTCTACCCGCATTTGTAAGGTCGAATTGGGATCATGATAGTGGGGGGTGTTTTTGTTTATTTTGAATCGTGGCTTGAGACAGGTATCCCTCAGCCTTCAGAGTGACGTCTTGCTTTTTAATACCTTGAAGGAGCTTTTGCAACAGATCGGGACAATGCAATATGTCATTTGCTTCCTCGCCTCCAGCTTGCAGGGGCACTGATTGTGACTCCGAGGGAAAGGAAGTTTTCCACACTGTCATGATGTTGCTTATGGGTCTAGTCGTGAGGTTCTTATTTTCTTTACATTGGGGTCATTTATACTGAAAGCTGTGGACTTGGATCAGCACCAACAAGTGCTTCAGGTCTTCTTTGATCTCAGCACACAAGTTCGTGTCAGCTGCATATAAATCAAAACTCACACAAACCAACTCCCACCAAGTCGTGTCCAACTCCTGGGAATCCTACAAGGGGGTTCCTAGGCTTTATAGAGCTCCACGTTCACAGCACCCTCAGGGATCTTTAAAAACCAGACTAAGGAACCCACTGCCTAGACCCCGTAGGCCAGGTTAAGCCGCTCTCTAGGGTTTGCACGGCTGGGAAACGCCAAGGCACAGGCATCCTCATCTTTCTCCAGAAGAGTGGCTCGTGGGTATGACTCAGTGACCCCTGGTCAGCAGCCCAATTTGTAACTCACCGCACCACCAGGTTCTGTCCAGGCTTCTTAGCAGCCCAATAACTAGCCTTCCTCCAATCCCAGAGCCGCGATCTTCTTCCTAGAGTGGAGCTTCACCGAAGCCTTGCTCGGTGTTATGTATTGAATAAGTATGGTGAAAGGATGTCCTGACACAAACCCTCCCTGATTTCAAACCCGACGGGGAAAAATAATCTACCTGAATGTTGAAAAGCACGAAGAATTATGATCAGATTCAGTGGGGAGAGACAGTTTTGTAACTTAACAACAGACAGGAAAGATAGCACAGGAATGTGCAGACAGCAAAACGGACCCAATCAGAGTACACTGGTAGAGTTCACCATGTTGTAATGGACACGTCCTACTTATGTCAGAGGATACTTCAAATTAGTGAAGAAAGGATTGATTACTATGCAATAAATCGTGTTGGAGCCATTGTCTAGCCACTGGGGAAATAATAACATTCTACCCTTGCCTCACACTACTTTCAAGAGTAAGTTTTAAATAAAAACATCTAAACATAAAGAGGTTTATAATTACTAGAAGAAATTAAGGGAAATTATTCTTATAATTTTGGATGAGAAAGGCTCACCTGGGTAACATATGAGATTCCAAATAATAGTAGCAATAACAAACACTTTCTGTGGTGCTCCATGCTGGAAGCATTTTTTAAATGTTAATACATATTAATTTATCTAAACTTCAGAACAATCTTGTGCAAACGGTACTCTTATCCTCATTTCTGCATCAGAAAACAGAAGCACAGAGAAGCTGAACTTACGCCCCATTGTTGCGATGATTCTAGAATAAAAATAATGGACATACAGATGCAAAACTCAACGTGATAAAAGGCATAAAGTTTAAAAAATAACAAGTGAGAGAATATTTCAATATATGTGACTTCTTTTCTAGCAGCTTTATGGAGGTGTAATTGACATACAATGAACCACACATTTTGAAAGTGTATAATGTGATGAGTTTTGACATAAGTATACACCTGCAAAGCCGTCACCACAATCAGGAATGAGCATAACCCATCACCCTCAAGAGTTATTTATAACTTCCAAACCGATTCTTTTTATATCATACATACATCAGGAGCTACTACCAATCAGTCAGGCACAAACATATAGTCCCATAAAAAACGGACTAAGGATTCAGTCCCGAATTCACAGTGCAAAACATACAAATAGCTTTAAAACCGAAACAAAGACCACGGCCTTTGAGTCGACTGCATTTCAGACTGGCCCTAGGTAGGTTCCCAGGGCTTGAAGTCTTTATGGAATCCGAGAGCCGCCTCTTTCTCCGGGGAGTAACAGGTGGCTTTGAATCCCTGGCCTTGCCATTAGCAGCGCACTGCTTACTCGACTGCTCCGCCAGGGCTCTTTGAAGTAGCTCACAATCATCTACAAGTATGAACACCCTCAGAAATACCGCAGGGAATGGAACTGGGAAGGGCAAACTAGCATTTAACCGGAATAGTGAAGATGACAACATTGATGATACCCAGCACTGACTAGAGTGGGGACACTCAGGTTTTCTCGTACATGGTGGTGGCAGTACGTACCTGCATAAGTCTTTCTGCCAGGCAGTAGGATATTCTCCACACCTAAGACAGACACACCCTCTTTGCTAATGGCTCCTTCTAGGAATCCATCCATCAGGCCGTCTCGCCCATATGTACTGCGGTGCCATGATTTACAGGCTGTGCTTCCTCTCCCCGTGGTCTTTGTACCGCCCACCAAGCGACTCTGGTGGGCCCACCAGATTGAGTGTATTTCCTCTTCTCCTGATGAGTTCGGGTAGGAAAAGGTAGGGGAGGAGGCTGACGGACCATCTACTGCCGTGTGAGTGACTGTGAAACGTTGGCACTCCGGCGTGAGGACTGGTCAAGTTTGCCATCCTGCTTGGTATAACATTCGCCCTCCCCATCACGGGCATGGGAGCGCTCACCACCATCAAGGAAGAGCAGCCAGGAATGGAGTGTCTCCTTGTGTCTCGGAGATCCCTGCACACCAAACCTCTTCCATCTGGGCTAGAAAGCTGTGATGCCAGAGAAGCTACGGAGGAGTGCAGCTGGGGCATAAGACGGAAGCCAGAGTGGTGGGCATCCCCGTGCAGGGAGTGAGAAAGCTGAGTGCCTTTGGGCAGGAGTCCCTCTTTCAGAGTGGGATGCTTCCACACTCTTAATCAGAGCAATGAGGTTTGCTGCCGATGAGAACTAGAGCTGAGTCCCTTCAGGCTGAGGATTATGGCAGAGTGAAGTGCCATTTGGACATGTATTGGTAGCGCTAAAGAAGCTTCAGAACATTGTTCACACAGGGTAAAGGCCAGGCCAAAGGGCCAAGGCCAGAGAGAGGCTTGGGGACTCAGCAGAGAAGAGGTTGTCCTGAGCAAAGAATTGTATGTTGAGCATTTTTGATCCTGGATTATGACCTGCAACTCACAGAGCACATCTCTGCGTCCTCTGTAGCCATTGCAATGGATTATCAGACGCAGCAGGAAAGAGTGCCCCGGGATGGGAAGGGTGTCAGAATAGGTAAAGGTGGTACCCCAACCCTTGCCTCAGATCAATATGCCTGGGCTGCTGATGCTGATGGGGTGATTCTCCCTCCCCTTTGTGACATCCAGAAGAGCTCAGACCAGCCGCACAGCCTCCTGACCTGTGCCACAGTGTCAGGCCCGTTCAACCGGGAAGCTTTGAGGGTGGAGGCAAAGATTCCCTGAACCAAGGAATGCTCCTGAATGAGCGATTAGAAAACCAAACCCGACTGCCATCCAGTTGATTCCAATTCACAGTGACCCTCCATAGGGTTTCCAAGGCTGTCCACCTTTTTATTTTGGCTGCAAAAGGAAGCTTTATTGCTTCCATTTGGTCCCTGGCTTGGGAGAGGGGCTCCAGGGCGGTGGCGCTGTGGCTGGGGGGGCAGGTTCAGGCGAGGCAGGGCCCCTCGCAGGTGGCTGGGCGCCCCAGGCTCCTGGTCACGTTGGAGGGTGGGCCTCTCCAAGAGATGCCCCTGGTCCTGCCTGGGGGCTCGCCCTGTCTGCAGACCTTGGTCAGGTGGTCGCCCATCTTCTTGAGGCGTTTCACCTCTCGTCCAGGAACTGGTCATCCAGAAAGTCACAGAGGTGGGGTCAGTGTGAGTGGACCCCACGCACGCACGCAGGCCAGGAAGGGCCTGCTTGGCGGTCTTCTCCAGGGCCAGGGCCGCTTCCGTGACAGCCGCGGTTCTACCCCACTCGTCTTGGGACGGCTCTGCACACCCTGGAAGAGGGCGTGGCCGCCGCGCGCGTTTTACAGCTTCAAGAGCCGCCAGGCCCTCGCGTGTCTCCTTCATCAGTTCTCGGAAGAAGTTTCCTCTGTCTGCCAAGGAGACTGGTGGCTTTAAACTGGTGACCTGGTGGTGAGCAGTCCGGAGTTTCCTCATCAGTGCCAGCAGCGTTCAAATGACGTTTAACAGGCCGTATGGCCACACTTGGAATACTTCAGAGCTATTGAAAAGACTAAACGACATCTTGTCGTGATGGAAAAGAACACCTCACTAAGCTAGGACTAGACAGGAACTTCGGCACCATGCCAAAGGCCATACCGGAAGGCTCTAGACGAGATGGAGTGACACAGTGGCGGTGACAATGGGCTGAAACATAAGAACAATTGTGAGGATGGTGCAGGACCAGGCAGTGGGGAGTTCTGTTGTGCGCAGAGTCATCATGAGTCAGCACCAACTAGACGGCACCTCGTCGCAAACGCGTCATACACAGCAGTGAAACACCAGGAAAGCCTTTCCCCTAGGACCAGAACAAGACTACGATGCCTGCTGGCCACTTCTCTCCAATGTGGCACTGGGAACTCTAGCCGAAGCTACTCGGCAATCATGCAGAACAGGTTTCGGTGGAGCTCCCAGACTGTGAGGAACCAGGAAGAAAGGTCTGGCTGCCTGCCCCGGAAAAACCAATCAACGCAGAGCCTGTGGACCACGGTGGTCCAATCATGGATGCAAGTGGTCATGGGCTGGTACAGGACCAGCTGGCACTTTGTCCAGTTGCGCATGGGTCACTTCAAGTGGAGGGCCGACGTGATGGCAGCTAATGACAGCAACAGTCACTGAGGCGGAAGGGAGAAATGTCTTGAGGAACGTGAAATGGAGTGTGGAAGCCTGACGGATCCGTGAGCATCATTAAAGGGAGGAGTCAGGAGGAGAGTGCCAAGGAAGAGGGGACAGCGCATGTGACCACCCAGGGCAGCTGGTGTACAGAGCACAGGGGGTGGAAGTCAGCCTCAGACTCAGAGAAGGGTTGAGACTGATGAGACAGGAGGGGACACGTGGGAGAAAGCGCAGTCTCTGGCAGTGGCTTTCAAACCCCGTTACCCTCACAGGTGTGTGAGTTATGCTCAGAATGAACGATTCGCCCTTTTTAGGTGGCGAGTTGGATGAGTTTTGACAACTGTGTGCAATCAAATAACTATCACCACAATCAAGTTAGAGGACGTCTCCGCCACCCTACCAAGATCCCCTCTGCCCCTATATAGTCCACTCCTTCCCCTGCTGCCATCTGCTTTCTGTCATTGTAAATTAGCCTATCCCAGGTAGTCCTAATGGAGTCATCGGTGTGTGGCTTTGCCCCTGGTTTCTTTCACTCGGCAAAATGCAGCTTCACCAGGCAATTGCACGTATGAGAGGTATTTCATGTGAAGGGTGTGTCACAACTCGCTTGTTCACTCACCAGCACATGCCCACTGGATTTTCTTTGAGCCGTTGGGATCCACCGTCGGTGGAGCGGTGTACAGGTCGTTGTGAGAACATAGCTTTGTATTTCTCTCAGATGAACACTTAAGAGTGGAATTGCCGGGTCATATAGTAAGTATATGCTGGACTTTCTCAGGAACTATCAAACATTTTCCCAAGGGGCTGTACCACTGTGTATCTCCAACAGGAATACGCGTGCGTTCCGGTGGCCTTCTGCTCTTCAGCCCTTGGTATTGTCAGGTTTCCACTGCTGCTTTAACTCTCCTAAGAGCTGGATGGATTATCTTATTGCCTATATTTTCTATTTCTCTAACGATTACTGATCTCAAGCACATTTCTATGTGCTCATTTACCAATCATATGATTCCTTTAAGGAGCCCTGGTGGTGCTGGGGGACAGACATTGGGCCGCCTATTGCAAGACGTGCTCCTGTAAAAATGCGCAGCGTCCGAAATCACATCCAGGGCCATTAGGAGCCAGAGTTGATTTCATGTCAGCGGGCGGTGGGTTAACTGGACCTAACTCATAATATTTTTGTAAGAACGCAATCCATCAACTTAGGTAGAGACACAGCACAGTTCAGATGCACAGTGAAAACTCCATGCATCTTAGCGCTTATCTGTTAAGCAGAGTGTTGATCGTGGCAAAAAAAATTTTTTTTTGGAAACTAGTTGTGAGAAGTATGGCAGATTGATGAATGAAGGACTTCAACTTTCTGTGTCATATCTTTCTAAGGTAAGGGATCTTCGCAAATAAGCTTGTATTGCTTTTATTCTTGTTTTTGTTTCTCGATACCATCGAGTGGGTTCCAACTCAGAGTCACCTGTCACATCAGAACCGAACCTTTCTGGTCCCGCGGCACCCTCACAACTGTTGCTATGCCTGCGCCCTCTGTGATAGTCACAGTGTCCAGCCCTCTCCCGAGGGCCTCCCTCCACTTCACTGCCCCTGCACTCGACCAGGCACCATGTCCTTCTCCAGAGACTGATCTCTTGATGACATGTCCAAAGCACACGAGGTGAAGTCTCGCCATCCTTGCTCCTAAGGAGCATTCTGGCTGGACTTCGCCCAAGACAGAGCTGTTGGTTCTTTTGGCAGTCCGTGGTACTTTCAATATCCTTCGCCAGCACTATGATTCAAACGTATCGATTCTTCTTTGGTCTCCGTTATTCAATGTCCAACTTCCACATACATATGAGGCCAGCACACCTTAGTCCTCAAAGGAATATCTTTGCCGTTCAACAGGTTAAAGAGATCTTGTGAGGCAGATTTACCCAATGTAAATTTTCTGTTGATCTCTTGACTGCTGCTTACATATTGATGGTGGGCCCAAGCAAGACAAAATCCTTGACGACTTCAATCTTGTCTCCCTTGATCTCGATGATGTGACCTGGTGGTCCAGTTGTGAGGGATTTTGGTCTCCTTTCCTCTGAGTTGTAATTCACACTGAAGGCTGTAATCCTTGATCTTCATCAGCAAGTGCTTCAAGTCCTCCTCACTCTCGGCAAGAAAGGTTATGTCATTTGCATATGAAAGGTTGATAATAAACCTTTCTCCAATCCTGATGCCATGTTCTTCTTCATACAGCCTAGCTTCTCTGATGATTTAGTCAACAAGCAGACTCGATGGGTATGGTGAAAGGATACAAGCCTGACACACACCTTTCCTGGTTTTAAACCACACACGAGTCCCTTATTCTATGCACACAACTGCTTCTTGATCCAGGTGCAGGTTCCACATGAGCACAATTCTAGAAGTCCCATTCTTCTCAATGTTATCCATAGTGTGATATGATCCACCAAGATAAATGCCTTTGCATAAGCAATAATGCACAAGAAAACATTTCTTTCTGGAATTCCTTGCTTTGAGCCTAGGTCCATCTGACATCAGCAGTGAGAGCCCCTATTCCACATCCTCTGAATGCAGCCTCCGTCTCTGGCAGCTCCCCGACAAGGGAATGCTGCAACTGTTATGGGTGAATTTCAGCAAAGATTTGCGAGCATGTCACATGAATCAAATAGTTCCACAATTTCTGCATTCTGCAGGGTCATCTTCCTTTGAAATGGTCTCTTCCAGTCAGCTGGCCAGGTGACCGCATTCCAAGTTTCTTGGTATAGACGAGTGGGTGTCTCCAGCGCTTCATCTGCTTGTTGAAACATCTCAATTGGTGTCGCATCAACTCCCGGAGCCTTGCTTTTCAATAACGTTTTCAGTGCAGCTTGAGCTTCTTCCTTCAGTACCCGTGGTTCTTGATCATATACTGTCTCTTGAAATGGTCGAACGTCGACTCCTTCTTTTTTGATACAGTGACTGTGTATTCTGTCCACCTGCTTTTGATGCTTCATACATCGTTCAACTTTTCCCCCATCAAATCTTTCAGTATTGCAACACCAGGCTTGATTTTTTTTTTCAGTTTTCAGCTTATCATTAGTGGAAACAATAAGGGCATGCCTAGTTAACCCTCAAGCCCCGTAATTCAAATACACCCATTCTTCTTCAGTCTTTCGCATTCAGTGTCCAAATTGCACATGCATGTGAGGCAGTTGAAAATGCCATGACTTATTCTCCTTAGTCCTCCAAGAGGCTTCCTTACTCTTCAGCAGTGTAAGAGGTCTTGTGCAGCAGATTTACCAATGCAATGCATCGTTTGATCTCTTGAGGGATCTTGATTTGGATCCGTATAGATCCGTATGGTCTTGATTATGGATCCGTATAGAACTCCACCCTCAGCCCCAAGGGAGGGCTTCGAGTGGCATCAATCGGTACTGATGATCCCATTCCCCTTATCCGTGGCTGCTGTAGGAACGGGCATGTGAGGAGGAGTCTAGAGCTGAGAAGGGAGGAGTCCTGGGAAAAGTTTCCTCACTCTTAAAGAGACTCCTGGTAAAATTTAAAATGTCTGTACATCAGAGAACACTGCCGAGAAAGTAACAAACCATCTATAGAATTGGGAAAATATTTGCAAATTTGATAAACATCTAGAATTCCAAAAACTATTTTTTAAAAATTTTGCAACTCTACAACAAAAGAGCGAGTAACTCAATGTTTAAAGCTTGAGTGGATGTATGTCCAAAGAAGCACATGTAAAGATAGTCAACAGCAGTCATTCGGGAGACGCGAACCAAAGCCACGTTGGGATCCTGCCTCCCCCTCTCGGAATGCTACTGTCAGAAAAACAGACGTCATCGAGGGTTGGTGAGGCCGGGGGGTGGGGGGGAGGGCTGGAACCCGCCGTGCAGGGCTGGTGGGTTTGCCAAACGGTGCCATTTCTAGAAACAGAGTTGGGCAGTTCCTCAATCTGTGAACCATAGGATTCGAATTGTCAGAAACCCCACGCAACAGAGTAGAACTGCCAGGTGGGCTCCCCGCGACCACAAGCCGCCTAGTCTCAGGTCTTTCTCCCACGGTGGACCGCTTGCTGGGGTCACATTGCCCACCATGGAGTAAGCCACCCGGTGCTTCACCATTGAGTTACCAAGGCTCCTTAGAATCACCACACATCCCCGCCCTTCCACGCCGGTATAGACCCCAAAGAATGGAAAACGGGCATTCAAACAAATACTGCACAGATTGCTCCTAGCAGCACGATTTACAACAGACAAATGGTGGAAACAGACCAAATGCCAGTCAATAGGTGGATGGATAAACAAAATGTGGTCTATCCATACAACGGAATACCACCCAGCCATCCAAATCACTGAAGTGAAATTCATGCGGCAGCCTGTACAAATCTCACGACGCATGATGCTGAGCAGTGTTGGCGGAGCCCTATGGCCGAGCAGCTACACAGTGGTTGCTAACGGAAAGGTCAGCAGTTTGGACCCAGCAGCCTCTCTGTGGGAGACAGATGGGGCTTCTACTCCTGCAAAGATGTATAGTCTTGAAACTCCCAGGGACAGTTCTCCCCTGTCATACAGGGTCCCTATGACTCAGAATCCACTCGGTGGCCGAGAGTTTGGATTTATGGGAGCAGTGTTGGGTTGCACAATAAAAAAGGTCAACATGGACTTACTAGTGCTATTTACTCATCTGTAGTGAACAATTTCATGTTTTTTCATCACATCAAAGATTCTGCTTCTAGGCCTGTGTCTTTCTCCCAGTCTGAGAAGCGTTCTTCCAGAATCAAAGTATCTCATCAAATTTACAGTCCCCAGCAGGGACAGAGGGCCCAGTAAGCCATACTCCGAATAGGTAAATCCACAGATCAAGAAAGCGGGTGGGGGTGGGGGAGTGGGGCGTGGCATGTGGAGTGACCTCTGGAGTGATGAAAATGTTTTGCAACAAATCAGAGGTGATGGTTGCACCTCACTGGGAAAGGACTACATGCTGTTCATTTGTGTGTTTAAAAATGATGGATGTGCTTTATACAATTGATGTATGTATATGTATGGATGGTGATAAGAGTTGTATGGGTCCCTAATAAAATGTACAAAAAGAAAAGAGGAGAAAAAAATGATTAGGGCAAAGACCGTACAGATGTGCTTTATACAATTGATGTATGTATATGTATGAACTGTGATAAGAATTGTATGAGCCCCTAATAAATTGTTAAAATTAAAAAAAAAAAAAGATTGCGACCAAGAAAAAAAAAAAGATGAGTTTTATGTTATATGAACCTGACTTCCACCAAAAGTAGATGGCCAGGGGCCATGTTCTCTTCCTTCGCTGTCACATGTGGATGAGATGACCGGGTTTAGGGAGCCATCGGAAGGACAAAGTCAACATCTTCAGGGAGGCAAAGTCGAAAGACAGAAAGCACCTGGGTCCCTAAGGACATCATCGAGTCGCCGTGTTAAGCAGAGGTTCTCTTCCCTCTGTGGACGGAGCCTCTGTTATGCGACATAGTGCATCTCTCACGGCTTAGGGCTACTGAGTTGGAGGGTAGTGGGAGTGTCTTCCTTTGTGAACATCCTAAACATCTTGTGCTTTGGCCTCCAGTTTCCAATCCCCACCCATGAGCCGAGCCTGTGGGGCAGCCCTGTCCACAGACACCCCGGCAGATGACACAGCCTGAGGTTCCCTGTCGGCAGTGTTCCCCTCACCGGCCAATGGTGCTCTACTCTTGTGGGTGCTCTGCTCATGGTCCTTGGTGCCCTTGTTCCCTCTGGCCCACAGAAGCTTACTATTGGATCTTTTACTTTATCTTGGACCTTGGATTTCTCACATACAACTTATAACATTCTACATCCCATATCCTTATAAGTTTGATAAACAGACCCTACCCAAATCCTAGGTGTTTTCCATTGGGACCCATCCTTTGTCTGGCCTTTGATTTAGTCAGTCAAAGTCCAGCAGAAGCAGCCTGAGGCAAGCTTGTACTTTGGAAACTGAGTCAAGGTCGGGGTTTGGGAAGACAGGGGTTTAGGATAATGAGGTAGGGAGGCAGGCAATGGGGAAAGAACTTAAATAAATGTGATCAGTCTGTGTCAACATTCTCAATTGTCTGATAGTTAAGACCTAGTAATCACCCATAATGAGATCTCCTCCAAGATCTGGCCTGCTTCCAATATAAGTGACATTATGGAAAAGCTTACTTGCATTCTAATGGGTCTGGATCCTCCAGCTGGCATTTTGACTCCATAGTCTTAGGATTTGAGCCAGCAACCGGCCATCTTACCTGTTGACCGTGGATTCATTTGCCTCTGATGTCTGATTGGATAGTCTTGGGTTCATGGGCCCCTTTAGCTGCGTGAGTGAGGAGAAGCCTTCAGGCTGACATCTGACGCATGGACTTGAACTTGCCTGCCTCTAAAAGTGTGTGGGCTATTTTCTTTATATAAATCTTGAAAGATAGATAGATAGGATAGATAGATAGATAGACAGGGTGGATAGATAGATAGATAGATATAGACAGATAGGATGGATGGATAGATAGACAGGCTAGATAGATAGATATAGACAGATAGGATAGATAGATAGACAGACAGGATGGATAGATAGATATAGACAAATAGGATGGATAGATAGATAGATAGATAGATAGATAGATAGATAGATAGATAGATAGATAGACAGATAGATAGGCTAGAGAGAGAGAGGTATTGCAGAGTGAGCATGCAAAGGCCTATTTGGGTAAGAAATGATCATGGTATGGGGCAAGTCTGCCGGGTTAGGCAGGACACTGCCCTTTTTCAGACACCAAATGCTCCCTGACCCCTCCCTGTAACACCTATGGAGCATCTTGTGTAAATATCTAAACTCTTCAGTGAACCACCTGGACTCTACCTAGTTCTTGCATTCGAGTTTGGCTCCAAAGCAACTCAGCTCAACATCCAGAGCGCCCACTCCTACGTTAGAAGCCAGGAACCATGCGATGAATCAAGCACAGCCCTGCCTTCTCAGAGCTCATGGTCCAACAGTGGTTTGCTGTTTCTGCCCAGTCCTGCCAAATTTGCCCTTCAATCCCACACTCCTCTCCCTGCCGCATTCTCTTTCTTTAGGGTCACAGTGAATAGTGAGCTCTGCCAAGAAGCGCCCCTCATTCTCACCATTGGGCACATTTACTTCCATTGCAGCGTTTCCTTTTGAACTCTGTTCATCTAGGATTGACACAGCATGTTTCCGTGTATGTGTGTGTGTGTGTCTGCCAAACACCACATCCCCACTATTCACTCTCATCTGAAAGCATTTTGGGACGGCCCGAGCCAAAGTTCTTCCTGCCCTTTGCTCACCCCTGAGCCCAGTGCTATTTTCCTAAGAGTTCGATGTCTCGTCTTGATGTTCTGCCAGGAACTCGACGGCATCACACCCAAAACCATCTCTCCCAACCTGATTTTCCTCCTCTTGCCCCACACTCGGTGTGCAGCCAGGGCAGCCACCCAGCCACAGGAACGAATGCTCCCAACGCCCTCTCCCAGACCCCCTGCTGCGCAGCCGCACACAGACCTCCTGCTCCCCACACTCTGCCATAAAACACACAACACGAGACCCACACACCTTCAAAGCTCACAGTAGCATCAGTCACAAGCAAATATAATCAGCCACGGACAGCGAGAGGCACCCTCCTGCCAAGTCACAATAGGCCACGGACGATCATCAATAGGAGTGTGCTTCAAAAAGTTCATGGAAAAATGGTATGAAAAGATAAAGCCAATTTCCACCAGCTTTCTGAAGCGCCCCATACACACGCGCGTGCGCGCGCACACACACACACACACACACACAGAGTCCTGGTGACAAGCTTTTGACCAGGAACATGTCGGGGACATGAACCATTCTGAGATCCGATCATCTTGAACCCAGACCCGGGGCCTGAGCCCATCAATCCTGCTGAGGAAGGAGGGCAGGCATTGCTTTTCCCCTGTTCCTGACAGCCTCCTGATTTGTGTTTGCTCCACGGGGCCCGGCACCATCACTCATCCTCGGTGCCCACAGGATGACTGCCCCCTCTGGCGTATTGCCTGCCTCAGACTCCAGGCCTGCCCAGGCCTGCCTGCCCAGCCCCAGAGCAAAGCTGCACCCACAAGTCAGAGTGGGGGAAGGGGAGCGGAGCTCAGGTAAGAGCCCTGTCTCCCCAGGACCCCATAGATCATCTTCCTCTCTATTCAGAGACAAACCCCTGTCTCTGCCTCAACCCAAGCTGCCTTCAACAGATTGGCAAAGAAGATCCCAGGCACTAGTGGCACTGGAGTTCAGGCACTAGTGAAAATCCAGGTGCCTTTCTGCCCTGGATACCTGGATGTGACTGCTCCCACGGCCTGCCTCTGCCCCTCCCACAAGGCCAAAGGTACCAGGCTAGCTCTGGGGCTGTCTTTCCTTGAGGGGGACTGATGCTAGCACAGGGGCCGTCCAGTGCAGGTGAAGAGGACGGGATGGAGTCATCTATATTGGCACCGTAGAATCGAGATTACGGGTGAGTGGTTGGGATGGGTGATGGGGCTGGGGTGACCGAAAGGGAGCCTGACCTAGATCTGAAGATCTCAGGCCACTTGGGCTCCCAAACAAGAAGGAGGGATTTGGGACTTAGTTGCTGAGAGCTGTTGACAAGGCCATTCCGCACAGGTAGAGCTTTCTGGAAGGGCCGTGCTAACAAAGCAGGCCTGGCTCAGTCCATCTGACATCCTGCCTCTGTCCAGTAAGGGCGAGCGGGACCACAATGCCGAGGGAGTCGCTGTCAGCAGGCTCCGGGGAAGCCTGCTCTGAGCTGCTCTTTTAGCTTACTGACACCCATTTCTATGTGGAAACGTGATTTATTGACGGTTAGCGCTCTTTCTCTGGTCCTCACTGGGGGAAAGAGGGACTAACCAAGGATTGTCAGGACAAGCCGTCCACCAATAAAGCCGGGTGCCCGCTCGCTGCCCCTGCACACAAAAGTAACCAGAGAGCCGTTCTGAAGAGTGAGCCTACACGAGGGCTGAAAGCAAAGGGTGAGGACTTGCACTGCTTCGATGAAAGGAGTCCTCTCTAAGCACAGAACGAACTCCAGGTTATACAGGTGAGATTTGATCAAATGAAAATCAAGCATTTGTGAAAGGTCAAAATCCGTGAATAAGGTTGAAAGTCAGAATGAAGTAGAAAAAAAGTTAGGGGTGCTATCTCTAATATTCTAAAATCCCAAACTCGCCGCCATCGAGTGGTCGCCGGCTTATGGTGACCCTATCGCACACAGGAGAATTGCCAATATTCTAAAGAACTTCCAAATAAGGAAGAAAGGGAGAGAGAGAGAAAGGAAGACAGGAAGAAAGAACCCTCTAACGGATAAGGGGGCATGCGCCATAGTCAGGCAGCTCACAAGTGACATACGAGGGGTCTCAAAGAGTCCGTGGAAAAAGGGAATGAAAAAATCCTGGAATTTTCCCACAGATGTTTGGAAGGGCCCTGGTAAAATCCCCAATAGCATTTAAGTGTGCATTCCAGTTAAATGCTAATAAAAAATGTCAATGGAAAGAAACCGATAATTACCCATCAGGTGAGCAAAGGCTTAAAAAACATCAGCAACTAATAAGAGTGTCTATCTTACTGCTGCCTAACAAAATACGGCCAAGAGGGCAGTTTCAAGGAACAGGGCGTAGTCAGTGTCCCCCAGCCCTGCAGGCTCAGAGTCTGAATTCAGCCGCGGCGTTCTTTGAGGGATCCCACGGGGAAGTGTCCCCGCTCTCGCTCGGTTTCCGCCAGCCACCTTTGGCATTCCTTTGCTTCTCCAGGACTCTGTCTTTGTTGCCACATGGCCTCTGCCTTCTCCCCTAGGTGGCTCTGGCTCGGAGTCTATTCTCCCCTTTTATAAGACACCGCCAGGAGAGGACAAGACAAGGACCAGCCCCGCTTCAGCACGATCTCATCGACGATCTCTTCAGGGAAAGAAGCTATGTGCCCACACAAGGTCACATTCATGGGCGCTGGGGCTGGGACTTCACCATACCTTCTGAAGGGACCCAGGCCATCCAGAACGGTCTCCATCACTGGCAAAGATGTAAGGAAAGGGGCTCTCCCTCACCCCGCTCGTGGGAAGAATGTGGACAAGTTCCAGGTGTTTGAATGCCGGTGGACCTATCACCATCTGAAATGAGTCTGACTCAGGAAGCCCCCCAGGCCTGGCAGAATAGGGTTTTCATTCCGTGCCTTTGGGACTAGTGGGTCACCAGGCCTTCTTTTGAGGTGTCTCTGGGTTGATTCAAACCACCAACCTTTCCGTTAGTAGCTGATGACATAACCCTTTGCACAACCCAGAGGCTCCTAACACACCCACAACAGCAACTAATACATGTAGTCCTTACTACATCATTTTAAGGGTTTTGCGTAGAATACCTCAATTAATCCAAACTGCCAAACCTCCGCTACACTGGACTATTGTCCCCACTTCACAGATGAGAAAATCAAAGTCCAGAGAGGTTAAGGAACTTGCCCAAAGTTGTCTTGCCGGGAAATGGAAAGCTGGTATCTGGAACTATTATGTTACAGCACACCAAAATGTTAATCGCGCAAACCCTTTGTCCGAGGAATTCTGCTCCTGGGAAAGACTTAGGGAGTTAGTCAGGCCAGTGCACAGAGAAACAAACACAGGATGTTCTCTCCATGTCAAACACATCCGTGAAACAAGGAGAGCCACCGAAATGTCCGTCAAGAGTAGATCCCTAGGCTAAATGATGCTATTTCCAGCAAACAGAATGCTCCGCCACCATTGAAAAGTAGGATGCATATTTATATTCATTGATGTGGAAAGATTTCGACAGCATATTGTTGAGTGGAAAAGCAGGTTGCAAACCAGCATGCCTAGTCTGATCCCATTTAGGTAAAATTATATATATATCACTCGAGACCTGAGAGGCTGCTCACCAAAACGCTAGAGGTCGTTATCTTGAGTTGGTGGGCATTTCAGGGAATTTTCATTTTCTCCTTTCTTCGTTTCTTGTGTTGTTTGGATTCTCTACAGTGAGCATATATTATCTTTGTAGACAGAAAAAGCAATTTAAAAAAAAATGAGCCTCCTGGAACTGGCTTTGAGTCCTTTATATCCCACAGCACTCTGCTCAGCCAACCTCGAAAGGGCACCTACTATGTGTCGAGCCCCAGACTGGGAGGACAAAGAGAGAGAGCATCAGGGACCAAGACCAGGCCACAGAGGGAAACGGGGGCCAGCAGCAGCATCCTGCCCCAGGGACCGAGTATTCAAGAAGCAGAGTAAGCACAGCCCACTTGTCCTTAATGATTTGTAGCCAACACTTTCACCTTCTTCCACCATGGAGCTGATGAAGCTCTTCAGATTAGTAAGTAAGCACAAGGACACCTACGCTTACCTTGCCTCTTGGATTCGCTGTCCCTGTCAAAATAAAATCAAACCCATAGCCATTGAGCCAGTCTCTGGAGGGCAGGGCAGAGCAGCCCGTGGGTTTCTGAGACGTGAAGGCTTAACAGGAGCAGACAACCTCGTCTTTCTCCCAAGAAGTGGTCAGAGGCTTTGAATAGCTGATTAGGAGGCCATCGACCTCATTGGGGACCTACCACACCACACGGCTCCTTCTCTCCCGCTCGGAGGTTGTCCATGTGAACGCGGGCTTTGATTCTGTCGGAAGATGCTGCGGGCTTGGGAGAGAGACAGAAGCAGTCCCTTTGATGTGGTGAAAACGTGAAATTGTTCACTACAGATGCGTAAGCAACCACAGGTGAGCACGTGCTTACAGGCTTGTTGAGTACGTCAGAGGCCAGGCCCGGGCAGAAAGGCTCTGAGACGATGAAGCCCTGTGGAGCCGGTAGGAGAAGGTGCAGACAAGGTACTTGGTATGGGCACCATGTCTCAGCTCCCAGGTTGGCTAATGCTGTCCTGTTAATGAAGTGAGTGATTAATAGCCAAGGGGATAGAGAGCTGGTATATGAGATTAATCCCAGTTAATGAATCCATTGTTAACGGCATTAGATAGCACTGTGGGGGAGGGGGTCGAGTGCGCATCTCGGGCCAGTGGCTGGCTCCACACTCGCAGGAGAGGGAGGCCCTTGCACGAGGTGGGGAGAAGGAGGAGGAAAGAATTACCATGCACTGCATGCCGACTATAAATCCGGTGCTTTCTCAGGTGGTCTTTCACGGTAATCCCTGTCCTCACCTTTTCACTGGGCCATCGGATGACAGTTTATCCCCGTCCCTTGTCTGCCCAGCTCTACCTCAGGCTTTTGCTGGCAGATCACCCTCTCTTTCTGGGGAGCCGGGGAGGGCAGAGAGGATGACAGGTGAAGGTGACGGGATAAGAGTCAAGGCAGGACGAGCCCTGTTTACCAGGTGATACCATGGAGACGGACGCAAACTGGATGGGCAGGAACGTTTTGAGGTGAGCAGCTATCTGGGTGGCCTGCATGTACTCTGGGCAAGGCATCAAACTGGAGAATTCTGTCCCCGTCCCCCCCAGCTGCCAATCTCTGCTTGCTGCTGAATTCCTGAGTGGAGGAGCCCCAGGCTCCGTCTGCTGTGCACCCCCCTACCCCACCTCCAACCCCACCCCCCATGCATCCCTGGTTGCAGAAATTTCATCTTCTGAACCACAGCCTATAAGGCACCGGGCTAGAACCTGAGCCCACGCCAACTCGCTGGACCCTCACAATAACCCTGAGCAATACATGCTATTGCGTTCACTTTCAAGGTAGGGCACCGAGGCTCAGGGCAAGCCGGTCGGTTCTAACCTCTAGCGACCCCACGCACAGCAGAATGAACCGCCATTCTTACCATTGTTCTTATGCTGAGCCACGGTGGCAGCCACTGGGGCAGACCATCTCACTGAGGGCCCGCCTCTGTTTCGCTGCCCCTTCACTTTACCAAGCACGATGGCCTGCTCCAGGGACTGGGCTCTCCTGACAACACGTCCAGAGACAGAGTCTTGCCATCCTGGCCTCTAAGGAGCACTCTGGCTGGATTCTCCCACGACAGGTTGGTTTGTCCTGTGAGCAGTCCGTGGTGCTTTCCAGATTATTCGCCTCTGACAATGTTTCGAAGGAATGCATGAGGTCTTCAACGACTGCTTCCTCCAAGGCGGGCAGGTGGTTGCTCCTTTGTTGTCTGTTCTTAGTCACTGCCTTGCCCCACGGTACACGGCTCGTAAGTGATAGAACTTGGCTTTAAAATCAGACCTATCCAACTCCAAAAACAGATGCTCTTGCTGCCATGCTCGCTTTCCCGAAAACAAGTCCTTCAAGAGCGGTCCTAGATGAGCAACACTGGATTCACCTGACCGTGTATTAGAAATGCAATTCTTGGACCTCACCAAGACCCACTTGGGCTGGGCCCAGCAGAGGGGATGGTTCTGAGAATGATTACCCTATACAATGCTTCTCTCCTTAAAGCCTGACTGCAGGCAGGTCTCTTCCTGGGTGGTGCAGAGCAAATCCTCAAGGCCCTCCGTCTCTTTCAGACCTGTCACTTCTAAGTGCCCATGGCCTCCTCTCCCTTCTAGCCGCTCATGCTTTCCCTGCGTGACCTCATCCCACCCCACGGCTTTAAACAGCATTGATATGCTGACAACGTCCCGATTTATTTCTTCCGTCCTGACCTCTCCCCTGAACTCCCATCTCAAACATCCAGCTACCTACTTGACATTTCCATTTAGATGTCCAAAGGCATCTCAAAATTAAAATGAATCTCAATTGTCCCGGTATCTGCTCCTCCCCCACCTCCCCATCTCAGAAAATGTCACCAACCTTCACCCCACTGCTCAGGCTTAACGTCTTGAAGTCTGTCGTTACCTCTCTCTTTCTGCCTTAGCCCACACCTGATCCAACAGCAAACCCAGTTGGCTCAGTTTGGGGAATGCATTTCAAATCAGATTGGTGGTGATCACCTGCATAGCTGTCACTGTGGTCCACATCGTTCTCTTCTTAACTGAACTGCTTCACGGTAGCTTCCTGTGGTAGTTATGTAATTGTCTATTTGAGAAGATTAAGAGTGAAGGGATGGAGTCTGGTCTGTCAATCAGGTCGCAGCTTGATGACCTCATTTGGAGGCACCAAGGAGATAAATAGCTCGCTGGAGGCAGAACGCAAGTTCAGCCCCTGCGAGACATTCTCGTTGACAAGTCGCATGCAGACAGGATGATGGCAGCCAGAGCCTCCAAGCTGAAGAAGCCAGATGGAGACCCCTGCCAGCACTGAGATGCTTACAATGCCACTGGATCCACAAGACTTCCCACCCAGTGGCCTGTGATCTTCCTACATTCAACGTCATTGCATGTATTTCGTGAGTCTGAAGAGGACTTTATAGATCGGTATCGGGCCTATTGGCTAATAACGGACTTATGGACTTGATCTGGACTGGACTGGGATGTTTTCTTAATGTACAATTACTCTTCATATAAAGCTCTTTTTTATACACATATGAGTGTCTATGAATTTGTTTCTCTAGTCCACCTGAGCTAACACACTTCCTGATTAACCCCAACTCAGGGAGAAAGACGAGGCTTTCTCTTCCCAGAAAGTGCCCACCTTGGAAGTCCACAGGGCATTCTGTTCTTCCCTAGAGAGCTGGTGTAAGTCCAGATCGCCTCGACAGCGTTGAGACCCCATTTAGCCTCTGTAGTGTTTCCACACTCAACCGTGAGAGTACATTTTCTCAAACAGAAGTCTGATGTCATGTCGCTTTCCTGGCCAGCACCCGCCCCCACCTCCAATGGTTTCCTTACACGTGTCAAATTCAATTCACCGTTCTTGCTCTGACCTCCAACGCCCCGTACAAATGACACTCTGTAGCCCTTGCTTCTCTCTCGCCTCATCCACGCTCCCCCTTGCCCGTGGCAATGCAGGCACACCTAGCTTCTTGCAGGCCCCTGATGACGGCGAACATACTCCCACCTCAGGGCCTTGGCACGGGCTATTGTCCTGTGCTCAGGGTGTTCCCACATGGAGCCATTCGGTTCTCTGCTCACAAGTTAGAGCAGCCTGTCCGGCCACATCTGATGCTTTTGATTTCCTTACTTGGATTTCTTGTCTTGCTGGTAAACATCACATGCATTTTTCAGTGCTGCTGTCTGCCTCCCCTACTAGGCATAACTAAGCTTCATGGGGCAAATATTTTTCATTCATTCAGCAACCAGAAAGTGTCTGCCATGGGAGCAACTCAATCATTATTTGCTAAATGAATGAATACATGTAATGTCTCTGATCCTCCGCTTTCCGCCCTGTGAAAATGAGCTTCATAATGCACACTTCACAAAGTACCTGTGAAGATGAACCAACCCATTACGCCTTTTAGCTCACGAGTGGCGTAATGTGGATCCTAAATAAAGGCCTTTGTCAGTCAGGGCGTCCTCTTTCCCTCCTTCTCTTACTGCATCCATGCTGTCCCCAAATCTCCCCCCACCTTGAACTCTGACCTAAGCAGACTGGCCGATGGTTGACCAAAGCTTGTCAAGTGTTGGCCAACAGTCAGGCAGCAGCCAGGCCTGTCTTCTTGTCCCCTGCAGGAGGTGACAATGACAGACTCACTTCTCGGCAGTTACAGTTTCCCTTACACTGATGTCAGCCTTCATACCACTGAGGCATGCCCAAGATGAGCAAACAGAGCCATGTGATGGTTTTACCCAAGACCATATATAGCTTCAGAAAAGAATCAGCACGTTGCCATCCGATGCCAACCACCTTGCTCTTTCTGCTACTTCGGGGCCCTCTGCCTGCAGCAGAACTTCTCATTCTCGGTCCCACTTGTGCTTAAGCTGCCCTCCCGTCTGCTCCCAGTCTCCTATGGTTCAGCTCACCTCTGCTTCTTTCTCTCTCTCCTCTGAACGTCTCTGAGGCTGGACTCTCCCTCTCTTGTCCCGTTCTCATTGCCCTCTCTATCACAGTGCTGCTAGCTGCCCTCAAGTCAGCTCCTGACTCATGGCCATGAAAAAGGACGGTCACTCCTGCACCATCCCCGGCTGATGGTTCTTCATAACTATCAACCGTGAAAACACACAAACCAGTCAGCACAACCATCGCTCCGACCTGTTGGGGTTGCGGCTGTCTTTAGACGCGGAGCAGCTGGGTTAGGCTGGGAGCCCGTTCGTTCTGGCTCCGCTGCCTTTGAGCCTACTGCTGCAGCCACGGCGTCCGTCCAGCTCGCTGAGTCTTCCTCTTGTTCATTCACCCTCTATTTACCAAGCATCATGTCCTTCTCCAGGGACAGGTCCCTCCTGGCAACATGTCCAGAGTACGTGAGACCAAGTCGCGCCATCCTCACTTCTGGGGAGCATTCTGGTCACACTGCTTCCCAGACAGAGCTGCTCATTCTTCTGACGGTCCCCGGTTTACTTCGTAGTCATTGCCAACCCCATACTTCGTGGGCACCCCGTCTCCTTTGATCTCCCTTACTCCCTGCCTGGCTCTTGGCAATGCATATGAGGTGACTGGAAATACCACGACTTGGGTCAAGGCACCTTGTAACTACAATAAAGTAGCATAATGCTTCAACCAAATTGTGTATATGTAATAAAAAAAATAGACCATCGTGATGAAGTCTCTGTAACAGGCCCTGGTGTTGGCCCTGCTGGTGGAGCCAAAATGCTGGTGGTTCGAATTCATCAGCCACCCTGGGAGCAAGCTGGACACTCGGCCTCCAGGAAGATTCCCGTCCTTGGAAAGCGTAAGGGGCAGTTCTACTCCATCCTTCAGGGTTGTTTTGAGCCAGAGTCGACGCAGCAGGAGTGCGTTCCAGCTACCATTAGGCCTACATACGAATACAAACACATTTATGACACAGGAACAGATCAGACAGAGATGGGCGGGGGGGAGAGTGAAAGTTACCCTTCTGTAGCTTCCTTCCCAACCCTGTTCCCCTTCAGAGCTACTGCTTCACCTGGCTGGCCGGACCACTCACAGCCTCCTCCCCCACCGCTACACACTCACATATGTGCCTACACTGAAGGCATGTGTGACCGAGGGGGCCCTACGGCAGCTGTCCTTCAACTGGACCTGTTGCACTTAGCAGGCTGTCTAGTGATGGTGCCAGGCCCTCTCACACTCACCAAGTGCCGTGAATGGTGTCTTGCGGCCACATGTCTCTTGCCCCATCAAAGATGTGGTGACATCCTTGTGAAACCCTTCACTGCAAATGAGCAAGTACAAGTGAGCCCGAGCTCAGCTTGCTTATTGGATACCACCCCTGCCACACCATATTTGATCCCGAGGACCACGGCTGCTTCCAGAGTCAAGACCCCGCTTCTCGGTTGGTGGGGATGTGGATGGGGTGTTTCCAGCTTCTCGCTGGGGGAGAGACGCCGGCGAGGAGTCAGCTCTGACTCGCATGTGCCTCTCGGGGCACACGGGGTTCTTCGGGAGAGAGAACTGGACGTGGAGCGTCAGCGGGTCAGGGCGTTGCTCCTTCAAAGTGCTGGAGCCAGTTTATGTCCTGTCCTGGTCTGAGGGTGGGCACCTGGACCACACCCTCGGAGCCTGCACCCCAAATTTCCAAAGTACTTCCACAGCACTGCTGAGCTCGTTCCTCACAAGAACCCTGAGACGTAGTCCGTCCTGTGAGTGCCATTTTACAGATGAAGACTGCATTTCGACCCCGGCCTGGTGGTCTCCATTGCTCATGCTCTCTCATGTACAGATAAGACAGGGCCCAGCCCCTGGGAGAGGCCGTGGGGGCAATGGAGGTCCCAAGAGTCCTAGCAGAGCCCTGTACACCAGAGGACCGAGGTGAGGATTCAGGGGGAAGTGGTGTGGAGGGGAGGGCTCATGGAGGAGGCACCAAAGCCTGAGGAGGGGCTTTCTTCCCACTCCTTCCATGGCTCAGAGGAGCCTGGCTCAGGCTGAGAAGCAGGGCTGCTATGTTGCCATGGAAACAAAGGGTTCCTCTCTCCCTCACAGCAGGAATCACGGAGATTGGGGGGTGGGGGGAGGACGTTTCCCTGGCAGCACCAAGGGTTGAGGCTAGGAGGCCGGTCATTCCCTCCTCTCCCACCCCTCCCTTCCTTTCCCCTCCCTACCCCACCCACCTTGGAGGCCTCAGCAGGAGGAGGTGTCAGATGGTAGAGCTGGTGGTACTGGGAGTGCTGGTATGAACCAAAGCGAAAGAACAGTCATTTGAAGGGGGGTGTGAATAAGGGGCTCCCAAAGGAAGGTACAGTGGGCTGTTCCTGTTAGGCCCCCCACATATAAGGGACACAGTTAGACCCAGAGTCCTGCTCAGATTCCCTCAAACCCAGCACACTCAAGCTTGCTTGAAGCATACATGCATATGAACTTCTTTCGCATGCTTACACCTACACACACACACACACACACACACACACACACACACATCACCACCACCACCACCATCAAGCACCCACATCACCCACTGACATAGTCCTATGCTGGTGGGCTTGCACACACATCCACATGTGCTTACCGCATGCACCTCCTACCTGGTGTATACACATGCCTGCAAACTCGATTGCATATTCACGCATATGCGCAAACACAGAGGACAGGCATGCACGCGCACACAGATACACCTCCTCTCTCTGCCTTTGGTTGATGATGAGTCCCTGGAAGCGCCTTTTTTACCTTCCCTGCCTCCTGTTCACTCTGCGTCCTTTCCTCTGTTCCCGCTCTCCCCCAGCAGCTTTCTGTCCTTGTTGGGAGCCCGGCCCTCTGGGCTCAGCCCTGGAAGGAGATGTTGTCATTTCCCAGGGAGCAGCTACTCAGACATAGACAGCACTCAGCCTGGAAAAGCATACGGGCTAAGAGGGAGTTGAGTTTGACACCTTGCCTCCCTCCCTCCTCTTCCAGATATACTCCTGCCTGTCCCTACACTGAATTTAACAGTTGCAAAAGCTACCCTCCCTGCAAAAAACAACACCACCCCCCTTTACAAGCTTGCCTCACTTCCTAAAATTAAGGAATATCTGAAAAACCATGGTCATTGACAAGAGGCAGCTCAGGAGCTTTTTATGGAGGGTTTCAATGTCAAGTAGCTCAAAAGAAAGGCCTGGCAATCTACTTGCAAAAACCCAGCCACTGGTGACCTGCGGGGGCACAATTCCACTCTGACACACACAGGTCGCCATGAGTTGAAATCAACTGAACAGAAATTGGTTTGGGTGTTTTGGTTTAATTGTGAGGTGGTCCTACTTCTTCCTCATGTCAACTCAACCTTTGCGGTAGCACATACCACATCCATTTCACAGATGAAGCCATCGAAGCTGGAGGAGGTCATGTGGCTTTGCTCTCCGTGGTGAAGTTGGGCCTGAAGCCCAGGGCTGCAGACCACTACAATCCCTACGTGAGAGGCTGCAAGGCCACAGGGCCATTCCCTGAGCCCAGACAATGTGCCAAGGCAGCGTGGAGCCTTGGGGTGTCGTGGGGGATGAGCACCAAAAGTAGATGCCAGACCTCCCTCTGCTGAAAGGCCTTTGGTCATTCTTTGTGTCCCTGGGCACTTCCGGGAGCCGCTGCCTCCTGCTCTGCCCCCGGGCTGCTCCTTCCCCCAGCCTCTCTTCGCCTCTCCCCAGCTCCCTCCTCCTTCCCAGCTAGCTGGTTCCCTTCTGGCCCATCCCAGCCACACACAGACACTGAGGCTCATCAAGGGGTTCCACTAAAGGAAGCTGAACCAATTCCCAAGGGGGATTCTCTGCCGTGACTTTTCCCTCCTGAGGTGGTAGCCTTCTGATGGTGGGAAGGTAAAATCTTCTCCTTCGTTTAAAATTATCCTTACTTGGTAAAATGTTAAGTTGTCAACCTCTGTGGGCTTCCCCCACTTTCTTTTGAAATGAAAAGATGTAGGAACAACTGATTGCCTTCTAATCGAATCCAGCGTCTAATTTCCAGAAACTGGGGCGGGGGGGGGGGGGAGTTGGGAAGAATCCCAGAGAATGGGCTTGGCTTGTCAAGCAATCAGCTGCAAGTGAGAGCACAGGGCTCTGGGAGCAGAAAGAGCGGCTCTGAGCTGCGAAGTCACTGTGTGCCACAACCTGGCCAGTCACTGAGCTTCGGTGAGCCTCACCCTTCTTGTCTGTATAAATGGCCTGATGCTGTGATTTCCCACTTTGAACCCACAAAGAGCTGCCTGGTCCTCCCTGAGTTGGGGCGGCGAAGCTGGATGTATAAGGGAGCAGCTCTGATATCAGACACCCCAGCCTCCCGAGCCAGCCGTGGGGGAAATAACGCCTGTCCTTGATGGCTAGTCAGGAAAACAGGGTATCCAGGTCCTGGATTCGAGCATGAGATGAATGGAGTTAACACCCTCCAGGGGGCCTGCGCTGGCCCAGCACCTGGCTGGCTGACAGTAGGTTTTACCCCTCCCTCCCAGACCCTCTCCCCCAGCTGTCATTCTCTGCATTTCTTCAGTGCTGACCAGCCTCCCACTTCCTTTGAAGGAGAATTTGATGTTGGAAAGAACCCAAGGTCACTGGGAGGCTTGTCTGGCCGAGGAGGCAGACGGTTAGTAATCAAGCCCAGGAAGGAACACCCTCTGGGTGTGCAGAAAGGGTTTCAGCACTCCGGGGAGGGGTAGGGAGGGGAGGGGAGGCTCGGAAGGCGGCCAGTCTCCCTGCGGGTAGAGGCCATTGAGGGGGAGCAGGTCTGCACGTCCATGGATTTGGGGGGGGTTCTGGGGGCCATAGGTGTGGCTGGAGTGCACGGTCTGTCAGTTGTAGCCTCTGGCCTTGGTGGCTGGCTCTCATCCTTGCCAAGCAGGAATGTCAGAGTCGGAATGACACATCGTCCAGTCTACTCCTCCATGTTTTTATTCCATGAGAGGACTGAAGTCCTTCCCTCCCCCACCTGCTCCCTGGTGGACAGAAGTCCCAGCTAGAAACTGACCTTGGTGCTCTGTGGCCCCACCCTCCGCTTCTCTCCTACCCTCCTTCATCCCAGGACACTGAGGAAAGGAAGAAGCCACACAGTCTGGCTCTGTGCTCCAGGCACACGTGCCCAAGGTAGCGATGGAGCCACTGCTACAAAGTCTCCGCAGCCTCCACCGCTGCTCCCCAGAGGCACAGCCTCCGTTCTCTGTTCCCCGCGTCAGGGCAAACGCCACGGCCTGCCCAGACCTGGTCGGTGAGACCATGGAGGCAGAGGAAGGAGCGCTGGTGCAGACAGAAAGGCCGGCAGCAGGCTAGAGGGGCCATTGTCTAAGAAATGGACCCAAGCAAGGGGCTGGTGCCACATCCTTCATCGAAGGGGCCTGGCAGGGCACATTTATATAATGCAAAGGCCAGCTGGGTCTCAGCTCCGTTCCTGGCCCCCAAGGTGGCAGTGTGAGCCCCCTCTCCTCTGCCTTCTGCTTCTTCATCTTTAAAAGAGGGTGGGTGTGCGCTGGGTGGGTTTCTGGACCTTTCTCCTACAGCCCCAAGAGCCGAAGCCCCAGGGTCCCACTAGGATCTGACAGCCCAGGGGATGGTGGGCTTGCGTTCTACTTCATTTGTTTGCTGTCTCATTTTGCCTCTTCATCCAAAGACAAAACACCCAATGCTGTCACATCGACTGATTCATCAGGACCCTAGGGTACAGTAGACCTGCCCCCCTAGAGTGCCTGAGGCTGCAAAGCTGTACAGAAGCACACTACCACATCTTTCTTCCCAAAGTGGCTGGTGAATTTGAACCACAGACCTTCCAGTGAGCACCTTCCAGTGCATAACTCTGGGGCCACCAGGGCTCCCTGGTCCCTCAAATCGGCCCGCTTCCCTGGGTTGCCGCGGCTACCGGGCCATCCTATAGAAAACCTGCGCCACCTAGGGGCACGTGGCCCCCACTGCATCTGGTAGAAGACGGAAGGTTAGACCTCATTCACCTGATCCCAGAGCTGGCTTCTGACTCTCACCTGCTTCCGGGGGCTCTCCACGGTTTGGGTGAAAGTTTACCGGGAAAATTAATTTTCCTTTCGATGATCTATAGACATTTTATTTTGTGACAGTTGTTTCCATCCCCTCAACGTAACAACACTTTCCCCACTTCCTCGCTGCGGTCCCCCTGGTTAGGCTGATTCCGTGTTTCTTCCTTTTGATGGCTATTGTAAAAGGTAGGAGGCCTGGTGCCATAGTGGTTACTGGTTGGGCTGCTAATTGCAAGGTCAGGAGTTCAAAACCACCAGGCACTCCATGAGAGTTACAGTCTCAGAAACCCACAGGGGCAGTTCTACCCAGCCCTATAGAGTCACTGCGAGTGGGAATCAATTCAGTGGCAGTGAGTTTGAGTTTGATTGTAAAATGTATTGTTTTCCTACTTCCTTTCAGTGTCCTTGGTAATGAAGACGAATCTGACTGAATTTTCTACGTTGGTGGTGTACCCTGTCATGTTGCTGAATCCTTCTACAGAATCTCTGGGATTTTCCATGTGTAAGTTCCTATTACCAGCAGATAGGGATAGTTTTCCTCTTCCTCCTTCATGTGAGTGCTTTTTATTTCCTCTGTGCCTTGTTGCTCTGTCTAGAGCTTCCAATTCAATATTAAATGGGACTGTTGATGAAGGCCGTCTTGTCTGGCTCCCATTCTTAAGAGAAAGGCTTTCAGTCTCTCCGTTGAGAATAAAGCTAGCTGTTGGTTTGTGTATGTGACCTTAATTATGTTAAGGAATTTCCCTTCAATTCCTATTTTGCTGAGAATTCTTATCAGGAAAGAGTGTTGGATTTTATCAAATGCCCTTTCTACATCTATTGATACCATGTAGTTCTTTTCCTTTGTTCAATGTTTGTGGTGGGTTATGTGCGTTGATCTTCTCAGCTTTGATCATCCTTTGCAAACCTGGAATTAGTTCCACTTGGTCATGATGTATTATTTCGATATGGTGTTGCATTCTGTTGGCAATTTGTTGTAAAATTTTGCATCTATTTTCATGAGAAACCATTGACCTATTAATTTTTTAAGCCTGCCTTTGGTATCAGGTGATGCTTGCTTCGTGGAATGAACTTGGGACTGTCCCATCCTTTATGTTCTGCCATAGTTGGAGTAAAATAGGTGTCAACCCTTCTCTGAATGTTTGGTAGAATTCTCTAGTGAAGCCACCTTGACCAGAGCTTTTTTTTGGTTTGGTTTGGTTTATTTTAATATCACCTTTGATCTCTTTTTACTCCCTTGTTATGATCTGTTCAAATTTTCTACTTCAGCCACCCCAGGCTTTGTTCCTTAACGTGGGTAGTTTCTGGACATGTATCCATTTTGTCTAGGTTTTCCCATCTGTTGGAGGACATTTAAAAAAAAATCATTTTATTGGAGGCCTGTGCAACTCTTATCACAATCTATCCATCCATCCATTGTTTCAAGCACATTTGTACAGTTGTTGCCATCATCATTCTCAGAACATTTTATTTCTACTTGAGCCCTTGGTATCAGCTCCTCATTTTCCCCTCCCTCCATCCTCTCTTCCTCACGAACCCTTGATAATTTATACATTATTATGTTTTCATGTCTTACACTGTCTGATGTGTCTCTTCACCCACTTTTCTGTTGTCCATCCCCCAGGGAGGGGGTTATATGTAGATCATTGTGATCGGTTCTCCTTTATCCCCCACCTTCCTCTTCCCCTTCCCCTCCTGGTATCTCTATTCTCACTATTGGTCCTGAGGGGTTTATCTGTCCTGGATTCCCTGTGTTTCCAGTTCTTATCTGTACCAGTGTCCATCCTCTGGTCTTGCTGGATCTGTAAGGTACAATTGAGATCATGATAGTGTGGGGGAGGAAGCATTAAGGAACTAGAGGAGGAAAGTTGTATGTTTTGTTGGTGTGATACTGCACCCTGACTGGCTCCTCTCCTCCCTGAGACCCTTCTGTAAGGGGATGTCCAGTTGCCTACAGATGGTCTTTGGTTCTCCACTCTGCCCTTCACTCACAATGATTTTTTTTTGGTCTTTGATGACTGATACCTGATCCTATCAACCGCTTGTAATCACACAGACTGGTGTGCTTCTTCTATGTGGGCTTTGTTGCTTCTCAGCTAGATGGCCAATTGTCTATCTTCAAGCCTTTAAGACCCCAGACGCTATATCTTTTGATAGCTGGGCACCGTCAGCTTTCTTCACCACACTTTCTTATGTACCCATTTGTCTTCAGCAATCGTGTCGAGAAGGTGAGCATCATGGAATGCCAGTTTAATAGAACAAAGTGTTCTTGCATTGAGGGAGTACTTGAGTGGAGGCCCAATGTCCATCTGCTACCTTCATACTAAACCTATAAATATATGCGCATAGATCTATTTCCCCATCATCATATATAAATATATTTACATATGTACATGCCTGTACTGAGACCTCTATAAATGCCCTTTGCCTCCTAGTTCTTGCCTCTATTTCCTTTTACTTTCTTCTTGTCCCACTATCATGCTCAGCCTTCATTTGGGTTTCAGTAATTCCTCTCGGTTACATTGCCCTTGATCAAGCCCTACCAGGCCTCTCCTATGCCCTCCTCACCATCGATTTTGGATCACTTATTGTTCCTTTGTCCCTGGGTTTATTAACACCACTTCCTTTTCCCCGCCTCACCCTCTCCCATGTTCCCCCCACCCACTGCCCCCACAACCATCGCTCCTGTTAGTTTCTCCTCTAGATTGTTAATCCTGCCTATCTTATCTAGATAGACTTGCAGAGTTAATAATATGCACAAAAACCAAGACAAAGCAACAAAAGAAAAGAACAAAACAACCAAAAAAAGAAAAGTCTGTAAATAGTTCAAGGTCTATTTTTTTACTTTTAGGAGTTTTTTAGAGTCTGATGGTTGCCACACCCTGGCCCCAAAGTATATTTTTCGTATTCCCTGGGGACTGCTTCGCTCTGCTCCCCTTGCTGTTCTGTTGTACACCCTTCGTGTTTCACCTCGGTGTGGTGGGTCAGATCAGGTGCGATTCCTGCACTGTGTCTCCAGTGCTGTCCCCTGTAGGACTATGGGTCAGTGAGGGACATCATGTCTCGTAGTAGAGCTGGCCCTATGGTCCTCTCTGTGCTTTTACTGCTCTGAGCAGGAGCATCGTGGAGGACATTTCTTCATAGTATTTTGTTATTTGCTACTTCTGAGCACTGCTTTTGCTGTGACCCAAAGGTTTTGGCATACTGTGTTTTCCGTCTCATTTTAAGCCTAGGAATTTTTTATTTCCTTTCTGATTCTTTCAAGTTTTTTCTGCCTCACAACCCAGAAACCCCCAAATACCCAGACACACACACACACACACACACACACACACACACACACTTTTCTGGTTATTCCTAGGACATCTATGGGATGAGGTGACAGTTAATCGATAAGAGATGTATAAATCTGTAACAGCCCTTCTTTCGAGCGATAGAAAGATAGCTGTCCCCAAGCCAACAATCATTTGATGTGTGCCACAGAACAAAGTACTGCCCACTTCTGCACCGGCCTCCCAGCTGCTGGTGCAGCTGAGGCCATCGCTGCAGCCGTCATGCTAATCCAACACGCCCAGGCTCTCCCTCTCAGCCACTGGCCCTTGATCTCACCACACATGAAGTCTTGATGGCAACTAAACCTGCCTAATGGCGGGTCTGAAGCAAGTGGAACAATGCTCGGTTGTGATCCATCAGCTATTCACTGGCTAATCTCCTCCTGGGTCCTTTTGGTCTGGAAGCACCGCTGAACACGTGAACACCATGGGTGGCCCTGCTGGTATTGGAGATACAGGTGGCATAGTTACCAGCATCATGGCAACATGCAAGCAGCCACAGGATGACAACCCGATGGACCTATTTAGTAAGGCAGAAATAATCTCAAATCATTGTGAAACTTCCTCCCTTCCAATAGGAATTCATGGTGGACTGGTGTCTAGAGTGTGGGCATGAGCAGGGGAGTGGCCTGGAGGAAACATCAAAGGCTTAGGTGTGGCAGATCGGAGTGTAAGCCTGACTCTCAAGGCCTTCGCTGTACTATCCTGAGATCTCATGATCCCCCAATCACCAATCGCTGATCACTGATCAGCAGGCAAAAAAGTGGAACTAACTTTCTTACTAGGTTCTTGGGAGGGCTAGCAGCAAAGTAGGTGAGGCGCCTGGCACGAGGCTTGTCTCTGTAAACATGTCCTCCACGCAGCAGCCAGACGTTCCTGTGAAAAGTGACCCGCAAGCTGTCAGGCCGCCATTCGAAGCCCGCCACTATCCTTCCCCGCTGTGGTTCCCACGGTGGCTTCCTCTCACCTCCCCAGGTCCACACACTCCTCCTCTCCTTCCACAGTAGAGAGTCCAGAACACTCCAGGGGTGGTCTTGGCTGCTCCTCTTTCCTGAAATGGCTTCTTCATAACCTACCCCCTCACGGCCTTTCCATTCAGGCTTAAGTGTTACCGTCCAGCCTGGCTTCCAGCCTACCCCAAATCTCAACCCTCCTTTCCCCACATGATTTTTTTTACTTCTCCTTTAGCATTTATCACCATTTAGGATACGATGAGGGGTCTCTGGGGGGTGCAAATGGTGACTGTGCTCAGCTGCTAGCCCAGCAGTTAGGGGTCATGTCTGCCCAGAGGCACCTCAGGAATGAACCAGGAAAAGTCCGTGGAGCACAGTTCTATTCTAACACCCAGAGTCAACTCAGCAGCAACCGGTGACCATTCCAGACCTAACTTCCCTCGCTTCCTGTCTGCTCCTATTCATCGTGTTCACAGCCAAGTGCTTGGCATACGAGTATGTGTGCTTGGCATCGCAGTTGCCTCCTGTCACCATACGTATCCAACCCGTGCCCAGCTAACCTGAGACTCTGTAGAAGAACGCGGCGTTGGGATCGGAGGAGGCTCGTCCATACCCTGCGATATGCAGATGAGAGAGGCTGGCTTGCTCAAAGTGAAGAGGACTTCAGGTACTCAGCGGTGAAGATCAAAGACTAGCCTTTGGTCTGGACTGCAGCTCGCTCAAAAGAAAATGGAAGTCCTGAGGACTGGACCAATAAGCAACATCAGGACAAAGGGAGAGAAGATTTCAGGTTGTCAAGGGTTTCATTTCACTTGGATTTGCGGTCGATCCCATGGAAGCAGCAGTCAAGAGATCAAACAATGAATTGCACTGGGCAAACCTGCTACACAAGACCCCTTGTAAAGTGCGAAAAAGCAAAGATGTCATTTTCAGGACGAAGGTGCACTTGAGTCCAGCTCCACCTCATCTGGTAGTGTAGTGGTTACACCCTGGACTGCGATCAGAAGAGTCAGCAGGTCAAAACCAGCAGCAGCTCCGCAGGAGAAAGAGGGGGCTTTGTACCCCTATAAACAGCCACAGTCTCCGAAACTCACAGGGGCCGTCCTACTCTGTTCTAGAGGCTCTTTGAGCCACCGTCGACTGAAAGGCAGTATTTTGTTTCTTTGTTTGTTTCATATGGATGTGAAAGCTGAACAGTGAATCAGGAAGACTAGAAAAATGTCTTTGAATTGTGTATGGTGTTGGCAAAGGCTATCGAATATACCAGCAGGATGAGCAAACCTGCTGGAAGAAAGACAGTCGGAATGGCCCTTGGAAGCAAGGATGGTGAGACTGTCTTGTACACTTTGGACATGCTAACAGGAGGGACAAATCCCCAAAGACCGACATCATGCTTGATAAAGCAGGGTCATGGTCGAGAGAGAGACCCTGAATGCGATGGATTGAAAGGGTGGCTGACCAGTGACCTCAACCCTGGTAATGACTGTGGGGATGGTGTCGGCCAGGCCGTGGGTTGCTCTGTTGTGCACAGGTCCTTGTGAATCAGAACAGACACCATAGCACCTGACGACAATGAGGGGGCTCAATCAAAAGGTGTTAAATAGGCGGATGTCTATCTAACACATTCATACCTTCTTAACACATTAATAATTTTTAAAAGAACACAATAACAGGAACACTTCCCTGCCATGCCTCTTGGAAACTCAGAACACAGATCACCTGGATGTTTTCTGTGGACAAAATCTTTCCCTATAAAATATGAAATGCTGCTATTCCCCAGGTCATGGTGAGGCAAGGCATCAGGGAAGGGAGGGCAGGCCTGCTTTCCAGAGGAGGCAGACAGACTCCTGGCTGCTCACACAGCTGGTAACGGGTAGCAGAGCCAGGAGAGCTGGTCTCCAGACTCGGAGGCTGCAGCGTTTTCTCCTTCCCACGCTGGCTCCATGGAGTGGGGGGGCCTGGAAGCACTTACCCTGAAGCACTTGGTTGAAGCATTGTTCTTAGCATAAGCACAGGGCTTAAGTGGCCGCCCAGTCAGCTATCACCGGGCAGGCGGATGGTCCCAGGGAAAAGCCGAGCCTTTCTTCACAGGGCTGAATGCTCACTGGGCCCCTACTCTGCGGCAAAGCCATGAGTCCCCCCTGGGGCAGAAAAGGCTCAACTGCTCAATTAGCTTCCCAGAAGAGAAGCTTCCGGTCAGGGGAAGCAAACGTCTTGGTGGCGCAGTGAGGGGCACATGGTGGAGCATTTGCAACAGGACACAGGGAGCCTAGATCCCAATCTCCACCACACTGGGAACTTGTGGCCCAGTCCCGGCCATCCCTCTGCAAGGTCTGGCTTTCCAAACGCCTCCCCCATCATGCCCACTCCTCCATCTGTGCCCACGTGGTTTCCATGCTTACCCTTGGCATAGCATTCAAGACTCTGCCTTGAAATGGCTGGTGTGCATGTCTGCCTCCCCTTAGATCAGTAGTTCTCAACTGTGGGTGAGTTTTCTCCCAAGGGACATTCGTCCACATCTGGAAATATTTTGGCTGTCCCAAGGGGAGCCATGTCACACAGGTGGAGCCAGTATAGACCAAGGATGCTACTGCACATCCTACAATGCCCAGGAGAGCTGCCACAAGCATTAGTTCGCCCGGGGTAAGCTGTGCCAGTTGTTGGGTGTCACTCCGTTGGCGCTGACTCATGGTTCCCCTGGGCACAACAGAATGAAGCACTGCCCAGTCTGGCACCAGCCTCACCTTGTTTGTCCGATTTGAGCCTCTGGTTGGAGCCACCGTGTCCATCCGTCTTCTTGAAGGGCTTCCTCTCGCTTACCGACCGTCTCCTTTACTAAGCATGACAGCCTGCTCCAGGGATCGGCCTCTCCTGATAGCGCATCCAAGGTAAGTGAGAGGCAGTCTCAGCCTCCTTCTCATGACTAAGGAGCATACTGGCTGTACTCCTTCCAACACATATTTGTCTCTGTGTTGTTCTTTTCCCTGGCAGTCCAGGATACTTTCAATGTTCTTTGCCCAAACCGTGATTCATTCACACCCATTCTTCAGCCTTCCTTACTCATGGACCTGCTTTCACAAGACGGAAAACACGGTGCCCGCCTCAGTCCTCAGAGTGACATCTCTGCTCTTTTATAGCTTAAAGAGGTCTGTGCAGCAGATGGATTTCTTGACCCCTGCTTCCATGAGCGCTGATAGTGGATCTGAGCAAGAGGAAATCCTTGACCCCTTCCATCTTTCTCCGCGTATCATGATGTCAATTGGTCTGGTTGTGAGTTGTTGCTTTCTGTACATTTGAGTTGTAACCCCTACTGAAGGCTGCACTCATCAGCAAGTACTTCAGGACGCCCTCACGTTCCGCAAGTAAGCGTGTGTCACATCACAGGTTGTGAGTATGCCTTCCTCCAAGCCAAACGCTGCCTTCTTCTTTACAGAATCCAACCTCGGATTATTGCTGATAGCTCTATGTTCAGCCTACTGATCGAATAGTGCTGATAAAAGGATACCATCCT
The DNA here is from genome assembly GCF_050624435.1 of Tenrec ecaudatus. NCBI lineage: Eukaryota > Metazoa > Chordata > Mammalia > Afrosoricida > Tenrecidae > Tenrec > Tenrec ecaudatus. The sequence goes on along the minus strand of NC_134530.1, from coordinate 65,652,535 downwards.
GACACACACTTTTCCCCCTGGTAAGCCATGTTGTGTTCCTTGTTCTGGTTAAACACCCACCTCTTGGTCTAGGTCCCATTTCTGCATGTGCACTCTGAAGAGCTCTGAATTCCCATTCTTTGGACACATGGCTCCTTCTGTTCTTAGTCTGGAAGCTCCGCAGAAGCCTTCCCACCATGGGTGACCCTGCTGGCATCTGAAATGCCAATGGCATTATTTCCAGCAGCACAGCAACACACAGGTCACCACACCACCCAAACTGACATGAGAGTGGTGGGATGTATCTGGACATCCAGTGCCCAGTGTCACCAAACACTCACTGCTGTGAGTCGAGCTGATGACAGCAACCCTACAGGACAGAGTAGAACCACCTCTTAGGGTTCCCGAGGCTGTGACACTAGCAGATTGTCACATCTTCCCATAAAAAAAGCTGGTGGGTTCGAACCGGTGACCTTTTGCTTTGAAGCTGAGCATTTTAATCACAGTGCCACCAGGACTCCCTCGGCGCTCAGTTTATGTCACCTATAAAAGTCAGTTGCTATCGAAGGCTCATGGATATTCCAAGTATTTCGGACCAGGTCTGTGCTACATCTGGTTTTCAAAGGCGGCGATCTTTCAGAGATAGGAGGCCAGACCTCTTTGAGCCAACTGTAAACTGCCACCATGGGCAAGGGGCCTAGGATTGACAGCCGTCACCATGCTGCCCTGTCCTCAACCTTCAAACCCAGAACTCTAGTCACTTCTCTGGAGTATTTTCCCAGAACACGCCTCAAGAGACCTGCTGCCACCACCCCTGTGTCCCCAATATCAATTTTTGTGCTTGGTGCATGCAAATCAGCCTTGCCGTCTGACAGTGGGCTTCGTCAAGGGAGGGGCTGCATCCCATACACCAGGGAGTCCCCAGCACCTACCTTGGGGCTAGTGCAGAGCAGGCACTTAGCAAGCGTTACTGAATTCACTTACAGACAAATGTCTGGATGCAAGCAGAATAAAGAACAGACCCTTCATTCCCCAGATCAACAAGCCCTGTGATCAGCAGAGCTGACTCTAACCAGGCATTCTTTCAGACAGACACACCATTAGGTGTCGGGCTCTGTCTTAAGCACCAAGAATCAGCCAGCCCTGCCCTCTACCCCTTCCTGCTAGCCCCTTCCTCAGGCTCAAGCCTGGCTGTCTCCAGTCCTTGCCCACCTGCCCCACCCAAGTGTCCCCAAAGCCCAGGCGGAAGGAAAGAGGGCACACTGCTCCGCAGCCCTCCCTTCTCTTCCCCTCCCCGCACCACGCTGTGCACCACCCCTCACCCCCTCAACCCTTCCCTCCACCGCTCGGTCGCCCTCCCGGAAGGTGACTCTATCCCAGCTCGCCCACGTGCTCATTAATTTCACGCTCTGTCTCCCGCGTGACTGACATACCTTCTGCTCTCCCCCCCACGTGGCCGCCCAGCGCCTCGAGCCCCTCGCACACCTGGGACTAGGTTTCCCTCGGCCCCTCCCTTTCTCCACACACAGGTGGCCCCTCAGGTTTAGCCCCCTGCACCCCCGCCTTCGGAGTGGAGGCTTTGGGGCTCTGGGCAGATGGAGCACAGGTCTTCTGTGGACTAGACTGCCCTGGGCGCCTTCTGACGGCATCCCTCCCAGGACCTAAAGAAATCCTCAGGGCCCACAGAGCGAGCCTTAGTTCGAGCACTGGTGAATGAGTCTTCCTCTGATGGGTTCGAACTGCCGACCTTTAAGTTTGCAGTCCAGCCCCAATGTTTGCATCACCCAGGGGCCATCTGCCCCAGCTAAGACTTGTCTACACGGTTTCTGAAGAACTCCGGCACTTGTTCTTGCTCTTCCTGCCCTCTTTTCATTTCCACCCAGTCCTAGTGGTGCAGTGGGTTAGGCATTGGGTCCACTATACACAGGGTTGAAGGTTCCAACCCACCAGCAGCTGTGCTGGAGAAAGACAAGGCTCTCTGCTTCCTGTGAGTTGGAATCGACTAGGTGGCAGTTGGTTTGGCTTGGGTTAGCCAAGGAGCCCTGGTGGTGCAGAGGTCAAGCGCTCCCTTGTGAACTGAAAGGTGGGCACTTTGCGCCCACCCGCAGAGAGACGGAACAGCAGAGGCTGGGTTTGGGTTGTTCTTATTCTATCCCCAGGAAATCCCTGGCTAGTTAACAGTCCTGGGCTAGGCTGGCGGGTGGGGGATGGGGGGGAAGAGCGGTGGGGAGAGGTGGCGAGAAGCTTGGGAGAAAGACCTGTCTACTCACAAAAAAACACGGGTCACTGAATCCCTGATGCCCCCCACACACACTTCTACTTTGACAGACAGTGAGGTCCTCTTGAGCTGGAATCAGCTGGGTGGCTTGCTCACTGCCCCTGAGTCAATGCCAACTCACAGTTACCCTACAGGACAGCGTGGGACTGCCCCTGAGGATTTCCCAGACTGACTTTATGGGAGTGGAAAGCCAGTCTTTCTCTCCCTTGGAGGGGCTGGTGGTTTCAAACTGCTGACCTTGCGATTAGCAGTCCAGCTCATTAACCACTAGCTATCAGGGCTCCAGCTTGATGGAACCTCGGGCTTTTTCAGGGATGGGGGTGGGGGTTGCTCCCTGAAGGTCAAGTGCATGTCATGCCCCTTCTCTGTGGCCTCGGCTCACCATTCTCTCTCGCCAGGGTGGCCTGTGTTGGTGCCCTGCCTCACACAGGGATGGATTGGGGGGCAGGGCTTTCAATTGGTGGTCCTTGTTTGACACTCATATGAAAACATAGTCAGGGTGAGGGCATGGCAGCCACCTCGAAATTTGCATCTGAGCTTTTCTGGGCGGGCCCCAGGGTACATGCCCTGCCCGCTCATTTCCAGGAGCACGTGGTGGATTGGGAAGAGCAACCGTCAGCAGTCACTGGGGGTCGCTCCACACATGCTTTGTCCTCAGGGATTTTCAGGAATCAACCAATCTCATTCTCACACTGATCCCGAAACAGTACTCCAGAGGAGGAAACTGAGGCACAGAGAGGAAAAGAACCTTGCCCACGGTGGCGGCACTGGCATTTGAACCAAAACAGACTGTCTTTAATGGCCAGCACTTAACCATGACTGAGGCAGCTGAACTGCACTCAGAACTGGCTCAAAAATCTCCTTCTACACCCCCGCCCCGCCCAAAAAATAATCCCAGTACCCCAAACCCTCCCTATGTAACTTTCCATGGGGCAAGTTTTACAAATGGCAGCTTTGAGGCGTCTAGAGCTCTGGGCTTGTTCCGGTCTCCTGGGCTAGAAGCGGGGAGCTCTGGACTGCATGCGTCTGGTCTGGAACGACAGGGGCCAGGCTGCAAGGCTGCCATGTGTGAAGGGTGTGCTGGTCTACGGAGGAGGAGGGGCGAGTGATGAGGGACAAAAGACACACTGTGTCAGGAGATCAGGGCAGTATGGCTTCAGAACAGCAGTGCAGAACAGACATGTGGGGATATCAGACAGGCCCGGCCCATTCTGCAAGCTCCAGTTGAAAACACAGCCAGGGTGAGGGCATGGCAACCACCCAGTGCAATGCAGGAGAGAGTGTCTCCCTCAGACAACACAGAGGCAGGGACCCCACTTAAAGAAAGGAGCTTCTCGGGGTGGAGGGGAGAGGGGCTGATGCCCCTCCCCCTGAGTACCACTTGGGCGAAGAACTATAGAAATTACTCTTTATTCTGCAGAGCTCATTTGGTTTTAATAATGCCTATTTGTTTCTGATTATATAGAGTAAGCATGCTTAATGTTTTAAATTTTAAAGTTATCTAGAATTCTACAATCTAGAAATAACAGTTAATATGCTGATATCTTTCCTGTAGCTCTTTTCCCATGCCCTGCCAACGTGGTGGGCTATGAGTTGGGCTGTTAACTTGAAGGTCAACAGTTCGAATCACTTGCTGCTCCTTGGGAGAAAGATGAGGCTTTCTGTTCCTGTAAAGATTTACAGTCTCAGAAATGCAAAAGGGCACTTCTACTCTGCCCTACGGAGTCCCTATGAGTCAGAATCAACTTGATGGCGGTGCATTGTTGATACATTTTTAAGATGCTCTATTGGCATTGGGCAGCCTGCGGGAAGATTGGTGATTCAAACCCACTAGACACGCCAAAGGAAACAGATGGGCTGTCTGCTCCCTTAAGGATTTATAGCCTCCGAAGCCTTCTATCGAGTCATTTTAAGTCAGAATCAACTCAATGGCAGCAAGTATGGATTTTTATGTAATTGGTATCCTAACAATATATCATCAATATTTTACGCTCTGAAAAACCTTCATGGTTTTAATGACTATAATATCTGATCCTATAGAACAGCTCACAATGTATCTAACTATTCTCTTACCATTAGGTAGTTAGATTATTTTCTATCAACCCTCCCTCAAAGCCTTCCTGACTGTGGGAGGAAAACGCTATATAGCCCAATCCTCTAGGAAGTGGGGGGCCCTCCAAACTCATCATCACCATCTAGTCGATTTCAACTTGTGGTGACCCTACAGGACAGAGTAGAACTGGCCCTTTGGGTTTCCAAGATTTTTACATCTTTATGGTTAGTAGACAGCCTCATCTTTCTCCCTTGAAGCAGCTGATGGGTTTGAGCCGCCGACCTTGTGATTAGCAACTGTGCCCACAGGGCTCTTTACCATAACTCCTATGTGACAGAAAGCATCATGAATAAATAAATAGGATTGGTCTCGATGGCATCCCTGGACAGTGCAGTTAAGGGTTTGACTGCTAATCAAAAGACTGGTGATTCTATTGCACCTGGGGCCCCTTGGGAGACTTGCCTGGGGATCTACTTCTGAAAAATCAGACATGATGAACCCTAAGGAGCACTGTTCTACTCTCACACACATGGGGTTGGCATGAGCCAGAACCCATTCAAAAGCAACTGTTTTAGAAGGGTCCCCCCACCCCGATGTTTAAGGGTCTGAAGATTCAGAGTGGGCCTTCGAACCCGACGCTGTGGTAGTCAGTTAAGGAACACACCTTGAGCCATCATTCAGCATGCTTCTCCAACTCTCCTGAGTGAGAGAGCATCCCAAGGGAGCATCGGGCAGAAGCCAGAGAGCCCTGCCTTCCCACAAACTGCTCAAGACCGCTCTCCCTCCCCCAGGGCTGGCCTGAGGGCCGGCAGAGCTCCGCAGGGGCCTGGGAACTCGCCAGCACAGCTTCCCTGGTGGTACAGGGCTGAAAGAGGCACTCGCTCCACTTTTCCCAGCATTCAAAGGCAGAACTGTCAAAAGCTGGCCCCCAAATGCTCATATTATGTGGGAGAAAGTCTTGGGGAGAAAATGAGGAAGGAGGGGAATTATGCAATTGAAAACATGTACAAATCCAGACAGAATAATGAAATACAGACACAAGATTTTGCACTCAATGGAAATTGCATTTAGCCTTGTTTTGTGGTTTGAGAAAAAGACAGAGACTGACTCAGAGAGACAGATGGAGACACGCAGGGAGAGGAGAAAAAGAGAGGGAAAAAGAAAAGAGACAGGGACGCAAAGAAAGTCAGATGGAGTCCCACAGAGCAGGGGGCGCAGAGGGGATGGTTGGGCTTGGGGCTTGTCCTGTCCCACCTCTCCCCTCTTTACAGCTGGGTCTGCAGAGAGGGTGGGTTTCAGCAAGTCTCAGGACTAAGCCAGTCCCACCTGGGCAAGAAGGAAAATGTGGAGGACTCCTCCCCCACTCTGTTTTTACAAGTTTTATAAAAACTGATTATCCATAGAATACTCAACAATGCCACGCTCACTGGCATCGAGTCCATTGTAAACACAGAACAACTGCCCCCAGAAGTTTCCGAGACCATAAATCTTGATGGTAGTAAAAAACCTCACCTTTCTGTCACTGAGCGGTTTCAAACTGCTAATCTTGCCGTTAGCAACTCCACGCATAACCACTGTGCCACTGGGGCTCCAGGAAGATTTAATCAACAGTAAAAAGAATCAAACTGTGGATACAATGTAGATGGGTCTCCAGGGCATTATGCGGAGGGGGAAAAAATGGGATGGGGAAGACTCAGCTCAAGAGGTCACCTAATGTATTAATCCATGTATATAACACGACTGAGATGACAAAGATGCAGAGATAGAGAATGGATTAGTCGCTCCCAGGGAAGTAAGAAAGCAGCTCTGCGTGGCACAAACAGTCCGTGTTCTCCGGCAGTTCGGAGCCATCCAGTGGCACTGCGGAAGAGAGGCCTGGTACCTGCTTCTGTAAAGACCACAGCCAAGAAAATGCGATGGAGCAGCTCTGCTCTGTCACACAGCAGGTCTCAGTGAGTGAGTCGGAGTGGAGTCCTCAGAGATGCATCTGGTTTGGGGCTTAAGGTTTAGGGATGGCAGGAAGGAAGTGGGTGTGACCACAAGGGAGCAGCAGGTGGAATGAATGAGACGGCACTTGGAGAGCACACGGTGCTATGAAGTCCCTTTCTTGCTCGTGGTGGCAGTGAATGGTGACAGGCGTGCTGGCCTTCACAGATCCTGCTGGGGTTGAGAAAGGACATTAGCCCTGCAGGGGCCCTAAGGAGCATCCCTTATGTCGCACTAACTGTGTGATGAAAGATTTTGAACCCCATCTCAGCAGGGACCAAATACCCATTTTCCCACCTCTTCCTCAGAAGGTGTTTCTGGAATTGTTATTCTCTTTTAGAGTCAAATTTTAGGGTGCTACAAATGTATCGCTGGGGGGGGGATGTGATGGTTTCTAGACAGATAAAATTGGTGATTCCATTAGTATTTTTAAGGTGCAAAAAATGATGATTCTCACTGCTATGGTAACTGCCAAATGCTGACGATCGTGCAGGTTTTTAAAGTGCAGTTACAGTGAGAGTGTGGGTCACCCATTCAGAAGGGGTCACACAAGTGGGTGGGCCTGCGGGGGTGGACTAAGGAGCTGAGGACCCACGAACAGGGGGAAAGCCTGGCGTGGCCCTTGCACCAACGTCTGCTGGTGAGAACTGGGTTTGAGGCCAGCCCCTTCCATCCCAGACAAGGCCACAGCAGAGGCAGGATGCATGCCCCAGTCCTCCTGCCTGCAAGTGGCTTTTGGAAGCGTGCGAGTGTGGGAAGAGAGGCTGGTTTTCCGAGGAGGCTTAGAGCAATGGGATTAGAGATGCTTTTCAGCCTGTGAAGTGCTGCCGTGGAGCACTTTCCTTTGCTTCTCCCAGAATCCTCCCTCCAGCTCTGCCTCCCTCCATCCACAGCCCTGCCAGGCACCCAGTGGAAGGTCAGCCATTCACCGCTTGAGTTCCTCCAGTGACAGCAGCCCACCCCCTTGTTGGACAGCTCCTGTCGTCCAGAAGCGCTCTCTGCCAGCCAGGTGTGATGGCTGTGACCCAGCCAATCAACCCCACACGCAGCCTGTCATTCCGCCATTTGAATTCCACTCCTGTACATTCTAAAGCTGAAAACATCTTTATGAGTCCCTTGTTGAAATTCAGATATGGCCATGAACACCTAGAGCCCTGCATCAGTGGAGACCTTTGAGGTGGAGCGTTGGCAGGAAGCCCAGTGATGGAAGAACTTGGGAGAGTCGGGGCGCAATGAACCAGGAGGTAGGGGGACAGAATGCCCCTAGTACGCTCATTCAGAGGGCTCTTGGGTCCTCCCAGGCCGGTGTCTCCTTGGGGGAGAACACTGAAGTATTCAGAAAGGGTTGAGTTCTTTCCTGCATCAGCACGCTCGCATGTTGGAAATAGTCCTCTCCATAGGAAAAAGGTATGCCCCTGGAGAGACCCGGGGGGTCCGGAACTTCCGGTCAAGATGGGGTTAAAAGTTTTTGCTTTGCATCCCAGTCTCATGTAACCTGTGTTAGCCCAGGTAGACTAGAGAAACAAATTCACAGCCACTCATATGTGTATAAGGAAGAGTTTTATATACATGAGCAATTGACTATTGAGAAAGCATCCCAGTCCAGATCAAGTCCACCAGTCTGATATTAGCCCATGTGTCTGATACCAATCTATAAAGTCCTCTTCAGACTCACACAGCACATGCAACAATGCTGACTGCAGGAAGATCATGGGCCAGGGGATGGAAAGTCTCGTGGATCAGGTGGCCGCGTAAGCATCTCGGCGCTGGCAGGGGTCTCCACGTGGTTCTTCAGCTCCAAGTATCTAGTGTAACTCCATGTGTCTTGTCAGCAGGAAGACGAAGCAGAGAGTGTATATGTGCTGCCTCCAGTGAGCTATTTATCTCCTTAGTGCCTCCAAATGTGGTCATCAAACTGCAACCTGGTTGGTGGGCGGAACTCCAACCCTTCACTCTTAAGTCTTAAATGGATAACAGATTATGTAACTACCACACAAGCCAACAGCAGTGCACAGCCATGATGTGAAAGGGGGAAATGAAAAGCAAGCTTAGGCATGCTCAAAACTTGGAGAGACATTTTTACAGACAAGAGATGGAACAGAAACGCCAAGGGCTACACAAGGCTGAGGCTGGGCAGAGGGTGGGGGCCTGTGGGACTCCAGGTCTGGAAGCAGGAGGGGTATTTCACCAGGATCTCAACTCCATCAGGATGCCATGTGCAGTCGGAAATGAGCCACACAGTGGCTTGGGGACTGGACACAGAAAGCAGCTGTCATCACCACAGAAGGAAAATTCTGTGCCAGCAGTGTAAAGCAGGGTCCCAGGAATCCTGGGAGAAACCACCAGACAGATAGGCAGGAGGAGGGGAGTGAAGAGAAGCAAAAATAATCTCCCTGAAGAAAAATCCTGCAAACTGAAATTCTGAAGCATCGGAGGAAATCTGATGCTGACAAAGACTGCCAATAAAATCAATAGTAGGGAGAATGAACCCACTCTAGACCAGAGTAAAATAATAGAATTATCTGAAAACAAATGCAAAATAAATAAATTTAGGATCTTCAAATAAAGTCAGGGATATCATCCATCCATAAAAACAATAATACATGGAAAAAAATTTTAAAGGCAGAAATGAAACAAGAACTATTGAGAACTTCTGGAAATGAGAATAGTTTTTGAAACAAGCTTGGGAGACAGAATAAGTCTTGATTGGACATGGTAGAAGATAGAGGTCATTATTTGGAAGCAAGAACCAGCAAACTCACCCAAACTGTAGCACCAGAGGTAACGGGAAAAATTTGGGAAAGAGCAGTGCGGAGTCAGAGGAAATTCTAATCCAACAGGCTGCTGGTGCTGGATGGTACTTAGACCATCTCAACGACCACCTCCAGATAGCTGTATAGGAAGGCAGGCTCCTAGAACTCTCCCCAAAGGCATTCTCTGGCTGTGGGAGCATGCTCAGGTTGTGCAAGGAACAGGTGAAGCTGTAGGTATAGTTAGCACCAGGTTAAGATCTTCAAATAGTGAAAAACATTGGGTAGTGGACAAATGTCCCAGTTTCCCGGTCCCATCACTGTCCGGGATGTGACAATTATACAGCCCATTTCACATTGTCTCTCATAGGTCCCACAGCAGGATGGTCCTTCATTTGATTCCCAAGACAGCCCACTCTTATGCTCCTGCAGAACCTGTACGTGGATCAAGAAGCAGTTGTGGGAACACAAAAAGAGCATACTGCATGGTTTAAAATCAAGGAGGGTGCATGTCAGGGCTGTATCCTCTCACCATTCTTATTCAGTCTGTGTGCTGAGCACATCATCAGAGAAGCTTGACTCTGTGAAGAAGAGTATGGCATCAGGATTGGAGGAAGGCTTATTACCAACTTTGGATATGCTGACAACACAACTTGGCTTACTGAAAGTAAAGAGGACTTGAAGCACCAGCCGCCAGTGTGGACCACAACTCAATGTAAAGAAAACCCAAATCCTCACGATTGGACCAATAGGCAGTACCATCATCATAAGCAGAAAAAAGATTGGAATTGTCACGGATTTCATCTTGCTTGGACCCACAGCCAATACTCATGGAAACAACAGTTAGGAGATCAAATGACTCATTGCATTCTGTGAATCTGGTGCACAAGACCCCTTCAGAGTGTTGAAAAGCAATGATATTACTTTGAAGACTAAGATGCACCTGATCCAAGTCATGGTATTTTCACTTACCTCATATGTATGTGAAAGGTGGACACTGACTAAGAAAGACAGAAGAAGAGTCAATGCGCTTGACTCTAGAATCCATGGTGCTGCCAAGGGCTGCCAAAAAAATTAGACAAATCTGTGTTGGAAGAAGTACAGCCAGAATGCTCCTTAGAAGCAAAAATGATGAGACTTTGTCTCATGTACTTTGGACATATTATCAAGGGAGACCAGTCCTTGGAAAAGGACACGATGCTTGGTAAAGTCGAGGCTTCACACACAAAAAAAGAGGAAGACCATCAACAATATGAACTGACACAGTAGCTGTAACAATGGACTCAAGCCCAAGAATAAGTGTGAGGCTCTGAGCGGTTCAGCCCTCTGTGCTCCCCCACATAGCTTTAACACGTGGGCTTTCCTGAAGACCACTTTCAGACTGAGGGAGCATTGAACCCGGATTTGGATACTGCTAGACTAGGTCGTTTTGAAATGAGTGAAGTACCTGGTATATTCATTTCCATTGGCAGTGGTGCCCCTAAAGCCTTTTCAGTAGATAAGGGTTGCCAGGGAGGAGAAATGAAGAAGCTATGTTAATTTCTGGTGAGTAAGATTTGGGAACGGTTTGGCATTGGTGAAATAAATGACTCTTGCTTAGCAAAAAAAAACAAACAAACAAGTGTGAGGATGGTGCAGGACCGGGTAGTGTTTGGTTCTGTTGGCCATGAAGTCGCTGTGAGTCAGAACCGAGACTCGACAGCACCTGACCACCAGAGCCCACATGTGAGCAAATTCTTGCGTGTCCTTTCTCTTCCCTGCCTCACGTTCCTATGCTCTTGAAGCAAGCCTGTGTTCCCAGAGGTTGCCTCCCAACAAACGACTTGCATTCCAGTCTTTGTCTTTGATTTTCAGAAAACCCAAACAAAGACCCCCCCCCCCCAAAAAAATAACAACCAACAAAGCCATGACTTAGCAAGATATAAATGGATTTCTCTCCCATGGACTGGTTCAACAGTCAGAAGTTTAGTGCTAACCGGCAATCTCAGAAAAGCTTCAGGACCCTTTTATCTGGCAGGCTGCCATTCTCAGGCTGCGACTGCCACCTCATTTTCCAAGGTGGCCGCACCAGCTTCAGCCATCCCATGCATTTTCCAGATATTAGAAAGACAGGTTATTTATTTATTTTATTTTAAAGCACACTCCCTTCCTTCAAAAGGGAATCCGGCTAGAGCAAACAGTTGACACGCTTGGTTGCTAAGGGAAAGGTAGAAGGTTCAAATCCACTCAGAGGTGCTTCAGAAGAAAGACCTGGTGCTCTACTTTCAAAAACTCAGCCATTGAGAACTGTGTGGAGCCCAATTCTACTCCGGCACATGGATGCCGTGAGTTACTCGCGGCTCTGACGCTCTGTGCAGAACTTAGTTACCCAGCCGCACCCAACTAAAAAGGGAGACTGAGAAATGAAGTCTTTATCCCAAGTGGCTACTTGCCTAACTGAAAGTCAGAGATTCTATTTTTAGGAAAAAGGAGGGAGCGATGCTGCCGAACAACTAGCAGTCTGTGCCCCAAGCAGTTAAGAGACGTGGGATATGGGCTGACAAACTGGGTAGAAAGAGTCCCAGAGAAGAGAGCAAGTGCCGGGGAAGCGAGATTAAAGGAAATGTCCAGCATGACAATGCCTTCATCATTTTTTAAAAGGATAGGAGAGCTCAAATTGAAAGTGCGTGCTCAACGGCAAGCAGAATAAATAAAAGGAAATTCACTCTTAGACACATTGTAGTGAAGCCTACCGAGGGAAGCCTACCAAGAAGAAAGGGAAGGTGCGAATGCTGCGATCGAGAAAAACGTTCCAGGCAGAGGAAAGGCATTTGTGCGTTCACCAGATCCTCCTTGAAGGCCCGCTGTGAGACACAGGGACACAGGGACGGCCTGGACAAACAAAGCATAAATAAGTCTACTGCTGATTACCAGCCACGATCGGTTGGTTCCAATAGAGAGACCTGAAGCCGAGTCAAGCGATAAAACCTGGAGGGCGGGGGGGGGGGGGGTGGGTGGGTGGGTGGTATCTCTCCAGGTCACTAGTGGAGGAAGGCCTCTGTAGCAGCGGGTTGTGAAGGGACCGGAATGAAAGGATGCAGAAAGTCACGCCCCTCTGTGAGCTAGGAGCATCCTGAAGCTGGGAACAGCAAGTACCGAGATCCTGAGGTGGAAACATGCTTGTTACGGCCAGGGACAGAGCAGGAGGCCAAGACGGACCATGTGCCACCCAGGTGCGCTGGCATTCTTTCGATCATCTGATTGATTAACCTTGTGTTGACAAATACCTGGTTTCTTCCTTGGCTTCATGCGTCTTCATTGAGAGGTTAACAACGAAGAAAGATGCGAGGCCTTTGGGGACAAAAAGAGAGGTTGCCGGGAGAAGTAGTCTGAGGACAGATCAGGTGTGTGTGTGGTAGGGGTGGGTGAGGGTGGGGGGGTGTCTAGGGTCAGAGCCAGTTTAGACTGGTCTCCATGCTGGTTGTGAGCTTCTTTTCCTGACTCTAAATTCAGTGATGTCACCTTAAATGCAAAAACAAGCCCCCCAAAAATGGTCATCGCGGGAGACTGTGCACTGTAATTAACAGGTGCAGTTACCTGGCTTCTCGCGCGGGCGCTGGCTACCGGTGAGGCGCTGCACAGCGGCACGCCCCTGCTTAAAGATGTGCCTTTTGGAAACGGCCCTGGAAGGCTTGCAATCAGACGCGGCTCCTATGTAGGCGACGCGCAAGGTTTGGGGGTACGAAAACGGAACCAGCATCCTCCCACCCCGCCCCGCCAATGGATGTTCCGTTTCGTTCTAGGTGGAATAGGAAAGCGGCGGAGGGCTGTGAGTGGAGAGATGGTGTGATGTGCTTTTCGATTTGAAAAGGCACCGTGAGAAGAGACGCTGAGGTGGGAGGGTGGGCACGGGCGCTGGATTAGGCAGCGATGGCAATGGGACAGGCGGAAACGGAAACAAGTTTACTCAATGTCTATTTCCAGCATCGCCTTCGCCTCTGCAGACAGAGTGGGCGCACTGGCTGGGAGCAGCATGATCTCCCGACAGACAGGGTGGGCTTTGGAGTTCGGGCCTCTAGGTTCATTGCGGATCCACATCCTACTAGTTCTTCTCCCGTGGGCAGATATCTCCAAATGAGCGTCTCAGGGCTAAGAAGACTGACTGAAGTAAAGGATGTGAAAGTCTCCTTGATCTCAGTCTTTCCCTCTCAGGGTCCTGGTCCTAGAGAAGCAACAAGAGAGAACCTGTTGGTTACCTGGTACCTGGCTGTGACTTCAGAAAAGAGTTGGGCTTTCCCCGTTCCCCGGCGGGCTGACATTGCCATCTAGTGCCAGTCCTGATTCCTGCAGCCCAGCCTTCCCTGCCGTGATTGTGTGGATCATGAATCACTTCAAGGTTAAAGGCGCTCTTGCCAAGTGGAGCCAACACTGCATTAACATGAACTGTCTTAAGATTCATTGTGTGACCTGCCAGCACAGCCTGCTCTCTGCTGCCCATCAATCCTCTTTTGCATGTCAGTCTTGCTCCTTACCCAGACTGCAGAGGGCAGGACTATTTTTTTTTTCTTTTAAAGATCATTTTATTGGGGGCTCTTACAGCTCTTTAACAATCCATACATCAATTGTATCAAGCATATTTGTACTTGTGTTGTCATCATTATTTTCTAAACATTTACTTTCTAGTTGAGCCCTTGGTATCAGCACCTCTTCCCCCCCCCTCCCCTCCCACCCTGGATAAATTATAAATTATTTTTATGTTCATATCTTACACTGACTGCTGTCTCTCTTCCCCCACGGTTTCTGCTGTTCATCCCCCTGGGGAGAGGGGGTTATGTGCTGAACATTTCGGTTGGTTCCCCATTCCTCCCTTCCTCTCCCCACCTTCTCCCTAAACTGCTGGTATCACTACACCCATTTCTGACCTGGATTCCTTGTGTCTTGAGCTCTTATTTCTGGGTTAGCCCTCAGTAAAAGGCAGGACCGGGATCATGATAGTGGGGGAGTGAGGAAGCCTCAAGGAACCAGAGGACTGTGTGTGTGTTTCATTGGTGCTATACTGTGTGTGCCCTGGTTGACTCATCCCTTCCTGTGACCCTTCTGTGAGGGGGCGTCCCATTGTCTACAGATGGGTTTTGGGGAGGGCAGGACTTCTAAAGAGATCTTCAGTACCCACTCCTATTTCGTGAACTTCATATAATTATAACCTTAATCTTAACCTGGAGAAATTGAAGCTGAATCATAACACACAAGACTTGCTCAGTACGGTCAAGTAACCAATGTAAGATTGGATTTTAAGCGTTTCCTCTACAAGAGAATCCAAGCATCTAGAAGATGCCCAGTGGACCATTTTACTGATTAATGCATGCTCCTTCTAAAATATAGAAGCAAAGCGAACCATGGATAGGGTCAGGAGACCCACACTAATGGATCTTGTTAACCCACTGAGCCAGATCACACAAAAATCTTTTATGTTACCAATTGGGTTTCCCATTGGTTAATTCCTGTAAGCTCCAGGACATAGTCATACATGTAGCCACAGAGAAGGTAACAATAGATAAGGCTCCACAAAATTCCTCACAGGATCACCTGTAAACAAAATACTTACCAAGTAAACAAAATCTGAAAGGCTTGAGACAAAAATGAATGGCTCAAAGATCACTCATGTACTTTAAACTCCATCATTCAAGGTAGCCTGGTAATCTAAAGACCTGGCTCCTACACCAGCTGATTCGGGGCTTCAGTTTCCTCATCTGTAAAAACAGGTATTGGGCTAGTTGAGCCTTGGTGAAGGCCTGTACTGTGGGTCAAGACTGATAAGTTTTCACATAGTTAAACAGGAGAGAATAAAGTATATTGTCAATATGACAAGTAAGCCAGGCCATCTTCACTAGACTGCTCAGTGGCAGGACCCAGGGCTATATCTTCTCTATTCTATTCTTCTCTATTCTATTATTCACAGCAAAGTAAGGAGAATGGAGACTTGTCTGAGAGACAAGGCAAAGCCTGCCCCCTCTCGGAATCACAGCCTTTTGGGCAACACTGCCCAGCAGAACAATATGAGGTGGTCTGAGTATTCTCTATCCGTACACACACACATACACATACACACACACACACACACACAATTTGGATCATCAGGAGGCACATAATTCAATTCACAAGAGACATGTAACCAGCTTTTTGCCTGGGTTCTGTTCTTAACTCAAGCTAAGTTTCTGTGTGATTCTGAGAACACTGTGTCCACTCTCATGGTTGAGGCTATTGGACTGGATCATTTAAAAGCAGCCCCAGCCCCACTCTCTCTCTCATTGCTGTTGAGTCAATGCTGTCTCATAGCAACCCCCTGTGGGTTTTTTTTGAGACTGTAACTGTTTATGGGAGTAGAAAGTCCGATCTTTCTCCCACAGAGCTGCTTGTGGCTTCGAACTGCTGACCATGCAGATTGCAGCCCAGCTCAGAACCACTACACCACCAGGGCTCCACCCCCTCCTGACTGCCTGGCCGAGGGACTCAGCAGCTTGGGCAAAACTGAGATGAAGCCTTTAGATGCAGTTGCTGGGAATGGTGGTTGGAGGTGACCAGGTTGTCTTCAGGAGTAGCTAGCAATGTGTGTGTGTGTGCGGGGGGTGTGGTTGGGGGGACCGTGTAGTGGCTGGACTCTGGGCTGCTGGGAGACAGACATAGCACTTCAGTAGCTGCTTTTGGGCTCTGGGGCCAGGAGAGTTTAAGGGAGCTCTCAAGATCATGTCAAGAAGGCTAGAGGAGCAACAGAGAGAAAGAAAAGAAAAAAAATCAAACCAAACCAGAAGAAACAAGCCATTGACTATAAAGCCTGCTTGAGAAGAAAATCCATTTCTGGTTAGACTCATTCATTCCATTCATTCACTTAACAATATTTGGTCAGGCATTTCCTGAGCTCAGGGCTCACTAGGCAAAAGAAACTGGGCCCATGGAAGGGAAATGACTTATTCCAAGTTGCATTGGGGGATGAGGGGTGGGGGGTGGGCGGAGGAGGGTACTTGAAAGTCTGGTCTCAGAGGCCAGGTGCCTGTTTCATCAACCATGCCAGACATTCTGCAGACTGAAAGGCAGACATGCACCTAGCCTGGCGTGCCAAGCACTGGTTGGCAGTTGTCAAGGCCTCCGATGTGGTGTGCCAGCCCTGCGAGGAACCAACATCGCTTCCAAATAGCGGAAGAGGACCTAGGGTAGCTGGCCTCATCCTTGTGCAGCGGTAATAGAAAGGATGCTGGAGTCGGAGTCAGACCGTCTGGGTCGCAGTCTGCCTTCTGCCATTTTGTTTTGGGCCGAGAGGGAGGGAACTTAGAAAAGACGCTCAGGAGTCTGCTTCATCATCAAGAAAACGGAGAGGCTCACCCCTCGCCGAGTGGTGGCGAACATTAGAGGAGAGCCAAGGTGTGGGAGCGAGTGCTCAGAGGACATCGATAAATGTCTTGTGAGTGAACAGGGTTAGAAGGGAAAGAGTTGCCCTGTCAGCTGTCTGTGGGCCTGGCACTCACAGCTTGGCCAGGCTGTTCTCTCGCTAAACAGAAACAATTTCAGAGAACACCAAGACCAGACAAGGTCACGGTAAATGTGATGCAGTAAGACCAGACACACACACACACACACACACACACACACCGCTCCATAATTACTTCAGAATACAGACATGAACAAGACACTGCAGAGTCCCCCAATTATCAAATGTGTCCCCGCTCCCGGCTAACATGAATGACAGTGGTCTCTGTACCAAGTGCAGGCCTAGCCCTGCTCCATTCTTCCCCTCTTCAATGAAAACTAAGATAGCTCATCACTGGATTCCTGCTCCGACAGCATCTTACTGGCTGCTGTCAAGGCGACTGGCTCTTGGTGGCTCCGTGTGCAGAGTAGCCCCGGCTCCATGGGGCTCTGAAGGCTGTGGCCTTTGGAAGCAGATCACCAGGCCTTTGTTCAAGTGCTTCTGGGTGGGTGCTAACGGCCAAGCTTGGGGTTCGTAGTCCAGGACTTATTTATTGGTATCGCTCAGGAACTCGCTTGCCGGCTCTCCTCGACCTCTCCCTCAAATTCCTTAACAAGCTGAAATTTTACAGCAAGCCCACCCTAACACCCTCTTTCCGAGAAGCCCCCAAGAGGTTCCAAGGTGTGTGTCATGAAATAAATGTGTCAATTTCAGGTCCCTGTTCATCTTTTGCTACAGGGAATTGACAAAAGTGCAAAGGGTGCAAGTCAAGGCTCATGATAGACATCAAGACAGTCCTGCCTGACAGTCACCCTAGAGGACAGGGTGAGCTGCCACCAAGAGTTTCCGAGGCTGGAACTGGTCACCGGATAGAAAATCTTGCCTTTCTCTCATGGAGTGCCCGGGGCTTCTGAACTGCTTACTCTGAGGATCTGTGTCCAACTTGAGGGATATATGTACACATATACATATTTCAGAAAGCTCGTGAACAAGTGGAATTTTGGGGGGGAAATGAGCAGCAGATATTAAGGGCTCAAGTAGAAGGCAAATGTTTTGAGAATGATGATGGCAACACATGTACATATGTTCTTGACACAATGGATGGATGTATGGATTGTATGAGTCCCCAATAAAATGATTTTTTTAAGTGGAATTTTGAAGCACCTCGTGTGTGTGTGTGTGTGTGTGTGTGCACGCCCGCGCTTCCCTGCCAACGAGCCCATTCCAGCTCTCATCAACCCTTTAGACGGTTGCGGATGCTTTAGACATCTTTATAGGAGTAGACAGCATCATCTTTCCTCATGTATGTTTGTATGCATATATATAGACATAAATGCTCTCTATATAAAGAGTATTACTTATGTACTGAAAAGAGCATTATGTATACATATTCACAAAAAATGAGTATTATATACATGAGACATACATTTGGTGTACAGAATCTTTTCCTCAAGTACAGGGTGGGGGTAACTACTACTCTGCTTATGAATAAAATCGGCCCCTTAGTGGAACCAGGCTTCTTAGCAGGGGAAGAGATGGAGACGAGAAGAGAGGCAAACATTTACAGAAACCTTACCATGTGCAGACTTAATCTCACTCAATCCTTTCAGCCAACCTTGGAGGTGAGCATGGGATGATTCCCCTGTTTTCAGTTAGGGAAAGTGCGGCTAAGAGAAGCGTGGTCAGCACCAAGGCCAGGAGAGACAGGCTGTCACGGCGGCTGCACCACTGGGCTCACCCAGGAGCTGCTGGCGCAGCTCTGATGGCGCTTCCTTCTGCTGTCTGCAGGCAGGGAGTCACCGTGAACCTGAACAACTGTGCGGCCCCACAAAAGACTTGAAACAGACACCTGACTACAAAAGCCATGATCTGCACCCATGTGAGCCCCTCTGAGACTGGGAGACAGACAGGGTGAGAAGAACCGGGCCTGCTGTCTCCCTGAAACTGAGGGCCCTGGCAGGCAGCCCCTCGGGTCCAGATTCCCAATATCTGCAGTTCTTCATGAAATCTCATTTTATAACTGGGGAAAATGGGACTCAGAGAAGCCCTATCTGGGCTTCCTACAGTGGTTGCTTGGACTAGTTCAGATGGACTTACAAGACACAAAGGTGTACATGGCTTTCCAACTGAGAGTTCTAGTTGGGAAGCTTCATAGTTTGGTATCAGCCACGAGGCAGGAAGTTACACCACCGAACCAAACCCCTGACATAGGATTGATTCTGTCTCACAGAGACCCTATCAGGCAGAGTAACAAGAGCTACCCCATAGGGGTTCCAAAGCTGTAATCTTTACAGAAGCTTGCTGACACATTTTGGGAAGGGAGCAGCTGGTAGGCTCAAACTGCCAACCTTTTGATTAGCCGTCGAGCACTTTAATTACTGAACCACATTAGAAAATGCTACAAATCAGCATTTGTTGCTGGTTGGTGCTTTGCACATTTACCAGGACACGGGCTTCTGCACACCCTTAGAGGAAGGTCGGTGAGAGTGTGTTTGAAAAGCGCTCCCATCAGATTACAGTCACACTCGTCCTCTGCTTTCAGTGTCATCTGTGCTTTACTTGTGACAGATAAGCACAAGGTCTCATTAGAAATGCTTCCTGGGACTCGCCCCGGACCTAGGAGTCAGAATTTCTAGAGGCTGCATATTCAGACAAAGCCTTACTGCCAACGTCAATTCTGACTGATAACAACCCTATAGGACAGGACAGAACAGCTCTCTGTGGGTTTCCAAGACTATAAAGCTTTATGGGAGAAAACAGCCTCATCTGTCTCCCAAGTTGCTGCTGGTGGTTTTGAACTACGGACCTTGAAGTTGGCAGCTCAACACATAACCCATTATGCCACACTAGAATCTGTATTTTAAGAAGTCTTCTGAGGTGATTCGTTCTGTTCCTGAGCTTGTGAGTCACTGCTCTACATCCTCATTTACTCTATCAAATGGCACCTAACTCAGTTTAGGCCAAAGAAAATGCCATTTAGCTTCCACTTCTTGACTGTGCACCGTGTGCCAGCTGATGACCAATGAAGGCAGGCTTAGCGCTATTCCTTCCTCTGTCTCTGAGGTGACAATAGAGACCTAGCTAGCACATAGACACTGGAATTAGACTAGATTCCACTCACATCATCTCCTGGAAAGGCCTGTCAGAGGTTTGCCCACTAGAAGTTCCAGTAGAAGCTATTAGCACATAGGAAATATGTACTCAATTCTTCATTATCTAAACAATATGAAGTCAGAAGAACAGAGCTAGATTCTGGTCCTGGTCCATACTAGGTGTGTGTGTTCTAGGAAAAGTCCCTTAGAATCCCTGTGGATCAGGTGTCTCCTCTATGGCTTTATCATCAACCTCAGGGGGTTGTAGGAATCTACTGAGACCATGCTGGCAAGGCAATTTCATTTACATAGTGCTATATACAAATCTATTTCCTCAGCCATCTGACCCTTGTGTTGAAGTGCCCCCCTTCAACACTAACATCACAGGATTGCTTCCATCACCCTGTATGTATAAGCAAGTGGAAGTATTCTCTAAAGCTTTGTTATTGAATGTGAATATATGATCTATCTGTAGCTATAAAAATCAAACCCAGCACTGTCGAGGCAATCCCAACTCATAGTGAGCCTCTGTAGGCTTTCTGAGGCGTTTGTAAATCTGTATGGGAGCAGATAGCGTCATCTTTCTCCCATGGAGTGGCTGGTGGTTGAAGCACTGACCTTGTGGTTAGCAGTCCGAAGCTCACCCAACAGTGCCATATGTAGCTACTGACATAGAGATACATGTAGATACTGTTCTAGGATTCACCACTGTAAGAGGAACGGGTTTGCAAAAAGAGCACAAGGCTGGGGATCAGGAGATTCAAGGGGCAAATGAGGGAACTATATTAGTTATACGTGGCATGGGAACTATATGAGCTATCCATGGCTGCATAATAAATGACCACAAACTTAGAGCTGGGTCCCCTGTCTTGATCACACAAGGCTTCAGTCTCACCTGAGACTAACACAGGATAGGCAATCTATAAGAATGGTGTTAGGAAAATGGGTGCTTAAGTAAATGTGGTGAAGAAAGTAGATGGTGCCTGGCTATCAAAAATTATAGCATCTGGGATCTTAAAGGCCTGAAGTTAAACAAGCGGCCATCTAGCATGGAAGTAACTAAACCCACATGGAAGAAGCACACCAGCCTGTGTGACCATGAGCTGTTGAGGGGATCTGGTAGCAGGTATCAAAAGATCTAAAACAATAATTATATCAATGCAAGAGTGGGTATATCAAAGCAAGAGACCCAAACTCCTTGGTAGACAATTGGACATCCCCTCACAGAAGGGTCACACAGAAGGGACGATTCAGCCAGGGTATAATATAGCACCCACGAAACACACAACATTCCTCTACTTCTTGAATGCTCCCGCCCCCCACCCCCCACCCACTACCATGACCTCAGTCCTACCTTACAAATCCTGCTAGACCAGAGTATGTATACTGGTCCAGATAAGAGTTCTTGACACATAGGATCCAGGACAGATAAGCCCCTCAGGAACAGTAGTAGGAGTAGCGATATCATGAGGGTTGGGGGAAAAGTGGGAGAGGGAAGAGGGAGAAAGGGGGAAGCAATCACAATGATGGGAATATAACACCCCTCCAAGGGGGACCAATAACAGAAATGTGGGTGAAGGGAGACAGTGGACAGTGTAACATATGAAAATAATAATAATAATAATAATAATAATAATAATAATATATAATTGATCAAGGATTCATGAGGGTGGGAGAGTGGGGGAGAGAAGGAGAAAAAGAGGAGCTGATACCAAGGGCTCAAGTAGAAAGAAAATGTTTTGAGAATGATGATGGCAACAAATGTACAAATGTACTTGACACAATGGATGGATGTATGGCTTGATAAGAGCTGTACAAGACCCCAATAAAATGATTTTTTAAAAAGAAAAAGGAAAATGATGATGGCAAAAATATAGAAAAAAGAAAATGATGATGGCAACATATGTACAAGTGTCCTCAATACAAGAGCCCCTAATAAAATGATTAACTAAAAAATGGTGTTAGGGCCATCTGCCCTCCTCTAACTTCACAAAGGTGGGGGAGAATCAAGATCAACAGTCTACAGCTGATTCCCACGAGAAATCCAACCTGATCACCAATTCTGACTCCAACTGTCCCTCTCGACTTCACTGTTGTGTTTGATAACTCTTTGTAATGGCCAGACAGAATTCACATACCATGCACACATTTATAAGGTTTAATAGGGAAGTAATAGATTACAATTCAAGATTAGGAACAACTCGGATACAGTTCTTCAATCAGGGCAGCCTCTTCTCAGCCATACCTACAGACAGGCTTCTCTCTGGCCCTCAGCCTCAAAGTCCCTCCACCTCTCAGTCCAGCCTCTGTCCTGCTTGGGCAGGTGTAATAGCTCCACAAGTAAGAAGTACCCACTCTGCCAGTAAGCCTTGGCCTCGAGGTGCTCAGCCCTTAGTGTACCCACTGTAACTGCCTTACTCTGTAGGCTGAGCAGCCCACTGTACCCTCTCACACTGGCCCCGTGCGTCTGTTGTCACTGTTTCTCACAGGCCTGCAGCATCTCTACTGTTATAACTCTGAATGTGTGCGTCTCCTGGGTTCTCAGTGCGGAGACCTCAGGTCCAAAGGGCACACTCTAATCCCATTTCTTCGTCTTCATGGTAGTAAGGTCTTCCCGTCTGCTTCTGTGATGGCTAATTTTAAGCCTAGTGGGATGACCAATGCCCTCTCTAGTGTTCCACCCACCGTATTTGCAAGGTAGCACCCCACAGGGTTGCTATGCACCTTATTTGCCTTATTAATAAGCTATTCAACCCCCTTGATGGATCACAAGCACCTCATTTGTATAAACTCATCTAGTCTTTTGGTGGAAGTTGTAAGACGATGGTGAGAAAAGATATTAAAGCAGTTCATCACACTGCACAACCCATGCCATTGTAAATTGCTTCTTCAAAGCCAGCAAGGGAGTGAGGGAGAATCAGCAAATGGGTACTATGATCTCATGTCACATTATCATGTAAACACATGTAATCTTATGCACCCCATCCATTCCATTGCCAGTTCTATATATTCTATGGGTTGGAAGCAAGTCCCATGCCTGCTACCCCTCTGAGGAAGGAAATTGAACAAAATCATGAATCCCAGCAGGTGGGAGTTAGGGACAACCTCCGAAAACATGTCAGCCATAGGAACTGAGAGGAGCCTAGTAAAGGGATTCCCTGTGATGCTGGCAGACAAAGACTTGGGGGACAGTGGAGCTCTGATACATCATCACTAACCATTTCACCTTAAAGAGGGAAAAAAACAGAAGCTAAGCAAGACTGTGTCAGTAGCTCAGTCATCAGTGCACATATACACCAGTTCACGGGACACTTTGAAGCTGTAGATCAGTGCACAATGGTATGACTTGGTGTGGTAGGCTGGGTTCATTAGAGAAACAAATCCAGTGACACTCATGTATGCGTAAGAGAGACCTTTGTATCAAGCAGTCGTTATATATCAGGAAAATATCCTAACCCAGACCAGATCCAGTCTATAAGTCCTATACCAGTCCATAAATCCCTCTTCAGAATCACGCACCCACAAGCAATGATGCAAAATGGAGGGAGATCACAGCCTGATGAGGGAAACGTCTTGTGGATCGAATGGCGGTGGATGCATCACAGGGCTGGTGCAGGTCTCAGCGTGGCTCCTCAACAGGAAGTCAGAGCAAGAGGGAGGTCCCCTGGGCCCTCCTGATGAGAAGGTCACTCCCACTAGGAGGCACCATCAGGCTGTGACCTGATTGACCGGCTAGACTCCACCCCTACACTTTGTATCTTCAAGTTGACACGAAATTATGTAACTACCACACTTGGAAAACCCACAGAACAAATCCATACTCCTAGCATGGTGTTCAAGAAGCTTTGACAACTTGGCCCAATCAAGTTTGTTTGACTGACCTCATGCCATTCCCTCTGATATCCCCTGTGTCCCATCACAGAGAACAATTTGCTACTTTGCTTCCCTGCAGAAAAAGAGAGAGAGAGAGAGAGAGAGAGAGAGAGAGAGAGAGAGAGAGAGAGAGAGAGAGAAAGAGAAGAGAGAAGAGAGATAGAGAGAGAATGTACTTATTTTCTGAGTCACAGCTCAAATGCAACCTTCTCTACAAAACCTTCCTTAATTCCTGTAGGTGGAATCAATCACTCCCTCCATTGTGCTCCATTAGCATCTTGTACCACCTCCAACTGAGCCCTTTTTCATATGTAAGATAGTAGTTTTTGAGTTCTATTTCCCTTATGAATCTTAAAGCAGAGCTGTTAGAAAAATGTGAAACTAATTTAGTTGAAAGAAGTATACCCTGCCAGCTGGCCCTGCCAAGAGACTACCACCACCTCCCCCACTGAGCTGAGACACCAGCAGCCCCAGGGAGAGAGTTTCTTTCACAGCAGATGTCTCCAAAATCTCACTGCAAGTCAAGGAAAGGCTAGCTTGATCCTCACCCAATTATGTCCTCCTCTGGAGTTCCACCAGCACTACACGTTGTTCCATCCAGTGCATCTATGCTGATAAACTGGACTGAAACTGGACTGCACTGTCACTCAATGATAGAACCTGATGTGTCTTCAAGACTGGGCTTATCCTAGGAGTTCAAGTTGCAGAGACGACAATGAAAGGACATGAACAATAGAAAGAACATGGGCATTGGAACCAACATACAAAACCACAACCTGCTGCCATTGAGTTGATTCTGATTCAGAACGAGCATACAGGACAGAGTAGAACTTGCCCTTCTGGGTCTCCAGACCTGTAAATCTTTAACAGAGCCGAAATCCTCATCTTTCTCCTGAGGAGCGACTAGTAGGTTCAGCTCGCTGACCTTGTGATTAGCAGGCCATCGCTTAATGCACTGTACCACCGGCTATATGATCTTGAGCAAGTTTATTTAACTCCTCCAACTCTCAATTTGCTCAGCTAAACGGCAAATAATACCTGCTCCATAAACGTTGCTGTGCAAATTAAATGAGATGCCGTATGTGTCTGGCACATTGTAGGTGGGCAACAAATATTAGTTCCATGCCCCTTACCACCCCTTCACTTTACTGTTCCCAAGGCCACAGCCATGAACTTGATTCTGACTCATAAAGACCCTATAGGTCAGACTGGAACTGCCCTTTGGTTTCCTATGGGAGCAGACAGCCTCATCTTTCTCTCACAGAATAGCTGGTGGGCTCAAACCCACAGTGAGCACTTCAGTGAATAACCCACTGTGCCACCACGCCTCCTTATTATTGTTGTTTGCTTCCCTCAAACCAGCCCCAGGCTCAGGACAACTTCACACACACCAGAATGAAATGCTAGTTGTTGTAGATAGGATCTTCGTGATCTACAAGGTTTTCTTTGGTTGATGTTTGGAAGTCAGTCCTCCTAGTCTGTCTGAGTCTGGAAGCCCTACAGAAGAAACCTGTTCTCCATCAGGGCAACACACACCACGTCACTGGTAGGCAGGTGCATGGGTGCATTGGTGCATTGGACAGGAACAGGACCTGAGCCTCCTGCATGGAAAGTGAGAACCCTATCACTGAGCCCCCAGTGCGCTCTCACTCATTTGTCGAATCAAGTCATCCGGGCAACATACACTCTGATCAATATTTTAGCAGATGTGTATGCAAAGTATTTGGGAGACATAGTGAGTGGACTAGCAATGGAAGAGGGGGGAGAGGAAGGGTTCCAACAGGACAAGGACGAGTTGTTGACCAGAAGAACAGTCCAGGCGTAAGAGCAGCAAGTACAGAGGCTGGGCTGTCCGTGTAGTTAGTCTTGTTTCTATCTGCTCCCAGACAGGGCCCAGAAGTTACCGCAGAGATCAAAGAATCCCTGCTCCTGTGACACATGACTGACACTTTTCTTTCTTTGCCATACCTTCTCTCTCAACTCGAAATATGAAATCATCCAATTTGCAGCTAAGTTAATGCCGAGAACTGAAGCGCATAGAATTCCAAACTTCTGACTCAAAGAAGAATGTCAAATAAGTTTCACTCCCAGTGCATGTGACACATTTCTGAATATATTTTAGATGGCTCTTGATGCTGTTAAATTGAGACATATGTATAACTCATGAGTGATATTGTTGCTGTGGGAACCCTTGGAATCTTCTAACATTCTACATTCATAATTTCAAAATCTGAAGAAGGCACATTTCCCGGATCCTAGAATGTTACAAATAAAAGGCTCTCTAAAAATCCAACCTCTATGTATTTCTGATGGGAAAACTAAGGCCGACACAGAAGAAATGACCTCTCCAAGACCATATAACAACAACAGCAAAACCCTTCATCTCGGACACTGGAAAGTGGCCCAGTAGACTTCAAAGCCATTGGTCCTACTCTGCCTGAGGGACTAGTCTACATTTATGGAAGGGTCTTTCCAAATTGTAATGGGCGCTCATTTGGAAGATTTGTTCCCTTTAGGTCTATATGATTGCTTTACACTGCTCACTCTCATTACCATCAAGTTGATACCAACTCAGAGCACCCTATAGGATGGGTAGAGCTGCCCCTGTAAGTTTCCAAGGGTTAAAAAACCCTGTCTTCCTCCCGTGGAGTGGCTGGTCGTTTCGAACTGCTGACCTTGCAGTTAGCAGCTCAATGCATAACCACCATGCCGCCAGGGCTCTGCTTTTAAGAAAGGCAAGGGTAAAAGATGATATTACACCTCAAGTTGTTGAATATCTCTTTGGCACTTGGGGCAAATAGGTGATAAAATCATAGCATCTTAAGAGTAAGAAAAGAATTTTAGAGCTCTCTGTGGTTCAACTCCTCTTCCACCAGAGGAATACCCACCCTTCTCAGACATATTCATGGATGTTCTCATCACTCCGACAACATTGATTCCGTTATCTGGTCTCCACTCCAGGCTTCACTGAGCAGGACTCCCTCTCTGTCTAATCTGTCCATTAAGAGAGAGAAGGAATAAATGTGATGCCCATGTACTGAGCACCATTTGTTTATCGGGCACGAATGCCTGGGTCCCTTGCTTGGATACATTTAGCTCATTTCATTCTTAAAATAACCCTATAAAGGAGATGTCATTAACCCCAATTTATAAATGGAAGGGAAAAGTTCAGAGAGTTTCAATAATGTGCCCAGTTCATCCACAGCCAGTGGAAGCTTCAGGCAGGCCCCTGTGAAATCTTCACAGCTTGCCAAGATGCCTTGTCTTCTCTGCCTTCTGTCTCTCAGCACACCCTTCCAGCATGCTACACGCGAGCTCTCCTTTTAAGATAAAAATCCCTTACTTAAATGCCTTCGATGGCTTTTCAATGCCCACTCAAGGCACAGTCTGCACTCTTTAGCTAAGCATCCAAGTCCTTGACAATCGGCCCCAGTAGGATTTCAGAGGTTCACTGCCTGCTGCTCTCACAACACGCTCTAGGTTTTCCCACAAGGGTGCTTTTCTGTCTTTGCGCATTCTGAATTTGCAGTCGACGTGCCCTCCCCACTTTCTGCCTCAAGAAATTCTGGTTTTCCTTTAAGGCCCACATAAATGCCACATCCTGGATGATGCCTTCCCCAGGCTCCCGGGGCAGAATGAACTCTTCTCTGTTTACATCAGCCCATTGCACACACACTTCTGTAACTGCTTCTTGTGCATTGTCAAGATCATTTATATTCGGAGATTGTCAGATCTGAAGATTGTATTCTAAGATTCTTGACATTCCCAGTTCCTGGTACAAAATACAACCAAGCTCATTGTCATCAAGTCCATTCTGACTCATGGTGACCCGTTAGGAGAGTAGAACTGTCCCACAGAGTTTCCCAGACTGGATATCTATGGAAGCAGACGGTCACAGCCTCTTCCCACAAAGCAGCTGGTGGGTTCGACCCACCAACCTTTCAGTTTGAGTCAAAAACGTTAACCACTTAGTCATCAGAGTTCCTGGCACTAAATAGAGCTGAGATGTACTTCTTTTCCGTATTGCAAGCCCTTCAATGATTTCAAGACCCCTCTCTAGTTTTTAAATCATTTCACATCAACTTGAGGATATATAAGAGTGTAGGGGTGGTAGTCAACCTGTCAATCAGATCACACCCTGATGGTGCCTCCTTGTGGGTGTGGACTTCTCATAAGGAAGCCCTAGGAAAGGCCCCTTCTCTCTCGGCCTTCACCTTCCTCCTGGCTGACCCTCATTGCTACCAGAGCCACTGCCATTGGCTCCACACGCCTTTGAACCCACCAGCATGGGTTCTTCCTGCATTCTGGATCATTGCATGTGGCTTTGTGAGTCTGGACTTACGGACTTGAGGTGGACTGGGCTGGGATGTTTTCTTGAGATACAATTCCTTCTTGATCTCAAGTTCTTTCTTATGCACATACGAGTGTCAGTGGATTTGTGTCTCTAGTCAACCCGGCCTGACATGCCCTCTAAGACCCTGGAATCCTGCTGGTGCTGCAGGATAAGCACTGGTCTGCCAACCACATCTTTTCTCCGTGGAAGAGGAGATGAGGCTTTCTGTTCCAGTACAGAAGGACTCTAAGACGCAATTCTTCTCTGTTCGGTAGGTTCTCTGTAAGTCAAAAATGACCACAGCAGTGAGTTCTAAGGCCGTGGGTAGCATAAATGTGTAAGAGCTTAGCTACTAACTGGAAGGTTGGTGGTTTGAATCCTCCCAGAAATGGCTCAGAATAAAGACCTGGTGATGTACTTCTGAGAGGTCACGTCCTTGGAGGACCTGTGGAGCACAGTTCCACTCGGAAACCCAGGAGGTCACCGTGAATTGGGATAGACTCAGTGGTGACTAAGGCCTTTCCCTACCCCACCAAACTCCTAGCTAACCCTTCTGTAGGTCAAATGCCCCCGGTTCCATTGGCTGTGTATTATAACTCTGATTTTCAAATTCTTTACATTGGTCATTTCTCTTGGATGCTAATTTATCAATATCATTCTTAAAAATATATGCTTAGAACAAAATGTAACAGCCTAGATCAAGTCTGGCCATGGCAGAAACAAGTGAGGGGACTTGACTTATCATTTAGATGTAACACTTTCTTAACATCACTCTGTCAGAATTCTGCCTTCCTTATTTTCTTGAATTCTTCCAGTCACCTGGTGAGGAAAATTCTACTGCTCCCATTTCACAGCTGAGGCCATCAGCTATCCTCGAAGGCACTTTGGAGGGGAGCTGGTGGTTTCGTGGTCAGATTCTTCCCTTCCATGTGGGAGACCCAAGTTTGATTAGTCCCCAAGGCAACTCAGAACAGCCACCAACCTGTCAGTGAAGGCTTATGCGTTGCAATGATGCTGAACAGCTTTCTTTTTTTTTTTTTTTTAGAAACAGCTGAACAGCTTTCTGTGGAGTTCACAGACTAAGAAGAACTAGGAAGAAAGGTGATCTAGTCCTGAAAATAAAATAAACCAAACTCAAGACCATAGCATCCGTGCTGACCCATAGCAACCCCTGTGGGTCTCTGAGACTGTCACCGCTGACGGGAGTAGAAACCCCTGCCTTTCTCCCTCAAAGGTGCTGATGGGTTTGAGCTGCCAACTGTTGTGTCCGATACCGGTCAGGGGACATTAGGAACAGTCTAACCTGTCCTTATTACACCAAGACGGCTAGCTTCAAAGGGCTCCAGGACAAGGTGCCATCTCCTCAGGATGAGGCAGAAGAATCAAGGCACCACCCTACCTCGGAATTTCAGGATGGAGACGCTTAAGCCCCTGTAGCTGCAACTTCTACCCCCTCCCTCCTTGTTTTCCCTCCTGACCAACTGAAAAACTTGCTCTCCACTGCAGATAGGCACGACTCTCAGGTCCCCCACTGGGAGCCCGTGGAGCTAGCCCAGGAGTTCAGGGCTCGCACGTGCGTGTCTTCTCTCTCTCTCTGTCTCTCTCTCTCTCTCTCCCACTCTCTCCTCTTTCTCTATCTTTCTGTCCTCTTTCTCTCTCCTCTCTCTCCTGTCCCCTCCCGGGCAGCGCAACTTCACTGACTCCTTGCAGGAGCCCATGAATCTCGCCCAGAAACGCAGAATAAACTTCTCCCTTTCCTTCTCTCTGGCCTGGCCTCTGTTTATGTTTGCACGGAACCTAAAACCGACCAGGCGGACCACAGCCTAATGTGTAACCACTACACCACCAGGGCTCAGGCCTCCTTAAAGCAGCCAGTGTAAACCCAACCGATCAGCATGGTCAAGTCCGCAGCCAGTCATGGGGATGGCCCAGGCCCAGGCAGCATTCCATCCCATTGTGCATGGGCGCCGTGTGTCGGACGCCAACTCAATGGCAACTACCAATAACAACAAGGCGCTTTGAGAGTAAGTTAAAAATAAAAAGTCACGGGGCACATACTGAGCTCATGATCAACAAAAACCTTTAGATTATTTTAACTTCAATGATTGCCAAGTCTTTTTTTGTTTCCTCCAACTTACCAACGAGTGACAGACTTAGGGGCAACTGAGGACAAAAAGAATCAGTGCCTTCAGAAGGGTGTGAAACCGAAGCGCAGAGAGAAGCACAGTTGGATTAATGACCAACTTCCTAACAATAACAGCTTTTATCTAGCTCAGGCAGAGCCTGGAATTTCTCAGCCACATCGCTTCCTGGAACGATTTTTATTTGGTATTTTACAAGAGGAGCAAGAGCAGGAGAAGTGTTTTAGATAAACAATGAGGTTTGAGGCTCCGCACTTCTCTGCAAAACTCTCACCCCATCAAAATCCCAGCCGCTCGCAGGGGCTGCGTCTCTTGGTCTGTGGCTTGGATCTGAGCGGGCCCCACTGAGCACATTCCTTCCACAGACTTCCCCTGAGCACCAACTGAAATCAGGCATGGAGTCAGGCACTGAATGTAATGAACAGCACAGAGAATCCTGTCCTCCTGAGGCCTCTTGTCAAGTGGGACCCAGGTGTGTGACCAAGCACGTGCAATGACACAAGAGCTCTCCCGGGTGGTAGGAGAGTAAGACTCAAAAACGAATCAAAACTCACTGCTGTGAGTGGATACCGACTCATGCGGACAGCCTATGGGACAAGGTAGAACTGCCCCTGTGAGTTTCTGACACTGTAACTGTTTATGGGGTACAGACCCCAGTCTTTCTCCCTCAGAGCTGCTGGTAGTTTCCAACTTCGGCCCTCTTGGATCCAAGCCCAACTCATAACCGCTACGCCACCAGAGGGCCTTAGGAGGGTAAGAAGGGCATTTAAAAGGACTCAAAGGAAGCTTCCAGGGGGAAGGCCATCCTAATTGATATGAAGGAGTTAACCTGAGGAATCGGGAGGAAAAGACAGAAGTGAGAAGAAAACACACCACATATGAGTAGAGCCTGAAGTGCAAGAAACGTCATGAAGTATGGGAAGGCTCACAAGCATTTTGGTGTTAAGAAAGTTCAAGAATTGCTGGGTGGGTGGCATCGGCAGCTTGCATTCAACTGCTAACTGAATGTTTGGTGGTTTGAACTCACCTCGCAGCACTGTGTAAGAAAGGCCTGGCAGTCTGCTTCTATGGAGGGGACCGCCCAGAAAACCCCAGAGAGCCACTTTATTCCGTAACCCATGGCATTGTTAGGAATCAGAATCAACTTGATAGCCAAGAGATTTGGGTTTGGGAAGAGTTTGTGTTAGACCCAGTATTAAGTCTTTCACCTACATTGCTTCAGATAATTAACTCATGTTGTGAGCTTGAACAAGTTACTGAACCTCTCTGGGTCTCACAAGGAAGATAAGGATTAGGTGAATTCTAAATCCCCACCTCGTTTCAGTTTCAAGTATAAATGAGTAAAAAGATATTCTAATCTGTGGCTGATTTGCCACATTTACAGGAAGGCTAGTCAGGTCAATCAATTATTAGTGCCCTGTCACAGGCAGAGGATTCAAGAAGTAAATTCCATTAAACTTAACCAAGCATATAATACGTGCCTGATTCAGGAAAGACATGGAATAAAATAGGGACCTGGCAAGGTGGTTGTGATAAGCACCAATGGAGAGGGCTAGATGGTGAGGTGCAGGCAGCCCAGAGGTGGGAGACACAGTCAGCTTAGAGGGTGGAGAAGGAGTTCTTGGAGGAGTTGGCATTAGTTCTGGGCCACAAAGGTGTGGAAGAGACAGCAAGGGTCTAACCAAGCCAACCAAAATGTTCTTTCATTTTTTGTCACCTACCCTCTTCACCTTTCCACTCAGGCATCTCCTCGTGTCCCCTGTCCATACTCAGGACTCTTAGCTGACATTTGAGAGTCTCTGTAACTGAGCTCTGTTCCCACCCGTTTTCTGCCAGTTTGTCATACTGTGGTGGCTTGTGTGTTGCTGTGATGCTGGAAGCTATGTCACTGGTATTTCAAATGCCAGCAAGGTCACCCAAAGTGAGCAGGTTTCTTCAGAGCTTCCAGACTAAGAACAGACAATGGAGGCATATGTTGTCTGCTTCTGAGGAACTAGCCACTGACAAACCTTAGGATAGTAGCAGATCATTATCAGATACCGAAAACCTCACGAACAGCAGCAGAGTACTGTTACATATATTGCTGAAAGATGAGCCTTTCAGGTTACAAGGCACTAAAAAGATGACTGAGGAAAAGCTGCCTTCTCAAGGTGGAGTTGACCATAATGACATGGATGCAGTAAAGCTTTTGGGAAATTCATTTGTTGATGAGGCACAGCTGAAAATGCGAAGAACCAGCTGAAAGCATGTATTAATGATTGGAAGTTGTAATATATAAAATCTGAATCTAGGAAATTGGAAGTCACCAAAAAGAAAATTGGACCAGAAGATGAATAGCTTAGTATTAGTGAGCTGAAATGGAGCGATATCGGTCATTTTGAATCAGACAATCATATAGTTTACTACACCAGGATCGACACATTCAAAAGGAATGAAGTCACATTTATCATTAAAAAAGGTTTTGCAAGATTAATCTTGAAGCAAAATGCTGTCTGGGATAGGATAATATCTATCCGAATACAATGAAATCTAGTCAATATAATTATTATTCAGATTTATGCACCAACCACCAAAGGTAATGATGAAGAAATTGAACAATTCTACCAACATATTTATCAGTACATTTGCTAAATATGTTGGAAATTGATCACACCTTCAATCAAGTTACATTGATAATTCTTGTCGATTGGAATGCAAACCCTGGAAATAAAAGAGGAAAGAACAGTAGTTGGAAAATACAGCCTTGTTGATAAAAATGAAACTGGAGATGTCTTCATATAATTTGACAAGACTACTTCTTAATCATAAATACCTTTTTCAACAACATAAACAACAATTAAACATGTGGACTTCTCCAGATGGAATTTTGTACACAGAAATCAAATTGACTACATCTGTAGGAAGAGATGATGGAGAAGCTCAATATCATCAGCCAAATAAGGCCAGAGGCTGGCTATGGAATAGACCATCAATTGCGCAGATGTAAGTTCATACTGAAGTTGAAGAAAATGAAATTAAGTCCATGAGAGCCAAAATGCTGAGTATATACCAGAATCTTGAGACATATCCAGAGTAGATTTGGTGCACTGAGCACTAATGACAGAGACCTGATGAGCTGTGGGAGGGCATCAAGAACATCATACATGAAGAAAGCAAAAGCTCATTTGAAAGACAGGAAAGCAAGAACAGATCAAAGTGGGTTCCAGAAGAGACTGAAACTGACTCTAGTAAAGTAGCTAAGTAAAGTGGGAGAAATGATGACATCAAGAGTCTAACAAAAAAATTTAAAGGGCAATTTGAGAAGATAACGTATTAGAACAGTAGTTCTCAACCTTCCTAATGCCACAACCCTTTAATACAGTTCTTCATGTTATGGTGACCCCAACGATAAGATTATTTTGTTGCTACTTTATAACTATAATTTTGCTACTGTTATGGATCACAATGTAAATATCTGATATGCAGGATGTATTTTCATTGTTACAAATTGAGCATAATTAAAGCATAGTGTTTAATCACATAAAGAATATGTAATTATATATTGTGAAATATTTATTTCTAATTACAAATAAATGAAATTTTTTCTTGAAGCATGGGTAACGGTCTCAATATAACAAGAGTAAACTACATTTCTACATTTTGTGACAGTATGCATAAAAAGCGAACATCAATGGGAAGGTTGAGATAGAGGAGCCGTGTCTTGGTTCCTAAGACCATCAGAAATATGTGTTTTCTGATGGTCTTAGGCAACCTCTGTGAAAGGGTCATTTGACCCCCAAAGGGGTCACGACCCACAGATTGAGAACCACTTTATTAGAATGAAATGTGCAAAAACCTAGAGTTAGAAAACTAAAAAGGAAGAACATATTCATCATATATCAAGCTAAAAAAACTACATGAAAAATTCAGGCCTTGAGTTGTAATATTAAAAGATTCTATGGACAACATATTGCACGAAGGAGAGAAAATCAAAAGAAGGTGGAAGGAATACAGAGAGTCACTGTAGCAAACAGGACTAGTTAACATTCAATCATTTCAAGATGTAGCATATGATCAACAATAGATGGTACCGAAGGTCGAAGTCTACGCTACACTGAAGGCGTTAGTGAAAACCAGGCCTCCAGGAATGACCTAAGACTGATTGAAATGTTTCAACAAATTGATAAAGCACCGGAAGCACTAACTAGTCTATGCAAGAAATTTGGAAGGCAGCTACCTGGCCAACAAATGAAAGAGATCCAGATTTGTCCCCATTCCAAAGAAAGGTGATCCCACAGAATGTCTTATCCTACGAGATCCTATATGGATCCTCTGCTCTGTTCTTAAGTGCCATCAAGTCAGTTCCAACCCATAATGACCCTATGCACAACAGAATGCAACACTGCAAGGTCCTGCACCATTCTCACAACTGTTCTTACACCTGAACGCATTGGGCAGCCACCGTGCAATCCACCACGCTGAAGGCCTTCCTCTTTTTCACTGGCCCTCACTTTACCAAGCATGCTGCCCTTTTCCAGGGACTGGACTCTGTTGACAATTTGTACCAAGTATTTAAGACGAAGTCTTGCCACCCTTGCCTCTGCTCTGGCCACACAAAATGACTCGCAATTTCTTAAATTTTCCCTTCTATTTTCCATACCGATCTCATTATACTTCCTCTAATATCACATGCAAGTAAAACTTTTCTGACATAAGATGGATCTTGGCTCAATGTAGAGAATACCAGAAAAATGTTTACTTTTGTTTTATGGATTATGCAAAGCCCTTCAATATGGAACATAACCAACTATGGATAACGGTGCACAAAGTGGGAATTCTAGAACATTTCAGGGTGCTTATGTGTACCTGTACACAACAAGGGAATACTCCTGGTTTAAATCAGGACAGGTGTTGGTCAGGGGCATATCCTTTCACCATGCCTATTCCCATAACCTTTCCATCTGTTTGTTCAGCAAAGAGTCAGTGAAGCTGGACTACATGAAGAATTGGGTATCCAGAGTGGAGGTAGGCCTATTAACTTTCAATTTGCAGTTGACATACTCTTGCTGACTGAAAGGATGAGGACATGAAGCACTTACTAAGGAAGATCAAGGGTTTCAGCCTTCAGAATGGATTACACCCGACTGTAAAGAGAACCAAACTCCCCATCATTAGGCCAATAGATGACATCATAATAAACAGAGAAAAGATTGAAATGGTTGAAGATTTTATCTTGCTTGGATCCATGATCAGTGCTCATGGAAGCATTGCATTGGGTAGATCTGCTGCAACAGATCGCTAAACTGTTGAAGAACAAAGATGTTACTTTGAAGACTACAGTGTGCCTGACCCAAGCCAGAGTATTTTCAATCAAATGGATGTGAGAGTTGGACATTTAATAAGGAAGACTGAAGACGAATCAACACATTTAAATGATCATGCTGCTAAAGGTTATCGAAAGGACGATAGATGTCCAAAATAGCAAGCAGACTTGCCTTGGAAGAAATACAACTGGTGTGCTCCTTAGAAACCAAGATAGGGAGACTTTGTGTCACACACTTTGGACATGCTATCAGGATGGGCAAGTCCTTGGGAAAAGGACATCGTGCTTGGTAAAATAGAAGGCAGAGAAAAAGAAGCAGACCTTTGAAGAGCGGGGTTAGCACAGTGGCTATCAATCGGCTACAACTTGTGAGTAGGTGCAGTAGGTGCAGACCAGGTGGTGGTTAGTTCTATTGTACATGGTTGGTATGAGTTGGGGTCAATCCCATGCCACCGAACACCAACAAGCCCCTTTCTCTCTGTCCACCTCTACCCCATGACATCCTATATGCGTCCTCTGCCCTCGCCATACAAAATGACTTGCTATTTTTTAAATGTGCCCTTCCATTTTCTGTCCTTGTCTCATTATGGTTTCCTATACTATGACCCACTCTCCCGACATTCCCTCCTCTATGAACAATAACTTTTCTTAATCATCCATCATTCCAGGCTCATCTAAAATAGCATCCTTTCTGTGTAACCTTTCTTCGGGCTCTTCAAAACACAATACTTTTTAAATTGTATTTCTCTCCTGACATTTATTTCTGTGAGGTTTATGTATCTTTTATCACTAGATGGTAAATTCCTTCAGGAAACTGTAATTTTGGTATCTCTCCCAAGAGTCTTAAACATGGTTGTACTCAATAACTGACTCGTTGGCCAGCTACACAATAAACACAAGCAGCAATGAGCAAAGTGGCCTGATAGAGAATCTATCTATAATTTGACCATAAATTGAGGAGAAGGTATTAGTCATTTTGCCATCCTTCACTCATCCAACCATCATTCCCTCAGTTCAGCTCTGTGGTTTGAAAGTATTGTGTCCACCTCTGATTTCAGTACTGGACACTGGTTGGCTTAAGTCAGTTAGCATATCCCACTCTCCTAATTATCTCGGGGATGGGATCCTGAAGACTGGTGATTCTCAACCTTCCTACTGCTGTGACCCTTTAATACAGTTCCTCAAAAATTAAAAATTTTAAAAAACACAGTTCCTCACGTTGTGGTGACCCCCAACCATAAAATTATTTTCATTGATACTTAATAACTGGAATTTTGCTATTGTTATGAATTGGGCAACCCCTGTGAAAAGGTCATTTGACCCTAAAAGGGATCGTGACCCACAGGTTGAGAACTGCTGCTGTAGACAAAGCTGATGGTAAAGCTAGGTGAGAAGTAGAGATGGTGTATAAAGAGCAGGTGTGAGGAAAGCCTAGTAAGTTATTCAAAAGAGAGTCATCCTTAATGGACCGGAGAATGAGTGCTTGAGAATCACGATTTGGGTAAATGTTTGCCACTCCGTGATGTGGGGATATTGTCCTTACCTTCTAGATGAGGAAACCAGGCCTCCGAGAGGTTGAGTTATTTGCTGAGAGTTACTGGTAAGTGGTTTGTGGCAGAGGGTAACGTGAAGTCAGGTGTAATTCTTTCCCCAGTGCATGACAATTGCCGCCCATCCCCCTCACCCCCAACCTCTTAGAGAGCTCTCTAGGGAACACAAGACCTGGGTTCTTCATTGAAGTATCAGAGGTCCTGTGAATTAGATTAGAAAATTTCCAAGATAGACTATATTAATTTAAATTATCCTTCTAAGGATCTTAAGCAATGAGTCAGAATCAACTGGATGGCAGTGGGTTAAGCAGCCTTGACCTAGAAAAGGTGTCACAAAAGATCAGCCGTCAAAGAAAGTATAAGAAGAAAAACATAAACACCAAGAGGATCAAATGTTTTTATGTGATTCAGTGCCTCCCTCAGCCTCCATCCATACATATTTTCTTTAAGCCCCAGAAGCCACCATTTCCTTTACCAACACATCCTCTGGTTCACTGATCACCCATCAACAACACAATAAAAACAAAATACTTAACGGTCAGGCCCAGAATAATTTCTTCTTTTAAAAAAATCTGAGTGGCTTTGGAATCTTAGGGCAAATGTTTAAGCACTCGATTACTCATTAAAAAATGGGCAGTTCGAGTCAGGGTGCAGTATAGCGCCAATGAAACACACAACTTTCCTCTAGTTCCTTAATGCTTACTCCCCCCTACTATCATGATCCTGATTCTTACAAGTCCCGCTAGAACAGAGTATGTACACAGGTACACATAAGAGCTGGAAACACAGGGAATCCAGGACAGATAAACCCCTCAGGACCAATATTGAGAGTAGCCATACCAGTAGAAGGGAAAGGTGGGGGGAGAAAGGGGGAATTGATCACAATGATCTACGTATAGCCCCCTCCCAGGGGGATGGACAACAGAAAACTGGGTGAGTGGAGACATCCGTCAGTGTAAGACATAAAAAAATTTTTTTTAAAAAAATGGGCAGTTCAAATCCACCTAAAAGCACTTTGGAAGACAGGCCTGGCTATCTGTTTCTGAAAGGTCACAGCCTTGAACTTTGTGGAGGAATACACTCTGAACACGAGGCCACCATGAACTGGGATCAATTCAATAGCAATGAACAATGACAACAGGGGCAGCTTATTTTAAAATGTAATGTTTAAACAATAAACATGAGGGTTTCTAGGATCACTTCTTTCCAAAAAATTATATACTGATTAATGTGTCTACGGTCTTCCCCTCCCATTACCTCTGTATTCCTTGACTTTCCTGACCTGTGACCCCATCCAAGAGTTTGATTATAGCCCGGGTCCATTATCCATCTATCTCAATGTTTTTAAACCCCTGACATCTGCTTTTTAAAATCAAACATTAAACAATAATTAATCCCATGTAGTGTGGGAGTTTGGTGGCAGATTTCTCACCTTCCATGTGGGAGATCCTGAGTTTGAATCCCATCTTGTGCATAGCCACCAGCCATTGGTCAGTGGAGATTTGTGTGTTGCTATAATATTAAACAGGTATGAACGGAACTTGCAGACTAGGACACACTAAAATCCTACAGCTGACATGATCTGATCTGCAATTAATCATGGAGCTGGTGCAGCACTCTCTGTTGTGCACACAGGGTTGCCAGTTCACCTACAAGAAGGATGTGCTGTTCCCTGAGAGTAGTAGGTGAAATAAAAGTGACACACCCTTGAGGAAATAACAGCCTCAATGTGACACAGTTTATAGTAAGATAGAACAGCAGAGAGTACGGAGCAATTCATTCTTTCTGAGAAGTATCAGAGCTGGATCCAAAAATGAGAAGCAGGAAACCAAAACGCAGGATGTGTACTTTCCACTTTATTTATTTTTTATATTCTATTTTCCCAAATATGTAGTGATACCCCTGAATGCCAATGCCAAGTCTTGTCTGAGGCACGGGGTGACCGGTGTGAGTCAGACAAAGGCTCCTGAACGCAAGAAGCTTTCAGTCTAGAAAAGGTTTTGAAATGTGTTTAACAATGTCCATACACTGAAGACTGTGCTGTGGAGACAGTTACAACAAGTGGCAGGCAGCAGTGGGGGTGGAGAGGAATATTCAAGAGAACATTTCTTACGGGGTATGGTTGGCCCCAAGGATTCCCACTCCCTTGGTGTACACAACCTGCATGGTCCCTGAGATGGTGAATATAATGAGTTTTACCCTCATACTTAAATTATGATGTATGATGCAGTTCTCAAAACAGGGAAATTATCAGGGTGGACATGACCTAATTATGCATGTCTTTTAAATGCTGGGATTTAAATTAGGGAAATAATTTTACTTACAATAGCATCTGAGAGAATAAAACATCTAGCAAGCAATCTAATCAAGGGTGTGGAGGACTTACACAATGAAAACTATAAAACAATGCTGAAAGAGATTAAATACATCTTAAGTAAGTGTAAAGATGTTCCATGTTCATGGACTGGAAGATTTGATACTATTAAAACTTAATGTCAATGCTACCACCCACAGCGATGTCAGATTTCAATGCAATTCCCATCAAAATTCCAACAAGCCATCTGTACAGATAGAGAAAAGCCATATCTTTACTTAATATGGAATGGCAAGAGGCTTCAAACAGCTAAAGCAATGGTGGAAGAGAAGGG
The DNA here is from genome assembly GCF_050624435.1 of Tenrec ecaudatus. Lineage (NCBI taxonomy): Eukaryota > Metazoa > Chordata > Mammalia > Afrosoricida > Tenrecidae > Tenrec > Tenrec ecaudatus. The sequence continues at coordinate 65,613,109 of NC_134530.1, read as the reverse complement.
CAAGTTGAAGATTCATGATTCTTGATTTGAAAATATACAACAGTCATCAAAGCACCTTGGTATTGGTATAGCAATAGACACCTAGACCAGTGGCATAGAACATGTATGGTCAAGTAATTTTTTTTCATTTTATTGTGGTTTGGGTGAATATTTACATAGAAAAATAGTTTTCCATTCAACAATGTTTAGACATCTTGCTTTGTAATATCACTTGCAAGTCCTTCAATGTAACAGCACTGGTCTGATTCCTCCCTGGGTCTCCTACACACATACCCCAGCCCGTTTGTACCTCTTTCCTTCCCTTACAGACTTTTGAGTTTTGTGTTGTTGTTGGTGTTTTTTGGGGGGAGGAGTGGCAGACAAATGTTGCTCTTTTGATCTTGTATTGCTGATTGTTCTGAGAAATGTGTTCCAAGGGTGTATTGTTCATTTTAAAGGTATATTGTTAGCCTGAAAGTTAATTCCTCAGGGTGTGAAGTGTCTTTAAGGAACACAGTGTCTACCAGAATGGTAAGTCTGGTCTGTTTTATAATTTTGAATTTTGCTCCACAGTTTTTTTCTCATTTTTTCTGACGCCTTCTAGGGCCCCGATCAGAGCAATCACTTAGTGGTATCAGAGCACCATTGAAACGCTCTAGTCTCAGGGTCCGGGAGGCGGTACTTCACACAGTCCATTCGTCTTTTGGACTAATTGTTCATTTGAGTCTTTCAGTTTCTCCGCTCTTCTTCCTCTGAACAGGGAAAGACCAAGAGTTGCATCTCAGATGGTCACTGACTAGCTTTTAAGCCACTAGTTGCTACTCCACACAATAGGATATAACTGGCCCCCACCCCATAGACTGTTGTCCTCAGCCCCTAAAACCAGTGACTCCTTCCTTACCTATGGTTAAGAAGTTTCCGTAACTACCTCCTATCTGCTCTGTGTTATGATTGTTAGGAGTCATTGAGTCAGTTCTCACAGCAACCATAAATATAACCGGATAGAACACTGCCCAGTCTTGAGTTATCCTCACAGTGGTTCTGTTCAAGCCCATTGTTACAGCCACAGTGTCTGTCACTCCATCTCCTTGAGGGACTTACTCTTTTTCTCTGACCCTCTACTTAGCCAAGCATGATGTCCTTTTCCAGGAACTGGTCTCACACCCAGTGTATATGAGACAAAGTCCCACCATCCTGGCTTCTAAAGAGAATTCTGACTATACTTCTTCCAAGATAGACTTTTTGTTCTTTTGGCAGTCCATGGTTTGCTTTTCAATGCGCTCTGCTAGCACCATGATTCAAATTTCTCATTCCTTCTCTGGTCTTCCTTATCCATCGTCGAGCTTTCACATGCATATAAAGCAACAGAAAAACCACGCTGTCTGATTTCTTGACTACTGCATCCATGAATGCTGATTGTAGACTAAAGTAAAATAAAACCCTTAATAATTTCTCTTTTTCTCCATTTATCATGATGCTATTGTCTAGTTGTGAGGATTTTTGTTTACAGAGAATTATATGGAAGTTGTAACCCATGTGGAAGGCTGTAGTCTTTGATTTTTATCAGTGACAGCCTGTCCTCCTGGCTGTCAGAAAGCAAGGTTGTGTAAGCTTCATATTGTAGGTTGTTAGTAAGCCTTATCTCAATCACAAGGCTGTATTCTTCATATAGTTCAGCTTCTTGTATTATTTGTTCAGCATATATATTAAGTATGGTGAAAGACTAGAATGCTGACAAGAATTGTTCCTGATTTTAAGCTTTACAGTATCCCCTTGTTCTGTATGAAAGGCACAATGAAGTGTTCTGGAATTCCCATTCTTCACAATGCACAATTTGTTATGATCCACACAGCTGAATGCCTTTGTACAGTCAATGAAACACAAGTAAACGTCTTTCCAATATTCTATTTTAAGTCAAGGTCCATCTGACATCAGCAATTGTATTAAGCCAGGGTTGACTAGAGAAACAAATCCAGTGACATTCATATGTGAAAGAGCTTTATATCGAGGAGAATTACATATCAAGAAAACATCCCAGGCCAGTCCAGCTCAAGTCCGTAAGTCTCTGTTCAAACTCACGCAGCCACATGCAATGATGCAGAATGTAAGAAGATCACAGGCCAGTGTGTGCAAAGCTGTGTAGAGACAGATTTGGTGGGGAAAATGGAAGAGCTCCAGCAGCTCTCAGGGTGGCCAGCAAGCAGGGAGGCAAAGGCAGAGAGACAGCGGGGCTGGCCTCTAGAAAGCAATATGTCCCAGTCGCATCTCTAAGGGTGGTCATCAGGTTGAGAACTCATTGACAGGCTAAACTCCACATGTCTTCTTACAGGTGCCACGTTGGCACCAAAAAACCTATCACAGCAATGCGATCCCTTGTTTCACAATCTCTTCTACATCTGACTTGTATTTCTGGAAGATCCCTATCCATGAACTACTGCAATCAGTTTTGAATTATCTTCAGCAACATTTTACTTGTGTGATATTGATATTGTTTGATAATTTCTGCATTCTGGTGGCCATCTTTTTTTGGAATAAAGATCTGTTCCAATTGGTTATCCAGGTTATCTATCCTCCATATGTCTTGGTGTAGATTAGTGCAGAGGTGCGTCAGTGGGTTAAAACATTTCAATTGGCATTGTCAGGGCAGCTTGGACTTCTCCCTTCAATACTATAAATTCCTGATTATAATTGTATGTGCTGGAAATATATCCACATATATAATAGAGTATATATGTGTATGCTCAAGTGCGGGTGTGGAATATCCTCTGACAAACCTGTATGTGCTTTCAAGTATAGTGATGGTCACTTACCCATACCTGTTCAAATTGCATGTCTGCCTATGTATTACAGATTTTTTTTGTTCTTACTAATGTTGTTCCAGGGTTGTGTATGTAATAGTACTTATCTTTGTTCTCTGAAACATCTCTTAACATGTTTCTTCACTTTATTCATATTATGCTGATCTCGTTATTGTATTTTGTCTTTTCCTTTACAAATTAATAGGTCTATTGTCTAATTGATGATTTTCCCTTCTTTCTCTCTCATTCTCAGTAGCTACCAAAGAATGTCACTCTCTATGACCTTTACTTGATCTTTTATAATAATGATCTCCCAGAATGAAGGCTGAACATGGTGGTGGGACGGGAGGAAAGCGAAAGGAAATAGAGGAAAGGAGTAGGAGGCAAAGTGCATACAGAGAAGCCTAAACACAGACATGTACATATGTAAATATATTTATGATTATGGGGGAAATAGACCTAGGTGCATATATTTATAGGTTCAGTAGTAGGGTAGCAGATGGACATTGGGCCTCCTCACGCATACTCCCCCCAATACAATAGCACCTCGCCCAGCTAAACAGTCATTGCATGATCCCCACCTTCCCGACATGATCACTGAAGACAGACGTGTGTGCAAGCAAACGTGGTGAAGAAAGCTGATGGTGCCCGGCTATCAAAAAGATATAGCATCTGGGGTCTTAAAGGCTTGAAGGCAAACAAGCAGCCATCTAGCTCAGAAGCAACAAAGCCCACAGAGAAGAAGTACACAGCCTAAGCGAATACAAGGTGTTGAATGGACCAGGTAGCAGACACCAAAAACAATCATTGTGTGATCACCTTCCTCACATAAAGAAGACGAAGGTGTGCATAAGCAAATGTGGTGAAGAAGGCTGATGGTGCCCGGCTACTGAGAGATATAGCATCTGGGGACCTAAAGGCTTGAAAGCAAACAAGCCGCCATCTAACCCAGAAGCAACAAAGCCCACACGGAAGCAGCACACTAACATGGGTGATCGTGAAGGGCAGAGGAGACAAAGGCGGGGGGCAGGGATCTCATCACCGTGAATGGGGGGGAGTGCGTGATGGGGACCCAATGCCCATCTGTAGACAGCTGGACATCCCTTGCAGAGGGGTGGTGAGGAGGAGATGAGTCACTCAGGGTTCAGTGTAGCAACAATGAAACTAAAAACCTTCCTCTAGTTCTTGAATGCTTCCTCCCCTCCCAATTATCATGACCCCAATTCTACCTTGCGGACCTGGTTATACCAGAGGGTGTACAGCGGTGCAGTAGGGATCTGGAAACACAGGGAATCTAGGACAGATGAACTCCTCAACACCAGCGGTGGGAGTGGCGACACCGGGAGGGAAGGGGGTGTAGAAAGGGAGAAGCGATTTTGGAGATCTATGTGTAACCTCCTCTCTGGGAGATGGGCAATGGGAAGGTGGGTGAGGGGAGACGCCAGGCAGTGTAAGATAAGATAAAATAATTATTTATAAACTATTAAGGGAGCAGGGGAAAGGGGGGAGCAGGGAGGGAGGAGGAGGGGGAAAAAAAGGAAACAAGCTGATTCCAGGAACCCAAGTGGAAAGCGAATTTTGAGAATGACGAATGCAGCGAATGTATAAGGGTACTTTGCTCAATTGATGTATGTATGGATTGTGATAAGAGTTGTATGAGCCCCCCAAAAAGATTTATTAAAATAAAAAAATAATGATCTCATACAATATTTATCCTATCGTGGTTGATTTATTTCATTCAACATAATGCCCTCCAGGTTAATCCACATTTTAAGGTTGCTTCATGGATTCATCATTATTCTTTAACATTGCATAGTATTCCATTTTGTATATGTGCCATAGTTTCATATCCAATCACCCACTGATGAGAAGTTAGATTGTTTTCTTCTTTTTGCTATTGTGACTAATGCTTCAATAAACATAAATGGGCATATATCTATTCATTTTCTGGCTCCTATTTCCCTAGGATATAAACACAGTAATGGTATTTCTAGATCAAATGGTATTGTATTTACAGCTTTTAAGGAAGGACCATACTGTTTCCCACTGTGGCTGTACCACTTTATAGTCCCATCAGAAATCGTGCCCATATTGGATCCTGACATGTGGGGAAAGGGCAAATATGGTAGTAAAGGCTAAGTGGAAGCCATTAGAACTGCCGCTACGAGAAAAATAGTAAGCTAAAGCAATACTAAACTCCTGGAGGGATTACAGGGTGCCACCATCAAGGACTTGAAGGATGCAGGGGTAATGATCCCCACCACATTTCCATTTAACTCACCTATTCATCTTGTGCCAAAAACAGACAGACCTTGGATACTGGTTGTGGAATATCATAAACTTAGCCAGGTGGTGACACCAACTGTTTCAGATGTGGTATCTTTGCCTGTGAAAATTAATACTTCTCCTGATACCAGGTATGCAGGTACTGATCTGACCAATGCCTTTTATCTCGATTTCAATTTTGGAGGATCACCAAAAGTAGTTTGCCTTCAGTTAGCAAGAGCAATAATACACTTGCACAGTTCTCCCTCAAAGTTATATCAACTCTCGAGCACTATGTCATAATTTAGTCCTTTCCCTTCCACAAAATGCCACATTAGTTCATTAGATTGATGATATTATGCTGGGTGGGCCTAGTAAGGAAGAAGTATCAATGACTCTGGACTTATTGGTCATCTGTGTGCTAAAGGGTAACAAATTAATATGACAAAAATTCAAGCACCTTTCATCTCAGTAAAATGTCTAGAGGTTTGGTGGTGTGGAGTATGTTGAGCTATTCTTACTAAAGTGAAGTGCTTGCATCTGGCCTCTCCCACAACTGAACAGGAGGCACAGTGTCTGGTGGGCCTCTTTGGGTTTTAAAGGCAATGAATCCCTCATTTGGGTGTGCTGTGGCTTATCAAGTGATTCAAAAGTTGCTAGTTTTGAGTTGGGCCCCAGAACAAGAAAAGGCTCTGCAAGAAGTTCAAGCTGCCATGCAAGCTGTTCTGCTACTTGGTCCATATGATCCAGCTGATTCAATGGTCCTTGAGTGTCAGTGACAGAGATGCAATTTGGAGCCTTTGGCAGGCCCCTGTTGATTCACCCATAGAAAAAAATTTTCAACAGTTTTATTGGCATATAATTCACACCAAGAAGAGTTATGCAAGCATCACAATTTGTTTTAAAACAGTTCCTTCATTCTTCCCATTTTCCCCAACCTCCACTGACATGAACCCAAAGAATCATTAATTCAGTTACTGCCTACAGATTTATTTATCCTGGATTTCATATACAGAAAAACATTTCAACAAACAAACAAAAAAGTTCTTGAGCCTCATTTGTTAATTTTCTTGGTCTCATTGACTATCTTGTCCTTTTTAAATTATGAATTAGGTACAGATTTATATGTCAGATCCTCATTTTTTGCATTCACCATTTGAAACAATGTATCAAATATCCAAATGGTTTGCTCTGTTTCCCTGCCCCTTTCCCATTCCTCCTTTTTTATCCACCTCCCTCTTGTATTTTATCCTCCCCTTTACCAAAATGAACACCTATCTACCCTCTAGTATATTGCTTCCCCTTTCTGCGCTTCCCCTCCCACATATGATAGCTATCAAAGTCTGTTTCTTTTGGTATGAAAACCTTATCTTGATTTTTTTTAAACAGCAGTTTCATAGAATACTTGTTCTTTGTTTTCAACTAACTTCATTCGACGTAATGTCCTATAAGTCCATCCACATCATGAGCTGTTCAGTTTCATCATTATTCTTTAACAATGTGTAGTATTCCATTGTGTCTATGCACCAAGTTCATTTATCCATTCTTCCACAGGTGGGGATTTAGGTTGTTTCCATGTTCTTGCTATTGTGAATAACGCTGTGATAAACAAGGGTGTGTGTGTGTGTGTGTGTGTGTGTGTGTGTATATCTTTGTGCTATACAATTTTTTTTCTACAATGTATATACTAAGTAGAACCACTGCTGGGTCAAATGTGTAAGTGCCATGTTGCTTTCCATAGTGATTGCATTAATTTATACTCTCACTAACAGTGTATGAGGGTTCCAGTCTCTTAGCACCCCCTCCAGCCTTTGTTGTTTTGTTTTTTAATATTTGCTATCAATGCTGGAGAAAAGTGATATCACATTGTCATTTTGAATTTCATCTATTAGATGACTAGTTTAAGATTAAAAGCATTTCTTCATGTTTGTGGCCACTGGAATGTCTTATTTGGTAGACCAATTGTTCATATCCTCTATTCACTTTGCAATTGGGTTATTTGTCCTTTTTTTTGGTGTTGAGGTGTTGAAGTTCTCTACAGGTGTTGAAATTTTAGAGATGAGTCCCTTTGGTGATATGTCATACACACACACACACACACACACAGTCTGTGGATTTTCTTTTTACTACTTTGTTGAATTTTTAAAATGTTTCTTATTTTTAGGAGATTCTGTTCATCTACACTATCTTCAACTGTATGTATTTTTCATTATGTTTGATAGTGTGTTCATATCATGTATTTGGACCCCTAGACTTAATTCTACTTTTTCATTGAGAACTCATATTTATATGAGTCTTTAATTTATTTTGAGTTTTTGTATATGAAGTGAGATATGGGTTCTGATTAATTCTTCTGTAAAGGGAAATCCAGTTATGTGAGCACCATTTATCGAGATGATTGCTTCTGCATTTTTTTATCCTTTGTTGAAAATTAATTCTGTGTGAGTAGATACATTAATCTCTATGCTTTCTATTCTGTTCAATTGGTCTATGTGTCTCTTGCTGCTCCAGTACTAGGTTGCTTTGCCTATCGTATATGGACAGTATGTTTTGAGATTGGATTGGAATGTGATAGGCCTCTTATTTTGTTCTTCAGTATTACTTTGCTTATCTTGGGTCTTTTTCCTTTCCATACAAAATTGAAGATCAGCTTTTCCATCACTTTGAATAATAATTGTGGGATCTGGATTAAGATCGCATTGTACGTATACATCATTTTGGCTAGTATTGACATTTCCACAATATCAAGTCTTCCTATCCATAAATATGGTATGTTCTTCTATTCATGTAGGTTATTTGGGGTTTCTTGTAATGGCATTTTGTATGTTTCTTTGTACAATTCTTTTATTTCTCTGGTTAGGTTTATTACAGGGATGGACCTAGGGGACACCTTTAGGGTTGTTATTATGAATGGTATTGTTCCCTTGATTTCCTTTTCTGAACTCAATTGATTTTTCTTTGTTGCTCTTATAACACATCATGATGCTGAATCTTTCAATTAGTTCTAATAATTTTCTTGGTGATCTTTTGGAGTTCCCTACATATAAAACAATATCATCTGAAAATAGACCATATCTTGTCTTCTTGTCAATTTGGATACCTTTCTTTTTGTTGTTTAATAGTTCTCGTTAAAATCCCCAGTACAATATTGAATAAGAAAGGCAGTAGAAGGCATTCTTGTCTGATTCCTGTTTGCAAGATAAATGCTTCTAGTTTCTCCCCATTGAGAAAGATGTTGACCACAGGTTTTGTGTTGTTTCTGTTGTTGTTAAGTGCCAGTGAGTCGCGACCATAACAATGCTATGTGTAATAGAAATAAATACTGCCCAGTCCTGCCCCATCTTCAAAATTGTTTTATGTTGGAGCCACTGTGTCAACCCTTTCTCTTTTCCCCTGCCCCTCTACTTTACCGAGCACGATGTCCTTCTCCAGGCACTGGAATCTCCTGACAAAATGTTCAAGGTATTGGTGTTAGTCCAGGTAGACTAGAGAAACAAATCCAGAGACACTCATATGTGTATAAGAAAGAGCTTGATATAAAGAGTAACAGTACATTAAGAAAACATCCCAGCCCAGGCCAGATCAAGTCCATAAGTCTGATATTAGCCCTTATATCTGATACCATTTTATAAAGTCCTCTTCAGACTCACGAAATACATGCAATGATGTCAAATGCAGGAAGATCACAGGTCAGTGAGAGGGAAGTATTGTGGATCCAGTGGCCTTGTAAGCATCTCAGTGTTGGTATGGGTCTCTGTGTAGCTTCTCCAGCACCAGAGGTCTGGCTCCATCAGCTTCTCTCCATGTGTCTTCTCCACAGGGATGTCTCACAGGGAGTGAGTCAAGATAGGTGTTCCTAGAATCCTCAGGAGAAGGCCAGGCCCACACAGAGGCCTCATTGGTTATGACCTGACTGACAGGCTACACTCCACCCCTACAGTCTTAATCCTCAAACTGACACCAGATTATGTACTACCACAGTGCTCCCCAAATTCCCTCAACCTCCCTATTGCCTATCCCCAATCCCTACATCCCCTATGGACCCTTGCATCAGTTATTATCTCTATGCATCTATTCCTCTGTGTTTCACAAACAGTAAAGCCCAACAGAAACAATAAAAAACAAAATAAAGTGATAAGGATAAAATAATAGTATTATAAAATACAAATAATGAGTAAGAAAAAGAAACCCACCATCAATATTCAAAAAGCTATGGAATAAATGTTTGTCATGAAACAAGCAAGAAATACTTGCATCTAGGACAAATTCAGGTTGGGTCAAGAGGAAAGTCAACTCAAAATGGGTGCTTAGCAAATGTGGTGAAGAAAGCTGATGGTGTCCAGCTACCCCATCTGGTGTCTTAAAGGCTTGAAGTTAAGCAAGCAGTCATCTAGCTGAGAAGCAACAAAGTCCACATGGAATAAGTACACCAGCTTGTGTGATCATAAGATATCAACGGGAAGAGGTGACAGAAGTTCAAAAACAAGCAATCAAATTGACATGAAGGAGCATAGACAAAGTGGAGACTCAAAACCCACCTGTAAGATAATTGGACAGTCCCTCAAAAGGTCAACATGGAAGGGATGATATATCCAGGGTAGGGTATAGCACTGATGAAACACATAAATATTCTATAGTTCTTTAATAATTGCCCCACCTTACTATTATGGTCTTTGTTTTACCTCATTAATATTGTTAGACCTGCATGTGTTCATTTGTATAATTAAGAGTGTTCAATGCATGAAAGACAAGATAGATAGCTCTTCAGAGACAGTAACAGAAGTAATGATTCCCTGACGGTATGGGAAGACGGGGGGGGGGGGGGGGTGGGAGACAGGGACAGGAGAGGCTGATAGCAATGATGACTGTATAACCCCATGTGAAGGGAATAAATAATAAAATTGTAGGTGAACAGAAACAATGGATGGTATAAAATGAGGCAAAATATTAATATATAATATACTATAGGGCTGCTGGGGCTCAGGGTGGGGGAGGGAGGGGATAAGCAGAGCTGATAGCAAAGAATTAAAGAATATCAAAATGTTTTGAAACTAATGGCGGCAGCAATTGTACAATTATGCTGCTCTAACTGAATTGTGGATTGTTATGATATCTGTATGAGCGCTCAATAAAATGATTAATTTTAAAAGGAGGGAGGTCAATTGACTAAGTATCAAGTTTGATCCAACATAATGAAAATTACAGTGATCTCTATCTGATAGTAAAGCTGCTTGAGGCCCTTGTCTGTGGCTAGAGGGGACTGCCAGTGGATTAATCTGACTAGCTGCTCTGCAGAAGGGTTCGGGGTTCCCATTGTCCTCCATAGCCTTCACAATGGAAGCTCTTATGCTTTTCCCTTCATCACATTTTGGTTTTGTTATTGTCATCTTTGGATCACACAAGATGGCATACTTCTTCCAGGAAACACATGCAATGATACCGAATGCAGGAAGATCATGGGCCAGTGGCTTGGCAGTCTTGTGGATCCAGTGGCATAGTGAGCATCTCAGTACTAGTATGGGTCTCCACGTGGTTCCTTCAGCTCTGAAACTCTAACTGCCTCAGGGTAGTTTCAGGCAGCTTCTCCTTCGAAATGTCTTGCAGAGAGTGAGCACAGAGAGTGTGTCATTCCTCCAAGGACAATAAAGAAGTTCCCAGAATCCTCAGGAGAAGGCCATGCCTGCACAGAGGCCTCATTGACAATCACCTGATTGACAGGCTAGACTCCACCCCTTCACTCTTAATCCTCAAATTGACAAATGAAAATATAAATACCAACCTCTCCCATCCAATTACCCCAGTGCTCAGTCTAAGGGTACAGTCAACTTCAAGGCAGGATTCAGTTAATTTATGTTAAGACCTTCACATGCTGCCTGCAAAGCCAGCATCCAAGGTCATCATGGTGCTTAGTCCATGGCATGGTTGGGTAAAAACGTATTCATAGTGTCTACCTAGGAACATAAAATATGGTCCATTGTCCCCCTAGGTTCCCTACAATCATTGTCTAGCATCCCTTCCCAATGTGAGGTTTCTTTTCCTCAATCATTCACCCTACTCACCAACAGAAATATCAGTGTCTCCTCCAAAATGTAGATGCTCTCCTCCCCTGGTTTTGGCTTGATTTCTCAACTAGGTCCTCCTTCTGGAAGGAGATTTGACCCAGCCTTGTCTTGATGTTTTATAGCCTCAAGTCATCCTTTGAATTCTTGACTACTGCTTCTATGAGCACAGACTGTGAATTCAAGCAAGATAAACTTCTTGACAAATCTTTTCTCCATTTATTATAATATTACCCATTTGTCCATTTGTGAGAATTTTGTTCTTTACATTGACTTATAATCCATATTGAAGTATGCAATCTTTGATCTTCATCAGCAAGTACTTCAAGTTCTTCTCACTTTCAGCAAGCAAAGTTATGGCATCTGCCCATCACTGGTTGTTAATGAGCCTTTCTCCAATCCCGTTGTTATATTCTTCTCAATCAAGTCCAGCAGTTGGTTTATTTGCTCAATATAATGAGAAGATAAAAGTCTTGATGCTCACCTCTCCTGATTTTAAACCATGCCACATTCCTTTGATCCATGTGCAAGTACCACATGAGCACAGTGCAGTGGCCTAGGGTTCCCATTCTTCTCAAGGCTATCCATACTTTGTTATGATACATACAAATTTATCATTGACTTTTGCATAGTCAATAAAACCCAAGCGAACATCTTTCTGGTATTCTCTGCTTTGAGTCAAGATCGATCTGACATCAGCAGTGATATCGTTTGTTCCTCATCCTATTCTGAATCTGGCCCGGACCTCTGGCAATTCTGTCAATGTACTGCTGCAGTCATTGTTGGATGAATTTAACCAAAATTTTACTTGCATGTGCTATCAGTGATGTTGTTCTATAATCTGGGCATTCTGTTGATCACCTTTCTTTGTAAGGAGTACAAATATGGACTTCTTCCAGTCAGTTAGCCAACTAGCTGTCTTCCAAATTTCTTGGCACAAATGAGTGAGTACGTCCAGTACTTCATCAGTTTGTTGAAACATTTTAATGGGTATTCCATCAATTCTGGGAGCCTTGTTTTTGGCTGATGATTTCAGTACAGCTTGGACTCCTTCTTTCAGTACCATTGCTTCCTGCTCATTTGTCACCTCCTGAAATGGTGGACTGTCTTCTTTTGGTATGGTGACTCTGTGTATTCTCTACATCTTCTCTGGATGCTTTCTTCAATCATTCAATATTTTTCACATAGACTTTCAATATTTCAACGTAAGGCTTGAATTTTTTCTTTAGTTCTTTCAGTTTAAGAAATGCTGAGTATATTCTTTGCTTTTGATTTTCTAATTAAGTCTTTGTGCACTTCATTATATTTGACTTTGTCTTCTCAAGTTGCCCTTTGAAATTTTCTGTTTCATTCTTTGACTTCATTATTTCTTCCATTTGCCTTAGCTATGCCACAATTAAGAGCAAGTTTCCGTTTCTTCTGATATCCACTTTGATCTTTTCTTTCCTGTCTTTTAAATAACCTTTTTCCTTTCTTCATGTATGATGTTCTTGATGTCTTCCACAGCCCATCAGGTCTTCTGTCAGGTGTTCAATGTGGCAAATATGTTCTTCAGCTATTCCTCCAGAGTAAACAGCCTGTTCCTTCTATGTAGTCTGTTTTTAGGAAACTCAGCTGAAACCTATTTACTTTGGGTGACTCTGATGGTATTTGGAATGCCAGTGGCATGCCTCTCAACACAGCAACACACAAGTCACCACAGTACAACAAACTGACAGACCATTGGTGGTTGGTTTTATGTGTAAGCTCTTTACTCTGTTAAGGGTATTTCTTTCTATTCCTATTTTGCTAAGTATTATCAGGAATGGATGTTGGATTTTTGTCAAATGCCTTTTCTGCATCAATTGAAATGTTCTGTGGTTTTCTCCTTTGTTTTATTTAAAGTGGATCACATTGATTGTTTTCTAATGTTGAACAATCCTCGCATACCTGGGAGAACCCACACTTGGTTGTATTGTTGATATTTTGTTGGATTTTATTAACTAGAATGTCATTGAGAATTTTTTGCATCTATGTTCATAAAGGATATTGGTCTGTAATTTTCTATTCTGGTGATGCTTTTGCCCAATTTTGGTATCAGGGTATACTCACTTCATAAAATAAATTTGGGAGCCTGTTATCCTTGTCTATATTCTGGAATAGTTTGAGTAGAACTGGTGTCAGCTTTTCTATGAATATTTGATATGATTTTTAAGTGAAATGGTCTGGCCTTGGGTTTTGTTGTTGTTATTGTTTTACTTGAAAGCTTTTTAATGACCAGATCTTTCTTTTGTTATGGATCTGTTTTTGTTTTACTACCTCAGTTTGTGTTAGCTTAGGTTGGTAGTATATTTATAGAAATTGGTCCATTTTTTGAGGTCTCCAAAGTTGTTGGAGTACAGTTCTTCATAGTATTGTATTATCATCTCTTTCAATTGGCTCTGTGGTGATGTTGCCCAGTTGATTTGTGCTATTTGCATTTTCACTTTCTTTTCCTTTGTTAAGTCTGTCGGTGTTTTATCAATCTTTTCAAAGAGTCAACTTTTTGTTTTTTATTATTTCTATTGCTTTTCTGTTTTCTGATTTATTTCTCCTATAATCTATTTTTTCTTCTAGTGACAAAAGGTTTATTTTGCTGCTCTTGTTTTAGTTGGAGATGTTGGCTTAAGTTGTTTAATTTTCTTAATGATGTGTGCATTTATTGCTATAAACTCTGAGTACTGCTTTAGCTGTGTCCCAAAGGCTTTAGTATATTCTATTTTTATTCTTGTTTCAAAGAATTTAAATTGCTCACTCCTTTCAACTGCTTAGTAGTTTTAATCAATGTATTGTTCAACTCCACATACTTGAATTCTTCCTGTGGTCTTCCTATTTATATAAAATTCTATAGAGTTGTTATTTGAGAAAACTATAATATTTCAATGTTTTAAAATTTAATAAAGCCCTCTCTGTGGCCTAGCATATGGTCTATTCTGGAGAATGTGTTGTGTGTCCTGGCAAAGAATACATATTGTTATTGGGTGGGTGTTCTGCATATATCTAAGAAATTAAATTAATGTGTTCTGTATTTTTGTTGAATTTCTTTTTAGTTGACTACTCTTTCTTGAAGAGTGATGATCTATTGAAGTCTCCTACTATTATTGTACTATTTCTCTCTAAAAATCCATGAGCTTCATGTATTTTGATAGTCTTTCATTGGGTGCACAGATATTATATTTATATCTTTGTGTTTTATTGCCTTTTGATCATTTTTCTCTCATGTTGAATTGTACCTAGAAGTCTATTTAATCTGAGATTAATATTGCTACTCCTGCTTTTTTTTTTTTTTGCTTTGAAGACTACTTTTGTCTTTAAGGTGTGTTGCTTATAAACAGCATATTGTTGGGTTCTGTTTTCTTATCCATTCTGCTAATCTGTCTTTTGATTGCTGTATTGAATCTATTTACATTCATTGTTGTTTTGATAGGTGTGGAGTGATTGCTGTCATTTTATGTGTGTGTGTTTGTATTGTTGGCTTGTCATTTTCTGTGCTGAGTTCATTTTGTGTTATTTTCCTTTCCTATTGTTTAACTGTTTACTAAGTCTTTGTGATTTCCCTCTTTATTTGAGTGGTTTTATTTTCTTTTAGGTTACCTTATTATTTCTTTCTACCCAAGTATGAAACAATGTAATCACTTTTAAAACCTGCTTGAATTTTTGTTTGGATGGTTCATATCTACATTATTCCCTCTATTTACTCTCATTATCTTCCTTGTGGATTGATATCTCCGGCTCTATCTTTTCAATCTTTGTTTCACTTTAATTACTACAATAAGTAATTATTGTGTGGTGTTGTCTAGTATGTTGATCTCAGATTGATGTCTGCTACTGCTGTTGATTCTCTGTCCAAAGAATATCCTTTAGTATTTTTCCAAGTTTGGTCTTGTTTTTACTAATCCCTTTAAGTTTTCCTAATATGGAAATGACCTTATATCTCCCTTGTATTTGAGGGACAGTTTTGCTGGATGTAAGATTCTTGGTTGGCAATTTGTCTTTTAGTCTTATATATGTGGTTCACTGCATGATTTCTTCTGACAAACCAGAGCTTACTTATTGCTTCCCCTTTGTATGTAATTTTTCATCCCCTCTCCTTTTTTTTTTGGAGCTGCCCTCAGTAATTTTTCCTTATCTTTGATTTTGAAAAACTTGACTATGACATGTTGTGGTGATTTTTCTCTTGTGGTTTAGCTTATTTGGGATCTTTCAGCTTCTTGTATGGTTATTTTTTCCCTCTTCCATGAAATTTGGGAAGTGTTCTTCCAGCAGCACTTGGAAAATTTTCTCTTATGTTTTTGTTTCATCCTGTTCTGGAATTCCTATTAAAAATTATAGTGTTCCTCATTGTCACACCAATGATCTTGCTATGGATCATTCTTTTCATAATTTGGTAATGCAAGAATTATTTTCAAGTTCACTGATTCAGGTCTCCATTGCTTCAATTCTATTGCTTTGCTCTTTCAATGTATTACCTATTTCTGATATCTTACTATTAAGCATCTGGATTTCTACTTGGTGCTTTTGTATGGTTTTAATTTTCTGATTGATTTCCCCCACTGCTCCTGAATTCTTCTATAATATTTCCCTATTTTCCTCATAGCTCATTTGATCTTTGTATCCATCTGTTATAAGTATCTAAGAATCCTTCTTCTGTATTCTTTTTCTGGTAGTTCCAATGCCTAATCTCCCCCAGGAAGGTATCTTGGCTCTATGTATTGTTCATTGGTTTTTGCCATCTCTCTTATTTCTTTAGATGGACTGTAATTGTTGTCTCTGAAATACTGTGTTTTTTATTTGTCAAATTTATGTATATTTGTTGACTGAGTGGTTGGTGATCTTTGTCTACTAGGTGAAACTATCAGTGTTGCAAGAGTGATTGGGTCATGTGCTGCTAGTTGTCGCCACCAGATAAAATGATAAAAGAATACTTTGATTTTTAAAAAGGTGACAGAGACAAATATACAACAGCCAAGACCAAGAAAACTTCTAGCCAACAAAGAAACACATCAACCAAAAAGAAAGTTTTTAAAAAACCCTCAAAACTAGAAATAATTAGTCAAATGTAGATATAAATTGAAATGAAAAAAGGTCCAGGACAAAGCCAGCTGTTGCTTCCTCTTTTTTTGTTATTGATATGTACTTATCAAGGTACTAATCTGGTGTGCACTATAGGAGTACAGCCTGTGAATATACATATCCCTCTGTTCTGTTGGTTTGAAAATAGCCCTAAACTAGTATATTCAGACCCAGGGCCCTGGGGTTTGTGAATATGTGCACACTGCTGTTCTGTTGCTTAAAAAAACCCAAACCCTTAAGCAGACAAGTTCAGGCCCAGAGCCAGGAGCCCTAAAATGTGCACGCTAGCTGCTGCACAGCTTTCAAAAATGACTCTAAGTTTGTTGTTTGGGGTTAGCACAGGGGAACCCACGCTTCTGGGCTGCCCTTTGCTCCACCACTTCAAAACACAGCTCTAAGTCAGCTTCTTGGGCCTAGGGCCCTGGTAGCCCCCATCAGCTCTACCCATGCTGAGCAGGGCCCTGCAGCCACTTGTGAACATGTGAATGTGACCTGAGACCTCTCCATGTTCCACGGGGTCATAGAGATCTGGGGATGATTCAGCCCCATCTATAGAAGCCTTCCAAGCTGTTGGCATTTAGCTTATCCAGCTTTTTGTTTCTTCTTCAGAGACTCTGGACTCCAATTTTTTCTTCTGTATCTGTTTTATGTTGTATATATTTTTGTTGAAATAGGGATTGCAAAATATGCCTGCTTAAATTGCTATCTTTACCTGAAGTCCCCCATTTATTTTGAAATTTTGTTATTTTAAATTGACAAAAAAAGGAACATAATGCACACTTGTGTACCCACTACCTTGCCTACAAATTCGTTGAGATCCCCTGTGTATGGCTGTTGACATTCCAGCTCTCACCCTGGCCCCCTAGAGATAACTACTACCTTGAATCTGGTGTTTGTTTGAATGCATATCTTTACATTTTTTTAGTGTGTGCCTACACAAAATTGGTTTTATTTTAAAACTATGTATCATCATACAGCTAATCTTTTTGTTGTTGTTGTTCAGTACTATTTCTAAGATATTTTCATGCTAATACATGTAGCTCTAAATCAGAAGTTGACAACTTTTTGGATAAAGAGCCAGATAATAAATATCTTAGGCTTTGCAGGACATAATGTCCATTGTAATGCAAAAACAACCAAAGAAAGAAGACTGTGTTCCCATTTATTTATGGAAACTAAAATTTGAATTTCATAGACCATGAAGGACTTTTTTAACCATTTAAAATGTAAAATAAAAAAGTAAACTCAAATATTAGCTCCTAGACAATAGTTTGACAATCTATTCTAGAATACATATTTTTATTACTATGGGGTAGGCTACTGTAGTCATCGTTTTCTTTTTAAAAAGTCTATCAAGTTCAAGGACTTCAGTAGGGACTGTTACAGATCGAACAGTGATCCTGTTACTAAGTTACTGTATAAGTAATCGAGATAAGACATTTTAGCCATTAATGGAGAAAAGAGGACATATGTAGAAATAAACAACAAAAGACACAAAGGGCTGTTAAGAGTGAATCAAAGGCTACTAAAAGGAAGACACTCCCCAAATCCCATTGCTGCAGTTGATTCCAACTCACAGTGATCCTGTAGGACAGAGTGTAATTGCTCCTAGGGCTTTTGATACTATACATCTTTACTGCAACTGAGAGGTTTACCTTTCTCCCATGGAATTTTTAGTGGGGTTGAACCCCAGTTTTGTGGTTAAAGGGGAGTCCACCCCCAAACCAACTGCCATTAAATTGATTCTGACCCTACAAAGGGTTCCTGAGACTGGAATCTTTATGGGATAGGCATCCTTGACTTTTTCGGAGGGTTTGAAATATTGAACCACAGTACCAACCATGGTTTTAGGAAGGGAAGTTGAGGCCAGATAATGGATTCGTGGATATAAAGCTTAGGAATTAAGGACTTTGTTCTGTAGGCAATAAAGACTTAATCTAACAGCCAATCTAACAGAGGGTAGATTAGAGATTCAAGGAATACATTACAATTCCAATAGTCCACGGAGTGGGGGAGAAGCAATGAGCTTTGGAAGCTGACTGAATATGGAGGGCAAGGAGGCATTTAAAAAATCACTACCATGGTTTTTTGTTTTTAAGAAGCGTTGGTGGTACAGTGATTAAGTGCATCCCTTAAGGCCTACCTTGTGTCTTGAGCATTCTAAAATGCAAATTTGAGTAGGCTGGTTCCCTGCTTAAAACAATACTATAACTTCTTAGTGCCTACCTAGAGTTGAAAATCTTTTGGTCTCAGGTCCTTTTACTCTTAAAAATTACTGAGAACCTTGAAGAGTTTTTGTGATGTTGTTCATTTCTACTGATTAGAAGTTAAGGACAAATTATTAATTTCCTTCAAAATAATAAGCTCATTATATGTGAATACATTTCTTAATAAAAATGACTATAACAAATGAGAACTGCAATAGTTTGTATTTGTGCAAATCTCTGATTGGCTTACAAGAAAACAGTTGGCTTCTAAACTCTTTTCTAGAGTCAAGCTATTGCAACACCATACATCCTCGATCCAGTGGGAACTTCACTGCACACGTAGCATGAGGATGAAAAGCCCAATAACCTTTTGCATTAGGAAAAATAATTTTGAGCTCACTGACCCTAGAGAGCATCTCAGGGAACCCAAGATTCTCAAGATCACACTTGGAAAACCACTGGCTTATGAGATAAATTTTAAGTTCTTTACCAAGTCCTCCCTTCCAGAGTCGGGCTTCCATTTGCTAATTTCAACATCATCACTGTCCTCCTCGCTAGTGGCCTTGACTCAGCGCCCATTCATGGCAATCTGCTGCCTATCAGGACTATGGGCCCTGTGCCATCACCAGGGCCATTGGTCTGCTTGAGTCCACTGTGTGACTTTGAATTGTGCCTTGCAGTTTAGGGGGCTCATCTTCTAGCACTCTGACAGTCTGTTATTAGGAACACGGGTGGTGTGGGTGTGGTAGTTACACATTGGGCTGCTAACTGCAAAGTCAGCAGTTCAAAACCACCAGCTGCTGCATAGCTACTCCTGTAAGAAGTTAGTCTTGGAAACTCACCGGGGCAGTTCAACCCTCTCTTATAGGGTCGCTCTGAGTCAGAAACGAACGGCTGTGAGTTTGGAGTCTTATTATCCATCGGGTTTTCATCAGCTTTTAAAAGCAGGTAACAACTTTTTTCCTCGTGTCGTAGTCTAGAACAGTGGTTCTCAATCTTCCTAATGCCGTGATCCTTTAATACAATTCCTCAAGTTGTGGTGACCCCCCCATCATAAAATTATTTTGCTGTTACTTCATAACTGTAATTTTGTTACTGAAAGGGTCCTTCAACCCCCAAAGGGGTCGTGACTCACAGTTTGAGAACCACTGGTCTAGAAGCTCTGTTGAAGCCGGTCTACCCTAGGTGACCCTAATTGATATGCAATAATGCAATGACAATTCATAGCAACGCACAAGTCATCACAGTACAACAAATTGCCAGACCCGAGGCTCAGAGGCGAAGTTAAGATCCTGGCTAATATGACTCCCAGTGTCATCCTCTTAACCCCACTCCTCTTCCCCGCTTCCTCCCAGGCCTATCAGAATGTCTCCCACATGCAGTCACACCTCAGGACTTAGCAGCTCTAATGGTACTCTTTCCCATCTGCAGAGATGGCCTGGTGGTGTAGTGGGCTCCATGCCGGGTTGCTAACTGCTAATAATTAGGTAAGCATTTTGAACCTACCAGCTGTGTGTGGGATACAGATGAGGCGTTCTGCTCCTTTAAAGATTTCCAGTCTAAGAAACCCACAGGAGCAGTTCTCCTGTGTTCCATAGGGCCGCTGTGAGTTGGAATCGATGATGGCAATGAGTGTGTTGCCTCCCCCACCGTCTAAAACCAGCTGCTTCCTCTGCTCAGGGCCAGTTTGATGTGTCTGGCTCGGGTTGCCTCCTTTGACCCACTCTCTCCGCGCTGACCGCTCCCTGCAGGAAGCCTCCCTTCACCAGCTGGGCGATCTTGGCCAAGTACTTGTACCGCCCAGAGCTTCAGTGTCTTCACTGTCACCATATGGATACTACAGGGTGAATGTGGTGATTTAACAGAAAATTGAAGCATAAAAGGGCCGGCCACATCAAGAATTCAATTTGTATTTGTGGAATGGGAGAAACCATGAATGCTTACTTCCAACGTGGCGTGGCACCACGGTGAATTTGATGCTCACAACAATCCTGTGGGGTAGGCTGAGGGCTCTCATTGGGCCCTTGGGGTAGAGATGCGAGGTCATCCAAGGTCACCCAAAGCTAGTCATTCGCAAGGCGGGGGCTCGAGTCCCCATCGGGCCCCCTCTTCGCTTTCGGCTCCGGCCAGAGGCTCGCGGCACGGTTCGCGGTCTCGCATCTCCCCCGCCGGCCTGCGCGCGGTGTCGGTGCAGGTTAATCCGCCGCAGAGGCGGGTTTCCTAGCCCAGCCCGCGCCCCCGAGCCCTCGCCAGGCCTCAGTTTACCCTCGAGCGAGTCGCGGACCGCAGGGCCAGGGGCGGACACGCGCCTCCCGTGCGCGAGGAAGGTGGGTGGCAGGCCCGGCCGGGTCCGCTCGGCGGCGCCCTCCGCCCAACGCAGCGCCCAGCCCCCCGCGCGCGAGCCCAACGGCCGAGGCGCGCGCCGCCTCACGGCAGGAGGCGCGGGGGCGGGGCGGGGCGGGGCCGGGGGGAGGGGAGCCCCCGCCCCCGCCCCGCCGCCCCAGCTCGGGCCGCCACCGCCGCCTCAGTCGAGCCCCCCACCGCCCGCCCGCGGCTCTCCGAAGCCGCCCCCCGCCCTCCGCCTCCCCCCGTCCGCCCTCCCTGCGCAGCAGAAACATGGCGGCGGGAAGGGAGTGATCCTCTCAGCGCCCCGCGTTGCCGCCGCTGCGTCCGCAGGTAAGCGCCCCCGTCGCCGCCGGGCACGTCCGGGCAAGCCTGCGCCCTGAGGGGTCCGGGCCACCAGGGGCCGCCCCGCGGAGAGGGCGGCGGCGCGAGCTGCCCCGCCGCTGCCCCCGCCCCTGCGGGCCCGGAGTCTGTCAGTCTGTCTTTCCGGGTCGCCGTCGGGGTCCGCCTGGCCCTCGCGCGGCCCCCGCGCGTCTCCGGCCGCTGTCAGCCCGGCCCGGAGCTCCAGCGGCCGTGTCTGCCGCTGTGTCCGCGCTGGCCGGCCCTGCGTCCGCCCGGCGGCCCTGCCGCGGGAGGGAAGCGCCGGGACTGGGGGACCTTCGGCGGGCCGGCCCGGCGGGCGGGCGGGCGGGCTGTCAGTGCGAGCGTCGCTGGGCCCGGCCGTCGGGGCCGGGGTTGGCCGGGGAGGCCAGGCGGCTTGCCCAGGGCCGAGGGGTGGCGTGGAGGTCCGTCAGCCCGCTCGGACGCTGGGCGGACTCCTGCGGGCCTTCGCCGGCAGGGACCGCGGTCCGGCCGGGACCTGTCAGCCGCCCTCCTCGGGGCTGGCTCCCGCGGCGACACCGCGCCGGGCCGCTCGCGTGTGCCGCCTGCCCCGGAGCCCCGGCGGAAGCGGGCGGGGGAGCGGCTGGCAGCCCCCGCGGGGCTCCGAGGTGAGCGCGCGGCTGGCGGGGCGGGGGGGGGGCAGGACACGTGGACCCCGCCGTGGACAGGCCCCTGGGAGAGCGGAGGAGATACGGTGAACCCCGGCACCTCGCCCGGCGGGAAGGGCATTTCAAAGTCCGCAGAGTCGGCCTCTTCCACACCTAGCCAAAGTATCTTTGAAACCCCGAAAGCCAACCTAGAAATTTGACCAACCTACTCAAGCCCCGCCAGCCATGGGAAACGAATCCTTTCCCCAAGGAAACCCGTTTTGTTCCTGCCCAGCTTTGGTTCTTAGATTCTTTTCTCAGGTTGGGTTGAAAGAAACAGCTGCTTCCCGTTTTTTCCCCAAGTTCTCAACACCCCCCCCCCTCCCGTGGACAGCAGCTTAGAAATTGAAGACAGTAATCAACTCCCCACCCCCACCTTTCTGCTCCATAATTCCAGTTCCATCCTCTGTCTCTCCAACGCGGTGCTTCTCAGATCTCTTCTCTTAATAGGCTCTATAACCTCTTTATTGGAAAGCTTCTTAATAGGAGCAAGGTGACAAAATCTAACCGAGTCAGCTTTTCGAATCCCTTCCTCATTTCTGTGCTGGATTTTGAACTTGACGAAACGGATACCCACTGTTTGCGCAAGAGAACTGAAAGAGGACCTGTTTTGCCCTACAATCTGGGCTCCTTCCCTTTGAATGTCTGTAAGCACGTTATCAAATGAATTAATGTATATCAAAGCTTTTTAATGCACAAAGGACTATGCAAATGAAGAGCTTATTAGGTTTGCTCTGAATAGGATTGAGACCTTGGTCCGGTGCCAAAGTACAATATAATATTTGGTTGGAGGGGAAAAAGCTTGATTACTTTGAACTCTTTATTTCTAACGGCCAGTAGACAGCCTAAGAGTCACTGGAAAAGATCGCTTTTCATTGCTCATTTACCAGCATTATTATGTTTTTGTACTTTTTTCCCCCTCCACTTAGTCTTGGTGGTATGTGGGCTTCTTTTTTTAAAAAAGGATCTTCTTATCAGCCTCCAAATTCCCTGCAGGTTATTAATTTTTAGCCCAGTAGAGATATGATGGCCTGTAGATAAAATGCCAAGCTCTTGTATCTGGGACCTTGTTCAAGTTCTAAGCATACTCTCACTGTGTCTGACATAGTTCTAGACAAGCACATACCAGCATTAGAATAGATTATTTTTGTCCTTTTTTAATTTTGGTCAATGGATTTGAAGTTTGCAATACATATGTCAAGTTTAGTTTTTTGGTATGTTTGTGTTAAGAAGTGGCTTTGCTTAAGTTGGGTAAAAAAATTGTACTGGACCATCCTGTAAAGATCTGTACAGATCCAAGAAAGGTAAATTTTCTTGCCCTTTAAAAGTATTGGAGTTAAAATTATTGGAGGGGGGAACCTCTGTGACTATATCGTTGAAAATGTGAACGTAGCATATTCTAACCATCACCCTACACTTATGAATCTGCTCTGTGCCACGCACCATGCTGCGAGCTGTGCTTTGTTGCGCATACAGAGGAGATCTCATTTGTGACTGCATGAATGTGCAGAGCTCATGGTGAGAGGTCCAGCATGGTGCTGAGGTTTTGGATTTGGTTGAGTTGGGGGATGGTAGTAAGATTTACACAAAACACTGGATGGTGAGTTCAGTTTTAGACACAAAGCTTTAGCAATTTTTTGAATTCTCTTAGATCAACGAGGACCTGTAATGGGAGTGAGCTGGAATAATCTGAGTCTGGGCAGAAAGTGGAATGTTGGAGTTTAGTAGTCTGGTGTAGAATCATTCTAGGTGACAACTAGGTCCGTGTGTGGGTAGCTTAACTAGAACAGAGGGAAAGGTCAGTCAGTAAAGCTGAGTATGACGTGGAGCTATGAAGCCAGTACATGGAGTCATCTGTGTGGCAAGCGATTTAGGATGAGAGGAACAGAGTACAGTTGTGACCAGGTGCAGTGCATGTAGGGGATTAATCAGGCGGGTGATAGATGGCAGATGAGGAGGTGGGATAGAGTGTGATCTAGCCAGATCCAATAAGCCTCACTGGAGGAGGAGTGTTTAATTATAGAGTGGGGAGATAATGGATTTTGACTTTTCCTTCCTAGAAGTTCTTTCCATCTTTACTTAGGACTCATATTAATCACTCTGTCTACTCAGAAGAGACCGCTCTAAGAAACTCAGAGGGCAAATACTCTGTATAGAATTCTTTCTGCTAGTATTTGGTGGCAAAAGACAGCAGGAGATTTTTCCTCAGATTATCAGTGGGTGGATCGGAAACAGTCAGATAAAATAATGAGGATATACCCGTGGCTTCTGGGAAAAATATAGTGGAAAGATCCTAGATGTTAAATTTAAAAAGACTTATGATTCAGGTCTAGGTGCTGCCCTACTTCTAGCCCCATACCAAACCAAATCATTGTCATCAAGTTGTTTCCTCCTCATTGTATAGACCCTGCATATGGTTTCTGGTACTGTAAAGCTTTATGGGAGCAGACAGCCTCATCTTTCTGTGGAGGCGTGGCTGGTGGATTTGATTGCTGACCTTGGAGTTAGCTGCATACTGTTTCTTTACCCCACAGTATCATCCCAGCTCCCTTACCCTTATAACTGTAATGAAATTGCTTAACCTCTCTGAATGTCAGTGCCCATTTCAGAGTGTCAAAAAGATTAAATGAAATAATATATATAAAACTACTAGAAAAGCAACTGGTAGTCAACTCTAAGGAGCAGTGCTGCTTTGCTCTGAAAGGTGACTATGAGTTGGCATCAACTTGATGGCAGTGCGTTTGGTTTGGTTTTGGTAAGCATATGTTAGTTCCTTTCCACCTATGTTTAAGAAACCTAAGCTCTGTTAGCAGAAATGAAGCAACTGCCTAAATTATAAGGCAGAATGCAGTTCATACTTAGTTATCTAGTGCTGCTGTAACAGAAATGTCACAGTGGGCAACTTGAACGGATAGAAGTTTATTTTCTCATAGTTCTTCAGGCTAGTCGTCTTAATCCAGGGTGCTGGTTCTAGGGGAAGACTGGCTAGGAGCACTGGTGGGTTAGTGGTTAGGCATTGGGCTGCTGACCACAAAGCTGAAAGTTTGAAATTACTTGCTGCTAACAAACTACCATCAGGAGAAAGAGGAAGCTTTCTACTCTTGTAAAGAGTTAACGTCTTGGAGATTCACAGCGTCAGCTCTGTCCTGTCCTATGGGGCCACTTTGAGTATTGACTCAATAGCAGAACTTTGGTTTGGGGTTTTGAAGTAGCAATACACAGCCGAAGACATGTTGGATAGAGAGCACATCCCTCTTCTCAAGTGCAGGACCAGTTCTCTCAACTCATCTCACCAGCCAGCCAGCCAGCCAGCTCCATCTCTGTCATGCAGGCTTCCTCTCTGCCCCAGAGGACAGGACCTTCTACCATCCTGCTGTCAGCTTCTCCTTTGCGAACTGGTCCATCTCATAGCCACCGTGACAGTTTGGTTCAGCTCTTTGAGCTGCAGTCCTCATAGCATGTGTCTGCCATCGCTTACCAGCTCTGCCACTCTCTCCTCTGGGCCGCTCACAGCCTTCAGTGTTACAGCCCATGGCCTGAGGCACAGCTCCTATGAGGTTCCATGCCTCCTCTCTGACTGCTTTTGTTTGCAAACCTCTGTGTAGTTGGTTGGATATATAAGCACATTCCTCTTCCCTTTCAAGGCTTGACTTCCCCACCAGGGGCACAAACTGACCAATCCTTTCTTTGTAGGCCACAGGTAACTCATTTGCAAAGTAGGCTAGTCACTTCATTTTGCCTGTGTTGTTATGTACCACAAGTCAGTTCCTACCCACAGCGTCCCTTTGTATAACAGAATGAAACACTTCCCAGTCCTGTGCCATCCTCACTATTGATTTTATGTTTGAGTCCATCGATGCAGCCTCTGTGTCAATCATCTCATTGAGGACCCTCCTCTTTTTCCCTGCCCCTCCACTTTACCAAGTATGATGTCCTCCTGGGACTGGTCTCTCCTGATCTGGCTCCTTTTGTATTTGAATCTTCTTAACAAGTCTCCCATCTTGAAATCTTACAAATAATATTTTAAGCCATCCAATACCCTGCCTATACTTCATACTTAAATTTTTGGTATTATGTAAACTTGAGACATATAAACTTTCATCTCTTAATTCACTAAAGCATTCTGGCTTTGGTCTCCATCATTACGTCATAATAAGCCACAGCTTCTTTATTTCAGAATTGAGGTAACAATAGTATCTTCCTCAAGATTTTTGTTCAGTGAGGTAATTTACATGGAATAGCACAGTGTCTAGCACATGGTAGGAGTATTGTAAGGAGCCCTGGGGGCGCAGTCTGCTTCCACAAATATTACAGCTCTGGAACCCCTGTGAAGCAGTTCTACTTTGTCCTGTAGGCTCATTATGTGTTAGAATCAACTCTACATTCATATAGGTTATCATTATTGCTACTTAGAGTGTCTTGCTTGCTCCTCATATATGAACAGGTGATAGTTTCTTATTTTGCCAATAAAGCAACCTGAGATTTAAAGATTTAGAAACTTGTCCAAATCACACTGTCAGTATCAGAGCTCCTGAAAATGCCCTGAGCAGAGTCACCAGCCACTTCCTAGCCACCTAGTCGCTTTCAGGGATGCAGCTTTCAGACCTTACCAGCAGCATTTCACATTCATGATCATTGCCTGTTCCCTAAAGCTTTATTTTTCCTTTGTAGCTGTCTTACATTAAAAACTTTGTTTAAACTAGTGGTTCTCAACCTGTGGGTTGTGACCCCCTTGGGGGTCAAACGACCCTTTCACAGGGGTCACCCGATTCATAATAGTAGCAAAATTATAGTTATGAAGTAGCAATGAAAATAATTTTATGGTTGGGGTCACCACAACATGGGGAACTGTATGAAAGGGTCGAGGCATTAGCAAGGTTGAGAACCACTGGTTTAAACACAAGTTTGTGTAGGACAGATCAGTTCTAACTGTCCCCTGGCTGGGAGTATCATAGATTCAGTTATCTGTTTATTGGAGCATTCTGTTGAGCTTATACTCTATACTAGGCACTTTGGAGACAAATAGGAAATATCCGGTGCTTTAGAGGCATTGATATCCTACTGGAGGAGATTAAAATGATCATTGTAAGTGCTGTTGGTGTAGTGGTAGATATGGAAGCAGATGTGGAAGATGTACCCCATCTTTCTCCCATGAGGCAGCCGCTGGTGAGTTAAGAATCCACCAACCTTCAGGTTAGCAGCCGAAATCTCAACCATGGTGCAACCAGAGTTCTTCTTTGTAGTGTGATAGGATATCGCACATCTTTAGTACATCCAACCCAGGAGTTAATATCCAGTATTGCCCAGGAGTTTCAGGGATGATGTAGGTAGCATTGGGTAGGTGAAGTGAAGGAGAATAATTAATTAAAATTGCATAGTATTGAAGGGTGTGGTAACATTTTTTCCATTGAATTTGAACCTTGTAATAACCTTCGTAGTTAGGATGATAAATCATTATCAACTCTTTCTAAAAGGAACTGAGATGGATTAAATGAGTCCAATGTCAAACAACTAGTATATTTAAGAATGATGATGTAAAATCAGGTCTCCTTATGTTTTGTTCAGAATGATTCATTGCCTTCTATTACCTCCTTTTAAAGACCCCATGCTGTCTGAACCTTCTGCTGGTTCTGCTATAAGTCATCATGTATTAAATTTCTTAAATATGAAGCATATAAGGGCTGTAGCATTATTTTGTCTCTTTGTATTACTATACATATATTTGTTAGCTTATGAAGTTAAAATATATACATTTTGCATATTAATTGTTATCTCTATTGCTTGTTGACTTATAGGCACATTTCCCAGTGTCATCATATTATAATTGCTTTATACTCGTACTTATGTAGACTTCCCTCTGGGGCATTCAAACCTGATGGAAATAAAGTCTGTTTTCAGCAATATGTTTTGTAAGGTATAATAGAAAACGTAAGACCCAGTGTACTTGCTCTTGGTAATATTTAAGAAGAAAACAACTAGGTGTCTTAGACGATTTGGAATTTTAGACTCCAGCTCTGATTTTGTGATGTCCTGCTGTGTCTTTACTTGCCTCAAGGAACTTCTGGAACATGGCCAGACCAGACTATATTTATTTATTTTTAAATAAATGAATTTAGGAGTGTAAAAGCATATAAAATTTAATGTGTTTCAGACTAGAACTGCCTTCAATATGGTTTTTATGACTGTGATAATTTGGAAGTAGATCACTAGATTGTTCTGAGGCGTCAATGAATAAATAGTTCAAGCCACCAACAGTCCATTAGTTCCTAGCTCAGTGCTTAACCATTGGCACTCCCCTGAGACTCTTAACCAGGATTGCATATGACGTAGGGGTTCCTTATTGGGCTGCTAACCTCAAGGCCAACAGTTAGAAACTACCAACAGCTCTGAAAAAGATGAGGCTTTCTACTCCCATAAAAAGTTGCAGTTCTGGAAACCCACAGGGCAGTTCTAGTCTCTTATAGGGTCACTATGAGTTGGAATTGACTCAGTGGCCATAAGGGTTTACAAAAATTTTTTTGTTGTTGTTTTTAAAACTTTTTTATTTAGCTACTTTCCAGCATTAGATGATATTGTAATGATCAATCTCCAGTATTTCTTAGACGAGAAGGTAAGAGTCCTTAAAAGCAGCATGGTACTGCAAAGAGTTTTGGCTTGGTGCTTAGGAATCTACATTCAAGCCTCAGCCTGTCATTCATTGGCTCTGTATGAGCCCCTAATAAATTGTTAAAATTAAAAAAAAAAGAATACGGTAAAGAAAGATGGATGGTCGAGGCATGTCTGACCTCTGCCTCATGGTAATTGACTTTGGGCTGTTGTAGAGATGAAGTCTCTCCTCCTGTAGCCAATGGTGGTCAGAAATGACCTCTGTGCTGTTTTCTCCGTCATTGCATCACATGGTAACCTGGAAAAGCAAATTAGGTAAAAACTAAGGATCTGAATTAATAGGGCCTTTAGTTAGTAAAAATGTATCAGTATTGGACTATTAATTATAACAAATGTAATATATTAATGCAAAAAGTTAGTAGGGGAAACTAGGTGAAGGGATTATGAGGACTATCTTCCTATTTTTTTAAAAACCGTTCTAAAATAAAAAGACTTAATATTAAAATAATTGTAGATGTTATTTTGGGGGGATTTAATCAGACAAACCTTTTTTTTTTTTTTTTTTAAGGCTTTTGACTTTCTGCGCAGATTGCCAGGCTTTCCTATTTAAGTTGGGGGTCTATGTACCCAGAACCGACTTTCAAACTCCCCAACTTTTAGCCCTCAAATTTCCATACTTCCAATTTAACTACTACCTCCATTAATGAGCACATAAAAATTTGTTGTTTGGAGTAAATTCCTTTACCTTCAATAACAAAACAGTATGTGAGTTGTGGTGTAGTGTGTGGTGTTTTTATTGTTTCATTTTTTCCCTTTTTTCTTTACTTTAAGGAGAACATTAATTCTTTTATTTCAAAATTGTGTATTTAAATTCTTTAAAAATCATTTTATTAGGGACTCATACAACTCCTATTACAGTCCATACATACATCAATTGTGTAAAGCACATTTGTACATTCGTTGCCCTCATCATTCTCAAAACATTTGCTCTCCACCAAAGCCCCTGGCATCAGGTCCTCATTTTTTCCCCTCCCTCCCCACTGTTTGTTTCATTTTTAATGCTGACCTTGATACTAGGGTACATTAATTGTTTTCTTTAAAATTGTGAGTTGAATTTGGTAAAATGGTAGCTAATGTTTTGTGGACTTCTTTATTCCCAACACGAATATTTATTTTTGATATGTTAAATGTCTCTAGTGACATTTAAATTGTGGGGCTGAGGAAAGAAATTTTATTTTAAGCAATTTACTAGTTAGCTGGTGTTTCTGCTTATTAGTTATTAATAAAAACCTATGTATAGGTACCTAATGCTTATGAAGTGCTCAGTGCATGTTAGTTAAATCCAAACTTGAATAGACTATTTAATTATACTTATTTTTTTCAAGATGTTCTTTACTTTGTATTGAGAGAGAATTATATTTTATCCTAACTATATATTGGAAGTAGTTTGTTGTTTGATGGATAGCGCCACTGCTAATAAACCAAAAAAGATTCTTAAGTAACTTTAGTGATCAGACTAGTTTGACAATTCCTGCTTTATTTCATAGTTTTACGTCTTGCCTTTCTATGAATTAAAGAATATGTACGAGATGCTGAAAGGCAAGGCAACATCTAAAACTTGGTGTTTCTAGTGTATACCAAGGATTCTTTCTGGTACAGCGGTGGGTTCATGAAAGCAAACAAAAGTTAATTGTCATCAAAGGGATTGTAACTCAGTGGTGACCCATTGTGAGTAGAGTGGAACTACACGTCATAGGCTTTTTCATGGTGGTGACCTTTCTGAAGCAGATTGTCAGGCCTTCCCTCCAAGGTGCCTTTGGGTTGGTTTGAACCAGTAACTGTTGAGCTAGTAGTTGAGTATGGAACCCTTTGTACAGGGACTTAAGTACATATTAAAGAAACATGGTAAGACTGTCTTTCCTCTGTCTCACTGAGACTGCTTTTTTATAGACTAGGGAAGGAGACAGCCTAAGCCAATAATCTCCCAATTTGCCTGTTTCTGGATCATCTGACCATTTATTAGGAAATTATAGATACTATGCCCTGGAGATTTTTACAGTATATTTGGGATGGTGCCCCTGGTGAGTCTTTTGAGATATTCAGTGCACCTATTTGCTAATGAACCAGGAAGCAAGAAAACCACAGACTCGTGGAAGTTTACTTAAAACTCCATACCATCAAGTCAGTTATCACTCACATCGTTCCTGTAGGACAGGGTAGAACTGGCTCTCTGGGTTTCCAAGATTGACTCATTATAGGAGTAGAAAGCCTTGTCTTTCTCCCCAAAAGTGACTGGTAGTTTTGAACTGTTGACCTTGTGATTAGCAGCCCATTGCATAACCCACCACACCACCAGTGGAGGCGTGGTTAGATTAATACAGTGACAGCAGATCTGGCTCATGGCTGCAGAGTTGAATGAATCCTAGGTCAACAGTTAATATCGTAGGCCACTGATATAGGTCCAAGGATCAGCAGGCTGTTGGCTCAAGTCCAAAGTACCAGAGTTTGATGTGACAGATGCATGATTCAATCCAACAAGCTTAAATAGGAGTAGACCACACCCCTTAAGAAACTTCCTTTCAGTAGTAGCAGGGCTGTGACTTAAGTAAGGAGGCTTCATTCCTCCTTAATCCTTAGAACTGCTTTGCTGCCAGCAGCAGATCCCATCGTTGGAGTTAATTACACTGATGAGTCATATCATGGAGGATGAAAAACAAAATTCCAACTTTGTGTCATCAAATTAATTCTAATTCATAGTAACCCTAGAGGACAAAATAGAACTGCCCCAGGTGGGTTAATTCTTTACAGGAGTATAAAGCCTTATCTTTCTCCCTTGGAACAGCTGGTAGTTTCAAACTGTTGACCTTGTGTTTAGTAGTCCAAGCATAACCACTATGCCACTCAGGGCTTACCAGGCCCTAACTGCCAAACAACTGAGAATTCTGGCTTAGCCAAGTTGACACAAGACCCAATTACTACACTACATTCAAGAGACAAAGACATTTATTATTGAGAAAACTTGTCTGTGGTCATACACTAGCTACAGAGAAATGTTTCAACACGTTTTGTTTGGAATAAACCTGTGCATGTATGAACCCAAACCCTGGTAGCAATTCTTTTTGACTTACCCTCATCTATGTATGCATGTTTGTATGTGCGTGTATCTATGTCAATCCATCTCATTGAGAGTTTTTATTGTTTGTGGATTCTCTACTTTTCTGAACATGATGCCCTTCAGTGAGATGGATTGAGACAGTGGCTGCAATAATGAACTCTAGGATAGCAATCAATGATTATGACAATAGTGCAGGACCAGGCATTATTTTGTTCTGCTTTACGTGGGTCACTATGAGTCAGAGCCAACTCACTGGCACCCAACAACAGCAAGAACAACAGCAAAAGCAGCAGCATATATTTATGTATATATGTGCGTGTCTTAGCTATCCCTGATAACTGCTTTTTAAATGCAACTATGATACTAAACACTGAATGAAAAAGTGGCATATGTCATTTTAGCAGAATGAGATGAACTGGATTATAACCTTTTTAGTGGATATAGGTTATTAAGATTTGTACTATAGACCACATTTTCTGCAGACAGAATCTCCTGCATATTCTACAACAAAGAAAATGAACCAGTGAACTTAATTGTTTCAACAATCAATGTAAAATTCTGTTGATCTCGTACCACAAAATTTAACTTTTACCAATTTTACTTAAAAGAGCTCATACTTCAATTTTAGTATTTGTGTTGTAACAAGTCCTATAATTATAAATGACAGAAAGATGTCATAAAAGAAAGTTTAGCAATCAGAAAGCAGTCTTACTCCTGGATGCCCTTTTGATTTGTGTGCATTTTATTTTTGGCTGGCACATTCTCACACACTGGTGCTAGCACTGCTTTCATTTACTCTGCCAGTTCCCTCAACTGTGGCTCCTGCATTTCCTTATGTCCTGTCTGCTTGAAATCAAAAGGCCTTTTCTTAGGACAACTGCTTACCCTGCTTATTGGGTAACCCATTCCAGTGTATTCGCATTAAGGTGACTATAGTGGTCCTTGTGAAGTAGTGAGTACATCGTAGGGTTTCGGTCATCGATCCCGCTCTGTCCTGGGTCTGTTTCCCCAACCTTATTTGTATCTAGCTGCACTATCAAATAAATTTATTTGGTTTGACTTAATATTAAGGACCCCTCATGGCTTAGTGGTTAAGTGCTCAACTGATAACCAAAAGGTCATCGATTTAAACCCATCAGCCCCTCTGGGAGAAAGATGTAGCAGTCTGCTTTAGTAAAGATTACAGCCTGGGAGACCCCATGGGGCAACCCTAGGTCCTATAGGATTGCAGTGAGTTAGAATTGACTTGATGACAATGGGTTTGGTTTGAGGGTTTTGTATTATCTCGGGAGAACAGCCTTAAATCATTGCAGGACTGCTCTGGCCTTCAGAAGCCGTGGAATCAAAGGCCTTCAAATCCCCTACGGATAGTGATTTTTAGTTTGACAGACCTCCCTTCTGCCATAATGTCTGAAACGGGCTCTTGTTTCCCTCTCCTGCACACTCTTGTAACTCTTGCTGCTGTCAGGATGAAGCTAGAAAAGCCCCAGTGGCACTTCAATTAGCCCTAAGACAGGCAATTGACCCTTAGGTGATGTATTACATAATGAGCTCTTTACCATTACTTCTAATGGACATCTGTGGTTTTAGGTTTTCAGTTATTTTTCAGAGAACACATTCTTTCCCTATGAAGGTTAATGAAGACCTATACTTACATTTTAAAAAGTCCTCTTAGTACCAATCATAGTACTTGCATGTGTCTTAGAAAATACAATGTAACTACTGTTTTGCATTGGAAAAGGTACATCTATAGCACTAACAGACTAGATAAGTGATAAAGAAGAGCGGTTAGTTGCCAGGGCTGTCATTCCAATTTGTTTTGCTTGCACTGAGCTCATTAATAAAGTGCCACAGTGGTAATATAAAAGTAATGAACCTTCTGGAGGCCCAGCTGGGGCACGGAGTACTAGCAGGGTCCTTCAGGGGAACCACCATTGTTGTATACAGTCCATTTTAAGGGCTTAAGCCTTTCCCTCCCTCTCCAATCCACCCCCACCTTTTTTTCTTTTCCTTCGAAACATTTATGCTTTGTAGAGCCTCAATCCTTGGTACCTTCTGAGTGTATTTGAGTTCAGTCCAACAAGCATGCATCTGATGCCTACTGTTGCTGCCAGGCAGTATATTAGACCCTAGGAGTGTAAAGAGGAATACAACATCTTTCAGGGTTTCACTATCAAATAAGGGGGAAATGATATTTAAACAAATAATCATAATACAGTGTTTTAACGCCATAAGTATGAGCCAGATACACATGTAGCATAAAAGGGGGAATGGTTATCTGGAGAAAAGAGGGCTCTCACTGATTTCTGGGTTACATTTAGAAGGATG
The DNA here is from genome assembly GCF_050624435.1 of Tenrec ecaudatus. Lineage (NCBI taxonomy): Eukaryota > Metazoa > Chordata > Mammalia > Afrosoricida > Tenrecidae > Tenrec > Tenrec ecaudatus. The sequence continues at coordinate 65,579,290 of NC_134530.1, read as the reverse complement.
AGTTGATATATTGAATGTAGGAGTATAGTGGGAAATGGCCTGATTGCAGATCTTATGGAGTAATTTGGGGAGAAAGGGTAAAAAGGAGGAGATGGATAGTAGACAAACCTAGGGAAGTGGTCAGGGGTCAAATCTTAAAAGATTTATGTTTTTAAAGGGCTTTTCATCTTATGCTAAGGACTTTAGTGGACTTCATCCTGGAAGTTGCATGGGGGCAGAGAAGCAACATGAGCAAAATTTAATTAGAAAGAGGTACTTGGGTTGGCAGCCATAGTAACCCTATATAGGATCTCCATGATGGTAAATCTTTTCAGGAGCAGATAGTCTCACCTTCCTTTTTTGGAACTGGTGGGTTTGAACTGCTTATCTTGAAGTTAGCAGCCCAGTGCTTATTTTACAGTGCCACTAGGTCTGACTCCTAAATTGTTTCAAATACATAACTCTCTGAACAACCCTTTTTGAAGTTTCTTCATTGGTGAAATAGAATCATGTTCATCTCTTGTTGAGGGTTGTGATAAATCAAGTGAAATAACATACACAGGGAAGAGCTTAATATAAACATTAACTGGTGATATGTTTCAACTTCTGTTCTTGTTTTAGGTATTTCATACAAGGTAATGTCAATCATTTTTACTTTTACTACTCTGCCCCCACAAAATAAATCAGAAAGCTTAAAACATGTTCTACTTACATTAAGGTTCATATTTCAGAATTTTCTAAGCATTAAAAAATTAAGATAGGTAATTTTTTTCCTTTCCTGCAACTGGAAAACTTGCAAGACTCTTAATTGGAGAATCAGGCTTAGTAATCTTTTTTTGAGTTAGTGATAAAAAGGCTGGAACCCTAGATCAAGAATTGAACTATTTAGCAGAGAAGTAGCTGCAGATTTTACTCTGCATTCATATCTTCCATTGCTTAATAGGAATAATGTATGTAAGTAGTTTTTCCAGCCACCTTGCACTTCTTTAATCTTAACATTCTTTCTTTAAGTAAACACTTATTAACCACCCACTTTTTTAAAAGTACCTACTGTTCAAGATGCTGTGTTGCAACAAATATAGAAATTAATCAGATCAGGTTTCTAACTTAAAGAGTTATGGTGTTAAAAGAACTGTGAAAGATGTCTACAAATAACTGTAATGCTCATAGGACAATATATGAATCAGAAACTGAAAAGTACAAAGGACATTGAAACTAAAAGTTGTTTATATTTTGTGTAATATGTGAAGAGTTGTTTTATATTGCAAAATATATTTCAGATTATTCTCATTAGTTAAAGCCTCTCTACAACTGAAGCTGAATCACTCTTCTGAAGCCTATGGAAAATACATGTTAGATATAGATTTCAGCTGGGTTGTTTTGTTAGTATGTATGTGTTTTTAGCCTGTGTATACACATTTTGAAGGAGTCCTGGTGTCATGGTGGTTACATGTTGGACTGCTAATTACAAGGTCAGTCGTTCAAAAGCACCAACTGCTCTGCAGAAGAGGCTGTCTACTACCATAAGAGCTGTAGTTTCAGAAACCCACAGGGGCAGCTCTCTTTTGTCCTATAGGGTAACTATGAGTCAGAATTGACTTGATTGCAGTGAATTTGGCTTTGGTTGGTACACATTTTGATCCCAGACTTGATCAGGCTTACTACTTAATATTCATTGACATCCAAGTAATTTGGTTAGGTTACTTTCTGAGCCTACTGTGTGTGCGTGTCTGTGTAAAAGGGAGATAACCCGTTGCTGTCTAATTGATTCTAACTCACAGTGACCCCATTTGTTACAGAATAGAATGCTCTGTGGGATTGTCTTGGTTGTAGTTTTTACAGCAGCAGGTTACCATGCTTTCTTCCACTGTACCACTGGATGGTACCAACCTTTGGGTTAGTAGTTGAGTGTAGACCATTTGCACCACCCAGAGATGTACAACAGGCATAACAACATCCAACTTTAAGATTGTTGTGATGGAACGGTCTTATACATAAAAGCCACTACTGGAAATCAATGTTTACTCTTTACTTCAGTCTCTTTGCTCCAGGCTACTCTCTATTGCTCATTGTTGAGCTTTGAGATAGCAACTTCATTGAAATATTTTAAGTTTTTGTTAAATTTGTGAAAAATTTCAAACCTACAACAAAATTTAAAGGGTTTTGCCAAGCAGCAACCTCATAAAAACCACCTAGATTTTACCATTACTTTTAAATCACATATCTGTATAGTCTTGTTGGCACAGTGGTTTAAGCATTGGGCTGCTATTGGCAGTTTAAATACCAGGCACTTGGGGAGAAAGATGTGGCAGTCTGCTTCCATCAAAATTTGTAATCTTAGAACCTCTATGGAGTAGTTCAACTCTAAAACATGGGTTTATGTTAAGTACCATAGATAATCATTAGAAGATTTCCGGAAATGGAGTGACATTTCACTAGTTTCATTAGCATATGATCTAGAAAGAACAATATAATGGAGAATATCAGTCAGTGCTGAGAACTTCCAACCACAGGCAAAAACTTTATTTACTCCTGTTGTTTTTAGGTACCATTGAGTCGATTTTGATTCAGAGAGACCCTGTGTACATCATAACAAAACATACAGATTTCTGGGGAAACTCCCAAGCTCAATGATAAAAAATTACCTTGTTTTGAATCCAAGTTCTATTTACTATATAACCATGGACAGATTATGAGATCTCTCTTCATTGGTTTCCTCATCAATAAAATGAAGATAATAATATGTCTTAGGCTAGGTTATCTAGAGATGCAAAACTAGTGATATCTGTCTTTCTATATCTATCTATCTATTTATCTATATCAAGAAAATAGTTCACATAGATGTAGAAGTAGCATACTCTGAGTCCAGGCAGGTTCCAAGTCTGTGAATTAAGCAGGAGGCTTCTCCTGATTTGAGTAGCTTTGGTGGCTGACGAGAGAGGTGAATCCAAGGTTAACAGGGCAGGCTTGTGAGTACAGAGGGAAATGAATCTAAGTTGGCAGGTCAGATGGCAGGCCAATGATGGCTCCTGGATTGATAGGCAGTTTGGCAGGCTATTGGCTCAAGTCTAAAGAACCAAAGATTGATGAGCCAGATGCAGGACCCAGACCTACCAACAAACAAACAAAACTCTTTTGCATTATCTGCTTTTATAGGAAATAAACAACTCCCCCCCAAAAAACTTTCTTTCAGTTGCATCAAGGCTGTGACCTCGAGTAAGGATATTGCATCCCACTCTAATCTTTTTACAAGTGAGTGACTACTCATGACAGATCCCATTATGGTGTTGTTTAAACTGTGTTAGGTCACATGGTGGATTACTAGGTATTAAATGCCAAGCCACTAAGAATCCTGGCCTGGCCAAGTTGGCACAAAACCTGACTATATTATAATACAAATAAAACTCACTGCCATGGAGTTGGTTTTGACTCATAGTGACTCTATAGGACAGGGTGGAACCATTCCTGTGCGTTTCTGAGACTAACTTTTTATGGGAGTAGCAATCCCTGTCTATGGTACCAAATTATCAAAACTCACTGCCATCAAATCAATGCTGACTTATAGTGACAACCCCCTGTGGGTTCCAGAGTCTGTTTATGAGAGTTCAAAACCCAGTCTTTCTTCTGAGACCTAACTATCGTATAGTAAATAATAATGCCTCATTGACTCAACAGCAATGGGTTGTGGGGGTTGACTTTATGGGGTTGTGAGAATTTAACAATTTAATACCCATAAAGTGCTTAGAACAATGCTTGGTATATACTCTCATACTCACTGCTGTTGAGTCTGACGCAGAGGCTCTATAAGGCAGAGTAGAACTGGCCCTGTGGGGTTCCAAGACTAACTCTTTATAGGAGTAGAAAGCTTCATCTCTCTCTCTCAAAATGGTTGGAGTGTTTGAACTGCTGATCTTGTCATTAGTAGCCCAACGAGTCACCCACTGCACCAGCAGGGCTCTTGAATGCACATGGTAAGTCAGGGGTGCTCAATACGTCAATCACGATCTACTGGTCGATTACAAATGTAGTGTGGGTAGATCGCATGGCATTACAAAATAGACGTAAGCCTATCATCAGGCCCATCACTTAATTAATATACAGAACAGCCAATCAGATGCAATCTTAGGACAGGTGTTAAATGCTTGTGCAAACAACTGCACTAAGTGCAGCAAAACTGATAAGCTAAGTTATCGCCAATTTTTAGACCTTGGTTGTTTTTTTTTTCTTCTCTTAAATGTAAGAAAGGGTATTAAAATGAGCCGGGGAGCTGGACCAAGAAAGAAGACAAAAAGTATCACTTTCATACAGAATGGAAGATTTTGATACTACAAGCCAGCATTCGGGTGAAGTCCAGAGTGCATGAACAGTTCTGGAACTTACTCGCAGAGGGAAAGTACCCAAACATGAGAAAAATGTACTACCTCCTTGACTGCGTTATTCAGCTCTACTTATATATGTGAGTCAGCCTTTTCCCACATAAAGATCGTTAAGTACCATTCCACCATAAGTGATGATCATTTGTGCTTGAGGCTGGCTGTCAGCAGCTACTGTCTGGATTATGCATCCCTGGCTCATTCTATTCAGTGCAGTCATCAGAGTAAACTCAGGTAATGACAAAACATTTACATGGTTAATTGTATTGTGTTGTGTAGTATGGACTCATGCGGTTATGAAGCCACATAAACATACATTGTACACATAATGAATTCTCAATGCATTTATGAATAAATGTAATAAATAAATAAAAATATGTTTTGCATTTTTGTAGTTGGTAGATCATTTTGACCTGATCATTTTATAAGTAGCTTGCATGCTGAAAAAATGTGAGCACCCCTGCAGTAAGTATTGCATTTTATGATTCATTTCCTCTAGAACTGGGTTGATTAATATGGTAGCCATTTGGTCAGTGTAACTAAGGAACCAAATTTTAATTTAATTTTTATTGCACTTACAAGTAAAAATTGGTATTACTTCAGGTGCTAGAAAAATTTTAGTGTATTTGGAACAACTTGATTATGCAAGTCATCTTTTCCAACTCTAAATTTTATGAAATTTAAGTACAGATCAAGTATTTTTATGAAAACTTAGCATCTGAATCTCTCTCTATATATAATACATCTCAGATTTTAAAGATATAGTATGAAAAAGAAGGTAAGGTATTTTTTTAATATTTTAATAAAAATTATATGCTGAAATGATAAGACTTTAATATATTGACTTTAATAAAATACATTACTAATTCTTTTCACCTGTTGCCTATTTAATCTTTTTCTATGTGACTATTAGAAAAGAGAGGGCCAGGAATCAACTTGACAGCACACAACATCAAAAACTGTAAAATCAAACGTGTGGCTGGAATGATAGATCTTTTAGTAGCACTGCTCCAGACCCTGCATCAGGGGAAGGACAGCTCTCTGGAGAAGCATATGGACTGGGAAATAACTTTCCAAATTAAACACCCAACACTGGAGTCTTCAAAATACCCCTGTTTACTGGACCATTCCCACTACATTGATCCTACCCCCATACTGAAAATCAGTGCCTTTTATTCAGCTACACGTCTCAGTGTGCAGGGAGGGGGAGTGCAGGTGATTAGCCTCTGTTCTATGCTAATATTACAAAGGTTAAACATCTATCGATGATTTTCATGAAATAAGCTTATGAACCTGTCTGGTCTAGTACTAACTTAGAAAATTATTCTTTGAATAAAGCCTACCACCAATCCCCATCCAATGAAGCACATAGATTTAAAGTGAGAAAAAATTAGATTTAATCGAGTAATGAATTGCTGGATCAGAAGCTGAAGCAGTTAAGGCAGGCACCTGGTGTTCTAGAAGTTGAATTTCTGGAGTAAAAAGGGAAAAGCAAACTAAAAAATGCTAAGCAACCATAAACTTTTATGAAGTGGAGCTGGGCTTATGTGATTTTTCTTCCCATCCTTGTTGTCCCCTGCTGATTCTGTGATTATCTATAAAGGTTTTCTTATTTAAGTGGCATTATTCTCAGAAATTAGCATGAAGAAGGTTCTTAGTAAATAATGAATCAGTATGAGCAAACGGTACCACTCTTCTAACGGAACTGTTTGGAAAGCTTATTGTATTCATTCTGCCCCACCTCTGAATTATTTTATTTTTAAATCATTGTTATGCTTTAGCTGAATATGGTACTTCAAAAGTTGTTTCTTACTATCTTTACCAAGTGAGTTTTCTAGAGAAGAGTGCCTCTTCCTGAGATTTTTTTTGCTGTTTCAGGTTTAGGCATATTTTACTAGAAACTTCTTTTATAATGAGGAATAAGGTAGACTCAAGTTTTCCACTCAGAAGCAGATGTCAGGCAATACCACAAATTGCTTTGAGAAAGATAACTGCTATCATTTGTTAAATTCTATTTCTGTAGTAGAAATAAATTCACAGTTATAAAGGTAGGTGATGAACAAACATGTGCTTACAGCTAGTTTGTAGTAAATAAAGAACCTGCTGGGAAGAAACTATAAGAAAACCCGTAGTCCTAACCTGACTTTTTTAGGTTAAAACACTGAAACCCTAAGGAAGTGACTTTAAATGACAGAATAAACAAGTCAGATCATATATTCTTTTTTTTTTATGGTACAGAGACACCATGGTTGCACTGTTTTTTCCACTCCAAGTTTATAATCCGTGTAGGATTTATACAGTACCATAGATAAGCAATTGGGAAAATCTGCTGCAAAATACTTCCTTAAAGTGTTAAAGAACAAAACTACCACTTAGAGAACTAAGGTGCGCCGAGGCCCAAGCCAGAGTACTTTTAGTTGTTTCTTGTGCGTGTGAAATCTGGACAATAAATAAGACAAGACAGGAAAGGAATGATTGTATTTGAGTACTGGTGCTAGTTAAGAATATTGAAAGTACCACGACTCCCCAAAGAACAAACAAATCAGTCTTGGAAGAAGTACAACTAGAAAGCTCCTTAGAGGCAAAGATGGGGAGACTTTCTCTCATGCACTTTGGATAGGTTGTCAGTAGAGACTAGCCTTTGGAGAAGGCTCATGTTTGGTAACGTCGTGGATCAGTGAAAAAGAGGAAAACCCTCAACAGGATGGATTGATGCAGTGACTGCCAACATAGACTCAAGCAGGTATGATTATAAGGATGGTGTAGGATCAGGTAGGGTTTTGTTCGGTTGTACATTGGGCTGCGGTGATTCAGAACCAACTTGAGGGCACCTATGGCAATGTAACAACAAAGATAATGCTAAGAATTCATAACTCATTTTTTAAGATAGGCAGTTAAGAAGTTTGGAGGGACTTGAACAATTTATAGCTGGTACTGTGTCAAGAAGTTTCAGTGAGTTTATGTACTTGCCTCAGTAGCCCAAGTAGTTTAAGGCTTAATCTACTCTGATCAGGATTCTATGTCTGAGGTATAGTTTTCTGTGCACAATTCTATCCTGTTAGACTATTAGGATATGGTTGATCTTGCAATCTCTAGTACTTTGTAGCATAGACATAGTTAAAGGTCTACTTGTTAACTGATTAAAAAAAAAAAAGTAAATGGGCTAATGGTCTCTTAGCAGTCCCCAAAGCCATATGAATCTGATCTCAGACTTTCATTTGTCACTATGAAAAGCTTTTATTAAGTGGCTCCTGTCTGTAGAGGGTGACGTGTGCTCAACTCCTCACTCTAGAGGACCCCAGGGAAATAAGTCATTCTTAGGTGCTTAACGTTCCAGAGAGCTACAGGTTTGTTCCATTACACATTTTTATTTAAAAAAAACCATTTTAGTTGGAAGTGATTCTGAAATGAATTGCACTTAAAAAAATTAGTTTGCTGAACCTAATTTAACCTTTTCTTGATAACCTAGATCTTGTTGTCTGTGTCTCCCCACCCCCTGCCCAACCCCTGCCTTTGTCTCCTTGTGTATGTATATTGTGTATTTATAAAAGAGGTTATCAAATTCATTATTATAAGAATTTAGTAGACATGTAAGTATGCAAGTTGTATAAATGTTAGAAATAGTTTATGTAAAAGATTCTAAAAATATCTAAAGTCTTTTCTAGATATAAAATAGCATTAATAAATCAGACCTTCACATTGAATGTCCAACATGCATTTTTTTGGGTTATACCAAAGTCCTCCATATGTTGTATTTCATGAATTTTTAGTAGTTTAGCCCAAAATTATACAATAAAGAGCTTGTAAGAAAAACTGTTTTCTTGTAAAAATGCGTTTTTAAGTCTGCAAGTCATGTTAACTTTGAGAGCTGCTGGCCTAGGTAGCTCTATCCTTGTACTAATAATTTGCACAGCACTTAAATGCTTGCTAATCCTCTGTACATTTTTTGAGAGGGCTTTAAAACATTTGTGGGAAAAATGGAATTAAGAGATAATGGAATTTTTTCCATGAGCTTTTTGAAGTGAGTAGTGTAGGGAAGGGATTGTCTTGTTTTAAAAAACTACACTAGAACTCACAACCTTCCTCTGGTTTTTAAATGCTTCCTCCCCCAACAATCATGATCCCGATTCTACGTTGAAAACCTGGTTAGATCAGAGGATGCACAGCAGTACAGATGGGAACTGGAAACACAGGGAATCTAGGACAGATGAATCCCTCAGGACCAGAGGTGAGAGTGGCGATGATACCAGGAGAGAGGGGGGCTGTAGAAAGGGGGAACCCATCACAAGGATCTACATATAACTTCCTCTCTGGGGGATGGGCAACAGAAAGGTGGGTGAAGGGAGACACCGGGCAGTGTAAGATAAAATAAAATAATAATTTATGAATTATTAAGGGTTCATGAGGGCGAGGGAGGGAAAAAAGGAAAATGAGCTGATTCCAGGAACCCAAGCGGAAAGCAAACTTTGAGAATGATGAGGGCAACGAATGTATAAGTGTGCTTTGCACAGTTGATGTATGTATGGATTGTGATGAGTTGATGAGCCCCAATAAAATTCTTTTAAAATCTTAACTATATAGCACTTACTCACACCAGTTCAGAACATTTCCCCTGTTAGAGTTACACTGTTCTCCAAGCAAGAACTTGGACTGTCTTTATCTTCCTCTCCTTTTTCCGCATAAACCAGCCAATGGAAAATATTCAGTGCAGAGGCTGACAGTAAGTTCTCAATAAGTGTTAGTTTTCTCTTCACTACATCCCCATTTCTATCCTTTCCAAGTGTAACGACAAACATCGGCATTTTTCACAAGTTTTTCTTGATCTAAGCTTTGAAATCCTATTCATGGAAGATGAAGATCTTTTGTATTTGGACTTGATTCTGAGTCTCCTCTTGCATTTTTTATTTTTAAAAAGTGGATTCTAAGCTGTAAAAGCCCCCAATAAAATGATTAAACAAACAAAAAAAAACTACACTAGGCAGGCATAATGGGACAAAACAGAGCACGCACTTAGCAACTGTGTGGTCTTGGGTGCTTTAATTAACCTCCTAACTTCAGAATTCAGATTTTTATTTAAAAACCAAAATGAAAATTATACCAAATTGTTGGGTACTTTAACTCAAGTGACAAAGATTTTTTAAAAATGCCTAATGACCCATACCCCTACAGAAGACAACACTGGAGACACAGTGTGGAAATTGCGCCTGATCTTATCCCACCACACTGAAGCAAAACACTAAGAACGTGCAACAGAACAGCAAGTGGAACAGCAACGGAGTCCCCAGGGAATACTAAAAGTAGACTTTGGGGCCTGGTCTTTAGCACCACATCAGACTCGACCAGAAAACACTCCTAAAGCCAAATAACAGTCCTTGAACTAACTACAAGCTTTTCTTTGTTGTTGTATTGGTTTGGTTTTGTCATTGGCTTTTTGTTGTTGTTGTTTTATTTTCTTTTGTTGCTTGGCTTTGCTCTGTCTTGTTTTTGTGCATGTTATTTTCTCCATAGGTCTGTCTAAATAAGATTGGCTGGATGAACAATCTGGAGGAGAAAAAGCGGGAATGACAGTTCTGGGGGGACATGGCAGAGGGTAGTGATATTAACAACCCAGGGACAAGGGAACAACAAGAAATCCAAATCGGTGGTGAGGAGGGTGTAGGAGCCCCGGTAGGGTGTGATCAAGGGTAATGTAACTGAGAGGAATTACTGTAACCCAAATGAAGGCTCAGCGTGATAGTGGGACAAGAGGAAAGTAAAAGGAAATAGAGGAAAGAGCTAGGAGGCAAAGGGCATTTATAGAGGTCTAAATTAAGGCATGTACAGATGTAAATATATATATGACGATGGGGAAATAGGTCTATGTGCATATATTTATAGGTTTAGTATTAAGGTAGCAGATGGACATTGGACCTCCACTCACGTACTCCCTCAATGCAAGAATACTTTGTTCTATTAAACTGGCATTCCATGATGCTCACCTTCCCGACACAATCGCTGAAGTCAAAGCGGGTGCATGAGTAAATGTGGTGAAGAAAGCTGATGGTGCCTGACTATCAAAAGATACAGCATCTGGGGTTTTAAAGGCTTGAAGGTAACAAGCGGCCATATAGCTCAGAAGCAACAAAGCCCACATGGAAAAAGCACACCAGCCTGTGTGATCATGAGGTGTTGGAGGGATGAGGTATCAGGCATCAAAGAACAAAAAATAATATTATTGCGAATGAGGAGTGTAGAGTGGGGACCCAAAGCCCATCTGTAGGCAACTGGACATCCCCTTACGAAAAGGTCGCAGGGAGGAGATGAGCCAGTCAGGGTGCAGTGTAGCAATGATAAAACATACAACTTTCCTCTAGTTCCTAAATGCTTCCTCCCCACCCACCGTCATGATCCCAATTCTACCGTGCAAATCTGGCCAGACCAAAGGATGTACACTGGTACAGATAGGGTGATCCCTTCAGGACCAGTGATGAGGGTGGCGATACCAGGAGGATGGAGGGGAGGGTGGGATAAGAGAGGGGGAACCGATTATAAGGATCTACATATAACCTCCTCCCTGGAGGACAGACAACAGAAAAGTGGGTGAAGGGAGACATGGGACAATGTAACATATGACAAAATAATAATTTATAATTTTTCAAGGGTTTATGAGGGAGCGGAGAGGGAGGTGGGGGGAAATGAGTTGATGCCAAGGGCTTATGTGGAGAGCAAGTGTTTTGAGAATGATGAAGGTAATGAATGTACAAATGTGCTTTATACAATTGATGTATGTATGAATTGTGATAAGAATTGTATGCGCCCCCAATAAAATGGTTTTTAAAATGTCTAACAAGAATACCATGAATTAATCTCACAAACAAAATATTGAATGGAAGGAAAAGGAAGTGGACATAAAGGAATACCTGCTATGTAACTATATATATATATAGATAGATATATAAAGTTCAAAACAGGCAAAATTAATCTGTAATGTTAGAAGCCAAGAGAGTGATTACTCTTGGGTGGAATAGTGACTGGGAGATGGACCAAAGGAGCTAATTGGGTATAAGTCATGATCGGTTTTCTTGGTTTGGATATTGATTATATTACAAAAGTCCATTGAACTTTATGCTTACAGCTGATGTACTTTTTGGTATTGTATATGATGCTTTAATAAAAAGTTGCTTGCAAAGTGCCTAGGACAGAATTTAGCACATAGTTGACTCCCTTTTCCTATCATGGTTCCTTAAGTTAACAATGTGAAAGTCTATCTTAACAAAATTGTCCTACCTTCTTTTACTTTTAACTTAAAATTTTAAAAACTGTTTTATAATGGTTCTGTCTTCTGTTTCTAGTTTTATACCAAGTCATATTAATGATTATGGATGTACAGTTGGAGGTGTTTAGGTCAGTCAGACCAGGTGAACTTGAATATCTGACCACTGTGATATAGGATTAAATCAGGAACATGAATTTTGACTTGATATTTGTGTTAGTCTGGGTTAACTTGAGAAACAAATTCAAAGACACTTGTGTGTGTAGAAGAAAGAGTTTTATATAAAAGAGCAAATGTACATTGAGAAAACATTCCATCCCAGTCCAGATCAAGTCCGTAAGTCCAATATTAGCTCATATGTTTGATACCAGTATGCAAATTTCTCTTCAGACTCATGCAACACATGCAGATAAGCTGAATGCAAGATCACAGGCTAGTGGGTGGAAAGTCTTGTGGATCCAGTGGCAGTGGAAATATCTCAACACTGGCAGGGGTCTCCACATGACTCCTTCAACTTCAGGTCTCCAGCGTAGCTCCATGTGTCTTGTCAGTAGGAAGACGAAGCAGAGAGTGTATATGTCCTGCCTCCAGTGAGCTATTTATCTCTTTAGTGCCTCCAAATGAGGTCATCAAACTGCATCCAGATTGTCAGGCTAAACTCCACCCTTTCACTCGTAATAGTCTCAAGTTGACAACAGATTATGTAACAACCACAATATTATTCTCTGATCTTTATATGATCCAGTGATGTTTTACTTTCCAAATGGAGATTTTTAGTTTGGGGTAACAAAATTTTGACTGATATATTAACTTCATTATTTGCTTTTTTTCATAATAGAATATTGGACTTAGTCTTAATTTTTTTATACATCAAATACAACCATATTTACTATAAGGCTTGAAATGGTCACTGTTGCACCTTTCATTCTTTTCTTGTGTTTCTATCACTGAAAGAGAACTGTGTTAGTCTGGGTAAATTAGAGAAATAAATCCACAGAAACTCATATAAGAGAGTTTTATATAAAGGGTAAGTGTACATTTAGAAAGCATCCCAACCCTGCCCAGTCCAAGCCCATAAGTCCGACTTAGCCCATATGTCCAACACCAATCTACAAAATCCTCCTCAAGCTCACAAAACACACAATGACGCCAAATGCAGGAGGATCACAGGCCAGTGGGTAGAAAGTCTTTGCATCCAGTGGCACTGTAAGCATCAGCGCTGGCAGGGGTCTCCACGCGGCTTTTCCAGAATCCAGAGCTGCAACAGGGTAAGTTCATGTGGCTTCTCCTCCAGGATGTCTCACAGGAAGTGAGCCTTGCCAGGTGAAGCAGAGAACTGGCTAAGGCAGCCGCACACTGGTCTGATCATCAGAGAGCAAGAGACAAGAACTAGAAAGGCGAGGCTCACTGAGCTATTAATATCTCCACCCTTCAATTAATCCCACATGTGTTTGTCAGCCATGTTGGCACCATAAACCTTAACTATCACAAGAATCGTGCTTATTGTTTTTATCTTCCTGTTTCTGTACTAAAAGTATAGAAATAAACTTATGTGCTCATGTATAAGCTGAGTTTTTCAGCACATTTTATGCAGTTTTTGTGGTAAAAGCAGGTGCCTCAGCTGATATTCAGCTCAACTGATACTCGAGTATTTATGGTACTTAAGAATTTTTTTTAGAATACTGTTACAAAGAATTTAGGATTGTTGAAAAATCTGCTTTAAATATTGAGAAAGTTATTTATTCTGGTAGGCATGCCTAGACAATATGAAGAGACCAAAGAAACATATGACAATGTCTGCCCTCAGGAAGGGTAGAATCTTATAGTAGAGAGGCTTCTGGTATGTGAGGCAGGCAGAAAATAAACTTGCTTTTGGTGTTTTTCAGAGTGGCCCTTTGAGAGAAGATTTCTGGTAGAAACACTACCAAACCGAAAAACCAGACACTCATAGTGATCTTGTAGGACAGAGTAGGCTGACTCTTGGTTTCCAAGACTCTGAATCTTTATGGAGTACTTGTGGTTTTGAACAGCAGACCTATAGTTAGCAGCCCACTGCATAACCTACTATGCCACCCCAGCTCCTAGAAATACTACAAGGCCCCCTAAACCACAGAGAGATTATCATATAGATGTAGATGGAGCCAAGAGACAGAGAGAACTGACTGACTTCATCAGTGATATGTAAGAAGAAAAAAGTTAGTTAGTATGGAAGCACCCCTTATATATGCTAGACAATTTTAATTACCAAATGGATATTTAATTCATTTTAATTCTTTTCATTAAAATGAATGTCATTCAACTTTTACAAATTTTTTGAGGCAAAAAAAAACCAAACTAACCAAACAAAAAATTCAACTCAAACCCAGCGCCATCCATTAGATTCCATCTCATAGTTTAAAGCAGTGGTTCTCAACTTTCCTGATGCCGTCACCCTTTAATACAGTTCCTCATGTTGTGGTGACCCCCAACCATAAAATTATTTTTTGTTGCTACTTCATGACTGTAATTTTGCTACTGTTACGAACCGGGTGACCCCTGTCAAAGGGCTGTTCAATCCCCAAAGGGGTCACAATCCACAGGTTGAGAACTGTTGGTTTAGACACTTTTGTTTCCATTTTACAGATGCAGAAATCACATACTAAAGCTAATCTAATTACATGATATAACTAGTAACATCATGTTTCCCCACCCACCCGGCATCCCCAAATGCATGTTTATCAGTAGGTAGATAGCTTGGAAACAAGCTAAATGGGAAGTTACAAAAACTGTTGATAGCAGGTTACATTCACAACACACCCCTTCCTCACCCCCCACCACCCCTGAAAAGGAGTGCTGTGTTTTAACACAAGGACTTAATTTCTTGAAAGTTGTAATGTTTTTTGTTTTTCTCTTGTGACATGGTTTCATGAGATTGCCCAACCTTGATGCAGTGAGATCAGGGATGGCAAACTATATGGCCTGTGAGCCCGATCCATGCCTGTTGTTGAAATTAAAGTTTTGTTGCAACATGGCTATACTCATGTTGTTTAGGGCTCTGTTCATGCTAAAACAGCGGAATTTCGAAGTTGCAACCAGGGCTTCAAACCAGTTCAAACTAGTTAGTATGACTGATGAAGTGAAACCAGAATAGACCTGAAGTTGTAAAATTTGGGTAAAAAAAGAATGATAACATCACAATGGGGGAAATTACAGGATGAAAGCCTGGAGTGGAAGACTCGGGAGCTTGATATGGGTGATTGGTTTATTGCCAGGACTGGGGACAATGACACACATTCAAAGCCTTGTGGTCAGCTGCCATCTTTGAGCAAATCGCCACTGGTTGTAACTCTGCCTGTCAAGAGATTTGGTTGTTATACAATAGGGGTTCTCAAACTATGGCCCACAGGCCACATGTGACCTGCCAAGGACATTTATCCGGCCTGCCGGGTGTTTTTGCCCCATTTTGTTTTTTTACTTCAAAATAAGATGTGCAGTGTGCATAAGAATTTGTTCATCATTTTTGTTGTTTTTTTAAACTATAGTCCGGCCCTCCAACGGGTCTGAGGGATAGTGAATTGGTCCCCTGTTTAAAAAGTTTGAGGACCCTTGTTATACATGTACACTGCACTATTTTTCTAAGAGGGAGATTAAGTTTCTAGCAGGGCATAGACCTGTACTCTTCCCATTCTGGTTATTTTTCCCAGTTCACAGACTTTTTTTACAAATTTGGGTCCATTTTGGTTTTACTACATTGGAAATGACTAAGCTGAGATGCACTAGTTCAGAGCCCAGGTTGTGACAGAGACTGTATGGCCTGCAGAGTCTAGCCTTTGCTAGAAACAGATTGCCAGTGTCTGAAAGAGGCAGATGGCGCCCCTTGCTCTGGATCCAGTGTCCAGGAAGTCTTCTGGATTTCTTTGTAAATGAACCTTTAAGGTTAGATGGTCCTGTTCATGTGTCAATGAATATTTTAGTTTACATGATAGTTTTATTTTTCATAGTAAATTAATAAATAGCATTATATTGTATAAACATTTTATGACTTATAAATCTGTCCTCAATAATATTTTCAGTTTTTAAAATAATCAGGGTTCTGAACTTATAAAGCTTAAGGAAGTAAATTAGAAATTGGAAACCTAACCAATTTGCTGCCCAGGGGAAGCTTTGTCTGAGTGACTGGCCTGCTGGTTTCCTCTGATAAAGACGTAATTTCACTGCATGCTTCCTTTGATCTACAGCAGTTTGCATTTCTAATTTTTTTTGTCTTTTGCTTTTAGATTTCTCCATCTTATTAAGGAGGAATGATGGCCTGTTTGGTATAGCTGATGGTATCATGCAAAAACCAGATGTTCAAAAAGGTTAGAACCTATATTTATACTTGAAATAATCATCTTATACTAGGCTATGTTGAATATTTGTATAAAAATACGTTAGAGTGCATATAGGACTCTCACCATTTCTAATTTACCCTGCAATTTGAACAAATCCAGCATGTCATTATATAGCTCTTTATAGTTTATAAAGTACTCTTCACATAATTATCTGATAGTCTTCATAATAACCTTATAAAATAGGCACTGGTACTGTTGTTGTTTTATAGAAACAATGGAGGGTTAAAAGAGTTAATCAAAGTTTTGAAATAATATACTAAGTGCAAGATTTAGCCCTAGATCTTTTGCCCTTAAATCTTCTCCTTACTATATCAAAAATTCACCATTAATACCAGAATTTAGACATGCAAATATGTAAACTGTATAGCATTAGATGTATATAAAAGTCTATTTCTTACATTTTAAAGGTTCTTTATAGATGTAAGATATGGTTAGGTAAATCAGACTTTTACATCAAATATCTAACATACAGTAATTTGTGGTGATACCAGTTTGTTAGTCTGGGTAGACTAGAGAAACAAATTCATGGACACTCATGTGTATAAGAAAGAGCAATTGAATATTGAGAAAACACCCTAGCCCAGTCCAGACTGAGTCCATAAGTCTGATATTAGCCCATATGTTTGATACCAATCTATAAAGTCCTCTTCAGACTTACAAAATACATGCAATGATGCTGACTGCAGGAAGATTACAAGGCCAGCGAGTGGGAAGTCTTGTGGAGTTGTGAGCATCTCAGTGCTGGCACTGGTCTTCACATGGCTCTTTCAGCTCAGGGCACTTGGGAAGCTCCAAGTGTCTTGTCATCTGAAATGTCTCACAGGAAGTGAGCCTTGTCAGTAGAGAGTTTCCAATGGAGTCTATCTGTCTCCTGCCTCCAGCGAGTTATTCCTTAGCTGCTCCAAATGAGGTCATTAAGATGCGACCTGATTGACAAGCCAATCCCTTCACCCCTTCACTCTTAGTACTCAAATTAACAGATTATATAAATGCTACTTACAGATCCCTGTTATAAGTATAGCATTGTTATAGCGAACAAGCCCTTCCCAAGTTATTTCCTATCTATTATTTTAGCCTTATCTCACCTAAGCCTTATTATTCCTCTCTAGCTTATTTTTACTTCTTCCCAACTGCTGACTGTTGTCCAAACGAGCAGACCATTTCCTTATTTTAGTACCTTTGTCCTTTATTCACTTTGCATAGAATACCTATTCTTTCTTCCTGTGACAGTCTTAGCTAAATCTTAGCACCTCTGTGTAGTTTTTCTCAAATATCCAGGCAAAGTTAATCCTTCCTTCCTATTTTCCCAGAACACTTTAGAAAGCAAATTTCTGTTTTAGCAAAATTCACATTATATCATGAATGTGTGTATAAACTGTTACTTTCCTAATAACCTCTGCGTTCTTTGTGAGCATGTACTAGGGCTTACTTGCCTTTTTGCCCTTAACACACACCCACACTGTCTAGAATATCACTGCTAGGCTTAGATTTATTTTGGTTCATGACAAGAATAACAGCTTCAACCCTCTCTTTAAAGGGTCCAGATCTTACCTCTAATCTAAATGGGAGATTTATACGAATGTAAATGGGAGACAGACATATTCACATTCCTTCAAAGCTTATGACTACATCACTGCCATCAAGCCATTTCCAACTCATAGGCATCCTACAAGAAAGAGTAGACCTGCCCTTGTGGGTTTTAAAGACTGCAATCTTTATTGGAGAAGACAGCCTCATCTTTTTCCTGAGAAGCAACTGGTGGTATTGAACTGTTTACCACAACACATAACCAAAAGCTCATAAATATACATAAATTAATTTAGTACATGGTTGAGGTAGAATAGTGAAATCCAAGCTAGGTGAAGTTATTAAGAAAGGACTTATCTAGGTTCAGGGTGAATAAACTGTGACCCTAAGGCTAAGTCCTGTTCATTGCCTATTAGTGTAAATAAAGTTTTGGGTTTTTTATTTTGTTTTAACAAACAAATTTATTTTCTCCCAGTGTAAAAGACTTGAAGTCTGAGTTCAGGGTACCAGCTATAAGGTAAAGGGTCCAATAGTAAGACTGTCTGCAGTTTCCAGCCAGCTTTAATCCTCCTCTATTTGTTTACAAAGAAATCCTTGCTAACACAGTCGCGGGGGTGGGGGGAAATTACCATGAAAGTTCTTTTGCAAAGTTTTATTTTTTATCCTATTAGAAATGGATACTCTTGAACCAAAACAAAAATGCTGGTCATATGAGGCTGGTTTCAAAATGAAGATTGTGTCAAGAGCAGAAGCGAACAATAACAGTATTGCAAGTAGGGAATTCTGTGTTGACGAAAAGCAAGTGAGGGAGTGGCGGAAAATGAAGGCTGACTTGGAACAGATTCCAAAAGCTAAAAAAGCTCGTCGTGGTTTAACGTCTTTTTATGGGGCTCTAGAGAGTGAATTGCATAAATGGCTTATGGAGTGTCGTCAAAATGGTTACTGCGTAACACACATGAGAATCTGAATATATGCTCTACAAATGGCTAAGGATGACAAATATAAAGCACCACGCACTGAAAATTTGCTGCGTCAGCAGGATGGTGTACCTGCTTCATGAATAGGTTTGGCCTACTGGTATGTTTGAGACAAAGAACAAAGATTTCCCAGAAATTGCCAAAAGACCTTGAAGAAAAAATTATGTCATTCCAGTCATTTATTATAAAACAAAGAAGGATTTATAACTATGACCTGGCGATATTGGGATTATGGATGAAACTGCCATGACTTTGATCTTCCAAGCAACAGAACTGTGGCAAGTTTAGGAGAAAAAAACATTTTTCTCAAAACCACAGGAAATGAAAATTTAAAAAAACACTTTACAGTTCTATCATGTTTGGCTAATGGAACTAAGCTGTGTCCTGTCATTATTTTTAAAAGAAAGACCTTGCCTAAAAAGATCAATTTCCTACCAAGAATTACTGTGCGTGCACATGTTAAAGGTTGGATGAAGACGGAACAAAAAAAATGGCTGGAAGAAATTTGGAACCGACGACCAGGAGCAGCCTTAAAGAAAAAGCCATCATTACTTGCTTGGAATATGTTCAGAGTCCACCTATCAGATGACATTAAAAAATTGACAAATCTAGTAAAGTTACTTAAGCCGTTATTCCACATGGGCTTACATCTGTACTGCAGCCTCCGACGAATCTTTGGATAAGCCTTTTAAAGACCGTGTGCAAAGGATGTAGCATGAATGGATGTCATCTGGTCAAGCCCAAGTAACAAAAGGAGGAAATCTCATGAAGCCTGACATAGAGTTAATAGCAAAGTGGGTTCGAGATGCTTGGGAAGACATTCCAGAAGACATGGTACAATGTGCCTTCCAGAAATGTAGTATTAGTAATGCTATGGCTGGCAGTGAAGACTGCGCTTTGTATGAAAATGACAGCAGTGATGGTGATGACGGCGATCTTAATGAGGACAGCGTCTATGATGACCTCACACCAGCTGAAGCTCGCCATTGGGATATGGATGATGATGAGAAATCCAGTTTTGAAGGATTTTAACTCTTTACATTTTAGCTTGGTTGCTGATTGAGCTCAGGGAATAGTACTATTAAGGTATTATTGTTGATACCTTATTGTTTTTGTTGAACCTATTTTCCACTTACTGTGCTGGTTTACTAATGTTAAATGACTTGTCCTTTTATTTGTTTTTTATTAAAAAATATTTAAATACATTACCCCACTGATGTCTCAATTTTTAGTAATTTTATTTTCATTTGTTTTGATTATTGAAACTCACCAATAGCTTCTGCATTTTCTACCCTAGGCTTATACTCGAGTCAATCAGTTATTCTGGTTTCCCAGGTAATAATTAGGT
Source organism: Tenrec ecaudatus (assembly GCF_050624435.1). NCBI lineage: Eukaryota > Metazoa > Chordata > Mammalia > Afrosoricida > Tenrecidae > Tenrec > Tenrec ecaudatus. Next base: position 65,559,464 of record NC_134530.1, on the reverse strand, counting down.
ACCTCGGCTTATACTCAGGTCAGCTTATATTCGAGTATATATGGTAAATACTGAAGAACATCATTTATTCTCTCTCTTGCTGTTCTTCTTGCCCTGCAGGCTCTCTGAAATACCTGTAGCTCTCTCTCTCTCTTTCTTCACCTTCTGGTATGGCACATGTCTGTCCTTCTGTCTCTTTTTCTCTCCAGCTCTCCCTTTCTGACTTTCAGTTATTCTCTCTTTTACTCTGTCTTCCAATTTCCCCTCACCCTGCCCACTTTACTCTCATTCCATTCTAAACACCTGGGCAGGTCATTAACTCTAATAAAACCTGTTAATTAAAACCCACTCTGTGGGTCCACTTTCCTTTTATTCCCATTCTAACATAGGGGAAAAGTTTCCCTATTGCAGTGGTTCTCAACCTTCCTAATGCTGCGACCCTTTAATACAGTTCCTCATATTGTGGTGACCCCCCCAACCATAAAATTATTTTTGTTGCTACTTCATAACTGTAATTTTGCTACTGTTATGAATTGGGTAACCCCTGTGAGAGGGTCGTTTGACTCCCAAATGGGGTCACAACCCACAGGTTGAGAACCGCTGCTCTATTGGCTCTTCTTTCTTTGGACTTGATATTCCTGCAGGAGATCTTCTTGTGTCTTGGCATCAGTCTTCCCTTGAGTCTGTGAGATTCGAGGCACGGTGATCCCTGGACCCGTTTGCTTCCAGCTCTTTTTCTTGGAGTTAGTCTTTTTGATCTATGCTTGCTTACTTATTCCTTTCTATATCTCAAGTGAATTGATTTAAGATAAAGGTAATCCTATGGTTTATACCCTGCCCCATTAACGTGTTGTGGTTGTTAGGTGCCATGGAATTTGCTTTGACTCATTTCAACCCTCGGTACAGCAGAAAGAAACACTGCATGGTCCTGTGCCATCCTCACAGTTGGTCTTGTTTGAGTCCATTGTTGCAGCCACTGTGTCGATCCATCTTGTCGCGAGTCTTCTTTTTTTGCTGCCTCTTTACTTTTCCAAGCACGATGCCCTTCTCCAGGGATTGGTTTCTCCTGACTACATGTCTAAGGTACATTAGTTGAAGTCTCTCCTTTCTTGCCTCTAAGGATCATTCTGACTGTGTATTTCTTCCAAGACAACTCTGTTTGTTCTTTTGGCAGTTTATGATACTTTCAGTATTCTTCACCAGTACTATAATTCAAAAACATTGATTCTTTTTGGTCTTTCTAGTAAATGTCCAATTGTGACGTGCATTTGAAGTGGTTGAAAATGATGATGACAACAAATGTGTAAATGTGCTTGACACAATGGATGGATTGATGGATTGTAATGAGAGTTGTTTAAGCCCTCAATAAAATGATTAAAAAAAGTATTGAAGAGATTGAACTCTGGAAATGTTTGAACAATTTTGAAATGATTGAACTATGGAAAATTCCATGGCTTCGATCATGTTCACCTTATTTCTCAAAATGATATGTTTGCTTTTTAAGATTTAAAAAAGTTTTTGTAGCCATTATGCCCAAAGCAACACATTTGATTTCTTGACTTCTGTTACAATGGCTGTTGGTTTTTGATCCAAATAGAATGAACTCCTTGACAACTTTGATTCTTGACCATTTATCATACTGTTTTGTTTTTTGTTCCCCAAGTTATGAAAATTTTTGCTATCTTTGCGCAGTACAGACGTACTGACGTTAGTGATGTCAGAGCATCAGGCAGAGGAGAGCAGAGCCAAGTGTACGTCATTTGCATTACTGCATTAAGAATGTCCTTCGCTACAGTGACTTCCTTTGTTCAACCAAGGGGCATTGTCTAGAGATGTTTTAAAGTCTAAAATCCTAAAAAGATTTTCCTTTGGGAAGCCAAGGGTGGTTCCTTTGGGCACCAAGGATGTACCTGGAATCGCTTCTAGGGAGCGTGAATCTTTTTATGTATTTATTTTTTCTATTAAGAAATAGTCACGAGGTGTTCGTAAAACACATATATTGTTGCTCTAATTTATAGTTTAAGAGGTTAAAGAGCTAGGGTTAGAGGCGAAAAAATAATGATAAAGTTCCTATAAGTGCTTGCTTGTTTATAAACTAGGAAAAGGTATTTAACTACATAGCTAATAACAATTTATGGATAATGTTAAAAGAACAGAAATTCTAGGAGACTTAATTATGCACCTATAACAACTTAACACCAATCAAGAGGCAGTTGTTGGAACAGAACAAAAGGGTAAATTGGATTTAAAAGTGTGCAACAGAATTCTATCTTGTCACCTTACTTATTCAGTCTGTATATGAGTAAATATTCTAATAAACTGAACCATGTAAATAAGAGTAGGGCATCAAGACTGGAAGAGAATTTATTAACAACCTGAAACAAAATTTCCAACAATCACACGGGAGGCAGTATACAAGGGAGTACACACCCTCCAAACAAACAAACCAGAATTGCCTTAAGCAGAGCACAGCTTTCATAGTACCCATTTTGCCTGCTGGGCAAGCATTGAGCAACTCGCTCTGAATTAGTGCCCCCAGTGCCATCACCTGGGGAATTCTCTGGCACTGGGAATTTTTTCTTTCTTTTAAAAAAATCATTTTATTGAGGGCTCGTACAATTCTTATCACAATCCATACATCCATCCAATGTTTCAAGAATATATGTACATTTGTTGTCATCATCCTCAAAACATTTGCCTTCTACTTGAGCTCTTAATATCTGCTGCTCATTTTCCCCCGCCCTATGTCATGAACCCTTCATCATTCATATATTATTATTATTTTGTCATATTTTACACTGTCTGACGTCTCCCCCCGCCCTCTTCTCTGTTCTCCCTTCCCCAGGGAGGAGGCTATATGTAGATTCCTGTAATCAGTTCTCCTTTCTACCCCACATTCTCTCCACCCTCCAGGCATCGCCACTCTCATCACTGGTTCTAGAGGAGTCATCTGTCCTGGATTCCCTGTGTTTCCAGTTGCTATCTGTACCAGTGTACATCCTCTGGTCTAGCCAGATTTGTAAGATAGAATTAGGATCATGATAGTGGGGGTGGGGCAGGGAGGAAGTATTTAAGAACTAGAGGAAAGTTATATGTTTCATCGTTGCTACCCTGCACCCTGACTGGTTCATCTTCTCTCCACAGCTTCTCAGCAAGGGGTGTCCGGTTGGCTACCATTGGTCTTTGAGCCTCCACTCTGCATTCACCACATTTTCAATGATATGATTTTTTGTTCCTTGATGCTTGATACCTGATCCCTTTTACAGCTCGTGGTCACACAGGCTGGTGTGTTTCTTCCATGTGGGCTATGTTGCTTCTCAGCTAGATGGCCACTTGTTTATCTTCTAGCCTTTAAGACCCCAGACACTATATCTTTTGATAGCTGGGCACCATCAGCTTTCTTCACCCCATTTGCTTATGAAAACATTTGGCTTCATTGATCGTATCAGGGAGGTGGGCACCCACTGATAAGGTTTTTAGCTCTTTGATGTCTGATAACTGGCCCCTTCTGCACCTTGTAGTCAGACAGGCTCATTTGCGTCTTCCATGTGGGCTTTGATACTTCTCAGCTAGATGGCCATTTGTTTATCTTCAAGCTTTTAAGACCCCAGATGCTATATCTTTTGATAGCCGGGCACCATCAGCTTTCTTCACCACGTTTGCTTATGCATACGTTTGTCTTCAGTGGTTGTGTCAGGAAGGTGGGCACCCACTGATATGATTTTTAGCTCTTTGATGTTTGACAACTGATCTCTTCAACACCTCATGGTCAGCCAAGCTGGTGTGCTTCTTCCATGTGGGCTTTGATGCTGCTCAGCTAGATGGCCTCTTGTTTATCTTCAGGCCCTTAAGACCCCAAACTCTATATCTTTTGGTAGCCAGGCACTGTCAGCTTTCTTCACCACATTTGCTTATGCACACATTTTTCTTCAGCAATCGTGTTGGGAAGGTGTGCATCCTGGAATGCCAATTTATTAGAACAATATGTTCTGGACATCCGTCAACTTCCTGATCGGACAAAAATATAGATTCTTAGTGCATTTGGAGTTTGTTCCACCCAGTCAGACTGTTAATCAAACTTTCTGTTTAGAGGTTCTGAAAAGATTGCATAACAGTGTGCGACAAACTTGCCAAATTTGTGGAAGATGGGCACTGGTTTTGCCACCACAACAATGCACCTGCTTATGTAGCCATCTCAGGGTGCCAGTTTTTGTCAAAATACAGTGTGCCTTTTACCCCACACACCTTACTCACCTGACCTCGCTCCTTTTTGTTTCCACAAATGAAGAAGGACATGAAAGAACAGCAATTTGACCAGGTAGAAGAGGTGAATTAAAAAATGAGGGAGGTGCTGTCAGCCATCCACACAGATGAGTTTGAAACACATTTCCAAAAATGGAATCACAGATTTGACAAATGTATTAAGTGGAATGGAGAGTACTTTGAAGGTGATAAGGTTGTTTTGTTAAAAAAAATTAAATACATTGCTTTCTCAAATAGAATGTAAATATGTTTAGAAAATAGTTAGGGCAACATATGTACAAATATGCTTGATACAATTGATGTATGGATTGTGATAAGAGCTGTAAGAGCCCCCAATAAAGTGATCTTTTTTTAAAAAGAAAATACCATGGCTTAGGTCAGACACACCTTAGTCCTCAAAGTAATATCCTTGATTTTCTACACTTTCTAGAGGTCTTGTGCAGCAGATTTACTCAAGGCAGTGTGTCATTTGATCTCTTAACTGCTGCTTCCCTGAGCATTGATTATGGATCCAAGAGGAAATCCTTGACAACTTCAATCTGTTCTCCTTTTATCATGCTGTTACCTTTTGGCTCAGTTGTAAGAGGTTTTGTTTTCTTTACCTTGAGTTGTAATCCATACTGCAGGTTGCAGTCCTTGATCTTCATTAGCAATAGCTTCAAGTCCTCCTCACTTTCAGCAAGCAGGGTTTTCAGCTGCACATAACACATTGTTGGTAAACCTTCTATCAATCTTGATGGTCCATTCTTCATTGTATAATCCAGTTTCTCTGATTATTTGGTCAGCATATAGATGCAACCCTGACACATACCTTCCCTGATTTTAAACCTTGAAGCATTCCCTTGTTATGTTCCTACAACTGCCTCTTGATCCATGTACAGGTTCTGAATAAGGACAAGGTAGTGTTCTGGGATTCTCATTCTTCTCAGGGCTATTCATAGTTTGTTATGATCTACACAGTAGGATGCCTTGGCATAGTCAGTCAACATCTTTATAATATTTTCTGCTTTCAACTTAAGATCCATCCTATGTCAGCAATTATTTGTTCCACTTCCTCTTCTGAATCCATTGTGAACCTCTGGCAACTCCCTGTCAATGTGCTTCTCTAACCATTGTTGGATGATCTTCAGCAAAATCTTAACTGCATGTTATATTAATGATATTGTTCTGTAATTTAAGCATTCTGTTTGGTCAACTTTCTTTGAAATGAGTACAAATAAGAATCTCTTCCAGTCAGTTGGCCAAGTTACTATTTTCCAAATTTCCTGGCATAGATGAATCCTTCCAGTGCTAAATCAGCTTGTTGAAACACTTTGGTTGGTGGACTTCTTCCTTCAATACCATTTGTTCTTGCTTATATGTTACCTCTTGAAATAGCTGAGCATTGACTAGTCCCTTTTTTGTGCAATTACTGTATATTGTTTCCATCTTCTTTTGTTGCTTTCTGCATTGTACAGTATTTTCCCTTTAGAATCTTCCAACATTTCAACCTGAGGTTTTAATTTTTAGTTCTTTCAGTTTTAGATATACTCAATGTGTTCTTCATTTTTGGTTTGCTAGCTCTAGGTTTTTGCATATAATATTTTACTTGTCTCTTTGGGTAATCCTTTGAAATTTTCTGTTCCTTTCTTTTACTACTTCTTCTATTTGCCTTAGCTACTCTACAATTAAGAGTAGGTTTCAGAGTCTCTTTTGGCATCCATACTGATATTTTATTTCCTGTCCTTTTTAAAAATTTTAATTTAGTTGGAGTGGTATTTTTATTTTATTTCGTTAACAGTTTTATTTACATATCAATAATGTACCGTATAATTTAATGCCTTAAATATATTAAAAGAGATTGTGTATTCATCACCAAATTAATTTTAGAACTTTTTTCACGTTTGTATCCATTATTAGCTCTCCATTACCCCCAACCTCTCCTGCCATAACCCAAAGAAACTATTAATCTATTTATTATATGTATAGATTTTCTTTCCTGTCTTTTTAATGATCTTTTGCTTTCTTCATGTATGATGTTCTTGATGCCCTCCCACAGCTCTTCAGGACTTCTGTCATTAGTGATCAGTGCACCATATCTGTTCTTGAAATTCAGGTGGGATAGACTCAAAAGTCCTATTTTGACTCTTGTGGGGTTGTCTTCATTTTCTTCAGCTTCAACCTGAACTTAACATTTGAGCAATCGATGGCTGCTTCATAGTTGCCCCTCGGCCCCATTTTAGCTGATGATATTGAATTTCTCCTTGAGTCATTTTTATTCCTGTATATTCCATCTGGAAAAGTCCTTGTGTATAGTCGCTCTTTCTGCTATTGAAAAGGGTATTTGCAATGAAGACGTTGTTGGTCTTGCAAAATTCTGCCATGTGATCTACAGCTTCATTGCTATCACTAAGGCCATATTTGCCAACTACTATTCCTTCCTGTTTTCAACTTTCTCATTCCAATTGCCATATATTATCAATGCATCTTAATTTCATATTTGATCAATTTCTGACCAAAGAAGTTAATAAAATCACTCAATGTTTTCCTTACTAGCTTTAGTGGTTGGTGCATAGTATTGGATAAATAGTTATTTTGACTGGATTTCCTTTATGTGGATAGATATTATCCCATCACAGACAGATAGTATTGTACTTCAAGATAGATCTTGAAATGTCCTTTTAGACGATGATATGATGCCATATTTCTTCAATTTGTCATTTCTGGTATAATGAACCATAAGATATTCTCATTTTAAAATGTCCAATACTAGCTCATTGATATCTAGGATATTGATCCATTTTACAGTCCATTTTATTTTTGATGACTTCCAATTTTCTTAGATCCAAACTTCGTACATTCCAAGTATCACTTATTAAGAGATGTTTGCAGCTGTTTTTTTTCTCATTGTGAGTCATTCCTCATCAGCAGGTGAAGGTCTCCAAGACTTTACTCCACCCCCCTCATTATATCTGACTCCACTTTCAGAAGACAGTACTTCTTAAGTAATATTTTGAGTGCCTTTTGCCCTGCAGGGCTCATCTTCTGGAGTTATGTCCGATAATGTTCTACTTCATTAGGTGAAATTTTCAATATCAAATAATGTTCCACTAATATTCATAAGGCTTTCAGTGACTAATTCATCAGAAGTGTACAGCCTATTTCTTCTTAGTTAGTTCTTAGTCTGGAAACTCTGCTGAAACCTGTTCACCATGGGTGACCCTGTTTGTTGAAATGCCAGTGACATAGCTTTAGCATCACAGCAATACACGAGCCACTACAGTATGACAAACTGGCAGACAAATGGTGCCCTGTCATATCTAATTGAAATGTTTTTGGACTACATGTAATACAAAGGGATCCATAGCCTTTCTACATTTTTATTAGCTATTCATTACTAGCTGCCTTACTTGTTAAGGAGACACTGATATTCTCTGGGGTTCTTTTCTCTGTGTGGCAGGCAGATACATATGGATGCTACAAAAAGAGTAGGGAGAGGGCCATTGTCATGGAAAGATCTCCATACTCTTTGTTCACATCCATTATATGCACAAGACAGGATTTATTGCTCTCTTTGAGAAAGGGATAGCTTGCTGTTTCCCTTCCCCCTCTTCTGGCAAAAGATTGTGGAAGAGTATTACCATCTCATCACACTTTCTCCAAATGAAGGAAAGGGAAAACAAAGAGAGCTGGAGGCTGAGAATCAGCTGAGAGGCACTGGGAATACTTGCTAATTCAAGAGAGGGACTGATCAGTGGCACATCCTACACAGCCCCCAATCTGTATCCTGCTTCCTTGTAGTTTATACTCCATGACCTCAATGGGGCAGATATTCTGCCCTGAGCCTTTCTGTTTAGCTCTACCTCTGTAGATTTATAGTTGATTAAAATCACAACTGTTACCTAACACTGAAAGAATTCTGCCTTTCTTACTGGGTTTTCCCAAGTACACTTGATATTTTGGGTTTTTTTTTTTCTTTCTTATTCTTCAGTTTCTACTTTTGGGGACAGTTTCCATCCCACTGCCTTTTCATTTTCTTCTCCTTTTAGCTCTCCTGGTTACATTGCTACATTTGTGTTTGTTTGCAAGCCTACATAATTTATTTTTCATTTTTGTCTGTATGAATATTTAAAATACATTGCTTGTAGACTGATAGTTTTGAGTCGGTCTTAGATTTAATGTAGTTTTATTTCTTTAAATCAAAGTCTATGCTTAATCTTATCAACATCCAGATCAAATTAATGCTATCATAGTAAAATGGGCAGTGTTAACATACACACATGGTTATAATTTTCTCCAAGCTGAGCTGTTTCTTTCTTTTAAAAATCATTTTATTGGGGGCTTGTACAACACTTATCACAATCCATCCATTGTGTCAAGCACATTTGTACATTTGTTGCCATCATCATTCTCAAAACATTTGCTTTCTACTTGAGCCCTTGGTATCAGCTCCTCATTTTCCCCTTCCCTCCCCACTCCCCCCATCTCATGAACCCTTGATAATTTATAAATTATTATCATTTTGTCATGTCTTACACTGTCTGACAACTCCCTTCACCCACTTTTCTGTTGTCCGTCTTCCAAGCTGGTCTATTTCATAGAGTTTGTAAGGCTTCTTCTTTTTTTGTAAAGTTGTTTATTTTCTGTATGGGAGTGGGGGTAGTTTTATGTTTTGTTTTGGCTTCACAGGGTAGAGGGAGGCGATATAGTTAAGACGATATTTTGAGTCCATAGGTTCAATAAGATTATGTCATTAAACTGTTAAGAATAGTCTCTAGCATATAGTAAACATGTACATCTGGTGGCATAGGTGTTATGAGTTTGGCTGTGATCCACAAGTTCAGCAATTCAAAACTTCTAGGCATTCTACAGGAGAAAGACTGGACTTTTTACCACCATAAAGAGTTACAGTCTCAGACTCACAGGAGCAGTTTTACCCTGCCCTAGAGAGTCGCTATGAGTCAGGATCAACTCGATGGAAATGAGGTTTATTATTAATTATTATTATTATAATGGAAGGTCCTTATGTGACTCAACAGTTTGTACTTAACTGCTAACTTAAAAAAGGTTGGTAGTTCAAAACCACCTATCAATAGCACTGAAGAAAGGTCCTGGTGATCTGTTTCAGTATGATTACTACCAAGAAAACTCTTTGGAGTTGGTCTGCTCTGTAACACATAAAATCACTGTGTGTTGGAAATCATCTCAACTGCAACTAATCATGGAGTCCTTGGGTGGTACAGATGGTAAAGTGCTTGGTTAGTAACCAAAATATTGGCAGTTTGAACACACCCAGAGGCACCTCAGAAGAAGGCCTGGTGATCTGTTCCCGAAGATTATGGCCATTGACAACTCTGTGGAATGCAGTTCCACTCTAAAACACATGGTGTCTAAATGAATTGAGTTCAAGTCAACAACATCTGAATTAGATTTCAATAGAGCGTCCAGACTAAGAGAAATAAAGTAGAAAGACCTTGCCGTCAACTTTCCAAAAGGATGAGCTAGTGAAAACTTCATGAGTAATAGCAAATCGAAGTCTGATATAGTGCCAGAAGTTAAGTCACTTAGGTTGGACGCATTCAACATGTGATGGGGAAAGGGCTCCTCTTCAAAGTAAATTGTTCCTTAATAAGGTGGGTAGGGTAAAGCTTTTAGGATCTCCATTTGCTGATGTGGCAAATTCAAAATGAGAAATAACGACTGCAAACATCTATTAATAATCAGAGGGACTTTTGGTGGTGCAGTGGGCTCCTCATTGAGCTGCTAATGAAAAAGGCCTGCAGTTCAAACCCACAAACTGCTCTGCAGAAGAAAGATGAGGCTATCTCCTCCTCCTATAAAGATTTCATCTCAGAAACTCAAAGGGACGGTTCTACTTCGTCTTTTAGGGTCACCATGGGTCAGAATTGACTGTGGTCAAAGCAAAGAGTTTGGTTTTTGGTATTAGTAATCAAAACATAGAATGGATAAAGTATAAATCATGGAAGTTGGAAATCACAAAAATGAAATTAACTACATGAAGATTTATGTCTTAGGCATTAAAAACAAAACCCAAACCACTGCCTTCAAATCAATTATAACTCTTAGTCACCCTAGAAGACATTCTAGAACTGCTTCTGAGGGTTTTTGGGATTATAACTCTTTATAGGAGTAGAAAACTCCATCTCTCTCTAAAGCTTAGGCTGAAATGGACTGGCACTAACCATTTTGAATCAGACACTCATATGGTCTACAATGCTAGGAACAACAAAGTAAAGAGGAACATTGTTGCCTTCATCACCAAAAAGAACCTTTTGAGATCTCTCTTGAACAATTATGTCAGTGATAGAAAATGTCTATATACCTACAAGAATGATCAATTGTTCAACTCTATTCGAATATATGTGCCATTCACAATGTCAACAAGAGGAAATGGGAGATTTTTTTTATCAACTCTTACAGTCCAAAGTTGCTCAAACATACAATCAAGATGTACTAATTATTGCTGGTGATTGGAATGTAAAAATTGGAAATGAAAGGCCAGTAATAGAAAATATAAAGAAACAACACCAGAAATTACATGATGAAATTCTGTAAGACCTATCTATGACATATTGATTATAAATACATCTTTAATACAACATAAATGATGACTATTTATATGTACTTCTCGCTAGATGGAATAAACAGGTATCAGATTTACTGTATCTGTAAAGAAACAATGGAGGAGCTCATTATTATCCATCAGGGAAAAACCAGGGATATACTATTGCTTATATGAAAATTCAGGTTGAAGCTGAAGAAACTTAAAACAAGTTCATGAGAGCCTATTTATGACCTTGAGTGTATCCTGTCTGAGTTTATAAACTAAAGTATAGATTTGACACGCTGAACACGAATGCCCAAAGATTAGACACACTGTGGACTACATAAAGAAAGCCACCAGTCATTAAAGGGCAGGCAAGAGAGGGAATAAAACAAACAAAATGGATGTCAGAAGAGACTCTGAGACTCATTCCTGAATGTACACTAGCTAAACCAAATAGAAGAAATGCTGAAGTTAAGAGTTTTAAAAATTTCAAAGAGTAGCTGGAGAAGAAAAAAATAATAAAATGTGTAAAAGACATGACATTAGAATATTCAAAGGGAAGAATACAGTATTTATCAAAGTGGAAGAATTGAAAAGGAAATCCAAGTCTCAAGTTGCATTTTTGAAGGATTCTATAGGAAAGACAAAAAGGAAAGATGCAGGAAGTGTCAAAAGTAAAAGGAAGGATTACAGCAAGTCTGTACCAAAAAGAGTTGGTTAAGATTCACCTATTTCAGAGGGTAGCATATGATAAAAAACTGATGGTGCTGAAGGAGGAAGTCTGAGTTATATTGAAGAGACTGTCAGACAACAAGACTATAGGAATTTTCAGAATACCAATTAAAATGCTTTCTGTAAACAATTGGACATCCCCTTATAGGTCACAAGGAAGAGACAATCCATTTAGGGCACAGTATAGCAGCGATGAAACATACAACTTTTCTCTAGTTCTTTAATGTTCATCCCCCTACTACCATGACCCCAATTCTACCTTACAAACCTGGCTAGACCAGAGCGTGTACAATGGTACAGATAAGAGCTGGAAACATAGGGAATCCAGGACAGATAAACCCCTCAGGACCGATATTGAGAGTGGCCATAGCAGGAGGGGGGAAGGGGAAGGTGGGGTGAGACAGGGGGAACCGATCTTAATGATCTACATATAACTCCCTTCCAGGGGGACGGACAATTTGGACTAATGCCCAATTAGTCGGGGGGAAGGGAGACATTGGTCAGTGTAAGACATAAAAAAATAATAATAATTTATAAATTATCAAGGGTGAAGAGAAAAAACGAGGAGCTCATACCAAGGGCTCAAGTGGAAGAAAAATGTTTTGAAAATGATGATAGCAACAAATGTACAAATGTGCTTGACACAATGGATGTATGGGTGGGTTGTGATAAGAGTTGTATGGGCCCACAATAAAATGATTAAAAACAAAACAAAACACAAATGTGAACTAGAAATGCTAAGAAATTTGGAAGGAAGCTACGTGACCTGCTTACTAGAAAAAAACAACCATATTCATGTCATTGCAAAGAGAGGTGATCCAATGGAATGCAAAAACTATTGAACAACATCATTAATGTCACATGTAAGCAAAATTTTTATGACAATTTTCAACATGCTATATATCCATACATCAATAGGAAACTGCCAGAAATTCAGCCTGGATTCAGAAGAGAATATGGAACAAGGGATATCATTGCTGATGTCAGATGATCTTGTCTAAAAGTAGAAAATACCAGAAAAATGTTTGCCTGTATTTTATTTACTATGTAAAGGCATTCAGCTGTGTGGGCTGTAACAAATTATGGATAACATTGTGAAGAATGAGAATTTCAGAGTAGTTAATTGTGCTCTTGTGGAATCTGTCCATAGATAAAGAGGCAGTCATGCCTACTAGGCATGATACCACGTGGAACTAGGAGATACTACGTGGAAGAATCAGAAAAGGTGGGCATCAGGATGGTATCTTTGCACCATATTTAGTCAATCTATATCATACTTACCCTTGTGAAGAACATGCATCAGAATTAGAGGAACATGCATTAAGAACTGTGATGTGCAGGTGACACAACCTTGCTTGCTGGAAGTGGAGAGGTCTGGAAGCATGGACTGCTACTTATCAAAGACGACAGCCTTCAGTGTTTATTGATTACACCTCAACATAAAGAAAACAAAGATCTTCACACATGGACCAGTAACCAACTTCACACTATTTGGAGAAAATACTAAATATTTCATTCTGCTTGGAGCCTTAAATATGCTTAGGTGGTACAGAATCAGAAAGTATTCTGTTTTGTGAAATGTAAAGTGACTATGCCTTCTATTTTTCCTTGCTTCATGGGGTGAGGGGTTGTGGTTGTCTTGCTATATTTTGAAAGGATGCTTCCAAAGATTTTTCTGCTATGTAATATCCTTCTGTCATGGGTTGCCAGAAGCATTAGATTGTTTACATTCTCTAGATCTGTATTATCTAATACAGTAGCCACTAGCTGTATGTCTGTTTAAATGTAATAAATGAAATATCATACAAATGCATATCCTAACTTTTACTAGCTACATTTCAAGTACTGAATAGCTAAATATGGCTAATGACTACTCCTTATTAGACAACTCAAATATAGAACATTCATGTCACTGAAGAAAATTCCATTGCTGTAGATATTAGTAGTCTATACACTAATTAAAGAGGATATATTTCTAATAGTGTTCTAGAAGGTACATTCAATTCATGTCTCAAGCCTCTGAACATCCACTTTGAAGAATCTGGTAACTCTTTCTACTCCAGACTTTTCATTCATTATATTACTACTATTTTTGAATAAACATGAATACATTCATTTCCCCATAAAGATTGCATTACATAATTTAAAAAGGTATCAACAGAGGAATTCAAAAGGAAAAGAGGCAAATAGAATTCTAGCAGATTATCCATAGGGTAGTTACTCGCCCTGTAAATGGGAGAATCATCAGGGACTAACTAGTATAGGATTGGGATGTTGTAATATCCTTTCTTTAAATTAAAAAAAAATATTCAGGAGTTTTATCAGCAGTGATATCTGAATTTTCCCTATGAGAAAGGCAAGAAACAAGTGGTTCCTTAATAATCCCAGCTACCTTTATTGTGCATTTATAAAACCATTTTTTCTTGTGTTCTTTGCAAAAATTTAGTGAAGTAAGTTCAGGATTATCACCCTCATTTTACTGATCGGAAAACTGAAGCCCAGTGTGCTTACAATAGTTAGCTGAAGCCTTAAAGTCCATAACATTAAGGTAAAATAGAGTTGCAACTCTCAATTGTAACTTCCAGTTTTGTATTTGTTTTGTTTCTGCCATTATACAACAAATTAAACTGTTAAATGAAGGAGTGATGGAACAAATCAGCCTGTTAAACAAAGGAATGATGGATCTTTAGGAGAACCGGGAAACTAGTGTTGTGTAAACTACTGTCACTGCAACCTCATTTATCCGATGACCATGTTACTGGGTTCTCAGTGGCTCTTGATTTTTTGCCTTAACCAAGTTAGAAACTATATGTATATTCAATGTCTGCATAGAACCAAATGTAACCCAAAACTGCACTCATTATTTCTGGGAGTATAGAGGTTTAGGTAAAACTGAGCTTATGTGATTGCTACCTTCCAACCCTGAAATTTTCTATAACTAAACCTGTGTATCTAAGTGTGTCTTTTCTTTATAATGTAGCACACAGTTTATTGACAGGTAAATGGTCTAAATACTTTCTATTGGCCTCATTTTATAGATGGAGGCATTAACATACAGAGAAGCTAACTTGCCGAAGTTCAGAGCAAGATATTGGTGGATCCTGGGATAAATCCTAAGTCTCTCAACTTCTCAACCAGTTTAGTCCATTGACTATGCAGCCTAGTGGTAAGTTTTTAAAAGACCTAGCAAGGACTAAATTGAAAGAATTTCTTATTACTAAATAGACCATTAATTGTTCTTTTCTTTATAACCATGATGTTATTTTTGTCAGGTTGGAAGAACAGGTTGTAAGTTTTGCTTTTTAAATACCTAAAAAAATTCTGTAACAGCTATCTTAGGTTTTCCAGAGAAATGGAACCATACATACTACTGTGTATATTTATGCATGCACACACACAAATTTATTTTAGGAATTGGTTAATGTGATCATGGGCTGACAAGTCCAAACAACAGGCCGAAAATTCCAATATGCTGGTGTCTGAAATCAGTAGGCCAGGTGCTGGGCTGGAAATTCTAGCAAGGTGTTTCCTTGCACACTTGTGGCACAATCCTTGTCCCTAGGGAAAACTCAGTTATTGCACTTACACCGTCAGTTGATCAGATGAGACCTACCCATTTTGTATTGTCACGAAGTCTGGATTTTACTTTTTTCTGAAGTATTTTTTCCTATATTCCATGGGCTGCTTTTGAATATTGTATTATTAATGATCGCCTTGTCTGGTTATGATTTCTTGTGGCTTCCTTGGATCAGTTTTTTGTTTTTACTTTAGCACTGTGGTACTAAAAACTTGAATATAAATGGACTATATGTCACATGTTTAATTTTTAATAGGTTATTTTGAATTATATAATTGGGAACAGTTTAAAACAAATTCATTCCGATTACATAGTATTTTTTGTCTGTCAGCAGAAGTTAAGCCTGATCTGGTTTCTAATTTCATTTAAATTAATACATTTATAGAAACTAAGTATTGTATATATTCGAGTATAAGCTGACCCTAATTTTACCACAAAAAAACTGCATTAAAAATGTGCTTAAAAACTTGGCTTATACACGAGTATCTACGAGTAATTAGGTATTGTAATTAGGTATTGGCTTCACTTTACTAGTAATTTGGAAAGCAGACATAGCAGGTTACTAGAAAGAGGGCATCCAACCAGGAGAGGAGACAACAGTTGGATTACAACCCTGGCCAGGTGGCAGTATAGTAGACAAGACAAAGTCATATCAGACAAGATCAGAGAAAGAGGCAGGATCCAGATGCTGCATGGCACCTTGACTAAATGGGATGCTATTTAAGATCCTTATGTTGTAAAATGACATCTATTTTATGTCTTAAAAGGTTCTGACATCTATGTGGAAAATAGATTGGAGTTAGCAAGAGTAGTAGGAATACCAATTATGAGTGACTAGAACTAGATGAATTGTTAAATTAGGAGTGATGGATAGATTGGGGATTTGGTCCAGCAAAAGTACTACTAGCCTGAATGGTAGGTATGAAAGAAATGGATGTATAAAAGAAATGGAAGGATAATTTTGAGAAATATGATTTGAACAATTAGGTGTCATTTAATAGGTTGGAGAAGTCTAGAAGAGGAATAGATTGGCAGGGGGTAGAATCCAGGATTTTGTTTGAGCCATATTAAATTTGAAATAGCTGATGGATATTTATGTGGCGATAGTAGTTGTATATGGGAATGTAGAATTCTAAGAAGAGACAATTATTATAAATACTAATTTAGGAGTAATCTCAATGGGATGGTGAATAGAAAGACACTGTTTGAATGTGTTGAGGGCATAACTTGAGAAGAAGTAGGAAGCAATGACTATAAGCAACTCTTTGAATATTGTTTATAGTGCAGGAATTCATAAGTTCTGTTTGCCAACTTGCCCCCCACAAAAAGATATTTTCATAAGGTCATTGTGCCAATTGTTTCTTATATGTTGCTGTAGAAAAAATAACATAGTACACTTATGGGGGAGGGCAGGTTGGCAAATAAATGTAGAACCTGTATTCTGTTTACATAAAAATACTGTATATTTTCCATTAAGCAGAACAGAGAAAGGAACGATGTAGCTGGAAGGCTGTATGTGGAAGAGGATTGCAAAGAAGCAAAAGGCAGGATGGATGTGTTAGCTGGGTTGTCTAGAGAAACAAAACCAGTGACATTCAAGTATACATAAGAAAGAACTTACAGGGAGTGATTTTACATCAAGAAAGTATCCCAGCCCGAGCTGTCTCCAGACTCACGTAGCTGCAGGATGATGGCACAGGAAGGTGAATCTGGAGACAAGGAAGGCCGCTGGATGCAGTAGCATGGATTCAAGGCTGGTGGGAGCTTGGCAGGCACTGACAGCTCCCAGGGTGGGTGGCCCTCCCAAATGGAGCCACCCCTGGAGGCAGATACAGAATCCAAGCAAGCAGGAAGACAAAAGGGCAAGAGAGAGGTCCCCAGTGTCTCTCTCATAAAGAGGCCACATGGCCAAAGGAAGCATCATCAGGCTGTGACCTGATTAGTAGGTTGGATTCCACTCTTACACTTAAGTGTATACCTAAGTACAAGTTGACATATAATGTAACTGCCACATATTGTGTTTTGGGGAATTGTTCTGTTGTTGTTGCTAGTAGGTAATGGGGTAGTATATATGCTGATAAAAAGGATTCTGTTAGAAAGGGGATTCTTGCACAGTAAGAGACATTAGAATCTGGAGCAAAAATGGAAGCGTGGCTTTTGATAAACAAATATAAAACAACATAGCACCTCATCGATAGGAGAGCTGGTAGAGAGAATGAAGAATGAGTTGATTCATTCATCAAACGTTAAATGAACACCTAATGCTATACTGTGCATTAGATCTACAACTGGACCTAGCCAATCCCTACCTTAATTAAATGAGTAGTATATAAAATTAAGATTTTATATGCTGAATTAAAATCATCCCCTAAGAGTGAGTCTGGGCCAGAGAATATATGTTTAACTTTAGAGTGGTGAGAAATCACTGCTGTTGATTAGATTCTGAATCACGGTGACTCTATATAGGATTTTTGAGGCTGTAAATCTCTCCACATACCTCATCTTGAGCAGCAGCTGGATCTGTACTGCTGCATTTGTTTTTTCAGCACTCTTGCACTGCTGTGGTAGCATGAGATAGGTGATATTTGGCTCTATCCAAAATTAGGATTGTGGTTTTACTAGGCAAGTTTACCCATGAAAGAGGTAGGGGGAAATTAAGAGTGTTTGCCAGGAGTGATTAGGAGAGACCTTGGAATTTGACTAAGAAAAATGAAGACATAATAGGTGGTGTGATTGATGGTGGGAAAGTGGTAGGGTCAGGAGACTAACTTGAACTTTCAGACAAAGAAAATGTGTTTACATGATGTAAGTAATATACTGCTTTTGTGGAAATTTTTAAAATAATAGAAGTTAGAAAATGGCAAAGGGAAAAAAACAGAGCACTACTATCCAGAGATAACCAATATTTGTTGTGTTTTTCCCTTCTAGTTACATATATTTTTGCAGAAGGGGTGGCATCTTTTCTGATTTTATTTTCTTACATAATTGTGATTATTCCATGAATTAATATTTTACTAGAAACATTGCTTAAACATACCTTATTTTGTTAAATAGCCTTTGTCAAACTTTAATGGTTGAAAAATACTGTGTTTTAGATTCTTTCCTTAGAAGTGGGTCACTTTATTTAAAAGCTCCTGATACAAAAAAAAAAAAACACCTCTTGATACAGACTGCCAAAGTAGAATAATATTAGATCTTGTATTTTCTTTTTACATGATTACCTTTCTCTTTCTTTAGTAATAGACTGGAATGATGTTAGGAAACACAAATATGGTCAACTATCAGAGTCTGCATCCCAATGTCAAGGTGAGAAAAAAATTTAGTATGGGAAATTTTATGTAACATCCTTTTCCATAAAACCCTTTTTTTAAAGAGGTCTAAATAGGGCCTAATTTGCCAGTAACAGGTTTGCTTTTGTTTGTTTTAATTATACAAATAACTCACTGATGAAAGCAAAATTGAATATCTTGGTTTATAAAGATATCTGTTGAAAGCAATGTTTTGTTTGGGGCTGGAAGTTAGGAAACCTAGACTTAGAGTACAGATAATCCCAATTTAATGTCATCGTTTTATCCAGTTCTTTAGCCTTTCTGAATCACCATAGTGTCATAAAAGTTGAGGCTTTGTGCACTTATAAATCTATGGCAGAGGTTGTACACTGGTGCATATGGGGGCTGGAGGCACAGGGAATCCAGGGTGGATGATACCTTCAGGACCAGGGGTGTGAGGGACGATGCTGGGAGAGTGGAGGGTGAGTGGGTTGGAAAGGGGGAACTGATTACAGGTGTCCACGTGTGACCTCCTCACTGGGAGAGGGACGGCAGAGAAGGGGCGGAGGGAGACTCCGGGTAGGGCAAGATATGACAAAATAACAATGTATAAATTACCAAGGGCACATTGGGAGGGGGGAGCGGGGAGTGAGGGGGGAAAAAAAAGAGGACCTGATGCAGAGGGCTTGGGTGGAGGGCAAAAGCTTTGAGAATGATTGGGGTGGGGAATGTATGGATGTGCTTTATACAATTGATGTATGTATATGTATGGATTGTGATAAGAATTGTATGAGCCCCTAATAAAATGTAAAAAAAAAAATCTACTCCTAACAAACCCAGTAACATTTAAGGTGAGAGAATTAGACTAGGCAACTTTCAAGCTCGATCTCACTCCAGAATTTCACTTTTCTTTCATTTTTGTGTGCTTATCCTGATGACTTATGCGGAACCTTTTCCTCTTTTTTAATAGAAACTGACATCCTGGAGCTAGGTAAGATATTTTTTTCTTTCCTCTTCTGTTAAATAAGGAAATTTCTAAACCAGGGATTAGACTATCCAGTTTTAATTTAATCAACTAGAAAACATTCTGTGTGTTTCTGGTTTATAAACCCATGAATCCTGTGCTCCTGTCTGCCTAATAAGCCCATGACCCTAATTAAATCTCAGCGGTCACCTCAAGTCCTCCTTATCTGAAGACCACAGAGCAGCTAACAAAGAGAAGGGGGCTAATTACATAGAATACTGGGAGGAGTGGGAGCTGAACCAAACTCTGAAAGTAACTTCTTATTGCACAGAAGCCACGGCTACAATAAAACCCCTGTCCATAAATCAGGTTGGTGGAATTTTCCAAAATAAATTATTCATGAGGTATTTGGAACTGAAATTAAACCTAGATATTTTTTAAATTTAATAACTAAAGAAAAACTGATATATTAAAATGTGAAGTAAAGAATAATCAGACTGATATTTCATTTGATTTTCGTCCAGTTATTTTTTCTTTTAATGTAAGCCACGTTTATTTTGCTTTCTAAGTAGTGTTCTTAAAGCACTACAGCTTGGTAAACAATGTAAATTAGGATACGTCATCTCCAAAGCCAGAGTTCTGTTTTGTTTTTAATGAGTTGTTAAAAAGATGCAGCCTATTCTAACAGGATAAATATCTTAACCATTTCACTTCAAGTTAATGAAGGCTCACAAATGAACAACACTCCTTATTGAGGAAAACAAAAAGCTGTTTCGTCCAGTTCTCTGAACTGGTTTTTCCTGGTTAGTATGGTCAGTGAAGCAAAACCAGAGTGGACTCAATTTGTTAAATGTGAGTTTACTTGAATGATAACCAAAGCTGATGGAAAAATTTACAGGTTGTTACCCTGCTAGAAATTTTACATCCTTCTCAGAATACAAAGGTAGTATGCATGTTGTATAGCAACCCAATTTCTTGACCAGCAGAGGCAAAAACAATGGTGCCTGGTTAAAAAATGGCTTAAAATGGTGGTGATTCTGTGGCTTTTAATGTGTATGCTGCTCTTTGTTGTCCTGGCAATAATTTCGTCTCATGCATCAGGCTTCTACAAGGGCTCAGTACCCCTTTTCTGAGTTCTCATTCTAGGGTTTCCACCCATAATTCTTCTTGGACCTGTTATTGTTCTGGATACCCACCTTTTATAAATTTATATTTGTTTCAGTGTCACAGCATCAGACATGACTAAACTGAAAAGACTCAGCTTGAAGCGTGGCTTTCATTTCTGCTTAGCGCACTTCAAGACCCAGAGAGTAGGAATGAAACTAACAATGATGATATTTCTCATCAGTCCTAACTTTTTAAGGCACTTAAAATTGATTTTACATGTTACATAAATAATATTTTGTATTTAATGCTATTTATCAAATATTTTTACTGCAACCTCATGTATCCAGTTCTTTTATTATCACTATTTGCTTCCTCTTATCTTTTCTTCCTATTACATATGTCTGTTCACTGTGTATTGAGTAAAGTAGTAGAGCACTGGACTAGTCAGAACTCGTGGGTTTTTGAGAGCCAACTTTGTAACTCTGATTCTTAGTTCCTTGATTTATAAACTGGGTTGTTAAGAAGATTACATGAGGTAATGGATAGAAAAACATTTTTAAGACTCAAATACTTTTCAACTTTGGAGGAATGTTAGGGTTTTCATTCTGTATTCAAAGCTTCCTCAAAACAAGTCAAATCTGATATTGTTTGAAATGACACACTATATGAATGTGAGCTGAAAAAATGAATGAAATAATGCAGGGAAAGTGCCTAACACTTGGTAAATGATAGTAATTTTTTCTATTTCTTAAAACTTAGCTCACGCTTTGTAAGGTACTTGTCTGAAATGGAATAAAGCATGGATGTGGGAGTCAGACAGGCTTTGTGTAAAATTTCTATTCCCATTGTTTACCAGTTTTGTGACTTTGGGGAAGCTACATAATCTTTTGGGGTCTATTTCTTGATGTGTAAAATGGGAATAAAAGCTACTCTGCAAATTATTAGGAAGATTTGAGATATTGAACAAGATATTGGCACCAAGCCCACTGCCATTGAATCCATTTTGACTCATAGCGAAAGTTTCTCAAAGGTTGTAAGTCTATCGGAGCAGACAGCCTCATCTTTCTCCTACTAAATAGTGGTTTTGAACCTATTGAATTTGTGATTAGCAGTCCAGTGCTTACCTTACAGTGCCACTAAGGATTCTTATAATCTGGCATAATGCAGGTAAAAATAGAAGGTGCATGATGATTGTTGCTACTGATTTTAGTTTTGTTAGTAATGTGAATGATAACAATTGTAACCTAATGACAATTTAGACATGTTTTTAACAGCCAATTTGTTGACAAAATAGGCCTCATGATCAGTAGATACTGAACATAAATGCATAATACTTTAAGTGATGTGAAAATTTAAATGCTTTTTTATTAATAATTTTATTGGGGGCTCTTAGAACTCGTATTACAATCCATGCATACATATATTGTATGTCAGACACATTTGTACATTTGTTGTCCTCATCATTCTCAAAACATTTGCTTTCTACTTGATCCCTTGGTCTCAGCTCCTCATTCTTCCCCCCCTCCCCACCCCGTGAGAGTGTCAGACAAATTAATCCTCTGATAAGTTAATCTTGCATATTTCTTTTCTCTCATCAAGCATGAGAGCAGCGTCAAATATTACACTGAAATAAAATGCAATAGATGTGCTAAATTTCAGAATTGTAAGAGATCTGTAAAATAATCTAATCTGCTCTACCATCTGAACTTTTTTGTTTCTTATAAGACATCATGTCAAAAGGTCACTCATTTTCTACTTGTGCTTCTCAAGTTGTTGGGAACCTCTAGCTTTTTCAACCAACTCACTTCATATTGAGACAGATATATATTGAGCCCAATAGTTTTATTTGTAATGTCTATTAATTTTACTTAGATGGTAATATTTGTTGTGTTTTGGTAAAAGTTTGCATAGTAAATTAGGTTATCATTTGACAATTTCTATGTAAACTTTTCTATACAAAGTGACAGTAGTCATAGTCTCTGTAATGTGTCAATATGCTCTTTGTATTCTGGTTGTTTTGTTCCAGTACTCTAGTTTCCCTGCTCTCTTATTTTCTCATATTTGTTTTAAAGTAATTTTGACCTTTTCATCTCTCATAGATTTTTATATTTTATTTTTAGTAGGGCATCATACTAACTGCCATCGCATCAATTTCTCACTTTTAGCTATTCTATAAGACAGAGTAGAATTGCCCCTATGGGTTTCAAAGGCTGTAAATCTTTTTTTGTTGTTGTTGTCGAGTCGTTTATTGAGAGGGAATGTCCATTTTAATCTTCCTGGGCTGGTTTTTTAATTTTTTTCTTTTTCTTAGTGCTGTTGCTCTTGCTGCTAGCAGCCGCCTCCTCGGGTCCACTGCTGGCGGGCTCCCCCTTCGCAGGGACCTTCTTCTTTTTCCAAAGGCTGTAAATCTTTATCAGAACTTTGAACTGCTGACCTCATGATTACCAGCCTGACATGTAACCCACGATGAGGGCTCCCCAAATAGAGCAGCATACGTATGGGTACTATTCTTTATTTTGTGTGCCACTTTGGTGGTTCAGTAAAGTGGATCTCTGGAAATACTTTCTTCCTCTTCTTCTCCAAACCATTTAATTAGCTAATCTAGACATCATATCATTCTGTAGTTCAATCACATCAAGTAGTACTGTAGAATTGATACCAAAATCAGTTTTAAGACATTTTCTTCCTTTTGGAACTCCTTGATATCAGTTTCCCTTTACCCCCTTGCTTCCTCCTCTCAGCCCCACAGGAACGCTTATTCTAGTTTTTGTCTCTGTTGGTTCATCAATTCTGGGTTTCTTATATCAAAAAACATAAAACATATAGTAAAGATTCAAGAAGGCTACCCACAATGACAAACTACAAAAAGATAAACTCCAGTAAGAGAAAAAACAGAAACTATTTAAAAAAAAACAAAACAGATCCAGCCCAAAGTATATCAGAGGGGAGATGAAATGATAAGGCTTTAACAATTCACGTCAGATTTTTTTTCATTTTAATCGACTGTAGTCATCTCTCCAATACTCTCTGTGTGGTAGCCAATGGATTCCTCTCCTAACTTTTTCATCAGAGGCATATCCCCGTGTCGATCATGTAATTGTATCTACGGCTTCCATGGTCACCCATAGCTTTCTGCACACCTGAGTCTCACGATTGAAGCTCTGATACTATTCCCTCCTTTGGATTTGGATTGTTGATATAATCCAATTTTAAATTATAAATTATGTTACAATCCTTGGATCATAGATGTTGGTGTGCTTCTTCCATGTGAGTTTAATTGACATCTCATTTTGGTGGCTGCTTGTTTGAAAACAAGCCTTTAAAACCTCAGCTGCTGTTTTTTCTGATAGCCAGACACAATCTAATTTCTTTACCACACTTTGCTATAGCACCCATATCTTCTGGGTTTACTTCATGAGGGCGAGTATTGGGCAGGGCCATATTGCAAGAACTAATTATTCTTAGATTGGAGCTAGGATTAAGTGCGAACCCCAAATCCAGTCTTCAATCTACTTTTTAAAAATCTGCCTCTGGCTCACTTTAAAGATATCCTTGTTATGGGGATATTTTGAACTCACTGTTTAAAGAGTATTTCAGGGCAGAGAATCCGCTGATCTCAACTCGTCTAGTAAGTCAGGCTTTTGTTTTAGAATTTGAGTTGTGTTCTACACATTTTCCTCCCGTACTATTCAGAACTGTCTATTGTAATCCCAGTGAGAATGATAAGTATTGGTAACTAGGTACATCAAAATTTTTGGTGCTAGAGTAGATGAGACTGTGGCCTGGTAGACTTTGTTACTTCTGTAAGTCTTTAGTTTCTTTCTTAATCTGTTGTTTCTGATGAGTGGAGACCAATAGTTATATCTTAGATGACTAATCACAAGCTTCTAAAGACCTTTGGATCCTACTGTGGTAGTTACACAATAAAAAATGTAGTTACTGCATAAAAAATGTGCTCAAAAGCTTGGTTTATACATGAGTATATACGGTATTATGGACTGCTAGGAGAACAAACATCTGCTTTGGAAGAAGTACAACCAGAATGCTCCTTAGACACAAAAATTATTGAGAGTTTGTGTCTCAATAGACATAGTATCAAGAGAGATTAATTCCTAGAAATGTTTGATAAAGTAGAGGACAAGTGAAAAGAAAAAGATCTGAATAATATGGATTGATACATAGAGGCTTCAACAATGGGCTCAAACATAACAACAGTTGTGTGGGGGTGCAGGATCACACAGTGTTTTGATCTGTTGTGTAAAATAGGGCTGCTATGAGTAAGACTGTGACTTGACAGCACCTAATGACAACAACATGATTTAGAGCAGTGGTTCTCAACCTTCCTGTTGCCGAGACCCTTTCATACAGTTCCTCATGTTGTGGTGCTCCCAACCATAAAATTGTTTTTGTTGCTTCTTCATAACTGTAATTTTGCTACTGTTATGAATCATAACGTATACATCTGGTATGCAGGATGTATTAGGCAACCCCTGTGAAAGGGTCATTTGACATCCCCTCCCCCTCAAACGGGTCACGACCCTCAGGTTGAGAACCACTGATTTAGAGCATGATTCTCCCTTCACTGCTTTAGGCTGCGTTCACTGAAGACGTGAAATTAGTGATGCTTAACTATATATATACACAGAGAAAGTTATATCAAGAAAATAGCTTATATAGTTGTAGAAGCAAGCAAGTCAAAGTCCAAGCAGGTTCCAAGTCTGTGGGTCAGATGTTAGCCTGGAGGCATCTGACTTGCATAGCTATGAGGTGAGGGGTCTCCTGAGTTGTATCGATATGGGAATAATGAACCCCCACAGCAGGGCTGTAACCTGAAGAAAGGTGTAGCATCCTCTACTCTTCTTAAAGCTGCTCATGGTAGATCCTATTGATTATGTTATATTAGGTCAATCCTGGGGGATTACTAGGTCTTAACTGCCAAACTACCTAGAATTTTTGCCCATCCAAATTAGCATAAAACCTAATCATCACACACCTCACTGTCTAATATCACCAGGAAACATTAGTCTCTTTTTATAAGGCTGTTCTTGTCTTGTTATAACAGATGGATCATAATATTTGTTCTTAAGTAATTGACTTACTTCCTTTTCACATGGTGTCCTGCAGGTCCATTCATGTTAAAATTTTTTGTGGACCCTCATTATTTTTATGGTTATGCAAAATCCCATTGTAAGTATTACCAAATTTTGGTCATCCACTTATCTGTGATGAGCACTAGCACCCTTGCCCCCCCCCTTTTTCTGTTGTGTATAATTTGCAATGAGCATAGAGTGGTACCTCAGTTGTAGAATTCAATTTGCTGCAAATTTGTGTTTAAACACAGAAAATTTTGAAAATAGGACACATTTTTCTCATAAGAAATATTAGAAAGCCAAATAATTGATTCTGAAGCTCAGAAATGACACAAATTCACTGCACTGTGTATGCCTGTTCTCTCTCCTTTTTTACACTATCTCTGATATGCTACCACCATTGGGTTGTTTCTGATTTATCCAAATTAAAAATAACGTTTCAACCTTTTTGATGGTCTGGGTTCTTTGTTTTGTGTTTAATGATTTCATACCTTGTACTACATTAGCCACTTTAATCACATTCCCCCGCCCCCCAAATGTTACTAATGGTGACTTAGCCGTGTTGTATTGAACCATGTAATCAGACAAGCCGCGACCTGATTCAAATTTTGCAGTGATCTTTAACTCTACAGCTGTGGTTCTCACAGCTTTCCCCATAGCTTTACTGCTGGTATCACTAACTTTATTTGGAACAATGGTTACAATATTTTGCACAAATATAGAGCAAAAATAAGCACAGTGATGAATATTTTTAAATTATTAGTTGGAATGTAATACATATATAATTCCAAATTTCAGTCATGTTAAGTAGAATGTACTATTGGTACTAAAATCAGTTTCCAAACATTCTTTTTCTATATGGACTCTTTCACCCCACCACCACCACTGTACCCTCCACACTGTACCCCACTCCCCCCAAACCCTTTATTCCACTGACTGTTCCTCTAGATTCATTGATCCTAGGTTTCATATAACGAAAAATGCAAAAGCATATAACATAGATTCAAGGGGGTGACTTCCATTGACATAATACCTCTGAGATACAATCTAATTTGAACAAACAAAAACAGAAGAAAACAATACAAACCAAAAATGCAGAAAGTTTGGAAAACCAAATCAGGTCCAACCCACATCATAGGAGGGAATCTACTGACAAAGTTGTAACTGTTCAGGTCAGATTTCTGCCTTTGATCTTATGTACTCCTCTCTCCCAAGCATTCTGTTTAGTGGCCACTTTCCTCCCTTCCCTCAATTTTAGATTGGGGAGTTCCCCAGAAGCTTGTTTCCTGGGTAGTTTCACATATGAATCTTGGGCTCCCACTGTCATTCATCACCTTCTGTACACCAGATTCTCACAGTTTAGGCTCTGACACTAGTCTCACGTTTGACCTTATAGTGATTCTAATCCTTCCGAGACTGGTGATGATGTGCTTCTTCCATGACAGTGAGCAATGTTTTAGCACACTTAACACCAGCACTGTATGTTGGCTGGGTCTGAGAATTAGATTAATTGAGTGGTGCTGGGATGAAACCCTCACCCCTTTGTGCCTGTGTCTGTGACTCTGGCTGTTCAGGTTTTTCAAGTCAGGTTTCTGGCTCTATTATTGAGCAAAGTTACACAAACACCAAGCAGATTTTTTCTAACTTTGCCCTTCCAGTAGTGGAAATTTCGAGCTTGGAGTCATTCAAGAACCAAGGTATCACTGTTTATATATGTCTGTTTCTGTCATGTTTATTAGGTGGTAAGGGCATATACCCAAGACTGGGATTACTGGGTCAATGAGTTCAGTATCTCAATTTTTAAGAAAGTGCCATACTGTTTTCCATAGTGCACATTACCATTTTACAGTCCCACAGGATTGGATAATGGTTTCATTCTACATCTTTACTAATATTTGTTTGATCTGTTTTTGCTGTTCATTAGTGTCATTTTGCCAGGGTGAGGTGGTACCTCATGGTAATTTTGGTTTTTATCTCTCTAAGAGCCTTAGTGTAGTAGGTTATGTGTTGGGCTTCTAAAGGCAAGATCAGCAGTTTGAAACTACTAGCCACTCTTCAGGAATTACAGTCTCAGAAACCCACTAGGCAGTTGTACTCTATCCTATAAGGTCTCTGTGAGTTGCAGTTACGTCAGCTCATGAGCCATCTTTTCATGTGTTTGCTGTTTCACTTTGATGAAGTTCCTGTTCATGCCCTTTCCCATTTTATAATTGTGTTGTTGTTGAAGCTTTCTATAAATTTTAGAGATTAGGCCCTTATCAGATATGTTGTTTAGAACATTTTCCCCAAACTGTAGGCTTTCTTTTTACTTTCCTAATAGACTTTTGATAGACATGTGTTTAATTTTTAATAATGTTCCATTCATCTAATTTTCCCTCTGCTATTTGTACATTTGATGTTTGTTAGCTTATTTTTACAAAATATTAGGCCCCATGGTATTTGATTATATTTTCTTCAAGGAACTTTATAAGTTTAGGTTTAACATATAAATCTTTGATCCATTTTAAGGTAGTTTTTGTATGTGGGATGAGGTTTGAGTCTTGTTTGAATTTCTGCGAGTGTATATCCAGTTTTGCCAGCACCACTTACTAAAGAAGACTGTTTCTCCCCCGTTTAATAGACTTTGATCCCTTTAAAAATCAGCTGCCCATAAGTGGATGTATTTCTTGTTTACTGATTCTATTCTGGCTGTTTTGGTTATAGTGGCTGTATACTGTACTTTGATATGAGAAAGTGTACAACTTTCTTCTTTAATGTCCTTCATTATTGTTTTAGCTGTTCGAGGTTTCTTTTCTTTCTTTTCTATATAAAGCTGATTATTAGTTTTTCCATTACAGTAAATAATGCAAATGGAATTTGTACTGGGATTGTATTGTATTTGTAGATTGCTTTAAGTATTGTGTTAGTTGGGTTCTGGAGAGAAGCAAAACCAGTGATTTTTGTATGTGCTATATATAGAAAGAAATTGATACAAAAAATGGCTTACACAGTTGCAGAAATAGGTATGCCCAGTCTAGTTCAAGTCAGACTTTTCTTGGAAGCTGATAAGCAGAAAGTAGGAAGACAAAGCAAGAGACAGCAGGGAGTATAGGCTGGTGGATGGAAGTAGGCGGGATGAATCCACTGTTGGTAATCCGATGGTAGCTCCTGGTATCCATAGACGATGGAACAGGTGATTGACGAGCCAGATTCCAGCTCTAACTCTGGCAGATGGCAAAGAGCCAAAAAGGATCTGACTCTTCTCAGTTTCTCTCTCTTATATAAAAAAGTGATGACACCAAGAAGCTGTCATCAGACCGTGACACAATTGTTCTGTTGAATTCCACCACTTCCCATACCCAAGCATACCTAGTTGACATAATCTCTAACCATCACAGTTATTATGACATTTTCCCTATTTTAAACTTTTCTGTCCATGAGCACAAAATGTTCATAATTTATGTAGATCTCTTTGGACTCTTGTGATAATGTTCTATAATTTCCATTGTATAAATCTTTTATACTTCTCGTTAGGTTAATTCTTATGTGTTTTATCATTCGAGGGACTGTTATAAATAGTATTGTTTTCTTGATTTCCTTTCTGGGATACTCTATGTTAATGTAAAGGAACTTAATTTTGTGTGATGATCTTATACTCAACAATGTTGCTGAATTCTTCTGTTAGTTGCAACAAGATTCTTGTGGAATTAATTATGCTTCTATCTTTTAGGACTGTATGGAACCAGCTTAGCCTACTTCCCACATACCAGCCTCTAGTTATTAGAAGGATTGTCTTTTCCCTGTTACTCTACCACATTCCTAGTTCAAGCCACTGTTACCTCTCATCTAAATTACTAGAATAGCTCCCTAGATGGTCTTTCTGCCCTAAGCCTGAACCCTGCTCCAGTCTGTTCTTTACATTGCAGCTAAAATGACTCCTCTCCCAAACCCTTCATGATTCCTTCTTCTCATTGCCATGGTGTGTAGTGCTCTCTGATACCTGACTACTGCATTGCTCTACAACCTCTTTTATTTATTTTCAACAGTTTTGTTGGCATTTAAGTCACATACCGCATTATTCAGTAGTTCAGTCATTGAAAATTATTGTACAGTCATCACCACAGTCATTTAAGAACATTTTCTTCTATCATTTACTCCTTGTTATTAGCTCCCATTTCCCCCTGTTCTCCCCTGCCATGCTCCCTAAAACCATTAGTCCAGTTACTATCTCTATGGGTTTACCTATCCTAGATTTCATATACAGAAAAACACACAAAAACAACAATAACAAAACAGAAAAACTTCTATAGAAATGAAAGCAGAAATATTAAAAACTAGAGCAAATTTAAAATGCATGAAATGATAAGGTGTTAAATGTTAACCAAACTGCATCTGCAATAATCCACTTTCCAATGTACTTTGAATGATAGGAGGACTGTTCACATCCCTGATCTATGGTCAGAGGGGATTCACTGGCAGCTTAATCCATGTGTGGACCCTGCAGATGGATTTTGGCCTTCCACTGTCATCGATAGCCTACTGGAAATGGGTGTTTCCATTTTCCTGGGTTGGTGCTTTGCAACTTTTTTGGTGAATTAACCAAAAGCCATATCCAAAGGTTCAATTTTTAGAACTGATTCTCTAAATTTCTAGACCTTTACACGGGATTTTCTTTCTCTCTGAAAAAAATTTTTTTTTTCTGTTTCTTGGCTGACTGTTTATCCTTTTACACATTAGCTTAGAGGTTACTTCTTAGAGGTAGCTTCCTTTCGGAAGCTTCTACAACGCTTTTAGGTGTTCCTATAGCTCTCTTTGTTACCATGAGTAATAAATTTTATCAGTATAGCATGGTTGACTGTATTTTATCCTTAACCTTCAATCTGAGAGCAGTGGCCGTTTTTCTTAATAGCAGTTGTATCCCTAACACCTAGCACATTGCTTAGATACATACTGTAGTTATTTGGTTTTCAGTCACATGATAATTTCTTGTTCCTCAGCTGGTCTTCGCGTGACATGATTTTAGGTCCTTTTAGCACACTTAGGTCCATGATTTTAGGTCCTTTTAGCACCACTTAGATTCTGGTTTGCCCTGCCTTCTCAAAGTATAGATCCCAGAACTAAGTGTAATAATTCAGTTTGCTTCTTTTTTACTTTCATGCACTCAAAAACTTACTGAGTCCCTATTAAGTTTCAAAGGAGCCCTTGTGACACAGTGGGTTTATAAATTGGACTGCTAACCACAAGGTCAGTAGTTCAAAACCACCAGTTGCTCCTTGGGAGAAAGATGACACCTCCTACACTTGTAAAGAGTTACAGTTTTGGAAATACATAGGGGCAGTTCTATTCTGTCCTATAGGATCCATGAGTCAGAATAGACTCTATGGCAGTGAGTTTGTTTTTCTTGGTATTAAGTTTCAGATACTATATCAAGCAATAAAGATAAAAAGTTGATGAGGGTGCCTGGCTATCAAGAGATATAGTGTCTGGGGTCTTAAAGGCTTGAAGGTAAACAAGCGGCCATCTAGCTCAGAAGCAACAAAGCTCACATGGAAGAAGCACACTAGCCTGTGTAATCACGAGGTGTTGAAGGGATCAGGTATCAAAGAGCAAAAAAATCATATCATTGTGAATGAGGTGGAGTGTACATTGGGGACCCAAAGCCCATCTATAGGCAACTGGACATCCCTTTACAAAAGGGTTGCAGGGAGGAGACGAGCCAGTCAGGGTGCCGCATAGTAACGATAAAACATACAACTTTCCTCTAGTTCCTAAATGCTACCTCGCCCCCACTATCATTATCCCAATTCTACCTTACAAATCTGGCTAGACCAGAGGATGTACACTGGTACAGATAGGAACTGGAAACACGGGGAATCCAGGACAAGATGATCCCTTCAGGACCAGTGGTGAGAGTGGCAATACCTGGAGGGTGGAGGGAAGGTGGGGTCAAAAGGGGAAACCGATTACAAGGATCTGCATATAACTTCCTTCCTGGGGAATGGACAGCAGAAAAGTGGGTGGAGGGAGACATTGGACAGTGTAAGATATGACAAAATAATACAATTTGTAAATTATCAAGGGTTCATGAGGGAGGTGGGGGATGGGGAGGGAGGGGAAAAATAAGGAGCTGATACCAAGGGCTCAAGTAGAAAGCAAATGTTTTGAGAATGATGAGGGCAACAAATGTACAAATGTGCTTGACAAAATGGATGTATATATGGATTGTGATAAGAGCTGTAAGAGCCCCCAATAAAATTTAAAAGAAATAAAAACATTTTATATGCATAAAAAGATAAAAGTTGAGTAAAAGATAATATCAGTCCTCCAAACACATAAATAATTATGATATAAAATTATGAGTATAATAATAAAGTTGTGAGCAGGATGTTATAGGAAGCATATAGGACATGGTGGAATTTTTTCTAGGGATATAGTAAAATCAGAAGACTGTGGACAAAATGAGATTTTTTTCTGACTAGGGGGTTGATATGGAAAAGGGTATGAAGCCAGGAAAGCTAACGTTTCCTTTAGGGAACTTCCAAGTTTTTAGCTTGCATATTGTGCTTCTGTGCCTCAGAAGCCTCCAAAATCCAAACTTTTGACCTTGCAGGATAACCTGCCTGGACCTTCCAAAAGGCCTCTGAATTCTGCCCTTTAACTAACATTTTCTTTCCATCTTCTGAAAGTCTGTGTTGTTTCAGAAGCGCCTGTGGTACAATGAAAAGAATGCTGATCTCATGAAATAAAAACACCTCCAGTAACTTCCTTACTGAAGTAATACTAGACTGGAAACAATTTTTGTGTTTATTATCCAACTCGGTTCCAACCTTGAGGTACTTGAGGAAATATTTTACATATTGAATC
Organism: Tenrec ecaudatus; assembly: GCF_050624435.1. NCBI lineage: Eukaryota > Metazoa > Chordata > Mammalia > Afrosoricida > Tenrecidae > Tenrec > Tenrec ecaudatus. Next base: position 65,527,093 of record NC_134530.1, on the reverse strand, counting down.
ATGTTTCTCTTTATGCATATATTCATGCAACAAAAAACCGGATGGGAGATACATACACTAATGAAACTGTCTTATTACTGCTAGAAATTGAGCTTCTGTCTGAAACCTCTTTTTCAGCCAAAATATTTGTTGAACTCTGTTTTTTAGCCTAGTAATTGTCTCTTGATACATTTACAAGAAAGCTAATGGTGTAATTCAATTTCTTTCATTTTCTTTCAAAAAATTGCTTTGCTTGCTGTTTTTATCTTCAGATGATTTACTAAAAATATTCAGCTATTACTCTACAAGGAGTGTGGACAGGGTTTTGACAGTGAGCTGCTGTTTACTTTATAGCTTGTCTTTGGACGTAATAACCGTCTGTTGTTAGTGCTGGATACACCACAATTTCTTAGTTATTTTAAAGTGTCTAGGTTATGTAGGGTATAACTTAGGAAAAGGACTTGTTCTATCAGACATTTATATGGACTATTAAATTTGGGTAAACAGAATGCTGCTGTTCTTAAAATAGATTGTTCAGAGGAACAGAACACAGAATCCAGAAATAGGACCAACTGCATATGAGAAATTAATATATGACCAAAGTGACATTTCAAATCAATGGGTCGAAGAGGACTTATTCAGTAAATGATATTGGAGTACATTTTTGAATAAAGGTAAGGAAGGAAACTTAGCTTATTACCTTATCCATAATACAGAATTTCAAGTATGTTAACATTTAAGTGTTAAAAAAAAGAAATAGGAAGCCCTAGAAGGAGACTTTAGTTTATGTTTTTATAATATTGAGCTGAGGAAGACATGATATGAGCTAAGGAATAATAAAAACTTTTTAAATTGCATATAGTAAAGTTGGAAACATTTTAAGAGTAAAACCTACCAACTGAGACAAATGTTTTCAACATATATAATAGGCAGAGGATTAATATCTGTACTCTACAAAAAAGCTGTTTGCAATCTGTAAGAAAACAACAACAAAAATACTTTGTGGAAAAATTACCAAAATATGTCATGACAAAAAATATATATAAATATCTAGTATAAGCCTGAAAAGAGCTTCAACTGAATTAATAATCAAACAATTATAACAGCATTTAATTTCCTTGCAGATGAGTTTTATCAAAATTATAGAGTATGAAAACCATTTTAGCAAACATGTAAGGAGCAGGCACTCTTAGAAACCATAACTTGTATTATAAATTGGTGTAATCTTTTCAGAGGATATTCTGGTAGCATAGAGTGTATCAAAATCCAAAATATGCATGTCCCTTATCTTTCAGTACCACTCTTATAAATTTACCAAAGGGAAATAATCTTAAAATTTTTGAAAGGTATAGGCATGAAGATAATTCATCAACAATTAAAAACAAATGCACATCCCACCAGTGGTATTTTAGCAAGTATTCCTCTTAAATCATATTATATATACATAAACTTACAAACCCATCAGCATCAGATTGATTCCAACTCATGGTGACCCTGCATAGGCTTTATGAGACCATAAATCTTTACAGGATCAGATTACCTCATTTTGTTTCCTTGGAGAAGCTGGTAGGTCTGAACTGCCGACCTTGCCATCAGCAGCCTTACTCACACAGCCACCAGGGCTCCTTAAATGTATAAGCAGTGGAAAACTATTCACCTTGTAATCTTAGAATAAGATTTCTGATCTAAAGACTGAAATTATCATTATTGTTTTTATGAATTGAGTTTCACACTCCAGGGAGAACTAGCATTCTTGCAATGTGTCCAGAATAATAGCCAGCAGAAGTGCAGGTACCTGACCTAACTATGTCACATTGGGAACCAGTGGAAGGGTTTGGAACATATTTAGAAAGAAGGCCCCTGTTCTTGAAAATTGTTGCCATTTGATTACTTATCTAAAAGTCTGAGTTCAAACCCACCCAGCAGTGCTGGTCAAGAAAGGCCTGGCAATGTGATTATATAAAGATTGCAGCTAAGAAAACCCTATGGAACAGTTCTACTTAGTAACACCTGGGGTGACCATGAATCAGAATTGACTTGACAGGAATAGGTGTTGTTGCTAAGTATCATCAAGTCAGTTCCAATCCATAAAAAAACCTACACACAACAGAACGAAACACTGCTTGGTCCTGTGCCATCCTCACAATTGTTCCTGTTCTTGAACCCATTGTAGAGAAGGCTTACAGATAGAATTTTCAGAGCCAGTGATAGTTTTACAAGAACAGTGACTTCTTCATTGCAAATACCCTTTTCCAACAACTTACATGGAAACTGTACATGAGGTCTTTAGCAGATATAATACACAGGAATGAAATCTATATCTATATCTGTGGGAAGAGATGATGGAGAAGCTCAGTATCAACCAAACAAAGGCAAGCGCTAACTGTAGAACAGACCATCAGTTGCTTATTTGAAAGTTCAGTTTGAAACTGAAGAAAATTAAAACAAGTGTACTGGAGCCAAAATAAAACCTTAAGCGTGTCCCACCTGAATTTAGAGTATATCTCAAGAATAAATTCAACACATTGACCACTAATGGCAGAAGATATGAGCTGTGGGATGACATCAAGCACATCATACTTTAAGAAAGTAGAAAGTCATTTAAAAGACAAAGAAAAGATCAAAGTGAGGTCAGAAGAGCCTCTGAAACTTGCTCTTGAATGTAAAGTAGCTAATGCATTTAGAAGAAATAATGCCATAATAGAACTGAACAGAAAATTTCAAAGGACAGTTCAAGAAGGCAAAGTAGAATATTGAAATGAAATATGATAAGAACTGGAATTAGAAAACCCAAATAGAAGAACATACCCAAGGTGAAAGGACTGAAGGGAAAAAAATCAAGTTGCAATATTGAAAGATTCCATGGACAGAATATTGAACAATGCAAGAAGCATCAAAAGAAGATGGGAGGGATACACAGAATCATTGTACCCAAAAGAATTAGCCAGTGTTCACAAGGTAGCATATGATTAAGAACCAGTGGTGCTCAAGCTGTCCTAAAGGCATTAACTTAACACTAGGCTCCAGAAATTGATAGAAACCCAATGGAAAAGCTTCAGAAAACTTAGGCAGCATTGGAAGCAATTGCTCATCTATACCAACAAATAGATGGCTACTTGGCCAACTGACTGAAAGAGATTCATATTTGTGCCTATTCCAAAGGTTACAGAATGTGCAAATTATCAAACAATATCATTAATATCACATGAAAATAAATTTTTATGTAGATCATTCAACAAGGGTAGCAGCAGCAGACTGACAGAAGCTGCTGGAAACTCAAGCTGGATAACAAAAAGACATAAAACAAGGGCTATCATTGCTGACATCAGATAGACCATGGCTCAAAACAGAATATCAGAAAGATGTGTATTTGTTGACTATGCTTAGGCATTCAACTGTTTGGATCATAACAAACTATGGATAACACTTCATTGTGCTCATGTGGAATCTACACAGACCAAGAAACAGTTGTTTGGACAGAACAAAGTAATAATGAGTGGCTTAACACAGGAAAGCTTTGTGTTAGAGTTCTCCAGATTTACTCATCCTATGGACTGGACAAATAATAATCTGAGAAACTGGGCTACATGAAGAAGAACATGGCATCACGATTAGAGGAAAGTTTATTAACCTAGAGCAGATGGCACAACCTTGCCTTACTGAAAGCCAGCGGACTTAAAGCACTTACTGATGAAGATCAAAGACTACAGCCTTCGGTATGGATTGCAACTCAATGTAAAAACAAATGAACAAACAAAACACATATCCTGATATCCAGACCAGTTGACTGTCATAATAAAAAGACTGAAGTTTTCAAGACTTTAATTTTGCTTGACTCTACAATAAATGTCCATAGAAGCGGCTGTCAAGAAATTAAACAGACCTCTTTAAAGTGATAAAGAGCAAGGATGTCATTTTGAGGACCAAGATGTGCCTAACCCAAGCCATGGTATTTTCAGTCACCTCATATACATGTGAAGTTGCACATTAAATAGAGGAAACTGAGTAAAAATTGATTAATTTGGATTATGGTGTTGGTGAAGAATATTGAAAGTACTGTAAACTGCCAGATAAACAAACAAAGCTATCTTAGAAGTAGTCCAGCTAAAATGCTTCGTAGAATTGAGGTTGCTGAGACTTTGTCTCATGTACTTGGGGCATGTTATTAGGAGATACAAATACCTGGGAGGTCATCATGCCTGCTAAAGTAGAATGGCAGTGACAAAGAAGACATATGATGAGAAAGATTGACACAGTAGCTGCAAAAATGGGCTGAAACGTAACAATCGTAGGGGTGGTGCTGGACTGCATAGTGTTCTGTTGTGCATAGGCTAGCTATGAATTAGAACTGACTTGATGGCACCTAACTGGTCTGGCAAAAACCAATGAATAAACGGTGGTGAAAGGCCAATTTTGACTAGCTCTAAAGATCCAGTAGATTAAAGATTCTTCATTTGTATTGAACTATACCCAAATAATGGTATTGGAATATTCAATTGGAAATTGGAACTATTCAAGCAGAGACTGGAGGGACCATTTAGTTTTCATATCACCTTGAGATGTCTTTCTTAACCATCTTGCCTGAAATAACATCCACACCCTGTTCACTTTCTTTCTCCCTTACTCTGCTTTATTTTTTCTTTGTTTTTAAGATCCAGAAATTATGTAATTACTTACTTGGTATCGGTTACCCTCTGGACCAAATATTTATTTATTGTCCCTCTTTCCCATTGGAATGTAAACTTCATGTGGGCAGAAACTTTGACTGTTTTGTTCTTTGCTGTATGTATCACATAAAATAGAACCAGGCTTGACATTTAATAGTTGCTCGATAAGCATTTAGTGAGTGAATGACTGTTAGAGAAGGGGATTCATACATCACATTTTACATTTTATAGCCCATCCAATTTTTTTAAAGGTTCTCTTATATAGCTTGTAAGTACCATCAGTGGAGGCTTTTTATTTTCCTACTAATGAATGCAACCATCATTTCTTGAGTGTGTTGTTGTGTACCATCAAGTCAGTGTGACACAGTGTCCCTATGCGTCAGAGTAGAACTGCCTCATACAATTGCCTAGGCTGAAATCTGTATAGGAGCAGACCGCCAGCTGTTTTCTCCCACAAGGGCCTGTTAAGTTTTAACTGCTCACCTTTTGTTTAGTAGCAAGTTCTTAGTCATTTCTTGTGCCTTAGAATTTATATATCACATTCATAAGCAGTTTTCAGTTATACACAGTCAATTCCTGTTATTTGCATTAAGCTCTATGAAGGCACTGAAAACAGCTAGCAAGTACTGAATCTTTGTTCTTAATGGAAATAGAGTTCGTAGGTTCATGCAAGCTTCTGGTCATATTTTTTTCAGCTGTATTTCTGCTTAAAGACATCTTTTAAACATATATATTGTTGTTTCATTCACATTGGACTCGTGTCCAATAGCAATATTACTCATACCCAAACAGGGCTTATGTAACATTTTCCATAAAGCACGCCACAGACTTAATGCGCTTTGAAACAAAGATAGTACTCATTACTATGCTTGGGAGCCATTTTAAATAGCAAAGTTAACACCCAAAAGCATAAAAACATTTTTAAAAAGCCATTAAATCATTAAATGGACATGTGTTTACAGTATGATGGCTGAAAGGAAGACAGAGCATCACTTTGTTGACCTTAGATGGGAACATGTAATTTAGGCAACTCAGAATTTTGCTGCTCTGTGAATATTGCATATAACCACAAAAGCATCACAAGTACTAATTTAGAATTACAAATAAATTTTAGCAAGTAGGTGAATTGCAGATGTGATATCTATAAGTTAGGGGGATTTGCTGTAAATGAAGTGGCTGGCTTTTTCTCATTGATCCCCGGGGCACAGTGGTTAAAGTGCTCAGGTACCAAACCAAAGGTAGACAGTTTGAAGTCCCCAGCCACAACAGCCCTTCTGTGGGAAAAAGAAGCGGCAGCCTTCTGTGAAGGTGACAGTCATGAAAACCCAACAGGATAGTTCTATTGTGCCTTTTAAAATTACGACGAGTCTGAATTGACTTGACAGCAATGAGTGGAGGCTTTTTCTCATCCATCAGGTCTAAGCTCAGATGTTCACCTCTGTAGAGCATCTGTTCGTGTCTATCTAAAATTGCTTCTAGGTCTTATCATATACCACCTTATTTTAGTTCCTTCAGGTACTTACCACTTATTATCTTGGTTGTTTGTTTGTGTGATATGTCTTACCATGCAACAGTTTGTAAATCCCATGAGTGCCGTCGTCTGCTGCTACCCTGTTTCCCCGAAAATAAGACAGTGTCTTATATTAATTTTTGCTCCCAAAGATGGACTAGGTCTCATTTTACGGGGTTATCTTAATTTTCCATGAAGAAGAATACGGTACACATTTATTGCTGAACCAAATAAAAGGAAATTTATTACCTGTGTATGGTACGGTAGTAGTTGTCATCACAAACCAGCATAACCAGACAAACTGTGAATCCTACAGTATCAAGAATTTCTTGTTACTACCATTATTTCCATGTACAACAATCTATGGTTCCTGTCTGCTCCGGCTGCGCTGCAGCCAACAGTGAGCTGCACTGCGGCGCCCACCGCTACAGTACAGTTACAGTAGCTTTGGGGGGCCTTATTATCAGGGAGGCCTTATGTTCAGGGAGGTCTTATTTTAGGGGGATGCCTTATATTTCAGGGAGAGGCAAAACTGTAAGTGGGTCTTATTTTGAGGGGATGTCTTACTTTCTGGGAAATACGGTATATTCCAACACTGGGATGCTGTCTAGCACTTAGAAGATCCTTAGTAAATATTTTTTGAATGAATAATTGAGTATATTCTAGATATAACTTTATACTTATATTAGCTATTATTAGTATCAAATTTCACAATATTAACTATTAGTGCCAAATTTCACAATAATTTCTGACTCTAAATATAGACTAAATTTCCTTGTTTGCATTCCCAAGAACACCTGTATTACTAGCGTTCATTTAAGTTTATCACAATTGTAACATTATTTGTGCAATCTTTTTTCCTTACTATCTCTAGACTTCAAACTCCATGGATTTAGAAACTACATCTACTTGTTCCTCTAACATTTAACATAGTATTTCACACATGGGAGGAATTTAATAAATATTGGTTAAATGGATGAATGTATGCACAATCTTGTTAGACAAATATTATTTCTGACTTTCAGATGAGTAAACTGAGACTTGGAAGGCAAGAAGTAAGTTTACCTAAAATAGTTAGTTAGAAACCAAACTATAACCAACATCTTCTACCTCCCAATCTTCCATTTATGCCAGTAATTACTAGACACTAAGTAACCAGGACTCTATTTTAAAAAGAAAACTATTCAGGATATTTTTGATGATAAGTAATGTTTAGGAATCAATGATTAAGGCAGCGGTCAGCAAACTGCTGTTCAAATGTGAAATTCAGTCTACAGCCTGTTTTTGTAAATAAAATTATAGTAATTTACATATTCATATCTTACAGTAGCAGAGTTGAGTAGTTGTGACAGACTCTGTGGCCTGTAAACCGTAATTTTCTTTTCTATTTGACCATGTACAGAAAGCTTATGAAACTTTGATCTGTATGTTTGCTGCCTGCCCTTTTTCTTTTGTGGTTATCGTAGTGCTGGGAGATGTGAACATATGATGTACAGTAATCCGTTGCTTGTGAGTCAAGGAGACTTGATGGCATGGTTAAGTGCTTATCTGCTAACTAAAAGGTTGGTGGTTCAAACTTATCAGCTATTCTGTAGAAGAAAAAGATATGGTCGTCTGTTTCCATAAAGATCTATTGCCTTGGAACCCTGTGAGGCAGTGAGTACGCTGTCTTAGAGGGTTATGAGTTAGAATCAACTCAACGGCAATGGGTTTGATCTGTTTCCCAGTCAATTCCAACTCATGGTGACTTCAGGTATTACAGAATAGAACTGCCCCATAGAATTTTTTTTACTTTAAGCTTTCTCACTGCCATCAAGTCAATCCTGACTCATAGCACCCCGTGTGGGTGTCCGAGACTGTAACTGTTTATGGGAGTAGAAATCCCAGTCTTTCTCCCCTGGAGCTGCTGCTGATTTTGAACTCTGAACCATGCAAATTGCACCCCGATGTATAACCACTACGGCACCATGGCTTTGATGAAGTAAATCATCAGGACTTCCTAATGCAGTGCCGCGGGTGCGTTCTGAACTGCTCTACTTTAAGTTAGTGGTAGTACACAAACCATTTGCTTCACCCAGGGGCCTGGCATATAGTAGGTACTAAAATTGTCTTGAGTCAATTATCTTCTTTTGCAATTTACCCAAGAATAAGAACTAAACTGTAAATAATCCAAGCAAAGATGAGTAAGCCGGTCAAAGTGGCTACATGACTTTTCAATTAAATACTAATAAGCTATTCCCTGATTGTAGGAGGTCTGGGGTTTCTAATCTGAGGTTACAGTACAGGAATTGATTACTATTAGTTGAATTATGTGATAGACAACTGTAATTAATGTGTAATTATTTTGGTACTTGGTTTAGAAGCTGCTATAATTTTAAAAGCCAAAGTCTCTTGGGTGCTTTTGGTCAAAATTCAAACTAATACAGCAATTACCCAGGACCAACCAAACCTCTGGACCTGCATTGCCTAATACAGTCTTTTCTTGTAGCCATTTAAATTAATTAAAATTCAGTTAAAATTTACTCATGTTAGCCATATTTCAAGTGCTCACTAGTTACAATGGTTAGTGGTCACTATTGAACAGTAAATATATAGAACATTTCTATTATTGCAGAAATTTTTATTGGAAGTACTGCTTTACATGCTACAGTTTAAGAATTACAGCCCACTCAAGTCCAAAATATTCTATTTAAAATTTCTATTTAATAAAAAGATGGAATAAAAATTTGTAATGTTTTCATTTTCTAATAGTGGACAGTAATACAATGTATTTAGTCCTTGGTTTAGAGTTCTCTCAACTGGCAACAGACTATTAAATTCTGATAAACTCTCTAATCCTCGACTCCAAGAAATATCCATCTCATTTACCCCATGGACTGTCTAGTCAAGATGATTAATCATTGGCCAGTTCATCAAATGGTTCAAAATAACCCTGTGATTTCTGGCCAAATCTATCTGACTTAGTTAACAATGGTGGGAATGGGTCTGGTTTTAAAACAGAGGCTATAAAGGAAATAGAGTGTAAAGTGTTGGCATTGTCTCTGGAGTAATTTAGATTTCATCATTCAGTTACTCATTTTTATTCCCAGCATCTAGTGCTTTTTGCATGGCCCAAAAGGGGCCCTGTGCTGCTCCACTACAGAGGAAACTTCAAGAAATGCTGGTTTGCTACAATGTTTTAGCTTGTGACAGTTCTGGGACCTTCCCTGCTCCCTCATGGGGTCACCTCTAGGTGGGTATTTGAGGACATTGTTAATATGAATTTGGTAATTTTGGGGGGCCAATGGGATATATATTTAATCGCCTGGCTCTTAAAATATATCCTCTGGCCCTAACATTGTGTCACTTTAAAGATTGCTTCTCTAACGCAGTATGCCTCAAATGTTCAGAGGCTCTGTACCATTTCAAGAGCGTAAAAGACTTCGGAATTCCCAATATGTTCTTACTTCCTAGGTCAAAAAAACTTCCCATGTCTTACTTTTCTCGAAACTATCAGATCCTTATTATTTTGAACCTCAGAGCAATATCGGTTGGTGGGTAAAAGAGTCAGTTTTGAGAGTGAGGATTCAAATATAATCTTACTCATTCGGCTTCTCCTTCCCTTATGTCATTCTGCCCCATGTCTCTAGCTACTCTCACTTTTATTTTTCCTGAGCTGAGACAGTGATATCTGACTACATTGGGTATTAGAAACTGTCATTGGCAGAAATAGAGAAGTCTTTCCTAGTGTCAGATTGTTCAGAAGGAATTCCTTATCTACCTTTTATCTCATCTCTTTTATTTTCCACCAGCTACCTGGGCATTTCTTCAAGATATTGATATATCTTGCTCTGGCACTTAGGATTGGATTACCTAGATCCCACCCCTCTGGCAAATATATTTCATTTTCTTAATACTCCTTTGATCTCTAACAGGAAAAAATGAGATTTCCCATACTCCATACCAGTCTGCAATGGCTAACATTTAGTGTAGATTACTTACTTCCTGAAAACATTCTTTTTTAGGAAGTTGACCATGATAGAGATTTCTATTTCCTTTTCAGGTCATTTTACCTGGGACAAATACCTAAAAGAAACATGTTCAGTCCCAGCGCCTGTCCATTGCTTCAAGCAGGTAATTGATTCTTAACATCTCTAGTAGATGGGAGGCAAATAGTTTTTTTTATTTGTTTGTTCGTTTTCCTGGTCCTTAGACAAGTAAAACACGAGGTAGGAGCCATTGGGCTTCTCTACTTGAGTGATTCAGAATAAATAAACTTATATGGGAAAAGCACAACTCAAGTAGCAATATTTGATCAGGATGGGTTTTGGCAGCTGATGTTCTCTACAGCTTCATCCCAGGAAACCAACATTCCTTCTTATCTCCTGGTGGGCATTGTGTATAACTGAAAACAACTATTCTTTTTTACTATAGCTCTTAATCCATACTAGTAGGAAAGAAAGTAATGGTTCTTAGGCCACTCTAGGAAATGGAACAGTGAGTCTCTCTTTATTTAGCATCCCTGCCACAATCTTATCTTTATGAACACATACTGGCATTGAGCTCTACTGATGAGCCTTTTAAGAGCTCATCAGAAGTCATCCATAGCTTTTCAGTAGGCCTAAGTGCCACCAAAAATGTACAGATGTTACTAATCATATCAGTATATGATAAGGCTGGTGAGCAGAGAAGTGTATTGCTTGCTAAACAAGCTACATCCAAGCAAGTTATTTATAGCTCCTTTCCTTTACTACACAATTATCATTTTTACAAGCTGTCACCTTTTCACTTTGAGTTTTGTCTGTTTTCAAAATAGGCATACAGATTGTGAACTTCTATGCATTTAAATAATAGAGACCAAATTTGTATGCCTACCTGAAATAATTTTTAGATGAAGACAAGATATTTTTTAACTACATTTTTCAAGTCACTCAAGATCAAGCATCCAAGCTGAGCGATCTCTGAGAGATGGGAAAAAACGAAGGGAAGCCCTATATTATCCAAGCCAATTTCCTTGAGAAAGTTTCCATGCAAGGAAAGGAATTTCAAAGAAGGGAAATGCTGGTCGAGCTGAGCAGACTCTAATTTCAGAAAATGGAGTTGAGTGTTGAGAGTCCAGGGAAACCAAGGCAGCTGGAATTTGCAGAACAGAGTACCAGACACACACACACACACACACACCCATCCCCCATGGAGTTCTAAAGAGGGTAGAAAGTCCTCCACTTCAGGTATTCATCAGAATGCATGATGCATATGAGGAAACTATCCACAGCCAAGGGAGAAACTATCAGATTTTAAGGAATTGAGCTCGATGTTCACACAGGGCTGGGAATAGTAATTTTCCCCACCAATATGTCTGGAAAATCTCACAGTTCACAGGGTACAGTAGAATACACGGAAACATCTTACTGAGTAGGGGAGAGTAATCAGTCTTAAAATGAGCCAGGCTCCATACCAACCTAACAAATAATAAAAGCAAGATTAAAAATAATCCCACTGTTTACAAGTAACTGCAGCTAAGAAGAAAGGACAAGAAGATGTATAGGATACAGAAATATCCAACACCCAACATGGTAAAATTTATAATTTGGGCATTCAGTTAAAGATAACCTGGCATATAAAGAGACAGGAAAAGAACCAAAAATAAGTTTATAATAATAATGAAATAAGTTTAATAAAATCAACTCAATAAGAAACATACTCAGATCTTAGAATTATCAGGCAAGAATATTAAAACAGTTACTTTCATGATATTCACTAAATTTACAAGTTAACTAGAGGTATGGTTGATAGGAAAAATAACCACATTAAACTACTGTGTTTAATGCACAATGCATTGATGAGACTAATGGTATAAAAATATTAGTAAGCATGAAGGCACAGCAATAGCAACTATTGGTAAAGGACACACAAAAAGAAAAAGGATTTTTCTCTATGGGATCACTTGAAGTAGTCTAATAGATGAGACTGGAATTCCCAAAGGAGAAGAGCAGCGAGGAACAGGAAAAATTATTTGAAGAATAATGGCTGAAGTTTTTCCAAAATTCAGGAAAACTAAAACCACAAATCCAAGTAGTTCATTGAATACCCCTAAAAAAGAAAAAGAATAAATCTACATTATGGCATATCATAAACTAATTGTTCAGGACCACTGATAATCTTAAAAGCAGCTAAAGGGGAAAAGATACTTTACACAGAGGTTAAGAATGATCAGAATAACATCACATGCCCTTTTATTGGAAACTGCAAGCAAGAAGAAAGTGAACAAACAATGTTTTTAAAGTATCCAAAGGGAACAAAACTGTCAACTTAGAAACAAAAATCTCTCAAAAAGGTAAAATATAGATGTTTTAGACATTAAAAAGCTGAAAGGTTTTAATACCAGCAGAATCATAATACAAGAAATGTTAAAAGAAGTTTTTCAAGCAGAAGGAAAATGATACCAGATGGAATTTTGGATCTATAGAAAGAAATAAAGGACACAAACCCAGAAATTATAAGAGTAAATAAATAAGTTGCCTTTCTTTTTATTTAAATTTCTATGAAAAATAATAATATAAACAACAACAGTTGTAATAAGTTGTGTAGTCAATAACTTGTATAAGTAAAATGTATGCTAACAGCACAAAGACCAGAATGGGAATTTATACAGTTTATCATTTTAGTGTAACAAATAAACTGTTTACTATTTACATATATAGTATTGTAACAGCGTTATATTGTACATAAAGTAGGATAATATTACTTGCCTATAGACAAGTTAAATGCAAGGTAATCAGAAGAAAGGAGTTAATAAAGATGAGAACAGAAATCAACTAAATAATGAACCAAAAATTATAGAGAAAATTACTGGAACCAAGAGTTGGTTCCGTGTAAAGACCAAGTAAATTGGTAAACCCTAGACAGTCTGATCAGGGATCAATGAGCGAAGACAATTATCAGAATGAAAGAGCTAACCACTTCAGATTCTATATATATTAAAAGGATAATAAGGGGATGTTATGGATAAATATATGCCTTTAAATTTCACATCTTAAATGAACTGATAATTCCACAAATGACATAATTTACTAAACCTCACTCAAAGATAGATCATCTGAATTGATCTGCATCATACTATTTGTATTTCAAAAATTAAATTTGTAGTTGAAAACTTTCCCGCAAAAAATTACAGGCCCAGATGACGTCATTGGTGAATTGTTCCAAACATTAAAGGAAAGCTGAAATAAATTCTCTACAGATTCTTTCATGAAATATAAGAGGAGGAAGTCCAAACTCATTCTGTAAAGTAAATATTCTGATATCAAAACTTGACAAAGATAATGAAAGAAAAAAAACTTAATAATATCCCATGTGAAAATACATTTAAAAGTCCTAAACGAGATTATAGGAAATCACATCCTGCACTATATAAAAATATTAATTTATCATGCCCAAGTAGATCTAATTCCAGGAATGTAGGAGTGGTTACACATTGGACATATGCGAGGTCAGCCAATCGAAATAACGAACTGCTCCCAAGAAGAAGGATGGGCTTTCTACTCCCATAAAAAGTTAGAGTCTCAGAAACCCACAGAGGGCAGTTCTACCCTGTCCAATAGTGTCGCTAGGAATCAGCATCAACTTGATAGCTGTGAAGTGTTGGTGTAACATTCAAAATTTAATCCTTGTAATTTACCACATGAATATACTGAAGGGGAGAAAGAAAGATGATCTCAGTAGGTGCAGAGAAAAGCATTTGACAAAATCCAGTATTCATATCTCATAAAAATTCTAAGAAAACTAGAAATAGAAGGGAACTTTATAAATTGATAAAGGGCACTATGAAAAATCAGTTGTGTAAAACTGTTTTCCCTTTAAGATCAGAAACAAGATAGGGATGATGACTCCTATTACTTCTAGTTAACATTATAACACCCGATCATTTTAAGTCAGTAAAAGAAATAATCCAGATTGAAAGGTTAGAACAAACATTTCACCAAGAAAATTTGTGGATAACAAATAAGTAATGAATGAATACTTAACACTGTTGGAAAAATATAAGCATTTGTTTAAATGGCTCAGATTAAAAGGACCTCCACACCAAATGCGGGTATAGAGGCCAAAATATAAGGGAAATAGAACTTTCAAGCACTACTGGTAGAAAGGGCAGAAAGGCAGTGTTTCTTATTGTGAAAAATAACTTGATAAGAAAACTTCCCACTCAGTAAACTAGGAATGGGTGATAAACTTGAAAAACTTTATTCCATAGTACTAAAGCCAATATTTTACACAATGGTTACAAATAGCCAGTTAGAAAATATATTGAAGACAAAACTCTTTGTATGTACAGTAGCAAATATTTTTATACTTAGAAATAAACTAAAAATTATGTAAAGAAATGTATAAAAGAATTGGCTCAAAACAGGATCCTTTTGTAGAAAGTTGCTATCATGGACTTTGTCATAATTAAGAACTTGTCTGCTCTTCTGAAGACTGGTAAGAGATTGAAAATGTAAGCCACAAATTTGAAGGAGAGTAGTTGCAGAGCACAAATATCTGTTGGCAGTATGTCCTAAATTGATCTTTAGGTCCAATACACTCTATTAAACCTCAGCTGCCTTTTTTGTAGAAATTATAAATTTCATCTCAAAATTTATTTTTCTAATTTAAGAGACCATGACTAGGCAAAAACAATCTTGAACAAAATCAGAAACCTCACATTTCCCAATTTTAAAACTTATTATACAAAGCAACTGCACTACGAAGGCGTTGTTACTAGCATAGAGCTTATCATAGATCATTAGGATGGATTTTAGAGTTCAGAAATAAACCCATTTATAGTCATTTAATTTTAACAAGAATGCTGACAACTCAGAGGAATTTCCAATAACTGACACAGGGACAATTGAACACCCATCTGCAAAAAAAAACAAAACTGAAGAAGGATCATGCACTCACACTTTGTACCAAAATTAACTTCCAGTGAATCTAAATATAAGAACTAAAACTATAAAACATTCTTAGAAGAAAGCATATGAGTAAATCTTTGTGACCTTAGATTAGGTAATATGTGTTAGATAAAGGCCTAAAAGCATAAAGGATAAAAGAAAAAACAAACTGGATTTCATCAAAGTCAGACACTTCAGTGCATCAAAAGACACTCTCAAGGAAGAACTAAGGCAGCCTGTCCAGTGGGAAATATTCATAAATCCTATCTCTAGAATATATAAAGAACACTTAGAACTCAACAGTAAAAGGACAACTGACTTTTTAAATGGGCAAAATATTTTAATAATTTTTTCTAAAGATATACAAATGACTAAAAATGCATAAAAGATAATTAGCATCATTAGTCACTAAGGAAATACAGACCAGTATCACAAAGAGAAACAATGATATACACTTCAGTATTGTTAGCTGCCATGGAATGAATCCCTGATTCATAATAACTCTATTCCGGGTCTTGTGTCATTCCTATGGTCAGTGGTTTATGGCAATCACTAGATTGAATAAAATTGGTAAGACTTAATAATAGCAAGTGTTGTTGAGGATGTAGAGAAATTAGAACTCATCTACCCCCTAGCATTGCTGAAGAGATTGTAAAATGTTGCAGCCACTTTTGAAAATAGTTTGGAAGTTACTCAAACTATTAAGCATAGAGTTGGCTCATGATCCACCAGTCCCATTCCTCGGTACATACGCAAGGGAAGTGAAAACATAAATCCACAAAAATTCATACATATTTGCTCAAAGCATAAATTCATAATTGCAAGAAAGTTGTAACAACCCTAGGGCCCATCAACTTATTAATAAACAAAATGGTATATATTCATATGATGGAATATTACTTGGTAATGAAAAATAATGAAATATTGATATATACTTGGATAGATTGAAAATACATTAAGATAAAAAATTCATTCATATTGTCTGTTTCTATTTATATGAAGTGTCCAGACTAGGCAAATATGTAGAGACAGAAAATAAGATTGGTAGTTGCCAGTGGCTGGTCTAAGTGATATGTGGAGAGTGACTGCTAATGGCTATGGAATGTCTTTTGGGGGCTAATAAAAATGTGAAATTATATAATGGTGACAGTTTGTACACTTAAAAAATATGCCAGTGCTCACTGAATGGCACACCTTAAAAGGATAAATTTTATGGCATGTGTATTAAACATACCAGATGATCGAGTCATTCCACATCTTGGGATTTATCGAAGAGGAAAAGAAAGCATATTTCTCTTGGAGATTTATATGCATGAATATTCATATCAACGTTATTTTTCATAGCAAAAAAACTGGAAAGAAACCAAATATCAATCAACATGGTATATACTATTCAGCAATAAAAAGGAATGAGTTTTTATAAATATTCAACAGCATGGATGAATATCCAAATAATTATGCTGAGTGAAAAAGTCTCCAAACATGAGCACTTATTGTAGATTCTATATTAGGACTAGAGAATGCAAACCAATGAAGAGTGACAAAGTAGATTAGTCGTTGTCCATGGACAAAGGTCTGGAAAGGATGTCAAAAGGGTATGAAAAAACTTGGGAGTGATGTCCATATTCATTATCTTTACTATAGTGATGGTTTAATAGTGTATACAGTATCATGGGTATATATGTATGTCAAAATTTAAGTATAAAGTTTATCATATGTCTGTTATAACTTAAAGATGTTAAACATGATTTATAAATTATCCTCAAAATAAGAAAAAATCAACCACGCAATTGTATGTTTGGTAGATAGGTAGACTAGTGTACTGAAATGCTCTTTAGACACTTGCTCATTTGAAAGGATGTAGTGATTCTGAAATGAAAAAGTTAGAAATGCATGCAGGGATATAAGATTAGAAAAAAAGATAAGCTGAGAAACCATCTAAGAAACAATCATTTGGGATACTGTTGTCCTTTTAAAAAATCTCTTTACTGATAAGAGTCCCACCCCCCTCCCCTTCCTGTTGCCATCCAGAGTTTCATTTGCATGAAGCCCTTCCTAAGTTTAATATCAGAGGATAGTTCATGGTGGTTTCCCTGGTCTAACTATAACCAACTTAAGGCCAGAATGTTCAGGTTCCATCTCTTTAACATCCTTACTGAAAATGTGGTTTACTCCCAATCTACCTAATCTTTGTGGCTGTTCTCCTCAGTCCTATACTCCTCCAAGCAATGAATTCAAGATCAGCATGAAATTGGAAGCACAGGACCCTAGAAACACTACATCCACCTGTATTGCCACAGTAGTTGGACTAACGGGTGCCCGACTGCGCCTACGCCTTGATGGAAGTGACAACAAAAATGACTTCTGGCGACTAGTTGACTCAGCTGAAATCCAACCTATTGGGAACTGTGAGAAGAATGGGGGTATGCTGCAGCCCCCTCTGGGTGAGTAACTGGACACAGGCTCTCCCTAGTTAAGTAGTTAGCATCCCAAAACTGTAGATGCTATTATGGGAGAGCAAAGCACCCTCTACCTATCCCTTGTTTTACATATAATCCCAAAAAAAGGCCCACCTGAACTGTCTTAATGAAATGAACTATAAAAACCTAGCCATCTCCATTTTTTTCATTAGCTTATGACATCGAAGCTCTATAGAAATGCTTCCCTTTCCTGACAAGAAACCACCTCCTTTGTCTTTGCCAGTTATCATTTCCCCACAGAGAAAAAATGGCATGAGACCTTGCCATTTAACCCACCACAAAACAAAACAAATCTAATCAAATCAATAAAGTTCACCCTAAATCCTACAATAATGACAAGGAGTAAGAGAAAAATTTCAGTAGAAAGGAAGGGTTGTTAAAAATGTCCCTTACCTCTTTTCTCCCCAATTCTCACGAGGCTATGGTCTTATTTTACTTAAACTAAGAACTCCAATAGATATTTTTCCTCAACACAGACTTTCTTCTGCTCTGCTTCATTATGTCTATCAATCATCACTACAGTGAGCCCCAATAGGGACTAGAGGAAAATCATTTACTGTGTTTGGGCTGTGTTCCCCTCAGGAAACTGCTGGATTAATTGAGAGGTAGAGGATATATATCATTTGAAAAAACCTTTTCCCGAGTTGATTGCTTAACAATTATCCCTATTAAAAATCATTATATTGCAAAATTCCAAACATAACATAAAAATAGAGAATAGAACAGTAAATATAAATGTGTTTATCACCCTTGATAATTATAGTCACCCTGGTTTATCTGTGCCTCAACCCTCCTCCACACTCTTAAAGCCCCTCCTTCTAGGTGCTCAAGCATGGAATCATTATATTAATTACCTTTGTATGCCTCTCAAAGAAGAGGGAAAAATTTAAACAACAGAAACTTCATTAGTATATGGAAATATAATAATACCTTAATATAAAAAATGTCAAATCATATTTTTTTCTGATCATCTGGCTCTTTTATGGTTTCTTTAAATCAGTTTCCAAGTAAGATCTACATATTGAAGTTGTTTGATATGTCCCTTAAGTCCCTTATAATCTATTGGTTCTTCTTTCCTTTCAGTTTCTGTTATTGTCATTTATTTTTGGAAAATTCTGTTATTTGTCTAAAATTTCTTTTAGTTTGCTGATGATATTTCTATAGAGGGTCAGCAAAAAAGAAGAAGACCCTCCACAAGAAAGATTGACACAAGATAGACTGACACAATGGCTGCAACAGTGGACTCAGACATAACAATTGTGAGGATGGCACAGGACCCAGCAGTGTTTCATTCTGTTGTATACATTGTTGCTACATTGTTGCTATGAGTCTCAACTGACTCAATGGCACCTAATAACAACATGTTATGTAACAACATTCTAGAGCTTTAAGTTAATTATGCTTATAAGATGGGAAGTTTAAATTTTGTCATTCCTTGTACCTAAAATAAAGAGAATATGTCTGTTAAAATAAACTCGCATTAACTGTTTGCTTATCTTTTAGTTCATATAGAGGAAGCAGCTTAGATGCTTGTTTCCTTACTCTACTTACCACTTTTCAAATTAAAAGCTGATTTACTAGCACCCTCCAAAGTATTGAAAGGGGGTTTTGCAGTTGTTTTATCATAAATGCAAGGATTCATGCATATTTGATGTTCTATTCCATTGTACTAATATTCTTTATTAATGCATAAATTGTCCTATTTGGGACAAGTAGGTAGTAGGGATCTCTTCAAGTTGCTTCTTATTTCTCTTTTTAAAACATTAGTATTGCTTAATTGCTTTCTTGGATTTGGGGCATTTCAAAATAGTCCAGGCTCATTCATATTGTGCTTTTTTCCTCCACCCCCAGATATGGAACCAGCATTACTTCTAGGTTTCAGGCAGCTTTTAGGGGAAATGGAACTTAAAGACATGATTTAAGTACTCAAGTTCTCAGTGTTAATAAATTGGTTATTCTTTTTAGATCTTTCTGGTATACAGACGTAGAAAGTACTTTTAAAATTAAGATAAGAGCATCATTAGCTCATATTAATACTTCACTAAAATTCAACATAACAATGTATATATTTATTTCTTTTTTTGTACATATTTATTTCATCTTTAAGTTTCTGACCTCTGTATCTCTTTTGTACAAAGCTGAAGTCACGTCAGAAAGAGATAATCCCATCCAGAGTTAGGAAATACTGAGAACAGAGCTGAAATCTTCTGGATTAATGCCTTGGCTACTGGAGAATCAGAGGTTTGGAACTTTAAGGGAGCAGAAAAGTATTGGAAAGATAGCCACTTTGGGGAGAGAGAGAGGCATAATGTCAATGAAAAAGAAGGAAGCAAGGATTATACAAACACAAGAAAATAATAAAATCAAAACATGCCAGCATTTCCCATCCCATCCCAAACAAGCTCATCTATTAAAAAAATTGTATCAGCAAAAATACTCTTGACTCAAGACCCCTGGAAAACAGAATCATGTTTTTACTGGCTCAGGAACATATAAGACATTTGAAAAGTTGCGGAAACAGCAGTCAATAATTGCATTTTTTTTAAAATCTATGTGAAAGAAAACAAAATAAGAATAAATACATTTCAGCTACTGAAAATTCACTGCTAAAACAATGACTATGCAGAGAAAGCTTACACAACAGCCAACTTAAATGAAACAAGTATTGGCAGTTATGAAAAATATGTCTCAAATTATAAATTTAAAAAGTCAGATTAGAAATGCATAATGGGAAAGAAAATATGAGCCCAAACTCACTGCTTTTGAGTTGAGTTTGACTCATAGCAACACTATAGGACAGAGTAGAATCAGCCCTGTGAGTTAATGATCAGTAAATCTTTACAGGAGTAGAGCATTATCTTTCTCCCTTGGAGGAACATCATTTCAAACTGCTGACCTTGTAGTTAGCAACCCACTAAGCCACCAGGGTTCCTTAGATATGAAAGAACAGTTTCTTATACTCTAGGACAAACTTCATAGAAAGACAAAATAGCATCTCAGCTGGAAGTTCAATTTCAAGATGCTCAAAGATACAGTACATTTAAGAAAATATAATAAGGAACCTTGAGGGGAGGAATAAAACATCCAGGAGAATAAAAATAAATACTAGAAAAGATAAAAAAGAGAAATGATCTTTTAGACCATACTTGATGAAGAGCCAACTTAGAATCATTATAGTGCCTGAAGAAGATAAAATAAGGAAACAGGGGAAGGGAAGAGGTGTTAACCAATCCAGGGACAAGGGAACAACAAGTGATTCAAAACCAGTGACGGGGAGTGGGTGGGAGGACTGGTAGAGAGTGATCAAGGGCAATGTAACTGAGAGAAATTATTGAAACCCAAATGAAGGTGAAGCATGGTAGTGGGACAAGAGGAAAGCAAAAGGAAATCGAGGAAAGAAGTAGGAGGCAAAGGGCATACATTGAGGCCTAAATACAGGCATGTACCTATGTAAATATATTTATATATGATGATGGGGGAAATAGATATATGTGCATATATTTATAGGCTTAGTAGTAGGGTAGCTGATGGACATTGGACCTCCACTCACGCACTCCCTCAATACAAGAACACTTTGCTTGGCTAAACAGACATCCATGATACCCACCTTCCCGCTGAAGACATGTGTGCTTAAGTAAATGTGGAGAAAGTTGATGGTGCCTGGCTCTCAAAAGATATAGTGCCTGGGGTCTTAAAGGCTTGAAGGTAAACAAGCAGCCATCTAGCTGAGAAGCAACAAAGCCCACAGGGAAGAAGCACACCAACCTGTGTGATCACGAGGTGTTGAAGGGATCAGGTAAGAGACACCAAAGAACAAAAATCATCATTGTGTGCTCACCTTTCCCATACAAACACTGAAGACAAATGAGTGCATAAATAAGTGTGGTGAAGAAGACTGATGGTGCCTGACTATCGAGAGATATAGCGTCTGGAGTCTTAAAGGCATGAAGGTAAACAAGCGGCCATATAGCCCAGAAGCAGCAAAGCCCACATGGAAGAAGCACACCAGCCTGTGTGATCATGAGGGGTCGAAGGGACCAGGTATCAAGCACCAAAGAACAAAATATCATATCATGAATGGGGGTGGGGAATGCAGGGTGGGGACCCAATGCCCATCTGTAGAAAACTGGACATCCCTTGCAGAGGGGTAGTGGGGAGGAGATGAGTCATTTAGGGTGCAGTGTAGCATCAATGAAATACACAACTTTCCTCTAGTTCTTAAATGCTTCCTCCCCACACCCACTAACATGATTTCTACCTTACAAACTTGGTTAGACCAGAGAATGTACAGTGGTGCAGATAGGAACTGGAAATACAGAGAATCCAGGACAGATGAACCCCTCAGGAGCAGTGGTGAGAGTGGTGATACTTGGAGGGTTGAGGGACAGTGGTGTAGGAAGGGAGAACCGATAACAAGGATCTACATATAACCTCATCTCTGGAGGTTGGTCAACAGAAAAGTGGGTGAAGAGAGATGCTGGGCAGTGTAAGATATGACAAAATAATAATGACTTGTAAATTATCAAGGGTTCATGAGGGAGTGGGGAGCAGGGAAGGAGGGAAAAAAATGAAAAATGAGCTGATTCCAAGGGCCCAAGTGGAAAGCATATTTTGAGAATGATGAGGGGAACAAATGTACAAGTGTGCTTTACACAATTGACGTATGTATGGATTGTGATAAGAGTTGTATGAGCCCTCAATAAAATAATATTAGGTAAATACTATCAAGTATAAAAAATAAACAATATTTAAAATGTTATACAAGAAAACAACAAAAATTAAATATGACCTACCCAAGCAACTTAATGGAAGCGTGGATCTCATTCCTCCTCATTTTCATGAGGACTTGAAGGACTGCTGATGAAGATCACGGCTTGTAGTCTTCCATATGGATTACAAGTCAATATAAAGAAAACAAAAATATAACTGGACCAGTAAGTAACATCATGGTAAATAAAGAGAAAATTGATTTTGTCTTGCTTGGGTCCTCAATCAATGCTCATGGAAGCAGCAGTCAAAAGATTAAATGATGCATTTGCATTGGGCAAATCTGTTACACAAGACCTCTTGAAAGTGTTGAAAAGTAAGGCAGTTACTTTGAGGACTTAGGTGCACCTGACCTCAACAATAGCACTTTCTATTGCCACATATGCATGTGAAAGTTGAATACTGAATGAAGAAGACTGAAAAAGAATCAATGCATTTGAATTATGGTTCTGGCAAAAATGTAGAAAATACTATGGACTGCCAAAAGAATAAATCTGTTTAGAAGAAGTACAGCAAATCCCATTCCTCTTGCAACATCTCTACGTAGGACCAAAGGCTATAATTTAAAGCTGATAAACCAAACACTAAAAGCACAACTATGAAAAAGTCCCCAAATGGCATAAATGGTTAAACATTGGACTGTCAGCTTAAAATGTTAGTGGTTTGAATTCACCCGGAAACTCTTCCTAAAACAAACCTGGTGATCTGCTTCTTGAAAACCCTTTGGAGCAGTTCTACTCTGCACACATGATAGTATTGACTGATGGCAGATAACAATGACAAGTAAGGAAAGCGGGAATCATGGCTATTGTAAAATGTATTCGTTAAGAAATAACCAGTTAGTCTAAAGGCAACCAACCAACCAATCAATCACATAAAGACAAATATTATATGGAACTACTGTTAGGAAAAAAATCAAGAAATAGTGTTTTCATACTGTATACTTCTATGGCAACTGGAGGTGGGGTTAGGAAGGGATAGAGAGGGAGGCAGAAGCAAAGTAAAAATGCATAAATAAACCCATTAAAAATAAATAAATAAAAATGTTAAGGATTTTTTTTTATCCATGAATTTTCTAAATACTCAGAACAAAAAGATCAGGAAACATACAATTTGTACCAACTACAGAAGACATAGTAATAAAATATAATGTAACAGGATTGAGAGAAAATATTTCATTTATATTAACAAATGTAAGTGGTTTTAAAGTAACATTTTCAAATGGGTTCAGAGAGTAAAATCCAACTCT
Source organism: Tenrec ecaudatus (assembly GCF_050624435.1). NCBI lineage: Eukaryota > Metazoa > Chordata > Mammalia > Afrosoricida > Tenrecidae > Tenrec > Tenrec ecaudatus. The sequence continues at coordinate 65,503,532 of NC_134530.1, read as the reverse complement.
GTGCTATATATATATGAGAACACCTAAATCAAAATGAATCAGAAAAACTGAAAATAAAGAATGATTAAGGGTAGACCAGGCAAGCAATATAAAAGCAGAACTTGCAATTCTGTTATTAGACAAGGTAAAATCAAGGGCAATATCCACTAAACAAGATAATAAAGGCTACTGTAAAATACTTAATGTCACACACTTCACAATGAAGTAGTTATAAATATTTCAGAACCAAATTATAAATCTTTTTCCTTCATAAAATAGAAATTCTGGTAGTTGCAAAGAGACACAGGCAAATACATTAGTAATAGATTTAAAACATCTCCCTCAAGACAAGACAGGTCAAGAACATGAAAACTAAATCTACTGAAGGCATATTCTGGCAAATGCCCTTCCACTTTGAAATTTAAAAATATTTAAACAACTCTGTTGAAGTGGGAATTATAAAGCAAGATTGCAGAATTTTATAAAATACAGCAAACATCACATATCAGAATTTGAGATACAAAGCAGTTACTTGGGAGGAAATTTCTAGCTTTCAATACATAGCAAGAACAAAAAAAGTTATAAAATTTTAGGTTTTAAATTCTTAATTCAAAAAGCTAGAAGTCACAAAAAAGGTCCAAAGGAAAAAAGGAAAAAAATAGATATAATTTGACAGAAATATAGATGAGATTAAAGATGCTTATCTTTTTGGTAGAGGTAGAGAATCAATAAATAGACAAACCGCTTATTAGCTAATTAAAAAAACAATATATATCTTCAACAAATTTTTACTTGCGTGTAATATATTGTCCTATAATTTGCATCCTGTTGAGTCACTTTTTTATGGGATGGGTACAATTATGGGTCTCTTTCAGTCTGTTGGCAAGATAGCTGTCTTTTAAATTTCTTGGCATAGGTGAGTGAGGGCTTCCAGTATTCATCAGTTTGCAGAAATATCTCAATTGATGTTCATCAATTCCCGGAAGCTTGTTTTTGGTTAATGTGTAGCTTGGACTTTTCCCTTCAGTACTATTAGTCATTAATCTTATGCCACACCTTGAAATGGCTGACTGTTGACTCGTTCTTTTTGGTACTGTGACTCTGAGGGTCATTGAAAAGGAGGGAGACCCTCAAGGGGCCAACTGTGGAACAGACCATCTATGGCTCATATGTAAATTCAGGTGAAGCTGAAGCAAATTAAAACAAGTCTTTTGGAGCCAAAATACAGCTTTGAGTGTATCCCATCTGAATTTCCAGAACATCTTAAAAATAGATTTGACATATTGAACACTAATGACCGAAGACCTGATGAGCTGTGAGAGGATATCAAGAACATCTTTCATGAAGAAAGCAAAAGATCATTAAAAACACAGGAAAGTAAAGATCAGAGTTATTGTCAGAAGAGACTTTGAAGCTTGTGTTTAATTGTAGAACAGCTAAGGCAAATGGAAGAAATGAGGAAGTCAAAGAACTGATCAGAAAAATTTAAAGGGCAGCTTGAAAAGACAAAGTAAAATATAATGAAATGTGCAAAGACGTGGAAGTAGAAAACCAAAAAGGAAGAACACACTTAGTGTATCATTAACCGAAAGAGCTGAAGAAAAATTAAAGCCTTGAGTTGTAATATTGAAAGGTTCCATGGACCAAAAAAAAATATGCAGAAAGCATTAAAAGATGAGGGTAGTGCACAAAGTCTCTGTACCAAAAGAGCTAGTCAACATTCAGTTATTTCAGTAGGTAGTATATGAGCAATAAGAAGTGGTGCTAAAAGAAGAAGTTCAAGCTGTACCGAAAGAATTAGCCAAAAACAAAGCTCCAGAAATTGATGAAATACCAATTGAAATGATTCAACAAACTGATGAGTACTGGAAGATCAAGGATTGCAGCCATCCATATGGATTATAACTCAGTGTAAAGAAAACCAGAATCCTCACCACTGGACCAGTAGATAATATCATGGTAATCAGAGAAAAGATTGAAGTTGCCAAGGAATTTTTGTCTTGCTTGGATCGGCAGTCAATGCTTATGGAAGCAGCCGTAAAGAAATCATATGACTTATTGCATTGGGTAAATCTGCACAAGACCTCTTTTAAAGTGTTGAAAAGCAAGGTTGTTACTTCAAGGATTAATGTGCACCTGATCTAATCCATGACATTTTCATTTGCCACATATGCACTGGATAAGAGAAGACCAAAGCAAAATCTATGAATTTGAAGAAAGGTGTTAGAAAATAATATTGAAAGTACCACCAACAGGTCTGTCTTAGAAGTGCAGCCTGCATGCTCCATAGTACTTTGGACAGCCCTGGAACAAGGTATCTTGCTTGATAAACTGAAGGGGCAGCACATATAGGAAAGCCCTTGATGAGATGGGGTGGCATAGTGGCTGCAGCATTGGGCTCAAACATAGCAACAATTGTGTGAATGTCACAGAACTGGGAGGTGTTTCGTTCTGCTGTACTTAGGGTGCCTATGACCCGGAGGCAACGACACCTAACAACAATAACTACATAACTTTCTGTATAAATTGTAACAATGCGAAGAAAAAATTCCACAACTGGACCAATAGACAACATCATAAGAAACAGGAATGATTGATGTTGTCAAGGACTTCATTTTACTTTGTTCCACAGTCTACAACCTTGGAAACAGTAGTCAAGAAGTGAGATGACATATTTCTTTGGGTAAATCAGCTGCAAAAGATAGTTTAAAGTGCTAAAAAGCAAAAATGTCACTTTAAGTTTAAGGTGAACATGAATGTTGATGTTTTATTTTTAGTTGTCTCATATACTATATGGAAGCTAACAAGGAATAAGAAAGACTGGAAAAAGAATTGATGCCTTTGAGTTATGGTGATGGAGAGCAATACTTAATATACCATAGACAGCTTGGAGAATGAACATATTTGTCTTAGAAGAAGTACAAGCAGAATACTCTTAGATTCTTGGATGGTGAGATTTTTGTCTCATATGCTTTGGTTCTTTGGCTCTGTTACTAGAAGGTACCAGCCCCTAGAGAAGGACATCATGCTTGGGCTTATAGAGGGTCAGCAAAATAGAATACCCTAAATGAAATGGATTGGTGCCGTGGCTACGAGGATGGGCTCAAACATAGAAACATTTGTGAGAATGGCAGAGTGTTTCACCCTGTGGAACATAGCATTTATTTGTGTTGGGACCAACTTGAGGACACCTGACAGCAACTGCTTTGAATGTGTTTATATAGCAGATGAGTACATTAGACAGAAATATGCGAGGAGAGAGAGTGAGGATGAACTATAAAATATAAATGTGTGTGTGTATTCCTTGGAGAAATGATTGATTCCTAGTCTTCACAGAAGAGAAATTATAAGGTGACTCTGGGACATTTTATTATGCCAGAAACCTAAGAAGTATAAAAAATTATGGGGACATTTAAAAAAGGAATTAACAATTTTCTTGGAAATGGGATGAAAAGATAATGGAATTTTCCCCAAAATGATTTAAAGGCCTCCCTTATAAAAATATTTAGTTTGAGGGGGCTCTGCCAGCCTAAAATTAGAATAATTTGAGTATCAACAAGACCACTAAAAAGAACAAGGAAGATAACATTCATAGGTTCATACAAAAACAAAACACTGCCATGGAGTTGTTTCTGACCCAGCAATTCTATAATGCAGAGTAGAATGCTTTCCTAGGGTTTCCAACATTGAAGAACCTTATAGGAGCAAACAGCCTCACAGGGCTTCATTTTTTTTTCTTGAATTCTTTCATGTTGATATATGCTGAGCTTGTCCTATTTGGATTTCTAATTCTATCTTTGCACATTGGATTATAATCGGTCTTTTGAACTGCTCCTTGAAATTTTCTGTTTTGTTTATTTTACATCATTACTTCTTCGATATGCTTTCGCTAGTCTATATTTAAGAGCTAGCTTCAGAGTCCCTTCTGACCTCTACATTGATCTTTTCTTTCTTTCCTGTCTTTTAAATGACCTTTTGCTTTTTTCACGTGTAACAATCTTGATGCTATTCCACAGCTCCTCGGGTCTTCTGTCTTTAATGGTCAATTGCCAAATGTGTTCTTGGTTTGTTCTAGAAATTCAGATGGGATCTACTTGGCTTTCATGAATTTTCTGCAGATTCAACATGAACTTATATATTAGCATTGATTGTCTGTTTCACAATTGGCCTCTGGCCTCATTTTGGATGCAAATTCGGAGCCTCTCACTGTTTATTCCCACGGATACAGTCCGTTTGATTCCTGTGTGCTTCACCTGGCAAGGTCCATGTGTATGTCACTGTTTATGTTGAAAAACAGTGTTTGTGATGAAGTTGTGTCTTCCCACAGATTTAGTCAGTTTGATCCTTTGAGTCTAGGAAAATTCTATCATGCTGTCTCTACCATAATTTCTATCACCAAAGCCAAAATTTCCAACTATTGATCCTTCCACTTTGGTTCCAACTTTTGTGTTTCAATCACCAATATTATTAATGAATCTTGATTGTGTTTGATTAATTTTATGCTGAAGAAGTTAGTAGAATTCTTCAATTTATTCATTACTAGCTTCAATGGTTGGTATGCAATTTTGAATAATAGTATTGTCCTATCACAGATAGCATTGTACTTCAAGATAGATCTTGAAATTATCTTTTTGATGATGAATGGGACCCCATTCCTCTTGAATTATTCTTTCATAGTAAGCCACATATATGATTATCTACTTCAAAATCACTAATGCCAATCAATTTCAGCTCACTAATGCCTAAAATGTTGATCTTTATGTATTCCATTTCATTTTTGAGGATTTCCAATTTTTGTAGATTAACACTTTGTTCATTCCATGTTCTTGTTATAGATGTTTGAAGCTGTTTCTTCACATTTTGATTGTGCCTGATCAGCAAATGACAATCCCAAGTGCCCTACTCCATCGTGTTATGGTGGACTCTGCTTTGAGAAGGTGGCTCTTTCTCAGTCTTATTTTGAGTATCTTCCAATCTGAGGGGCTCATCTTCCAGGACTGTAGCTAACAAAGTTTTGCTGCAATTTATAAAATTCTCAGTGCCTAATTCTCTGAAGTGGACATTCTATCCCTTCTTCATAGTCTATTCTTAGTCTGTAAGCTCTGGCGAAACCTGTTCTCCTTGGATTACCCTGCTGGGATTTCAAACACCAATGATATAACTTCCAGCGTCATAGCAAAATGTAAGGCACTGTAGTACAGCAAACTAATAGACCAGTGGTGTTTCTATTTAAACACACACACATAGATGATCGGGATTCAAAAGTTCATGAACTAAAAATAATGAAATTCTCCATGGGCTTTTGGAAACCCTCTCATAGCTGTACATATACTTATATAGACATTTGAGATGGCTTCAAAAGTTCGTGGAAAATGAAATTAAGAGATAATGGGCTTTTACTACCAGCTTTTTGAGACTCGTTCATAGATAAGAGATTGAGATAGAGATGATACACACACATACATACACAATAGTTATTACATACCGTATATACTCAAATATAAGCTGACCTGAGTATAAGCTGAGGCACCTAATCATTACCTGGGAAACCAGAAAAACTGATTGACTCGAGTGTAAGCCTAGGGTGGGAAATGCAGGATGTGAATTAACACAGAGACCAGAGGGAAGAGACGGAGCGCAGCCACAGACACATCCTTACCAGTTCAGCTGCTGGCGTAAGTGAATCACTATGGGTGCTTCTGAGAATTGGAGCCATCCACGTCATAGGTCGGCTCTGATTGGTTAGATGTGAGTAAACAAACATTCAAAGCCCTGCAGTGTCAGGGGGGCTTTGAATGAACAGCGGAGGAACGGCAATCACCGGCGAGATGTTTGTTACACCTCGCTGGGGTACCACTGACCCGTGTATAAGCCAAACTCCAGTTTTTATACACGAGTATATACGGTATATGCATGAGTATTTCATGTACTCTGGCCATCTCTAGATCTTTCACCAAAGTTACTGAATCAGAGTCTCAAGGATTCTGCATGGTAAAATGACTCCCCCAAGACTAATGAAATTGATCTATTTGGAAAGCATAAGTTTATTTTCGGTATGTTCACATAAGATATTACTCCCTTGGGGACTTCTCCAAGCAAAAATTGATAATGAGGTAAAATGATTCTCAAATTATTTCAAAGCTGCCCACCTTTTCCTTACAGCCCCCTCTTATTACTAAGCTGTTCTGACTCACGGTTATGACCATTTCTTTTTTTTATTCCTTTCTTTTTACTGTCTCTATATATTCGAAGTTGTAAATTTTAAAGAAGCAGAAAGCCCCATTTTTCTCCCAACATGTTACATAGCACATATTGTATATTACAAAGTCAAGCCTGTATCTTTATTATCTTTTTAAAAAATCAACTTTTCAATGATTAATGTTAAAGTGTACACTCACAATTTCTAATTAAGCTCAAATTAAACAGGGGTCTGGACTAATAGTTCTATGGCTTCCTGTTAGACCCTTCTAGGAATTTCTTAAAAGTCTCACTGCCATCCCCTGGATATGGGCAAAGACACACCTGATTAGTGGTGGTCCTCTTATATCAGTCAGGGGCAGAGCAGACTGGCAGCCCTTTGTTCATCCTAGCTTGATGCCTAGATCATGGCCAGAGCTGTTTCATGCCTAGGGCACATTAAATTGTGAAAGAAAGAAAAAAAAAGTCTCACTGCCTAGGCCTTATGTCAGATTAGCTCAATCAGAACTTCAAGGTATGGAACTGATGTATTCTTCAATGATTCTCAGGGGATTTCATTGTCCAAGTTTGAGAAACGCTGGCCTAGAGCAGATACTTGGCTTCTAATGAGACCTCTAGTGAACTGTGTTTGGAACCCAGTGTGAGCTGGCTGTTTAACAAAATGAACCACATCTCTGCTTTAAATGTAATATATTGGCTTGAAAGGGCCCCTTTGTATGTTTCTGTCACTAAGCAATCTCATTTGCTAAGTAGCCTTCATGCAACTCTAATCCCACTACCATTAAGTCAATCCTGACTCTGTCTTTCTATTTGTTTTTTATTAAGTGATTTTATTGGGGGCTCATACAACTCTTATCACAATCCACACATACATCCACTGTGTCAAGCACTCCTATACATTTGTTTCCCTCATCATTCTCAAGACATTTGCTTTCTACTTGAGCCCCTGGTATCCACTCATTTTTTCCCTCCCTTCCCACTCCCCTTCCCCCATGAACCCTTGATAATTTATAAATTATTACTTTACTTTGTCATATCTTACACCATCTGACGTCCCCTTTCACCCATTTCTCTGCTGTCCATCCCCCAGGGAGGATGTAATCTGTTCCCCACTTCTCCCTCATCTTCCCTCCACCCTCCCAGTATTGCCATTCTCACCACTGGTCCTAAGGGCTTCATTTGTCCTGGATTTCCTGTGTTTCCAGTTCCTATCCGTACCAGTGTACATCCTCCGGTCCAGATGGATTTTTAAGGTAGAATTGGGTTCATGATAGTGGGGGGGAGGGGGGAGGAAGCATTTAAGAACTAGAGGAAAGTTGTATGTTTCATCATTGCTGCACTGCACCCTGACTGGCCCGTCTCCTCCCCACGACCCCTCTGTAAAAGGATGTCCAGTTGCCTACAGATGGGCTTTCGGTCCCCACTCTGCACTTGCCCTCAGTCACAATAATAAGATTTTTTGGTTTTTGATGCCTGACACCTGATCCCTTCAACGCCTCATGATCACACTGGCTGATGTGCTTCTTCCATGTGGGTTTTGTTGTTTCTCATCTAGATGGCTGCCTGTTTATTTTCAAGCCTTTAAGACCCCAGATGCTATATCTTTTGATAACTGGGCACCATCAGCTTTCTTCACATTTGCTTATGCACCCACTCTGTCTTCAGCAATCATGTCCGGAAGGTGAGCATCTCAGACTGCCGAGTTATTAGAACAAAGTGTTCTTGTGTTGAGGGAGTACTTGAATAGGGGCCCACTGTCCATCTGTTTCCTCAATCTTAAATGAGTAACCAACTACATTACCAGTGCTCCTTTGTCAATGTAAAGGGGGATTATAAATGATACATGTCTCACTTCTTGTCACAAAGTTTTGAATACTATTATAAAATGTGGTGGGGAAAGAAAAATGAAAGTTTATAGAAAAGTGAATTTTTGACTTTAGGTGGTTTAAATGTTTCTTTTATAATTAAAAAAATATTCACTGAACTCTTCTTTGAAGTAAAGCTCTTGACATTGATTGGTGCAAGAACTATCTACATCTATTTATATCTATGGATTGCCTATTTTAAGATTAGTCATAAAATCCACCCCAGTTAAATTAGCCTGAATTAACTTTGGTTTGGTTACATGTATGGGCTATGGCATAGCTGGATAATGGTAATGAGAGTCTGCCAGAACTGAAAGAACTGCAAGTCCTTCCCAGATACTATCAAGGTGGATATTCAATACCTCCTCAAGGAAGAACATTTTTTTTTAACACCTGTTTTCCAGTTCTACAAATACTTTTTGTTTTCTTGTCCTGGGGTTAAATGTGGATAGTTCACTTAAACTAAAAAACAAATTAAAAATCAAACTTATTGACGGAATAAATGTTTACTTATAGCGAAACCCTGTGAGTTTCTGAGACTGTTTATCAGAGTAGAAAGCACATTCTTTCTCCCATGGATCAAACTGGTTTCAAACTGCTAACCATGGGGATTGCAGCCCAGTACATAACCACTACATTATTCCTCAGTAAACGGGAGGTTTGGAAAACTAATGTAGTTCAGTAACTCACCTGGCAAGTAGGAGTACAAAAACACAGAAATAGAAATGAGTTGCCCTAGGTTGTTCATAAGTTAGTGACATATTACTCTATATTTATTTATGCGTAAAGCTCTTGTAGTAGAGTCAAGTGAGCTAGGGTTCCACAGAATAATCTTGTCATCCATAGATTCTAAGAACTTCCCAAACCTTGGAATTATTATGTGAGGAGGCTTCAAAAAGTTTGTTAAAAAATCTATTTTAATATTGTTTTCACAAGAACTTTTTGAAAGCCTTCATATTTCCTTAGAACAATGGCAGTGTTAGTGAATATTGTTCTGTTACCTGCCCCAAGAGGACATCAATTATGAAATTACAGACCTGATCTATACAAGGGGCCTTCAAAAAGTTCATGGAAATTTTTCATTATCTTTCAGTTTCATTTTTCCATGAATTTTTGTAAGACCCTCATATTGGAAAAAATCTAATGGCACAGTTATTAATGCACTCTGTTGCCTATCTAATAGTCGTGGTTGGAATTCACCAGCTGCTCCATGAGGGAAAGATGTTGCAGTTGCTTCTGTAAAGATTTATAGCCTTGGAAACCCTATGGGGAAGTTCCACTCTGTCCTATAGAGTCCCTTTAATCAGCGATAAATTTGGTTTGGGGTTGAATCTACCTTTAAATTCAGAGCTTCATCGAGTAACTGTTGGTTTTAACATCTGGACCCTAGACAATTCAGTGCGAACATCTGCAAACTCTTTAGAACTAGATATTTACAGGCTTTCAAAAAGAAATTTTGGGGTGAAAAAACTGGAAAAAAAACATTAAAAGAAATATTGGATAAATTAGGAGATTTAGAGATAGTTGAACATAATAACTTATTGGGGAAAAATGTATCTCTTCACTGACTATTATGACCTTGGATAAGATACATCCCTGAGTGTGATTTCTTTGTCTGTAAATTACAGGTAATAATAGTGCTGTTACCATGGAATAAATTAAAGTTGAGTGAAAAATTGCATTTAAAATGTTAAGTACATGGTAAACATTCAATACATATTGTGATTAGATGCCATCAAGTGGTTACATCTCATTGAACTACCCTATGCATAACATTAAAAAACACTACCTATCTGGCACCATCCTCAACAATTGTTATGTTGAACCCATTTGCAACTACTGCATCAATCTATCTTGTCAAGGGTCTTCCTCTTTTTGCTGCTCTTTTCCAGGAATTGGTCTCTCTGACAATGTGTCCAAAGTACTAGAGAAAGTCTTGCCATCCTTGCTTCTAAAGAGTTTTCTGGCTATACTTATTCCAAGAGAGATTTGTGTGTTCTTTTGGCAGTTCATGGTACTTTCAGTATTCTTCTCCAGCTCCATAATTCAAGTGCATCAATTCTTCAGTCCTTCTTATTCAATGTTGAACATTCATGTGCATATGATGTAATTGAAAACACCATGGCTTGGGTCAGGTTCACCTTAGTCCTTAAAGTAATCTACTTACATTTAAACACTTTCAGGAGGTCTTGTGCAGTAGATTTACTGAATGCAGTGCATCATTGACCTCTTGACTGCTGCTTCCAAGAGCACTGGATATGGGTTCATTTCCTATTTTGGTTCCTTTTATTTTCCACTTTCTTAAGGTTATCCTGTTAGTTATTTTCTTCCAATATTTAAAATAGTCTGTTATCTCTTGCATACCACTTGTCTTTCGCTTCATTAGGATGTTTTGTATCTACAGTTATTCCATTGATTTTCTTTGCATTTATCTTCAATGTCAATTGATATCTCTATATCAATATTGTCTTATAATTTTGTTTTATTTTGAATGCTGTTGTTAAGTATCTTGACTTCAGGATGTTGTTGTTTTGATCTCAGTTTTATCTGCTGCTATTATTGATTCTCTGTCCAAAGTGTTCCCCTTATTATGAAAATGCCAGTCTTGTTTTTATAAATTCCTGTAATTTCCCTTGCCTGAAGCTCTCCTTATTTATCCCTCATATTTGAGGGATAATTTTGCTGGTTATGAAATTCTTAGTTGGCAGTATTTTTGTTTCAGTCTTTTATATATGTCATTCCACTGTCTTAATGGATTCTGCTGCAAAGTCTGTGCTTATTCTTACTGGTTTTCCTTTGTAGGTGACTTCCCCCCCACCACCACCACCCAGCCACTCTCAAAGATACTCTCAATAGGATAGATTATTATCTCATAAAAAAAACCAAGGATTTATCTGAGGTTGGATGTGTCTAAAGACAGAGTTCTAAAGACTACCATATCATGTCTTTCCCTGTCTTCCTCAACTTTTGCTTTATTCATACTTTTTGTCTTCCTGTTACAGTGTCAAATGTGTAAATGTTCTTCTAGTCATTATCTGAGAGGAGGAGAGACACTTTCTTCCAATATCCATACTGTATCTGGAGATAATTAGCCCAATTTGGAGTACATACGTACACACAAAGACAGACATACACACCCCTTAGTGTAGGGGAATCTGATGCTCTTAGATGGTGTGCTTAAAATTTTCACCCTGTGACCAGAAAAGTCAAGCCATGTGATTGGCATCCACACTGAATCATTTGGAATTTGCGTGAGGATTCATTTTCAAAAGGAAAAAGAGCTAACCAAGTAAAGTAAATGATCACAATTATAAATTGATAGGAGTATCTACATTGGTATCACCATTGTTGCTGTGGATGCCCTATCTCAAGAAATCTCTGAACTTGGGAGGCTGGATTTACTTTAGCCAGCTTTGAGACTAAAAGTTAAGTCATCTGGGATGTTAGCTCTCTTGAATTCCTCTTTAATTTGACTTGCTTATAGGGGCGTTTATTTGGTGATTAAGAGTGGGACCGTATGAGTCAGATTGCCTGGATTTCAATTTTGTCTTTACCATTTTCTCACTGTAAAATTGTAGGCAAGGTGGCTCCCAATTCCTTTTTTACTTTTTAAAGGCAAGATCTACTAAGGAACAAATTTCTGTGCCTCTTTCCTCATATATTATAGGAAGATAATAATGTCTAATAAACACATAAGGTTGTCTTGAGAATCATTATTAATGTAAAATTATTGACCCAGTATCAAGAACTAATTTCAAATACTATTGCTGCTGTTGTTTCCACTTCTGCAGTTTTGGTGTCCCCTATTTCATCAGGAATGGGAGAGCATAGGCTGATTAGGAGACTATTGAAAACCACTAGAATTTGGTTCTTGAATGGAGAGTTGAAGTCAAATTGAAGGAAACACTGCACTCTAATAGAAAGATGTAACTACTGGTTTATTGTTACATGCTGTTGAGTTGGTTCCAATGCACAGTGACCCTGTGTACAACCCAGTGAAACACTGCCTGATCCTGTGCCATCCTTACAATCTTTCCTGTATTTGAACTCATTGTTGCTGTCATTTTTTGAGAATCTTCCTCGTTTTCACATATTCTCTAACAAGCATGACCTCTTTCTACAGGGATGAATCCTTCCTGATAATGTGTCCAAAACACGTGAAATGAAGGATACACTATTTCCAAGTCAAGTTTGTTCTTTTCTTCTGGCAGTCCATGCTACATTTAATACTCTTCCCTAACATCATATTCAAAATTAATTTTCCAATCTTCCTTGTTCCTTATTCACCTTTCACATGCAAATGAGGAAATGAAAAATACCATGGCCTGAGGTAGGCATAACTTAGTCTTCAAAGTGACCTCATTGCTTTTAGAATACTTTAAGGGGAATTTTTTTAAAAAATCATTTTATTGGAGGCTCATACACCTCATCACAATCCATACATACATCAGTTGTGTAAAGCACATTTGTACATTCGTTGCCCTCATTATTCTCAACATTTGCTCTCCACTTAAGCCCCTGGTGTCAGCTGATCATTTCTCCCCTCCCCCCTGCTCTACCTGCTCCCCACTCCCTCATGAACCCTTGATAATTTATAAATTATTATTTTGTCATATCTTACACTGTCTGACATCTCTAAGGGGAACTTTTACAGTAGATTTGCTTATATTATTATAATCCACTAAATGGTGCACTCTTACTGGCTCTTACTTGCTGAATGATTATAGACAATCTCTCTAAGCTTCTTTTTCCTCTTTCTTCGTTTTTAAATAGGCTGATTTCTTCCATCTTCATGATTCTTGATCCAGAGTTGTTTAAACAATGTCAAGAAAGTATTTTATATGCCTTGTATTTATGTGTGTAACAAAAAAGAGAAAGAAATTGTTTATCTTATAATAAACCAAAAATATTTAGTTATCAAAAATACCACTTGGAATGTTTGTTTTATTTTTTAAAAAAGAAATTATCCTGGGGGATGGACAACAGAAAAGTGGGTGAAGGAAGACGTCAGACAGGGCAAGATATGACAAAAATAATAATTTATAAATTATCAAGGGCTCTTGAGGGAGGGGGGAGCAGGGAGGGAGGGGGGAAAAAAGAGGACCTGATGCCAAGGGCTCAATTGGAGAGCAAATGCTTTGAAAATGATGAGGGCAATGAATGTACAGATATGCTTTACACAATTGATGTATGTATGGATTGTGATAAGAGTTGTATGAACACCTAATAAAACGTTTAAAAAACAAAAAAAAATCAAAATAATTTTACCAAAAAAAATTATATTCACTTTCACACTCCACTCTCAAAATTTTTTCTAAGTATCTCTTAATTCTATTTCACATCAATTTTGGATTTTTCAAGAAAAGTTTTTAAGGCAACCTTCTAGGTGTCAAGAAACAAGTTTTGCATAATCCCACTACTTAACTTTCCAGCATTACCTTAGTCAACATTCCCTCTTCATGCCTCATAGGCCTCATCTGTCAAATGAGGCATTTCTTCTATTTTACTTTTATTTCCTGCAAGTGTAGGTTGTCGCAATAATGGCTGAATTCTAAAAGGAGAACTTTGTATCACTATTTCCATTGAAGCATATTTTTCATCTCTCACCATGTAGGGTTTCGACTGAATGCTTCCTCTTGGCCTATGTTTCTTTTGAAGACATTAAATGGAGCAGAGATGGCTCCTATCAGGATTTTCCACAAGGTAAGATTCATTATAGTTGAAGAAATCCTCTAAACTGCTTATAGTCAAATACTCTCAGTTAATGAGCCTTTAGTTTATATTATATTTATTGCTTGAGGGTGCTTGCTCAGAAACTAGGTTTTTTGTTTTGTTTTGTTTTAACCGACAGCTTTTGTGAAATAGCTGTTTATCTATGAAGGACTAGTGTTAGACTTTAAGTTAGGATTCCTAGTTTCTGGGACCTAAGTCTATTTATAATAAACAATGTCCACTTAGGGCAAACTGTTAGTCTTTTGATCTCATACACATGGGATTTTGTTTGTTTCATAGGGTGATTATGAAGTTAAACTTTGTTAGTAGGACACAAAAATTATTATATAAAGCCAAAAAAGCTATTCTAGATTATGGAGTTTTATATAGTTTATACCAGGAGCCCTGATGATGAAGTGGATTGCAGGCTGTGCTGCCAATTGCAAGGTCAGCATTTCAAAGTTACCAGCTCCCCCATGGGAGAAAGATGAGGCTGTCAACTCCCTTAAAGATTTAAGTTTTAGAAACACATACAAAAAGTTGGGTTTTTTTTAAATGTCCAGAAAAGCTAAATATGAGGAAAGAGAACTATAATGTTACATGGTGTGCATAGACCCACAGCTGTCTTGGAGACTTTTCCAGTCTTATTTTTCAAGGATCTTATTTTTTAACAGCATACATTTGGACAACAGATGAGATCTAGAGTCCGGGCAAGGCAGAGATAGAGACTTGAGATTGGCATATAAAAAATAGATCATATCTCTCAAAACTATACCCCTTAATGAAAAGATTGTTACATGATGACAAAGAATTTTTTGCCTGAGTTTTGGGAATGGAATAATCTCTTCTGATACCACAAATCTTGTAAGCTTTGGGTTTAGATATAGTACATGTATTGTCTAGGAATCCGAAAGATTTATTTCCTAGTACCTACAGAAATTAACCCATCAAAATGGATATACTTTCAGCCAAGGTTGAATATAAATTCCCACAGCAAGGTACCACTGAAGATTAGCTCTCCATCCAGAAGTACAAACCCTTAAAAAAAACAAAAACCTTAAACAGTCTAACATGATAAAGTATTAGTAGACTTAGTAAACAGTAAAGTTGAACTTCAAGGACTTTGAAATAATATAAATACTTAGTAGAGATTATTAAGTATTTGAAAATGACTAAGGAAATAAGAGAATAATAAAAAATGCTATATTTGAAAAGATTTGAAAAAGAAGCTAATAGAATTTCTAGAAATGAAGCCATCATTGAAATAAAAAATAAACACCTTAGTCAAATATAAAGAATTATCAAATGTAAGACATATGTAAGGAAATTACCAAGATTGGTCTACAGAGAGGAAAAGAAATGGAAAATGTTAAAGATAAGGTAAAAAACAAGGAGAATATTACCCAGTATTTGCTGAATGGAAAATCCAAGAAGGCAAATTAGAGAGACTAGAAAAGAGGGGATATTTTTATTTATTTATTTATTTATTTTCCGCAACATCGAATACAACTTTTTTTAAGTAACCATTTTATTGGGCGCTCATACAATTCTTATCACAATCCATCCATCCATTGTGTCAAGAATAAACGTACACTTGTTGCCATCATCATTCTAAAAACATTTGCCTTCTACTTGAGCCATAAATATCTGCTGCTCATTTCCCCCCTCCCTTCCTACTCCCCCTACCTCATGCACCCTTCATCATTCAAAAATTATTATTATTTTGTCATATATTACACTGTCTGACGTCTCCACCAGCCTTCTTCTCTGCTGTCCCTCCCCTAGGGAGGAGGCCATACGTAGATTCTTGTAATCAGTTCCCCCTTTCTACCCTGCATTCTCTCCACCCTCCAGGCATCGCCACTCTCACCACTGGTCCTTGAGGAGTCATCTGTCCTGGATTCCCTGTGTTTCCAGTTGCTATCTGTACCGATGTACATCCTCTGGTTTAGCCAGATTTGTAAGGTAGAATTGGATCATGATAGTGGAAGAGAGGAAGCATTTAAGCAGTAGAGGAAAGTTATATGTTTCGTCATTGCTACCCTGCACCCTGCCTAGTTCATCTCCTCCCCACAATCCTTCAGTAAGGGGTGTCCGGTTGGCTACCATTGGTCTTTGAGTCTCCACTCTACACTCACCGACATTTTCAAAGATCTAATTTTTTGTTCCTTCATGCTTGATACCTGATCCCTTCGACAGCTCGTGGTCACACAGGCTGGTGTGTTTCTTCCATGTGGGCTTTGTTGCTTCTGAGCTAGATGGCCATTTGTTTATCTTCGAGCCTTTAAGACCCCAGATGCTACATCTTTTGATAGCTGGGCACCATCAGCTTTCTTCACCACATTTGCTTATGCACACGTTTGGCTTCATTGATCATATCAGGGAGGTGGGCACCCACTGATAAGGTTTTTATTCTTTGATGTCTGATGACTAGTCCCTTTTGCACCTTGTGTTTAGACAGGCTGGTGTGCTTCTTCCATGTGGGCTTTGATGCTTCTTAGCTAGATGACTGCTTGTTCATCTTCAAGTCTTTTAGACCCCAGACACTATATCTTTTGATAGCCGGGCACCATCAGCTTTCTTCACCACATTTGCTTATGCACACGTTTGTCTTCAGTGATCGTATCAGGAAGGTAGACACCCACTGATATGATTTTTAGTTCTTTGATGTCTGATAACTGGCCCCTTCTACACCTCGTGGTCAGCCAAGCTGGTGTGCTTCTTCCATGTGGGTTTTGATACTTCTCAGCTAGATGACACTTGTTTATCTTCAAGTCTTTAAGACCCTAGACGCTATTTCTTTTGATAACTGGGCACCATCAGCTTTCTTCTCCACATTTGCTTATGCACACATTTTTCTTCAGCAATCATGTCAGGAGGGTGTGCATCCTGGAATGCCAATTTAATAGAACAAAGTGTTCTTGCATTGAGTAAGTGCTTGAGTGGAGGCCCAATGTCCATCTGCTGCCTTAGTACTAAACCTATAAATATATGCACATAGGTCTGTTTCCCTACACTCATATAAATATATTTACATAAGTACATTCCAGTCTTTAGACCTCTAAAAATACCCTTTGTCACCTAGTTTTTCCTCGATTTCCTTTTACTTTCCTCTAGTCCCACTATCATACTCAACCTTCATTTGGGTTTCAGTAATTTCTCTCGGTTACCTTGCCCTTGCTGACTCCCTACCAGGCCACTCACACCCTCCTTGCTGCTGATTTTAGATCACTTATTGCTCCCCTGTCTCTGGGTTGGTCAGCGCCACCTCCTTGCCGCCTCTTCCCCCTCTCCCGTGTCCCCGTTGTTTTCTCCTCCAG
This sequence comes from Tenrec ecaudatus, assembly GCF_050624435.1. Taxonomy (NCBI): domain Eukaryota; kingdom Metazoa; phylum Chordata; class Mammalia; order Afrosoricida; family Tenrecidae; genus Tenrec; species Tenrec ecaudatus. The sequence continues at coordinate 65,486,458 of NC_134530.1, read as the reverse complement.
ACTATTTATCCAGTCTATTTTATCTAGATAGATCCGTAGAGATAATAGTATGCACCAAAAATCAAGTCATAGCTAGATAGGTGATGAGTGAGAACACAGCTATGACAACAAAAAAGGAAACCAGTTACCCATAGAAAAATAAATTAATTAAAAGGAAAAAATTTTAAAAAGAAAGAAAAACCTGTAAAAATATCAAGGTCTGACTTTTGTTTTCTAGGTGTGTCCTTTAGTCAGGTCCAATGAGGTACCATGTTTTGACCCCAGAGTCTGTCCTTTGTACTCCCCCAGGGGCGCCCTGCCCTGCTCCCACGGTTGCTCTGCCGCATACTTTTAGTGCTTTGCCTCAGTGTCACAGGGTCCGTCTGGGCCAGTCCTGACACTGAGTCTCCAGTGTTGTCCCCCTTAGAGCCCTGGGTCATCAAGGGATTGTGTGTCTCGTAGTGGGATCAGCCATATTGTCCACTCTGTCTATTGGCTGTTCAGAGTGGGGATATCGTCCTCCATGCCTGATGAGCCAGGATGTACTCTACTCTCTCTTCCTCCCCTTTCTTTGCTCTCATTTGCTCAGATCGAACATGCCCCTGTCCGCTAACTGCAGCTTCAGTGCCATCCTCTCAAGTAAATTTTTCTGGGGTGGAGGGGCAGTTGTCCATGTAGCTGGTATGGCGAACCCTCAGGCCCCTCCACTGGCCCCCACTCCTTGCCGGCACACTACATTCGTCTGGAACTGGCTTTATATCTGGTTCCTCTTTCCTTGTGGAGACACAAACAATACCCTCCCCTTGGGTGGGTCAGTGCCCTATTCCCTCATCACACATCTTTTTTATCCCCTTTCCTCCCTCTACCCCCGTTTTAGTTGGCTACTGTATGTACCCCTGGATTTGGTCTGGCCCTGGCCATACTGCCTGGTCCTCACCCCTGGACTGTTTGTACACAGTAGCTTTTTCCCTGTGCCCCCTTTGCACTTACCTTTCTGTTTTCTCATATATATATATATATTTACCTCAGCGGACTCATGCTTGACTTACTTCACTTAGCATAATTTCCTCCAGTTCTTCCCATGCATCTATATGCTTCATGCATTCATCAGTACTTTTTAGCGATGCATAGTACTCCATTGTATGTATGTACCACAGTTTTTTTTATCCATTTGTCTGTTGATGGAAATTTGGGTTGTTTCCAACTCCTTGCGATTGTGAACTGTGCTGCAATGAACATTGGAGCACAGCTATCTGGTTTGTTTCTTGCTTCTTCTGGGTATATGCCCAGTAGGGGGACTGCTGGGTCAATTTCCATCTGTTTGAGAAATCTCCAAATCTATTTCCCTAGTGGCTGTACATACCTACAGGTCCACCAGCAGTGAATGAGAGTTCCTATCTCACCCCAGCCCCTCCAACACTTGTTGCTGTCTGGTATTTTGAATTGGGCTATCTTTGAGGGTGGTAGGTGATATCTCACAGTTGTTTTGATTTGCATTTCTCTTATGGCTAGTGATTAGGAACATTTTCTCATATGTTTATTAGCCATTCAGATTTCAGACTCTGTGAAACTTCTGTTCAGGTCCTTTGCCCACCTCCTTTAGGAGGTGGGCAAATAGTTTTTCTCATTGAAAGCTTACAAGGTATTGTAGATTTTAGTAATAAGGCCTTTGTCTGATTTGTCATTGCTAAAGATGTTTTCCAAGTTGGTGGACTCTCTTATTACTCTCTTGATGAATTATTTCAATGTACACAGGTGTCTTATCTTCACTATATCCCATTTGTCTATTTGTGATTCCTCTGTATTTGTATCCTTCCCTATTTCTGGTAGCCTATGTAATCCCTGTGCCAAGGTTCTCAGGTTTGTCCCAATTCCCTCCTTGATGGCCCTAATTGTTTGGGGTTTTATCTCAAGGTTTGTGAACCACCTTGAGTTTATTCTTGTGCAAGAGTGAGATAAGGGTCTTGTTTCATTTTTCTGCGGGTAGATATCCATTTTTTCCAGCACCATTTATTGAAGATGGCACCTGCTTCCCATTGAATATTTTTTGGGTCCTTATGAAAGATCAGTTTCTTGTATGCTGATGCTTTTATTTCTGGGTCTTCAGCTCTTTTCCATTGGTCTGAAGATCTGTCATTATGCCAGTACGTATAGTACGTGCTAAAATCAGGTAGAGCAAGCCCTCCCACTTTGTCTGTCTTGAGGAGTTCTCTGCTAATTCTGGGCGGCTTCCCTCTCCATATGAAGTTGGTAATCTGCTTTTCCAATTCTTTGAAGAAGGATGGTGGTTTTTGTATCGGGATAGCATTGAATTTATATAGTGCCTTGGACAGAACAGCCATCTTTACTATATTCAGTCTGCCTACCCACGAGCATGAGATATTCTCCCATTTGTTGATGTCACTCTTGATTTCTTGAAGTAGTGTTTTATAATTTTCCTCATACAAATCTTTCGGTTTTTTTAGTCAGGTATATCCCTAGGTATTTCAATTTGTGCTTGGCAATTGTAAAGGGTACTACCTTTTTAATCGTCTCTTCTGTGGACTTGTCTAATGTGTAGAGCAGTCCAATAGACTGCTGTTTGTTGATTTTGTATCCTGCCACTCTGCCACATTCCTCTATTGCTTTCAACACTTCGCTTGTGGAGTTTAAGGGATCTTCAATATATAGAATGAGATAATCTGTGAATAATGATAATTTCACCTCTTCCTTTCCCAGCTGAATATCTTTAATATCTTTCCTTTTGTTTTATGTTGTTAGCTAGGACCTCCAGTACGATGTTAAAAAGGAGTAGGGACAAGGGGCATCCTTGTCTGGTCCATTTTTTCAGTGGAATTGTTTTCATTTTTTCTCCATTAACTATCATATTAGCTGTTGGTTTTTCATATATGGCTTGTATAATATTGAGGAATCTTCCTTCTATTCCTATCTTCTTAAGTGTCTTAAACAGGAATGTGTGTTGGATGTTGTCAAATGCTTTTTCCGCGTCTATTGATATTATCAAGTGGTTCTTAACATTTTTCTTGCCAATGTGGTGAATAATGCTGATAGTCTTTCGTATGTTAAACCATCTCTGCATCCCTGGTATGAATCCCACTTGGTCGTGGTGAATTATTTTTTTAATATGCTTTTGTATTCTATTGGCCAGTATTTTGTTAAGGATTTTTGCATCGATGTTCATTAAGGATATTAGTCTATAGTTCTTGATTCTTGTGGCAACTTTGCCCGCTTTAGGTATCAAAGTTATACTGGCTTCATATAAAGAGTTTGGGAGTTTTCCGTCTTTTTCTATGTTCTGGAAGCGTTTGTATAGGATTGGTGTTAGTTCTTCCCTGAATGCTTGGTAGAATTCTCCTGTGAAGCCATCTGGTCCGGGGGATTTTTTTGTTGGTAATCCCTTGATTACCTTGTCTATTTCTTCCTTTGCTGTGGGTTTGTTGAGGTTGTTGACATCCATCTGGGATAGCCTAGGGAGGGATTGTGTTTCCAAATATTTGTCCATGTCTTCCAAATTGTTGAATTCGTTAGAATGTAGACCTTGATAGTACTGTGTAATTATCCTTTTGATTTCATTACGGTCCGTTGTAATGTCCCCTGTTTCATCCCTCATCCTTGCAAGTGTCGTTTGTTCCTTCCTTTCTTTGGGTTAGGTTTGCCAGAGGTCTATCAATTCTGTTAATTCTTTCAAAGAACCAACTTTTAGCGGCATTAATTTTTTTCCATAGTTTCTTGTTTTACCTTTCCTGTATCTCAGCTCTCATTTTTATTAAATCTATCTTCTAGCTATTAGTAGGGTTGTTCTGTTGACTCTGCTCTAATTGGTGTAAGTTTTGTGTCAGCATATCATCCATGAGTCTCTCTTCTTTTTTAATGTGTGCATTTATTGCTATTAGCCTTCCTCTGATAAATGCCTTTGCTGTATCCCACAGGTTTTGGTACATCGTATTTTTTGTTCTCATTGGTTTCTAGAAACTTCGTGATTTCATCTCTGATCTGGGTCAATACCCACTCCTTTTGTAATAGGAAATTATTCATCCTCCAATTGTTTACCCTTGTTTTCTTCACTGTCCTTCTGTTAATTTCCAGCTTTATGGTGCAATGATCAGAGAGAGATGTCTGTGTAATCTTTATGTGCTTGAATTTACTCATGTTCGACTGTGTCCCAGCATGCGGTCTATTTTTGAATATGTGCCATGTGGGCTTGAAAAGAATGTGAATTTTTTTTGTATGTGGGTGGAAAGCTCTGAAAATATCTTATCAAGTTGTCCAATTGTACTATTTAGATCTGTAGCCTCCTTCTTGAGTTTCTTTCTCAATGATCTGTCTTTATCAGAGAGTGGTGTATTAGAGTCATCAACTATAATTGTTGAGCCTGTGATCTCTTTTTTCATCTTTTGGAGTGCTTGATTTACGAATTTCGCAGGTCTCTCATTAGGTGCATATATGTTTATTATGCTCACTGGTTCTTGGTCTATTGTTCCCTTGATCATTATATAGTGCCTCTCCTTGTCTCTCGTTATGGCCTGTATCTTGAGGTCAATTTTGTCAGATATTAAGATCACTACCCCTGCTTTTTTTGCATTACCATTTGCTTGGTATATTTTTCTCCAGCTTTTAATTCTCAACTTGTTTTTGTCTGTAAGCTTGAAATGAGTCTCTTGGAGGCCGCAGATTGGTGGGTTATGTTTCCTGCGCCAGTCTGTTAGCCTCTGCCTTTTAATGCCTGAGTTCAGGCCATTGATATTCAGTGTTATTATATCTATCTGCGGAATCTGTGATGTCATATTGTACCTTTTGTGATGAATATTTTCCTATCTACTTATTTACTTGTTTTGTGTGAGCGGTTTATGTTTGCCTTCTTTCCACTATTGAGCTGATGCTATCCTGGGGGCTGTTTCCTCATTGCCCCCCTATGGGTGGAGTTGTTCTATGTGATGGTCTCGTATTTGCCCTCGGTGAGTATTGATCTTCTGCCCATACTGGATCGGCAAGGATCTTTTGTAGGGCTGGGTTTATTTTTATGTATTCTTTGAGGTTGTCCCTGTCTGGGAAGACTCTTACTTCTCCATCTATCTTAATAGATCATTTGGCTGGGTAAAGTATTCTTGGGTTTGCATTGTTTTCCTTCAATTTTTGGAATATGTTACTCCATTCCCTCCTCTTCTTCATCGTTTCCACTGATAGATCTGAACATACTCTTATTTGGGTACCTTTATACGTGACTGTTTGCTTTTCCCTAGCTGCTTTTATGATCTTCTCCTTTTCCTCATAGTTGGATAGTTTGACAATTATGTGTCTTGGTGACTTCTTCTTAGGATTCAATCTGGCTGGTGTTCTTTTTTTTTTTTTTTTACCGGCATAAAAACTGTATTTACACAACACACGGTTACATGGCTGGTGTTCTTTCAGCCTCTTGTATGATTGCTTGATTTTCATTGACTACGCTGGGGAAGCTTTCCTCTAAGAATTCCCTTGCTATTTTCACTGTTGACTTCTTTGCTGTGCCTTGTTCCAGTAGTCCAATTAGTCTAACATTGTTTCTTTTCATAGCATCTGACATGGCTCTCAAGTTTTCTTCAGCTTCTTTGATTGTCTTATTTGACTGTTTTTCCCAATTATTGAGGTCTGCTTGGTTGTCCTCTAGGTCACTGGTGCGATTCTCTGCCTCCTCAAGACTGTTTGCTAGATCTGTCAATTTGTCACTGGATTCTGTTATTTCATCTCTTAACTCTTGTATTTCTCTTTGGTATGTTGCCTTTATCTCCTATCATTTCATCTTTTTTCTGCATTGCTTCCCTCATATCCTTTATGACTGCAAGCAGCATTTTGAAAATTTCTTTTTGTGGCACGTCAATATTTGCTTCTTCTATGTACATCGTTAGGTTCATGACTTCTTCCATCATTGTTTTCTGTTTTTCCTGCTTTTTGTTGAAGCTGTTAGAACTGGTTGCTGTTTACATGTTGTTTTAGTGAAGCCTGGAGCCATCTTCCTGAGTAGAAGATCCCTAGGCTCTCTCTTGGGGGATTTGTATGAGTACTTCTATGAACTACCTGCCGGTAGCAGTTCTGAGGGGTCAGGCTATCACTCTATCTTCCTGTGGTTTCACTTTTATCCTAGCCATCCAGAATTCCGTTACTTGGAATGTGTGTTGACTATTCCTCTCATGTAGTGGCATATGATAGGAGAGAGTGGGAGAGAAGAGGAGAAAGAGGGAAAAAAGAAGGAAAAAAGACAGATAAAAAAGAAAGCGAGAACATAAAACCCCAACACCAACCTTAGCTCGTTGAGACTGAGTGTGGTGGAAAAGTTAGAAGGGCTAGTGAATAAAGAGAGAAGAAATAGAGTAGTAGGTAAGGAGATAACTGATACTTGATCACCTGTTTGTGAGGCTGGAGGAGTTCCAACTCTTCCTCAAGGTAGTGGGGTGGTGTACCCGTTTGATGTAGGGTTCCACAGATGCCGTGTGGGATTACTTCAAAAGCAAGATCGCACCATGGCCAGACGTCACTTGGGTGCTGGACTTCGCTGGTGTACCTGCCTTGTGCTGTATATAGCACTTCAGCAGGGGCTGGGAGAGGGGCACTGGGGTGTTCTCTCAGCCCGTCTAGGGCCCCAGGACAGGCAGGGCCTCCCCAGCTATGTGTAGAATCACTGAGAGGGAAGCTGTGCTTGTTGTCCTAGCTGGTCTGCTGGTGCTTACTAGATCAGAGTATTTTATTTTTTATTTTTTTATCCCCCTGGCCAGCTAGAATGAAATTGTCTCTCACAGTCACTGGGCTGCAGCTCCTTGCTCTTTAAAGCTGACACTTTCTACAGAGGGTCTTTGTTATGCTAAAAGCTGCCAGGCCCTATAGAGGAGTTGTGGCATTCCTTAGCTAGTAGGTTTCTTCTTATGCTGATTTATGTTAAGAGCTTCCTCTTGGAGCTGAGCAACCAGACTTGGGTTTGAGTTTTAAACCAATAATATATATTTCACCCTTTTTTTAAAATTATGCTTGTGATGTGCTCAAATTTGGGGGCTGTCAGGCTGACCACCATAGGGGGAGATCCAGCTTATCAGCGGGGTTGTTTCCTTCTCGGCCATTTGGAACTAAATTTGCTCCCTGGACTCCCAACTTTCCACCTATTTTCTCCCACACCGCGATCTTCCTAAGGTGGTAATATAGTTTTTCTTCTGCTCTAAATTATGGCTACCCGCCACTACTCCCCTGGCCATGAGCTCAAGGCAGCCAACCACACAGAGAGCTCCGGAGTGGGGTTCCCCTCGTGTATGGGATTCTGTCCCCTCTCCGACATCTGCCTGCAGAAATACCTGCTCCCAGCAAGGGCATAGCCAGCGCCTGCGGGCTTACCAAAGCTAGAGGGCTTTAAAGAGTTCTTGGTTTGCTTTGTGAGTGGAAATCCCACACAAAAATGGGTTCAGGAGAAACCCTGGTACCCTAGTTCTAATTTCAGGACTCCACCTCCCTGTTTCCTTCACCTTACTTCCCAATTTTCTTATCTGGCAGCAGGAGCTCCGGACGGTTGGGTCCTATCTGGTCGTCATTTTCAGGGGATATTTTTAAAATATTGACTGTGACTATTCCAGCGTGTCTACTAAAGACAAAGCACACCTTAAGCATCACTGTGTAGCTATAGAAAACTAAGGGCAAAAGAGGAGATCTGAACAAGCTATGAAATAGAATTCTCTAAAGGTTTCATTTAGGTGAGCAGTTAATTTCTTGACAACAGCAGTACAAACCAAAAGGTAATGGAAAAAGTTCCTTGAAAGTACTGAAAAAACGGTTGTCCACTTAGACTTCTTTATGTGGACATAATACTTAAAAATGAAAGTAAACTTAAAAACTTAAAAATGAAAGTAAAAGATATTTCCAAACAAGCTTTATGAGTGGTTATTAACATACTCAGTGAAAGAATAACTTGAAGAATACATTTCAGGAATAAGATATTGACACTAGAAAATAAGATTGAGATGCAAGATGTTGTAATTGTGAGGAAAGTTATTATTTTAACATATGAGTAAAGCTAGTGCAGCGTTGTCTTTAAGTATGTAAACCAATGATAATAACAGAGTGAATAATTGTCAGGGTAACAGTGTGAATCTCAATTACTGAATACTTACATACCTTAAGAATGAGTTAACATATTCAAAGGTTTGTGTGATTTTGAGATCAGAAAAAATTAAGAACTTTAGAATGTGTTAAGCTAAAATCTCCAGAGAACTTACTGAATGACTGTAACTGTGGTGGTTAACTTATGAATCTATAAAGTGGTAAAAGGGAAGAACATTCAGTGGATTGAGGAGATAAAGAAACATGAAAAATCAGGTTAAGTAGAAATGTAGACAGTAAGATAAGTGCAATCTAAATATATCATTTAGCATAAAAAATGAACTTAAACTCATGAATTCGGTTGGATATTGATTTGTTTTTGTTTTTTAGCGCTAACTGTATGCTGTTTACAAATTACCCTGCTAAAGTCATATGGCACAAAAATGTTGAAAGGAAAACAATATAAAAGATAAACCAGGCAAACATTTATGAAAACAAAGTTGGTGCTACAAATACCAAAACCAGACAACAAAGACTTGAATGCTAAAAAGCATTAAAGACGTAGTTTCCCTATAATAAAGTACAGTTCATCAAAAAGATAAACGTACATACTCGAGTATAAGCTGAGTTTTTCAGCACATTTTAATGCAGTTTTTGTGGTAAAATTAGGTGCCTCAGCTTATATTTGGTTCCGCTTATACTCGAGTATATACGGTACTGTATTTTATGCAAACAAGGAACAACTTTTTTTGCAAACTGCTCACTTCCCAGGTGCCTTAAATATGAAAATATGGTACTTGTTAATGTATATAGTCCTAAAAATATATAGCCTCAAAGTATATAAACCAAGTTGGACAGCATTCATAGAATTAATGAAAACTCTACAATCGCTAGGGAAATTTTAAACTCACATCTCTCAATAATTTATAAAAGAAGCAGACAAAAATTAATGTATCAATTAGCATAAGCAAATCAATCAGTATCCAATCAATTGATTTCTTTGTAAAAATGAACTGTTTTCCTTATTTATAATGTTATTTTAAAATGAAATTTTTTATGACCCAATTTATAATACAATAAAATCAAAATGTAGCCCAAAGAAATGTTACTAAATAAGAGATATTTGTAGAGGAATTAAGAGATACATATTAGAGAAGAAATCTACATTTAAGAAAATGACAAATCAAAAAGGCTATAGTATTCTTGTATGAAAAGGTTCAATATCATGCATAGGTTATTTTTCCCTAAGTTAACCTAAATTACATGGCAATTTCATCCAAAATCCTAATGGGGCTTTTTGGCAGACCTTGAAAAGCTGATTTTAAAATTCATATGAAATATCAAGGAGAAAGAATAGCCAAAACAATACTGAAGAATGACAAATTAGGGAGACTTTTTATGCCAGGTCCACATTTAATAAGACTTTGTTGTTGATACACAATTAGATCGTAAAACCAAAGGATTAGACTAGTGAGTGGGAGGTATACTTGGACACTTGCTCTATTACAAGTCAGCATCCAGGAATTCTCCAACTGCAGGTGAGAGTGTACCATTACTTTTAGGACAGTTTAACAGTATTTAGGACGGCCAAAAATGCAAATTTCTATCCTTGCTGTGGAGTAGATTCCAACTCATAGGGACCTTATAGTTCAGAGAACTTCCTCATAGAGTCCTTAGGCAGTAATCATCATGGGAGCAGACCGTGTGCATTTTTCTCTCACAGAGCTGCTCACTCATCTCACTGCCATCAAGTCAAGACGGACTCATAGTGAGCCTACAGAGCAAGGTAGAACTGCCCCTGTGAGTTTCTGAGACTGTAACGCTTTACAGGGGTAGAAAGCCCCATCTGCAGCTAGCAGCTTAATGCATAAGCACTACACCACCAGAGTGCATTCAAGTTGCCAACCTTTTGGTTAGCGACTAAGCGCTTAACCATTGTGCCACCAGGGCTCCTTATATATTTCTCCTAACACCAAAATACGAACCCATTGTCATCGAGTTTATTCTAAGTCAAAAACCCTGTAGGATGGCATAGAATTGCTTCATAAGGTTTCCAAGGCTGTATCTTTAGGGAAGCTGATAGCCACATCTTTCGCCTACAAAGTGACAGGTGAATTCAAGGCACTGGTGTATTGGTTAACAGTCAGTGCTTAACCATTATACTAGCAGGACTCATATCTATCCTGCAGCCCAGGAATTCTACTTCTATTCTATATGCATCGTCAATGTTCCACCCCTAGGGGGCACACACGGGGCTGTCAAAGCAGATAAGTATCTACATTTTGTCCTGGATTGTAGGCTACAATACAAAAATTTTTAATTGTCCTAGCGGTGCTGAGTTTATTTTTTGAATAGGTGACAGTAGAGAAAAGCATAAAGGAACAAATGCAAGGATATTAATTAAAACTTTTCTGAACTAGTGAAACTGGAAACAACTTTAAATAGCCTTCTAAAAAAGTAATAAATTATGTGAATACATGTAATTCACCTGTTAAAATACTTTAGAACTAAATTAATCAATATAGGTAAATCTGAAAAATGCAATAAAAACATTGTAGAATGATATGTAAATATGATACTATTTATATACATTTTAAAAGCAGGCAAATGGATGTGTTATATATATCACGGCCAGGGAGTCCATACTGACTCATATGGAACCCCTGTGGGTTTCCAAGTCTATAACTGTTTATGGGAGTAGAAAGCCCAGTGTGTCTGTGCCTATGTGTGGGGGGGTGTGTATGTGTGTGCACACCCAGACTAAAGTATAAAATCATACATGGGTAGTAGTACCACTGTTGTAAGTAGACGTGAAATTGGTTGCAGGAGGAGCACAGAGGATTCAGTACTATTTGTCATCTTTTATTTCTTTCCAAAAATACACATTTGAAGCAAAGCTGTCAATGAAAATGTTAAGATTAACAAAGGAATACATTGGTATAGTTTGAAATCTATTTAAAAGAAACACTAAATTTCCATTATAAATCTTACATACTAGCCACTTTTTAATCATCTGCCTAAGATAGATGCAACCTGTGGGCATCCATAGCCTCTCTATTTGTGTCTCAATTTGTAACTTCTGTTTTTCATCTAGGAACCACCTTCTCCTTCCCACAACTTCTTCAAAATGGGAATGAAACTAGAAGCAGTGGACAGGAAGAACCCTCATTTCATCTGCCCCGCCACGATTGGGGAGGTCCGCGGCTCAGAGGTGCTTGTCACTTTTGATGGATGGCGAGGGGCTTTTGACTACTGGTGCCGTTTCGATTCTCGGGACATCTTTCCTGTGGGCTGGTGTTCCATGACTGGAGACAACCTGCAGCCTCCTGGCACAAAAGGTAAAGGCCCCATCTGTGGGATGATAAGGGAATCTCTCGTGTTCAGCATATTTACTCATCAACCTCATTAGTAGGCAGAGAGGGGCAGTGGCCAGCAATTTTTAGGCCTGTCAAGCCTAATTTAAAAAAAACTCTTAAGAATTTAGCGTCAAATGAAATGATACGTGGGACTTGGAATAATGTAAAAATTCCTTGCTGTCAATATTCTAAGATTCTCAAGAAACTAGCTTCTTTTGTACTATGGTTCCTAACCCTTTAAGTGTTTATCTCTTTCTCAAGGTAGACCTCTTCCTCAGGCTTTACTGGCTTTGTGTGTGTATGAGCTGGAGTAACTTTATGTTGTAGAATGCTTTAAAAGTACTGTGGGAAAATGGAAAGCATGAGCTGAGAAGTGAGGTCAAAGAGAGTTAGAGTTCTGGCTCTCCCTTTTACCAGATGTGTGGCTTTGGGCAGTTAAATCACCTCTCTAAATCTCAAAGTTCTTGTCTGTGAAAGATTCATAAAATTATTGTGAGGAATAAGTGATATTTTGTGGTTAAAATGCTTACACATAATATCTGGCAAATAGCAAATGATATTTGTGCTTTCATTGTCTTATTCCTGCTTTTGCTATAGTTATTGTATATCCTATTATGTGTATTATTAATTTTCAATAAATGTTATACATGGGTATTGTAATATGCTGTATTATTATTATTATTCCATCATTAGAAGGTAATCCCTTCCAAAGGGGAGCATGTGTAGAAAGTACTAGAGTAGTGCCACACACTACTTGAACCATAGATGATAGTTCTAATGATCATGATGTTGGAGATAATTTAGAAAAAATTTGATATAGCTCTCTTTAAAAAGAAAATAGTAACAATTTTATCCTCTTTTTGTTTAAAAGTTCTAGTGAACCTGAACAAATGAATGTTGGAGGTTATCTTTGTTGACCTCTGTTGAATTCATTCATTCAGTTAGCCAACTATTTATTGAACACCTGTTGTGAACAAGGCTGGTGATACAACAGTGGAGAGGAAGAACAATGGTACTATGATGGCACTTGTTGTGGTGGGATGTTTTTATTGTTAGCTGCTCAACTCGTGAGGACCCTGTGCAGGATGAAAAGAAATGCTACTTGGACCTGCATTATCCCTTTGATTGGTTCTGAATCAGATCATTGATTTTCATTGGCGGATTTTCAGAAGGTTAGGCCTCTCTTCCTACTCTTTCTAGGAAGGTCCACTGAATCTTTTTCCATGTAATAGCAACATATAAGCTTCTACTGACAGACGGGTGATAACTGTGTGAAGTCACTTGTCTGGGAATCAAACTCGGTTCTCCAGCATAGAAGGCAAGAATTCTAACACTGAACTACCACTATCAGTAAACACGCAGTAAACATCTAAATCAAGAATAAATTCAGCTACTTCTCATTTATCAGCTGTAGCATTATCTAACATTTTACATTTACAAGAGTAGCAAACAGTCTTTTAAACTATTTTTCACAGTGGTAACAGACACAAAGCATAGCACTAGCTGTTCAAGGTATGTGTCAGCTTGGTTGGGTTATGATTCTCAGGGGTTTTAATTTTTAAAAATAGGGCCTATCTCTTTTTTTTTATCATTTTATTAGGGGCTCATACAACGTTTATCACAATCCATACATACATCAATTGTATAAAGCACATTTGTACATCCATTGCCCTCATCATTCTCAAAACATTTGCTCTCCACTTAAGCCCCTGGCATCAGCTCCTCATTTTTTATCCTCCCTCCCCGCTACCCCTACCCTCGTGAACCCTTGATAATTTATAAATTATTATTTTGTCATACCTTGCACTGTCCAACGTCTCCCTTCCCCAACTTTTATGTTGTCCGTGCCCCAGGGAGGAGGTCACATGTAGATCCTTCTAATCGGTTCCCCCTTTCCAACCCACCCTCCCTCTTGCTCCCAGTATCGCCATTCACACCACTGGTCCTGAAGGGATCATCCACCCTGGATTCTTTGTGTTTCCATTTCCTATCTGTACCAGTGTCCATCCTCGGGTCTAGCCAGACTTGGGAGGATTCGGATCATGATAGTGGGGGGGTGGGGGGCGGTAGGAAGCATTTAGGAACTAGAGGAAAGTTGTGTTTTTCATCGTTGCTACATCACACCCTGATTGTCTCGGCTCCTACCTGAGACCCCTCTACAAGGGGATCTCCAGTGGCCTACCAATGGACTTTCGGTCTCCACTCCGCACTCCTCCCCCCTCATTCACTATGGTAAGATTTTTTTTTGTTCTGATGATGCCTGGATACCTGATCCCTTTGACACCTCGTAATCATACAGGCTGGTGTGCTTCTTCCACGTGGGCTTTGCTGCTTCTGAGCTAGATGGCCACTTGTTTACCTTCAAGCCTTACTACCCCATATGCTATATCTTTTGATAGTCTGGCACCATTAGCTTTTTTCGCCACATTTGCTTATGCACCCATTTGTCTTCAGTGATTGTATCGAGATGAGCACACAATGATATGATATTTTGTTCTCTGATGCCTGATAACTGATCCCTTTGGCACCTCGTGATCACACAGGCTGGGGTGCTTCTTTCATGTGGGCTTTGTTGCTTCTGAGCTAGATGGCCGCTTGTTTACCTTCAAGCTTTTAAGACCCCAGATGCTATATCTTTTGATAGCTGGGCACCATCAGCTTTCTTCACATTTGCTTATTCACCCACTTTGTCTTCAGCCGTTGTGTCAGGAAGGTGAGCATCATAGAATGCAAATTTGATAGAAGAAAGTATTCTTGCTTTGAGGGAGTACTTGAGTGGAGGCCCAATATCCTTCTGCTACCTTAATATTAAACCTATAAATATAGGCACATAGATCTATTTCCCCATCCTCATATATAAATATATTTTCATATGTACATGTCTTTATCTAGGCCTCTATAAATGCCCTTTGCCTCCCAACTCTGTCCTCTATTTCCCTTGACTTTCCTCCTGTCCCACTATCATGCTCAGTCCCCATCAGAGTTTCAGCAATTCCTCTTTGTTACATTACTCTTGATCATGCCCTACCAGGCCTCCCATATCCTCCTCACCACCAATTTGGATCACTTGTTGTTCCCTTGTCCCTGGGTTTGTTAGCACCACTTCCTTTCCTCCCACTTACCCCCTCTCCCATGTCCCCTCAAAACTGTCTGTCCCATTGTTTTCTCCTCCAGATTGTTCATCCAGCCTATCTTATTTAGACAGACCTGTGGAGATAATAACATGCACAAAAACAAGACAGCAAAAGCAAGCAACAATATACAACAAAACAATGACAAAAAACCAAAATACAACAAGAAAGAAAAGCTTGTAGTTAGTTCAAGGATCATTTGTTGGCCTTTAGGAGTGTTTTCCAGTCCAGTCTGTTGGGGCACCATGCCCTGGCCCCAAAGTCCACCTTCAGCATTCCCTGGGGACCTTGCTGCTCCATCCCCTTGCTATTCTGTTGCACCTCCTTAGTGTTTTGCCTCAGTGTGGTAGGATCAGATTGGGTGCAATTCCCACACTGTATCTCTGGTATTGTCCCCTGTAGGGCTATGGGTCAGTGAGGGGTCTCATGTCTCACAGTGTGGCTGGCCAGGTGGTCCTCTCTGTGGACTGGCTGCTCTAATTGGGATCATCGTCCTCAAGGCCTGGTGGGCCAGGATGTGCTCCACTCTCTCCTCCTCCCTCTTCACCTGCTCCCGTGTGCTCCGATCAGATATGTCCCTCTCCTGGAGCTGCAGATTCAATGCTGTCTTTTGAAATAAATTCTTCTGGGGGGAGGGGTCCATATTTTCATAGCATTGATTTTCACATAATGGCCTGAGATTTGGAATCTAACTTTGTTGGTCAGTGATGAATGAGTATATGGTAGTATAATTTGAGACAGATATTTTCTATAGACAGAGATAAGATAATTTCTCATAAGGAAATAAAACAAGTTAGAATGATAAGATAGTAACAGTGAAGATGTGGAAGTTTTTTTTTAAACATTTTATTAGGGGCTCATACAACTCTTATCACAATCCATGCATATACATACATCAATTGTATAAAGCACATCCGTACATTCTTTTCCCTAATCACTCTCAAAGCATTTGCTCTCCACTTAAGCCCTTTGCATCAGGTCCTCTTTTTTCTCCCCTCCCTCCCCGCTCACCCCTCCCTCATGAGCCCTTGGTAATTTATAGATTATTTTGTCATATCTTGCCCTATCCGGAGTCTCCCTTCCCCCCCCTTCTCTGCCGTCCCTCTCCCAGGGAGGAGGTCACATGTGGATCCTTTTAATCAGTTCCCCATTTCCAACCCACTCACCCTCCACTCTCCCAGCCTCGCCCCTCAAACCCCTGGTCCTGAAGGTATCGTCCACCCTGGATTCCCTGTGCCTCCAGCTCCCATATGCACCAGTGTACAAGAAGATGTGGAAGTTTAAGGGAGCTTGTGTAATAGATTTTTTGAAGTATTGTTAGTTGCCAAGCAGTTGATTCCAGCCCCTCCACCCCCAGATATGTCAGCATAGAATCATGCTCTTTTGGGCTTTTTAACGTAGTGACATTTCAGAAATAAATCACCACCCCTCTCTTCTGAGATGCCTCTGGGTGAGTTCAGACCATCATTCCTTTGGCTAATAGTAAATTGCTTAATTGTTTCTTCCATCCAGGGACCCTTTATGAGGTATAATTGACATTACCACAGCATATTGCTGTGATGCTGGAAGCTATGTCAATGGTGTTTCAAAAGCAGCAAGGTCACCCAGTGTGAACAGGTTTCAGCAGAACTTCCAGATGAAGAAGAAATAGGGTGTCCACTTCTGAGGAATTAGCCTTTGAAAACCTTATGAATAGCATCAAAACATTGTCAGATATTGAACATCTCCTGAATAGCAGCAGAAAATTGGCAGGTATACTGCCAGAAAATGAGCCCCTCAGGGTCAGAAGACACTCAACTTATGGTTTAGGAAGATCTGCCTTCTTAGTCAACCATAATGATATAGATGGACTAAAATCTTCAGGACCTTCATTTGTTGATGAGACAAAACTCAAAATTAGAAGAAACAGCTGAAAGCATATGGAATATGAATCTAGGAAATTGGAAATCACCAGAAGTAAAATGGAATGCACAAGGATCAATTAGGCATTAGTGAACTGAAAAAGACTGAAATTTGCCCATTTGAATCAGAAAATCAGATGATTTACTATGCTGAGAATGACAAATTTATGTAGAATGACAATACAGTTATTATCAAAAAGTACATTTCAAGATCTATCTTGAAGTGTAATGTTGTCTGTGATAGGATAATAGCTAGCCATATATAAGAAAATCTAGTCAATTACTATTCAAATATATGCACCAACAGTTAGTTATCTATGAAAAAACTTGAATTCTACAAACATCTTCAGTGTGAAATTGATGAAACATGCGATCAATATTCATTGATAATTAAGGGCTCAAATAGAATGTGTTTAGAAAATAATGATGGCAACGTATGTCCAAATGTGCATGATACAATTGATGTGTGGATTGTTATAAAAGCTCTAAGAGCCCCCAATAAATGATCTTTAAAAAAAAATTCATTTGACAGTTATTGGCCATTGGAATGCAAAAGTTGGAACCAAATAGGAAAGAACAGTAGTTGGCAAATGTGACATTAGTGATATGTAAATCACATGATAGAATTTTGCAAGACCAATGACTTCCTCATCACAAGTACTTCTTTTCAATAACACAAATGATGACCATACACATGAACTTCTTCAGATGGAATCACAGAAATCAAATTGACTACATCTATAAGAAGAGACAATGGAAAAGTTCAATATCAGCAGCTAAAGTGAGGCCCAGGGCTGACTGTAGAACAGACCATCAATTGCTCATATGGAAATTCAGGTTGAAGCTGAAGAAAGTGAAAAAAAAAAGTCCATGAAAGCCACAGTATGACCTTAAGTATATCACACCTGAACAGATTTGATGGCATAAACAAATGATAGAGGACCTGATTAGCTGTGGGATGACATCAAGAACATCATACATGAAGAAAGCAAATGTCATTAAAAAGACAGGGAAAAAAGAAAAGATCAAAATGGATGTCAGAAGAGAATCTGAAACTTAATCAGAGTAGAAAAGGCAAATGGAAGAAATGATGACATCAAAGAGCTGAATAGAATATTTCAAAGAGAAGCTTGAGAAAACAAAGTGTTATAATGAAACACCTAGAGAAAGAACAACCTGGAGTTTATAGAGTTAGAAAGTTCCCCCCCCCCTAAAAAAAAAAGAACATGCTCAGCAGACCTTACAGTGACACAACTGAAGAAAAACTGAAGCCTTGGATTGTAATATTGAAAGATTCTATGGGTAAAATATTGAATCAAAAGAAAATGGAAAGAAAACAGTACCTCTATCAAAAAGAACCAGTCAACATTCAACCATTTCAATTGATAGCATATAATCAAGAGTCAGTGGTACTGAAAAAAAAAATCCCAATCTTCACTAAAGGCATTAGCAAAAAGAAAAAAAACAGGAATTGATGGAATACCAATGAACCTGTTTCAACAAATTGATGAAGCACTGGAGGCACTCACTTGCCTATGCCAGGAAATTTGGAAACCATCTACCTAGTCACCTGATTGGAAGAAATCCCTAACTGTACTCATTCCAAAGAAAGATGATCCAACAGAATGTTAAAATTATAGAACAATGTCATTAACATCCCATGTAAGTTAAGTTTTGCTGTACATTGTCTGATAGCAGTTGCAGCAGTACATTGACAAGAAGCTTCCAGATATTTAGGGTAGATTCAGAAGAGGAAATGGAGCAAGGTACATGGTTGTTGACATCAGATGGACCCTGGCTGAAGGCAGAGAATACTAGAAAAATGTTTCCTTGTGTTTTAATGGCTATGTAAAGGCATTCAACTATGTAGATCATAACAAACATGGATAGCCATGAGAAAAATAAGAATTCCAGATCACTTCCTTGTTGTTCATATGGGACCTCTACATGGATTGAGAAGCAATTATGTGAACAGAACAAGGGAATATTGCATGGTTTAAAATCAAGAAGGGTGTAGGTCAGTGTTGTATCTTCTCACCATACGCATTCAGTATATATGCTGAAAATTAAATCACAAAAGTTGAACTGTGTGAAGAAGCAGGCAGCATTAGAATTTGAGGAAGGCTTGTTAACAACCTTTGATGTGCATGTGGCACAAACTTGCATGCTGAAAGTAAGGAGGACCTGAAGCACTTGCTGATGAAGATCAAGATTATAGCCTTCAAAATGGATTACAACTCAATGTCAAGGAAACAAAAATCCTCACAATTGAGTCAATAGGTAATATGATAAACATATAAAGATAGGTATATTTGTATATCTATGTATGTATATATATATATATATATATATATATATACACACACACACACACACACACACACACAACTAGGAAGCAGATGGGCTTTGGGCCTCTGCTTAAATCCTACCTCAGTACATGAACGGTTTGTTCTAATAATGTGGCAATGTATGATACCTTCCTAACATGATCACTGAAGACAAAATGGGTGTATAAGCAAATGTGAAGAAAGCTGATGGTGCCCAGGTATTAAATGATATAGCATTTGAGGTATAAAAGGCTTAAAGTTAAGTGGCCATTTAGCAGGGAAGCAAATAGCACATGGAAGAAGGATGCCAGCCTGTGTGATCATGAGGTATCGACGGAAATATGTATCAGAAGTTCAAAAACAAGCAATCAAATTGACAAGAAGGAGCATAGGCAAAGTGGAGACCCAAAGCCCACCTATATGATAATTGGACAGTCTTCTCACAGAAGGGACGATACACCCAGGGTGCAGTAGAGTGATGCAGCACATAACCATCCTCTAGTTCTTTAGATTTTGCTTCTCCCATTATTGTGGCTTTAGTTTTACCTCAGTAATCTTGCTAGACCTGCATGTGTATATTGGTACTAGTCCAAAAGAGATGAACCCATCAGAAACGGTGATGGGAGTAATGATTCTTGGAGGGAGGGAAAGGGGGGAAGGGAGAACTGATAGCAACGGTGACTGTGTAACCCAGTGGTTCTCAACCTGTGTTGACGACCCCTTTGGGGGTCAAACGACCCTTTCACAGGGGTCATCTTTGATCATTGGAAAACACATTTCTGATGGTCTTAAGAACCGAGACTGCTCCTCTATCTGTCTCTAGGTGGGTCTGCCCATATGCAGATGCATCCACATATGAGTACATGGCCTGAAATCAGTTACCCACACTACACCATGCTTCAAGGCAAAATTTCATTTATTTGTCACTAGAAATAACTTTCACAATATATAATTACATATTGCTTTGTGATTAATCACTATGCTTTAATTATTTTCAATTTGTAACAATGAAAATACATCCTGCATAACAGATATTTACATGACAGTTCATAACAGTAGCAAAATTACAGTTACGGAGTAGCATCGAAAATAATTTTATGGTTGGGGGTCACCACAACATGAGGAGCTGTAATAAGGTGTTGCAGCATTAGGAAGATTGAGAACCACTGGTGTAACCCCACTCGAGGGGAATAAACATCAGAATTTTAGGTGAATGGACTCATTGGATGGTGTAAGTTATGGCAGAAACACGCATAATAATAATATATAATTTATTAAGGGTTCAGGGTGATAGGGTGGGGGAGTTGATAGCAAGGAACTCAAGAAAAAAGAAAATAGATTTGAAATGATGATAGCATTATACAACTATGCCTGAGCTAATGGAACTATGGATTCTAATGATATCTGCAAAAGCTCCCAATAAAATGTTTTAAAAAGTGAAGTATAAGATTGGATTAAAAAACTACTCTCAACTGTATGCTCCCTGTAAGAATTCCCTCTTAAACATAAAAAACACAAATGAATTAAAAATTAAAAGATGGCTAAAAAATAGGTAATATGATAAATGGAGAAAATATTGAAGTTGCCAAGGATTTCATTTTGCTTGAATCTATAACCATTGCTCATGGAAACAGCACTTAAGAGATCAAATGTCTCATTGCATTGGGCAAATCTGCTGCATAAGACATCTTTAAAGTATTCAATAGCAAGGGCATTACCTTGAGGACTAAGATGCATCTGACCCAAGCCAGGTATCTTCAGTCGCCTCAAATGCACATGAAAGTTGGGCATTGAATAAAGAAAACCAAAAAAGAATTCATGTATTTGAATTAGGGTGCTATGAAGAATATTGAAAGAACCAGAGCCTGCCAAAAGAATAACCAGATCTGTTTTGAAAGAAGTACAGTACAAATGCTCCTTATTGTTTTGGACATGTAATCCATAGAGACCAGTCATGCTTCGTAAAGTAGAAGGGCAATGAAAAAGAGGAATACACATAACAAAGTGGATTGATACAGTAGTTGCAAAGATGAGTTTGAACATAATCACAGTTGTGAAAATGGCATAGGATTGGAAGATGTTTCATTCAGTTGTACATAGCATTGCTATGATTAGGATCTGACTTGACAGCGCCTAAGGAAAACAAGAACTACAATTGACATAAACTGCACATATTTAAGATGTACAATTTCACATACGAGAAATTGTGTTTTATGTATATATCTGTGAAACCGTTACTGGAATCAAGATAATGAGTATATATTACTCCCTAACATTTCCTCTGCCTCTTTTTGAGGAGGAATGTCTTTAGGTGTGATTTTTTTTTCTTGAGGAAAATTGATCTGACCAGACAGGTAACAGCCCACTCTTCCACCAAGTCTTCATTATTCATTAGGGAAATACAAACCAAAATAGCAGTGAGATACCACTTGATATCCATGAGTATGACTATGATCAAAAGAATGACAATAACAAGTGTTGGTGAGGATGTGGAGAAATTGGAACCTTCATACATTCCTGGGGAGACTGTAAAATGCTACAACCAATTTGGAAAACAGCTTGGAAGTTATTCAGAAGGTTAAATTTAGAGTTACCATCTGTCCGAGAACCGTAGAATTTCTATTCTTCATTATATATACAAGAGAATTGAAAACATGACCACATGAACTATGTGCATTGAATGTTCATTATGGAGTTATTCATAATAGCCAAAATATGAGAACAACCTACATACTCATCTACTATTGAATTAATAAAATGTTGTATCCTATTTTAAGATACTGCTTAATAATATAAATCTATAGAGCATAGATTGTACAGTAGTAACTTGCATTGGCATAATAACACTGAGGTTAAAGTAAGTTGGTGTTGGTGTCTGGTGGGACAAGACATACTTTTTGGTTCAGAAAAGTGACACTGTTCTCTATCCTCCAAGAAACAAGTGTCCCAGGATTGCTATGGGAAATCCATTCTCACCCTTGCAAGCCCTGTGAATGATGATCTGTGATAACAGCAAGAAGAAGGGCGCCTTGGCAGTGGTTGTGGAGTCATTTTTGTTTCACGTGTAGCCAAAACATGAAACTCTTTGGTATTCTAGAATTTATTCAGTTAGTTGGTTGACATTCTTACACTGCTGCCTGGAGAATTCTCCACAATTCCAACTGGTAAATCACCTAGTGTAGTTAGGCTAGTCTCCAGAGCTCGAAGAGTTGAGGATCCTTGTGTCCAGGAATTGCGTATATGCATTCTTTCTTTCCTGACTACATACCATGCTGATAAGAAATATCAGTCTGTGGTTGATGCTTCCAGAGGAATTTGCCTGTTGCCCTCTTCTTTTATACATCTCTGGAGACTATAGTTGGATTTTTAGCAAATGACTGGAAGTACCAGACTCACAAGGTAGAGAGAGACCTTCTAGCAGATGGCGTTTCTTCATCCTTTAGTCGTCATTCCACTAGCCAGACTGTTCTTTCCACAGTTCCCTCTTTCCTCAGCTCCTGCCCTCAGTAAGTTCAGTAATAGCAGAGATCCAGTCAGCTCACTACCCTGGCTAAGGAGCAAGTGACATACTGTAGAAAAATGTGGTTATTCAATTCAGTTTTACAAAACAAGATGTTCTCTCTGTATAATCCTTTCTAATCATACTATCTCCACCCTCCTTCTCACCTTCTGGTCATTTTGTATGCAAAGGTTACGAAATTAAAATAAGATGAGATTGTTTTGCAGCAAATAGGGAAAATACTAAGATTCTTTAAAATACATTATTTCATTTTACATTTTATAACTGAGCTAGACATCATCATATTCAGGTAATATTCCATTCATGGGAAAACTAAAGCTTGGAGAATTAAGTGATAAAGATCTGTTGAAAACTGTTGATGTTTGAGTCTACAGAGAAGACCATAGAGATCTTTTGGTACAGTCAGCTATCAAGACTGAAATCAATATTTCCTTCACAAGTCTCCCCTGTGCTGTTCCCCATTCTCCTTTATGCTCTCCCCAATCGTGTTAACCCTGAACTTTGACTATCAGTTCTTGATAGGAAAGAGGAGAGAGGAAAAAAAAAAGTATAGTATAATGTCAGAAAAATTAACTGAATTCTAGTCCTAACTGGACCAAAAACTTGTTTTGTGTCTGTTAGTCTGGGTACATTAGAGAAACAAATCCACAGAAGCTCATATGTATATAAGAGAGAGTTTTATATAAAGGGTAAGTGTATATTAAGAAAGCATCCCAACCCAGTGCTTTCCAAGCCCATAGGTCCAACATTAGCCTATATGTCAAACACCGATCTACAAGGTCCTTCTCAATCTCACAAAACACACACAATGACTCCAAGTACAGGAGGAAAGCCGAATCAGTAAGCATGTAAGCATCTCAGCGCTGGCAGGGGTTTCCACGCGGCTGCTCCAGCACCCAGGGCTGCATCGGGGTAGGTCCATGTAGCTTCTCCTCAGGGATGTCTCACAGGAAGTGAGCCTTGCCAGCTGAAGCAGGTAACTGGCTAAGGCAGCTGCATCCTGGTCCAACTATCAGAGAGCAAGAGACCCGAAAACCCAAAAGGCGAGGCTTACTGGGCCATTTATCTCTCCGCCCTTCAATTAATCCCACGTGTTTATCAGCCAGGTTGGCACAATAAACCTTAACTATCTCGGTGTCTTAGAACAAATGATTCCTACATGTGAAAGGTTGAACAAGATGGTTCTCAAGGGCTTTTCCATCTCTGTAAATCTGTAGTTTAATGACCTTGGGAAAAAAGTAAAACGTAATTTCTGTGACTTTCCTATTTAGTCCCAGATGAGTCAGCTCATTTATCACCTACCTGGGCCTTCCACCCACATGTAACTCTGCCTATATAAGGGAGATTTTGTTTGCTAGCTATTTGCTGCCTGCCCTTCTCTTCTGTGATAAATCAGTGGTATCATGTGTTGTGTTTGTAGCTGCCATTGAATCAGTTCGGCGCCATAGCGACTCTGTGTCCAATGGAATGAAGCACTGCTCTGTTTGGTACTATCCACAATCATTCTGTGTTTTAGTCCATTGTTGTACTCACTGCGCCAACCATCTCGCTGAGTATGTTCCTCTTTTACATTGACCCACTACATTATCAAGCATGATGTCTTCCAGTGACTAGTACTTTCTGATAGGGTGTCCAATGTATGCAAAATGAAGTCACACATTTTTTTAAATTTCATTTTAATTTTCGTAGTTTTGCAGACATACAGTTTACATACCACACAATTAAATCTTTAGGGGACTAGAAAGCTTTACCTTTCTCCCAAATAACAGGTGGTGGTTTCAAACTACTGACCTTGAGATTAGCATGCCAAAGTATAATCTGTGCCATTAGGACACTGAAGTCACACATTCTTACTGCTAAAGAACATTCCAACTATATTTCTACCAAAACAAAATTGTTGATTCCTCTGAAAGTCCAATTCTGTATTCTTCACCAATACTATAATTCTAATGTATCAATTGTTCTTTAGTCTTCCTTACTCATTGTCCAGCTTTTGCTTACATATGAGTTCACTGAAAATACTGTGACTTGGGTCAGACATACAGAGTGTCATCTTTAATTGTGTAGCATATTTTGGAATCATTAAGGAGCCATTCTGCTCTGTCCAGTAGGTCAGTATCAGTCAAAACCAACTCAATGGCAATGGATTAGGGTTTGTTGTTGTTGTTGTTTTTAACATTTTATTAGGGGTTCATACAACTCTTATCACAATCCATACATATACATACATCAGTTGTATAAAGCACATCTGTACATTCTTTGCCCTAATCATTTTCAAAGCATTTGCTCTCCACTCAAGCCCTTTGCATCAGGTCCTCTTTTTTCCCTTCCCTCCCCGCTCACTCCTCCCTCATGAGCCCATGATAATTTATAAATTATTATTTTGTCATATCTTGCCCTATCTGGCGTCTCCCTTCACCCCCTTTTCTGTTGTTTTAATTAGTGAAATATCAATCATTTCTTTATTTTAATCATTTTGTTTTGGTACAGTGACTGTGTATTCCTTCCATTTTCTTTTGATACTTGCACCATTGTCCAGTATTTTCCCAATGAAATCATTCAGTATTGAATTTCAAGGTCTTTTTCCTTTAGTTCTTTCAGCTTGAGAAATGTCAAACTTGCTCTTCCCTTTTGGTAAGATATTTGTACATTTCATTAAAATACTTT
This sequence comes from Tenrec ecaudatus, assembly GCF_050624435.1. Taxonomy (NCBI): domain Eukaryota; kingdom Metazoa; phylum Chordata; class Mammalia; order Afrosoricida; family Tenrecidae; genus Tenrec; species Tenrec ecaudatus. The sequence continues at coordinate 65,461,525 of NC_134530.1, read as the reverse complement.
ACCTTGTCTTGTAAAATTTCACTTTGAAATATCTGTTCAGGTCTCTTACTTCATCATTTCTTCTTTTGCTGTACCTTCTTATTTTTAGCCAACAAGTTTCCAAAACTTAAAAAACAGAACACTGGTTTAAATAGCTATCAAAGTTTGATCAGCTCTGAGTGGCTCACATTATTCATTAAGTGCACAGCGTCTGAATGGCGGCTTTATGTGATGAGGAATGGAACACTAAACAGCTATTATTGAACAGCCACCGTGTGCCACTTACTAGGGTTTTAATGATACAGCTAATAAATTCGTTCCATAATAGTTCCATTTTTCAGGTCCATAAATTGACTGAGTACCAATTGAAATGTATTAACAAATGAATCAACAATGGAAGTGCTCACTTGCCTACCCAAGACATTTGGAAAATAGGTATTTAGCTAACCAATGGAAGAGAGCCATATTTGTGCCCATTCCAAAGTAAGAAACTATTGAACAGTATCATTAAGACCACACCCAAGTAAACTTTTGCTGAAGATCATTCAGAATTGGTTACAGCAGTACACTGACAGGAACCGTCCAAAAAATTTAAGCAGGATTCTTAAGAGAACTTGGAATGAGGAATAGCATTACTATTAGATGTAGCTTGGCTGAAAACAGAAAATACCTGAAAGACCAGAATTCTTCAATTTTATTTCATTCAAGCATGTAGATCAAACTATGAATAACATTGGGAGGAGTAGGAATTCTAGAACACATGTGCTCATGTGGAATCTGTACATAGACCAACAGTTAATTGTTTGAACAGACAAGGGAATACTGCATGTTTAAAAATGAGGAAAAGTATACATCAAGATGGTGTACTTTATATACTTATTCTTTCTGTGTGCTGAGCAAATAATCTGAGAAGCTGGTTATGAACAAAAACACATTAGCAGGATTGAAGGAAGACTTAGCAACTTCACTAATGCAAATGACACAACTTGCTTGCTGAAAGTGAAGATTTCTTGAAGCATTTATTAATGAACATCAATGACTACTGCCTTCAATATGGATTACACCTTAACATAAAGAAAATAAAGATTCACAATTGGGCCAATAAGCAACATGATAAGCAAAGAAAAGATTGAATTTGTTAAGAATTTCATTTTACTTGGATCCACAAAGCAATGCCCATTGAAGTAGCAGTCAGTAAATCAAACCACTTATGTAGCTGTGACTTTGAAGAATTAGGTATGTCTCGCCCACACCATGGTATTTTCATATGAAATCTAGACAATGAAGAAGGAACACTGGAGAATAGTTGATCTTTGAGTTGTGGTTCTGGTGAAGATTGAATATACTATGGACTGCCAGAAGAATGAGACCGATTTGTCTTGGAACAGTCCAGTCAGATGCTTTTTAGAAGCATCCGGTGAGACTTCATCTCCTGTTCATTAACATGTTATCAGTGGAGAAGGACAGTATGTTTGATAAAGTAGAGGGTCAATATAAAAGAGGAAGACTCTTAACAAAATGGATTGACACAGTGGCTGCAACAGGGGTGTGAAATTTGGGAAGATTGTAAGAGTGGCACTGGGCCGGACAGTAGAGTCCAGCTATACATAAGAGTCACTATGAGTCAGGACAGATTGGATGGCATCTAACAATGACTTATAGTCATGACCTCCCTGTCACTAAGCATATGTATACCTCTACCCTGGAATCATTCTTCCACCTACTTTCTTTTCTAATAAGCCACAACAATCAGAAAAATATGCTCTCTACAGGAAACTTCTGCTGACTAAAATGCTCCTCTCTGATCTAATCTCTTGAGGTGTGTTCACTAACTATTCAGAAAAGATCTGGGAATATTGGCTAATATGAAGTAAGTGAAGCAAAATCTTTGGTGTCCTTAATGAAGACAGCCACTTGGTTATTTTTCCTTATATGTTCTGTAGGACTGACCTTTATTTAATATATCATCTCTTCCCTCTATGTGCACATACACACATTCTCTATCCTAACTATTCAGGAAATTACTCCAACTTTAGCCCTACAATATGATCATGTCTGGCAACTCTGGCCTTTATTTATCCAACTGTTGAACAGTTGTAGTGGAGCCCCGTGTGAGCCGTGCTATAGTTAAGTGCCAACCTCCCCGGTCAACCAACTGGCTGGAATGAGAAACGGGGAGTGCAAATGCACAGCACCAAGTAGCTCCGAGGAGATGCTGCCATATGTTACGTCATCTCTGAATTAAGATGCCTAACATCCCAAGAAAAGGGAACTCCACACAGAGTCTTTAGGTCAGGAAAACATTTATGAGAAGTTGGTGCAACCAATCAGTACTTCTATAGCCAGGTTTCTCTGGACTGCTTCCTTTTGATGTACAAACAGAAGTAGGAATGTGGGGAGATGAGATGTGTACACAGATTATGAAGCAAAGGGTCTGTGTTCTTCCACCAATTCTAATTATGCCTGCACCAAGACTAGAAAAATCCTGCCAGTACCTCTCTTCCAATTTCCCCAAGCTTCCCGTTGGCTCTACCCAGCCCTTTCCCCGGTTTTCACCAGCCCCAGATGCCTGGGAATAGTAATAGTTCTGGAATGTAGAATGAAACAACTGGCATCTCAAACTCATAGAAATTGTGAAATGTTATTTAGGCTTTTCACAATTCTGGCTACACCTGTTGTGTGTGTTTGTTTGTGTGTGTGTGTGTGTGTGTGTACACATAGAACTCATGCAGTGGTTTTTTTGTTTGTTTTTGCAACAAGCTTTTATTGTAACACCTACTATGTACCAACATCAATACATACTGACTTATAAAAATATATTTTAAATAAATGTATGTGGTTCTTGGGAAACTCAGATTGAAAATCAGTTATATAACTCTATGACATTAATTTTTCCCCTTAATTCCCTATTTGAATTTTTTAGGAACTAATTCAATTATAAATGAGAGTTTCTGAATCTCAGTAGTAACTTACTAAAAGAAAACTATAAATTACAAATATTAATATACATAAAGATAGTGAGAGGAAAGAAAACCAGGAGGGTATGAGGGTGACATGGAGAGAAGGCTGGTGTTTGATTATAAGCTTTTTTAGTTTATTGTTTCTTGCTAATGAAAGTGGAATATGCATATTTGACTGTTTGTGTGACTGACTACTAGGTGCTTTCCTATGTGCTTTCATGCCCCCTCTCTTGAGAAGCCTAGGCCTGACCAGACATATTAGCAAACCATCTTCTTTGAAAACCTACCCACCCCACCCCACTTACTGGATTTGCTCTTGAATCCGCCCACCTATTAACAAAGACAACTGAAGTCTTTCGTATGTCGATAATATGAGACTTGAAGTTGGATTGTTAGAACATGATGCTTGCCCCTCTGTCTTGCATGTCATCAGTCTTAAAGTCCCCGGGAACACATGAACTGTCTGTGTAGTTGCAGAATTCTGTTACCCATGCTATGGGAATCAGGAAGGAAGGAAGGGGGGCTGGAGTAGAAAGTGTTAACTAGATGGAACCAGGAGGCAGTCCATGCTTTATTAAGTGAACTGGAATTTGGAGGAGTGGAGTTTCAGTCTTGGCATCAGCCCAGCTGGCAACACATAGCTGAAACCAGCCAAGTTGAGCAAAGCTAATAAAGAACACATCCTCTAAATTACTATGCCAAGGCCAATGATAGACTGCAGTGAGTGAAAACAAGGTCCTAGTTAGAAAGCTGATCAACCAAATGGGTTACCCCAGTTTGTTTGTTTGTTTGTTTTATTTCTAGTGTACTTTTCTTCATATGTCACACACATACACACAAGCTGGGTTTATGCTTTACAAAGCCATTTTCAATTCTTATGCTGTGCTGGTGCTGGAGAGAGGAAAATTCTGATGACTTCTTGTGGATAGCCAAGAACCTGACTTTAAGGATCTCTTATAGAAACCTATAAGGCAATATACCTTAATGTCCTTTAGTTTTTTTAATTAGGAATGCTTAGTTCTTAATCCTTTTTATTTTATATTATGCTTTTGTTATTGGTTATCCTTTTCATTTTGCAAAGAGCATGAACTTGGGAGACAGAAAGATCTCTATTCAAATCATAGTTCTAGCTATGTGTTCTTTGGAAATTTTTTTAACTTCTTCCCGTTAATTCAGTTTCTCCATCTTTAAAATATCCAAGTATGATGGTTGTCTCACTAAAATGTATTTTTATGATTGAGTTGCTAGTTAATTAACCTCTTTTTAATGGACATCATCATTACTTTAAAGAACAACTAATTTTGATATCTGGCAGGCATATTCTCAGAAATCATTTACATGTGCCAGTCATTTAAAGGAAGATAAAACAGTAAGTATGAACTGCAGATAGCACTCCCTCAATGCATGAATACTTTCTTTTTTTATTAAATTGGCATTCTATGATGCTCACCCTCCCGACACAACTGCTAAAGCCAAAGCGGGTGAACAAGTAAATGTGGTGAAGAAAGCTGATGGTGCCCAGCTATCAAAAGATATAGTGTCTGGGGTCTTAAAGGCTTAAAGATAAACAAGTGGCCATCTAGCTAAAAAGCAACAAAGCCCACATGGAAGAACACACCAGCCTGTGTGATCACGTGATCCTGAAGGGATCAGTTATCAGGCATCAAAGAACAAAAAAATCATATCATTGGCTGCACACCTCCATGATACGATCACCGAAAACAAACAGGTGCATAAGCAAATGTGGCGAAGAAAGCTGATGGTGCCCGGCTATCAAAAGAGATAGTGTCTGGGGTCTTAAAGGCTTGATGGTGAACAAGCAACCATCTAGCTCAGAAGCAACAAAGCCCACATGGAAGAAGCACACCAGTCTGTGCGATCACAAGTGCCAAAGGGACCAGGTATAAGGCATCATGCAATATATATATACACACACACACATACACACACACACACACACACCATAGTGAATGAAGGGGGAAGTGCAGAGTGGAGACCCAAAGCCCATTTGTCGGCCACTGTAGATCCCCTCACAGAGGGGTTTAGGAGAGGAGATGGGTCAGTCAGGGTGCGATGTAGTACCGATGAAGAACACAGCTTTCCCCCAGATCCTGGATGCTTCCTCCCCCCATCTACCATGATCCGAATTCTACCTTGCAGGACTGGATAGGGCAGAGGTTGTACACTGGTGCATATGGGAGCTGGAGGCACAGGGAATCCAGGGTGGATGATACCTTCAGGACGAGGGGTATGAGAGGCGATACTGGGAGAGTCGAGGGTGAGTGGGTTGGAAAGGGGGAACCGATTACAAGGATCCACATATGACCTCCTCCCTGGGAGACGCATGGCAGAGAAGGGTGGGGGAGGGAGACTCCGGATAGGGCAAGATATGACAAAATAACGATCTATAAATTATCAAGGGCTCATGAGGGAAGGGGGAACGGGGAGGGAGGGGGGGAAAAAAGGACCTGATGCAAAGGGCTTAAGTGGAGAGCAAATGCTTTGAAAATGATTAGGGCAAAGAATGTACAGATGTGCTTTATACAATTGATGTATGTATATGTATGTATTGTTATAAGAGTTGTATGAGCCCCTAATAAAATGTAAAAAAAAATTCCATGCTGGCAAGCAAATATTAGATTTTTCGAAAACTTGTATCTACCACATAAACTTTACAGCTTCCCAATATTGAAAGACTTCTGAGTAAGGTTCTCTACTGTGCTCGTTTTCATCTAGACATAATTTTGGCTAAGATTCAATTGGTCACTATGAAAGATTAGAAGTCAGGAAAGTAAAAAGTCATAGAATCATTGTCTCAGGTTAGAGGAAAACTGTAAAGACCATCTAACTCAACCGTCCACCTAATTAGTATTAAAATTTTAGAGTACTATGTTACCTTTACTTAAGTTCTTCCAAGGATAGATTGTCACCTTCCCCCAAAGCACCTTTTGTTTGTTATAGATCTAAGTGCTAAAAATGAACTTTAAAATTTTAATATGAAAACTACTTTCCTCAATGTCAAAATTGGCTTTTGTTACTTGTTCACCTGGAGCCTTTTTAGGTAGCTCTTGGTACCCTTGTTTCTCAAGATCTTTTTTTTTTTAAGTACTTCTGAGATTAAATAGTTTCTAACCTCCTCATCATCTAAGGTTCTCTTCTCTTGATTGATTTCAGTTTATAAATTATGCCTAGTGTGAATTAGGCACTAACCAATACAGAAGGGAGTGGCACCCTCACTTCCTTAGAGAAAGGATACAGTGACCTGACACATTTAAGATAAGGGATTGTTTATATATTCTCCAGTGGTCACAGTGGATACTTAATATACTCCTTGTTTAGTATCAATCAGCATGAGTTGAACTAAATTTCAGAATACAATGGACAAGTCAGATATAGCAAATTTCTGGTAGGTTTTCTGGTTTTAGCTTGCTACTACTAGGATAGCTGGCGATCATGAGGTTTGAAATCACTTTTACCATTCTTTATCAAAGTATCTGTATTGTAATCAAGTGAATGTTTTCCTCAGTTGAAGTTTTCATCAATTTTCCCATGATAAATATTCTTCAGCATCAATGTGAATTATATTTATTCTATGGAAAAATACAAACCTACCTTAGGGGTGAATTCACATATGTATAGATGATCAATATTTAGATTATAACTATAGGTATAGAAGATACCTGTAGAACTTTTCCTTGAAAAAATAATGTAGGTTACCAAGCTAGTTCACAAAAAGATATTTAATCTTTTGTGTATCTGCTTGTCATAGTTCTTGAGTAGTGCTATAAAGAAATACAACCAAACCAAGTCAATTTTTATTTATAGGGACCCTATATGGCCGCATATAACTGCCTTTGTGGGTTTTTGAGAATGTGAAGATTTATGGGGGAAGACAGCCTCGTCGGTATCCCTGGAGCAAGCTGGTGGGTCACACCATGTGGTTAGCAGCACACTGCTTAACCCACTGTGCTCTCAAGGCTCCTTGAAATACTACTGCCAATGGCTTTGGAAAACCTCAGCTTACTTTCTCCCACGTTAGGGGCTGTAAGTTAGAATTCACATCATTGACTATAAAGACAAACTTTCTCTGTTGGCTTTTGAACTCTTGGCTCATCAATTTCTATAGTTCTTTGGTGATGTCCATGTATCTAGTCATCTATCTTACCTTATCTCTTGCTGTTATATTCAATCTATATAGTATAGCTATTTAATACTAGATTAAACAAATGTCCAAACCAAACTCACTGCTATCGAATTGATTCTGACTACTGACTCTATAGGCTGTAGTAGAACTGCCCCTTTGGGTTTCTGAGACATTTAAAATCTTTCTCCCATGGAGCAACTAGTAGGTTTGAACTGCTGGCCTCGTGGTTAACAACTCTGTACACAGCACACTACAGCTATGTAAGTCCTCCTCCTTTTCAGCAAGCAAAATTGTGTCATCTGCATATCACATAGCCCTGGTTGGGTAGTGGGTTATTTGTTGGGCTGCTAACTCCAAGGTCAATAATCAAAAACACCAGCTGCTCAGCAGGAAAAAGATTAAGCTTTCTACTTTTGTAAAGCGTTACAATCTCAAAATCCCACAGGGACAGTTCCACTCTGTCCTATAGGATCACTGTGGGTTGGAATTGACTAAATATCAGTGAAATAATAGTACTTATAATGAGAACCCTAGTGGTAGAGTGGTTATACGTTGGGCTATGATCTGCATGCTGGGCAGTTTGAAACCACCAGCAGCTCTGCTGGAGAAAGATTGAGCTTTCCTACTCCTGTAAACAGTTACAATCTTGGAAGCCCACATGGGGTTGCTATGAGACAGCATCGACTCGATGGCAGTGAGTTTGGTTTTATTATACCTGTATTTGAATTTTTTATCTCAGTTAAATCTATTAATAGTCATCACTTGGAGAGTTTAAATGATTTTCCTGAGGTTTATATCTATTATGTGTGATGAACCAAGGACTTTCTCCATGGGTTTCTGATTTCAAAATTTGTGTTTCTTCTGTATTTTGATTTCCTTCTTTAAGCCTCAAATGAAGTTTGTATATAAACATTTGGTAGTTATTCTTGTTAGGATCACAACAGATGCACTATGAATCAGAATCAACTTGATGGCAGTGTGGGGGGTTTTGAGTTCTTGTTAGGTGCTGTCAAGTTGGTTCTGACTAACAGCGACCACAGAACGAAATAGTGCCTGGTCCTGCATCATCTCACAATTGTTATACTTGCGCCTATTGTTGAAGGTCCAATTTTTTTCTGCCCTTCTGCTTTGCCATGCATGATATCCTTTTCCAGCGATTAGTCTCTCCTGGCAACATGTCCAAAGCACGCAAGACATAGTCTCACCATGCTCGCTTCTAAGGAGCTTTCTGGCTTTGACTCTTCCAAAACAGATTTGTTTGTTCTTCTGGCAGTTCACAGTACTTTGAACTGACAAGAGAAGTCCTTTTACCAGGCCAAAAAATACAGTTGCCCTCACATATGAAGTCATTTACAATTGAATAGAACCACCTGTATATTTGATTGTGCAGCCAGCTCTGGAAATTGAAATATTCCTAATAATTTTAATTTTTATGGAGATAAAAGGAAATTGTAGAAGACTCATCTAGGGGTGCTGGGTAGGAACCCCCAAGGAAACTGTTAGCACCTGTAAATTTCAGCCCTCTTCATACAGCCACTAGTCCTTTGTCTCTCTTTCACATCACCTGGATTTGCATGGGATTAGCCTGCTTCTCTGGTTTCTTGTACTTTGAAAAGATGATATACCATCACCACACTTGTTTTTTAATTCGTCTTTGTGTGTGTGTTGTTATGTACAGAATTATGTTAATGTATCTCAAATAAAAGAAATTGTCTTTATAGCTAAAGAGCGCCTAAAAAACCTTTGATTGTATTTTCCACATTGATGTTGACAAATAATTCTATTTTCTTTATCTTGACTTCCCCAGTAAATTCTGTTGGCCAATACTTGGCTTTCAGTGTAGGGCATGATTTGGAAAATTTTAAATTCAACAAATGCATTAAAAATACATACTGAGTTTTTACTGTGTGTTCGCCAGTATGTTAGCTACAACGAGGAATACAGTTTTATTCGAGGGTATCAGATATAGACAAATAGGCTATAAGGCATGAAGAATTGTTAACTGATTCAACTTTCTTCTACTATATCCTATTTAGACTTGATAACATTTTTAGAACAAAAATTCTCATAGAATTTTCCACATGGAAAGAAGACCTTTTTCTAGTTTTACTAGTTGCATGACTTTGAGCATGTTGTGTAGCCTTTCTTAAACTTGACCTCATCTGTAAATTGAGGGCAGTAATAGTGCCTGCTATTACAACAGAGTTGATGCTAGGGTGATTGGTGATGATTGCATTCACTCTTTTAGCAAAAGGATTGTTGTAAGTAGTAAGAGATTTCATGTAGTTGAACAGAAGCTGGCACAAACTAAGTTCTCAAAAAATGTGAGTCATTCTATAGTCTAATGTTCTTATTTTATAAAGAAAGAAGAGCCTAGTAAAATAAGTTATTTCCACAAGGTTTATTTGGGTTCTCCTTATGTGCTAGCTTCTCTGATGATTTGGCTCAGCATACAGATTGAATAAGTATAGTGAGAAGATGCAACCCTGATGCACACTTTTTCTGATTTTAATCCGTGCAGTGTTCTCTTGTTCTGTTTGCACAGCTGCTTTTTGATCCATGTATAGGTTCTGCATATGCACAATGTAGTGTGCAAGGATTTCCATTCCACTCAAAGCTATCCATAGTTGGTTATGATCCACGTAGTTGAATGTCTTAGCATAGTCAACACAAGTCAACATCTTTTTGGTATTCTCTCCTTTGAACCATGATCCATCTGACATCCTCTTCTGACTCTGCCCTGAACCTCTGCTAATATCCTGTCAATGTACTAGGGATTATACCCCCCAAAATGGAATTTTTTTCCCTTCCTTTAGAATTAGGTATTTAAATGTTTTTGTTGTTGTTGTTTTCACAGAACAACCTTATCACCTTCAAAGTACTCTGCATTACACTCAATACATTTGTCAAATCTGTGATTCCATTATTGGAAACATTTTCAAACTCATCTGTTTGGATGGCTGACAGCACCTCCCTTGTTTTTTTTTTCTTCACCTCTTCTATGTCATCAAATCGCTCCCCTTTTGTGGTAGTTACATAATCTGTTGTCAATTTGAGAGAATTAAGAGTGAAGGGGTGGAGTCTAGCCTGATAATCAAGTTGTAGCTTGATGATCTCATTTGGAGGTGCTAAGGAGATAAATAGCTTGCTGGAGGTGGGACAGATGCTCACTCACTGGGAGACATTGCAGCTAACAAGACACATGGAACTACCCTAGTGCCCTGAGCTGGAGAAGCCATATAGAGACCCCTGCCAGCACTGAGATGCTTACAACACCACTGGATCCATAAGACTTCCCACCCACTGACCTGTTATCTTTCTGCATTCGCCATCATTACATGTGTTTCATTAATCTGTAGAGGACTTTACAGATTGGTATTGGACATATGGACTGATGTTGGACTTATGGACTTGATCTGGACTGAGCTGGGATGTTTTCTTAATGTACAATTACTCTATATAAAGCTCTTTCTTATACACATGAGTATCTATAAATTTGTTTCTCTAGTCAACCCAGACTAACACACCTTCCATATCCTGAAGTCAAACAGAGCGAGGTCAGGTAAGTAAGGGGTATGGAGCAAAAGAGGCATGCTCTTTGCCAAAAACTGGTTCACTGAGATGGCTGCATAAGCAGGTGCATTGTCATGGTGGCAAAACCAGTCCCCTCTCTGCCATAAATCATTTCTTTTTTGTTGTACACCATTACACAATCTTTTCAGAACCTTTAAATAGAAAGCTTGATTAACAGTCTAACCTGGTGGAACAAACTCCATATGCACTACAAGTCAACATTTTTGGCCATTCAGGAAGTTGACAGACGTCCAGAACAAGATTTGATATCAATCAACATTTCACCTGTTTTGAAATGAGAAAACCACTTGTACACTTGAATTTTTCCCATAGCGCTATTCTTGTAAGCTGTATCCAACATAAGAAAGGTTTCTGAGGTATTTTTCCTGAGCAGGAAACAAAATTCCACAGCCACACACTAGACACTTGAATTGGCCAAAACACAAAGTTCGAGTGAAATGGCTTTTACACAAAAATTCACTGCGACCAGAGAGAACCTCCCCAAGTGATGCCACTGGGTGCACTAACTCAGAGTGCGTTACCCAATGCTTACCTAGTGGGAAAAATGCATACTATGAAAGTTCTGCCCAGTGGAGCTTTTTCAAGTTTTTGTTTGTTGTTGTTTTGGGTGGGGTGGGGGGAGGGTACCTGTACCCCCTCATACTGCTACAACCTTTGTTGGTTGATATTCAGCAAAGTTTTATTTTCATATGACGAATGTCATTATATAATTTTTCCATTCTATTGCATCACCTGGCTTTGGAATGGGTGTACATATGCATCTCTTCCAGTCAGTGGCTCAAGTAGCTGTCTTATAACGTTACTGAAATAGACAAGTGAGTGTTTACAGTGCTTCATCGACTTGTTGAAATCTCTCAACTGGTATTCCATCAATTCCTTGAGCCTTGTTTGTGGCTAATGCTTTCAGTGCACCTTGAACTACTTCCTTCAGCACCACTGCTTTTCCTGAAATGGTGGAATGTCAACTAGTTGTTTTTGGTATAATGACTATGTATTCTTTCCATTTCTTTGGAATGCACACAAATATAGTTCTTTTCTGATCAGTTAGCCAGGTAGCTGTTTTCCAAATAGATTATCATAGACTAATGAGTGCTTCCAGTGCTTTTGATTTTTGACAATGCTTTCAGTGCACCTTCACTGCTCCCTTCAATACCATTGGTTTTTGATCATATGCTCTCTCCTGAAACCGTTGAATGGTTAAATGTCAACTTGTTCTCTTTAGGACAGTGACTCTGTTTTCCTTCCCTTGTCTTTTGATGCTTCCTGTATTGTTCAATATTTTGCCCATACAGACATTCAATATTGCAACAGACAGCTAGATTTTTAATTAAATTATTTCAGCTTGAGATACCCTATGCATGCTCTTCCTTTTTGGTTTTCTAACTTCTAGATCTTTGTACATTTTATTATAACATTTTGTTTTCTTGAGCTGCCTTTTGAAATTTCCTGTCCAGCTCTTTTACCCCATCATTTCTTCCATTTACATTAGCTATTCTATGATCCAAGAGCATGTTTTAGAGTGTTTTCTGGCATCCACTTTGATCTTTTCTTTCTGTACTGTCATTTCAATGATCTGCTTTCTTCATGTATGATGTTCTCATAACCTGTTAGCTCCTCGGATACACCTCTGTGATTGTGAGTATTGTCTGTGAGTTCTGTGTGGCCATTACAATAAATTATCAAACCCAGCAGAGGAGAGTGCCATGGGAGGGATGGTTAGTGTCAGAATTACACAAAGAAGGATGATTGTGGAAGTATATCTGACTTTAGCCTTGTGGCATTTGGCCTTGAGCTGAGTCTCCTATCATCCCTATTGAAGCTAGAGGTCAAACAAAGCCCCCACACCAGTTCTTTGCCATCATGTGTAATTTATAGTTTTGATAATAACCCACAATGAAACATTACATATTTTACAGATAAATAAACTGTCATGAAGAGTCATGAATTAACTTCCTCAAAAATCATATATCTTTTTAAAAATCATTTTATTGGGGCTCATACAACTCATCACAATCCATACATACATCAATTGAGTAAAGCACCCATATATATTCGTTTTCTTCATCCTCAAAATTCGCCTTCCGCTTGGGATCCTGGAATCAGCTCATTTTCCTTTTTTCCCTCCCCGCTCCCCTCTCCGTCATAAACCCTTAATAATTTATAAATTATTATTTTATCTTATCTTACACTACCCAGCATCTCCCTTCACCCACTTTCCTGTTGCCCATCCCTCAGAGAGGAGGTTATATGTAGATCCCCGAGATCGGTTCCCCCTTTTTACCCCTACCCCCTTTTCTCCTGGTATCGCCACTCTCCGCATTGGTCCTTGGGGGTTCATCTGCCCTAGATTCCCTGTATTTCCAGATCCCAACTGTACCATTGTGCATCCTCTGGTCTAACCAGGTTTGCAAGGTAGAATTGGGGGGTGGGCGGGGTAGAGGGAGCGTTTAAGAACTAGAGGAAGGTTGTGAGTTTTATTATTGCTACACTGAACCCTGAGTGACTCATCTCCTCCCCACTACCCCTCTGCAAGGGATGTCCAGTTGTCTACAGATGGGTATTGGGTCCCCATCATGCACTCCCCTCATTCATGAGGATATGATTTTCCCCCACCTTTGTTGCTTGAAACCTGGTCTCCTCGGCCCTTCATGATCACACATGTTGGTGTGCTGCTCCCATGTGGGCTTTGTTGCTTCTGAAAAATCATGTGTCTTATAGTTTGAGCTCCAACTTTGCCATTAATTTCATTACAAACCTTGAGGCAAATGTATGTATATAAATATAAAATATTCTGTTTCCCTGGCCATTAAAAAAAAAAAAAGGAGGTTAGACTAACTGGTCTGTAAGCTCCCTTCCAACTTTCAAACTTCTTAGACTTTATTTTGGATAAATCATCTAGTCAGTAATTGGAATAAGGCACAAGAGATTAACTCATATAATTACTTCCATTAGATCCAGTGTGTTAGCCTGAACTTCCCAATTTCCTTTTTGTTGCCTTTGTTAGTATTTTAATATATATTTAATTCTAATTTTCATTCTTTACAAAGAATTTTGTTCGAGCCCACCCAATGATGCCCTCAAAATTGCATTTTAATCTTGCTGCATATTATAAATTATATTTTTTGCTTAATATTCCATTTTCTTCCTTCTTCTGTGTTATTACATAGTCTTTATATCTTCATTTTAATAATTTCATAGTAGTTGGTTGCATGAATATACCATTGTTTTCTTGATCATTCCCATAGTGTAATGTTTCAAATTTTCTTGTAAAAATACTTACAATATACTTTTTCGGTGCTGAGAACTATATCTTGTTGCATTCTATAAAGTCATTTCTGACTCAGCGTGACCCTGTAGTACAGAGTTGAATTGCTCTATTAGGTTTCTTAGTCTGAAAACATTGCAAGAGTAGATTGCTAGTTTATTTTTTCCCTTAGAACAGCTGGTAGATTTGAGCCCCTGACTTTAGATTATTAGGTATGCACTTAAGCATGGTGTCATTAGGCATCCTTATCCTTAAGTTAGAGTCACAGAAATACAAATCTAAGTCTAAAGAGTAGTATGTTTTTAAAGATCTTTGCTGCATAGACTCAAATCTGTACATTTAAAAAGATATAATTTTGCATGCTCAGTCAAGAACCTTCTGCTTTATAAACAATATCAGCATGGCATTTTTTTTCAGCTTCTAGCATATTTCTTGGCAAAACAGACAGAGCCATTGAGCTAAGGGGTCAACGTTGTTACATACCAATTACAACTTTCCTAATTACAATAGAAATAGAAATTGTTGTAAACTATACAGACATCAACAATTTCGCCCATTTCTACCAGTCCACAGGTAAGCTGTCGCTTGTAAACAGACTTTGCCCGGAGTTGTGACTATAGCACTGCCGGTATTCCATAGGGAGAAATGCACATGGTACAGTTAAGCTTTATGCTGAAAATCAAGTCCTTGTGGCACTTAGGCTGATCACTAAAGCTGAGTATTAAAGGTATAATCAGGAAGCAGCCAAGTACAGGAACCGAGTAAGGAGCAATGATTAGAGCCCTGAGTGTTATCAGAAATGAATCCATCAAGGCCCACTGGAAAATTTGAGGGAACAAATGAAGCATATGGAAGATGTTCATATGACGTTTCCTAGATATTGCTCTGCTGGTAGCAGTACTTCTGTCTAGCACTAAAAAAGTATGCTCTGTTGAAATTATATAGTTAATTGTGCCAAGACTTCTATACTGAAATAATTAGAAAATCATCAGTTCTTCTCCTATTCCCTAAGGCATGAAGTTATGTTAATGCAGTATTTAGCCAAAATACTGTTACATTAATGAGGTCATCATGCAACTTAAAGTTTAGAACAGTTTGATAAAAAACAGCACTTGTTAAAATTAGAGTAGATAGGGAAATAAGAGTAAGAAGCTTTCATGCTCATCAAAAATTAGACATAAAATGACAATATTGACATTGTGAAAACTGATAAAAAGATAAGGGATCATAGCAATTTAAGGAAAGATCAGAATAGTAGGAAGATTCAAACTCTTTTTACTACTGCGTTGAGCTCTGCTCTCAACCTCTGTTTGGCAACTGGCTTTAAGTGTTGCCACCTTGGGATCTTAGTCCTTGGTTGTGATATGAGCAGAGCACTCCATATTAACCAAGTATGGTGTTTGCCTTTTCAAATCCCTCAAATTACCATCTGTCCAGCTAAAGGAAAGTGCTTTTCTATTTTGTCCAACTTGCGGTCCTTCAGAGTGGTGTGATGGTAAGTAAGGGTAACCTGGGGCATTGTAGGCACTGTGGCGCCTGTGACTGCTGAGGTAGAAGAGAAAGATAGAAATGCCAGAATCAAAACTTCACGGAGAAAGGTTCCTTGGGAAATTGGGGCATTTAAAGGCACCCACATGCACATAATTTGGAGAGCCTCATACATCTGCCCATGGCAAGATGCATACCCAGAAAGACCTAGAGTAATTCTAAACTTTATCCTTAGGCGGCTCTCTTAGGTCAGTATAAGCTTAATTAAAGATTGCCCCTACAAAGTTATACTGCAAAGAATTTCACGAGTTTCCCCTACCTTATGGTTTTTGTTTCTGAAGAAAAAGAAACTTTGGAGAAGTTCGTAAGCTAAGGATTACCACACCCTTCAACAACAACAACATTTTAAGGGGGGTGGGAAGATAAGGGAAGAAGGGAGAAACCTAGAAAATGCTGAGGACAGGGAAGAGTACAAGTTTTAAAACTATCACATTATTACCATTCAAATGTCCCGTTAAAAACTGTTTAATTAATAAATCATTATATTGGGGGCTCTTACAGCTCTTATAACAATTCAGACATCCATTGTATCAAATGCATTTGTACATTTGTTTCCACCATCATGTTCAAAACATTTTCTTTCTGCTTGAGCCCTTGGTATCAGCTCCTCTTTTTTCTCCTCCCTGCCCCACCCTCCCACCCTCATGGGCCCTTGATAAATTATAAATTATTTTCATATCTTAAACTGTACACTGTTACCCTTTGCCCGTGTTTCTGTTGTTCGTCCCCCTGAGTGTGTGTGTGTTGTATATCAATTATTGTGATCGGTTCCCCCTTCCCCCTACCCTCATGATATTGTTACTCTCATTATTGGTCCTGAGGGTTTTCTTTTTTTAATCATTTTATTCGAAGCTCACACAACTCTTATCACAATTCATACATCCATCCATTGTGTCAAGCACATTTGTACATTTGTTGCCCTCATCATTCTCAAAACATTTGCTTTCTACTTGAGCCCTTGGTATCAGCTCCTCATTTTTCCCCTCCCTCCCCATTTCCCCCCTCCCTCATTAACCCTTGATAATTTATCAATTATTATTATTTTGTCACATCTTATACACTGTCCAATGTCTCCTTTCACCCACTTTTCTGTTGTCCATCCCCCAGGGAGGAGATTATATGTAGATCCTTGTAATCGGTTCCCCCTTTCTACCCCACCTTCCCTCCACCCTCCCAGAATCTACACTCTAAGCACTAGTCCTGAAGGGATCTTCTGTCCTGGATTCCCTGTGTTTCCAGTTCCTATCTGTACCAGTGTACCTCCTCTGGTCTAGCCAAATTTGTAAGGTAGAATTGGGATCATGGGGACGGGGGTGGGGGGGGGTTGGAAGAATTTAGGAACTAGAGGAAAGTTGTATGTTTCATCGTTGCTACACTACACACTGACTGGCTCATCTCCTCCCCACGGCTCTTCCTGACACGATTGCTGACGACAAAGCAGGTGCATAAACAAATGTGGTGAAGAAAACTGATGGTGCCCAGCTATCAAAAGACATAGAGTCTGGGGTCCTATAGGCTTGAAGATAAACAAGCAGCCCTCTAACTGAGAAACAACAAAGCCCACATGGAAGAAGCACACCAGCCTGTGAAAGTACGGGGCATCAAAGGGATCAGGTATCAAGCATCTAAGACTGAAAAAAAATCATAGCATTGTGAACAATGGGGAGTACAGAGTGGGGACCCAGGGCCCATCTGTGGGCAATTTGACAAACTATGTTGTTAATTGGAGTGTAATTCTGTCAACCTTAGTACATCAAAATGTGAGTATATTTCCTTAAAAAAAACTTTTTATTGTGAATTAAGTGAAGGTTTACAGAACAGATTGTCAGTGTTAAAATTCAGCAACTCATTGTGTTGCTCTGTTTCTATCACCACCACCCCACCCATCTCCCTCTTGTTGGATATTGTTTTCTCCTTTGCCCAAATAACCCCTGCCTATCCTCTTTCCTGAGGAGAAAGCAGAGGCTTTCTTTTCCTATAAAGATTTACAGTCTTGGAAAACCACAGGTTGTTCTACCCATTCCCGAAGGGTCACATCGATGGCAGTTGTTTGCTTTTATTTATCAATACTGGGTAGAGTATATATCTATCATTCATCATCTCTGAATTGATCACAAATTATTTCTGTCATTTACATTTGGAAAAATAAGAAAAGATTGCACTTAAATGATAGATTCAAGGTCACATAAGGAACAGAACTGAAATTAGATTCCTGGTCTCCTGACTTCACCCTAGTTTTTTTTTTTTTAACTAGGATAATTAAGTTAGAATATAATAGAGCAAAGCTTTCTGTTAGGAAGAACTTCTAAATCCTACAGTCCCCTGAGATAGCTTAAGAAAACCATTTATTAAGAAGCTTTTAAATTAGCATGAAATCTACTCTCTGCTAACTGTTCACACAAGCCCCACATGACCTGATTTTTCAGGAATGTTAAATATTACTGGACCGTTTCTTCAATCTAGATCTTTGAAGCCAGAGAAGGGCAACCTCTTAGGCAATTGGCATCATAAACTGTTCTCCTTGGTGTGAGTTTATGTACATTGAGGGATAGCAGGAGAAGGGCTGGTGAAGAGAAGCTTACAGAGAACGGGTCCATTGTTCTGCCTTTTACTCTTTGTTCAGAGATTTTAAACTCAGGCTATTTTTTTATTTTAAAAAAGAAAAAAACAACTTTCTGCTAGGAAATTTTTATTTTCTTTTATAGACCTCCAAATATTTTCACTTATGTGGGTTGTATCTCTTCTTATCTCCATATTAGGAATTAGAAAGTTTTAAAGTATTAGTGTATACCTACCAACCCACTGCTATCTAGTCAATTTTTAACCATAACAACCCTACAAATAGTTTTCAAAACTGTAAATCTTTACAGAAGCAGGCAGTCTCATCTTTCCTCTCAGAGAAGCTGGTAGATTTGAGCCACCGACAGTAACAGACATTTGGATCATTTAAAGTTTTCAATTACTATAAATAACACTGCCAAAAGCATTCGTGTGTGTGTGTGTGTGTGTGTGTGTGTGTGTGTGTGTGTGTGTGTGTCCTGGTATACGTGTGCAGGAATTTTTCTGGAGATTAGTTAACATGGAGAATTATTGGTATGTAAATTTTCAGATTTACTAGATAATACCTATGATTATATCCCCCATGGGGTCTTTCTGGACTCAATTAAATATTCAGACTTAAAAGACTTTTATGGGCCACACTTGGCATCAAAGTGATAGAATTTTGCAAGATCAACAACTCATTCACTGCAAATACAATTTTTCTTTTTTCACTTTTTAAAAAATCATTTTATTGGGGGCTCATACAACTCTTATCATAATCCATACATACATCAATTTGTAAAGCACTTTTGTACATTAGTTGCCCTCGTCATTCTCAAAACAGCAAATACCATTTTTCAACAAAATAAATGGCAACTGTATACATGGGCCCTACCACATGGAATGAAATAAGCTACATCTGTGGAAAGAGAATGGAAAAATATCATCAGCCAGAACAAGGCCAGGGACCAAATGTGGATCAGATCATCAATTGCTCATATACAAGTTAAGGTTGAAGTTGAAGGAAAGTGAAACAAGTCCATGAGAGCCAAAATATGACTTTGAGTATCCCACCTGAATTTAGAGACTATTTCAAGATTTGATTTGATGCATTGAGCATTAATGACTTCAGACCAGATGAGTTGTGGATGACATCATACATAGAGAGTGAATAGTCTTTTAAAAGCCAGGGTTGTTTTTTTCTTCTTTTTTTTTAAGATAAAATGTCAAAAGAGACTCTGAAACATCCTCTTGACTGCAGAATAGCTAAATCAAATGGAAGAATGACAGGAAGCTCAAGCTACACTGAAGGCGTTGGTTTATCAAAAGGCTCTAGGCACTGATGGAGCAGTAGTTGAATCATTTCCACAAATAGATACAACGCTGGAGGTGCTTTCTTGTCTTTGCCAAGAAATCTGGAAGATAACTAATAAGCCAGCTGATTTTGAGATCCATAATTGTCTCTAATCTAAAGAAATGTGAGTAACCGAATGTGGAAATTGGCATACAATACCATTAATATCACATTCAAGTAAAATATTCCTGAAAATCATTCAAAAATTGTCGTAGCAGTACAGCAACAGAAATTTCAATTAAATTCAGAAGAGGACCTGGGCCAAGGGATAGCATTCCTGGTGTCAGATGGATCTTTACTGAAAGCAGAGAATACCAGAAAGATATCGCCTGTGTTCTATTGACTATGCAAAGGCATGCAACTATGTAGATCATTACAAGTTAAGGACAACATTATGAGGAATAGGAATTTCAGAACATGTAACATATTCATGTAAAACCTGTACAGAGACCAAAAGTCAGTTGTTAGACCATAATGAGGAGATTCTGTGTTGTTTAAAATTGGGAATGCTGTGTGTCAGAGTTGTATTCTTTCATCAAAATTATTTATTCTCTATGCTGACAAATAATCTTCGAGATTAGACTATATGAAGGAGCATAAGGCATCAGGATTGAAGGAAGCCTCATTAACCACCTGGTAAATGGCTTCACCTTACTGAACGCAAAGATGGCAGAACTACTCACTGAAGAAGATAAAAGACTACAGCCTTTAGAATTAATTTTATGTAACATAAAGGAAACAAAAATTCTCACAACTAGACCAGTAAGCAACATCACAATAAATGGAGAAAATATTGAAGTTGTGAAGGATATTCTTTCACTTGGATCCACAACAAATACCCATGGAAGCAACAATCAAGATCAAATGATGCATTGCATTGGGCAAGCCTGCTGCAAAGGCTTCTTTAAAGTTACAAAGAAAAGATGTCGCATTCAGGACTAAGGTGTACCTGACCCAAGCTATGGTATTTTCGGTCTCCTCATATGCATTCAAAAGCTGGACAGTGAATTAAAGGATACCAAAAATGATTGATATATATGAATTATGGTATTGCCAAAGAATATTACTATGATATAATTAATGTTATATGCTAATATTTATTCTATATATTCTATATTAGCTTGTTAATATAGTAATGTCATGTCATTAATATAAATATTTTATTGTATTACTTAAAATGTTAGTGTCATTTATTTATTAATATACTGTATTATATAAATTATATTAATGTTATAGTATTAACATATGTTCATTAGACATGAGCCTAGGTGATAGATATTTCATTTCGCATACTTTGGACATACTATCAGAAGGAACCAGTCCCTGGATAAGGACACCATGCTTGGTACAGCAGAGGATCTGTGAAACAAAGGAAGACCCTCAATGAGATGAATTGACAAAGTGGCGGCGACAATGGGCGCAAACAGCAAAGATTGTGAGGATGATGCAAGATCAGGCAATATTTTTTATTGTATTTAGGGCCACTATGATTCAGAACTTGGTTCTGATGACCAAATCGATGATTTTTCCAATTGTTCTACTAATATCCTTTATAAGTAAAAAAATTGATATGCTAATACAGGACCATATATTATGTTAGTTGGCATGTCACTTGAGTCTTGTGAATCTGGAATGGGTTTTCTAGCTTTTAAATTTTTTCGTGGTTTTGATATTTGTGAAGCGTACTAGGTGAATTGTTTTATTAAATTTACCTCAGTTTGGGTTTTTCTGGTTCAGGGTTTTGGTACTACATAAATTATGTAATATATTCATTATGTCACATCAAGAGACACTGATGTCAGTTTGTTCCATATCTGGCAATTTCTTTGATATAGTTAACATGGATCACTTGATTAACCTGCCGCTTCTCTCATTTGATCAAAAATTTCCTACAAAAAATATATGTATAACAGATTTATGAAAAAGAATTGTTATCTTGAACATGGAGTCCCACCAGACCACATCAACATTTCTAGAACCCTGGAAGGTAATGTGGGATTCAAGATTTACAGCTGGTCCCCAAATTGTCAAAAATGGAAATTAAATTTTCTTAAAATCATTTTATTGGGGGCTCATACAACTCTTAACACAATCCATACATATATCCATTGTGTCAAATACATTTGTACATTTGTTGCCATCATCATTCTCAAAACATTTGCTGTCTACTTAAATAGATTTTTCTTAAAAGAAGAACATGTTTTAAGAAAGTCTTACCAGGTCTGTAAAGTTAAAAAAAAAAAAATCTAGGATCCAACTGAATTCTGATTAGTGGAAGATAAGACACCGAATTAAAAAGGATTCTGGTTATGAAAACAATAATAATTTACTAAGGGGTCATGAGGATGGGAGGGGAAAAAGAGGTACCAAGGGCTCAAATAGAAAATGTTTAGAAAATGATGATGACAGCATATGTACAAATATGCTTCATATAATTGTTATGAGCTGTAAGAGCCCCCCTATTAAATGATTTTTTAAAATTAAAATAAAAAAGGATTCTAGTTGGCCCCTCATCTTGTCTGGGTAAGACGCTAGTCCTGTCATACCATGGCAGAGAATGACATCTCCTCCCCCCACCTCCCCCAACACACCAACATTCTCTATTTCTCCTGTCTCGGCTTGCCAGGTATATGTTACTAGAATTAGGTTCTTGTCTTTAACCGAGAGAAAGGTTTGCTCTGGTAGACATAGAGGCAAGACTGGAGAATTCTATTAGAAGCAGCATCTCATTAGTACAGCCAGCATAATAATTCCCCTTCTTAAAACACTTTCTGGGTTTCTGGGACACAACATTCTGATGAATCTGAATCTTGCCTGCCCTTAAACCCATCCAGAGACTACTTAATTTCTGGTTTTGTACTTTTCATTTCTAGGATGGTCACTCAGTTTTTATAGATCTCAATTATCTATATTTTTCACATTTTATTTATATTTTTCTATTTTATTTAACATGCGAATTAATTACTTTTTAAAAATCTGTTCCATTTACTGCATCATATATAGATCTCCTTCTGTTGCCTATATTTTCTCAATTACCAATTACATTGTTTTGTTCCTTTTTGTACTTAATAATTCTTCATTATGTCCTGGGCATTATAAAAAATGTATTTTCAAGATTCCTACTTATGTCTTCCATCAAATAATTCTTTCTTCTGTAAGGTTAAGAAGATGAGGGCATAATCACTTCAAGATACTCATGGATTAAGTTAGACCAGGGCTGGATTAGGCCTTTTGTCATCACTTTTTAAAAAACATGTGCCCACGTATGCTTTGATTATAAAACTAGCGGTTCTCCGTCTCCCATCCCCGAAAAACTAAGAAATTGCCCTGTCCTTAAAAGTTCGGGCGGGGGTGGGGGAGCTTAGTTCTTTCATCTCACACACTACAGTTTCAAAATACGGCATGTATCTTAATGATGAGAACAGCTATGTGTTTCCGGTAATCTCTTTCTAACAGGATCTTGTTGCCTCAAACTGCAAGAGTATGGAAGATTTCATTCCGTCTGTAAGACGCTCTTAGCCTAGCTTAGCAGCCTCCACAACTCAGCAGATATCCTATGGGGAAATTGGCTGTACTTGATGAGGCGCCTCATGTTTCCACCTATCAATGAAGCCTCTCTTCAGATTTCTCTATTCCCCACTAGAGCCCCTTTGCATGGGCCAAGCAAAACGGTTCATGCCCCATATTAGCAAATGCCCTCAGGGGGGGAATACAATGCCAGCTACCTCAGAAGGCCTCTTCCATGTCTGGATTTTCAGTTTAACCCTCATGATTTCTACAACTCTACAACAGCTTTTAAAATAATTCACTTGGCTTCTCTGTTGCATCAGCAATTTTCCACTGCCACAGTCTGTTACATCTAGCATGGAAACATGAATGCTCCTCATTCTCTTCTCCCTAACCCCTGAGAAAAGGAGCCCTGATGGCATAATGTGTTACCAGTTGGGCTGCTAACCACAAGGTCTGCAGTTTGAAACCACCTGGTGCTTTCTTGCAGGAGCAAGATGAGGCTTTCTATTCTTGTAAAGAGTTAGTCCCAGAAACCCACGAGGGCAGTTCACCCTGTCCCCTAGGACGGCTGTGAGCTGGGACCAATAGCAGTGAGGATTTGGGAGATTACGCAGTGATATAATTGATTAACTCGCACTCACTGCCATCACGCCAATTCTTACTCACAGCCACCCTGTGGGACAGAGTAGAACTGCCATGTGAGTTTCTGAGATGGTAACTCTTCATGAGAGGAGAAAGCCTTGTCTTTCTCCCCAGGTCTGCAGCTGGAACTGCTGGCCCTGAGGTTACCAGAGGAACCACTATGCCACCAGCCTCATTTAATCCATTAACCAGCCTCCCTAATTCTGCTCTTGCTCCCCTCACAGAGCAGCCAGCCTGTTCCTTCTAAAGACATACTTTCACTTCTCCGAGCCCTTCAGCGACTTACTTTAAGACTTCAAATAAGTTCGCATTTATTCTTACAGCCGTTGGGGTCTTACTGCTAACACCCACTCTAGCCTAACCTCTTTCTACTTTCCACTCTGCTCTCATAATTTCAATTGTACTGATTGTCTCAGAATGTTGCACTAAGTAATTTCCTCTATTTGGCAGGATTTCTCTTGGAAAGCCTTGTAAGGACTTTCCTTGTAAGAACTTTACCTTGTAAGGACTGTGTGCACATGTCACCTCCTTAACTCTCTATCTAACTTTCCTATCATTCTCTCTGTATACCTTTTTTTTATCATAGCACTTAGCAGTACCTAATAGAATACTGTATGTTTTTTTTCTGCCTCCTCCAATAGGAGATAAGGTCCATGAAGGTGAAAACTGTGTTTTATTCACCCTTCTGTCTCCAGAGCTTAGAACCATGCTCAATAGCTATTTGGGGAGTGAATTAGCTATTTCTTGCCTCAAAATAAAATATGCCATTTAAGGAGGAAACAAATTACTGGGGTAAAATTAAACTGTTCTAACAGAGTTGTGTACATAAGACAACTTTTGACATGGGAGTAACCGACTTAGTTGGGTGGTGGTGAGAGGTCTCAATCCGGAGATGAGGGTTGAAACTGAGTATTGAGATGCCTAAGAAGAATCAAGTGTTCTATACCCATGAAGGAATGATGCTCACAAAACAGGGGGGCTAGAATGTAAATCTTCTATAGGGAATGACATACTAAAGAACAGGGTCGGACAAAGTCACAAAAGTCCTTGAATATCAGCATAAAAATTTGAACTTTAGATTAAAGGTAATAGGAAGCAGAGAATTTTAAGGTAAGGAGAGAATCTATCAGGTTTACATTGCCATGTCTTTCACTACTCACTACAGTAATCACACCAAAATGCCAAGTAGATGGACATAGAAAATCCCTGGGTTTGTTGTTAGAGCCCAGTTTCAAGACAGTAGTTTTTGTCCCAAGTCACAGTGTGACCTACATATGGTATGACTTCCTCCTTTGTGTGAGCCTCCTGGTTTCATTCTAGCAAGAGAGGATAGTAGAATTCTAAGAGACATTCCAACTCTGAGCAGCCAGCTCTGAGCTATGATTTTGTTTATATGCCTTCAACTCAATTTAGATGACGTGGAGAGAAAAAAAATGCTCTCTCTCTCTCTCTCTCTCTCTCTCACACACACACACACATACACACACATCTGAAAGACATACACAATTAAGAACCTCCAATTCTAGCCAGTCTAATTTCAGTTCTCATTTAAGATTGATCTAACATTTGGGTCAAATGTCAGGAAACGAGCTTCGATGACCTGAGCCGAAGTGACAAGTCCCTTTTCCTCTGGCTGGGATGGGACTGCAGGTGGGGTGGGGGGTAATAGAATGAGTCTTTTTCTTGCAGTTGTGATTCCAAAGAATCCCTATCCTGCATCTGATGTGAACACTGAGAAGTCCAGCACCCACAGCAGCACCAAAACTCTCTTGGAGCATCAACCAGGGCAGAAGGGGCGTAAACCAGGAAAGAAGCGGGGCCGGACACCCAAGACCCTAATTTCCCATTCCATCTCTACCCCATCTAAGTCAGCTGAACCTTTGAAATTTCCAAAGAAGAGAGGTCCCAAACCTGGCAGTAAGGTAGGTAAAAATGTGGATTCCTACAGAAAGAAAAAAGAGATTGTAAAAGGATAACTCATCCACATCTATCCATCTTAGAAAGGGGTGTTTCTGACCCTATTCTCCACTTCGTGTAAGCTTTTAAAAGGAATCTCCAGGGTTGCCATCTCTGCTTACTTGCTAGTTGATAATATTCAAGATATTATAATGAGAGGAATAAACAAATTTTAACTTTGAAAGTTACATTTGCGAGGATTATCATCTGACTTCTTCCATAGATGGAAGGCCATGCTTCATGTTAACCTTCCCAAAATGGATACCCAGGTATGTGAAGAAGGATAGCAGATTGACTGAAAATGCACTTCTTTTTATGTGTCTTCTCTGTCTTTAAGGTGTGTGTGTGTGTGTGTGTGTGTGTGTGTGTGTGTGTGTGTGTGTGTGTGTTTTGAATGTCTTCTAGGTATGAGGCTCTGTATTGGGCACACACATAGCACATATGACCTTTATAAAACCCTGGAAGATAAGTAGTCTTAACTTTATGTAAACTGAAATTTAGAGATGTGAAATGGTATCTTTTAAGGTCACATAACTAATAAAGGGTTAAGACTACAGAGATTTATCCCTAGGTCTTCTAGTTCCATGGTCAATACTGCCCTATCATATACTACTTACCTCTAATATATCAAAAGATTGCTGAGTCAAGTTTCTCTGATCACTGTTACTGAAAGCATGTCCGCTTGGTTGTGGCAGCTCTTCAGGCAAGTTCTTCATATCTTAACTTGGGAACTCATTGAGAGAGAGAGAGAAGGTTCTCCAACTGGTTCTATAGAGCCTCCTTTGGCATCACCTCTTTCCACTTCCTGACTATTGGTACATCCCTCTGAATCTCCCTCCTGAACTACCTCAGTTCCAGACTGAAAATGATACCCACTTCTTCCTTGCCATTCTCTTCCACAATTGCAGAAATTCTTTCCCAGGTGGTTTGTTTGTGGCTTGTATGTTTAGTTACTGGTTGGCTAGCCGATTCAGCTGACCTTAATCTTTCTAGAGCAGTGGCTCTCAACCTTCCTAATGCCTTGGCCCTTTAATACAGTTCCTCATGTTGTGGTGATCCCCAACCATAAAATTATTTTCATTGCTACTTCATCACTGTAATTTCACAACTGTTGTGATTCGGGCAACCCCTGTGAAAGGGTCATTCCACCCCCTCCCCCCCAAAGCGGTCGTGACCCACAGGTTGAGAACCGCTATTCTAGAGTATGAGCTCCTCAAAGTCAAGAACGGAATCTTCCTTCTCTCTTCGTCTTACATTGCTTTGCATCTCAATTTCTTGGGAGATACTCACCAAATTTAAGATGGGTAGATGAATGGATGATAGATGAGTGGATGGACGACAAATGGACAGACAGAAAGGTGAATGGACGATACTGATGATGTTACTAATGTCAGTTGCCCCTTACTCATTGGCTTTGAATTATTGTTACCACATGCTGATATTTGTGTATAATGCTGCTTCTCTTGATCCATTACCACTAACTTCTAACTAAGGTTCTAGTTCATTTTTGTCTGCATTATTCCCCTCTCATCGTCCTCTTTTGAGGGAGAGGCTAAAAGACCTGAAGATGCCAAGGCCAGAGAAGCCATACTTATATTCTATGAGGACATCTTGAGGACAGTCAGGATGCTAACTTGTTTGTGAAGCTGCAAGACAGAACCAGAACCAACATACAAACATTCACTCACACAGGGTTTATTCTAACAAAAGGACCCCTTAAATCTATCCCATAATGGAAGTGGTAAACCCTTATCACTAGGAATATTTCCTCAGGGCCTGAATGAAAATATGCATGAGAAGTTTGCAGGGAGAGAGGAATTGAAGTATTGAATAAATAGTTGCATTAAATTACTTTTAAGATCCATCCAAATTATTATTCTCTGATTGCCTCTGCTTTGCTTCCTCAGACAGTCACAGACATTGTAACTGGAGTCCTTTTTCTGTCCAACCCTCTTTATCCAAAAAATGATCTTCTTGTGCTCGCTTCGGCAGCACATATACTAAAATTGGAACGATACAGAGAAGATTAGCATGGCCCCTGCGCACGGATGACACGCAAATTCGTGAAGCGTTCCATATAATTAAAAAAAATTATCTTCTTACCCTGTATTTTATGTCATGACAGTTGATTCCCTAACTAGCCCCTCTGTATACTTTCCTATTTCCTTCTACCAGGGTATTGTGTCGTCCTTTTTTGCCTGCAAACTTTATATTTCATTCTGAAGTTAAATAATCTTATGACTATAACTTAGGCTTTGAAGTCAGAAAACTTAAACACTTAGGTTTAAAGCTGATCTTCATATTTTACAGCTGTGTTACTTTGGGAGTATTTCTTGGGGTAAAGCTCTGAGCCCTAGTTTTCTCACCTGTAAAAATAAATGAGGTAAAATATCTAAAAACATGTAAATGTATCTATATCAATAACAATGCCTTCTGTTTTCTTCTGCATATTAGCAGGCTTCTTTCTTCAGGGTGCCCATGAAATCCAATAGGTGATAGTGAACTGGTTTTACCCATCTTCCTTGACTCATTCCTTATTCAGATTCATTTTTAGTAATTTTAAAGCATGTACCATGTGTGCTTGCAGTGTTTCGTGAGGGCTGCATGATTGCTTTCATAGGCACTGCCATCCTTCTATATGCCTGCTTTCCTCAGTGCTATCATTACATAAAACTCTTATAAGGCAGATCCGTTTGTATGGCTCCCAGCATTGAGCCCTTGTGAGTCTGGATCCTGGGGATCGTTAGGTTTGTTAGCATTCGGAAAGGCAATTCAAAATCTGTTTCTTGACTAATCAAACCCACAATGAGATAACCATTTTACTTCCACTAAAATGACTAAGATTTTAAAAAGAAAAAAATAAGATAATAGCAAATGTTGGTGAGGATGTTAGAAAATTGGAACCCTGTCCATTGCTGGTGGGAACGCAAAATGGTTCAGATGTTGTGGGAAACAGTGTGGCTTTGGCTCAAAAAGCTAAAAATAGAACTACGATATGACCCAGCAGTTCCACTCATAGGTATGTGCCCCAAACATTAAAGCAAAGCCTCAAAACAGTGTACACTGCAGCACTATGGAAACAGTCTAAATATTATCAGATGAATAGTTTATCAAATAGTGGTACATAAATAAAATAAAATATAACTCAGTCTATGGGAGAAATGAAGTCTTGTTATATACTACAGTGTGGATGGATAAAAACATTATGGTAAGCAAAATAATCCAATCACAAAAGGACAAATATTATAAGACCTCACTTATATAATAAGAGAAGAAAAGGCAAATGTACGGAGACCATGGTGGGAACCTTTGGGGGGAGGGAGAGCAGCAGGTTAACAGTGGCAGAAATGTCATATTGAGTAATAAGAGTAGGGTTGCACAGTTGACTATTTTAACTTTAAAAAATTGAATTAACAAAACTTGTTTGATAATTTGGACAATAAGGCTGCTTATGTACACCAACACCTCATAGGATTTTGTTTTTTGATATGAATGTTTATGGTCAGAGTTTCATGGGACAGCCCAGTTTTTTAATAACATGTTTAGTGTTTCTGTTCATTGCATAGTACCTAGAGTATTAAAAGCTTGCAAACAGCCATCCAAGGCACAACAATCGGTCTCTATTGATCCGGCACAACAGAGGAAGAAAGCAAATCGGGAGCAGCAGGAGGACATGGTGGATGAGGCTATTGCCTCCCCAGATAATGGCCTCCTTTGCCAGGAGACCAGACGGACTGTATCGTTCCTGCCCACTGTTCCTGAACAATTTAACCAAAGATTCTTTGGGGGAAAGCTCTAAACCCTGATTACAAGGGAGAAAATGCAGAAGAGAATTTAAGATTCTCATGGACTCCAGATTTTCTTGAGCCATGGAAGGTAGATGAACCACTAAAACAATTGCCGTGAGATCATCTTTACACTTCAAACCAAAATGTATCCCCTGCAGTAATCTTAAAACTGAGCAGTAGTGTAGCTCAACTAGTAAATAAGGTCTGTCATGCCCATTGTGCTCTTTTAACAACTGTCTGCATGGGATCACACTGACAACAACTCACACCATGTGCGAGAAACCTGAAGAGCAGTGAGCGTTTCATTAGTGAGGGAGGAACAATCAAAAGAGAGAGTGAGAGTGGTTACTCCATAAGAATATCATCAGTGTCATTAAACATACAGAAACTGTGGATGTGCTGTGCGTTTTGCTATGTATCATCTCAACAACAAAATTAATAAAGTTTAGAAAAAACAAAACTGTTTCTTGGAAATAACCTCTGATATCATCACCCTGCGGAAATACTCCAGAGAACATTAGTGTATAAACATATAAAGATCATACATTGTGATGTGCAACAGTACAAAGTGTAGAGCTTAAAAGACAATTATTATTTGGGAATGTCTGTAAAAGCTCCCTGAAGTTTGTAAGACTCAAAAGAGAAAAAAACATGCCAGATAGATGGGACAGTTAATGTTGTCAAGCTGTAGACCAAGGAAAAGCACATGATTTTTAGAGAAGCAATGTAGTTGGATATTATTACTAGAGTGTAAAGTCTGAATTAAAGAAAGGCAGGTAAAGAGCTGACAAGGTAAGCAGGGAGAAGTAGTTTACAGAGTTGGAGAACAAGCTGTTACTACTTTTAGAGAGTGACATAAAGTCAAAACGTCAAGGTAGATTTTAGCCACAACAGTACTTTCCCCCTGATTTTGCTTTTGCCCATCCAACCTGTAAAGAATCTGGAACTTTATGTGATAATATTGGATCTAGTTTAAAAAGACATTAAGCTTTGGCTCTACAGAGTCCTCTTGTAGATACACTCAGAAAAAAAGGTTTTGAGGAGCACTGGACCCAGTGCTATGTGGAAACCAAAGATCACACAGTCCCTCCACAATATTTTTGTTGCCTAGGTGAGTGAAATGCTCTGACTACAGGAATGAGAAGACAAGTTACATAGTATGGGTAGCAAACTTCTCCCCCTCCATTTTGACAGAGAAAACCTCGGACTTTGCTGAACCCACCACCCACCTCACCAACAACCAGCACCCCTGAACCGGACACCAGCACTGTGCCCCAAGATGCTGCCACTATCCCCAGCTCAGCCATGCAGGCCCCCACAGGTAAGAGCAGACCACGGGACCAGCAGCAGCAAGTCTCAGACTCTAGAGTCTGACTTTCGCCTTGCCTCACACCCATAATCACAGCCCCCTGTCCATTTTTAGAGTCTTTGGCTCATGATTTGTCTCCAAGAAACTTGTCCAAGCAAAGAAACATTCATGGATGGTCTGTGAACTCTCAGTTGGAGAGCTGGGTGGGAAGCGGAGCTAACTTCAGATCTCTAGCCTAGTTTGTAGAACCCATCCTTCTTCGTTAGGGGTGCCCCTTCCAGAGATTATGTGCTTATCTCACTGAATTTTGTCATCACTCAAATACGTCTGAAATGCCTGAGATTTCTTTAACACCATTGATGGTGGAAAATCTTGATGCTATGAAGTGGTTACTTTTGGACACCAGCCAACGAATATTTGATTCAAAGCCAAATCTGGTGGCTGAGGTGGGTGGGCTCTGTATCTGTTCCAATTTATAAACTGTTCAGGTAACTCATAAAGAGCTACCCCTTTAAAATAGACAGCCTCCCAATAAGTAAGCTATAAAGAAAAATGCACGTTTTACATATACATAAATTAAGATCCAACTGTAAAACCTTACTCTAGTTACTCTGTGTACGCTTCATCTTCTCTAAGGAAATGTAAGCAATTGGAATGCTGCCTCTGGGTGGCCTTTTTCTTAAAGAATCAAGTCTCTTGGCCCAAATCCTCAAATGTTAGAGCTTGAAGTGAAATGGCAGTCATAGTCCTCTTTAAATGACCTTTAGAATGCAACAGCTCTAGTTAGGGGCCTAGAAACCGGTTCTTGATTTCTCCAAATATGCCACTTGCTCCAGCAGTTACTGAGCTTACTTAATCAAGAGTGTCATTACGTTAATGAATAGTGGCCTTTCTCCCTCAGCTCTATGGATGAAGAAGTAAGGGCAAATAAGCACCTTGGTGAAAATAGTGATTCTATTTTCTAGCCTCGTGACGTGTCCACTAGATGCCTATATCGTTGCTTCCTTGTACCCCACCTCATTCTAGTCAGCCACAGGTGCCTTTTCAGCAGGAGCAGAAGCACTCACAGCAGTTTTATGAGCATGCCTCACTATCTTTGCTGGCAGTCAGCCACAGACTGCTGTCCCTCATTTGACCTGTAGCTTATCCCCTATAAGGCTATAGAAGTCTTGGCTGATCATTGTCTCCTGGTTGGACCCTAGCTCACTCTCTTTGACCTTAATTTCACTTTTCTCTCTCTCTGCCTCAGTTTCCACATTTGTACAATAATAGAATATGTCTAAGTTATCTTTATTGTCTTTCACATGTTAACAGTAAAAAGTATCTTAGATGTAAGGTTCTGTGCGACACTATATCCTGTATTACAACCTTTGATTTTTTTTAACTATGCAAAACTTTATTATTTTAATTTTGATCAGTTATATATACTTGAAGTTTAAGGAAACAATAGGCCAACAAGACTTTCTACAGAAACAACCTGACTCCCTCCAGCCTGCTCCTGCTTACTGCTTCCCCAGAGGCAATTACTTTCAACTCAACTAATTCTTTCATTTACCTTCATATATCTAAACAGCATGTGTGTATTACTTTTTCTTTGTCAGCTTTATGTTATTCTACTGACTTGCTCGGGAAAACCACACCAGTCCCACTGCTTCCTTTCCTACACTGTACTGACACCAGCTGCAAGTCAAGCACCTCTGCATAACTAACCACCCAGAACAATAGGCAGACGTCACAAGTCCAAGAGACTGCCAGTTTGGCGCAGATTTTAGGTACTAGCCACGAGCCTGGAACTCCCCTCACGATTGACATAAACTCACTGTCATCTTGTAGATTCTGACTCACGGTGATATTTATATGGTTCCTGAAACTGAAAATCTTTAGGAGAGTAGACTGCTTCATTTTTTTTTCCACTGAGAGACTAGTGGGTTTGAACTGATGGTCTTGTAATTAGCAACCCAACACTTACCTCACATCAGCATGTAGACTTTTACACTATTGGCATGCTGGCTACAAATTCAAGAGTTATCCTCAGGATACCAAGTGTGAACTCAGGGTCCCTGGTCCTCACACACATTGCTGCCCACCTGGCTCCCACTGCACCTACAGGTTTGATAATTCACTAGAATGACTCGTATAACTCATGGAAAATTAGAGCTTTATTTTATTATTGCTGTTTTATATATATATTAATCATTTTATTGAGGGCTCTTACAGCTCTTATAACATTCCATACATCAATTTTATCAAGCATATTTGCACATATGTTACCATCATCATTTCCAAAACATTTTCTACTTGAGCCCTTGGTATTAGTTCCTCTCTTTTCCCTCCCTCCCCTACCCTCCCACCCTTATAAATCCTTGATCAATTATGTATTGTTATTATTATTTCACATCTTACTGTCCATTGTCTCCCTTACCCACATTTCTGTTATTCAACCCTTTGGTGGGGGAGGCACTATCTATCCAAACTTGTGATGGGTTCCCCCTATATCCCCTTTCCCCCTCATGATATCACTACTCCCACTACTGTTCCTGAGGGGTTTATCTGTCCTGAGTTCCATGTGTCCAGAGCTCTTTTCTATACCAGTGTGTGTACTCTGGTCCAGCCAGATTTGTTTTGATCGGAAAACATACATAAGGGTCAGCAGCCAGACCTGGAACTGTTTTTTTTTTCTTTTCTGTTTTTGTTTTTCTTTTGCCCTATGTCTATCTATGTAAGATAGGCAGCCTGAACAATCCCGAGAAGAAAACAATAGGACCAGTGGTTCTGGGAGAGGAGGGGGTGGGGTGGGGGAGTGGGGAACCAACAAACTCAGGGATAAGGGAACAAGAGATCCAAAATTGATGGCCAGGAGCATGGGTAAGGCCTGGTGGGGTTTAATCAAGTGCAATGTATCTGAGAGGAATTACTAAGAGCATAATGGAGCGTGAACATGATAGTGGGATAAGAGGAAGGTGAAAGGAAATAGAGGAGGAAATAGGAGGCAAAAGCTATTTATAGAGGTATAGCTATAGGCATGTATATATGTAAATATACTAATGTATAATGAAAGGTATAGAAGCCAATGTACATATATTTATATGTTAACTATTAAGATAGAAGACAGACTTTGGGCCTCTACTCAAGGCCTCCCTTTACACAAGAACATTTTATTCTAATAACCTGGCACTCTTTGATACTCACCTTCTTGACACTATCACTGAAGACAAAATGGATACATAAGCCAATGTGATGAAGAGAGCAGATGGTACCCAGCTATCAAAAAATATAGGGTCTTAGATCTTCAAGGCTTGAAGTTAAACAAGCAGCCATCCAACAGGGAAACAAATAATCCTATATGGAAGAAGCACACTAACCTGTGTGATCATGAGGTGTCGACGGGATTGGGTATCAGGTATCATAAGATCCCAGACAAACAACTATATTGATGTGAATGAGTGTGTTTGGTGTGGAGACCCAAAGCCCAATTGGCTATCCCCTCCACATAAGGGTTATAAGGAAGGAATAATTCAACCAAGGTGCAGTACAGAACTGGTGAGACACATCATTCTTCTAGTTCCTGCGTGCTCCCCTCCCCACACACTACCACGACCCAGTTCTACCTCATAGCTTTATGTTAAATGATACATATCACAAAGATAAGATGCATATGAGGGGGTACCCCACAAAAAATAGAACTGGGCTGGGTGGAGTGGAGCTTTCCCTCTAGATTAGCATTCATACAACTCACCCTGAGTTAGTGCGCCCAGTGGTGTTGCTTGGGAAGGTTCTCTCTGGTCACTGAATTTTTTTTGTAAAAGCACTTTTACTTGAACCTCTCTTTTTGTGATGGCTGATTTATGAGAACAACATGCAGCTGTTAAACTTTGCTTCCTGCTCAGGAAAAATGCCATAGAAATTCCCATGATGTTGAACACAGGTTACAAGGACAGCACTATGGGAAAAACTCAAGTGCACGATTGGTTTTCTCATTTCAACACAGGTGAAATGTCGATTGATGACAAACCTCGTTCTAGACATCTATCAACTTCCCGAACTTGCAAAAATGTTGACTAGTAGTGCATTTGGAGTTCATTCTACCAGGTCAAACCATTAATCAAGCTTTCTATTTAGAGGTTCTGAAAAGATTGCGTAACAGTGTGCAACAAAAAAAGGCCTGATTTATGGTAGACAGGGGTCTGGTTTTGCCACCATGAAAATGCACCTGCTCACGCAGCCATCTCTGCACCAGTTTTTGGCAAACAGCAGCATGCCTCTCTTGCCCCATGCACCTTACTTACCTGACCTTTCTCCATTCAACTTCTTTTTGTTTCCATGAATGAATGGGGACACGAAAGGACAGTGGTTTGATGATATAGAAGAGATGAAGAAAAAAAGTGGAGGAGCTGTCAGCAATCCAAACATGAGTTTGAAAAAGGTTTCCAAGGATGGAATAGATCATTTGACAAATGTATTAAGTGTAATGGAGAGTACTTTGAAAGTGATACAGTTGTTTTGTAAAAATCTTTAAATACCTAGCTTTGGGGAAAACCTGGGTCTCCCATCATAGAGCAAGATGTGGGAGGTTTTCCAACATGGAGCGTCCATGTACAGAACTTTTACTGGGGTGTCATTATGTAATGCAAGCTCGGCCCTTTCCCTCAGGTGGGTCACAATCAGTGTGCCCTTTCCTTTGTCTGACATTTACTTCCTTGGTTTTGTTCAAAGCCTGTTTATTCTCTTTCAAGCTTCTCTTTATGCCCAGTATTTTGAAATGTCACCTTGAATGTGGGCATTTTTATCTCTAATGCTAGACACTTGATAGACCCATGACATTCTTTATTTGCACGACATTTTCTAGAATTATTTCATGAGTAATTTTCTCCTACTTTTTAAAATACTTTGTGACATACTTGATATTTGGATGATAGATCTCTTAAATTGGCCTTCTATTATTATCCCTTTTCTCTTAATATCTTTGTCTTTTTGCTTAACTTTCTTCAAACTTTCCTAAACTTTATCTTCCACACCTTTCATTTTCATTACTTATTATTCCAGCAGCACTTCTCAGAACATATTTTGTAGAAAACTGGTCCTGCAAGAGGGCTCTTGCTGAAAGGCTCTCATGGACTCAGCATGAGTAGGAAGCACTTATATTCTTTCTTGCTCTTAGCAGTTTTTCTTTACTTGATATTTTGTTGTTGTTTTTCTCTGGGTTTTTTTTTAGTAGCATCCAATTCTAATTTCAGAGATGCATTAGAAAAACAAAGCATGACAAATTAGAGTATTTTTAATTACCTCAAGATTGGGAAGGATTTTATTGGGAAAATCTGCTCAGGATTTCTTTTAAGTGTTGAAAAGCAAGGGTGTTACTTTGAAGAATAAGATGTGCCTCACTCTAGCCATGGTATTTTCAGTCACCTCATATGCATGTGAAAGTTGGACATTGAACAAGAAGAAAACAAGGAAAATATGATGCATCTTAAGTATGGTGCTGGAAAATAATATTTAAAATGTCATGGACTGCCAAAAGAACCAACAGATAGACCGGAAGCTGCAGCTTTAAGTATCTTTCCCATCTTGCAAGATGACAGGTGAAAAAACTGAGAAGAAGACTGACACCAAGAAAGCAGATGCCAGTGGCAAAGTTAAGACTAAGATCAAGGGCAAAAAGCTGAAGAAGGGGAAGCCCACTGTAGCCAAAACCCCATCCTAGTCAGAGAAATTGGCTAGTATTCTTGCTTTGCTATGTATTCCAGAAAATCCTTGTACGAGAGGAAGTATTCAGCTGCCAAATCCAGGGGTAAGAAGAAGCAGAAGGTCCGTGCTACTATCACAAAGGTGGTGATAAGAATGGTGGTACTTGAGCAGATGGACATTGGGCCTCCACTTAAGTACTCCCTCAATGCAAGAATACTTTGTTCTATTAAACTGGCATTTCATGATGCTCACCTTCCTGACACGATCGCTGAAGACAAAGCAGGTGCATAAGCAAATGTGGTGAAGAAAGCTGATGGTGCCAAGCTATCAAAAGATAATAGCATCTGGGTTCTTAAAGGCTTGAAGGTAAACAAACAGCCATCTAGCTCAGAAGCAACAAAGCCGCCCACATGGAAGAGGCACATGAGGTATCGAAGGAATCAGGTATCAGGCATCATTAGAACAAAAAAATCATATCATTGTGAATAAGGGGGAGTGCAGAGTGGAGTCCCAAAGCCCATCTGTAGGCAATTGAATATCCCCTTATGGAAGGGTCGCAGGGAGGAGACGAGCCAGTCATGGTGCAGTATAGCAATGATGAAACATATAACTTTCCTCTAGTTCCTAAATGCTTCCTTCCCCCCACCCCCACTATCATGATCCCAATTCTACCTTACAAATCTGGCTAGACCAAAGGATGTACACTGGTACAAATAGGAACTGGAAACACAGGGAATCCAGGACAAATGATCCCTTCAGGACCAGTGGTGAGAGTGGTAATACCAGGAGGGTAGAAGGAGGGTAGGGTGGAAAGGGGGAACCAATTACAAGGATCTACATATAACCTCCTCCCTGGGGGATGGGCAATAGAAAAGTAGGTGAAGGGAGATGTCAGATAGTGTAAGATATGACAAAATAATAATTTATAAATTATCAAGGGATCATGAGGAAGGTGGGAGAGGGGAGGGAGGGGGAAAAATGAGTTGATTCCAGGGCCTTAAGTGGAGAACAAGTGTTTTGAGAATGATGAGGGCAATGAATGTACAAATGTGCTTGACACAATGGATGGATGTATGGAAGGATGGTGATATGAGTTGTATAAGCCCCTAATAAAATGATTTTTTTAAAAGAGTGAAGCACAAGAAATCACCTAAATGTCTTATCAGTAAGGCCTTAAGTTATTTGTATATCTATGATAATATATGATGATGATCAGCTGATGAATAGATCTGGTTGTTTTTATGTGCATGAACATAAACTAATCTCTCAGAGATATCAAGGGGAAGTAGCATAATGTAAAAAAAGACTGTCTAGTGTGCTGTGTTTCACACACAAAGGGGAATTAGATACATACATGTTTATTCATGCAACATTTTATAAAGATATACAAGAAGCTCAGAACAGTGATTCTAAAGAGGAGTACTGGACTGTTAGGGTCAAGATGGGGAGACCACGTATTCCATACTGTATACTCTGTTATGACCTAAATTGAATATAGTTCCTCATGTTGTGGTGATCCTCTAACCATAAAATTATTGTCATTGCTACTGTATAACTGTCATTTTGCTACTGTTATGAATCGGACAACCCCTGTGAAAGGGTCATTCAACCTCCCAAAGGGGTCACAACCCACAGGTTGAGAACCACTACCTTAGAGGCACATTGGGAGAAAGAGGAGGCTTTCTACTCCTGTAAAGGGTTACAGTCTTGAGGACTGGGGTATGCAGTTAGGAGGGGAAGCAGAGAGTGGTCGCCCCAGACCTGTGTAAGTGGCAGTCCTTGGACCTTGGGGGGAACCCCAGGCTTGGTAGGCATCCAATGGAAAGGGGCCCAGAATCACCATATTAGTGCCTTGATGCCCCCCTCACAGTCACATGACAGGTTTTGATCTGTTGGGCATGGAGCTAAACTTGGAAGAATTGATCCAGGGTTTCCCCCTGGCACCAACCCCATGCTCCAGGTCATCAGAGCTCAATGGAATGGGAGATGGAACTGTGTGAAGCAACCACTCACGGGCGTGGCTCACGGTGGAACTGTACTTGCATAGACTCCTCCTATTGACAGTGTCCAGGGTGCTGTGTCACTGGGACAATTGATGATGTGACCAGTGCCATCACCTGATGCCCTAGGGGGCTGATTGACAAGTTGTACTTTTCTGTTTCTATAGGTTTTTGTTTTCCTGCCTTTAGTTTCCTTGTTTTTGTTTGTTTGTTGTATTTTGTTGTCTGCTAGTTGGTTTGCTGCTGTTGTTGGGGTAGTGGGTCTTATGGGAACTTGAACTTGCCAGAATACAACTGCCAACATAAACCTGAGTCATACCTATCCCAGGGACAAACAGATGGATTCTGGGCCCCCACTTTAGCCCCAGTCCAAGAGCTGCTGGTTCTGATCACATGGCCCTGCACAATACGCACCTTCATGAAATGATTACTGAAGATAAATGTGCTACAGCAAAGTGTGGTGAAGAAAGCAGATGGTGCCTGGCTATCAAAGGGAACAGTGTCAGGTCTTAAAGGCTTGCATTCAAACCAGCAGCCATTTAAGTGAGGAGTCAACTAAGTCCACGTGGAAGAAACACACCAGCTTGTGTGATCCAAAGACAAAAATAACAAAACTCAAATATGACAAAGGGAAAAGCGTCAGAGCCTAAATTGAAAACACCCAATTTGTAGAAAGCTAGGGAGGACATTGGGAGCCCCAAATCCATCTGCCCAAAGCCCACAGTCAGATTAAGCTGCTGGCAGATCCCCTCTAGCCACAGGCAAGGGTCTCGAACAGCTTTACTATCAGACAGAAATCATTGTAACCGTGATGATACCAGATTGAACTTGATACTTGCTTGGTTCGTTGACCTTCCTCCAGACCCAACCTAAAATTGTTCTAGGTACAAGTATTTCCTGCTTGTTCATGATGAAAAATTCTTCCCTAGCCTTTAAAATACTGATGGTGGTCTTTTACTCATTATTTGTAATTTTATCTTTGTATTATTATTTCATCCTTCCCACTTAATTTTGTTTCTGTTTTTGACTGTTTCTGTTGGGTTTCACAGTTTGTGAAGCACAGAAGGAGTAGAGGCTTAGAGAAGAACGGATACAAGGGTTTATAGGGGAGGAGGGGTGGGAGGTGGTTAATGAGGAGGGCAAGGGGGTGGGGGTACAAACAATGTATACAGGAGGGGAAAGGGCACACTAGAAATGATTGTGATCGCACATCTCATTTTAAAAGCATTTTATCCATTAAAGAAAAGAAATTTGTATACAATTGGAAAAAAAACCACAAAGAATGGTGGTACCTGAGTGATGAAACTGCACAAAATGCCTAGGTATTACCCTACGGAAGATGTGCCTTGGAAGCTGGTGAGCCAGGGCAAAAGCCCGTCAGTCACCTTTTGAGGAGCCTGTGTGCCAGCATCACCCTGGGGACCATGCTCTTTAACACTTACAGCACTTGTACAGCAGATTTTCCCAGTGCAACATGTCATTTGATTTCTTGACTGCTAATTGCATGAGCATTCATTGTGGGCAAAATTAAATGCAAAATGCAATTAACAGCTTCATTTTTTAAGCATTTTATTGGGAGCTTCTACAGCTCTTATCAGAATCCATCCATGCATCCATTGTGTCAAGCACATTTGTACATTTGTTGCCATTATCATTTTCAACACATTTTCATTCTACTTGAGCCCTTGGTATCTGCTCATTTTCCACCCCCTCCCTCAGGAGCCCTTGATAATTTACAAATCATTAGTATTTTTTCATGTCTTACACTGACTGATGTCTCCCTTCACCCCCTTTTCTGTTGTCCGTCCCCCTCCCTCCACCCACTTTTCTGTTGTCCATCCCCCTGGGAGGGGGCTATATGTAGATCATTGTGATCAGGTTCCCCTTTATCCCCCCACTTTCCCCTTACCCTCCTAGTATTACTACTCTCATTATTGGTCCTGAGAGATTTATCTGTCCTGGATTCCCTGTTTCCAGCTTGTTTCTGTGCCCATGTACATGGTCTGGTCTAGCCGGATTTGTAAGAAGAATTAGGGTCATGATAGTGCAGGGGGCGGGGTAGGGTGGGGAGGCATTAAGAACTAGAGCAGCTGTTGGGGGCCAAATGACCCTTTCACAGGTGTCGCCTGATTCATAACGGTAGCAAAATTACAGTTATGAGGTAGCAACGAAAATAATTTTATGGTTGGGGGGGTGGTCACCACAACATGAGGAACTGTATGAAAGGGTCGCAGCATTAGGGAGATTGAGAACCACTGAACTAGAGGAAAGTCGTATGTTTCCGACAACTTCAATTTCTTATGTCAGTGCAGGTACATTAGTGTTCTCAAATCTCCTGTCACTATTTAACAAGGATGGCCAGAGTGCTGCTTGGCAAGGATGGCGAGGCTTCATCTGACAGACTCTGGAGGTGCTGTCAGGAGAGACCAGTCCCTGGAGAAGGGCATCATGCTGAGTAAAGTGCAAAAAGAGGAAGGCCCTCAATGGGACGGATTGACACGCTGGCTGAAGCATCACAATAATTATGAGGATGACACAGGACCGCTGCATTTCTTTCTGTTGTTCTTAGGTCTCTGCGTCGTAACTGACTCACTGGCACCCACCACCACTTATCAGTCCTGCACTAAGAATCTTGGTCAGTTCTCTCCAAGTTCTTGCAGCCTACTGGAGGCCCTTTAAGCTTCTCATAATTCTAAAGGTCTTCCTAGTGCCTTATCATATGCGCTCTCTTTTGACACATTTTCGGTTTGCTCGACTTTTTAATATTTGTTTTCTTCCAAACTGTTGTTGATCTCTGTTGTATTTTGTTAACGTGAGCAGCCTTCTTGACTCTGTGTTATATATTTTTTCTGTTTTTCTCTTCGTGACCCTGTGGAGACAATAAGTGGGTTAAGGGTTCCTGAGAGGTAGGGCAAGAAGATTGGGAAGAAATGGGGAACTACTAGCAAGGACTACAAAGAAGAAAGAAAATGTTCTAAAACTGATTGTGGTAGCAATTGTTCAGCACTTCTTGATATGACTGAACTATATGATGTCTGGATTGTGTCCTAATCAGCCCCCACGCTCATGTGTGTTAAGTTTTGTTACTGCAGCACCCTACTTCCGGTACCAGATCTGTTCCAATCACTTTGGCTATGTAACAAACAAACTAAAGGCTCGTGGCTTTTGTCAACAATGGGCAGAAACAGCTAGTCTCTGTTCTCTGTTGTGACAATTGGAGTGGCTTAACTCGGACAGGAGGATCCATGTCCACTGTGTGGCTGACAAGGTGGTTTCTTTCCACATGGACCTTTGCACAGGGTGACTTGTGCTTCTTCACACAGGGTTTAAACTGCCATTTTGTCAATGTTAGACCCCTAGTATCATGTCTACCACAGTTTATTGGTCAAGGGTCACAGAACTTGATGAGAGGACTGTCAAAAGAACTTGGGGCCATGTGTTGAAACTGCCATAGTTTTCTAAAACTTTTATATTTTGCCTTTATTTATTTACTTAGTACTTATTTCAGTGTCAGTAAGAAAATATACATTTTAAAAATAGTTTTATTGACAAATAATTCTCATACATCATGCATGTTAATGTTTTAAACGTGACAGTTGTGTAGTCATCACCACAATTCTTACCTTTAACATTTTACTCTTCGGTCCATGTAGAATTTTTCTTTTTAGTTATCACTAGACTAGTTATATTTTTCTGCTTTGTCTATATGTTTAATTGAAACAAAATTTACATGTACTGAAATGAGTCAATGTTAAGTATACAAATTTGATGAGTTTTAATGAATGTAAACTCATGCAACCATAACCAAAATTAAGATCTAGGATGTTTCTATCATTCACAGAAGTTCCCTTGTGCCTTTTAGTCAAACATATGAAGACTACTCCCCATCTTTATTCTGACTTCTGTCACCACAGATTTTTTTTATAGTTGTTGTTTCTGAAATTACTTAAATGGAGTCATACTATGTATACACTTTTGTGTCTAGTTGTCTTTCACTTAGTGTCTTTGAGCAGTAGCTATATTGTGCCCTCCTTTGTCTCTAAGTTGGTATTCTATTACATGAATATACTACGATATATAGATCTATGTCCTTGTTGGTGGACATTTGGGTTGGTTTTAATTTGGGGCTGTTATGAATAAACAAATGCAAACATTCTTTGAAGTGTCTTGTTATATACATATGTTTCCATTGATTTTCATTACCCTTTTATCTCCCTGAGTCCTTGCATTTTTACTTGTTTTCAATACAAGAGTCGTGTTACCACACATGAAAATTCTGTTTAATTTATTAGACTTACCTGCACAGGAACCTAGTCTGTCAGTGCCTGGGTGTTGTGTAAAACTACTTTGTTCATTGCTGGTTTAAGATCCATCTTTCTTGGGTCTGCTAATTCAGTCGCTACTTTTCCAGCTTACAGCACACTGTTGTCCCTGTCACGGTGTCTCTACATCATCTTAGTGAATTTCAGGACAGTTCAATGTATACATTCCATTCATCTTTACCCTTTCCTCTCCCTCCTTTTTTCCCGTTCTCTTCCGCACCACCCACCAACTTTTCTGTTTTCCTCTCCTCATGCCGTTTCCCTCTAGAATTAGGGTAGGGAAGGCCAAAGAGTTCTCTGAGCACCCGGCTCAGCCCCTTGTTTTAGAGATAGACCTCAAGGGTGCTAGCAATTCAGCCTCAGCCCGCACAGATGCTGCTCTGACCTCGTTTTCCCTCTGGTAACCAGAGACTGTTGCCTTCCCTGACTGCAGTTAGTGAGCCACACCCAGAAGAAAGAGGAGGAAACCCCCTTCTCAAGTGGGGGCCTGCAAGACAGATCAGGGCAGGGAACGCCATTGCTGACCAGGCTGCCGTGGATTCTCTAGACACCGAAGGAACACCTGTTTCAGAGTTCCTATTTCCAGTGCCCACTCTGCCCTCTACCTTTCCACAGAGCCAGGCGAGCATGGCAATGAGGCGTGGCCACCTGTCTGAACAGGAAAACCCTCTGAAAAAAGCAAATAGATAGATGAGACCTACCCTTCATTTTAAAATTTCACTCTTTTTCTATATTCAGGCCTAAACATTGATGTACAAAGGTACTCCAAGACCAGAACAGAAAATAAAAAGTATGTTCCCCAGAACTATGACCATCTACATCCACTGCCCCCTCACACACTTAAGAATATCGCCATGGTTCCACAGCCCCTTCCCACATACACAGTGAGAGAGAGGAAAAGGTCGTGTGAGACAACCAAGTAGAGAATATTAAAGGACATGCAATTGGGGAAGTATGTAGATTCTCTTCTGTGTCACAGAAAAGTCATTGTATGCTTTGTCCTTGGCTTTTGATCTGGGCTGTTCTCCAGTAGGCAGTGTTTCCAGAGCTGTTGGTCATACAATGTAGGCTGGCAGCAGCTGGGCACAGCCTTTTCTTGGCCCCCACCCTCCACCTCCCACATTTCACCAGCTTAGCAGCTGGGAATCCTGTTAGAGACCAGAGACCAGTGAGTAAAGGCTGGAGAGGGAGCATTGTTCTCTGACTTTCTCCAGCCCTGAGATGCTTTAAGCTTTTTGGTTCTTTGTCTTCTACAGTGTGTATTTATTTGAACAAGAACGGCAGCCCAGGCCCTCACTTAGATAAGAAGAAGGTCCAGCAACTCCCTGACCATTTCGGGCCAGCCCGCGCCTCTGTGGTGTTGCAGCAAGCTGTCCAGGCTTGCATCGACTGTGCTTACCACCAGAAAACTGTCTTCAGCTTCCTCAAACAGGGCCACGGCGGTGAAGTGATCTCAGGTAAGTACCCTGGGACTTGTAACAGCCACCTAGGCAGAAGTCCCGGCCTTCTTAAATGGCTGATTTCTGGCAACACATCCTGTTTCCTGCATCACACCTATAGACAAAAGAAAAGTGGAAGTGAATATTCCATTGCTCAGAGTCTCCACCTTCAGCGTCAGGGCCTCTCGGAGTTTCATGCATTACTTCTGCCAAGTAGCATGCTCACACAGACTCTGCTTTACTGGGCCTCTACATGGCCTCCTGTGCTATCTGCTCAACCTCTCGCATACAGAAAATATATGCATGTTTTCCTTCTGGATCCCAGAAGATAGACTCAAGAGGGGGGCTCAATTATAATAGCAAGACCATTCCTCCAGACTGCCTCCCACATGGCTTTGGGGAGCTTCTCAGTCCTCAGCCAGCCCTGATACAAGGGAATTGAATCCCAGATAGGGAAGGAAGAATTGCTCATTCCTTCTCTCTTCTTGCTCTAAGTCTTTGATTCAGCTGTGCAGTCATTTTGTTTGCACTTTCCTGCTGTGCCCTGATTTCTGTATCTGTTTTCTCAAGTCCAGAACCCTACTCTGTACCACCAAACATGTGAAGACTGACCTACAGCTTTTCCATCTTACTCTGTGCCATACTCAATTTTTCCAGGAAGTTGCAGGGTCCAGTCTTAGAAGACCCAGCTGACCTGGCAGACCCCATAAATAACCAAGCTGTGTCCTTGTAGCAAGTATCCAGGAAGCCCTTACTCTACAACAGGCCATGGTAGTCTGCAGGCCCAGACAAGGGAGTATTAGCTTGTTGCCAGGTGGAAGCAGGCAGAGAGGAATTTTGGGAACCACAAGAGACTAATCTGTCCTAATCTGCCCTTCGCATACCCAGACTACCCATGG
This sequence comes from Tenrec ecaudatus, assembly GCF_050624435.1. Classification (NCBI taxonomy): domain Eukaryota; kingdom Metazoa; phylum Chordata; class Mammalia; order Afrosoricida; family Tenrecidae; genus Tenrec; species Tenrec ecaudatus. The sequence goes on along the minus strand of NC_134530.1, from coordinate 65,416,590 downwards.
TCTCTCTTTCTATGCAGCAATCTGTAGGGACCTGGCCTTCTTTACTACCTCTTTCTAAATGCTGTCACCTCTCTAGAAATTGTTCTTGAGGGAACCTCCCCACTTTTTTGGCTGCTCTCAGGGAAAAATACATAGGTCTTTGCCTCATCAATTTTTCTGATGCCTTTTCAGTATAAATAGATAACGGAGTAAGATAAAACCAAACATGGGGCAGTTCCAAATGTGGCCAAAAGTCTACTGTCCTTATACCATTTGGGATTATGAAGCCAGTTCTTCCTTGGGAATGCTGTGTTTTGCATTCTGCCTGGCTTCTCTGGTTTTGTGTACTCCTGGTAGAAATGGCACCTTAAATGAGTAGACTTCCTGGACAAGGCCCAGCCCAGTGATGGAGAAGATAACACTATGTTCACAGTTGGTGTGAAATCATTCCAGAGCCCAGGCTTCCACAAATCTGGCCTGACCAGATCCATTATCACAAGCCTAGGAACCCTTTGGCGCTAAAGGAAGAAACCAAAACCCTCAAAGGAGGGAGTCGAGGAGGAAGCCTAGGTCACTGACTGACTTTATGCAACCCAGGAGGACCTGTAGCAAGTAGTGCGCTAGACTCCTCCTGCCCACTGCTGCTGGCAGGTGTGCTCAGCCCTGTTCACTTACTCCGCAGCCGTGTTTGACCGAGAGCAGCACACCCGCAACCTCCCAGCGGTCAACAGCATCACCTACGTCCTCCGCTTCCTGGAGAAGCTCTGCCACAATCTTCGTAGTGACAATCTGTTTGGCAACCAGCCTTTTACACAGACTCACTTGTCACTCACGGCCACAGAGTACAGCCACAGCCACGACAGGTACCTACCAGGTAGGAGCTGGAATGGGGCCTGGGATGAGAGAGGGGGGCTGGATAGCAATCTCAGGGTGGGCTCTAGGCCAGTCTCAGACCTGCTGTCCAGGCATCTGGTTTTCAGTTCCTTAACTACCACATCTGAGACTTCAGTCTCCTCTTAATTCTGTGTCGGGGATTTTGTATTCCTATGAAGCCTTCCCCTAGGAAGAGGTGTTAGCAGTTCTTGTCTGTGCTTCACATTGCATGTAGAGCCACTACGAAGGCACAATGCATCCCCAAATGAGAATCTGGCAGCAGAGGCCTAGCATAGACCTCCCTTGCCAGCAGGAAGTTTTAGTGTCAAGCTACAGATTGAGAAATGTGCTCCCTGGTGATTGGCCATCCACTGTTTCCTTTGGCACGTGGCCCTAAATCTTCTAGCACTGCCAGTCTAGCAAGTCAATTCAAGTTCCTGCTGTTTCTAACTGGAGGGCTGGAAAATAACTTTCTGAGTTAACATATCAGACCCACAATGGGAAAGCGGGTGCCACGTGGCCGGATCAGTGACTAAGCACTTCCGAAAGAGGTTAGAGTGAATGGAACTTCGCTCATCTCTGACCTGGAGCCCAGGACACAGCGGCAGAGAGGGAAGGAGAGCTGGACACTGAACTAGTGAGGTAGGTCATTGTTAGGAGGGAGGAGAGAGCTTTTTTAAAGAGTCCAGAGGGATGGACAGGTCGTACTGCCTGTTAATGGGGGAGCGTTCGTGGGGAAGGGCACTGGTATGACTTTCTTCTCCCGGGGTTTGCTCCCACACGACCTTCCTTGCTGTCCTTTCATTGTAGGCTTACTAGAATCACTTTCAATAAAAGTACTACTTCTAAGAATGTGCTCACAGAAGTGCCCACTTCCTTAGTCCCCACCTCTTTCTATACTCTGCACCCTTGTGACTTGAATACAAGGCAGATTCAAATACTCTTCTGTGAAGATTCATCTGTCTGGTGCCCGCAGCCTACCTGTAACTCCCTCACTCATACCTTTCTTCTGAGGTGCCTCTCCACCTAATCTGCTCTGGGTTGCTTTCCAGAATCTCTGGGAATAGATAGAGGTATTCTCACTTGCAATTAGAATGTTGCTTGGGGAGTCTGAAGTGGACATGATGGAGGTGGTGTTGAGAGTGGCAAGCTACTGACATTCAGAAACTCTCATCGGCACTTCTCCACTGAAAGCTAGGCCTTCCTGCGATTCCAAAAGGGGTAACATGGCCATGAGTGATGCTACTGGTGTAAAGCAATTTCTCAGAGAGGCAGAAACTCAGAGTGCTCAAGTGACCTGCTCTCCTTGAGAACTGAGAAAGAGCCTGGTGGCTGCATTCAGAGGCTGGTAGAGATATGCCCTGTGGGCCTACAATCAGGAAGGTAGTTTAGGGCTGGGCATGGCCTTCTCAGGGAGTTCTCTTCCTCCTTGCCACACTACCTCTGCCCTGCACAAAGGCCTCAGGTATCAGATTCTGCCAATGGCTGCTACACTCTCCTCCCCGCATTTCCAGACAAATGCAGGTAATTCTCTGCACCTTCCTGTGCTCTGTACAGCTTGTTTCTTATCATGGGTGCTTAGCAATTTACTGCTCTCATCCTACCTTCCATTTGCTGCCCTGAAATGAATGTACTCACCTTGCCCAGACAAGCCAGAGCCTTACCCAAATGTTGTAACGCCTCTGAGCTCCTCGTTTCACTGCCTGCCTACCTACCTGCCCTCCCTGTGGATCGTCTGCACACCCCCACCCCTGACGATTTAGCATTTGCTGCATCCTTTTGGTTTGTGCGGAGTTGACCCGTACAAAGCTTTTTTACTTTGCCCTTGGGTCTGGTGTTTTTTACTCCTGCCCTTCTGCCTGGCTGCACGCTTTACCAGATTGGCATTCAAAGGTACCACTTCTGTTATCTGGGGCTTCCTGCAGCCTCTGCTTTCCCTCCAGCCTTTCTCCACTGCCAACCACTCACAGCTTAACCCAAGTGACCGTGCTGCCACTACAGCTGGTAGTTACCACACGCTTAGGGAGCTTGCACAGCTCACTGAAGTGCCTTTTCTATATCTCGAGTATTACTTCTCTGTTTTATTTGGAATATTTTCAAATATATAGAAAATTTGCAAACAGTACAATGAACAACCATGTACTCTTCACCTAGATTTACCATTTGCTGACTTTTCGCCATATTTATTTTATCTCCTTCTTTAAGTGAATATACATACCTTTGTATCCATAGAAGGGGCCCTGGTAGGATAGTGAGTTACCAGTCTGGCTGCTAACCACAAGGTTATCAGTTTGAAACCAATAGCCACTCCACAGGAGAAAAGCAAGTCTTTCCACTTCTGTAAAGAGTTATAGTATCAGAAATCCACAGGGGCAGTAGGCTCATGATGAGTCAAAATGGACTTGATGACAATGAATTTGATTGTTTTTTTTTTGGTTTTGGGTTTTTGTATCTATATATTTTTTGTTATGTACTAGACTATTTGAGAGTTAATTGCAGGTGAGGAACTTTATCCCTAAATATGTTTATAGTTATCTCAAACACGACAGTCACATTTAAGAAATTTAACATAAAGTACTAATAACTAATATACAGTCTGTATTCAAATTAGTCCAATAATCCCAACAATGTCCCTTATAGCTGGGTTTTTTTCTCCCTAACCCAGGATCCAATGAAGGATTAGTCACTGCATCTAGCTGATATGTCTCTGTGGTTATATTTAAGCTGGAACAGTTCTCCCATTTATCCCTGTGTTCCTTAGCATGACGTCAAACATTCTGCCTAAAGTCATCAAGCGTTTATAGACTAGTTGCTCTGTGCCTGATCCTGTGCTGTAGGTCCTCTGAGAGACTGAGGTAAAACAGACTCAGTCTTTGTTTGCTCTGAAAGATCCCCCAAGAGAGAAGAAGGTGTAGTGTGAGCGTGTTACGTGCAAAAACACAGACCAGAGGAACTCCAGTTGAGCCAAGAGTGATGGACAAAGTAGAAAAAGAGATCAAGGAAGTCTTCCTGGATGAGACCATATCAGAGCAGAATCCCATCTTCAGAGCGACACATCTGGCTGGACCAACGGAGGGGCGTATAAAGAGTAATTGACAAAAAGCTACTTCTAGCTCGCTATGAAATTGACAATGTGTGCGTTCAGCTGGCCCCCAAAACTATTCATTCTAGCCATGATTAAACCATCCAGCATTAACCTCTGGGTCTGTTGCTCTAGGACTTCCCAGGTGCCTTTCTGATGGGGAAAAGGTTTCAGACATCACTTGTGCACCTCTATTTTTGTTGCCAACCAGGTCTTCTGAACTGGTTACAAGACATTCTCTTGCCCAAATCACAAGATTCCCAGGGACTAAAAGCCAAATAATAATTGTGGAATTTCTTAGGAAATCCCCAGAGTGATCCCCAGAGTTTTAAGATGACTCAAGTGTTCATGGTTAATTGAAAAATGTTTCATCCATTATTCAGTCAGCCAGCCAGCCACTTACTGACTGCAGGATGACGAGCACTGATCCGTGTCCCCACAGAGCTTACAGTCTGGAGAGATATGAATAATGAGGCAAGCAATTCAGAGTGTGTGCTTTAATTGGACAAGTTAAGGCTGTAAGGAGGTGCTGAGCTCAGAAGGACTCTCAACTCCCAATCTGAGTGTGTCAGGGAAGACGTCGCTGAAGAAATGAGATCCACGCTTAGACATAAAGCTGTAGGAGAGTCGGGTGCACGTGACACAGACTCAAGGGGCAGACTGAAGGATGGTTCTTTTGACTAAATAGCACATGAGAATAGAAAAAGGAAACATGGCCTTTTTCAGAAGCACCAAGACTGAGTCGATATGGCTGAAATATGAAGTGTGAGAGAGATGAAGTGGGTGTGGAAGGCAGAGGCTCAGTCATGAGAGCTGGCCATGCTCTAAACATAACACTATCAGACAGCTGTGAGGACACTTTAAATTTCAAAGGAGAGAAGTAGCATGATCAGATTTGTGTTTTAGAAAGATGACTGGACACTGCGGGAGAATGGATTGGACTGGGCCTAGACAGAAAGTTAGAGACTTGGAGCTCAGATTTAAAGATGATCTTTGTCTTTAATAAAAGCCCTGGTGCCTCAGTGTGTTACACATTAGGCAACTAACTTCAAGGTCAGTGGTTTAAACCCACCAGCTGTTTCATGAGAGAAAGTTGAGGCTTTCTGCTTCCATTAAGATTTATAGCTTCAGAAACACAAAGTGGTAGATTTTTCTGTCCTGTAGTGTTGTTTTGAGTTAGAATCAATATGGTGGCAGTGAGTCTAAATTGTGCCTTTAATATTTAAATCAGAAATAAAAGCTTAGATGAGCCCTCAAGGTAGGGTTATATTGTCCTGATAGTTACAATACTTCTAGTTCCAAATTCCTGCTTGTGATTAACTTAACGCCTTCTCCTGTCACCTTTTGTAGCTGTGAGTATCTCTCTACAGTGCTTTCCCCCCAAGCTGTATGATCCAGGTTAGAAGAACAAGTGTCAGGTTGGCACGGGACTGAGTAGTGTTGTACGTGGAGTCGTTATGAACAAGAACCAATTTGATGGCACCTATCAACAAGAGTCAGCCAGAGCAAGAGAAAACTATTAAAGAAAAGAAAAAGATGTAGTTAGAAAAGAGGAATAAAATCAGAAGAATGTACAAATATTTCAGAGGAGCTGATTTTTTTAATAAGAGAGGAGTTGTCAGTGTTGATTGCTGTCCATAGGTCAAGTAGGATAAGGACCAAGAACTGTCCCTTAGATTTAGGGACTTGAAAGTCTGACGACTGTGCTGAGAGCAGTTTTAGTAGGGAGTTGATAGAAGTGGGAGCCAGACTGAGGAGTGAGGAGAAGAAGGGACTGAGCTTGAGTTTTTCAGAGTTTGACAGCAGACATCAATGTCTACAGTGCTGCTGTGGCGGAAACTTTCATGTCATTCTTGATTTCTCCCTTTCTTTCATTTCCCACACTCATCAAGAAATGCCGTTGTTTATGCCTCTGAACTGTTTCTCTGTCCTTCACAGCTTTACCGAGGTGTAACTTTCATAAAGTACATGATACATATATAGCGTGTAACCATCACAACAGTCAAGATAGTGTGTCCTCCGTGATCTTTCCATTCCACCACCACTGCGCACCCCCGCCCTTGCCCCGTCTCCAGGAAACCACTGATCTACTTTGTATATAAATGGAATTACACAATATGTGTTCTTTTGTGCCTGGCATCTTTTACTTAGTGTTTGGTTTTTGAGGTTTGTCTGTGTTGTGTGTACTTCATCAGCATTTGATTTACTAGAGACACCATAATTTATACACTCACTGATGGTTCTTTGGGTTGCTGCGAGCTGTTAATGAATAAAGCTGCTGTGAGCACTGTGTGTATATTATGTATTTATCTGATCACTCACTTGATAAACATACGGGCATATAAATTTCTGTGGGGTAAATATTAGGGAACTTTTAAAAGTTCGTGGGAAATGGAATTACAAGATAAAAATTTAAAATATGAAGTTTATTTCTCAGCAAAAAGGTCATCAAGATCCTTTTTTGCATAAGGCTATGGGTAACAGTGGAAACCCAAAATCCATTTGCAGGCTCCCCACATGGACCACTGGTAAATCTCCCAACCGTAGTCGAGAAATGTGACCAGCCTGTTAGCAGACAGAGTGTTGCAGAGTCAATTATGGCAGATGTGGCTAGGTTACAATGTGTTGTCTGATCATTGCATGACCCCTGTGGCCCATTTTAAAGCTTTAGTCCAAAAAGAGAGAGGGGGAGGGGGGAGAGAATACACATGGGTTAAGCCTCTGGCGAACAGCCTTGGATGTTGCAGAGCTTTGCTATTGTGCAGAGTGCAGTGGACAGTGGATTATTGCAGCTGAAGTTAGGTTAAAATTTAACACCTTATTTGGTTTTCCTTTTGACCCATTTTAATTTGTTTTGTTTTTAATATTGTCTGCTTTCATTGAGATTTTTCTATTTTACTTTATTATTGGTTTGGGGTTTTTTTTTGTTGATGGTGGTGTTTTTTGGGGAGGGTTTTGTTTTGTCTTGTTTTGTTTGTAGTTCTGTGTATGAAGTTCAGGATAGGTTAAACCAAAAGAGCAGTTGGATTAGTGGTTTCTTGGGGTATGTCAGGGGAGGTTGCGTGACATTGGGACCTGATAACAATGAGTACAAGAAAGAAGAAAATGTTCTAAAATGGATTGCGGTGCTGATTGTACAATTCTTTTTAATGTGACTGAACTGTTGTATGATATATGAGTTGTGTGTCAATAAAACTGGGTTTTTTAAAAAACATTTTATTAGGGGCTCATACAACTCTTATCACAATCCATGCATGTACATACATCAATTGTATAAAGCATATCTGTACATTCTTTGCCCTAATCATTTTCTTTCTTTTTTTTCTTTTCTTTTTTTACATTTTATTAGGGGTTCATACAACTCTTATCTCAATCCACACATATACATACATCAATTGTATAAAGCTCATCCGTACATTCTTTGCCCTAATCACTCTCGAAGCATTTGCTCTCCACTTAAGCCCTCCGCATCAGGTCCTCTTTTTTTCCCCCTCCCTCCCCGCTCCCCCCTCCCTCATAAGCCCTTGATAATCCACAGATTGTTATTTTGTCATATCTTGCCCTATCCGGAGTCTCCCTTCCCCCCCCTTCTCTGCCGTCCGTCTCCCAGGGAGGAGGTCACATGTGGATCCTTGTAATCAGTTCCCCCTTTCCAACCCACTCACCCTCCACTCTCCCAGCCTCGCCCCTCACACCCCTGGTCCTGAAGGTATCGTCCACCCTGGATTCCCTGTGCCTCCAGCTCCCATATGCACCAGTGTGCAACCTCTGCCCTATCCAGTCCTGCAAGGTAGAATTTGGATCATGGTAGTTGGGGGGAGGAAGCATCCAGGATCTGGGGGAAAGCTGTGTTCTTCATCAGTTCTACATCGCACCCTGACTGACCCGTCTCCTCTCCTAAACCCCTCTATGAGGGGATCTCCGTGGTCGACACTTGGGCCTCGGGTCTCCACTCTGCACTTCCCCCTTCATTCACTATTATATATATATATATATATATATACACACACATATATATACTTATTTTTTTGCATGATGCCTTATACCTGGTCCCTTTGGCACCTCGTGATCACACAGGCTGGTGTGCTTCTTCCATGTGGACATTGTTGCTTCTGAGCTAGATGGCTGCTTGTTCACCTTCAAGCCTTTGAGACCCCAGACACTATCTCTTTTGCTAGCGGGCACCATCAGCTTTCTTCGCCACATTTGCTTATGCACCCGTTTGTCTTCAGCGATTGTATCATGGAGGTGTGCAGCCAATGATAGGATTTTTTGTTCTTTGATGCCTCATAACTGATCCCTTTGGGACCACGCGATCACACAGGTTGGTGTGTTCTTCCATGTGGGCTTTGTTGCTTCTGAGCTAGATGGCCACTTGTTTATCTTCAAGCCTTTAAGACCCCAGTCACTATCTCTTTTGATAGCCGGGCACCATCAGCTTTCTTCACCACATTTACTTGTTCACCCGCTTTGGCTTCAGCAGTTGTGTCGGGAGGGTGAGCATCATAGAGTGAAAATTTAATAAAAGAAAGTATTTATGCATTGAGGGAGTGCTTGAGTAGAGGCCCAAGCTCCTTCTGCCACCTTAATACTAAACCTATAAATGTAGACACTTGGATCTATTTCCCCATCCTCATATATATATGTTTGCATGTACATGTCTTTGTCTAGACCTCCATAAATGCCCCTTGACTCCTAGCTCTTTCCTCCATCTCCCTTGACTTTCCTCCTGCCCTACTATCATGCTCCGTCCCCACCTGGGCTACAGCTATACCTCTTCTCTACGCAACCTTACCCTTGATCGTTCCCCACCAGGCCTGCCACTCCCCCCTCACTACCATTTTGGGTCCCATGTTGTTCCCTTGTCCCTGTGTTTGTTAACACCACCAATGTCATTAAGTTCACAACTTTTAAGCAAGGATACCAGCCATGTAGTCCATCCATAAAGAACTAAGAGTCCTGGGGATTTAGCCATGCCCATGTATTCTTTTTTACATTAATAATTGAAGAAAAATGTGTAGGTATCCTTTAAAGATTTTTCCTAAGATTAGGAAGCAAAAAAGAGAGGCCAGATCATGACCGTAAGGTGAATAACTAATGATTTCCCACCAAAACTCTTGCAAAATTGCCTTTGTTTGATGAGATAAATAAGTAGGAGTATTTTTGTGGAGAAGGACCTAAATTGTAGTCAAATAATATTACCTTTCTTGCCATGATTCCTTTTGTAATGTGTTAGAATTCTGAACTCATGCCTGTGGAAGGTGTTCTTTACTACACTAAGAGGTAGGATCAGGGTAGGATTAAGACCTGACTTTAATAGAAGGTGTGAATCTGGTTACATCCTTTGGGATGATTTCCTTGGGGACATCTTTAAGACCACTTACTAGAGGGTATGGCTTCAGACACAATCCTGCATTTTCCGTGGGGGTCTGGTTGGCTAACAGACAGACCGCGCCTCCATCAAAGCCATTCTTCAGATTTTAAGAGCCCCCGGCGCCACAGAGAAACGTCCCAGGACCATTTGGAAGAGCACATCCAAGAGCGGAGGTCACTGAGGCCAGATGCCTCATCAGAGATTGCACAGACACTGTGGGACACCTTCTCCTCCTCTGGCCCAAGACTGTGCAACTCTGGGACAGAGCAACGAGCCAGGCCATTGTCCTGCCCAAAGAGGCAAAAGCCAAGGGAACTGAAAGACTGAGGAGAGAGACGTGGCAATGCGCTGAGGAGAGGTGTTGCTGTGGGCCACTGACTGTATCCTTTCTTGTGATCCTTGCTGATCCTGACTTGTGGTAAGCTATTAACTTCTCTAACAAGTCCCCTTAATTAGGAGCAGTATCTGTAATTCTGCATGGCCATTGTGGTGATGATGGAATCCAGCACAGATGTAGAAAGTGGCACCGCAGTAACCGATAGTGTCCGCAGGGTAAAAAAGGATAGACCACACAGGCATGTCTGACCCTTACCGTGTGGCAGCAGGTAAGCCAAAGCAGGTTAGATACGTCCACTTCCATTGCTATGTACTGCAGGCTCTGGAAAAGCTTCCCCAAGCATTTTTCTTTGAAATCGTTGCTTAACTTGCTCAGAACACTCTCCTAATAAACAAGTAAAATGCTTTAAACATCCCAAAACCCTGCCAGGACCTTTTGCTTAGACTGGACCACTTCTCCAACTTGTTCGCCATTACTTTGTGCCTGTCTTCTAGATTCGAGAAAGCCGTTTAATCTCCTATAACAAATCTTCTCCAAAATGCTTCGGGCTCTTGATCTCACCTGAATAAAATGGCACAGGGGCCACATTTGACCTCCCGTTGACTACATAAAGGAGGAGAATCCATTTCCACACAAAAACCAAGGCTAACTACCACACAGCAGAGGTCAGACATGCTGCCCCCACTCCTCTGCCCTAGTCTGCTATCAACTATCCCACCCACAGCACTTCACCTCTCCTCTAGGCTCCCTAACTCATCACCACGGCCACACAACTCACAGGCAGAATACACAGTATGCGGTTTATTAGAGAAGTTAACTGGTTACCACAGACAGGCTCACTAGACATTAAGAGTGCAGTCACTGGTCTGAGAAGTCAGCCCCTGCCAAGTTTCTCACCCTCTGGTCCTTGGTCTCAGTCATGTAGTCCTTCGGCTCTGCCTTTGTGGGCCAGCAAGCCTGCCTACTACGTGACCTCACAGTCCCATTCTCAATCTCAGCACTGTTCCTCTGTCTCCTGCCTCCTTTGCTCTGTCCCATGCTTTCTGCCACAGCCTCTGCTGGCGCGGGTCTTGGCCTGCACCACTTCAGACAGATCTTAAATGTGCACCTCTGGTGGCTCTTCTGATAGTCCTGGGATTTCCGTCTGCATTCTAGCTTCTGGGCTGGTTCTGATGCATAGAGGAATGGCTCTGTTGGGAGTGTGGTTTTTGTCTTTCAGCAAACCATGCCCTCAAGGAATCAGAAGGTGGTGATTTGAGTCATGCCTTCTACTAGAGACTCCGAATTCATCCCAACTGAATCCTATAACAGAAAACTCTCTCCAAAATGGGACTATAGCCGCCACCCAGAAGGGCTAGAATTTATAATACAGCACATAAGGGATTATGGCTAGAAGGGTCATATTAATTGACTACATCTCGCCAGTTGCTTAAATTTTCCTTTGAAAGCTCTGCTCCTGTCTGAAGCTGGCCTGGGCATGACATTTTTAGGCCCCCATCAAACAAAAGTTTGCTCAACTTTTATTTTCCAGTCAGAATTGTGTCATCTGAACCAACTGAGGGTATCTATGGTGTTGGCGATAGTTTCTGCTGTTAATTATCTGTCTTCTTCAATTAGAGCCTATGAACAAGATTAATTTTTCCTCAAAAAAGTATGTGATGGGTCTATCATGCAGGTTTCACCTTCACAACAGCATCTTGTCTGTTCTAAACACAGTGCTTTTACCATTCTTCTGCCCAAGCTGCAATTTTAGCAGAATTCATGTTATTCTGATAGAGGTTTATTCAAACTGATTTGTCTAGCCTTTATGTCTCAAACTAGATTCTGTTCAGACATGTTACAAGTTAATGCAAGTTTATGTTGGTGCAAAAATAAATTGAAATCCATCCATATGAAGGGGTACCCCCCAAAAACCTGGAATTTTCCCCCAAAAGCTATGTATTTATTTTTTTTCCCCAAAACAACACTATCACCTTCAAAGTACCCTCCACTGTACTTAATACATTTGTCAAATCTGTAATCCCGTTCTTGGAAACAGTTTTCAAACTCATCTTCTTCTTTGCTGTTTTTGGGGGGTTTTGCCCCAAACTGGCACACTGAGATATCTGCATGAGCAGGTGCATTGTGGTGGTGGCAAAACCAGTTGCCCATATGCCATAAATCACGCCTTTTTTTGTTGCACTGTTACACAATCTTTTCAGAACCTCTAAATAGAAAGCTTCATTAACAGTCTGACCTGGGGACTCGAACTCCAACCAAATGCACTGCGAGTCGCGATTTTCATCATCTATTCGGGAAGTTGGCGGACCTCCAGAACAAGGTTTGTCATCAGCTGACATTGCACCTTTTTTGAAACCAGAAAACCACTCATACACTTGAGGTTTTCCTGAGCAGGAAACAAAATTTCACAGCTGCATACTGTTCTTTTAAATCTGCCATCACAAAAAAACAAGGTTCTAGTGAAACTACTTTTACAAAAAAATTAGCTGTGACGGGAGAGAACCTTCCCAGGCTGGGTGCACTAACAGCGCGCGCTAATGCTCGCCTAGTGAGAAAAAAAAGCAGAGACTTTTCTGTTTCGGGGGGGTACCCCTTCGTAGTTTTTTTCATGAATTTTTCAAACCCCTTGTTTTGTTTGTAATTTTATTGGGGGCTCTTATAATGTTCCATATGTCAGTTGTATCGAGCATATTTGTACATATGTTGCCATCATCATTTCCAAAACATTTCCTACTCGAGCCCTTGATATAAGCTCTTTTCCCTTCCCTCCCCCCCCTTGTGCATCCTTGATCAATTATATATTGTCGTTATTATTTTGTATCTTACATTGCCCGTTGTTTCCCTTCATGCACATTTTGGTTATTTGTCCCCAACTTTATGATGGGTTCCCTTTGCTTCCCCTTTCTCCTGAAAACCCCTTGTATATAAGAAATAATTACTGAATCATTTGTACATATATGATTAACTTTTTTTCATGGTATTTTCTTTATTTATTAAATACTTTCATTGGGGCCTCTTACAGCTCTTATCACAATCCATATATTCATCCATTGTGTCAAACACATTTGTACATATATTGCCATCATTTTCAAAGCATTTTCTTTCTACTTGAGCCCTTGATATCAATTTTTCCCTGCCTCATGAACCCTTGATAAATTATAAATTATTATTTTCATATCTTACATCATCTGCTGTCTCCCTTTACCCACTTTTCTGTTGTTCATCCCCCTGGGAGGGGGTTATATGTCAATCCTTGTGATCGGTTCCCCCTTTTTCCCCCACTTTCCTCTTCCCCTCCTGGTATCTCTATTCTCATTTTTGGTCCTCAGGGGGTTATCTGATTTGGATTCCCTGTGTTGAGGGTTCTGATCTGTACCCATGTACATATTCTGGTCTAGTCAGATGTGTAAAGTAGAATTGAGGTCATGATAGTGAGGGGGCAGGGAGGAGAAGCATTAAAGAACTAGAGGAAAGTTGTATGTTTCATTGGTGCTTTACTGCACCCTGACTGGCTCATCTTTTCCTTGTGACCCTTCTGTAAAGGAATGTCCAATTGTCTACAGATGAGTCTCTACTCGGCACCTTCCCCCCATTCACATTGGTATAATTTTTTTGTTCTTGGTCTTCTATGCCTGATACCTGATCCCATCCACACCTCATGATCACACAAGCTGCTGTGCTTCTTCCATGTCAGCTTTGTTGTTTCTCAGCTACATGGCTACTGTTTATCTTCAAGTCTTTAAGACCCCAGATGCTTAACTTTTTAAGAAACTATTTCCAAAGCAGTTGTTCTACTTTACATTCCTACCAGCAATTATGCAATAATTCCAAGTGCCCCATATCCACACCAACTGTTGGTATGATTTTTAAATTTTAGCCATTCTCGTAGGTCTATAAAAACTCACACCAAACTCACTGCCCTCGGATCAGTTCAGACTCATCGCAACCGCCTGTGAGTTTCCAAGACAGTGACTGTTGATGGAGGAGAACGCCTGGTCCTCCTCCCACAGAGCTGCTGGTGGCTTCGAACCGGCTGGCCACGCAGATGGCAGCCAAACCACCAGGGCTCCCTACATACATAGGGCTTAAAAGGGACAGTGATATCTTGTGGGTTTTGCATTTCCCTAATGAATAATGATGTTGGGCATCTTCTCTGGTACTTACTTGTTTTCTCTGGAGTAATGCCTGCTCAAATCTTTTGTTCATTTGTCCCTTTGTTTGTTGATAATAATTACTATTGAGCTATTGCTGAGTTTTTGATACACTCCGGAAGCAAATCCTTCATCAGCTATGTGATTTGAGGTCTTTTCTTACAGCGGAAAGCTTACCTTTTCTTTCTTGTAACAATGTTTACAGAAGAGCAGAAGTTATTTATTTTTATTTTTATCTATTTTTCTTATAGGGATCATACCTAGGAGTTTTAGTTTTAAGTCTTCTTCCCTTTAGGTCCATGATCCATTTTGAGTTAATTTTTGCATATAAATTTTACAATTTTTGAATTAGTTAAAAGTCAGGTTCATGGAAGCAAGGGGGAGGGCGGAGTGGAGACCCAAAGCCCATCTGTAAACAGTTGGACATCCCTTCACAGAAGGGTCACAAGGAAAGGATGAGCCAGAGCCAGCCAGGGTGCAGCACAGCACTGACAAAACACACAACTTTCCTCTAGCTCTTTAATGCTTCACACACACACACACACACACACACACACACACATTTCTCATGACCCCAGTTCTGTCTCACAAATCCAGCTACACCAGAGCATGCACACTGGTACAGATAAGAGCTCTCAGCATAGGGAATCCAGGACAGATAAATTCCCCAGGACCAATAATGAGATTAGAGATACCAGGAGGGTAGGGGGGATGTGGGGGGGGGAGGGGGAACCAATCACAATGATCAGCATATACCCCCTGCCTCCAAGAGGGCGAACAACAGGAAAATGGGTGAAGGGGGACAGTGGTCAGTGTAATATATGAAAATAATAATAATTTTTAAATTATCAAGGGTTCTTGAGGGAAAGAGGGAGGGAAGAGGAGGGACAGGGAGTGGGGGGAATGAGGAGCTGATACCAAGGGCTCAAGTAGAAAGAAAATGTTTATAAAAGGCTGATGGCAACATATGTAAAATGTGCTTGACACAATGGATGTATGGATTGTGAGAAGAGCTGTAAGGGCCCACAATGAAATGATTTTTTTTAAGTGATCCTTTTGCCATTGGGTCCTATTTACCAACCTGCGTTAACTAAAATATTTAATCTATAGAAACTCCTCTTGATAAAAATAATTTAACTTATTGGCAGCTTTGATCAAATTATAATTGACCATGGACACATGAGTCTATCCTGGGCTCTCTGTTCTGTCACTGTTCTGCGTGTCTGTCTTGACACTGCCTTGATGACGGCAGGAGGATGGAATTCTGAAGAGGCCAGAGCTTCCTTCCTGGCTCTTCTGGGTCTGAGCTGCCATAGAAATGCCCATGGTGTAGATAGCAGCACACAGCCGCCACATGACGACACACGGCAGCAAGGGGCAAACTCTAGTTTACATGAATTAGATTCCTTATGCTAAGTTCTCAACAGAAGCAAAACCAGAATTTTATATCCAGAAAGTGGGTCACTGTTTCAGGAGGTATCAGTCCACCCTAATCTAACCACAGTTTTTTATTTTAGGAGATTTTTTTGGTGGATTGAAAATTTGAGGTGGAATTTGTTGTGCCGGTTGTGGTTTAGTGCATGAAAGATGTTGCTGGGTTGTGTTCTGGTTTACATGGGAAGAAATGAAAAGCATGAGCATAAACGAGTCAAAACCTACTGCTACAAAAATCACATAAACCTTTATGTGATAAAAATATCAAAAATGTGAAGCTCTTGCGTCTCAGCATGTGCCGCTGAAGGTGGTGGTCAGCCCTTCTCTCTACCCCTCCCCAAAGAAGCCTGAGCTCTCCCATTTAAACCATATCAAAAGGCAGCTTGGGCATCCTCAAGGGACTCACCTTGTGTTTGTTTTAAACATTCTTTATGTTTTGAGAACAAAACTAAGTGTGAAGGGGCAAGGTAAGGGCTACAGGGTGGATGGGGTAAGATTGAGCAACTGAATGCTCATTGGCCAGCCCTGAGTGCTCCTGACACGCGAGCAGGCACATTGCTGTGATGAAAACAGGTGCCTCAGTGCACCGCCTGGCCTTTGTCTCACCAGTGCAGTGTTCGATTTTCTTAAAACGTGTTTCGTACTAAATAAACCCCCACGATCAGCCTGCTCCATGAGAAGATCTACTAGGATAACCCCTTGGGGATCCAAGCAAACAGCTGCCATACCCTTCCAAACTGACCTCTCTGCTTTGAATTTAATTAGCCCAGCAAATCCCCTTCAGAAGCCACTGTTTTGATTGATTGTTTTCTTAGAGAACTTGTCCACTGCTATCCACTGACCACAAAGACTTTGTAAACACGTTTTGGTGGAATAAACCCATGCATGTATGAACTAGACACCCAGTAGCAGTATTTTTTACTTATCCTTATACAACCATGATACTTTCAGACACACATCAAAGCACTGTTAATGCTGTATTGTGTTAAAGATGTTTTAATGTACCTAGAAGTGTTCCTTTACTTTCTTATGCATGAACTATGTAATATATAAATAAGTATATAATACTTGCAATTATATAAAGAGGGCTTTCTACTCGCATATCGATTTACAGTCTTGGAAACCATCAGGGACAGTTGTACCCTGCCTTACAGGGTTGCTATGAGTTGGCATCAATTTGATGGCAGTGACTGAGTAATATATATACACATTTGATAAACTGACATTATATATAACTTGCATGCAACTATTTTATTTGCAGTTTTGATTTAAAAACAGATAGAACTCCTGTGTAATTCGGGGATGGCCTGTGTTGGAAAGTTGTCCTAAAACCCTACTCGGCCTTGCCATGCACATCTTACTTGTGCCCAGCTGTGTGTTCATCAGAGGCCCTAAGTGAATTCCAAACATTAGCTCAGCGCCCAGGCGCAGGAACCAGGATGCTGCTGCTGTGGCTGTGCACCAAGCTGAGAGCGCTGTGCCAGCGCTGAGGAACTGGCTGCCTTTGGCTAGAGGCCGGCAGGAGAAGGGAGCTGCTGCAGGTTCCACAAGGCAGTGATGGGCCTGCTTGCTATCTGGTTGTGGGTCGTGGCCTGAGTGAAAAACAACAGAATGAAATTCCTTTTTCATGGGAATTCCTAACCATTTCCTTTTGATCTAACCCCTAGGAACAAGGGAAGGGATTCTTTCCAGGTGAGGAAATGGAGGTTCTAAGAGAAGTAACTAACTTGCCAGCTAAGTGGCAGAACCTAATTCTCACTCATATTCCGACCTCTGTGGCCAAGCTCTCACCTCTAGAGCAGGGCAAATGCAAAGGGAGCAGGTCCTTGGCAGACAGAGCATGTAGCCAGGTGTCCAGGAGCACCTCTGCTTGAGCCACACGGTCCCCATTCAAAGTACCTGTATCGAAGCAAATGTGTGTCTTCTCCAGTAGCCCTCTTGCCTGCTCTGGCATCTTGTCATCCTCGCAGGGCCCCATATTGTGTTGGTGCGTGAAGTGCTCTAGATCTGAGAAAAGCAAGGGATCTGCTGAGCACAAGACCCCTCAGAGATGATCTGGTGCCCTAGTGCTTCCCAAAATGCATGATGCCACCCCTTGGGGGGCACTGGACTGATCCAGGGGGCTGCAAAAACAGAAACCTATACTTTATCCTGGATTCTGGGGTGTAGGAAAAACCTTTTTAATTACCAGAGGAGCGCTGAGTAAGTTTGTTTCTTTCTGAAAAGGGGGCAGTAGGCCAAATAAATTTGGGAAGCTATATTCTCTGATCTAAGAGGAAAAGTCTCTAAGGAAACAAAGCTGAGAAAGTGGCAGGGAGCTTCACTAGGTCCCTTAGCGGGAGCCACCGCCATGAATGGTACACAGGCCACCTGGGTCCCAGCCGAGGGCCTCCTCCCTCTGCTCTGTTGCTGCTCACTCCACTCTACAGAACTCCCCAGCAGGTACCTGACACAGGCTTCCCAGGCCACACTAACTCCAGTTTGTTTTCCAGGTGACACCTTTGTCCTGGGGAATAGTCTGGCCCGGTCGCTAGAGCCACACTCCGATCCAATGGACTCTGCCTTGAATCCCAACAACCTTGTTGTCAGCACCTCCCAAAATCTTCGCGCCTCTGGGTACCGGTCCTTGCTTCCATCCTGCGGCCTCCCACAAGGCACAGCCTCAGCTGTGCGTAGGCTATGTTCTAGGGGTAAGTGTCCACAGACTCTGGGCCTTCTTCATTCTCTCCTCCCGTTCCTGAGCTTCCAGACTCACCGTCACCGAGTCAGGACTGATGCATAGTGATCCTGTAGGTCAGGGGACAGCTAACTGCCCCTGCGGGTTTCTGAAACTTTGAATCTTTACAGAAGTAGACGGCCTCGTCTTGCTCTCATGGAGCACTTGGTGGGTTTAAATCACTGACCTTGTGGCTAGCAGCTCCGTGCATAGCCCGCTCTGCTGCCAGAGCTCCACTCCTGAGCTTCCAGAGGCCCTGATTCTGCAACTCCCTGCCTGGTGGCACATCGAGAAGCTGAACATATTCCTGACCAGCCATCTGGAGTTCATTAGAAATCCGGGTAACTTGAGAATGATGGAAACTAATAACCAAGGACACAAAGCCAGGGGCCAGGAAAGGATCCATGCATTCATTCGTCAGTCACTTACTTGGAAGCCATATATGTTGGGCATATATGACTTGTGTTTTGTGGACTGTGCACAGGCATTTGACTGTGCGGATCTTAGACTATGTATCACATTGAAAAGAATCAAAATTCCTGAACACTTCATTGTGCTCCTACAGAACCAATGCATAAACCACGAGGCAGAAGCCTGCATGGTTGAAAATCAGGAACGGTGTGAATCGGGGTTATATCCTCTCTCCATACTTATTTTGTATCCTGAGAAAATAATTGAGACAGCTGGACTATACAAAGAAGAATGCAGCATCAAGACTTGGAGAAGGTTCATTAGCAAGCTGCAGTATGCAGATGGCGCAGCCTTGCTTCCTGAAAGGCAAGGGCGTGAAGCGCTTGCTGATGAAGATGACGAACTGCAGCCTTCAGTCTGGATTGCAGCTCAGTGTGAAGAAGACGAAAGCCCTCACCGCTGGGCCCCTAGGCAGCATCACGGAGGAAAGATTGAAGTTGCCAAGAATTTATTTTACTTGAATCCACAATCAATGCCCATTGAAACATCAGTCAGGAAATCAGGTGACGTATTACGTGGAGCAAATCTGCTGCACAACACCGCTTTAAAGTGTTAAAGAACAGAGATGTCATTTTCTTGAGAACCAAGGGGCTTCCTACCCAACTGTGGCATTTCTAAGCACCTCATATGCATATGAAAACTGGTAAATGAATCAGGAAGACCCAGAGGAATCGATGCATCTGAATTATGGTGCTGGCTTAGAAGAACCTGGGATACTGTCCACCACTTTTTCCTCCCTACTTCGTAGGCTCTAAGCCTAGCTGCCAGGGCCTCTCTAGAAATGGTCCCCAGAACTAATCAGCTCCCACTGAACACAAATATCCCGTACCCATTATTCCCTGTCTCAGGCCCTGTTTGAATCACAGCCTCAACTTCAACTTTCCTCTGACCATTTCCAAAAACCAGGTGTACCCGGAAGGAACAAAGATTTGAGTTAAGGTAGTCTAGGCTCTGTAGACCCTTTGTGGGAAGACTGCTCCCTCCTTAGGCTAGCTCGGGTCCAACTGCTCATGCACTAGCACCACTGCGACCACCCCCTCTAGGCCATGGGGGCAAGGCAAGGAGAACAGTGGGGACTAGAGTCCCCGCCACTATGGGGGGTGCTCTTCTGTCCTGCAGGGTCGGACCGATACCTGGAAAATCGGGATGCCTCTCGACTGAGTGGTCGGGACCCCTCCTCGTGGACAGTAGAGGATGTGATGCAGTTTGTTCGAGAAGCTGACCCTCAACTTGGACCCCACGCTGACCTCTTTCGCAAACATGTAGGTGCTCCTCTCTGGCTTCTCCCCTAGACCCTGGAAGTCTTGTTTCTCTGACTTGTAAACTCTTAAAGAGTACAGGCTAAATATTGATCATTCTAGATTCCTGGTGTCACTGGCACAGATGGCACCATAACAATCTGTCCTCTCAGAGCCATTGGACAGCCTGGCTCTGGGCTTCCAGTCCAGGATCTGATTCTGCCGCATTCTGACAGGCCAGGGGCTCAGTCCCAGGGTCAGGATTCGCCTCTCTTCCCAGGAACTCATGTACTTGCATCTGCTCACCTTCACTGGGCCTCCCCAGCCTGGCAGGGCTGTGTTCTTGTGGCTGGTCCTGATTTTCATGTGGGATATGAGATTTCTCTAGTCAAGAGAACCAGGGGCCTCAGCATAAGACAGGGAGTCCCTTTTGAAGTGTCCCAAGCCTCCAGCCTCACTGGAGCCCTCTGCAAGCCTCCACCACCTTTGATTCCAGGACCATTTCTCACCTCCTGCTGTGGCCACACCTGGCTGGGGCTCAAACCCACGCCCTCCCGGCCCCTCTTGAGTGCTCCACTCGCTCTCTGGTCATTGATCCTTTCATTTGCTCCCATCACTTAGGCTGGAGGGTGCCCTTAGATGAGGCTTGAGCTGCCATAGCTGCTCAGTAAAGGGCTTCTTTATGCCCAGCTCCCAGAGAGAGGTCTGCTGCTCAGGGAATGGTGAGGCCCAGGGTCACTGGTGAAGGTCAGTATAGAAGCTGTGCTGAGTGGCCGGTACTCAGACTGCAGAGAGAGGCGGGTGGAGAAACTACCTCTTGGGAAGCATAGGACTAGCCCGAGTGGGGCTCCGAATCACATGTTTGAAAGGGGAGAGTTGGTGGAGAAAACAGGGCACGGAGATGGGTGGGCTTCAGTGTCACAGCAGATTGGTTGGACTTGGTGTCGTTGGTACTTCCCTGGGTGCCCTTACTTAACCAGAAACCTGGGGTGGTCACACCAACCAGGTCTCTGATGGCAAACACCTCCCTGTCCCATACCCTCCCCACCCCCAGGAGATCGACGGCAAAGCCCTGCTTCTGCTGCGCAGTGACATGATCATGAAGTACATGGGGCTGAAGCTGGGGCCTGCGCTCAAGCTCTCATACCACATTGACCGGCTGAAGCAGGGCAAGTTCTGAAAAAGGAGGTGCACCCCAGACAGACAGGGTGCTCATCCACTGTGATGGAGGGCAGTCCACTCACTTCCGGGCACCGCAGGGATTCTGAGCCTCCTCAGGACTCCAGGAGGCTGTGCAGAACCACCGCTGCCACCCTCCTGCCATGATGTGTCCTTCTGTGAAGGGCTGGAGGGGAGAGTGTGGGGGCTGGGGCTGGTGCTGCTCTTCCCCTCAGCCCTGCCTCAGCTCTGAGGGGCCCTGTATGCATTCTCCAGTCCGGGCAGCCTCTCACCGGGGTCTGCACTGGTCACCTCCCAAGGAGCCAACTCGGGGGCCTTGGAAAACAGGGTCTTGAATTGGCATGGGGCTCAATTCCCTCACCCCCTACTAAGCCTAGTGTGGCACCCCATGCCCTACAGCTCCTGTCTTCTCCCCACCAGCTCCCCAGACTTCAAACTGATGGTGCAAACCCTCTACTTTAAAGACAAAAAAAAAAATCTTACAGTTAATTTATTGTCTCTGGCACTTGAGAAAGCCCTCCAGCTGATACTCCCTCCGGTCTTGGAGCCTAGGTTTCAAGAGACAGGAGAATGGCTGCCCTGGCCCAGAGAGACGCTCTCCAGATGGGCCTGGCCCTTTTCAGAAAACACTACCCTAGGGCCTCTGGGGGTGGACCACATGCCTCAGCGAAGGGAGGAGGGGGTGCAGTCCCCTTCCCCTCTCTTCCCTGCAGGGCTCTTCACAGCTCCCAACCTCACCTGTGGGAATGGAGGAATGGAGGCCCCTTCTCACCCTCTGCCCCTCTGCCAGCTCCTTGCCTTGACCAGAACTGCTACCACAAGAGTGAGCCCAGTGATTTTAGGCCAAGAAAGCCCTAATGTGGATGGGAGGGAGGGGTCTCCAGTCTGGGGGCTTGCTCCACCCTTTCCGCTGTTCATTTGCTTCCTTTGTAAGCAAATCAACAGCAAGCTACCCTGCCACCATCTGAACTTATTTTATGCCGATTTGTTTATAAATAAAAATCATTATAGATAACACTGTCTTTTTAATCCTTGACAACCTCTCAACTCTTTGCCTCCAATGGGCAAGTCACTTACTTTCTCGAGGTCTTTGTTTTCTCATATATAAAATGAGAAGTTTGGACAAGATGATCCTCCAGTAAGTGTTCTCCAGATTCCAGCCACCCTGAAAGAACAGGCTGCCTGCATGGGTATGGCAGTATTAGGGTGCAGTGTGTACCCCGAAGGATTTCACATTGGTGAAACCTCAAGAATGGTGAGCACAGTGGCTGCAGGAAGCTAGAGCAGATAGGTCAGCTCCACAAGGGGCTGCCTTGGCTGGACTCATAGTCCTCCCCATAGGATGAAGAGGGATGCAGGCTGGTCAAGTGAGGCTAGCACTGAGCTGGGACCGGATTGCAAGTCTTGCGCCGCCCTCTCGGTTTATAATGGGGCATAGGGATCATGCAGGGCGGTGCAGTACAACCTGATAGTAAACAGAGCTAACACTTCTGTAACAGTGTTTGCCAGATGAACTGTGATACATGAATTATCTTCACCTTTACAACAAGTCCATTTAAAAGATGGGGAAATTGAAGCTTAGGTAGATAGCCCAGAAGTTCTAAAGTCAAAAAATCCGACCCCCAGACCAAGCCCAGGGTTCTGGCCCTTATTTAGACCCAACGGGCCGTGAAGGGTTTAGCTGAAGAGTTTCTTGAGGGTCCTGCTGGCTTGACCAGTGACTGGTTTGTTGTGCGAAATGAACTTGTAAGGTCTGGTTCCATTGGCCATGTGCAGTTCTAACCATGGTCACTGTGACACGGTCAGGGGCAGAGCTGCCAAGCCAGAGCAGACCTGGGCCCGCAGATGTGTGTTCCCTCAGGGCGCTCCCAAAGGGAGTTGAACTGACAGTAGACTTTTTACACACAAAGCTCAAATGGGGCATGCCTTCTTGCCTGGTAGGGTCCAGACACTCCTCTGGCCACTCAGCTTCTTGCAGCCTTCCAACCCCAACGTTTCTTCAAGTCCTTGAATCTGGTCCTGCCGCCATGTTCCAGGGAAGCCCCACAGCCGCAACCTTTCAACCCAGAGACAATTGCAACCAGGCACCCGAGCTGTGCCTTTCTGCCTCTGCTACCCAAGTTCCTAAAATGCTCCTGGAGACCAGCAGCCCGAAGTGCCCAGTGTGCAGCTCCCCAGCCAGAACCACTCCACTGTCAGGTGCCTGGGGGGAATGGGGACAGCACTCCCCAAGGGAAGTCGTGGTGTACCGGCGGTGGGGGTGGTGGTGGAGTGTCTCACCCAGTGACCTGGGTCCCAGGAACACGAAGGCCGTGTCTGAACACACAGCTCCCCTGCTGTCCTCGTCCTCAGCCCAAGCCCCAGACAGACCCTCCTCCCTATCATGGCTTCCTTCACAAGGGACACTGGTGAGGAGCGGAGATGAGCAGAGACATTTCACCAGCAGCCTCTGCCTCATCTTGGGCCCCACACATTCACAGACAACACAGCAGAGCAAACCCCCTGCCTTCACGTCAGCTTGCTCACAGCCACCCTGGAAGACCGAGCTGACGGGCCCTGGGGCCCCCACTGCAACTCGTTACTGGAGTAGAAAGCTTCCTCTTCCTTCGGCAGAGCGGCCAATAGCTCGGACTGCTGACCTTGTGGTTAGCAGCCTAACTTGTAATCCACTGTACTCATTCACATAAAAGAACCCTCAAATTCAAGCCTTTTTTTTTTAACCTCAAATAAGTGGGGTTTGTAACCTAGTGAGAGGACTGAAGGGCTGCCTGCACGGACGTCAGTCACGGTTGGCCTCCCAGCACTGTTACAAACCTGAGGGGCAGAAATCACCCCGCTCCACTGCAGGACATTCCCAAACTCAGATTTGTTTATAGATGTATTTAGTGCTTACCGTGAAAGGCCATTTTTATCCTCCGTCACCTCCTGCGCACACACACACACACACACACACAACGCTGAGCTGATGTCCAGCCCACATCAAGTTGTCAGAGATCCCAGAGAACGTAGTAGAACGGAATTTCCAGTAAAAGTAGGGAGAGTTTTGGCACTTAAAGCAAGTTGTGAGATCTCAGGCAGAACAGCTGCCGGACAGCAAGGAGAAAAAGGGCCTGGTTATTTATGATCACGCATGTCCGTCAGCATCTTCTCCTGACCAGCCATCTGCTTTCAGTACCACTCCCGTGATGTCCCGGTCTCACTCAGGGCCCAGGCCTCAGTTGTATGAGAGGATGCCGGTCAAGCAGGGTGTGGGGGAGGGGAGGGCCTTGGTGCTAGGGGCTGAGGTGCATTTCTCAGAGCTGTGGCTGCAGAGATGACACAGAGCTGAGGGGCGAGGTGACGGTGCCATACTGGGAAATGAGTGGCTCCCAGCCCGTGAGTGCCACTAACACCTGGTATGCGGCTTTGCACACGCAGAAGAGCAAGAGATGGCATCTGTCCCTTCCGCCCCTTTGTGAGCAGGATAGCTGCTCCTTTCCCTCGGCTAAGCCCAGCCCCCAGCCCTTCCGACTGCAGGCCTTTGGCCTGCCCAGGTGGTCTCCCACTTCTGCCCAGTGCTGTGAGCTCTGCCCAGCCACCTCCCACCTGCCTGTTTGAGCTGCTGTGCCCAAGAGTAGGTCAGATGATCACGGAAACCTCCACTCAACGCAAAGTGCAAAGCTACTGTCTCGTGACTTTAACTGGGGGTAGTTTCCTCGGGCAAAAAATTCTGTTTTCTGTTTTCTAAAAACTTGTTCGTATTAAGTCCAATGGCATCCTGTGTCCTTTAAGAATATCTGGTGACTCATCCCTTGGGAATCCCCCAAACAACAGAGCTCTCAGCACTGAACTGTTAAGTAGTTTTATTGCCATATGATTCCCTGATCTTACTCTGCGATGAATGTAACTGAGTCCAGCAGATCCCCCAGAAGCCAGTGGTCATTGGACTTTGTTTTGAAGGCTGAGACAAGAGTTTTGAGAGGAGGTGTCTGTAGCCACCCCAATCACGGGGCGTGTTTAAATACAGTTTGTTTGGCATAAACATGTATGGACTGGATGGTTTTTCTTTTTCACGTTTCGTCATACAGTTAACACAAGGCTGGAGGGACAGGGGACAGGAAAGCTTAACCGGCTCTCAGATGTCACTGTACCAGCAAAGCCATGGCCCCTCTGGAGGTCCCCCCTGCTGGCAGTTCTCAAAGCTTCTATGGGCCTTGGGCTCTTCCTTACGCCCCAAATTGGTCTCCCGTCTACCAAGTTCCCCATGCAGGGGTCTCCCTCTGTTTCTAAGGGAGGCAAGATTCAGGGCCATCTTCACAATGGCAGCCGCTAAGATGGCAGCCTTCTCCAGGAGATGTCAGGCCACCTGGCCCCGGACTCGCTTCCGCCCACATCAGGCCTCCCAGAAGCCTGCTACCACACATCTGCAGAATGAATCCCACCTGCCAAAAGGTCTTCCCCCAAGGACAGATTTCTGCATGTTGAAGGCTCAGGTGTCACTCCTCTTGGTTCCTGTCAAACAGCAGGTGACAACCCTGCCCTTCAAGAGAGATGGCAGTGCTTGACCTAATTCTCCGGGATCTTCTGGACAGCGCCCTGTGTCCAGGGGCAGAGGAGGGCTGGGGCCAGGGCCCCGTGCATTCAGATTCATCCTGGGCACCCTTGGATGGGTGACTGACGAAAGGGGCGCTGCTGGACTCCGGATCGAGCACCATCAGGTGAGAGGGAGAGCTGCGAGACATGGCAGGTGGAGCAAGTATGTCTTCAGCCCTGCGCTCCCTGGAGCAGCCAGGCTTGGTGGGCAGTATGTAGGGAGCTGAGTCTGCCCAGGCAAGCTGGGGGAGGGGAGTTGCTGGCAGTCCCCCAGCTGGCCTGCCCGCGGGTGGCCTGGAAAGCACTGCTGCCCTGTGTGAGATCACAGAGAACAGGCCCCGCCCATCTCCTCAGCCAAAGTCTCCGAGGATGGGCCCCCGCGCCCTGGGTGCTGCTAGCCAGGTGAAAGGGTGCTGCTAGCCAGGTGAAAGGGTGCGGTGGGATTTCAAGCTAGTGCTTCCAGGGAGCCTCGAGGATAAAAAGGCCACAGGCCTCCCTTCCTCTCCTCTTGCTGGCCCCCAATACTCACACCCGGCCATGGTGGCCCCAGGCCCGGAGGGTCGAGATTAGATCTGAAAAGGTGCAGGCTCATGGGAGCTGCCACCCCAGTGGGAGGCTGGATGTGGGCGCTAGTCGGGGGTGGACTGTGAGTGCAAAGAGCAGGAGCTGGGCCAGGGGTCAGGGCCGGCTCGGACCCTTCTCATGCTCACAATAGAGGCTTCCATTCCCACTCGGCAACCCTCTGGCAGAACGGAACTGCCCATAGAGTTTTCTGGGCTATAAACATCGTGATCCGCAGTTCAAAACCACCAGCTGCTGCTCGGGAGAATGACGGGTCTTTCGAGTCCCAGAAACACACTCGCGGAAGCTCACTGGGGCAGTTCTACCATGTCCGATGAGGTCACTGTGAGTTGCAAGCAACTCGGTGGCAGTGAGTTTGGGTGTTGTGTTGTTTTCTGGTCATCGGCATGGAAGCAGATTGCCAGGGGAGCCAACTAGCAATCGTTCAACAGGGCTCCGAACCTCCTAGAATTCTATGTGCCGTGGGCTTCTGAAAGTTCCTGGATAAATTCCATTAGCTTTTAATTCCATTTTTCCAACAACTTTTTGAAGCCCCCTAAGATATGTGCGTAAGTCTGAGGGAGGCAACCATAGGGCTGCGTGTTTCGAAGCCTCCGTGGGCCTTGGGCTAGGCTGTAGACCAGCCAGAGAAGCTCTGCCACAGGGCTCTGGCCAAGCCTCCTCTAGAAGAAAGCCCTGTTTAAAAGGTTTCCCTGGTGCCTGGAGGCAGCAGTGGGCTTTAGGTGGGCAGGAAATATTGGGGGCACCGAGCCAAGTGAACCTGGGGAGAGGGCAGGCTGGGAGCGGAGTAAGGGTCCCTGGGACTCTTGAGAGAATTACAAATGGCTCCAGAGACATGAGTCTGGTCCTCTCAAACTCAGGTCCCTCCCCTGTGGGCTGCAGTTTTCCCATCTGTGGAACGGAGGGGCAAGACCACCAGCCAGCTCTGCATGACTCTCTCCTTCTGTCCTAGGCCCCGGGTAGGTGACCAGCCCTTTCCTGCTGGCCCTGAGATCCCCCCCTTGCTCCATGGCCCTGCCCAGCTCCTAACCTCCTCGGAGCCTCCCAGGAGCCTTGACAATTCCTGAGTTTACCCAGGGCCCAGAGCCCCAGGAGGAGCTACCCGCTGTGAGCAGTCTCAGAATGGCTTCCAGAGGACGCCAAGAGGAGACCCCAGAATTACCTGTGCTGGAGCTTCCCACAGAGCCCACCGTCGAACCGCCACTGGGGACAGGTGCTGCCCCTGAGGGAGCCCCCGCTGTGCACACACTCTGCATGAGCAACCTGAACCCCCAGTTCTCCGTGCCCGTGCTCACCTGCTTGCTGCGGGACACGCTGGAGCGGCTCGAGGTGCCAGTGGCTCGGAAGGACATCCAAGTGGTGAGGCGGCCTCGCAAGGCCTATGCGGTGGTGCAGGTGGCCGCCCCTGAGGCTGCCCTGGCCACACTGCCCTCGCGCCTGCAGGCGGCTGCAAAGGAGCACCAGATCATCAAGGAGCTGGCCGCCCGAGGGAAGGAGCTGGTGGTGAGGGAGGGCCGGCAGCCCCCCCTCGGCAAAGAGGTGAGCGGCTCCCCACAGGCACAGGCCCTAGGAGAGGCCTGGGTGCTAATGGCTGGGCCTGGGTGGGGGTGGAGGGGTGTCTTGGAGGAGCTGGGGGCCCTTCTGTTGGGGGCTGCTACTGAAGCTGATGGGATAGATGTCCACCCAGAGGGTCGCTGCCCTTGACAATTGACCTCCAGTCTTAAAGCACATGTGAAGTGGTCCCTGGGTGCCCTTGTCCCTGGGTCCCTTTGCAGCCCCACCACTAGGTCCCAAGTTTCTCCTGGGTACCACTTCACTTATTCAGTGGACAAACAGGCTCCAGGCAGTGAAACCAAAATGAAACTGCCCCCCAGCGATGCTGACCGCAAGGTCTGGGGGTGAAGGGGGTGAACAGCACCACTGTCAGGTGGCTGCTTCGTGCTGGACGGGGGCCAGGAGGCAGGGAAAGGAAGGGCAGGCCCTCAGAGGGGAAGGGCATTCCGGACAGAAGGACACTGTTCTTGCAGAAGAACAGTCCGTCCCTTTGGCAGAAGGGCAGGCCATTAGGTGTGCGCAGAGCTCACGGCCAAGACTAAAGGGGGAGGGAGGAAAACAGCTGGAGCAGGCCAAGTGGGTGGGAAAGGCTAACTGGGTGAGCACGGTTGGGGGCAGGACAGTCACCTGGCTGTGGTTGTGGTGGGCCCCTCCCAGGGCCAGGTTCCCCCTCTGAGAGTGCTGGGAGAGCCATGGTGTTTAAACTGCTGCAGAACCGACCAGCCCCTGGCGGCCTGTGTTTGAGTGTTCTCTCCGGTGCCTAAGAACACACTGGCCTCTGGGGAAACTGCAGGCCAGTGAGGAGCCCTGGGCCCTGAGTCTGTTAGGGAGGCCTGCAGGCGGCTGCAGAGGGGAGTGGCTTAATCCGACTTGCATTTGGGAAGGGGGTGGGGTGGAGCTCCTACCCCTATGGTACAGCTATTGGGCCACGGGTGTCGGGCTCACAGCCAGGGAGAAGTCCCCATCGCCTAGCCCCTGGAGGGCCATCCCAGCAGAGGGAGGGTTTGGCTAAGCGGAGACGGGCCCTCCGGCATTGGCTGGTGGGAGTGAGCACTAGGGGGGCACCTGTGGGGACACCCCGGGAAGAACTGGAGGCGGGGGTGGGGGGTCGACTCTAGCAGACTGACTCTCCCTCCCGTGAGCACGCAGGGCATGGACTCTAGTCGGCCACGCTCTTGGCAGGAGGAAGACGGCGGCCCGAGCCCTGGTCCCAGCCCCGGTCCCAGCCCGAGTCCCAGCGCCAGCCCGGACCGCAGCGGGGAGAGGGCGGGCTGCAGCGCGAAGCCGCTGGTCAGCCGGCCCCGGACGGCCCCCCGGGGGCCGCGCGAAGGCCATCCCCAGCCCTGCGGCACGCGCTCGGACAGCGCCATCGTGCGCCAGGAGGTCCTGGGCCAGGAGCGGCTCTTCCAGGGCGCCTTCCTGGGCAGCGAGACGCGCAACGTGGAGTTCAAGCGCGGCAGCGGCGAGTACCTGAGCCTGGCGCTCAAGCACCACGTGCGCCGCTACGTGTGCGCCTTCCTCAACAGCGAGGGCGGCAATCTGTTCGTGGGCGTCGAGGACAGCGGGCTGGTGCGGGGCATCCGCTGCAGCCACCACGACGAGGACCGCGTGCGCCTGCTGGTGGACTCCATCCTGCAGGGCTTCAAGCCGCAGGTCTTCCCCGACGCCTACGCCCTCTCCTTCATCCCCGTGGTCAGCACCGTGGCCGCCAGCGGCCCCCTCAAGGTGAGCCCGCGGGGCAGCCAGGGCTGGGGTCAGTGTAAGCAATGGCCCAGGAGGCTGGGGGGTAGATGGGGGAGGAACCAGACCTGCCCAGTCCCCGCCCCCCGCCCCCAACTGGGCTCTCTAAGGCGCAGGCAAGTGAGGCACGGCAGCGAGCGGCTTCGCCCTCCGGCAGGTGATCCGCCTGAGCGTGCACGCGCCCAAGGCCCAGAGCGAGCCGCAGCTCTACGAGACCGACCAGGGGGAGGTGTTCCTGCGGCGCGACGGCAGCATCCAGGGCCCGCTGTCGGGCAGCGCCATCCAGGACTGGTGCAGGCAGGTAACAGGACGGCTCCGGGCACCGGGAGGGCCAAGCTGCTGTGTCCCCTGGGCAGCCATCAGACACGAGGGCAGGAGAAGGTAGCGTGGGATCATCCGTTACAGCCTGCCGCCACTGCCCGGTGCCTGGGGTGAGGCCGGTTGTGCTTCTATGGTACCTGGTTCACCCCTCTCCTCCCTGCGTGGGAGGGTGGGAAGGCAGGAGTGACCTGGGCAGCCGAGAGCCGTGTCCTAAGGGAAGCGTGGAGGAGAGGGGGCAGGTCCTAAGGAAAGGCCTTTGTAAGCTGGAAGCAGCACATGATGAAGCAGAGGGCGAAGTGGTGACGGAGCAGCGAGGGAAGGACTGCCTCCTTCTTGGTCCTTGGTGAGGCTTCAGAGGGCCTGGGACGCATCAGGCAACTCCCTCGAGAACAGAGCGCCCGCGGAGACCTGGCCTCCCCACCCAGCAGTTCTCATTCGGTGCCCAGTAGCTGCGAGCGGCACCCTGAGGCTCCTGCGGAGGGATGGGCATGCCTGTGCGGTCGCCATGGACACCTATTTCTCGGTGTCCCTTCAGAAATGGATGGCCGAGGTGGGCAAGCTGGAGGAGAAGGTGACGGTGCTGACAGTGGAGAGGGAGCAGCTGCAGCAGCAGCTCGGGCGGCACTGGCTCACCTCCTGCACCTGCTGTGTCCTGTGAGCCCGCCAGCCTGGCCCACCACTGCCTGCAATCTGGGCTGCGTAGCACTGACCAGGGAGGGGCGCTGCCCGGAGGTGCCTGGGAATCCTCAGCTTCCTCTCGCCCAGCAGCCCTGCACACGGGTGCTTGGACTGGCCCCCACTTCCCAGGGTTTCAGCCCCGGAGCAGACCCAGGTGTGTACAATGCTAGGAAGATGCTCTCAGCACAACCCCCACAGAACCTCCCTTCAGAAAGAACGTGGCCAGAGCCACCCTGGACTGAGCACTTAGGGGCTGCCCCTCTCCTGGCTGGGACCTAGGACTCCAGTCGGCTAGAGGCAGCCAGGGCTCTGGCATCCTCCACAGAAAGGAAGGCCGCTTAGTAACAGAGCCCTGGGGCCACAGGTCCCCTGCAACCCTCAGCCCAGGCTTGCTGGGCCCTGTGCTTGTCAATAGCCCTTAATAAACCTCATGCGCCGGGGCACATTCTCATGTTCTCCCTCGGACGCCTGGTCAGCCTGGTAGATGCAGCTGCATCTCAAGGCCTGTGTCCGTGGACCTACGCGCAGGGGCAGGCTCCAGCCCCACTTGGCCTTAGAGACTGGGCGCCTTGGGCCCCCGCTGCTCCATCTCGTCCTCAGTACCCTCACTGAGGCAGATGGTGGTGGTGTTGGCCCCACTACTGGGAAGGGCTCCTGCCTTCCCTCTGCCACCTCCCCCAGCAGTCACTTGAAACAAAAGCCCAGTGCGACCACACTTCATGATCAGCAAAGACCTAAAAGCAGCCTACACAGTCCCCCATGAACCGGCGCCCCTGACCTCCTCAGTCCCTTGCATATGCTGCACATCGTGGACCTACTTGTTCCAGTCGCTCCTGCCTCGGGGCCTCGGCACTGGCTGCCCCCCTCCCCCCTGTGCCTGCATGATTCACTTCTTCCCTTCCTAACTGCCCCTCACCCAGCACCTCCACGTCTCCCATCCTGCCTACTGCTTTTTCTCCGTAGCATGCCACCTTGTCACCGGGAGGTTTTGTCTATTTCCTCACTAGACTTCTCACCCTGGAGGGGGGACTTGGGGTCAGCTGTGTTCACTGCTATACGGATCTTCAGAAGCTAAAACTGGCACATTTCCAGAGCCATATGCCAGGCATGTGGCAGGCAGCCAGTCTGCAGAAGGAAGCAATCGCGGGCACCCTTAAGCGCTGCTGCCGAGTCCACTGCGGCTCCCAGCAGAGTAGAACTGCTCCCTCGGGGGTCTGAGGCTGTCAGTATTGAGCGGGGTGGACAGCCTCGTCTTCCCCTCACAGCCAGAGGGGGCTTGCGCTGGTCGCCTGGCCAAGGGGCCCTTATTCTTACCACTGTGCTGGACTGAGATGGCAGCGCCCTGGTGACAGGGCAGTCATCCCGCTGGCCCGGGATCCCTGAGCATGCCATGACTAAGCCTCCCGGTTTCCGGGGAGTAGAGGAAGGCACCCAGGGGACCAGCTTCAGCACGCCAGCCCTCAATTCGCCAGCGAGGTGACATCGTTCGGGCTTATCAGATGCTTGTTTTGTCTACCTTTCAAAAGGGACCCAACCCCTGCCTTGGCCTTGCTCAAGCTGGCCATAGGGACAAAATGTTTGGAAAAGTCTCACAACACTCACCTGGGGAGCAGCCTGGGGCCAAACTTGGCTTTTCAAAGGCTGCGGGGGGAACAGGCCAGCAGCTGAGCACCTCCCATGTGCCAAGCACCAAACCAGTTACAAGCCACACAGCAGGATGGGGCACTAGGACCTCAGCAGGCCTGACGTGGCCAGTCACCAGTGTCTGCCAAGTCCTGTGTTGCTTCAGGTGGGAGCCTGCCCACATTAACTGGGTGAGGGAGCTTGTGAGCGTCCCCCCACCCCCTTCCCGTAGCAGTTAACATTCAGCTGCAGCCAAGGTGGACAGGCCAGGGGGCCCCGGGCTTTGCCAGCCTGGTAGAACGATAGGGCCCTTTCTAAGAAGGGGTTGTGACTAGCCAGCACAGTGGTTTGGGCTGAGCCAGGGGCACTGCTGACCAGGCTTTCTCCGATGAGCCACGTCCAGCCGATCGCCCCGTCCCTGCAGGCTCAGCTTGTGGAAGGGTTTTTAAAAAAACACTGTCAAGACTGTCTGGTGGAACCAGAAAGAGGCCAGCTTGGTGGCAAACAAGCCACCAAGTGCCAAGACTAAGTCTGAAGGTATTGCATAACCCAAGGTGTTTTATTGAAAACCCCAGAAATGCAGGGCAGCCCCGCCTCGGGGCCTTCAGGTGGGTGAGAGTGAAAGGGAGCCCGCTTCGTTTCTGGATCCTGAGGGAAGAGGGCCCAACAGTGACAAAGCCAGGAGACCCTCCTTCCCAGCCCGTTTCCTGCCTCGCTGCAGCAAAGGCCTGCGAGTGGCACACATGGCAGTGGACTGTGCACTTGCTGAAGGAGGGATCGCGGGGCACTGGGGTGTGTTGTCAGCCCCTCACTCTTCCATCTCTAGGGAGGGTCCCGCAGACCAACCATGGAACCCCTCTGAGATCTGAGCCCCCAAGGCAGACTTCTTTGCAGAGGATGATCCTGGCTCCTAAGCAGATGTGCCCAGTGTCACCAACAGCCCACAGGGAGCACTTCTGGAAGGACTGAGAATGGCACAGGACCAGTGTTTCCTTGTATACCGGGTGGCTATGAGTCACAAGGGCTTGGTGGCACCTCAGGGCATCACTTTAGAGGGAAGGAATCATCCAGGACAGTGGCCCTTAGCCAGGCCTGTGCTCTGGGCTGGGAGAGAGCAAGCCAGTGGTTAATGCAATCAAGGATCTAACTTCAGTCAGCTGCTCCCTGGCCACGTGGGGGAGGTGCCAAGTCCCAAACTGGCCAAAGGGCAGGGCCTCCAAAAGAGCAAGGTCAAGCAACACACCTGACACCCGACTTCCATGCTGACAACCTCCATGTGAATGAAGCCTCACTGGAAAGTCCTGCTTCCTGTTAGAATCCTCTCTGAGTTTTAGGCAAACGGCTGCTCACCTGGAGGGAAGCCCAGTTAATGGCCCCCAGGCACACGCCCCACCTGGCCAGGACACCCACACAGCAAGTGAACAGCAAGCCAGGTCCTGGTTCTCCATGGTTTATTTCAGTTAGAGCGCGTACACAGGCCCAGCCCCGACACTGGGCAGGCAGCTGTGCCTACTATCACATCCCACTAAGAAAGCAGCTCTTCGCACTCCAGTCCAGCTGCACCAGTGCCGTTCTGGAAGAAAGACGGGCCCTCGAGCCAAAGCTGGCTGTCTCGAAGGGCTTTGGCGACAACTCCCCATCGGCTCTCCATAGAGCAACCCCTTGATGCAAGGAGCAGCAGGGCCAGGGGCTGGGAGTTTAACGCCACACTTCCAAGGGCAGTCCTCACCAGTCCATGCAATGGCCAAGTGACCAAGTCCCCACAGCTCAGGGCCGTGTGGAGCCTCACTGCTCCTGGTGGCACCAACGTGCTGCCAGCACTGCCACGCGCCCCTCCCCGTGCTTCCGTGCGCACACTTCATACCAGCTCTGGGATCCACCACGACAAGGCAAGGTAGTTGGCGAAAGGTGGCGCTGGGGACACTGCCAGCCCCTCCGTCGTCAGCGCCCGCAGGCTGCTCTCCTCAGGAAAAGTGAAGGCAGGGCGCCGGTGGGCCAAGTCAACACATGATGGACAGACACATCAGAGTTTCCCAAGTACCTTTCCCCATAATAAAATAATTTTAATAGAAACATAATTTAAAGGAAGAGTCAGAAGCCGAGTGTCAAATCAAAGCTGTAAACGCTATCAAGATCCGGAGGTTCTCATGAAGAGGCGTCCCTGTGCAAAACAGAACAAAGCAACCTTTCAGCCATCGTGTGACGACTGTTAAGCTGCCTGGTCAACTGAGGAAAACAGCTGGAGCCTCCCGGGAGTGCAGAAACCAGCCTTCCAGAAACCAGCCCTCAGCCCTGCCTCCGCCCCGCACCAACAGGGCAGCCGTCTGGACTCAGCTTGGCCCCTAACAGGAGCAGCACAGCAGAGGCCTGGGGAACGGAGGGAGGCTCACTCCAAGGGAGTCTGGTGGAAACAGTGCTCTGCTTCCGAGATTACGGCCCTGTAGGGTCGCTATCAGATGGAGTAAGCCGGCTGGAGCCTTGGGACAGTAGACCCCCACGGGAGGGGACCACACTCGTAAACCTGGTGTTCCCTTCAGAACGCAAGACTCCTGACCGCCCTTCCCCATCTGGTCCCTTTCGGAGCAAAGCATGGCCTTCTCCAGACAGGCACCACCCTACCAGCCCCTGTCAACAAGACACCACACAGTTCTGGTCGCGCATGCTCGGCTCGGCCCTGGCCCTGGCCCGGTGACGAACAGCATCCCAGGTCTGCCCAGTACTTGTCTGGATTTGAAGGATGGAGACTATAAGCAGCACTCAACATAGCAACTGTATTTTGTAAGCAGCATCAGGCATGAACTTGAGGCCGTGACAACCACCACAATGTCCCTCCTACCACCGCCTTCAAGATCGCCCAGGTTCATGGCCAAGGTGATGAAAGTCTAAGCCAGTTCCCGAGAGCTAAGCAGATGTCCGCCCCAACTGGGAAGTGAGGCAGCGGCTGACATCACTGAGAAAGCAGGCTGCCCAGTGCCTGCCCTCCGAAGCAGCGTGTGTGGGGCAATGTCTCTGAGGGGTCGCTACACCCCTCAGCAGGAGGCGGCAGCGGCTCACATCACTGCGTCAGCAGGTGGGGGCCATGGCCATTGCCTCTCCACTTTCAGTCTGAGATGAAGGCATGTACCCAGCCCTACCCCTCCAGGGTGTCCGGGCAGCCCCAGCATGGGGTTAGCGTCTACACAACAATACTAGGCCGCTTGGGGAGACCACTTACGTTACCAGGTTCAGTCATGATTTATTGATGGGAATTTCAATTCCGTGATTTCAGAGTCGGGGGAGCTGCTTCCACTTCGGTCACTGTAGGTGTCCCTGTAGAGTTCAGATGGCATATTCGTTATCTCCCACCAAAAACTCACACCACACCCGATTTGTACCCCAGGGGTCCTCATCTGCACATGGCAGGTCCAAATCACCCACTCCACTGAGGCTGGGGAAGGAGGCACATTCAACCTGAACTTCAGTCACAACATTCTGACCAGCAACACCGAAAGAGAACTGGTTTCCGGAAAAGGCTCCACCTGGATGTCATGTATGCCCTGGGAAAGACCCCGGACCACAGGACCCACTGCCAAGTAAACATATTCCAGGCTGCATCGGGTGGGGGTGGCCGACAAGCCGGGGGCAGCCTGGGTGGGCCCAGGAAAGGTCCCTCAGCAGGAACGACCCCCTGGTCCCCAGGTGGTTCTCATTCGTGACCATGGGCAGCTGCTTCAGTGGCTCAGCGTCCACCTAAGGGACTAAAAGGAGCCGTGGCAGCACTGTGGGTTAGGCATGGGGCTGCAAGTTTCAAGATCAATGGTTCAAACCCACCAGCTACTTGTTGGGAGAAAGAGGAGCCTCAGAATGAACCCTGCGGGGTCGCTGGAAGTTGGAATGACCAGGGCGGTGGGTGACAGTGGGAGAAAGATGAAACTGCTCTACTCGGATCCCCAGTCCCTATGAGTGGGAACTGACTCCGTAGCGGTGGGCTTGGGCGTGGGCATTGGAAGGACTGGAAAGCTGAGTGCCCAGTGGGCCCACCTGGGCGAGAGCCGGCAGCCCTTCTGGAGGTAATGTGTGAGCCTCCCGACAGAAGCCAGGAGGAGGCCGAAGTAGGGTGGGGAAGGCTTGATGGGCCTGGACAGGAACTCTGGGTGGTACTGAACCCCCACAAAAAAAGGGTGATCTGAAACAGAAAGGCAAGAGAAAGCTCCATTATACTGTTATGCATGTGACAAGCAGGAGAAAAAGCATTTCCACTGCCCCTGAAGGATTGGGAAATAATGTAAAACTGCAACCCTTCAAAGGGAGAGGGCCCTGCCCTTCCTTCCACTCCCGCGTCTCTGCTGCCTGCTTCCCTGGCTCCCAGGACATCCCTGAGGCCGAAAGGGGCTTTGCTACCAAGGGCAGCCTCTCATTTCAAAACTCGGAGGTGAACCCACGGTGCAGGAGGAACCTCCAGGCCCACCAGTGGCTCGGGGTGACCCCTCGCATCGGCCTGCTCCCCGCATGCCGTGCGGCGGCCCGGGAACTTGCCTTCCAGCTCCACAATCTCCATCCGCTCTCCCTCAACGTCCTGGCCGACAAACTTGAGGCCCTGCTCTTCCAGGCACTTTTTCAAAACTGGGTTGACCTGTGGAGGCAGGAGAGCGAATCAGACCGCACTTCCAGGAGCACCGAGGAGAGCCACTGACAGGTCACGAGGCTGGGCTGGGGTCCTTACCTCAAACCTGTGGCGGTGCCTCTCCTCCAGGAACTCCGGGTCCCCATAGAGCTTCCCTGGCAAGCAAGCAGCCGGCGGTAGAGTCCTGCTCTTTCCACCACCGTGTCCCACAACTCACCCGCCTCCCAGCCAGGCCTGGTGAGGTCACTTCTCCGAGCCTCTCCCAACCATGACCAGTGGCACCAGGTAGACATTCTTGGGCTCTTCCTAAACCCTCTCGGGAACACTGTAGCACATGCAGGCTCCCCACCACCTGCACCCTGATGAGCCCCAGGGCCAGCACCAGGCGGTTCAGGCCACAGTCTCCGGCCATTGGACACACTGCCTCTGCCAGTGGGCTGCTTTACGGACTCGCTCCTGGCCACACGGTGAGGCCCCACCCACAGGACACCCCCTCACTGCCATCAGGTCAGATCCAGTTCACTGCAACTCTACAGGAGTTGGAGCCGCGTGGTTTTCAGACCACAGACCCTGCAGTCAGCAACCCAACGCATTAACCACGTCACTGAGCACTGGGGCCAACAATCCCTGGACTTGAAGACTAGGAAACCCTAGAGCAACGCTTCTCAACCTTCCTAATGCCGCCGCCCTTTTTAATACAGTTCCTCATGCCGTGGGGACCCCCCAACCATAAAATCATTTTTGTTGCTACTTCATCATTGTCATTTTGCTACTGGTATGAATCGGGCGAGCCCTGTGAAAGGGTTGTTCAATCCCCAAAGGGGTCGCGGCCCACAGGTTGAGAACCGCTGCCTAGACAAACAGGTGCTATCACTACAGAGTACAGGTGAGGTGCCCCAGCGGGCAAAGTGGCGGGGCTGGGGTAGTATGTGTGCGAGATCGGTTAGCGGGAGTATTTCTCCTCCCTCAAACCTTTGCTCCAGTGTCAGGATGGAGGGGCCTCGGGCCTCCCAGAGCAAGCCCCGCGCCCGCCCGCCGAGGTGCCCCGGGCCGGCATGCACAGCTTACTCATGACCGAGTGCTTGGTTTGGAACAGGGTTCTCCTCTTGCCCAGCCGCATGGTACCGCCCATCTGCCCAGGGTTGTGCTCTGGCATGTCTATGACCTGGGTGTTCAGAAAGCAGACAGGCAGCCATCGCACCAGCCGCTGTTCTGAGGTCACGTGCCCCGTTGGGTTTTTGCTGGACGCTGTCAGTTGCCGTCGGGCTGACTCCGGCAACGACGCCAGGAGCGGTCCCAGGGTGGAAAGGCTGTGACTTCTCGGAAGCAGATCATTAGGCCCACCTCCCAAGTAGCCGTGTGCGTAACCGCTCCAAGTTCCTATGAGGTTCCAGCAGGTTCTCAACAACATGCCCCTCTCTGGAGACTGGCGCGAAGCAGCGAGACTATTATACACAGTGCTCCTACCAGTGGTGGGGTCAAGTTGACCAGGAAGCCCTCGTTGGCCACCCACCTTAAAATGTCCCTGGGGAAATGGGAAGCGCACTGGAAAGGACGCAACGAAGAGGAAGTTGCTCTTCCCAGTGAGCCTAGGAGGGCCAACCTTGGGCTTCTCTGGGATGGGCCCAAATGGCCCCCACCCCTTCCAATTCCTGCTGAGATTCAAACACTTGACTCACCACTGGGTGACTGGTCTTGGGATCAAACTCTGTAGAATTGGCATCTGAAAAATCAAGATGCCCGGTTAGGAGACCAGTTACAAGCAGAACAGACTGCCCACGGGCTGCATTCCCAAGTTCCAGACCGCATCTCTTAAGCCTTGACACACTCAACACCCAAGCTCAGGCCACAGCGGAAGCTGAAACTCGGGGGAGTCGCACGGGTTTAGATAGTGCGGCTTTCCGACACTTCTGGAACTGGCCTCGCCTCCCTGGTTTGTTTCAGACTCTCCGAGACAGGCAGGTTCTCTTTGAGTCTCCATTTCTGTCATCCCCACTGCTGAAAGCACTGCCCAATTCACTTGCCTCAATCAATGGCAAAATCAGAAATTCAGTTTTCAAAATCCCAAGAGCCTTCCCATTCTTTACGGAATTTACCATCGAATCCCCACCCCAAGGGCCTGCACGGCTGGTTCTGAGCCGGAGCCGTGTGTCTGAGTGGGAGCCCGAGTGGGAGGAAGGCGCTGGCCGGCAGGGGCTGGTGCTGGGTGCTGCTGGAAGTTAAAAGCAAGCGCCTGCCAGGAGCCCCGATGTCCAAGGACAGAGCCAACCTACCAAACGGAGCGACTCCCCTACACTGTGTAGAGCCGGTACATTCCTCCAACACAATTTTATAGTTTCTTAGAACTTAGAAGGTCTTTCTGGGGAAGAACAAATCGTAAGAGAGTAAAAGGGCCATGGCCCTGCAGTGCCCCTTCCACACGGACACTTGCACGTGGCACCTGGCGTTTTGGAAACCACCTCGACGGGGAGAAGCAGGGAGCGATGAACGAGCCCGCACAGGAAGACCCTCTGGATGGCCCTGCCTCAGTGGCGAGCGCAGCTTGCTTCTTTCTGTGATTTCAGACACCCTCGCTCCCAAAATGCACAGCCTGCTGGGATCGCCGTGCCACGTTCTGGGGACTCTCA
Organism: Tenrec ecaudatus; assembly: GCF_050624435.1. Classification (NCBI taxonomy): domain Eukaryota; kingdom Metazoa; phylum Chordata; class Mammalia; order Afrosoricida; family Tenrecidae; genus Tenrec; species Tenrec ecaudatus. Next base: position 65,377,456 of record NC_134530.1, on the reverse strand, counting down.
CCCCGTTTTCATAGTGCTACCGTGCACTCAATAGACAAGACAGTGCGAACGTTTATGTGGCAGTGGCCACAGTGGGCGCTGTGGCAGACGGTTGGGCTCCCTGCCCCCACCCACCCCCTGCTGTTAGTGTTGAAGAGCCCTGCAGTCCGTCCATAAGCAGTTCCCTGCCTTGAAGCCAAGCCTGTCTCCCCACCCGGGCCCTGAGCCCAGCGTCAGGCATTCAACGGGCGTCCTTCTCGAGGGGCCTCCGAGCCGTCCACTCGCAGGCGGCTTCCAAAGGTTCGTGGGAAACAGAAAGGAACAGCAAACAGACTTTACACACACACACACACACACACACACACACACACACACGTAAAAGGACGCTTACCTTGCCATCCCAGCACGTTTCTGGAGAACTCGACCACTGCCAGCTGCATTCCCAAGCACACACCTTCGGGGGGGGGGGAGGGGGGGGAGGGGGGCACCAAACAGCGCCCGGTGAGCAGGCAGGTCTCAGGGGCAGCCAGCCGGCAGCTGGCAATGTGGTAGCCAGCTCGCTGGCTCCCTAAACCCCATCATCCCCTGCTATCAACAAATACACCCCCACCCCCACCCCCAAACTGGGTCTAAGGGCATACACGTGTCCAAGCTTTGGAAAGTCATCTGTTTTACAGATAAGCAACATTCCTTCCGGCCCCTGCAAACATTCCGTTAAGAAAACCCCTTATTAAGCCTTCCAACTGACATGGGGAAAGTGACTACAATGTACAGTCCCAGAGACCAGCTGGAGTGCCACGTGAGGGGCTTCAAAGCTCCATCTCTGTGAGCGAAGCCCCTGCGACGTCAGCACGGAGCTCACATGCCTGTGCATGCTACAGGCGGGTTCACGTCTTCCCCAAAGAGAACCCGTTTGTGTCCGTAACTTTCCAGCTTTCTGTCTGGGTGCCCACCCGGTACCCTCGTCCACTCCTTCCTGCTCAGACTGGCACACAGCTCCTTACCCAGAAAAGGCTTTTTCTGTTTGCGAGCCCAGCTGATGGCCTGGATCTTCCCTTCCGTTCCTCGAACACCGAACCCTCCAGGAACCAGCACTCCGCTGCCCAACAGAAGAGAGCCCATGGTGCCCTTCTGCCAGTCAGCCTCCACCCCACCCTGTTAAGACAGGCTGCCAGCGGCAGCGACTCCACATTCTGGCAGCTAGGACTGGGCTATCTAAAGACGCGCTGAAAGGATGCATGCAGACACCTCGGGCTTACACACAGAGCCAAGGCCTCCTCTGAGCAACAGGAGAAACTGCCTACAGCCTTTGAGAAAAATACAGGCTGTACAATTAAAACATACAGGATGCTATATGATTCATATCGGCCTCAGCTACTGAGTCTTTCCTGTTTTAATCTGTGCCATTATCATTTAATTTGCCTGCGCTAAACTCACACAGGGTGTCTATAAGCCCCCGACCACCCAGCCTGTCTGTGTCTGTGTCCGGGAGCCTCCCCACACCAGCTCTGGGCCGGGCTGACGCAAGTCTCAGGAGGAGCTGGCATGTGCCAGCCGACGGGGAGTGAAATAGAAACCACTCGTGTTCTTCTTCTTGAGTCACAGGGCCTCTGATAGATCAAAAGCAAACTACGTATGCGCATCCCCTGGCAGGCCCGTGGCCGGTGCCCGGGGTGGAAGATGCCAGGTGACTGGAGCACACCAGCCAACTCTGGACGTGCTCTCCTCGCCCTCCACTCGCCCGGGGCACTGTGCTTTTAGCCCTCTTAAATGAAAGCGTCTTTTCAATAACTAAAACGCACGTCGGTAGCTTATACTAGGACTTCAAATCTAACCAAAACAAGACAGAATGGGGCCGGGCTTACTGCGCGCTGCAGAGCTTCTGCCAGGCTTCGTGGTAGCGGACGGGCTCCTCCTGCAGCGTGCTCGGCTCCAGGTCTGTGGAGTCTATGTACTGAGGGGTTCACACGGGAGGAAGGGGCACGCTCGTCACTCGTAGAGCAACATTACCAATATCCCAGCTGGCACAGCTTCAAAACAGTAACCTTCACAGGCTAATGCCCAAGTCCACTTAAAAACCTCCTTTACGTTTAAATAGGACTTCCTTCAAAACCACCCAGTGCCCTAGCTGCACGGGGCTCGTTTGTGGCCCCTGGGGCTGAGCACTGGACAGCCTCGCGTGAGTGCTTCTCCGTGGGCACTCTGCCCACTTCCCTCCCCCACAGATTGACTCCTTTTCCCAACTTCACTGATGTGTAAGTTTACAGTCAGCAGAAGCATCACCAGTGGGTGCTTCTATGAATTCTGCTAAGTGGACACCCACACCCGTCAGCCCACCAGGGAAGGTACGATCACTAGCTCTTTGTAAAGATGAGAAAACTGAGGTACAAAGAGGGGACAGTAGTGGACCCGCGGCCCCACAATGTAAGTGGTAGAGTCAGAATTTGGGGCACCTGGCTCCAGAATCCACAACACACTGCTGCTTGTGTAGATAGGGGCCAGCACAGTAACTGCCCCCAACCCTCCAGACCGGGTCAGTACTACTACAGCGGACAGAGCAACGCCCACAGGGCAGGCGTAGATGAAGGCAGAGGGAACGGGAACAGCACAAGTTAAAGAGTGCCTTGGTGCAGCCCTGAGTCACTGGGCACCTAGAACGGCTTCCAGGCACCACCTTCAACTACACGATGTGCCTCTGGCCCATTTCCCTGGGGAATTTCATGGGGTGCTTGATAGCCATGCCCCCACTTCCTCTCAGTGTCTCCTTGAGACAGGAGTGTGCCTTAGATCCCCAAACAAATGCTGAGTTCCGAAAACCAGCAGCAGGTCTGCACCTGCCCCCTGCCTCACCTTGATCTCCAGTTTGTGGTTGATGGCCAGTGCCGAGTGCTCCAGCGCCTTAATGACTGAGGCATAGGAGTCGGAGAACTTGGTGTATTTGCCCACCAGGGCAATGGAGCAGGTCTCCAGCAAGCGGTCGTACCTGCCAAACAGAGGTCAAGAAATGCCCGTTCATGTTAGGATGTGCACAACCTCATGAGCTCAAACCTGTCTTTTAAGGAGAGCATGTTGGCAAGCGGACACTCACTGAGCTTTACGCACAGACAAAACAGGAAGCAACAGGTGCAGAGCAGCATGGCAGGCTTGTTAAAGGAAGTCAAATGCAGAAGCTATTATAAGGAGACTGTTACATCTCAAAGGGTGCAAAAACCAATAAACATGAACAGACAACAGTCAATGTGATGATAAACTAGCATAAAGAAAACCACTGACTCAGCTAGTGAGTCAAGAGAAATACAAGTTAAAAGGAAATGCTGTTACAACCTTTCAATCAACCCCAATCCACCTAAAAGTAATAAACATACGGATGACATAATGTTACACTAACCAGTTGTATCTGCTAACAAGAAACTAACATATAAAGTATGGCGAAGCGCAGCCAGATAGTTCAACAAAGTGCTTTAGGAAAAGGATCATAAATGTGTACCATTTTTATGGCTACATAGTGAGAGAAGAGGGAAAGTTAAACCATCGAAATGTGCAGCTATTGATGGTGCCCGGCTATCAAATGCGGTAGCGTCTGGGGTCTAAAAGGCTTGGAGCTAAACAAGCGGCCATCTCGCAGGGAAGCAACACGTGGAAGAAGCACAGGACGCTGTGTGATCATGAGGTGTTAAGGGGAAGAGGTATCCAAGAAGTTCAAAAAACGTGCATCCAAATTGAATGAGGTGTTAAGGGGAAGAGGTATCCAAGAAGTTCAAAAAACGTGCATCCAAATTGAATGAGGTGTTAAGGGGAAGAGGTATCCAAGAAGTTCAAAAAACGTGCATCCAAATTGAATGAAGGGGTCTGGGTGTAGTGGCGACCCAAAGTCCACCCGCAAGACAATTGGACAGTCCCTCTTAGATGGGCCTCACGGAACGCAGGATACATCCATGGTGTGGTGACCAAACACGTAACTATCCTCTAGTTCTCGAACATGTCCTCCCCTTTCTACTGTGGCACCTCATTGGTCATGTTAGACTTGCGTCTGGTCGTTTTTGCATCTAAGATCGCTTGGTACAGGTAATCCAGATAGCCAGCCCCTGAGACACCGACAGGACTGAGGGTTCCCTGAGGCACGGGAAGTGAGGGGGGGTGTGATAGTACTGAGGACTGTATAGCCCCACCCCATGGGCTGAACAACAGAACTGTGTGGGAAGGGATATACTGGAAAGAGTGCCAGTGAAATTCTCACAGGCAGCCCTTGCTGCCCAAGAGGCAAGGATGGCGAGACTTTGTCTTACATACTTGGGCATGCTGTCGGGAGAGACCAGTCTCTGGAGGCGGACACCAAGAAGCTGGACTGGCACGAAGGCTGCAACACTGGGCTCAAGCACAGGAACAGCCCTGTGGATGCCCGGGACTGGGCAGCTTTGTCCTGCTGTGCACCGTCTGGCTACAGTGGGAACCGACTCCACGGGTCTGACCACAGTGACAGCTCTTTGGGGATGAATGGGCGGGTGCATTGTGATGGAAATCAATTCACCAGCACAACCTTCCAGGCATTTTCCTCACAATGCAAGTTTTCAATTTCCCTCAGTCTTCTCCCTCAGCAGTCCCACAGTCACCCTGTCATTCATCCCCACCCTTCTCCCGGTCAAGGCCTGGCCCAACCCGCTCTGCTGGGGGCAAGCTGGAGAGCAGCAGCGGGCACGGAGCTCCCTGAGGCCTTACAAACTGGAGCCGGGCCTGCCCAGCTCCTCGCCGAGACCCACCTGTCAGCCATCTCCTTCCACTTCATCAGCATTTTGCGGGGCTGCCTCTCAATTGGGAGATCGAGTCTTCGGAGAAAATAATCTACAACCCCCTGCTCTTCTAGTAGTAGTGGGACACGGTAGATGGAGGAGACATCATGGACACAGATGACCTGTTTGAAAAGGAGGGAAAGGGAACAAACAAGGGTTATTTCATAAAAATAAACCCAAACCAACTGGCTGTGTCGCCTCCTGCTGGCTGTGCGTCGTCAGGAGAACATCTGCTCTCAATTTACAAACAGCAAAAAAGACCAGTTTCTGGAAAAACGTAAATGACCAACAGGCACTCTGCTGAGATATGTATGTATTCCAATGTCTGAGACTTCCCGGACCACAGGTCCCTCCATTAGCAGTTACAGAAAGACGACAGCCTGCCTGACAGGCCGCAACCCCTCAGACAACTGGCACCAAGCACACAGGATCACAGGCGGTCTTGGCCTTTTAGAACCGCAGCCTCTCTCTCTCTCTCTCTCTCTCACACACAGACACACACACACACACACACACACAGGGGCAGTATGATTGTACCATCCCTGGGTGGTCCCAGCAGTTAAATAAACACTGCGCTATTAATGGAAGACAGGCTTGGTGATCTACTTCTGAACCATCAGTCACTGGAAGGCCGCAGAGCACAGTTCTGCCCTGACACACGTGGACGGGACGGGACAGGACAGGCACTGGTACAGGACGTGCCCACGTGCCATCTACCACACGCACAGGAGGCCTCGAGAACGAAGAAGCAATGACCCGGAGCTTTGAGGTCGCGGAGGTCTGGCAGGGAAAGGGTTTCTGAAAACGCCATGGCCGCCTTGGGCCCTGATGGATGCAAACCAAGAGCTCAACCGAGAGGGAGCCACTGGCTTCTCCCTGACAGGAGCAAGCCCCAAAGGCCAGCACCACAAAGAGTGGGAGGCACCGAGGAAGCTGGGAGGAAGACAGAGAGAAGGGCGGAAGCACAAAATACACGAACCAAGACACAAAGTCGCTGCCATTGGGTCCATTCCAACCCACGGAGACCGGGGCGGTCAGGGGAGGACTGTCCCCGTGGGTGTCGGAGACTAACGCGGTATGAGGGCAGAAAGCCTCATCTTTCTCCCATGGAGCAGCCCGGGTGGATTTGAACCACTGGCCTGGCAGTTGGCAGCCCAACTTGGAACCCATCCTGCCACGCGGGCTCCTTACGGGTCGAGAAGCAAGGAAAACGAAGGCAGCAGCAGGAGGAAAGGTGTGCTGGGAGCCACAGGGGAAAACAAGGGTCCATCACAGTCAGAGGGCATCGTTTCCCCGAGGAAGTCTGCAGTCTCAAACTACTACTACTACGTGACACACGTCATGAAACTGGTCGCGAGACTAGGACCACGGGAGCCACGGGATTTCCTTGGAGACCCATGGCCACTCACCTGTTCCGGCTCAACGTGGCAGAACATGGATATTTTCTCCTTCACAGCTGTGTCGAGAGGGTTGGAACACCTGCACACCACCTAGCAGGGGAGAAAACCAGGCCGGTCAGGTGGGAAGGAGAGATGACACCGCTGGGGCCTAGTCTTGAATGAAATGACCACTGACAGCACATTGCTAAGACGATGGGTTAGGATGCTAACCGCGAGCCCCCAGCAATAAACGATGAGAACACAGCACTTGTTTTCAGAACTCAATGCTTAAAGCCCAGCTCCCACGGGAACAGCAGCACGTCAGGCAGGCCTTTCCTTGCCCACAGCCATGCTTGGGATGAAAGGAGGAATCAAGCCTGGGGCGGACAAGACCCTGGGCAAAACAGTGAAACCAGAGCTCTAGTTCACCTCACTGCCTCCCCATCACCATCAATTACAATCAGAAGCGCAAAGCACCTGTAGGGAGCGATCTGAATTAGATGGGCATCACACAGGAGCCAGGGATTCTTACCAGGTCTGGGGAAAGCCCAAGCCCTCTAAGTTCTCGAACACTATTCTGAGTGGGTTTCGTCTTCTGTTCCCCTGTTGAACTTGGCTATTTGGGGGGAAAAGTAAAAGTTAATTTCTCTACAATAAAGAATTTTCAAGTCTGGCTTTGACTTTCAATAGGGAAAGCGATCATGTGATGATTTAACCTTGATTTTTGTCAAAGTTCTCTCCACACGCATCTATTTTTGAGGTACACAGTTTTACAAGGTCTCGGTTTTCACCCATCCCTTCCCCATTTCCCAAACCCCAGGGCAACCACTCGGCAGCTCTTTCCAACAGGTCCTCCTCGTGTGCTGTTTCTGTCGCTTCACTTTCCCTGCCGCATTTCCCAAGGGATTCCCGTCCACGGCGGGTCCCGCCCATCCTCTTCCTCACTCCAGTCCCCTCTGTGTGCACACCGGTCCTGTGTCTGCAACCCTAGCTCAGGGTTTTGCTTGGACCCCTCTGCAGGAGTGTCTGCTATCCAGTTCAACTTTGTTCCATGTTTTCCTTGAATCTGCTTTGTGCCAATTTGTTTTAAAAAGTTCATGACAAAATGAAATCAAGAGATAATGGGATTTTCCCCATCAACTGTTTGAGTCCCTCACATCTTAATTATCTTCAGTCTCCTCCCACACATGGATAAGACTGGCTGGGTATAAAATTCTGGGTTGAAAATCCTTTTCTCTTACACCTTTAAAAGAAATGGCTACTCTATTCCTTTATTTTCCAATATTGTAAGGTTCAATATACCACTGTGAGTCCTGATTTTTCTTTTTAGAAAAATGATACTTTTTTCTCTTGAGGCTTTTGGGATTTGTCTCATCCTCCAAATCCACAATGAGAGGCCATTTGCATGCATGCCATGTTGCAGCCAACATGCTAGGCTTTCAGAGAGCCCTTTCGATCTGGAACCTCCTTATGGAAATGAGCTCAAATGACTTTGGTCAAGGGTCAGAAACTGTGTTCCACAGTGAGCTGATAGCAAGTATTCTAGGCTTTGAGAATCATGCAGACTTGTCACAGCCATTCCTCTCTGCTGCTGCAGCACAAAAGGACCAGTGACCACAAGGAAACAACAGGCATGAGAGAATTTTAGTACGTGATTTCCAAATACAGGTGGCAGGCTGACTCTTGGGTCAGAGAACCATTCTGTTTCTGTCTTATTTTCTGGAACTCCTATTATCAGGCTATGAGAACTCCTGGACCAGTCCTCTAGCTTTCTTACCTTTCTCTCCTACTTTTTCAGGCATTTCCTAAGCTTTAAGTTTTTTACTTCCGAGATCCAATTTTTAAATGTCCCAGAGTTAGCTATTTTTGGTTCTGAGTACACGTTCGTCTTATTTCATGGCTGCATTTTCTCCCCTCTCAGTTCTTGAGGACATTAATGCTAGATGCATTCCCCTCTAGGTCCTGTTCCTTGTAGAGGCTCAGTTTCCTGTGCTTTTTCTCCCAATGTCATGGGGAAGCTGTGTGTGAACGAGGTGGCATGTCGACTGGGGTCCTCACCAGGCACACCCGAGAGCTCGTCAGACTCACCAGAAAAGAATTTGTCTCCTCTAGGAACCAAGCATTAGAAAAAAGGGTGTCTCAACTGCATTAAAGCACATGTAAGTCCCATGTTGTAATCCCAGTACCACTGCCCTCAGTTGGCCCCAGTGCCTGCCCAACTCCCCTGAAATCTACTCCACAGAAATTGCCCAGCCCTCTGCCCGGACGGAGGGGCCGACCCCAGGATGTGCACCCTGGAGAGGTATCTGTGAGCTCCATCTGGGTGAGAGATGGCGCAGGGAGGACCAGCCTTTCCCACCTGGGGGCTCCTCGGGGCTACAGGGCGTACCTCCTCTTGCCAGATCCATTCCCTGGGGCTTCCAGGTCAGCTCCTACCTGTCTGCCTGCATTTGAACCCCCATAACTTTTGTGACTGCTGACTCCCTCAGTCTACTCAACTTTGTGAATTTCTAGCTTAAAGATATGATAAATTTTTTTCTTTCTTTTTTAAAAACTAATTTATTAAAAAAAATCATTTTATTGGGGGCTCATACAACTCTTTTTTTTTTAACAATTTATTAGGGGCTCATACAACTCTTATCACAGTCCATACATATACATACATCCATTGTATAAAGCACATCTGTACATTCTTTGCCCTAATCATTTTTTTTCTCCTCTTTTCTTTTTTTACATTTTATTAGGGACTCATACAACTCTTATCACCATCCATACATATACATACATCAATTGTATAAAGCACATCCATACATTCCCTGCCCCAATCATTCTCAAAGCATTTGCTCTCCACTTAAGCCCTTTGCATCAGGTCCTCTTTTTTTTCCCCTCCCTCCCCTCTCCCCCCGATATGATAAATTTTACCAGCTAGTAAAGACACAAAATTGTCAAGCCACTGTCTTAATTGTGCCCTTTTCCCATGCTTTCCCTTTACTTCTTTCTTTTAGAAAATAGGATCTTACTTCATAATTCACACACACACGTTCCTTTTTTCCTGCTTCCTGAGCACTTACCTCAAGTATTTAAAAAGAAGTAGTGGTATCCTTCCCCAACGCTGCCCCTCCCACCCCATTCACCCGAGTCCCTTACCTGGGGGACTAGACTGACGTGGATGTTGCAGAAGTTCTCTCTTTTGACTTTGAACTGGAATTGCCGGAAAGCCTCGATGAAGGGCATGCTCTCTATGTCGCCCACTGTCCCCCCGAGCTAGACAAGCAAAGACATCGTCGGTTAGCACTTGCCCTTCCTCTGCTGGCTGCCCTGACAACGGCTGTCACCTCCTCCAGGGTCAGCAGAACAGACGGGAGCTGAAAGACAGGCTCACTGATGCCCACGGTTACCGTGGACTGTTTCCGAACACTTTTAGGAAAGGGTCAGGTGAGAGAGGCACTAGAAGTTTACTTGAGGGGACTCACAAAGCCAAGAGGCCCAAAGCTTGCCTCCAAGAGAAAAGCTGATCAACTGTGGTATTAAGAGCACCATCACCAACGGCTGCTGGGACCTCTGAGTCGCCTGTCCTTGAAAGAACAGGAGACCCGGCAAGCTGAATCAGCGCTCCAGGAACGCAGGAACTGAAACCAGAGCACGCTCACTCGGCAAAACTGCTCCTGCCAGGGACAAGCCAAAGGTCTGCAGGCTTTCTCAAGAGGGCGAGGAACATTCTGTCACACGCCACCCTTCTCGGGGCAGCCAGGACCAGTGGCCCTGGAAAAGCTGAGGAAGGAGAATGGCTGGCACAAAGTTTGCTCCCTCCAGCGTGGTCATCCCGTGACTATGAGCTGGACTTGTCGGCCTGTACCAGAGCCCACGGGGCAGCGGGCCCCCGGGGGCAAGTGTCTCCTCGGTTACCGATGGCCGACTTAAGGAACGGCGTGTGCTCACTAGGTCCCGTAAGCCCGTAGGCAGGCACCAAGAGGCTGGGGCAGATGCAGATGCATACTAACCTCGATAACACAGACTTGAGGTTCCAGGCCATCTTCATCTACAGGGATCAGCGCCTGTCTCATCACCCACTCCTGGATTGCATCTGTGATGTGAGGGACCACTGGGAAAGAGTGGAGAAACGTGGTGCAGAGAGCCCATCAAACCCAGGCAGACGCAGACACGTTTTCAAAAGGCCCCATCAAATCTGACCATCCTGCCCCACTGCTTCCTTTCCAGTTTGCCAAGAGGTTACTGGGAGCTCTGCAGGGGAGCAAGGTCATACTCCCGAGCCCCATCGGGGCACCTGAACCTCTGCATTTCTGGCATCTGCCCTCTGGCTGCATCCCAGCATGAGGCTGGGCTACCGGGCCACAGATGGAGCTGGCAGCATCATGCCTGGGCACTTACCCAGGCACCAGAAGCCACCAGAGCCTGGCTCCATCACGTCCCCAGCTACCACAGGGGCAATGCTCGCCTGTAGAGGTAGCACAGGATGGCCAAGTGCCTGGGGCAACATGCTTGGCATTGTCTGGACTCCAGGTCCCACCAATCATTAGCGTTGATCTTTGGGTAAATTTCCTACCCATTCCTAAGCTTGGTGTCTCCCCTGTTAAGTGGAAGGAATAGCTCCACTTTAATAAAAAGCTGTGGGCATTTTGCGCTGGAGCTTGTAAAAGCTTAAGCAAAGCATCTAACATATTAGTTCTTAACAAGTGTGGGCTGTTGTTAAGAATGTGTGAGAATCCTACCCCTGGGCTCAGGCTGCTTGTTAAGGGGTAGACTGCCTTTAGCTTGCTACAGTCTAAGGAGCAAGCCTCCCCAACAAGGTTGTGCAGGATCTCATCCACACAACCAAGACCATCTTTAAAAAATGCAAAATACAATGAATAGTGCTGCCCAAGTGTAAATGCTTAAAGCGGTGACTCATCACTCTTGACACAAAACATAAATTCCTAGCCTCACCAAGCTCGCCCCAACCAACACTGGGCACAGTGGCATTGCCCACTCTCAGGCAGCACCCCAAGCACTCAGCACTGAGGAGAAACAGCCTAAACCAGGGCACACAAGATATGTCTCCTTATCCCACCTGCGCATAGTGCAGCCTGGATCTCCAACACATGCTCCCGGGTGAAGCCCCCCACCCCCCCGCCCCGTGTACACACAGCAGCTCCGGGACTCTGCCAGTGCCATCCAAGAACCGGAAATGCCACAAAAAAAGAAACCCAGGAGCTTAAAGGTGAATTCTATAGTACCTTGGACCGTCTTCCCCAAGTAATCTCCTTTGCGTTCCTTGTTAATGACATGCTGGTAGATCTTTCCGGTGGTCAGGTTGTTGTCCTTGGTCAGGCGGATGTCCAGGAACCGCTCATAGTTACCCAGGTCCAGGTCTACTTCCCCACCATCATCCAGCACAAACACTTCCCCTGCAGCGAGGAGGGAGGGAAGTGTCACATGGGCCACGCACAGCCCAAGTCCCGGAACACAGAGGAGCCAAGTGGCTAGAGCAGTCTGCACTAACGTGATGGGAGGCAAAGGAATGGATTTCCAGAAAACGACATGTGTGCGAAAGAAAGCACAATCGCCAATCATTTTCCAAAAGGTCATGTCACACCCACTGGCCTACCAAGGAAACTCACTGCCACCGGTGAGTTGCTCCTGACTCACGGGGACCCAATACAAGCTCATGCTCCATCAGGAAGGTATGCAAAGGCATAAACCTGGGAGCAAATCCTCACCTGGAAGGCTGAAGCTGGGTGAGGCTTGACAGTTGGAAGCTACTGCAGCTTGTGGAAAGAATTCAAAGTATTCTCACTGAACAAAGTCAGGCTCAAGATGTGAGGAGTGTATGAGATGATTTAAAAGTCATGTTAAGATATACAGGGAGGATTCAAAGAATTGGTGGGACAATTCCATTTCCCCACAAAGTTTACGAACATACACACACACCCACAAGGTCATGATGACCATAAATCCCAGGCTCCCCTTTAATCCTAAACAAAGTGTGAAACTTGAGACTTTCCTCTTGTTCCTTTGCTTAACATTCACTCCCGGGGCCTTCACAAAATCTTACTCATTCCTGCCCTCACGACGGGAGCCAAGCCTGACGCTAGGAAAAGAAAAAGGATTTAATTGCTAGCTCTGCTGTTCGCTCAGGAATCCTGTGCTAAACATCGCCCCAGACTGGATCTTTTCCAGACTGTTACATAAAATTTTATTCTAATGGCAATCCTCCTCGTGCATTTTCACCTTGGCGTCTTGCCGTGAAAGAATACGGAACTCTAAAGCTTGTACGTCTAACAGTTCATCCACTCCCAGTGTGAAGCCATCAGTCTTTTCCGTGTTGTCGCAGTTTGAGTGCTGCGGTAACAGAAACACCTGAAGTGGTGGCTTCACCAGACAGAGACGTAGTCCCTTGGAACTTAGGAGGCTGACATCAGAATTTGGGGTGCTGGTTCTAGGGGAGGACTTTCTCTCTGGTCTCCTTTCTTTTCAACTTCTGAACCCCAGTTGGTGGGCTTGTCTTCGTGGGAGGTGGCATCTCTCTTCCTGTCCTCGGTTTCCTTGTGCCTAATCTGCTCCTGTACTTCTCAAAGGTGGCTGGTCTCAGACACGCCCACCACAGATCAGGCCTCACCAGCACAACAAGGAAAACCCGACTCCCAAATGGGATCAGAATAGGGGTCAGGATTTACAACATACATTTTTTAGGGGACACAGTTCAGTCCGTAACATGTATCTAAATCAAGGTAATACACTACACAATTGATAAATGCACCAAACTCACTGCCATTGAGTCATTGCTGACTCACAGCAACCCTGAGGTTTTCTGAGACTGTCGTTGTTTACAGGAATAGAAAGCAGAGTCTTTCTCCAGCAAAGCTGCTGGTGGTTCTGAACTGCCGACCATGCGGATTGCAGCACAGTGCATTACCACCACACCACCAGTGTTCCTTTCTACAACTGAGGTACTCAGTAATAACAAAGTCAAATGCCAGTCTTTGACCCTCCCGTAACTATTTCACTCACCACGAAGAGCCTGACTTCTATTCAACAGCCTCGCCTAGCGAAACACAACCTCAAGGCTACAGATCACCGGAAGCCCCAAAAAGTCGCTTCGCCACCTCCGGACATGGGCCACCACGCTAGGCAGGAGCACCTGCTCATAAAAACCCCTTTCTCATATAGGGCCAGAACCCGGTTCTCTACCACACTCCTCTCTTCCAGCCTTTAGGATGAGGGCCATGAAAAAGAAACAAATATGCAGAGGGTGTTCTGTCACCCATCAGATTTCTTGTCTCGGGTGACCCCACAAACTTCCAGTCAGCCACTACAGGGACACTTCAACTGCTTCCTCTGTCCACTCAACACCCCAACTGCCCTTGAGTCGCCTCCGACTCACAGCGACCCTACGGGACAGAGCAGAACTGGCCCTGTGGGTGTCAGGGACTGGGACTCCTTACGGAAGCAGAAAGCCTTGTTTTTGTCTCTCCGAGTGGCTGCTGTCCTCTGTCCAAGCAAGAAAGAAGTCACCGGATGGTCCAGCTACGGTAAGACTGTGTTCAGAAGGCCGGAGATGGAAGCTGTGTTGTGCAAACTAGAGGCACGATTTCTAGGGGCCATGAGTACTTCTACATACGAGATAACCTTTTTCTTTAAGGGAAAGCAACAAATGCATTTAGCTTACCGTGTTCATAAGGAGAGAATGTCCCTGCGTCGATGTTAATGTACGGGTCGATTTTAATGGACGTGACATGCAAGCCACACGACTTCAGTATTGTGCCCACGCTGCTCGCAAGGATTCCTTTTCCAATTCCCGATATGACGCCACCAGTAACTAGGATGTACTTCATTTTAACCTCTGACCTGGGAGGACGAACAACGAGGGATAAAATAGGTCTCAATCAATCCACTTACAAACCCGTTGCTGTCAAGTCTGTGCTGACTCATCGAGACCCCAGGAGTCGAGAGTAGATCAACACTGAGCTCCCCAGGGGTTTCGGTGGCTACTTTCTAGGATGTAGACCGCCAGGCCTTTCTGTTGAGGCACTCCAGGGGGGATCGAAGGGCCAATCTTTTGTCTAGCTCAACTGAAGAGGAAGAAAAATATGAATGCATCTAGGTTCAACTATCAGCTCTGGCACTAAAGAGCGATGAGCCTTCTTGGAGTCTTGGTTTCCAGGTCTCCTCAGTGACTCCTGAAGGCTGTCAGGCTGGGTCTTAGCCGCTGAATAACTTCGTCAAATAGGAGCTTTAAAAACAAACAACTGCCGTCCAAATAACATAGCTTTTGTTTAAAGCTAAAGTCAACCTGTTAAAAATGAAAGAAAACAAGCCAGCTCTACGCTGCTGACACAACACTATGCCCTAAATGTCAGCAGATGCTATTATGCTCAGGTGCCTGGTTATTCTGTGTGTGTGTGTGTGTGTGTGTGTGTGTGTGTGTGTGTGTGTGTAAGAGAAAGAGAGATTGATTCCATCTTGGATAAACACTGTTTCCCTGGTGAAAGTTATAATATCTCTAGCTAAACTACAATGTATCACCAAGAAAATACAGCTCCTTTCCCATTACTAGCAAGAATCAAAGGATGTAAAGAATAAAAGGTCACACTTAAGTACAGATAAACCTAAATATTTGTTTTAATTACAGGTAGTTCTCCTCTACACTTTAATTAATAACAGCTTGCTCCACCTTGCCACCCATCTCTCCCAGAGCTGCCACAAAGAGACTGTCCTGGGGGAAAGGACGTCAGATAATAAAGCATGTGAAGCGCATCCTGTGCACAGGGCCTACTAATTCAAAGTCACAGCAGGGGGTGGCAGGGACAGAGAGAAAAAGAATGGATGCAAATGCAGTAGAAAACCACACAGACAAGAGGGATGCTACAACTTGTCCATCACAGGCTTGTCTTATCGGTGAGGGCTGACTGCTGGTCCCCAGCTTCAGCGGTCAAAACATGTCATTTGATCAGCACACCCAGATGTGATTAAAATGAGAAATACCATCACCAAGTTGCAGTGTAATGCTTGCTCTGATGTGATCAGGATGTTGGGGTTTTTTTTTCCTTCCTTCTGGAATGTTCCAGGTGAAACCAAATTACAAGAAAAATAAGCTTAGGTACAAGGGAACTGAGGAAGCACCTGTTCCCCTCAGTGCAGGAATAAGGAGATTGGCAAGGAGGTAAGAATACTTAGAATGTCTCTTCTCATGCAGCAAGGAAGTCACCGGGAAGCCACATCCTGCTCTGTCTAGCCTCTGCCACAGCATACCCCCAAAGCATGGCAAAGTGCTTAGAAAATCCTTAAAAGGCCGGGGGGGGGGGGTGTGTCAATAAGTAAACTGGGGTTTCCTCACTGCCTTTAACTGTACAGACTTCCCAGAAAATGCGCGGTATTGCTGTTTCCCCTAACTTGTCTGACCTTAAAGCCCAACCCACTCACTGACCTCAAGTTGGTGCCAACCACTCAGAGCGACCCTCCAGGACAGGGTAGAACTGCCTCTGTGAGTTTCTGAGGCTGTCACTCTTTAGGGGAGTAGAGAGCCCATCTTCCTCCTGAAGAACAGCTGAGGGTCTCCAACTGCTGACCTTGCTGTTGGTAGTCCACTGCACTACTACTGTGCTTTGACCTTGAGTCCTTATTAATTAGGGGAAATGTGAGTCATGCCTTGACCATCACTGTTAAGTTGAAAGGTGCCTATTGGCATGTGCCTATCAAACCGGGCTACATTTTAGGTGTGTGCAAGTCAGACATGCTCCCTACTGGGCTGCATCCTGGTTTCAAATGAAATTTGGAATGTTCCTGCGAATTCTTCATTGACCCTTTTTTAAGACAAGTTAAGACTACGGAAGACTCATCCCAACCCTTTGCATTTGATGTGGCCCAACCTTACTCATTTGAGAAGACCCCAGCAGTCTCCTACTGGGCCTGCACAGGCAGGGAAGAGGCAGGGAGGCCTCAATCGCCCACATTTACAAGCGATGGACTGTAGTTGAGCTACTGTGCTAGATCCTGTGGGCCCTATCTGAAAGGACCGCTGTCCAGTTAGACGTGAACCATTTACACAGTAACCAGTAATCAAAATGTGAAGGGCTAAATGAGGAAGAGTTAGCAGAACCTTCTTAGGGCAAAGACCAAGATGAAGTGCATGAGCCAACAGAAGGAGTCCCAGCTTGGAAAGGACTCCTGCTTTGCACCTTGAAGGGACAACGAACAAACGCATTACCATCAAGCGGGTCGCAACACTATAGGGCAAGGTGGATTTCAGAGATTGTAATCATTTATGGGATGTCTTTCTCCAGAGCAGTGGCTGGTGGTCTCACACCATTGAAGCTGTGGTTAGCAGGCCAATGCTTAAGCACTAAGCCAGCAGGGCTCCTTTGGGAGGAGTAAGCAGTAAATGTCTTTAAAAAGGGCGGGGAAGGGAACAGAAAGCCAGTATAAGCAGAAGGTGAGGAGCTACTTAACGCAGGGGTAGGGGCGATTCTGCTGGTGGGGGCGGGGTGGAAGAGAAGTTGGAAAGGTCAGCATGGGGCCAAATCTCGTGGGAACTCAGATATCTAACTCTGGGTGATGAGGAGATGGTGGAAGGCGATTTTTCACGCACACAACTAATACCAATCAAGATGCAGCAGGCGAATTTGGCAAAGGGCGATTTGGGGGTAGAAGACCCAAAACAAAACCCCAAAAAGCACCACAATCTAGAAAATGTGGTTTGCTTGGTTTTTAAAAGCGGTGTGAGGTAAGCGCCACCACTTGCGCACCAGCCCTCAGGCAAGTCCCAGGAAGCCCGAATTTTGTCTGTAAGCCGAGGTGACAAGCTCCGCATCCGCCTGTCAGTCACAGGATTGCTGGAGGTACACAATTATGAGGGCAGACGTAAGCGCGCCACCAACGTGAGCTGCTCAGAAAAGCCAGCATCTCCGCCGCTGGATTGAGGCGACAGCTTTCGGGCTGAACAGGGGAGCCCAGCTGGCCGCCCGCCGGCACCTTCCCCCGCAGTGCCGGGTGCGCCACGACCCGACTCGCACCGAAGGGCCAGGGGGCTGCGCTAGGCCCGAGCCCAGCCTCCGCCGGGGAGGGCCTAGCTCGGACCTTGGCCCCCCATCCCGGGCAGACCAAGCCCGTGCCCCCGAGCCGGACGGGCGAGCGGAAGGTCAGGGTCGCCAGCAGGGGTAGGAGGCCGTCGGAACTCCCTGGGGGGCCCGAGGGGCTGCGAACAGGGCGTGCCCGCGCCTCTGCGGCCCTCTCCGTGCCCCAAGCCATCCGGGCCTCAGCCGAGCGGGGCCGGGCGGAAACCAGGGCGAGCCAGCCGGGGGCCCGGGCTCCACGGCCTCTGCGGCCGCCCCACACACCCTCCGCCGCTGTCCCAGCCGCGCGCGGCCACGCGGCCCCGCGCGCGGGAGCCGGCTCCCAGGCGGCCGCGGCCGCCCGCCCCACTCCGGTTAAGCGCGCAGCCCATTGGGTGGGAGGCCGAGCCATTTCGCCCCTGATTGGTGGGGAGCAGTGCCTGTAACCCAACAGCCTGGCCGTCCCGCGCCGCGCGCCGCTAATGCTGCTGATTCCTGCAAGAAAGAACAGTTTCTACGCGCTCCTTGGAGTCTGCCTACCTGACACCGGATTCAAATCAGGTGAAAAACTAAGGCAGATAGGTGCGCAGCGAGGCCCTCGCAGCCAGTGACCCAACACGGCCGCATGCGCGCGGTAGTCTCTCACGGAGGCGGGCTCTAGGCGGTGCGCACGCAGAGGGCGGGGGGCAGGGCGCGAGTGCCCGCCCCGGGGGCGGGGCTAGACGTGCGCAGGCGCAGAGCGGACGGCGCTTTTCTAATAGGCCCCGGGCGACCATGGGTGGTGTCTTCCAGGGGTGTAGCCCGTGCTCTGCCCGTTTATGGCCGTCAACATTGAGTAGGCTGTGGTGCTGCTGCTGCGCATCTTTTGCTATAGCCTGCAGTCCTAACTTTTTCTCTTGATGGAGAGAAAGCCGTTTGATGACTCATTCCTAGCAAATCTATCACTAGGTTCAAGCCTCTTCCCCAAACAGCTTGCTGAAGTTGTTAACATCCTTTTTCCACCGACTGCCGATCCGATCCGTCTGATGGTGTATTTCAACGCCTGCCCTCTGGACTTAGGGTCACCGGCAGTGTGACCCCAGCCTCTAAAGCTTGCTCCTCTGAGTCCCTGTCCCCCACACCTACGCCCACCGCGTAACAGGCGGCCACGGGCACAATCCAAATCGTGCAGGCTGCGGTTGGGACACTGGCTGCAACCACGGGCTCAACCTGGAATGAGCGCACAATGTTTCCATTCTGTTGCGCATAGGAAAGGAGCCCTGGTGCGGAGGGTTAAGCGCTGGGCTGCTAAGCACAAGGTCTGCAATTCTAAACCACTTTAATGAAGGTCACCAAACTGGCAATGGTAGAGGGGGGGGGGGGGTCTCACAGTCACACATCACGGTCTATCTGCCTTGTTTGGAAGGCCCTGGACCAATCTCGTAAGCTCTTCTATCTAATATATGTTCCCTTCATGGTCCTGTTCCTGCTTCTGTAGTCCCTCCAGGGAATGTAATGCATTGATCTGCCACCTATCATGAATTTGTGACAGTTTTCTTTGTTCCACGCCTTATTTAATTTGCATCCTGACTGAATCCTTGGATGTCATTATGACTCCGTGCTAGTGGCTCCCTCATTTGAATGACAAGTCTGTCTTTGTGTGGTCTTGGTCCCTTTTAAGAAAATACATATCCTCCTTTTATCATATTTGAGATTGGGGTCTCTTGTCCCCACTTAGATTATGCCTCTGTTGAATTCCTTCTGACCATGAAGCAGTGACTTGAACAGCCTTGCCCTTAGGCAGAGTGCATTAGAAAGTAGGTAAACTTTCTGGCTAGCCAGGGAGGGACCATCTTCCTCCGGGGCTGGCCTGGGGGTGTCTTTGATGGAAATTACCATACTGAGGTTGGAGTGTGGTGAGTCATACCCTGACTGCCTCAGTCAGAATGCCTTCAACCAATCTTTTAAAACTCTTAAGTCTTATTCAATGCAGGTGTCCCAATCATGCTCCCTGCCCCCTTTCTGTCATCCCATTTGTACCTGTGATGTACTAATCTGCCACCAGTCATACCTTTGTGACCACTTCCTTTGCTCTCCCATGTCCTCTTCAGGTCTCTGAATCTCAGCAAACCTTGGAGGCCATCATGACTGCCCGTGAATGGCCTCCCCCATCTGGATGTTTCTGTCCTCTTTAAGACTTGCTGGATTCATTCTTGAGATTTGGGGTCCTGGAGGCTGTCTACTCCCCTGAAACCCACAGCAAAGTTCTACTCTGCCCTACAGGGTCGTCATGAGTCAGAATCAACTCAATGGCAGTGAGTTTGGCTTGGTTTTGTGCCTAAAACAATCAGAACTGACCAAATGGCACCTGACATAGGAACTGCCCCAAATGTTATTTCCTTCCCAGAAACAATTGGTCACAAGGTTTCATGTTAAGAATGTCGAGCTAGGGTATGACATAATCCACTTGGGGGCATCACTCAAACAGATGCCAAGAGGTCAGTTAGGAGACTTGTACAGTGGCATCTTGGCTCACAGACTCCCTCCCAGTGAAGCCAGATCACCCCTAAAACTGGCCCCGTGTAGAGTTTTCAGCAGTTGGCCACTCCCTCCTGGAAGCATATTCTATACCAACTTCTGAGAAAACACTTTCTTTCCATTCCACCCCCTCCCCCAACTCCCACCCCAATTCAGAGATCCGTCTTTCTGGGTCTCCTTCCCTAGATCTTCTTCTTGACCTATAAACATAGGTACAGCCCAGGGCTCAGTCTATGGTCTCCTCTCCAGATGAGAATAAACACCAGACGCAAGAAATATGACCTCTTTCCTAACAACTCCCACATGTTCACCTCTCCCTTGAGCTCCAAGTATGGAGTTCTAAGCTCAAGGCCCTCCCTTGACTCCTTTAAGGGGATACAGAGGCCGCAGGCCCTTTGACTTCCAAGTGGGACAACTCCATGGTGTCATTCTCATTCTAGAGCTCCCTAGAATCAGCAAAACCAGGCATCGACACGCTGTTTCTTTAAAGGGCTGGACAGACCATCGGAGGCTTTGTCACAGCTCTGCCACAGCTACTCGGCTGTACAGTTGCAGTGCAAACGTAGACAACACATCAGTGACATAGATGTGGCCATGTTCCAACAACATGCTGTTGATAGGAATAGGTGGTAGGCCAGATTGGGATGGAAGTTTGCTAAACACAGTGGTACAGTGGTTCTATGTTGGGCTGTAATCCCCAAGGTCAGAAGTTCCAACTCACCAGCTGCTCTGCAGGAGAAAGACGGAACTTTCTACTCCCATTACACAGTCACAGTCTCAGAAACGCACGGGGGCAGTTCTACCCGGTCTTATAGGATCACTGTGAGTTGGCCTCCACTCGATGGTAGTGAGTTGAGTGTGTGTGTGTGTGTGTGTGTGTGTGTGTGTCTGTCTGATATTTTTCCTACTTTAACATTACATCTCAGGCTTCACCTGAGAATGTTTCCCTGGTCCAAGCCTCCCAGTCAGACTCTATTCCTAGGGAACTGGGCCTGAGACAGCCTCCCTCCCGTAACCCCTGTGGAGCACCTAATGCTTACCCCTAGGCCTTTATGGAAGGTGCTGATGTAAGTGCCTGTTTTCTCTGGCTCCTCCACACCAGATTGGCATCTCTCTGTGGTAACCTCACCTTTCAGGTACAGTGTCCACTCACCTTTTAAAGCCAGGGTCTGGCATATTTAATTCTCGCTGCCGCCCTACAATGCAAACACCGTCGCTGTCACTGTAGTTCACGGGCCCTAACAAGAAATGAGCCCTCTGGCGAGCACACTGGGAGGCTTGCTTCATGTGGGGTCCTGTCTGCTTTGCCCTTCCCTCTACCAGCGCCAAGTCTTGCCAATTGCTTCCCTGTCAAGGGTGCCCCAAGGAACTTGCTTAGTTCACATGCTGTCACCCCATCCCCTCCTCCGCCCTGGCATGCAAAAAAGGTCAACTGGCTGGAAAGTGGGCAGACAGGAACAAGACTGCCATTGTTGACTTAAATGTGTTCACCTGGGCTAAGTATTCTAAGTTGAATGTTGTTTTGTTTTTAACCTATCAATGGCACAAAGAAGGAAAACATAGTAAACGGTTCTTTCCGGTCCCTGTTCCCACAGTCACCTTGCTTCCTTCCAGAGGGCATGCAGGAAATGCTTTACTCAGTGAGGCTTCAAAGGATATTCTGTGTAGCCAAAGTTGACCCATGGTCCCTTTGGGAGGGGGGGAAGAGTCGTTGCATTGGGTTGATGTTCATGGTGGTGGAGTAATGTGGGAAAGGGTGTGTATGGTACAGAACATGAAGAGTATAGTCGGTGGCACTGAATTATACAGGAAAACATTCCATTGTGTACATTTTTGCCTCAATTAAAAAACAAGTACACTAATAACAATGAGTACAAGGAAGAAGCTGTCTAAGATTGATGTGGTAATAATTGTACAACCCTTCTTTTTTTTTAAACTTTTCCGGTAATTTTTTTATCTGACAGATACTGTTAAAATAAAAAATAATCTCCTGGAGAGAAAATCCATGTTCTAAAAAATGAGACATTTTATCTGGGCAAAAAGGAGGATAATTTAGCCCAAGAAATGCAAGAACAACAACCAAAAAAGCCCCACAAATTTCCCTTGGAAATATTCAACTAGAAAGGCAGGCATTTTCCTGAACCAACATTTTAACGTTCCTACGACGCCACAGAAAATCCAATAAATAATTTTACAGTGGGAGGGCCTGGGTCCAAAGTGTTACACGTGGCGGTAACCACTTGGAGATAACACGATTCCCCCTTCCCTTTGCAGGTACACCGCAGAGTCATCCACACATGTCCCCGGCATTGAGAGCTCCGCCTGCAGATGGGTCTTGTCGGGGCAGCAGAGTTGGAGCTGCCAGGGGGCTTTTCCGGTGCTGTTCGGTTGGTAAAGCCCAGGGACCAGCGAAGCCAGAGAGAACTCCATGGGAAGTGTTGGAACTGAGGTTTCCTCCGCAGCCTCGGTCCTCCTCCAGCTCGAGAGTGTGCAGTGTACACACTGAAGTCTGGCTTTGGCCATGCCAACCTCACCCACTTTCCGCGCCTGTGCCCGCCACACAGGGAAGAGCTGAGGGGTGGGGGGGGTTCTTGCTACGGGATCCCTCTAGGCGTTCTCGGGCTGTGCACTCGGATGAGGCTCTGCATTTAGCCCAGCACAACTCAAAGTGATCTTCCGGCGCCGTGAAGAGGTTCTGGAGTGGCCCGGCTGCCCGGGTCAGCAAGGCTCCGGGAAAAGTTGCTGGCCGGGCTGCGGGCCCCAGGAGACCCAGCACTCAGAGGCGCTGCAGCAGCCATTAGACAAGCAGCCGCTGCAGCAACACTGCGCTGTGCCAGGGACCTTGACGTCACCGCAGCCATTTGCCAGCAAATCCATCCTTTCACATACCCTTCCAAGCTCATCCGGGATGAGGTGCTGTCCTTGAATGGAATTCCGACATGACTGCTGCAGTTGCCCAAGTTACACTGCACTTTCCAAGGAAGGGGCTGGGCACGGTCTTGAACCTGAAGGAGGTTCCGGTCTCTCTCTGCTCTTCCTCCTGCCTGAAGGTGCTGGTGAGGAAGGAGACGAGCCAGATGCCGAAGACCAGGCCAAGCACCCACCTCTTCCTCAGCAGCCGGCGCCACACCAAGGTTCACCATGCCGGCTCCAACGCCAGAAGTAGCAGGCCGGGGCCTCGGCGGCATGGCCCCTACGCGCCCGACAGCTCCATTCCGCGAGGCAGCACCTACTCCGGGCAGCCTCCCTCTGTCCAACCCTTCTTAGACATGATGGAACTATCGAATTGTATGATAAGTAGATGAAGTGCCAATAAAAGTGCTTAAAACAAAAGAAAATATTCAAAAATGAAAGGATCCTTTGCGCGTCAGAAAATACCCATCTTTGTTGGTTATGTGTTGCTGTTGTTAGTATCTTCAAGTCCGTTTTGCTTTATGGCCGCCCTGTGCACGACAGCGGAACCCTGGTGGTATAGCGGTTACGCATTGGGATGGGATCTGAAAGATCGCCAGTTCGAAACCACCAGCCTCTCTTCAAGAGAAAGATGGGGCTTTCTACTCCTGTAAACAGTGACACTCTCAAAAAACGCAAAGGGGAGGTGCTACCCTGTCCTATGAATCAGCATCGACTGGATGGGAGTGAGTTTGTGTTGTTTTGGTTTTTGATGTGCACCAGGATGAAGCACTGCCTCCCCTGGCAGTGCCAGCCTCACAATCGTTCACACGTTCCAGCCCATGATTGCAGTCATGACGTCAACCAGTCTTGTCTCCTGGAGGCTTTCTCTTCTCCTGTCCCAAGCACACAACATCCTTCTCAAGGACTACTGGTTAGGCATAGTCTTAGGTCAGAGGCGCTATGGGGGGTTTCTTTGTCGGTGGGATGTGCCGTTGTGTCCGTTCTAACTCACAGAGACCCTGTGACCCACAGAGAGAACCACTGCCCAGGAGCGCCCTGTCCTCACAGTTAATACGTTTTTGAGCCCTTGGTTGCAGCCACTGTGTCAATCCATCTCACTGAAGGAGCTTTCTTTAGTGGTGTTATTTAGTGAGTTACTTATTTCTATGCTCTCTTGGTTCCAGAAAGAATTTAAGACTATTTACATAGATATGATGGGGTGAGGGTGGGGTCAGGATGTGAATTATGAGGATAAAATGGACCCAAGAAAAATAACGGGTAGGAATTTTTTTTCTCTTCAATGACACTTCATCTCCTTCGGGTTAAAATGAAAGGCACAGTGTGATTTCTGAGGCCCAAAGTGCCCTCCGTTTCCCTCTCCAGCCTCACCGCTCGCCCTGTGCCAGCCAACTGAACTCTTTCAGTGCCTTCAGCAGCCAGGTACTCTCTTTCCTCCGGGTGGATCTTTGCATGGATCACTGGTGCGATGTCCCCTCTGTTTGCTCTTACGAACATCACAGCTCATACTCGCCAGAGTCACTTTTTCTGCTGGACTGTGTCTGTCCCCAAGTTCAGTTGGGCACTCTCTCCATGCTTCGTTCTATTGTTGCCTGAGCAGCCCTGAGCTTATCAAACTGGATTTTAATAGTTCATTTCATGATCCAAACCCCCCACTTGTCCATAAACTCTATGAGATTTCAAAACTCACTGCCATCAAGTTCACTCAGACTTGTGGGGACGCTTTAGGACAGGATAGAACTGCCCCTGTGAGCTTGCAAGACTAACTCTTTATGGGAGTAGAAAGTCCCATCTTCCTCCAAAAGATCAGCTGATGGTTTTGAACTGCTGACCTTGGGATTAACAGCCCAACACATAAACCACTACATCACCAGGGCTCCTTTTCTGAGGACAGGGACCTATCTATCTTACTGATGCATGTCCAGTGTCTGGCTGGAACCTGGTAAATATTTACTCCAGAAATTAAATTCAATCCTGTACCCTTTCTAGAACTTGGCTTTGAACTTTCCAATAGCCCATGTAGAGAGAGCAATCTGATCATGGAGAAAAATCCTACAATTGCTCAAGAGAAAGGTCACTTCCTCAACTAACTCTCTACTGATCCTCCAAATCCCCACCACTGGCCCTACAAGCTCCCTCCTTTTTCCCTGGTAGCATTTATCAAAACCATAATGATTGAAGAAGTAATTGGTTATTTGATGCCTGATTTCTCTACTGGAGGGGGTTCTTGGTGGCCTAGTAGTAACACATTGGGCTGATACATGGATACTGGGCAGTAACTGATCTATATATAATCTCCCCAGCACCTCTCACATTGCCTGGCATATTATTGACTAAGTTGAAAGGAACGTTTTCCCAGAGACTGATATCCGAAGTCAATTACTCCCACGAGTCTTCTGGAAAGACACGGGATATTACATGGATGAATGGCCTCAATCACCTTCTTACAGCAGACACACACACACACACACATGCAGGACTCACAGGACTGTTCCTTTTCATGACCCTCGTAGACTCTGACCCAGACTCCAGAAGCCAAACTCACTGCTAAAGAGTTGATTCTGCCTCATGCGGTTCCTGTAAAAAGTCACAGTCTCTGAAACCCAAAGGAGCAGTTCTCCACTGTCCTATCCCGTCGCTATGGGTAGAGACTGACAGCAGCCCACTAAGCGCAACCCCAGAAAAACCTCCCTGAGAGTCACGAGATCCCAGTGGGGCCAGGGGCAGGGGAGAACCCACCTGGCGGCTCCCTGATGGCATCTCCAGAGGTTCCTCTCGAAAGGCTGTGCTCTCACCTGGGGGCTGACCAATGTGAGAGGCAGTGGAGCCCAGAGAAGTACAGGAAAAGGAGCTATTCTGAGTTTCAGGTTATTCTCAGTATTACCTGAGCTGGGAGGTAAAATTCAGATCCACCTCGATTAATTAATACCCTCCCTTCCCAAAGAACATGATGGGACATCAGGACAATCAGGTGAAAAATCTGTGCCATGTAAGGCATATAATCCTATGTAGTGTTATCATATACTGGTACTTACTGCACAAGACCTCTTTAGGGTGTTTGAAAGGCAAGGCTGCGCCTTTGAGGACTAGGGTGCACCTGACTCAAGCCATGGGGTTTCTCAGTCACCTCATGTACATGTGAGGCCTGGACAGTGACCAGGAAGACCAGAGAAGAATGGGTGCAGTTGAGCTCTGGTGCTGGCGCAGCTTGTAGAAGGACAATGGTAGACTTCGTCTCAAAGGAGAGACCAGTCCCTGGAGGGGACATCCTGCTCAGTAAAGTGGAGGGTTAGCAAAAAGAGGAAGACCTTCGCTGAGATGGAGTGACTCAGTGGCTGCAACAAAGGGCTCAAACAACAATCGTGAAGATGCTGCAGCACGGGGCAGTTTTTGTTGTGTCCTACCTGGGCTCACTATGAGTCAGAACTGACTTGATAGCAACTAACAACAATACTTAAGAGTCCATTTGGGGAAGGGACATGCAGAGGAATCCTGGTGGCTTCATGGCTACATGTTGGCTGTTAGCCGTAGGGTCAGCAGTTCGGAATCCTCAGGATTTCTGTTCGCATAAATTGCTGCAGTCTCAGAAACCCACAAGGGCATTTCTACCCTATCCAATGGGGTCGCTATCAATTGGAATGGGCTCTCTGACAGTGAGTTTGGTTTGCTTTTTAATGTACGTCTACCATCAAAAATCTAAAGGGAGAGCCTTCAGTCCACAGGACATATCACAGCACTTGGCACATAGTAGGCCTTCAAGAAGTGGTTGCTGAATTGACATAAATTATAAAATTGTCTTGTGAGTTTAACATCCTTGTGGTCTGGCTCACCCCCCACCTATCTGACCAAGACATATAAGCATTGCTACTCATCGACGTCACTATATTTCCGTGGAAAGATCATTACAATCGTAGTCCTCACATGCCCCCAGAGCAGGCATCAAGGGGCTCAAATGTTCCAGGCAATGTCTCTGCAGGGGGACTAATGGCCCGAGGATTGCTCAGGGACATTGCATCTAGCATTCTCTAAACTGCTGCAAGGTTGAGCAACCTCCCCTAGTGATGTCAGGAAGCTGGGCAGGCAGGAGACTTGAGAGAGATTTAGATCCAGCAAGCCACTGCACATAAACATATATATAGACTCAATAGTTATAATTTGAAGTCAGCCCTTCGTTTCTCAGTGGGGCCAGGCTCCAGACATCTGTACCTAAGATCTATCCAAGGGAGCGCTTTATCTCGGAGAGTAATGACTGGCTCCTTTCTCTCTTGAAAGGCGTCTTTAAAACGGGGGAAATAGAGTCCCAGAGTATCCCAAACCCCAAGTTTACATAATTAGCACCTAAGATGCCAGTTACACATGATCAGAGTTTCTAATTATTCACCTTTTGAAACACCTGTCCTCAGCATGTATTTAGCTAACAACCAGATAGGTTCAAGCTACCAACCTTTGGGTTAGCAGGTGAGTGTTTAACCACTGTGCCACTGGGGTTAGTGCAGGCCACACAGGAAATAGCAAGCAGTGTATTCCGTGGGAAAGCAGGTCAATGCTGAAAATCTTCCAAGCTAAGATGGTAGATTGAACCAACACATCATATGTCCCTCCCTCCTCATGGAAACTTGAAAAGTAAAGAACCCACCCTAACAGATCACAATCTACAAAGGTGTAGAGAGAGGAGAGATGACAAACTTAAAAATTCCAGAGACAAGGAATCAGGCCAAAGGATGAAGGATGAAGATTCCCTTCTGCTTGCCCTCCACTCCCCTGACTCCCTACTGTCAGTCTCTGAAAATCTTCACCCAGGGCTTCCAGTGGCCTCCAGCGCCTGCTCTCTGCCCAGGTCAGGCCCGCAATGGCGGGGAATTAAGGTCCTTCCCCAGCTCTGATCAGTCGGTCTCAAGCAACACTGACATTGCCAGATCCCGTGCTAAACATTGCACCAAGTCAACCCAATGCTGCCGATTCCACGTCTTCTGCTCAGGGCACCCCCATATGTGTCGGAGTCGAACTTGCTGCCTAGTTTTCGATTACATTATTTTTCAGAAGCAGGTCACCAGGTGACTTGGGTGGCTTTGAACCTGTCAGTTAGCAGGGGTCTGTTGGCAGAACCCAGGAGCTTCTCGCCAGCCACTAGGGCTACAGAAAGTCCGAGCTCCCTTCAGGCCTCACTAGATGCCAGGCACAGGGCCAAGTGCTTTCCCCGCAAACCAAACCAAACTCACTGCCATCCAGTCTATAGGGCAGGGTAGAACTGCCCCTGTGGGGTTGGGGGACTGAAGTTCTTTATGGGGTAGAAAGTCTCACCTTCTCCCTGGCAGCGGCTGGTTTCCAACTGCTTATCTGGACGTCATCACCACTACACTGGCAGCGCTGCGGCCCTTTGAGGTCTGGTCTCTCATGTGATCGTTTTACACATGTGGAAGTTGAGGCTTAGCAAGGTTAAGTACCAGCCCAGTTCCCCGTTTTGTCTTCGGTGGGGATGCATCTGGAGCCTCTGCTGCAGGTCTGAATGAGAGGGTCCCAAAGCCTGTACCATCAACCAGTGCACTAGATGGGTAATGAAATCGTAACAATTCACGCGGAAAGCAACCAAGCCAGGCAGGAGAGGGACTGGTCTCTGGGTTGCGCTCCGTGGAGATAATGGGCGTGGAGCCTCCTCATTCTGAGACTGCCTACGTCAGTCTCGAGAGGGAAATCAGCTGCTCTGTTCTCCTCCACCATTATGCTGACTAATCGCATTTTAACTCCGTGCTCCTCCACCTAGCATCCCGGGGCATGTGAATGTGACAACATTTATAGGGCAGATTCAGGTAAACTCAAGACTTGAGACTATTGTCATAGACCTTGGTGAACATTATATATATATATTCTGAAGAGAAATAAGACAACGTATTTAGGAAGATCATAAATATTCTATTCAAAAAACATTTCAAGAAAATTTTTGAAGAGCAGTTAACTTGCTTTCAAGAGCATTTTTTTAATGTGGTAAAAATATATACAACAGAAACATTTTCTAATTCAACAGTTTTTACATGTGTGAGTCAGTGAAAATATAGGGGTTTTTTTTTGGCTATTACACTTTATACTTGAAATGGCTATAAAATTCTTAAATGTGTTTCTCTAATTATGGTCTTTCAATTCTGCACCATCACTGCTGACAAAAGACACTTACACAAGCAGATGTTGCAAAGGACAACAATATCTTCACTCCTCCGACCCCCCTTCCCCAGTTCCCACCCTTCCAATTGTCAGAAAAGCCTTTCTTTTCCTAAATAGAATTTAGATCTTTTGAATCTGACTTTAACGATTCAATTATATTGGAAACCTAGCAGTTCTGCCTTTTCTTTCAGGGACAAAAATGTGATGTTGAAATTTCTTGTAATAATACAAAGGACTTCCAAGGACAATATACTTCTTCAGGCCAAGTTTCAAATGCGAATGAAGCCTCGCTGTCCACACATGTGCTGCTCTTCCTCGTTTCTTTGGGGTCAAATGGCAGCGCTGTCACCACTTGCCATTTCACTTCTCCAAGGTGACCGCTCCCTCACACACTTTGAATTCAGAAATGTTATTAGCATATATTAATGTCCTTTCATTTGATTCTTTAAAGTTTTTGGTTACGTTCCTTCAGGGACTCAAAAATATCAAGTCAGTCAATTACGGAAACACGGGGAATCTGGGGCGGATGATCCCTTCGGGACCAGCAGTGTGAGTGGCGATACTGGGAGGGTGGATGGAAGGTGGTTGGAAAGGGGGAACCGATTACAAGGGTCTACATGTGACCTCCTCCCTGGGGGACGGACAACAGAGAAATGGGTGAAGGGAGACAGCGGACAGTGTAAGATATGACAAAATAATAACATAAATTATCAAGGGTTCATGAGGGAGGGGGGAGCGGGGAGAGGGGGAAAAATGAGGAGCTGATGCCAGGGACTTGGGTGGAGAGCAAATGTTTTGAGAATGATGAGGGCAATGAATGTACAAATATGCTTTACACAATTGACGTATGTATGGATTGTGATAAGAGTTGTATGAGCCCCTAATAAGATGATTAAAAATAAAAAATTTTAAAAAGTTAATTACGACCCTTCAACAAATTGTGAAACAAGGCTAACTCACAATTTACAAGTTCTATTTTTTGTTACTTTTGAAGCTCATGAACTGGCTTCTCTTCCACTGTTTCTGCACATCTAGTTCAGTGACATTGATGACATTCAAGTTCATCAACGCCTGACAGCACTCTTCCTAAGGAGAACCAATCCATTTCCATATGAAACTGACAAGACCAGTTTCCTTATCCAGTTTCTTCACAGAAGATTGGCAGCACACAGGGCTGTGAGGCCACAGTTTCGAGTCACCATTTGGAGCACATCATTTTTATTGTGGCCTTCCAGTTCCAAGCAACCTTTTACCTAGGAAGCTAAGGGCCAGGGCCGTTTCTGCACACATCTACCTGCAAACCACTCAGCTACTGCAGAAAAAAAACAAAGCAAAAACATTTGAAATGTCTGTAATTGCAAAGAAGAAGCAAAGCTTGTGTGTGTGTGTGTGTGTGTGTGTGTGTGTGTGTGTGTGTTTAATCTGTTAACAACGCTTTCATGAAGAATTCAAGGCACCGATTGCAAGGTCATGCCAAGCCAAGCCAAACATCTCCTGACCTAATACAGAAGCGTATGAAACTGGTCACGGATGAGTTGGCAACCATCAGTGACTATGGTCAACCGAGGGCACCAGGAAGGAGCCCTGGCTGCGGGGACTCATTGCTGGGCAGCAGGCTGAAAGGTTGACAGCTTGAAGTCACCAGAAGTGACAGTCTGCTTGTGTTGAGGTGACAGCCTTGGAAACGCTATGGGGATTGTGCCAAAAGATGGCCAACTCAGCAGTCACACTGCAATGGGGGTGGGGAAGGTCTGTCTCATGGGCTCTGAGGGAAGAAACCTCAGGGGAAGGGAGACAGTGGTCAGTGTAAGACATGAAAACAATAATAATTTATCAAGGGGTCATGAGAGTGGGAGTAGAGAAGGAGGGTAAAAAGAGGAGCTGATACCAAGGGCTCAAATGCTTAGAAGCTAATGATGGCAACATGTACAAATATGCTTGATACAATGGATGTATGGATGTCTGATACAATTGTTATAAGAGCTGTGAGAGCCCCCAATAAAATCTTTAAAAAATAAAATAATAATAATAAAACAAAAACAAACCAAGCTCACATTCATCAAATTGATTCCGACTCATAGCGACCCTGTAAGACAGGGTAGACCCGCCTCTCTGAGACTGTGACAGGAGTAGAAAGCTTCACCGTTCTCCCAAGCAAGGAGCAGCTGGTGGTTTCAAGTCCAATGTGTAGCCCACTACACCAGTAGGGCTCCCCATTCATACCAGCTTCCCAAAGGGAAGCCATTCCAACCATCACCTTAGGGGTGAGTTAATTAAACGATTCACTAAATATAGCAAAGTTTGAAGGTGATAGTTTGCATCGCCGACAAATGATGCTGTAAACATTCAAATGGTCCTTGACAGAATCAAAGGTCCCTAGCCCTGCTGTACAAGAAAGACAGTCAAGACCACATGAACCAGAGGAAGAGGACAATCCTGGAACTCTGCGCTTCAGAGGAACAGATTGAATGCCAGCTAAGCGAGAAATGGCTTAACATTGGTGCGCGAGGAGGCTCATGGGAGAGCTGCTGGCTCGTGGCCGTGGTGTGGCCGTCCTGACTGTTTACACGCCTGTTTCAGCCGCCTGACGGCACGCGCTGTTACACACTGGCGATGGGCGACGGGTGATGAGAAAGGAGGATTCCTCCCTTGCCCCCCACACGCTCCTGCTGACCAGAGGAGGCCAGGCCCACCCTCATGCCCCCCAGCTCCCCTCTGAGGAGCCGCACCTGCTCTTCCGATGGTCGGAACGGTTCCTTTGTGGACCTGGCTCCTGGGTACCCTGGCCAGACCTGGAGGTGTGGGAAACTGCCGGAACAGACCACTCAACTAAGAAAACCACCTAAGAGTATCCTAATGAAACGTCGCACAAGGAAGACAGGAACGAATCCTGAGAGCGACTCCGGAACAAACAGAAGTTACCTGTAAACGGGACCCAGTAAGGCGAGGGCTGATGGCTGAGCGGAGACCTGGCAGGCAGGAGGGACGTGCGAGGACACATCCAACACTCTGGAAGAAAAAGAAAGAAAAGGCCAACCAAGAATCACAAACCAATACTACTGTCCCGCAAACACAGTGAAATTAGGTCATTTCTGGATAAACAAGAATTCAAGCAATTTGTAAAAACCACACCAATCTTATAAATAATGCCAACGGGAGCTCTTTGGGGGAGAATCACCACCTGAACAGCAGGCCACCCCTGAGATTGACAAACCTGACAGCCCCGCCCAGAGGCACCCGGCGGACAGAGATGTATTCAGAGAGAAACACCTCACGGGCCTGCAACTGGAGAGCAAGAGTTCTCCGTTTGGAACGAAGGCAACCGTAAGTAGAGAGATAATGTAGCTACAGAACTTACCATCCTGACCAAGGAATGGAAGGGCCGCCTTAAAGAAAATGCATAAATCTCATGAAAAAATCAGGGAATTGCAAACTCGATAAACACGAAGAAAACCGCAATGAGTCCAATGACAAGAAAACCTACAAAGGAAATGAGCTCCACACAGAAAGTGCCCTCATCACACGGCGAGCCTAGAGGACGTAGGCCGAGTGGAATTAGTCCATCCCAAAGTGTTGTATGAAACCACTGAGTTATCACCAACTAAGATAGTCCTTCTGGCCATAATTATTTATTGATACATTATAACCCTGGACGGTTTACACCTGTGGCTTTAGTTCCATTTTCCAGGGCATTCTCTACTATACAGAGAAACAGGATTAGGGTGGGATTAAGACCCCACGCTGGTAGGGGGTATGAACCATGCCACACCCTTTGTTTCTTTGACTCGACTTTAGTAGAGGGTGAGACTCAAGACACCATCCACCGCATGCATCCTGGTACCACAGTACACATTACCTCACCTGGAAAGACACACCTCTTTTTGCTGACTGAGCTGTGGGAGAAGCAAGAAGGCCCGATGTGACTTTTGGACATCTGGGGCTTCTGGCTCCGGAGCCTGCCTTTGGCCTGCTTCTCAGCCTCACCTTTGGATTGAGAACTGGACAGTATCCACCACAATGTGAGACTTTCCCTCGCAGCTTTGTGAGTTTCTGTGGGATGTTTCAGCAAATCACAGAACCCAGGCACAAGAGGGAATAAACTCGAGGGAGGCGTGTGATGGGCGGTGGCGGGGGCAGGGAGCTGAATAGCATTTGGTAAGAGTTGGACATTTAAGACATCTTTAATCCCCAGCCCCTTGGGTATAGTCTGATATCTTCTAAGAAGACTTTTTTTAAACTACCATCACTATTGTAAAATGTCAAGAAAAGTCTTTCACACTAAAAGAAGCATTATTTGGGGGTTGCTGGGGTAGAGAGGAAGGGAAGAGAAGTCACAGGATAGAAGGCAGACAGGTGCTAACTAGGGGGAGGTGAAAGCAAACCATACAGTAAAAGGGAGGTTGACAAGACATGGTGGAGGCAGGGAAAGACCATGGAAGAGTTGCAAGATTTGAAAACCTATTGTAGACACAATCCTGCACAAGTTATGATCTATAAAGCAAGGATGGCTAGACTTCATCTCTCGTGCTTTGGACATGCTGTCAGGAGAGAATGGTCCTTGGGAAAGAACACGTGCTCGGTCAAGTAGAGGCACAGTGAAAGGAGGAGGAGCCTCGACAAGATGGATGGACACAGTGGCTGCAACCATGGACTCCCACAGAAGAGCAGCTGGGAAGATGGTACAGACCGGGCCGTGGTTTGTTCTGTTGTCCGTGGGTCGCCATGACTCAGAAACAGCGCGATGGCAGCCTGAGCAGATGCACCGACAGATGCACAAGCTGAATGGGAGAGGACAAGTGTGAGAGGGGCTACCTGTACTTTCTATCTACCTTTGGTGCAAATGTGTTCATGAATGCGGTGGCGTTGACAGGGGCAAAGTTGTGAACACCTTTTTCGACGGCAATAAACACCTTGAGGGAATGAGGCGCTGGGCCTGGTGGATCAGGACAGTAAGTCTTGGGGAAACCAAGATCAACTGGTGTAGCGTAGCTACGAAACGGTGTTCTCGACCCTGCTTTGTAGTCACTGGGGGCTTAAAAGCTTGTGGGCAGCCATCCGAGGTGAAACTCTTGGTGTGTCCCCGTCAGCAGAAAAGATGCGTGAGCAAAAGGGAAAGACGCATGGAAACAATTGCTCCAGTGGACTGATGGACCGCGCACACACCCATCTCCCTGAGCCTCAGACTGGAAATTGACCTGGTGCCTGGCTACCGCTGCCAACTGCCTGGAAAGGAATGCCATTGGGAAGGTCCTGGATAGAACGGGAGGCAAATGTAAAACCAAACTCAAAATCATAGACCAGATCAGGCTCACTGGCCAGAGAGAGCTTGGTGCAACCCCCAGACTAGGGTCCTCCATAACCCGATCAGGCCTGAAACTGAATTACAACCAGTAGCTCACATTTCAGCCAAACTGAGGACAAGGGGAACAGTAGTACATGGGAGCGACACCCATGCCTTTGAAACAACGATGTGCAGCTTGAGATCCAACGGACAACGTTTACCCAAGAGCAGAGCCCGGAAGGAGGGGTTCTAGAAGAAAGGCCACAGGAAACCCGAGAAGGAAGTGGGGTGTGGTGGTGCTTTGAGGGGGGTGCAGTGAATGAGATGAATGTGCATGAATTGTTGAATGTTAAGCGGCTCATCTGCTGTGTAAACCAGCACTCAATTCTCAATTAGAAAGCACTTGTTTTCATTAAAAAGGAGAGAGAGAAACCCTGTGGAGTAGTTCTCCCCTGTCCTTTGAAGTCACTTCGAGCTAGAATCGGATGGACAGCAGTAGCCATCTCAGAGCCAACAAGCACTGGGAGGAGCTGGAGTGGACAACAGATCCATGCTGGGTAACCGAGCTAGGTTGGCGGTTGGAGCGTACCCAGAGGCTCTGTGGAAGCAAGACCTGGCGGTCTGTTTGCATGGAGAGCTCCTTCAGGAAAACCTTGTGGAGAGGCCCCCTGTCACACCGAGTCTTTATGCATCAGGGGGGACTCAACAAAACCCAGCAGCAGCGAAGAGGAATTAGTCAGAGGTAAATGAACACCTTACATTGAGGAGCATAGGTGTGACACTGGGTGTTTACCATGACCATGACATAAACTTCTGGGTCAAGAGAGAGAGTCTAAATGCAAGGTCACCCTTGGTACATTATTGCTTACAGATGTTTAACAATGTGCTTACTCATTGGTTTATTGGTGGACGTTTGGGTCGCTCCCAGTTAGGGGTTTTAATCAATAAAGTTGCTACAAACATGCCAATACACATCTTCATGTAGACCTATTATGAACTCACTTCCATTGGGTAAATAAATATCTCAGCCTAGGTCTTGAGTGGTGCACATACTTGGCTGCTAACTGAGAGGTTGGTTGTTCAAATCCACTCAGAGGTGCCTCAGAAGAAAGGCCTAGCAATCTATTTCCAAAAAGACCTGTCATTGAAATCCATCAGCAGCACAGTTCTCTTCTAGCCCACAGTGGGCCCACTGGGCTGCAACTGGCTGTAGAAACTCCAGGTCATAAGTTTATGAGTACATTTTAATTTTAGAACTATTTTCTTATTTTAAAAATAACAAATCATAACTCGCTCTGAAGTCCCCTTCAGAATCAAAATCTGCTAAATGTTAGTGCTAAAAATCAAGTCACTCGTCCAATCAGAAATGACAATGAGAAAATGAATAAAATAAATTCTTTTCTACATAGACCTTCTTAAATGTTCAGTACTGATACTATCCAGACTTCCGTGCTAGGAAGAATGGGAAAATAAGAGAGAATCGGGTGAAGGAAAAGCTACTGTTTTACATGTACTTGTAAAACAAAGACCACCATGAGGATAAACAAATCATGATGAGGAGGATAATCAAACACCTGTGGGCATCTCTGATCTCTGTAGCATCCTGTGGTCATGGTGGAGCGTTTATGGCAGCTTGCCTAAAATCTTAGCCACCAAAATAATGGTGACCAAATTCAGGAAGTTTGCACGGAGACTGTATGAGAGTGTTCAGACAGAGCTCCAGTGTAGTCGTGCATTTCGAGTGGTTGAACAGTTCATTGCACCTCTATGGCCATTCTTGGAATGCCAGTTAGAAAGCTCTGTCCTAATTGGTCTGCTAACGGCAAGGTCAGCAGTTTGAAACCACCAGCCGCTCTTGGGAAGAATGATGAGGCTTTCTACTCCTGGAAAGAGTTGCAGTCCCAGAGACTCACAGGGAGTGGTTCTACCCTGTCCTACACGGTCACTATGTCAGCATTGACTTGATGGCAGTACATTCGAGTTTGGGTTCTATCAGAAATGGGCATTTTAAAATAAAACCATGTTCTTCGGTCAAATCAATTTTGAGGTTTCCGCGCTCAAATTAACCTGCAGGTGTGACTCCGAGGGACTCCTCAGACCCTTTACGATGCCAATGCCCCCGGGGAATTCTTTCGGCCACCCCCACTCCAATGGGCATGGGCAACAGACATAAACAGGTAGTTCTCATGAACTAAGCACACGTGTTGAAGGAGCATGTAACATGCTCAATCTTATTCCGCGAGGTTAACCAAGAGAGAATTTATCACAGAAAATTGGCAAACCTGATAAAGCTTTATAATAGCCAGTGACCTTGGGTGGGCACCGGTGCTGTCATGTATGGTAGGAGCTTGGGTAGATCCAGAGAGACTGTTTGGAAGGACTATCAGTTAGGAATCAGGCTCTGCTGCATGTAACAGAAAGCCAGTGACGGTATCAACAGGGATCTAGGATCTTCCTAACGAATCCGCCTGGAGATAGGCATTCCAGGCTAGCACAACTGCTCCATACATCCCCAGGGACCCAGGCCTTCTGTCTTTCCACTCCACTCTGCTGAGCATGAGACTTACCTGTCTCACACTTGCCCCATTGTGACCTCACGGTCACATTGTGGCTGCTCAACTCCAGACTCAGGTTTACATTCCAGGCAGGAAGGGCACAGCAAAGAAGAAGAGGAGGTGGCTCTTTAAGAAATCAACATTTTCAGAGAACCTCCTATTAGAGGCTTTAAAGCACATGTAGTATGGTGTGTTCTTTTTTAAAATTTTTTACCGTGGTGAAAACATACACACAGAAACACTTGCCATTGCAACCACGACTACATTTATGAGTCAATGACATTCCTTACATTCTGTTTGTGCAGCCCCTGTCCAAAATCTTTCCTAGCATCTTCCATCCTCATCAACGTAACGTCCCTGCTTCCAGGCAAACACTTTTTTCCAGGCAAACCTTGGAAATTGTGGATTGTCTTCGGTTTCTGCGGTGGTGGCGTTAAGGGCCATCAAGGCGGCTCTGTCCCTGTGCACACAGAAGGAAACCCTGCGCGGGCCTGCGTCATCCTCACAAACGTTCCTCTGCCTGTGGGCAGGGATGCAGCCACTGTGCCAATGCATCTAGTTGACGGCCTTTCTCTTCTTCACCACACGTTAGATCCTTCTCCAGGGCCTGTCTCTCCTGACAACATGCCCAAATCATGTCAGCACAGCCTTGCCCTCTTGGCCTCTGAGGAGCACTCTGGCTGTACTTCTTCCAAGACAGATGGGTCTGCCTTGTTAGCAGTCCATGGCACTTTCAATATTCTTCTCCAGCACCGCAGTGCAAATGCATGGATTCTTCTCCGGTCTTCCTTATTCAATGTCCAACTTTCACATGCATAGGATGCAATCGAGAATGCCATGGCTTGGGTCAGGTGCACCTCAAGGTAGCATCCTTGTTCTTCAATACGCTAAAGAAGTCTTGTGCAGCGGATTGTCTTAATGTAATACATCTTTTGATCTCTTGATGCCTGCTTCCATGAACATTGATTGCGGATCTAATCAAGAATGATGAGGGCAACAAATGTACAAATGGGTTTGACACAATGGATGTATCTAAGGCTTGTGATAAGAGTTGCATGAGCCCACAATGAAATGATATTTTAAAATGATATTTTTTAATTCACAAAAAAGGGGAAAAAGACAAAATCCTTGTCAAATTCAACCTTTTCTCCATTTCTCCTATTGGTCCCGTTGCGATGATTTTGGTCTTCCTTACATTGAATTGTGATCCATATTGTAGGCTACAGTCCTTGATCTTCATCTGCAAGTGCTTCAGTTCCTCCTCACGTTCAGCAACCAAGGCTGTTTTATCTGCATATTTCAGGCTGTTAATAGGCTTTCCTCCAATCCGGATGCCAAACTCTTCTTCACAGAATCCAGTTTCTCTGATGCTTTGCTCTATATACAGACTGAACAAGTATGGTGAAAGGATACCATCCTGATGCGCACTTTTCTTAATTTTAAACCATGCAGTATGCCCTTGTTCTGTTTGCATAACTGCCTCTGCATCCATGGACATGTATGAAGTTCTGAAGGAGCTCAGTGAAGTGTTCTGGAATTCCCATTTTTCTCAAAGTTATCCAAAGTTTATTATGGTCCACACAGTCTAATGCCTTTGTACAGTCAATGAAGCACAAGTCAGCATCTTTCTGGTGTTCCCTGCTTTGAGCCAAGACCCACCTGACATCGGGCCATGCCCTCCCTTGCTCCACATCCTCTTCTGAATCTGACTTGAGCAGCTCCCAGTCAGTGTACTGTTGCGACCACTGTTGGACTTGCATGTGACATCAGTGATATTGTTCTAAAATTTGAACATTCTGTTGGGTCACTTTTTTGGGAATGGATACAAATATGGACCTCTTCCAGTCAGTTGGTCACGTAGCTGTCTTCCAAATTTCCTGACACAGGTAAGTGAGTGCTTCCGGTGCTTCCTCAGCATGCTGAAACATCAGCTGATATTCCACCAATTCCTTGGTCCTTATTTTTGGATAATGCACTTCGTCTGCTAAGTCTGAACTTCCTCCTTCCATGCCCTTCACTGGTTCCTGCTCATCTGCTACCTGCAGAACTGGTGGATGCTGACTAATTCTTTCTGGGGCAGTGACTGTGCATTCTTTCCATTTCTTTTGATGCTTCCTGCGCCATTCAATATTTTTCCTACAGAATCTTTCAAGATTGCAACTCAAGGCCTGAATGTTTTCCTGAGCTCCTTCGGTTTCAGATGTGCTGGCCATGGTCCTCCCTTTGGGTTTTCTAATTCTAAGTCCTTGCACATTTCGTTGTAATGTTTGGTTTCGTCTTCTCAAGCTGCCCTTTGAAGCTTTCTAGTCAGCTCCTTGACTTCATCCTTTCTTCCACTTGCTTTAGCTCCTCTACCATGAAGAGCAAGTTTCTGAGTCTCTTCTGACATCCACTTTGATCTTTCCTTTGTTTCCTGACTTTTTAACAACCTTTTGCTTTCTTCATGTAGGAAGGTCTTGGGGTCTTCCCACAGCTCAGCAGGACTTCTGTCATTAGTGATCACTGAGTCAAATCTGTTCTTAGGATGTTCTCAAAATTCAGGCAGGAGAGACTCAGAGTCACATTCTGGCTCTTGTGGAATCGTTTCTGCTCCACGGTCAACCCCCGGTCTGGTTTTAGCTGCTGACATTGAGTTTCTCCATCATGTCTTCACACAGATGTAGCTAATTTGATTTCTGTGTGTTCCATCTGGGGAAGTCCATGTGTACAGTCGCTGTCTGTGTTGTTGAGAAAAGATATTTTCTGTGAACACGTCATTGGTTTTGCAAATTTCCATCATGCGATCTCCAGCATTTCCATTGGTTTCTGTATGTTTGCTTATTTCATATACAAGGGTTTGTATAGTCTTGGCCTGTTGGCAGCTGAACTTATTTCCCTTGGCATGATGTTTTCAGGATTCATCCATGTTGCTGCAGGCAGCCGGACTTTGTATCTCTTGGTGACTGAGTGGTAGCCCACAGCGGCTACAGACCACGTTCAGTGATTCCACTCATTGAATGGCAGGCATTCCAGTTGAGTACCACCCCTCATGGCCCAGCCAACATTGACTTAGATGTTGCTGCAAAGAACTAGACAACCTGATGCAAGGAAGACTGGGGCCTGGAGTTTTGTTTGGTTTTGGTTTTTAGCACATTGCTTCTCTGAACAAAATCAAGTGTTGGTTTCCCTGGCCTGGGTGAGCTGCCCCTCTGATCTCATCTCTGATGAGTCTGCCCTTGGTTTCTTCTCCTCAGCCTCACGGACTCCTACAGAGGCAGCAGTGCTCCGCTGGATCCCTCTGGGCCACCGCCTAATCCTGCTCCATCTTGGCGAGTCCCCAGCTTTGCCGGCAGTTGCTTTCAACACCCAGTACCTGGGGCTCTCCTTCCTAGGGGCTGTCTGCAGGCTGGTGGAAGCGTTTTGCACACATGAGCGGATCCAGCCAGGCCTGAGACTACATCCCCCTGGGGTGGGCCGTGATCCATGGGAGGGAGCGTCTGACAACTGCCCAGGCTGAGACCACTGTGATATCACAGCTTGGCTTGGCTTCCTCCCCTTCCCCTGTACCAGCTGCCACTGCTTCCCGCAATTCCAAGGGAGCACTTCGTGAATGAAAACCAGGGCACACATCCCTCCTCCGGAGGCCCTGACCTAGCACTCCTACTGGGCTTCGTGCTGCCCCTACTCTACGCCAAGCCTGCTCTGGGCCCAGGGCCATTGCGTGCTCTCCAGCGAGCGTTTGCCGATGGTAGGAGCTGAACTCTGCCCAGACCCTCAAACAGATACATTAAACCTTGGTCTCTGTGTCTGCAAATAGGATTCTATACGGAAGGAGGGCTTCTTTGTTATGCTAATTAGGCCACACCTCTGTGACATGCTTATAAAGCGAACCATTTCTCAATTGCACGAGGAGCGGACTAGACAGACACCACAGCGGGGATGAGAGGTGATACCCGAGGGTTATCTGCAAACAAAGCAACGCCAAGGGTCACCGGAGACTCCAGAGCCTGTGGGGACACCCTTGGGAGACCTTGATTTGCAATACACCCTCCAAAAAATAAAATAAAATGTCCACCCACTTGTGGCTTTTCTGCTACAGCAGTGCCAGGAATCAAAGACCCCCGCCCCCCCATAGGAGCGCGGTTAATGTCTTCACTTTGTTCAGCTCTTCACTCGGACGTCGCCTCCTCAGTCACCACAGCACCTCAGACGCCACCCCGACTGTCCACCCGCTGGTTCTGTCGCGGTCTCTTCATCCCACCTGCCTCTAACAAACATTGCATATTTGCACTTGATACGCTGTCTTTCTCCCCCACTAGAAGGAAAACTCAAAGGCTGGAAACCGAATAGTCTCTCTTGCCCGCACCAGGAATGCTAGCTGCCAGGAGGGAGGTCTAGAATAATCTCTAAGGGCCCGTAGTCTTGGGGACTCAGTAGCGCTCTGCAACTTTGTTAGGGGGCACTGAAAGCGGGGGAGAGTGGTGGGGGCGGGGAAAGCCAATGGAGCTTTTTAGTTTTGGAAGTGAAACCACAGCCTTTTAGAGTTCATAAGCAAGGTTGGGTCAGGAACATGCCTCCTCTCCTCCCCCGTGTAAGGAGCTCATGTTCTCAAGAGAATGCTGACCCCACCAATGGGTGCCGGCCAACACTGTGGGGTCTCTGAACAGGGCTGTACAGGCACAGAGGAAGAACGAATCCCCCTACCCGAGAGAGTCCGGGAAGGCTTCCTGGAAGAGGCCACAGCTGACATTAAACAGGCAGGTGAGGGGAGAAGCTGGAACAGCATGTGGGAAGCATGGAAGTGCATGGCTCTGCATGTGTGGATAAAACTGAGTATGTCCGAGGAGAGAGGCGGGATACTGCGAGACGGGGCATGAGAGGGCGCAGGGGTTGGCAGCCAAGGGCCAGGAAAGCTGAGCCTGGGCAAGAGGCAGTGGCGAGGCACGGTTGGGGTTGGGATTTACGCTGGGGTGGGACATGGGGGAGCATAGTAGGAACTGGGTTTTTTCACGTTTCCTCTGGTGCATGCCCCAGGGGCTTCCGAGGCCTTCCTGGTACCAAGCATCCTGCCAGCTCCGGGCGCAGAGCCACACTGCTGGCACTAGGCGTCGCCAGCACCTAAGAGATGGGCCCTGAGCCTGTGCCTTTGTTGATTCCCCCGCCACCCCCCCACGCCCCCCAAGCCTACTTTCAGCCAGCCTCAACCCTTCACATGTCCAGGCCACACAACGCCTCATGGAATCCTTTGTGGCACGTCTTATTGAACTTTCTCTCTCTGCTGCATGGCTGGAGATGCAGAGAGCAAGCAGGTAAGAGCCTGTCCATCGGGCAGCACTTGATCTGAACCGGGGAGCCGAGCCACAGACTCTGCCTTTCCTGGGCAAGGGGAGACATTGGAATTCTCAGGTGGCACCCCAGGTGCTCTGGAGGGAGGGTGAGCCCAGCACACCTTTGGCTTTGGGACAAGCCCTCAGGTGATTCTGAGGCACACGCATGGTTGAGAGTCACTGTAAGGAGGGCCCTCTATGAGTGGTAAGTGGAGACAGGGGGTGGGGGAGTGAGGGGGAAGGACAACTCAGACCAGGGGCCTGGGGAAGCTTCTTGATGAAGGTGCCCAGGACCCCAGGAGAGAGGGCTCAGCCTCTCCCTCGTCTCCAGCTCCCAAGGACCCAGAGCAGAGGTGCCCCGACCTCAGCATTTCTCCCCAGTGACGCCACCTTTCAAAAGATGATGTCTTCCACACAAGCTGCTCTGAATAATGCATTCCTTTCCTACCATTTATTCATCCATATGTACCGCTCAAACCAAAGCTTCTGAGTAGCCGGAGTCCAGACTTCCCACTCTGAATGAAGAATGACAGTAACTATCATTTGTGGAGGGCGGACCCT
Organism: Tenrec ecaudatus; assembly: GCF_050624435.1. Taxonomy (NCBI): domain Eukaryota; kingdom Metazoa; phylum Chordata; class Mammalia; order Afrosoricida; family Tenrecidae; genus Tenrec; species Tenrec ecaudatus. The sequence continues at coordinate 65,334,974 of NC_134530.1, read as the reverse complement.
GGACCAGGCGTGGGGCCAAGCGCCTCACTAGCTCCTTCAGCCGCCTCCACAAGCCTGCGTGAGGGTCTCTGAGGAGGAAAGAGAACAAGCCAAGGTATTTGGCTGGGCTTGGGGGAGGGGGCCGAGGGGGTGAGGGGCAGGGACTGAGATTCTAAGCCCAACCAATTCACCTCCAGAACCAATGCTCTTAACCAAATCCTTTCCTGTTCTTGGGAGCGATGGAGGCCCCAGCCCCAAACAAAGGTGTACTTCCTGCCAGGCACTTAACAAACCCAAACCTAACTCTGCCATCACGTCGATTCCAACTCCCAGCCACGTACAAGTATTAAAATAGCTCAAGCTGCCCGTTTCTATCTTGAGAGTTCCCTGGGGTTCTGGGAGTCCAGGCACTGCCCTACCATTCTCTCTGCCCCTCACACCTGTCCTGGCCCGTGCCCACCACCTGGGTAAGAATGCAAGCGCCCAGGCGAGGCACGCCATGAATGTAGCTGGTTTGGGAAACAGGGGCTTTGAAGATGTTATTTGCTCATATGCAGGTGGGCGAGTTAGAGTCAGGGAGGCAGCCTCAGCGCCTAGAGCCCTCAGCAAGGGTCACTGTGGTCCTTTTCCTGATGTCCAGCTCTTGAGGCTCCAGGACGGAGACAATACATTTCTGACCCTACAGCCCACCCACGTTGTGGTACTTTGATTGGAAACTGTTCCGTTGAGTCGGCTCAGACTCAGAGAAACCCTTTGTACGACAAGAGGGTTCCGTGACCCTTTCTGGGCCATCCGTGTACTTTGTGTGAGACGGGGGACTAGAGAAGCAAATCCAGTGAGCTTTCTATCCAGACGTCATTCTATATCACTTTAGGAGTGTTTTCCAGTCGAGTCGGATGGGGTGCCACGCCCTGGCCCCAAAGTGTATTTTGGGTATTCCTGGGGACTTCCTTGCTCTGCTCCCTTGCTGTTCTGTTGCACGCCCTTAGTATTTTGCCTCGGCGTGGTGGGGTCAGATCGGGCACAATTCCCACACTGTGTCTCTAGTGCTGTCCCCTGCAGGGCTATGGGTTAGTAAGGGATGTCATGTCTCATAGTGGGGCTGGCCATGTGTTCTTCTCTGTGCATTGGCTCCTCTGAGCAGGGATATCGTCCTCAAGGCCTGGTGGGCCAGGATGTGTTCCACTCTCTTCCTCCCCCTTCATCTGCTCCCGTGTGCTCCGATCAGATATGTCCCTCTACCGGAGCTGCAGCTTCAATGCTGTCCTCTGAAGTGAATTCTTCGGGGTGGCAGGGGGTGGGGGGTGGGGTGGGACAGCATCCACGTAGACCTCTCTATTGGTTTCCTGACTTTTAAAAAAATGATTCTCCACCCCAAATTCCTTTCTCTGGCTGTCTTCTCAAGATGACGAAGTTCTCTGATTTTACTCATGTATTCACTTCACGAATGCTTACTGAACGAACACCTTCTCTTGACCGGGACCTGTGGAGGGAGTGGGACCAAGAGGTGTGGGGCCGACTTCACATGTTGATTCTAGAGATTAACCCTCGGGGCCACTGTGATGCTCACGGTCCCTAAGGTCCTCAGCAGACGTACACAGCCGTTACCTCAGGATCTCTTCTGCAAGTCAGGTCCGGGCCTGGCTGCCTTCGGACACCTGGAGCCATAATTCGGTCAAGGCCAGTGGTAACAGGGCCAACAGAAGTTGAATTGTAAATAAGCCTGGCTTCTGCTCCTGTATTGTTAGAGAGCCCATTCTCCAGCACATCCTGTTCCCATCAGGTTAAAAGAGAAGAAATGAAGCAGCAGCAGCCTCAGTGTGGTAGGGTGAGATTGGGCACGATTCCCACATTGTGTCTCCAGCGTTGTCCCCTGTAGTGTTAACAAGTCTCCTGGAACTATGGTGTGCTAAATACTTTCAGAAATATGGTTCCTATATATTTTTTTGAAATGAGGGGAAGTGAATAGAAAAAAAAAACTATGCAGATTGAAAAACCAACATATCCAAGAATTATCTTTGAACGTGGGTGATCCTGGCATCCTAGTAGTCATGCATTGGGGTGCTAACTACAAAGCCAGCAGTTTGAAACCACCAGCCAGTCTTCAGAAGAAAGATGAGGCTTTCTATTCCTGTAAAAAGTTACAGTCTCAGAAACCCCCAGAGAACACGTTCCACTCTGTTCTATTGGTCTCTGAGTTGGTACCAACACAGTGGCAGTAAGTTTGGTTCCGGTATGGAGAAGGCACACGGGGTCACTCTAATGGTGTGACCTTGGGCATGCCACTCAACTTCTCTGAGCCCCACTTGATGAACATCGTTGGCGTGGTGCCGAGACTCCCTCTCATGGAAGGGTGTGTGGATTCCCCAGGACACCTTGTGTGGCAGCCATTCCTGCCCTCCAGGGTCCACATAGAGTGCTCAGGTTCAAGAGAGAAATTGGCTTGCCTGAAGGTTCTCACGCAGAAGGACCAGAGCGAGGGATCCACCTGTGCTACCAGACACTTCAGAAGCAGAGCAGCAGGAAGAAGTTGCCCCACCAGAAACCAGGACTCACCAGCGAGAAGGAATCGGACCCACAGGTGTACAGGACTTTGGTATCTTAGGCCTAGAGGGTGCATCATAGGGAGGTCAGTAAATAGGCCTGAAAACGACTTCACAATTGTTTTTATTTGGTTGGTTGGTTGGTTTTGAGATGAATTTGTTTGTCACTAAAGACTCCAAGTCTATTTCAGCATGGTTTTTTAAATATCATTTAAAAAACTCATTTTATTGGGGGCTTGTACAGCTCTTATCACAATCCAACCATCCATCCATCCATTGTGTCAAGCACATTTGTACATATGTTGCCGTCATCATTCTCAAAACATTTTCTTTCTACTTGAGCCCTTGGTATTATCAGGTTCTCATCCCCCCCCCACTCCAGTTTTTCTCCCCCCTCCCCCCACACACTTTTTTTTTTTGTCACTCAGATCACTATTTTGGCTTGAGAGATAAGGAATCAGGAGGGATTTTGTTTGTTTTGCTTTTGTTTTCAAAGAACCATCATCGTATTGTTACACAGCCCAGCTCAAGAAAGGAAATCAACAATGACTTCGCTGTTGCTATGGATAACACTGTATCCCCCTATCCCCCAAAGACTTTTTGAGGTCCTTGTGATGGTTGCATCTTCTGTCAACTCGATGGCCCTGGTGAAGGTAGGGTTGGAGCCGATGGTGCGATTCAGCCAGCTCAGACTGCTTCTGCAGAACGGACCCTTACTGTCGAACCTGGCACTGGTCATCCAGGCTCTCTATAAGGTGAGTGGCTGGGCGGCCACCCAAGGTGGAAATCACAAATTTCACATTCCTCCCTCTTTTGAATGCTCATCTGCACAAGAGTGTATTGAGAGAACCCAACGAAATGTTCATTAGCCAGCACTGTGCTTGAAGTATTTGCTGATTCCTTTATAAAGCTCATTGTACTGTGGATTAAACACGACACTTGTGTTCCCTTGCGTTGGTTCCCTCAGCAAATAGACAGAGGACGTAAAGAGGAAAAGTGCCAGGCGACCAGAGGGGACACGCTGTCACTCGTTTCAGCGTTGTGTGACACTCCAAATTCCCACCAGATATTTGAGGGAAGCACGTAACTCCTGAAGGTGTTTAAAAAGCTAAAACTATCGTCAGAACAATTGCTGTAAGTGCAGCAGAAGTGGAAAGGGGTTTTTCCAAAGATGGACACAGAAATAAAGAAAAGAAGTCCCCTGTTTCTAGTATGTCAAACACAATTACTATTGTCGAATGGCCCATCTCTAAAGGAATGGGATCCTCCTTCTCCTACAGTGAAAAGATGGTTAAGGATGAATCACGCAATCTAGTCTTGTGTATCTCTTTTATTATTCTAAGTTAAGTATTAACTGTATGAAATAATAAACTACCTTCTGGTATATATATTTTTATATTTAACACAGTCTCTAGGGCAGTGACCTGGTTGTTAAATTAATTGAATCCCACCACGGGATTCAATCCCAACCTCTCAATCAGGTTGCAACCTGATGATACCTCCTGGGGGATGTGGCCTTTTGTATAAGAAAGACCCCGAGCAAAACTGAGCTCTCTCTTGCCCCTTTGACCTCTACCAGATCTGCGTTCTACATCTAGTTTGTGGATCTCCTATTAGATCACCTGCTGATCTCAGGAGCCATCAGAAGACTGCCGACCTTGGATTCACTGGGCCAACCATGGATTCATTCAACTCTGTATCCACAAGTCTGTGGCCCTCTTGATTTATCTTCCTACTTCCTGTTTGTCAGTCCCTGCAGCTACAAAAGTCAGGAGAAGCCTCCAGCTCACATCTGATGTATGTACTTGAGCTGGACGGGATTTACCTACTTCTGCAACTGTGTAAGCCATTTCTTGATATAAATCTCTCTCTTTTTTTTAACAGTTTTATTAGCACTTCATCCACATGTCATACAGCTCAATAATCCAATCATATCAAGAAGAGTTGTACAATTATCACCACAGTCAATTCCAGAACATTTTCTTTCTCCTTGTATCCATTGTTATACATTTAATTTTTTCCTAATTGTGGCAAAAATATACACAACAAAATATTCTCCAGCTCCACAACTTCTATGTGTATGATTCAGTATCATTGATTATACTCTTCATGTTGCACAACCTTTATTGATATCTGTTTCCAAATTATTCCATCGTCAACACACACTCAGTGTTTGCTAAGCAACAACTCTTTTCTCCTTCAAACATGGTAACCACTGGTCAAATTTGGTTTCTTTCTCTTTTTCTCAGTAGTGTTTTTGATATATTATTCACACATCACACACTTACATGGCTAACTCTCTTTTTAAAGGAGTTGTGTACACATCATCACAATCGACTCTAGTGCTCCCTCCCCCTCCCACAACGTCTGCTCTCCAGATCCTCTCACCCTCCCTGACCTGCACCCCCTCCACACACCAGATAAACTTTTGCATCAATTACTACCTTTATGCATTCACTCTTTCTGTGCTCACAAACTGGGAAATCCAACAAAAACAATAACAAAACAAAATAGCAAGAAGAAAACAATACTAATATAAAGATTAAAATACAAATAAAAAGTAAGAGAGAAAAGGCCACCATCAATATTTAAAAACCCAGAGAAGACATTTCTATCACGGAACAGGCGAGGAACACTTGAGCCTAGAGCAAATTCAGGCTGGATCAAGAGGGAGGTCAACTGACCAACTGTCATATTATACCATGGTTCCATCCGCCATAATCAGATTTACAATCTTCTCTGTCTGATAGTAAAGCTGTTCAAGTCCCTTGCCTGTGGCTAGAGGCGATCTGCCAGAGGCTTCATCTGGCTAGATAGTCTACAAATGGATTAAGGGCTCACACTGCCCTCCAGAGCCTTCTACAAATTGGGTGTTCACAATTTAAGCTCTGATACTTTTCCCATCATCATATTTGGATTGTATTATCGCCATCTTTGGATCACACAGGCTGGTGTTCTTCTTCCATATGGACTAAATTTATACCTAGCTTAGATGGCAGCTTGTTTGAATACAAGCCTTAAAGACTCCAAATACGATTCCAGTTGATGATAGCTGGGCGCCATCTGCTTTCTTCACCACACTTTGCTGTAGCGACCTTACATTTGGTGATCATTTCATGAAGGCGAGTACCGAGCAGGGCCATGTGATCAGAACTAACTGTTCCTGATAAATCTCTTCCTATATACAGACACAAGAGTTCCTGGTTTTGCTTCTGTAGAGAACTCAGCCTAACACAGCCCTAATCCTCAATCTCTGTGAATGTTACCTTCATTGGCATAAGCTCTTTAAAGATGCTACTGATCGACATGTGGTCATACTGAGGTGGGGTGGGCCCTAACCGTGGGCCCTAACCCAGCCCAAGTGCTGTCCGTACAGTGGAGAAGAAACACAGACATGCAGGGAAGAAGGGCAGCCTTATGAAGATGCATCTACACATCAAGGAATATCTGAGGATACCAGAAGCTGAGAGAAACACGAAAGGCTCCTCCCACATGGTAGAAGCGTTCCAGCCTGTGTGATCATGAGGTGTCAATGGAGGTAGGTACCAGAAGTTCAAAAACAAGCACTCAAACTGATGTGAGGAAGCGTGGACAAAGTGGTGACCCAAAACCCACCTCTGAGACAATTGGACAGTCCCTCACAGAAGGGCCACATGGAAGGGTTGATAAATCTAGGGAGTGGCACTGATGAAGCACATAACTATCCTCTAGTTCTTTTAATATTTTCACCTTACTATCATGGTCTTTGTTTTACCTCATTAATCTTGTTAGACCTGCATATGTTCATTTGTATAATTAAGAGTGTTCAATGCATAAAATCCAAGAGAGATAACCCTTCAGAAATAGTAACGGGAGTAATGATTCCCTGAGGGTATGGGAAGAAACTGGGTAAGGGGGAGAAGGGGGAGCTGATAGCAATGATGACTGTATAACCCAATTGAGGGGAATGAATAACAGAACTGCAGGTGAACAGATACATTGGATGGTGTAAGATACAGCAAATGATAATAATATCTTGGGGGGAGGGTGGGGGAAGGGGATAAAGGAAAGGTGATATCAAAGAATTGAAGAAGACAGAACATGTTTTGAGACTGATGGTGGTAGCAATTGTAAAATCATGCTTGATCTAACTGAATTATGGATTTTTACGATATCTGTAAGAGCTCCCAATAAAATTATTAATATAAATAAATAAACTGGGGGAGAAAGGATCTTCCCCCGAAGACTCTAGAGGTAGCATTGCCCAGCCAACTGGTAGATCTTAGCCTCCAGAACTGTGACACCATACATCTCTGTACTTGTATATCACCTAGTTTGTGATACCTTGTCATAGCCACCCTAAGAAACCAATTGGGGCAACAGCAGATACAAAAATTACCTCTAGATGGACCAACGATTAAAAATTTAAAATAAAATTTTAAAGCCTCTACAAAATATAGATGACCCTGGACAAGATTCTCAGCCAGATAGAGTGACACAGTGGCTGCAACAATGGGCTCGAACAGGAGAGCGATTGTGAGGCTGGCCCAGGTCGGGACAGTGTTTTGTTCTGTTGTCCTCAGGGCAGCTGTGAGTTGGAACTTCTGGACGGTACCTAACACCACCACCACCCACCGCCTTTCTTTTAGAGTCTTGAGTAGAGAAAAATTTCTTAAACAAGCCCCCAAATGCATTTATTATAAAAGACTAATAACTTATAGTGCTCAGGGGAGGGAGGGGAAAAAATGAGGAGCTGATACCAAGGGCTCAAGAAAATGCTTTTAGAATGATGATGGCAACAAATGTACATATGTTCTTGACCCAATAGATGGATGGATGGATTGTGATAAGAGTTGTACGAGCCCCCAATAAAATGATTTTTTAAAAGAAACTTACATTGCTCATATTAAAGTGAAGAACTGTGCCTAACAAAAGAAATCTTAAAGAAAGGGGGAGCTGAGTTATTATCTGAAAGGAGAAAAATCTCAGTACACATCAGCAACCAGGTGTATGGAATACAGATTTACGATGTCTGACATACATCAGTAAGGCAGTGGAACAAAACCCAAAAACAGACCAAATGGTACGAGCAGCCTTTCAGAGTAGAGGAAACACACGCAGCCAATCATTGTGAAGTGATGCTCAGCATAGTTAGTGGTCAGGGTAACGCAAACCAGGGTCACGGTCAAGCACTATTTGACACCCCTTCAATTTGCAATGAAGACTGAGTGTTAGGTCAAATAAAATATTTCAATGTGAAAAATTAACCTTAATGTATTTACCCGTGCTGCCATACTGTCTACTTTGGAATATTTTTATGTGTTTACAGAGCAAAGGGCCCAGAAACACCTCAAGACCTAGGAAAGTCAAAATGGGGCCCACGGGAGAAACAGGGGATGAAATGAGGGGGTTCAGGGTTACTTGTAGGTGATAATCCAGGCTTTAATTTCAGTTTGTGGTAACGTGCTATATTGTAATAAGTACCTAACCAAAGTCTGATATGCAGGCCCAATGCTTAGAGTTTGCGACAAACCAAGGATTTGGATCATTGAATTCTGTGCATCTGGGGCCCCCTACAAACAATGATTAAAGATAGTAAATGCTGCTAAATGTGTAAGCACTTTCAAATCAGATGCTCTCCTTTTTCTATTTTTTTACTGGGAGATTTAAACTTGCTTCTGTGGACGTACAGATCAGCTTTGGCTCCCGAGCCAGTTGCACGCGTCTCCTGGTCAAAGTGCTGAAATCCTTCCCTCTACAAATGGCCCGGCCACTCTCTATTTGCATTCGTTGAAACAGGCACAGCAGTTGAATTGCGTTCCAAGTATCTAAGAGCTCTTTATTTTCTTTGATGGATGAGTGGAATTGTCTGAAATGATGTCAGTGAACATTGAGTTCAATAGAACTTTGTTGTAGCAAGTATTTTAAAATATGGATGAAGCTCTTATTTGAAGAATGTTCATTGTTAGAGCAGCCAGCCCGTAGCCTGCATGGGTGCCATCAAAGACCATAGCGGCCAAGGCAGATCCGATTGCTATTTTTTTAATCGTTTTATTGAAGGCTCATGCAACTCATCACAATCCATCCATCCATCCATTGTGTCAAGCACATTTGTACACCCGTTGCCCTCATCATTCTCAAAACATTTGCTTTCTACTTGAGCCCTTGGTATCAGCTCCTCATTTTTCCCTCCTTCCCCGCTCCCTCGTGAACCCTTGATAATTTATAAATTATTAATATTTCATCATGTCTTACACTGTCTGACATCTCCCTTCACCTACTTTTCTGTTGTCCATCCACCAGGGAGGAGGTTATATATAGATCCTTGTAATTGGTTCCCCCTTTCTACCCCACCTTCCCCCCACCCTTCCGGTATCACCACTCTCACCATTGGTCCCAAAGGGATCATCCATCCTGGATTCCCTGTGTTTCCAGTTCCTTTCTGTACCAGTGTCCAGCCTCTGGTCTAGCCAGATTTGTAAGGTAAAATTGGGATCATGATAGTGGGTAGGGAGGAAGCATTTAAGAACTAAAGGAAAGTTGTATGTTTCATCATTGCTACACTGCACCTTGACTGGCTCAGCTCCTCCCCATGCCCTTCTGTAAGGGGATGTCCGGTTGCCTACAGATGGGCTGTGGGTCCCCAATCTGCACTCCCCTTCATTCACAATATGGTTTTTTGTTCTTTGATGTCTGATACCTCATCCCTTCGACACCTCTCGTGATCGCACAGGCTGGTGTGCTTCTTCCATGTGGGCTTTGTTGCTTCCCAGCTAGATGGCCACTTATTTACCTTCAAGCCTTTAAGACCTGAGACGCTATATCTTTTGATAGCTGGACACCATCAGCTTTCTTCATCACATTTGCTTATGCACACATTTGTCTTCAGCGATTGTGTTGGGAAGGTGAGCATCATGGAATGCCAGTCTACGTATTCTTGCATTGAGGGAGTACTTGAGGTCCAATGTCCATCTGCTACCTTAATATTAAACCTATAAATATATGCACATAAATCTATTTCCCCATCCTCATATATAAATATACTTACATATGTACATGCCTTTATTTAGACTTTTACAAATGCCCTTTCCCTCCTAGTTCTTGCCTCTATTTCCTTTTACTTTCCTCTTGTCCCACTATCATGCTCAGCCTTCATTTGGGTTTCAGAAATTGCTCTCTGTTACATTGCCCTTGTCTATCCCTACCAGGCCTCTTACACCCTCATTGCACTGATTTTGATCCAGTTTCAATAGAAGCCTAAAGTTCATACAATGCAGGAGGACTCCTTTAAGAAAATGATCGCCAAATGACAAGTGTAAAATTAGGTGTGGTGGGAAGTTGCGCTATTGGCTCAGGTCTTCCCTCCTCCGTGTGTCTGTCTCTTGCTATATGACCTTGCAGCTCTGACCATTAAAGGGGGCAGAATATGGGCTCCCCCTTCTGGAGGTGTGAACACATGGCACTTGGCTGCACAGGTAACAGTGGTTGTGCCTGGGGCCGGTAACCTCGGCCAGCAGTTTGAAGCCACCAGCTGGTCCGCAGGAGCCAGGTGAGGCTTTCTCATCCACAAAGACCCGCAGCTTCAGAGACTCTGTGGCAGCGCTACTCTGTCCCAAAGGGTGGCGAGGGCTGGGAACGAACTCGGGGGCAGGGAGTTTACTTCCCATTGTTTGTTTTCTGTATCCTCTTTTAACTGACAAAGCTCTTTTACTCCATTTGCCATCCACACCCGTCTAGTGATACATCCTGCGTTTGACATTTTCCAGACAGTTGAGGACTTTGTGGCAAATCAACAAAGAATGCAATGCTCCCTCCTAGGGCTTCGCGTCCCAGGCCTGTCCTGGAGGTCGCTCAGATGTGCTTCTAAGCCAGCATTGCAGTCAAACGTTGCTGGTCCACGTTCTGGGTTCTGGCGCGTGTGAAAGAGGTGTGCACTGGATTGTTGCCAATGAAGGGGGCAAGAGCCTTATGAACATCTTGGAAGACAGCGAGAATTCCTGAAATGAGACCTGCAGACCCGAGGCATGGACCTGCTGCTGGGAAAACAGCGCCGGGGCCACGCTGCACACATTGGTGTTGCCACAGGCCTTCTGTTTGGGGAGACGGCAGAGTCTGCAAAGCTCAAGGTCGGGCCGGGAGCCTGGTCGGTCTGCTCTGCGGTCCTCTTTATTCATTGGATTAGCCAGCGCTCTCGGGCTTCTTTATAGTGAATCTCTTCCTGTTCATGAGTCGCTGCTCCAGGAAGGGTCTGAAAATGTGTTGTTACAACTTTCTTCTATTGATTTTCTATCGATCTCCTTATTCATTTTGATGAACTTATAGAAGCAGATAATGTTTCGTGTGATATTTTAAAACTACTTTGTCTCATTTATCTCAACACCACTTAATATAGCTTGGTTCAGAAGAGGACGTGGTTCGAGGGATACCGTTGCTGATGTCAGATGGCTCTTGGCAGAGAAGCCCACAGAGCTGTTCATTTGTGCGTTATTGACCATGTAAAGGTATATTTGACTGTGCGGATGATCCCAAACTATGGATAACATCGAGGAGCATGAGCGTTCCTGCGTGCTTCGTTGTGCTCATTCGGAACCTCTACGTGAACAAGAGGTAGTCTTTCCAAGAGGACAGGAGGCCTGGTTTCAAATCAGGAAAGGTGTGCACTGAATTGTATCCTCTCCCCGTGGTTATTCCAACTGTATGCTGAGCAAATCCCAGAGAAGCTGGAGTATATGGGAAGAAATGTGGCGTTAGGATTGGAAGAAGGCTTAGTAGCAACCTAAGATATCACAATACTTTTCTCTAGTTCTTTAATGCTTCCTCTCCCTCCCCCCACTATCATGACCGCAATTTTGCCTTATAAATAAGAATCTGAAATACAGGGAATCCAGGACAGCTAAACCCCTCAGGACCAATAATGAGAGCAGCGACATCAGGAGGCTGGAGAAGAGGAAGGTGGGGGTGGGGGGAGGAGGGATCTATAATAATAATTGACATATAACCCCTTCTCAGAGGGACAGACTGTCAGGGGAGCCAGGCCCTATGAAATCATCACAGGCCTGGCAGGCATAATTGTATGGCGATAATAAGTAAAAATTATAGTAAAGTTATAGAGAATATGAGAAATAGAAGAGAGATTGAAATAATGGAGTCAGACACATATCATGGTAGCATGCTCACCTCAGCTCCTCTTGGTGGTACAAGGGGAGAGAGAGAGAAAGATTTGTTGCTAACCAAGGCTTATATATCTTTGGGGGACATGCAAGCCCCCTAATTACAGATAAAGACATACGTCACAAGAAAGAGTTATACTATAGGTAATACAGCAATGAGAGGGGAACAATCTAGGGGTATACTCACAAGAGGAAGAGGAGGGGTTAAGGGTATACATGTGACAAGATGGGTGGATCCTTGATTCATGATGGCGGCCTAACCTTGCCTGCCCTAGAGCTGGAGACTATTTAGCCTAAGCTCTCAGGGGAAGTGCTACCTATTGTGGAAGAAACAGTGGTGGCTGCTTGTTGTGGGTGGCTGGAGTCTTCAGGGAGGTGACTTGACAATCCTTTGCCATTAGTTGCAAGCAGTGTCCTAGGTCTGACATAGATATTTGGGGGAGTGATCGGGGAAGAGTCTTTCTGTCCCACAACAGACAACAGAAAAGTGGGTGATGAGCAATGCCTGCTTTATTATTATAAAAAGAATATTATTTATAAATAAATAACAATGTATAAATGATCCAGGGATCATGAGGGAGGGAGGGCAGGGAGGGGGAAACGAGCTAATGCCAAGGACTCAAGTAGAAAGGTGATCATGGCAAAACATATACAAGTGTGCTTGACACATGGATGGAGCTGTAAGAGCCCCCAATACAATGAGGAAAACACAAACCACAAAAAACCCACCCAAAACCTAAGATATGCAGATGACACGATCTTTTGCTTGCTGAGAGTGAGGACTTGAAGCACTTGCTGATGAAGATCAAAGATTATAGACTTTGGTATGGATTACAGCTCAATGTAAAGAAAACAAAAATCCTCCCAAGTGGACCACTAGGTAGCATCATAAGCAGAGAAAAGATTGAAGTGAAGGATTTCATTTTGCTTGGCTCCTCATCGATGCCCATGGAAGCAGCAGGCAAGGAATCAAAGCACATATTGCACTGGACAGATCTGCTCCACAAAGCCTCTTTAAAGGCTTGAAGGGAAGGATGCCACACTGAAGACTAGATCTGCGCCTGACCCAAGCCAGGGTGTTTTCAATTGCCTCATAAGCCTGTGCAAGTTGGACAATGAAGGCGGGAGAGGGCAGAAGAATCAACACATATGAATCATGGTGTTGGCAAAGAATATTGAAAGCACTGTGGATTTCTAGGAGAACAGGTCTGTTTTGGAGAAGTACAACCAAAGCACTCCTTAGAAGCCAGGATGGCGAGTCTTCATCTCACGTACTTTGCACATGTGATAAAGAGAGACTGAGGTGGTTAGTCTGTTGTGTCAACCTAACCAATACACACATGTGGGGTTAATTGAAGGGCGGAGAGATAAATGGCTCGGTGAGACTTGCCTTTCAAGTTTTCAGGTCTCTTGCTTTCTGATGATCAGACCAGGGTGCAACTGCCTTAGCCAGTTCCCTGCTTCAGCTGGCAAGGCTCACTTCCTGCAAGACCTCCCCAAGAAGAAGCCACATGGACCTATCCAGATGCAGCCCTGGGTGCTGGAGCAGGCATGTGGAGGCCCCTGCCAGCGCTGAGATGCTTCCACGTTCACGGATTCAGCTTTCCTCCTGCAGTTGGCGTCCTTGGGTGTGTTTTGTGAGATGGAGGAGGACTTTGTGGATTGGTGTTGGACATATGGGCTAATGTTGGACTTGTGGGCTTGGGCAGCACTGGGTTGGGATGTTTTCTTGATGCGCACTTACCTTTTATATAAAAGTCTCTTATATATGAGTTTCTGTGGATGTGTTTCTCTAAAATACTCACTCAGACTAACACAGAGACCAATCTCTGGAGAAAGGTCGTGCTTGGTCATCAAGGGTCAGTCAAATCAAAAACAATGGGCTTCAATAACAACACTTGTGAGGCTGGTGCAGGACCAGGTAGGATTTTGTTCTGTCGGGCACCGGGCCCCTATGAGTCAGAACCAACTCACAAAGCACCCACAACCACCTTGATATGTGGTAGGGTCTCTGGGTGCTTCTGTAAGGTCATAGGGTAGTTCTACTCAGCACCCCTGGGATCACTTTCAGTCCAAATCAATGCTATATCAACAGCAACATTTGATCTATCAATTTAAAGGTGACAAAAATACCCTTTGTGTATATTCCCAGTTCCTAACTCCTGAACCTCTCATTCCTTAACTGCTTACTGAAAGCTAAATGACTGCTGGAGAGGCGAGCAGACTCGTCGGTCTCCCCGGGGTACTTGGCAACCCTCGGTCTCCTTTTCTTATCCTTCAGGGCCGGGACTCTGATGCTAAGTTATGCATTGCTTTGCTTGTTGTCTGTCCTTGAAGTTAAGGAATTTCAGATCATCCGTATTTTCCCAAGGAGCCTGGCGGTGCCGTCAAGTGAGCGTTGGACTGCCAAGGGCAAAGCCAGCCATTCTGAGGGCGAAGGGTTACGTTATCTGCTCCCGAAAGGGTTACAGCCTCAGATGCAGGTGGAATGCAAGGAACTGAACAACCGATTTGCCGTGCTGGTGACAGTTTTAAGCTAACCAGAAAGATATACTGAAAGATAGTTTGTTACTTCATACACTTAATGCCTAAGTAAGAACAAGAAGGTAGGTACACAAAACTGATTGTGTCAGGAGAGTTCTAAAATATTAATGAAAAATATTAATACCTGACTAAAAACACAATCCGGCTGTTATTTAAGATTATTTTCCACATTGCTTCTTGATTGGAGTGCTCACTTGCAATATTCTTTGCTTTTATCCTGGCATCGTCAGCTGTGTGATTTCTCTTGCCACTGTAGGAGAAGGATCCCATTCCTTTAGAGGTCAGCCAATTAGACCATAGTCATTGTGTTTGATCTCTTAGAAACTGTGGTGTGTTAGTCTGAGTACTTTACAGAAATGAATCCACAGAAACTCATGTATAAGAGAGAGTTTTTTTTTTTTTTTTTACATTTTTAATATGAGAACATTTATTGCACAACTAAATGTTGAAATCCTTAAGATGAACTTGACGCTGCAACCGCTGCCCTCTTGGGTTTAGGAGTTGTTCCTTCACGGAATCCATGTCTGAATCTGCGGTAGACAATTTTTAGGTGTCTCATTCGACCAGTACCGGTGGTATTTCGTCTTTTAGCCTTGGCACTCCAGTTATACTTTCTCTTGCGCTTGGCTGGGTAGCCACACTTGCCACAGGTCGACTTCTGGAGATGGTAGGCCTTGGAGCCACAGCGGCGGCACAAGGTGTGCGTCTTATTGCGACGCTTTCCGAAGGATGACGTTCCCTTCGTCATCTCGCTTCTGCGGCCGAGACCAAAGAGCGAGAGTTTTTTTTAATAAAGGTTAAGTACACATCAAGAAAACATCCCAACCTAGTGCTTCCCAAGCCCACAAGTCCAACAAGCCCATATGTCCAACACCAATCCACAAAGTCCTCATCCATCTCACAAAACACACCCAAGGATGCCGACTGCAGGAGGAAAGCCGGATTGGTGAACGTGGAAGCATCTCAGCGCTGGCAGGGGCCTCCACATGCCTGCTCCAGCACCCAGGGCTGCATCTGGATAGGTCCATGTGGCTTCTTCTTGGGGAGGTCTTGCAGGAAGTGAGCCTTGCCAGCTGAAGCAAGGAACTGGCTAAGGCAGCTGCACCCTGGTCTGATCATCAGAAAGCAAGAGACCCGAGAACTTGAAAGGCAAGGCTCACTGAGCCATTTATTCCTCTGCCCTTCAATTAACTCCACATGTGTTTATTAGCCAGGTTGGCACAATAAACTAACTACCTCAATCCACTCCTTGCCAGCTTGGCACGTGTACATAATTCTTTAGTCTTACAATTGCAATTAAGTAAAACTTACACCTTAATCCTATAATCCTGTGAATATGTTCCCCCACCTATGAAAGTTTATAAGCCAACTGCTTCATGCCTTTATCCCCCCAATTTTGGGTATCCAATTTATATACTGCCCTCTTACATCAACCCAGTGCTCTGAGGAGACAATCATAGTTTTCAACTTGGAGAGTCTTCATTCCAGGTGGAACCTTGTGAGTCCGCATCCATAAGCAAAGTCAAATCTGGACAGGCCATCCATGAAGTCAGCAACAATATGCACCAGTTCACAGGCTCAAAAATCTCCAGCAGGGTGGGTTCTGGACAATTCAATATGGCTGCCTCACTCAGCCTCCACAGGGTGCCCATTGGTTGCCTTGCCTTTAGACCATGGCTCTCACCAATACTCAACAAGCCTAGCCCCCTCGTGCTAGGTCATGAACTTTAGACCAGTCAACCCACTCTCGTCTTCTCTTTTTCCTGTAAACCAAGTCCACAAGTGTCAGTGGCCAAACTCAACCTGTTTCTTTATTGCTGTATTTCTCCCACTTCTACTCAACAAGTAGTTCCAGGTGGTCACCTAGCAGGCATTTCAGCCTGCTCTCAGGCTCCCTTTAACATTCAGTCCCAGAGGGGAGTTTTCTTCATGGTTCCAGATTTTTTCCAGCTTCTGACAAAGACCATTGGTTCCTGAGTACTCCAAAGCACTCGGTGGGGCATATTTTTTAAAAGCTTCCTTTGCAGGCGTGGCCTAAACCTATCTAGAGATCAAATTTTAATGGCCGAAAGCAAGTAGTCTTATAAACTTTCTATTTGCCGACTTCCCATATTTTCCCCAGAAAACAACCGAGTAAATAGTGTGGCTTTATCTGACCTCTGGCTAGACAAAGAAGAAAAACTACCTTGAGGGAGAGGTCGAATGGACATCTACTCTATCTCATGATTTGTTTCTCCAGTACCCCACTCCCAAGGTCCCATATGTGTTAGAGTTCTCTAGAGAAGCAAAACCAAAATGCTAATAATTTTATATATATTTATACAGATAGATATACAGCATAAGAAATAAACAGTTAAATTATAAAGCAGTACAAATGGCTCAGTGCAGCTCACTCCTGTGAGACAGTTGTGAGACACTGGCAGTCCTTCAAGTCTTGAGAGTCACCGGGTAGTCCTCTGTAGAGCAATTCAGCCTATCTGGCCACAGGCAGCAAAGAGCAAGGCAGGTCTCCAACACTCAGCCAGATGACAGGGTCCGACAGTACCCAGCTCAAGAGATGTAAATTCCAATGGTGTGGCGAAGCAGTTCTTGAAGGAACTTCAAGTTACAGCGACACAGTCCATGGGTTAGGTGTCCCACAGGTAGTGTAGCTTGCAAATTGAGGCAAAGAACAGGCAAAGCAGCCGCACACTGGTCTGACCATCAGAAAGCAAGAAACCCGAGAACTAGAAAGGCGAGACTCGCCAAGCCGTTTCTCTCTCCGCCCTTCAATTAACCCCACGTGTTTATCGGCCAGGTTAGCACAATTAACTAACTACCTCAGGTGGCTTCTCTTCTCTGAACAGATTATGGTCATCTTAAAAAACCCCTTTTCGCTTCTGCTGAACTTACTGCAATTGTGCTGATAATATTTTCAGCTCTTTGAACACTTTAAGGAATTGCATAGTTCACTCATGATATATCTCTTGGGAATCTGGGATGTAACACAAAGCTGAAACAAATGACAGCGTGTTACCTTCTGGCTGTTTGCCACTTTTTTTCTTTATGTGCTACGCCTGCTTACTGAACTAAGCAATACAAGGAAATAAAAATGTAGGTTTTCATCAAATGTACAATGAGTTTTATGAAATGAATAAATATATCAAGCCTAGTTCTGTGTACTTTCTGTACCTATGGAGAGAACAAACGTGACTCAGGCATGTAGAATAGGCCATTGCACAGATGGATGCTTAAAAAAAAAGAGTAAGGAATATGTAAGTTTGTGATTTCCATATTGGGCAGCTGCCTGGCCACCCACTTAAAGAGAACCCTGACTGTAAGTGCCATTTTAACAACTGGTTCATCAAATTCGACAGAAAATTAGGCATGGGTTCTACTGAACCAGTGCAAACCAGTGCAAACCAGCTGAATCCCACCACTGCTCAGAAAACCTATACAGGGTCACTGGGCATTGGAAGGGACTCCATGGCAGTGCCTTTGGGTGCCCTGGGAGAGGACTGGTGGCCCCATGGTAGAGCTGTCCTTTCCATGCAAGAGACCCAGAGTCACACCCTGGCCAATGCACCACCAGAGTAGCCACCACCTGGTCGGTGAAGGTGTGCACACTGCGGAGCAGATGCAGCAGAGCTGCCAGAAAAGACAGACTAGGAAGGAAGGCCTGGTGCTCTCCTTCCCAAAGCCAGTCCTGGAAAGCCCTGTGGGTCACCAGACCAGTCCGGTTTCACATGGGGTCTTCGTGAGCCGGTGGCTGACTCGATGGCAGTTAGTGACAACACTTCAAGGGGCTCTTGGAAATGGTCATGACCTTTCCATTGCACTTCTCCGCAAGCGTTTTGAAGCCCCTTCACATAACCCCAAGACTTTCACTGCCACGGAGTTGTTCTGACACATGGCCATCCTACAATGACCCTAGAGGACAGGGTAGAACTGCCCCCAGGGCTGCCAAGAGTGTAACTCTGTGTGGGAGTGGAACTCCGCTTTCCCTCCAAGAGCACTGCTAACTGCCTTCCAGATGCAGTCCACAGCCCACGATGCCACCCGAGAGAGTAGGTAAGTAAGTCGATGAATGAATGATGACACAGGATTCTCCCAAATGGCACCAGAGGCTATCGACACTGTGGCCGCTTGCAAGGCTGGTGAAAGGCAGAGAGCACAGTGAGGTGAAAGAGGCCCTGCGGCCTCACTGGTGGGGCACCACGTGTACCAGAGAGAACTGGGACCCACGGGGTTTTCGGTAGCTGCTTTTTTCTAAAGAAGGGGGGCAGGCCTTTCTTCTGAGGCACCTCTGGGTGAACTCTGGGTTAGCAGATGAGCAGATAAAGCACTAAGCAAGTTAGCAGCTAAGTCCATTAAGAATTTGCACCATTCATGCTCTGAGGCTCCTGGGGCTCACACCATACCCTAAGTCCCATCCAAGCCTCCTTTTCCTAAAGCTGGGGTCCACTTGTAACCTCTTCTTTTTTAATCATTTCATTGGGGCCTCATACAGCTCTTATCACAATACATACATATATGGTGTCAAGCACATTTGTACACTTGTTGCCATCATCATTTTCAAAACATTTTCTTTCTACTTGAGCCCTTGGTAACAGCTTCTAATTTTTTTCCTCCCTCCCTCATGAACCCTTGATAATTTATAAATTATTATTATTTCTTCATGTCTTACACTGACCAATGTTTCTCCCTTTACCCACTTTTCTGTTGTCCCAGGGAGAGGATGATATGTAGATCATTGTGATCGGTCCCCCCTTTCTCTCCCACCTTCCCCTCCTGGTATAGTTACTCTCACTATTGGTCCTGAGGAGTTTATCTGTCCTGAATTCCCTGTGTTTCCAATTCTTATCTGTACCCATGTACATGCTCTGGCCTAACTGGATTTGTAAGGTAGAATTGGGATCATAATAGTGGGGGGAGGAAGCATTAAAGAACTAGAGGGAAGTTGTATGTTTCACTGGTGCTATACTGTACCCCGACTGGCTGGTTTCTTCCTTGAGACCCTTCTGGAAGGGGATATCCAATTGTCTACAGATGGGCTTTGGGTCTCCACTCTACACTTCCCCTCATTCACGTTGACATGATTTTTTGTTGTGGGTCTTTGATGCCTAATACCTGATCCCATCAATACCTCATGATCACACAGGCTGGTGTGCTTCTTCCATGTGGACTTTGTTGCTTCTCAGCTACATGGCAGCTTGTTTATCTTCAAGCCTTTAAGAACCCAGACGCTATATCTTTTGACAGCTGAGTACCATCAGCTTTCTTCACCACATTTGCTTATGCACCCATTTTGTCTTCAGTGATCATGTCAGGAAGGTGAGCATCACGGAATGCCAGGTTATTAGAACAAAGTGTTCTTGTGTTGAGGGAGTACTTGAGTAGAGGCCCAATGTCTTTCTGCTTCTTTGATACTTAACATATAAATATATGTACATAGACCTATTTCCCTATCATCATATAGAAATATATTTACATATGTACATGCCTGTATTAAACCTCTATGAATGCCCTTTGCCTCCTAATTCTTTCCTTTATTTCCTTGTACTTTCCTTTTGTCCCACCATCATGTTTGACCTTCATTCAGGTTTCAGTAATTCCTCTAGGTTACGTTGCCCTTGGTCAAACCCTACCAGACATCCTACACCCTCCTCACCATCGATTTTAGATCCCTTGTTGTTCCCTTATCCCTGGATTTGTTAACATCCACTTCCTTTCCCTGCTTCCTCTCTCCTATGTCCCCCACGGAACCTTCAGTCCCATTGTTTTTCCTTCTAGATTGTTTATCCCACCTATCTTATCTAGATAGACATACAGAGACAATCATAAGCACAAAAACAAGGCAGAGAAAAACAAAACACCAAAAGAAAAGCAAACCAAACAAGCAACAACAACAAAAACCCAATGACAAAAAAAGAAAAGCCTGTAAATAGTTCTGGGTCTGTTAGTTGACCTTTACATGTGTTTTCTGGTAGAATCTGATGGGGTGCCATGCCCTGGCCCCAAAGTCTATTTTTGGTATTTCTCATGGACTTCATTGCTTTGCTCCCCTTGCTGCTCTGTTGCACGCCCTTAGTGTTTCGCCCCAGTGTGGTAGGGTCAGCTCGGGCACAATTCCCATACTGTGTCTCCAGTGTTGTCCCTCTTAGTGCTGTGAGCCAGTGAGGCATATTTTGTCTTGTGGTGGGTCCGGCCCTATTACAACCTCCTCCATATTAAAAACAAAAAGACTTAAGGATCCAGCTTATTCTGATGTAACATTATCGCTCCCAACCCAAGGTCTCTGCTCAGCCTATAATTATGTCACCAACTTTTATATTCTTAATATAGTGTGAATTGACTTAATGTGTTGATTTTACTCCCATTAAACTTCAAAAGGGTGGACTCCGCTTGTAACCTCAAGCTCAGCGGACTCATCACGCCCTCCTGCAGGTGCGCACATGCCTGCAGGTACACGCCGAGAGGCACGGGGGGAGAAAGCCCTCCCCTAGAGTCAGCACTCTGAATTCCGACTCCAGCCTCCTACACTGAGAACTCTGGTCTGGAGAAGAACATTGAAAACCCCGTGGACTGCTAGAAGGACCAACTGATCTGTCTTGGAAGAAGTACAGCCCTAGTTAAGGATGGCAAGACTTCATCTTACATACTCTGGACATGTGGCCAGGAGAGACCAGTCCCTGGAGAAGGACCTCATGCTTGGTCAAGTGGAGGGGCAGCGGAAAAGAGGAAGGCCCTCAATGAGATGAATTGACACCATGGAGACAACAATGGGCTCAAACTTAAGAGTAATTGTGATGATATTGCAGGACCGGGCCGTGTCTAGTTCCGTTGTGCATCATAGAGTCACTATGGGTCAGCACTGACTCAATGACACCTAACCACACAACAGTAAACAGAGAGAAAAGACATTTCCGTTTGCTGAAGCCGCCCACTTGTGGTTTCTGTTACAGCAGCCCTAGGTAACTAAGACAGAGAGGCTGAGCAGTCTGCCCGCATCTAGCAAGGGGCAGAGCCAGTTCTAGAGCCCTAATCAGCCAGGGGACAAGAAGGCGGAGGGGACTTGGGCAGGATCTGTGGGGGTGGATAAGAGAGTCTCAGGAAGTGTGAGCGTATCCTAAGCTCTGGAACCTGAACGAGCTGTGCTTTGTAGAAGTCCCCAGAGAGGAAATAGATTTGTGTGCATATATTTATAGGTTTAGTATTAAGGTAGCAGATGGATATTGGGCCTTCACTCAAGTCCTCCCTCAATGCAAGAATGCTTTGTTCTATTAAACTGGTGTTCCATGATACTCACCTCCCCTATATGATTGCTGAAAACAAAGAGGGTACGTACGCAAATGTGAAGAAAGCTGATGGTGCCCGGCTATCAAAAGATATAGCATCTGGGATCTTAAAGGCTCGATGGTAAACAAGCGGCCATCTAGCTCAGAAGCAACAAAGCCCACATAGAACAAGCACAGCAGCCTGTGTGATCACGAGGGTCAAAGGGGTCAGGTATCAGGCATCAAAGAGCAAAAAATCATCTCATTGTGAATGATGGGGAGTGTGGCGTGGAGACCCAAAGCCCATTTGTAGGCCACTGGAGATCCCCTTCCAGAAGGGTCTCAGGGTGCAGTGTAGCAACGATGGAACATACAACTTTCCTCTAGTTACTAAATGCTTCCTCCTTACCCACTATCATGATCCCAATTCTACCTTACAAATCTGCCTAGACCAGAGGCTGGACACTGGTACAGATGGGAACTGGAAACACAGGGAATCCAGGACAGATGATCCCTTTAGAACCGGTGGTGAGAGTGGCAATACCAGGAAGGTGGGAGGGGGAACCGATTATAAGGATCTACATATATTTTTAACCTCTTCCCTGGGGGACGGACAACAGAAAAGTGGGTGAAGGGAGACGTCAGACAGTGTAAGATATGAAAAAAAAATAATTTATAAATTATCAAGGGTTCTTCATGAGGCAAGGGGGAGTGGGGAGAGAGGGGGTAAAATGAGGAGCTGATGCCAGAGCAAATGTTTTGAGAATGATGAGGGTAATGAATGTCCAAATGTGCTTTATATAATTGATGTATGTATGGATTGTGATAAGAGTTGTAGGAGCCTCCAATAAAATGATTTTTTAAAAGAAAAGAAAAAGATCCCATTATTGTATTAAAAATTTCTAAAATAAAAAAAAAAGAATTCCCCAGAGAGGGACTGTGTGGTGGGGTCACACAAGTCTCCTAACCCCATCTCCGGACAGCACAGGTGTGGAGGAGGCACAGGCTGGCAGAAGGGGCCTTGCTATGGAGCGTGTCTCTCTGGTTCTTTCTCTCCTCAGCTCTCTGTGTGGCTGGGGCTGGAAGCCGGGGTCAGTCAGGACTCCAGTCAGCTCTGCCAGCATTCTCTGTGACCTCCCATTATGAACTGACTTGTGTCCTCCCAAAATGTATGTTGACATTCTAAATCCTGTATCTGTAAACAGGCCCTGATGGGAAATGGGCATTTTTCTCTCATCATGTTAATGAGGCCATGCCACTGGATGGGGAGGAGGGAGGCGGGCACCATGTGAGGCCCCTCCTCAAACCAAGGAACCCAGCCCAGAGCCACCAACCAGGAGGGAGGCGACACAGCTGCAACTCTGGTTTGACTTTTAGCTTCCAGAACCGTGAGAAAATACACTGGTGTTCTTCACCCTGGTGGTTCATCTATAATGGCAAAAATCAAACACACAAAAACAACACTGCCACCATGTGGATTCTGACTCCTGGCAGCCTGATCAGGCAGGGTGAGACCTGCCCCTGCGGGTTTCTGAGACTGTAACTCTTGATGGCAGTAGAAAGCCGCTTCATTCTCCAGAGGAGCAGCTGTGTTTGAACTGCTGACCTTGCAGTGTGCAGCCCGGTACATAACCACTATGCCACCAGGGCTCTGGGTCACCAAGACCCTCCCTGTGTGCGCCTCGGTGACCTCATGTCTACTCTCTACTCTCCCGGCTCTGACTTTCTTCCTGAGAGGTGGGTGCTGCCGAATCGTAGATTTCGGACCCCCTGAAGGAATTCTGGGGAGAAACGACGCTGTCTTTTGTATATCTGACAGGACAGCCTCGGCTCATCTCACCCTCACCAAGACGACCAAGCTTTCAGTCAAAGTGCATTTTCCAGTCCCCCTTCAGCAGGTGCCTTCCTAAAGGGTGGCCATTTCTTGTCCCAAGGTCAACCTGTGAGGCCGACGCTGGTCCCCCTTGTAGTTCAGCTATGGAACCTTGTCCACGGTCTCATCTTGGGTAAGTTTTTGACATCAAGTTCCTCTACATGACCAGCCCGGCTCCTGCCTAGCCAGTTTTACTACCACCTTGGTAGTATAGCAGGTGGCTCAATTTGCTGCCGACCACAAGGTCCAGGGTTCAAACCCTTCTGCTGCTCCTCAGGAGAAAGATGAGATGGTCTACACCCATAAAGTTTTAAACTCAGAAACCCAAAGGGGCAGTTCTATTTGATCGTACAGAGTCACTATGAGTCAGAATCAACTCAACAGCAGTGAGGTTTTGGGGGGTATGTAGCCCCCAGGCTCAGGGACATAGCTCACGCCTCCCATAACAGGGTTGCTGAGTGAGAACTCAGAGGTACAATGTGACTTCAGTCAGACCTGGGTTTGAGTCTTGGTCCTGCCACCTACTTGCTGTGTTATCCAGAGCAAATAAAATGACCTCTCTGGACCTGAGTTTTCTCCTCTTTAAAAGTAGCCCCCAAAGACCTAACCCCATAGGACTTCTGGGACGATGACACAACATCGTGGATGCTGAGCCCCTAGCTCAGGGCCTGGGACCGTCAATATTAGATTTTCCATTTTGCTGTTTTTATTGACATTTCCCTCAAACAACCTGTCCTTTCTCGTGCTCTGTTCCAACAGCCTGCAAGGAGTGTTCCAGAAATAAGTGACTTAATAAAGCAATTTTTCGATTCCTTGAACTCTGGTGTCCGAGGTGTGTGGAGTCGCATGTCTCTATGTGGCCTGTCTAGGGGCCCTGGGGAGCAGGTGGGGGCAATGATTAAGCACTCCAGTGCTCCTGAAAGGTCCATGGTTCAAGTCCATCAGCCACTCCCAGGGAGAAAGATGTGGCAGTCTACTTCCATAAAGATTTACAGCCTTGGCAACCCAAAGGGGGCACTTCTCCTCCTCTGTCTTTTGGGGTCCCTAAGGTTGGCATCCATGGGGGCAGGTTTGGGATTTTTTGGTCTAGGGGATCACAGTAGCAACTAGCATTGGCTGAGCGTATATATGCTCTAGGCACCTTTCTGAGAGCTGGTGTGGACCAGCGCGGGATGTGAACCGAGGCAGCCTGGCTCCATGGCCCGTGCTCTTATCTCAAGCACGCTGCTATCTGATTCAGGAGGTTCCACACAAACCTCGGTGCTCTCGACGGTGGATCCCAGGAGTCATGGGCCACGTCGTAGCCGTGCTCCCAACCGGGCCTGGCCCTGAGTGAGTTTCCCTAAAACCAGTCACAGTGAGCCCCTTCTATGCCAGGCACTGTTCCCGGAGATGGGACACAGCCTGGAGAAGGAAAGAGGACTCCTATTCGTGGGACAATGGCATTCCAGTGGGGTCCGAGGCAGGAAGCAAATGCACAAGGGGAAGATTTTATATAGATATAAATCCACTACACTGGTAGTGTAGTAGTTACATGGGCCGTGATCCACCTGGTCATCAGTTCAAAACCACCAGCAGCTCCATGGGAGAAAAAGGGGACTTTCTACTCCTGTGGACAGTTACAGTCTCGGAAACCCACAGGGGGTCGCTATGAGCCAGCATGGACTGGATAGCAGTGAGTTTGGTTATATAATATAATCAGTCTCTAATTAGGACAGAGAATTAAAACAGGATGTGTGGCAAGGAGTAACCAGGTGAGGCAGCAAGGGCTGAGGTGACCAGGATGTGTGGCAAGGGCTGGCCAAGGAGGCGAAGTTCAGCTGGGACCTGCCTAACCAGAAGAAACCAGCCCTCTGAAAACCAGGAGGCAAAACCACCAGCCAGTGTGTCCAGGGAATTCCTGCTGACCTGGGGTGGGGGTAGAGGCAGGGAAGCAGGAGTCCCCTCAGGGAGGCCTGAGTTGAGGAAAGAAGTATTCTTTTTCAAAGTGTGATGGGAAGCTGTTGGAGGGTCTTATTTTATTATTGTGGATTGGGAGAGAGTTTACAGAGCAAATGACTGGTCCACTCAGCCATGGCTCACCCTTTGTTTTATAACATGCATGGCAACCCCCTCAGTGTGTAGCCTCCTGCTCACACACCCCCACCCCCCAGGCTTCCAGATCCCGTGCCGCCTTCTTTCCTGCCTTGTCCTGCCTTCTGGCCTTGGGGTCTCCTGTGGCCCATGGTTGCGGGGAGCTGGTTCCTCGCGAGTTTTCTCTTTCTGTTGTTTGCCTGAGACCTGATTCCCAGGGATGGCCTCA
The DNA here is from genome assembly GCF_050624435.1 of Tenrec ecaudatus. NCBI lineage: Eukaryota > Metazoa > Chordata > Mammalia > Afrosoricida > Tenrecidae > Tenrec > Tenrec ecaudatus. The sequence goes on along the minus strand of NC_134530.1, from coordinate 65,309,328 downwards.
GCTCCAGGCTTGAAAGGTGTCTAAGGGCCGCAGTGTGAGCGCTTCCACCGGGCAGTCAGACCAGTAAGTCTATTCCTCTTTATGGTTCTGAATTTTATTCCAGATTTTCCCTCCCATTCTGCCCAGGACTTTCTGTGGTCCCGATCAGAGCCAGCTGTTTCTTCTGGTGCCCGGTGGCTGTGTTCCTTTGGACTGGTTATTTCTTTGGGCCTTTGAGTTTCTTCCCTCCATTGGAGTATCTTAAACAGGCAGATGACACGTCTCATGTTTGCCGGTGAGGTCCAATGACATCGGGGCCTCCATGCTCACGGTCTCTATTCATAACGTTTCACCACCATTCACTTCGACACACCTACCCCTGAACCCCTCATCCTCAGTTACTGGGGACGGTCTGACCTCACAGAGGTCCACCTTCAGAAGAGTGCAATGCTCATGGCCACCGTTCCTCACACGCTCGTTAAACAGTTGTTCCGGTTATGACCAACTTCAATGGATACTTTCAGTTCACAGTTTGAAAGTTCAGGGGGGTTTCCCCAGCCTCAATGGGTCCAGTGTGTCTGGATTCTGTAAGAATTCGACATTCTGTTTCTCCTCTCCTGTTGGTTGGTTAGTGGGGAGCTGATTGGAAGGAGATACAATAATAGGAGGAAGGAAGACCAGTTAGGATCCGGGACTGGGGCTGCGATGATGGGCGGGTTCAGGAAGTGCTGTGGAAACAGAATACTTTCGAGTTGCTGAGATTCGGGGGAGAAAGGAAGAGGCAAGGGAGAGGGGGGTAGGAGCCCGGGGTAGAAATGCTGGATGAATTTTGTTATGAGGTTCCCTCTGGGTCCTGGGTGAGGCCTGGCATTGTATCACGGTGGCTTCACATTTCATTTACAGGCTCTCGGTGTTCTCCTTATGGTCGGTGTTGTTGTTGAGCTGGTTCTGAGTCTGGGCGAGCTTATGTAGAAAGGATGCATTGTCGCCTGGTCCTGCGCCACCTCTCCCATCATCGCTGCGGCTATGCTGAAGTCCCTGCCAACCTAGAGGACCCATCTCCCATGGGGCAGTGTGCAGCTGGGACTCAGAGGGTTTTCACTGACAAAGTTTCAGAAGTAGACTGCCAGGCCTTTCTTCCAAGTCTATGTCTGGAAGCTCTGCTGAAACCTGTCCACCGAGGACCTGAAACCCCAGTGGAAGAACTTCCATCCTCCGAGCAACATGTGAGCAGCCACAGTACAACACACTGACAGGCAGGTGGGGGAGAAGGGGTGTTCCCTTCTAGAATCAGAGAGACAAATCCCAAGAGACGGCAGACACTGGCCCCACCTCCGTGGGCAGCACTCCAGCCTCCTCAGCCAGGGCTCCATCATCAGTGCCAGGCTCCCGGGCCCCTCTTGTACCTTGGAGAATTACTTTCTCTTCTCTGTGGTCATTTGGTTGCATAATCAATAAACCACACACAGAAATAAAAGGCTTCCAGATTTATACATTGCTGATCCCTTGCCTGGAAACCTTGCTCTCTGCCCTCCTGGGACCCTCCTGGCTTCTCGTTGCTCTAGGGGGGTGGAGGTGGGAAGGATCCGCTTGGAATAGAATCCCAGCAAAGCTGCTTGTTAACTTACCTTGACCTCTGAATTAGTTCAACTTATTTTGGTCTCCAATAGCTGCCTTCAGCTAAAAAAAGAAAGAAAAGGCAACCGTAAAAGGAGATGGTGGCCATGGATTATCTGGGAGGCTATGCAAGCGTCTCACCGGTGACAGGAAGAAGGGTTGCATAAACAGTCCGTACAAAGGGCAGGTCCAGGGTGACTCCAGGTGCCAGAAGCCCCCCCTTGGGGACTCTAGAAGCTCCCAGAAAGCCTGGGATGTTCTCAGCTCTGGGCAGGTGTGCTCCATCAGTCAGACCTGGGGGCTGGTGTGCAGCACCATGTGGTACAAACTGGATAAGGACTCCTTCCGCAGAGCTCCCAACCAAACTCACTGCTCCCCAGTAGGTTCTGACTCCGAGCGACCCTCTGGGACAGAGCGGATCTGCTCCGTAGGTTCCTGAGGCTATGAAACTTTATGGAAGCAGACGGCCACCTCTTCCTCCCAAAGACCTTGTGGTTAGCAGCGAAATGCTTAATCTGCTGCACCACCTGGGCTCCTGTGGAGGTGCCCAAACCCCAAACCAAACCCACTGTAGTGGCGCTGACTCCGCCTCATCATGACCTTGTGCAGGGTTTCAGAGGCTGTCTGTCCGTCCGCTGTTGCAGGGACGGGACGTCCAGCCTCAGCTTTCTTCTGCAGACCGGCTGCTGGGCTTGAGCCTCCAACTTTGCTTTGAGCAGACCAACACTTGAGACCCTTTAGAGTTGGTTGGTTCCCTAGGCGGAGCAGAACTGCTGGAGAGAAAGAGGCAGGGACCCTGAGGCAAGGAAGTTGCTGCAGCAGCTTTGAACTGCTTGTTCCCAGAATGCACAGAGAGGCAATACAATGTCTTTCCCCCCTAGCTTTCCTGAAGGCTGATCTAGTCCTTCCTAACAGTCATGCTCCCAACACCTGCGGTCCGTTTGTCACACCGTGCTGGCTAGTGTGATGCTGTCATGCTAGAAGCTATGTCACTGGTATTTCAAATACCCCCAGAGTCATCCAACGTGAAAAGGTTTCAGCAGAGCTTTGAGACTAAGAACAGACGGCAGAGAAAGGATACGTTGCTCACTTCAGAGGAATTCACCTCTGAAAACTCCATGGGGCGCACCGAAACCTTGCCAGATACGTACGGCAAACCTGAACAGAAGCAGGATGTTGTCAGAGAGAGGGGCAGCAGGTGAGCCCGCAGGTCAGAAGGTACTCAGAATGTGACTGAGGAAGAGCTGCCTTCTCCAAGTAGAGCCCCCATAGTGATGTGGACGGAGTAAAACCCGCAGAAGGAAGGCCTTCAGGACCTTCATTTGCCGATGGGGCATGACACAACAGGAGAAGAAACAGCCACAAATACCAACCAACTATTGGAGTGTGGAAAGTACAACATATGTCTCTAGGAAAATTGGAAGTCGTTAAAAATGGAATGGAATGCATACAGATCAACATTCTGGACATCAGTGAGCTTAAAATGGTATGGACCATTTTGAATCAGAAGATCATATGGCCCAGTATGCCCTGAATAGCACAATCAAGAGGAAGGCATCGCCTCCATCATCAAAAAAGGACATGTCAAGAGCTGTCTTGATGGACAATGCTGTCTGTGATAGGATAATGTCTATCTACAGGCAAGGAAATCCAATCAACTATTATTCAAATGCATGCACCAACCACTAAAGCTAGTGATGCAGAGATTGAAGAATTCTCTCAATGTCTTCAGTCTGAAACATAATCCAGATGCATTGATAATTATTGGCCATTGGAATGCAAAAGCTGGAAACAAGAGAGGAAGGAGCAGTATGTGGAAAATATGGTCTTGGGATAGAGACAAAGCTGCGAATTGAATGATAGAATTGTGCATTACCAATAACTTCAGATGGAATACACAGAAGTCAAATTGACTATATCTGTGGGAAGACAGTGGAGCTAAAGTAGGCCAGGGGCTGACTGTGGAACAGACCATCAATTGCTCATGTGTACGTGCAAGATAAAGCTCAAGAAAATTAAAACAATTCCATGAGAGCCAAAATATATCCTACCTGAATTTTGAGATCATCTCAAGAACAGAATTGGTGTATTAAACACTAATGACAGAAGACTCGATGGATTGTGGGATGACATCAAGAACATTTTACATGAAGCAAACAAAAAATCACTAAAAAGAAAGGAAAAAAATAAAATTACAAAGTGGATGTCAGAAAAGACTTTGAAATTTGCTGAACAGAAAATGTCAAAGGGTAGCTGGAGAAGACAAAGTAAGCTATTATGCAGGAATTGGACAAAGACCTTGAGTTAGAAAACCAAAAAGGAAGAAAACACTCAGACGATCTTAAACTGAAAGAACTCAATAAAAAAAATTCAAGCCTCGTGTTGCTTGAATTAAAAGATTACATTCAAATATTAAAAGATTCTAAGGGCAAAGTATTGAACCATGCAGGAAGCATCAAAAGCCAGAGAGCCTGTACCAAAAGGAACTCGTCGGCATTCCAGCATTTCAGGAGGCAGCATCTGAGCAAGCATCGATGGTGCTGAAGGACAGAATGAGCTGCACTGAAAGCATTAGCAAAAACCAGACTTCAGGAAGTGATGGAACGCCAACTGAAATGTTTCAACGAGCTGATGGAGCACTGGAAGCACTCACTCGTCTAGGCCAGGACATTTGGAAGACAGCTACTTGCCAACTGACTGGAAGAGATCCATGTTTGTGCCCATTCCAAAGAAAGGGAACCCAACAATATGCGCAAATTATAGAACAATATCATTAATATCACATGCAAGTACACTTGTCCTGAAGATCACCCAGCAGTGGTTGCAACAATCCATTGACAGGGAGCTCCCAGAGGTTCAGGCCAGATTCAGAAGAGCATGTGGAACAAGGGATAACATTGCTGATGTCAGACGGATCCTGCTGAAAGCAGAGAAGACCAGCAAGATATTTCATGGACTACACAAAAGCATTTGACCGTGGGGATTATAACAAATTATAGATAGTCTTGAGAAGAATGGTCATGTCAGAACGCTTAATTGCATGCTGCATCCTCTCGCCATACTTGGACCTGTACATGGACCAAGGAGCAGTTGATTGAAGAGAACAAGGGCACACTGCGTGTTTTACAAGCAGGAAAGGTGTGGGTCAGGGTTGCCTCGTCTCACCGTACTTATTCAATCTGTGTGCTGAGCACATCCTCAGAGGAGCTGGATTCGATGAGGAAGAATGTGGCCTGGGGCTTGGAGGAAGGCTGACTAACAACCTGTGGTGTGCAGATGACGCAAGCTTACTTGTTGAAAGTGAGGAGGACTTGAAGCACTTGTTCATAAAGAGCAAGGATTTCAGCCTTTAGTATGGGTTACAACTCAATGTAAAGAAGACCAAGATTCTCTCAGCTGGAGCAAAAGGTGACCCCATGATGAAAGGAGAGCAGATTGAAGTTGTCAAGGATTTCCTCTTGGATCCTCAATCAATGATCAGGGAAACAGCAGTTAAGCGATCAAAAGACATGTTGCACTGCATTGCGTTGGGTACATCTGTGCACAGGACCCCCTGAAGGTGTGGAAAAGCAAGGATGTTACTTGGAGGACTGAGGTGCGTTGGACCTAAGCCACGGTATTTTCAATAACCTCACATGCATGTGAAAGTGGACATTTCATAGGGCAGACGGAAGAAGAGTCGGTGCTTTTGAATTATGGTGCTGGTGAAGGATATTGAAAATATCATGAACTGTCAAAAGAACCAACAGGTCTATCTTGGAAGAAGTACAGCCAGAATGATCTCTAGAGGAAGGATGAGGAGATGTCTCCTCACATACTTTGGACATGTTGTCCGCAGAGACCAAGCCCTGGCAGAGGGCATCTTGCTTGGTAAGGTGGAGGGGCAGCGACAGAGGAAGGCCCTCAGCCACGTGGAGGGCACAGTGGCTGCATCGCTGGCTCAGACAGAACACTGGTGAGGGCGGCACGTACACAGGGTGCCATGACGCAGAACCGGCGAGAGGGCACCTAACTAGATCAGCAATAACCATCTCTAACTGCATGACGGCGGACACTTAGCAAGTGTTCAATAAATTACAGTTGTAATATTATGTGTATTACAAAAAGGGTTTGTTTTGTTGCTGTTGGTTACAAAGAGATATCCCCAACAGCAGCCTTTAACAAAGGACCTGGGCACCTATGGCCTCTCAGTTCTTCCCTACCTACAAGCAATCGATAATTTTAATAGAGGCATAATTAAAACAGAAATAGAATTCTGCATCATGCGCTTTCCCTTAATAGTAATTACCTAATAAATATTTTCTGTTAAAGGTATATCATAATTTTAATGAGTATGCAATTTTCTATCAAAGAGATCACCCATAATTCACTTACCCCTTTCCTCATTGCTTGATTTTTTTCATTTTTCATAATTATAGGGATTGCTACAACTCCAGGATGTTTTCTCCATCTCCCCTCCCCCCTAACTTTTTTTGGTTGTTGACAATTTCCTTAGGGTGGGATGATTGCCTTTTCTGACATCTCGGAACATCCTGTGCTTGCACTTTCAGGAGTCTTTCTTAGGCTTGTAAATTCCAGTTACCTTCTGAACCGTGGCCAAGCTGCGGGTAATAGTGAAAACCGCCACCATGGCCCATGGCCACCCGCGGGCTCTGGAGCAGGCCGTGCTGGCTGAGCCCTGGCCATGCCTGCATGTCTGCATGTGCTCTACTGAGCCCTCGCTCCTGTCGAGCATGGACACTGCATTGGTGTTCTGTAGTCATTGCGGGGTACCCTGGCGTTGCTTCTGCCTCACAGCGACCCTCTGTACAACGGCACCAAGCACCGCCCGGGCCTGCACTGTCCTCCCGTCACCGTCACGTCAGAGGCCACTGTGGCAGGCACGGTGTCCGTCCATCTCCCTGACGATCGTCCTCTCTCAATGCCCTTCCACTTTACCAGCCGTGATGCCCAGCTCCACGAGTCCACTGGTCTCTCCTGGCAACATGCCACCGTGTGTGAGATGCAGTCTCACCATCCTTGCTTCTAAGGGACGTTCTGGGTGTATTTCTTCTAAGCTAGATTCATCGGTCCTTCTGGCAGTCCAAGGTAGAGTTCAAATTCTTCACCAACACCACAATTCAAATGCTTCGCCTTTCATCGCTCTTCCTTATTCGTGTCCAGCTTGTGCATGTATGATCATCGCTTTGCTGAAATGCAGGTCTCACACCACTCTGGCCACCTCTTTAACATATACAAGTCAGTATCTTTCAGGTTATTTGCAAAATTGTGCAAAAATGATGACTGCAATCAGTTTTAGAACTTAAATAAAGTGTGTGTGTGTGTGTGTGTGTGTGTGCGCGCGCGCGCGCGCTCGAGGTGAAGCTTTAGCAATGGGCCAGGCTTCCACTCAACAGTCTCTATACAAATTGTCCAGTGACATTGATTACCTTTTTTTGTAACTAATGCAGGAACATTCTCAGTATTTCCGCCCTGGTTGTTCCAGTTCCATGTAGCTCGCTTCCCTGTCCCCTTGTGTTCTCACTTTTGTTTTCTGTTGACCACTTGACCTCATGACTTGTCAACGGAGCCATGACCTGGCTTAGTTTGTGAGCCAACCTGTCATTTAGTGTGGGGGGAGGCTCACAGCCATCCTTCCAGTTGCCAAACTGCAGTGGGCCCCACTCCCTACTGTTAAAGACAATGGACGCCCGCAGACATCTATTTGGTTCCAGTAGGTGGGGTTTACACCCTACTGATAATGGCTCCTATGGAGATCTAGGGAATAGGTCAAAGTTAAGCCGCCATCCTAAACCTAGGATCGGCCCATCTTGTCACGTGTATAACCCCAATCCCTCCCTTTCCTATTGCGTGTATATCCCTAGGCCACCCCCCTCTCATTACTGTATTACCTATAGGACAGCCCCTTCCAGTGACGTATGTCCTCACCTGTAATTAGGGGGCTTGCACGTCCCCAGAGAATATAAAAGGGATCTGGGCTACCATTAAACTCTCTCTCCCTCCATGTGGACCATCGGACGGGGCTGAGGTGAGCATGCTACCATGAAACGTGTCTGACTCCATTTATTTCAATACTTCTATCTCTCATGCTCTCAATAACTTTACTATGATCTTTACTTATTATCACTGTACAATTGCGCCTACCGGACCTGTAATGATGTGTTAGGGGCTGGCTTCCCCTGACAATTTAACTCACTGTCCACCTCAGGGGCTTTTAACTTCTTTTCCTGGGTTAAGGAGCATCTGGGCATTTGTCTTGGGGCTCCCCAGACACGTCAGTCTGGTTTTTGGTTTTATTTGTGTGTTTTGTAGGAATGTGGGGCTGCTCCACATCTCCCCCCCGCCCCCCCATTCGCTCAAGGGCCCATCTGTTGAAGGCTTGCTCAGAACAGTTAGTGGTAGAAGTCAGGCACCATCGAGGTCTTCTGGCCCTGTTTGTGTCAAACCCCCCTCCCTGGACCTCCTTTCCCTCATCTGTGAAATGGGCTAAGATTTCCTCACCGGGCAGTTCTTGAGAGTCTTCTCAGTGCCAGTTAAGTATTGGACGAAAGACTTCAAATTAAATACCTCTTTTTGTCCTTTCCAGAACCAGAGCAATCAAATAACTGACACTGACTCATGGGTCCCACCTGCACCGAGCTGAGCAAGTCTCACCTCGGTAGGTTTGACCTCAGAGCCCCCAGCTTATCTTCCGTGCACTCGACAAGGTGAAGCCAGGCCCTTGACTGCCCCACGTCTCTACCAGTATCTTTCCCTTCACCCGCTCCCTGGCCCGGGCTGCAGCAGCCCGCCTCCTTTTCAGGCACGCGGGTAAGTACACTGTCCTTCACACCATTCCCACGTGGAATGTCCCCAGAAGCTCAGCTAGGAGCAGCGTGCACTGAGCAAGCGCTTCTCTAGGGGCAGGGCCTGTGCTCTGGGCTTTATAGGATGATCTCATGTCGCCTCCAAACAGTCCTAGAACATGGGCACTCTATCACCCTCATTTTCCAGGTGAGGAAAGTCAGGGGGCAAACCAGGGAAAGCAAATTGCCTGGGGTGTGTGTGTTGGGTTGAGTGCTCTCAAGAGCTGAGACAGCCAAGGTGGGAAATGCCAGCCTGAGGAGTCAGGGAGCGCAAGGGTTAAGCACTTTGACTGTTAACTGAAAGGTTGGTGGTTCGAATCCAGCCAGCAGCTTTGCAGAAGAAAGACCAGGTGATCTACTTCCATCTAGATTAAACCAAAGCTCCCAAGCCCACTGCCACCAAGTCTATTCAGACTCAAAGCAGCCTTACAGGACATGGGGTTTCCAAGACTGTACATCTTTACGGAAACAGACTGCCACGTCTTTCGCCTGTGGAGCCACTGGGAGTCTCCAGCCTCCAAGCTGCTGGTTCACAGTCAAGTGCTTTTAACTACTTCACTGCCAGGGCCCCTTCCTAGAAAACCCTGTGGGTTCATTCTGCCCTGTCACATGGGGTCACTGTGGGTCCAAATCAATACCCTGGCACCCATAAAATCAACAGTGCCCTGCTGGCCTCACCCACAGCTTCCTGACCAGGTGGTTTCCTGGTCACAGGAAGGAAGGCCATGCAGTGGCGTGCCCTGGTTGCCACCCCTCCCCCAGGAAGTCATGCAGAGGGCACCAGCAAGGTGCCCACCAGGGCTCTGGGCCTCTTGGGGCCCAAGACGTGCAGAGTAGGTTCCAAGACAGAGCTGCAGGAGGAGATTTCTGTGCCACCCTTGAAATAGCCCAACTCCCCAGCCCCTGCTCTATGAGGCAGCAGGCAGATCCCAGAATAGCTCTTTCCAACTGCAAGGTGACCTAGTTAGCAGGTTCCTCTTGTCATGTGAGGCTGGCTGAGTAAGACATTCACCTGCCTCTACCCAGAGAAAGCCCAGTCTCGCACGCACCTCTCCCCTCTCCCCAGATGCAGCTCCCCTGTTTGCCAGTCCCAGCGTCTACACTCTGAGCACACCGCTGCCCAGCCTCAAAGCATGTTCACAACCATCTTCACCTTCAGTCTCAAAACAGGCCTCGTTACCGTCCCATCTCCCTGGAAGAGAGGCACAGAGAGGGCCAGCCAGGTGAGTAAGGATGCACAGGCTGGGAGGAGGCAGAGCCGGGGTCTGGACCAGACCTCCTCATGTCAAAGCCAGTGTCGTTGAGGGGCCCCAAGCTGCCTAGTCACAGCACCTCTCTTTCTCTTTCTCTCTCACTCTGTCTGTCTGTCTCTCTCTCTTTTCCCTAAACCATTTTATTTGGGAGCTCTTACAGACAACATACCATTTCACAGTTCAATCACATCAAGCAGTATTGTACGATTGCCACCACAATCAGTTTCATAACATTCTCTTCCTTCTTGAACCCCTGGATATCAGCTCCCCTCTACCCTCCCTCCCCCACTGTACCCCCAATGACAAAATACGAAGTTCAATATGAAAACAACAACAAAAGTACTGAAAACCAGATCAGGACCAAAGTGCATCAGAGTGTGTGGGGGTGGGGTGGGTGAAGATCAAATGACAAGGTTTTAACCATTCAAGTCCGATCTATCATTTTGATCTCCTGTAGTCATCTCTCCAATACCCTCTGCTTGATTAGTTTATTCCCATCCCTCAATTATAGTTAGAGGGAAATCACTGGAGGCTTATTTCCTATGTACATCTCACAAAGGTATTTTGGGCTTCCACGGTCACCCATCGCCCTCTGCAAACCAGAATCTCACGGTTTCGGCTGTGAGATGATCCCCACTTTGGCTTTGGATTATATGACTCACCTTCCTTCGGTGACTGATGTTGGTGTGCTTCTTCCTTGTGGACTTAGTTGACATATCACTTAGATAGCTGCTTGTTTGGAGATAAGCCTTCAAGACCTCAGATGTTATTTTACCTGACAGCTGGGAACCATCTAATTTCTTCACCACACTTTGCCACAGCACCCCCATCTTCTGTGTTTCCTCTATGGGGCACATATTGAGCAGGGCCATATTGTAAGAACTGATTGTTCTTAAATTGGAGCTAGCATTTAGTGTGAGCCCCAAATCCACTCCTGGGTCTATGTTTTTTATTTGCCTTTGGCTCCCCTTAGAGACCTCCTTGACAATTTATGGTACAGAATCTTATCGATCCTCCCCTAGATCCGTGGTCCTCAACGTTCCTAATGCCGCCACCCTTTCATACCGTTCCTCATGTTGTGGTGACCCCCAACCATAAAATTATTTTCGTTGCTACTTCATAATTATGATTTTGCTATTGCTATGAATTAGGTGACCCCTGTGAAAGGGTCATTTGAGCCCCAAAGGGGCCTCGACCCACAGGTTGAGAACTGCTGCCCTAGAGCATAAGGATCTTCCATTAATAATGCCATTGATTAGTCCCTGGTACTAATTTTTGAGACAAACTGTTAAGGGAGGGATAGTGGATCGATGTAGGCTAACTACATTTCAAATAGCTGAATGATTCCCCTGAAGTCGGCTGTCAAGTTTCCAATAATATTCCCTGACAATGTCAATCACAGGTCTGCTGTATAATATATGTCTTCATTCAGCAAGTAGGGCATCGATGTCCCAAGTCAATGTTTGTCTGCCTACTGACAGGGCAATACTCTTGGTGTAGCTGTCCTTTGCTTCTCCCAACACAATGAATTTTCAGTCTTAAGGCATCAGGTTACAGGTGTGGACGAGGTAGAGTCCAGTTCACCTAGAGTATTTTCCACATCGGATCCCTCTAGTATGGCCTACAGCCTTTGCAGTATGTTGTGCGCCTTGAAGACACAGGATTCAATGCCCCAGTGTTCTGTGGCACTTGGCCCAGGTCCCTAGAGGGTGTCCAGAAACTCAGGCCAATGTGGCTTCTTAGGTGCATATTACCAGGCTAACTCCCCACTTAAGGTCCTGACTTGACTTCCCAATTAGTGTCTTTCATTTGTTTGATAGGAATATCCGCCTGCCGGGGTGCACCTTAGCATGACTTTGCATGGCACCCACTAAATGGTTGGCAACGGGTCAGGCTTCCATTCAACAATTTCTATACAAATTGTTCAGTGGCATCGATGACACTTTTTTTGTAACTAACGCAGGAGCATTCTCAGTATTTCCACCCTGGTTGTTCCATTTCTATGTGTCTAGCTTCCTTGTCCCCTGACCATTGACAATTTGATCCCAGCTGACGAGAGGAGCCCTCCACCAAAGTGACCTTTAAGATACACCCCTAGAGAGGATGGTGTGTGGTCCATTGGCACCAGCTGGGCTCTCTACCAGGCTGTCTGGCCGCCCTGGGCAGTGGACCGGATGCCCTGCAAGCCCGAGCTTGTCCCTACAGCAGTGGGCTCAGACAGCGTCTGCCCTTTTGTGATGGACCAACTTGTTCCACGTAAACACTTCCAGATCCCTCCACGTCAGTTGTTCCATGGTCTCGTCACTGTTTGGGGGGATGCGTAGTATCTCACTGTGTATATATATACACCAAAGGTTTCTTTATCCATTCTCTGCTGATGGGGGTTTAGGCTCTTCCGAATCCCGCCCTGGTGAACGGGAGCAGACCTCTCTTTGAGGAGCCCTGGTACTCCGCCTCTGCCAGGCTGCCGGAGCATCCGGCTGGAGACCTGCTTACAGGGCTTGAGATAAAAGACTTTGATGTCCAGCAGCCCCGGTTTGCAGTTAGGTGTCTCTCAGCTCGTTGGAGAGTTGTTTCCATTTGCCTTTTGAGCCTCCGTTTCTGCATCCGTAACGTGCAAATGAAATCACAGCCGCTCCTAGTGTTGTTACCAAGAGTAAACAAGAGCGTGGATGTCAAGTTTCCAGAAGGTTCCTTTCACTTTGCACGACCCCATCAAGGTAGCTCTTACTGGGCACTGCTATCATTGACATCCTGAACCTAATTGAAAGAAAATAAACCGAGGACCGACCGGTGTCAGGGGAGAGTCACAGCGCAAAGGACTGTGGGGCTCTCCCCACACCAAAAAGCCGCGGTTGGGAGGGGTAACACGATCCGGAGAGTCGGAAGCAGAGGCCTGGTTCTGCTAGGTGATTGATGGTGCCTACTGGGTGAGGCCATGGACTGCATGGGCTTCCCTGACACTCATCTGAGGAGGGAAGAGGGTGTAAGGCAGTGCCCATCTTGGTGTGTGCTACAAGAGTGGCACACTTCCCTGGCAGGGAACTCAGAAGGGCTGGGTGCCTGTTCTGGTCCCCGTCTTTGGGATCAGAGGGACAGTGTTGGAGAGAAGATGGGGACAAGAGATTAGGGGGGACCCTGATGTCAGAAGCGAGGACCTAAAGAGAGAAGTGACTGCGGTCCAGTGAAGACCACTGGGCTCATCGAAGGAAACATCTGCCATTCATTCGTTCTTTTTTTGTTGTTTTTTTTTTAACTTTGCACTGTGAATTGGGTAAAGGCTGACTGAACAGATCAGTGTTCCAGCCAGCCAGCCATACTAATTCTGTGTCGTATCACTGATTGCAAACCCCCACAGTTTAGCATGGCGTAGCCCACTTCCTCCTGGGTTTCCTGTTTCTGTTCTCCATTCATCCTATCTGTGAGACACAGAACCTCCGTTGACCCATCTGTAGAAGTTGGGCATAATGTGAACTTGTGGAGGATGTGGTGAGGCTCATGGGATGGTGTAGCACCAGCACCGTGCCAGGCCGCTGTGGGGGCGGGGGAGATGGCTGAGAATCTGAATCTGAGCAGAGCAGAGCATTACTTCCAACGAGACACCATCTTTGAAGGCCTTGGAATGATGCAGAAGCGAGCATCGCTCCTGAAATCCACTCTGACTGAGATCGATGGACACGCAGGGTTCGGACGGCATCTCAGGGAGGAGGAACAAGGGAGACAGATGAGTAACCCAACTTTCCACTACATTCTGGGGGAAGCTTAAACTCTCCTACGGTGCTGTCTCTGTGACCCCATGCTACCCCCTCCGGTCTCTCCCTCCGCTCCAGTCTCAAACTCACATTCCCTTCCTCCCACCACACCCCTTCAGCTGGTTTGATTTTCTCCTGCTCACTGTCTGTCTACCCTTGCGGGCTCTGTCTGTCTCATTCCCTAGGCAACCTAGGTCCTAGTAATACCGGTACATAGCATGTGCTCAGTGTCATTAATTGCCGTGAGGTTAATTCCAACCCCGAGAGCTTCCAAAGCTGTGATCTTTCGGAAGCAGATTGCCAGGGTGGTCTTTGAAGGCACTTCTGAGTGGGTTTGAACTACTAACCTCTCAGCTAGTCAAGAATTTAACCCTTCGGTCCACTCAGACTTCTATGTGCTTTAGTAAACAGGGCTAGAATGTTAGTGGTGATGGTGATATGTGACATTGAGTTGATTCTGACTCATCAACCTATGAGGCAGAATAGAACTGCCCTCACAGAGTGAAAACAGGTTGATGAAAAACCAGTAACGGGTCCAGACCTTCAGAAGGAGGGGGTGTAAAATTGGCCAGACAGGGTCACATGATTTCCTCTCACTTGACCTGGAGGAGAGAGGATACCCATCAGCCTCAGCACATGGCTTTCCCGTGAACCAGAGGTCAGGTTTGCTTTCTCTCTTCAATTTTGTTACCAATTCTGGCACCACCGGTCCCTCCCACCGCATTCTCTGTTCCTCGACTGGGTTCCATCGTTCATTGCAGCGGCCACACAGAACTCAGACGTGCTCGTGGTCATGGGTGTGGTTTGGGAAGGAACAGACTTGGGATACTGTTCTTCAGTCAGGATAGCTTCTCAGGCACTCACAGACAGACCTCTCCCTGACCCTTGGCCTCTTGGCCCTTGGCCCTCACCCTTTAGGTCCTTTGGCCACTTGGGTGCTCAACCCCTCAGCCCTTAACTCTATCTATGAGTACCTAGAGAGACGTCACCCTACAGGAAGCTTTCACCCAACCACACTCAACCTTCCAGAGTCAGCAGATAAGTGCCCAGAGGCACCCTGCTCCACCAGGGAGCCTTCTGCCCAAGGCACTTTTGCTCCAAGGATCTGTGAGCCTAGATCCACCCAAGTGCCCAGAGGCACCACACTGGTGCCTGAAGGCATTTCACTGTCTTACTCTGTGGAATCGGGAGGCCAATGCACCATCTCTGCTGCCCCCATTTCTCTGCCAGTGCTTCCTTCTCTCTATCTCCCCCCCCCCCACCCTCTTCTACTCCTGGGTCTATGACAGTGGTTCTCAACCTTCCTAATGCCGCGACCCTTTAATACAGTTCCTCAGGTTGTGGTGACCCCAACCATAAAATTATTTTCGTTGCTACTTCATCACTGTAATGCTGCTACTGTTAAGAATGGGGCAACCCCTGTGAAAGGGTCCTCCAGCCCCCAAAGAGGTCGTGACCCACAGGTTGAGAACCACTGGCCTAGGCGCTCCTCAGCACTGAGATTCTGGGTCCAAAGGAGATGCTTCACTCATAGCTCTTCCTTCTGGGGGCAGTGAGTTTCCCCACCCCCATTTCTGCCTCTGGGCTGTCTCAGTGTGCCTGGTGGGTAGCAAGGCTGACCAGTCTGCTAATTAGAGTTCTATGCATCTTATAGGTGGAAGACCAGTGACAAAAGAGGAAGACTGTCTATGAGATGGACTGACTGTGGGCTCAACATGGTTGGATGGTGCAGGACTGGGCACTGCCCCTTCTGTTGTGGAGAGGGTCACCAGGAGAGCAGACTGGGTGGCACCTAGCAGCAGCCACCTTGCATCTGATTCCCACACCCAGTCGTGTTCCACGTACCTTGTGTGCACACCGTATGAGCAAGCTGTCGGACACCCTTGGTGAGCTACAAGCACCTCATTTGCATAGTCTCACCCAGTCATTTAATGGGTCTTACAAGGTTTCGTTGGGCAGTTAACCACTCAGTCAGCAGTTTGAAGCCACCAGCTGTGCCGCCCACGTGGGAAGAAGCTTTCTACTCCTATAAAGAGTTACAATCTCAGAAGTTCAAAGGCATGGCTCTACCCCAACCGGTGGGTCGCTATGAGCCAGAATCCACTGGACGACAGAGTATTGGGGTATTGGAGGCCGTGGTAAGAAAGGCCCTATGAACGTGATCTTGCGCATCGCAGGGGTCATGCAGGAGGTAATGGAATAGGCTGAGCTGAAAGGGAGGACTGAAGAAATCCAGCTAAGCACTATGGGTGACTATTTCCAAAAAGAGACAACAGAACTCAAGACCAACCAAGTGTTGGGATTTCATCGCCAATGATCAGGTTTCAGGTCCCAGGGACTGGGAGGAAGTCGTGTCTTGCCATTAGCAGAAACTAACTGGTTCCTCAACCCTCTGGCCTCCCTCTTCGAAGAAAATCCTGGGGAGGCACAGGAATGCAGATGCAAATCAGCAGGTTCCCATTCCAGTCAGCAGAGGGCATCGTAGCAGGATCTTGGGGGGGCGGGGGAGGGGGGGCGGAGGATTTTACAGAGTGATCTGAACAGGTCTCCAGGAGTCATGACTGGAGGAGCCAGGTCCTCGGAGGTGGTGAGGAAGGTTTGGGAAAGGACTGAAGAGAGAAGAGAAGGGGCAAGACGGAGAGGTCTCCTATGAGAGCTGGAGTGGCACTCTGTCTCTTGCTTCCCTCTTGAGTCCTTAGGGAAGCAGTGTGGCCAGCCTGCCCCCACTTTATGCCTCTCCTGTGAGCAAGGACACAGGGAGGGGGAGGCTGAGATACTTAACAAAGGGACATTCTTCCAGCCACAGCCAGGAATCAATAGAGGCTTGTTTGCCCTGCTCCCTGGGGAGCAGCCAGGTATGCTGGTAAGGGGACCTGGGCAATGGGGAGAGGACACCAGGACGCTGAGTCCCTCCTGTGCCAGCCTGGAACATTGTTCTGGGCCCCAGCGGGGGGTTGGGGAGCACACCTATGGCTTGGAGCTCTCCAGCCCAAGACTGGAGTTTACTTGGCAACAATGCAGAACAAAGCTCAATTTCTTAAAAAGTCTGGACTGGTTGGGACTAAAGGAACCCCCAAGACTGTTGCCAAGAGATACTCCTGAAACTCTGAACTGACCTCTCTCTGCGGTCAACTTTTGGCTAAATGACAGATCGCCCCATAAAACGAACGATACCGCTCACCAATACTATGTTCCTATAGCAAGTCATCCCCATGAGCGCCAGCAGTCAACATTTACCCTAAAACAAAGTTGTTGGGGAGAAGAGTGGGGGCTGCGAGAGGGGCGGGGGAATGTGATGATTGGAATCAGGGCACCTGGAATGGAAATGAGCCGCGGACTGACTCGCTGTGGGAGTGTGGTCAGAGCCATGGACCCCTCTACAGTACGTGGTACGTGGGAACATGATTTGCTGTGTAAACTTTAGTGGGAAACACAGTGAAATATAATTTTAAAAAAACAAACACTGGGGAGCCCACAGGCCCATCTCCTTTGAGGCTCAGAGGCAGTGACCTGCCCACCTTCACTTGGCAAGTTTGCTGGGGGACCTGCTTGTCTGGGATCAGTGGCAGCTCACTTTTGTGGAAAAGTGTTGACCTCGTCAGGGGAAGACCTGAGCCTAAGCCCCAGCTCCAGGCTCTCTCCTAACTTCAGTTTCCTCATCTGGAAAGTGGGCATGGTGACACCCCAGGGTGAGCGGGAACCATTGGGTGGATGAAAGCAGTGGACAGAGCGAAAAGTGCTTTGATAATGACCAGGTGCCTGTGCTGGCCAGAGGCTACCGGAGAGACCATTGTCACTAGAAGACCCTGAGGAGTGTGTGTGTGTGTGTGTGTGTGTGTGTGTGTGTTGGGAGGGGGGTGTGCAGCTGGCACCAGCCCCACCACATGGCAGAGTCTTGCTACCCGGTGCCCAATGCTCAGGGCAAAGGAGTCTTAGTTCTCATTTGCTCAGCAAACCCAGCTGCCTCAGACACCCTACCTCTCCAGCCCTATCTTTCCTCCTTTCTCCACTCTTTCTACCCCTCCCCAGTCACCCCCCACACCCCACACACACCACCACCACCACATACATGAAACTCAAACCCAGTGGTTCTCAACTTGTGGGTCACGACTCCTTTGGGAGTCAAACAACCCCTTTCACAGGGGTCGCCCAATTCATAACAGTACCAACATGACAGTGATGAAGGAGCACTGAAAATAGTTTTATGGTTGGGGTCCCCACAACATGAGGAGCTGTATGAATGGGCCACGGCGTGAGGAAGGTGGAGATCCACTGCTCAAACCTATTGCCCTTGAGAGGATCCCAGCACATGGTAACCGCATGGAAACCAGGGAGCAGTGCTCTGCTGCTCACGCGGGGTCTCCATGAGTCAGGATGGACGAGATGGCGGCCAACAACAGCCATCGACACAGAAATAGATAGCCAGGCCTTTCTTCCTCAGCACTGCGGTGTGGGTTCAAACCACCTTCCTTTGGGGTAAGAGTTGAGCACAAACCATCGTACCACCTACAGACCTTGTTTCTCTCTGACAGGGGCTGACATGTCACAGGGTTGGAAAGAAATGGTCATAAGACTGCTCTGGAGTGCCATCATGCCCATTTCACAGGTGACAAAACTGAGGTTCGGAGACTGCAGTGGACAGGCTGGGGTCACCCAGTTGGGGAGTGCCTGAGAAAGATGCATTTGTACAGACTCAGGTCAGCTCATGCAGCTCCCCACACCCCAAGTTGCTCGGCCCCTCCCCACCCCTCCTTATAGCTGCCACCCAGCTCCATGACCCCGGGCAAGCTGCCTTCCCAAACCACCAGTTCTAAGGTCCCACACGTTGTTTCATGTTGAGCCAAAACCTGCTCCTAGAGATTAGACTTGGCTGGGGCTCGGATGTGACCCGGGGTGGACAAGAGGGAGGGGGAGGGTCTGCAGCACAGGTCTGCTGAGACGGCCCAGAAGGGACCAAGGTGACCTTGATCAGCATCTCTCCATGCTTCCAAAGAACACTGCCCAGATGGAGTTCTCTGCCGTCTCTCCAGAGGGGGCGGGCTTTGTAGGGATGGCCAGAAGCAGAGAGAGGGCCCTGAGGTGGGTCTTGCCCATGCTGGGGGGTCTCATTTGAAATTCATGCTTGCTGACCATGCCCAGGCAGCCACTATTGGACGTCCACATCCCATGCCCCAGGTTGAGGCACTTTCTTGCTTTCCTGTGTCTGTCTTTCCTGCCTTCTTCCCACTCCTGCCCTCCAGCGCTCCTCCCACCCTCTCTGGCCACCCAGCTCACTGGGTACCCAGAAACCAACAGGAGAGACCCCGGCACTAGTTGACACCCCCTTCTGCATCTGTGATCTTGTTCGTAGCTCCTTTCCTACTGCTGGGGGTGGGAAGCTGAGCTTCCTGAGAAGGCCAGCCCCTCCCTGTGTGAATGGCCGACCCCACCCACACCACACACACAAAAACGGGCAAGAATCAGGTGTCATGAGGTTGACTCCGATTCATGATGACCTCATGTGTGTTAGAATAGAGCTATGCTCTGCTGGGTTTTTCAGCTGCTGGTTTGAGGGAAGTAGATCCTAAGGCCTTTCTTCTGAAGTACCTTTAAACCAAAAAACACCCACTGCCGTTGAGCCATGCTGATAAGGCAATGCCAACTGCTCTGTATAAGAAGTGCCCCACGCCTCCTTACAAAAGCAGATGGTCTCATCTTTCCTAGCAGGGGCGTGAGTGGGATCCAGCTGACCTTGCAATCAGCAGCCCAGCGCATAACCCACTGCACCACCAGGGCTCCTTGGGGTACGTCCGGTGGACTCAAACCACTGACCTTTCTGTGAGTAGCCAACCTCATACACCATTAGCACCACCCAGGGAGCCCACGCTGAAACAGCTCTATCCCCGTCCTACAATTACTATTCCTCTCTTGAATAGATTATCCTCATAAGAATGCAAAAGATGCTGTTTATTATTGCTCTCATTTTAAAAAACACATGAACAAAAATCAACCCTTCTCACAGAACCTAGGCTTTCTGGATCCAGGAAGGCTAGACAAACCCCAGAAGCTATTGCTCTGAGATGGTCTTTAAACCTTAAGCCAAAAACAGTCCCCTGAAGTCCTCGTCAAACCAAAGGATCATTTAACTTAAAAATAGGTTCGCATCGATCACATTTTCAAACGGAAAGAACTGAAGGAAAATTCAGCCTCCAATTGAAATATTGGTTCTACGAGCAGAGTATTGATCAATGCAGGAGACGCCAGAAGAGGGTGGGAGGGGCACACAGTCACCATACCAAAAGGAACTGGTCTCCTCTCAACGAGTTCAAGAGGTAGCACGTGATCAAGAATCAACGACATTGAAGGAGGAAGCTCAAGCTGTGGTGAAGGCACTGGTAAAGAAGCAAGGCTCCAGGAATGGATGGACTCTCAGTCGAGATGTTCCAACAGCTACAATGCTAGAAGCACTCACTTATCCACTCCAAGAAGACAGCTAGACGTAGACATCAGCAGGAAGGGTTTCAGATTGGTAACTATTCCAAAGAAAGGAGATCCAACAAAATTCAGACATGATGGATCAATATTAAATCACATACAAGTAAAATTATACTGGAGATAATTCAATAACTGATGCAGGAGTACATTGGCAAGGATCTGCCAGGAATTCAATCTAGACTAAGGAGAAGACATGGAATGAAGACTATCATTGCTGATGTCACATGGATTTTAGCTGAAAACAGAAAATACTACAAAGATGTTTGTGGGTTTTCTTGACTGTGTTTAAAAAGAACATTTCAAGATTTGTCTGGAAGTACAATGTTGTATGTGCTTGGTATAGGATATATAGAGAAGATATATTATATGCCTATAAGGAAACCCAGTTAATACAACTATTTTTCAAATCTGGGCACCAATAACTGAAGCCAGTAATAAATAAAATAAAGAATTGAACTAACTCCTTAGTCTGAAGTTGACCAAATGAGCAGTCAAGATATAGTGATAAGACTTTCACTAAAGAGAAAACAATGGGACCAATGGTTCCAAGGGAACACGGGAGAGGGGAAGGTGGGGCAAGGGAAGTGGGTTTTAACAAACCCAGGGACAAGGGAACAACAAGGGATCTAAAATCGATAGTGAGGAGAGTGTAGGAGGGTGCAGGAGGTCTGGTAGGGCTTGATCAAAGGCAATGTAACCGAGACCATAGTTCAGAGACGTGCATAGCCTTGTCTTTGGAAAGGATGTTGCAAAGTCGGTCTGGTAGATGCAGTCAGGGTGGAATGTAGCGCTCATCATTTGATTGCCCTTTTGACCGAGTTCAAGTTGCTTCAATTTTTAATATTTTCTGCTTGCTTTTCAACTGAGGGTTTCCTCTATTTCATTTTGTCATTGTTTGTTTGGTTCGGTTTTTTAAGACTTTTTGTGTATGCAATCCAGGACAGGTCCATCTAGAGCGACGGTAAGCTTGGGAGGAAATGGGGAGCTAAAAACGCTGAGGATGAGAGCAAATGCTCCGAAATCGATTGTGGTTTTAGTTTAATGATTGATGTACGACATTTTATGTTGTGCGAATTATATTGTAATGATATTGATAATGATTGTGATATTATGACCATCATATTTATATTTGTGTTGGGTGGATTACATTTACATATAATATTAAGCTATGATAGGTAAATCTTCTGCACAAGATCTCTTTAAAGTGTTGAACTGCAAGGACGTTACTTTGAGGACAGAGGTGCCCCTGACCCAAACCATGGTGTTTCAGTTGCCTCACGTGCATGTGGAAGTTGGACATTGGATAAAGAAGATACGGGAAGAATCGCTGCATTTGAACTGTGGCGCTGGAGAAAACTATTCAAAGTACCAAGGACAAACAGATCTACCTTGGAAGATCTATCGCCAGAGCTCCTTAGAGACAAGGATGGCAGGACCTTGTCTTGCACACTTCAGAGAGACCGGTCCCTGAGAAGGCGAACCTTATTGGTAAAGTAGAGGGCCAACAAGGGAGAAGAAGGCCTTCAAGGAGATGGACGGACACAGTGGCTGCAGCAGTGGGCTCAGGCACAGGAACCATGTAAGAATGACACAGGACCGGAAGTGTTTCATTCTGTTGTGCGTAGGGTCATTATGTGTCCCAACCAACTCTATGACACTGAACTACGTGTCTGTGACTAGAGTCTCATTTTGGAGGGAGTTCTCTGGCATGCTAACAGACCCATTCAGGTGGGATGAAGTCTCCGCTTTAGTAGGCTAGGCGGTGTGAACAAGTCATCAACCTCTGTTTTCCTGGGGAGTATGGTCTGCTGAAAGACAAGAAGCACACCTCCATCTAGGAATGAGCCTCTCTGGAACAGGAAAACAACCCCCAGGATCACTGGAAGAAGAGCCACCAGTAGCGCCTGCTTGCGATCTGCTTGAAGTAGTGGAGGCTGAGACTACAGGTACCAGATGCTGTGACACAGAACCAAAGGGGTCAACAAAGACCAGAGGCCAAGGCAAGAAGATCACGAGACAGCGCGAGACCTAACACCAAGACTCCGAGACTGTGAGGCAGAAGAGCAGGCTGAGGACAAGAGACCTCATGGCTGAGAGGTGGCGGGAAGGAGAGAAACTTGGCTACTGACTGATGAGAGGTGGTGCTGTGGACCAGTGATTATCCTTAATGTTTTCCGATCTTTATTTTAACCGTTTCATTGCCATATAATTCCCATGTCACCATTCAATGGTTTACATGACTTAGAGTTGTGAATCACCATGATCAATTTTAGAACATGTCCTCATTCTTGCACTAATTATTATTAGCTCCTCATTTCTCTCCCTAACTCCAAGAAATTATACTTCCTATTCTATGGATTTACCGATCCTGGATTTTATATAAAGAAAATAATACTGACAAACTGCTTTGACAGAGGAGCCCCCACCTCAGCGGGGCCAGTTTTCCAACATCCAGGGGAAGGAGGAGATCGCTCAGTTGCTGCAATACAACAGTGTGGTAAGGTCACACCAAATCAAGAGACACTCTTACGAGAGTGGTAAGCAAACCTTACTGGAAATTCAAGTCAGGATGGGAGAGGGGTCCATGGAGCTTGGAGATGCCTACTGCTAGTGGGCAAACTAGGTGAAGAAACCACTCATGGGGTCAGACACGCTTCATGATATTATATAGGCCCCAAGGGTTCTTCTATATATACCCGGAACGATGCTTCTAATTGGACACTTAAGACCTAGTTTCTATCCAATTCTTGGAGACCCAGGCCATGTGCTACAGACTAGGAACTTTACACTCTGTCCTTTGAGGCCCACAACCTCCTTCATAGCCACGCCAGAAGGATTCCATGTGTAAACCCCACTAAGGGAACCGAGCTTTACTTCAGACTCACCTGTAGCAGATTTAAGGAGCTGACGAACTCCCTTGGACTGGCGGCTGGAGTGCCGTAATGTAAGAAGAAGCAGATGGTCACTCTCCCAAGGTTATGGGATTGGGGGTCATTGGACTTCGGTTCAGATCTCTTGCTTTGAGCATGCCAAATGAATGATGGTCTACCATATATTTATTATTTTAATACTTTCATATAACATGTATTAGTCTATTAGGCACGGGTCTGCCTTTGTGAATGAGTGTTGCTGAAAGTCTTGCCCTATCACCAACCCCCAGTGTGTGTGTAGCTTCTAGTCACTTAAGAGTTTAATCTGTACAAGTCAACAATTGCATGCATCACAGCCCGAAGAAGGCCTATATTTGCATAATTTTCTATACCATTGGCTAAATTAATGACACTATCAATAGAATTATATTATGACCCTGGGGGTGATTTAAAATGATCGCTATTGAGAGGGACATGTCTGGTCAGAGCACATGGAAACAAATGAAGGGGGAGGAAGAGAGAGTGGAGCACATCCTGGCCACCAAGCCTTGAGGACGATATCCCTGCTCAGAGCAGCCAATACACAGAGAGGACGATATGGCCGGCCCCTCTATGAGACACGACATCCCTCACTGACCCGTAGCACTATAGAGGACAGCACTGGAGACACATTATGGGAATTGACCCCGATATGACCCCACCACACCAAGGCAAAACATTAAGGGCGTGCAACAGAACAGCAAGAGGAACAGAGCAAGGAAGTCCCAAGGGAGTACCAGAAATAGACTTTGGGACCAGGGAGTGGCACTCCATCAGACTCAACCAGAAAACACACCTAAAAGACAAGAGTCCTTGAACTATTTACAGGCTTTTTGTTGGTTTTTTTGTTTGTTTTCTTTTCTGTTGTTGCTCTGTTTTGCTGTCTTGTTTTTGTGCATGCTATTATCTCTGCGGGTCTATCTAGATAAGATAGGCTGGATAAACAATTTGGAGGAGAAAACAACAAGACCGATGGTTCCGGCGGGACATGGGAGAGGAGGAGGTGGGGTAAAGGAAGTGGTATTTACAAACCCAGGGACAAGGGCACAAGTGATCAAAACTCAGTGGTGAAGTGAGTGTAGGAGGCCTGGTAGGGCTTGATCAAGGGTAATATAACCGAGAGCAATTACTAAAACCCAAATGAAGGCTGAGCATGATAGTGGGACAAGAGGAAAGTCAAAGGAAATAGAGGAAAGAGCTAGGAGGTAAAGGGCATTTATAGAGGTCTAAATAAAGACATGTACACATGTAAATATATTTATATATGAGGATGTGGAAATAGAGCTATGTGCATATATTTATAGGTTTAGTATTAAGGCAGCAGATGGACATTGGGCCTCCATTCAAGTACTCCCTCAGTGCAAGGATACGTTGTTCTATTAATCTGGCATTCCATGATGCTCACCTTTCCGACACAATCACTGAAGACAAAGCAGGTGCATAAGCAAATGTGGTGAAGAAAGCTGATGGTGCCTGGCTGTCAAAAGTTACAGCGTCTGGAGTCTTAAAGGCTTGAAGATAAACAAGGCCATCTAGCTCAGAAGCAACAAAGCCCACATGGAAGAAGCACACCAGCCTGTGCGATCATGAGAGGTGTCAAAGGGATCAGGTATCAGGCACCAAAGAACAAAAAATCATATCATTGTGTAGGCAACTGGACATCCCCTTACAGAAGGGTCATGGGGAGAAGACAAGCCAGTCAGGGTGCAGTGTAGCAACTATGAAACATATAACTTTCCTCTAGTTCCTAAATACTTCCCGCCACCCCACCCCCCACTATCACGATCCCAATTCTACCTTAAAAATCCAGCTAGACCAGAGGATTTACACTGGTACAGACAGGAACTGGAAACACAGAGAATCTAGATATCCCTTCAGAACCAGTGGTGAGAGTGGCCATACTGGGAGGGTAGAGGGAGGGTGGGGTAGAAAGGGGGAACTGATTACAAGGATCTACATATAACCTCCTCCCTGGGGGATGGACAACAGAAAAGTGGGTGAAGGGAGACGTTGGAAAGTGTAAGATATGAGAAAATAATAATTTATAAATTACCAAGGGTTCATGAGGGAAAAGGGAATGGGAAGGGAGGGTAAAAAATGAGCTGATACCAAGGGCTCAAGTAGAAAGCAGATATTTTGAGAATGATGATAGCAACAAATGTACAAATGTGCTTGACACAATGGATGGATGGATGGATTATGATAAGAGTTGTACAAGCCCCCAATAAAATGATTAAAAATAATTTTATATACAATTAAAAATAAAATTCTCCCTATCATAAAAAGATAAAGATGTCTTCAGAGTGAACCAGAGACATATATAAATTATAGATATAGGAAAGGATTTTAGACTTGCATTTAATTCTAGCTCCAGTGTAAAAACAATTAGTCCTTATGATATGGCCCTCCTCCATACTCACCCTCATGAAGAGATCACTAAAAATACGGTGCCATCAGCAGGTGTGGTGAAGAAAACATGATGGTGCCTGGCTATCAGAAAGAATAGTGTCTGGGGTCTTAAAGGCTTGTCTTTAAAAAAGCATCCAACTCAGTGAGCCATCAATTAAGTCTACATGGAAAAAGCAGGCCAGTCTGTGTGATCCAAGGATTGTGAATAAAATCCGAATCCAAAGAAGGGTAGTAGAGCTTAAATTCTGAACACCTGGTTTGCAGAAGACTATAGATGACAGTGGAAGCCCCACATCCATTTCAGGATTAATCCCCACATGGATTAAGCCTCTGGTGAATCCCCTCTGATCACAGTCCAGGGGCATGAACAGCCTAGCTAGCGCACTAGAACTTTGTCAAGCTGATGATGGCAGCTGTAGTTAGGTTAAGACGTAACACCTCATCACTGGGTCTCCTTTCTGACCCATTTAAAGTTGTTTCAGTTTTTATTATTTTCTGCTTTCTTTTAGATTCAGTTTTTCTAGTCACTATTGTTGGGTTTTGTTTGCTTGCTTCCTGTTTTTGTTTTGGATGATTTTCTGGATATGAAATTCAGCATAGGCAAATCTCTAGAGATTGGATTAATAATTACCTAGGGGCACGGCAAGAGGGGGTGGGAGAATGGGGCGCTTACAATGAGTATGAGAAGAAAATACTCAAAAATTGTGAGGATGGTGGCACAACTCTTCTTAATATGATTGAGTGACTAAGTTGTATGATAAGTGAAGCTATGTCCATAAACCTATTTTTAAAAGAAGAAAATCACACACACACAACCAACAACAGCAACAACAAAAAAAACAAAAATTCTGAAAAATCTCAATCCAAAAGAAAGGAGAGAACCACAAAAGCTAGAACGAAATTTAAACGGGTCACAGAGGAAACAAAGGATCAGACGTTCAATTTTAACTTAACTGCATCTGCTGTCGTACTCTTTCCAATGTAGTCTGTCTGAAGGCAAGGCAATTGACATCCCTGCTCAATGATCTGAGGGGATTCACCAGAGGGTAATCCATGTGGGGATTCTGCACATGGATTTTGGGCTTTCGCTGTCATCCATAGCTTTCTGCAAATCAGGTGTTTGGAATCTAAGCCCTAATACAATTCCCTCCTCTAGTCTCTGATTTTGTTATTTACAGTTCTTGTATCTCACAAGCTGGTGTACTCCTTTGAGGACTTAGCTGACACCTCCTTTGGATAGCTTCTTGTTGTAATAAAAGCCTTGGAGATACCAGATACTATTCTTTCTGATAGCCAGGCACCATCTGATTTCTCATCTACACGGTGCTATGGTGCCCATATCTTCAGTCGTTCCTTCATGAGAAGAAGTATTGGGCAGAGCCGTAGCATAAGAACTGATTATTGTTAGGTTAGGGCTTACAATTAAGTGTAAGTTCAAAATCCATTCATCTATCTAAGGTACGTGTGTGTGTGTGTGTCCCTGTTCCATTTTAGTGGCACCATATCAACTTTTTGATAGATAACGTAAGTAATGTCCATGGAGCCTTTGGTAATTCTAATAATAGTATCACTAATGTAGCCAATGGCACAGACTTTAAAATACTGTTGAGACGAGGGCTATATTCATATACGGGAAAGCTTTTTATACTAAAATACATGGCGTGCTATTTAAAATGCTATATGCATTTTAAAACAGATATTTAAAAATTTAAGTGACTGAATTCTGTTTAAGAAAATAACGAGGGTTAGACACAGGGCAAAAAAATTCAATAACAAGCGTTCTCTACAGCAGAATTCTGTCTCCAAATAAGACATGCCATAAAAAGCTAAGAAAAATGTGAATGTAACAAATACATGGTATCCTTACGTTGCCTGTTACTGGGACACTTCGAAATCAGGAGGCCCAATAAGCCTGCTTCATTGTGGGTATTGCCCGTGAATCCTCTGCGACCGTGTCGTCTGAGGCCCTTGTAGCACCACCGAGCAGAGAAGCAGAGGGCCGTGGGGGGTAGCGGGTATCAGGGGAGGCAACGGAAGATGGAGGGGAGAAGCATGTGTGGCCTCTGCTTCGTGGCAGGGAAGCCAGAGGAGGGCAGACACGGTCCCCAAGCCGTTTGGGCACAGGAGGTAACAGCTGAAGGCCACTTCACCTTCCTCACAATTTACCACCGGCTGGTAGCACGAGGGATTCAGGTGAGGACTTTCATTTTTTATGTTTCTCGTTTTATTTGATTGAAAATGAGACAGGGTTTAATTCTCTTGCCATGCTTAGTCAGTCTGTAGGCTGAGAAAATGATCAGAGGATCTGGATTGTGTGGAGAAGGATGCATCATCAGGGTTGGAGGAAGGCTCATTAATAACCTGCAATATGCAGATGACACAGCCTTGCTTACTGAGAGTGAGGAGGACTTGCAACACTGGCTGATGAAGATCAAGGGTTGCTGCCTTCAGAGTGGATCACAGCTCAGTGTAAAGAAAGCCCAAATCCTCCCAACTGGGACCAACCAGTTACATCATGATAAATGGAGATAAGGTTGAAGTTGTCAAGCGTTTGGGATTTGGGTACTTGGATCCACAATCAATTGCATTGGATAAATCTGCTGCACCAGAGGGTTCTTGAGTATTGGAAAGCAAGGATGTTACTTTAAGGACTAAGGTGTGCCTGACCCAAGCCATGGAATTTTTAAAAATCATTTGATTAGGGGCTCATACAACTCTTATCACAATCCATCCATACATCAATTGTGTAAAGCACATTTGTACATTCATGGCCCTCATCAGCTCCTCATTTCCCCCCTCCCTTCCCACTCACCTCTCCCTAATGAACTCTTGATAATTTATAAATTATTATTTTGTCATATCTTACACTGACTGACATCTCCCTTCACCCACTTTTCTGTTGTCCATCCCCCAGAGAAGAGGTTATATGTAGATCCTTGCAATAGATTCCCCCTTTCCACCCCACCCTTCCTCCACACACCTGGTATGGCCACTCTCACCACTGGTCCTGAAGGGATCATCTGTCCTGGATTCCCTGTGTTTCCAGTTCCTATCTGTACCAGTGTACATCCTCTGGTCTAGCCAGATTTGTAAGGTAGAATTGGGATCATGACAGTGCATGGGGAGGAAGTATTTAGGAACTAAAGGAAAGTTGTATGTTTCATCAATGCTACACTGCAGCCTGACTGGCTCATATCTTCCCCGCAACCCTTCCATAAGGGGATGTCCAATTGCCTACAGATGGGCTTTGGGTCTCCACTCTGCACTCCCCCTCATTCACAATGATATGATATTATATGATTTGTTTGTTCTGATGAGGCTCTTTGACACCTCGTGATCGCACAGGGTGATGTGCTTCTTCCATGTGGGCTTTGTTGCTTCTGAGCTATATGGCCGCTTGTTTACCTTCAAGTTTTTAAGACCCCAGATGCTATATCTTTTGATAGCCAGGCACCATCAGTTTCCTTCACCACATTTGCTTATGCACCTGCTTTGTCTTCAGCGATTGTGTCAGGAAGGTGAGCATGATGGAATGCAAGATTAATAGAACAACGTATTCTTGCATTGAGGGAGTACTTGAGTGGAGGCGCAATGTCCATCTGCTGCCTTAATACTAAACCTATAAATATATGCACATAGATCTATTTCCACATCCTCATATATAAATATATTTACATATGTACATGCCTTTTTTTAGACCTCTATAAATGCCCTTTACCTCCTAGCTCTTTCCTCTATTTCCTTTGACTTTCCTCTTGTCCCACTATCATGCTCAGCCTTCATTTGGGTTTCAGTAATTCCTCTCGGTTACATTACCCTTGGTCACGCCTTACTAGGCCTCCTACACCCTCTTCACCACCGATTTGGATCACTTGTTGTCTCCTTGTCCCTGGGTTTGTTAACACCACTTCCTTTCCCCCACCTCCCCCTCTCCCATGTCCTCCTGGAACTGTCGGTCCTATTGTTTTCTCCTCAGATTGTTCATCCAGCCTATTTTATTTAGACAGACCTACAAAGATAATAGCATGCACAAAAGCAAAACAAAGCAAAATCAAGCAACAAAAGAAAACAAAACAACAACAACAAGCCAATGACAAAAACACACGAAAAAGAAAAGCTTGTAGTTAGTTCAAGGACTGTTTGTTGGCCTTTAGGAGCATTTTCTGGTCGATTCTGATGTGGTGCCAAGACCTGACCTGACCAAAGTCTAATTTTGGTATTCCCTGGGGACTTCGTTGCTCCACTTTGCTGTTCTGTTTCGTGCCCTTAGTGTTTTGCCTCGGTGTGGTGGGATCATATTGGGCACAATTCCCACACTGTGACTCCAGTGTTGTTCCCTGTAGGATTATGGGTCAGTGAGGGATGTGGTGTCTCAGAGGGGCTGGCCATATGGTCTTCTCTGTGGATTGGCTGCTCTGTGTGGAAATCTCATTGTCAGGCTTGGTGGGCCAAGATGTGCTCCACTCTCTCTTCCTCCCCCTTCATTTGCTCCCGTGTGCTCTGACCAGACATGTCCCTCTCCCTGAGCTGCAGATTCAGTGCTGTCCTCTGAAATCTCATGGACATTGAATAAGGAAGACCAGAGAATTGGTGCATTTGCACGGTGGTGCTGGAGAAGAGTATTGAAAGTAATGTGAACTGCTAACCTGACCAGCCAGTCTGTCTGGGAAGAAGGATGGCCAGAGTCTTCCTTAGAGACAAGGATGGTTCGACTTCAGCTGACATACTTTGGATATGTCAGGAGAGCCCATTTCCTGGAGAAGGACATTGTGTTTGGTCAAACTGGAAAGCAGTGGAAAAGAAGATCCTCCAGGAGGTGAATGGACCTAGTTGCTGGGACAATGGGATCAAGCACAGGCACAGTTGCAAGGCTGGTGAAGGCTGGGCAGTGTTTCGTTGAGTTGTACACGGGTTGCTATGAGTCGGAGCCAAGTCAAAGGTGCTTAACAACAACAAAATGATTCTTCTAGGCCTTCACACTCAGAGCTCGTGGGAAACTCACAGTGACCCTGAGAAGTGAAAGGCATGAGATTCTTGCTCCTAGTTGACAAATGGGGAGACGGAGGCTGAGAAACATGATGGTGTGCCCACTAGACACCTTGGACCCAGAGTGAATGAGGCCCCACCCTAGACTTAAACCAGGTAATCTCATCAAAACCAAGAGGTTGCCCCATAGAACCACACTGCTGTATGCCACCCAGCGTCCTTCCTGTCCCTGCCCAGTCCCTAGTGAAGAAATGATGAATTAATGCTCTGGCCTTGTTCTGGGGCCCTTTTTCTTCTGAGTGTATGTTGGAGGATGTGGGGGAGAAATAACATTTGTCCAAAAAAGAAAGGTTAAAAAAATTGTGTTATGAACTATCCAGTGGGTTCAGAGCTTAGCAGCCCTACATATAACAGAGCCGTGTCCTCTGCATTCCCACGGCTGTTGCTGGGTTTGATCCCACGGTTGTCCCTGTGCCCATCCATTCCACCAAGGATGCTCCTTTTCATGGACCTTCTACTTATCAAGCACGGTAAAGGTGTTGTTGTTGTTGTTATTGTTGTTGTTGTTAGGTGCCACCGACTTGGTTCCGACCCACAGTGACTCTGTGTACAACAGAAAGACTCTGTGCCCGGTCCTATGTCATCCTCATGATTCTTCTCATGTTTCAAGCTATCTAGGCAGCGACTGTCTCAGTCCATCTCGTCAAAGCCCTTCCTCTTTCTCACCGCCCCTCCACTTTACTGAGCATGAGATCTTCCTCCAGGGACGGATCTCTCCTCACAACATGTCCAACATACGTGAGAAGACACAACCCTGACACCCACCTTTCCTGATTTAAATCATGCATTTCCTTTGTTCTGCGTCCACAACTGCCTCTTCATCCATGTACAGATTGCACATGAGCACAATTAAGTGTTCTGCAATTTCCATTATTTTAATGGTTTCATTAGCACGTAATTCACACATCACAAAATTTAATCCTTCAGTCATATTAAGAAGGGTTGTGAAGTCACTATCACAATGAATTTCAAAGTGTTTCCTCCTCATACACTCTGCTGCTAGCCCCATTTCCTTCTCCCCCCGCCCTCCGCCGTGCTCCTAGGCAATTATCAGTCCAGTACTGTCTCTAGAGATTTAGGTATCCTAGATTTCATATGCAGAAAATCATGCAACCCACAATCAGCAATGACAAAACAACAGAAAAAAACTTGCAATGAAAAGGAAGTAGAGGAAGGGGTAGGAGGCCTGGTAGGGCTTGATCAAGGGAAATGTAACCGAGAGGGATTACTGAAACCCAAATGAAGGCTGAACATGATAGTGGGACAAGAGGAAAGTCAAAGGAAATAGAGGAAAGAGCTAGGAGGCAAAGGGCATTTATAGAGGTCTAAATACAGGTATGGACATATGCAAACATATTTATAGATGAGGATGTGGAAATAGATCTATGTACATATATTTATAGGTTTAGTGTTAAGGTAGCAGACAGACGTTGGACCTCTACTCAAGTACTCCCTCAACGCAAGAACACTTTGTTCTAATAACCTGGCACTCTGTGATGTTCACCTTCCTGACACGATCACTGAAGACAAAGTGGATGCATAAGCAAATGTGGTGAGAAAGTTGATGGTGCTTAAAGGCTGGGGTCTTAAAGGCTTAAACATAAACAAGCAGCCATGTAGCTGAGAAGCAACAAAGCCCACATGGAAGAAGCACACCAGTCTGTGTGATCATGAGGTGTCGATGTGATCGGGTATCAGGTATCAAAGACCTAGAACAAAAAATCAAATCATTGTGAATGAGGGTGAGTGTGGAGTGGAGACCCAAAGCCCATCTGTAGGCAACTGGACATCCCCTTACAGAAGGGTCACGAGGAAGAGACGAGCCAGTCAGGGTTCAGTATAACACGGATGAAACATACAAATTTCCTCTGGTTCTTTAATGCTTCCTTCCCCCCACTATCATGTTCCCAATTCTACCTCACAAATCCAGCTAGACCAGAGCATATACACGGGTACAGATAAGAGCTGGAAACACATGGAATCCAGAACAGATAAACCCCTCAGGACCAATAATGAGAGTACCATACCAGGAGGGGAAGGGGAAGGGGAAGGTGGGGGGAGAAGGGGGAAACTGATCACAATGATCTATCTATAGCCTCCTCCCAGGGAGACAGACAACAGAAAAGTAAGTGAAGGGAGACATAGGTCAGTGTAAGACATGAAAAAATAATAATAATTTATACATTATCAAGAGGGAGGGAGGGCGGGAGAGGAAGGGAAGGGAAAATGAGCTGATATCAAGGACTCAAATAGAAAGCAAATGTTTTGAGAATGATGATAGCAACAAACGTACAAATGTGCTTGACACATGGATGAATGTATGGATTGTGATAAGAGTTGTATGAGCCCTCAATAAAATGATTTTTTTAAGAAAAATAAAAGGAAGCAGGAAATATTAAAATGTAACACAAATTTAAAATGGGCCAAATAGAAATCAAATGATAAGTTATATTCTAAACTAGCTGCATCTCCCATAATCACCTTTACAATGTCCTCTGTCTAAGAGCAAAGCTATTCCCATCTTGGACTATGAGCAGAGAGGACTCACCAGAGGCTTCATACACATGGGGACCCTGAAAATGCATCTGGGGCTTCCATGGTCATCCACCGTCTTCTGCAAACCAGCTGTTCAGAGTGTAAGCTCTGCTACCATTCCCTCCTCTGGATTGGGTTTTTTTTCTTTACAATCCTTGGATCACACAGGCTGTGTGCTTCTTCCACAAGGAGTTAGTCGATGCTTCACTTAGATGGCTGATTGTTCAAATAAAAGCCTTTACACTCCAGATGCTAGTCTTTCTGATGGCCGGGCACCATCTAGTTTCTTCACCACACTTTGCTACAGCACCCTTGTATTCCATAATCCCTTTATGAGAGTGAGTATCAAGTATGACCATGTCATAAAAAACAATTGTTCACAGATTGGACCTAGACTTATCAATGAGCCAAAAATAGAATTCCCATTCCTCTCAAAGTTGTCTGTCGTTTGCTATGGTCCGCACAGTCAAATGCTTCTATGTAGCCCATAAAACACAAGTCAACATCTTTCTGGTATTTTCTGCTCTCGGTCAAGATCCATGTGACCTCAGCATTGATATCCCTTGCTCCACATCCTCTTCTGAATCTGCCTTGAATCTCTGGCAGGTCCCTGTCAATATAACATATGAGGCAACTGAAAATACCCTGGCTTGGGTCAGGCACCCCTAGTCCTCCGAGTGACAGCCTTGCCCTTCCCCGCTTTGAGGAAGTCTTGTGTACCCGCAGATTTGCCCAGTGCAATACGTCGCTTGATTTCTTGACTGCGCATTGAGTGTGGATCCTAGTAAAATAAAATCCTGGACAGCTTCAGTCCTTTCTCGGATGATTGCGTTGTCTGTCATCCCAGTCACAAGAACTTGTTGTGAGGAAGAGCAACGAATGTGTAGGAGAGAGATGCTGGCTTCTTTCCATCTGCCACAGCCCAGACCAAGGAGCGGGAGTGCTTGGAGGGGCTGATGCTCTCACAGGGGGAAGGGGCCAGGTGGCGGCTGCCCTGCTCTGCTGAGAACAAGAGGCAGCAAAGGAAAGACGTGGCAGAGGGGACCTGAGCCAAGGCAGGAGTGGGGGCTGTTAGGTAGCCCAGGAGGACCTGCTGGGAGAGGAGAAGACAGAGGTATGCAACAGACACGATGGTTGCTAAGTTTGGCTCCGAGGTGAGTACTGTAACCTCATCCTCCGTCTTCTCCTGCCATCGCTCAGTGAGCTGGCTGTACTCATTAGTGCTTCGTGGGGTTGGCCTGGCATTTGGGGTCTTGGAGAAAGCAACAGGCCATCCTGACAAGCGGGTAAAGGTAGCAGCGAGAGGCTGTTCCTGGAGTTCTTAAAACGGGCTTCCCTCTCCAGGTAATTTTCAATAGTTCAGCAGAAAGCAGAACCAGAAAGACCTTTTGTCTGGAAGGACAATGAAGAATGCGAGCCCGCTGTGTCACCTGACCGATCGTCAAATGTGATAGGGTTTCTCCAGGAGACCGGGGTGTTGGGGTGGCTGGATATTTTCCCTTCTTGTTCTGTTTTTCCTGGCTCCTGCCTCCTCAGTAGAGGTACCGATCCTTGTCCCCTCTGTTAAGTCTGAGGCTTGTGCCAGCCTGGCCTCTTTCAACTGCCCGGCGCTCCGACTCACCACACACAAAGAGGCTTTGTGGGCTCCGAGTGAGGTAAGCAGCGATGGGTCGTGGGCAGGAGAAATGTCTGAGGACTTAGAAGGACGTCTTGCCAAGCCCTCCTCCCTTCTGTCTTTGCCCCCTTGGAGGCACGACATGGTGAGAGGCCATTGTTAGGAGTCTGAAATGAGAAAGAATTGCTCCTCAACTCTTACGGTGCTTTTATTTCCAGGCAAATTAAATTCCAATGGTCTGGAAACCCCCTTGATAGATCAGCAGAGGGGTGTATATCCCCATCCTGCACCCCCGCCTCTGTGACCACCTTAGATCATTCTGGAACCGCTAGAGCTTCCAAAGAGAAGGGAATGAGTCTCACTCCCAGGAAGGAAAGCGGTTCAAGCACCCGTCCAGTAAGCAGCCTGTCTCGTGGCACTATGGTCCTGCCCTGCCACGTGGCACAGCTCACCGATGTCACTCCCGTCTTGCGAAGTCCGTGCCGCAAGGGCCCCTGCTCCAAGCTGTGAGCACATGTGGGCATCTCTAGAGTCACTCTGGCCCTGCTCACTTCTGAGCGTCCAGCCCTTTCCCTCCCAGGATACTGTCTCCTCTGCTGCTTGCTCCCCCGGGAAGCCCAGGATCAGAGGGAGTTAGGACATTTTTCTATCATGATGGTGGCAAAGCCTCCCTCTTTGCAGTCCCAGGTCAGCCACTGTAGGGGGGCTTTTGCTTCTCGATCCCAAACCTCTGAGAGGACAGCATTGAATTGAATTCAACAAAAGCTCTGGGGTCGCTCTGACTTGCCCACAGGGGTGGGAGTGGGTCTGGTGGTGAGGCTACACCTTCCACCCCACCTTTGCCCCTGGTGGAGAGGGAAGGCGGAATGTCAGGCACCTTTCATGCCAAAGAAAGGGCCCTGGTGGTGCTATGGGGTTAGCATTTGGCCGCTGCCTCAAAGGTTCAGGAATCGAGCACAGCGGCCACTCCAAAAGACAATGAGGCGGCCGGCTGCCTGTCAAGATCCCCTGACGTGGAAAGCCTGTGGAGCCGTCTGCTCTCTTCTACAGGATCTCTGGGAGTCAATCAACTGTAGGCACAGTGAATTCCATTTGTTTCTGTTGTTTTTATGCGGAAGCAGAAGAAGGAAATGCTCAGCAAAACTGCCCTAACTTCTTTTTTTATGGAAGAGGAGCCCTGGAGGGGAGGGGGTTCTATATGTTTTTTGTTCTCTTTTTGATGTGGCATGTTACTTCTAAACCTTTAAGTTTTGTGACTGTGTCCTTAAAGAACAGTCTGTCAAGCACCATAAGCCATGGAGAAAATTAGAGATCATTATACTCAGCAGTTAGTCAGTCCCATGAAGATACATATTTTGTGGCACCCATGATTATAAAGGAAAATAAAGAAAAAAATGGTTTTAATACAGAAGGATAAGACTTTAAAGCAGCGGTTCTCAACCTGTGGGTCGCGACCCCTTTGGGGGTCTAATGACCCTTTCACAGGGGTCGCCCAATTCATCACAGTCGCAAAATGACAGTGATGAAGTAGCCACGAAAATAATGTTATGGTTGGGGGTCACCACCACAGGAGGTGTGAAAGGGTCACGGCAGGAGGAAAGTTGAGAACCACTGCTTTAAAGACGTCGACAAGGCCGGGTTAGAGAGGAGCAAGCGGGAAGGGACAGGAAGGTATGGAGCGAGGGGCAGTGGGAAAAGGGGGTAAAAAAGGAACAAAACCCAACTCCATCTACGGGGATTTAATGCGATACTGTTACTGATTGATTCCATGAGACCGGGCTGTGCAGGGATGTAGAGTAGGTTTTTCTAAGTCTATATTCCACGAACAAGAGGGAGATTTTACATATATATTAAAAAGCGAAAATCTGAGAGAGCGAAGGACCACCACCTCAAACCCCCACCCCCAACCATGCACCCCCAGCAGCTCTCAACGCTGCAAAAGGAGATCAGTGAAACTGAAACTGACTTGGATTATTCTTGGGTGACGTGCAAGTTGGTTTCAGACCAGAAAGAAGAAAGGGTGTGTGAACTCTAAGGAAGTGACTGGCTGGACAGTCATTCTCAAATAAGACCTTAAGAAAGTATTTTGGGAGGACCCCCCACACACACACACAGGGAACCCCAGAAGAAAGGCCTCTTTCAGAAAGGTCACTGCCTGGGAACCCCGCGTGAGCTGAGTTTTCCCTGCAGCAACTTCACGGCCTCCCAAATCAACTCAGATGCCCCTCGTTTGCTCCGGTTTCATTGCCTGAGGACCCCTTGTGAACAATCCCACCAGCCCCTCCAAGGATCTTAAGACAGCCCTTGCTTACTTCTTTGTTGTTTTCCCCCCTTGTCTCCAAATAATTGAATGGCTATAAACGTGTTTTAAAATATACATTAAATGCATGTTTGGCCCTCTAAACTTTCTATTGTCTCAATACCATGAAGTACACCTATAACACTATATAAATGTGGAAGACTCTCGTTAGGATCTAGTACTTTGCTCACCATTACCACTTTCTAATGGGAAATGTGCATACTGACTTACAAATTCTAACTTGGGGGTTCCAAAAAAATCTCTGAAAGTTTACTATATTACACCAAATAAGAATCATAACATATCGTCGAAATTGCTTTGGAAAATGTCAGATGCCTAAACACTGGATAAAGAAAGCGTCAAAAGAAGATGTGGATTATGTACGGACATTAGGCTACTAACTTCAAGGTCAACAGTTCGAAACCACCAATCACTCCTAGGGAGAATGACAAGGCTTTCTACTCCCATAAAGAGTTACACAGTCTCAGAAACCCACAGGGGCACTTCTGCCTTGTTTTTTAGGGTAGCTTTCAGTCAGAATCAACTCAAAATTTGAGTTGAGTCTAATTTATCAGACATTATGTCCCCTCCCAAATACCCCCCAAAATCTCAAACCCTTATTAACCTAAATATTTCATTTCAAATAAGATAAAGGATTTTTAATAAGCATTTAAGTATTTCCATCCTCCATATACAAAGATTTTTTTAAACCATTCAAAATGGAGGCTAGAGAGAAATTTTCATAACTGTGTTTACCAAGCTACCTGGTCCTCAAAGCTGGTGCCTTTCCAGGTCCTGCCACCAGTCAAGCCAGCTGTGTGGGTGAGGTCCATACTGGTGAATGCTTGTGCCAGTGACCGGCCAGGTATGTGCATAACACCGAAAGAGGGGGCACTCCTTGAACAACAGTCAACAGTATGGGTTCTCATGGCATTAGTTTGAAAGGCAGCATTTCCAAATAGATATTTTCCATAAAGAATAATAATTAAAGAAAACATTGCCACTGAGTCAATTATCACTCATAGCAACTCTCTAGACCAGAGGAGAACTGCCCCCAGAAGGTTTCTATGACCGTAAATCTACAGAGAAGTAGAAAGCATCATCGTTCTCCCTTAGAGTAGCTGGTGGTTTTGAACTGCTGGCCTTGTGTTGAGCGGCACAACACATAATTCTCTAGCCCGCCAGTACTCTCTGAAAGGACAATCGCTGGTAGAAAATGCCAGGTCTTGAAAGTGGGAACAAAATCCCACATGGAAAAAGTTAAGAGATTCAAACAGAATATTACTCGAATTTCTGGGTGGGAGCTTCCTCACGCTCATTTAAAGGACTTTTTGTTTGCTCGCTTGCTTCTTTGGAAGAATGGCAATCTCTGCTTAGCTGAGCAATCGTGGCAAGGAGAGAGCTGGGCTGGCATTCCTCAGTAGCTTCATGACAGGAAGACAGAAATCTGATCATTGTTTACTTCTTTGGCCTGCGTTCCTCTGGCTATAAAATTATAAACATAAGTATCAAACCCTGCTTGGCACAATAATATTTCAAAGTAGACAAGGATCTCTGTCTGGTTTCTAACTGGAGCGCCTAGCCCTGGGCTACAGAATTCTGGAAGGCTGTCATTGCTGCCGGGGATAATGAACAGCCATGGGGGCCTTATGTTTCGGTGGATCTCACTTCCACCAGCGTTCTATAGGTGCTCTTGAACGGGGTTATTTCTCAGAGGCTTCGTTTCATCCTCTATAATGCAAGGTGTTACTAAAGGCACTCAGTGTAGAGTTATTCTGAGGATTAAAGCAACCCAAGCCCAGAGTTTCCCCTGGTGCCTAGTAACTGTTGTTGTTAGAGGCTCAGATGGTTCCAGCTCAGAGCCACACAGGAGGAAGCCCTGCCCCGTCCTGCACCAGCCTCACAATTGTTCTTAGGTTTGAGCCATTGTTGCAGCCACTGCGCCCATCCATCTGGTCGAGGGTCTTCCTCCTTTTCTCTGCCCACCCCTTCCCCAGCCCCTTTACCAAGCATAGTATCCTTTTCCTCACCATCATTACCTCTCAGGAGCATTCTCGTACTGCTTCCAAGATAGACCTGTTTGCTCTTTTGGCAGTTCATGGTTTGTTCAATATTCTTTGCTAGCGCCATTCGTTTGCATCGATTCTTCTCTGATCTTCCTTATTCAATGTCCAGCTTTCATGTGCATATGAGGCCATTGAAGATACCCTGGCTTGAGTCAGGCACACCTTAGTCCTCAAAGTCACCTCTTTGCTCCCCAACACTTTAAAGAGGTCTTGTCTGGAGGATTTATCCAATGGGATATCCAATGATCCAGTGGGATCTATATGTCTTTTGATCTCTTGACTACTGCTTCCATGAGCGTTGATTGTGGATCTAAGCAAGAGGAAATCCTTGACAACTTCAGTCTTTCAACTAGTCAGCTAATATTCATGATAATAATAGCATTAATATTATTATTAGCACTACTACTATTGAATACCTCTTCCAGGCACGATGCTGAAAACTCCATATTCTCATCTTCTTACCCATCACTACTCTATGGAAAGTGAGGTTAAATGACTTGCCCGATAGAAGACTGTCCCAGAAATTGTATCCAATGCCGGTTTTCAAAACCAACTCTTCTTGGCTCCAAAGTCTGCTTTCTTTGGACTAAGCCACACTGGACCTAAGCCAAACTACAGACTGACTATTTAATACGTCTTAGTCATTAGGAGTTAGAGTCAACTCAGCGACAGTGGGTTTGGTTTGGGGATCTTGGGGGTGGGGGTGGAGGGGAGACGTATATACCCAAAACTCAGATGCTATTCAAAATGTTTAGCAACCAGTCCTGGATTGACTCCTGCCTGGCATAACCTTGATCTGGGGCAGCGAGGGAGGTGAGTCCCCTTTATTGTTTGGTAGTGGTAAATAAGCAAAATTGTCCCCAAACCTGTTTCCCAAACCCCTGCTCTCACCCCACTAGTATCTAGACAATATTTGCTTGTTCTTGTTTATCTAACTTAAAGGTTCTGTTGTTAGTTGCCACCACCTAGTCAGCCTGACACAGACGAGCTCCCTGCACAGAAGAACACAACAGCACCCACGCTAGAAGGAAGAATGGCCTGGCTCTGTCTAGAAGGGCATATGGCCTGACCCCTGATGGGCTATATATGGGATAGCTGTACTCGCCAGGGTTTTCATTGGTCTGATTTTCAGAAGCAGATTGCCAGACCTTTCTTCCTGGTCTGCTTTAGTCTGAAAGCTCTTCAGCATCACAGCACCACACAATAATCCAGATGGGCCGTGACCACATGAGATTCATGGGCTGGGAATCAAACTCAGGTCTCCCACATGGAAGGGGAGAGTTCTACCACTATGGGGACCACGGATGACTCCATAATGATCCTAGCTATTCTTCATTCCCGTGAAATGCCCCTGTCGCGAGTCAGTCTCTAAATCGGCTTGTTAGAGACCTTGTTCCTCATAGAAGAGTGTAGTAAAACCCGAAGATGTGCTTATAACGGAAATGTCTGCAAGGCATTGTAGAGAGTTAGGGGTGATTTCCAAGGCTTTTGTGTTAGCTTTACAGGTTTTGCTGGGAGGGGACTTGGAGCCAGGTAGAGGCAGTCACGATGTACTAATGAAGACAGTAGTATTTCATTAGCGCCCTGCATACAATAACATTTAAATCCATCTAATGTGTGTAGATTTTATTGTGGCTAATACAATACATAAAGTAATTTCATAATAGCTTATTGACATGTGTTTTCTGTAACAGCAGAGACCAAATTTTTATGTTAATGAAGATTCTTTTATAGCACATTAATCATTGCTGTAGGCAAGGCCCCTTGTTGAGGGAAATTTTTTAGAAACAATAGTAGTGTGTTTGCATAGCCTCAAAATCTTCTCCCTAAAAGGAGTTTTAATTATCATGGTGCTTTCAACATATGTCCACAAATTGATAGTCTTCCCTTCAGGAAGCCAGTCTTCGTTCTCCTGGCCCGCTCGCATCCCTTGAGTGTGGACTGGACTTCATAGCTCGTTTCTGAAAACTAGAATAGGAAAGGAAAAATAGTAACTTGATAGTGAAGACACCTGGTAGACATCACCTTCACCAAGCGACCAAGGTCAACATCTCCAGTGCTAAGTCAGGTGGCTATCATCTATCCCCATGCATGATGCAGTAGGAAAGGCATGCCTGCCCCAAACCTATAACCTCAGTCTAATCATGAGAAAGAAATACCAGACAAAGCCCCTGGGACCTTCTACAAGATATCTGAACCAAACTCTTCCAAAGGGTCAAGGTCATGAAAAACAAGCAAACATGGGAAGACTGAGGAATTTCCATGATTGGAGGAGACAGAGGGGGTATGATGATTAAATGCAGTGTGGGATCTTGGTTTGGATCCTGAATCAGAAAAAAAAAGATTTTTAAAAAAGCAAATCATTTTATTGGGGGCTCTTGCAGCTTTTATACTGATCCATACATGAATTGCATCAAGCACATATGTGTATATGTTGCCATCATCATTTTCAAAACATTTTCTTTCAACTTGAGCCCTTGGTATCAGCTCCTCATTTTCCCTCTCCTTCAGCCACTCTCCCTCCCTCGTGACCCCTTGGTAAATTATAAATTATTCTTATTTTCATATCTTCCATTGTCTGCTGTCTCCCTTCCATGAGGGGGGAAAAAAGGATCTCAGTGGCAAAAAAGCAGCAATAGCTGACACCAGTCCAGAATCGAGCTCATGGGGCTCATGGCTCTGTACCAGTGGGGTATGCTGTCTGGAGGGTGCATGAGAGCCCCTCATGCCATCTTTACAATTCTTCTGTACAAGTGTTTCAAAATCATTCATCTGAGGAAATAACAGCACCTTCAAGTTTCTCAAATAAATGCATGTGTTCTTCTAGCAAAGCCTGAGAAGTGCAGTCTCTAATGTAACACCTACATAGCAGGTGGAAGCAAACAGTGATGCCAACAACACTAATAAAACCCCCTGGACCGTGTCTGTGCTTTCAGTCATCCCACCCATCCCACTGGACACAGGGTCCCAGCAGTGACCGCCCTCCTGTGGGCTACCATTATCCCTACCCAGAGCTGTGGTCTAGGGCCAAGATGCAGCCCGAGCCAGCAAGAAGCCCTGAGGTTTCCCAGGTGGGACTGGGGTGGAGGTGGAGCTTCCCCCTGCGTGCCAGCAATGTGGAGGGGCCCTGTCTCACAGTTTTCAAACAGGAAAAAAGAATGAAAAACTATTTTCATCTTCTAGGCCCAGGCCTTTTCGAAAACCTTAGCACCTCCATCCCAGGATGTTGGGTGAAGAGCACACCCATGCCCCCAATGCTGAACAAGGTGCCCCAAGCACAGAACCATCAGTGCTCAGCTGGTGTCATTGGGGCGGGATCATATTTGAAGTTTTGAAATTGAGTTTTCTTTCTTTACCCAAATTGTTCTTGCCACTTGGTGGCCATTGTCCGGGGGGGCGAGGGGGGTGTGGAGCTCAGCCTGAGAAAGAAGTCATTGTTCAGTGGGTAAGTGTCGAATTAGACCCTTAAAAGCCCAAAGAAAACAGTCTTGAGGAGCCAGGCATTCATGCCTTCTATTGCAAGAACCAAAGAATGTAAGAGAGAAGGAAGGATGGGGATCCAGAATTCCAAAGTCTTCTCTTGTGATCTCCAGAAATACAACTGCAATGGCCTTGGCCACTGGGCCTCTGTTTACGGCAGCGGTTCCCAACCTATGGATCACGACCCCTTTGGAGGTCAAACTGCCCTTTCATACCAGTAGCAAAATGACAGTGATGAAGTAGCCACGAAAGTAATTTTATGGTTGGGAGGTCACCACCACATGAGGAACTGTATGAAAGGGTCGCAGCATGAGGAAGATTGAGAGCCACTGTTTGAGGGTGATAGAAAAGCAGGAACTGGGTGCTGGCGACAGGTGGGCCCGGTCTGATGTCACTGTGGGTGCACATGGACAAGTGTTGACGTGGCCAATGTTGGGTTACATGAGTGCAAGTGCTGACTGCAACAAAAACAAGTCACAACGACAACGAAGTGGATGACCCAGGAAATAAACTCTTACCAGTCACGTGGAGACAGTTTCTAGTGTCAAAGAAGTAGCCCCTTTTTGACTGAAGCACATTGGCCAGCATCCTCTGACCCCAGGGGAGACAACTTACGGGGAGCAGACTGAAGATTGCCCCAGCTCTGGAGAGGACACCACCTCATAGCAGGGGGGCTCGTTTAGGCAAAGGGCAAAAGCTTCACGTTCACTCTTCCCAAGTCCTGATCCAAGGTGTCCCCACCCCCCCACCACCCCCACCGGGTCAGGGAGTCTGCTATTAGCTTCCTTCAGAAGCAGGGACTGCCAATTCCATTTGGCTTTGTCCCTTCTTCCCCTGGCAGGCTGGGCCAACAGAGGGCACCAAAGAGTGTGAGGCTGGACGAGGGAGAAAGGACTCCAGTCCAGCTGCTTGCTCTGCCACAGCCCTGCAGCCTGGTTGCAACAACAGCAGGTCCCAGTTTTCAGCCACCCTCCCTAAACCAGCGCCTGCCTCCTCAAGGCCCCTCAGCTATCCCTGTCCCAGCCACAGGCCCTCTTCTTGGGGCTGGGGGCCGGTCTGGGTTCTGAGAACCCTGACTCTCACTGTGTTCTCCCGCCCCCAAGGGTGACTATCGTTCCTGGAATCTCAGGGTTTACTTTTCCACTTGTCAAATACTGTTGAGCCAACTCTCTGCATGAAAGCTGCTCGGTCCTCCACGGCTAGAGGGGGTCGTGGCTAAGCAGGAGACAGTCCCATGGTTGGAGGTTGAAGGTTGAAGGTCAGGATGGGGAGGGTTCGGCGTGTACAGCCTTCACAACAGAAACCAGGATTGGGACCCAGTATCCGGCCAAAGCTGGGTTAGAGCAGTTACATCAGCAGAGAAGCAACGGGGCTGGGAGTGAATCCCAAAGACCCAAGAGGGTAACACAGCCAGTAGGGCCCCTGAAGCCAGAAGTCAGTATGGAGGTCACGTGCAGACCACAGCCTCTGATGCTAAGTAAGTCCCTCTGCCCTTGGTGCCGTGGCGGGGAGGATGCAGCGCCAAGAAACAGGAGCAAGGTTAGTCCTGAGTTGACTGCTTTTCCAAACTAGAAGCAGTATTTCATTGCATCCTGTATTTTCATAGTTGCAGGCTCCCAGAAAAGTTACCAGCCTAGTACAAAGACTCCCAAGATACCCTCATCCAGATGCACCAAATGTTAACATTTCACTACATCTGCTTTAATCTCCTGTGTATGTGAGCATATGCGGGTATGTATCTTTTTCTGGAAGGTTCTCTAGCTTCAGACCAGCTGTTCCTTTATCCCCAAAGACTTTGCTGTATATTTCAGGGTGTATTCAAATAATTCTGGGTGTATTTCTTAAAAACCAGGACGTCTCCGACAGGAGCGCACTCCAATGATCGAGACTAGGAAGCTACCATGAGACACCAGTGGCCCTGGGTGCTTCGATGGCTTCAGCTTTGGGTGCTTGCTGGAAGGTCCGCATTTCGGCCTTACCAGCTGCTCGGTGGGAAAGAGAAGAGCCGGCCGGCTCCTGGGAAGGCTGACAGCAGTTCTGCTCTGTCTATTTGGCTTGCTATGCGTCAGAATCAGCTCCGTCCATGGCAGAGAGTGGAAGGGGTTCTCGAATCTACAGGTTTATATCAGGTTTTGGCAATTGTCCTCCAGTGTCCGTTAAAGCAAACATAAATGCAGGCTCATGCATGACGTTTAATGGTCACGAAGAGAAGGAAATGTGACCCAGAAACAAGATGGGGCGCAGGGGGATGGTTCCGTTGGAAAAGAAGCCCAGTTTGGTTGCTGCGTGTCTGTCTGAGTCTTACAGCGCCGGCTCTGGCTGACTCGGCGCTTGGGTCAGCCCTGAGCAGCCGAGTGCGTGGTCGCAGCGATCACGTGGCCGGACTGTTCTCCTCTGGGATTTTAGCTCTCTGACACCGATTTGCAGTCACTTGGCATTTGCCAGTGACCCCGTGAAAAAAAAATGTCTCTCACTGAGACAA
This sequence comes from Tenrec ecaudatus, assembly GCF_050624435.1. Taxonomy (NCBI): domain Eukaryota; kingdom Metazoa; phylum Chordata; class Mammalia; order Afrosoricida; family Tenrecidae; genus Tenrec; species Tenrec ecaudatus. Next base: position 65,264,567 of record NC_134530.1, on the reverse strand, counting down.
TAGAACTTTGTGGGGAAAGCAGGAGTAAGCCAGAACTGGGTTGGAAATTAACCTGGTCACTTGCTGGCAGTGTGACCTTGGACAGAGGGGGTCAAGGGTAGCACTGTGGGTCCCGGAGCTGGACAGGTGCGGGCTCAGCTCCTGGCTCCTGCTTGCTGATTCCAGGATCCTGGGTGAGCGCTTTCACCAAGCCAAGCCTTGGTCTGCTCATCTGTAGAGGGGCGATAGCAAGAGGGGAGAGCTGTGTGGAATGGAGCTGGCTCCCAGCAGCTTCTCCATGAAAGGGGAACCCCTTTTGAACGGATCGGTTCGTCTAAGCTTGGGTATGTGAGTCTTCGTCTGCCAGCCTGAGTTTCTTCAGCTGAGGTGTCCATGTCTCAGGTGGAAAGGCTTGGTGCCCTGCAAATACTTGGCAGAGCCTGAGGTGGACAGGACAGCGACAAACCCAGACAGCATGCTGGACTCCGGAGGCAGGCCCAGAACGTGGAGAAACCTGTTCCTTCCACGGTAGCCTGGTGCACCAGACTTTCCCGCCCTCTCACGCAGCCACGCCCTTGCCCAGCCCTCCCCAGGGTCAGCTCCCAGCCACTCCGGGGATGCCTCTGACGCAGGGTTGGTCCTGCCCATCTTCCCGCCTTTGTCTAGGAAGCCACTCAGTCCTGCTGCAAGAAGGAAAGAAGTATGTCACACCTTATTCTGGGCACGCTGTTGGGCAAGAGAGGGCAAATCAGGTGCTGGCCCACTGCTGAGAAGAGAGGAAGGAGCGTTTGGTGTGAGAGTCAGGCAGACTTTGCCGTGGCCCCAGCCGGACTAGCCTCAGGCTTAGACCGAGTTCACGGACCAAGTCAGATCAGGAGAAGGGCCCAGTGGTGGAAAGGGCTCTGGTTTGGGAGTGGCAGAGCCAACCAGGGCATTCATAAGACCCAGAGAGCTAGAGCAAGACTTCTTGGAGCAGAAGGGCCTCAGCACAAGAAACTGTCCAAGGGTCGAGAGATGCAAGAGGCAGTGGGTTCCCATGAAGGAGCAGGCGGCTAGCCCCCTCTACTTTGTGCTCTGCAGGGGGACAGGGCTAGGTAACCACACGGTATGCTAGACCTTGTGCCATGCTCTTGGCATTGGGGTTCTCTTTTGGATCCCTCACAATTGCTGGGGTGTCTTGGTGGGGTCTATCTAGTTTGATCAAGGAGAAAGGGGAGGCCCAGAGAGAGAGAGAGAAGTTACTAGTTCTGGTTTGCAGAATGAGGTGTGTCCTCCAGGGATTGAAGCCTGCCTCTGTTAGACTCCAAAGCCCATGCTCCCCAGGTCTGCTGTGGGCCAGAGGGAGAATCTGGAGCTGGACCCAGGACTGGCCTTGCCCTCCAGGGTCACCCACTTTCTGTGTGAGCTCCCTAAGTCCTTCCCATCTTTCTTTCCCACATTCTGGGGATCTCAGAGCTGGCAGGAGCTCTCGACGTCATGACACTCAGCACTTATCAAACATCCCTGTAATTATATGTTGTTATGCACGTCTTCCCCACCCCTCCCAACAGTGGGTAATTCCAGACACAGGGTCCAATTTCTCTACTTATCTGCCCACATACCAAGCAACTGCCAGGAATGCAAGAGAAGCTCACCAGGCGTTTATTGAATGACGTGGACTGGAGCCTTCTGCTTATCAGAGGAAGCACCTGAGACTAAGGAAGGAGAGGCGGGACTTCCCAGGTCATGCCGTCTGCTCAACTTCCGCCCAAGGAGTTTCCTCCATTACTCAGTCTTGGCGAGGACCCAGGGTTTTGCCAAGCAAGAGGGCTGCACTTTAAAAAAAATATTTTTATTGAGGGCTCTTGCAGCTCTTAGCACAATCTATCCATTGTGTCAAGCACCTTTGTACATCTGTTGCCATCATCATTTTTAAAACATTTTCTTTCTACTTGAACACTTGGTATCAGCTCATTTTCCTTCCCTACTCCCTCATGAACCCTTGATAATTTATAAACTATTTTTTCCATGTCTTACACCTACTGCTGTCTCCCTTCACCCACTTTTCTGTTGTCTGTCCCTCCAATCCTTGTGATCGGTTCCCCCCTCTCCCTCCACCCTTCCTCCACCCTCCCAGTATCGCCACTCTCACCACTGGTCCTGAAGGGATCATCTTTCCTGGATTCCCTGTGCTTCCAGTTCCTATCTGTGCCAGTGTACATCCTCTGGCCTAGCCCGATTTGTAAGGCAGAATTGGGATCATGATAGTGGGGGGAAGGAAGCATCCAAGAACTAGAGGAAAGTTGTATGTTTAGTGGAGGGCTGACTTTGGGGATGTCGCTGGGGAAGTGTAAGAGTGGGTGTGTGTCACTCAAGCGCCTCCCCTATGTACGGTTCAGGACTAGGAAAAAACAACCGACAGGAGGCTGGGCGATCAGACCCCAAACCTTCCCCCCTAAATGTCTACCTGGTTGCCCCTGAGGCTAGAAGCTGCTGACCTGGAAAGACATGAGCAAACGTTGCTCCACCAGTAAGAGGCGGCGTACCTGTGGCAACGGGGCGCCAATGGGAGATAATGCTAGGTGGAGTCTCACAGAAGGATTAAGATATAGCTGATCCAAGCCGCAGCATTTCCAATCCCCTGCTGCGCATGCAAAGGCTGGAAAATGAATCATGGACCCACACGCGACCACTATAGGAAGGCTGGCACGGGTCAGGGCAGGGTTCCATTCTTCTGTACCCAACGATGTTTGCCCTCCGTCCCCGCGCCCTCGCTCCCTCCTTCAGCAGCGCCCGGTTCCTAAGGGCATGCAGCCCCAAGTTGCCCTATCCGCTGTGCACGTGCCTTGCGTTGCTTTGTCTCGCTTTGTGGAAATGGATTGAGCCTGAGTTCCTACAACAAAGCTTGTACTCCTAAGACCCGCCCGGCTCCCAGCCGGCGTATCTGCGTTTGATCGCACGTTTCTCCTCCCTGCGTCTGTTTGCGTGTTTCGCAAAGAGGTGCCAGCGCCCTCCAAGTCCGCGTTTCCAAGTCACACCCAGCCAGGGAAAACAGAGAGCAGATTAAATCAGAGGGAGGGGTCGCTGGGCAGAAGCAACACGCGTGTCTGTCATGTTTTCAGCAGCGTGACTCAGGAAGGCGAGACAGGAAGCTTCTAGGGATGGGTCCCTCAGCCCCCCTCAGACACGCAGGAAGACAAAGCAGGCCAGTCCCCAGGGAGCCTCCAGCCGCCTAGAGAACACAATCCACACACCCGTCACCAGACTCTGCTGGAATTTTCTGAAGTTTCCATCGGCGCCAGGATTCCTGGCAGAGGCATTTGACGCGTGAAGAAGCTGGGAGCTGAGACGTGACTGGGCAGAAAAATGACCCCCATGACCGCCTCCTCCCCCCACTCCTCCTGGGCACAGGCCACACTGAAGTGGGCTTCCTGTTGGCACCTGCTTCGCCCACAAGCCCCTTCTAACATCAGCCTCCGGGCCCAGGAGTGTTCTCCGCAGCCCTATCTGGCTGACTGGACCGCAGGTGGGCTTCTGACTCAGAGGGAATCACTCCAGAGGCTGACTTGACCTGCGCACACAACTGAATTTTGGAATGAGGCCCAGGAGTGCCCGGGGGTGGGGGTGGGGGTGGTGGCTTAGGTGTGGGTCCAGCTTGGTTGGTGGTAACAGACTTGGTGCTGAAGAGGTCTTCTTGGGACCCCGTCTGCAAGACAGGCAAAGGATGTTCTGAGAGAAGCTGGGCGCTCCCCAGCAGCCCCGGGGCCATGACTTGCCTGCCCTTGAGTTGCGTGCATGAGCCTGGCTCCTTAGATTGAATTACCCTTTCTGCCCAACCTAGCTGGAGTGGGCTCTGTTTCACGTAATCAAATCATCACGGGCACAATGAGGCGTCCTTCAAAGTCTCCCGAATTAGACTTGGCAAGCCAGAGCAGCGGTAACCATGGTAACGACCCCCCCCTTACGTGACCGGTGCTTTGCCACTTTAAAAGTCCTTAACATACGGATCATGGTTCCCAGGAGGGTCATTTGCCCCATTCTCTCTCACACCCGAGACACTGCTCAAGGCTACCTCTTCTAAGAGGACAGTGGGATAACTCAGCTTTGGGGCCAGGCAGACCTGGGTTCAGATCCCATGAGCCCATGACTTCCTGCCTGTGTTTTCCCCAGCTTGTGGCTGAACCTCTCCGAAACGCACTTCTGCATGTCTACGGCTGATGGTGTAGTGGGTTGTGTGCTGGGCTGCTAACTGCAAGGTCAGCAGTTCAAAAGCACCAGTGGGTCCTTGGAAGAAAGAGGGCTTTCTACTATGATAAAGAGTTACAATGTCGGAAACGGACAAGGGCAGACCTACCCTGTTCTAGAGGGTCTCTGTGAGTCAGAATTGATTCACTGGCAGTGGGGGAGAGTATGTGTGTAAGGCAAGCTAGCATGGAATCTGGAGTCAACTTCTGGCTCTGCCCCCCCCCTCACTGATGACTTTGAGAAGATGACATCACTTCTAAAAGCCCGCCTCAGTGTCCTCATCCATAAAGTGGAGCCATTAAAGCCAGCTCTGGAGGGGGCGGTAAGCATTGATTGATGGATGGGTGCCAAGTGTCTGGCAGCATCTCTGCACCTAGTGAACGTGCTCCACGTGTGGGGGCCGTCATTATCATTTCTCATGTCAGTGACCTAGCAGGGACCTTGGTGTGTAATTACGGATCAAAAATTATGTCTCATAAATGGGCACACTGACACCTGGGACAGTCCATTTCAGAGGTTCTGACCCAACCTGGTTTAGCACCATCTCTTATCAAACAGGTCAGGAGGACGAAGTTGCTAGCAAACTTTGTGAGTCAACTGTGACCACCACAAAGCTAACGTGATTGATTAATGGGCCATATTGAGAAAAGTACTATCCCCAGACGAGAAGAGGTTGCTTCGGTCAACTAGACACTCCCGGTTAGGGGTGGAGCCCAATGTGTCAATCAAGTGGTCACCTGATGACACCTCCTTGGGGTGTGGCCTTCTGTACGTGGTAGAGATCAAAAAGAGACAATTTCTTACTCTGTCCCTTCACCTTCCTGCTTGCTAGACGTCTGTGCCTCCCTCCAGGCCCACATGGGTCACCTGACTCTGAGAGCTGTGGGTACCCCGCCATGTCCACTGACCTTGGATCTTGAGACTCTGCACCCACCAGCCTGTGCTCTTGCAGCATCCACCTCCATCTTCCTTTGTCATCGGTCTGTAGCTGTGGAGTCTGCAGAGGGCTCCAGCTAGCATCAGAACCAGGTTATTTCTCGATATAAAGCTTTTTCTTAGACAGATATGCCTGTCACTGGTTTTATTTCTCTAGAAAGCCCAGCCTCACACAGAGGGGTTAGGCCCATCTCTCTGTGGCCTGATTAGATAGCACCTGACCCTTCAATGTTCCAGGAAAAATTAGCATTTCATCTTAACAAGATGAAAAAAATCTAGACCAAAAAATTACTTTCTTTTTTTTCTTATCAGCTATGCCTTTGCCTTGGAGTAGTTAAAGTAAACTACAATAGCCAAGATCACATGGTTTGGGCATAAAAATGGATGGAATTCTTAGCAATAAAAATATATACAGACAACTGCTTTTTGACAAAGGGGAGAGAATCATTTCATGGAGAAGGCATAATCTGTTTACAAATGGTGCTAGGTCATCTGGCCATTCACATGCAGAACAGAAAGTGAGTTTCAATTTATCCCCTGCATGGTATATAAAAATTAATTATGAATGGGTTCATAGACCTAAATATAAAACCTGACACTATAAAACTTATAGAAGAAGCATAGGGGGGAAATTATGATCTTGGGTTAGGCAAAGATTTCTTAGTCTCAGAAGCATCCATCAAATGAAAAATAATCATAATAAACCGGCCTCTCTACAAATTTTCAAACTTTTACAAACTTCTACTCTTTAAAAGATACTGTTAAGAGACTTAAAAGGCAATCTGTAAGTCAGAAGACTGATCTCCCTGATAGAGAACTGCTAGAACATGTAAAGAACTCTCAAACCCCAATCATTAGAAAGCACACATGGTCCTGTGAGAGACCAGTCTGATTCACAGGACTGTGGTGTAAGACTCAGACCAGCTCACTATGTTACCAGGTTGGACGTCTCTTTGCTTCTCTCTCTGATCCGGAGCCCTGAGCCCTGCCTCTCCTGATCTAGCAACTCGGGGGGCGGGGGGTGACCTGGAAGAGCAGAACGACAGCCAAGGGCAGGGCTGTGCTGAGGGAGATGGGCCGACCTCCTTTCAAGGGGGGGCCCTGGAGTCAGAAGCCCTGAAAGTCCAAGCACTCCCTATCCCCAGACAGCTTCACCCCCACTTCTGGGCCACTCCCACTCTCCTGGCACCAGTGGGTCCCTCCTGCTGCAAACTTCTAGCTACCTGATATACAAATATCCAGCAATATGGAAACATGCTTTTATCATGTACCCGCGGCGCTCAGCTGCAAACTGATACCCACGAAACCCACTGCCGCCGGGTCAACTCTGACTCAGCAATACCATAAGACAGAGTCGAAGTGCTGCTCAGGGTTTCTGAGGTTATCTCATCCTTACAGGAGCAGATAGTCTCTTCTTTCTCCTATAGAGTGGTTGGTGGATTTGAACTGCTGACTTTCAGGGATCTTGACAAAAAGGTTGGAAACTTTTACTCACCCAGGTATCCTGGAAGAAAGACATGGCCATCTACTTTTGGGGGGGGGGGTTGGGGGTAGGTGGGGCTGAGAGGTGGGAGCAGTCATTTGAAAACCCTCTGGAGCATTGGTTTTGTTTGCTGGCTTTGGTGTGTTATAAAGAAACATGACCTAATAATAATACTAACACTCTTGTTCCTCTGAACTCCCGCACCCTCACTCAACCCAGCCCCCTTTTAAGCCACTTCCAGAGGAAGCCACTCTGCTGAATTGTGTACCTAACTCCTTTCCACCAAGTCCATGCTGGCTCACATTGGCCCTATCAAACAGAGTAGAACTACTTCAAAGGGTAAATCTTTATGGCACAATCAACCTTTCTCCACAGAGCAGTTGGGGGCGGGGGTTGAACTGCCAACCTTATCATTAGTAGCCTGCCATCTAACACAGCGTTTGTTTTCACTGCTATGTAGAATACACCACAATCACATGCACATTCTGCAATTGCTGGATATTTCACTATTAAACACCATGCTGCTATGACCATTTCTGTCACTACCTCCCAGTGCAAAAAATTCCCCAAAGGGAATGCCAAGGAGCAGAATTGCTGACACATAGGCAGGTGCTCTCCAGCACTTCTGGTAAGGTCAGCCGCCCTCCTCGCTCCCCCCCCCACGCCCCCACCAATGGGCATATTATATAGACCCAGCAGTAGACCCTGTCCTCAGGGAGCATCCAGTCTGGTGGGGCAATAGTTCATCCTGTGCCAGGACCCCAAGGGACATACAGAGAGTGACAGGCCTGCTTTGGGTGCAGGATGGAGCAGAACCAGTCCTGAGACACGTGGTGGACTTGGACTTGGAGTTAATGTACAGTGAACACCTGCCGGGTCCGGCTCACGGATCCTTAAGTCTCATCTTACAGGGAAGAGAACCTGAGGCTCAGAGAGGTTACATAATTAACCCAAGGTCACACACTTTGTCCCCTCTTAGGCTGAATTCCAGCTCAGTCAATGGATCCCAATCCTGACCAGGCTCTCCCGCCTCCCTTTGTAAATTGCTACACATGAGAACAGTCTTTCTGCACCTTGACTACTGGGGACATTGTGTCATTTTCACTCTTCCCTTCCTGAGCATTGTTCCCCTTCAAAACGGCCTTTGGTGTGCAAATGGATGCAGTGATTGGTCCCTGTGTTGGGAGGGATGATTCATGCCAGGTGAAAATGGCTGCCAGGGCAAATGTTTTCTTATAGTTTGTCACAACATTTTTAAATCATTTTATTGGGGGCTCTTACAGCTCTTATCACAATCCGTACACACATCCATTGTGTCAATCACATTTGTACATATGTTGCCATCATCATTTTCTTTCTACTTGAGCCCTTGGGATCAGCTCATTTTTCCCCTCCCTCATGAACCCTTGATAACTTATAAATTATTATTTATTCCATGCCTTACACCAACCACTGGCTCCCTTCACCCACTTTTCTGTTGTGCATCCCCATGGGAGGGGGTTATATGTAGATCATTGTGATCGGGTCCCCCTTTCTCCCCCCACCTTCTCCTTCCCCTCCTGGGATCTTTGCTCTCCTTATTCTATCTTCTACCTTTTTCCCTGCACTCCCCTGACCTCTGTGCTCTGATCAGCGGAGCTGCCTGCTAACAGACGCAGCTGGGCCATATTTCCCGCAGCCTGTCTTCAGTGCCTCTATCTGGGAACAGACCACCCCCACCGCTGCCCCCTCCCCACCCTCAGGGCTACTGGACCCTCGCCCAGGTCAGCCCTTTCCTGCACAGCTGTGAATGGCCCCTGAGGAAGGCCAAGAGTTATGAGAGCACAAGGTAGGCTGACCATCCAACTGCCCTCCAAACAACTGATTCATTTTTGATAAACTATTTATCATAGTTTAATAAACTATGACACATTTTTGATGAAACTATTTAACGGGGGAAAAAAGTCTTTGAACGTATTGCTGGCTTCATCCCCTAAACACTCTCTCTGATCATCCACCCAGAAGTCGCCTGGATTGTGCAGCCTCCTGAGTGGACCCCACTCGAGCACCTGCCCTTGTTCCACGATCGCCTGTTAGCCTGCGGGGGTCAGTTGCAGAGGCACAACATCTACATACGGGGATTCAAACTTACAGGACCCGTGTGTGTGTCAGAGCAGACCTGTGCTCCATGGGACTTTCAACAGCTGATTTGGGGTTTTTTTTTAAGTGGGTTCACCAGGGCTTGCGTCCCAGGTGCCTCTGGCGGAGCTGGCACCTCAACCTTTGGGCGAGCAGCCAAGCATGCTAACAGCTTGCACTGTCAGAAGCAGAACGTATCCCCTGAGAGTGGGTGGTTCTCACTCCTGGCACCCTCAAGCAGTGCTGCAGCATGGAATGGTACCCTACGGCTCTCTTGCTTGTCATCTTAATGGAAGTCATTTGCCAGGCCTTTCTTCCTCAGGCTACAGGGTGGGTTCGGACCGCCAAGCACACACTGCTTGTGTTGCTCCCCAGTTACTGGGTGAGAAAGAGAGGAGGAAATGGAAGGAGGGAAAGCATTCCCAAGGCCCCCCATGACAGTCCACAGACAATGTGTTGCCTGTTCATTCTGTAATGCAGTGAGGAATGTAAGCTCCCTTCCAGAGGTAGGTCTCCCTGAAGCCTCTCACTCCTCTGACTCCCAAAGAGGAGACAGAGGCTCAGAGTAGTTGTCTTTGACCCAGGCTGGCATAGCTCCTAAGGGACTCCCCGGTCCAGATTCTTAACCACTGCACTGCAGCCTCGCGGGGGCCCTGGCAGGAGCCGAGGTTTCAGCTAGAGGTTATCAGAGAAGTTTTAGTTAGGAATTCTAACTGCTGCCCCTTTGAGCTTCCTCGGTCACTTTCCCATGCACACATGGATCAAATGCTTCCCTTTCCCAGGACTCTCCCTTCTCCAGAGAGGTAGAGGTAGGCAGTTTTGATAACCTCATGCTTGGGGAGGGTCTCTGATCCTGGTGTCTCCTCTGACCTCATTTTCTCCTCCCTGGGACTCCAATATCCACTGCTGCTGCTGCTGCTGCTGCTGCTGCTGTGTCTGTCCCGCCTGCCCCTGACCTCCGTTGCACTCACCCAGCCTCAGTCCCCTCCTCTGCTTCTGCCTGTACAGTGTCCTGGGTGCTTCTACATCCCCCTCTCATGAGGGGCCTGCATCCTTTTGACCACCTTCCTCATCCCCTCCATCCTGGGAAGGGAGGGCTGGGGGGGGGGTGCTGCCCTTTCCCATTGTCAGCGAGCCCGCCCCTGCATCGGGGCTACTCCAAGTATGGGCAGCCTTACCTGGGAACTTGCTTCAAATGCACTTTTTCCAGCCCCAGCCCAGACCTCCTGAATCAGAATCCCTGGGATGGGCTCCCAGGCGTCTTGTTGGAACAAGCCCTCCATTCTGATGCTCTGTCTGAGAAGCGCGGCCCTACCTCATCCCTGCCCTCCCTCCAGGGCTCCCAGTAAAATGCCCGTGCCCCAACTTGGCCAGACTCAGGGTCCTGATGTTTAAAAGGAAGTCTTGCCGGCTCAGAAAGAAAGAACAAAAAATGCATTTCCTCCTCCCAGATACATAGATCTTTGCCACTGAAAGCCTAGATTTCTCAACACATTTCTGCTCTGCTCTTCCAACGATCGATTTAGAAAGTCAAACTGCCTATTAGTTTCTTGCCTGCCGCTGCGTCTGCACCAAGGGTGGGGAAGGGCAGGCATGGGGTAGGTTTTCAAAAGTCGTTATTGTTCCCCCCCCCCCCCACATATGCAGTGTGCTTTCAATCTTAGCTCATTTAACTTTCTTCCAGTTAACTCTGAGAAATTCACAATCTCAGGCTAACACCACCCCCACCAGCACCCCCACTCCAGCATTGTGGGCATTGTCGGAGTTAGCCCTGAGCTCAGGACACAGCCACCCAAGCAACCCTGGAGGTACCTCCTCTTTGTCACCCATCTCCCCACCCCCACCCCCATGCCCACTCTCTCTGTTATGGTCACTGCCCACATTCTGACCTCAGCAGTTCAACCTGTTTACCAACTGTGTGACCTTGGGCATGTTACTTAGCTTCTTTGTGCTTCACTTTCTTTATCTGAAAAATAAAGATTCCTTAATCACCAGCAGCCCTGATGGTGCACTGGTGGTAACCTCAGGTGACCGCTGAGCTTACCACCGGGCTGTTCATCTCAGTGAGGTCCAGCAGTTCAAATCCACCAGCCGCTCCATGGGGAAAAGACAGGGCTTTCTACTCCCTTAAAGAGTTACAGTCTGAGACACCCACAGGGACAGATCTCTCCTGTCCTACAGGGGCACTGTGAGCGGGCATTGACTCAATGGCAGGGACTCAGACACCAGGCAGGCATGCAACCTAGCCCTGCCCTCAGAGTGGAATGTGGATTACTTCAGAGACACTTAACATTTAACATGTGATCACTGATTTTCCCTGTTGACCCATTTTTATTTTGTTCTGGTTTCTGTCCTCTTCTGCTGTCAGTTGGATTGAGATGTTCTGCGTTTTGTTTTGTCGTTGTTGAGCGGTTTTCTCTTTGGGTGCTTTCTGTATATGAAATCCAGGAGAGATCATCCATAGGGGCAGTAACTAGATCACTAGTTCCGTCAGGTTGCGGCAGGGGAGGAGGGTGGGGGGGAGGGGAGCTAAAATTCATTGGGGATAAGAATTAAGACAATGTTCTCCAATGGACTGAGGGGATGCTTGCATGATGCTTTTGAATAAATTTAAATCATTGAATTGTATGGTAGTATAAAGCTGTTGGAAAGTAAAACACTAAAGATTCCATTGTGCACATTCAAAAGAATTGACTAGCTGCTTACAATATCTGAGAAAGCCTGGGGGGAAAGGCAGCAACGCTCATAAACAATCCCCCCTGGGGGCTGTCAGTGTCACCAGGGAGGAGAAAAACCACCAGCGAAGAGGGGCAGCGGTGGTGGTGTGTGGTGTCCCAAATGGAGAGGGCCGGGGAATAGAAGCGCGCCTGGATGGCGACAAGGGAAGGTCCTGAGAGTCTCGGGTGGCTCACAGGATGAAGCACTCTACTGCCAATGGAAAGGTCGGAGGTTTGAACCCACCCAGAGATGCCGCTGAAGAACAGCGTTCGGCTTCTGAAACACCATAGCCTGGAATGCCCTGCAGAACAGCATTGTTCTCCTCCGCGCTGCACAGCGGGGAGGAGGGCTATGGACCGTTGGCCTGGCCTTGAGTTGCAATCAACCTGATGGCAGCTGGTTTTTCACCCGCCTAGGGGCGGTCCAAGGAATCCTGGCTACACGGTGATGGAAGCATGTAGTTGCTGCTCAGAAAGTCAGTGGTTCAAGCCCACCAGTCGCTCCATAGGAGAAATATGTGGTCATTGGCATCCATGAAGATTTACAACCTTACCAACATGATAGGGCAGTTCTGTGGACTACTGTGCATTGGAATCAACTCAAGGGTGGTGGGACTTAGCTTAGTTGAGCTAAGGTCCCACTAACAAGATGGCATGTGAGCAGAAACGTGAAGGAGCAAATTACCTGGCTATCTGGGGAGAGGGCATTCAAGGAGGAGAGAACAGCAGGTGCAAGAGTCCCGAGGCTAGTGGGTCCTCGGAGTGTGGGTGGAGCCAGGTGTGAGAGAGAGAGAGGGCTGGGGAGGAGCAGCTGATCGGGAGAGGGAGAGGGAGATGGACCATTGCGCGACCTTGAGGTTTACTCTAGTGACATGGGCAGTCCCTTCACATGGACTGCCGCCACATAAGGAAAGGAAGGGCTGACGAGTGGAGTGCACACAGAGGAGAGGGCAACCTTGGCGAAAGCCGACAGGCTTGGCTCAGCTGGCAGCAGTAAGGGTGAGAAGCAGTCGGGAGAGGATACCTGCAGGCAGATGGTCTGCAGGGAGTGAGAGAAGAACAAGAGAGGTCAGGGAAGGGGGGGGGGATGATGACAAGTGTTTAGCATGAGCCACCAAAGGATGGCACTGCCATTGACTGAAGCGGTGAAGACTGGGAGGAGAGCAGGTTGAGGGGCAGATCATGGTTAGGCCGTGAAGGATCAGTGGGTTGGAGGATACATTGCCCTGAAGTCTCAGGGGGCTGGGGGGCACCCAGGCTGGAGCTAAAATGTGACCGGGTTTAGTATATAGACAGTCAGGAGATCAAGAGCACCCCTGTCTTGTGTTGGCGTTGAGGATGAAATGAGTCCAACCATCTAAGCATTTAGAACAGCCCCTGGCAAGGAGTCAGGGCTAGCTCTTGCCAACATCCAGAACACTTCATGGTGTTCATGCTGCAGAACCTGAGCAAGGGCCAAGCAACCAGAACACACTCTTAAAAGGCATGTGCCAAGGCTGCGTCCTCTCACCCTCCTCATTCAGTCTAGATGCTGGGCAAATCATTTGACCACTCTGTGACGAAGACACAGCATCGAGGTCGTGAGAAAACTCACGACCCGCCTGTGATACGCAGATGACACAGCTTGCTGGATGAAAGCAAAGAGGGCTTGAGGTGCTGGCTGATGAAGATCAAAGGCTACAGCCTTCGGAATGGATTATGCCTCTGTTGTAAGAAAACAAAATTACTCACAACTGGACCGGCAAGGAGCATCGTGAAACATGGAGGAAAGATTGAAGTTGTTGCAGATTTCACTTGCTTGGATCCACAACCCATCCCCACCCCCACCCCCCAAAACCCAAACAGCATCAGTCAAAAAAACCAAACAACATATAGTTCAGTGGGCACATCTGCAAAAGACCTGTTGGAAGTGTCCAAAAGCCAGGGGGCCGGCTTGAGGAGTGGAGCGTGCCTGACCCAAGCCATGGTCTTTTCGTCACCTCCTATGCTCGTGAGAGCTGGACAAGGAGAAAGAAGAGTCGAGGCCTTTGAAGCACGGTGTTTATGGAGGATGTTGAATAGACCGCGGACGGACTGAAGAATGGACAGATCTGGCTTGCAAACAATGCAGCAGAAGGCTCCTCAGGATTGGGAATGGCAAGACTGTGTGGCATGTACTTTAGACATGTTGTCAAGAGGGAGCCGACCGCGGGGAAGGACATCTTACATGGTAGAGAGTCTGTGAAAAAGAAGAAGAGCCCCCAAAGGGATGATGGATGCAGTGGCTGCGGTAGCAGGCTGGAGCCTAGCAACAAGTGTGAGGATAACTCAGGGGTGGACATCAGGTCCCAGAAGTCAGTGCCAACTCAGTGACATCGAAGAACATCAATCATAGCACCACTGTATGTCACTCATATTTCCCCACTGAGGGGTAGCGGTGGTTCCGTGGTAAAATCCTTGCCTTACATGGAGACCAGGTTAGAGTCCCAGCCTGTGGACCCCACACATGGCCAGCTCCCCTGTCAGGGGAGGCTTGCGAGTGGCTTTGATGTCGGATAGCTTTCTGTGGTGCTTCCAGCTTAGGGTCACAGTGGTCCAGTTCAGTTATGCTGGGCGCCACCATGAGTTGGGGGCCAATCAACAGCAATAAATGATAACATAATTCCCCACTCATTCCTCAGCTGGCCTCCCACCACGTTATTCTCTACCCTGCTGGTCAGAATGACCAAAGCACAGAGATGACCACCCATCCCTGCTCAAACCTGCAATGGCCCCCTAGTGCCCACAGGATCGAGTCTAAGCTTCACAGACCATCCCTCAAGGCCTCTCCTGACGTGGTCACTGCCTCCCTCGCCCTTCCCAATTTCTGCCACCGCCCCCACCTCCCACTTTATCCTCCAGCAATAATAGGTAGCCCTTTGTTCACAGCTCCGTGTCTTTGAACACACAGCTGCCTCTGCCATGACTTGTCCGGCAAGTCAAACCTTGACTGATTCCCACGTCCCCTGTGAAGCCTGCCTCCCCACCCAGGGGCAAGGGGACTGTCCCCCTCCCCTCTGTACCGCCTCCTACCCTCACTGGTTTTCCTGAGGGAAGATTGGGGTTCCTTCCACCCCGTTCCTGAAGCACCCCAGATGGAGGCTGCCTTAAGCAGAGCCTCCAAACTCACTTCCATTCAGTCAATTCTGGTCAAAGCGACCCTCTCTAGGGTTGCTGAGGCTTGACACCAGGATTCCAGGGCTGAAACTATCATCAGGAGCAGAGGCTTCAACCTTGTTTCCAAGACAAGGGTTCCGGAAAGGGTGAGGGGGCAAAGGTGGTCCTTCACGGGGCATTTTGTTATGCTGACCATGTTTTAGGTCAGCAGAGGACACAGTGATGGAGATACCTGCCCAGTTCACTCAGCTGACAAACACTGTGACCAGGAATGGCCACCAGGCTCGTCTGATGGAAAATCCTGGGCTAAAATTCACACACACACACACACACACACAGGCACCCATGCTAACAATATCAGGGCACCTGAAGGAAGGCGAGGTCCTTGCTTTGCCAATGATTCCAACTTGGGGTGGGGGTGGGGAAGCTGGGGTAATGGAGAGGGCTACAGATTTAGGCTCTGAAAAGTGATTCATATGTTTATTCAGTATTCATTCACTTCGCTCACTCAGTTACAGGTGCTCCCAACTTCTGATGTATTGGAACTACAATGAACCACACTAGGGCCCATCTGTGTGTGTGTGGGGGGGGTGGTGGTGGTGACACATCTTCTCAGCCCTGATGCAGTTATGCAATGGGCTGCTATCTGCATGGTCCGCATTTCGAAACCACCAGCAGCTCCAAAGGAGAAAGACTGGGCTTTCTACTCCCTTAAACAGTTACAGTCTCGGAAACCCAACCCTTGGAAACAGGGGTTGCTCTAGGTCAGCACTGCCTCAATGGCAATGATTTTGGTTTTTATCATTAGTTATATGTACCACATACCACATTGTTATCTGCATACAACTATACATACAACTGCATATAACTGTAAGTTGAACTATCTCCATTCCCCAAAGACAAAGATTAAATTTATAAAGATATTCACATTTTTTTAAAAAAACAATCAATGCAAATTTTTTACCGAGACATTCAACTTTTGACAGAATTGATTTACAATAGAGTTGTGGGACTGGAAGTTCACAACTGCATTTTCTCACTCATGTATCCATTTACACATTCATAATCGTGGAATTTTTTCTGTCCTTCATTCCTACCCAGTCTGGACCCTGCCCTAGAAGCTCAGAGTCCGGGGAGAGCTTAACCAGGGGGCAAGGTGGCACAGAACTGTAAGTTACACACAAATGTGAGCGTCGTGGGCCAGGTGGTCCTGGGCAAAAGGTAGCCTGGCTCGAGGCTACAGCCGGGGGAACGCCTAGAGGTTTGGCACTGCCCTGGAGACTTGAGGCAGTTTCCAGAAGGAGGTGGAGGTGGTGGCAGGTGGGAAAAGGTGAGAGGACTGGGCAGAGGCCAGAGTAGGATTAATTTTAAAAGTGAGGCATGAAGTAGGGTGAAGATTTAGGTTAAGATTAAAGATTAGAGTTTAAAATAGGATGGCATCCATTTAAACGGATTTTTCCCAAAGGATTTCACGTGGCTTCTATTGGCGGAAGGACCTGGGGTTGTCAGGAAGCTGTCTGATCAGGGATGGGCTTCAGGTGGGAATCGGGTGCAGTCGAATCAAGGCGGGAAGAAGCAGGGCCAGCATCCACTTGGCCCAAGACCTCCCTTTTTCTCCCCTCCAGCTCTCCCAGGCGGGCAGAAAGATGAGGTTTTCTACTCCCGTAAACAGTTACACTCTCAGAAAAAAGCACAAGGCAAGTTCTCCCCTGCTTTATGCGGTCGCTAGGAGTAGGCAGGCACTCGATGGCAGGGAGCGAGGCGCTCTGCCTTCTTGTGCGGGCCACAAACCCCCCTGGACCTCCTAAGCCCTCTGGCTGAAGGGGTGCACGGATGTGGGCGTGCTAGTCTGTGCTCTGAGCCTCACCATCTCTGGGGCAGGCGCCCAGGGCGCGCAGATGGCCTCATACTCGCCTTGCAGACCCCGCTGTTGAGCCGCAACGGAACGCCCAGCCCAGCGGGAGCCCCTTCTCCGCCGGGGCGACGCGTCTGCCTGGCCCCTGCTCCTTCGCAGCCAGAGGCCAGGGTAGCCTGGGGCCTGAGGGGCCCCGGGCCCAGGGCAGCGCTCAAATGCACAGCGACCCGAAAGGACGGAGTCGGGCCGCCCGGTGGGGTTTGTCCGAGGCTGAGATCTTTGCAGAAGCAGACCGCCCATCCGTCGCCCGCGGTGGAGCTGCGGGATTCGAACCGCCCACCTCGCGTTAGCCGCCGAGCGCTTGAACCACGGTGTCACCGAGAGCAGCACAATTATCCTAATTACAGCCCGGCCTCCGCGGCGGTGCGAGCGCGGCCACGCCGTCCCGAGAACGCCCCCGGCCCGGGCCGCAGCGTGGGAACCGCCGTGCCCTCTGCCCCAGGCGGCGGCGGCCGCGGCGTCTGCACCCCGCCCGCCCGCCCGCCCGCGAGCCGCGATGGCGATAAGCCCGCCCCGCCGCGCACACACGCGGGCCGCCGGGCCTAATGACTGGGGCGCGCTCGGCTCCGGGTCCTTTCATCTGCCCCGCGCCCATGAACCGCCCGCCCCCCACACCGCGGCGGCCCAGGGGCCCCTGCGCTGGGGAAGCCAGCCGAGTGGTGGCCCAGCACTCGGAGGTTCCCACGCGCCAGCATCCGCTGCCACGTCCGCCTTGGCCCGCCTTCCTGCCCTCGCTCACACTCACACGCACACTCAAAGGTCCACTGAGTCAATCCCATAACACGCGTGTGGAGGGCCTCTGGTCTGTTTCCTTGGCGGGATCCATGTAAAGATTAAGCCAGTGCCTGGCCGGTTCCAAACGCAGGTGCCCACTGGCTCTCTCAGTTCTCAGGATGTTCCCTGCTGGTCTCAGACCCCATTTTGCCAACTGGAAGGGCAGTGCGACTGCCAAGGTACCCACTTGCCCTCCAAACCTCCCCCAGTGCTCCTGCGCACACTGAGTCTGCAATGGGTGCCTGCTGCATCAAACAATAAAATCATCACGGGGACATATCTACAGCACTTACTCTTTCTATATGTTGTGTCATTGAATGTATTTAATCCTGTCGCCTCCGCAGGAGCTGGACCGTATGAGTTTGCTCCCAGTCTCCAGGTGAGGGAACTACAGCTCTGAAGGAGTATGCCCCTTGCTCCAGGCCACACAACTAGAAGTGGCTGGAGTGAGGTTTGAACCCATGAAGCCAAGCAGGTCACTGAGGCGCTTCCCTGTTTGGTTAGTCCAAATAGAGAGAACCAGCACCCCCTTCTCAGGCTTGAGATGCCCCCCAAGCCCCACCCTCCTACCTCCCGCCCCAGATACGAGCTCAAATCCACACAAGACAGGTTAGAGCAGGGGTTCTCCACCTTCCTAATCTCGAGACCCTTTCATACAGTTCCTCATGTGGTGGTGACCCCCAAGCACACAATTATTTTGGTTGCTACTTCATCGCTGTCAATTTGCTTGCGACCCACAGGTTGAGAACTGCTGGGTTAGAGGAAAGCTAGGCCACAGTCCGCATCTGTAGAGTGGGAACCCAGCCCTCCCCCTCTCTCCCTCCCTGACAGCTCAGTCCCATTTGTTGTTCATTAGTTTGTTGACTTCATTCAGAACATCCCTTAGGTGCCAACCGTGCACTTGGTGCCAAAGTAGGGTGACCAATCAGCATGGTTTGCCCAGGACTGAGGGGTTTCGGGCGTGGCTCTTGGAAAATGGGCACCCTTGTGTGCACACCACCAGAACTGGCCTGGCCCTCCGTGGAACTGGAAAGGCCCCATGCACAGGGAAGGGTGTCCCGTGGGCCCGTGGTGCTGGGAACTGGGAGAGGTGAGGCGCCCTGATGATGTGCTATGCTCAGCTCTTTCCCCATCTGCTGGCTCCAGGCCCAGGCAGATAGGCCAGAGCAATCCTACCCATTGCCTGGCTGGGAACGCCAAGGCCAGCAGGCTGGCAGTGGCTTTCCCACAGCCGCTGTCATGAGTCAGTCAGAGCCCAGGGCAGGGGTGGTCCACCCCAGCTCCATCCACCCACTCCCTGTGTGACCTTGAGCCAGCCCCTTCACCCCTCTGAGCTGCCATGCAGCTAGCTATACCTGGGGGTGGGGGGCTGACCAGGCACCCTCTAAGCCCTCTCCAGCTTTGAGGTTGTCACTGTGTGTCACAGGAGGCCTTTCAGGGGCCCTCTACTCCCCCAGGAACTCCCATCAAGTGGGCCTGCCCCAGGGTGGGGGGCCTACCAGGAACTTACACTCTCCTGTGTTCTTGGAAAGCGACCCTGGTAGCATATGGGCTGTGCCTTAAGCTGCTAGCTGCAAAGTCAGCCGTTCAAATCTCCTGAGCAAGAAAGAGGGGTCTTCTGCTCTCGTTCAGATGTGCTGCCTCTGAAATCCACTGGGGCAGGTGTCCTCTGCCTATATCACTGTGAGTTGAAATCCACTCAATAGTTTGCATGCCATTGGCAAGAGCCAGGTGAGGATATGCCAGAAATCTCCTAGAAAGTTAATTGGCCTTTGAAGTTAGAACGGACCTAATTCTGGTAGACCCCTGCACCTGCTGCAAGTCTCAATTTCCTGGTCCGTTGAATGGGGGCAATACTGCCTGTCTCTCTACAGTTAGGGGTCAATTCGATTCTGAAACTGAGGTGACAAGTCAGAGACCCAGGAGCCACAAGTTCCCTTTCGTGCCACTGTCCCAGTCCCTGCACTTCCTTCCCTGTGCCCCTCGATCCTAATGACCTCTTCAATTGCTCCTGTCACCTGCTCTGTGCATTCAGCACACATTCATCAGCTAGGTCTCCATAGACCCTCGGTCGGGGCACCACTTAAATGGAGTCTTCTAGTAACCATCAGCCACTCTGGGGGAGAAAGATGGGACTTTCTACTCCTGGAAACATTTCATCTGGAAAACTCATGGAGCAGGTCAACCCTGCCCTGCAGGGTCCCTATGAGTCGGCACTGACTCAATGGCAGTGAGTTTGCTTTGCTTTGGTTCTTCTCTCCCTAGAAGCCACAGTAAGAGCAGGGTGGGGGTGGGGTGGGAAAGAAACCACAGTTGTCGAAAACCGAAGACCAGCTCCCTCACTTCTCCCCTTCCTAGACTGCCACCCCACCCCACGCCACCCCCACAGTACACTGCTCCTTTGCATTTCTATTCAAGCAAATCCTCCATCGGGAAGACCGTCTGTCCAGAGTTCAAAGTTCTGCAGGCAGAGTGAGTGCAGCTGCTCACTGATGGCACCCCCACCCCACCCCAGGGAAAATACTACCTACGCCATCCAACCATCAGCTGCAGACACACCTACTGTCAGCATCACACCACCCAACACGCAAGCCCCCTCTGCCAGGCGGGCAGTGGCTTCACATGAAGGTGCATTGGCCAGAAATCTAATCTAAGGGGTCTCCGGGGACAATTCAGCCTCTGAGCTACCACTGCCCCCATATCTTCCCCAGACCCTCTGTGTCCTGTCAGCCAGCAGGGCTCTACCTTATTCCAGGCAGCAAGCTACTGGGAAGATGAGAGAGGAACCTGGAAAGGAGAGAGGGGCCTAGGTCTACATTCTGGTTTGGGGAGTAAGCAAAAAATGTCTACCTAGGCTGTGGCAGTCCCTGGAGAAAGAGAGAAAGGGACTGGGGAGAGAGTGGCTGGCGGAGTGGGGGGCAATTCTATCTTCTCCCAGTGTCTTCCTGCCTCACTCTGTAGCTTGCTGTCAGCAATTGTCTCCCCCTGGTTAGAGGACATTGAGACTTTGGCTCAAGACGCAAGGATAAGACATCAGCTTTGCTCCTTGAGAAAGTCACTTCCTTATGTAGGAGAGCTTGGCCAGATAGCCTTGAGGTGCCTACCGAAGGCCATCTTAGATTCTAGAATTTCTGAGTCTTCTGGGTCTTTGAATCCAGAATCGGTGGTCTGGAGCCTCTGTGTTCACTATGGGAGCCACAAACCAAGTCGGTGGCAGTGAGTTTGGATTTGGGGTGGAGCCACATTGGGGCAGGGCCCCTGGTTGGAAAAACAGTTGGCACTTAACTACTAACTGAAAGTCTGGTGGTCTGACCCTTTTCACAGAAAGGCCTGGTGGCCAGTGTACAGATTACAGCCGTGTAGCACTCAAGTCCCTTCTGTTACAGGTGAGGTCACCGAGCGTCAGAATTGACTCATGGCTTGCTTGTTTGTTTGTCTTTGGATTTAGTCCCACAAGGCTCTTGAGCATTAGCAAGGTGGCTAATCCAGACTGTGCTAGAACATGCAAACCAGATTTCAAAGCTGTGGTAGGAAAACATGGAGTAGCTCACTACTGAATGTCTATATTGGTTTACCTGTTGTAACGATAACACTGGATATATATGAAATAAAATGCCTTATTAAAATAGATTTTGCTTGTTCCATTTTCTTAAATGTGCCTGTGAGAACACTAGAAAAAAATAGTGACAAGCTCAGAAAGGGGGGGGGCAGTTCCATCCTGTCCTATAGGGTCTCTGTGTGTCCGCATTGGCTTGATGGCAGCGCGCTTGGAGCTTGGATTCGAACATTGACAACGTCCTCGGTGACTTACACCGTATGTCTAGTACACAGAACTGGTGGTCACCCAGACCAGACCTCTCCTTGGGCCTCAATCAGCCCTGGAGATGTATGGGGTCTTATTTTCTTCCCAGGCGGGAAGCCCCAGACCCCGAACTTTTACAAGGACTGCTTCCTTGCACCAAACACAGGAGCCCCTGGTTCCCTCTCTCTCCTTGAGCAGCTAACTGCTGGGAGACTCAAGGGGGGCTCCTCCTCCCCAGCCCTCCTTTCTCACAAAGGGAGACAGAATGCAGACTTGCCTGGTAAATTTCCACCCAGAAGAAACCCCTTCCTGCCTCTTCCTGCCTGGCCCAACTCTGTCCCTGTCTCAGCTAGGCTAGTGGGTGCCCTGTCCTGGGAAACCCCAGAGAATCCCTTATCCACAGGCCCCAGCTGGGCAGCACCAGGCTGACCATTCCAGGAAGCGCATGCCTCTCCCCGAGGGGAGGCACACAGCAGACAAGGGGGCGAGTCACACCCACAGGGTAAGTGGAGATGATCACAAGGCAGCCTCCTCCTGTGCTGGGAAGCAACAGATCTCCAGAGAGATATGGGCAGACAGGAGCCTTGCTTCTCCCCAGCCCGGCTCCGCCAATATTCCCCTCCACAGTCTGAGAGGTCAATGAAGACCAGGGCACAGTGGTGAACAGCGAATGAGATCTTAGCAGCACGCCTCAGTGTATGTTCAAACTCCCATTTGGCTCTATGGCTTGTTGCGTGGCTTGAGCATAATTCACCTCCCAAGGCCTCAGTCTCCTCATTTATAAACTGGGGGAAATCATGCTGCCACCACCACTACCCTCTTGCAAGATTCTTGTGAGACTTCAATGAGGTCATTCATCCTAGGGGCTCAGCACAGAGCCCGGCTGAGGAGGGATTCAGCAGATGTCGGCTGCTATGCTCCAAAAACCAAACTCACTGCAATGGAATCGATTCCAACTCACGGAGATCCTAGAGGATGGGCTAGAATGGCTCTGTGGGTTTCCAAAACCATAACTCTTTGTGGGAGCAGACAGCCTCATCTTTCTCCCGCAGGTGGGGTGGTGGAGTCAAACTACCGACCTTGTGGTTAGTAACTCCGTGCATAACCCACTCCGCCACCAGAGCTCCTTCAGCTACTACTAGTGTTATTAAGAACAGCAAAAACATTTCACTGCCCGCCCCCCCCCCCCCCACACACACACAAAGCAGTCACCCCAAGGCTATCAAGGGGGCTTTGCTGGGCTCCGAGAAGTAGTCGATGGAATGGGATGGGATGGGATGGGATGGGATGGGATGGGATGGGATGGGATGGGATGGGATGGGATGGGATGGGATGGAATGGAATGGAATGGAATGGGAAAGAGGCTTTGCAGGGTGTCTGGCCTGGCAGGTTTGCAAAGACACTACATGCTGCTCTATGGTAGCTTGAACTGGTCCAGAGGTTCTTCTGGCTGGTGAGTGGTGACTGATCAGCACCCTGAGCAGCCCAGTCAGTGTGTGCAGCCCACCCGAATACCCCAGCCAGTTGTGGAGGGGGGAGTGACGTCAAAGGGAAAGTGGCCGGAGGACCCTTGAGATAGTTGTCCTGCCTCGCTCTCAGCTCCCCTGGGAAGGAGATCGTGTGAAAGGTATTGCTTCCATTTCCTTCAACATTCTCACTTACCGCTGGATGAGAGTCTGGTGGTGCAGGGGGGTCCCACGGGCTGCTAGCCTCCGAGTTGGAGGTTCGAACCCACCAGCCGGTCCGTGGCAGAAAGCAAAGGCTGTCTGGTCCTGTAAAGATGTACAGTCTCTGAAACCCCACCAAGGAGTTCTAGTCTGGAATCAACTCAGAGACAGCAGTGATGCTGGGTGCTCAGAAACTACTAGAATGTTTGTAAAACCCTAGAACGAGCTGGCTGGCCTGGCTCCACTGTGTGTTCTCCCAGCACTGACTGATCCTCAAGTGGATAAGCTGGCCAAGAAAATCGTCATATACGGAGTCATGGAAGACAAAATAGTATAGCTACATATACATATTTTTGAATTATAAGTGGGGTTTTAGTATATCTTTTTATTATCTTAATAAGACTTTGCCCACTGATCTTCCTTGAGAAAAAAGAGAACTGCATATCCTAAGAGAATGTCCATTTGTCCCCCCAGGGTGTTCAAAAATGGCCTTCCTGGTATGACATGGGGAAGGATCTGGTAGTTGGTTTGGGTTTGCCTGGTTGGTTGGTTACTTGAGCTGTTTTCTGTACTCCGACTTGGCAACGTAAACATTGGCAAACAATTCCAGTTCCGAATATTTGGAAGTAGAAGGTCTACTGGTCCAAAGGTCTGGGGCCAGCCTCCTAGCCTGACCTCTTATGAACCCCCCAGCCTGGGACCCAATGGTCAAGTACTCAACTGCTCATCAAAAGGTTAGCGAGTGGAACGCATCCCATGGCCCTACGGGAGAATGAGCTGGTTACCTGCTCCCACAAAGATCACAGCTCCTACCAACTGTTCAGAAAGGGGTCATGCTTGAAAGTCCTGGACATAATGGGAGCAACATGTGGACCAGAGCTCAAAACCATAAAAGGAACCAGGCTCCCGGGTCTCGCAGAGACTGGTAGAAACCTGGGGAGGGTGTATGGTCCTGGATCACCCTTCAGGACTGGAATGGATGGACAGTAGACAGAGATCTGTCTGTCTACATGGAGAGCAATAACATTGGGAAGCTACACACACCCATGAACCTTGAACCACTTGAGATCAAAAGGGCAGCATTTATCTAAGGACAAAATTCATCAGGGAAGATAGAAGATAGAAGAGTAGAAATAGGCAACAGAGTGGGAAGCGAGATAAGGGGGTTTCGATGGATGAGATGAAACACAATGCGCAAGAAATGGACAGTCTACTGTGTAACCAGGATCCTCACACTTTTTAAACAGGGGGCCAGTTCACTGTCCCTCAGACCCGTTGGAGGGCCAGACTATAGTTTAAAAAAAAAACTATGTACAAATTCCTATGCACACTGCACATATCTTATTTTGAAGTAAAAAAACAAACGGGGCAAAAACACCCGGCAGGCCAGATAAATGTCCTCAGCAGGCCGCATGTGGCCCACGGGCCGTAGTTTGAAGACCCTTAAACCTTCATTTAATTCACATAAACAGTTTCAAAGGTGAAAAAAGAATTAGACTACAGCCAAGAAAATTCTTTGGGACAGGTCTCTTCTGTCATAGGATGCTGTGGGTCTCCATGAACTTGAAGGCGGCAGCCCCAGCACCGGCCTGCACGCTCAGAGACATGCAGTGCATATGCTCCCACGCCGCCCTACTCCTGCCAATGACGGACGTGTCCTGCTCTTGAAGTGGCCACTCCAGCTTCAGACGCCTCTGCTCCTGCAGGGGCCCTTCCACTGTATTGAAAGCCACAGCTTGGATTTGTCTCTCAATGGTCCATGATTTCTCTTCCTTCAGAGGTTGCACTCTCACAGACACTCTCACAGACACTTAGAGATCTGAAGCGGTGTGATGAGGGCTTATAAGCTTCCCTTCACTGGATCCCTGGTGGCAGAGTGGTTACTTGTTGGGCAGCTAACCACACAGTCAGCAGTTCAAAACCACCAGCCAGCTCTGAGGGAGAAAGACAGGGCTATCTACGCCAGTAAACTGTTACACTCTCAGAAACCCACAGGGGCCATTCTACCCTGTTCTACGAGGTCCTTATGAGTCCAAATAGACTCAACAGCAAGGAGTTTGATTTGGTTCTCTGGGCAAGCGTCCCGCACCTTCCCTCGGCTTGCCCCCATCCTGTCCACTCCCACGAGCTCACAGGACTCACTGTGAGAAACAGAGTTGTGCGGGCTCTGGAGTCCAATGGTATGAATTATGGATGCGTCTCTTTTCAGCTGGGTGATCTTGGGCAAATTGCTTCCTCTCTCTGTGCCTCAGTTTTCCATTTCCTTGCTTCCAGAGATACTGTCATAATACCACAGATGGCATGGTTACCTTGCCAGAGTGGCATCAGGTAACACCGGTACACTGTAGAATGGTGAATGGCACATCACTGTGCTCGGTGTGTGTCTGCTAATATGCGCGCTGGGATCGAGGACTGCTAGACCTTTGATGATGCAGAAAAGCAAGCCCGTTTGTGTCCATTACCTGAAAGCACAAGGTAGAAGACACAAGCCTGCTTTCCGCACTATTAAAAAAAATTAGTGTGCTGGGAGAGAGAGAAAAGCAAAGGCAAGAGTCAGCAAGCTAAAGTCAACTCTCTCTCTCTCTCTCTCTCTCTTTCTCTCTCTCTCAATAAATAAATAAACAAATAAAGTCAACTCTCTCAGTTCCAGGTAACTAAAGACCAACTCCATCCAGCCTTTCCCACGACTCTGCTGTTTGCATCAGGTAGCTTTTGCTGTGTAACAACCACCTCAAAACTTAGGACTTCAAATAGCAATTATTTATTAGCTCATGATTCTAGGCACTACGTGTTGGGCTGGGCTAAGCTAGATGACTCTTAGTTGGCATCTGTTGGGCTCATTCATGCAGTTGGAGTCAGCTAACAGCTTGACTGGGTGGTCTGGTATAGCCTGAGTTGGCATAGCACATACTGAATATCCGTCAGGTGACAGGCACTTGGGAAAATACCAATGTGGATAAAATTGCTTACTGCACTCCTGCCTTGTGTTAAACTGATGTCTGAAATGTTCAGTGTATTACCTCATTTAATTTTCCCACTTTCTCGGTCAGATCACTGTAATTATCACTCCTGTTTGATAGATGAGGAAACGGAGGCTCACAGAGGAGGGATAATTATCTAAGATTGAAGTCAAGAACCATCTAAGATGGAAGTGAAGAACCTCAAGCATTTGCAGAGCCCACCCCCTGGCACCGCATCATCCTGAGTCAGCCCGCATTGAAGAGCACCCTGTGCCCTTACCCTGTGGACAGGGTTGCCAAGGGAACAGAGTCAGCACAATAGCTGACAGTGGCAGCCCAGTACCCTTCATCAGCAAATGGTCCTCAGGCCTATTTTACGTTGGGAACTAGTGTCGAGGTTGTTCATTGTGCTCAAATCACTCCAGCTCATAGCAAGCCTGTGTCCAACAGACTGAAACACTGCCAGCCCTGCCCCACCCTCACGGTTGTTGATTGAGCCCATGCCTGCAGCCACGTGTCATCGACGGTCCTCCTTCTGTTCACAGCCCTCTCTACTTTATCAAGCGGGATGCCCTTTTCCAGGGACTGGCCTCTCCTAATAACATGTCCAAAGTATGTAAGACAGCGGTTTGCAACCTGTGGGTACAACCCCTTTGGGGGTCGAACAATCTTTTCACAGGGGTCACCTGATTCATAGCAGTAGCAACCTTACAGTTACGAAGTAGCAATGAAAATAATTTTATGACAGCATGTTCCCAAGGTCTGTGGCTGGTGTGGCCATCTGATCTCCAACTGCAAGCAAGAGCAACCTGGAGAGATGGTGACAGCTCAGGGCAGCAAAGTCTCTGCGGCTGCCACTCCCCTTTCCTACACAATTCTCCAGGACCTGAACAAGGAAGCCTCCTGCCTACGTCCAGTTTTCCATCCGCCTCCATGTACATCTGTGGCTAGTAAAACAGCCTTGACATGTGATGAAGCACAAAAGATCTAGAGTGTTGAGCATTGAAGCACAATGGGAAGAAAGAACTTCAAGCAGGCCGTTTTGTAGGCTGCAGAAAAAATTTTAAATGTACCTGGCTTAATAAATAAAAAGACTTGTGAGGGGGGATAAAAGAAAAGAATTTTATGGTTGGGGGTTACCAACCGTATGAAAGGGTCGCGGCATGAGGAAGGTTGAGAACCACTGAGAGAAAGTCTCGCCATCCTTGCTTCTAAGGACAATCTTGTTATGTTTCTTCCACAACAGCTCTGGGTTTCCTCCCGGCAGCCCAAGGCACTTTCAATAGTCTTCATTCTAGTCCTCAAAGTGACAGCCTTGCTCTTCCACACTCTCAAGAGGCCTTGGGCAGCAGCGGTATCCAGTGCAGTGCGTTGCTGGATCTCTCAACTGCCGCTTCCGTGAGCGCTGAATTTGGATCCAAGCCAGATGAAATCCTTGACAATTTCAATCTTTTCTCCATTGATCATGATGCGACCTATTGATTCCGTTATAAGGATTTCGGTTTTCTTTACATTGAGTTGCAATCCATACTGAAGGCTGCAGTTGTTAATCTCCCTCAGCCAATGCTTCAGCTTATCTTTGCTTTCAGCAAGCAAGGCTGCATCATCTGCACAGAGCAGGTGGTTAATAAGCCTTTCCCCAGTCCCGACACTGTGTTCTTCTTCAGCTAGTCCAGCTTCTTGGATGATTTTCTCAGCATCCACATTGACTAAGTAGGGTGAGAGGAGGCAACCCTGACGCACGCCTTTGCAGGTTTAAAACCACGTAACGAGTTATGGGCGTGGAAGTGAGTCAGGCCCAGGATCCAGCAACAGCAACATAGAGGAGGAAGTGATTAATCTTGCCCGGCTGGGCCCAGTGTAGGCCGGCTGGTCAGCCTGATTCTTGAGGGATGGGTGACGCTGGTGAGAAAATGCAGTTCAGCACAACATGCCCTTCCTTCAGAGCAAGGTAATTAATTGTCGGGAGCTGGGTCAAAGCCTCGTGGGCCATCCACTGAGCCAGGCCAGAAAGCTAGACACAGGTCACTGGCTCAAGGTGGACACAGGGGTCCCGTGGATGCCTGTTTGGAAGTGGCCGGTTCCAGGACAGGAGCTGGGATGCTCAGAGCCCTGTCCCCACCAAGGAGGCCCTGTGCAGTGGAGGAAGGAGCCTGATCTTTGGGATGAAGCAAACCCAGCTGTGAATTCTCACTGCATCAATGTCTGTCTGTGGTCCCCCATGCCAGTGATTGACGCCTCCTGAGCATCCTTTCATTACCTGTAAATGAGGATAAAATTTCCCCTTCATAGCCAAGTGCCTCCTTCCTCCGTTGTGTGTCCTCCGAGTTCTTCTAGCTAACAAGCAAAATCAGGGATTGTAGCAGAAGACTAGGGCACGTCCTAGTCCCCTGGGGCATAGGGCCACTGGGGCCCTGGAACAATCGCAGTCTTCAGGAATGCAGGCAAGGTCCCTGTGCCATCTCCCCTCTCAGGCCTTTCTCCCCGCATGCTTGCTTTCTTCTCCCTCTGTAGACAGGCTTCTTCCATTTATCTGGTAGTAGGGCACGTAGCGGGTTGCAGAGTTGGGCTGCTAATGACAAAGTCAGCAGTTTGCATCCACCAGTTGATCCCAGGGAGAAAGAAGAGGCTTTCTGCTTCCATAAATGGTCACAATCTCAGAACCCCCGGGGCAGTTCTAATTGGGCATCTCGGGTTGTTGAGTGTTGGAATCAACTCAATGGCAATGACTGCGGGTGTTCTGAGTGGCCACAACAAGGATCCCTGGTGGAGTCTTGGGCTACACACTCAGTTGCTAACCACAAAGCCAGGGGTTCGATGCCATCAGTCAACTGCCAAGAGAACGAGGAGGTGTTCTATTCAACGTCTTAGAAACTCAAAGGGGTCGTATTATCCTGTTCTATGGGGTGCTTTGAATCAGAATCAACCGGATGCCAATGCATTTGTTGGTTGTTTTTTATCTAGTTATTTATTTTTTAGATCGTGCAAAATTACTTGCCTCCATGCCACCCCTCTTCATATGCGGCAATGCCAAGTACAAACTCCCAAGAGACAGAATCTGGCCACCTTGATCGAATCAGCTCTGGCACAGGAGGCTGTGGCCAGGATAATTGGGTCATGCCATACAACTGGGGACGCACATGGGCACAAAGAGGAAGGGGGCTCTTCTCAGAGCACGGGGTTCTTCAGGAGCTAGGCTGTTGTTCGGTGCTACCCAGTGGATTCCGACGCGCTGTAACCCGAGGTATAACAGAGTGGGACACTGCCCAGTCTTGTGCAAATCTAGCTCCTTGGGGGTCTTCCCCTTCTGCACTGACCAATCATGAGATCCTTCCCTAGGGACTGGTTCCTGCTGACACTATGTCCAAAGCAAGTGAGACAGTCTCAACGGCCTCATTTCCAATGAACGTCCAGGCTGTATTTCTTCCACTACGGAGTTATTTGCTCCCCTGATGACCGGTAGTATATTTAATGTTCTTCATCGATATCATAATTCAAATACATCAATCCTTCATTCTTCCTTAGTCACTGTCCAAATGAGCTAGGGAGAACACCTCAAGGGTTATTGAGAGTTGATTAAGTAAGACCCCAAAATATCAATTATCCAAAACCAAAACCCAAACTCTCCGCTACTGAGTCCATTCTGACTCACCGTGACCCTGTAGGACAGGGTACAACTGCCCCTGTGAGTCCCTGAGAATGTAACCCTTCACTGCAGGAATAGCAAACCTTACCCTTCTCCCAAGGAGCACTGGTGGTTTCCAACTATTGATCTTGTGGTGAGAAGCCCAACACGTAACCATTATGCCACCGGGCCCCTTATCACTTGTCTGGATTAATGAAAAAGCAAAGCAGTGATAAATGGAGAAGAGAAGTCGTCAAGTGAAGCAGATTTAATTCTACTGAGACCAACCTTTGGCACCGTGGAAACAGCACTCGATGTGTTGCAGTGGGCAAAGCCATCGGAAAAGACCTCTTTTTTTTTTTCCGTGTATGAAGAGAAGTTTAATGAAACGTTCAGTGCGCATCAAGAAAACCTCCCTCCCCAGAGCTGCCAGCGCTCACAGCTCCAACATTATACTGTGTGCACCAACAATCCACAAATCTTCCACCGTCTCACTAAAGAGACGAAATGAGCCCCAAAGTCCGGCAAGAGCCAAGTCAGTGAAGGGAAATCATCTCAAGATGAAAAGTGCTGAATCGTGATAAGGTCCGGCCTCTAACAGGAACTTCCCACGGGAAGAGGAGGACGTCTCCCACTCTGAACCCGACCAGTGACCGCGCTGGGGCTTCCGCCTCGGTGGTCGTCTTCTGGTCCCAATTAATGGCGCCACCCATAAACGTGTCCAGACCGAATTTTAGAAAAGAAAAGAAAAAAGACAAAAAAACCCTCCCACCTCAAGGTCGGTCCGCGCATCCGCAGCAGGGCCCATGCTCTCAATCCCCAATCCCGGACGAGTCCCCAAATGTTAGATTCGGGGAAGGAAGGCGAGCTTACCTTGGGCGCACGCAATAATCACGACCAGTTGAGATGCAATAATCACGACCAGTTGAGATGCAAAAGCGGCAAAAGGAGCTTATTCGCTAGCTCCAGCTAGGGCTTCCTCCCTCTGCTGCCCGGCTTAGCGGGGATGCAGTGTCCAAAGGGAATTGGCTAAAAAAAAGACCTCTTTACCACATGGGAAAGCCACGGGGGTCACCTTGAGGGCTCAGGTGTGCCTGAGTGAAGCCACAGCATTTTTTTTTCAGTTTTTTTCATATTTTTTTTATTTTAACAATTTATTGGGGCTGATACAATTCTTTCCACAGTTCATACATATACATACATCAGTTGTATAAAGCACATCTGTACAGTCTTTGCCCTAATCATTTTTTTCTCTTTTCTTCTTTTACATTTTATTAGGGACTCATACAACTCTTACCACAATCCATACATATACATACATCAATTGTATAAAGCACATCCATACATTCCCTGACCCAATCATTCTCAAGGCATTTGCTCTCCACTTAAGCGCCTTGCATTAGGTCCTCTTTTTTTCCCCCCTCCCTCCTCCTTCCCCCCTCCCTCATATGCCCTTGGTAATTTATACCTCGTTATTTTGTCATATCTTGCCCTATCCAGAGAAGCCACAGCATTTTTAATGCTCTCGCAGCATGCTGAGCTGGACAGGGTAAGAAGAAGACAGGAGAAAAATCCAGGCCTCTAAACTGTGAAGTCGGTGAGGGTGCCGTGGGTCCCCCAAAGAAGGAACAAATCAGTCTTAAGGGAGAAAAGAAAAGCCAGAAGGCACCTTAGGAGCAAGATGGCAAGACTCCGTCCTGCTTACTTTAGATCCGTTATCAGGACATCCTGGTGGTGACGCAGAGGTCAGTGAAAAGGAGGGCCACCTCCAATGAAACCGAATCAGCCAACACACCCGCCACCATGAAGCCGCCCAGGCCTGTGCAGCAGGGCCTCGTTATTCACAAGGTCCTCCTGAGCTGGAGCCAGCTCCAGGGCACCGAACCCCAAACCTGGCACCTTAAAGGCGAGGCACACTGCCAGGGAGGGTCTTGGCTCAGGTGTCCCAGAAAAGGAGCTCATGGAAAAGGAGTCAGGGCAGAGAAAGGAAGGGAAAGGTATACAAGGGCTAGGATCCAGCCTGCCCCTCACCCCACTGCCCAGGGAGCTCACCATCAGCCAGGGTCCCACTGGGGCAAGGGCAGGAGCCTTCCGTAGCCCACACAGTCTGTCCCAGGACGAGGAGGAGAATGGGGAAGGGGGTCGGGGTACAGACTCCACATGGAAGCTCCTGTTTGAGCAATCGTCAAGGGCAGAGACATCTGAGGGGGTTAGAATCCAACATCCCAGCAGCCGGGAGATGGGTGCGCCAGCTGTGAATGGGGATCTCGGCAGGTGCACCGGCCTCTTTCTTCCCTGGGTTCTGGTCCTGATGGGGTCACCTCCTGGCTCCCGTGATTCCCGTTGCATTTGAAGCATCATCCTAGCCCTTGCTCGGCCTCTCCACCCTGCATGGCAGCCTCCGTTACAGAGAATCTGGATGGCCTTAAGTTTTCATCCACCGAACAATTGCATGAGTGCAAATCTAGTCATTTTTTTCTTGACCTCTTGTGTGTGTTTATAAGTAATATTAGATTGTGATTGTATGTTTGTATCCATCTATCTACATACGTGCGTACATCGGTACAGTTTTCCCAAGTGCTGTGTTGAATTACATCTCCTGTGCATCTGGATGGTGTGGTGCTTACAAGTCGAGCCGTCTCAACACGCTAGTCACGCTGCAGGAGAAAGACAACGCTGCCTCTTCTCCAAAAGAGTGACAGTCTCAGAAACTCACCGGGGCAGTTCTCCCGGGGCCTTTTGGGTCACTATGAGTCAGCAACGGGGTGATGGGAGGGAGGACGTACAACCGTCTGTTATTACAAGCACCGAGCACATCCAAACATTACTAAAATGTAAATGCAACATGTTCTGTGTCGACTACGTGCTAATTATAGACTCTAGGACCCCTGCCCCCTAAATGGGACTCCACTGTCTGTTGGCTGAACCTCTTTCTGCTCTCCTTCTTCCATGGGGTCCCAGGATCCCGGTCCTGATGGGGTCACCTCCTGGCTCCAGTGCCTTCCCACTGCACTTGGAGCACAGTCCTGTCCTTTGCCTTTGACCTGGCCCTTGCCCACCTGTCTGACACTGAACCTTGGCTCACACCCTCTAGCCTGGGGGTTTTCATCCAGGTTCTCAAACCCATCAGTTCTGCATCTGCTTTACCCAAGCATTCTCCTCTCTGCTCTTCACAGGTTCCGCCCTGCCGTCAGGACCCAGCCCAATGCCACCTGTCAGGGAGGCCTCTCCTGGCTCTTCTGTCTGAGGGAAGTTCTAATCACCCTGCTTATCTCCTTCCTACCTGCTATGGACTGAACTGTGGGTCCCCACCCACCCAAAAGACATATGAAAGTCCTAACCCTCATAGGGAGCAATAGTGATGAGTACAAGAGTGAAGAAAATGTTCTAAAATAAATTGTGCTGATTCTTGATGTGATTGAACTATCGAATTATATGATATGTGGTTTCTATCCCAATAAAACTGTTGAAAATAAAGGCTGTAGTGCATTCAAATATGTCTGAGTACATCATGGTAAAAAATAATAATAAGTCCTAACCTCTCTACTGGGGAATACAACTTATTTGGAAAAAGGGGTCTTTGAACAGGTGCTCGCTGGGTTAGCCTGAGGTCCTTCTGGAGTGGTCTGAGTCATAATCTTAGAAGACGGGGGTTCTCTAGACGAGAAGCACACACACTGAGAGATGCACAAAGGGAAGATGGCCCTGTGAAGATGCATCTCTTAAGCTAAGGGAATGCCAGCCAAGGAACCTGCAGGAGCTAAGAGAAACATGGAACCATTTCTCTTAGAAGCCATCAACATGTCTAATGCCCTTGAACTTCTGGTCTCTGGAGCTAAAACACAGGAGATTCCTGTTGTTTAGAGGCAAGCAGTGTGTAACATACAGACTCTCTAGGAAACTAAAATGGTAGTCCTGGCTGGTGGCAATTTTTTTTTCACTCAAGCCTCATAAATCCTATGATGCTAGGGAATGCCTGGCAGATAGTAGGAGCTTAATAAGCATTTGGGGATGTGTGGATGGATGGATCTACTGCTCTACTCCAGCAATGTAGCTCAAGTCCATCCTATATTTTCCACTGGCGAGAAAGATCCAATAGAGGAATCATTGCTTTCCTGCTCAAATTCCTTCCAGGGCTTCTCCCTGCTCATAGTATCATGTCAACTTTCCCTTGTTTGATGACGTAGGTGGAGACCATGAGGGTGAAAGACCAAGGTTCAGGCCCCAGCCCTGCCACTTTCCAGCTATGTAGCATGGGCCATATTGATTCACCCCTCTGAACGCCTTTTTGCCATTTCCCCTGCTGGGATTGGAGAGGAGATGTACAGAGATCCACCGACAACTTCAGTGCTCAGAGGGCTCTCTGACCAGGGCTCCACTGAGCAGGCCTGCTCTCTCCCGGTCCACGCACGCACACTTGTGGTGCTGGCCCCACCCTGGCACCTGGTACTTGGATGCTGAGTTTGGCCCTGGACATTTAGGCTTGCATGCTTTCATTCAAAAGCTGGCCTCACTGCCGGGAAAGCTCATTTCTCCACCTTATTTGTGTCGGGGATCCGACCCATCATTGCAGACCTGCACCCCTGTCTTCAATGTCTGCTCTGTGCCTGCCAACATCTCCCACCCAGAACTCTGAGACCCTTGCCTGGCCCTCCACGACATGGCTCTATGTAATACAGGTACTGTCTTGGGCAATGAGGGGTCGGGGTGGAGGGACTGACCTTCGAGAGGACCACCATGTAGTGGGCCCAGAAAGACCAAAAGTCAAAGGCACCTGGTGGTTGATTTGCAGGCCAGCAGAGCCCAGTGGCTGAAGCGCACTCCCCTCAGGTCAGACACCCAGCTCTAATGCCCCGAAAGACAGTGTCTCCACTCAATGGGGCGTGTTTGCCTCAGTCGGGACAAGGCAGGACCACTCTGGATGCTCCTTCTAGACCCCCCCTTCCCCCCCCCACCGCCAGCCATCCTTAGTATGTAGCATCACATTTCGCCTCTCTGGGCCAGCGCTTCCACATCTTTAATGGGATGACACTCCCCCTCTCACGGGGCTGTGATAAAGGCTAAATGAGTTGATGTATACAAAGAGGCTTGAAAAAGTTCATGGCAAAATGGAAGAAGATGATGGAAAAGTCTCCCCGCAAGCTGTTTGAAGCCCCTCATAGAGAGAGAGCATTTACCACCCTGCCTGGCACCCAGCAAGGCCTCTGTAAGTATGAGCTGTTAGGATTATTCCGGAGCCCTGGTGGCGCTGTGGGGTGAACACTGGGGTGTTAACCACAAAGTTGGTGCTTCAAACCCACCAGCCACTCCTCGGCAGAAGGTGATTGCTCTCATAAAGATTGAAAGTCTCGGGAACTCTGTCACCAGGGGTCACTGGGAGTGGAATCTATTTGATCTCGGTGGATTTGCTTTGCTTTCAGTATTTTTATTATTCCCTCCTGCTTGGAAAAAAAAAAGGCAATTGTCCCATGCCTTCGTTACCCAGGGATTTTGTAGCAGCAGAAACACCCCAAGTAAGTGGCTTTAAAGAGCATGCATTTAGTTTCTCACAGTTCTGGAGGCTAAAAGTTCAAACCAGGTCTCGGCCAAGTCCATTCCTCTTGGGAACCTCTCCTAGTTGCTGGTACCCACCAGGTGTCCTTGGACCTCCTTGGTGTCTGTCTTTCCCTGTGTGTGTCTCTGTGCCTGTGTGGATCAATTTATAACTCAGAAGTGATGAGGTTTAGGACCCACCCTATACAGGCATGATCTCATTAGCATAACAAAGAAACCCTTATGTCCAAACAGGATCACATCTACAGGTGTAGGATTCAAGATGTCTATAGTTATTTGGGGGCTACAAAATCCACAACACTCCTCTAGGCATAGTGTCTTTATATCCTTAGCAGATAGACTGACTAAATCCATCTGTTTCTAGTTACCAAAAAGCTCCACCCAGCCTGCCTGCCCTCACCTCATTGGTCAGGAGGGTGTCACATGGCAATCCCAGGCTACAAAGGGGGCCCAGAAAACATTGCTCTCTGCCCAGAATAAGATCAGCATTCTGCAGCTTTACTGGCTGCAAACACTTACTAAACACCCACCACCATCCTGCACTGATTCTAAGACATGGGAGTTGGTTTGCTTGTTTCTAAATTCTAACTTGTCTAAGAAAAGAGTACTTCTTCGGTTGGTGGCATCTGAGATTGAATAAAACGCAGTGTGTTCCAGGCACTGGTCCAGGCACCGGGGATGCAGCAATAAATGAAACAAAGTTGCTTACCCGCATGAGGATGACATTCTAGCGGCTTTCGTGATTTTGTTTACTCTATTCTACTAATTGTATTGTCTTTATTCATAACAAGTGAGTGAATTCTTTCCTGTGTTAGAAGGTAATGAAGTGCTTGAGTGTAAAAGAAAAAAGACAAAGTGTGGCCCACTGCGTGCTGCGGAGGGGAGGGGCAGGATCCTGTCTTCATGTGTGAGTAATCATTTAGGGACTTCAAACAACAACAGTGTCCGATCTCAGTGCCCGTGAACCGAGAATTCAGGAGTGGCTTAGCTGGCTCAGAGTCTCATGCACAAGGTCGCTGACAAGCGGTCTTCTGGGCTGTGGTCATCCAAACGCTTGTCTGAGCTGAAGGGTCAGCTTCTGAGGGGGCTCCCACATACGACCCTTGACAAGAGGACTCAGATCCTCACTTTCCGTTGACTGGCCGGAGCTCCGTGCCACGTGGGCCCCCCAGAAGGCCCCTTGAGGGTCCTCGTGACATAGCAGCTAACTTTCCCCCAGAGCAAGAGATTCGAGGGAGCAAGGAGCAGTCCGCAGTGTGTGCGACACCATCACCCCCACCAGACTCAGAGTGATGCCGTCACTCTCCACATTCTGATTGGTTTCTTCACGAGGGAGAGGGAAACCTCATTTCCACGTCTTCAAGGGAAGGGTGGCAAAGAGTTTGAGGATGCGTTTCATGCTGATACAATTAAATGGAGAGAGAGGTCGGATAAGAGAAAGAAAGGGAGGCAATTCACGGAGAGCTGGCGGAGGGCCTTCCGGCTGGGGAAACCGCTGGAGCTGCCGGGCTGTGAAGAAGAGAGGCAGCCAAGGGACCGCACTTCTTCCCTTGACTGTTTGCTGGGTGATCTTGGGCAAGTCACTTCCCTTCTGCATCCCGGTTTCTTCCTCTGAGGGAGGGATGGGGATGATGGGGATACGATTCCCGGTTTAGGATGAGAACTAAGGACTCTAATAACCTCCAACCTGTGCCTGGATACAGAATCAGCACCCAATCAAGGCTAGTCGGTGCTATTCTTATTGTTCCTTCCGGTGCAGTGGCATCCTTCCACGTGGCATAGTGGTTACGAGTTGGGCTGCTAATTGTTTGGGTCAGCGGTTCAAACCCATCCGCTGCTCCATGGGAGAAAGACGGGGTTTTCTAGGCCCGAAACTAGTGAAAGTCTCAGAAAACCACAGGGGCAGGTCTACCCTGTCCTGTCGGGTCGCTGTGAGTCGGGATCGACTTGCCAGCAGTGGGTTTTGATGCCTGCGGAATATGGAGGCTTCTCGGGGCTCTGCCCCAGAGTTGACTCGATGTTGGTGAGCTTGTTTGTGGCTTGGGGTTAGCCTCCATCCTGCCGAGCTGCAGCTCATCATCAGTGGGGTCTCTGGGAGGAGGTGGTCCTTGGGCCCTCATAGAAACACCTCTCTCCTCTGAAACTCAGGGGAAAGCTGCAGAGGGACACGTGTTTGTTTTTTGCAGTCAGAGCCTGGACCAAAGGGCTCAAAATCACTCTCCAAGTTTGAATGCCAGGTCTGCCAAGCTGCCTGAGGCACCTCAGCCAGGGGCCGGCGAGCCAGGTCAGAAGTTCTAGAGCAGTGGTTCTCAAGCTGTGGGTCGCGACCCCTTTGGGGGTTGAACGACCCTTTCACAGGGGTTGCCCAATTCATAACAGTAGCAAAATGAAAGTTATGAAGTAGCCATGAAAATAATTTTATGGTTAGGGGTCACCACACCATGAGGAACTGAATAAAAGGGTGGCAGCATTAGGAAGGTTGAGAACCTCTGCTCTAGAGGAAATACCTTTCCTGGGACCTCCAGTCTCAGCCAACCCATGGACAGTTCGTTCCTGACCCAAGAGGGTTCCAGTCCTTTGCCTTCTGTATACAGAGAGCCAGGACCTAGGGTCTCTGGGGGAGGTAAAAGCCACATGGGAAGGATCATAGCCCATATGTCCCTGGACACATGGAGAGGAATTAACAGAATCCTCACTCGGGCAGGACAGGAGAGTCTCCAGGGCCAAGCCCTTCCTTGTTCAGTGCCCACCTGGGTCAAGTCGACTCAAGGCTTCCCTTGCCCACCTGGTGGGTTGGAAAGATATGACTCCAGGTGGAAGGAACTTGGATCCGTCAAGAGGGCTCTGAGCCAAAAGCTACACATGTCACTTCCAGCTCTGACTCCACCACACATACCTTATGACCGTAGCCAAGTTCCTCAGCCACTTTCTGGGACTCTGTTAACCTCTGCTCTGCCTAACTCCTTCATCCAACAAATCTTGAGTCAGCCTCTGCCATGTGCCAAGTACCCCTCTGGCCCCTGAGCAAGACTGTGCCTGGAACAGCACCTCATCCTGTTCCCTGCGCTCACTCCACTCCAGCCACACTGGCCTCCTGGATGTCCCTCACACCGGAGGCGACACTCTCCTGCCTGAAGGTTTGACTCTGTCTCAGTGGTTCTTAATCAGATCACTTGCAGGGCTTACAAAAGCACGGGTCTGTACACCAACCTCCATTGCTGCCCTACTCACAATAGCCGGAAGGGGGACACAACCTTAGTGTCCACCGACAGATGAACACAATGTAGGTCAGGACACACAATGGGCCAGGGAGAGAAATGAAGTCCCAATAAACCTCAAAATCACGGGGCTAAATGACATCAGTTCGTAGCCAAAGGACAGTCATCGTATGATTCTACTTACACAACATAGGAGAAGCTTATTAATAGTGACCAGGAGTGGGAGAGAGGAACACAGGAGGATCCATTGCTTTGAGGACACTGAGTTTCTTAAACAGTGGTGGGAGAACATAATACATCTAATCCATACCACTGAATTGTACATGTTAAAAAAAAGTTGGGTTGGCAGAAGTTTTGTTGTGTGTGTGTGTGTGTGTGTGTGTGTGTGTTGAAACAAATAAATATATACATGCACACTGCTCTCTGGGCCCCAGCCCTCCCTGATTCCAGTGGTCTGGAGTGGGGCTCTGGGATGTGAACCTCTAGCAAGGGCCCTGGTGACACGGTTGACACCCCAGGCCCTGCTGCTACAGTTTCAGAAGGTGCTGCTGCAGCCGACTGCACCACGCGCTCTAGACACTGCATGGCTAACACCCTCTCCTTCTGTGAAGCTCTGCTCAAACGTCACCGTCTCAATGAGGCCTGAGGACCCTACTTCCAACCCTGCTCCTGCACACCCTCCCCTACACACCCTAGCACCTTCTCCCTCCTCTATGTGCCCAGTTTCCCAAAGCACCTTTCACTTTCTGTCATGTACCGAATTTACTTCCTTAGCTTGATGTTTGATATCTTTCTCCTATAATAGGATCCCAGCAAGGGCTGGGAGCTTCAATGGTTTCCTTCATTCATGGGGGTCCTTAACCCAGACTCCCTGAACTCTCTGGAGGCTGTGAACTCCTTGCAGGACTGCTAACTTGAAGAACATGAATAGACATACAAGAGTTTGTAGATAACATCTATAACTTTCTATTGCTCTTCCAAGAATTACTTGGCTCCAAAGGTTTAAAAATCACAAGTCTGAGTCATTGTTGATGTTAGCTGTTAGCAAGTAAGCCCCTGGCTTAGGGCAGCCCCTGGACAAGGGAAAGGAACCCCATGATCGGTTGCAGCTAAGGCTGTGGAGATCCATGGGGGTGGGGGGCCATGGGCTGATTTTCAGAAGTAAGTAGATCTCCGGCCTTTCTTCTGAACCTGTCTTATTCAGGACATTGTGCTGAGCCCTGCTCACCGTAGCAAAACCTAAGCCTCCTCTGACCCACAGGTTATGGCCATGCAGAAGGTGCTGACAAAATTAAAGGACTTATTCACTCGCACACTTGTTTGTTTTTTTTTCCTCAAGGAACATGTGGCTCCCAGACTCAGACTGGTGTCCTCAAGCCAGCTTTGTTAGAATGACAGGGTGCATTTTAAAAACCCAGCTTATGGTCTTAAAGGCTTTTCTTAAAACAAGCAGCCAGTTAAGTGAGTGTCAGCCAAGTCCACACAGAAGAAGCATATCAACTAGAGTGATGAGAGATTTATTAACAATACAATCCAAGATCAGAGGGGGAGACTGTACCAGAGTGTAAATTCTGAGCCCCTGGTTTGCAGAAGGCTATGGATGACAGGGACAGCCCTAACCCATTTACAGAGCTCCCACACGGGCTAAGTCTCCATTGACTTCCCGTGATCACTTGGCCAAGGATATGAACAGTCTTGTCCCAGAGAGAGTGCATTGGAATGTGGGCTAGCTACTGCAGATATAGTTGGGCTAAAATTTAACATCTTGCCATGTGCTTTTTCCTTTTAACGCATTTTCAACTGTTTTACATTCTGCTATCTTTTAGATTGATGCTTTTCTGTTTTAGCCTGTTGTAGTTGCTGGGTTTTGTTGTTCTTTCTTCTTCTTTTTTTTTCTTGAATGAGTTTCTTTCTGTGAAACTCAGGTCAATCTAGAGAGAGCAACTAGATTAATAGTTTCTTAGGGTCATGAAAGGGAAGATGGGGAGAAAACAGGGAGCTAATAATAATGGATATAAGAATGAAGAAAATGTTGTAAAATGGATCGGGGTGATGAATGCACACTTCTCTTGAAAATATTTAAATATTATATTGTATGATATGTCAATTACATATCAATAAAACCGTTTTCAAAAAACAACAAAAACCCAGATTCTTACGAAATTGCCTCAGAGAGGCTGCGTCAGGAGGTTCCGGGGAGCCCCGGGAGTCTGTCACCTCTTCCCCACTCACAATCCAGCAGGGTCTGGGGTGCCGCAGATGTGAAACTGCTGGGTGCAACTTTGCCCAGAGGCAGCCTGGCAGTGGCTGCAGTGACCTCACTGTCCCAGTGCTCATGCCTGCTCAGCTGGGACCTTGCCGTAAACTGTCAGGGTGGGCTGAGTGAAGATGGCCATCTCCCATTCCAGAGGAAAATACGGAGGCCCCGGGGGCTGAGCGGGGGGCCGGCTGGCCGGCAAGAAGGGGGGACCGACCGTGGCAACTCCCACCCCACCCTTAACGGCCACACTATCTTTGGGTGTGGGTTAGGACTACAGCGTGGACCTCTGGACTTGAAGTTGCTTCCCTGCACGGACTTGATAAACCCAAGTTCCAAGAAGTCCCGAGCAGGCGCATATCGACAAAAAAGAGCGCCGATGGCAAGAACGGAACGCGTGCCCCTGCCCACACTGCTGCCACCCAGCTCGAAAATAAAAGGCGAGCTTTCACACAACATGGTCATCTTGCACACACCACATTATGGGACCATATGAATATGACAGCCATACCTGCCAGCGTGTACTTTGTTTGTTTGTTTGTTTGTTCTGTTTTCTTTCTTCTCTTTCTGCACTCAGCAAAATCACACAGTCTGCGCTGACCCAGGGCGCTTTCAAGACGGAAATAGTCGTTTTAACTTGCTGAGTGAGCTCTCACAGCTGATGATGAAAGGGC
This sequence comes from Tenrec ecaudatus, assembly GCF_050624435.1. NCBI lineage: Eukaryota > Metazoa > Chordata > Mammalia > Afrosoricida > Tenrecidae > Tenrec > Tenrec ecaudatus. Next base: position 65,223,530 of record NC_134530.1, on the reverse strand, counting down.
CACAGTTAAGAAATGGCTCCAGCATGTCCTTCAAGTAGCGCTCAGGCCCGTGCCTTGGGTGCCCCTCTTAGTTAGGAGCCTCGGGTCCCAAAGGCACCACTGGGGGGAGGAGAGTCGTTCAGGAGGGGTTCTTTGGACCCTGGGGAGAGCCCCCAGCTGCTTTAAGGAACCACCGTGAGTTCACCCTCTAAAGGTGACTGACTAGGCCTCGTCCCCAGAAAACCACATTTCCCTTCCAAGCCTTAGTCTCCTTATCTGCAAATGGGAGTGACCCCACCCCCAGGCTCTGCTCCCCAGTACAATAGCTGTCAAAGGTAAACCATAAAGTCAGCAGTTCAAAACTACCACTGCTCCCATGAAGAGTGGCAGTCTTGGAAACCCACAGGGGGAGTTCTACCCTGTCCTATGAGGCCGCTATGAGACAGAACTGACTCGGTGTAATGAATCTAGTCTTTTTTTGTGTTTATGTGTTGTGGAAGAATCAGAGAAGCTGGATTATATGAAGAAGAATGCAGCATCGGGATTGGAGGAAGGCTTATTAACAACCTACTTATATACAACCAGTGAGCCCTGGTGGTGTAGTGGTTAAGAGTTGGGCTGAGATCTTGCACGGTCAGCAGTTTGAAACCACCAGCAGCTCCGCAGGAGAAAGACTGGTGTCCTAGTCCCATAAACAGTAACAGTCTTAGAAACCCACAGGAAGTCACTATAAGTCAACATTGACTCAATGGAAGCGAGCAAGAGTTTTATATATAACTTGAAATGAGGAGCACTTGAAGCCCCTGCCGGTGAAGATCAAGGATTGCAGCCTTCAGGATAGACTACAACTCAATGTAAGAAAAACAAAATCCACACAGCTGGACCAATAGGTAACATCATGATAAATGGAGGGAAAAAATTGAAGTTGTCAAGGATTTTATCTTGCTTAGATCCACACTGAATGCTCGTGGAAACAGCAGGCAAGGAATCTCTTTCAATCCAACTCACTAGTATCAAGTCAATTTCTACTCAGAGACCCTATAGAACAGGGTAGAACTGCCCTTATGATTTTCTGAGATCGAAACTCTTTATAGGATTCAAAAGCCCTATCTTTCTCCTTCTCAGCAACTGATGGCTTTGAACTGCTGACCTTGAGGACTGCATCCCAACTCGGAACGACTATGCCACCCAGGGTCCTCAAGACCTCTTTAAAGTGTTGAACAACAAGGAGGTTATTTTGAGGACTAAGGTGCGCCTGACCCAAGCCATGGTATTTTCAATTGCCTCATATGCACATGAAAGTTGGACGTTGAATAAGGAAGACTGGAGAAGAATCAATGCATTTGAACTATGGTGCTGGAGAAGAATATTGAAAGTACCATGAACTGCTAAAAGAATAAACAGATCTGTCTTGGACGAAGTACAGCCAGAATAATCCTTAGAGGCAGGATGGGGAGACTGTCTCACATTCTTGGGCATATTACAGGAGAGACCAGCCCTGGAGAGGGACCTCATGCTTGATAAAATGGAGGGGAGGCAAAAAAGAAGAAAGCCCTAGATCAGACGGACTGACACGTGGCTGCAACCACGGGCTCAAACACTAGAACAATGATGACAGCACAGGACTGCCCAGTGTTGTCATTCTATTGTACATCAGGTCTAGGAGTCGGACCTGATTCCACATACACTAACAACAACAGCAAGTGTCATGAGGCCGTCATGGTGTAGTAGGTTCTGTGTTGGGTTGCTAACCATGAGGTCAGTAGTTCAAATCCACCAGCTGCTCCACAGGAAAAAGGCAGGGCTTTCTACTCCTGTAAAGAGTGGCAGCCTCAGAAGCCCATAGGGGCAGTTCTACTCGGCCCTCTGAGGTTGCTATGAGTGGGAATCAACTCAATGGCATGGGGGTTTAGTCATGGTAGCACAGTGGGTTAAGTGTTGGGCCACTAATCAAACTCACCAGCCACTCAGAGGGAGAAAAACATCTCAAACTCACCAGCCACTCGGAGGGAGAAAAACATCTGCTCCCTTAGAGATCTGCAATCTCAAGCCCTGTGGTGCATTTCTCCTCTGTTCTAGACAAAGTAGGCATTGGCTGGGGCCTTTGGACCACTGCTATATGCCAAGCCCTGGGCACAGTAACCCAGTGAGGTTGCTACTGCTGCTGCTACTGTGGTCCCCATTTTACAGGTGAAGAAGCCAAAGCTCTGGTGAATGAGTTGCACTTTATTCAATCATTCGTTCATTCTCCCAACTTTGATTAAAAACCAGCTCTGGGCCAGGCTCAGAGCCAAGCGTTGCAGATACTGAGAGGAACAAGCCCTTCAGGAGGGATGCTCATAAATGTCTTTAATAGCAGCGTCGACAGACAAGGTGCGGTGGGAGTCGGAGGAGGAGGGACAGACAGACCGGAGGGGATGGGGGTGGACCGCCGACCTCTCGCGGGGACCCTGCCCGCTAAGGTCCTGTGCCCTCCCCATCCCCACTCCCACGCTCCCACCCCCATGTAGAGGTGATAATTACATGACCCGCTTCTGCCCATGCTTCCCCGAATTCCCAAGGAAATTCCTCCCACCCATACTGATTCTGTCCCTATCTGCAAAACTAAGAGTTTATCCTGCAGCGTGGCTGGTGGGGGTGAGGGACGTAGAGTGAGTGGTGGGCCAGGTGGGAGAGACGGGTGAGGAAGGGGGGAGTCGAAAGCCTCCCATCCACCTTCTGTTCAAGCCCAGTCTCAGTCCAGCCTTGCCCACTCTCAACTCACAACCATCGAGGAGAGGCCCACTCATAGCAACCCTATGGGACCGGAGAGAACTGCCCTTGCGAGTGTCTGAAACGGTAGCTCTTTACGGGAGTAGAAAGTCTCGTCTTTCTCCCACAGAACGGCTGGTGGTTTCCAACTGCTGACCTTGTGGAGCTCAGCCCAACGCGTAGCCACTGCGACACAAGGGCTCCTTCGGGCCGCTCTCCCGAGCCCCTTTGGGCCACAGAGCTCCAGAGGGCCTGCGTGGCCAGGGCCCGAGGGGCAGCGCTCCGGCAGAGGCGGGACGGAAACCTGCGGGGGCGGAGCGCGGCCGGCCCGGGGGCGTCTTCATCCAGCCAATGCGCGCCCGGGGGCGGGGCCGCCCCGCCTCGGGTATAAGAGGGCGCCCAGGGGCGCGGCGCCCAGGTCTCCGAGCCCTCGGCCTCGCGGCGCGCGGGAGCGCTGAGCCGGTGCGTCCTGGGCTGGGCAGGGGCTCGGCTCGGGCCCGGTCCCCCCTCGCCCGGCGGGGCTGCGGGGAGGGCGCGCGGCTGCGGGGCTCGCGTCGCCCAGAAGCAGCTGGGCCCTGCCTGGACCGCCCGCGAGGACCGTCGCCCGGCGCCATGGCCGACCCTCTGATGCTGGCCGAGGGCTATCGCCTGATGTCGCGCCCGCCGCCCGCCCACGGCCCGCACGCGCCCCGGACTCTGCCACCCTACCCGGGCCCGGGCCTGGACAACGGGCTGCGGCCCCGAGGGGCTCCGCTCGGGCCGCCGCCGCCACTGCCGCCACCCGGAGCCCTGGCGTTCGGGGCCTTCGGGCCGCCGCCAGCCTTCCAGCCGTTCCCGGCTGGGCCGCCAGGCGCTGGCAGCGCGCACCTGCAGCCCGTGGCGACGCTGTACCCCGGCCGCGCGCCCGCGCCCCCCGGCGCTCCGGGGGCGCCCCTGGGCCTGCAGCCGGCGCCGGGCGCCCCGGCCCCGCCGCCGCCCACGCACTCCCTGGGCAGCATGGACGCCGAACTCATCGACGAGGAGGCGTTGAGGTTGCTGGAGCTGGAGCTCGGGCTGCACCGCGTGCGCGAACTGCCCGAGCTCTTCCTGGGCCAGAGCGAGTTCGACTGCTTCTCGGACTTGGGCTCAGCGCCGCCCGCCGGCTCAGTGAGCTGCTGAGCCAGGCCTGCCCGCGGGGAGGGAGCCTGCCCGCCCCCGGGCTCGGAACGCAGGGCCCGCGCCGCACGCACCCTCCGTGAGGGTGGAGGCAGCGGGCTGCGCACGGAGCCTGGGACCCGCTGGGACATCTGGCGTCGCGCCGGGGCCATGCAGAAGGACACTTTAGCTTCACCCGCGCCCCAGCGGTAGAATGAAGGGGACTGGACCAGCCCGCAGAGTCCCTGTGCTTGGATCCTGTGCCCTGTCTCCCCTGGGCTCCTTTTCCCCCACATCTGAGCCACTCCAGGCCACTGCCTGAGCCCCCCACTCCTCGCAGAACCACTGCCGGGATTGGGTCCCCAGAGCCATCATCCGCTGAGCCTCCCGCCCCGAGCACCGAGCCCCACTGCCGTCGCTGGGCCTCCTGCCGCGGGGAGCGGAAAGACTGCAGCCATAAGCCCCGAGGGCGCAGGATGCCCACCTGCCTCCCTCAGACCTCCAAAACCAAAATAAAACTAGGTCACTTTACAACTTTGCCTTTCTCGTTTCCTTGTGACCTCCACCCGCAAGTATATTTGGAATCTACAGTTGTGAGGCGGTTGCGGGCCCGGGTGGGATGGGGCCACAGCCCCTGGCACAGCCCAGAGAGGAAACTGGCCGTTTATTTCGAAAATAAACTGGAGTTATGCAATTGTTATGTCATAACCTGGCGGGCCGGGGCTTCCTCAGGATGGCCTGTTAACTCCAGAACTCAACTCCTGGTGGCAGGGGCCCTGACAGTGCTACCCCCTACCCCCCACTCCCACCTGCTACTTCAGGGCAAGAGGGAAGTGGGGTCAAGACACCATTCCTCAGAGGGAGATGGTCCCAGGAGGCTGTGCAGATGAACAGAAAGTGGTCAGCCTGTGTGTGTCCCCTCATCAGTGTTCCGTAAACGAGGACAAGTTTTCCTCTAGGTCCCTGTGTGGTGCAGACAGCGCTTTGCCGGCTAACCTGCAAGTCCCAGTTCTGCTCTGTAACACACCGGGTCGCCCTGAGTGGGCATGCACTGGACGGCAGCGAACAGCAGCAGTCTTATTCTACACACTGGCTCTGGGCTTTATCTCTGCGCCACGCCAGCGCATGCCCCCACGGAGTCGCAGTCCATGTGGAAGTGGGTGGGTGACGGGCCTGGAAATGCACAAATGCACTGAAGTGTTAAGAAGAGCCTGTTCCAAGGCAGAGAAGCCTGCAATTACACAAAAGCATGGGGTCTGTGGGAGGGACAAATAGCCCAGGTCTGCTGGTTGACCCCTTTGTGAGGCAGGGCCAATCTCCAGGTACAGATGAGGGAGTTTGCCCAAGCCAGGGGGCCATTTGGCCTCTGAGTACAGATCACCGTGGCTACCCCCTGCTCTTGGCAGTCACTGGGAAGAGCCCTGGGTGCTTCAGGGGGCGAGAAAGGCTGGGAGGAGGCCATGGCCTGAGCTGGGATCAGGCAGTGAAGCTGAGAGGAGAGAAGAGAGTCCAGAGAATGTGAAAGGGACCCGGGCTGAAGACTCTGTCCTCAGAGCCTGGGCGACCTCTCACATGAGGCTTGTTTGCTAACATGCCTCTCCCCCAGTTGTGAGTTGAACCAGGACACTGGGTTGGAGCCAGATCTGAAGCTGCGGGGACGGGCGTGGGGTAGTCAATAGGAGGTGTCCCACTGGAACTTCAGAGCTAGTATGGCCTCTGACGCGGCCCTCATGTTATGCACCCTCATGGGCCTGCACCAATCTGCCATCGGCTGTGGGCTGTCCCAGGAAGTGGGGAGATTGTGGGTGAGCCAGTGGCTGCATGACCTGCCAGTCGAAGATGGAGCAGCAATTTCCTGGGAAGGGGGTCTGTGTGGGGCATCCCAGTGTCCACCACAACCCCTAGGGTGCGGTGAGCACCTCTTGACACATTGTGGCTTGGGTGCCACAGTCAACTCACCCAGCCCCAACAAGCCCTTTCCAGGAGGGGAAGGGGAGGATGACCTCTTAGTGGCTGCCATGCCAAGGTGTGACGAGGTTCCCTGGACTAGCAGACATCCCCACCAGAGTGATGGGGATACTGAGGGGAAAATCAAGTCAGGAGTAGAGAAAAGGCGCGTGTACGTCTTGCAGAGGAGCAGTGCATGTCTGTTGGGAGATAAAAGGGAGGACCAATTTCCTGGGGGGGGGGGGTGAGGTGTAGACTAACAATAAGGACCTTAAGGGGGAGTATGCCTGGTACTAAGCTCCTAATAGGCCTCATTGGGCCAAATTCTGAACAGCCCCTAGGGGCCCAGGCCAGGTGCCATAAAGCACTGGGACATTGAACCCTGGATCTTTGAGGCGCACAACACCCTCCCAAAGCCATACCAGAGGGATGTGGCAACCCCAGGAGGTGAAGTCTGCTCGACCTCAACCAGACCTGTAACCCGAGGACTTCAGACTGGAGCTCCTTGGTGTGTGAAGCACAAGAGAGCTATACCAAGAGTATTGAACTGTCGGCAGGCAGACTAATATTGACTTATCCGGTGATCAGATTTTAACATTGGTAAAGCGGAACACCAGCGGGACACCATTGATAAAACTCATATCCTGGCGAAATAGCCACATGGCAGCCGAAAACTGTATATCCTACCTTGTCGTGCATTCTTTCCAAAAATCTACACTTTTTAAAAATGCCACAAGACACGGGAAAAATTGTTAAAAATTGGGACTGTCCCGCCAAAAGCAGGACATCTGGTCACCTTACATGCCTTACCTGCTGTCTTAAGATATGTATTATTCTAGCAGACCTGTGTCTGACATGGTCCGTGTATGTTTTGCCTGACCACTAACTCCCATTGTTTGTGTAAATAGCACCCAGTCAAGTAAGGATTTCTTCTATACACATCAATAATCCATGTATTGCAATTCATAGTTAGCCTACACTTACTTGTTTAATCACCCTTTCTCATTAGTGTTTTAAAATTATTACCATGGGCTAATCAATGACGCTAAAACAGAAGGTTCTTATGCTCCTGGGAGATGATCGATAAGATTCTCTACCATAAAATAGCAAGGACATCTCTAAGGTGAACCAGAAGCAGAAAAGAAACAGATTCAAGAATGGATTTGAGCTCTCACTTAATCCTAGCTCCAGTCTAAGATCCATTCGTTCTTACGTAGTTCTTACGACATGGCCCTGCTTGATACTTGCTCTCATGAAGGAAACGTAGACGATAGGGTGCTATAGCAAAGTGTGGTGAAGAAACTAGTGCCCAGCTATCAGATAGAATACCATCTGGGGTCTTAAAATCTTGTTTCCAAACAAGCAGCCATCTAAGTGAGATGTCAGCTAAGTCCACTTGGAAGAAGCATACCGACATCGTGATCCAAGGATTGTAAATTACATAATCCAAATCTGGAAGAGGGAATAGTATCAGAGCCTAAATTGTGAAATTCTGGTGGACAGCAGGCTCTGGATGACAGTGGAAGCCCAAAATGCATGTGCAGGATCGACACAGGGAATAAGCCATAATTGGGTGATGGAAATGACCTGGTTGTCAGAGAGTACTGGAGCGATGACTCTAGGCGTGTGAAATGATAAATCTGACTTGAATGCTTCAGACCTTGTCATTTGATCTCCCTTTTGATACCCCTTGTGTTTGACCTGGTTTTTTAATGTTTTCTGTGTTTCTAATTGGGGTTTGTCTCTGCTGTATTTTATTGGTGGTGGGAACCTTCTTGACTCTCTGTTACAGGTTTGTCTATGTTTTTCGGTATAAGAAAACCAAGATGTGTGAATCTATCGAGACAATAACAAGAAGAAGCGTTTCTTTGGGGTATGGCGGGGGAAGTGGGGTAAAGGGGGCGGGGGGAGCTGATATGAAGGAGTGCAAAAAGGGAGAAAATGTTTTGAAACGGGTTGTGGTAGTGATTGTGTAACACTGCTTGATATGATCGAACTATGGAATGGTGTGATGTCTGAATTAGGTTCTAATACAAATGGTTTAAAGGGGGTGGCAGAAGGAAGGGGAAATACACATGGATCAAGCCTCTGGGAATGCACTGTGAACACAGACCGAGGATGGGAACAGCCTGGCTTTCATGCAGAGTGCATTGGAAAGGGGATTATGGCAGATGCTGTTATTTGCTTTCCTTCAGACTCATTTTAAAGTTGTTATAGTTTTTGATATTTTCTGCCTTCTTTCAACTGGGGTTTTTCCTCTATTTTGTTATTGTTGTTAGCTTTTTTGTCTTTGTATGTTTTTCCAAATAGGAAGCCCAGGATGAATGAATCTATGGAGACAATAACTGGATTAAGGAGTTCTTGGAGGTTCAAAAGGGGGGTTTGCGGGTAGTGGAGAACAAATAACAAGGAGTACAAGAAAGAAGAAATGTTCTAAAATTGATTATGGTGATGATGGTACGAGTCTTCTTGATGTGGTTGAATGATTGAGTTGTGTGCTATGTGGATTACATCCCAGCAAAGCTGCTTAAAAGGACAGAATTTGACAGGAAGTTCGGCCTCAGAGGGTTGCTGGGATGAGACTGCAGGACGTGGCATCACAAGCCTGATGGCGCACTTGGCTCAGCTCTGGGCTGCTTTCCGATTGGTAAGTGAGTGGCCTTCCGCTGCCAGTACTCAGGAGCAGGCACCTGGGCAGTCCTGCAAAGATTAGCCCCAAACTGAGCCGATTCAGACTCAAAATGACCCCAAGGACAGGGAGACCACACAGGGTGTCCAAGGTTGTACTCCTTACAGCACAGACTGCTTCCCCTGAGAGGCGGCTGGTGGGTTGAAACCGCCACCCTATAGGTTAGCAGCTGAGCCACCAGGGCTCCTTGGTCCCATAAAGATGACAGCACAGGACACCATGGCGATGCTCTGCACTGTGGCCATAGAGGGTTCTGAGTCAGAACCCACTTGACAGCATGCGACACATGCTAGATAGAGTCTCAGCCACTACCAACTGCCAGCAGCATCAGCCCAGTTCTGCTAAGTATCTGGTGGCCATTTGTTGGTTAAATTAATCTTGGATAAAATAGTCTGATCATCTTTCCCCAGCCTTTTTCTGCTGGTTGCTCACTGATCCTCGTGAGTCCCTTAATCACCATTACCCAATGCCAGACAGAGGGTTCCTATTGACCCATCAAGTCAGTACTTGCCGAATGCCTACTGTGTGCAGGCTACGCAATCTGCTCAACAACACACAGTCAGCATGAGGAACGGGCAGACCCACAGGACACCATGCGGAGCCCTTGGAAAGAGGTTGTTTGTGTTGGCAGAATGAAGGGAGGGTGGACAGCAGAAAGCATCACGTCCAAGACTGCCCCCTTGAATAGGAGTCTGCCGAGCTCCCTCGGGGTGCTCTCTGGAGAGGCTCGTTCTAGAAGCATTCGCATGATGGTGCTGGCCAAGCCTATTGACAGCACCACGGACTGCCAGCGGGACAAGCAACTCTTTCTTGGAGGAAGCGCAGCCAGAACGCCTAACAGCGAGGATGGTCAGACTTCTCACATCGTTTGGGCATGTTAGCAGGACAGACCAGTCCCTAGAGGAGGGCGTGATGCTTGGTGAAGTGGAGAGGCGGTAAACAAGAGGAAAGCCCTCATGGAAATGGGTGGACGTAGTGGCTGAACCAGTGGGCTTGAGCGGAAGAACCAGTGTGAGAACTTTGCAGGCCTGGCCAGCATTTATTCCCATGGACACAGCGGCACCTAACAATAATGAGAATATTCAGAGGTGTAACTTTTGGAGGTTTACTTTGTAAAGTAGCACTGGTTTGTTACTAGGAGCCTTTATATGCACTTCAACATTTTCATAGTATAGGCTTTATGGGGAGTTGTTCGGAGGTCATGTACTCATAACCCGGGGTTACTGCCTTGTAGCCCATCAACTGAGGTTGATTCATTTTGAACTCATAGCACCCTATGTGTGCCAGAAGGCACCCTGGTGCTGCAGTGGGTGACCCGTGGGGCAGCTAACTCTAAGGTCAGCAGTTCAAGACCATCAGCTGCTTCACAAGACAAAGATGAGGCTTTCTGGTCTCAGAAAGAGTCACAGTCTTGGAAACCCGTGGGGGCAATTCTATCCTGTCCTATAGGGACACTGGGAGCTGGACTCCCCTCAATGGCAGTGAGTTTGGTTTGGAGCTTGGGAGGAGGGGTTGGGGGGCCAGTGTAGAACAGGGTTCCATTGGGTCTTCAGTGGCTGACTTTCAGAAGATCACCAGATTCTTCCTCTGACCCATCTCTGGGCAGACACAAATCTCCAACAAACACATATATCATGTGCATGACTTATGTCCACATACACATATATCCATAGTTCTTTTACATAAATAGAATTAGACTATTTGTTATGGATTGGATTGTGCCTCCCTCAAAAAGAAATGCCTTGTCAATTCTACCCTAACCTGGAAAGCTCCCATTGGGAAATGGGTTTTCTTGGCTAGACTGATGAGACAGGAGGCGGTGTACATCTTAAATCAACCTCTTTTGAAATATAAAAGAAATGAAACAAGCAAGCCAGAGAGGCTGAGTCCAGGCAGATGAGAAGCCAAGCCACGGGCAGACCACCCAGGAAAGACAACAGGCTGACAGAGAAAACCTGTCCCTAGAGCTGTTTGTTGTTAGGTGCCATGGAGTGGATTCCAGCCCATAGTGACCTCATGCACACCAGCAGGAAGCCCTGCCCTGTCCTGTGCCATCCTCAAGTTCCCACGCCTGAGCCCATTCCCTGGAGCCAGAAAAAACAAGCTCACCCCCCTCGAGTCAATGTCAACTCATAGTGGCCCTGCAGGACAGGGTAGAACTGCCTGCGTTTCTGAGATTTTAAATCTTCTTTTTTCTTCTTCTCCTTTATAGTTTTATTTAGCACAAATAAAACTCATAAATGGGCCATCTATTCATTTTCTTCACTGCACAGCCAGGCATTGGGATCGGTGACTGATGGCCAGCTGGGCTGGCTCTTTCTCCGATGGCTTGGCAATTCTGGGAGGCACCATGGTGAGCTATCTCTGCACAGTGCAGCTTATTACACCGCAGCAGCACATCCAGCTCCTTGATGTTGTGGACCAGGCACTTGTGGATGCCACAGGGCAGCTTGTTGCTCCTGTCACCAATGTGAGCCATCAAGATCTGGTCCTTGAATTCTCTCTGCACCCTGTTGTCAATGCCTCTGAGCTTGCACCAGTTGAGCTTCATCTTGGCATAACGGTCTGATTGGTGCTAGATGAACTTCTTGGTCCTGTTTTTGACAATGTTGGGCTTCACCAGGGGTCTGAGGGCATCCATGATGGTGGAAGGAGACCGCTGCCTCCTCCATAGGTAGCACCAAAGAAAAGAGGGCAACTGTAACTCTATATGGGAGTAGAAAGTCCCATCTTTCTCCCTTGAAGTGGCTGGTGGTTTCGAACTGCTGACCTTGCAGATCTCAGCAAAACTCAGAAGCACTCTCCCACCAGGGCTCCCTCCTTCCCTAGAGTGGGTGCTCTGAATCGGGCCTTCTCGTCTCCTACCGTGCGAGAAATCAGGGTCTGTTGGTGAAAGCCATCCACGTGCGGTCTTGCTAACATGATGACTGAGATACTCTTCCATAACTCCATTTTTTTCCACTTAATATATTTTGGAAATCTTCCCATATCTGTAAATACAGCTTTACCTCATTCTTTTTCATGCCTCCGTTGTAAAAAACCTATCTAACCAACTCCCTCTTGATGAACATTTCTGAGATGTTCAAGGCACATCCTTGTCTATTTGCCCGTGGGCACTATGGGAACATCTGTTTAGATGGGTTCCTAGAAGGGGAATTACTGGGTCACAAGATGTGGACAAATGAAATTGTGGCCGCTGCTGCCAAATAGCTTTCTAAGTGGCTGCTCCCATTTATCTTCCCGCCAGCACCGTGGGAACGTGCCCGCTGGCTCACACCCTGGGCTACCCTGGGGACATTAGCAACACGTTTAAGTTTACCTCTCTAAATGAAAGTCACTTCCTTCCCATTTCTTTGGTGATCAGTAAAGATATTAATTGACTCTTTGTATGTCTTATTCTATGATGTATCCATTCACACCCTCTGGCTGTGTTTCTACTGAGTCATTTGTCTTTTTCTTATTGATTTATAAAAGCTCTTTCCATATGATGAATGTGGGGTGATCATTGGACAGCTAATCCCAAGGTCAGTAGTTCACTCCCACCTCCGGCAAAGATTTACAACCTTGAAAAGCCTATAGAGGACTGCTATGAATTGGAATTGACTCGGTGGCGGTAGCTTTAGATGAGGAGAGCTAGGGAAATGCAGGTATGTCAGTACTGCGTGTACGTGTGCATCTATCCATGGGGATTCACAACGTTCGTGGGAAAGGTCTATTTATCTGTTTATACCATTTCCCCATGAGCTTCATGACGCCTCCTTGAATATGCACACCTATGTAACTCACTGTCATGAGCCCACTCATGGCAGCCCTGTAGGACAGGGTAGAACTGCCATAGAAGTTTCCAAGAGAGTAACTCTGGAGGGGAGGAGAAAGTATTTTTGTTACTGGTATTAGGTACTTTTAAGTGGATTTCAACTCTTAGCAACCTTATCCACCGCAGAGTCAAACTCTGGTTGCTGTATTGGAGTCTAGTGGAGCAATCGCCATGTCAATCCATCTCATTGAAGGTCGTCTTCTCTTTCAGTAACCCTCAAAGTCACGAAGCATGAGGTACTTCTCCAAGGATCGAGTCCTCCTGATGGTGAGTCCTGATAGCCATCCTCACTTCAGATGTGCATTCTGACTATACTTTTTCCAAAAACAGAAAGCTCGTTCTTTCTGGTAGCCCATGATGTACCAAAAGTCCATATTCTTTACCAACACCATAATTCAGTCTTCCGTGTTCATTCGCCAACCTTCACAAGCATATGCGGTATCAAAAATGCCATGGCTTGGTTCATGGTATCTTTGCTTTTAAAAAACGTCAAGCGATCTTGCAGCAGATTCATTCAGTGTAATATGTCATTTGATTTCTTGGCCGTTGCTTCAATGGACATTGGTTATAGATCCAAGTAAAATGAAATCCTTGACATCTTCAATATTTTCTCCATTTATCAGGATGTTGTTTGCTGGTCCAGTTGTGAGGCTTTTTGTTTTCTCTGTGTTGTGATAGAATCTCTACTGAAGGCTGTGGTCCTTGCTCTTTATCAATACGTGCCTCAAGCCCTCGTCAGTTGCAGCCAGTAACGTATGTCATCTCATGTTGCATGTTGTTCGTGGATCTTTTTCCTTCTGATCTTGATGCTGTGTTCCTCTTCATAGAACCCCGCCTCTTGAACTATTTTCTCAGTATGCAGATTGAAAAGGTATGGTAAAAGCCTACAGCTCTGACCCACGGCCCTTCTAGTTTTAAGCCATACAGCCTTGCCTGGTTCTGTTTGAACCAAGTCTGTGGACAGGGTTCGGATTTGCCTCTTGGTCTATGTAGAGGCTCTACATGAGCACAAATAAGTGTTCTGGAATTCTCGTGCTGGGCACTATTGTCTACACCTTTTCATGATTCACAGAATCACATGCCTTTGCACAGAGCATGAGACACTAGTAAACAGCGTTCTAGCGCTCTCTGCTTCCAACCAGATCCGCCTGATAGCAGCGATGGCATCCCTTCTCCCCGAAGCCAGCTTGAATTTCTGGAAGTTCCCTGCCAATGGACTGCTACGACCATTTTTTCAATTCCCTTCAGCAAAATTTCACTTGGTGTGTGATATTAAACATTGTTCAATAGTTTCCACTTTCTGTTGGATCTTCTTTCTGTGAAATATACATAGACATCGGTCTCTTCCAGTCGGTTGGCCAAGTCTCTCCCTTCCAAACTGCGGTCATCGATGAGTGAGCACTTCCAGTGGTGCATATGCCTGCTCAAACGCCTCAGTGGGCATCCCATCAGCCCCTGGAGTCTTGTTTTTCACAACCTTCTTCAGTACAGCTTGGACTTCTTCCTTCAGTATCATCCCCTCCCGATCCTGCGTTACCTCTTGAAATGGGTGAACGTCAACCAATTCATTGCGGTACGGCTCTGTTCTCCATGTTCATTTCATGCTTCCTATGTCACTCCATTTTCTACCCATAGGATCCTTCGATGTCACAATGCCAGGCTTGAAGGTCGTCTTCAGCTCTTTCTGTTTGGGAAGGGCTGCACCTATTCTTCCCTCTGGCTTCCTAGCTCCGGGTCTTTGCGCATCTCTTTATAATCTTTCCCTGTCTTCCAGACCACTCTTTGAAACGCAGACATGCACTTCTCTGTATACAAATGCCAAACGAGAAAGTTACTTCGAGGGAGTGACTCGTGCCATTGTGAAAGCTGCCAAGTCCTAAGTCTGTAGGTCAACTGGCAGACCGGTGACTTCTGCAGGCGATGGCCCAAGAGTACACCTTACTGGGGAAGCAGGACTGAGTGCAGTCTTTAGAGTGTAAGGTGGTTAGTCACGGGGACAAGACATATGCTCAGAAAGGTCGGCAGGGATCACAATGAGAAGATTCTTGAAGGCCAGGCTGAGAAGCTTGAACGTGATCTTGTTGGCAATTTAGGAGCCATGAAGAGCTGGGTAGAATAGAAACAAGGCTGGGTTTTTGTCGGGGGAAACTGTTCTGGGTTCTGTGAGTAGGATGGATTGGAAAGAGGCACTGCGAAGAAGTGGGAAACCATGGGAAAGCGCTGCACTGATTTCAGTAGCGATGGCGGGTGTAGGGAGAGGCGGTTAGCAAGCCCTTAAGAGAGATGTGGAACACGACATCTGACGTAAGCAGATGAATGACCCCTATTTCTTGTGTGAATGACTCCAGACTGGGATTATGTGTGACTTTGAGCGACAAAATACCAGCAGCTTAAATAAGATGAGCCAGGGAGGTGGCCCTGGCTGGTGTGTTGCCCTGCAGTGTCAACAACCAAACTCTTCACCTTTTTGCTTTGTCATTCGCTGGCTCCACCTCGAGGTCCAACTCCAGCCACCATATCAGCATTTCAACCAAAAGGAAGGACAAGAGAAGGACACTTTCTGGAAGATGACCATACCCACAAACCCCCAAGCAAGGCTCAAAGACATCATTTTTCCCCTAGGCAGCCATCTGCCTAAGTGAAAATTGGTTGTTTACAGCCTCAGAAACCCTAAAAAGGGTTACTATGGGTCAGAGTCAACTCAATGGCAGTGGGTTTGGTTTGGGGGTTGGTTGAGGAGGAGAGGAAGCTTGGTGACAGATGGTTAAGCATGTGGTTGCTAGCCAAAGGTCTGTGGTTGGGACCCATCACAGACTCTCTGGCCAACAGAGACGGAGCAATTTGCTTCCATAACGGTCAGGAAACTGTGGGTCACTGCCATGTAAAGTCAAGTGGGTCAGAATCCACCGGGAGTCACACAGCGGCAACATTCCTGAGAAGGTAAGAATGGATATTAAAGACAAACTGCAGGCTCGGGGCTGACCTATTAGTGGCTGCAAGAGGGAACAGCCAGAACTGATGAACAAGGGTCTGCCTTCAGGAATGAGGAATGGAGATGCCTGCAGGTAGGACCTAAGGGAGGGGCAGATAGAAAGTCAGAGAGGGTGTGCTGGATTCTTCGGAGAGAAGGCCAAAAGGAGAGCCAAGCGAGCCTTGGAAAGGACTGGGAGGAGGGTCAGGAGGCCCGGGAGGAAGATCACAAGCGCCAAGAGGACCAGGGCCAGGTAGATGGACCCAGGACTCCATGGTGAGGGGGCTGGGAATCAGCTTGTTTCAAGAATATTACCATGCCTGTGGTCGCTATGGGACTAGTTATGGCCAGCGGGAAGAGAAGACAGCCAGCGACAGACTGTGGGCAACACAGAGAGCAGGCGGGCAGAGAGCAGGGAGTGCAATAGTAACAGGGTGAGGAGAACCCCCGAGAAGGTTTACAGCAGCATCTAATGCTGCCCCAGAGTTATCTAATCAACGGAAGTCCTCAAAGGGGCTGGGCAACCGGCAGGCCGGAAGCTCAGAGTGACCTTTGCCAGGGTGCTTTCAGGGGAGCGGGGGGCGGCAGGAGCCAGGTCAGAAGGGAATGGAAAGGCCACCGCAATGGTGGCTGGTCTTCCCCAACCTCCGGGTTTTCAAATAATCCGTGTTTGTGCTTTTTGGTGGATTTTTCTCTGTGGCCGCTGTGCGGTGGGCTCGCACTCAGTACTGGGTATAGCAAAGGTGTCCTCACAAGCGTTGTGATGTTGGAGCCCATTGTTGCAGCCACTGTGTCGAGGGCCGTCCTCTTTTTCACTCTTAAAAAAAAAACAAAAACGAAAAACAACCTTGTCCACATAAGGGCTTGACCTGCATAGAGGCTGGTGCGATGAAGTGCAGCAGCCCCTTTTGCTCAGCAGGTGGCGGCACCACACCAAGTGACACCCTTGATCCGGCCCAACAGGAACAGCAAGAGTATTTTCAGGGACATGAAGTTCATCCTGAATCACCAAAGCCTGGGTGGTTGTCTGAACTGGGGTGGACGCCTTGAGCAGAAGACACTGAAGGAACCTGGACCCTACCCACCTCCCACCCCCCTCATCCCCTCCACCCACTCCGCCCCACCCCCCACCCCAACTGGGGCTGCGCACCTTCCAGCAAGCCCTCCCAGCCACTTTGTGCTTCCTGGTTGGCCAGATGGTGACAAACACAAACCAGCAGCGCTGACAAGGGGGTTGTGTGTGAGGTTTCTGTGGGCAGACTCAGGGTGGCGTGGAGCAGCGGGGTCTAGGGGGTCAGAAGCAGAGGGAAGGGGTGCCTGCCTTCTTTCTAAGAGAGGCGTTGGGAGTGAGCAGAGCTGGGTCCCATGGTTGCAGATGAAGGAAGGGAGGTCGGAGGAGTCATTACTTTCCCGGCCACGCGACTCACTCGGGCAGAGCAGTCACCAAGATCAAATGTGAAAATGAAGTTGATGTCTGATATTGTGGGAGCGGGGAGCAGGAGAGTTAGCATCCTGGGAGAAATCGGGATGTTGTGGGACTTCTTCCCCATTAAATAACGCTGCTCCCCCCTCCAAAAACAAACAAACAAACCCAGCCCTTTGCTGTTGAGCCCATTCTGCCCTGTAGTAACGTATAAGCGTTATACGTTCTACAGCAGTTAAACCACCCCACGGGAGCAGCCTGCCTCGTCTTTTTCCCAGGGAGCACGGGTGGGTTCAAACCGCCGGCCTTTTAGTTAGTAGTGCTTGCCCATGATTGATGTGTGGGGTCTCAGCTCTCAGAACTTCGGGGGTGGGTGGGGAGGTGGGGGGGGTGGTCTTCATTGGCCTCTGTTTAACACCAGCATCAAAGAGCAACTTGGTCCTTCTCCCAGAGGGCAGGCTGAACAGCCAAGAACAAGCCTGAGGGTCCAGATGCTTGGGCTCTGCCCAGGCTTGCTGGACCTCCCCGACCCTGAGGGCCTTGGCAACTCTTTCTGTGAAAGTTGTTGCTTCTTCTCCAGCCTCCCTGAGAAATCCCTGGCTGTCTTAAAGGGGTAAGCACCCAGCTACAAGCTGGTCCAAATCCACTTGGAAGTACCTTGGAAGAAAGGACTGGTATGAGCTACTTCTGACAGTGTGCTGCCTTGCAGACCTCTTTTTTTTTCTTTTTTTACATTTTATTAGGGACTCACACAACTCTTATCACAATCCATACATATACATACATCAATTGTATAAAGCACATCCATACATTCCCTGCCCCAATCATTCTCCACTTAAGCCCTTTGCATCAGGTCCTCTTTTTTTTTCCCCTCCCTCCCCTCTCCCCGCTCCCTCATGTGCCCTTGGTAATTTATACATCGTTATTTTGTCATATCTTGCCCTATCCGGAGTCTCCCTTCCCCCCCTTCTCTGCTGTCCCTCTCCCAGGGAAGAGGTCACATGTGGATCCTTGTAATCAGTTCCCCCTTTCCAACCCACTCACCCTCCACTCTCCCAACATCGCCCCTCACACCCTTGGTCCTGAACGTATCATCCACCCTGGATTCCCTGTACCTCCAGCCCTCATATGTACCAGTGTACAACCTCTGCCCTATCCAGCCCTGCAAGGTAGAATTCGGTTCATGGTAGTTGTGGGGAGGAAGCATCCAGGATCTGGGGGAAAGCTGTGTTCTTCATCGGTACTACCTCGCACCCTAATTAACCCATCTCCTCTCCTAAACCCCTCTATGAGGGGATCTCCATTGGCCGACACTTGGGTCTTGGGTCTCCAATCTGCACTTCCCCCTTCATTCAATATGGTGTATATATATATATATATATATATATATATATATATATATATATATATATATATATATATACACACAAACATATACATACATACACACACACATATATATACACACACACATATATATACATATACACACATATATCTATTTTTTTTTTGCATGATGCCTTATACCTGGTCCCTTTGGCACCTCGTGATCACACTGGCCGGTGTGCTTCTTCCATGTGGGCATTTTTTTGCTTCTGAGCTAGATGGCCGCTTGTTCACCTTCACGCCTTTAAGACCCCAGACACTATCTCTTTTGATAGCCGGGCACCATCAGCTTTCTTCACCACATTTGCTTATGCATCCATTTGTCTTCAGTGATCCTATCATGGAGGTGTGCAGTCAATGATATGATTTTTTGTTCTTTGATGCCTGATAACTGATTCCTTCGGGACCACTCGTCACACAGGCTGGTGTGTTCTTCCATGTGGACTTTGTTGCTTCTGAGCTAGATGGCCGCTTGTTTATCTTCAAGCCTTTAAGACCCCAGTCATTATCTCTTTTGATAGCCGGGCACCATCAGCTTTCTTCACCACATTTACTTGTTCACCCACTTTGGCTCCAGCCGTTGTGTCGGAAGAGTGAGCATCATAGAGTTCCAATTTAATAAAAGAAGGTATTCATGCATTCAGGGAGTGTTTGAGTAGAGGCCCAAGGTCCTTCAGCCACCTTAATACTTAACCTATAAATATAGACACATAGACCTTGCAGACCTCTTGCACAATTTCATGTCACCTTGATAAAAGAATGAAGGGGTGGAGTCCAGCCTGTCAATCAGGTCACAGCCTGATGATCCCTCCTTGTGGGTGTGGTCTTCTCATGAGGATTCTGGGAACTTTGTCTCTTGATTCTGCCATCAGAAGAGGCAGGCCTCTCTCTCTCTTTCTCTCTCTTTCCCACCCTCCTATACATTCCTGTTGACAAGCCACAGGGAGCCACGCTGATGGCAGCCTGAGCCCTGGAGATGCATCCACTACCACTGGATCGACATGACTTTTCATCCACTGACCTGTGATCTTCCTGCATTCGGCATCATTGTGAGTGGCTCTGTGTGTCTGAAGAGGAATTTATGGACTAGTGTTGGACTTATGGACTAATATCGGACATATGGACTAGATCTGGACTGGGCTGGTATGTTTTCTCAATCTACAATTGCTCTTTGATAGAAAGCTCTCTCTTACACCTACACAAGTGTCTCTGGATTTGCTTCTCTGGTCCACCGGACGAGCACCCCCATGGAGCTCAGTCCTGCTCTGCCACATGTGGGGTCGCCAGGAGTCAGAGTGGACTCTCAGGCTGCTTAGTTTGATTCTTGGTTTGTACCCTCCCCCGACCATCTTCTAGAAAGTTGCCTCCCTCCAGCCCCCATAACAATCCTGTGTCCCTGTTTTATTTTCTTCACAGCACTTCCCACTCTCTGAAATTATCTTGTTTTTTGTTTATTTTCTGTCTAGACCATAATCTATGGTCTACACCTCGGGAGCAGGGACCTTGTGAGTGTGAGGGAAGCTATGACCTTGGCCCCAAGGCAGTGCTTGGCACATCATTGCGAAGAACAAACAAGGGACCCAGCAGAAGCAGGGCAGAGGGTGCAGCCCCTTACTCTTCAGAGGCAAGTCCCACAGGCCTGTGAACTTGGGCCCTGCCACCAACCTTTCCCTCCCCGAGACTCTGGGCCTGACTCAAGGGGCTTTCAGAGTGGCTGTCCTGCCCCCCAAAGTCCAACCCTGTTTCTTGGTTCCAGGCTGGCTCTGTACCACCAAGCCAAGGTCTTTACTGGCGCCTTGTGGCAGTAGGGACACATAACAGAGACTAGAAGATTCCCCAGATAGGAAACGAACAATCCCTGCTTCCCTCAGCCCCACCCAACTAAACGGAATCTGCTGCTGTTGAGTGGGTGCCGACTCATGATCACCCTTTTAGTGTCTCAGAGTAGCTCTGTGCTCTATCATTTCCTGGATGATGTTGAGAAAGTAGGTTACCAGACCTTTCTTCCTAGGCAACTCTCGGTGGTCTCTAACTACCAACCTTTCGATTAGCAGCTGAGAACGTTAACCTTTGCACCAACCCCTGTGCTGAGGTGGATGACTACCACAAGCAAGAAGCACGTGTATTTCTTGTGCCCCAGGTGCGGAAATGATGCCTGGGGCGTGGGGGGCATGAGAAAGGGGTCATGGTCCGGGAAAGAAGCTGCAGGCGAGTGAGCGGTCAGGGCAGATCCCACACGCGTTCTGAGCAGGCAGGGCAGCGGGCGGCTTCGGCATCAGAATTTTCCTGCCAAGGTATCTATTTCCCAGCAACCTCAGAGTAAATCTGTGAGATCTACTCCGTCTCTTCCTGGAGACCTTCCATGTCTTCCACCCATCTGGGAGGCCGTGTGAACCAAAGAAAGAAAGAAGATGAGGAGGCGTCTGGTGCCCAGAGAAGCCATTACAGCCAAAGCCAGAGAGATTTGAGGAGGACTTCGAGAATGTTCTACTTTGTGAGATGCGCTTCCTTCCCTCTAGTAACACCCACCTCACTGGCTGTGCTAGTCAGAGTGTGCTGTGAGCGTGCTGTGAAACGAATCCCACATCTCGGGGGGACACGAAACCCTAAACTACGGCAGCCTCACGATCATTTGGTCATCTGCAGCTCAGCCGATGCTGGCTGGACTCTCAACTTAGAATCTGGTTTCAGTCTGTGTGCCAGACCCAGGATGAAGAAATGACCGCTCCCTGGGGCTTCTCAAGATACAGGAAGTAGCGCGGGTCTGGCTGAACCTGCCATGCCTCTCGGGCCTTAGCTTGAAACCAATACACTGTCCCCTAAGTCATTGACCGAACTAAAGCCCACGGATGACGTCCATGGGATGGTGGAGGGATGTGTCCCCGTTCACAGCTACATGCTCATCCCCTAGCTGACGGCCCCTGCTGCTGCCTCTCAGCTGTGCACTTCATTGGGAGCTGGGCTGGCCCCTCCCGGGGGGTATCCCACAGCAAGTGAGAGCAGTTAGTGTGAGGAAGCAGGGGCCTGCTCTCGTCCTTCTATTTGGGACAAGTCTGAGCTGCAGAGATCAGCGGCCACCTCCATTGAAATCTCATGACGATCAATTTCTCCCTCTGCCCAATCCTGCCTGCCTCCCGGACGGATGCATCCCCTGCGAGCACTCCCCACCAACCTCCCGCACATCATTGTCCCTCTCGGGATTTGTTTCCAGGGACCCACTGTAAGGCAGGCAGGGAAGTAGATTCCACCCAAAGGTGGCCGAGGCAAGGGGGGGAGCGGAGGAAGGATGGCTTGGGGACAAACGTGCAGTTTGCTTCAATCATTAAATAAAGAATGGCTCCTGCCGCTGGATCAGATTTCTTCGGAAGGCAACAAGGTGCTGGGCACATTCTCAGTGGGGACACAGGTGGGGCTGGGGGGTCACCGTTGGGTGGCTCTCCCTTGGGGTTATATTGATTTTACATATTGAAGTTCCAAACAGGTTATATTGTCGTAAAGGTTTGGGGGCGCTCTTTTTCGGTCCCAGAACCTTTGCGACAATATAACCCCATGATGTGCAGAGATGCACCCAGCTCGAGCCAGTGGCCTCTGGGGCCGCATGCTGTCGGGTCAGTCCCCCAGAATCCTGTGGCACTGAAGGGGCAGGTCGAGAGGAAGGCCCATCCAAGGTCAAGCTGGTTGCTGCGGAGTTGATTCTGACATGCGGTGGCTCCATAGGACAGAGTCGAACTGCCTCATCGGTCTTTCAAGGCTGTAATTTTTCCATAAGAAGATTGGCACACCTTTCTCCCGAGGAGCAGTGGCGGGTTAGAAACTCTGACCTTTTCCTTCACAGGTGGATGCTTTAAACATTGTGCTCCCGCGGACTCCTTGGAAGAGGGAGAAACTCCAAAACCAAATTCCCTGCCATCCAGTCGATTTCAGCTCATAGCGCCCCTATAGGACAGAATGAGACCATGCCTGTGGGTTTCCCTGACTAACTCCTACGGGAGTAGAAAGCCTCATCATTCCTCAGAGAGCAGCTGGTGGTTTCGAACTGCTGACCTTGCGGTTAGCAGTCCAACATGTAATCAAGTACTTCTCAATTCCTCAGAGGGAAACTGAACATGTCTCTTTAAGCACTAGACTTGAGAAATACCAGGCAGTATTCTCTTTGATCTGCAAGTGTCTAAAACATTACGACCTGTTCAGAACACTCCACCTCCAAGTGAGCTGAGCCCGGCAGCACCATCGACCGGGGCTGCTGTCTCGCAGCCTCTCGGCCTCCGTCTCCAGAGCCCTCACAACTTCCCTGTGGGAATGCAGCCCTGAAAGTGGGATGTGAGGAAGTCAGTCGAGGAGCCACTGGAGGATGAGAGGCCACACGAGACAGAGACAAGCCACTCTGCAGAGGGAGGCCAGCCAGGAAGCTGGCAGGTGACGCAAAGCCCCAGCGTTGTGAGTAGAGTCCCCTTAGACACCCCCCCCTCGTGCCCCAGGGTCCCAGGCCAGACCCCAGTGCGTGCAGCCATGTTAGTGGTCCCAGGTGAGACCGGCAGGACCGCGCTGATGGCTGAGCCACAGAAGCGTCAGCAAATAAAATAGTGGCGGTTTTATGTTATTAAGTTTGGGGGTGCTTGGTTACATCACCAAGATAAATGAGACACCAAGCAAAGATAGCATCTACTTGCAAAGCCATGTTTGATGACAGTTTGGAGACTCCCAGAGCCACCTGCAAAGCCTCTTTTGCTGATCGAGGCAAACGGAGAAGCTAAATCATGGCTTGTGTATTGGTTAATTGTGCATCTATCTCCCTGAGGAGCTGGATGACCCCAGGGCCAGAAGGAATCTCGTGAGTCTGCACATCCTGGGTGGTGTGCTGAGCCAGGGTCTGGCATACAGCAGGTGCTCCATTAACATTTATACAATTAGGGAGTCCCCGTGGGACTTGCCCAGATTACCAACAATCCCCTGCTTGGAGAACTGCAGGAGGCTCTTAACTGGTCTCTCTAATTCCACACTTGCTCCCTCAAGCCCATTTTTCATTCTAGGAAGAAGATCCTACATTCTGAAATGTAATTTCATTGCATTACATTCTGAACTGTACATCTGTCCTGGTTGGTCTGCTGGTTGAAATCTTTCATTGGCTCCCTGCTGCCCTCTCAGAGAGGATCTGTCTTTGGGGGATGATTTAAGAAAGTTTGCCCTCTTGGCCCTCTAAGGCTGAAGTCTTCTCTTCGGAACGCTCTCCTTTGCTCTCCAGGCCCAGGCAACGCATATCCTTTCGTTCCTTCCCTTCGTGTCCAACACTGTGGTCCCTCCAGACGTTTACACGCACCATGCCTGCCAGCGGGACTGTCCATTGCCCTTCCTCTCGCCACTGTGCCGGATACACCCTACTCTCTTTCAGTACGTTCCAGGGTCCACTGTACTTAGATGAGGAAATGGAGAGAAGTGTGGATTTACACTTAATTCAGGACAGTGCCTAAAGGCTCGGCTGGATGATCAAGGACCCAAAAAGCAGAGATTTGGTGGTGAGGGGACAGTGGAGAGGTGACAAAGAAGACCTGGTGAGTATTGGGGTGGACTTTCAGAAATGGGCACAAAGTGTGAACATCTTTCTGTCCCACGTCAAAGTTTCCGAAAGGTCTTCCATTACAAAGGAGATTCTCGATAAGGCATATTCTAGGGATGTCAATCAATCCCTCTCCCACCCATCCAATGCCTAAGTCTATAGGCTCATGTACAAAGTGGGCAGGGTGGCAAGAACAGAGACTGTGGACAGGTCCTGTTGGGTTCATCCAATCACCTGGTGCCAGGTTGATACCAGTGGGCCTGCATGGAGTGGGCAGCGATTTATAGTCAGGGTAGAGCGCTCGTGTTCAAAGGTGGGTAGTAAGAGTAGCTTCTCTCACCATTATGCAAATAGCCCATTGCATCCATTTCCTGTCACTGCTCTAACAAGTTACTACAAACTTGGTGACTTAAAAAGAACACTTTCATTAAGTAGCAGGTCTGGAGGCTGGACGTTCAACATCGGCTTTATTGGCCCCAGTTAGCAGGTTGAGCTCCTCTAAAGGCTCTAGGGGAGATCTCATTCCTTACCTCTTCTAGCTCCGGCGACTGCCAGCATCCCTTAGCTTGTGGCTGCAGCACTCCAAGCTCCGTCTTCATCTTCCTGTCACAGTCTTTCTTCAGTATGAGTTGTCTCCTGCCTCACTCTTATATGGACCCTGTGATTGGCTATAGGGCCCACCAGATAATCTAAGACAGTGATTCTCAACCTTCCTAATGCCCAGACCCTTTAATACAGCTCCTCATGTTGTGGTGACCCCCAATCATAAAATGATTTTCGTTGCTACTTCATCACTGTAATTTTGCTGCTGTTATGAATGATAATGTAAATATCTGATATGCAGGATGTATTTTCATTGTTACAAATTGAACATAATTAATGCATAGTGATTAATTACAAAACAATATGTAATTATGTATTGTGAAATATTTATTTCTAATGATTAATCAATGAAATTTTGTCTTAAAACATGGTGTAGCATGGGTAACAGTCTTCATGCCAGGTACTCATATGTGGGCATATCTGCAAGTTGGGGGCCCCAGCCTGGAGACGGATAGAGGAGTTGTGTCTCGGTGCCTAAGACTGATGGTCATAGGCGACCCCTGTGAAAGAGTCATTTGATCCCCAAAGGGTTTGCAATCCTCAGGTTGAGAACCATAGATCTAGGAGAATCTCCCCATGCTAAGACTTTACATCTGTAAAGACCTTTTCCTCCTTACAAGGTTCCATGTACAGGCTCCACTGAACAGGACCTGACATCTTTAAACAAAACTAAACTCACTGTCGTGGAGTTGGTGACAACTCATGGAGACCCAAAGGGCAGGGTAGCCCTGCCCCGTGGGGTTCTGAGACTGTAAGCCTTTAGGGAAGTGGAAAGCCGCATCGGTCTCCCATGAGAGGGGCAGCTGGGTTCAACTTGCAGACCCCATGGTTAGCAGCCCGGCTCGGAACCACTGCGCCTCCGGGGCTCCTTGGCGTGGCCATTAGTCAGCCCACTCTATACCTCTCACAGGGATTTGCTTCCTGTCCCTGTGACTTCACTTCGGGCTCTGCTGGCTTGCAGATCTCAGTTCCCAAGGGAGGATGAGGGCGTAGCGTTTTCATTGAATTGGAAATCAGACTTCCCCTTGGCCATTTGGGAACCTCCTGCCGCTACCAATGCTCTGCTTCCAGGCATAAGTTCTGTGGCTAATTGCTCAGCAGTGGACAGCCGAATCCTTCCTCTTCTGTCCTTAGTCAGGAAGCTCTGCTGAAATCTGATCATTGGGGGGAGGGGGGGCGGGGCTGCTGGCTTTTTAAATACCAGTGACATAGCTTAAGGCATCGCAGAAAGACCCCTGAAAGATGGGAGGTCACAGTGGCTGCAACAAGGGGCTCCAGCAGAACACTTGTGGGGATAGGGCAGGACCCCGGGCGGCGCTTTGTCCTATTGTCTGCGGGTCACTTGGGGCCAGAGCCAACTGGTTCAGCCACTGAACCAAGAGACAGAGAAAGAGTTCGTGTACCGGTTGCAAGACTGAGCCTGTTACTGACGGGAAATTGGACTGCTCCTACCGAGGACAGGGAAGAGTCCTGGACCGCGAGCAATTCTCTGGGGTTCCTTTTAGTACTTCCATGTACAATATAAACGCTCATAAAAAGCTATGTATTATGCATATTTTAGTGAGCAGCTCCTCAAACCATGAAGGGCCACTGGGGATTCAGACCCTTTAAGAATGATCATTTGAGTCCCCCCACCCCCATGTAAAGACCCCTAACTTGAGTCCGAGATGAGGCCAGGGGGAGCACGGAGGGCAGGGAAATGGGAGGTTATATGCATCCCTGGGAGAGAGGGCTCGGTAACCAGCAGGGGCTCTGTTGCAGCCACGTGTCTTTTCCTTCCTTGCACAGTGTGTGTGTGTGTGTGTGTGTGTGTGTGTGTGTGTTACACATGAAGGGAACTCATTCTCCCTCCTCCTCCCTGATTGGTGTGTCGTTGTCATCTCAGTTCAGTGTTTTCTTGCGGGGGGTTGTCCCTGGCTTCGAGGAGCAATGAACAGCGCCCAGCGGCCCATTGAGACGACCAACTCTTTTTTTTTTCTCTTTTCTTTTTTTACATTTTATTAGGGACTCATACAACTCTTATCACAATCCATACATATACATACATCAATTGTATAAAGCACATCCATACATTCCCTGCCCCAATCATTCTCAAGGCATTTGCTCTCCACTTAAGCCCTTTGCATCAGGTCCTCTTTTTTCCCCCCTCCCTCCCCGCTCTCCCCTCCTTCATGTGCCCTTTGTAATTTGTACATCGTTATTTTGTCATATCTTGCTCTATCCGGAGTCTCCCTCCCCCCTCTTCTCTGTCGTCCCTCTCCCAGGGAGGAGGTCACATGTGGATCCCTGTAATCAGTTCCCGCTTTCCAACCCACTCGCCCTCCACTCTCCCAGCATCGCCCCTCACACCCTTGGTCCTCAAGGTATAATCCACCCTGGATTCCCTGTGCCTCCAGCCCTCATATGTACCAGTGTACAGCCTCTGCCCTAGCCAGCCCTGCAAGGTAGAATTCGGATCATGGTAGTTGTGGGGAGGAAGCATCCAGGATCTGGGGGAAAGCTGTGCTCTTCGTCGGTACTACCTTGCACCCTGACTGACCCATCTCCTCTCCTAAGCCCCTCTATGAGGGGATCTCCAGTGGCCGACTCTTGGGCCTTGGGGAGACGACCAACTCTTAGAGCCATCTGTTGGAACTGACAGACTCCGGATTTCCTTTGGGGGAGAGAGTGAGAAGGTCTTTATTTGTATGATGCGCTGTTGTTGTTGTTAGCTGCTGCTGAACTGATTCCCGACTCCTACTGACACCAAAGGACAGAGGTGAACTGCCCCATAGAACTGTGATCTCTACAGGAGCAGGTCACGGCCTCCTCCCACAGACTGACTGGGGGAGGGGGCTTCGAACCACCAGCTTTTCAGTCAGTTACTTAGTCCTTCCTTAGCTGGTGTGATGGCATCTTAGCCAGCGGAAGACACTGCTGTTAGATAGCGGTCTGATTGCTGTGGGGGGATGCTGAGCACACAAAGGGGGATCTTTGTTCCAAATCAACCTCTTTATACTCTGCTCTGTGGAATGTGTGTCTGGGACTCTGAAAGCCCTATGATTCCCTTGCTACCTGATTTCTCGTGATCCTACCTGGGGGACCTTAGGAGCCCAGTGGAGGAGTGCGTGCGTGTTGGGCTGCTAACTGCCAGGTCAGAGTTCAAAATTGCCAGGTGCTTCCCAGGAAAAAGAATCCAGTAAAGATCACAGTCTCAGAAACTCCCAGGAGCAGTTCTACCCTGTCCTGTAGGGTCGCTATGAGTTGGAATTAACTCCATAGCAGAGAGTTTGGTTTGGAAGGGGGCATTGGAATCTCTCTCTGCTTGGTACAAATGGTTATTGTACTCAACTGCTAATGGGAAGATTAGTGGTTTGAGTCTAGTCCAAGGTGCCTTACAAGAAAGGCCTGGTGATCTACTGCCCAAAGCTCAGCCATTGAAAACCCTACAGAGCAGTTTTACTCTGGCACGTGGGGCTCCCCTCCAGCTTTTGAGTTCTGATAACTCCATCCTCTTCCTTTTATTCCCACAATGCTAGGTATAATCATGCTTCTAGCCGTTGTTTTCTCTAGATTAGCAGCCTCAGTGGTACCTCTCGGCTCTCCCAGTCATTCTGCAGCTGTGTAACTCATCCCCTGTAGTCAAGTCAGTGGGTTGAAAAACCTCGTGTAGTTTCTGTTGTCTTGGCTTGAATAACATAAACTATTAGGAAAGTGGTATTCACTCTTCACTGGGATGCTAAACCAAGAAAAGGTAAATTTGGAAGCACGAGGGGTCATAATAAGGGATCAGCCTGCTTGAGAGGAAGGTTCAGATAGGAAACAGGCAGCTGCGTGCTTAAGCGCCTAGATCTAACTGGGCATGAAGCCAAATCCATCTCCAGGACTGCTTTGTCATCTGGGCCAACGGGTTTAATTTTTGCTTAAGCTATGTCATAGCTCAGACTGTGTCTCCCAAAAATGATGTGTTGTACATCCCAACTCGATGCCTATGAACTCAATCCAATTTAGGAATGAGTTGACTTTGTTACACTAATGAAGCAGTATGATAGTTGGGTTTTGCATCAACTTGGCTGGGCCAAGATTGTCAGTAATTTGGCAATAGTCCCCCACAATGTGATCAAGCACAATGTAATCCACTCCATCATAGGCTCTAGCATAATGTGATTGAGCCTGTGAGCATCCCGAAGTTGTGGTGGAGGACAGCCTCCTTGATTAGATCACAGCCTTGATGCAATTGGAAATAAGACTCCTGGGGGCATGGCCTGCTCCTCTTTCAGCAGACTCCGTGGGAAAACTTGCACTTCTGCTGGGTCTGGATCCTGCGTGTCGTTTGTAGACCTGTTGCCATATAGCCTGCCAGTCCTTGGAGCCATCAGCAGATTGTTGACTCTAGATTCATTTGACGCTGCATCTACCAACCTATGATATTCCTGCTTCATCTTCCTGCTTCCTGGTTTGTCAACCCCCACCCCATGGCTCCAGGACTGAGGAAAGAAGCCTCCACCGTCCCATCTGACTTGAACTAGGCTGGGCTTACTGGCTTCCTAAACTGTGTGAACCATTTCTTGATGTAACTCTCATTCTACATACATATAAGGATACCTAGAAGCTCACTGGTTTGCTTCTCCAGAGAACGCAGCCTCACACAGGTAGGACTAGTGTAGGGCATGTCTTGCGCCCACCTCTTTTTAGTCAATAAAGGGATAAAATAAGCAATTAAGCAGAGGATAAATACGATAAAATAGGTGTCACGATACATGGAGATTTCCAAGGAACTAGGAAGCAGAAGCTGAAGAGACAAGGAGGACCTTCGTCCAGAACCAACCGAAAGAGAAAGGTGTTCTCCCTAGAGCAGGAGCTCTGAATTCTGATTCCCAGCCTCTTGAACTTAAGAAAAGGAGGCCTGGTGGCACTGTGGAATAAATGTTGGACTGCTAACCTCAGGGTCGATGGTTCAAGCCCATCAGCAGCTCTAGGGGAGAAAGTTGAGGCTACCTGAGCCTATAAACATTTAGAGCCTCAGAAGCCCAATATAGGGTCACTATGAGTCAGAATTGACTCAATGGCAGTGGCCAAACTGGAGAAAATAAATTTGTTTATTAAAGCCATCCACTTGTGGTATTTCTGTGTTAGCACTAGATAAAGTGCACCCAAAAAAGAAGGAAAAAATCCCACACCCATTGTCATCAAGGGTTTCCAAGCCTGCAATCATTACGGAAGTGAAGTGTCACATCTTTTGCCGGGTGAGCAGTTAGTGGATTGGAATCACTGAGTGCTTAACCACTGTGTCACTGGATGACTAAGACAAATTTTGGTACTAGAAGAGTGGGGTGCTGTGGGAAACAGAAATATTTCTCCCAAAGTGTCTCCCCCAAATCTATGCCAAACCCAAGATGCTGCTTGCTACACATAGTAAATGACTGTACACTAAGAGGTCAACGAAAGTAGGTCAGAGGTTATTCTCCTTAAGGGTATCTAGAGCAACCAGACTCTATAGTCTGACTCACCCTCAGCAGGGCCCACTCCCTTCTGATATTGTTTCCTTGAAGGAGTGCCCAAAGGCAAGCCCGGGACCACTCAAGAATGACTAAGCTTTGGCTACTATATTGAGGCTAGGGTCCACCCATCTTGCCACATATGTACCCCTATTCCCTCCCTTTACTATTGCATGTACACCCCTAGGTTGTCCCCCACCTATTGCTTGTATTGCCTATGTTACAACCCCTTCCTGTGATGTAATTGCTACCTGTAATCAGAGGGCTTGCATGCCATCAAAGATATATAAGCTTTGGTTAGAAATAAAACCTTATGAGAGCTCGCTCTTGCCCTCTCGTTCCCCATCTCCACGTGTACCACCAAGAGGAGCTGAGGTGAGCATGCTACTATGAAATGTGCCTGACTTGTTTTACTTTCTCTCTCCCATCTCTCCCTTTTCTCTATGACTTTACTACAATCTTTATACGTCTTAACCGTACAATTGTGCCTACCAAACTTGTGATTAGTTGTGGGGGGTGGCTCCCCCCACAGGGTGCTGCTTAACAGATATCTTAAATATGTAGCAGTTTGGAAATTGGGTAATGGTTAGAGGTTAGAAAAATGTTATAGTACCTAACAGTCAAAGTCTAGATTGCCTTGTAGAGTCTTTTAGTAGAATTACAAACGTCAAAGGCAATTCTGGTGAGGACTCAGAAAGAAGGAAGCAGAGTTATAGGGAAAGCCCTGTTGCCTGAGAGAATACGCGACATCAGCAACGGAATGTTGCTAGAAACGTGGGTGCTCAATGTGCTTCTGGTGAGGCTTTAAAAGAAAATGATTGGACAATGGAGGACGGGCAACACTTTTTTTCTTTTTAGGATGATAATTTTTAATGCAGTGGCAAAAAACAAAATAGGCAACCTTCTCTAAAGTATGTTCAAATGCTAAGTGGAAGGTAAACTTATGTGATGAACTTAGATCTCTAGCTGATGAGAGTTCTAAGTGATGTGTTCATGAGTGGTTTCTCCCTGTTGCTTATAGTAAAATTCAAGAGGAATGAGAAGGACTTAAAAATGAACTGTGCCAAGTGAAAACAGAACTTAAAGGTTTGGAAAAGGCCGTTGTACAAATAAAGGACATGTATCCTAGAATGCTCATCAAAGATGTGGTCACACGGTCTGCTGGTAGAGTTTAACTCTGTGATGGATGAACTGAACCAACTACCGGAGCAAGATATGCATCTGCTCAGACGGAAAGGGACAGAGAAAGGAGAAGAGCGAAAGTTGTCTTCCTCTTGGAAATCTATCCGCAGAAAACCAGTCAAAGGAGATACATTTGTTTTCCACCGAGAAAAGAAAAGGACCATTCCTGAAGCAGCTCTGAGATCAGCAGAACCATTGGAAGGAGTGTAGGAAGCAGGACCTTCTTGGTTTCACAGGTGGGGCCACAGTCTCCTGGATTTCAGAAAACAGCACCATAGTCTCCTAGGTTCCAGAGTCAGATCTCTATTCCAGAGTATGCCAGGGAGATGAGGCCACCGCCCAAAACGGAAGGGGCAGAATTGCCATGCCCAAAAAGTAAAAAATGGGGCCTGGTAGGGACAAGGTCGTAGGAGTCACCACTCAGATGGACTAGGAAAATGGGGGCTGCCCCAAACCAAGGTTGCTATCCCAGTGGGCCTAGAGTCCAGACAGCATAGCCCATACTCAGAGTACGGAGGGCAGGGCCCCCTCAGATGGTCGCAGAGAACAGAGGAGGGCTTTCTAGCCTTGAGAGCTACTATCAATTGTTTGGTGCCCATTCTTCCTTCTTTTCCTAGAACGTCTCCCCTTTGTAACGGAAATGCCTGTCTTGTGTCTATTCCATCACTGCATTCTTACCCCAGGCTTCAGAGATGGAGAGAATTTTTTGCCCAGGGTGGGATATACCTAAGGTCATCCATATTTAAATCATTCATATATCAGATTTAGATAAATCAGAAATGAGGTTTGGGACGTGGAGTTGACTTGAGACTTTTGTATGATGTTTTGGTATGATGTAGCAAGGACATTCATCTGTGCGGGGTTGCAGTCAAAGGGTGCAAAGTTTAGATTAAATTGTGGCCCCCAAAAATATATGTTGTAAAAAATGTGTGGCTATAATCCCATTTGGGAGGGTGCATCTTTGTTATGTTAATGGGGCAAGATTAGCATAAGGTGTGTCTGGAGCCAGTCTTCTGAGGCATCAGAGATTAAACTTGCAGGTAAACAGGAGAAATGGGGTTAGACAGATGGTAATAACATGAAGATTTTCAAGGAAGCAGGAAGCAGAACGACAAGGGCTTTCCTCCAGAGCCAACGGAGAGAAAAACGTTTCCCTTTCACCTGTGCTCTGAATTCAGACTTCTGGTCTCCTGAACTGTGAAAAACTAAATTGACATTTGCTACAGCTACCCGCTTGTGATACTTACGTGGGAGAAGCACTAGACAGTAAAGACCCACTCGACTGTGGCGGACGTTATCGCCCATAGTCCCAAATGCCTGCCTAATCCACATTGCTCTGGCCCCAGTCCCAGCCCAGAGCCCCGGCCCCCGCCGCCACTGAAGAGAGCCAAGTCCAAACACCTCCTACTGAAAACTTTAATGAAACCAATAAGTTAATAAGTTAACAAAGTGAGGTACTTGCATATCTGAGAACCGGGTTGGTGGAGGAACCTTGATTGTGAAAGGAGTGGGGGTGCTTCTTCCCAAGCCTCCTTTGGTGGTGGGGTCTTCCCAGTCTCCCGCCCTCTCCACAGCTCTGTCTCAGAGGAAGGGGAAAGTGGCTCTCTGTGGATAGTGCAGTGTGGCTGCGGTGAGCCAGGAGAGGCTCCATCCAGGGCATGATGGTCACATGCAGAGGGCATGTTGGGCAGAGGCTGGGCACCATGAGGCTGAGCAAGATCCAACCCCAGCCCTGGCGCTGGTGCATGCAGGTCCCCAGTCATGAGATGCAGGCAGCTTGGCCTGAGACCCTTGTCCCCTGGCACCCCGCAGTAACTCGCCATCAATCCACTACCCATCGCCCTCCTGCCACCTGCATTGGCTTTGCAGAAGAGGGAAGAAGGATATGGGTACCAGAGAGGTGCTAGGGACCTGGTGTGGTTGAGGGCTTATGCCAATATGGGGGGCGGGGGAGGCTGCCAACTGAAGTGAGACACGGGTACTGGAAGGAGGGGAGACAGTGCATGTGAGTGTCAAGTGCACAGATGGTGCCTGACGGATAGTAGCTGCTGTTTGCTTTATTATTCTCTCTGGGAGTTCGAGTGACTTGGAAGGGGTGGAACCTGGATGGAACTGGGCCTGGTAATCCCCTTGGGGAAGGGCTTGGGATCTTTCCGGTGGATGCCTAGACTGAATTGTGCTGTGGGAATGTCAAGGGTAACCCTTGGAGGCAGACAGAGGCAGCGGTTAGGGCTCCAGGACCTGTGAGGAGCAGAGGAGCTGGCCACACCCTGGGGTGAGGCCTGCAGAGACCTGAGTCCATTCTGAGCTCCCTCTCCTGGCCAGATGCCCCGATAGAGTGGGGAGCTGCCCCTGCCTGCAGGGCCAGTCCACTGGGTTCATCTGTAGCAGGCCAAGGACATTTGGGTGGCTCTGCGTTTACTTCTTCAAATATGTGTGACTGTATGAGCCTTTCTGTGTGTCTGCGTGGTGGGAGGATACAGAAACCTCGGCTGTCTCTAAAGTGTCTGGAGGGCCAGAGGGATCTGGACCCCCGGCAGAAGGAACCCCTGGGAGGTGATGCCTGCACCGGGGAAAAGACCCAAGCACTGCCCTTGCGGAAGGGCAGAGGAGAAACTGGGCCCGTGCTGGGGAGAGATGGGTGACAAGCGGGGTTGTGGCCAAGCAGCCTGAGACCAGCTACTGCTGGGGGCCGTCTCCTGAGGGGAGAGGGCAAAAAGGACCCCATGGGGGTCCCTGAAGTTGCATATTTAACACAGTTTGCATATATGGTGCCCACCTGCCATACGGCAGGGTCCTGTGTCTTGTGGGTACCTCTGGGGGCACCTGGGGCCCACCCCCAAGTGGGGCAGGGCCTTGGCGGGAGGGCTTCCCTGCTCTGTCCGAAGGGTGGGTCAGAGACCTCACCTTGCATAGCTGGAAGCTGGGTCTGGGCCCAGGGCCGCAGTGACCCGCTCCCACTCCTGGGCCAGTGCCCTTGCCAGGAGGGCCAGATCACACCTGATGGCGCGGGCAGGGCACTGGGGGACCCAGAGGCCATGGGGCAGCCGCTGCTGTGGCCCTCCCTGCGTCCTGGCATCTCCTGCTGATGTGGGGGCGGGTCGCCGGCTCCCACAGCGGGTATCTGGCGCCGCCCTCCCCCGCCCAGCCCCCACAGTTGCTCAATGCTGCGTGTGGCCTCGCTCCCCGCAAGTGATGCGAGTTCAAGTAAGAGGAGTCCTGAGGCCTCGGAGGGGGGTCCGAGCGCGAGGCCAAGGGGCTGGCCATGTGCTGTCCCGTCCCTGAGAAGCCCCTCAGTCCATGTTGGTGCTGACCGAGCGGGAGATGCTGAGCGTCTGCGCAGAGACGGAGATGTCCTCGTGGTCCACTGGGCTGTGGTAGTCGGAGGTGATGTCAGGGTCGAAGAGCGGCACTTGCACGGTGCCCAAGCTGGCCGAGGTGCCCGAGCGCAGGCAGCGCGAATAGAAGCCCAGCAACAGGTCCAGCTTGTGCTCGATGGACTGCACCTGGGGGAGAGCGGGAGGGGCGGGGCTTGCGAGTGGGGCGGGGCTTTGGCAGGGCGGGGCGGGGCGGGGCAGGAGAGCTGAGGGTGAAATGTAGGGTGGTCCAGATGGGAAAGGCGCGAGAGACCGAGAAGCGGGGTTGTGGAGTGGGCGGGACTAAATTTGGCCAAGGCTCCTTTGGTAGCTTTGCCTGCGAATAGTGCAACCTTGGGCGGGGCTTAGGTGGGCGGGCGGGTCGTTTAAGCGGGAGAGGGTGGGCTTTCCGGGAGGCGGGGCCTATCTGTGGGCAGGCTCGCAAGGTGGGAGGCGCCTGCGACCGGCTCCGGCCTGGCGAACCTGAACCCGGGCGGAGGCTCCGAGACGTGCACCCCACACTCACCTGCTTCTCCACCTTGACCACGCGCCCCATCATGCTGATTTCATCCACCGCCTCTGTATCGGAGGGCCCCTTGTCGCCCTTCTCCCGGGCCTTTCGGTCCCCAGGCCCCCGACCCACAATCTGGTCTACGCTGTAGGGACAGGGAACTATCAGAGGAAAGGCGCCAGGCACACGCCAACCCTCCCCTCCCCGAAGGAGTCTGCAGAGGAAAGGGGAGACGCCCTACACCACGAGTGGGCGAGGCCACCCACCATCACCTTCCGGAAGCCAATGGGGAGAGGGAGGAGGCAAATGGAAATGAGAGACAGAGCAAGATCAGAGGTGGCCCACCTTGTCTCTGTAGTATTGCATCTGAGCGCCTGGTTTGCAAAAGGCTATGGAGGGCAGAGATAGCCCCAAATCCATTTGCTGAGCCCACACGGACTAAGTGAGCCTCAGTTGAATGCTTCTGCTCATTAACCAAGGATGTAGATCATCTTGCCCTCAGGCAGGATGTATTGGAAAACAGGACCTTCCTCTACCCCTCTCCAGACAGCCAGGGAGGGGCAGTGTCTTTTAGGAGCTTGGCTGGGTGTGTACGTGGTGGAGGTCATCTTCCTGGGGATCGCATCATCGTGAGTCCAGCCCTGTCCGTCTCACTCCGAATGCCTTGGCCGGAAGGCTCCGGACCAATTTTGTAAGCCTTTCTCACAATGTGTGTCCCAATCGAGGTCCTGTTCCTGCTCCTGTCGTCCCCTCTGTACCTGTGATGTACTGACCTGCCGCCAATCAGGAATTTTGTGATGTGTCTTATTTAGCTAGCTTCCCGCCTCTGAATCCTTGGCCACCATTTTAACCTCCTGCTAATGGCCTCCCTCATCCAGATGGATGCTGCCTTTGTGCCTTTGTGTTGCCTCTGTCTTTCAAGACGTAATCAATCTTCTCCTCAAAGTATATTTGAGATTGGAGTCTCTTCTGTACCCCAAAACACAGCCAAAAGGAGGAACAAAGGAAAAGTTCTTGAGAGAGTTCTCTGTCCTCCATTCAAATCCTCTCCTCCTGTTCTCCATTAAACCTACTCCAGTCAGGCTTTGGCCCCCATCATTTCACTAAAACTCCCGTGGTCAAGGTTCCAAATGACCTCCACACTGCTAAATCCAGGGATCAATTCTCAGTCCTCATTTTACTTGACCTGTTTTCAGCCCCTGGGTAACCCCCCTTTCCTCCTGCAAACGCTTTGTTCCCTTGGATTCCCAAGAGCACCCTCTCCTAGTTCTCGGAATCCCTGACTGGCTCCTCCTGTCT
This sequence comes from Tenrec ecaudatus, assembly GCF_050624435.1. Taxonomy (NCBI): domain Eukaryota; kingdom Metazoa; phylum Chordata; class Mammalia; order Afrosoricida; family Tenrecidae; genus Tenrec; species Tenrec ecaudatus. The sequence goes on along the minus strand of NC_134530.1, from coordinate 65,187,451 downwards.
CCACAACCCATCAGCGTGACAGGACCTCTTCTACTTCTACCATCACTCACTCAACACGTGCGATCTGCAGGGGCCTGGGTGCAGGGACCCGCAGAGCACTGTGCTCTTGGCCTCTGATGTCATCGCCTACCTTTCCCACGCCCGTCCACACGCACTGACCCCCAGGCTGTAACTAACACATCCATGCCTTTGCACTTGTTGCTCCTTCTATCTAGAAACTCTTCAGCCACAAGGCTGCAGGGCTGTGGCCTCACTTCCTGCATTGGTCCCCTTCTCTCCTATTGAACATGCCAGGCCCCAACGCCCCAATCCTTATGGTTCTCCTTAGCATTGATTAGCATCTGACGTACTGGGATTGGGGGCTGTGCTCATTTTCCACCAGCTTTTCTACTGGAATGAAAGCTCTTGGTTGCCTTCTGCTATACCTCAACTGCAGAGCACCGAGTCAGCGAGCAGTGACTACTGGGTGCGTGGCCACGTGGCCAAGAAAAGACAAGGAGGAACAGAGGCGAACCGGGTCTTGGCATGAGCCTTCTTCCTTAACGTGGGAGCTGAGCGGAAAGCTGAGCTGCCTAGCTTCTCAGGAGGTAGACAGTCAGTCGTTATTTTAGGCCTACTACATTCAGGAAGGAGCTTTGATGGCTCAGTGATCAGGCGCTTGGCTTCGAACAGAAAGACATTGAAAGGTCAGACGTTTGAGCCCAGCAGCCGGCTGGGAGGAAGATGTTGCAGTCTGCATCGGAAAAGCTTTAGAGTCTTAGAAACGCTATGGGGCAATTCTACTTTGTCTTATGGGACCGCTATGAGTCTGGGATGGACGTCATGGGCATGGGCTTGGTGGTTTCTAGCAGGACCGGGCAACAGCCCTTCTAAGGACGTCCCAGAACCTGCAGGGCCTCAGGCTCCCGCTGAGGTCTTGCGATTGAGCTGAGTGTTTCTGCAGACTCGGGACAAGTGCAAATGGGGCAGCCTAACCCACATTCCGCAAATGAGAGGCCTTGCCTGGGCCAGACCACCAGCCGCTGCAGCGGCCCCCAGGGGGAGCTTAGGGCTCCAATTCCGTTGGGTGCCAGCAGAGGAACTTGGAACACACTCCAGCTGCCACTGCCTTCCTGCCTCTCTTTCCTGCCCAGGAGAGCACCCACCGAGTCTGCAGGCTCTTGATCCGGCCCAGCATGTCCAGGTGGCCTGCCGAGTACTGCTCAATGACGTCCTTCACGTCGTAGGGGCGCAGCGTCTCCTTGAATTTCCTTTTGGCCACGAGGAACTTCAGGATCCTGTTGGGAGAGGGGTCTCAGAGGAAGGGTTCTGCTCCCCCAGCCTCCTCTCAGTCCAGCACCAGCTCACCTGTGCTGGGACCACTGCCCACAGCCCTCTACTGGGACCAACAAGTGATCCAAATCGGTGGTCAGGAGGGCGTAGGAGACCTCATAGGGCTTGATCGAGAGTAATGTAACTGAGAGGAATCACTGAAACCCAAATGAAGGCTGAGCATGATAATGGGACAAGAGGAAAGTATAAGGAAATAAGAGGAAAGAGCTAGGAGGCAAAGGGCATTTATAGCTGTCTAAATAAAGGCATGTACATATGTAAATATATTTTAATATAAGGATGGGGAAATAGATCTATGTGCATATATTTATAGGTTTAGTATTAAGGTAGCAGATGGACATTGGGCCTCCACTCAAGCACTCCCTCAATGCAAGAATACTTTGTTCTATTAAATGGGCATTCCATGATGCTCACCTTCCTGACATGATCACTGAAGACAAATGGGTTAATAAGCAATGTGGTGACGAAAGCTGATGGTGCCCAGCTATTAAAGACATAGTGTCTGGGGTCTTAAAGGCTTGTAGGTAAACAAGCGGCCATCTAGCTGAGAAGCAACAAAGCCCAAATGGAAGAAGCACACTAGCCTGTGTATTAATGAGGTGTCGATGGGTTTAGGTATCAGGCATCAAAGAACAAAAAATCAAATCATTGTGAATGAGGGGGAGTACAGATTGGGGACCCAAGACCCATCTGTAGGCAACTGGGCATCCCTTTACAGAAGGGTCATGATGAGCCAGTCAGGGTTCAGTATAGTAACAATGAAATATACAACTTTCCTCTAGTTCCTAAATGCTTCTGCCCCCCTCCCTCACCCCCTCACTATAACTATCATGATCCCAATTCTACCTTACAAATCTGGCTAAACCAGAGGATGTACACTGGTACAGATAGGAACTGGAAACACAGGGAATCCAGGACAGATACCCCTTCAGTACCAGTGAGAGTGGCGATACTGGCAGGGTGGAGGGAGGGTGGTGTGGAAAGGGGGAACCGACTACAAGGATCTACATATAACCTCTTCTCTAAAGGATGGACAACAGAAAAGTGGGTGAAGGGAGATGTTGGACAGTGTAAGATATGACAAAAATAATAATTTATAAATTATCGAAGGTTCATGAGGGAAGGGGGAGCGGGGAGGGAGTGGGAAAATGAGGAGCTGATGCCAAGGGCTTAAGTGGAGAGCAAATGTTTTGAGAATAATGAGGGCAACAAATGTATAAATGTGCTTTATACAATTGATATATGTATGTATGGATTGTGATAAGAGTTGTATGAGCCCCCAGTAAAATGCTTTTTTAAAAAGAAAGAAAATAATGTTATAGTTGGGGGTCACCCCCACATGAGGAACTGTATTACAGGGTCGCAGCATTCGCAAGGTAGAGAAGTAGTGGTCTAGAGGGACTGCCCTGGAGCGTCAGAGGTGGTACAGCTGCAGGGAGGGCTGAGCTGGCTGAGGCCGTGGGGGTGGAGGTACAGCACAGGCAGGCAGGAGAGGGCACTGACAAAATGATTCCCAGGAATCTGACTTGGGGACTGAGGAGGAGACGCAGGTTGGGGGCACGCTGGGGCTGCTAGGGGCTGTGGGATGTTCATGGAGAAATGACCTGGCAGCTCAGCCCTGCGGTGTGCTCACACAATGGACAAAGGCTGAAGGCATGGAAGGAGGGCGGTGGGAGCTAACTCTGGCTTTGAAAAGAGCAGGGAGGGAAGCGAGTAGGCAGGAGACTCCCCAGGAACAGGAGTGGCAAGACCAGCAGGCCTGAGGTCTCGGGCTGGAGCTGCAGGCTGGAGACAAGTCTCCATATCGCAGAGCTTCGGGCTGGACCATGGCTGCAGGCCTCAAGAGATGCTGGTCCATCTTAAGTGTCGATGAGGGAGCAGCTAAAAGAGTAAGGCGTTCCTTTTTCCCCACTTTTTTCTTTTTGTCCCAGACGCACTCAATGGAAGAATAAACTCTACAAGACACACGAGTGCACATGCACACCTTGCTGTAGTTCCATGCTGTTGCGTCCATTTTCAACTCAGAGTGCCCGACGCTGTGCGGCAGAGTAGAACTGCCTCCATGGGGCTTCCTGGATCACCATCTTTGTGAGGAGCCCTGATGGAGGGCGCTGTGGTGTACGGGTTGGGAGGCTAACCGTACAGGGACACTAGGGGTCAGGACCAGCACTTGTCCAGGATCGCAGCCTGCAGTACCGACAACTCAGTGTACAGAAGACCACCAGCCTCACAATTGAACCCACATGTGACATCCCGGTAGATGGAGAGAAGATTGAAGTTATCAAGGGTTTCATCTGACCTGGATCCACAATCAATGCTCCTGGAGGCAGCAGTCAGGGCAACACGCAACGCGTTGCATCGGGCAAATCTCCCTAAGATCTCTTCAAAGTGTTGAGAAAGCGAGGAGGTTGTTTCGAGAACTCAGGTGCGCCAGAACCCAGGCATGGTATTCTCAGTGGCCTCGTGTGCCTGTGAAAGTTGGACGACGAAGAAGAATCTATATATTTCCATCGACGCACTGTGGTGTTGATGGAGAATATTGAAAGTACCATGGACTTTCTTGGAAGAAGTACAGCCAGATGCTCCTTGGAGGCCAGGATGCCAGATCTCATCTTACCAGCTAGGAGCATGCTGTCAGGAGAGGCCAGTCCCCGCAGGACATCATGCTTGGCAAAGTAGAGGGGCAGCGAAGAAGCGGAAGGCCCTACACAAGATGATGGATACTGGATCGAACCATGGGCTCACCCAGAAGCACAATAGGGAGGGTAGCTAAGGCATGGGCAGGGTTTCCTTCTGTTGTCCAGAGGGTCACTCTGAGCGGTTACCGACTCCTTGGCACCGAACAACAGGGGCAGGACTGACTCAATGGCAGCAAAACGATCTTCCTGAAGAGCCCTGGTGGTGCTGTCAGGTAAGCGTTCAATCCCAGTAGCTGTTCCTTGGGAGAAAGGTGAGGCTATCTGTTCTCGAAAGATATATAGCCTTGGAAACCCTCTGTTAGAGGTGCTGAGTCAGACGGGCCCCAGGGCAGTGAGCGAGCCTGGGCAGTGAGTCTGTACGGGAGCAGGTTACCAAGCCTTTCTCGTGCAGAACCTCTGGGGGCTTCAAACCGCCAACCTCTCGGCGAGCAGCCAGTGTGTCCCCCTGGTGCCACCGAGGCTCCTGCACACACACACACACACACACACACACACACACGCCCCTGACAGCTCAGTTTCATAAATGGTAGTGACGGTATTGTTCCGGTAAGAGATGTTAGGCGCTGACTAAGGCAGACTGAAGGAGAATCAATGCGTTCGAATGACGGTGCTGGCAAAGACTGTGGAACGTGCCGCAGACTGCTGCCACAAGGACAGACAAGCCTATCTCGGGGAAGGATGGCCAGAGTGCGCCTCAGAGGCAAGGATGGCGAGACTTCCTCTCCCGTATTTTGGAGAGCCCAGTCCCTGGAGAAGGACATCATGCTTGGTCAAGTGGAGGGGCAGCGGAAAAGAGGAAGGGCCTCAAGGCGACAGTGGCTGCATCGATGGGCTCAGGCACAGGGACCACTGGGAGGCTGGCGCAGGAGCGGGCAGTGTTTCGTTCTGCTGTACACGAGGTCGCTGTGGGTCGGAGCCGACTCAACGGCACTGAACCACAACAACATGCGAGATCGGCTCCGGTCGCTTCTCTTCAGGCCCATTCCTTTATTCGTTTCCATGGATTTCACTAAGTCAATTTCCAACTGCTGTGACCTGGGGTTTGAAAAGCGGTGCTCTGGAAGTCCTGGGGAAAACCAGCGGCCTGAGGCCACGACACCAAGAAGAGAAAGGGAATGTTTGAGACCCGGAGACAGAGACACAGAGTGGGACGGGCACCACTCATCCACAGCTGGGGGCAAGGAGGGGAGATGGAGCAGTGATGAGGACACTCTGTGAGGGACCAGTGATGGGTGCCCACCCAGGCCTTCTGCCCCAGACACCGTGAGTAGCAGCCATATGCTACCCATACTCCAGGGTCTCTGCTAGCCCAGCCCTGCCAGGCAGGCCACAGCTGGGAGCTAGGCCAGCTCTGGCCAGGAGGGCAGGCCCCAGATGGGAAGCAGCAATGATGGCGGCCTTATGGGGCGGGGGAGGGAGAGGAGGTGTCACCTTAAGTCTCAGTCTCACCTGACGGAGCGGATGACTGTCTTCACAGCGGGCATGACATCATCCACGGTCAGCTCACACTGGTAGCTCTTCTCCTCTGCCACGTCCTCTGAGGGGCCCTCTGGGAAGACACATGGCCCGGGCAGTGGCAGCAGAAAGGGACACTCCGAACTCCACCACCACTTCCTGAGCCACTTTGAGGGGAACCAGAGGGGAGACTGAAGACCTCAGGGTACTGCCTGCCCCGCTGCCATTGTAGCCACTGAGGGCCAGCACCTCCCTGGGGGCCCATGAGGAAGAGCAGCAAGAAACAAATGAGGTAGTCCAGGTGGGAGTGTACCATCGGGCACCCAAACTCCAAACACACTGCCACCAAGTGGTGCCGACTCACAGGGACCCTATGGGTCGGGGTAGAACTGCCCCTGAGGGTTTCCAAGATGGTCACTCTTGACTGGAGTAGACAGCCCCATCTTCTCTACTGCGGATCAACTGGTGGTTTTGAAATTCCAACCTTGCAGTTAATAGCCCCAGGAGTAACTGCTATGCACTGGGCTGGGGTAAATCCTAGGCCTGGAGGAAACCCTTAAGGGTCTCCCTCAGCAGGATCGTAAGCTCAGGCTCCTCAGTCTTATCCTGAGGCCCGCAGGGGAATACCCCATGGCTCCCAGGCCCAGCCCCAACCTGTAGAGGGGCAGCGCTTAAACAATCCCTGGCCTCTGCTTCCTCCAGCATCCTGGGCAGGGCTCTGTGCAGGCTCCATGGGTAAGTACCTCCCTAAAACTGGCATGTGGGGTCTGTCACTTTCCACAAAGGGCCCTCTGAGTCCTCAGTCAGTGAATGGCATGACAGGAGCAAACACAGCACAGGCAGAGGTGACATGGCTGGGTCCCTCTGGGGCTTCCAGTTCCCATGTCCATCCTGGTCCATGCACCCCCACTTCTCCCCACCCAGAGGCCTGACTCGGGCAAAGCTGGGAGGGGAGTCTTTCTTCCAGAAGGGGACCTGAGGCGCAGAAAGAGGCAGCTCTTGTACGAAAGCACAGGGCCAGGCAGGGGCGGAGCGGGGACCCTCATACTTAGTTACCACTGAGTCCATGCCAACTCACGGTGGATCCTGGTGATCCTGTTCGCAGGACAGAACTGTTCCCTCAGGTTTTTGAGGCTGGGACCTTTTAGACTACCCGAAGTACCCCTGGGGAGGTTAGAACTGCCAACCTTCCAGCAAGCAGTCCAGCGTGTAACTGTTTGTGTGGCCCAGGAATGACCCCACTCGGCTCCTAGGCTAGCTGGGCAAGGCAGAAAGCAGGGGCAGACCTGGTTGAGGTTCCCGGCGAGGTTGCTGACTAGTGGACACTCGGTTTCCACATCTGTAATGTGGGGATAAAAACAGAGCCTACTCCCCAGGGCTGTTGGGACATTGAGATGGGGGAGCCCTGCGTGGGCTGCACAGGGGCTGATTCTCATTCTTCCTGAGGTGAAGTTAACGATCGACGTCGCTGGTACATGGAGCACTTACTATATTCCCAAAGCACTCCGTTCCCATTCCAGGGATGACCTCACTTGATCTCACAACCACCCCGGGAAGTAGATTCTATTACTGTCTTCCTTTTACAGACGAGGAAACAAGGCCCAGAGAGAGGAAGTGTAGGTGGCAGAGCCAGGCAGCCTGGCTCCAAACTTAGGCTCTTCCACACCCAAACTCACCGCTGCCAGGCCCTCTCGGGCTCGCAGCGACCCTCTCGGACAGGGTAGAACCGCCGCTGTGGGTTTCCATGAAGGTAACTTTTCACAGGAGTGGAAAGCCTCATCTTTCCCCCACAGCTGGTAATCTTAGCCACTACCTCCACAGTCTCACCGGATTCTGGCAGTCTGAAGCCCAGATGTGCAGGTATTAGGATGCCCATTTCATAGGCCGGAAGGCTGAGGTCCACAAACGGCCAATCAGTTGCAGAGCTAGCTGGTACTAGGATCGAGTCTTGTTGCCCCCCCAGCATAGACTCTGTCCCCCCAGCCTCCCAGGGGCTCACCCTCAGCGGAGGCCCGAGGTTTGAGTCTCAGGGAGGCCCGGAAGCGGGTGCGGTCGTTGAAGCTCCAACTCTTCTGCACCTTGGTCGGGCTGGAGGCCTCGCCCACCTGTTCACTGCTCGGGGAGGTGGACATTGGGGGCGGTGCCAGGTGCTGCTTGGATGGGCCTGTCCGCCGCTGGGAGCTGCTCATTCGGATGCGGTCTTTGATGCCCATCCGGCTGCTGGCAGGGCAGGGCAGGTCGGGAGGAGGAGAGAGCCAAGTTAGCTCGAGCTGGGGGAGAGGGTCAGGGGGCCAAAGATCTGACTTAGGGCTTGAGGGCAGCTAGTTATTGGGTACCGACTCCCCTCTGCTGGGGATTGAATGGCAGGTCGTAAATCCTAAGCTCTGTGCCTACGATCATCATCCCATGTAGGAAGGGGTGGTCTTTGTGACATTCATGAAGCAGAACTGGCATGGGGTGTGTCTTGAGTCTATCTCTTTTTGAGAAATAAAAACGGGTTTAAACGGAAAGAGATGGGGTGAAACAGATGCCAAGACACATGGAGATCTCCGAGGGAACCGGGACGCAGACGCTGAAGAGCCGGCCTCGGCCTCCGGAGCCGACAGAGAGAGAGCAAGCCTTCCGCTGGAGCAAAGGGGCCGAGTGTGGACTCAACGGAAATGCCTGCTGCCTGAAGCAATTGCTTGGGAGGGTTCGTTCGGTTAGAGGCGCACCGGATGACAAGGACAAAAGTGGGCTCCGGAAGAGTGTGGTGCTGCTCTACGCTGCGGAAGCAGTGTGGGGGCGGGTAAAGGGCAGGGGTTGGATGAGTTTTAAGGTTCCTGACAGTAAAGGCCTGGATGGCCTTGAAGACACTGTTGGTAGGATGGTGGACAGCACAGGTAATCCTGATGAGGCTAACACGGGAGTGAGGTGCCAGAGAAAACCAATCTCACTGCCACCCAGCAACACTGACTCACAGTGGCCCCGCGGGCAGGACAGGGTGCAGCGGCCCCCCTGAGTTTTCCAAGACTGGAACTGCTCACAGTTGCAGTGACAAGGAGCCGCTGGTGGTCTCAAACTGATGACCTTGTCAGCAGCCCAATGCGTGGCCATGATGCCCCCAGGGCTCCTTGAGGGACTGCAGAGGGCATCGTTATTGTCTCAGTGAATCCACATTGACACCAGCAACAGCGTGAAACGTGGACGCTCGATGTCCTTCTGGTGACACTTTAGAAACGTGGACGCTCGATGTCCTTCTGGTGACACTTTAAAGAAAAATGATGAGCACTTGATTGGACCATGGAGCAAGGGTGATGCTTTGTATGCAGCAGTGAGGCGCTTGTCTGAATTGTGTTCAAATGTTTGGTGGAAGACAGAACTTGTAAGTGGTGAACTTGTCAACTTGGATGCCTGGCTGCTGAGAATTCTAAGCAAGATCTTGAAGGGGCCGCGTGGCTTCTCCTTACTGCCTTACAAGTAAAATGAAAAATGGAGGAGATGGACTGAAAACAACGAACTGCCCAAAACACAAACAGAATTTAAAGATCTGGAAAATGCTATTGTACAAACTAAGGACATGTGTCCCAGGCTGGTCATTAAGGATGTGGCGACACGGTCTTTTGTTAACGAGCTGAAGTCCGTGACGGATGAATCTAACCAACAACCACAGCAGAAAATCCTTTGGCTCCGACTGAAGGGGACAGGGAGAGAATCCTGCCTGCTTCTTAAACTTCTATGGGCAGGAAACAGGCCAGAGGAGCAGCATCTTTTTCCTCCTAGTAAAGGAAAAGAACCATCTCAGAGATGAGCACAGCTGTTCAAAGAAGCAGAGTCTGCTTGTCTTCAAAGGGTGGGCCCTGGTCTCCTGGATCTCAAGGGACGGAGCCACAATCTCCTCGTTTCCGAGAAGCCAATCCTCAACAATTTGGTTCAATGGTGTGGTGATGCCGGGGGACTGAAACCTCAGTCCAAAGAGGAGGGAGAGGGCCTGCAGAGGCCTGCCAGGGTCAGGGGGCTCGAGTCACCACTCAGATGGCCGAGGAGCAGGCGGGCTGCTCAAGCCAAGGGAGCAGATTGCCTCTCCCCATAGACGGCAGAACGGAAGCCCACGGCGGAGGGGCCTCCACCCAGAATCAGAAAGCGTGTCTAAAACCCAGATTCTGAAGGGCAGAGCCTTTGCTCAGATGGGCTCAGAGAACAGAGGATGACTTTCGAGCCTTGAGAGCTGCTGTCAATTGTTTTGGGTCTTAGACGGGCTTGGTGCCCATTAGCCCTTCTAAGTTCCCCACTGTTAACCACGATGGCTACCACATGCCTGCTCCACCACTGTATTTTGGAAACAGATAACGTCTAGTCTAGATTTCACAGGTTCACAGATGAAAAGGAATATTGCCCCAGGAAGAAAGAAGCCTAAAGTTTCCCCAGTAGTTGACTCGGATGACTCAGAAGATGAGAATTTGGACTTGGCTTTGATTGAAGACTTTTGAGATGATGTTACTGGGGGATGTGTTTTGCATTTGGGGGACAGTGGGGGCAAAGGGCAGAATGTGTTGAATTGAATTATGTCCTCCAAAAAATACGTGTGTTCTAAATCCTTCCCTCTCTGGGTCTAATTCCATGTGTGAATGGTGTGTTCTAAATCCTCCCCTCTCTGGGTCTAATTCCATGTGTGAATGGGCTGTCGTTGCTATGTGTGTGAGACAGCATTAGTGCAGGTGTCTCAAGTCAGTCTCTTTTGAGATATAAGGAGAGATTTAACAAGCGAGCGGAGAGACAATGAGGTAAGAGAGATGCCAAGAAAGATGGAGCCCACCAAGGAACTGGGATGCAAAGCCAACAAGATAAGGGCCTTCCTTCAGAACAGACAGAGAACCAGAACTTTCTCCTGGAGCAGGTGCTCTGAATTTAGACTTCTAGACACCTGAAGTGTAAGAAAATAAACATTCTGCGTGTCACACACACCTACCTGTGGTGTTTCTGCTCTAGCAGCACTAAGACGCCCATCAAGTGACAGCATCCTGGGATGGGTGGGGGGGCCCTAACTCTAGCAAATGGCAGATTCCCTCCCCACCCCCACCTCCCACCCCCTCGTTACCCAGACAGATAAGGGGTGCACAGGACAGATGTCACAGTGAAAAAGGTGAGAGAAACTCAAGAAGGAAGCCAGAGAGACAGACAGGAGGGCGGGGGAGCTGGACCTGGCCCAGGTGGTTGGGTAGAGGGTAGAGGCGGCAACCCTTGGGCACAGACAGGCTGCTGCGGAGTGGAGAAGGTGTCCTGGCTGCGCACACGAGAATAGGCCCCAGCCCAAGTACACAGGAATGGGCTGTGTGGAGCTGTGGGGTGTCTGCGGGTGTTAGGGTACGCAGGTTCCCAGGCATGCACCTATGCGGGCATGTATGAACGTGTGTCCGTTTCCTCCCCTCACAGAGCTGGAGCTATCTGATCCCACATTGGGTGGGTGGAGGCTTAGGACCAGGGATGGCTGAGCAGACAGGGCCTGCTATATGCCCGGGCTCACATCTCATAGACTTCGGTGCAAATGGTAGTCCTGTGGCTGTGGGGTCTGGTGGCCCTCCAAAGGGGCTCAGCCCCAGGGTGACCTCTGTGCCTCTCGGCACTGGCCCCTTAGGTCTGCCCCCTTCCAGGTCTGCTCCCCTGCACTGCCTACTGAACTCCCAGGTCAGCAGCGCCAACACTGGGCTGTGCGCATGTCCATGCGCTGACTTCCCTTCCACACCTCAACTCCTCATCATGGCCCTCAAACTTGGAGGAAGAAGGGCCTCTGGAGCCCTGAGGCGGGGTTTGGTTCACTAATTCCTCCTATAGTAACCCTGAGCCTGAGATGTTCAGGTATCCCTATTGGAGAAGGCCCATGCAAATAGTACCACCACCCCAGGCCCCGCGGCTGCACCCATGTCTCCCCTGCTGAGGCCTGCCCCCCTCCCCCCCAGACAGCTTCAGGGCCCTGGCGCAGAAGAGAACCAGCCAGTTGCAGAGAAAGGTCAAGGTGGGCCAGGGGATGGTGAACGAGCCTGTATCACTTATACTTCTGGTCTTTCAGATCAAGGGTTGAGCCGGGCATACATGCTGGTTTCGGGCTGGGTGGGAGCCAGGGCCCCCCATGCCCAGAGCATGGGGTAGCTGTTTAGAGCCAAGGTGTGGAGGTGAGCGAGATCTCAAAACCAGGGGCACCTTCAGGAAGGTAGCCCGGATGGTGGGCCATCCTTAGGGGCGGGGACCTCCACCCAGAAGGGAGATTATAGGTCAAGGGTTTCAGCCTTGAAGGGGTGTGAAGGGAAGAACAGAGGGCCCCTCCCACAGTCTAACATGCTCCTAGCTGGCCCAGAATCCCCCTGACACATCCCAAAGATTCCAGTTCAAGTTTGAGGCTGGCTCTCCCAAACTTCCCTCTGCAGAGCCATTCCTGCAGGCTCCTCATGCTGGCAAGCACCCCAACCCTCCCAGCTCGTGCACCCCTCCCCCTAGTCCCCCACTCCTCAAGCGGGAGAGGAAGGAGGAGGGCTGGAGGAGGCCTGGAACTCGGTCCACAACCAGCTCATCAGGCCCCAGAGGCATTCCGGGGGAAGGGCGACCTCCCGGGTCGATCAGGCACCGAGAGCAGGCGAGGCTGGGCTTGCTCTCAGCGGGACTTGATGGGGAAGGAGCCTGGGATTTCGTACTAACTAGAGGCCTTAAAAGGTCCCTTTCCAGCTCTGATTCTGTGATGGCTGAGGGGTGCTTCCGGCCCAGTTTGTGGGGTTCTGTAACTTTCCAGCCAGCCAGCAGCCCTGGGCTCCCCTAATGCAAGAAGGCACTCTTTTTCCCAGGAGGGGCCCTGGATTCCAGCTCTTTGGGCAGAGCCCAGAAAAATGGCTCACGTCAGCCTCTCTGGAGCCGAAAAGCTCACAGAAAATGGAACGAAACCTGGCACTCAGCGGGCACTGCAAAAGTGCCTTCCCGCCCCAGGTTCCTCAGGACATGCCAAGCCCGGTGCTGACAGCCTTCACACATCAGTCTGGCCAACCGAACGCTGCACGTGGGCTGGGGGCACGTGGGCTGGGGGCCATATTTATCACCCCGGGTTTGGAGGTGATGAAAGCAGGGGCTGGTGCAAAACAGCAAGGACTGAGACCCAGGTCCTTGAATTTGAAAGCCACGTCTCTCTCAGGGACAATGATCGGGGTAGGGTCTGGGGCAGGGGCTCTCAACCGAGAATGATCTGACCCTGCTGAGGGGGCATGGGGGCTATTCACAGTTGGGGGCGCCCCTGGCATCTATAGGGCAGAGGCCGAGGATGCTGCTATATGCCCTACAACACACAGGACCAAACCAACAGGCCGCCTGGCTCACAGAGACTCGACACTGGGTTGCTGAGGATGCCAATCTTGACAGGAGCAGACGGCCTCTTTGCCTCCCTAGAGCGGTGGGAGGGTGTGAACCATGAGCCTTGCGGTCCGCAGTCCAACTCTTACCCAACAACACTCCGCCCAGGGGTCTGTATCTGAGCACTGAACAGCACCCCCACACACAACTAAGAACTATCATGGTCAGTGTCACAGGCGCTGAGGCTGGGGAGCCCGGGGTTATGCACTGGTGCCTGGCAGGCTGCCCCTCGGCCATATCTGCTGGACTCACCCCTGCTCTCACGAACTCAGGGACTCACCTCTGCCAGCTGAAGGTTCCTCTCAGGGGAACCAAGGCAGCCCACTCTGCTGGTGTTGTGTGCGCACGCGCGCGCACATACATACACACACACACACACACACACACACACACTTCAGGACCACAGAAACCGCCTTGACCATGACCTCTTGGCCCTGGCCTTGCCCGTCCTGTCCATCATGCCCACCACAGGCTGAGTCCCTTAGCCTCAGCCTAACCTGCCAGTGTATTCCCCTTCCCTGCAGCCGGGGTTTTCAACGTGAGCTTTTTGTCGGAGGTAAGACCTTAACTGCCCGACATACCAAGTGGGAAAAAGCTGGCATTTCCATAGCACTTCCGAGGAGCCAGGCGCCATTTCAGCAGAAACAGATCCCAAGACCAACCTTACAGCTGAGGAAACAGAGGCACAGAGGGTTTGTGACTTGCCCAAGGTCACAGAGCTAGTCAGTGGTGGAAGTTGCACCTGAATCCAGGTTCTGACCCAGAGTCCAAGTTCCTGAGAAGCACTGTCTCTCCATTGAAGGAGGGGTGTAGGGTAGCTTTGTCTCCCACTCACAGGTCTGGCCCACAAGGCTCTAGAAGCACCTTCAAGAATCCGAGCATCCCAGGATCCCATGAGCCCAGTCTGCCAGGCCCAACAGACTGGGATCTGCTGACATCCCCAACCTCAGGTCCTGACCCCTCACTCCTAAGTCTGACCAAATCCCCCTTCCCTCTGCCACCTTGGCATGTGCCGCTTCCCATCAGCCTGGAACACCTCCCTAATGCCCATTTCTGCTATCAGGGTCTCTTCAGAGTGAAGGGCCCGCCTGGGGCTCCTCGCCCCCGGCTTTCCTTTTTCATTGCTCTCGTCATACCGAATTGCAAGTACTCTTTGCAACTCCCCAGGGCCATGCTTTGTTCATCACCGAGTTCCCGGTGCACAAAGTAGGGCCTGCCATGGGCAAGTGCCAGAGCACGGAGCGGAGATGCGGTTCAGTGGGCTGGGCTGAGCACCTTCACCTGTTCGCCGGTCTCCTGGAGGGTGGGCAGTGGGGAGAGGGGAGGCTAAACTCAACGCCTGGCAAAAGTCAGAGTGGGGAAGGCCTGTCGGAGTGCCTCTAGTTCAGTCTGCCCATTCCACAGCTGGGGAACCGAGGAGCCGGGCTCTCTTAGCCACGATCGCAGAGGTGGGCAGCAGCAGAGCCAGGACTGTTCCCCAAGTCTCCTGCAAATGTCCCTCCTAGCAGACGGGGTGTCAGGCAGGCCCAGAACCCCAGGCTCAGCAGAGACACCCCCCCGGAAAGGCGGAGGGCTCATCAGGCCCCAAGCAGACAGCAGGCGGCAGGCACATGCACCTTGTCCTTGGCTCATCCTGTCCCCATCTCCAGCCCCAGAATTGGGTGGGGCAAGGAGGAGTGGGGACAGGAGGAGCAGGTGAGGGGGTACCTCGGTTTCCAGCTGGCGTGGATCCGAAAGAAACTCCGTTTATTACTAAACATCTGGCTGGAAAGTTGAGAACAAGACACAAACAGAGGTTAGTGGGAAAAGAGCAAGTGGGCAGAGCATGGGGAGCTGCCGGGATGGGGCCGGCCTCCTGTGGCTGGGGGGGGGGGAGAAGGATCCCCCCAGTCATCCTCCAGCTCCCATCCCCGGGATGCAGAGGTTCTTGAACATTGCATAAGGATCTCCTGGGGAGCATGTTAAATCTGCAGAAATCTATGCCTCTTCTCCAGGGATGCTTGGGGAGAGGGCCAAGTATCTGCATTTTGAACAAACGCCCCTTGTGATACCGATGCGGGAGCTGGTGGACCATGCTTGGAGAAGCACGGCCTTGGTGTGTCCTCTCAAGACCCCAAGGGCCATCCACTAGGAAGTCCTGCCCCACGTAGCTCTGCTTCCTGGGATTGTGCCCAGCCGGATCCATCCCCAAGTACCACCAGAGGCCTGGCCAACCAAGCATGTGCTGGGGGGGAGGGGTGTGTTCTTGGCTGGGGCACCCACCCCCTCAGGTGGAGACAGCCAAGATGAAGGATGTTACCATTTGGCCTAAACCTGGTGGTTACTGGCATCCTAGAAGTCACAGCTCAGTCCCCCTGGGGACCTTCCCCACCAGCACCACCACCCGTGGGACCTGGACACACAGGTGGATAGAAGGCTGCGAAGTTAGTGGTGACCAAACCACAGGCATAATCCACGCCTATGCTTAGGGGGCCCAGGGGCCCGGAGCAGCTGCCAGTGGTGGTGCTGGTGCTGCTGAGGCAAGACAAGGCCAGAGCAACCCAGAGGCGCAGCGAGCTCTGGCCCTGGGCAGGGCTGCCGGATGACTTCCGGGGCTCTGCCTCTCAACCTTGGTGCAATGGGGACTTCAGGTAGTGACAGAGATCAGAGTGGACACACCACTGTCTAGTCTCAACCTGACCTGACCAGTGATGCTTTCCTTCCCCAACCCGCTTCCGGAGTGCCTCACTGAGGCCAAGAAGGGGAAGCTGCTCCCAGACCCCCCGTACTGAAACCCTCTCTTCTGCATCCGCCCGGGCTTTTCCACCTAGAAAGTTAGAGAACCGAGAGGCCCTGAGCTGCCCAACCATCCATGATTGTCAGTCCATGACAAACTTCAGAGCAGCTGGATGACTGTCTCAAGGACACACGGCAACAGACAGCACAAGTAAGCGCTCACTGAGCTACCTCCTTCTCATCACTGAGTGACTTGACTCTTCTCTCATTGCTTGTCCCAGGTCCAGAGCTCAGAATAACACCCGAGGCTCAAGGCCCAGCGGCTCCCTTGGCTGGTTTGAGATGATATGGGAAAATGAGATTAAAGCAAAGAGATGAGGAAGGAAGAAGGGAGAGATGGGGGGCAGGTAGGATCGAACCCTTGACCTCAAAGCTAACCCTCTACGAGACAGCCACCTCCCCACACCATGAGTTAATGTGCTGCCTTTGTCCACCCCGGTTGGGACTTCCACTGTTCATGAATGCTCTTCCTCTGTTCTTCTTTCACGGCGCAAACACGCCAAGAGAGACTGGTCAAGAGGAAAGAGGCTCTTTGGAGAGGCAGAGTGTAGATAAGTGAGGGAGAAAGGCATTCTGGGAGAATCCCAAGGGGGCCCTGTGGGATGAGCAAAGCTGTGGACAAGGGTTGCACAAGACAAGAGCATTAGTCATTGGCCGAGTGTAGGTAAGTCCTGCAGGGATTCTTAGTCACAGAGCTCTCTCTCCAGCCGGCACCGTGCTCCCAAGAGGCCCGTTCTAGGTGTGGAAGCCCCTTCTAGCGGCGCATGCTGGGGGAGGGGGTCCCTGCCATCACACCCAAGATGGTGCCCACGATTACCTGAGCCGTAAGCACCTGTGGCCAGTGGCCTCCTCCTCTCTCCAGCTTCCCGGGAGGGATGGGGTGCAGGGATGGAAGAGTGAGGGGTGTGGAAACAGAAAGAAAGGACAGTGGCGTGAATGGAGGGGTGACGGGGAGGGATGGTGTGGATTCTCTCCTACTCAGACCCTTGGAGCCCCACGTGGCAAGAAGGTGAGGCCAGCCTGGTCCCTCCGGAGAGGCCCTCAGTCTGTACCTGTCTGGCCATCTGCTGCCAACCACCCAGGCCTCATGACGAGGCCTGGCACTGCCCAGAGCAGGCCCAGACACCCCCGCAGTGGCCGGAGACAGGTCTGAGAAAAGGTGAGAAACAGAATGGAAGAGGAAAAGGAGAAGCGAGCGGAGGTGGCGGCCCTGGGGGCCCCTACCTTTCCCCAGGGCAGAAGGAGGTGCTGCCCGGCCGGTGGCAGGTGGCAACGGGCGGGTAGCGGGAGGGTGCTCCATCGGGTACCGGCGCCCGCCGCACCTCCAGGGGCCGCAGGCCCCCATTGCGGGCCCGCTGCACGTGCTCAAACAAGAGGGCCAGCTCTCTGCAGGAGAGGGCGCCGTCAGCGGTAGGCAGGGACCTGGTACACCCCCCACCCCCCTACCCCTGTGGGTGCTGAACTCCTGACCTGTTTTTGCCTGGCCCTGCCTCTCTAGAGGGGCTCAGAAAACACCCAGGCCAGAAAAGGTAAGCAGGGAGGGTCAGAAAGTCTGGCTTTCCTCCCTCCGGAGCACTCCTCAGGGCTGCCAAGTACGGATGAGCAGGTCGGGCCCAGCTCAAAGCAGCGAGTGGGCCCCAGCCCCGTTGACCCTCTGCTCATCTGGTTGAGTGAGTGCCTGCACGTGGAACTGTGTCCACTCAGGGGCCAGTGGCAGCCCTAAAATCCTTAGCCTCAGACTCTGGGTCCTAGGGGAAACTGAGGCTGAGCCAGGAGACATGGGGGGTCTGCTAGACCGGCTTCTTTTCCCTGTAGCATTCAGCCCAACCATGAGACTATTGGAGACTAGATCTGGAACGGTAGCTCCCTCCAAACTCTCCAGGCCCGTTTTGTTCCCCAAGACCCAGGGGCCCCTGCCTACCTGGATGAGGTCACCCATGCCCGGGCAGCAAGAGGTCCCGAGGGCACTCTCCAGGGCAGGCTGTGAAGTCTGACTAAAGGCCCTAGGCCATGCCTGTGCCCCATCCTAAACCTTCCCTGGTCTTTCCAGTGAGTCAGCCCCTGCCCCGAGCTGGCCAAGTCCTTAGGGGCTCCACAGGGGTCAGGAGGCTGCTCGCTGTCTAACCACATCCTCTTCAGAGGTGGGAGCTTGCCTCTACCAAGTGACAGTGACAGGGGGTGCAGTGTGATGCTGGGATCCACCCCCCTTTCTCCTTTCCCTTGCCTGGGCAGAGCCCCTGGGTCCGGGAGGAGGGGAGAACCAGGTGCGGGAGCAGGAGTGAGTGCAATCACGCAACAGCTGCTCCCAGAGAACAAATGAGGCAAAAAGCGCCCACAGAAGTGCTGAGCGCAGCAGCCTGGACCAGCCGTGGGGTGCCTGCCTGCCCACGGGACGGAGCCAAGCTCCGTGGTCTTCAGTCCTGCCTGAGGGCCTAGCCAGGCACCTGGCCACACGCATCTTGGTGATACTATTAATAATCTTCTGTGCGCCCGCCCCCCATCCCCAACCCAGCCTGAGCCAGCGGAGTGAACCCGCTACTGGGCCCTAAGGCCTGCTGCATGGCACAGTGGAAGTGGGTACACGGAGAGGCTGGGTGGACCCTTACACCCAACTCTGGCACATGCGTTCTTGCCCAGACCACACCTTCTCTATATGTCCAGCACTATATGCCAGGCTGGCACAGGTCACTTGGCCCCCACCAAAGGCTGGCTGGTCTCCTCTCCTGAGTGGCATCACCTAGGGGTGGGCACATAGGGTTGGGTCTCACACCCCCTGTCTTGTGTCTCCCTCTTCCCTGGGTGCTGGAGAGCCAGACAGAGGACATTCCACCTCCGAGTGAGTCTGGGTGGCCAGAGCCAGACCCAAAGGCTCCCATGGGAACAGTACCCTTCCCTCCCCCCACGGCTGAGTCCCAGGCACTTGGCCCCCAGTCATGACTTCCAGCCCCTCCCACTCCAAGCCCCAGCTGGCTCTACCTGAAGGATGGGAGGATACTGTCATAGTAGTACCAGGTGGCCGTCAGGTAGGCCCGGCTTGTGTCGGTGGAATACAAGCGCCATGCAGCCTGGTGGGGTGGGGAAAAGGGGGAGCAAGGAAAGACAGCATCAGTGAGGCCTCTCAACCCGCTGCCCCTGAAAGACCCCAAGAGCCTACTCAGAGTCAAGAGACCATTCGCAGTTCCTTAGCCACCAGCAGGGACAGCTTAGAGACAGTGGCTTCCTGAAGGTCAGCAGAGAGCCGGAGGCCCCAGAGTGTGGGGAGAAGAGCTGGCATTCTGCTTTCGACCAGAAGCTCCCAAACCAAACCCATCGCTCTTGAGTCATTCCAGCTCGCAGCAGCCCTATATGACAGAGTCCCCTATAAGACAGAGTAGAGCTGCGTCCTGGGCTTCCCAAGGCTGGGAAGCTTTATGGGAGCAGCCACACCTTTCCTCCAGAGTGGGGTTAGCAGCCAGGCACTTTAACCCCTGTGCCAGCAGGGCTCCTTCTGTGCCTTACTAGGGTGAGCAAATTAAGGAAACCATCCGGGGCTCAGTTGCCACACCTGTACAATGAAGGGAATACGACTTACTTCTCAGGGTGTTAGGATAAAAAATCACGTCACAGCCCTCAAGTCCCTGCCGACTCATAGCAACCCTATAGGACAGGGTAGAACTGCCTCGTGAGTGTAACTCTTCACGGGAGTAGAAAGTTCGTCTTTCTCCCTCTGAGTGGCTGGTGGTTTCTAACCACTGACCTAGCAGGTTGCAGCCCAACACATTACCGATATGCTCCTGAAGATTAAAGGGGCCAGTGAACAATTGATCAATGGAGAGTTCAGGGTGGGGCTGAGGGTTAAGCACTGAACTGCTAACTACAATTACAAGGTCAGCTGTTCAAACTCACCAGCCACTTCTCAAAAGAAAAGTGAGGCTGTCTGCTCCCCACAAAGATGTACACTGTCACAAGCCTGTACAGGCCCATGGGGAGTTAGAAGTCAGTGGGCTTGACTTGGGGCGGCGCTCAGGGTCCAGCACGTAGGTATGAGTGCCAGGCTTCCAGCTATACCCTTAGCACATCCTTTTATTAGTGTGTCTGATTCATGTCCTTCTCTCAGTGGTTCTCAACCTGTGGGCCGCGACCCCTTTGGGGGTTCAAGCGACCCTTTCCCAGGGGTTTCCCGATTCATACCAGTAGCAAAATGACAGTGATGAAGTAGCAATGAAAATAATTTTATGTCCCTAATAAAATGTAAAAGAAGAAAAGAGAAAAAAATGATTAGGGCAAAGACTGTACAGATGTGCTTTATACAATTGATGTATGTATATGTATGAACTGTGAAAAGAATTGTATGAGCCCCAATAAATTGTTAAAATAAATAAATAGATAAATTTTTAAAAAAAGAAAATAATTTTATGGTTGGGGGGTCACCACCACATGAGGAACTGTATGAAAGGGTCGCGGCATGAGGAAGGTTGAGAACCACTGCTCTAGACTGTACGCGATGTCTTGGTCACTGCTGCGTCCTGAGCACCAAGTATGGCGACAGGCACACGGTGGGTGTTAGCAAATGTTTGTCAAATGAATGTTAGCTGAGAATAATGTTACTCCGAATCAACGCTCCTGCCACCTCTTCCTCCTTTGCCCCACACTGTCCCAGGAAGCACAGGGGCCAAGGGGAGAGATGAGCATCACCCAGCAACCCTGCCGCACCCATGGACATTCAGGCTTCTTCTGCAGCATGAGGGGTGAGGGCTAGACAGCAGGAAGACCCATCCCTCTCCCTCCCACTGTGGTAAGACTGGAGGGTGGGGTGGGGGGAGCGTGCAGCAAGGCGAGGGAGCTGTGAAAGCTACCAGAACATAGTCAAACTGGGCCTGGGGTGCTCCACTTCTCTGGGTGCTTCTTGCTCTTACGGGGCTACCCACTGCCTCTCTGACCAGGGGCCCTCCCAGGACAGGAATATTTTTACCTCCTGCTTGCTTAGGCCCTGGCTTGGGCTGGGGAGCAGCTGCCAAAGCTGTCTCATTAATTATGGGCACCACAATACCAGCTGTCTCTCGGCATGGACGGTGCCAGCCGCCTGCCCCTACAATGCCCCTTGGAAGGCCAGCTCCCAGGGGAGAGTGCCATTGTGCCCCAGGAGATGCCAAGAAGGGAAGCTGCGCTGGTGGCTGGAGATAGCAGGACCAAAGGGGAGCGGGATGTGGGGTAGTTCCCAGCCTGGGGAAGGGAGATAGAGAGGGGTTGAGCCTGCCTGGCCGAGGCAGTCGGAGGGCGAGACAGAGGTTGGCTGTGACAGTGTTGCCTGAACCGTTTCCTGTAGGGATTTCTCTTTCGTACACCTGACTGGGCCAAAGCTGAGTCACTAGAAAACGAAAGAGGATGCCATTGCGCCCAGAGCGACCCTATAGCGACTCTCTAGGACAGGATAGACCCACCCCTGTGGGTTGCAGAGACTGAAACTCTTTACGGGAGTCACAGAGTCGTAACAAAGCAGCCCGTGCCCTGTTGGACCCCTCTTGGTCTCCTCCGTAAAGTCAGTCTCACAGGCTCAGCCACTGAACAACGAACGCTGCTGTTGCTGTGATGCGGTCAGTCAGTCTGACTCAGGGGACGTAGGCGCACAGTCCTGCATCTTCTTCACAGTTGTTACTATGTTTGAGCCCCTTCTCCTATTTACCCCGAGAGCATTATGACTTCCTTAAGGTCCAGCAAACATGCCATGGACCCCAGGGCCTTTGCACATGCTGTTCCCTCTACCTGGACCTGGACCCACACCATGCCAGACCCTGTGGAGTTGGAGCTGGAAGGGAGCAATGGGACAGTCCTAGCTGGCCCGAAACTGGGCCTTTGGTGAGGGAGAGTTTCTGACAATCTGTCAGCATCCCCGCTCTGCGCACAGCTTGGTGGGTGACCCTAGAAAATGACACCTCTTCTCTGAGGCACAGGTGGGAAGATGAGATGCCCAGGCCAGTGCCCAGGGCCAGGTACACAGAGGGGACTTCACAGGGCCCCCCGGGTGTCATACCTGGATGAGATTGGCCGCTGGCATCCTGCGCTTCTCAAAGTGCTTCTGCCGATGCTGTTCCTGGACCTTCAGGGCAAATCCGGAGCCTAGGATACCCTAGAGGGGTCAGGACATGGTTGGGAAAGATGGGGCCTTTCTTGGGCAGCCCTATCCCTGCCCGTCTGAGGCGTGGGACATGGCCCTGCCTCTATTGGCCAGGAGCCTTGCAAGCCTTACTCTAAGCCCTCTTCCCAGAGGCTGAGGGGCCACAAAGGAGGGGAACTCACGGCGGGCAGGGCGAAGAAGGAAATGCCCAGTAAGGCAAAGCCGGCAGCCAGGACCCTGCCCAGCCACGTGTGCGGCGTCTTGTCACCATAGCCAATGGTCGTCAGGGTAATCTGGGGGCACAAACAGGTTACTCACAAGGCTGCTCATGGCGCCCACCCACAAGAGCCTGTTAGGAGCGTGGGCGAAGGGGTGGGGGCCACCCACAAGGGTTGGTCACAAATACTTGTCACATAGGCAGATTCCTGGAGCTGGTTAGAGGAACGGGTACAAGTCTCATGAACTTGAGGTGTGCATTAGATGGGGGCAGAAGCAGAACTGCTGGAGCGGTGTGTGGGGAGTGGCTAGCACTGGGTCATCACAGGGGCCAGTCGCAGAGGACCCTCTGCAGGGGGCAGGGACATTCCTGCTCAACCGGAGTTGGGGGTGAGATGGGGTCATGACCGGAAGTCTTCAGGAAGTTCCCAGAAGCAGATCCCCAGAAGCAGGACATCAGTGCACAGGGCGCTTACGCACCGTGCCCCACCAGAGCGAGTCGGCGTAAGAAGAGAAGTCGGAGTTGGCATCCTTCTCAGCCAGATAGACCAGAAAGGAGGCGAAGATGAGCACCAGGAACCCGATGTACCAGGCGGTGATCAGCTCCTGCAGGCGACAAAGGGTGAGACCACAGCGGCGGGGCTGAGCAGAGCAGCTGACAAGGGCAGGGGCGCTGTGCCCACCTCAAAGGGCCAAGAAAGAGTCCCAAGCCACCAAAGAGTGAGAGGTGCCACAGCAGCCGCTGGGTGTGTTGTCGATGCCCACACGGACCAAGTCTATAGGACAGGGTAGAACTACCCCGTAAGGTTTCCCAAGGCTGTAAGAGCTTACAGAAGCGAATTCCTCACAGGAGAAGAAAGCCTCACCTTTCTCCTGCAGAGTGGCTGGTGGTTTCGAAACTGCTGATCTTGCAGTTAGACCCCCACCCACTAACCACACCACCACCCGAGTACCAGTGAGGGCCTTCCCAGGACCGCCCCTGCACTGCTCTGGCCTCCCCAAAACACCGACCCAGAACCCATGGCCTTCAAGTGGGTTCTGCTCATTGCAAGCCAATAGGACAGACAGAACTGGTCCATGGTTTCCTCAGGCGAAGTCCTTAAGGAAGCGGGGCCACAACATTCTCCCACTGACTAGCGTGACATAACCACCACGACGCCAGGTTCATCCCCAAAAAGGCCAAGGTCCCTGCAAAATCCCAGGGCGGTGCTGGATTCTACCCTCAGCATCAAACACTACAGCCGTACCTAACTCCGGAGACCCTCAAGTCCCACCCCCACGGGCCGGCCCGTGCCCGCCCCATCTCTCCAGACCCGCCCAAGGGCCAGCTTCCCGCGGGGGGTCCCACAGCTAGGGGCCTCCAGGTGAGGTCTCCCTGCGCTGTCCCCACTACCCCCTCGGGCTGCGCCAGCCTCACCTTGCTGTGCGCGTAGACCACAGAGCCCAGCAGCTTCCAGGTGCCGCCGCGGCGGTCCATGCGCACCATGCGCAGGATCTGCAGGAAGCGCATGCTGCGCAACGCCGACGTGGCGAAGATGTTGCCCTGGGTGCCCGCGGCGATGACAGCCACCGAGGCCACGAACACGATGAAGTCTGCAAAAGCGAGGGCAGCAAGGTCACGGCCGGCGCCAGGGAGCCAGCCCACCCTACGTCCGGACCCGGGGCCGGGGTCTCTTGGAGCCTTAGGGGGTAGTGATAGGACCCGTTGAGTCGAGTCAGCACCCAGGGCTGGGCTCAGGAAAGGGGTCCGTGTCGACCCTAGGGCTTGGGGTCAGGGGTCAGGCGCGGGTGGGCGGCCCTTATTACCGATGACACAGAAGGGTTTTCTGGCAAAGCGGAAGCGGCCCTGCCATCCTCTGTACCGGCAGCAGCATCCAGCGGACCAGACGCGGATGATGTACTCGAGGCCAAACACCACGATCATCACAAACTCCTGTGGGACCAGGGGCCTGAGTTCTGGTCCCCAGGACACAGCACCAACCCAACCCGGAGGCCCAGTACCACCTCAGACCACCTGGATGGCGCTGGAGAGGGCTGCCGAAGGCAGGTGGCCCTTTCCAGGGCCTCCAAGGACGCTGGTGACCCAAGACGGCCCTCCCTCTAGAGTTCCCATGAGCAATCTGCCCCCCTCATCCTCCCTAACGCCTCCAAGGCAGCCCAGACTCCAACCCTGACTGTCCCACCAGGAGTGGAGTTATCAGTTTGTGTCCTGGAGGAGGACAGGGCTGTCTCTGGACCATCATAAGCCCTCACCTAGAGGCAGGAAGTCCCAGCACACCTCCTCAAAGGCTGGGATGAAGCCCAGAGAGGGACAGCCACCAGCAGCCTGAGTCACAATGCCCAGCACAGGCAGTTTACACCATGCTATCAGAAACCTCCCTCACCTTCCTCAGCCCAGAGGGGAGGCCTCTGCTCTGGGCTCCTGACAACTCACCAGAATGAGGAGACATTCATTGGCAAGTTCCTGGTGCTCCTGGATAGTGGACAGCACGGACAGCACCAGGCAGCTGAAGACCAGCAAAAATCTGTAATTGCAGCATAAAGGAGAGTGTTAGATTGCTGTATGAACAGGACAGCTGAAGAACTCCTGGCAGGGGCCTTCAGAGAGGAGGGGAGGGGGAAAGAGAGGCGCTCCACCTAGCTGAGGAGGCTGTACCTGGAAGGGAAACTTTGCAAAGCAGACTCCACCCAGAGTTCGCCAGAATCAGGAAGCCCAGGGCAGAAGCCTCCAGTCCCAGACTGCTAAACTCATAAACACCTTCCCATGTCAAGCCACGCTGCTGGTGAGTCATTCCAGCCCATATGGATCCTATAGGACAGAAGAGAACTGTCCCATAGGGTGTCCAAGGCCATCATCTTGATGGGCAGGCTGGCACATCTACCGCTCACAGAATTCCAGCACTTCACTGTGGAGCCCCCGGGGGGGGGTCTTCACATATGCCTTACAAGCATATGTGAGCATATACAGAGTGCTGTACAAGCCCCCCCATCGCCCCTCGACGCAGGCTAGGGGCCTAAGAGAGGCCTCCAGTCACTCAGTCGTGAGCATCGGGTCTGTGTGAGCTGGAAAGAGGAACAGACCAGCTCAGGGTCTCCCAGCCAGGGAAGTCCACAGGCTCCCTTTGTCCCCAAAGAAGCACCCCCAGAAGCCAGCAGGGACGGGGGAGGATCAGGTTCTAGAGCAGCAGTTCTCAACCTGTGGGTCCCAACTCCCTTGAGGGTTGAATGACCCTTTCACAGGGGTCGCCCGATTCACAACAGTGGCAAAATGATAGTGATGAAGTAGCCATGAAAAGAATTTTATGGTTGGGGGGTCACCACAGCATGAGACACTGTACTAAGGGGTCGCAGCATGAAGAAGGTTGAGAAACCCACTGGGCTAAAGAATGGGCTTCCCTTCCCCCATGAACCCCAAAAGTGGACTTGAGTCAGCTGGGCTCCTCTGCAGAACAAGGACGGTTGCCCCTGCCCTCCTGACCTAGAGGAGAGGAGAGGGGCTTGGTAGGGAGGGGAGGGGGCAGATGGGGGAAAGGGTGTGGAGAGAAGACATGGGCATCGTGCAGAGGGCTACAGACACCTGGAACTCCCTTGAGGGTGGTGGGAAGCTACTGGGCCAGAACCAGATGTTTAGAAACAGAAGAAACTTTAGAACCCCACTAGTCCAACCCCTCTTTCCTCCCCAACTGCACACATGAAGAAGACCCAGGAGAGACAGGGAGTCACCCAAGGATTCCCACCAGCTTCCTGGTGGGTGAGGGGACGGGGACGGGAAGGAGGAGGGGACGTGAGTGTGTCAGTGTGTGAAGGCGGGCAGGAGCGGAGGGCACAGGCTCATTGGATTGGTGTTTCCGCCCCCTCCCCACTGGACCTCCTCCAGAACCAAACCACACAGAATCCTTAGGAATGATTATCATCCATTTTAATCACAGAACAATATGTGATAAATATAGAATTGATGCCTTTGAATTGCGGTGCTGGCGAAGAATATTGCGCCTACCGCGGCCTGCCTGCCAGCGAAGGAACAAATCTGTCTTGGAAGAAGTACAGCTAGAGGCCTCCTTAGAAGCGAGGATGGCAAGCTCTTGCCTCACGGATTTTGGCTGTGTCCGAAGGATTCAGTCCTCAGTAAAGTGGGGGGGGGGTGGTGAAAAAAGGAAGACTCTCGAGAAGACGGACGGACACAGGGGCTGCACAGTGAGCTTCAACGTGGCAACAATGGGGAGGGGGGCACAGGACCGGGCATCGTTTCATTCTGTGATACCCAGGTTGCTGTGAGCTGGGACAGACTTACTGACCTCTGACAACAATAGGTCTTAGGTTATGTAAACATTAACGACAAAATTATTGTCGATCGGTTAACCCAGCCGTGTAGCCTTGTAGCTATATTCCTACAAGTAAGCTGTGCTGACAAAAATGTTTCTGTTGCTGTAACTTACCCGAAACCAAACCAAACTCCCCACCATGGAGTCAATGCTAATGCACCGAGACCCTCCTGTGGGTTTCTGGGACTGTAGAAAGTCCGGTCTTTCTCCCCAGCAGCTGCTGGTGGTTTCGAACTGCCGAACGTGCAGATCGCAGCCCAACACATAACCACTCCACCACCAGGCGCCATAACTTCCCACAGGGAAACAGTATGTGCTTCAGTCACTGTAGGGTCAGCCCTTCGGACAGTGTCACGCTGGCATTGTGCGGTGACGCTACTGTGTGTGACGCCTCCTAGTGAGGCCACCGCACGGGCTGCAAAAGCAGCCAGAGGGAATGAGGCCGGACCCCGTCTTCGGGATAGCTGCACGGCTGCGTGCCTAGACGGGACCCCCAAGGGGATGGCCTGCTTGGGGAAAAAATCCCTATGGATGACCCAACAGGCTCACCCCAAAGTCTTCCAGGCCTCTGCGCCGGACGGACCCCTTTCCTTCACTGTCGGACTTGCTGAGACCTGCTCTGCCTTCACTCTCACTACCTCCTGGGGGGCTCCAGTTTTCCCTCTTTGAAATCCCACCGCCCAACCCATTTCCTTCCTTGCATGTGGCCCTCGTCACTTTCCACATGTCTTCATTTTGGCCCGTGTGTCAGAGGGGTAGCAGCCTGGGTCAGGGTTAGAGAGACCTGGATTCTATTCTTAGTTCTGCTTCACTGTGGATTTAGGAAAGCTGCCTACCTTCTCTGAGCCAGCCTCTGAGCCTGTGAAGTGGAATGTAATAACTTGTAAAGGGCATGGCTCTGGCCTGGTCCACTTAAGACTTCCCCAGAGGGTGGGCGGTGGGGTGGGGGTAGGGGGTAGGTCAGGATCCAGAGCTGCATCCCTGCAAATGTTCCTGTGCTGAAGAGGCAGCTGTTAGAGGTGAAACTATGTACCTCTCAGAATAGGCACTGGACTCTGAGCCCCGTTAGGTGTGGATGCCATCCCACTGGGGATTACGGTTTTCTCTGGAATGTTGATAGAGCCTTAGTAGCACGGTGGCCATGCGATGGGCTGTTCCACAAGGCCAGCAGTTCGAAACCAACAACCGCTCCTCGTGAGAAAGACGTGGTTTTCAACCCTGGTAAAGAGTCACGGCCTCAGAAATGCACAGGGGTAGTGCTATCCCGTCCTATAGGGTCACCATGGGTCCAAATCCACTTGATGGCCGTGAGCTGGTTTTTGAGTGGGTATGTTAATGAGAATGGATCCATTGGACCCATTGTCATCAAGTTGACTTCCACTCGTTGGGAGTCACAGCACCCCCATGGGACAGAGTAGAACTTCCCCGTGAGGTTCCTAAGGCTTCAAATCTTCACACAAGCAGATCGCCACATCTTTCTCAAGCCGCCAACATTCAGCTGGGTGCTTAGCCACTGAACGACCAGGGCCCCATACGTGAGATGTCATTGCTGCCAGGTGCCCTCCAGTCAGTTCCGGCTCACAGCGACCGATGTGCACCAGAATGAGACACTGCCCGGTCCTGCGCCGTCCTCGCTTCTTTGAGTGTAGGGTAAGCTTTGATCACTGTTTAGACATAAAAAGAGTAGACTGGGCAAGAAGCAAGCCATCGCGGGTGAAGACAAATGCTCTCTGAAGACTAGAGAGGCTAGGGAGTCCACAAGCCCGGGAACTCCTGAAATAGATAAAAGAGAACTTCTTCTAATGGCCAGGCTTCTAGCCTCCCGAACTCAGAGAAGCTAAAGCTCTGCTCTTCAAGGCCACCCGTTTGTGGTCTTCCGCGACAGAGGCCCTCCCAAACTACGATGGTGACTGTGGGTGAGTGAGTGAGGAGGCCAGCCCCAGCCGGGAGCTGAGTCAGCACAGGCAGGGGAGCAGGGAGCCGAGAGGCAGAGCTGACAGGAGGGCCTGCCCGAGTTCCTCTCCTCCCACCCCTGCAGCCTAATCTTTATGGGCCTCCTCCCTGCAACTCTGGGCAGAAGTCCTTCTGTCCCCTTTCTCAGCCCATCTGCAGAGCGACCTCCCGCAGATGTGGGCCACCCTCTGGGTATCCGATCCGGGCTTTTATGAATTTTCTATTCTCAATCCTTCTCTCTCCGTGGCAATAGCTGCACGGCTATAAAACTTCCACGTCAGGACAGGTGAACAGATGGACAGCGGGATCCCAGTTTTTAAACGAAATGTGTTCTACCGAGGCTTATCTCTGAGTGATGGAACGAAGAGCGGCGTGGCTGATGCTTTGCTTCTTCGGGCTGCTTTGTATGACCTAATTTGCATTTTATTACCTATGCAAAGACATTTGACTGTTGGACCATAATAAACTATGGATAGCCTTGAGAAGAATGGGAATTCCAGAACATTTCATTGTGTCCATGTAAAATCCGTATGTGGCTCAAGAGGCAGTTGTGTAAACAGAACAAGGGAATGCCGCATGGTTCAAAATCAGGAGAGGGGTGCGTTCGGGTTGTATCCTCTCACCGTACTTGTTCAGTCTGTGTGCTGAGCCAGTCATCAGAGAAGCTGCATTCTATGCAGAAGAATTCAGTATCAGGATTGGAGGACGGCTCATTAACAACCTGTGCTGTGCTATGACACAGCTTGCTTGCCGAAAGCAAAGAGGACTTGAAGCACCTGCTGATGAAGAACAAAGATTGCAGCCTTCAGTGTAGATGACAACTCACTCTAAAGAAGGCCAGAATCCGCACAACTGGACCAGTGAGTAACATCACGGTCAACGGAGAAAGGAATGCCGTTGTCAAGGATTTCATCGTACTTGGATCCACAGTCAACACGCATGGAAGCAGCCGGCAGAAGATCGCACGATGAATGGCTCGGGGTCAGTCTGCTGCCCAGGAGCTCTTTAAAGTGTTGAAAAGCAGGGATTTTACTTTGAGAACTAAGGCGCACCTAGCCCAAGCCACGGTCTGTTTTCGATGGCCTCATATGCATGTGAAATTTGGACACTGACTAAGACTGAGAAAGAAATGATACACTTGAATTACGTTTCTGGGGAAGAATAGTGAAAATACCACAGACTGCCAAAAGACCAAATACATGTGTCTTGGAAGAAATACATCCAAAATGTGCTGTAAAAGCAAAGATGGCAAGATTTTGTCTCAAATTCTGTGGACATCTTGTCAGGAGAGACCAGTCCCTGGAGAAGGACATCAGGCTTGGTAGAGTGGAGGGGCAGAGAGAAAGCAAGGCCTTCAATGAGCTGGACGGACACAGTGGCTGCAAGAATGGGCTCAGGCACAGGAACTACTGTGAGGCTGGTAGAGGACCAGGCAGTGTTTCATTCTGGTGTGCACTGGGTCGCTATGAGTCAGAACCAATTGGGGGGCGCTTAACAACGGCACAATTTGAAAAAAGAAATAGAGTCTTGGTGGCGCAGTGGTTGCAGTTCTCAGCTGCTAACCGATACTTCAAAAAGTTGGCCACCTGTACCCATCCATGGCTCCGTGGGAGAAAGAGGTGGCTGGACAGTCTGCTTCCATGAAAACACTAGACAGTCTTGGGAGCCCTCTGGGGGGCAGTTTGGCTTTGTCCTACAAGGTCGCTCAGACCAGCAATCAGCCCAGTGGCAGGCGGTTTGGTTTGTGGCTGGTGATGCATTGGCTAAGTACGTTACTGTTAACCCAAAAGTGGCTGGCCACTTGAGGCCCCAGCAGCTGGGCGGGGAAGGTGCCCAGTATCTCCTCCTGTGAAGATTGCAGCTGCGGGAGCCCTATGGCCCGGCTCTATCCCAGCATGCAACAGCCACGAGACTCCAAAGCATGTGTTGCCTGGCTTATGACCAAGGCCTACCAACTTGTTGAGAGGGAAACGGTCTCAAAGTCCGTATTGATAAGGTTCGAAGACATCAGCCTGCAGCCTGGATTGCCCCTTCACGAAAGAGCACCCAATCTTCAGAACTTGATCAGAGAGCAACATCATGATGAGCACAGGAAAGCCCGAAGCCGGCAAGGATTTCATTTTACTCTGCTCCACCATCGACGCCCGTGGCAACAGTAGTCAGCAAAGCAAATGACAGATTGCCTTAGGCAAATCTGATGCCCCCGCCCCCACCCCTAAAAAACCTTTAAAGACGTGGAGGTGCAAAGATATCACTTTGAAGACAGGCGCAGCTGACCCAAGCCTTCTCTCCAGGAGTGTGCCTCCTGTTATGGGCCCACCAGGCAGTGACTAAGGAAGAACAAAGAACTGATGGCTTTCAGCCACGGTGTTGGTGGAGAATATTTACTCTAACCGAGACGGCCCAAAGAATACATCAATCTGTCTGGAAGAGGCCCCACCAAAATGCTCCTTAGAAGCAAAAGTGGTGAGACTTCATCTCGTGGACCTGGAACACGTTACAGGAGGCCCCAGTCCTGCGAGGAGGACAGCATGCTTGCTGAAGCGGAAAGGCGGCCAAAAAGAGGAGGGCCACCAACGAGCCGCACTGACCCAGAGCTACAATGGGCTCAGGAGGAGGGCGCCAGACTGGGGTCTGTAAAGGGCCATAATGGGTTAGAACTGGCTCAGTGGCATCTAACAACAACAAGTTTAAAATACAAGCAGGAAAAAAATCTTTTCATCTCCACTTTACTCCAATTCTGGCGCGTGCGGGCCCCCTGCGTGTCAGAGCACCACTCTGCCCCAAAGGGCTTTCAATGGCCACTGTTCAGATGTAGCTCTCCAGACCTTTGGGGGCGCCTCAAGTGGACTTGAACTTCCAACCTCTCAGCTGATAGCCTAGCTGATAGCTGTTGGCACCACGGCCATGGAGCAGGTGTGAGGTGGCCTCTTTCCTGCATTCAGTTCATGTGTCCAACAGCTCCTCTTGGACACCTAGTGTCCTCTCCAACTAAATGCATACAAAGACCAGCTCCGACCCCGCTCCTCAAACGTCTTCCCACCTCAGGGACAGCGCCAGCGCTCCCACGGGGGGCCCAGCCCCGAGTCTGAACTGCCCTTCATGCTCCCCTTGCCACTTCCCGTGTCTCTCCCCTCACTGCTATCGCTGCTCCACTCCGCTCTCACTCTCGCTCACCCTCTTCAAAGCCACCCCGTAACCCTACAAATGCAAACCGGAAACCACCACTCTCCTCAAAACTCCCTCCATCGCGTGTCCAGAGCCAAAGTCAAACTCCTCCGCAGGTCCAGGAAGGCCCCACCCACCCCTTGAACTTGATCTCTGCTCTCCTCAGGGCTCAGGGCATTCAAGCCACTCTGGCCGCCTTGCCATTCCTGGAATGCACTTGTTTCGCTGTTTCCACTGCCAGTCACTCCCCGGCTCACCCCTTTCTGAGTCTGCAGTGTCCTTGGACAGGCCTTCCCCAACCCTCGCTGGCTAAATGAGCGGCCCAGCCCTTCCTCTCTCCCCTTTCTTACGCTGCCCGAGTCTTCTCTCATAGCACGGTTGAAGGACCAAGTAAATGAACAGTGGAAATTCACTTTAAACAAACACCACATCACCCACAACCCCTAGGTTACACCCAGTGAGGAGCTGCCCAGAGATAGCTCTAACAACACCCATCCCCAACCTCCTGGAGAAGGAAAGAGAAGACGGACTTCCAACCTTGACCAGCCAGCTAGCTCCACTTGGGCCTCCTTTGTTTAAAAGACACCAGGCTTCACCTCAGGCTGGCAGTTTCTTTACCCCCGATGCTGAATATCATTGAACGATGCACTCAGTCTGACAGAGAATATCCTGTGTTCCTTACACCTGAGTAATTATCCTTCCAGGAAGAACATGGGACCCAGGAGGGACAGGCTTGCTGAAGAACACACAATGAATCAGTGGCTCAGCTGCGGCTGGAGTTTCAGCTTGGGCTGACCCTCAAGCTGCCTGTGGTAGTTACCTAATGCCACGTCAACCTGAAGATAGAGTGTAGGGGTGGAGTTTAGCCTGTCAATCAGGTCACAGCCTGATGATGGCTCCTTTGGGCGTGGCCTTCTCATAAGGGAGTATCTTGGGAACTTCCACCGCTTCCTCTGCCTTCATCTCCCTCCCGGTGGACCCTGGTTGCTGCCAGAGTTCTGGGATGTGTTCAGCACCATTGGCGCCACACGACATTTCACCCACCGGCCTTTGACCTTCCTGCATTCTGCATCGTTGCTGTGGCTGTGTGAGTCTGAAGAGGGACTGATGGACTAGTATCAGACTTACAGACATGAGTTGGACTGGGCTGGGCTGTTTTCTCGATGCGTAATTTGTTCTTGATTTAAAGCTCTCTCATACCTACACGAGTGTCGCTGGATTTGTTTCTCTAGTCAGCCCAGCCGAACACACTGCTTTGGTCTTCCAGGGAGGCCCCACTCATCTTCCTGAGGCTCTTCACTCAAAGACCCAATCATGGGACAGTAGAAGGGAGATCGACCCCCTGTACTGTCCAGGAAGCTGGACAATGAAGACGGAAGACTGAAGAAAAATGGATGCCTTTGAATTACGATGGTGTTGAAGAATATCGAACAAACCACAGAGTGCTCGAAGAAGGAACTGTCTTGTGTAGAGAGAAGTACAGTCTGAATGCTCTGTGGGAGTAATGAAGAAGGCAAGACTTAGTCTTACCTACACCGGACACATTCTCAGGAAGAGTCAGTCCCTGGAGAAGGACATCGTATTTGGCAGAGTAGAGAGGCAGCCCAAAAAGGAAGATCTTTTTGAGATGGATTGACACAGTCGCTGAGCAATGAGCTCAAATACAGCATGGACCGTGGGGACAGTGCAGGACAGGGCAGCCCTTCAGTCTGCTGTGCACAGGTGGCCAGGAGTCGGGCTCAACAGGCCCTAACAACAGAATTCCTCTGGCCCTCTCTGGGGCTTCGCTTTCTCCGCCTGCACAAATCTGGATGGTACACCGAGCAGACACCAGCGTCTTTTGTTAGTTGCTGACTGTCTGTTCCAACTCCCGGCAACCTTATGGATAACAAGAGATTGTTGCACCATTCTGTGTCATCTTTGTGGTCATCGGTGTGTGTGTGTGTGTGTGTGTGTGTGTGTGCCCACTGTCATGGATATTTGTCAATTCATCTCATTGGGGGTTGTCTTTGATGACCCTGTACTTGACCAAACACGGTCTGCCTTCCTAACGACTGGTCTTTCCGGAAGGCACGTTCAAGGTGAGAACATCAGCCTCGCCACCCTCACTTCTATGGGGCATTCTCATTGGGTCTCCTCTGTGATTGATTTGTTTATCCTTCTGGCAGTCCATGCTCGCCAATGCAATGATCCCACTGCATCCATCCCTTTCCGTCTTCACTTTGGTTGACCTTTTCCCCCAGGCACATGGGCCAGGAGCGCCCTAGGCCTGTGTACAGATGGAGAAAACCAGATCATGAAGTCTTTTTAACCATGGAGTCACTGGGTAGATTTGAACTGCCAACCTTGTTGTAGGGCCTTAGCATCCTCTCATTTCCCTATCCGAGAGGTCAGGCTGGCAGCCACTTTCTGAAGTAATTTTTGCCCATGGTGTTTGGCTGCCATTTGGGGAGCCATGTTCACCTTTGACCAGCACGGGAGCCAGAGCAGGTGACTCTGGGGACAGGTGGGTGCTAGCTGGCTGGGGCACATCAGGAGGCCTCTCACAGCGTTCTTCTCCACCCTCACCCCTGTTTGATGGCCAATACTCCACTCATTCGGGAAGCAGTAAGGGGATTAGGAGCAGGGGACGAGGAAAGGAAAAAGATGAGACTACAGGCTCATGCCATTCATCTGGAGAGCTTGTTAAAATACTGATTTCTGGGCACTACCTCCAGACTATCTGATTCCGTGGGTTTGAGGTGGAGTCCACGACTCTGCATTTCTCCAAAGTTCCCAGGTGCTGCTGCCGCTACTGGTGGTGGTGGTCTTGGGACCACACAGGTTTAGCTGGCAGGGTTGGCAGTGACTGGCCCCTCAGAGTTTCTTCAACAACTGTACTCCCTCTGTTCCCTTCTCTCCACCTCCCGTTGCCTTTGAGTTCGCTTCAACTCAGGACAGGCTGTGAGTATCAGAGTGGAGCTGTGCTCCAGGAGGCTGTCAATCGATGGCTGTGTGAGTTCAGAAGTCAATCTTCCAAGGTGCCTCCGGGGGTGGGGGGACTACTGCTCCCCACCTCTTAGGTAGCAGCCAAGAGCTGAAAGCATCTTCCCTCCAGGAGCCCTCTCCCCCACCTGGTATGTCCTTAAGTTGATCCAGACTCATGGGATGACCTGGTATGTGTAGGCAGAATGGCTCCACGGGGTTTCCCATGGCTGCGACCTTTAACAAGCAGGTCACCTGGTCTGTCTTCTAAGGCACCTCTGGGTGGGTTCGAACTGCCAAACTTTCAGCTAGTCATCAAGTGCTTAATCATTTCTGCCACCCATGGACCCCTTTCCCCCACCTACCCTTCCTGAAAGCACTGCCAAGGAGCAGCCCCTGGACAGGGAAGAGAAGGAAGAGGAGGAGGAGGAGGAGGAGGAAAAGGAGGAGGAGGAGGAGGAGGAGGAGGAGGAGGAGGAGGAGGAGAAGGAGGAGGAGGAAAGCCTTACAGGAGAGGTAGGTCTTCTACCACCATCAGCTTCACCCCTGACTCGCTGGGTGACATCAGGTAATAACATAACTGTTCCTGCTGGCCAAGGGCTTCCTCCTGGGCAGGCACAGGGCCAAGCCCTCTCCATGCAAACACTTCAGAGCCTCTCACCACAACGCTGGAAGGCCAGGACTGTAATCACCCCAGGCTTCCTGAGTCTCCAGCAAAGTATACTGTACAGGCTGCATAACTTTGCGAATTATGACACACCACTAAATGGGACACTTTAAATGAGAAGCTCTTCTGATAAATGGTTTCTATCTCACTACGGCTGTTATCTTAAACGACTAATAAAAGACAGAAAGAAAGGTATACTCATTTGTGCAAAGTCACATAGTTACTTACCAGATATCAGGGCCAAGACCTGAACCCAGGTTCGCCAGGACCACCAGGCCATACCACCTCTCTCTGGGGCCCAGTTCCTATCTCTGGCCTGAAGGTTGGGGACAGCTCAATGATAGTAAAGGCCTCTTCAGCTCTGTGACACCCTGACAGTGGGGGCCATCAGCCTCCTCACAGATTTCCTGAGGACGTCTGAAAGGTCAGGAGCTGGGAGGCTGGAGAGATGGGGACGTGACCACAAGTCGACCTAATCTCTCTGAGCCACATTCAGTTACAAAATATTAACTGGCACCTACATCCAGCCAGCTTTACCGTAAGCCAAATGAAGAATCGAGGTCCCCAAGAAATCAGGCAAGCGCAGTGCAGTGGTGACATGTGAGATGCGGTGGTAGCAGTGCGCACCAAGGGACTAGCCTTCAGTATAGCCAGGAGGACCAGGGAAGACTTTCAGAGGAGGGGACACCTGAGTGGACCAGGCCTAGGTGGGGAGCCCCAGGCAGAGGAAGCAGGGTCTATAAGCCACAGAGGCATGGGAGCCCCAGGTGGCCAGGATGACCAGCAGTTCTGATTGATGGGGGCCGAGAGCTGAAGGACAAAGCAGAGAATGCTAAGTCCCAGGGACGGGGGAGCCACAGGCCCCTCAGGAGTTTAATCTCAAAGGCAATAAGACCCGAGAGACTTCTCAGAGAGGGGATGACCTGGTCTCCGCTGTGTTCCGGGATCATCACTGTGGGCAGATTAAAGGTGGTGCCTCATCAGGAGTACCCACCCGTTCAGAGGCTCCACAACCCAGATGCATCATGAGGATGGCCTCACCAGACAGTGAGGGGAGTAGGGGCTGGTGGGGAGATTGATTGACTGGAGGCGGAGACAGCAAGGGAGAACGGCTCCTACTTCCCAACTGGGCACCCAATGCCTGGAGGTGCCAGGAGGGCATTGAGATGGGTGACCCCACTTGTGGAGCAGGTATTGGGGGGAGACACGGCAACATGATGAAGACTGTGGGTTAATAGGCAAACACTCAGTAGCCAGGCTGGCAACGTGGACTTGGGAGGCATTGGGTGAAGGAGATGCGGAAGGCCATCACAGTGGTTGCGACAGCCTGGAGAGGAGGGGGCAAGTCTGAAAAATGTCCCTTAGATTTGGTGACCAGCTGATCCCTGGGTACCTTGGCCAGGCCAGTTTTGGCAGGCAGGTGGGGTAGAGCAGGCCCAGGTGGGGTGAGAAAGGGGCGGTGAGTAGAGGAAGACAATAATATTGATCAACTGCACACATGTTTGCCTGCAGAGGGGCTGGAGGTCAAGGCTGGAGAGGGACAGGGAGCACAGGGAACAGTGTGCTTTTTAAAGATGGGAAACACTTGAGTATTTCTGTGGCCTGAGTAGGAGCAGGGGGAGCGGGGAGGCTGGAGAGGGAGGGGGGAGGAGGATCAATGAAATAAAGCCCCCCTGGGAGACTGAGATCTGAAGCAGGGGGTGGACTGGCGAGAAGCACCCCCATGGCAACAGCCTGCTAAGGTGGGGTTTCAGGAGGGGGGCGGGCAGTCTGAGCGAGCTGTGTGCAGGCCAGAGACTGGGAGAAGGGGACTGCCCAGGCTCTTAATCAGAAACCCTCTGTGTCCCAGGGGAGCTCAGGAACCATCATGCCTGCCACTGAGGGCAGGGAGTAGGGGAGCCCGGGGTGCTGCAGGTGCTCAGATGGCCCGTGGGTTTGGGGTTGTTGTTTTGATTGGGTGAAAACCCATGCAATACAACACTGGCCAGTCCCAGCCTGTCCACAGCCCAGTTCAGCGAGGCACACTGCAGGGCCC
Source organism: Tenrec ecaudatus (assembly GCF_050624435.1). Lineage (NCBI taxonomy): Eukaryota > Metazoa > Chordata > Mammalia > Afrosoricida > Tenrecidae > Tenrec > Tenrec ecaudatus. The sequence continues at coordinate 65,150,403 of NC_134530.1, read as the reverse complement.
TGGCTTCGCCCGCTCCCTTTCCAAACTGTGTCACCACACTGACCATCCGCTCAATGCCCCTTCGCAAAACACGTTTCCTCCCCTGCCTGTGCATGTTTGTGCTTGGTTTGCTTCGAAGGCTCGGTGATCCTGAGAGAAGCAGCAACAGCCTGGTTGGGACTTGGGGGCAGGCTACCCAGACCAAAGTAATCGAAGATCCAGGGCCTGCCTTTTCCACCCCCACCCCCCTCTTCTTTCTCCCTTACCCCAGTGCCCTCCTCCCAGCTGAACACCCCCCTGCCCTGCGTCCGGGCCCTGACTGGTACCAGCGAGCTCCCTTCCCTGGTTCTCCATTTGCCCTGAGAGTGTATGTGCTCTGCTTCATCGCCACCCCAAGGCCCTAAAGAAAGGGTCTCTACCCACAGAGGGGGTGGAGGTGAGGGGTCCTAAGGCTCCTGAGGGCAGAAGCCCTGGTGCTGCTGCCCTCCAGGGGATGGGTGGAGCGGGTGCTGAAGAAGGGACTTAGCTCAGTGGAGAGGCCCTCCCTGGCAGGCGTAGGCAATGTGGTCTGGAGGCCCCAGCCTCTTCATGAGAGAACAGGCCCTTTCCTTTCCCTATCAGGGGGCAGAGAGGGGCAGGAAGCCAGGCCCCAGAGCGAGGCTCTTTCCAAGAATCCTCAGGGGCTGGGAGAAGTTTCCCCTGATGCAGCGATTCTAAATATGGCCAAGGGAGCATAACACGTGACCAGGGCCCCACACCAGTGCTGCCGCCACTGCCGCCGCCCCCACCCTGGGCCGGAGGCCTAGGCTGGGGCTGGGGCTGAGGGCTCAAGGGAGCCTCAGTTTCCCTGTCTGCACCGTGAGTGGGGAACAATGCAACAAGCGCTCAAGTCCCTTCAGCTTTGTGACTCTTGGGCAGTGGGGAGGAAGCTCGGTTCTAGAGTCTCTGACGATGGCCCTGGAAGGGCCGAAGCTGCCAGCACACCCCATCTATCTATAAACATCATTCCCCCCCCCTCCCGGCGGGCCAATTAGAAAAAGCCACCCCCTCCTGACCCCCCTCTCTAGTCCTGACAAATTACAGATAGTTGACCTCTCTCAATAGTCCAATTGGAAACAGGCCTGACTTCCTCGGGGCCACCCCAATTCCTGCCAGGGCTCCAGAAGCCAAACACAGGCTGGATTTCTGTGCCATGTGAGACCCTTGGCCCAGTCCCTCTGCAGGACCCAGATTGCACAAGGGTCCGTGCCCCCCCACCCCTGAGAATGGCCCTGCCAGCCCCCTTAGCCCTAGAAAGGACAAGCCTATGAGGAGCCACATGGCCCCACGCCCTTCTCCTGACAGCTGCTGATTCCTCTATGGCTAGAAGTTGACCCAAGCGAGAGGGTGTACCCACCCACACGCTGGGCTGAGCCTCTCTCCGAAATGGAGCTACGCGGCCTGGAGGAAAGAGGGCAGAGAGACATGGAGTGGAGATGGCCATGCCCAAGCCTCTCAGCAGCAACCCCATTCTCCAGCCATGCTGCTTGGATGTGTATCTTGACTCCCCATGTCTAGAAAAGTCTTCTCTTTCTCTACAGTTAGTGCCCCCCACACACACACTCCTACATTTTTCTTGGGCTAGGCTTACACTAAGATATGGAAGGGGGTATCTTCTGGTCAAGGTGTGTGATGAATTATAGCCCCATCCTCACCCATCTGGACGAATCCCAACCCTCCTTCTGGTTCCCTCTGCCTCACCAGGCACACTGTCTGGTGCACCAGATAAGGAAGCTGAGCAACATGTCAACATGAACCCCGGGGGTGCGCAGGAGTGACCCATCTGTCCAAATAAGCAGGAATTCTTGGGGCCTCCCGAGCAAGCCTCCCAAGGTGAAAGGGAACAGTGGGGTGGAAAATAGGAGGTCCGGACTTTAGAATCTTTGCCAAGATGGCCAACTAGGGGTCTCCCCCTCAGCAGCATGTGTCTGGGGACCTCCACTCTACATGCTAGGTTTGGCACAAAATTACATTTGAACACTGCTGCTTTTTTAAAAAGCGTGAAATCCTCAGGCTTACAAGCTCAGGCTAGGCTAGCTCCTTCTCACGGTGTGCATGGAAGGGCCTCACCCGCCCGCCACCTCACTCCTCACTCTTCACCACTGATTGTCGTCCAGTGTGGCACGAGATTCCCCACCATCAAGCCCTGTTCCCTGGCCCACAGCAAAACCAGGGCTTTTCATTAGTACTGCATCTAGCCCTCCCCCAGGGCCCCATCCACCCCCACCCCACATTGTACTCCCCACCACTCTAGTCACTTCTACCTTGGCTTTCTCTCATAGGGCTGTTTGTAGTAGAGGTACTGACTTTTTTGTAACCCAGAATCCTGTGTGCCTGACTCAGAACAGGTGCTTGGCAACAGTTTCCTGAAGGAGAACCACCTCACCACTGGACTTCTGACCAGTGCCACCCAGATCTGCAGACACACAGCCCAGAGCCAAGAGTATAAACTCACTCATTCAGTCAGTAAATATTTACAGAGCGCTTCGCATGTGCCAGGAGCTCTGGTGGTGTAGTGGTTACACATTGAGCCGCTAACCACAAGATCAGCTGTTCAAAACTACCAGCCGCGCTGAAGGAGAAGGACGAGGCTTCCTACTCCTGTAAAGAGTTAAGAGTCTTGGAAATCCACAGGGACAGTCCCACCTTGTCCTCTAGGGTCGTCATCACCTCGATGGCATGGACTTTGGAGTCTCACAGGCCAATCCAAAGACACGCAATGTCCCTGCCTTGATGCCACTCACGTTGTAGTGAGGAGAGCCTGGCAATAAACAGGACATGCTTCCAGAAAGGAGGGTGGCTGAGAGGTGCAAGCAAGAGGGAGGGGTCAGAAAAGCAGTAGAGGTGGGACGCAGATCATCAACTGGCCACGACGAGCATTTTGGCTTTGAATCCAAGTATGACGGGAATTTTGAGCAGGATCTAACAAGAACTGATTTATGCTTTGAAAAGACTGCACTGGCTTGAGTGGAGAACAGATTGCCATGTGGGTGGGGGCTGGGGGGCAATGCCCCTATGGGAGTTGGGAAGCTAATGATAACAGTCTACGCAAGAGATGAGGGTGGAATGTACCAGGGGCCATGGAGGGAGTGGAGTGCCCTCGGATCCTGGCTGGGCTTTGGTGTTGGAAGATCTCTGAGAGAGAGCAAACACAAGTCCCGTTTACAGACAGGGAAACAGTTCCAAAAGAGGCACAGCCTCCTGCAATCGGGGCAGGGCTGGGCCCCAGCTTCCCTGACCCCGAGGTAATGTTCTTTTGCTTTCTCCTTGCGTAGAAGAGCAGAGCCCTGGTGACAGAGTGGACTGCAATTTGAACCGCTAACCAGAGTTCAAACCCACCAGCTGCTCCAGAGGATAAAAGATAGGGCTTTCTACTCCAGTAAAGAGGGACGATCTCAGAAACCTACAGGGCAGTTCTATCCTTTCCTACAGGGTCACTGAGAGTTGGAATCAACTAGATGGCAGTGAATTTTTGTGTTTTTATCAAACTCAAGCCCCTGCCCCCGACCCCCTACCGCAAAAATGCCCTCCATACTGGGGCCTGCCCCTGCTCTTCCTGATGCATGTGATGGTGGCACTGGGCTCCAGCATTACCCAGGTCCCCAGCTCCTTGAGACAGGCAGGGGTCAGGGTCACCTCTAAGCAGCCTTCTGTCTTCTGAATCAGCAGAGCCGTGTAAAGGAGGAGGGAAGGAAGGTTCTAAAACCAGGGAAAGAGATTAGTCCTCACGACTTGGTTCTCAGTATTCCCAGCACAGGGAGGGCATGGAGGAAGACAGCGCTGACAGGGTGGAACTGGAGCTGGAAGGTGAGGCAGGACCCTCTGGGGAGCACAGGCCCCAAGACTGAGCCCAGTTCCAGAGTTCTGCATACTCAGCCACTGAGGGCCCAACCCTCAGGTTTGGGGAGAGGGAGTGAGGGGTATGGTTCCAATGTGTCCTGACGACTAAGCAAAGCAGTATGCAAACCCACAGGCCACACCTGGGCAGCTACCCTGCGAGCCTTGCTCCCCCGGGAACCTCAAATCCAGTACCGCACAAAATGAATCCTGATCCAGCAAGGCTGATTCCCATGGACACCAGGGAAAGGTTTTGCTGTGTGACCTTGGACCAGAGGCTCAGCTTCTCTGTTCTACAGTTAATGCCAAAGGGTGAATGTGAGGGTCTTCCTTCGGCAGATTCTCTTTTCAATTTCCTCAGCCTTTAAAAAAGTGGCTGTCCAGTACCAGAGGCAGGCGGATGCTTGCAGACAGGGACAGGAGTTGAAGTTGGGGGCCAGAAGGGCGAAGGCACACAAACACAAACAGAGCTTGGCTGTCTCCATGCCTCCATTTACTCCTGACCATGAGGAAGGGGGTTGGCCACGGTCTCCAAAGGCCTAGTTTTCATTCATTGATCAGTCACTGGCGATTTCCGCTTCCAGAATGGGAAGAAGTTTGTAGACAGCTCTGGGAGCTGCCAGTCCTCAGGGACTTCGAGGTTCTGGGGTATCCAAAGGAGGGTCTTAATATCACACATCCACGGTGCTCTTCTCAGAGGAGGCCCAGAGGGACTCCTAGCGTAATCCCCACCCTCAGAGGGGGAAAAAGAGGAGTCTGAGACCAAGCAGAACTTCCCACGAGGGCCCCGTGAACAGAGAGTGCTGTAGGAACGGAGGTTCGGGAAGGATCCTGATGCCCCCTCCTCTACTCCTTCCCTCCCCTCCGCTCCTTTCTCTTTCGACCGAGAAAGCGCCAAGAATGAGCCAAAGGAACGCGGGCGCAGCGCTGGCGGTCCATTCTGGTTCTGCCTGGCTCAGGGACTTCAGCGAGTGAGCGAGCCTCCCCTGGAACTCAGTGTCTTAGTCGGTTTAATGGGACCATGATCACAGGACCGGCAGGCTGGAGGCAACGGGCTGGCCCGGAGGAGGACTCTGGTGCTGGTGGGGAGGGGGAAGGGGAGGGGGTGGCCCAACGGCCGGTCACCTAGGGACACAAAAGCGACGGCACCGGGCGGGGTTCCTCCCTGGCAGGAGGGCACGAAAAGGTTCCAGGGGCGGGAGGGCCCCTGGAGACTCCTCCCCTGAGACAGCCCTCCGCCCACTAGTCCTGCAGACCCCCTTCCCTTTTCGGCTGAGGCCCCACTGTTCTTGGTTCTGGGGTCCCAGGAGGCCCGCAGTCCGCCGCGGGGAGGGGCTTCACCGGGGGGAGGGGCACGCCGGGGGCGGGGCGGGGCTGTGGCCGTCCCGAGAGGGGCGGGGCTTCGCCGCCTGCGAGCTCCGGGCGCTGGCGGGGCTGCCCCCCCCAGCGGATCCGGTTACCTCCCCGCCGCCTCCCCCGCCCGGCCGGCTTCTTTTTCCGTTTCCAAATTAACAATTGAAAACGCGGCGGCCTGAAAGGCGAGCAGCGGGCCAAGCGGAAAGTGTGAAGGTGCCGCCGCGTCCTCGAGGCTGAGGGCGGAGTGGGGGGACGCAACACCCCGACCGCTTGGGGCTCAGCCACCCATTAACTCGCGGTGCGGAGTCACAGGAACCCTGGACCCAGAGATGCCAAGGCTCCAAGTGGGGCCCTGCCCCTGATTCGGTCCTGCTACCGCCCTGGCCAGGATCTCAGCACCTAGTGTCCAGGCTCGGGGCAGTGCCAGCCCCCAAGGGAACTGGATGGCGGGGGAAGGGGGGCGGGGGTTAACACTAGGACTAGGTTACCACTCTTGAAGCCAAGTGCCCAGGAGGGGCAGGTGCCAGGCATCGCCCACACAGCTTGTCCTCAAGGAGTGCCAGTCAGGTAGCTTCATGCACACTGTCAACCAATTCACTGGGGCCTCAGTTTCCCCTGTGGGGGGCCCTGGTGGCCTTGGGTTCAGGTTCAAAACCAACAGCTGCTCTGAGAAGCAGGCTCAGAAACCTACAAGGGCAGTTCTACCCCATCCCATAGGGTCTCCTCCAAAGCAATGAGTTTGTGGTTTGGGGGTTTGGGCACACTACCACCTACCCCCACAGCACAAGGAGCTGTCCACCAATGGGCTGCCTCCCCAAAGCCCCACTGGACACATCAATGAAGGCCAGGAAGGTCCACAAGTCAGTGAGGAACACTGGAGCCTGAGCCCACGGCCTGGGCACCCTGGCCCCTATAGGAGGGATGGTGTGGTGTCAGGGCCCCAGTGGGCTACATCCATCTTCTCTTTCTATGTCTGGAGAGGTGGGTGCTGAAAAGCAGGCAGCTGGGACAAATCTGTGGCTATCAGGTGGGGAAACTCTCCTTTTCAGATATCAGACAGGCCCTGGGCTCTGAAACACTTTGAGAGGTACCCCACACACCCTCAGCTCCCAGGAGCACAGGGGCTTTGTCTCCTCTGACAGTCTGACTGAGCTTGGAGGGCATCAGATTCTCGAGATTTGTTGGGTGATTGAATGAACTGGTGGTAAGCAGTCCCTGAGCTGCGGCATGCCTCCTCTCCATCTGTGGCTACCTGTGTGAAGGGGCCAGGCCAGGGGTTTAAGGTGAGGGATCTTTCCATCCCGGCTGGGGAATGGTGAGAGGAGGAGCCAGGAGTACATGCAGAGAAAAAGAGGAAGGGTGGAAGAAGTGGTCTCAGAAGTCACTTCTTCCTAGTGTCCCCCTGCCCACTCCTGTCCAGTCCAGGACCCAGTCCCACCCCTCCCTCTCCCACTGGGCTTTTCCCTGACCACTGCGCCTCCAGCACCCCCTCTCCATCCTGGTCCGTTCATCTTTCAGTCTGCGAGCGCCTCTCCCCCACTTAGCTAGCCCTTACTGTTGACCACTAAACCCCAACCTCCTTAGCCTAGCATTTGAGGTGCACATTCCACTCTAAGCTGGCTTTCACCAATGTGACGCTGGGCTGGCTCCTCTGCTGGGATTCCAGGCCCCTGTGAACACCGTTCATCTCCCGCACCCCGAACCCTGACTGCTGCACCACACACCCGCGCTGTGCTTGGGTACTCTCAAGTCAGTTTTGACCCACTGTTGTGCTGCTATGTGCTGCTGGCACGGTACTGACTCAGAGCGACCTTACGTACAACGAAACAAAACACTGCCAGGTCCTGCGCCATCCTCACAATTGTTAAGTTTGAGTTCATTATTGCAGACACTGTGTTGCATCATCTCATTGAGGCTCCTCCTCTTTTCCCCTGCCCCTCTACTTTACCAAGCACCATGTCCTTCTCCTGGGACTGGTCTCTCCTGACAACATGTCCAAAGTTGTGCAACGAAGTTTCGCCATCCTCGATGCTAAGGAGCATTCTGGGTGTACTTCTGAGAGAGATGTGTGAACAACCCACAGCAACCCCAGGGGGCAGACCAGAACTGGCTCATAGGGCTTCCCAGGCTGTGGCCTCTATGGGAGTGGGACACTGGGGGTTTTCTCCCATGGAGCTGCTGGTGGGTTTGAAGCTTCGACCTTTGGGTGAGCAACCAAGTGCTTAACCAGTGGGCTCCTCCCTTCGCAGGATGCAAGTCTCCAGGGCAGGGCCAGGTCTGCTTCTTCCATATCCCCCAGGCCAGCCCTGTGAGATGTTCAGACACCATCTCGGGAATAAACTGGAAGACCCACGCCTGCTAGAGCCTTGGGCATCAATCAGTCTAGGGATTTTCATCCGGTCCCATGAGGCTTGAGGGCTCTGGGTGAGGGTATCTTGGTGTTGTTGCCAGGGAGGAGGAGAGTGGAGTGGGTCGAGGGAGCATATTCGCTCCATCACGGGCAGGGCTGGGGCAAGCATACAAATGAAGAAGCACGTACCCTAAGTCTAAATAGTTGAACGTTTAGGTCAAGCTAACAAGTTACATAAGATCTGTCCAACCCTCCCACCTGACACATATATACCTTCCTACAGATCTGCAAGGCCAGCTTTGAATTTAAACTCTTGGAAACCTGGGCTGGAATCTGCAGGGAGGGCACAGTCAGCCCCTGCTGGCCTCCAGTCCCCAACCTGTGTTGTGCCCCCTTCTTTTCCCTCACTCAGCCCCCACCTCACCCACAGGAGTCTGTGCACACTCCTGCAGGAGGGGGGGGGAGGGGAATGGAGGGGGAAGGGTTCAACAGGGGGTGGCACCCAGCTTGTTCTTCCAAGTGCCATCTGCAAAGAGATACCCTGGATCCTGGTTGTCACATGCCAGCAGTTCCGCCAGCCCTGGGGAGGCTCAGTCAGAGGTTCTGGAAGGAAGGGGCAGGTGCAGGCTCCAGGACAGCATGCTGGACCACACAGGCCAAGTGGGCAGGGCCCTGAGCTCCCATCCTGCGCCTGCGCCCAGCAGCCCCGCCTTCTTCGTCTGCTTTACAGACTTCACTTCTGTGCGGAGTTTCATTTAAAGAAAGGGAGCAACCGTTTAAACAGCATGAAAAAAAACCCAAAAAACTGAAACCCTTACTCTTCCCTGGAGCTCAGGCTGCTAACCCAAAGGTTACACGTTCAAGTTCAGCCAGAGATGCTTCAGGATCAAGGCCTAGCAATCCACTCCTGAAGAATCAGCCACTGGACCCCCTGGGGTGCACACCTGGAATCGTCAGAAGTGATGTTCTCACAACTGGTTTACTGGTCCACCCCCAGAACAGGGAAAGCTGAGGTTGTGGGTAAGGGGGTTGCCGGGGGCGGCCCACAGTCATGCAACAAACCCAAGGTTCAGCCTCAGGGCTCTTGGCCTCTGTGAGCTGCCCAACATGCCGGGCCTCCGCTGTCTGTCCGTTGTCTCCAGAGTGCTGCATGCTGGCCTGTGCTGGGGCCTCCTGCCTTGACAGGGGCTGGACCCTCCCCTTGGGTAGCTCAGCTCTGGAGAGGCCAGACCAAGCCAGAGAAGGAGAGGGAGTCCTGGTATAAATAACTGTGGGGGACCGGGATGTTTGGACCCGTCTCCCGGGGCGACGGCTGTGTTTACCGCCCAGCAAGGAGGGGCCTGGCCTACACATTTGCCTCCCTGACTTGTAGCCAAATTTCTTCAGGAAGAAGTGGCCCAGGATTAGCCCCGGACACTTTCATGTTGTGTCTCCAATACATCTTCCCTAGTTCTGTTCCAACTTGGGTCCTAATCCTTGAGACACTGCCCTCAGCCTTCAGCCAGGAGCGCTGCCCCTCCTCCCAAAAATGGCCCAGCATTTGCCCCAAGTCCTTACTCTGCTCGAAAAATGAAAGTGTTTGGAGCCCAAGCAGGGCAGGGGGAGGCCCCAAGCAGAGTGTCTGGGTTGGTGCCAGCGATTTGGGCTGGGGCCACTGGGCATGGGGCAAACCTCTCCCACGGTCCTGGCCAAGACATGGAAGGCTACAGCCCCCGGATTAGGGGAGTGCAAATCCCTCTCCCCAGCCCAGCGCCCACCCCGTGCCTGTCATGTGAAGGGTATTAGGTGGCCAGGCCCCATTGTGGGAGGGGCTGGCAGGTGCTCTCTCAGCCATGCCTTGGCCTGGCCGGCTCTTCTTCCAAGTCAGTGCGGCCCAAGCTGAGAGCCCCTGGTGCAGGTGTGCCAGTGAGAGACCGGGCCCGAGCACAGAGGCCAAGGGTGTTGGGCTGAACCATGTTCCAGCCTGCAGCCCTGCGCAGCCTGCCACTACACACACACATACACACACAGACACACACACACACACACACACACACACACACACCAGCTGATAGAGGAGTCTTGCTTGAGTCACAGCTGGTTTTCAGAGAGCTGAGGCTCATGTGTCCATCAGGGTGCCTGGACATCTGGGTGCCAGCCCAGTCTCAGCCACCTCCAGGCAGACTGTCCTTGGGCATGCCACTTCCCCTTCCTGAGCCTCACTGTAAAATGGTGATGATATACACCCATGGTCGTTGTGAGAGGTCAGCGGGCTACACTGAGAAGCGGTCCTGAAACCATGTAGACCATGAAGTGGGGACAAGGGGGCCTCCTCCCCAGGACCAGCAGCACTGAGGCCCAGAGGCCAAGGCTCAAGATGTGAACAGATTTGTCCCGGGTCACCCAGAGGGGCCTTGTACCAGCTTCATTACTGGGGACAACTAAGACTCTTGGGCTGAGCTTGGCTTCTAGTCTGAGGCTCTGTTTCCTCATTGGTAGAAAAAGGGAGAGGGAGAGGAGCAGGGAAACGGAACTGTGGTCACCTGGACTCTGCCTCTCTCCAAGGCACCCCATTATCCGCCCTGTGTCCCCATGGGACCATGCAAAGACCATCATTCTAGAAACACCCATCCCTAAACCCAGATCCTCTTTCAGCCTAGGGGCCTGCCCTGCCCTCTCTACTTCCCAGGTAGCCCCAGCTCAGCACCCCTGCCCCCTTGCTCCCCTACCCCCCCCCCCCCACAGAGCCACAGTTTGCATAAGCAGCTGGGCTTTCCCTGTAGGCAAAGTCTTGGGGCTGCAGCCAGGTCAGGCCAGGCTCAGACAGAGTGAGTGGAGGGGGCTCAGAGAGAGGGTGAGGCTCAATAAAGGGAAGACACTCAGAGAAAAGGGTTAGGGACCTAGGAGCGGGTGAGTCCCTTTGGAGGAAGGGAGCATGGGAGCCCCTGACCTTCAAAAATGCCCTTAGGGACCAGAGTCTTCAGGGTCAATCACTCCTCCTGTCCCCTTACCCCTACATCCCGATCATATCTGGAGGGCATGCCACTTTAGGGGGTTCCTGTTAGTGGAGTGGATTATGTGTTGGGTTGCTAACCACAAGGTCTGTTGTTCAAACCCACCAGTGACTCTGCAGGAGCAAGATGAGGCTTTCTACCCCTAAAGCTTAAATTTTCCAAATTCTGGGAGACCTACAGGGGCCATTCTACTCCTTACACGGCCTCTCGAGTCTGCAAAGTCTTGACAGCAGTGTTTTGTGCTCCCTAAGGGCCCCCGGCCTAACTCTGACCATGGTTGCCCCCAATCCTGGGATACTGGCCCACCCACAGACTATTTTCTGTCAACCTCCAGCAGTCTGCCCCTGGGTGCCCTGCCCTCTGGCCACAGCCTGCCACTGGCCAGCAGAGCCAGGTACAAGCCCCGCTGCCTGCCCACCAGAGCTGGTGTCTGCCACCAGCTGAGAAGGCCTCCTTGGCTGACCTCTGGGTGGGGGGCGTCCAGCCAAGAGCACGGGATGGGTATTCTAGAGGCCCGACTCCCCACCATGACCTGGGAGAAGGTGAGGCAACAGTGGCTGGATTGGCCTATGCCACCCTAAGGCTGCACAAGAGACAGCAGTGGCTGTTGGGAAGAGGTTTCAGCCCCCAACAAATTCTTAATTATGGCTTCCTCCTGATCTTTCCAGGGCCCATCCAGGGGGCTGGGCCCCATGAGGGCAGGGGAGAGGCAGAGTAAAAAGAGTGTCCCACTGGGCTTAGGTCCAGACCACTTAGGAAGCACCCCTGGGGTTCCCTGCCTTGAGTCCAGCCCCAGAGAGTGTTTTTCAATTCCCCATCTGCTACACTCTCCCACTGTCCCACTTCATTCCTCCAGCTCCTGGTAGAGGAAGCCCCCTCCTCAGTGTGGCCCCTCCCTGCCCCCCAGCCTCTTCTCTGGACCCTGCACGGGGGCCACCCCTCTGACTTCTCACAGTGCTCTGTAAACCCCTATGTCAGCCTCACCTCTGGGCTCTACCCGCTACTCCCCCGCCTGGCTGACCTGACCAGCTCCTGCCCAGTCTGTTCCATTTGCCAAGGCTCAGCTTAAACCTCTTGGTGGGGGCGGGTGAGGCTGGACTCCTGATGGATTCTCCCATGCCTGCACTGCATAAAGTGGCACTTACCACCCTGCCTGGTAACGGCACTTCCCACCCATAGTCACCATGGAGCCAAGAGGGGTCAGCGTCACTGCTCTGCCCCCAGCACCCAGGCCTGTGGGACCCTGCTTTCCACAGGAAAGGAGGAGAAGGGAGGGAGGGAGGGAAGAAGGAAAGAAGGACGGAAGGAGTGAGTCTCTGGGTTAGAAGTGGTCTAGGAGCTGAATCTGGAGATGCAAACTGGCGCTGCCGGGACCAGCCAGGAACTGCATGCACACCTCGGTGCATCTGGCCCATAGACACGGCATTTTTTCCACGCACATCTACCAGGGCTGTTCTTTCCACAGCCGGTGCTCCATTCGTGTCTCTGTGCCGCACTTTGACATGGTTCCCAGTAGTTCAAACTTTTTCATAGCACGCGCTACAGCCTGTAGTCGCTGTAAAATAACTTTCCACACACGCTGTGGGAAACCCAATAGAAGCCCTGGTGGCCTAGTGGTTAGGAGTTGGGCTGTGAACTGCAGGGTCAGCAGTTTGAAACCACCAGCCGCTCTGAGGGAGAAAGATGAGGCTTTCTACTGCCTTAAGGATGAACAGTCTCGGAAACCTATGGGGACAGTTATTCACGAGGCCCCCTGGATGGCGGTGCCTGCCTTACTGCGGTGGTCTAGAAGCAAGCCTGCCATCCCTCTGAGGTGGCAAGAACTCAGCCTCTAGAGCTTGACTTGCGGGGAGGACATTCTGGCCTGCCATCCACATCCCAGGGGGCCTGGTGGTGGAGTGGTCATGCAATGGGATGCTCATTGCAAGGTTGGCAGTTCGAAGCCACAGCAGCTTGGCAGGAGAAAGATGAGGCTTTCTACTCTCATGAAGAGTGACAGTCTCAGAAACCCAGAGAGGCAGTTTCTACCCTGTCCTGTAGGGTCGTCACGAGTCAGAATCGACTAGATGGCAGCGAGTTGGGAGGTTTTCATCTACATCCTAACAATGTACCTAACCTCTCTTGGCCTCAGCTTCCTTGTCTGAAAAATGGACATGCTAATGTTGTTGTTGTTGTTAGGGTGCCGCGGCGTCAGTCCCATGTCACAGCGACCCTGTGCACCACAGACCAAACACTGCCCATCCTGCGCCATCCTCACAATTGTTCCTGCGCTTGGGCCTCTTGCTGCAGCCACTGTGCCCATCCGTCTCCTTGAGGGCCTGCCTCTCTGTCACTTCACCAAGCCTGCTGTCCTTCTCTAGGGACTGGTCTCTCCTGATCGCATCGCTGAAACTCAGGAAAGGCAGGACCTGTCAGAGAAGGAAAACTCAGCCTATTCCCCACTATCTGCCCGCAACAAGCCACGGAAGATATCTCCACCCTGTCAACGGCAGGAAGCTTGCAAGACCCAGGAAAGCGAGCAAGTCCTGTCCAGTTCTGGCTCTCACAGGTTTCACCGTGTCCACCCGGGGCTGTGGCGAGGAGAGAGTGGAAAGGCGTGGAAAGTCCTTTTAGCACTAGGTCAGGAAAAGGAAGGCCCTCCGAGATGGGCTGGCCCAGGGGCTGCCCCGGTGGCTGGGCCTGCGGGGTTCTGCTGGGTCACAGGCACTGTCACTGCGTCCAAGCCCACGCATAGGGCCCCAGCAGCAGCATCACTGTCTTCAGGAGCACTGGGGCGCAGTGGATTAAGGGGCTCAGCCGTGATCCCACCAGTCATCACCCCAAGAGAAAGACATGGCCTCTGCTTTGGTAAAAGAGGGCAGCCAGCCTCAGAAGCCTGTCCCGCGGAGCAGACCACCCTGTCCGCGAGGCTCGCTGCGCCTGGGAGTCTGTTTGGCAGCAAGGTATTATTTATTATCTTGGAGTCCCTGGGTGTCGCCAATGGCCGGTGCACTCTGGTGTTGACTCAAGTCCACCCGAAGACACCTCAACAGCAAGGCCCAGTGACCGGCTTCCGCAGAAGCAGCCAGCGTGGCTCCAGAATGATCTGGACTATAATCGACAGCTGGGGCCGGAGGCGAAGGCTGAGAGCCCGAGAGGGAGGTAACCAGTAGGAAAGTGTCTCTGGGAAGGTGGGAGGGGACCACTATGAGCCCCCCCCACACAGACACACAGCCCAGAGACTTGTTCCCCTCTCTCACACCCCAAGGGAGCCGTGGTGGCACAGTGGATACGTGTTGGTCTGCTAACTGACTCATCGCGACAGGGTAAAACTGTAGGACAGGGTAAAACTGCCCCGAGGCAGTTTTGAGACTGTAGCTCTTTATGGGAGTAGAAAATCTCGGCTTTCTCCTGTGGAGCAGCTGGTGGTTTCGAACCGCTGACCTTACAGTTAGCAGCCCAATGTGCAGCCAGGACAGCGGCACTTGATCTAGGAGATGCCGTGGTGAAGACAGTAACTGTCATTATACCAGGAAGGAAGCTGGGGCCTCAGAGAGGGTGGGTCACCCACTAAAGTCACTCAGCCTCAGAGTGGCAGAGGTGGGAGTGGAAGGCAGCTCCCCCATCCATCTGTCCAACATTCTCTGCACCTTTCACTGAAGGCGAGCCCTGGTTCAGGCTAACTGCCACCACAGCCCCGGGCTTAGGAAAGAGCCCTGGGGTGACCCTCTCAGAGCTCAAGCAAGGCGGTGGGGGCCAAGGCTCTGTGGGCTCGAGGGTCCCTAACTCCTGGCTCTTCCTGCCCCTCCATCTCCTCCCCAGATTCCATTCCATTTGGGCTCCAGCACTCAGGAGGCAGGCAGAAAGGTGGGTGGCACGAAGGCTCAGGATTTCACGCAGCAGTGCAATTTCCAAAAGCACTCTGGGGACTGCATAAGGTTGTCAACTTTTTATTTTGCCAAGTAAGGACATTAAAATTAAAAAAAAAAATCCTAGCGCCATCAATTCACAAAAGAAAGGACATCATCTCAGACAAGACAGTTCTTTAAATGGAATAAATTTAGTTTTATGAAAAAGCCACTACGTCGTCTTATTTTCTTCCCTTTTGCCTGAGGCCAGTGAAAACCACCGAGGCTGAGGGCAGGCCTGAGAGCCATCTGGAGGTGGGCCTTGGGGTCACTAACAGAGGGGTTTGAATCCCAGCTCCGTCAGACAAAGCCTGTAACTGTGCCCAGGGTCCCTCCCCTCGTGGAGCCTCAACCACGCAGGCCACACAGGGGGGCCGAGGGGGCCTGTGTCTGCAGGGCGTCACTCACGGGAAGAGCTCAGTCACGCCCTGGTTCCCATGCAGGCCCCACTGTCATGTCTCCTATGGCCTCTCCACAAAGGGTTAACAGGGCTGTTAACCAAAGGGGCTGTGCCCCAAAGATGTGGCAGTCTGCTTCTGTATTTACAAGCTCAGGAACCCTGTGCTGCTCTGTCCTATAGGTTCACTATCAGTGGGAATCGACTCGATGGTTCTGGGTTGGGTTTGGTTTAGGGTGCATGGCTCCCCACTGCCACCAGGGCAAAGCCCGCAGCTGCGGCCTGGCAGCCAAGGGATCATGTGCAGAGCCCCAAGCACTCCAGACTCTGTAGATCCTAGGGCAAGGGGGTGGCAGAAGAGGGTCTCCGCGAAAGCATTCGTTCCTGCCATGCCCTCCCTCCATCAAGACACAGCCCACAGGGCACCCAGGGGCCCTTTCTCTACTTCTCTCCAGTCCACGAAGCCCTCCTCATCCTTACAAAGCACCCAGAATCCCACCTTCGTTCAGTCTCTATGAAGGCTCACTAAACAGCACCCTTGTGACAAGCACGGTGCTTGACTTCCACCCGGCCAGATCCTGCAGCCCAGTGGGGACCAGAAAGAACATGCAAGGAGGCCCGAGGGACCCTCCCCCCCTCCCCCCCATCCGGCCCAGAGTGCTCAAGCCAACAGGGAGTTGATGGGTGAAAAGGTAGCTAGAGGATAGGGTGGGGAGGGGGCCTGGCAGGCAGGGGAGGTGGCACTGAAAGTCCTTTCTTAAGCAAGGGGCACAGGATGTTTGCAGGAGGGGCTTTCAGGCTTGGGGGCAGACTCGGGAGTGGGCAGAGGATGGGGAGGGAGAGGAGTTCCAGTACCCAGGGCGGAGGAGGTGGGTCCTCGTCCTGCAGGTGGTTGGACAGAATGCTCAGAGATGATACATCAAGAGGGATTTGGTCATCATGGAGGTGACCACTGGTGTCCCAGGAGTGCTTGAGACACAGCCCACAAAATCTGAACACGGAGAGAAAGACGCCCCCCAAAAACTGCACACAGATCCCTGAGAAGCCTCCATACTCCAGAGGCACAGAGGCATAAACACTCACTGCCATGGGGTGGATGTTGACCCACAGCTGCCCTATAGGACAAGGTAGAACTGTCCCTGTGGCTTCTGAGACTGTGACTCTGTGGGAGTAGAAAGCCTCATCTTTCACCCCTGGGGCCACTGGTGGTTTAGAACCTCACAGTTAGCAGCCCAGCTAGTAACCACTACGCCACCTTAGGGGGCATAAAGAGGAGGTGAAACTGCTAAGGAAATGGACAGGGATGAGCCAGGCAGGCAGACATGGGGAAAGGCAGAGCCAGATGGGTGGCATGGCAGAATGGAGAAATGCATGGGCTCACGGGAAGCCAGAGTCTAGGTTCGAATCCAGCCTATACCACTCATGCTGCGCGGACCTTGGGCAAGTAAATTGATTTCCTATTAATCCCTCTCTTGGTAAGACAGGATTAACTTATTTGTAAAAGAGGATCCGGGGTTGGGGGCAGATACTCAACTCAGCCTTCACTATGGGCCCCAGCTCCACTGACCCCCTCTGTACGGGCCACACTCACCTCCTCATCTAACAGGTACAGGCCTGGCTCTCCCACCACCAGGTCACCCACCCCCAGAAGCCAGAGAATCGAGTGCGGAGCTGGGAGGCAGCCTTCCTCTGCCCTCAGCTGCTCCAGGGCAATGTCCATCTACTGAGGGCAGCAAGGCAGAAAAGGCCATCAGGTCCCATCTCCTGGCCTCAGTTTTCCTATATGTGAAATGAAGCCATGGAGCTCAGAGCTCTGGGACTGGGGCTGTATGGAGAGAGAGGATGGGCAGAAAAGTCTATCCCTGGAGGTCGCAGGGGTGGGGACCCGGTGCACCCAGGGCCTGGCCCTCCAGCAAAGGGTGGCAGCAGGATACAGATGGGCAGGAGCAGAGAGGCCTGGGATTGTGCTGACAAAGCTCCTTCTCTCCCCCTCCCCTTCCTTCCCTTCCCCTCCCAGGGGACAGCCGAGCCCAGCAAAAAATAAACCCCAAGACTGACCTGGCCAGGCCTGCAGCTCCCAGGGAAGTAGGGGCAAATGGGAAGGGAAGGTGGGGGAGACACAGACAGTGTGAAGTCCCTGCGCCAGAGCCAATGGGTACCTGATCTGACATCCATCCATGCCCAGAGGTTAACTCTGAGGGGAGAGGGGCCACTCCTTGGTCTGATAGGGACAGTGGGCAGAGTAAATGTTATTCAGCCCAGTTAGAAAGGACCCTCAAGTTTGGGGACCCGTAATGTAAAAAAATCTGTCACCCTGTTGTCTGACCTCCCTCCATACCTTCTGCTGCAGTGGGAACGGTGTTCCACTCACCTCCAGCTAGCTCCCTCTGGCCACCAGTCTGGCCTAATGTCTACAGAGTGGCAGGAAGTGTCCCCTGGTTTCCCTGCAGGGATAAGGGAAAGCCTCTCCCTGGTCGGAGACCCCCACTCCACCCATTCGTCCCCAGTCCCCAAAACTCCAGGAGGGAAGGAGGCGGAGGGAACCGCCAGGCCCAGTGCTCCCTTTGCCTCCCGCCCTCAGGCGCTGCCCACGGATTCCCAGCCCAATTAGTCTGCTGCCTGGGGCTGCCCCCTCCCCCTCCTCACCCTACCAGGTGCCAACCCCCAGGCACACTGATCCTGCCCTAGGGACAGAGCTGCCCAGAGTGCCTGGTGTCCTAAGGGGCTCTATGGGGGCCCTGCAGTCTGACCAGCACCCTAACCTCAGCCCCTCAGAGCCTCTGCTGGAAGTGGGCAGCCTCCTGGGTGCCCTTCTGAGGGCTGCCCTGTCCTCTGAGGGGCCAAGGAAAGAAGATGCTGGAAGAGGAGCTCGCCCGCTTCCGACCCTGCAAAAACGGAAGGTCCTGAGACAGCAGTTTCCCTCGCCATCCCAGCAAGACTCTGTGGTAGGCAGCTCTGAGCGGTTCACTTTCCTGGTCAGCCCGTTCTCTAGAGGGGGAAACTAAGGCCGGCAGTGGCAGGTGTAGGGGTGGGCACCTTGCTGGTGAGTAGTGGATTCCCTGCCTCCACCCCGCAGGGAAGATGTGTGCCCCCTGAGATGAGAAAAGTAGACTCAGGAGAGCATGGGGATCCCTGGGCTGTCTCCCTGCCACCAGGACTTATATTCCAGCTCCCTGGGGCCCGGCTAGCTGCCAGCATTCGACAGGAGGCCTGTACTGAGCCACGCATGCACCCCCAACTCAAGTCAACTCTCCATGTCCTTGTGAGAACAGGCAATAGGGGCTAGTGGTTTAAGGCAGGCCCTGGTCCCACCCCCAGCCTCCACCCCTCTCTTGCCCACTTCTCCACCCCTCCCCCCCAAAAAAACAAAAATAACACCTCACTACCATCAAGTCCATGCCAACTTATAACGACCCTCTAGGGCAGGGTAGAATTGCCCCGGGGGGGTTCCGAGACTGTAACTCTTCATGGGAGTAGAAAACCCCATCTCTTTCCCCATGGAGTGGCTGGTGGTCTCAAACTGCTGACCTCGAAGACCTCGAGATTAGCAGTCCAATGCGTAACCAGGACACCACCAGGGTGCCCGGCACCCTCCCCTAGGACAGGCATAGTCTGTGCCTCTTGATTCGCCACACCTGGCACAGAAGCGACACCCTTTAACTGCCCTTGTCAGGTAAAGAGACAGGAGTGCGGCGAGTCCCAGGGTCCCAGGTTCGACCCTGATGGCACCCTTCACTGGGGCTGTGACTCCCCTCGCCTAGCTGACAGGGGTCTCGTCAGCATGCCCCACCTAACGCAACGCCTGTCAGACACAGAATGCGAGTGCCGCGCTCAGGATGGGCGCACCCGCTCCGCACACTGCGACACCCAGCAGCACACGCGGACACACCGCGCGGAGCCACGCCCCGGGACGATGACGGTCATAGCCGTGTAACCATGGTGCACACCTGCGCCCAGCACTGTGTCAGGGCTTGATCTCACTGAGCGTGGAACACCGGAGAGGCAGGTATTGTTACCTCCATTTGTTCAGATGAGAAAACCAAGGCTTGGAAGGCTTATGAACGTGCCCAAGGACACATGACTGGCCAGGGAAGATTCATGACTGGGTCCAAATCTGCCAGCCTGGGAGCCCGAGTCCTTCAGTCCTGGTGGGGCAGCCACTGGGGCAAGGATCAGCCGCTGACTATCCTCCCTGGAACTCCTGCTCTAGGGGCCGGGGCACCCGATTGGCCCTGCTCATCCTCTGAGTCGCCTACCCGCTCCCCGCCCACCCCCCCCCCCACCTCTGGGAGAACCCACACCAGGCGGTGCTGGCAAGGGCGGTGAGAAAACCTCCAGCTGGTGGGCAGGGGATGGTCCCCAGTGTGACCTCCTTCAGGACAGAGGCAGGGCCTTGGCCTGTCTGCAGAAGCTCCTGTCCCTGCTCCCCAGGCAGTTTTAGCTTCCTCGACTGGCTCAGAGAACCTTAAATTAATCACCCACTCAAAGCGCTGCCATCAGCCCGAGAAGAATCACCTCTTGAGACACTCATCTTGGCTCCGACGTGCTGAGGACATGGGTTGCTGCAGCAACACCGAGTGAGGTTAGACCTTCAGCAGGGCTTCCTCCACGGAAGGTATGAATGGAGCATGGTGACCCCCCAAGAAGAACATGGGAAGAAAGCAGTATGGGATGGAAGAGGGGCAGAGGAGGGCAGCTTAGAAACAGAAGGTGATGCCCCCGAAGCTCCCTCTCCTTACAAAGACAAACACCAGGAAGGGGCGGAAAAGCAGCGGCGCAGACGCTGGGCACAATCACGCCCAAACATGAGGCAGAGCTCCAGCCACAGCAGTAGTCTGGCCTGTCTGCTGGCCTACAGAGACTCTGGGGTCCTTCTCTGGGAGCCAGGGGCCTGGTTCCCGGTAGTTCTACCACCGGCTCTCTCGGTGGCCTCGCCAACGGTGCCCCTCCCTGCCCTGGCATAGCTCGCAGTGCACTGCAGGGTGGGCCAGAATGATCTTGGAGGGCCCTTCCGGAGGAAGAAAGAGCAGCAAAGTTTGGAAAAGCCCAACACTGCTGCCCACACAGTCCCGAGGCTCCACATACTAGATGTCCCCAGAGCAGCCCCTGTCAGTGGACACCCAGCACACACGGCCCTCTCAGCCTGGGGAGAAAGGCAAAATGCCCAAGGAATGAAGCCAGCTCTGTTCTGCCCCAGGGGCCTGGGCAGGAGCCAAAGGCCCGGATGTGTGTCTGGGGGTGGGGTGGGGATGGGGGACAGGGCAGCTGGAGATTAGGGATCTTTTCCATGGATGCATACGTGCATCTTGCTAACACGCATGGACACTCGTGTCTACATCACAGTGGGAGTCTGTGTGCATCAGACAGGAACACAGGAGGGATGCTGTGTGGCACCGTGTGCAATACATGTGGGGTGCATTCGGTGGGGGTGGCAGTTTCCATTCAATCCCACAAAATTCGACCTCTGCCCCCTTGCCCAGGGCCGCCTGGATGCAGGCAGCTGGAAACAGAGTTGATTGGGGCAGGCCTGCCGTTTCAGAGAAGCAGGGGGCTCACCGGGGCTGGGAGCTGGGCAGGAGGAAGACAGCTTGGGTGAAGCTCTTGCACGTTAACTAGTGACCTTTGTCAAGCCTCAGTTTCCTCATTTGTCCAGTGAGGAGGATCCAAACACCCATCCCGGGCAGTGGTTGAAGGCTGCAGGGCGAGCGGTTCACAGAGTGCCCACCATTTCAGTTCAAATGCCAGAAGTCAAGTCCAGGCAGCTCCAGGGTACTGGGAGTCGGAAGTGCTAGGGCCTGCCCCTGCATCTGCCACTAACTGGCCGTGGGTGACTTTGGTCTCGGGAGTCTCCCGTTTTCTCATAAGGAAAAGGGGGCTGTTCACACGTGAGGACATTTACCTGGGGATCCGGATAGCCTTCACTGGGACTATTTCCACGCACGGGATGGTTGGGGTGGGTGGTTTGAGGGCCCCGGGGTCAGAAGCCCGAAGGTCTTCCTCATTCCCACAGCTTCTGACCCAGGGAACCAGGCCACTGGGAGGATGTTTACAGAGCCGTAAACCTTCACACAGAGAAAGTTTGCTGGGCAGCTGGGGGCTGGGAGGCTGTGTCTCCCAGCAGCTCAGAGAACGGGTAGAGATGGCAGGAGACTGGTGTGAGCTTCCAGAGGATGCTGTAAGGGGGCATGCTCTCCCCAAAGGGCAGTGATGGGGTGTTTCTGAAACACCAGCAAGTGCGGTTGGTGATGGGTTGAAGGTTCAAACAGAGGTGGGGAGCAGTGTGGGGGACAGGAACTTGGTGAAAGGACCAAAGGTTTAAAGATAAGGGGCAGAGCCAGGGATCCTTGGCTGGGCTAGCCTACTTCTGGGTGCCAGAAAAGGGGCAGGATCCGGGTGGGGCCCAGTGTGGGGCAGTGCCTCCTACAGCAGAGGGGCCCAGTTCACCTCAGCTCCCTCCTTCTGGGGCCCCTCTCTGCAGCTCTTCTCCAGCGCGTCTAGGAAGAGGGTCCTAGCTCACTGCACTCTGCCCTCCTCACTGATAAAGACGAAATGAAAAGAGGTGACCAACACCTGCAGCGACAGGGATGGAGGTCCAACAGCGGGAAGCACTTTCTGCCAGGAACACATCCAGAGCCCTTCAGCAAGAGATGAGTGATGAGAAACCTCACATCCAGGGCACCTCAAGCACAGGAGGGCGGCTCTGTGTAGGTCCCCACTCCCTTGCACCCAGACAGGTCTTTGCCGTGGACTAAGCTCCTTCCTACTCACTTCCTCCTCCAAGAGACTGGGCACTTCTGACCTCGGTGACAGCCTGGCCATCACGCGCTCAGAGAGGCCCAGCAATCAGCCCCAGGTCACACAGCATGCAAGGGATGTGGCTTTTGATTGACCCTTGATCCCTTTGGATTTCTAAGGTGGATGTCCAGTTCTTTGAAATGTGTTAACCCCAGTCCATTTTCACACCAAATTTCCTCCACCAGAGCCTCTAAGAGGTACCTAGCCCTGGGCTCCTGGGGACAAGTGGTCAGGAGAAGCTGCCCCTAGCCAGGGCATTCCTGGCATCCGGAAAGGGCAGGATGTGGGGCAAAGGTGCCAGTGGATTTAGCTTCTGGAGAGGAAGAGAAGGCCTTTACAGAGAAGGTGACGACAGTGGCTGACCACGGGGCAAGAAGCGGTCCTTCACCTCCAGTGACTCTCCTGAGAGCTAGCGACCAGACCTGGGGGCCACGGATTCCTACCTTCTATCGGCATTCTCAGGCCCAGCCATGCCTTAGAAAAGTCATCTATCTCCATGGCAAGCGCCCTGGCTCCCTGTGGAGTCTATGGGCAGCTGAGGGGCTGTGAGGACAAGGACCCCCAATACATTCATTCATAATTAACAGTGCCCCTGCTTCGCATCCCCCGACTCCACAGTCCCTTGTCCCCCAGCACTGCGCCTGCACCACTTCAAGCAGCCCCTTTCTGTATGTAGTGCTACCGATCCAGCTCACACCGCCCAGTGGGCATGGGAGCGAGTTAAGCTATCCCTAACTTTGAACCAGAAGCTCTGTAGCATCGTGGGTTAAGCACCGGGCTACTAATCAAAAGGTCAGTGGTTTGAACCCGCCAACTGCAACTCAGGGGAAAGATGAGGCTGTCCACTTCAGCAACAGCTCACAGCCTCCGAAACCCTACCACACAGTCCCACTCTGGCCTGTAAGGCTTGCCGGGAGTTGGAATCAACTCTGTGGCCATGTGGGTGAGTTTTCCTTGAACGGGGACCCAATGCCTGGCCTCATGTTCTGAGCAATCTCAACTCCCAGTCCCGGCAGGGTCTCTGAACAAAGTTCAGGCAACTGCAACCAGGTGCTGAAGGACTGAGCGTGGCTTCCTCCTCCATCCCTCCCAGTGGTCGGGGCGGGGGAGGTGGTATCCTCCTGGACCAGCACCTTAGCCTTCTGTACTGGTAAAGTCCCTGGGACCAGTTCAGATGGGACAGAGCCTGGGCAACAGATGACAGACAGACAGGCAGATGGAAATTGATAGAAGCCAAGGGAGGTAGTAGGCCAGTCATGTGGATACACAGATGGACAGACGAGTGCACAGGTACCGGGACAGGGCACCAGAAGGACGGTTACCCACAAGCCGAAGCAAAGAGGTGAGAAATGGATAGACTCAGCCTGACAGAGGGACAGGCAGGCAGGCAGGACCGTGGGCCTGGCAGGACTGAGGACCACCCCAAAGACCCTAAGATCAGAGGCCCCTCTCTGGGGTAACAGGGGAGGATTTGTAGCAGCATATTTTCCAGGGAGCAGAGGGCTCTCTCCAGTACCTCCGAACGTCTGGGTGACAGGCCCAGGCCTTCAACTGATATCCACCGGGGCCTCTCAAGTTCCCCGCTGGGTCAGGCCGTCCCCCAAGACGGAGCTCTGAGCTGCCAAAATTCATTCTTTACATCCAAGAGGGCTCAGTGTTTTTGAAAGTTGTAGGAGCCCAGGAGGAGAGGAGGGGCCAGCAAGGAGCGTCATTGTTTCCTAATTTACCCCTCCCCTCTTTCTTTCCTCTGTGCCCAGGGCCAGGCCTAGTGCTACAGCCAGCCCAGCACGCTGGGCAGGCGAGCAGGCCCAGCTGGCCAGGGCAGGCACAGAGCCTGGCTGTGCCTTGGGAAGTTGTGGGTGGAGGAGGAGGCAGTGAGGACCGACCAAAGAAGTCTGACAGGACACACAATGTCAGGGCCCAGGGGCGCCTCCAAGACCCCAAACACCTGCTATCAGACGCCAGCCCTGGGCTGGGGTGGGGGCCATCTCCAAGGGGCTGGCAGGTGGGAGCTCATCACCAGGTAGTGACAGCACTGGGGAGGAGGTGACAGAAAGTGTGTGGAGGCCTCTGTGTTTGGGACACTGGGAGGCAGCAGTGGGAAGGAAGAGAGGGGAGCCCCACTTCAGAGGCTCCAGACTTCAGGGAGAGTATGGGGAAGAGACTGGATGTAGGTGGTACCTGGGACAGAGGGGCAGGAGTTGAAGTCCTGGATGGGAACGAGTTGAGGGGTGCAGGGTGAGGTTGGGGGGTAAGAAGCCATGTCAAACAGGGATCAGAGGTTAGAGTCAGACCCAGGGGATTTGAAACAGGACTCACATCAGAGAAGAGAGAACCTGGGGTCCTGGATGGGGGAAGAGGGCAGGAGGCGGAGCCGGGGCGGGACGCCATCCCCCCAGAGAGCCCAGGTTCCAGCTGGGGCTGTGCGGAGAGGGCGCAGAGTGGCAGAAGGGTCGCGGGGTCGCAAACTCACATGAAGACGTGGTAGACGAAGGCCCAGCCACGGGGCCGCTCCAGCACGTTGTACACCCAGTTCTGCAGGCGGCGGTAGCGCTTGTGCGCGGCCGAGGAGCGTTGGCCGCAGGCGGAGCCCGAGCCGGAGCCCGGCCCAGGGAGGGGCGCGCCCGGCGGCAGGGGGCTGCCCAGAAGGCCGAGGCGGCGCGGGGAGCCGCCCCCGCCCGCCTCGCCCTGCTCGCTCTGCACGGCCGTGAGCGCCACCAGCTCGGCGCGGGGGGCGTCCCCGGGCGGGGGGGCCAGGCCGAGGCGGCGCGGGGGAACCTCGGCCATGGGAGGCGCCGGGTGGGGCCGGGGCCCGGGTCGGGGCCGGAGCGGGGGGCGCGCCGGGGCGCTCAGCGGCGCATGGCTCGGACCCGGGGGTCGGCGGGGCAGCCCGGGGCGGGCGCGGGCGGCGGGGGCTAGGGGCTGAACCGGGGCTGCGCCGGAGCCGGGGGTGGGCGCTCCGAGCCTGGGGGCCGCCGGAGCCCGCACTGACCGCCCGCTTCCCCGGCGACTGGGGCGGCTCTTTCCGACTCCAACTCTCTTATTACGCGCTCCATGCCGCTCGCCTTTCCACCTGCCGCCGGCGCGCCGCTCACATGTCACCCTCCCCCGCCCCGTCCCTCCCCCGCCCGCCCCCGCCCGCCCCGCGGCCGCCTTCCCAAATCGGGAGGGAGCGGGCACGCCAGGCCAGGAGGAGGAAGGGGACCGGCGCGGCGCAGGCGGCCGGCCAGGGCGCACGGGCGGCGGGGTCGGTGCCCGGTCCGGCCCGCGGGGCGGCGGCGCGCGGGGCGGAGAGGCTGGGAGTGTGCTCGCGGGACGCGCGGGTGCGTGCGGCTGGGGGTGGGGGTGAGGTACCTGCAGGCCAGGTCGGGGTGGGATGCCCTGAGTGTGGTTGCGGAAAGTGGGGCGTGGAGTGTGGCGTGGCGTGGCGGCCGCGGGGCGAGGGAGGGAGGGACGCGGAGTGGTGTGGAGTTGAGGTGTGAATGGCCGGAGAGGTGTCTAGTGCGTGCCGAGGCTGCAGCGCTGCCAGAGGGTGGGGAGTCAGTGTGGCGAGGGGCGCTGGGGATGGCATCAAGATGGAAGTGCGGAGACCGGGCGGCACGGTGCAGTGGCGCGGGCAGCGAGCTGCAGGGCGAGCCCTTTGCTTGGAGTGCGGGGAGTGGCAGGTGTGCGGGGCTCTGGGTAGGCTGCCTGTACCTGAAAGGCCTGGTGCCCTGGGGCTGTGGAGGGCGCGGCAAAGTGGCCTTGTCCCCACCCCTGGGGAGTCTCCTGGTTAGGCCCTTTCCCCCAAAGGGGGCTCCCTGATAGGAGGGGACCTGCTCCCTCACCTCACTGCCAGGTTCAAAGCAGATGGGGTGTTGGGAGGTGACAGCCCCCTCCCTAAATGCCAAACACCCACAGATTTCCACTCAGAAGAGGGGGAGACCCTGCTGTCCTCTGGAAAGTTCTTTGGACCGACTACTATCTCACTCTCTTTCCCTTCAGCCCTCCCCGCACTCCCCCTCTCCCCCTCCCCCCACCGCAGATGGCAATTGGGGTTTCCATGGTCCTTTGCACCTCCTGGCTGGCTGCACCACCCGCGGTTCACTCGGCAGGCCCTGCCCCAGGGTGAAGCGCTTCCGCAGCAAACGCTCCCCAGTTCTTCCCAGAGGATCTCGGGGGACCAGCGGAGCAGGAGAGGGGGAGAGGGGGCGGGAAGGAGAGCTCGATTCTCAGCTGTCAGCAAAGGCAGCATTGATCTGCTGAGCACCAGTGGGGGAGGGCAGGAGGGCGGCAGGGCTTGGCAGGGAGGGAGGGGGCTGTGTGGCATGGGACCAGGCGCCTACCCCTACAGTGACCCTTAACCTCCTGCCTGGCGAGGGCTGCCTTCTGGGGTCTGACCCGGATGCCAAAGTTGCTCTTGGCTCTGGGTGCGCCCAGAGTCAGAGCCTGATGCCTTCGGTAGGTGATGCCCCACCCCTGGACTGGTAGCTGGAAGCCCAGGGCCTGCTTCTGTGTGCTGGATTAACCCAGCATCTCCCTGAGCCGAGGCAGAAGCCCCCAGATTTGTGGCGCTGCACCAGCCCCACCCCCACCCATTCTGAAACTATGGGACCTCTTGCCTGGACCTTGTCCATCAGGAGTCTGGTGGGGCAGGGCAGAGGTCTGGTGCAAGGGTATGTCCAAAGTCCCCCCTACAAAGTGGTCATGTCTTGGGGGTCTTTCTGAGGCCCCTCTTGTGTGGGAGAGAACTGAAACGAGGCTGTCCTTATCACCCCTAGCCCTAGCCCCCAGCATACCTGAAATTGGGTCTGTTCTGGGAAATTTGACCTCCAGCATAGCTTCTGCCCGACCCTGGAGGGGTGAGGGTCTGGAGGGGTGAGGGTCTGTTCCCTCAAGGGCAGCGGGAGGAAAGGCACCGGGGTTGCATCTGGAAGGATGAGTTAGATCCCAGTGGACATTCCTCCTGCAGGGGTGTGTTATGGAGGGGCAGACCTACTGCTTTTTCAAATGAAGAGACAGGGAGCTCTTCCCCAGTGACAAAGGATGGAGATGGTTACGGTGGTGTGTGGGAGAGCAAAGAAGACAGAGGAGAAAGGGCAGTTCAGAGAGGACAGGTGGCAATGTAAGGGTCACTCAGCAGCCTCCCTGCCCCATCCGGATTCCCAGGACATGACTGGCAGGGTGGACTTTCCCCACCACAGCCTTTAGTGACTAAGACACTTTTCTGAGCAAGCAGCTGTCTCAGGCTCCTTCAGTCCAGCTCCTCCACTGAAGTGTGTGGGAGGGGGGGGCGGATGGGGGGGTTGCTGTGGTTCCCCACCCTCTTCTTCCTCTCTCTCCCACCTGTTCCCTCCACCTAACCCTCAGCAGCTTCCTTCCCACCCACGGCTCCCTCTCTGCTAGCTAGCACCATGTCCCCACAGCACTGACTGGGCGAGGCCCTGCCCCACTCTGTCCATGGAGAAGAGGGCAGGGCTCTCAGACCTCTTGTAATTCATCTCTGTCACATGCACCCATCAATGGCGAGAGTATTGATTGAGAGGAAGGGGGACAGGGAGAGAGCTCCCATTTGCCAAGTATCCACTGTGTGCCAACCCTGCCCCCCTGGGAGAGAAAGCAACCCTCCATGTGTGAGAACACTGAGCTCAGAGAGGGGTGGGTGCCCAGCCAGTCCGCGACCTTTTAACTATGTTCTCCATCTGACACTCACCTGCTGTGTTGGATCTTAGGACCACTGCTGTGGGCTAAAGGGACCCCTAGATGGTCCAGTCCTTGATCTTTAGGGTCCACTCCTGCCAGGAAGGGAGGGTCCCAAAGTCCAACAGGAGTAAAATCTGGAAAGGGAACAGGCTGGGGCCAGGCTCCATCTGTTGCAGACTCTGTCTGACCTTGGGTCAACAAGGGCTCAAATTCCTTTTCTGGAATAGGAGGAGGTGGCTGATGTCCACAATCTTCCTCCTTCATTGGTGACAGAATCCCTTGTATGGACCCCAAGGTGTCAAAAGCACCGGAACGGGAACACATGGCTAGCATTGGGGCGGAGACCAGGGCCGTGGACCTCTTCCCTCCCTGCATCCCAGAAGTCTTCACCCTCTAGTGGTTGTCTCCCAACAGAAGGGCTACTAGAGTTCAGAGATCAGGGCAAATTGGCACAAGCTTCCAGAGAGGGCATCTTCTTGGGGACGAGGGCGGGGCTTGAGCTGAGCTGTGGAGGTGGGGTGGACTTGGCCAAGCGGAGAACCGTGACTGAAGCCTGCTGCTTATTAAGGAATAAGGCTGCTTGTGGCTGAGTTGGAAGGCTGGCAGTTCAAACCAGCCAATACTAGGTCCTGTGCAGGAAACTTTCTTGCATTGTATCCTTCAGCATCACAACAGCCCTGTGGGTGGTCCTGCTCACACCCCTGTTTTATAGACAAGAAGCCGGGGCTCAGAAGAAATGGGCCCAGCATCATCCTTAGCTCCTGTGTTATAGCCCATCGGTTCCCAAACTGATTTGGCTGACGGTCCCCTGTTTCAGGAGCCCTGGTGGTATAGTGGGTCTGTGTTGGGCTTCTAACCACAGAGTATGCTGTTTGAAAGCACTGTGAAAGAAAGATGACAGGATCTACTCCCGAAAAGAAGTCCAGTCCCAGGAACACACAGAGGGAGTGCTTCACACAGAGGGTCACTACGACTTGGAGTGGGCTCAATGGCAGTGAGGTTTTGGATTGATCCCTTTTCCAGAGAGTTATTCAGCACCCTCCTGACTATGAAAACCTTTCTTACTGTAGTCCACAACAGGAATATACCACAGGATAAAGTGTGGGTATCTGCTTTTGCTGTGCTCCTGGATGGGCTGGTGCCCCCACCCCCCAACACCACCAGGAAACACTTTGGGAAACACTGCTTTAGCATGTCTGTGTGGGTGTGTATCTGTGTGAGTGTCTATCTCTGTGTATGTGTGTATATATGTGTGTGTATCTGTGTGCATGTCTGTGTGTGTGTGTGTCAAAGAGGAGGATGCTAGCATGTGGGGAGGAAGAACAAAGACAGTAGATGGGGGTTCATTGTAAACGAGTCCCCAGGGTCCCGTTTGGCATGCTAGGAAGTAGTCTGGACAGGGCTGGAGCTGGGCATGCTACAGAGACTCCCTAGGACAGTACTCAGAGGGGTGACACACAGGAGGCCCAGTGCCCAGGGAGGGTGACAGCACCAAGGGCAGAAAGATCACTGAACTCCAAGCCACAACTGAACTCCGGTGCTACCTCTAGACCACCTGGAGACCTTGTCAAGCTAGTCCCACCGCCTCTCCCGCTTTACCTGGTTACTGTCTTGAATGCGAAGTGCAGGAAGCAGTGCCAGAGTCTGTGGCACAAGAACCAGTGATCATACTGTTCTTTGGGTGCATGTCAGAAGTGGCAGGGTGAAGGGGAAGACACCATGGCAATAGTGCCTGGTTTGAGCAATCCCCCCACTCCCACCTGGGAAGGCTCAGAGGAGGGGGCTGGAGTGAAGGGTGCTCACACACTGTTAACCCACCTCCACCACAAACAGGAGGCGGCAGAAGCCAGGAGAGAAGGCCCGCTGCCTTTCCTCCCACGTGGCTAAGAAAGGATGAGCCTGGGCCGTGAAGCAGGTGAAAGGTGCTGAAGGGACTCGGACTTGGGAGTGTCTCTGATTGGGGGGGGGGGTGCCACTGGGCTGTCCCCAGCTTAGGGCCAGCTCAAAGCTACATGAAGTGGGGAAGTTGCAGAAGCTAAGCTCAGCAGAAGTAGACCCCGCTGATCCTAAGGGTTGGAGGAGGAAAGGCTGTGGGAATGAAGGTCACGGCAATCCCTCCTCATCCTGCTCTGCCCTCTTCAGGATTCTTCCTCCTGAGCCCCAGTGCCTAGAAGACCAAGTCACAGGTCTGGGTAGATAGACTCCATGATCTTGGCGAGAGCAGTTGGGTGGCTGGGGTTGGTTGGAAAATGAGGAGGAAGCCACACACTTTGGGTTGTTGAGTGTGCAGTGGGAAAGAGCTTCCAAGTTCCCATTCCCCATAGGAGAAATGGGAATGGGAACTCAGGAGAGGAGAACGTAGGAGGAGGAGGGCCTCAAGATTAAGTCGTAGGATAGGGGGCTCAGAAGAGAAATGAGACTTGGTGCCAGGGAAAAGAAGGACTGCGGAGAGAAGCTGGGGGCTCACAGATGGGGTCGGAGGCTCAGAGAGCCAATGGGGGCTGCCAGGTCAAGCTTGATTACTTCTTGAAATATTAGAGATGAAGATAAATTCTGGGGTTCCCAGCCCCAAATTAAAAAGATATACCCAAGCTCAAAAACAAAACCACAACCTCCAAGGGCCAGAAATGAGAGCGCACTCACCTGGTGGTGAGTAGGAACTGGAGCTGGGCCTCTGAGCGGGACTGGGGTGCCAGCAGGATGGCCCAGGAGGCTGCAGACCCCATAAATAGCAGGGGCTGCAGCAGGCTCCCTGCTTAAACCTGCAGCCTGGAAAGCACTGCCTGCCAGGAACAGGATTAACTATCTCTGCCTGCTAGCCACCTGTCCCCCAGCTTGAGGTAGAAAGAGGACCCTTGAGAGTGTGGCACCTCAAGCCTGTCCACATGGGATGTGGGGCCAGGATTTGATATCCATGCCTTGTAAAAGTCCCAAGCCACGACACTAGTCTGAAAGTTGGTTTGGAGTGGGTACACGTACAAATAGCCTGGGAATCTAGGAACTGAGAAATCAACTAAGGTAGGATGGCTTCCAGTTCCTGAGACACAACCTCAGCCAACTTTCGAAACACGGGAGAGAAGTGCAATGCCTTGAGAGACATCACTTCCATAGACGAAATCACCCGAAGGCACACAGAAATAAGGGAGCATTCTGAAAGGAAGTTTAACATCGTCACAATCATGAAGCTTGGAGGAGAGCACTTATGAAAAAAAGAGCAGGAAAACACCAAAAGAGAACACACCAATTAGAAATAATAGACTAGATTCAGCTGAAGAGAACCTTAGTGAATTAGAAGCTAAAACTATGGAAGTCTCGGCGCAGAACATTAATAAAGAAAAAGACATAGAAGACTGGATGAGCAACTCCAGCATATGTATTATTGTTCCAGAAGAAGCTACTGGAAAGCATGACTCAGCGCTTTCCAGAAATAAGACACAAGTTTCTAGTTTAAAAGGCCCTTTAGACTGCCTAGTAAGGTACCTTTTAAAAAAAAAAAAAGGCAAAACAAAAAACCTACATCTAAACACCTTGTAGTCAAAGTGTAGAATATAAAAAACAATAAGGAAATTCTAAAACCCACCAGAGAGAGGGTAGCTTATCTACAAAGGTCCAATAATTGAACTGACAGTAAACTTCTCATCAGCAATAGCAGATGCCAAAAGACAATGGAATTGTATCTGTAAAATGCTGAGGGCAAATAATCTTAAACCTAGAATTCTATACCTTGCCAAAGCCTCATTTAATGAAAGGGCAAAATAAAGACATTTCACACATCCAAAAATCTTAGAAAGCCTCCGTCCCACAGGCCTGTGCTCCCGGGTTTGGGGGGTGGGGTGGGAACTCAAAGGGCTCTAAGGAGAGGTTGGAGGTTCAGGGCTGGGGAGGTAGGCTGGGCTGGACTTCAGACCACTCCTCAGCTGCAGCCAGAGAGATGAACCTCGCTCAGCCTGGCAGAGCTGGGCAGCCAGCTCAAGTCTCTTCGTATGAGTGCCAGCCTCCTGTCCTCCTTGCCGTCCTCCTAGCCCCTCTTCCTGGGCTGCAAGAGGAAGTCAGCCCGCACCCAGCTGGGGTGCCACTGCCAGCCAGGATCTGGGGGCCTTGAGGAGGCCACACCCACATTCCCATGTGACTAACCCCCATGTGGTCAGGTGCCACCTGGGAGAGGGCTATAGAAGGCTGGGGCTGTGGGACAGCATCTAGGTCCCATTCTCTGTGGGAAGACAGAGGGACAAGGTCATGGGACTGAGCTAACAGGGCTGCTGGGAAAAGGAGGCTTCTTTGGAACAGCTGGTGCTACTCAACCTACGGGTTGACCCATGGGCCATTTCTTAACCTGTGCGCCTATTTCTCATTTACAAAATGAGGATCCTCGTGAGGACCTGAGAATGAGGCGAGATCATCCATTTAGGTACCTCAAAAAAACTGTTTTTAACCCAACTCACTGCTAGTGAGTCGATGCCAATTCACAGCGATCTAATAGGACCGGGTAGAACTGCCCATGAGTCCCTGAGACTAACTCCACGGGAGATGAAAGCTCTGCTTTTCTCCTGATTTAGATCTCTAGTTCTGAATATATTTTCCTGCCCAGAATTTTCTTAGAAGAGTGACTTGTGTTTTT